>NW_026622985.1:95650930-98625930 GCF_023065955.2 Ursus arctos
GTTCTTTGAGTGTTTGAATGCAGTCACATTGACCTCAGAGCTGAAAGAAGGCTGGTGTTGACTAGGGTGCTGAGTGACGTGCATAAGACAACCAAGGGCAGGCCTAGTAAGGGGGCTCTGGGCAGCAGGCTGAGGCAGTGAGCGGGAGGGCAGAGGGCCGGTAGCAGCACGGCTCTCCTGCTGTGAGTGCTCGAAGGGCAGGAGCCTGGGCAGCTGTTGTAGGGTGCCTACGGCCACCAGGCTGGATCCCTGCGGCCAGGGTGGCAGGACTGGTTGCCCAGGGCAGGCACCACAGTTCCGGGCAGGTGCACAGCCAGCAGGGCCTGGCTGCCGTGCCCCCAGGCCAGAGGCCTCCAACCCCAGCTCAGCTTTGCCAGGGAGCTGGGGTTTGCTCCTGAGTAGGGCTCAGGTGAGCACTGGGAGGTGGAGGAATGATGTCCTCAGGGGACTTGGGGTCTGTCCTGTGGCCTGAGACATCCCTGCTGTTTTAACATTACTTTCTTGCCTTCTACCCTCTCTGTAAGCTTTTCCAGACTCAGCAAGAGAGAGCTCTGTTTCCTCCATCCCCCCACCCCCAGGGTTTGCTCCAGGAGCTGTTTGCGCCCTCTGCTGCAAACACGGGGGCCCCAGGGACAGTTTTATTTACTGGATGCTTCCACAGGCAGGCTCCTCCTCCTGGGGTCCTAGGGAAAGTGTAGATGTGGGTTCTCCTTCAGTAGGTCTGGGTGGGGTCTGGGTTTCAGCATGTTCCTCAAGGGACCTTGGGCAGGTCCATGTTTGAGAACCAGGGTTGGCGATCTCTGAACAGAGACTAACTAGCCTCTACCCTTTGAAAGTGTTGGCATTTTGACTCTGCAAGAGTATTCTTATAAGAGTACATTCCCATCATGAAATGTAAAAGGTGCAGATGAAGCTGAAGGGGTCTCTTGACCTGCCCCTCCCGAGGACCCCCATGTTGTCGCTGTAGCGTACGACATTTCAGACTCCTCTCTTATGCATTTTCATACACGTGGGAACTGGAAAAATACAGGGTTGCAGAGACATAAATATCGTAGTGCGCATCTCACCTTGCATCTTGTTGTTTTCACTTAACGATATGGCTTAAGAACCTTTAGGAAAAGGTTCGGCGCATTTTGATCTACTTCCGTCTCTGGGAGCCTGGGCTGGCTGCAGGATAGGAGCTTGGTGTCCAGCACCCGGATTCATCGTGGAGCCAGCCTGGTGTGTGGGACCCGGGCACAGGGGCCGGACTGGCCATTTCCCTGCATGACTGTTACAGGTGCCTCCAGGTACCGCAGAAAGGGACATGCTGAACCCTTGTCATCCTAGGGACAGAATCTGGCTCAGTGCTGCATGATGTGGGTAGCAGTTAGATATTGGTGGCCTGGAATATTCTCCATTCGTTCATTGATTTAACAAGAATCGTGCCTACCCTGATGGCTGAGGCAGGAAGGAGGAGCAGTGATCATTCCCTATTCTGAAGTTGGCTCTTAGAGATTGGTGCCATTGGGGAGGTCACAGCCCTTGAAGGACATTGACTCATGCTCCCCGTGTTAATGTAGGATATGTGATTGGCTGCCAGGACAGGGATGGAGAAAACACAAAACAAAACAAAGTAATGAACCAGTGGCTTCAGCAAGATAGTGGTGAGCGCTGGCTCTCCCCTGACAGGCTCTTAGTGTCACAGACCCAGGCTCCTTCCAGCTTGTTGCTCTCCCCTTCCCAGGATGGGGCCTTGTCGCCATGGTTCTAGATGGCTCAGTACCGTCTGTAGTCTGTCAGAGGGAGGCAGGGAGGGGGCGGTGCTCTTTCCCTTTAAGGACAGCATGTGTATTTACTTCTTATTTAAGTAACGCATATTTAGTACTTATCATGTACTTTATCAGTATTGACCCACTGAAGCTTCATTGCAACCTTTTGTTTACTCGTGTTATAGATCAAGAGACCAAGGCGCAGAGTGGCTGAATAAATTGTCCCATTTCATGTAGCCGTAGGAGCAGAGCCTCTCACACCCCGTTGAGGAGAACCAGCCACACAACCACATTAGCTTGCAGCGGAGGCCTGGAAACATGGTCCTGTTTAGGTGGCCACGTGCTCGGCAAAAAATACCCCCAAATGTTCTGTGACTTGAAGGTGATCTGTGGTGTCGGAGGACAGCCTGAGAGCCTCTGTCGTAGCTCATGGCCTGTCACCTGTGGGCCGAGCTCTCCTGGCTCTCCTGACAACCTGCCCAGGGCTCTTTCCGCTGTGACACCTGTCTCTGTCCTCAGAAGTCCCTAGTATAGGCGCACCTGGGAGATGTTGCGGGGTCGGTTCTAGACCACTGCAGTAAAGCTAATATTGCAGTAAAGCAGGTCCAAGGAATGTGTTGGTTTCCCGTGCATGGAAGTTCCGTGCACATGACGCTGGGTCTGTGAGCTGTGCAATAGCATTGTGTCTGAAACGACAACGGACATGCCTTCATTGAACGATACTTTATTGCTAGAATGTGCTAACTGCCATCCGAGCTTTCGGCGAGTCAGTCCTGCCGCAGCTGGAGGGTCTGGGGGGCGCTGCCGACCCATCAGGGTGCTGGGTGCTGGAGGCCGGCGCGGCCGTGCAGGTTCGTAAGACAGGCGTGTGGTTCGCCGCCTTGACGGCTCGTCCGTCACGGTTTCTCTGCCGCGGCCGGTGCTGCCGGGTGGCATTTTACCCGCAGCAGAACTGCCTTCAGAATTGGAGTCCGTCCTCCTGAGCCCTGCCGCTGCCTCGTCGGCTGAGCTGCGGTCACCTTCTCGAACCTCGGTGGTCGTTTCAAGCATCGTCTCGGCGTCTCCGCCAGGACGAGCCGCATCCGGGAAGCCCCTTGCTTGGCGCGGCCCGAAGCAGCGGCTCCTTGTCCGCTCACGTTCGGTCCTGACTTTGCAGCAACTCTGTGCCCTCTTCGGGCTCCACTCCTGATTCTGTCCTCTGGCTGTTTCCACTTCCTCCACCGACATCTGAACCTTCATTTGTAAAAAGACAGAATCTGTGAAGCACAGTAAAGCAAAGTGCAATAAAATGAGATATGCTTGTACAGAAAATAAAAAATATGATGAATACAGGCTGTCCCAGAGTCCGGAACTTCTAGCAGCCTTGGTCCCCACTGCCCTGGCCCCCACTGCCCTGGCCCCTCTGGGACCCCGTGAGAACAGCCAAGGAAGCCAGGCACAGGGGCGAAGCCTAGCATCTGTGTTGGGTGGGAGGGTGACAGGAGGCAGGAAAGAGCTGAATAGCTGGGGGCAAAGGGAAGAAGGGCAGAGGGAGGTTCGTGGATGTGGTGGAGGGGAGGGTTAGAGATTACTGGGAGGATGCAGAACTTCAGAGTTCAAACTTCTGGAGGTGGGACAGTTTCTAGTGATGACCAGGTCCCAGCTGTGTCCTCTGGCCGAAGAGGAGTCAAGGTCAAGGCACTGAGGGACCAGGGATGGAGGCTCATCAGCATGGATGCAGAGATCACCAAGCATGACCAGAGCATGGAGGAGCAGAGGCCTAAGCCAGCAGGGCTGGTGAGGAAGCATCCTGGAGGGTGCCCCGTCCCCCCCCCACCAGCCGCAGCATGAGGCTAGGAGGCAGGTTTCACAAGTGGGGAGTTCCCCCGTTTAAAGAGGAGGAGCCGTGCATGGAAAGACAATGGAAGGACAACCGGATGGCCAGAAGGGAAACTCCAGGTGGGGGTCATGTCCCAGGAGTGAGAGGTATGTGCAGACTGACACGTAGCTTGACAAGCAGTCAGAGGAGAGGGCTGTTGATGTTGGCCGCTCTGAGCACTCCCAAGAGGCTCATGGAGATGGGAAGGAGGGAAAGTCACCCATACCCCGGGGTGGGGGAGTGGGTCACAGAACCACCACGGACTCCAGGGGCTTGGATGAATCAGCCGTGCATTCTTCAGTTTCCCGGATAAGAAGACGAGTGGCCCAAGAGCAGTGAACACCCCGCCACGTGTGAAAGCAACTGATTGCTGGTGCTGGTGCTGCTGGGGAAGAGCAGGGGCTGCCGCCCTCAGAGGGCTCATGGAGGCCACAGAGCTTTGGGAAGGGAGCGTAAGGTGGGACAGGGATGAAATACACTGTGTGTCGAGCTGGAGCCTGGAATCTCCCACCCCTCGGCCACTAGTCCTTTAAAATAACTGCCACCACTCCGGGCAACATCTGACCTGCTTTCTGTGTTCACAGACTAGGTTTCATGTTCTAGAATTTTATACAAATGGAATCAGAGCATATGTACTCCCCCACCCCCTTTTTTGGTTTGTTTTTGGTCTGGCTTCTTTTACTCAAGATAATTATTTGAGCTCTATCCCTACGGTTGTGTGTATTAAGAGTTCCTTCATTTTTATCCATGAGAAGTATTCCATGGTAGGCCTACACTGCTGTTTTTCCTCTCACCTGTTGATAAACGTTTGAGTTGTTCTTAGTTTTTGGCTTTAAAAATAATGTTGCTGTGGACACGTGTGTGCTAGTGCATGGCTGTGTGCCTTCATTTCCCTCAGGGAGATACTTGGGACTAGAATATCTGGGTTGTAGGGAAGGTGTATGCCTCATCTTTTAAGGAACTGCCAGACTGTTCTCCTGGGTGGCCACACCGTTTCACGCTGACCTGGCAGCGGACAAGCGTCCCAGCCGCTCCACATCCTCACCGACGCTGCTGCCCACCAGCCTTTCTGATTTATGTTCCAGCACCATGTAGTCTCTCATTGTGGCTTTCATGTTTATTTCCCTCGTCGCTAACGATGTTGAGGATATTTTTATGTGCTTATTGCCATCATATGTTTTCTTTGGTGAAGTATCTGCTCAGATCCTTTGTCCATTTTTTCATTTGCGTTGTTCATTTTCTTTTTTTTTTTTTTTAAAGATTTTATTTATTTATTCGACAGAGATAGAGACAGTCAGCGAGAGAGGGAACACAAGCAGGGAGAGTGGGAGAGGAAGAAGCAGGCTCCCAGCGGAGGAGCCTGATGTGGGGCTCGATCCCATAACGCCGGGATCATGCCCTGAGCTGAAGGCAGACGCTTAACCGCTGTGCCACCCAGGCGCCCCTACGTTGTTCGTTTTCTTATGATTGAGCTTTGAAGGTTCTTTCTGTCCACTGGTGCAAGTCCTGGATCCGAGACATGGCTTGCAGATACTCCCTCTCCGTCTGTGACTTGCTTTTTCATTGTCTTAACAATGTCTTTCAAAGAACACAGGTTCTTAATTTTGATGAAGTTCCAGCTTATTAAGTGAGCTTTTGGTGACATATTGAAGAAATTTTTGCCTGACTCACCTAACTCAGAGTCATGCCACTGACTCCCAATCTCAGAAGGAAACCAATTTTCTTTGATGGTTGGCAATATGACATATCAGTAAAAACTTTATGAAATCTTCTATGGAAAAGCCCAAATATTTCTGGTTTTTGGTACGATAGTGTAGAAGTTGCCAGGTCTTCCTCAGCATGATGCAGCAGGAACACTGTGTGTAACAAACGGGTCAGGGAGCCTCTCGTCCTGTCCTCTCTCCCCGCTGCTGCCGTGACCCTGTTCTGCCAGAACTCACTTCATCACGTTGACAACTACACAGCCCTGCACTGCTTAGAACCTACATTTCTTGCTTTCCTGAGAAATTTAACATTTTGGCTATTTTTACTTATGGTTTCTTTCTTAGTAACCACAGTTAACGAGAACAGTGTCGGAGAACCATCCCTTCCCAAGGCCTCAGCAGTCCTACCTCTCCCAGATGCTGTCCTCCTAGAGTCTTCTTTCTGTGTCTCCCTTTCTGGCCACCTCCCAGGGGCCAAGCCCAACAAGACACTTCTCTCCCCTGCATCCCTGTCCTGCTAACCCCAGGGCACACACAGTTGGCAGTTTCAGCCCCTCAGGCCCTTTTCCAAGCACAGCTGCTCAAACAAGTCTCCTTCCCAGAGGGGACTGGAGTTGCACCTGGAGTCATGGGTGTGGGACAGGAGTCTGAGGGCTGGGAGTCCCATGTGGAGCAGGGGCCAGCCAGCAGCCTCACTGCCAGCTTCCTGTCAGGGGAAGGTGCTCACAAGACTGGGCTCACCTGGGTTCACAGAAGATCCCCCTGTAGACTGGAGGCAGGCCCCAGGACACCCAGTCAGGGACCAGTTCCCTCTCGGTCAGCTGCACTGGCTCGCTGGTTGCCACTTCCTTCCCCTACAGTTAGTCAGAACTAAAAATATCACCCCCTTGGGTCAATGGACCTGTGGACCCAATGGAAGGAGTCTGTGGTCAATTTTGGTGTGTCCCAGTGCCCTGGAGAGAAGAGGAGAGCACAAAAAGTATGAAATCACTTCAGGTGCAAGGTGACTTGGCACAACAGCCTGGGCTCTAGGGCCTTCCTCAGTATTTCTGGACAAAAGAGTTGCTTCCCTAAAGCCCTACGAGCAGCTAGACTGTAGGGAAGGCTACTTTTGTGGGACAAAGGAGGGGGTGGGGAGGGCACCGGGAAGGGTTAACAGGGACTCAGACCCTCTTTTGGCTTCTCCATCAATGGGTGGGGCTGAGGTGGGAGGAGCTTTCTTTGGCTGTGTCCCCCACCAGTGCCCAGTCTTTCAGATTAGAGGGCAGGCCCTCCCCTGGCTGCCTCCTCATTCCCTGCTGCTCACATCACGCAGAGCTACCTGCAGTCTTGGAACCCAGCATCTTCCATGCCCCGGGCTCACAAGCAAGCTATCACAGTGTTCCACCCCTCCTCAGACTGGGCTTTCTCCTTGAGTGGGAATCTGGGACTGGTCCACCTGATTCCTCCACAGCATTTAGCAGCTTAAGTGCATGAGCATAAGGTGGAAAGGGAGAAAGGGGGTCCTCTGTGTCTCAGGGTGTAGTGTCAGGACCAGGTTCTTGTCCCAGACCTGCTACTCCATCCGTGCTCAGCACCGCAGTGCAGCGAGGGAGGAGAGGACCCAGTTTCTACTCAGATGGAAAAGCCAATGACTGCCCATCAGAGCAAAGATGGAGCAGGGGTGGCAGAGATAAGTGAGCCAGAGAGGGAGGAAGAGGAAATGAAGGAGAAGGAAGGATGAGCCAGGCATGTAGAAGCTGGTTAATAGGTGTTTGTATGTGGATGAATGAGTGAGTGATGATAAGGAGAGCCAGGCTGTCATGGGGCAGGCTGCCTGCTCCCGGGAACTTGTCTGTAGCAGTCCGGAAACAAGTCAGCTGCACACTTCAAGAGGTGCAATTAGGGTTCAAAGGCAGGCTTGGGGGTATAGCTCAGGGGTAGAGCATTTGACTGCAGATCAAGAGGTCCCCGGTTCAAATCCGGGTGCCCCCTTGCTGAAGTCACTTTTGGCTATGAAGTAGTAAATAAGAAGGAGGCAAATAATTCTGATGCTGTCTGTGCCTGTGTTCTGTTCTGTCCTCATCTCCAGGATTAGACAATAGAGAGGGTGGTTGTGAGGGATCCTTGAGGTCACAGCTAGTCATGCTGTGTCACAGGCTTTCCCCAGCGACAATGTCTGGGAGGACCCTCTTTGCATTAGCAGGAATCCAGACTTCCAAAATGTTTCCTGGCTTGATGAGCACACCTTCCTTGTGATATCAGTCTCAAGCTCCACTGATCTCCAGACACACCTGACCCACTTTTAAAAAACATTTTTGTTCTATTCCTCGCCTGGCCTTATTCCTCCTTGTCCTCCCTAGCTTCATCATTTTAGCAGGGTCCTCCGTGTCCATCTCCTCCAGAAAGCCCCTCCTGACTTCCTAGCTGCATAGCTTCTTACTCCCTGTTCCCACAGCTCTCTGCTTGGACTTCTGCCACTCTGTGGAAATATTTTGGCTCATGGGTTTGTTTCCTACTTGGACTAAGACTCTTTGAGGAACAGGGATGTTTTATTAGTCTGTGTCCTCAAACATGGTTGGCAGAGCCTGGCACCTATTGTGCTCAAAGAGTGTTTGTTGAGTGACTGAATTAGTAAAACAGTAAGTACCCTCCGAGGGTTGGAGTATGGAGGAGGCTCTCCCTGGGCTGAGTGTGAGGTTCACTTAAGACCCAGAAACAACCACTGTAGTTCTGATGACTATGTGCCAGCCTAGGGAGAAAGACTAGTGCAGACTTGAATGATCTTTCCAGGTGTAAAGGTTGATGCCATTGCTACACAGCCTGAGGAAGAGAGCAGGAGAGAGGAGGACTAGTTAAGGTTGAGAAGGGAAGACAGGAAAGTGGACCACAGTGGAGGAGACTTGCCACCTTCTGGGATGTGGAGAAAAAAGAAAACAGCAAAATATGGACACAGAGATCCTGAGTGCAGTGCACGGGTGAAAAGGTGATAATGAGGAACCATAGACAGATGGGAGTATAGCTCAGGGGTAGAGCATTTGACTGCAGATCAAGAGGTCCCTGGTTCAAATCCAGGTGCCCCCTTTCTTACCTTTTAAATTACTGAAGCAGGTATTGGCATTTCTGCCTCTTCCCCCTACAAATAACCATTAAATTAATGCTCTTTGTCTTGGGATGAACATTTAGGATCTGCACCAGGACCAGCTCCAAGAATTTTTCCCTGAGCATCATCCAGACAATAGCTACTGGGGTCACATTTCACTGAAGAGGCTGATGAAGTTGGCTCAGTCCAGTCCTACCTACCTGGAGACTCTTGCCCTTCATAGCCTGTGGGGAGACTTTGCTTCCTTTCTCTTAATGTCTCATTTTCTCAACCTTGTTATAATCTCCGGAGAGAAGGCTATCTCTTTGTTCTTACTGCTACCACTTGTGAAGTGTGGCTATGCATCTTCCTACTTCCCAGAATTGACTGGAAGAGTTAGAGAACTTATCAAAAGCAAAGCCTCTGTCCTGTCCCTGGGAATCTCTCAGAGGGGCTGCCACAGACTTAGACAACTTGAGTCTCCCTTCTCCCTCTTTTCTCTCTTACCACTCTTTCTTTTTTAATCTGCATCAGTATTTCCTTGGTGAGAATGGCTAGAAGTAGACCCTAATTTATATAATAATTTTAAAAAATTTAGTCAAAATATTTAAAACATAATGGTATAAGGAATCCTGCAGAGGAATTTCCATGTTCCTTAATGAAGAGGGTAATTTGAACCAATCTTTCCTTTGAGGACAAATAAAAAAAGCTGGGGAAATATTACAAACATCTCATCAAAAGCCTCAAAGAGCTAACTAGTTAAATAGGAAATACAAGTTGGAGATTCAGAACAAATGGGAAACAGAAAGATAAAGCTCCACATGAGAGGCTGCTTTGGCCCTGATCATGGTTTTCAGTCCAAGAGAGGCAGCAGAGAGGCTAAGTGAATTTCTGGAAGTCTCTCAGGACCAGAGGGCTAGAAGCCAGAATTCTGGGCCCACCTAGAGTAGGGACATGGGTAAAACCATCTCTGGCTTTGGGCTCGGACCCTGAGGAGGAAGGGTGAGCTGAACGAAAACAGTCCCTGCAAGAATTTGTGGCTGGTCTTTGTGACATCTGGATAGCCTACAAAACTCAAGCCTTGAAATTATATTAAGGTATCCTGACTGCTAGAGCCCCTCAGATACCTGGAAAAAGTGAATGAAAGATGCTATCATCTCCTCCTGGCTTCAAATTAGTTCTACAAAAACATTTTTGAATATAGTGTTCAGTATGTAGTCAAGAATAACTACGTACACCAGGAGGCAAAAACCACCAATGAAAATCAATAGAAACAACAGACCACAGAACTAAACACAGGGACTTTTTATATTAGAACTGTCAGAAACACACTAAAAAGAAACAAACAAAAAACAATGCTTGCTGTTTTCAAGAAGATAAGAGAGAAGCTTTAAAATTTCAATAGGAAGCTGGAAAGCATAAGAAGTAACTAAGAAGATGTGAAAAGAGAACATAGAAATTTTGTATCTAAAATTCAATAACTAAATTAAAAATTCAATGAGTATGTTCATGTTACAGTCAGTGAATGGTTTCAGCCAAAGAGCAAACTGGTGAATTAGAACATTGGGATGATAAAACATCCATTATAAAGCATACAGACAAAAGCATGGCAAACACAGAATAGAGAGTAACAAATTTAGAGGCTACAATGAGAAGGTCTAATGTACATTTAAATGGACTCCTGGAAGAGAAAATGAGACCATGAAGTAGAGGCATTTGAAGAGACAAAGGCTAACAATATTTTGCAACTTAGGAAAGACATCAATGCTGACATTAAAGAACCCAAGTGAATCTCAAACATAAGAAACAAAATTAAATCCATACCCAGAGCTACTGTAGTAAAATTGCAGAAAATCACAGACAAGAAACTCAAAAGCATCGTTGAAAAGCAGACACATTATTTTCAGTGAGTTCCAATGAGATTGACAACTGAGTTCTCTAGAGTAACAATGAAAACCAGAAGGCAGTGGAATTGCATCTACTGAAATACTGTAACTTTTTTTTTTTCAAAGATTTTATTTATTTGACAGAGAGACAGCCAGCGAGAGAGGGAACACAAGCAGGGGAAGTGGGAGAGGAAGAAGCAGGCTCCCAGCGGAGCAGGGAGCCCGATGCGGAGCTCGATCCCAGCACTCTGGGATCATGCCCTGAGCCGAAGGCAGATGCTTAATGACTGAGCCACCCAGGTGCCCCATGAAATACTGTAACTGTTAACATAAAATTCTATGCTCAGGTAAAATATCCTTCAGGAGTGAAGGTAAAATAAAGACAATTTCAGACAAATTAAAAACTGAAATAACTCATTCATAGCATGCATGCACTCAAGGAAATTCTAAAAGGTATATTCTAAGCAGCAGCAAATGATTTGGATGGAAGGACAGATGTAGTAAGGAGGCAAAGAAATAGTAAATATCTGAATAAACCTAAGTGAACATTGTATAAAAATAACAATAGTGAGGTTAACGCAACTTATGGGATAATGTAAAAGATAAAAACTGCATATAAATTGGGAGGAAAGTAAGTGCAGTTAAAAGTATTCTAAGGTGCTGGGGCACCTGGGTGGCTCAGTTGGTTAAGTGGCTGCCCTCGGGTCATGATCCCATCCCAGGGTCCTGGGACTGACCCCAGTTGGCTCCTTGCTAAGCAGGGAGCCTACTTCTCCCTCTGCCTGCAGCTCCCCCTGCTTGTGCTTGCTCCCCTGCCACTGTGTCAAATAAATAAAATCTTTAAAAAAAGAAGAAGAAATTGTAAACAAAAAAGAAAAAATATTTTTTTTAAGTATTCTAAGATACTTGTATTACCTGTGTAGAGGGTAAAGCCATTGGTCAGCCACAGACTTTGAGAAATAACTATGCATATGGAGTTTCTAGCATAATCACTAAAATAGAAGAAATAGCATTTATATATTTCAAACCAGTAGAAAATAATAGCATTATAAAAATCTCAAACAAAAAAGGAAGAAAGAGAAAAACATAAATAAGCACTATAAATTGAAAGCATAAAAGAAGGAGGTAGACTTGAATACAAATACATCAGCAATTACATTAAAAGTAAATAAATTAAATGCTCTAGGTTAAAAGACAGAGATTATCATACCGGGGTTAAAACAACCAACCAACTGTGTTCTATTTACAAAAGACATCATCTAAAGTTTGGGATACAGAAAGATTGAAAAAGAAAAGGATGAAAAAATAAGTGACTGGCAGAACATTAACAAAAAGAAAGCCGGAGTATCTTTTATCAGACAAAAGAGTCTTTAAAACATGAAATATTACTAGAGATAAAAGAAATTATTAATAACCAAAGGCTGAATTTAACAGGAAGATGTAAGAATTCCTGATTTTTATGCTTCCAGTAATATAGCTTCACAATATGTAAGGCAAAAACTTGACAGAATAACAAAGAGATATCAACACATCTAGAATTAGAGTGGAAAAATTTTACAAACCTTTCTCATTAATTAACAGAAGGGGACAAAAACATCATGAATAATTAAAAATTTTTAGCTTCTCCCCCTGCCCAGCTTTATTGAGGTATAACTGACAAATAGAATTGCAATATATTTAAAGTGTACAATGTAATGATATGATTTACATATACATTGTGAAATGATTACCGAAATCAAGTCAATTAACACACCCATATTTACCTGGCAGGGAAGATACCACGATCATGAAGGTGTTCTTACCAGGGTGAGGCTCATTCACTGCACTCCGGATGAGCGGACCCCTGTGATTTCCCCAAATGTGGGAAACTCGACTGCATAATTTGTGGTAGTGGGGGACTGAAAAAAAAAAAGTTAATTAACACACCCATCACTCCACATAGTTACGTGTGTGTGTGTGTGTGTGTGTGTGTGTGTGTGTGTGTGTAATGCTTAAGATCTACTCTCATAGCAACTTTCAAGTTTACAATACAGTGTTATTAACTATAGTGTCCATGCTGTACATTAGATCTCTGGAATTTATACACTTTATAACTGACTTTCTACCCTTTGACCAACATTCCCCTTTTCTACCACCCCTCAACCCCTGGCAAACCCCAATCCACTCTCTGTTTCTGGGTTTGACTTAAAAAAAAAAAATCTACATATAAGTGATACCATACAGAATTTACCTTTTTTTTAAGGGGGGGGGTCTGGTTTATTTTGCTTAATACAATGCCCTCCAGTTTCATCCATGTTGTTACCGATGGCAGGATTTCCTTCTTTCTAATGGCTGTCTAATATTCCCCTGTATGTGTGTGTATACGTGTGTGTGTGTGTGTGTGTGTGTGTGACATTTTCTTTATCTCTTCATCCATTGATGGATACTAAATCAGCATTTAGAGAAATACTTGTAGCTTTGAGCAATATGCTGGAAAAGAATAGAAATAAACTAAGAATCCATCTCAAGAAGTTAGAAAAACTGGATAAAAGAGCACTATGAGAGAAGAAAGAAAAGAGCAGAAATTAATGAAATAGAAAACGAACACAGAATAGACAGGACTAACAAATCCAAAAGTTGGTTTTTGAAAAGAAAAGATTGATTAACCTCTGGTGAAACTAACAAGAAAAATAAACAGAAACAAATAACCCTATATCAGAAATTAAAAAGAAAAACTGCATATTCTTTAGACTTTAAAATAATGATTATTTAACATTATGAAAAACAATATACAAAAAATTTTAAAATCTAACAAACATGAACAAAGAACTTACTATGTGGCAGGCATGATTTTATGTACTTTATACATATTGATTTGTTCAATTTTCATAACATCTCCACAAACGAGGTACTAACACTGTGCTCATTTCTATCATAATGCCCATATTATATATGGCAAAAGCGAGGCTAAGGGAGTTAATCAATTTCACCAAGGCCACTCAGCTAGAACCCAGAATTGGAACCCATGTATTTTGTCTTAGGAGTGCAAGGACTTTGCCACTATGCTATGCTGAAATTGAGCAAGAACTTAAAAAATACTACAACTTAACAAAGCTGACACAAGAAAAAATAGAAAAGCTGACTAGTCCTCTAAGTTGTAAGTAGTTATTTTATTCAAGCTGTTATTTGAAACTTTTTCACACACACACAAAAATTCAGACAAGATGGTTTTACGGTGAGTTTTATCTCATACTTAAATTAGCGATAACTATTTTTACATGAAAATCTAAGAATAGAAAAGATATATACATTCTATAACTCCTTTTGTGAGACTAGCACAATCTTGATACCAAAACCCAACAAGGACAGTATAAAGAACACATAGGCCAATCTCACTGATAAACATAGGTACAAAAAATTCAATAAATTATTATCTAACCAAGTTCACAAATATATATATATATATATATATATATATATATATATATATATATATATATATATATATGATAGGACTTCATGACCAACCTGGATTTATATCTGGAATGCAAAGTATGTTTAATTTTATAAAAAGCTATAAGTGTAATTCACCATGTAAATAGACTAAAAGAGGAAAATCATATGATTATCTCAGTAGACGCAAGAAGGTGGTTTGAGAAAATTTCACATCAATCCATGATAGAATTTTTTTCGCAAACTAGAAATTGAAGAAAAATTCCTTAATTTGATAAAGACCATTTAGAAAAAGTATAGTTCATGATATGTACTTAATGGTGAAATTTTGAGACCTTTTCATTTGAGATCAGAATGAGGCAAGATATCTACTATCAACGTCCTTATTCAACATTACACTGGAGGTCCTAGTCAGTACAATAAGCTAAGAAAAAATAAAATCTATAAGGATTGGAACAAGGGAAATAAAACTTACAAACTACTTAGATGGTATGAGCATATACATAGGAAATCAAAGAGTATCAACAAAGAAATTATTAGAATTAATGAGTGTTTAGCAAGACTACCAGCATTTACCCTGCTTTCTTTTATCCCCTTTTGCCTGGCAAAATCACAGCTTTTGAAATGATACACTAGAAATTTCTGCTTTCAAATCTTAAAATTCTAATGTTAATCAATATTTTTATTCTCCTCACAAATTACATAAAGATACTTTAACTCTTATCACTCTGTTACTTGTATGTTATTGTTAACCAATATTTTAGTTTTATCTTTTAAAAAAACTTAATAAATTAGACATTAATATTGTGTTATGTGGTCAAAGATTGTTTAGATTTATTTACATATCTTATAATTTCTCTGTTCAACACTCCATTTTGTGTCTCAGACCTCCCATTCTGGGATCACTTTTCTTTTCTCTAAATTGTATATTTAAAATTTTGCTTTAGTGAGAGTATGTTGGCAGTAAACTCTCTCAGCTTTTGTCTGTTCTTGAAGAATAGTTTGGCTGGGAATAGAATTCAGAGCCGTCTGTGATTTCCTCTCAACATATGGAACGTGTTATTGTACTGCTTTCTGGCTTCCTTTACAATTGTTGATAAGTCTTACAGCAGTTGAAATATTGCCCTTTTATAGATGATCTCAGATTTCCTTCTGGCTACCTTCAAAGGACAAAGTCCTCGCCCTCAGCCAGGAGACCAAGTACACACTGGCGAGTGAAGGGACCAGGTGAGGGGAGTGCGGGGAGATCAGAAGAGGGGACAAACACATCACCTGAGCAGAGTTGCCTGCCTGGGTGTGATCTCTGCTTTTTCACCCTTTGCAAGAAAACTCAGAAAACAGACTCAGCAAGAGAAGAGGAAATTGGAACTTTCTTACCACACTAGTGGCTAAAATGTTAGGGGGCACCCAGATTTGAACTGGGGACCTCTTGATCTGCAGTCAAATGCTCTACCCCTGAGCTATACCCCCTGCTATACCAGTGAAATCCAATTAATACCCTTTCCCTGTGCAGCCACACCCAGAGCTCCCGCCCCAGATGCCCCTTCAGCATGGTTGGCTGAGTTGCAGGACCAGCTTTACTGCTGACTCATCTCCCTGCCTTAGAAGCAGCAGCAGCAGCAGGTTGCTTTCTCCCCCAGCTCTGCAACCTCTCCATCTTCAGTTCCGGGGCCAGAGCAGTAACTTGGGAAGCATGCCCTGATGGCTGGAAGGATCTATCCTGACACTTGCATCGTGGTTTCTGTGCTGAGCACCTGAAAATAGAGACTCAGAATGCCCAGTGGCTGGCCAAGCACGCACCACTTAAAAGGTAGAAGACACACAGACTGGAGATCGGTCAGAGTTCTCCACACAATGCTCCACCCTCGGAGGCAGGCAGGGTCCTCTCTCATCACCTCAGATCTCCGCGTATTCAACCCATAAACTGCTGGATGAGATGAGCCACCTGAAGAAATGATTGACCCTAGGCTCCAAGGCCCCCTTTCTGTGCTCTGCTCTGCGATGCTGGCTCTGGGACTCTGTAAACCACGCTTATCCTTTGCCAGGTGGCTTCCTGGTTGGTCCCCAATAGGGCTCTCGGAGGGAGACGGGACGGTCGGAGCACCTGTTCTTTCCGCTGTGGTCCCTGTCAGCATCACCTAGCAGACCCAGCTCATCCCAGGAGCAACCGTGATTGGCACATGAAGGTTGGTGCTCATGGGACCCGCCTTGCCACGACTCTTTGGGGACACCAGTGCCTCCTTAGAGATCTGAGGCCAGGATCCACAGAGAAACTCCCCAAGTCCGTGAGATGTCCCGAGTTCCCCCCTCTGTTGGTTCCCCCCACCCCGGAGTGGTAGCTGCTCCCTACAGGTACTACCTCCGTGATACTCAGTCTCTCCTTGTCGTCTTTCCGTTCTCTACGTTCTGGTTGTTATGGGTTGGATCTCCAAAAAGGTCTGCTGGAATCTTTCCCTCAGTACCGCAGGATGCGACCTCGCTTGGATGGAGTCATGGGAGAGACAGTAGCTAGGAGGTCGCGGTGGAGCGGGGTGGGGCGCAGCATGGCCGGGTCCTAGTAGGAAGCGGAGGGACACACACGGGGAGATGACAGCCATGTGCAGACAGAAGTGCATCGACGGGCCGAGGAGTGCTGAGGTCGGCCCCGGACACCAGAAGCTAGAAAGACACAGGGAGGACCCTCCTTTTCAGAGAGGGCACTGCCTTGATTTCAGACTCTGGGCCCCAGAGCGGGGTGCCAATGAATTTCTTTTTTAATACCCAGCTTGTGGCACTTTGTTACAGCAGCTTTAAGAAACTGGTACACTCGTTAACCATTATTTGTGTTAAATTCTCTGTTAAAATAACGGAGGCAGCTTTTGCCTCTGGACTGGACCCTGGCTGATACTGAAATTGGGACCATTGCGGCTCTGGGGAAACAGACCCTCAAAGAGAACACTGGGGATGGATTTGGTCTTGTCCTTGGTCTTCAGGGTGGTGCTGAGTCTACGGAATGACCATAAGCGTGCTGGTTCCTAGGCCTAAGCCAGCTTTGTCCTTGTTTGGGGAACTAGAGGACGGTGTCTGTACAACTCAATTTTGTCATTTCAGGTGAAGGAGGAAAAAGCAGGCTCTGGAAGGGGGCACCTGGACTTGAACCAGGGACCTCTTGATCTGCAGTCAAATGCTCTACCACTGAGCTATACCCCCTCCTGTTAGGGAAGGTGTGTAATTAATAAACTTACACTTCCACTCACAGGCTGCTCATTCGGACTCAGTGCAGAACTGCTAGGTCCAGGCAAGTGTAAACGCACCCTCTCATGCCATGACTATCCTCCTTTTCCAAAAATGCACCATCCCTTCTTGGCATCAGCTTGGAAGATCCCCGTAGCTTCCATCTGACAGCGCGAAGTCTGTACCTGGCTTGGTACTCAGGCAGAAAGCGAAGTCCAGGGGTAAGGTGTCGCTCATGAACAATGACTAGAATGTTCATCACCAGCTTTTTAATGTTAGTCTTATCAAAATTTACATTTTGATATAAGCGAATTGATCCTTTCTAGTCTGTGATTTGGGGGCTGTGTCAGGCTGGTGCCTTGAATGTTTGGGACAGATGTGGTGCGTTTTTGGCTTCTGGTGGAAACAGACTGGCCCGCCGTCCTGGGTGGTGCTGGTGGGTGTGGGTGTCTCTTCAGCACGCCAGGTCTGCGGCTTGGCTTGGGGCATTGTTCCTAGAAGGCTTGCCTGGAGACTCCTTTCCCCTCCTCTTCCCTGGTGAGATAGATACTTGTAATAAACGTTTGAGGCTCAATCTGGCTTCTGTTGCTGGACCCGAGGGCTCTGGCTGCCACAGCAAGCTAAATCCTGAAGTGCCTTATGTTCCACGCTGCTGACAAATGCATCTCCAGGGGGGATGAAGTCAAGCAAAGCTTTTGCAACTTTCTGCAGTGAAGGATCAGCTTTATTTTTATTTTCCTAAAATCTGTCATGGCTCAATAGCAGTGCATCAGACTTGCAGACTTTGAGAACCCTCCTCCCCACCCCACACCACACCAGAGCTGGCCAATGTCAGATTGTTGTAGAATTTCTAAGCATTGACAGCTCACGGGCAGCCCTTTGAATGGCACCAGGCTCATGCTCACTTCTTCAGCAGCGCATATCCTGAAGGGCACCAGGCTCAAGGACATGCTGACCACGAACTCCTCCAGAATAGAGGGATGACTTCACTACTCTGTTAAGATAGTTATGCAAGCCCTCTGTAGAACTACTGTTTCCAACCAGCCGGCGAATCATACTCCACCAGTAAGGAACTGCATCCAGCTGCTAGTAACCCACCAGAAATGAGAGTGCGAGTGTTGTTGTGCCGGGGGGGTTGGGAGTGGTATGCAGACTCACTCACTACTGTACCGTGCATTTCTAGAGGGAAAAACAGGAAGTTCCTGGGGGAGCTTACAGGCAAGGAAGCAGCCCCTTGCCCATGGCCCCTGAACTCTCTTTATTCCACAGAGAGGTGGGCTTGGACCAGGTGGATCTGGGTGCCCTGCAGAACGTGCTCCTGTAGAAGGATCTTTCCTGGCACTGCTATACATTGTCACGGGGTGGAGGGGAGCTAGGAAGACCTCAGGAGCGCCCGGTTGACTATAACAGTGGGAGCTTCCTGGTCAAGGAAGTGGCCTTGTCGGAAGAGCCTCTTTCTAGTGAGTAACTCAGACCTACTGAGCTAGGTGCTTGATAGTTGTTGATGGGGAAAGAGCCTGAGCCTTCTGACTCATCTTGATTTGTGGTGTAAACACATCTCCTTTGTGGTGTAAACAAGCTAGACACACACGCCTTTCTTTTGCAAAGGATGTGTGGGGGTGAGCAGACCAGGACTGGCATGGCCACTCCAGGGTATCTTTATGGACACAGGCTCCTTTTAGCTCTCTGGTCACCCTTTCTCGAAATGTGGATCCCATCCTCAAGGTTGACCCATGGTCCAAGTTGGCAGCTGATGCTCCAGCCATCACATCTATGCTCCAAGTAGGAAGCAGGAGTAAGGGCCAAAAAAGGGACATGTTGTGTTTGTCCTTCTCTGAAGTTTTCCCAGAAGTCTTGTCCAATGACTGCATATTATCCCTCTTTGCCTCCCCTAGCCAAAGAAAGGCCAGGAAATGTGGTCTTTTGGGTGGGACATAAATACTTGGTATAAAATCAGGGTTCTGTTACTAAGGAAGAGGGAGGAATGTATATTGGGTAGTTAACTGGCAAATTCTGCCCCCTCCACACACACACATACACACACATGCACACTCACACCTATATACATATGTGTATATTGCTCAGTTTCTACTTTTTTTTTTGTAAAGGGGGTAAAATGTGGCCAATATCTAGGGTCATTATACTGCATAACTGCAGGGTACTGTGTAATTGGTGGAGTTGTATAATACACAACCTGTGCATCTGTACATGGCTGCCCTGTCAGTAACCATCTCTCCAGTGTTCCATCTATAAAGACCTATCACGTGAATGCCTGCTGTTTTCCAAAGCTAATGAAATATTTCACTCCCTTGATAAATTGGTATGTTTCCACTCCTGTTTGATTACCAGGAAGCTCAGAGATGAATTTTATATTCAGCAGTAGTAGCTTCTCCTAACCTGGGCTCTCAGGAATAATTATTTACCTCCTCTCCTAATGTTCGGTCCTTGCCTTTTTTTCCCCCTTCAATTTAAAAAATTGTGGTAAAAGATACATAACATAAAATTTATTGCCTTAACCATATTTAAGTATACGATTCAGCGGCATTAAGTATACTCACATGGCTGTGCAACCAACCCCACCACCCGTCTCCTGACCTTTTTCATCTTCCCAAACTGAAACCCTGTCCCCTTTCATCAATAACTGCCCATCCCCCTGCCCCCAGCCCCTGACATCTCCCCTTCTACTTTCTGTTGCCATGACTTTGACAACCTCATATAAGTCAGCCCTGTTTATACTTGTTTGATCGGTTGGTCTTTTATGTAAACTTTTATTGCAAGCTGCCTGGGATTCAATTTTTTTTTGAAGCAAGCTTGGCATAAACAAATAAAATCAGGATAGTAGTAATTAGGCACAAGGGAAACACTGCGCAAGCCTAGGGCAGATTTCCTCTATCCCTTCAGGAAATGAGTGTGGCTGAGGAGGTAAACATGACACACTCAGTCTTCACTACTTGTTGGAAAGCTAGATTCCAGAAGAGTGAAAGGCCCACCACATAGAGGCATCAGGGCTTGAACCCAGGACCTGTTGGTCTACAGTCAAATGCTCTACCCCTGAGCTATACCCCCACCTCCTTCTGTCCTTTCAATAAGATACTTCCATAATTCCAGTCTTTCCCAAGCTGTGCTCCCACAGGGGGGTCTCCTGGGGAGCTGCCTGAGCGCCTTCTCTGGGCACCCACCTCCACACCCATCAGAAGCTGCTCTCCATCTCCCATCTGCTCAGGAACCTATGTCTGCCTGAACACCCCTCTTCCCAGGTGATGACAGTGATGATGACAACGAGAGTAACTACTGGGTACCGGAGGGATCCTACTCATTCCCTCCGCATCTAAGATGCTTAATTTCTTTTTTTCTTTTTCTGCATCTCCCGCTCTGTTTTGCTTTCCTTTCCCAGGAACTAAGACCTGGGACTAATCAGAGGCTCTCAGGGCTGGGCTTACCCCAGGGGAGGCACCCGGCCCGCTGGTGGAGAAAGCTGCAGCCCCAAACTTTGAGGGGAGGGGAGCGGGCAAGGACAAGCCCAGGTGTGACAGGCCAGAGGGCCTGGGGGTTGGGCACGGGGTGCTTGCTCTCAAAGAGCCCCTGCTCGGCGGTGATGCATTTCCAGTATTGAGCCAGCGTTGCATTTCTGTTTGAATCTTTCTTGGTTATGCTGTCCTGTACTATCGGGTAGAATTTTCTACTATTGTACTGAGATGATTCTGAAGTGAGATTGGCCTTCCCGGTAGCGGAGGATGGTTCCCAGCTCGCGGGTCTACTAGTAGCTGCTCCCTGTGCTAGAACGTTCAACAAGCTCTCAGGTCGGTCTGTAGGAGGATGTAGGCTAGTCAAGCTCCGACTCCAGACACATGCAAACGAGGTGCTGAACGCGGCCGTCTGCCTTTCTTTTTTTAAAAAAAAAAAAAGACTCAAGAGTGTTGGAAAGTGGATGATTTTTTTCCAGGATTATGAACCACTTTGAGGAGCAGAAGCATACGCGTTGCCCACGTCGCATGATTTTCCTAGGATTGATTGCTCAAAGTGAAACGTCGGGCTCGGGACATGGCTCGGTGGGTGATGTGGCTCACGCACCGCTTTCCCACAGGCCCTCCTGGCAGCTGTTCTCCCCTCACGTCCCTCCCCTGCGGTCCCGCAGGTCTCAACACAGACTCTGCCCCTCACCACGGGGCTAACAATTGGCTTCAGAAACGCTAATCCCGAGCAGAAGCTCAGTGTGGTCGTCCGGGTATGGAGCTCGGCTCCCGGACCCACACACCACACCCCGGGGCCACCTGATCTGACCCGGCTCTCCAGACCCCGGAGCCCGCCTCTCCAAGCCAGATCCATAGGAAGCAGAATGCCCTCCAGGTTCCCCAGGAAACCGAATTCGCTGTCAGAAGGTTGCTTAGCGAGGCTACAATCAGAGCAAATGGAATCGAGTGCTCTTGAGGGTTTTCTCCTCAGGCCACAGAGCATTTTCATGAATTATTCCCGTTCCAAAGTACTGTCCCTTCTCTAGAGGCTGGAACACTCACACCCTCCAGGGCGGGCGTCTCCGTGTGTCCTCGGCCGCCCCAATAGGTGGCTGAGTCCTGTCACCCCGTCTCCTGAGTGCATGCATCCCTTCCCCATCTCGTGTCTCAACTCTCTGACCTGCTAAGTGTGTATGAATCTTGGTCTCTCTTTTGTGTCCCATCCTGTTGAATGACAGAAATCGAATGACTCAGCTCTGGGGTCCCCCATAGCTTCCCCAGTGCTGTGCCTAAGTTCTGAAGGGGCTTTGGAGTGCCTCAGCCTTCGGGGCGGGTGGGCGTCCGGTCTATCATCTGGTCTTGACGCCAATGAGAGCACCGGGCCCTTCCGATGCCATGCTGGTCCCCTGGGCATCTTCTGCTTGGCTCCCTGGGACTGGCCGCCATGCCCGTGTGGCCCTTCCGTGCCAGGGCGGAGCTGGCGGCAGCGCCAGTCTGTATGTGCTGCGTCCACCAGCGCCCAGAGGGCTGAGCATTGACAGTTTGCACCCACAGGCTCATCCCTTGCCTCTGGTGCTAAGGACACAAGCTCTCCCTGGCTGGCTGGGGGCGGGGGCTGGGGTGGGATAGGAGCCAGAGGGGCAGGAAATCTTGGTCATCACCCCACTATGACCTGAACTGTGGGGAGACTCAGCTGTCTCCCCTCCACTGACCCCAGGACCCTCCATCCTTACAGGACAGCTCGTGGAGGGGCCTTCCTGCAAGCTTGTGTTGAACTCTTTCTGCGAATTATCGCTGGCTTCTCGTCCACCCCTGAGCTGGGCACGATTATTATCCCTAAGTTGCAGGTGAAGAAACTAAAGCTTAGAGAAATTCAGGAGCCTAGACAGTCTAACTCTGGGACTAAAGCTTGTGACTGGGTTGTGAGACGTGTTTCTAACGCACAGAGTGAAGCGGGTCTCCGTCTGCGCGGCAGGACTAGCTGAAACACCGGCCAGCTCCCTACTGTGTGGTTTCTCTCCTGAAGTATTTGGGAGATACCGGGGCGTCCCCGTTACTGTCGGCTGTTGGGCTATGATGCAGCTAATGACGTCATAGCTTCCTTTACCGATATTCCCGTCTCAAGGAGTCGCTTTGAGGGCTCCTGCTCGAGAACACATCTCTGGGGTCACTTCTGCTGATGGCCAAGCCCATCCGCTGCGTGCTGGTTCCGCTTTCACGCTCACGGGGCGATCTTATCTTCACGTTTTAGGGGTGTCACCAGCCCGCCTAGGCACAGAAGTGGGCGGGTCCTAGGAGCTGGAGGAAAGCAATGCCCCCCACCCTGAATCTCTGGGGAAGCTGAGTCATTTCGGCAATCCCTGAGGCAGGAGCCGTGCTGGCCGGAGGAGCACCGAGCAGCTAGCGCTCGTCGCCGCGTCCACGCACTCGCGACCTCGCTGTGTTGCTAGTGATGCTCCTGACGGCGCTAATGAGCCCGAGACCATAGTGATGGTTCTGGAGCGCGCGTCCTTGTTCTCCTTGCTTCTCAGCCAAGTTCCCCCTGAGAAGCCAGCCTAAAAACTAGGGACGTGCTGTATGGTGACTGACATAATATAATAAAAAAAATTATAAAAAAGAAAAAAAGAAGTCAGCCTATCTCCACGGTGCTAAGAGGAATGAAGGACGTTGCCCTCCTCACACACCATCGCAGGGCTAATTAATGTATGATACAAACCCTCATCAGAACCAGAAAACGAAAATAGCATTTTTTTTTAAATGGGGGAGTGTAATTTCCTTCTGTTATATTTAAAAATACTTATCTATGGGAAAGGGACTTTTAATTTTTTATTATGGAAAATCTCAAATATATACAAAAGTAGTGGCATCCATCATTCAGTGTACTGGTCAGCGTTCTCCGCAGAGACACAGACGCAACAGAGGGGGTGGCGGTGGACGGAGAGAGAAAGGTTTACGATAAGGAATTGGTTCCCGTGATTGTGGAGGCTGAGATGTCCCAGGATCGCGCATCTGCAAACTCCAGTCCCAGGAAGGTTGGTGAGGTGGTTCCAGTCCAAGCCTCCCGTCCTGAGAACCGAGAGGTGCTGCTGTAAGTTCTAGTCTGGGGCAGGAGAGGCCAATGTCCCAGCTCAAATAGGGAGAGAACGATTTGCCCTGCCTCTGCCTTTCCCTTCTGTTCGGGCCCTCAGCGGGTGGGATGATGTCCGTCGGCACTGGGGAGGGCAACTGGCCTCACTTAGGTTTTTCTGATCCAAATGCTAATCTCATCTGGAAATACCTCACAAGCACACCCCAAAGTCATGTTTATCTAAGTAGCTATGTGCCCTGCGACCCAGTCAAGTTGACACGTAAAATTAACCATCGTATTCAGCTTTAACAACTTTCAACATGGCCAAGCTCATGAGAGATAGAGGCTTGATCAGAGTTCAACTTTTGGCAAGAAGATGTCACAGGAAGAACTTTGTAGAAGGATGCTCCTCATGTCTGCTTGTTTCTCTTTTTTTTTTTTTTTTAAAGATTTTATTTATTTATGTGACAAAGAGACAGCCAGCGAGAGAGGGAACACAGCAGGGGAGTGGGAGAGGAAGAAGCAGGCTCACAGCGGAGGAGCCCGATGTGGGACTCGATCCCGGAACGCCGGGATCACGCCCTGAGCCGAAGGCAGACGCTTAACGACTGCGCTACCCAGGCGCCCCCTGCTTGTTTCTCTTTTTGTGAAATTGGGATTGACTGGCGTGTTGAGGGGTTGTTAACCTCGTCAATCTCCCCGTCAAACATTTATCTCATGGTTTTAGCAGGTGTTGGCGGTACTTGCTGACATCTGTTATGTCGTGAGGAGCTGCGGATGGTTTTATTCCAATCCTCTGCCTCATTAGCTCAGAACTGGTTCATAAGGAAAGATACCCTTTATTAGCTCTTTGGTTCTGTTGGAATATAGTTAATAGGAAAGGTATAGAACAAATGCTTGATTCTTTCCTTTTATTTATGAATTTTCAGAATAATGAATCGATGCCTTAGCAACCTCCAGATTTGACCAGTGAGAGCTTTAAAAAATATACATATCCTAATGAATTAATGGATTTTTAAATGCATGTTTTATGTGTTTCAATCAATTACACTAATTTTTTCTTTTTGATCCTCAAATAGTCCCACCTTTGGCCCCTGGGCACTTGTTTAATTTGGCTCCTATGTCCACTTAACATGCTTCTACTAGTCTTTGAGAATTTCTGTGTGGGTGAGTGTGAGGGTGTGTGTTTGCACAAGCAAAATGAGCTTGCCAGGCTGGGTGGGCTGCCTTTAAGCAGGCTTCAAGCCCCATCCCACAGATGGACTTGTGTTTGTCTGCAAGGTGGAACAAGGTGGGCCGCACTGGGGAGGTGTTGTCTGGAGCCTCCGGAGCAAGATGGGAAGGACGGGTTCCGGTTACGGAGGAGTCTGACTCGCAGGAGAATACAGCATCTCGGGCGAGAACTCCAGCAGAACCGGGGAGCGCCAGGGCGCAGGCCTTGGGGTGGGGGAGCCCCACAGGAGCCGCTTGCCTGGAAGAGGCCGGAGCGGGCCTGTCTGAGGAGTGGGCCTCGGTTCTGGGGATTCTGGCAAAACACAGGAGAAAGGGGGAGGACATTCGAACAGACCCATGCTGGATTCCCCACTGCCTTGGGGGGGTGAGACCTTATATAGTTTATTTTTAAATTGTAAATTTTATTTTAGAAAGATAAATACTGAACTCACAGAATTCAGATGATACAATGTTCAAAAAGCACAAAAAAGTATGCTGTGGGACGCAACCGTCCCTCGGGAGGTGAATGGGTGAGTAAACTGAGGTGCGGCCAGACAACAGCACATTGCTCAGCGAGCTCGCGAGCCAGGAGAAGACGTGGAGAAAGCTTAGTGCCTATTCCTAAGTGCAGAAGCCGATCTGAGGAGGCTGCGTACCGTACGGCTTCCCGAGAAAGGCAGAACTGCGGAGATGGTCAACAGTTCAGCGGTCGCCAGGGGTTTTGAGGGTGAGGAGAGATGGACAGGCGGAGCACAGAGGATTTTGGGGGGCGGTGAAAGTACTCTGCGTGATACTGTAGTCGTGGCTGCGTGTCACATTTGTCCGGACCCGCCGGTGGTCACGGTGTGTCACCACATGTGCGTCACTGTCGCAGACATACCACGATGGTGGGGGGTGTTTACAGTGGGGGAGGCTGGGGTGGTGGAAGACAGGTGTATATGGGAATTTCCTGTACCTTCCTCTCAATTTTGCTGTGAAGCTAAAACCAAAAAAATAAAATCTTTTTTTTTTTTAAAGATTTTATTTATTTGAGAGAGAGAGAGAGTGGGGCAAGGGGCAGAGGGAGAAGCAGGCTCTTTGCTGAGGAGGGGGCCTATTGTGGGGCTCGATCCCGGGACTCCAAGATCATGACCTGAGCCGAAGGCAGACGCTTAACCAACTGAGCCACCCAGGCGCCCCTAAAACCTTTTTTTTTAATTTAAAGATTTTATTTGTTTGAGAGAGACAGAGACAGAGAGCATGAGCAGGGAGGGAGAGGCAGAGGGAGAAGGAGAAGCAGGATCCCCACTGAGCAAGGAGTCCCATGGGGGGCTCGATCCCAGAACCCTGGGATTGTATGCTAGGACCCTGAGATCATGACCAAGCTGAAGGCAGACGCTTAACCGACTGAGCCACCCAGGTGCCCCTAATAAAGGTAAAATCTTAAGAATAAATAAATAGGGATGCCTGGGTGGCTCTGGGATCGAGTCCCACACTGGGCTCCTGGCTCAGTGAAGAGCCTGCTCTTCCCTGTCCCTCTGCTGCTCCCCCTGGTTGTGCTCTCTTTCTCTCTCTGACAAATAAATAACTAAAATCTTAAAAAAAAAAAAAGAATAAATAAATAGATTTAAAGAATAAAATGTGATAAAGTTATGCAGTCAAGATTCTCCCTCTTACTCATCTGACAAGCCTCCCTCTTCTGGTGCTTGGAGGAAAGCCAGATAAACAGTTTCTTTTCCGACCTTCCACAGTCTGTACGGGAGTAACTAACACTGAGGCTCTCTTGGACTTTATTAATAAACACAAATGGTAGCATAACCTACACACTGCACTTGCTTTTTCATGTCATTTAATAATAATGACATTACTTGCCCGCAACCATTTCTCTCTGTAAGAGAGCGCTCACCTCCAGTCCTTCGAGAAAGGCAATCACAGAGTCAGAGACTCAAAGTCCCTACACGCAGGCCATGCTCTGGGAGCACAGCAGGCTAGAGGGAGCTTTGGGATCACCATAGGGGACTTTGGGATTTGAACCCAGGACCTTGTGATCTGCAGGCAAGTGCTCTAGCCACGAGCTATGCTCCCTGCCTGAGCAAAGGGACCTGCTCAGACTTCTCACGGCCAAGACCCCTGGGAGAACGAGACTTAATGTTTGTCGAACACTTCTAATGTGCTAGAGAAACTATTCTAAGAGCTTTATATGTATGCAATTTAACAACCATTTTTGGTGGTACTGTCGCCACCATATCACCAATTTTGTGGAGGACGACATTTACACAGGAGATTAAAGCAACTTGTCCCAAATTACAGAGTAAGTGGCAGAATAAGAGTTAGCCAGCACTTTCCTCAAACTCATACGTCATACTCATTAGAAGAGCTTTGTCTTATAAATATTTTTGTGGAAATATTTGTCTTATAAATATTGTGTGGAAGAAATGTACTTTGAGTGGAAGCAAAAAGACAATGCCTATGAAAATCCTGTGACCAAAATACTTACATACTGAGATACAAAAAAAAAATCCAAATACTCTCTAATTAGCATATTTTGCTCCGAGCTTACGGACACCCCAGCACCTGTATCAAAGTGTTTTCAGTAAATATATGAAGGTCTGCGGAGCAAATTGAAGGTGGTCGTCCAGGGCCCGGCAATCAGTGGGTTTCCTGCTCCTTCCCAGGGCCACCTGCCTTCCGCGGTCTCTTTTCTGTAACTGGGGGAGCAGCCCACCCCACTGTGGAGAGCAAGAGGAGCCTCTCTGTACCCTGACCAGCACACCCACACCCACCTATCCCCTCGAAACTGCCAGAAACCAACGAGGCTTCCCCCGCTCAGGAGTGCCCACCATCTTACAGGTGGCTGGTCCCGATGGACAGATGCTTTAGGAGGAAAGTGCCCACCAGATTTCAAAGAGTCCAAAAGTCCCACAAAACATAAAATATCTCATTTATAAATGTTTCATTGATTAATGTTGAAATGATAATGTTTTGGACCTATTGCACTAAAATACGAAAATCAGTGTCACCTATTTCTTTTTATTTTATTAATATTTTTAAAAATGTCCCACCTTTGTTGAGATATAATTGACATTGAACATTGGATTAGTTTAAGGTGTACAACATGATAATTCAGTATTTGTATATACTGTGAAATGAGCACCACAATAAGTCGACATCCTCCATCACCTCATATAGTTATATATATATCTAATTTTTTCTTGAGGATGAGAACTTTTGAGCTGTACTCTCCTAGAGGCGCCTGGGTGGCCAGGTTGCTTGGGCACTGGTTCAGGTCATATCTCTGGTGGGGAGCTCAGCTCCAGGGCCGAGTCCGCTTGGGATTCTCTCTCCCTCTGCCCCTTCCCCTACTTTCTCTCTCTCTGTGTCTCAATAAAATCTTTTTAAAAAATCTACTTCCTTAGCAACTTCCAAATACACAACACGGTATTATTAGCTTTCACCAGCATGCTGTACCTTACATCCCAGGACTTCATTATAACTGGAAATTTGTACCTTTGACACTCTTCACCCACCCTTTTTTTACTTTATTTAAAGTGGCTAACGGCAAATATAAACTTAGACATACAGCTTGGGTACTATATCTGGGCTGGCACTGCTGACCTCGGCTGTGACCCAGGAGCCCCCTCGCATGGGCTATTTCCCCAGTCTTGGCCCTGCAGAAGGGGGTTGACAGGGGTGGGCAGGATAAAACACACAGCACATACAGAGGGCACCCAGATTTGAACCGGGGACCTCTTGATCTGCAGTCAAATGCTCTACCCCTGAGCTATACCCCCAGGCACATATGCTATGCCTCATGCACGCTCTTCTACCCACACAGCCGCAACTGGTCATGCCGGCCTCCACAGCCTCTGCGGCCGCCTGGCCTCCAGCTTCCTTCCGAACCGGTCTTTCTGCTCTGAAAGTCAGTTCACTCTCTTCCCCGAGTTAGGTGGATCGATGGGTCCGGCTCCCGTGGCCGGTGGCAGTAGAGGTTCAGGGACCTCTCCTTATCTGGACGCTGAATCCCAGGCCACCTGGGGCCCCTCCCCATGCTCTGAACTAGGTCTGAGAGCACCTTTCTCCCCTTTGTCCTCCTTCTCCTCCTTTTCCTGCTGTTTCCTGGTGTCACTCAGGGCCCTTGGCTCTGCTCTCCTCTCCTAGTCCCCGAGACCTCGTGGGCCTGTTACTAAATCAAGTATTGTCTTCCCCCAAACTAACTCCTGGCCTGAGCTGTGAGTGGGAGACCAGGCCAGTAAATAAAACAGAACAGGTGAGGCAAGCTCTGAGAACTGTGAAAATAACAGGAGCAACACTGGAGGGCTTGTCCTGGAAATAAGAGGACATCTACTAAAACACACGACTGAAAACAGCCAAAGGCCAGACAGAACACTGGAATCCCAGACCTGGGAAACCGCCATGATAGAGTCACAGTGTAATAAAATAATGACAAATGTTTAGCCAGCGTCATTATGTTCACGACAATCCCATACCATAGGGGCTATGATTGTTAACCCATTTTACAGATGAGGAAACTGAGGTGCCCAGATCTCACCTAAGTAATCCAATGCACAGTGATTAGTAAGTGGGGTTGCAAACCCAAGCTGTCTAGCTCGCCCACACGCCTCACCACCGGGTTGTACTGCCTGATAGCTTCCGTGGTCCTAAATGTACGGGGAAAGGAAAGGCCATTTATGTAAATTATGCTGGGAGAAATCAGTTGGCCATTTGGGAAAAATTATTGACGTAGCAACCAAGTTTCTCTTTGTGTATCAAAATAAAGTCTAAGTGGATTAAAGCATGATGTATAAATAAATAAAAGTAAACGAGTATAGACGAATATCTAACTGACTTAGGAACAGCAAGGAAAGCGTCCCAGTGGGAGAAACCCCAACAGAAAATAGCAATAGATTTGGCTAATAAGCATTTAAAGTTTAGGTAGGTGGACAAAATCAAAAGGTTAATAGCAATTTGGGGAAATATTCTCATCACTTATGATAGACAAAATATTACAAATTAATATCCTTCACATGTAAAGAGCCCACATATGGTGACAAAGACCATCGAGGAGGTGTTCAATCTCAGTAAATCAGAATAAATCTTAGTAAAACCAAAGAAATACAAATTAAAACAACATTATAATATTTTACATCTAACAAATTAGAAAAAAATTTCTACAATAAAATGTATTACTTTCACAATCAGAAAAACCAATAAATATTACAAATTTAAGAATATTCCTTCTAGGGGCGCCTGGGTGGCACAGTCGTTAAGCATCTGCCTTTGGCTCAGGGCGTGATCCCGGCGTTCTGGGATCGAGCCCCACATCAGGCTTCTCCGCTGGGAGCCTGCTTCTTCCTCTTCCACTCCCCCTGCTTGTGTTCCCTCTCTTGCTGGCTGTCTCTCTCTTTGTCAAATAAATAAATAAATAAAGTCTTTAAAAAAAAGCAAAACAATATTCCTTCTAGGGGAGCCTGGTCTCTCAGTTGGTTAAGTGTCTGACTTCTGATTTTGGCTCAGGTCATGATCTCAGGGTCCTGGAATCGAGCCCCGTATCAGGCTCTGTGCTGGGCAAGGAGACTGCTTAGGATTCTTTCTCTCCCTCTGGCCCCTCACCCTGCCTCCCCTCCCCCCCGCCCCACCACAACACGTGCTCACTCTCTAAAAAAAACCCCAAAAACTATTCCCTTCTAGTAATTGCAAGCAATACCATTTCCTATTGACATAATTAATAAGTAATTGCTTATTACTTATTCCATTGATTCAAGAGAATCAATGGAATACTAAATTGGGAAATATGCATTATAATTTACATATAACTCATTTAAGCTTTTGTAGAAGTTTCTTCCATTTTGAGGATGAGGACAGAGCCTCAGAAAGTTTCCAAGAGACTCAATTTCAAGACCTCCTGGGTCCAAGTCCGTGGCTATTTCCACGATACCACACTTCTGCCATCCGTTTGTGTGAAAGGTTGGGTAACTGGAAGAACATAAGGGTGCAATCCCTGGGGGTCTGTAAGACTTACCACCTCGGCCGCCATCTTGTCCCCCGCTGTGCTAGGATGTGTGTCAACCTAAGATATTAATAACGGCTCGGATATGTTGAGTGTTTAGTACGTTGAAGGCACAGCTCATACCTCTTCCCACTTAATCCTCCCAAGGACCCTTTGAGGTGGGTACAATTATTCTCTCCTGTGACATAGCTAAGATGACGATGACCCCCATTTTGTTGATGAAGAAACAGAAACTAGAGGGTTTTAAAGAACTTTCAGTCATGTAACGAATACTTAGTAAGCACCCACTCCATTCCAGATTCCAGTCTAGCACTGAGTGAGGGCTCAGCAGAGAACAGGGCAAACAAGGTCTCTGCCCTCGAGGAACGTATGTTCTGAGAGGTGTGGGGTGACAGACAAGAGCAAAACGAAGCAGATCATTGCAGACACGGAAAGCACCATAGGAACATGGAGCAGGGTGGCGTGATGGAGGATGACGGGGGCGAAATGGGACGCTCAGGGAAGTGACGACTCGAGCCCAACCCGGTCTGGATGATAAGCCAGTGGGCCAAATGTGAACGCAGAGCGTTCCTGGCAGTGGGTGCAGACCTGCAGGGGCTCTAAGGCAGGACAGAGGAGCGCGACCAGTGCCAGTGTGGCTGCAGCAAAGGGCCAGAGTGGGACAGGGGTTCAAGTCGAGGGCAGCAAGGGGGGGCAGGGTCTAGTGGTGGGTTTTATTTCATGTACCACGGAGGGAAGGGCGCAGCCTGGACTGAGTGCAGATTGTCTCCGCCCCTGTCCGTGGGCCACCGCCTCTGAGACCCTCTTCGTGGGCTCTCTGCAGTGGACTCAATCCAGGGCCTGCTGTGTCAGGCCTGTCGTATTGCAACAGGCATCCCATGTCAGCTTGTAAGTCCCCTTGGCCATGAATTTAGGTTTGTTATTGTTCATTCAGTCCATCCGGCAACTGTCCTTGTGGGGGCAACTTTCTAGTGGAGGAGGCACATGCGTCCCTCAAGAGACACGCTGTCACTCAGGTACTCCTTCAGTGGTGACTGTGATGAGTGCCATGCGCCCAGACACGGGGCGGCGTGACCCTAGTCTGTGGGGCTCTGGAAGGCTTCCCCCAGGCAGTGGCGTCTCTATCACGCCTTACAGGACAAAGGGAAATTAGGCAGAGACGAGTGGCCCAGGAGGACTGTGCAGTTGAGGTGGAGGCCTGTGCAGAGAACAGAGAGAAGGCCAGGATGCCAGAGTCAGGGGACACAGCCTCCTGAGGGTTGAATAGGGTCCCGCCAGATTCATGTGCTTCCAGGAACCTCAGAATGTGGCATTATTTAGAAATATGGTCATTGCAGATATAATTAAGATGGGGTCATACCAGATTAGGGTGGGTCCTTAATCTAATCCGACTGTTGTCCTTACAAAAGGAGAGCCACCGAGATAGAGACACACGGGAACACCACGTGCAGACACACACGCAAGGAAGACGCCATGTGATCACAGAGGCAGACACTGGAGTGGAGCGTTTACAAGCCAAGGGAAGCCAAGGATCGCTGGCAACCGCCAGAAGCTAGAAGCGAGGAACAGATTCCCCCTCAGCTTCTGTGGTGTGAAGCCTCCCGATCTGGGGTACTTTGTTACCGCAACTCTGGGAAACTGATACACAGCCCAAGATAGGGCTGCAGAGCTAGGCAGGGCCAGCTGGGCCCTGTCGGGATTCTGGATTTTACCCTGAGAGCAATGGGGAACCACTGCTCTTAGGGTGACAAGGAAAAAACAGACCACGGTCAAATCTGCATTTTCAGAGGATCCCTCCGGCTGCTCAATGTCTCAAAGCCTTCGAATCCATCGAGAGTCAGGCACCACGAGGACCCAGCCCCGGCTCCAAAGCCTTGCCTGGTCACACGGAACCACACACGCTGTTCCTCAAATGCCAGGGGACTGTTCACCTCCCTCCCCTCCGCTACAGGAGCCAGCCCTCCTGGTTCCGGTTCCCAGCCCGGCCTGCAGGTACCCGATCTGCCTCCCGCAGACAAGCACGAGCTGCGGGCATTCTGGAAAAAGGTTTGGCAATATGCATCAAAAGCTTTAAGAAAAAAAAAAAGAAGAAAGTCCATACCCTTTGACAGGGCAATTCCACCTCTAGGAAATAACTGGACCAATATTTGAAAATGTATGAAAGGACAAACAAGTCCAGCCCATCGTTAGGGCGCTTCTCAGGGTCCGCCTCCGCGCGCTGCAAAGACATCTGCCTCAGGCTTCACCGAGTCGAGCCTGCGGACAGTGGACAAAGGAAGCGCCGCCCGCGACAGCGTCCCTCGGCCTGCAGCTCGGGGGCGGCGGCTCGGGGGCCAGCCGGTGGCCCGCGGCGCCCCGCACCTCCCTTCCCGCTCTCCCCCGCACTGCTGCGGGCCTCCGGGGCGGGGCCCGTCTCTGCGCCCCCGCCGCGCGGCGAGCGCCCAGGCCTCGCCTTTGTGTTCGCGCCCGATCTGCACAAAGAACGGGCCCCACGAAGCTCGGGGAACGGGGCCGGGCGGGCGGGGCGCGCGAGACGAGAACCCCAGAAAGGGCTGGCCCAGGCGGCGCAGGCGGTGCCTCCGGGGCGCCCCGGAGGGAGAGACCCCCGGCTCTGGGGACGGCCCCCTGGTGGGCGCGCGGCTGCCGCACGGCTGCCGCCCGCGCCACCACCGAGAGGCCCGCCTTCCTAGAGCGGCCGCGGGCGGCCAGGTGCGCGCGGCGGCCTCCGGGCTCCGGCCGGCAGGGGGCAGCATGGCCGCGGCAGCCCCACGTGGCGGGGACGCGGGCAGCGAGGGTTCGGGCAGCGAGGCCGAGGGCCCGGGCCGGCCCCGGGGGCACTGGGCGCCTCCCGCGGCTGCGCGGGCGACAGCTCGGGCCGAGGGATTTTAAAAATTCAAGTCATTAAAAATTAAATGTACAAAACTTATATATACATTTATTTAAAATAAATCGGTAGAAATAACGTCTTAAAATGAAAAACCGCGGCTTTCCCGCAGCTCCATCAGCTCGCAGCACGGCTTGCCGCGCCGGTCCCCGTTTCCCAGGGGCGCGCTCGGGGCCCAGGCTGCCGCGGAGTCGAGGAGGGCTCGGGTGGGAAGGGCAGGAGCGGAGGCCTGCGCGGGGGCTGGGCGCGCGGCGCGGCGGGGCCCGGGGCGGGTCCTCGGGGCCGGGGTTGGGGGGCGCGCGGTGGGAGCGCCCGTCCCGGGCCCGCCTCGGCCGTGCGGGAGCCGAGCATGCGGCCGCGGAGAGCAGGACGGCGCCGCGGAGCCGGCCGACTGGCAGCCGGGGAGCCTCGGCGGCGCCGCCGGCCTGTGCAAACAGACGGACGACAACTACAGCTCACAGCCGGCCGCGGAAGGGGGAGGGCTCCCCGGCTGCCAAGGAGATGCCAGCCGCTCCCTCTCCCCGCGGCCCAGCTCTGCTGCCTGCCGGCCCGCGGGCTCTGCAGGGACTAGGGTGACCCTCCTCCCGAGGCAGGGCGGCCCTGAGGATTTCTGTCGTCGCCCTGGGCACCCCGCTACCGCGCTGGCAGGATTCGGCAGTGACCCTGGGGCTCTACCTAATGCTGGGGCTGACATATTGCAGGGAATGATAAAACACTTATCTTTGAAAGGTTGTGGCTTAGCTTTAATGAAGAAAATGGTCTGCATCCCAACGGGGCAGAGACTGGGGTGTTGACCTGTGTCTCTTCCTGCAGAGAGTCACCTGTGGCCCCTAAACCCCATCACTTCACGCATTGAGTCCCTCGCTTGGGTCAGCCCGGGGCGCTCAGGGGAGCCCAGGGGAGCCCCGAGGAGCCGGGTGACCCTCCAAACTGCCCGCAGCCCTGTGGCGGGGTCCAGGGTCCCGCAGGCGCCATTTGCCCCCGGATCTCGTCTCGCCTTCGCAATGTAGGCGGTTGCGGTAAAAATAACTTCGGGGATCCTTGCAGCTCCGACAGGGCTTTTCTGGCCATCTGTGCTAGTTCCCCCTGCCTTCCAGGGATTCTTGGAGAGCGTCACCTCCCTGGATTTCACTGCAACTCGCCGCTGTCTGGTGAGAACATCAGCCCAGCGATGCGGGGGTTACAGAGTAGAAATGCGAACACCCCCAAAGGGAGAAACTCAAGAAACCCCCTGTTGTATCAGAGAACGAAGTGCGCGTGCGATGTGTCGCTGATACATGAAACACAGAGTTTGGACTGAACTGAGAAGCCGAAGTGAGGGTGAAGGGATGTCAGAGACCCCCAGGGCGGCCCCAGGGCCTGGGAGGGCGCCGCACGTGGGCCCAGGCCGTCCCTCGGGTGCTGCTCCACCAGGGCCCGCCTCCAGGTATTTCCCCCGCTTACCTTCCGAAGACGGTTTTACTTTCAACGGAATTCTGGGGCTGAAAACAAAAGCCTGAAAACACCGACGGATGAAGCGCAGAGCGTTTGGCTGATCATTGTAAATGGAATGAGGATGCTGTGTCCTTCATCTGAGATTCTAAAATATTATAGATTTCCTTTCTACCAATTTAGTTTCTTCCAAGGAATCCACTTCATTTCACAGGTGTGGAGGTGGTTAAAGTCCTCACACTGGGTGATAAATAAAATTATTTCTTCTTCCATTTACAGAGGAGACTTGATACCTTCTCTTGAAGAAATAAAAGGCTCATTCAATTTTAAGATCAACTTTTATTGTTTGGAACTCAGAAATTCCTTTCACAGAAAAGAATAACAATGCTATTTTCTTTTGGGAGAGAAGGGCTTTAAATTAAATTCTGAAATTCCATTTTGCGATTATTACATACTAATGGGAGTTCATCTTTTTGGTAAAATGAACACCCGAGCATGTTTGTATGCCGTTTATGCTCATTCCAAGACTCTAAAGAGCTGGCACAGTTTCGGGCAAGAAAAATGTGTCTATTTCTTCTCAGTATGTCTACTGTTGGAATTAAATATACTGGAGATTGGTGTAATTTGGTCTGGATATTGACTTGCTTTTTTAGCAGTGCTCTGAAATGTTTGAGGTTTCATTTTTTTCCCCCAAACCTATTTCAAAATGTATTACAGACCTTTGGCTTTAGTAAATCATCAATTAACTCGAGCTAAGGAAACCACCGCATTCGAGTGGGAAGGGAATAATAATAATAACTTTGGTTGGATATTTGTTATTAAATTGTTCAAGGGGTTACTGTGCAAACCAATTTACTGCTTTTGCTTTTGGACAAAATTAATGTGACTTTTAGGGATGACGATTAATCCAAGTAAGACAATACACATATAAACAATTTATCTTAGATTTTAGAATTCGTATAAGTAATTTGCCCACAGAATATCTGAGTGTGGAACCATGTGGCTCATGGATCATACCTTCAGCGGGAGAATGGCAAAAGTCACGTTTCATAACCTGTTTAAATTTCTGCTGAATTTAGCTTAAATTCCAATCAATTTCTAGTGGTGCTCCTGCCTCATAGCCGACTTATTTTGAGAGCCTGGCTATTATTTTACAAAGAGAAGCAGGGAGTTTCGTTCTCGTGGTGGTGGTGGAAGGGATGCTGTAGGCCTGGAAGACGAGAGTGTGATTTTATTAGCACGTGCATTTTCTCTGTGATAAGCTCCCTCACTCAGCTCTTCCCTGGGAAGCAAACGGCTTGTTACGGCCTGACTTCAGAAAGAAACAGAAGGGGAGGCCCTGGCCTTCACACATAGCTCTCTTCCCAAATGCCTGAAGCAGGAGAGGGGCTCATTTTAAAACAGGGGCTAGGGGCGCCTGGGTGGCTCAGTCGGTTCAGCAGCAGACTCTAGATTTCGGCTCAGGTCATGATCTCAGTGTCACGGGACTGAGCCCCAAGTTGGGCTCTGCACTCAGCGAGGAATCTGCTTGAGGTTCTCTCTTTCCCTTTCCCTCTGCCCCTCCCCCTGCTCTCCCTCCCTCTTTCTCAAGTTAATAAACAAATCTTCAAAAAATAAAAAATGGGGACTAGCTGGGTGGCCCAGCCACTGAGGCACCCAGCCCCTCTATGCATGGCCCCTACCATCCCGCAGGTGAACTGGGCCTTCCCGGGGGGCTGGGCTGCCCTGGGCTGGGCCTGGCCCGCCAGCAAGCAGTCAGCTTTCCTCAGTGCCCACGGGGAAATCAGAGAGAAAGAGTACTCTTTGCCTTTTTAAATTAAGGATCCACGTGGAAGAAATTGGGAGGCAGTACATAACAGCAGTTAACAGCACCCACTTTGGGTCCCACATACTTGGGTCTCGATTCTGGTCATGTGAACTTGGGCTCATTGCTTTACCTCTCTGAACTTCATCTGGAAAAGGGGGGACGAATACCGATTTCACAGGTCATCACAGGATAAGATGAAATGAAAGCATTCACTTGGCACAGTGCCTGGAACCTGGTAAGACCCAATGAATCGTGGTGATTGTTATGGGCCCTGATGACCTCAAGGCTGGGGCTCATCGCTCACCGGAAGTTCTTGTGTAAGGCCACCGTCAGTACTAGATTTAATTTTTCTCTTCGTTTCCTTTTCCTTCCTTTCTTCTCTGCTTTTCTTTCTTTAAAAAAAAAATTATTTTAGCCTGGAGTTACCTCGTGTAGAAAGTAGAAATAAAAGCGTTAGATTCTATTGTATTTTAACTAACAATACTCACGTCAAGGAACCCAACTAGAAGTGGTAAATGCAGAATTGATTTTTTAAAAATTTAAATCTAGACATTCTCACCATGCCTGGGAAGCAGTGAGAGGCTTCAGTAGCCAAACGGCTTTCCAGAGCTGGAGGAGAGGCCTTGGCCTGACTCACCGTTGCCCTGGCAACAGTAGGGCCCGGAGGCCTCCGTCCCTGATCCCTTAATCTGAGGAGCCTCCATGACTGTGCCCCGGGGAAGGTCTCCCACAGACACCTGGCGGGTTATAGCTACCCTGACAGAGAAGGGATGGAGGTGGGGCTCTTTCTGCGAAGACGGCGGCCCGAATGTGTCTGTGATGGTCCTAGCTTTCCAGACCCCGCAGGCCTGGTCTAGAGGACAAGGCCACAGAGTCTTCACCGGATTCCAAGCGCTGTCAAGGCAGTAGATGGCTTCCTAATCCCTCCCTGTTCCGCCAAGGAGCCCACTACCATGCTTTGCACACAAATGGAGCTTCCTAAGTACCTGGGGCTGTAGGACAACGAGCACCCCCGGGGCCCTGGACCCAGGCCCTGCTCCAATGGCTGCCCGCACCCCCCCACACACAGCTGAAGGAGGAGGCAGCGCAATGCCACAGACTTGACCCTGAGGCCTTTTTTGCCTCGAAAATTCTTTTTTATTCTCTGTTATGCTCATAATGTTTGCAAATACATGGCTCAGAGCATCTTCTGCTCAGTAGATATACTCTTTACTCAAAATTTGTCTTAAATCTGAGGATAAAATGAAACAATCTGAAAGAAGTGCTGGCTTTCCGGGGCACCCGGGTGGCTCAGTCGCTTAAGTGTCTGCCCTTGGCTCGGGTCATGATCCCGGGATCAAGCCCTGTGTTGCTTGGCAGGGAGCCTGCTTCTCCCTCTCCCTCTGACTGCTGCTCCCCCTGCTTGTGCTCTCTCTCTGTCAAATAAATAAAATATTAAATAAAAAAAAAAAGTGCTGGCTTTCCTTTTCCAAGAGCCATTCAGGTCCCAGGGAAAGAACGTTGCAGTCAAGCACATGGGTTTTGGAGACAATAAGACCTGAGTTCGAATCCTGACTGTACCATTTGGTTGCTGTGTGACTTTGGGGCTACGCTCTGAGCCTCAAGCTCTTCACCTATAAAATGAGATAACGTAAAATCTCTAAAAGTAAGAAGCATTCGATTAATGGCAATTACTCTTTCTGGCACACAACTCCGTGGGGCCAATGGCACCTGGCAACATAGCAGTTTGAAAGTCTGGCCTTCTAGTTAAGGGCACCCTAAGCAAGCACTGTGAAAGGGGACCCGATCCCCAGAAAGGCGGCGTGCTGCCCACTCTGGCTTGTGGCTGAGAGGTGTGTAAATCCCTGTCCACTCTGACATCGGGACCAAGATGTAGCTGTCCGTGCGCTTTGAACGTCCTCACCCCGAAACACCTTCCTGCTTCTGCCTGTGGGGGAATCTCCTTCTCAGAGATTCATCCTTCCGGGAGCCAGCGCTGGCCCGCTGCCTACCTGCACGCCTGTGTTTACTAAATAAATCGTCTTTAGCTATGAGCTAGTAATGAGGTTAGCGAACTTTTATCGAGAACTTAGCACGTGCCAAGGTCTTTGCTCTCTATTTATTCGGCGTGTTCCTGAAGCCTCCGAACAATGACAAGCTTATTATCTTCACTGAAGAGATGACGAGGTTGACGTTCCGTTAATGAACTGGTTCAAGGCCACACAACTGTCAAGCTTAAATCCACATGTTAGACTCCAGAGTCAGTCTACGCTTTAGTGACCATCCGCTGACAGCTGCTGGCCTCTGATGCCACGGAGATTATGGCGGACGGGAAGTGAGCATCACGGTGGGGCCAGGGAGTCGGGACGAGTGGAGGACACCTTGGAATACGGGGCCTTTTGGGGGGAGAGGCATGAGGAGGGGGATAGAGCCAAGGAAGGGAAGGTGGAGTCACCGAGAAGCCCCGACAGCCCAGCTCCACACAAGAAGTGCCAGTCTCTGATTATATTTAATCCTTTATAACCAGATTTCCTAGGAAAGGAAAGGCTCACCATTCCCAAGTGGCCTGCGACGCCCCGAGGATGTCCTGGTAATGGTGTGTAACAAAGTCATTGCGAGCCTCCCCAGACCACGGGGGTATTCTTCTCAAGCGTGAACATCTCCTGCATTCTCTGGTCTGCAAATTCCCGGACTCCAAGGATCTCCAAAATACCCCTGCTAACATCTCTTCCAGGCTTCCAATATCCTGGTGTGGCAAAGGACCATTTCCTCTGTCGTCGCTGCAACCTCCAGCCACCAGTTCCACGGCCTGTGGCAGGCTCACCCAGATGGCTGACCACGGCACATTTCCGGCCCATCAGCCTATCTCCTGCCACACCGCCAACTGCCTCACGCCTCTCCCCTGCTCAGCAATGGTTTCCCACCAAACTCCTCAGTCGTGAGAGATCCTAGATCCAAGACCCTCTCTGCACGCCGAGTCTGCTTCAAGCCAACCTTCTTCTTGGTTTTCTACACAAACCCTTTCTCCAGTTCCGTGGGTTTCATTAGTCACTGCTTCTTAACAGAGGAGCCCATTTTCCACACTCCCCCCTTTAAGAATCCCTGAACCGAGAAGGCCTTGCCCATTTTTCTCATCTGTGGAACCTTCCCCAGCCCACAGGATTGGCTTTGATGCCACCCCACCCCCCCAGAGAAGGGGTTCTGACTTCTCCAGGCTCCTCCTCCTGTGGTCGCAGAGCATCAGTCCTGCGTTTGGCACCTCAAGTTTACTTCGCAGAGTCTAACTGCCTGCTCCCGGATGGGGTTCTGCAGCCCAGGACCCAGACTGGCCTGACCAGCCCCCCTCCCCAGCCCCGGCCGCCACCCCTCCTCCGGCTGCTTGCGCTCATGTCCTACCAGCCTTGCAGAAAATTTTCAGTGAATGGAAAAGCCGGATCCTTTCAAATGTGAGCATCACTTCCCCTCTGTGTGCGTCTTTATAAAGGAAGGGGTTGGTGACCTCCTGGTCTCTTCAGAGTCAATAATATGGCACGTTCTCTCCTCTCCGCCCTCAGACTCATGACTTCATCTGCTCCCTTCAGCAGTTCTTGTCTCCCCAGCTCTTCTGTTTTCTGCCCAAGTCTGGCCTCCCCAGGTTCCGGATTGAGCCCGGCCCTCCGCCAGCCTCCAGGAATTGTCTCTTCTGATCGCCTGAATTCCCTCTGGGTCACTGCCAAGCCCAGGAGCAGGGTGGAGGCCGCTCGGTGGCCAGTGTCATGGGTCTGCAGTTTCTCTCGCAGTGCCTCACTGGAGGGGCCACTGGAGCCCGAGGGCGCAGTCATGCACTTCACAAATTCAAAGAGTAGCTTTGGGACAACAGACACATAAAAAAAGGTCTGACCGGAGCATTTTGTGGTTTCCCCAACGACTGGCAGCAGCGGCCTCTGCACCCCTTCCCTACCCCTCCCTGTACCCCTGGCCATGCCACCGCCCTGCTGCTGCATTTCAAGCTGGGCGGGAAGTCGGCCTGGTCCTGAGGGAAGCCGCAGATTTGCCGTATAGTCGTCTCTCCAGCCCATTCCAAACCTGTCAACTCTCCCCGACCATCCTGGTCAACTGGGCCCTACTCCTCCCTGAACGCCCCGTCCTCCCCGCACCTCACGTTCGCGGACCCCGCGGCGGGGAGCGTCTGCCCTTCCGTACGCCAATTCACTACTTCAATCTCGGCAGCCCTGTCTCCTTCTCGATCTTACAATCGGTGGGATGGGCGCCCCCTCCGCCGCGTAACACAGGGAATGAGCACAGAAGAGGGGCTCCACGGAACCTGTCCACTGACACTAGGCACAGATCCCTCGGCCACCTTCTCAACCCCCCTTCAAAACCAAACAAAAACGGCAAACAGGAAACGCTCGTCTTTTAAAAATTACTCTATTATTATCAAATAGAACCACAGTATTCAAAAGGTAATTATAAAGTTCTATTTCCCAACTAAGTGGCCCTGCACCGCCCCTCCGAGTGGCCGGCGGCCAAATCACTCCCCCCGTGCTGATTGGTTTCATCCATTTTATTGTCAAGGAAATTAACAGCCCGAAGGGGTTCCCCAGGTCCGCGCACCCCCCCTTGGGGTCCCCCCGGTCAACACGGCAGCAAGCGACCTGGTCTCACTACCCCCGTGTCCTTGGGAGTTGGGACGAAAGGAGAAGGGGGGGCTCACAGCAAAGGGGCTGGGGGCGCCCCGGCCCCGCCTGCCCGGCTCGGGCCTCGCATCGGCCGGGCAACTGTCCGGGGGTCGGGCCTGGCCGCGCGCCGGGCGGCGCACCTGGCCGGGCGGCGCGCGCTCACTCGCCCGTGTGGGTCCGCAGGTGGTACTTGAGCGACTGCTTGTAGCGGAAGCACTTGGCGCAGTGCGTGCAGGGGTAGGGCCGCTCGCCCGTGTGCGCGCGCTGGTGCTCCAGCAGGTGGTGCTTCTGCGTGAAGCGCTTGCCGCACTCGGCGCAGTGGTAGGGCCGCTCGCCCGTGTGGATGCGCCGGTGCTCGAGCAGGTGGTGCTTGCGGATGAAGCTCTTGCCGCACTCGGGGCAGGCGTGCGGGCGCTCGCGCGAGTGCACGCGGCAGTGGTTGGTGAGCTTGGACTTCTCGCTGAAGCTCTTCTCGCACTCGGGGCACTTGAAGGGCCGCTCGCCCGTGTGAGTCCGCTGGTGGCGCAGCAGGTGCGACGGGCGGCTGAAGCTCTTGCCGCACAGGCTGCAGATGAAGGAGACCTCGTGCTTGCCCGCGTGCACGCGCTGGTGGATCACCAGGCTGATGTGCAGGCGGAAGCTCTTCTTGCACTCGGGGCACGTGTACGGCCGCTCGCCCGTGTGCGTGATCTGGTGCTTGGTCAGGCTCGACTTGTGGCTGAAGCTGCTGTCGCACTCGGGGCACTTGTAGGGCTTGGGGCCGCCGCCGCCGCTGCCCGAGCTGGGCGACTTGGGGCGCGGCTTGAGCGCGTGCTTGGGGGCGAAGCCGGGCCCGCGCTCGGGGGACGCGTAGCCGCCGCGCACGCGGTGGATGCGCTGGTGCAGCGTGAGCTGCTGCTTGTGGCGGAAGCTGATCTCGCACTCGGCGCACTCGTACGGCCCCTCCTTGATGTGGTTGCGCTGGTGGATGATGAGGTTGATCTTCAGCCGGAAGCTCTTGCCGCACTCCATGCACGTGAAGGGCCGCTCGCCGCGCCGGTTCCGCTGCTGCTGGCTCGACGAGCCGCGGCTGTCGCCCAGGTGCCGCTCCCCGTGCGTCGGCGGCGCCAGCCTCTTCACGGCCGGCTTGCCCAGCTGCAGCGGCGGGGGGCTCTCCTCGCCCTCGGGGGACAGCTCCCCGGGCAGCGGGGTCGGGTACATGCTGGCCTCGTAGCGCCCGGACAGCTGCCCGAGGGCCTGCAAGTGCTGCGGCAGCTCGTCCTCCTCCTCCTCTTCCTCCTCCTCCTCCTGCTCCTCGGTTTTGATCACGATCCCCTCTGCTCCAGGGAGAGAGACGGACAGACGTCAGCAGGGGCCCGGGGCCTCTACCCTGGACCGAGGCAGGTAAGGCGGCTTCGCCTTGGCCCCCACGCACTGCCTGTGGATCGTCGGCCCCCGTGCCGCCTGCTGGGGGAACCCTCCTTTCCACTCCCTGCTGCCCCACCTCCGCGGGGCTGGATGGGTGACCCGGCCGGGCCTCGGGCTCGGGTCTGGAAGAAACCCTCTCTGGGAACCCTATGCAGTCCGGAAGGGGCACGCCGGGCCTGCCCGCGCCCATCTCCCGAGCTGGTGGCGGGCAGGTGCCTGCAGGCCGCCCCGGGGTGGGGGGAGGGTGCTCAGGCCCGGGGAGCCTGAAGCGGGCAGCCTCGTGGACCTACCAGGTGTCGCCCGACGTGGACCTTCCCTTCTCACCGGAGCTACTTGAGGACTGGGTTTCTACCACGTGTGTGGAAAGGGGCCTGGTTTCCGTCTCCAAGGCCGCCTCTGCCCGAACTCCCCCAGCCTCTCGGGCGGGCGGCTTTCCTGAGGGCACCTGCGGGTTTCTCCTCAGGTGTCTGTACTCACCCTCCTCCAGCCATCTCCCCCTCCTCTCCGTGCCTCCAAATCCCACGGCCCAATACCACTCAGCTCCAATCCTGTCTTAAATCCTCCTTGACCATCCCAACCTGCGGCCCTCAAGCCCTCCTGGGCACGCAGCGCTCGCTGGCTGCCTGCGCGGGACTTAGGACCTCGGCCTTCTCCTGCAGCACGACACCCACACAGGTGGGCGACTCACCTGCTGTGACCCTACCAAGCCGGAAGCTAGGGCCAGGGTTTCTCCTGCCTTCCCCCCAGGCTCTGGCGTGCGGTCCCACACACACAGTAAGTGCTCCATGAACACCCCAACTGTAGGATGTCCTCCTCCCTGGCCCTCCAGCCTCTCGGCCGGCCCTTTAGGGCCCAAGATATTAGCCGTTCTACACAGTGTTCTAGAGTGTTCCCCGAGAGAATGTTAATCCTAGAGAAAAGGAGTGCCCTCTGACTCCTGTTTGCATTTTTCTCAAACGCCTTGTACGTATGGGGCACCCCCTAAACACTGTCACTGGGGGAGCTGTTTTCAGTCACTGTGTGACACGAGAAAGGCGCTCACTTTTCTGAGCCCACCTGTCCGGTGCAAGCCGCTGTAGCAGTCTGCATTTGCAGAATTCTTAACAGCCAAGTTCTCACCCGAGAGCTTGTGTCTTTTTATTCCCAATCTCCTACAGGATAAGCCAAGCAAGAATTATCCCCATTTCACAGATGTGGGGCATCCAAGCCCAGAAATACCAAGTGATCGTTCCAATAAAGTAAAGCCAGACCTCTTCAGAGCTTCTAACTTAGGGGCCATCTAGTCTGTCCCCTCACAGGGAAATAAGCCGGCGGTGTGCATGAGCTGGCCCAGATCTTACAAAGTAGCTGGTACTGACCGCTGGGCCTTGGCACTTCCTCCTGCTCCTCTGAACCGAGGAAACAGCAGGGTCACAGTTAGGACATAGGTGTGCCAGTCCAGCTCAGGCCTCTCGTCATGGCCAGTGCTGCCTGGGCCCTGTTAGGATTCCCAGCAGCAAGGGACGCAGGACAGCCACAGAACATGATGCCTGAAAGATCTGGAAGGAGGAGGCAGCTTCGGAGGTCGGGGACTAGTCGCCCTGGTGCTTATCGTGAAAGTAGGGGGCAATACGGGGGTGTTAAGCTCTCCTTGAGCATCAAAGGTGTTCCGTTTTCCCCCTGAATGAAGTAAGAATGAAACAGCTAGCCCGAAAATCCAGAATGCAAAATCCCGCCAAGTACAGTGTAGAACGCGCCTGAAGTTCCCACTAGAATGAATGTGAGTGCCCAGAGGGCAGGCTGGCATTTCTGTTTCGAGGCTCTGCTGTAGCCCAGCCTCACGGCCCGCCCTGCACCTTCCACTGCACCTTCCACTACAGCCCAGCCTGTAGATTAAGACGCTTTCGGGAATATCATGCGCTTATTTAAAAACAAGGGGTTAAAGGGGGTGCCTGGGTGGCACAGCGGTTAAAGCGTCTGCCTTCGGGCGTGATCCCGGCGTTATAGGATCGAGCCCCACATCAGGCTCCTCCACTATGAGCCTGCTTCTTCCTCTCCCACTCCCCCTGCTTGTGTTCCCTATCTCACTGGCTGTCTCTGTCTCTGTTGAATAAATAAATAAAATCTTTAAAAAAAACAAAAAAACAAGGGGTTAGAGCCACATCTTTTGATCAAGAAAGATGTCCGTGATATTTTATGAAGTGCCAAAAGGCCAATTGCAAAGGGATTCTCTACAGGCAAAATGAAAAAAATGTAAAAATCATCAGCATAATACTTTTAAAAACCTATTAAATAAAATGGATGTGGACACATTTCTAAATACAAACAGTATAGAAATTGCTATGATAGTTATTGGCTCTTTGGCATGTAAACAAAACCCTCCAAACAAAAAACCAAAACCTAAGTGTGTTCCTTAAAAATTTGGTAGCATTCACTTGATTCCTATCTTCTACATTCTTTTCAGAATATAGAAAAAAAGAGAGAAAGCTTTCCAGTTCACCTTCATAAGCTGAGGATAGTCTTATTTCCAAAACTAGATGAGGAGGATTCAAGAAAGGGTCAGGCTGACTTCATTTATGACTCTAGCGGAAAAGCCCGAGTAAATAGCAGCCCCGAAGCTCCATGGTGCGTGGACACAGTGCACTGTGAGGACAAGGTCGGGCTTTTCAGCATCAGACAATTGGCCCCCAAAGGTGTCCCAAGATCAGGCTTCTGAGAGCCCACTTCCTCACTGTTCTGGAACTCACAAGGAGCCAAGAGTGTGCAGAAGTGTGACCCTGGGGTTTTATAATTAAACACGAGCGACGGCTAGATCATACCACGAAGAGACAGGACCGTCCGTTATTTTAAAAAACATGCTCGGCTAAGGCTGAGCCCTCTGTGTCACTGAAGGTTCTAGTGTGACCTAAGAACTCTCCAGAACACAGCAGGAGGTGGAAGTTCTAGCCTCGCCACAACCACATGACCTTGGGCAAATAATCTGACCTTCTCTGCCTGTAGAAGGAGGGAGTTGGAGAGGTGATCCCTGAGATCCCTTCGGGTGCGCATCTGACCTCGTCTTTGGCTGTAATACCTTCTTCCTAGCCGGAGACAGATCCTTCTGAACCCGGGGGCAGGAAACCTGTCCCGAGGCCGTGCCTGCGGTCGTCACACCTGTCGACCCATCAAGGTCAAACGACCCTATCTGAAGGGAAGCCCAGCTTTCCCGCCAGGCAGGGGCCGTCTGCAGGCCGCACGGCAGCTCCCCCGCAGCCCGCACCCCCCCGCGACTGACCTGTGCAGTTCCTCTGCTGCACCAGCATCTGCTTGAGCTCGCTGAACTCACTGGAGCCTTCTGGGGACTCCTCCAATGGATTCTCCGGTTCCTGCACGTCCAGGTCCGGCTGCTCGCCGCACGGGTCACCCAGCTCGGAGTCCTGAAAGCCGTGCTCCTCCACCTGCCCCATCAGGGGCTCCGGCGTCTCCAGACTCTCTGAGCCCTCGTCGTTGGTCTGCACCTCGATCTTAATCACGATCCCGTCGTGTGCTGAGAAGGTAGGGAGAGGCGGGGGGGACAGGACAGAAGAACCCAGAACACGTTCATTGCACGAGGTTTCTGCAGCCTAGGATTTACATTTCAAAAATTCTCATTTTAGAGACCATGAGGAAACAGGATGCGGGGTCGAGCGAGCAGACATAGAATTTTCTGGACATTTTGTGGCCTTGAACATCACTGCAAAGCGGAGCAAAGTTAAAACAGACGTGGAGTATGTACTCCATGACCCCTACAGTTTTAAAAATACTACTGTCAGGGCTGGTTTTTTGTTTTTTGTTTGTTTTTTAAAAACAAATGCAATCTTAATTCCCTTTCCCGGGTGGGGCCAAAGTCAACGGGTAGTTTCCCTCTCTCACAGTGAAGCTGAAAAATGGAAAGGCTAATCACCTCTCACCCTGCACACCTTTCTAGCCCAGCCCCCGGGGTCTGATGCAGACAGACCGGACATCCCCGAGCCCCGGCCCGGCCCACAGCTACACACACACACACACACACACACACACACACACACACGCCGTGCACTTGGAGCTCTCAGCTTTGTTTTTAGTTAAACAGCATCTGATTACACATGTTGCCCCCCCCTTTTCTTTAACTTGCCAATAGGTCTGCAGGTAATTTCGAATGTCCACACACGGGCATCATTTCTCATAAATGGGATTTAGGACATAATCTTTCAGCGCGGTATTTTTTCTCTTTCGATTTGCCTTCCTCTCCCCCCTTCCCATTTCACCGCTGTGACCTCCCCAGGTCACCCCTGTAAGTACCCTAGCAGTTTTGTCTACGCTTCCCCCCCGGTGCTGCACGCAGCCGTGCAGGACGGCAGTGTGTCCAGCCGTTCCCCTCCTAAGGAACATGTGGTTTTTTGTTCCCAGTCTTTTGCATGAACTACGCCGCAATCGCGTGTGGACTTACACGTCTCCCTATAAAACAGGGGTTTGATTTCCATGCGAGTCCCAGGAGTGGGGCCGCAGAGTCAGAGGTGTGGTTATTTTTAATCTGATAGATGTCATCAGGCTGCTTTTGAACAAGGCTGTGACAATTCGTATTTCCACCAGCCCTGCGGGAGAACAGCCTTTCCCCGCCTCCCTGCCAGGGACAGACAGCACCGCTCTTTCATATTTTCCTCAGTCAGATGGGTGCAAATTGCTAATTTTCTGATACTTTAATCCCACTTTCCTGACTAGGGTCATCTGAATATCATTTCTTTTCCTTATTGGCCTTTTCAAGTTGATGCCATATGAACTGAGTTCTGTTCTTGTCAACAGGGAAGAGTCCTTTGGTTCCGGTGCTAAAGATAACACGTTTCTCTTATCAGCATTTCAGACAGTTCCCAAATCTAGCGTTTGTCTGTTGACTCTGTGCTGTCTCTTATCAGACTGCTGTCTTCAAGTCTTCCTGTGGTCACACATGTCCCTCTGTCTTTTACGGCTTCTGGGTTTTCTTAGTTAAGAGGGCCTCCTCTGCTCCTGGATGGTTCATAGGTTCTCTTGGAGTTTACTTCAAGGTTTTTCTTGCTGTATTATTTACATTTAGGTCTTTGCTCCGTCTGAAATTGATTTTTATTTTGTGTGGAGTGTGAGGTAGGGGTTCAGCTCTACTTTCTTCTCTATGGAGAGAGCTGTACCAGCATGAACTCCCTCACAGGTTGAAAATCACTTTAATTAAGGAAATTATAAATGCATAATGCATAAGCAGAGGCATTCATTCCTTCACTGAATTCACTGATTCAACGGTTACTTTTTGAGCACCAACTATGTGCGATGGGGTATTTTAATGCCATGGGGTACATCAGGGAACCTAACAGAGCTCCCCACCCTCATACACCTTACCTAGGGCAATAAGCACAATAATAAATTGTACGGGATGTCAGAAGGTGGTAAGTGCTGTGGAAAGAGAAAAGACACTGGAACCTGGTAAACAAAGCCAACAGCCCGCGCCCCTGGGAAGCTTCCCCGCTGTTAACCACACCCACTCGTGATCCCCAAGCTAAAAGCTGGGGAAACCAGACCCACCCAGTAGGCTGGCAGCTGATGCCACAGGACCCAAAACTGGGTTCTCTCTCTCCTCTGAGCGGCCAACCCATCTCCTGCCAGCCGGTGGAGTAGCAGAACAGAGCAGCTGTGACGGTCCCCGACGCCTCGGCCACAGCCTTAGACTAGGGCCGAGCCTGCCTTCCCCACGACCAAGTCTCCAAAACCTCTTCCTCCTACTCCCGGTCTCACAAAAAGATGAAGTCACCCACACTCACGTCCTTGCCTGGCTCCTGCTCTAGCTCCGAGTCACCCTGCTGACTCCCCTCGCTCTCCCACCCGGGGGACGGGGGGACATGGTGACTCCTCTGCCTGCTGCCTCAGCCCTGCCCTGTTCCCGGGGCCGCCGTGCTCGCCCCGCAGCGCCCGCTTCTCCCTCTGCAATCCCTGTCTCTGCACTGGAGCCACGGGCACGACCGTGACCCCAGCGCCAGAAAAATACCCTCCCTGACTTCATAAGCTCTTGAAAATTTTTTGCTTGCCTCCTCCCTAAAGCAGTTTTTAAAAACTAAGCACCCCTTTGCACTTTTTTGAATAAACACATAAAATGCTTCAGTAACTGCAAAAGATGTCATTTCTGGAGTACTGTAAATATTGATGGTTTAAAATAAACTCTTCTGTCACTCTTTAATGTCGCCAGTGGGATCTGAGAACGCCGGCAATTTTCAACCCACCATTATTCACTTAAAAAATACACGAACAAGTTCTTCTTTGATAGTTGAAATTTTTATATCATTCCTTTTCACCTTGAACTTCTATTTCCATTCCCACTTTGCCCACAGAAGTTTATCCCAGTAGAACGTATTTTTATGCTTAGAAGTCTATTACCGATCTCCTCGTCTACCCCTCTGCCACAAAAACGTGTATGTAAATTGAAAGATTAATTTTGCTTTCATTTCTAATAACCACGGGGCTCTAAGTGTTGATTGTTTTCCTGGCTTGAGTTATCCTTCATTATTATTACTGTAGAATGATACACAGTTACTGAAGATTGAAACCTAAAAACTTGTTGGAAACAGCTCTTACAAGGATGGAGAGGAATTTTTTTTCCCCAATTAGTTTGCTTATCTGAGAATGAATATTCTTATTACTTGATTGAGACAAGAGTTCAGAATAAAATCTGTTCCTATTTTTCATTTTCATAAACACAAGCACTGGCAGAGCTCATTTACATAGATACATAGATGGGCTGGCAGGAGCTTTGTTAGGGAATCATCACTCGATTCTCTGAATTTGTTCTGAATTATAACGCCATGAAAGCACATGGTTAACATATCATCAAAAATTGTTTCTAATGACCTATTAGCTGACAACTTAATTAGGTTTTCTTTCAATTTTGTTGAAAGCAAAGTATTGCAGGTGATCTAACTTGCGAAAGAATTTGCCATCCGGCCCCGAGCGCTGCCCTTGTGGACCTGTGCCCCTACGTCCTGGACCATCTCTGTAACCCAGAGAGCTTTTTATACTCCAGAGAAACACTCCCTCGTAAGATGGGGACGGGCGAGGGGTGGGGCTGCTCTCACTGATGAGGTTTCTGAATGAGAACAGATCGACTACGGACTCACGGAACCCTCAAAGCCGTCTAGGTCTTGTCCCTCTTGGAAGCCTCCTTGTACCTTCCGGCACCCGCTTCTCCTTCGAGACCTCACTCTGCCAACCCCCTTACACGCTCTCAGCTGCACGGAACTGTGCTCCTCTCTATGGCGGTTATTTCTTTTCCCTTTGAAAGGTGCTGTATTTACACATTTTCCTGCCTCTCCTCCATTTGTTATACAGCAGGGAAGCCAGTGGCCTCCCACCAAAAAGGCTTCCCCACCCCAAACAACTTTTGAAAGAGTACTGACAACCAAATTGCATTTATAAGCAGTAATCTGGTCTCCCATTGATAAAAGTTAAAGACACGTACATTGCAGGGATATAGTTTATGATCAAAGGTGGAATCCCAAGCCAGTGGGGAAAAGTTTTAAACGAACGGGAATGAATGGATGGAGTGGGGACAGCTGGCTTCCCGACCACAGTCTTCACATCAAAACAAACTACCAATGAAACAAAAATTTAGACACAAATAATGAAATCATACTAGTATTAGAAAAAAAAAAACAGCTTCTCTCTCTCTCTCTCTTTTTTTAATAACTGTGAGCAGAGGAACAGGCTATTCCTAGCCCCCTGGGACTTCAGATCCTCCTTCTGGAGGCTATCTGGCCAGTGACAGCAGACATTGCACGTGCCCAATACATACCGACTCATTTTTAGGTGTAAGTTTTTTTGAAAGAATTTCTGTAGCTTTGCCTTGACATTGGTGATGAGGAACTTATTTACTTTGTGCTTGGTTTGTGATCTCCTAATTACATTTCTTTCTGCGAACTCTTGCAAGATGGGGGGAAGATCAACCCTACACACTGTTTCCAAATGTGTCGTGCTTGTGAGCACTACATTTCATAGTCAATGAAGCTGATATAATGTTATATTTGCAGACACTTAGTGAAAATACTTAACTATTTGCATTTTGCAATTTTCTTTTTGTTTTCTGGAGCAAGAAAAATTTTATTTCAGATTTCAAATATTTTTAGAGGTTTTTAAAAAGCTCATAGGCCTAAGACCTGTAATCACGTTTACTGAATAAGAGGGGCTATGTATTTCTACACTTAATATGAAACCCAGACACCATAAAGAAAGTTATGGATAAATCTGAATACATAGAAACTTAAAACTGACAAAATTTGAACACACAAAAATTTAAAATATCCATACCCCCCCCACGCACACACACATAAATACTAAATATAAAGGTAAACCATATATTCAAAAACATATCCACATACATAGGGAAAGAGCTAATATCCTTAAAGAAAAAATTTTTTTTTAAGATTTTATTTTTGCAGGACAGAGAGGGAGAGAGAGAGCACATGAGCCTGGAAGCCTGATGCGGGACTCGATCCTAGGATCCCGGGATCATGACCTGAGCAGAAGGCAGATGCTTAACCAACTGAGCCACCCAGGTGCCCAATATCCTTAACTTTTAAAAAGCTTTTACCAATCGATGATAAAATGATGAATAATCCAAAAAGAATGATCAGAAGATAATTCATAAAATAATACATCCTGGTGATCAATAAAGGTATGAAAATAGGCTCAACATCACTCTTACAGAAGTTGAATGAAAGCATCAAAATACTGTCTCTTCTACCATCACTTGGCAAATAATAAAAAAATAACACCGACTATCGGCATGGGTGTGGGGAAAGAGGGAGTCTCATGCTTGTGTATGAACTGAAGGTGCATCAATTGGCACAACTGTTTTGAGGGACATTTTAAAATATGTATCAAATTTTTAAATGGGTACATCCTTTGACCCAGAAAGTCTTTTTTTTTTTTTTTTTTTTTTTAAGATTTGATTTATCAATTTGAGAGCCAGCAGGGGGAGGTACAGAGGGAGAGTCTCAAGCAGGCTCCACACTGAGCAGGGAGCCCGACTCGGGGCTTGACCCCAGGACCCTGGGATCATGACCTGAGCTGAAGGCAGATGCTTAACCGACGAGCCACCCAGGCGCCCCCATATAGAACTTTTTAAAAAAGATTTTAAAAATTGGGGCACCTGGCTGGCTCAGTCCGAAGAGTGTGCGACGCTTGATCTCAGGGTCCTGAGTTCAAGCCGCAGGTTGGGTGTAGAGATTACTTAAATAAATAAACTTTAAAAAATAAAGAATAAAAAATTTAAAAATGTGTTAAAAAAGACTTTAAAAATTAATAGGCCATAAACTTTAAGAATCTAACAAAGTACAGCCATAAAGAGGAATGCCAGCCATCATTTCTCTGCTTTGAGCTGCTGAAGAAGGTTAACGTGGCGACACTGGTTTTTACTTTCCAAAGAACTCTAAAGTTCCATCAGCATAATTCAAAAAGAATAAATGCAGGGAGAATGAAAGTCCTACATAATTGTCTTCAGTGTACTCCTTCCAATTTCTGTGCTTGAGACTCCCCCCCCCCACCACTCGTGATCTCTCTCTCTCTGAAATAAAATCTTAAAAAAAAAGTTACATATGCACACAAGTTTCTCAAAACTTGTTTTTAAAAAGCTCTCCTCCACTCCCCACCCGTATTTCCTGTTCACCGAGGCAACACTTCCAATTCCTACCTCTGAGGAACACACTCCTGCTGCTACTCCTTGAATTTTTTCTTTCTTTTAAGATTTTATTTATTTGTCAGAGACAGAGAGAGAGAGCACATGCGCATGTGCGTGGGGGGAGGGGCAGAGGAAGAAGCAGCCTCCCAGCTGAGCAAGGAGCCTGATACGGGGCTTGATCCCAGGACCCTGGGATCCTGATCTGAGCTGAAGGAAGACGCTTAACCGACTGAGCCGCCCAGGAGTCCCTCAAATTTTCAATGTAAACATCACCTGTTGACTTCCAAGAGCTGGAGATGAGGACCATCTCTCCCCATCCCGGCAAATCTCTAACAAATCCCTGAGCCTGCCGATGTGGTTTGCAATTCTGGTTGGATGAATATTGGGCATTTACATTATTAGATCACATAAATGTTATGTAACACTGAACCGTGGAGTATACTACAGTTATTTTCTATGTCTGTGTCTTTTGCTTTCCCTGGAATTCTTAATTTTTTCCTTGGCTTAGCTTACAATTTTCATTAAGTCAGCTCCAAACTCCCCGACCTCTTCTGTAAGTCTCTCCTCAAAACATTCGGACATAATGGGTATTTCTCAATTTCCTTGACTTGGAAAAAATTTTTCTACAACCTTCTGATGTGCTCCAGTCTGGACCGGTTGCCTCAGGGTACAGAGCCATCTTCCTGGGATCCCCCTTCGGCAGCACCCCGAGGATCCCCCTCACCTCGCTTGTGTTGAGCTCCTAACACCTCCTTCTCGGTGTACTTCCTCATTTCAGCAAAGCGCCTCCCCCAGTTGGAGGAAGGGTGCACGGGAGACCTTGAACATGTCTTGATTTCACCTCTCACATTTAATTAGAATAGTCTAGCTGATATAAAACTCTAGAATGGCTGGAAAATATTTTCCAACTTTGTAATTTAGAGAATTTTAAAGATATCGCTCTACTGTCTTCTTCCAATATCGTTGAAAAGTCCAAAGCCATTCTAATTCTTGTTCCTTTGTATGAACCGTTTATTATTATTATTTCTTTCTCTCTCTGGACACTTGTAGGACCGATTTGGCCTCAGTTGCCCGGACACGTCTCGCTGAAGTATCCAAGGCATGGCTCTGTTTTCACCCGTTGTTCCGGACAGTTGCTGGGCTCTTGCAATCTGGAAAACCGTGTCTTTCAGTGCTGGGAATTTTCCTTGAATTATTTCATTGCTAATTCCCTTCTCCCTATTTTTGCTATCCTTTTTTTTCGTGATATTCCTATTATCTGGATGTTGGACTTCCAGTATTTACTTTTTAAACTTCTTTCACTATGTTTTGGTCTCTGTGCTCTATCTTCTGGAACATGTGCTGAACTTTATCTTCTAACACTACTACTGAGTTTTTAATTTGTATTATTTTTAAATTCCAGGAGTTCCTATTTTTTTTTTAAATAAGCCTTACACTTAAAAAAAGAGATGATTTTATTTATTTATTTGACAGAGAGAGAGAGAGCGTGCACACAAGCAGGGAGAGGGGCAGGGGCAGAGGGTTCTCCCCACTGAGCAGGGAGCCCAATGTGGGGCTTGATCCCCGGAGCCTGGGATCATGACCTGAGCCAAAAGCAGATGCTTAACCCACTGAGCCACCCAGGCGCCCCGATAAGCATTACACTTCTGTGTCATGGATGCAGTCACTTCTTTGATCTCCTTGAGGGATGTGAAATACATATATGTTATGTATATATTACGTAAGTATATAGAAATATATACATATGTATTTAAACATAGTTTTTAAAATCTCTCTGTATAGTTTCTGTTTCTTTGAAATTTATTTTTTCTGCTTTTCCTTTGGTCTCTTTATATTAGAGGCTTTCCCCAAATGTCTGTGGTCTTGGTTATCTATTTATATTTAAAAGTAGAATATTCAAAAGAGATTGAAAGTTTGCTGCCTTTAGGAAGGGCTTGTTAGTGATGGGATAGGATGGCTTGGCTGAGTCATTCCCTGGGGAGATACCTCGGGCTGGTCCCCAAAGTCTCCAGGCAAAACACATCCAGTATGCTGCGGGGGTCTCATCCCAGATGTCTGTGTTGCTCGGGAGCCAGCTTAGGGAGGAAGGCTGGACAGCTCAGTGGCTGTCTGTCACGTGTCACTTATTCCCTTGTTTTCAGCATGGTGCCCCACCCTCCACTGTGCCCGGGGTCCACCTTCAGACATCGTCTTGCTCGTCTTCTCCAGAGAAGCAGCCTTGGCTGTCCGCCAGGGCTGGGAGAGGCAGACGCCAGCTGAGGGACTGAGGGAGGCCGTGGAGGGAATGTGAAAGATGTCGCACCCATCCTCTGTCTTTAAGCCCACCTTTGCCCCCATTTCCAGAGAGACCTAGAGTTTCCGGGACTGCTCATTCCCGAGTCTTGAGCAGGGAATGGGGGTGGAGTGCAAATCGAGTTTCTTTTCTGCTTTCTCCAATACCAATTTTGGATGTAGCTTTCTAAATCAGTGATCACCCAGCCATCTGCTCTCAGGCTTCCAGAACGTGCTTGCTCTTGTCTCCTTGTTCATTCCTTTTAAAAGTCCCTTTGCTCTTGCTTTAGAAGGATTCTGGGAGGTAGGAGTGAACACATGTTCAACCTGCCATCTTTAACTCGAGGCCTTTCTTCATGCATTGTTGTTTTTTTAAAATTGTTTTTACTGAATAAGAAGTAACACATACTTACTTGAGAACATTCTACAAAGCATAAAGAACTACAATTTCGTTGTTTCCATTCAATTTTTTTCTCTATCTTTTGTTTACATCACGGACTTCATGTTACATTTACCTTCTCCGTTTCCACATCATCACTTCCCCTGTCGACTGGTTCACCGCTATCAGCTTCACACCAGCGTTAGCAATCCCCGTCTTAAGCAAACAAGGTCCCCCCCCCCCAGCTCCTGCCCCGTACTTCCACTCCCCACTCACAGCTAACCTGAAACAGCTGATATGTGTGCTGCCTCCCTCCCCTCCCCTTCTGCCCTCAGGCCGCTCCAACGGGCTTCCAGCCCATCACACCCCCAAGGCTTCTCCTGCTGAGGTCACCGGTGCTGCCCACCTGCGCGTCCCGGGACACGTCAGTCTTCGCCTTACTAGACCACACTCCCTCCTTCTGGAAGCACTCTTCTCTTGAAATACCCCACAATGCACTGTCCTAATGTCGCATGCTCTACCGCCTGAGCCAGCCAGGGCCCCAACTGTCCTCACGTCTTACTACCTTTCCGACCACTCCTTACATTTCCTCCGCTTCCTCCTTCCTTCTCCAAATCCTACAACAGTGGTTCTCAGCCCTGGCTGTGCGTGAGAATCATCTTGGAACGGTTTTAAAGAATATTCATGCCTGGGCCCCTACCCAGACCAATATATTCCAAATCTCCTCTAAAAGTCAGGGCTCCCAAGGGCATGACCTGTTCTTTCCCTTCTCCCTCTCTGGACCGGGTCTACGCTACCAACACCCAGATGTCCGTCCCCAGCTCAGATCTTGGTTTTGTTTGTTTTTTTAAATGATTTTATTTATTTGTCAGAGAGAGAGGGAGAGAGCACAAGCAGGGGGAGCAGCAGGCAGAGGGATAAGCAGGCTCCGCATTGAGCAAGGAGCCCGATGCGGGACTCCATCCCAGGACCCTGGGATCATGACCTGAGCTGAAGGCAGACACCTAACCGATTGAGCCACCCAGGCGTCCCAGATCTTGGTTTTTAACTCTTTATTCAGCTACTTTCTCAACACTTTCTCCTGGAGCTCCCCCAGGGGTCTCCAGCCCGACCGGTTCTTGTCTTCCCTCCTGTGGTCCTGCACCCAGCATCTCACGGCGGTCACAGGCCGGGGAGCCTGTCAACACCTGCCCATCGCAGATCCTTCGAAGCCTCTACTGCCAAAACCGGCCCCCGGGAATACCCACCTCTCTTCTGGCCTGTGCCACATCGCCTGCCTGGACTACTGAGAGTCTCCAACTGGTCTCTGAGCTTCCAGACTGTCTTCCCTCCGGTGAGTTCTCCTGGGGGCAACTGGACTCCTACTTGCCCTTCAGGTTCCCACTAAAAATTCCACTTCCTCAGAGAGGGCTTTTCTGCTGTCCTAGCTCAGTGCAGCCTTCCATGCTGTGCTTCTCACGGGCCTGGACACTTGCCCTCACGGCACCACCACTGCTCCCTACTGGAATTGTATGTGTGTGTGTGTGGGGGGGGGTTAGTTATTGCTATTGGTCTCTTGACATAGTACCTGGTAAAAAAAAAACCCTGATGAACTAAATAATAAACATATAAATGAAACCTATGGTATAAAAACTTCATTGATGATTTTAGTGGGTGTATAAGAGTCTATCATAACGTAATATAATATCTGTCCATCTTAATCCACAGTTTGGATTCTTTTCCTTGCTACAGACTCTCAGAAAGGAAAGGAAATTCTTAGGTCAAGTATATGAACATTTTAAATATTTAAAACATATTTTAAGACTAAAAAATATCAAATTGCTTTTCAAAAAGACTGAGACCTTGGATTTCAGCCATGCCTTCTGGTTTGTTTTTTCTCTCTGCTAATTTGTTAGGGGGAAATGCGACCTGGCGTCCCCAGACCTCCATCACCTCCCTTCGAGGGCCATGAATGGGAGCCCCTGCTCTGAGTGTTTTGAGAGCAGGGTCGATATCGGAATCATTTTTGGATCTCCTTGCCCTTAGGGATTCGAACCATAAATAATAGTTTATTGAATACATTCACTTAGCCAGTTCATAAAATTGTCATGTTCAGTGTACTCCGAACTATGAAAATTCTGTTTTCTAGGCTCTTCCCTGTCGGTATTGCACCAGAGCTGGTTCTGCGGCCACTCTTCTACAGGAGAAGATGCAAGAGCTGTGACAGCAGGGCTCTGATAACGGCAGATTCACAGAACAATCCTGCTCTCCGGCAGCCGGGGCCCCTGGTCTCACACGGAGGTGCGAGCTCACAGCCAGCCCTGTGTGGCGGGGGTTCCCACGTCCTCCCCTGTCCTCCCTCCCGTCCAGGCTCCGAGTGGCTGGAGATGGTCAGTGGAACAAATGGCACATTCCAGCCACACAAGGCAGCCTCTGTGAGGCCGCCACTTCCCACAGAAGCTCCGGCCGCGGACGTGCGTGCGCCAGCACAAACCCGGCCCGAGGCAGAGTGGGCTGAGGTTATTTGCTTTCGATTCTGGCCCGACCCTGTGGGAGGCCCGCCTGTGACGAGGGTGTGAACAAGCAGACAGGGGAAGGGGATCGATGCTGTGGTCCCGGCGCTCAGAAGATGATGTGCAAGGAGCAGCACCTACACCGCAAAACCCCGCCGGGGCATCCGACTGCATTCTAGGGTATTTACCATGACCCACTTCCCCAGAGTCTCATTCTCTGCCTCCCAGGCCTGCTTGCTTCTTTCTTCTGCTTTGAATCTCTCTCTTCTTCCCACTTGACCCTTGTTTTTGGCTGTGGCCACTCAAACCTTGTGGACACAAACTTTGTTTTTTTCCAAATGAAAGGACATTCTGCCACATGGCCATTCTTTGTCCCCAAGTCCCCAATCTCACCTGCTTTTAAATCATCTTTTTTGTCTGCCAGAATGAACTCAGATCAGCCTCTACTCTCAATTTAGACCTCTAGCAAACCTACAGGAAGGAAGGATACTGGACTGCTCTGAGAGATGCCAGCACTTATTTTTCCAGAGGCTTCTGTCTCTTCTGTCAGTTACAGCTCTCAGTCCATGGGGCTGACATTACTCTAGATGTTTCTGGGCCTCCTGCTAGGAGCCAGCTGACAGGTCCCGGAACCAATGACATTACCTCATAACAAGACCTGGCCTTTGCTCTGGTGAGTTCTCCTGCTAGATTATCCTTTCTCAAAAGATAGGATCACCCATGATGTCTGGCAACGAAGGACAAGGATTGGCTTCCACCGCAGACCTTCAAGGTAGCTGATTCAAGTCCAAAGGCAATTCCAAAGCAGGAGCCCCACAAACAGGCCACGCGCCGCAAGAGCACCCACAGGGCAAGCACGTGGGCTACTGACACGGGGCCGGCGAGGGACGACCCCCACGCAGAACGACAACGGCTGGTATTTACTGGGCCACCGGTACAGGCCAGTCACCCTATCAGGCCCTAGAGACTAGGACCAGTCCTATTTTATAGACAGGAAAATAAGCCTCCCAAAAGGCTCAGTCAACTAACATGATACCGCCAATGAGCAGAGAAGCCAGGATTCCAACGCAGGCGCCCGACGCTGGGGTCTGCGCCTGAGACGCACGCCTTTCTGCTGCCTCCGTCAAACCACCCCGTCCAGACACTGTTCTGCACATCGCACAACATTTCACGTCAAGTCTGTCCCTATCCCTCCACCGACCGGCTGCAGGACCAGGGCTGTGGCCCCTCTCTGGAGAGCTCCACAAGGCACCATCACTAGCACCCTGACAAGTGACCACGTTTCTTTCAGTTCTGGTTTTGTTTTCTGCCAAGAGTGAGGTGACACCTGGTCATGTCAGAAACTTCCCGAGACAATGAGCCCAATGGCATTCTTATTTCTCAGCCACTTGGGCTGCTGGGGGATGGGGTCAAGGAGGCGTCAGGCAGGTCCCAGCACCTGCAGGCCTTCCTGCACACAGCTTGCTAACACAGCCTTCCGGGGTCTACTGTGTATTGCCACACCCCATGCTGGGCCTCCTGAGGGCTGAAAGATCTAGAAGGCAGAGCTCTGGGCCACCCAGTAGCCACTCACCAGCACTGGGATCTGCGGGTGTCTCGCCTTCCTCAGAGTCCTCCTGCTCCTGCATGGTTGGCCTCTCCCCACGCTCCATCTGCGACATAAGGTCTGGTTTGGAAATTGCATAGTCTGGGCAGAAGGAAGGAAAGAAGACATACCATGTGGTGACGTCACACTGGCTGCTGTAAGGGTGTCACCTGTGTGAGTGGGACATGAGGAGTAGCCCCCTGACCACTGGCAATGTTGGCAAAGAAATGGGCCCAGTTCCTGGCCCTCTTCCTTAGGGACCCCGCTGTGTGTGGGCCTGCACATGCGTGCGTGCATTCGTGAGGGGCCTGCATGTGGGCGTGTATGTGCATGTGGGGGGGGGCTGCACACACGTGTGTGCGCTGACCACAGCCTCCCACGCGGGGGAGCAGCAGCGGGCGTCACCTGCCCACCAGCGGGAACTGACCCTCTGTCACCTGGGGCTGCTGTTGCTCACGGTTTGCCAGTGCCTGCTCGGGCTTTTCATGACAAAGGCACACGAGAGATGTGAAATTGTATAGCGTAAAAAAACTCATCCTGATAAAATCCAGAAGCTAAGAAACGAAATACTAATAGTGTCCCTCACATTTAAAAAAGTTTAAAGCTCTTAGGAAATAAAGTTACCAGATGAAGAAACTTGGAGGAAACGCGCACATGCGCGGCTTCTCTGTAAACGGTTAACATCCATTATTAGATCTAAAGAGCCCCTACAGTTAGTACAAAATAAAAAAGCAAATACAGGTAATTCACAGAAGCGATGCAAACATCCAGTAAACACAGGAAAAGATGCACAAGTTCACTAATCATCAAAAAAATACATATGAAAATAACGAGGTGTCATCTTCCACCCATCAGAAAAGACAAATATTTAAAAGCGAAGAACAGCAGCTCGGGCCAGGCCATGGAGAGACGGCACTGCCGCGCTTCGGGCGCGGAGGTGCACAGCCTTCTAGAGCAAGCGCCCGCAACCCTGTGAGCACGCATCCTCTCCCCTCGGCAGACCTCCTCCTGAAACACTCCCGCAGGTGCAGAGATGCACAGAGACGCTATCTCCACGCTCGGCAACGGGCAGGAGACGGACCAGCCTGGTGCTCGTCAACAGCAGAAAAGTCGAACGCCCGGGGGTTCATCTGGAATGCCGCTCCGTCTTTCTGAGCAGGCCTACGTGTACGGACGTGGGAGTTGTGTAGGGCCTATCCTCCAGTAGAGTAAGTGGCCAGCCCCATCCGTGCACACCACGGACGGCAGGTGCACAAGTGAGGATGAGACCCAGTGCAGGTGAAGGGCTCATAGTGGTTACCTCTGGGGGGCAGTACTGGTGGGACGGTGGGGATTGCTTTTTACTATAGAAATCTAAATGACTGAATTTTCACAATTATGTATATACTTTAAAAAGAAAAGAAAAAATGAGTTAAAAAGGAAAAAAAGTTGTCTTAACAGGGAGGTATGTGTATATTCAATTAACAATTCTAGCAAGAATCAAAGTTTCTATGCAACTTGCATAGGTAAATGTTTTTCTAACTTTTGTGTGCTGAAGAGTTCCCCATACCAGACAGAAGGATATATATAAAACTAAAGTATAATTTTCCCGGATTTTCGTCCTTAAAACCACTTATTAATGAAAACAACAAGAATGCACAGACTTTGGGGGAAGAATCCTCAGTGAGATTGTGACTTGCTGGTGGGACCCAACACGAGCATCAGACTCCTGGGTCACAGCCTCCTCTCTGCACGAAGGAGACAAAAATCCGGGGGATGCAGGCCCCCCATCAATGACAGTGTTCAGTCACTTGAACAGGCAAAGGGAGCGAGCGCTCACACCCGTCCCAGCGCCCCCCCGGGAGAGGCGGAGGATTAAATAACGCAATTCTCATAAAGCCCCTCACACTCCGCTTAGTATTAGTCTGCTGGACAAACTCATCAAATCTATATATACAGGGCCGGGGGTGAAAAATGTAGAGGTGAGACCCCGACGTCTGTCTTCTTCCCACCTGCCCCCGCGGCCTCTCAGTGGAGCGGCGCTGCCTACGAGCTGTCCTCATCTCTGCAGCTCTGAAGCCTGGGGCCGTTTGTTCTAACTGGTTGTGTGCGCTAAAATTCGGTTTTCTTTGTTTCTGATTATGGGTAGGACTGGAGTTCAGAACCCCCGACGTCTACAAATGAGCCTCCGGCTAGTGTCAAGGAAGCCCCCCGGCGTGGGCGAGCCTTCTCCTTACCCATAGACACCAGAGACTCGTAGTTGCCCCGCATCACGTTCTTGTAGAGCTCCTTCTGCCACTCGGACAGGTTCCCCCACTCCTGCTCGGAGAAGTGGACGGCGACATCGTCGAAGGTGACAGGGACCTGAAACCACAGAAGCTCAGCTTGGACCAAGTGCATGGCAGTCACAGGCCCTCAGCTGCCAAATCCCAAGGCAACAAATGGCTCTAAGCCCCAGGCCTGGCTCAAACACCTCTTCCTAGGACTGCAGTGGGAAAGGCCCAAAGGTCACCACGGACCTCTCTAGAAATCTGGCCTGACTTCAGCCACTGTCCTGACCCCACAGAGTAAGGGCCTCGTTTTGTCTGGTCCGTTTTCTAACGTGAGTACCCTTGCTGCTATAAAGCATGGTCTGCAGACCAGCAGCAATGGCGCCAGGGAACCTGCTAGAAATGCAGGCCCCCAGGCCCCAGTCTAGACCCACTCAATCAGATTCTGCATTTAGTAAGATTGCCAGGTGATCCAAGCACACAATAACATTTGAGAAGGGCTGGCCTAAAGAATGTAGTCCAAGTCTCGTCCCTACATAAGGCTGTGTACACGGACAACACGCAAAAGAATAGAAAGAAAACCAGTCCACGTTCAAGTTCGTTCAGGATCTTCTGGGAAATAATATTAAAACCTAACTATTCTCTAGTTTTTTGGGATACCTCTTGAAATCACATTTTTACTGGCATTAACAATTTATATGTAAGTCACCTGGAAAAAATGTGGAGGACAGAGCCCCGGAACATTCCACCAAGGTCCCCGTCCACATGGACAGTGAACCTCTAAGTCACGCTCATTGTGAACTGAATGCCCTTCCAAACTGACCATCTCTGATCACTAAGAGTTTCTCTGACCTGTTCATCTAGGGCTTAACCAACAGGACAAATCATGTGATTTTGGCATATCTCGTGCTTGGCGAAGAGATGTTGACAACTAGGTATCATTATATTTGTTTCCTTAACCATCTCTGCTTCCTTCTTTTATATGAAATTCCTAAAACACATGCCAATTCAGATCCCTCCTTGGGAAGCCCCAGCTGGGATAGCTTTACCTTGGGAACCTCTCCATTGCTGCCCGGGGGCAGGCGCAGGATCCAGAAATTTCGGTTTTTCAGCAGGTTCTCCATGTTCTCCAGCCGCCTCTGCAGCAGCCCGTACTCCTGCAGCAGGGTCCCCAGCACGACCCACTTGCTCTCCAGATGGTTTGCAAACTCCACGGCCGTCTTCTCACAGTCCGCCAGCTTCTTCTCGGCCGTCCCCGTCCGCCCCTCCAGGGTCAGGAGCCGCATGGCCTGGGCCTCCAGTTTCCTCTCTACCGCTTGGACGGCAGCCCACACGGCCAAGCGGGTGATCTCTGCTGTAGGGAGTGGTGTGTCCTTCTGGGCTGCAGAAGAGATCTGGAAGGGAGTGTCTTTTTGGGAAACGGGGCTCTGAAGCAGGGGGTCCATGTCAGTCTCAGGAGCTGAGGGGGAGAGGGTCAGGGGGTCTTTCTCAGGAACTTCAGGCGAGTGGAGTGGGGCTTCTTGGTGGGGGGTGGAGTGGGACAGAAGTGATATTTCTTGTTCAGTAGCAGCTGGGGGTGGATACTGGGTCTCTTCTTGGGAAGTCAGGGGACCCTGGAGATGAGTCTCTTGCTCAGAAGCGGCAGGATACAGGAGTGAGGGTCCCTTCTGGAGAACGTGCGGCATTCGGCCAGAGGTCTCGAGCTTGGGAGTCTGGGGTAGGGAACCTTGTCGGGGAATGGGGGGAGACGAAGAAGGAATCTCTTTGGGGGGAAGAACACGGGACTGGAACAGAGTTTCTCGGGGGAGTCCAGCAGGGGCCTGACGTGGGGTTTCTTCTTGCAGAACATTGGGGAATGACAGAGGTGATGAGCGCTGGGTCTCCATGTCCAGCTGCTGGACCTGTGTTCAAGGAAAGAAAGGACAGGATTGAAGGCCACAGGCTCTAGCTGACAAAGTAAACGCCAAAGATAAGCACCCACCTAAAAAGGGTTGCAGGTTTACTGGCAATAAGATATGTTGCATGGACACAAGTCTTCCTGAGAACCCAGCACTGATTTAGATGTCAGTTACAAAACTATTATTAACAACAAAGAAAAGAGGTGGCCACACCACCTTCTGCATTGCAAGAACCATCTCTTTCTTCCCAGCACACATACACAAGGACCACCCAGGACTAGGAGAGGACGAGAGGGGAAAGGACACCGGCCCCAGCTCCCAGTCCTGCCCACACTGACAGCAGCCGGCTTACTCGGCCTCTCTGTTCTCAGTGTCCTCGCCCGTAAAACACAGTATCCGATGCACCTGTCACCTCCCTGAGTTTGAGCACCGAGCATCCAATCAAATACGACTTCATAAACCGGAAGAGCAGAATTCTGGCAGTGCCAGGCACTGTTCCCACCCCAAGACTGCCAGTAAGGTGGAGATGACTCCAGTGGGGCCAGCACTGTTAAAGGACTTCCCTTGACGATGAACTTGACATCTGGCCCCACTGCTCCTGCTCGCGTCAGCAGGCAGTCCCAGTGCCCTCTGTCTTTCCCCTCCTGTCCTCCAGTAGTGAGGACACACAATTACCTTCAGTTTCCCAGACTCTAATAAACTGTAGACTTATCAATACAGTTTCTCAAAGCAGGTACGTGGTGAGACGTGTTACATGGACCCAGCCCCTCCTGGAGAGGCTGAATGGGCTTCTGGGCATCCAGGCTGACTTCTGCTATAAGCAAAGAGAGAAGGAAGACCCTGCCTGAGCCAGGCCAGGGGATGGCAATTCAGCTGCTTGTATGGGAGCCAAAATGCCCAGGGCAGATGGTCCACTGCGGTAGGTATGTGCTGGTGGTCTGAGTTCCTCCCTGTGGTTTGTCAGGTGGGAATGAGGAGCAAAAGCCTGGAGGGACTGGGAATGGAGCGGAAGTCAGCCAGTTGTGTGACTCATGTCAAGACTGGGGGGGACCAGAACCTAAAGAAAGACTGATTCCTTTGGGGGATTTTCATTATTCACTCTCTCCCTGTCCCCCACCTTGCCATATTCATGTTGAGAAAATTCTTGTGTGACCAGGGAGATGAAGCCAAGGTCTTCTGAGTGGCCAGCTCTGGGTTTCTTTACCCAGACAACCAACAGCTTTACTGGAACTGAACAGAAGTTCATCTATAACATGCTTGTCCATTTGCTCACAATCTTCCTTCAGCACATCTGCTCAATGGCCATCACTGCGTCACGTACAAGAGATCTTTAACATAACTGAAATTCCCATTCTCTTCATTTGAAAGCGAGCGTATCCCTGGGGTCCAGTCTGGCATATAGTATGTGCTCGATAAATGTCTGCTGAATGAATGAACAGTATAAATCATTGGGTCATGTGAAGAAAAATGTGAGGGTGAAGAATGGTGTTGCTTGGGTCATCTATCGGAGCTATCTAAACCTATTTATATCTCCTACCGCTTTCTTTCCTTTATTTGCTCATTCATTCACTCACGAGGGCCTTCAGTGAGACAGCACCACACTTTCAAGCCAAGAACTGAAAACCGAAGGCCTGTTCAGGCGGAATGTTCTTGAGGTAGTATGATCCAATAGCCGCGCAGCTGACCAGATGTGAGAGCTAATTAGTCAGATAACAGCTAACAGTTAGTCAGCATTTACTGTGCGCCATGGACTGTGTTAAGCATTTTAAAGGGTTATCTCACGTCATCCTCAGGAAGCCCTATGAAATAGGGACTCTGAGAACTGTGACCCACACTTAGCATATGAAGACACCGAGGCTTGGAGGGGCCACCCAACTTGCCCAAGGTCACCCAGCGGGCTGGCAGCAGACACGGTAGGTGGCCTCCAGGCCTCATCTGTCCACTGAGGCGGCAAGTCAGTTAAGTGTTCCGAATCCTTTCTACCTCGAAAATTCAGAGAGGCCTGGAGATTCAACAAAGACCTGTGGGCGGTTCTATGGAGGGGAAGGCCTTGCCCATGAAGACATTTCAGGGACCCCTTTGAAAACCGAATGAAAGTTGTGGACTCTCCCCTTCAAAAAACAAAAACAAAAAACACCCTGTGGGCATGCACACAAAATTCTGCAAACACTTTCAAGGGATTCACAGACCCCTAAACCTGAAGATTAAACAGCTAGGCTACCTCTCAGCTCCTCCCAGGTGAGGGCAGACAGGACAGCCCTCCGGGACAGGAGCCTCAGACACAGGGAAAACGACTAGCATAATGCAACACAATAGGCACATTATGGCCCTGTCCTCGGAGGGGGATTAGGGTATTTGCCTACAACTAATAGGAAGAAGGGAAAATCCCCCCGGGGCCAAGTTAGTCTCCCTGAGTAATACAGGGGTTTAACTAAAACAATGAACCCCCCCCCTCCAGTACAGTACCTAAAGCCAGCAGAGTAAGACACCTTTACCAACTAGTCCAATCAGAGCTCAAAGGAAAATACCATTTCTTTGCTCTCTATTACTAGACTGGATCTCTCCACTTCCAGATTTGGAGAACTGTAGAAGGATGAGGGGGCACAGGAACACACCCCCTCCTCTACCCCCAAATAGCCCCTTGCTATACTGTCCTCCATACCAGTAAACCTGTGGCTTGATTTCAGCCTAAGCATAAAGAAAAGGATGGAGCTGTAAATATAGTATCTAAGGTTAATAAGCTTGCATTCTCAAACTCTTGCGGGCAGGGGGAGAATTCTGGACTACATATCATAGGATTTAACCGACCCTCCCTACCTCGTGCATCCCAAGTGGATGGGGTCTCCAGGACTCATGCATCTTAGCAGAAAAAATACATAACCATTCATATCAATTTATAAAAAAAAGAAAGCCGTGCCATTTTCCTGTAGGACCCAGTGTGGTTCAGAATTACATACCATTCAAGGGCCCTGGAGACCGAAGCCCAGAGGTAGGCATTTTAAAATCTCCATTTTATTTTATTTTTCCAAGAGATGATTATTATTTTTATTGCACCGGGAGGCTCTTTAGAAAGCATATATCCCGACCCCCTCCTGCACCCAACAGTAAACTGAGGCTCACAGGCGCTGACTCCCGTGCAGCAATCCTGCTCTCCAGCACAGCCACTGCATCTCAAAGAGCAGATCTGCGGGGAGATTTTAGGGCTGATTTTTAAGAATGGCCCACTAAACAGGACCATCAGCCACTAAACCCTTAGAAGCTCGCTCCCCAGACCCCATCCGTCTGGACACCCAAAATTTGGCGGGGGGCCCTCCAGACGCAGGCGCTGGAGGCCCAGGCGCCTGAGCCCGAGGGTCACCTGCTCCCCACGACGCAGCCGCTCGGTTGGGCGCTGCCCAGCCTCTCACCCCGCCCTCACCTCCCCCCACCCCCGACGGGCCGCGTCCACCGCGCGCCGGGCCAGGCCCCTAACCCAGGGGAGGCCGCCGCCAGAGCCGCCCCCTCCCCGTCCAGGCCCGCAGCCCGGGAAGGCTGGCATTTCTGGGGACGCGGGCACCGGGCCACGGATGATTCGCTACGTGACCTTGGGGCAGGCCGAGCAGGTCGCCGCCAGGTGTCTGTGCCTCAGTGTCTCCGCTCTGCGAAATGGGGAGAGCCGCGTCAGCGCCGCGCTCCGGCCGCGGGAGGCTCGGCGGGGGCGAGCTCTGCGGAAAACGTGCGGCGGCAACCCCGACGGACGCAGCGCCCGCTCCGCAGGGAGCGAGGCGCGCCGCCCCGGGCGCCCACCTCCGGGCCCGCGAGCGTGCCAGGCCCCGGCGTCCCCGCAGCCTCGCCCGGACGGCGGCCGGATCTTCGGCCCCGCTCCCATCCCGCAGCCCCCCCTCCCGTTAAGGGGCGCGCGAACCCTCCGCCTCCCCCACCCCCCACGTCGCGGCGTTTCTGTCCCTTACCGAGACCCCAGGCCGGGCCGCCGAGCCAGGGACGCGCAGGCCGTCCCCCGGGCCCCGAGTCCGCGCGTCCGTGCGCGCGCGGGCCGCCCTCACCGGAGCCGGGGCCGCCTCGGCCATGGCCGTGCGCTGTCCGGCCCGGCCCGGAGTCGCCGCCGCCGCCGCCGCCGCGCGGCTCCGCGCAGGCCGGCCCCCGGCCTCTCCGCAGGCGGCGCCCGCCCGGCCCTGCCTTCCGCGCCCGGGCTCGCGCGGCCGTCGGGCCCGGCCTGCTCAGGGCGGGCGGGGACGGAGCGGCCGAGCCGGGCGGCGGCGTCGGAGCGGGGCGCGCGGCGGTGCGGGCGGCCGGGCGGGCTGCGCCCCGGCCGCGAGCTGGGCCCCGGCCCTCAGCACCGGCCCCCGGCCCGCGCGCGGCCCCTCAGCGGCCGCGGCTGCGACCCCGGCTCCGGCCCCGGCCCCGGCTGCGAGCTGCGCTGCCGTCCCGGCGCCTCTTCAGCAGGGGAGCTGCACAGCAGCTGCCATGTTGATACAAACTGCATCCTGGGAGGCATGTCCCTCTCAGGCCGTTTAAAGAGAAACACTCCGAGGCTCGTCGGAGGCTGCAGGAACCCAGACAGCTCCATCTACAGCCGGTAGGAGCGAACAGTGTCGAGCGAGCAGCCAGGCGGCGACGGACACGCCCTGAGCCCCGGGCCAGCCCGTCGTGGAGCCCGGGCCGAACCGCTCGGCTTCCCCCCCAGGCCCCCCTGGCCTCTCACCTGGGGTCCTCGCCTCCCCGGGCAGCCTCGGGCGAGACCCGGAGGCGGGAGAGCCGAGCACAAACAGCCGCGCGCAGGCAAGGCGACGTGCTGGGGTCTGGAGGCGGCTTGATTGGCTCCGACAGCCTTCCTCCCGCCGGATCCCCCTGCTCCTCTCAAACCCAGAACCCGGGTCGTTCCCTTTCAAAACCTGCGCTCACAAAGGGATCTAAGAAACCCGTCACACCAAAGAAAGCCCGAGTTCATGTGACCAGCTCTGTGCAGTCCGGGTTCCAGGGAAGCGGGCTGTGGTTCCAAGGGTAACAAGGGGGTTGGGTGCTTTTGTGAAATGCCCGAGTGTTGTTTTCGACATGAAAGGACACAATTCCGAGAATCATAGAGTGCTAGGGCTGGAAGGGGCCGGACCCGTCATTTGGGAGGAAACTGAGGCCGGGTGGGAAGGGACTTGTTTACCCTAAGTTGTAGTTCCAGTCCCTTGTAGGAATGCTCTTTCTAACCTTGAGAGATACCCCAAAAGAAATGGTAGAGCTTCGAGTCAGCGGCTCCCTTTCCTGGACAGGTTCACTTACACACGTATTTGTGGAATACCTACCAGGTGGCAAGAACTGGAAACGAAATTGGGGGGGGGGGTGGAAGGAAGGAAGAAAGAAAGTATAGGCAGGCCTCCTGGATACAAGTGACGAAAACCCAACTGGAACTAACTTAAGGGGGGTGGGGAGAAAAGTAGAATATCTTTGTTCACCTAACGGGACCCCAGGGAGGCCAGGGGTGGAGCTGCCTTGGAAGGCAACAGGAGCAGGACTCAGTATGCTGTCAGCTCAGATGTCTCTTTAAAAAAGGAAAGTTATGGATACAGATAAGGCCGGTGCCGGTCCCTTTCCTTCCCTTCCCAGAGGTTGGAGATGCCACCTATGTCTTGTTGCATTTCCTACCATGCGTCAGTGAACAGTGCATACCACTGGTTTTGGTATTTTAAATGTTTATGTGAATGATGTAATTCACTCCATATCGGCTTGCAGTTTGCTTTTTTTTTTTTTTAAGCATCATTGTTTTTGAGATATAGTCCTGTTTAAACAAGAATATCTGGTTCATTCATTTTAACCACCATATAGTATTTCATTGAATAAATAAACTCCAGTTGACTCCCCCTTCCCTCCCCGGGCGGGGAATGAAAACAAACCTGCTGGCAGGAACATCTGCATTCATGTCTCATTGTCTATGTTAGAGTTTCTCCCAGGGAGACCCCAAGACACAGAAGAGTGGGTGACAGGAGTGCCTTCGCCTTCCCTAAGTTCACCAAATTGCTCACCAGTGAGACAGTGCCCAGCGACACTCCCCCCAGCAGTGTGGGGGGTCCTGTTCCCACAGCCTTGCCAACGCTTACTGATCATGGACTCTGGACCTGGTCAACACGATGAGTTTGAAGTGATAGTTCATTATTTCACGTTGTGTTGATATTTGTATTTCCCTGATTATTAAGAGAAAGGAACATCTTTTCACATTTACTAGACATTCAGCTTCTCGTTCTTCAAATTTTCTCTCCATATCCTTTGCCAGTGTTTCTGTTGTGGTCTTTTTCTTACTGGTTTATAGGTGCTTTTAAAAAACATATTGTGCATATGAACCCTGTCACCAAACTTAATGTGCTTACTGATAGGATTGCATTTTCATCTACCCGCCTGCTACTTGTTTTCTTTGTGTTCCAGGTCTTCGATAATTTCTTTCTCTTTCTTTTTTTTTCTTTTTTATTTTTTTAAAAGATTTTATTTATTTATTTGACAGAGATAGAGACAGCCAGCGAGAGAACACAAGCAGGGGGAGTGGGAGAGGAAGAAGCAGGCTCACAGCAGAGGAGCCCGATGTGGGGCTCGATGTGGGGCTCGATCCCACAACTCCGGGATCACGCCCTGAGCTGAAGGCAGACGCTTAACCGCTGTGCCACCCAGGCGCCCCTCTTTCTCTTTCTTTTGTTCCTTCTTTTTTTGCCTGCAGTTGGATAGAGTATTTTTTTTTAGTAATTCTATTTTTCACTGTACGCTTATTAGTTATACCTCATTTTTAATGGTTGCCCTAAATTTTAAAATATCCCGCTTTAATTTTTTTTTAAAGATTTTATTTATTCATTCGACAGAGAGAGAGAGAGAGAGACAGCCAGCGAGAGAAGGAACACAGGCAGGGGGAGTGGGAAAGGAAGAAGCAGGCTCCCAGCGGAGGAGCCCGATGTGGGACTCGATCCCGGAACGCCGGGATCACGCCCTGAGCCGAAGCCAGATGCCTAACGACTGCACTACCCAGGTGCCCCTACCGCTTTAATTTTTAACAGCCTGCTTCACGTGAGTTATACCCCCTCACTACAGTGCATTAATCTTACATCAGATTACCCACCATCCTTTGTATTATTGGTAACATACATTTTATGTTTCCAAATGTTATCAGCAGAAAGCTTGAGTCCTCTAACTTTGCTCTTCTTTTTCAAGGTTGTTTTGGGCCACTGGGGATGCCTTGGATTTCCATTTGAATATTAGGATCAGCTTGTGAATTTCTTTTTTTTTTTTTTAAGATTTTATTTATTTATTTGACAGAGATAGACAGCCAGCGAGAGAGGGAACACAAGCAGGGGAGTGGGAGAGGAAGAAGCAGGCTCACAGCGGAGGAGCCTGATGTGGGGCTCGATCCCGTAACGCCGGGATCACGCCCTGAGCCGAAGCAGATGCTTAACCGCTGTGCCACCCAGGCGCCCCCAGCTTGTGAATTTCTGCAACTAAGCCAACTAGAATTTTGATGGGGCCCAGAAATGGACTAATCAGCTAATACCCCACAAAGAAGCATCTAGATGAATGAATATATGATCATTCTTTTTCAGACGAATGTAAGATGAGAAATTCAGTATTAACTTTGGGTTTTCTTGTTACCAAAATAAAAGACTTCAACCACCGAAGAGTTAATTAACTGATTTGAATTTATTTTTCTTTGTCTTCTAGAATATGTGGAAAGCGGAAAAATAAAAATATGCCTTCCATCTGACATGATTAACACGAAGCTACCTTTATAACTGTATATCCTCTTGGTGTATTTTCCCCCCCAAGTTTACTAGTTGTTTATGTGATACATTAATATTAAATAAACTGTAATCAGCTGAATTTTTTTGCTACAAAATTTTTACAATAGGAATTGTTCCAAAAAGCAAACATGTATTTTTTTTAATTTTTGTTTATTTATTTGACAGAGAGATAGAGCCAGAGAGCACAAGTGGGGGGAATGGCAGAGGGAGAGGGGGAAGCAGGCTGCCCAATGAGCAGAGAGCTTGATGTGGAGCTCGATCCCAGGACCCTCCCTGGTATCGTGACCCGAGCCAAAGGCAGATGCTTAACCCACTGAGCCACCCAGGCACCCCCCCAAAACCAAACAGGTAAAGCAGTGTTAAAATGAGAGCTGGGGCACCTGGCTGGGTCAGTTTGTAAAGCATGCAACTCCTTTTTTTTTGTTCTTGTTGATTGATTGATTGATTTGAGAGAGAGAGAGAGATAGCACGCTTTTGCACGTGCATGGTGGAGGGAGGGGCAGAGAGAGGGAGAGAGAATCTGAAGCGGACTCTGCACTCAGCATAGAGCCCTACGTAGGGCTAGATCCCACCACTGGGAGATCATGACCTGAGCCGAAACCAAGAGTCGGTCACTTAACTGAGTCACCCAGGCGCCCCAGAGCATGCAACTCTTGATCTTGGGGTTGTGAGCTCGAACCTCATGTTCAGTGCAGAGATTACTTAAAAGTAAAACCTTTTTTAAAAAAAATGTGAGTGGGGCGCCTGGGTGGCACAGTCGTTAAGCGTCTGCCTTCGGCTCAGGGTGTGATCCCGGCGTTCTGGGATCGAGCCCCACGTCAGGCTCCTCTGCTGAGAGCCTGCTTCTTCCTCTCCCACTCCCCCTGCTTGTGTTCCCTCTCTCCCTGGCTGTCTCTCTGTCAATTAAATAAATAAAATCTTAAAAAAAAATGTGAGCAAAAGGTGTTTTTTTTTTTCCTTAAATGGTTCTTCTCTTTTACAAACATTTTGTATATTGTTTAATTATTTCTAATTTATTACACTGGATTTTAAAAAGAGGTCAGAATAAAGTTGGCTATTTGGAATTTGTTGTGATTTACTTTGCAGCCAGTCCTTTTTTTTTTTTTTTTTAAGATTTTATTTATTTGACAGAGAGAGACACAGCAAGAGAGGGAACACAAGCAGGGGAAGTAGGAGAGGGAAAAGCAGGTTTCCTGCTGAGCAGGGAGCCCGATGTGGGGCTCGATCCCAGAACCCTGGGATCAGGCCCTGAGCCGAAGGCAGACACTTAACGACTGTGCCACCCAGGCGCCCTGCAGCCAATCTTTGTAAATATTTCATGTATACTTGAACAAAAAATCTCTAATTGTTTGGATAAAATTAGATAACTATGCTTTTCAAATCTTTTAGATTCTTACTAATTTTTGTTTCTTTTATCAAATAGAGGCATATAGAACTCTCCCACTGTGATTTTTTTTCAAAATTTTCCTCATAACTCTGTCATTTTTTGCTTTCTATGTTATGAGTCCAGACAGGTACCTTGTGCCTTACTTTTGTCATAATACGGCGATCCTTTTTATCCCAGTAATGCTTTTTGCATTAAAGTCGGCTTTGTTTAAAGGTATTTACTAGTCCATTTCCTTTCGATGAGTGTTTGCTGGTACAGCTTTTCTCCCCCATCTCTTTACTTCCCACCGTGTTGTACTCTTCAGTTTTAGGCATGTCTCTTGTAAACAGCATGTGACAAGATGTCAAGCGTCATTTTGTCCTTGTCTGGGGATCGAGGCTAAGGCCCAGAGCTGAGGACAAAAGGCATAAGCTATCCCACAATATCCTTTCTGGTGGCCAGGAGGAGTTGGGACAGTCACTCACCTGCGGAGCTTTACCGGGAGGCACCCCCTCAGAGCTGACCCCTCCTCCCCACGCACGCACACATACAAAGAGCACTAGAGAGAAGGCAGTTCTTGGCCATCCTCTGCTTTCCATGTGAGAGCGTTCACAGTGTCCTCTGTGGAGCCTGGGACTTCGCTCGTGGCCCTTTCCAGGCTCCCGCTCCATCATAGGGAAGAAGGGGAGCACTTGCTATGTATCCCCTGAAGTCTGTGAGCACGCCGGCACATGGAAGCAGATGGCTTTTTAAAGTTTTTTTTTTTAAAGATTTTATTTATTTATTTGATAGAGAGAGAGTGAGCAAGCATGCACAAGCAGGGGGAGTGGCAGGCAGAGGGAGAAACAGGCTCCCCGCAGAGTAGAGAGCCCGATGTGGGGCTCGATGTGGGGCTTGATCCCAGGACCCTGGGATCATGACCTGAGCCGAAGGCAGATGCTTAACTGACTGAGCCACCCAGGCACCCCGCAGATGGCTTTTAATATAGAGATTTCTGAAGGCTTAAAAACATCGCAGGGGAAAGGAGGGGCTACTCCCACCCTGCTCCAGTTCCCCTTGAACCCCAATGATGCAATATAAGACCGAAGCAGCTTCCTTGACCTCTTGTAAAGGAGAACAGCAGGTGGGGGACGGGGGACCTCTGGGGCGCCCACATGCCCACAGGCCACATAATGGATGCCTACTCCTGGGAAGAGTTAGGGGCAGACATTTCTTGATACCCCTCAGGAAATGCTTCTTCATGTCAGAGGAAGTCGGGGTAAAGCTGAGCACTACCCCAAGACAAACTCACACCCCCCCTCCTGGAAACCGCTGTACCAGTTGATCCCCAGAGTCCCAGGCGGAACCAAGCTGAACGAAGTTTCTATGGCAACATATACGAGCATATCCTCCTTCATGTCCTTTTGGAACTCTCCACGCTTCGGCCAAAAGGGAGGCTTTGTGAAGACCTAAGTTGGAGTCTGGGTGAAGGAAGTGAGGGAAGACCGGAGAGAAAAAGGAGGAAGGGTCTGAGGAGGAGACCCTGTGCTCTGTGTACCCCAAGCTGCCGGGGCCCCAGACAGATCTAGCCCAAACTGGAGTGGTGGGGACACAAGCTCTGACTGAGTTTGCCACTGAAGTTCAAATATGGTTCAGACTAAGACTAGAATGAGACTTTTCTGGTAAGGGAAAGCGATGAAGCATTTTGGAATTTTGTCAAGATGTCATCATGGTACCGAATAGTCAGTAAGAGGAGGAGTGACATAATGCAATTATGGGGCAGTCGCTGGAGAAAGGGAAACTTATGCCCCAAGGAATATTTCTCACTAAAACTTCAATGCACAGAGCTGGATCTTTGTTTAGCTTTACAGTCTGACAGTGTGTCTTTACTGACGAGCTTATTTTCCATTCATAGTGAATCGAGAGACCTATTTGGGGTTTTTTCTGTCACCTTCTTTGGTGACCTTTATTTACCATAACTTTGCTCCTTCCCCCCCTTTCCCACCTTCTATTAGATGAATCAAGTTGTCCTAATTCACCTTTCCTTCCTCTGCTAGGAGTCACTCTACTTCTATTCTTTTAGAGACCGTGACGAACATTTAAGTATGTGTGATTGACTTACAAATATGTTTGATTGCCCTTTTCTGGAAATCACAAGGGCCATAGGATGCTTTCATTGACATCATGTTCCGTCCTCATACGCTGTCTAGTGTTGTAGATACTTTGTTTTATATCTCCCAAATTTATCTTGATTATTGTTTTATGAAGTCCCCATATATTAACATTCACCCATATTTACTATTTTCCCCTCATGATTCTCCTTGTGATTCCTTCTCCCCCATACTGGGTTCGAGTTTCTTCTTCCCAAAGATAGTCCTCAGCAGTTTTGCAGCGAGGGTCTATGACTGGTTCATTCTTAGTTTTTATCTTCTGAAAAATGTCTTTATTTGGCGTTGCTCGTGGGTGATAATCGAGCAGGGTACAAAATCTAGGTTGACAGTTTTCCCCTCACCACTTCACAGGTGTGTTAGCTCATTGTCTTCTGACCTCTGTTGTTATCCTAGAAGAGTCTATGGTCACTCTGACACCTTTTCCTTTTATGTCAACCTGTCTCTCCTTTTGTTTTTGGTGGGTTTAGTTTCACCACGATGTTTCTAAGTGTGGCTTTACCTTTACCTTTGGGCCTCTTGAATTTGAGGATTTATGTCTTCCATCAGGTCTTGAAGATTGTCAGGCATTCTTCTAAAAATGTATTTCCTCCTAATTTCTTAATTATTTCTTTCTAGATGAGAAAATCTGATTAGATAGGTGTACGGTAGGTGTTTTAGTCTATGCTCTTAAACATATCATATATCTCCATCCATGATTTTCTCTGTCTTTCATTCTGGGTATTTTTCTCATCTGTAGCTCATTTCACTAATTCTTTTCAGCTGTGTCTAGGTCCGCTGTTTAACCAGTCCATTGAATTTTTAAAATTTCAGCGACTGTTTTATTTCCAGAAAATTTGTTGTTTTTTCAACTGTTACTTTCTTTTTATTAGTATCTTGATTTTTCTTAAGGTTCGATTTTTTACTATTTACCAGGCTTTTCCCACGCTGCTGCTTCCACTTTCTGCCCTCTGTTAGTTTTATGCCTTATAAAACTATTCCTGTTACATTCTATTTTGGATGATCTGTACATGAATTTTGATTTTGACAAACTGCCGTTTGTCGTATTCTCACTAAAGGTGGACTGTGTCCTTGTGGGTTTTGCAATTTGTGATTGTGAGCTTCCATGGAGCCAGGCTCGTGGTCTGGATTGTGGGATAGTTCCTCCTGTTTGGGGGTTTCCTTCAGCCAGAAACCTCAAGTGCTCTCATTGGCCCTTGTCCAGTTTTTGCGTCAGTTGGTCAGCACTTTGGGTCATGTAAATTCGAACTCCAGCCTCCGTGATATACAAGCCGTAGTTTTAGATTCTTAAGGAAAATACCTCCCTGCCCACTGCCATCACCCAGAGCCCAGCCTGAGGCATAAGCTTTTTGTCATTTGTGACGGCCATGGGCCATGGCGTTCTGCCACTCAGATCTTTAAGAATTTACCATTCAGCTACAAGGAGGGTAGTTAGCTGACAGCTCTGGTTATTAATGCCTTCAGGAAACGCCTTGGCTTTCAAGCTAAGTCCACGCTGTTCTTGGGCAGCCCCAGCCAGTGAGGGAGCAGGTGGGGTCATAGGGCCTGGGCATTTCTGCTCAACACAGGACTCCTCTAACTGGAATTATTTGCTCTAGAATCCTTTGGTTGGCTCAAACTCTGACAGAACCACAGTATGTTCTGGTCCTGCTGCCCAAACCTGCTCGCACTCCTCTTCCCTTTCACGGATGTTAGGTCTGCGTCCTGATCTGAGACTTTGCCTGCAAAATCCTGCTTCCTCCTGCCTTTACCTTTTATAGCATTATTCCCCCGTAAACGTCCTGCACTTCGAACTCTGCCTCGGCATCTGCTTCCGGACGACCCGACTAGCATATCATCTTTTAGTGCCGGCTGCATTTTTTTGAACCGTGTGTTTTCTGAAGACAAAGTCTTCAAGGGACTTTCTCTGGAGGAGGCGTCAGCGCCAACTCTGACCGTCCTGGGCCCAAGGCCTCTATGCCTCACCCCCACCCTGTTAGATGTAGCGGCTCTTCACATGCTTACTACGTGGCTGTTGTTTTGTCTTCATTTCTGGTACACTAGGATTTCCCTTTATTCCTTTCTAAGCTCTCTATTTAAAATTATGTTTATTATATCCCATCTGGAATTTCCAGATGTTCGTATCAGGTTATACAACCCACAATATTTGCATTTATTCCTTTATGCCCTATTTTTAAAGACAAATTATTTAAGTGTATATGTTTGATGTCTAAATTGTGCTTTTCATGTGTAAATTGCACAATACTCGGGGTTAAAAGGAGCCTGACAATTACGTCAAATCAGGAACTTTGTTCGTAGCCGTCGGGGACTAAAGGCTGCTTTGTGATTTGTGTAAGTGTACTGCCCCATCTTTACACATACACCTTTATACACATTTCCAGGAACACATCACATACAAGTACGGGAGAGCCTAATAGGAAGACAGAAGGAGCCGAAGCAAGGGTCTGTGAGAAGCAGGAGGCCTCAGTGCCACCTGCAGGAGACCAGGGACAGCCAGGTGATCTGAACCATCTCCTGAGGGGTAAGGAGTATACCAGGTGCATGGGGGAGCTGGGGGGGGGGTGGGCACTGCATGCAGCAGGAACAGCATGTGCAGAGACATGGAACAGCATGGTGCTCAGCGAAAACAGTTCAGTTTAGGCAGGAGATGAAAACAGGGAGGAGCTGCCTCATGACGGGTCAGCTATGCAGGCCTAAAATTTGGATTTTCCGCAGTAGGTGATGGGAGTCACTGAAGGACTTTACGCCAGGGAGTGAGAGTGTTTGGATTTCTCGGTTAAAGAGGTCTCCCTGGGTCAGTATGATGGATGGAATGGGGGCAGCATGGGAGTTACACCCTTGAGGTCCAGGAGGACTCTGGCAAGCCTCCGGTGATGTGGAGTAAAGACTGACAAATGACAGAGAAAAGGAGAGAGAGAAGGTGACAGGAACCTCAGAGGAGAAGGGGTATCTTCCCCAGAATGGAGACATAAGAGAGTGAAAGTTAAGGGGCCAGCACAATCCTCACTGGTCTTGATGCTGTTGAAACGGTTACAGCACAGATGAGCCCTCTTAAGTCTGCCTGGGAACAGGACAAAGATACATAGAGCCACTACGGAGAGTCGGAGGGGATGGGGGCCATCTTTGGAAACATCAGGCATGAACAAAGTTGTAGAAAGATGAAGGTAAAGAGAGATGTCAGGAGGAGGTGGGTAGCAGATGGGCACCTTTCTATGGGCAGCAGAGGGTGGCTGAGACGAAGGAATGGCTGGGCACGATGAAGCTCAAATGTTCTCACTTCGGCACATTATTTCGGTGCCAGAACATCGGCGCATCCAAGGAGGATCTGGCCTGGCCTCAGACAGGAGATGAGGATTGCCCTGGGATCCGGAACATGTAGTAAGCCGAATATCGCCCCCCTAAGATGTCCACATCCTAATCCCTAGCACCTGTGAATATGGTGCCTTACGTGGGGGCACCTGGGTGGCTCAGTCGGTTAAGCATCTGCCTTCAGCTCAGGTCAGGATCCCAGGATCCTGGGATTGAGCCCCTGAGTCGGGTTCTCCACTCAGCAGGGAGTCTGCTTCTCCCTCTGTCCACCGGCCTCCTGCCGCCACTGCTCTCTCTTTAGCTCACTCTCTCTGAAATAAATAAAATTAAAAAAATATATGGTACCTCACATGGCAAAAGGGACTTTGCAGGTGTGATTAAATTAGGATCTTCAGATGAAGTGATTATTCTGGATTATCTGGTAAGGCCCAAGGTCCTTGCAAGATTCTGAGAGGGAGACAGGAGAGTCAAAGTCAGAAAACGATGCGATGATAGGAGCAGAGGTGGGAGTGACTGCCACGGAAGTTGAGGGCCACGAACCAAGAGACGCAGGTGGCCTCTATAAGCGGGAGAAGGCGAGGCAACGGACTGTCCTCTGGACTGCAGGAGGACCGCAGCCCTGCTGACACCTTGACTAGCTCCTCACATTCAGTTTGGACTTCTGACATCTAGAAGTATAAAATAGATCCGTACTGGCTTGAGCCACGAAGTTCGTGGTCATTTGTTACGGCAGCAAGAGGACACTAGTGCAGGAAGGGACCGCAGTGCTTCGGCCTAAGCGGGATGCTTCCTGGTCTCCCCGATTACTGCTGGGGTGCCCCTTCTGAATGTTGATACCGAACTCTACCCCCCGCCCCCCAAACCCTGTCCTCCCCATGTTCTGTTTGAGAGTGACCTAACCCAGAGCCTTGGGAGCCGCCCACGGAGTGAACCCCCACATGGCTGGGGCTTTGGCATGATACACGGGATTCCCGCATGCAGAGTGTGTGGCCAGAGGGCGTGTGGATGCCTGCACGCGGCGGTGGGGTGGAGGTATGGTGAGCTGGGCAGACCCCAGAAGTGTCCCTCGTTGGTTTCCCAGGACTGGAGACACGTCCAGTGGGGGAGGTGGACAAGAAGCGCGTGAGAGAGGGCCGGGCCGCCGGTCAGGAGGAACGCCATCTTCACGGTGGGCCTGGGTGAGACCCACTTCTGCTCCTTCTCCGTGTCTCACTCCCGTGCCCTTGTGGCAATTTTACGCAGATTTGATATTTTCATTTTCTTACAAAGACAAAGATCAAAATGTGAAAACGACCGAGCACACCAGAGAAAGCGTTAACAGTCGTGAACTCTGGTTGCTGGGAACGTGGGTGTCCGCCCGGCTCAGACGCCACCGGCGGACCTCAGTCCCGGACCAGGAATACAGCAGCTCCAGGCACCGTCAGTCCTTTCTCCGCCTCTGCCCAGCCAGGACAGGGTGCGAGCCCAGAACATCCAGCACCCGCTGTTCTCGGACATTCTGCCATTTTTCTCCCAGATCTATCTTCGCATCCATCATACCGAGTTACATAAAGCCGCGTTACACAAACATGATTATATTCCGAAGCACAGGGACGGCATGCGTTATGGTTTTCCCCACACAGAGTCAAACTTCTCTGGACTCTTCCACTCCCAGCTCTCGGGGACGGTGGCCTCCCTGGGTCTGAGGTGACCACGTGCAGGGGAAGGGCGTGAGGAAGCTGGCCACACAGCTCGAGAGCGAGAAGGGTTTGGAGGCGTCAGGGCCGAAGAAGAATGGAACCAACCAAAGCGCCTTGGTGCTGGTTAGGTTTTATTTTAACAGGATGTTTCCTCTTCATTTGTTTTTCAAAATATCAGTTATATCAATATTAGAAGTGTAAACAGGTACAAAATATACAGTACATAGAAACAATTTTCTTAACTAGTCTATTGCCTAATAAAAGTACGCATGAGGGAGCTGACTGAACGGAAGCCACGGTCTCCCGCTCCTCGGGGGAAACTGGTTACCCACTTGGGGGAAGGGAACCAGTGGCTGCTCCAACAAAAGGGGAATGGATACTTGTGTGGCAGGGACAGCACTGTGGTGGAATCAAGAAACCTGGGCCATTTCTAATTCCACCTCTAGGATGTCAGACGGGGAACGAGCGAGCGCTTGGCCCTTGCCCAGCCTCTCAGACCTGCCACCCAGCGCCCTCCGTGGGGGCAGCGGGGGGGTGAGCACACACACCGAAGTGGCCAGTGCTCAGCTGAATCTGGACACCTGACGATCTTGCTCCGGCAGATGTGGTACAAATCTTAAGAGGGCAAAAACGAGAACCTTCCCTCCCCCAAACTGATGCTCCAGGAGGACGAGCTGTGTCTGTCGGAGGCGCTCAACGGCGGCCGCAGCACCGCGCTCTCCCCGAGAGAGGCTGGGATGTGCCCCCTTGAGGAATTTATTTCCTCATCTCTAACAAGAAAGAACACTTGTCCCGCGCGCTTCACAAGGTCACAGTAATCAAATGAGATGCGCAGTGAAAGCATTTTGACAATGAAGAAACACTACACAGAGAGAAAAGGAAAGAAGCATTTCGCTGGAGTGGAAAGCAGCCCCGTGCAGGGGTGAGCAGGCCAGGCTTTGTTCCTGGCTCTGCTGGTAGGTGACATCGAAGGGTTCCACTGGCCCATCTCAGCCTCCTCACCTCTTGCAGCCCTAACGCTGGGTTTTCAGATGACTCTCCGTTATAAGGCTCTGAGTCACCTAACAGGGTGACACCACCCAGATCCCTTTCAATAGGGGTGGCAGATGGCTCGTTAATAGGCCAGCACTTTGGGGGCCTTTTCAGATGGAGGAGAGCTGGGAAATGGGACTGGCTGCTGGTGGGCAAGTCCTTCTCCCAGCTGACACGAGGTGGGGGGGGTCCACACTGCAGAGCAGGTGGTGATGGGACCAGCCTGGGCCCTGCCCAATCCTGTCTGAGCACAGCTGGGGGGGGGGGGGTGTCTCAACTCCCCCGAACTCTGTGCAACCACCAGCTCATCCCTAGGCGTCAGTGGGGCCAAGGGAAGTCCAAGACCCTCCTCACTTGTGTCCCCAGCCGGCCAACTCTGCGCACACTCACTGTCAGACTTGGTAAGGACACAGCCCACACAAACACACGCTCCGGAAACCAAAAGTACACTATAAAGTTTAAACTGGTACTACGACTATTTTCCAGCTTTTTTCGTCAAGAATTAAAAAAAAAAAAGTTTTCATAATTAAATTACTTAAAATTCTATGCTGCTCAGTTTCACAATCAGAGAATTCTACTTTGTTTAGAGGTGGAAGCCGGAGTTTCTCTTTTTCCAGTGATCAGTTCGGCAACTTGCAAATTTGCTTCCCCCAGGCTCCGCTGCTGCCTCAGCTCTGGCCGCCACCCCGACGTCTGCAGGCGGGACTCCCGCCCCACGCGGCCGGCAGGGGCGAGGGGGCCAGGGCGCCCCGGCCTGCCTGGGGGCCTCACAGGTCCGCGCCATCGCTGGGTCCCAGGACGCTCAGGCCACAAGTCCAGTCGGTCACCAGGTCTGTGGAGGCCAAGGGTCCTTTCGAGGCCGGGCTCTTGAAGGGGTCGGGGGGGCCGGCCGGGAGGGGCGGGAGCGGCTGGCCGCGGCCCGGGCCCTTGGCGCCCGCCGCGTGGTTGCGCTGGTGCTTGCGCAGGTGGTCCTTGCGGATGAAGCTCTTGCCGCAGACGGTGCAGGTGAAGGGCCGCACGCCCGTGTGCGTTCGGTAGTGGTCGATGAGCTTGGAGCGCTCGGTGAAGCGCTTCTCGCACTCGGTGCAGGGGAAGGGCCGCTCGCCCGTGTGCAGCATGCGGTGGCGGATGAGATGCGCCGGCCGCGTGAAGCAGCGCCCGCACTCGCCGCACCGCAGCGCGCTGCCGTCCCGCGCCCCGCCGCCCGCCGCGCCCCCCGGCGCCCCTTCGGGCAGCCCGCAGCTGCGCTGGTGCGCGCTCAGGCTGACCTGCAGCTGGAAGCTCTTCCCGCACGTGGCGCAGGTGAAGGGCCGCCCTCCCGGAGGGGCCGCGGGGTGCTTCTTCAGGCCGGGCTTGTGGCCGAAGCCTTTTGTCCGGCCGGGGTATTTACAGGGGTCACTGAAGGGTCTCGGGGCCTGGCTGGGGTCCAGCACCGCCTCTCCGGTGTCGGGGGAGGTGTAGGGCACCCCCTCGGGCCCAGTCCTCGGGTTCAGGCCCACGGGGGGTTTACACCTGAAATTCCAGCCCCACCGGACCCCCCCAAAGAGCCAGTCCCCTGGAGGGGTCTCCTCTTGGGCCACCGCAGGGCTGAGCTCACCCATGTCCCGCTCGGGCCGGGCGGGCTCTCTCAGCCCCAGCACGGGGTCCTGGCTGGGGAAGGAGCTGCCCTGGCTTTCCCAGGCTCCTTCCTGGACCGGACTAGGGAAAAACCTTGTGGCTTGGCCTGGTCCAAACAGGGTCCCATGAGCCTCTAGGTCAGTAGGATGCACTGGGGTGGCCACCACCTCCTCTTCCTGGACTTCTGTTTTTATCACAATTTTTACATCTGCTGAGAAAGACAGAAAGACCCCGTATCATTCTGTCCCCGTGCCTGCTTAGGGAAGGAAGACCCGATACTTCCGTCGGCTCTTCGGCAGCCACTCGGCTCCATGACCACCGCTGAGCCCGACTCTCCTAGACTCGGGTCCGGCTCAGCCGAGCATCCTCCAGGCGGGCATGGGGCTGCCTCAGACTGTGGGCGAGGACCTTCACCGGTAAAGCCACCATCCCATCTGCTCACCACGTTCCGGGTTCACCTTGGCTCTCAAGGCGAATCATGCGTTTATCCTGAGCCTGACCACTGGCGGCAAAGAAGCCAAGGGGCAGAAGCCCGGTGCGGGCTCCGGTGGATCTGCGATTGCACCGTGCCCCCCGCCCAGCTGTGGACTTCAGGCAGCTCTCTGACCCACAGCCCATCTGTGAGTACCCTATTTCATAGGGATGTATGAGGATTAAGCCCGATGACACATCTGAAAGCACTTAGCACGCTATTTGAAAGGCGGTGAGCGCTCGGTAAATGTGGCCAGCCAGCTAATGATAAAAATATTAGTAAAATAGTACAAATGTGTTTGATTTTATATAAATGCACTCGAATCTCACATCCCGAAGTTTTAGATCAGGGACCTAGGCTTTTAGCACATTTGGGGGGGGGGGGCTAAAACATGATAGAAATAATTAAAGTAAGACAACTGGCCTTCAAAACAGAAGTGACTAGAAGGCCAATACATAAATTTGGTAGTTGCTCTTCCCAAATCCGGCCTTCAGAGACACCTCTCTTTGGTAGTTAAGAAGTGGTTCTGGTTTGCTTTTGGTTTTTCAGTGCCAGCGAGGGGCCAGGCTTGCCGAGTCTGGGTGGAAGGTACATCCTCTCAAGGGATCAGCTTACCAGGCTTGACTGGTTAAGACCATCTGAGAGGGACAGCTGGAAACATTCTCAAGAAAGGCTGTCCAAGCGTAAGAATTTGGAGGGAGATAAAGGACAGACTGTACAGAGGCCTAACATCACAAACGCCTAATGGCCTGTTGGCCGAAAAATCAGGGCAGTTCACCAATAAAAGTGACGGCCCTGGGCTGAGGCAGCCTCCCAGGAAGAGGGACCCTTTCCCGTCCTCTCTCTGCCATCCCCATACCTTCCGTGGACGCTGCTGTGTTGAGCTTCAGTGTCCCGTCGGAGCATGCTGAAGAAGGGTGGTGGGGAGGGAGGTCCGCCTGCCAGGAAGTGGGTGGGATAGTGGTTGAAAAGTTGGAGTGGACACCTGCAATGAAGAGAGACCAGAGCCCGTGGGTTAGGGGAAGGAAGGGGGCGGAAAGCCTGTGCGAAAGGAAGGGCAGGCTAGACCCCAAGATCCCACCGGGGCCTTTCCCGGGGGAGCGTAACAGCCCCGCCTCTCCCGCACCCAGTTCTCTTTTGCGCCTTCTCTGAGGCACCAGGAAGCTCCGATGTTATTTATTTCACAGAGGCCTCTTGAATGTGAGGCATCTGGCAGTTTGAAAGCGCAACGGTGGGGGCAAGAACGGGAGCGCAGCTGATGAAGGTCAGGCAGAGATATCGAGACAAGAGCATTGAACCCACGGTGGGGCCTGCAAAGCGGCATCTGGCACAGCCCTCTGCCTTCAGGGGAGAGCACTTCTGCATGAGTCAGGCCAGATGTGGGAGAGCCCACGGCTCCCACCGGTGCTTCCAGAAGCTCCTTCCCCGCACCCCGCCTTTAGTCCCTGCATCGCGTTGCCGGTGTCTGCTCTGGTTGCAGCCACTCACCAGAGGCAGCGTCTGTAGACACGTCTCCTGCTCCGGAGTCCAGCTGGCTGAGGCCCCACGGCTCCTCCCCGATATCCGGCTGTCCGGCTGCCCATGCCTCTACCCCCAGCGCCTGCTGCTCCTGGAGTTGGAGCTCGCCCTCCTGCTTGATCTGCATTAAGAGGTCAGGGGCAGGAACTGGGGGCCCCGAGCCTAAGAAAGGGAAAGGGCATGAACATACAGCATCAGGGCCCCTCGGGCGTGGGGTAGACACATCCAGCCAAGGACGTGCACATAGGGGCTTGCAAGGGTCAAAGAGCAAAAGAACCTGGTGGGAATGGAAGGCCAGAGCAGTGGGGACGGCAGGGCCTTCTGGGCGAAGCATGAGGTCACATGGTATCGAGCACAGGGTAGGGTGGGAAAGCATTCTCAGGGCTGGGCCTCTGGCCCATCCATGCAGAAGACTGAGCTGCTGTGGGCACGTCCTGCCCTCACTTTTAACACAGAAATGCTACATAAAAAGTCACCCCAAATATCCCCCCAAACCTTACCCCCCCACCTGTATATAAGTGAGCATAAAAGAAATATTCCAGATACAAGAATCAAAGAACAAATGCAAAGTCAATCAAGAGTTCAAACAGGAGCCAAGTGACCCAGGGAGTTGCTGGAACAGGACGCAGGCCTCAGGGGCTGGGCTTGGACGCCCAAGCGAGGCTGAGAGCCCTTCTGAGCGCAAAGCCAGGAGCCATGAGGCTCGGTCCTAGTGAGCTGGGGACTAGAAGAACTCTATCCACCTGAGGGCGCCACCAGGAGCTGCCACCTGTCTAGGGCCATGGGTGGGATGGCCACCCTCAGACTCTGGAGTTTGCCCACGTACACACAGAATTCGTACCACCCACACGGTGCGGAGACCCGAAGCTGAGAAATCCACAGAAACGCGGGCTGACCACCCTCGCAACCCAGGAGGCCCCCGGCACAGGAAAATGCAAACCTGACCCCCAGGGACACCCCCACAACTCAGGTCCCTATGAAAAAACTAAAGTGACAATCAGAAGAGGAGCCAAACAACATGAGAGCTGTGGCCCAACTGACTCCAAGAACTACAGAAAAAAGAACAAGCGGAAGGGTCCGGGGACCTAAGTACCACCCTGGGAGCTGGCACACCGTGACCTGTGCCCAAGGCTGTTCGGTGTCACGTCACACCACGGAGTGGCCTGAAAGCCTCCAGGCTGAGGCCGCGGCAGCCCCGAGGACCAGCAGAGCGGACAGAGCCTCCGGAGGACAGCGTTTTCCACGCAGCTCGCGGGCATCCCTGAGCTCACCACTGCAAACCACCACCTCGACGAGAAAAGCAGCCGCCTCGGGGGTCAGCAGAGGTCACACCCCGCAGGATTCGGCCTGCAGAGACGCTGGGCACTGGAACGGCCATATACAGAATATAAAGTTTAGTATATTTGGAAAAATAAAAAGGGGGAGAGTCTGATAAATAAGAGACTAACCAAACTGACCTGTCAGATTTTGAAAAAGAACAAAATCTAACTTTAGAATTGTAAAATAAAATCACTGAAATTTAAAAACCCGATCCCTAGGCGAAACAACAGAACGCAAACAACCGAGCCGAGGACGGTGAGCTAACCAGACGCCAAGTAAGAAACGACGGGCGGAGCGGAAAGTATGAAGAGACGTCCGCCGTCATGAAGGATAGTACGAGAACATTCCAGAGTAAACAAGCAGGGAGAAGGCAGGCAAGGCGGTATTCAGAGAGATAAGATTGCAAAATTTCCCAAACTGTTGAAAACTACCGATGATGAAAGCTGGATCGAGAGAAAGAAATCCATGCCCGGACATGCGGTAGCACTGCAGGCCCCCGCAGCCAGAGGCCACGCGGCGGAGGACAGGGCAGACCGCCCACAGGGCCACAGTGGCTAGATGCTCGGCTCCCCTCTCAGCTTCATCTCAGCAAAGCATCTCCAAGGGGCTGGGAGAAAACAACATTCACATGAGAATCCATATCCCTCGCGTACAGAAATGGAATGAGTATTTTCAGACACATAAAAATTCCTATACAAACACAAACCGAGAGTCTGTCACTTACCCACAGAAGTCTTCTAGCGGATACATTTGTAAAGGAAAAAAACCCTCCTAAAGTCACCTCTAAAAGAACAGAAACAGAACATATAACTTCCAAACTGATTAAAAATAATAATAGATGGGGGGGCGCCTGCGTGGCTCAGTCAGTTAAGCGTCTGCCTCCAGCTCAGGTCACGATCCCAGGGTCCTGGGATCGAGTCCCAAGTTGTGTGTGTGTGTGTGTGTGGGGTCCCGGGGTCCCTGCTCAGTGGGGAGTCTGCTTCTCCTCCCTTTGCCCCGACCCCCACTTGTGCTCTCTCTTTCTAATAAATAAATAAAATCTTAAAAAAAAAAAAACGAAAAAATTAGTTTGAGGAAGAAAGAATCTAAATGAAGAACTCTCAGAGGAAGGGTAGTAAAAAAGGAAATACAGAAAATGTGGTCTAAGGTCTAAACGCAATTCAAGATGGTGGGTGAGAATGCAAACACACTAGCGACCACAATCAGTGTAAGCGGGTTGGGCCAGCACTGTCCACTGGAGAAACCAGGCAGGCCACATAGCTCACTCTAGGTTTTCTGTAGTTACATTCAAAACAAACAAACAAACAAACAAACAAACAAAAAGAAACAGGTGAAATTAATTTTAATAATATATTTTACTTAACCCAATATATACAAAATGTCCAACATTTATGTATTTCATCTTTACAGCACTTTTTAAAAATTTTTTTTTGAGAGTGAGAGAGAGCAGGAAATGAGGGGGAGAGGGAGAAGCAGACTCCCCGCTGAGCAGGGAGCCCGATGTGGGGCTCAATCCCAGGATCCCGGGATCATGACCCGAGCCGAAGGCAGACGCTTAACCCACTGAGCCACCCAGGCGCCCCATTACAGCACTTTTGAAGTGACCAACAGCTGCATGTGGCTAGTGCCCACTGTTCTGGACATTCAAAAGGTAAAGGTGATCACACTAAAAAGGAACAAGAAACCTAGCTATATGCTGTTTGCAAAAGATGCACCTAAAACAGGAGGATGCAAGAGCAGTGTGAAAGAACAAAAGCCAGATTAAAGACATTTTAAAAAAAGATGTAGTTACACCGTTATCAGACGAAATAGATTTTGAAAAGAGAAATAGTCGCAGAAATAAATAAAGGGTCACTGTGCAGTGTTACACTGACCAGAAAGAGAAAATAATTCTAAATGTTTAATCCAATACCTTGGCTTCAAAATAATAAAGCAAAACTCCAGGAGAAATAAACAACTCCCAACTTCTCAGTGGGAGGTTTCAATGCACCTGTTTCTGTAACGGATAAATCTAGCTGACTCAAGGTTACAGGCCATTCGAGTAACACTATTAACAACCCGATCAGATGGACACAGCAGAACCTAACGACAAGATAAACACAGGTTTTCAAGCCACACAGAATGGGAAGGAAAAACGAACACTTTCTAGACCATAAAGCTAAATTCGGTAAATTTTAAAAGATTTGTACTTTATATACTTATTTTCTAACCATAACATTAAGTCAGAAATCAAGAACAGATATCCCCAAACTCCTCACACGTAAAATTTAAGGATATGTATGTTTTCTAAATAATCCAAGGCTCTAAGGCCAAATGACAATGAAAGTGAGAAGATATGTGGAACCCAGTGCTAATGAAGATATTATTTATCAAAACGTGTGTGCTGCGTCTCCCATAGTACTTGGAGGGTATTTTATGACCTCGTATGTTTGTATTAAGGAAGAGAAGACAGGTCGAAAATTACGGGTCAAGTGATCAATGCAACTCCACTGACTCTAGGATAGGAAGTCCCCCACTGGACCACAGTGAAGGGACCTGTCCCCAGCAGAGCAACAGAGACAGCCGGGCCCCTCAGGGTGGCCAACTGCCCAAGGGGAGGAGGATGGATGGGCAAGGACTGTGCTTGTCCAATTCTGCTCCCAAACTCTCTGATGATGAGGTATGTTCCTGGTGGGCCCCGTGGAGGGATGCCCAGAGGTGGGGGGGGGGGTGTCACAGAATTGAGCTCCTACTGCATGAGAACAGGCACTGGGAAAAAGGAGGTCCCTGCCTCCCAGCCCTGTGCAGACGACAGTAACAAACAGAAAAAGCATGTTAAAAAAAGGCACCACTGGGGCACCTGGGTGGCTCTGTCGGGTTAAGCTTCCAATTCCTGACTTAGGCTCAGGTCTTGATCTCAGGGTTGTGAGATGGAGCCCTGTGTCGGGCTCTGTGCTGGGTGTGGATCCTGCTTACGATTCTCTCCCTCTGCTCCTCCCCTCCCAGCTCTCAAACTTCCTCTCTAAAACAAAACAAAACACCACCACTGACAGCAGCAATTTAAAAAAAATACAAGGAAAGAATATAAAAAAATACAAAAAAAAAATAATACAAGGAACCTAGGAATATATCCAACAACAAAAAACGATACAAGATCTTCTTTGGAGAAAATTCTAAAACTTCACTGAGGCACGTAGACAGATGAGCTAAATGGAGGGGGTTTAGGACATTCCCCAGTAACGTAACTCAACACAGCAAAGGGGTCTGTTCTCTCCAACATGATTAATAGAGTGAATGCAACTCCAACCACAATCCCAATTGGATTTTCCACAGAACTTGTTATAACGTAATTAGCAGATGACCCCAAAGAGCAAAGGGAAAGAAGACCCAAAGCGCAAGTGAGAAAGAACCACAGTCCCGACCTTCCGCTGCCACTAAGAGCTTGAATGTGAGAGGCAGAACTTCCAGAAGCAAACATGAGACGGTGTGTTACTGCCTTGAGGAAGGGGAAACCGCTTGTTTATGACATAAAAAGGAAAACCAAGTACATTAAAATCAAAAGCATCCGTTCTTTAAAATATACCATAAATGGTTGGGGCGCCTGGGTGGCACAGCGGTTAAGCGTCTGCCTTCGGCTCAGGGCGTGATCCCGGCGTTCTGGGATCGAGCCCCACATCAGGCTCCTCCGCTGGGAGCCTGCTTCTTCCTCTCCCACTCCCCCTGCTTGTGTTCCCTCTCTCGCTGGCTGTCTCTATCTCTGTCGAATAAATAAATAAAATCTTTAAAAATAAAATAAAATAAAATACACCATAAATGGAGAAGATACTGGCAATACACACGCCTGAGAAAAAGATTAATATTCAGAACATGAAAGGAGCTCCTACAAATCAACAAGTCAAGGGAAAACAAAAGAAAAACGGACAAAAGGCATAAATAGCATTTCACAGAAGAGGAGAGAGAAGTGGCCTATAAACAGAGAATATAATGCTCTATCTCGTTAATTAGAAAAACGCACACTTTAAAGTAGGAATTTTAAACTGATGTGCTCCCATCAGATGGGCAACGATGAGGGTGGGAGGCATTTCCAGGGCTGGCGAGGATGAGGGGCGGTGGGTGGTCGGGCACCTGCGTCTACACCCGGAGAAACTTTTACACGTGCTTCAGAGTTTTCACAACAGCGTTGTTCCTAAAAGCAAACGAGTTAGAAACAGCACCAACGCCCATCAACAGAGGGAACGCACGCGCCGTGTGGCCATGGTAAAGCAGAAAACCACGGGCTGGTGAAAAGCAATGAGGGCAGCTGTGCCGCGACGACATGGGACAAGGGCTCTCCGAAACAAGGGCCAGTGAGAGAAGCAAGCTGCAGAAGACTACAGATGCTGTGAGCTCATTCATACAAAGTTCACGATGTCATTTAGGAATAAATACATACGGGATACAAATGTAAAGAGAAGCAAGGGACTGATCACATCTCCTCCTGAATTTTCCCTTTATCTGTAAAAGGGAGGGAGGGGAAAGGGATCGGAGAGGGACCACGGGGCGATGGAAGGTTCTGGTTGTGATCTCTTTCTGATGCTGGGGTATTGAGAATTCTCTAAGGGTTACATGGATTTTATTCTGTATGGTTTATTTATTTATTTTTTTTAAGATTTTATTTATTTATTTGTTGGAGAGAGAGAGCGAGCACAAGCAGGGGGAGCGGCAGAGGGAGAAGCAGGCTCCCCTGCTGAGCACGGAACCCAATGCAGAACTCGATTCCAGGACTCCGGGACCATGCCCTGAGCCGAAGGCAAAGGCTTAACCGACTGAGCCACCCCAGGCGCCCCTGTACGTATTTGTTAATGTTATGTATGATGTTTAAAGAAACAAAGCACAATACTAAAGGAAAAACCCCATTTGATACAACAGAACACCTGGTCACAGTAACTTCAACCAGAAGTGGAAGGAAACGTCTATAAACTTATAATAAGAGTATCGTCAAAGGTCAATGGCAAAAAGCATCCTTACTGTGAGACCTTCGAAGCACTGTGCAGTTAAGGATGCCGGTTATCTCTGGGATGACTCAACAACATCCTGGCCAAACTGCCGAACAAGAGAAATAAAGTTATAACAGTTTTAAAAGCAGAGATAACTTTTGTGTTACCTGAGGAAGGTACAACTGTCTACAGAGCAAAATCCCTGAGAATCTGAACTGACGAGTCAATTACTAGAAATAATAAGGAAGTTGAGCAAAAGCGGTCTTTTACTAAAGAAAGTCAACAGCAGATCTATGTACTTGTGATAACTATTTATTTATTTTTATTTATTTATTTTTAAAGAGTTTATTTATTTATTTGACAGAGACAGCCAGCGAGAGAGGGAACACAAGCAGGGGGAGTGGGAGAGGAAGAAGCAGGCTCCCAGCGGAGGAGCCTGATGTGGGGCTCGATCCCAGAACGCTGGGATCAGCCCTGAGCCGAAGGCAGACGCTTAACGACTGAGCCACGCAGGCGCCCCTGTGATAACTATTCAAAATGTAGTTAATGTGAAAATGCCATTCACAACAGAAACAACAATCGGAGAAAACCGTGAAGCCTGTTCAGCCCACCCTTCACTCAGTGAGTCTTCCCACAGGGAGAGGGGCTCGTATTGTGAGCAGCTAATTCTCCAGAAATGAAATCATAAAGTAAATGCAGTTCCAATAAAAATTCCAGCAGGATTTTCTGAGAGCGTGACATGAAGATTCTGAAACTCATACAGAAGAACAAAGGTCCAAGAATAGCCCAGAAAAGTTCTGAAGAGCAAGTAGGGAAGGCTTAGTCTTCCAGATACAAGGGCTTCTTAGGAAGCTAAAACAGAGAGCATTGGCATAAAGACAGACAAAGACCAAGAAACCAGAATAAACAGCCCAGAAACTACGTGCATTCATGAGAACCTGGTTGCTGACCAAATCAGCATTACGAATCACTGGAGAAAAGACAGAATATTCAGCAGACTTTGTTGGGAAATCAGATGTCCTTGTGGGGAAAAGAATTTAAATTCTCCCTTGCAACCTACACAAATATTAATTCTTGATAGACTGAAGACTTAAATGTGCAAAGCAAAACTTTGAAAGTTTTATAAGAAGATGGAGAAGAATGTCTTTCTGACCTGGAGTGAGGTAGGGAAGGCGATCCTAAGATAGAAAAAGTGGATCACAAGGGAAAAAAACTGGTAGGTTTGACTGTCCCCAAAATTAAGACTTCAGGACAAGCACGACAAAGTTAAGAGACCTGCCAGAGACCGACAGAAGACATCTGTGATGCAAAGAACAGATGGAGCGTTCAGATCCAGAACCTATAGACAGAAGCCGGAATCAGTGAGAGACTGAAAAGCAACAGTGGAAAAACAGAAAAAGCCAACTGACTGAAGAAACCAAATAAGCACGAAAAGGACGCCCCGCTTCACTAAGAGTCGGGGAAACGCAAATCAAAACAAGATGCCATTTCGACCTCCATCAGACTGGCAGGAAGCTAATGCAGAAAGAGGGCAAAGATGTGAGACGACGGGCACTCGTAGCTGCTGATGGCAGCACGACCAGCTGCGTAACCATGGCGATGGCGGAGGTGCAGACAAGCACGCCCCGCGACGCAGGGGGTCCACCCCGGTCCGTTCCCCGGAGAGGCGGCAGCGCATGGACAGACGCACAGGGGTAAGACTGCCCACCGCGGCACCACTCGTGAGAGTGAAAAACCAGTAACAGCTGAAGTGCACATCAACAGACCAGTGGAGACCGAGCTGGAACGAAGTTGCTTTTGGGGTATTAAGCATCTGTTAAAATGAATGAACTTGATCTATCTGCATCAACAGAGATAAATCTGAAATACACGATATTGAGTGATAAATATAATGACATTTATACCATTTCTCAAAACACACAAGACCATATCATATATTGCTTAAGGCTACATAGGTACATAATAGTTTTAAATGAAAGTTTTAAAATGCGGAAGGAAGGGATAAACATCAACTTCAGGACAACTGGTTACCTTGGGGAGGAATGAGACTGGGAAATCTAACAATGAATTTAACACACATATTTTAACACAGAAATATTTTAAATTACGTACACTACTAACATTCAACAAATAATTGTTGAGTTCCTACTCTGTGCTAGGCAGTATTTGAGGTGCCTGAAATGATCATACGAAAAAAATAAAAGTGCTTGTCCTCTTGAAATTTACATCCTAATGGGGAGAGCCCAGTCGGCCATATATTCATCTATAAACGTGAAATCTATCCTCTCTCTTTCTGCAATACATGTAATATCTATATCTCTATCAATGTAAAATATATGTAACAATCTAGAAATACACATAATAGATGATGCTCTCTGCTGTGGAACCAACCAAAGCAAGGAAAGGAGACTGGAAATTCTGGGTGGGGACAGGGGCTGCAGTTTTAAATAAGGTGATGATTTAAATGTTAAATAAGCAGAGCCCCAAAGGAGGTAATGGGTGGAGCCCTGGGAGGACCTAAAGGGGGTGCAAAGGCTTGGAGTCGGAGTCCAGAGCAGCCAGGAGCGCTGGGGGAAGCAGCAGGGGGGGAAGCAGCAGGGAGGACGGCATGGTGGGAACAGAGGGAGTGAGACACAAACAGAAACATGAGCCAGTCTGAGTCAGTGGGAAGCCAGTAAGGGGATTTGAAGGAAAGGGCGCAGGGCTTACTCTGGGGGATTAGTGCAGGAGCGGGTAGGCTGGTTGGGAGGTGAGCGCAGGAGTCGATGGGCTTGGGTGGCAGGGTCGAGGAGATGGGGTGTGACAGCATTCTGGACAAGTCTGAAGGGAGGGCTAGCTACTAGGATCTCCAATGGCCGATGGCTGCGCATGTGAGAAAGGGTCGGGGCTGACCCCTGGATCAAGCAGACAGGCCAGTGGGGTGGGAGTGCTGTGAGTTCTGTTTCTTTGTTTTTTTTTCAGTTAAACAGTACTTGTTCAACGTGAAAACCATTCTAAGCTCTCGAGCCAAAAAACAGATGGCGGGCAATCTGGCCTACGGGCCACAGTTTGCCAGCCTCTGGGCACCTGAATGGACAAAGGAAATGCCGGGTGACTGGGGGGCAGACCCAGGGACTGCAGGTGAGAAAAAGAGGGCTGTGCTGGGGGGGGGGGGTGTCTCTCCAGCCTTGTGCAGCTGCATGGGAACAGGTGGGGGACAGGCAGACAGATTTAACCAAGTTTATGGTTCTGCCAGGTGAGCACAATGACTAAGAGGGGCGAGGGGGAATCTGGACCAGAACCTCGGCTGGGCAAAGAGGGCACTCCGGACCAGCTGGGCGGTGAAAGGGCCAGATGCTGGGGTCGGGGCACTGGGAAGAGAGATCCGCAAGGATGGGAGGGGCACTGGGGGGCTGAGCTCAAACTGAGATGATGGGAAGGGTGCATCACTGTGGGCAACAGGGGAGTGACCTCGGGGTGGGTGGTGGAGAGAGAGTGGAGGCTGGGGTGCTCAGAGGGCTGTCTGTGCACACTGCCCTCACCAGGCATGATGGCAGGAGCAGAGACGAGGTCTGCAGCAGGTGGGAGGAAGACGGGAGGCATCTGAGTGAAAGGTGGGGGTTTGCAGGGAGGAGAGGAGACCAGCACAGAGGCCATGTGGAGGAGCAGGACGCTACTGCCTTCCAGGCGGGGGCTAGGAGGGACGTGGGAACGGGGTGGGCCGCAGCAGATGCAGGGCCCCCGGAAGAACCAGGGCTCCTCTGGATAGGAAAGGGCAGGGATGCTCTGGAAAAGCTTGAGGATGTGAGGTCTTGCTGGGGCGGAGCTCCCCGAAGCCCGGCGGGAGAATTTAGGAACTGAAGAGAAGTGGAGAGGAGGTCGGCCAAGGAGATGCACAAGCCCAGAGGGGGTGAGGCATGAGCTGGGCGTTCCCGCTTCTCCCGCTGAGGTGGGTGGGGGGCAACGGGGTTCTTGCTGACGGGCTTGCAGCACAGAGTGGAGTTTGTGCTGGACGGGAGGGCGTGGCGGGGGTCCTGCCAGCAGCCACCGTATTTCTGGGCCCCTTTTCACTCCCACGAATGAGGGGGTGGGAAGTAAAATGAACCACCCACCCTGGACCTCCCCCGGAGGCTAGGAGGCCGGGCTCCGTGTCAGAGCCCTCTTCTCCACGGAGACAGCGCTCTGCTTAGTCATCTCTCTGTCCTCCACTTCCAGCTCTGTCCTTGGCACCTAGCAAAGTCTCAGAGGACGTCTGTGGAACTAAACTGGTGAGCGCGCTCCTGAGCATCGACGGAATGGCCGGTTCTGCGCGTGCGCTGCTCCGGCAGCATGAAACCCCACTTGCGATCAAACAGCGAACGCGCAAGATGCATGTCATTAATCACAAATGAAACACAGCGAGACTTTTCAGTAACACTGGTGTTCAGACGCCAGGGGAACCCAAGGCAGGTGGGACAGACCCGGCGGGTCTGTGCAGAAAGCAGGCTCCAGCCTGCAGAAGGGGGGTCTCCTGGTCAGGGGTGGACTGTCACATCCCCACACCTGCCAGGGTGGGGGGGGGGGCTTCAGTTCAGTAACCTGGCTTCTCTCACGCATCCCCCTGTCCCTCCCTTAACTTTCAAAGGTGCTGACTGGCTCCAGGAAAATCCGAGGCAGTGCTATCAGGTATCCAGATTCACCTCAAATAAATCTGTCGTTCTAGTCGTGTTGAAACATGTGGCCAGCCAATGGGACTGGCTCCTGGATGGGGCAAGGCTGGCTCTTCATACAACTGGGAAGAAATTAAATTCTGTCCTGGACACACTCCTACCTTCTCTACGAGTGTCCTCCTCCCCTAATTGTGTGCACTGGCTCTAGCTCTTCCAAAACACTAGGTTTGCTGCCTGTTTCCACGCTGGGAAGCGTTCCTGGAGCGTCAGGGGAACAGGCCCCAGGTCATAACTCAACTATTAAAGAACTTAGATTTAAAACATTCAAGGCTGAGGTTTCTCCTCGGCTCTTCCTGGAAAGGTCATGCTCTCTCTGACCCTCTAGGGGGGTCTAGGGGACCCTCTATTTCCACCTGACTGCCCGGTGTCCCTGGCCTTCTGTCAGCCCCTCACCTGGACTCGGGTCCACAGGAACATCTGGAACCTTGGGGCCAGTGCGACGCCAGCTGCACGGCTCCTTCCCCTGTTCAGTCTGGGAGAGGACCTCGGGCTTGGAGATGGCGTAGTCTGAGGAAGGACATACAGGTTAGCTTTTGCCATGTGGTTCCATTCAGAGCTGGGGACCCGCAGCCTAGAAATCCAAGAGTGGCCAAGAAATGAAACTTCTGGATTAGCATAGAGCACTGGTTCTCAACCATGGGCCATTTTGTCTCCTAGGGGACGTCTGGCAGTCTGGAGACATTTTTGATTGTCATCCCCGGGGGCTGGGGGTGAGGTGCTCCTGGCATGGGTGGGTCAAGGCCAGGGTGCCGAACACCCACACTGCACAGACGAGCCCACAACAATCACCCGGCCCCAACGTCCACGCAGGCCCCACACGACACGCCGGTAGAGCCTCCACATTAAGCAGCAGTGCATTTCTTCAAACCGAAACAGACCATCATGCCTGCACGTTCCCTTCCTCACCGGGCCTGACTTATCGCCTTTAGATCTGGGGTCACACAGAAGCCATCCCAAGAGGAAAGCAGCCCAGGCAGGAACAGCCTCTTGGAGCTGCCACATGTGGACAGTGACGGCGGCCCCCGCGTCTGAGGGAGCAGAGCCTCGAGGCATGACGACAGCGCTGGCCACGGGAAGCATGGTCTGCCCACATTCTCCCCTAACCCGGAGGAGTGTGGCCAGAAAGGTCACGGTTCCCTGTAAGGGAAGGCTAAAGGAATGGGGGTCGATTACGTCCTGGACCCGAGAGCAGCCTGAGGCTTCAGACTTGGTCTCAGCAGGACAGAGACGTCCATGCTCCGGGCCTGGTTAGGAGAAACACCACCACCCCTCTCTGTCTGGCCACCCATGAACTTCACGAGGTTGAGGGGGCTACCTGGTGCTCCTTTTTAGTGGAGGGGGAGATAACCCTTTGCACAGTCAGAGTTTCTAGCGATTTACATATGGTTGCGATGAAAAGCACCAGCATGGATAGGTTTGAGGACTCTCGAAATCACACTTAACAGAAGAATGAGTATCATGCCTTACCCAGGGACACCAGCGTCTCGTAGTTGCCCCGCATCACGTGCTTGTAGAGCTCCTTCTGCCACTCGTCCAGCTTGCCCCACTCCTGCTCAGAGAAATACACGGCCACGTCATCAAAGGTCACGGGCACCTGGAACCACAAGTGTCACGCACGCTCACCCACACACCTACAGGCACAGTCCCTCGGGCTGCCCCACCCCAGGTGTCCGAGATACCTTGGGGATCTCCCCCTTGCTGCCCGGGGGCAGGCGCAGGATCCAGAAATTTCGGTTTCTCAGCAGGTTCTCCATGTTCTCCAGCCGCCTCTGGAGCAGGCCGTACTCCTGAAGCAGGGTCCCCAGCACAGCCCACTTGCCCTCCAGCTGGTTCCCGAACTCCACGGCCGTCTTCTCGCAGTCAGCCAGCTTCTTCTCGGCCATCCCCGTCCGCCCTTCTAGGGAAAGCAAGCGGGCAGCCTGCGATTCGATCTTCCTCTCCATGGCCTGAATTGTGGCTGCCATCGTCCACGGAGAAATCTTTCGGAAACAAAGAGAAGTCCACCATCATTCATTCCATCCACTGCATTCCTTGAGCCCCTCTCCCCTAGGTGCTGGGGAGCTGGGCGGGGAGCTCAGATAGAAAGCAGGGACGCCCTGGGCCGTGTGCCCGATCTCAGCCTAGGATCAACTCCTCTAGGTAATTCAGACACGGCCGAAGTCCAGGCAGGTGCCTTCCCTCCAGGCTCGGCTCGCACCGCCTGGGGACCTCCTGCATCTGCCTGGACGGGCTCTCTGAAGGCAGTGTTGCAGCTTTTTGCGGCACAGTGCGTGGCCTGTGGAAGGTGCTCAGTGCAATTCTGCTAAATAAACAGTGACTTAGCACCGCTGGGGCATTTCAGTGGATAAACAGTCAACTGCAGATTTACGAGAGGCCAGCCAGCACCTCCCATCATAATCACACAGGAACTGTCTACGGATGATGACCTAGCAAAAAAAAAAACAGCTGGTTCACTGAACCGGCACAAACATGAGAATTGCTCAACTGCTTTTTTTTTTTTTTTTAAAGCATCTCGTGTCTCTTTTTAATAAACATAAAAATCAAACAGCTAATCCCTTCCCCCCCCCAGTGCCATCTGATTTTGTCCCCTCCCTAGTTGCTCCTCCCTAAACTAAAAATCACCCTTACTGCAAACCTCCACCAGCCAAGAGTTAGACTTTTTGACCCACGTGGCATGGGTGGGTCAAGGGGACAAAATCAACATGGGTCCACTGGGCCCTGAGAGTCTGTTTCTCTCACTGTCCCCACCCCTCCCAAGGGGAAAATTAGTCTCTGACATTTTTGTAGCTACTCTGGGATCAGTGACACATCTTACAGATTGGTGAGGAAGGTAAAACATAGGCCACGAGGTTAGACTTTTATACGTATGACCACGGTCATAAGGCTTCCCCCAAGCAGTGACTTACTTCCCTGTTGCTGGAAAGTTCCCATGTAGCTTGAGTGACCTGACTGGCATTTGGAGACCCCGAGGAAAGGGCACATTTTGCCTTGGGTAGGGGCTGAACCACCTGACCAACCCACATGTGAAGGTGGCCCCCTGGGTCAGAGAGGAGGTCCAGATATCTGCGTCTTGTCCTGGCTGTGCCTGAGGACGCAGGTTTCCTTACAACATGCTGGAAACCATTCCCAAACAAATGTTTGGTGACTATCTGCAAAATGAAGAAGTGACGAGTAGGGAGCAGCTTGGGCTCATTTGGAGAAAGTCCTCGAGAACTACAGCATGGGTGGACACCTCCGAAAACAGTGAGCAGAGACTGTGAGCAGAGGCCAAAACATTGTCAAGCACCATCAGCACTTCCGTGCTTGTTTGGAGGGAGGCTGCACCAGATGACCTCTGACCTGAAGAAGGAAGGGCTCTCGCTGGGGAGGAGCTGGATGGGCAGAGAGCTGCTGGAGGGACACAACTGGATGAGGGCGGGACTCTTGCTCTCAGGAGGCAGGTGCCTGTGCCCCGAGGCTGCAGGGACTGCGCTGGGCTGGCACCCTGGGCCACGGTCTACAACAGTTGCCATTCCTTTCCTTGCCCACTTGTCCTTTCTGATCAATCCCTGACACCTGACCCCAGCCTCCAAGAGTTTGCTCCAGAAGTCTCCATTCGCTTCGTCACCCGGCTCCCCAGCTACTGAAATCCTATTCGGCCTCCGAGTGCACTTGACTGCCATAGGACTGCAATCTTTGCGTTGCAGGAAAAGGACACCTGCATAACCTTTCTAAACAGTAAGGCACAAGGTGTGTTTACCATTTTAACAGGGCAGGGAGCCCTGTATTGGGCCTTCGCACTATTTAGGGGGAGTTGGTGACTGTTTCTGCTCAGGCCCAGTCCTTACTAAATGGTGGGTGGATAATATGGGGCTGTCCTCAGACTCCTGCCAGAGAAGGGGAAACCGTATGCTTGAGAGGAGCTGATGGTAAGAGAACTCCAAATCCTTCAAGGACCCCCCACCATATGATGAAGTCCAGGCATTAAAACCCCTTCCAGCTCTCCCCGCAGCCTTCTCTCCCACTGCCTCCCTACCAAAACCATCTTCCGTGGAGCAGGAACTGGATTCTGGTCCTCGAACACTACCGGTACTGCCTTCTCTCCCAGCGCAAGCTGACCTCCGCACCTGAAAAGCTCCACTGGTCCACTCAGCCTGATGAAATCCTAGGCTTCCCTAAAAGCCCAGCTCAAATCACAGAAGCACAGGCCACAAAGGGGTGCCAGCCCCTCCCTCTCCTTCCCCTGCTCTCCCACAGCACCCTTCTATCTCGATGCAAGAACCACTCACCTCTTTCTGTTTGCACCATTATCACCAGTGTACCTGCCTGCTTCCCCCAGCACACGATGTGTCCCTGAATACAGACCAACTGTGTCTTTTCACACACTTTCTAGCTGTGCGATCCTAGGCAAGTTAACTTCTCCAGGCCTCGGGGTCTTCTTTTGTATGACGGAACGAGCACTGCCCCACAGGTTTGTTGTGAGGACAAAATAATGCCTAACAGGGCTGGTGCCCGCCTGCTTCTACAAGAGGGAGCAGCTGTCTTCCGCCCCGACCTCGATCGAGCTGGGCACTCGGCGTGTGCGGAATCGAAGCCGCTTCGGACACCTCCCAGGTGCCACCAGGCCGCTGGGGGGAGCTGGGAGGTAGGGAACGCTGAGGCAGAGCGGTGGGCAGAGAAAGGAGACGCGGGGTGGGGGGCGCGGAGATGAAGGGGCCAGCGGATGGGGCGGGGGCAGGAAGCCGCGGAGGGCTGCAGGAACTCGGCGTGGGGCGGCCTCCGCTGCGGGGTCGGCCGGTTCCGCCCTGCTCAGGCTCGGCCGCAAATGGGGGGCCCGGCCGGCGGGCGCCGTAGGCCCCGGAGGACCCCGCGCCCCGCTCGCCGGAGCCCAGGCCCGGCGGCCCGGCCCGGCCCACGGAGCCCCTCCCCAGGGCCTGCGGCGCCGTGTGCTGGGCCCGGGCCCCGAGTCCGCGCGTCGGTGCGCGCGGGCCGCCCTTACCGGAGCCGCGGCCGCCTCGGCCATGGCCGTGCGCTGTCCGGCCCGGCCCGGAGGAAGTCGCCGCCGCCGCCGCTGCCGCCGCCGCCGCCGCCGCCGCGCGCGGCTCCACGCAGGCCGGCCCCCGGCCTCTCCGCAGGCGGCGCCCGCCCGGCCCTGCCTTCCCCGCCCGCGTCGCCGCGCTCCTAGCTGGCCGGCCCGCGCCGCTCCGCCCGCAGACGCGCCGCCGCCGTCAGCGCCCGGCCGGTCCACACTGCATCCTGGGAGCCGGCGCAGGCCCGTGAGGCTTCCTGGAGGCAGCGCGGCCGCACAGCCCCACCTGCAGCCCGGAGAGGCGAACCGCAGGCGCGGCGCCCGCCCCGCCCCGCCCCGCCCCGCCCCGCCCCGCCCCGCCCCTCCCCGCGGCCAGCCGACCCACCCACCCGCCGGTCCACCAGCCAGCGGATCAGTGGATCTCCCGACCCCTCGACCCACCGACCTCCCGAATCCTCGACCACCCGACCCGGGACCCACAGACCCCCCCCCCGACCTCCCAACCCACCGGCCTCCCGACCCACCGACCTCTCGACCTCCGACACCGCCCCCCCCCCGACTCCCTGACCTTCCCATCCACCAGTCCACCGGCCCGCCGACCCCTCCGACACCCTGACTCACTGACCCACAGACCCACCGGCCTCCCTACCCGCCGACCCACTTGGATCCACCCGTCCACCCACCCACCGGCGCTGTCCGACCCACGGGCCAGCCGACCCACCAGCCTCCAGACCCCTTGAACCACCACCGATGCTGCTCGGCCCACAGGTTTCTGGACCCCCAGACCCACTGACACCCCCTTCCCACCAACGCTGTCCCACCCACGGGCCCCTGACCTTACGACCCACGGGCCTACAGACCGCCCCCCCCGCCCCGCCCCCCCGGCCTACGGCCGGGCGTGCGCCGAGGCACCGCCTGTACCCCGCGACGGACCCGCAGCCCGCCGCGCCTCGCGCTCTGGACCCACGCACCCCGAGGGACTCGCTTACCAAAAGGAATCTCCCGGCTCCAGGGACCAGCCGGGCCGGGCAGGGTGACCGCGGCGACAGCCCCAGGAGACCCGTGCCTTCTCCCACAGGGCATCCGCCACGTCGCCTCTGCTGCTTTAGGTCCTTGCTGGGCAGTTTGGGCTTTTCATGTATTTATTTATTTATTTGGTCAGCTGTTAACTCACGTCTGCCTTGGTTTGAAATGGAATAAATTCTTCCAGCAATAGGAAAATAGTTCGGTAAATACCGGTAGGCAGCCGCTTAGAACTTTCTGTAATGTGTTTATTATTTATAATAAATATTTCTAAATGTAATGAACACAATACCACATTTATAATTATTTTGGTGAGGAACTTGGTGTGGGAAGACGTCCGCGGTATTCTAAGAGAAGTCTGTCCAGAATGATCTCAGTTTAGTGTAAAAGAAAAAACACATGCGTGAGTTTGGAAGCATACAATTCAACACAAAGTAGCTTCCTTTTTCTTTAACACTGAGACCACGGGCCTTTTTTTAAATATATTTTCTAACATTTTTTCAATTCCTGTTTGTATTTTGTAGTAATAACAGAATTTTTAAACAAAAAGGAGACAAAAATTAAATAAATAAATGGAAAAACTCCTTAAGAGGCAAACCCAGGCTCGCGGATGGAAGGAGCCTTTGAATGGGGCCCCCATGTGGTCACGAAGAGGCATTTCAAACTTTCAGAATTTCCTCTAAGTGGGACTCTTTTTTCCCAGGAGGAACCTGTGCCCCACGTGGTCCAGACTTCTGCTGGGTTTTGGGGTCTAGTAGGTAGGGGTCTCCACATGCTCTTTGCTCTCTCTCCATCAGCCTGGCCGGAAGCTACAAAACCGGGGGTCATCCCGGATGCACTCTTCTCAATGTGTAAAAGTTGAATCTCCCCAGGAGGGGGGGGGGGGGGCACTTTACTCCAGAGTCAGCGCCCTGAGCCTAATTTTCTCTTTCTTACTGATGCTAGCCCATCTGTTTTTGGATGCCCCCAGCTCTTGAAGGTTGCCCCTCAAATGTGGGGATGGTGTGGGGGAAGGATAGGGAATTGCCAGGGTGGAGCCCATGGCACCCTTTCGCCTTTTGGAGGAAGTCCCTGAAAGGATATAGCAGACCCGCTCACTGTAGGAGAATGTTTCTGAACCTGCCCATGGTCCTTTTCCTATTTTTTTTCTTCTACCTTTATTTCCACAGGATTCCTTCCCCTCCCAAATAACACATTCCCTCTGCCAGGGTGGACTCAGGTTTTATGGGCTTGAAATGGTTGCATCTTGTGTGATTTAGAGAAGATTATTAAGAAAAAAACTTCTCAAAATTGCAAATGTAAAGATAGGCACAGAGCTGGTGCCAGGCAGGTGATCCGAATCTGAAGATTTATTAGCTTCATGGTAAGGTCCTTGATTAAAAGTCAAAACGAAACAAAAAACAGCATGGGAACATACCCAAGCCTGTCTAATGGGACGTGTGCCCTGGGGGTATTGCGGGAGGAAGTGGGAGTCAGAGAAATAACGAAAGTTCTGCCATTAGCTGGTGCAGATCTCCAGGCAAGGCAGTCAGCCCCTCACATGTAGTGAGAAGATTGGACGGGGCTATTCTGTGACTTTCCTGGGCCTGGCCTTTCTTTCACCACCGGTTTGCTTTGACCCAGCAGAAGACCGCTGTGTCTGCTCCCACCGTGGCCCCTGTGCTGGGCTGTGCAGGAGAGCTTGCTTGGAGTCTCACGATGCCACATGTTGGCCAGTTCCTGGATTACCTTGGACAAGGGGGCTGCCTCCCTTTCGAGACAGAGGTGTTACCTCCACAGTGATATGGCCCCTCAGGGTCCCCAGGCTTCCGTGATGCCATGTGTCACCTGCCTCACAGGGGGTGTGAGCAGTGTGGGCAGGGCTCAACCTGTGTCTCTGGAATGAATTTTTTCCAGGAGAGAGGAGCTGCCTGTTGGTTCCTCCCTCCAGCAAAGGGTGCCCCCTCGGAGCACAGTTGAAAGGCACACCCACAGGCGGTTGGACCCATTCATCTCTGTACTTTCCAAGGCTGGCAAACTGCTAGCATGCCCCTGGGACGAAAGTGTGGGTGTGCACGTGTGCGTGTTATGCGTATATGTAGTTTTCCCTGTGTTTTCCAAACAGGGCAGACCTTACAAAGTAGATAAAATTTGAGCCGGATCTTGAAGGACGGGCAGAATTTTCATAAGCAGAGAGCATTTCAGACCAGAGGGTGGTAGTAGAAATGTTAGCTAGGGGAATAGTCGAGAAAGAAATGGGGTAGGAAGGTACAAAGCATGTTTAGAGGGAACACGGTCATGGGCCCGTTTGGCTAGGACTTTAAACCACAAGGGAGAACAGGCTGAGCCATATTGGGATAAGCTTTACAAACTTTATTCAGGCCGAGGAGCCGGCCAATAACTGGGGCTGAGCAGTGAATGAGCCAGACAGGGACACTGACCTGAAGGTGACGTGTGGGGAGGGCTGAGCGGGATGGGATTCGCCGGGAGGGTCCTGCAGAGTCCAAGCGGGAGGTGAGAAAACGTCTGGCCAAGTGTAGCAGGAGCAGGACCAGGAAGGAAGGAACAACCGAGAGAGAGCTGTAAATGATACGCAATAATGAAGTGGAGTTGACGTGAGCAAGAGTTCCAGCGAGCGCTGAGCGGCTGCGTCTGAAGGAGGGGGGCGGCGCGTGTATCTGCCACAGAAACAAGAGTACACACAGGAGGTAGTTTTCAGGAACGTGACTTAAAACTCCAACTGTTGATATGTGCCTATCCTAGTGGATTCTCAGACCAGCTCCCTTGTGGGAAAGCTTGTGAAGGGTACGGATTTCTGGATCCTGTCCCAGATCTGCAGAAGCAAAATCTCTGGGGATAGGTGCTGAGTGTTGTGGGGAATCTTTTAAAAAAAAGATCTATTTTTAACAAGCTTGTAGTAGGGGGGTGGGTGCAGGGGTGGGGCTGGGGCACAGCCAAGTTGGGGAAAGAATGACTGGCCCAACCTTCCACCTGAGACAAGAATCCATTGCAAAGTCTCCCTGGCTGGCCCTCCAGCCCCTGTTTGCAAAAAGAGTAAAGACAGCCCCTCCCTCCATTACATTAAACTTCAATTAATTTATTTTATTTGAGAGCGAGAGCATAAGCAAGCATGAGTAGGGGGGAAGGGCAGAGGGAGAGGGAGAGGCAGAGAATCTCAAGCAGACTTGATCTCACGACCCTGAGATCATGACCTGAGCTGAAACCAAGAGTCAGCTGCTCAGACGACTGAGTCACCCAGGCGCCCCATTTTTTTAACTTTTTTTTTTTTTTTTTTTTTACCTTTCTGCTCCTTAGATCAATACACAAGACTTTCTGTAGCCTCTCCCTCCATTTCCAACTTTATGGTGCAGTCTGTCCATCTACGTGTCAGAAGCAGGCATGAGGATTCCCAGGCCTGTGCCTTTCCTCATATTCTTTCCTCTTCTTTTATCCACATGAAGACCCTCAGTCTGTCCCAGACCAGCTCACGCCCTAATTCTCCCACCAAGCCTTTCCATTCCAGTCAAGGCTGCATGAACTCTGTCCTGGTCAAGCTCATAACTTCGTATTGGTACCATTCATTTGGCGCTTAGAGAAAAATTGTAACACAAGGTAACAAGGGTCCTAACTCGCCTCACAGATTATAAGATTCTCGACAGCAGGGGCTATTTCTTCTTTCTTGTCTCCTCTACGGTGCCAGCTAGGGTAGGTTTACTGAGCCTACAGTAATCACAGGGGATTAATCTTGACGGATTGTTTTCTTTCTTTCTTTTTTTTTAAAGATTATTTATTCATTTATTTATTTGACAGAGAGAAAGCCAGCCAGCAAGAGAGGGAACACAAGCAGGGGGAGTGGGAGAGGAAGAAGCAGGCTCCTAGCGGAGGAGCCTGATGTGGGGCTCGATCCCTGAACACCGGGATCACGCCCTGAGCCGAAGGCAGACACCTAACGACTGAGCCACCCAGGCGCCCCTGATGGATTGTTTTCTGTGGTGTGATGAGCGAGGGTCTCACAAACTCATCACTCGCTGCTGGTCCATTCCCATTGCCACTCCCGTCACCTCCAGCCTCCCAGAAAAATCCATGGTGGGTGGTCATGGATCATCAGCAGCTCACCCAGCAGGAGGGGGCAGACGAGTGACCTTGAGATCGTCTGTCGACCCAGGGGATTGGAGAGGCCTGGAGCATGTGGCTCAGACTGTTCAGATGCGGACCCCCACTGTACTTCCCGGGCTGGGGCAGGGGCAGTGGTATGCAGGGGCCTCCATTTCCCCAGCCTCTCCCTTAGGCCTAAGGTTTTCCCCTGGGACCAGACACACAGCCCAAAAGTTCGGTGCTAGGCCTTTCAAAAAGGTTATGGTAGTCATGACTGCTGGTCACCGAATATTTCCAGTTGGCTCCCCTGGGGGGATGTGGCTGCATTGTGTTCCCTGGCCTCTTCTGGTTGGATCAGGCCAAGACGTTGTCGTTTCTGGGCTGAGTGTTTAATTATAAGTTGGGACCTTCCAGGGATTTCTTTCCCTCCACTATGGTGATGAGCAATATTTGAGAAGGTGGCTAATATATTAGTCTACAGCCGGGAGACACTGCATAGGACCTTCAACCAACCCTGATAAGCATGTAACAGGAGCATAAAAAAAACCCTTTGCTGTAATAAGTCCGGCAGTTTGGGGGTCGATCGCTACAGCAGCTTAACCTCACCCACCCTGACTGATACCAGGACCCGGTGGAGGCTGGCCAGGCATGAGGCCAGGTGTCCCTGGCTGCATGTGGTGTCTGGTCAAGCCTGACTTCTCCCCTCGGGGAAAAGAAGGGACTCCGGGCTCCCACAGAGAATATTGCCCTGCAGCTCCCATGGGCCAAGTGCTGGAGAACTCGCACTTGGCTCTGGAGTTCCTCCACGGCCGCGCCAGGGCCTTTCCTCGAACTGCTCAGGGAAAGCTGCACGGGGGTTGTTTTCAGCTCTGAGGTGCTCCTCTTCTCCTGTTGTGCGGCCAGGAGGCTCTGCTGGTCTCCAGGACCTGGTGGCTGTGGACCAGCGCCTGCCCGGCATTCCGCCCGGCAGCGCCCCAAGACAGAGCACCGTGAGGGAGTGTCCGTGGGGCTGGACGCTGCCGGGAGTGGCCTCAGCAAGCCAGGAGTTGTCATACACTAACGATCCACGACGATCTTGGAGTTCCTTTATAACATTCTCATGCTCGTTTGAATTTTAAAAGATTGTTTGGACTTATTGACTACTGAAAAAATGATGACTCAATGCTTCAAGACCTTTCTCTTGCTCCCACACCCCTCGTTACTCGGGGCCGCCCGTTGCGGTGGTGGGGAGGTCCATGCCTCAGTCAGAGAAAGCTAGCTCTGGGGTCTCAGGGCTGCTGAGTTTCCATTTTTTTTTTCTTTAGATTTATTTATTTATTTGTGTGTGTGTGTGTGTGTGTGTGAGAGAGAGAGAGAGAGAGAGAGAGAGAGCAGGGGAAGAGACTGAGGGAGAGAATATCCAAGCAGACTCCCGCTGAGTGTGGAGCCCGACAAGGAGCTCAGTCTCACGAGCCATGAGATCATGGCCTGAGCCGAATCCAAGAGTTGGATGCTTAACCAACTGAGCCACCCAGCCGCCCCTGAGTTTCCATTCTCACCCAACCTGGAGGTCAGCTCCTGAGGTGGCATAAGAGAGCTGGGGTAAGGTGGGCATGTAGCAAATATGTAGAGGAAGATTCAGTGCCCTGGCATCTGTGATTGCCCTTCATACTTTCTAGAACCTTCTGTAGCCTCAGTTATTCTACTATGCTGATGTCAAAACTTGCCTACGCTGAAGGCGCCAGTGACTGATGACAGCTTAGAGAGTGACCCATCCCAGGGCCCTGGCATCTTCCATGGGGACAGAGCTCTGAGCGTCAGGAATGAAGGCTTGAACCCTAGGGCATTCCAGCCTTCCTCAAGAGAAGAAAAGTCTCTGGGCCTGGATTCTCTGGGGCAGAAAAGTGAGGTCACCTGGAGCTGGTAAAGATGTGGAGTATAGCAAAAGAATGTAGGTGGGCCTTACTTTAAGCAAACTCCAAATGTGGAAAAATCCAGACTTATATGAAACAAGCATCAGAGTTTGTTTTTAGATTTATTTTAAACATTCAATAACTGAAGTTATTGAATTTCCCCATAACTAAGTTCCCCACAGCTTTTGAAAATAGTTAAGAGAATTAGATTTCTCACCGTGTACGTTAAAGAACACTGTGCAGAACATGGCCCACCCTGGCAAAGACATTATTAATTATAATAGAAACAAGCTTATTACTAGATCTGACTCATTTTTACGAGAGATTTTGAAGTTTTATAAGGCTAACACTTGAGTCATCAATTTTGGGTGACCTCGTAATGAATACAATACCGCCTTATGGTTTTCGGGAGTTGGGGGGGAACCTGTCACATCAAAGCCAGTCAGCTGAAATTAGGAATATTTTATAGGGGTACCGAGTTATTTCTAGCTTGGCTAGGGACAAAACCCACTCAGTGAGAATTTAGTCGACAAGTCCATACTGACTCACTAGCAGGTTCTCAGCCTCGTACTGGGCAGGAAGAGTATATAATCAAGGCGACCATATTTTCTAAACAAAACCCCCAGGGTTTTTAGTATCACAGAGGATTTTTATGTCATTTATTGGTGCTAAGAGATAGTCTGACAGATGTAATTTTTGGACCCTAGCTCTAGAAAAATCTGGGACAATTTAATAGATTCCTGTGGATACAAGGGAATAACTGAAATTAAAACTGAACAAGGGGATGCCTGGGTGGCTCAGTCAGTTAAGCAGCTGCCTTCTGCTCAGGTCATGATCCAAAGGTCTTGGGATCAAGTCCCGCATCGGGCTCCTTGCTCAGTGGGGAGCCTGCTTCTCCCTCTGCCTGCTGCTCCCCCTGCTTGTGCTTTCTCTCTCGCGGATAAATAAATAAATAAAATCCTTTAAAAAACCCAAACAATTGTCCAAGGAAAACAAGCACGCAAGTAAACAAGCACGCAAGTTCATTTGTTCAACAAAAACTGCTCAGGGTTCAGCACAGTGATGACGGATGGATCACTGCCTGAAAGGAGCTCCCTGTTCAGGGGGGGACCGATGCGTACACCAGTGATGGGAGGAGCATGAATCTGGAGACAAAGCCAGTAGAGGGAAGGAGTGCTACGTCTTGCTGGGGGTGGGGGGCAGTGGGCAGAGGTTTCTCGAAGCACACAACTTGAACCCAACAGTGAAGGGTCAGCAGGAGTTTGCTGGGCAGACAAGGTTGGGGGAGGAACATTCCAGACAGGAATTAGGTCTGAAGCATGGGGGAGGGGATGGAAAATTAAACAACACACTTCTAAATAACTCATAGAAATTAGAAAATACTTTGAAATGAATGATAATGTAAGAACATATGCAAAGTCTGTATGTTACATTTAGATAGAAACTTAAATCCTTAAATTCACATATTAGAAAAAGAAGAAAGATGAGAAATCAGTAATCTAAATTACCATTTCAAGAAATTAGAAAAAGAACAATAAATGAAACCCCCCCAGTTGTAGAAGGAATGAAATCATAAAGATAAGAACAGAAAACAAATGTTCAGGGGCGCCTGGGTGGCGCAGTCGTTGAGCGTCTGCCTTCGGCTCAGGGCGTGATCCTGGTGTTATGGGATCGAGCCCCACATCGGGCTCCTGTGCTGGGAGCCTGCTTCTTCCTCTCCCACTCCCCTGCTGTGTTCCCTCTCTAGCTGGCTGTCTCCCTCTGTCACATAAATAAATAATAAATAAATAAATAAATAAATAAATAAATAAATAAATAAAATCTTTAAAAAAAAAGAGAACAAATGTTCATAGATAGAATCAGCAAAGCCAAAGTTGGTGAGTGAATAAACCAACACAATTCATAAGCCATTAGCAAGAGTGATCAAGAGAAAAAGAAAGAAGATACATGTGGATAATATGAAGGCTGACAAATGAGGGGCCCCTGGCTGGCTCAGTCAGTAGATCTCAGGGTCAGGCTCAAGCTGCATGTTGAGTGTGGAGCGTACTTAAAAAAAAAAAAAAAAGAATGACAAATGAGAGAGTATTTCAGGTCCTGGAGACACCAGAGATACAGGAGGAATATTATGAACAACTTGATGCCAAGACATCTAAAAACTTAGATGGAGTTTTCAAGGAAACTGTCAAATTCCTTGAAAAATGTAATTTATTTAAATTGACCAAGAAGAAATAGAAAATTGAATATTTTCACATCTGTTAAATAGACTGTCGACCTAGAAAACTTTCCGGAAAGAAAACTTGAGGCTCTGATGGCTTCATTGGCAAATTCTTCCAAATGTAAGGAAGAACTAATACGAAACACATATACAGCCTTCCAGAGAATTAGGAAAACAGGGGATTCTTCCCAACATGTTTTATGAAGGCAAGGTAACATTGATATTTAAACCTGACAGGGTAAGAATGGACTAGTATAGGCCAATCTTTCTTATGAACTGGACGCATCTGAGAATATCGAAACGGATAAAAGATCACCACCAATCAGATTTATTCCAGGAATGAGTCAAGGTTGATTTAACATTGCTCCATATAATTCATCACATTAATAGAATAAAGGAGGAGAATCACACGATCATTTTAATAAATGCAGAAACAGCGTTTGAAAAACTCAGCGTCTCTTCGTGATGAAGAAACACTGAGCGTACTATTCATGGGCAATGTAGTTTCTTACCGCTGCTGTAACTACCTCAGATTTGGGGGCTTAAAGCAACCCACATTTATTATTTTATGCTCTGTAGACCGGAAGTCCAAAATCAGTTGACATGAAGGTGTCAGCGCGCCCCCTGGGGAAGAATCCATTCCTCGTCTCTTCCAGCTTCCGGTGGCCCCGGCATTCCTCGGTCTGTGGCTGTATCCTTCCAGCCTTGGCCTCCATGTCGTGTTGCCTTCACTTCTTTTGTCCACGTCAAATCTTCTGCTTCTCTCTTATAAGCACACTTGTGATTGCATTTGGGGCCACCCAGATTTTCCAGTTCAAGATCCTTAACTTAATCACCTCTGCCAAGACCCTGTTGTCCATATAAGGGAACATTTACAGGTTTCAAGGATTAGGACTTGATATCTTTGGGGGCCATTATTCAGCCCTCCATGGAAGGCAAAGTTATTAACCTGATAAAGGTGGTTAGAAGACTTTCCTAGCAAGCATCACATTTCATAAGAAGATACTGGAAGGTTTTCCTTTGAGACTGGGAAAGAGGAAAGGACATCCAGAGTTACCATTTTGTTTTTTTCTTTTTCTTTTTTTTTGAAGATTTTATTTATTTGACAGAGTGAGACAGCCAGCGAGAGAGGGAACACAAGCAGGGGGAGTGGGAGAGGAAGAGAAGAAGCAGGCTCCTAGCGGAGGAGCCTGATGTGGGGCTCGATCCCAGAACGCTGGGATCACACCCTGAGCCGAAGGCAGATGCCTAACAACTGCGCCACCCAGGCACCCCCAGAGTTACCATTTCTATTCAACTATGTTTCCAAAGTCCTGGCTAGTGCAGTAAGGAGAAGAGAAAAAAAAAATGAATAAAAAAGCACAAATAATAAGAAAGGAAGAAATAAGATTGCCATTAATCACAGTTGGTAGTATTGTGTGTGCAGAAAACCCAAAAGAATATTCAGATGAACCATTGGAATGAAGTGAATTTGCCAGGTCGCCGGATACAAGATGACAATAAAAAATCAATTCTATTTCTATATGACAGAAATTTAAAAGGTAGAAACACTTCGCACAATTCTATTTCCAATAACATACAAAAACCCAACTACCGAGGAGTAAAAATAACCAAAGATGTACAATATCTTTCTATAGAAACCTATAAACCATCACTGGGAAAAATTAAAGACCTAGAAAGTAGCGGGATATATTAAGTTAGTAGAATGAAGGGCTAAGTAGAGTAACAGTAGCAGTTCTTTTCCCATCTTTATAGATTGGGATAATCTCAACCAAAATCATATACTTTTTTTGTGGATATTGACACACGGATTCCAAAATTTTTATAGGCATGCAAAAGGCCAGGAACAGCAATACACTCAGGAAGGGGAACAAAGTTGGGTGTATATAGTCATCAGACAGGGTGGTAGTGATGGGCGAGTAAGTATATGGATCAACGGAACAAAAGAGAAAGTCCGGAAAACAGATCTACACATACGTGGGGACCTGATTTATGACAAACTTGGTGCACATAGTGAGGGAAAGAATGGTTTTTCCAGTGGGAGAGGCTGGGTTAGTGGATACCCATTGCGAAAAGGTCTAGACTCTCACCCCATACTCCCAAATTAATTCCTGGTAGACTGTAGCTCTGAATGTAAAATATAAAATGATATGTTTCTGGAAGAAACCTTTAAAGAATACCTTTGTGATCTGGTGAAAATGTAACGATTTACTAAAGAGAATGCAGAAAGCACTAAACATACAGGTGAATACTGATAAATCAGACCGTCATAGTTAAGGATTCAGTTCATCCAACAACAGCTTTAAGAAAGCTGAAGGTCAAAGAGAAGATATTTGCAATGCATATAATTAACAAAGGGTTTATATCCAAATATAAAAGTAATGCCTACAGATCCGTGAGAAGAAAGACAGGCAACCCCATAGAAGAATGGGAGAGGAGCAGGCATTTCACAGAAGACATTGTCCAAATGGCCAATAAATGGGTCCATACAACCACCCTGGAAAATTTTATGTCAGTAACTACTGAGACAGAACGGGTGCATGTCTATGACCCAGCAACTGTGCTGCTAACAGAAGTGCGTACATGAGTTCATCGAGGACAGGCACAAGAATTTTCTAGGGGCGCCTGGGTGGCACAGCGGTTAAGCGTCTGCCTTTGGCTCAGGGTGTGATCCCGGCGTTATGGGATCGAGCTAGGAGCTCTGCTAGGAGCCTGCTTCTTCCTCTCCCACTCCCCCTGCTTGTGTTCCCTCTCTCGCTGGCTGTCTCATCTCTGTCGAATAAATAAATAAAATCTTAAAAAAAAAAAGAATTTTCTTAGCTGCTTATTCGTAATAGCCTTAAGCTGGCAACCACCTAAACCTTCTTCAACAGCAGCTTAGATAATGAATATTCACTTAGCAGAATACCATGCCGCTATGAAAGGAAACAAACCCCTCTCACATACAATAGTGTGGCTGGATATCACAAACAGCAAAGGGAGAAAGACACGTAAAATCCAAAAATAGGCCACAGACGGGGTCAGAAGTTGGAATAGCAGTTACTTTGGAGAGAGGATGTTAACAACGGGGACGAGGCACAGGCGTGGGTGTTGGGGTTGCTGGTAATGATGTTTCTTCTTTTTGTTTACAAGGGAAGTGCTAAACATAACCTAACTTTTTATTTCAAAAAATCTCAAATCTATGGAAAAGTTATAAAAATGGTACAATGAACGTTTTTATTCTACAGGTGTCACCAGTTGCTAACATTTTGCCACACTTGTGCTCTCTCTCTCTTTCTGTGTGTGTGTGTGTGTGTGTGTGTGTGTGAGGTTTTTTCTGACTCATTAGAAAGTTTGTGGGAGACATGCCGGCACTCTTAAGTATTCCAACATGAATTTTCTAAGAACAAAGGCATTCTACCTAACCACGACACATGAGGGGAGCTTATCAATGATATGATCCAGTCATTTATTATGCAGTCTGTGTCCTGTATTTCTCAATTCTCCCAATAACGTCATCGTTAGCTGTCTTTTATTTCCAACATAGGGTCCAGCCAAGGCTCGTGCAGTGTATGTGGTGGTCACGTGTTTTTAGGTTGCTTTAATCCAGAATACTTCTCCAGTCTTCTGTTTTCTTTCTCACCAAAAGTATGTAAAGTCCACAAATAGCCCAAAAATGTGTTAACAGGATAGTGGTTTACTTTTGGAGAGAAGGATTTGTCTGATTGTTTCCTCATTATTTGAAGTTCAGTATTTTGGCAAAATGACTACCTAGGTGATACTCTGTCCTTCTCAGGTTTTATGTTATATTATATTTATATTTACGTTTATGTGTCTATATATAGGTGTGTTATACGTGTTTGTCTTATGTCCGTGCATGACAGCAAGAGGCAACGATGGCTCCACTGTTGATGAGACTGAATTTGATTATTCACTTAAAATGATGTTTGACAGATTTTTCTATATCCTTTTCCCCAACAATCCTCACCTTGCAAATTCAGCACCCATTACTGATTGTTCCCAAGATCAATTATTACACTGATGGTTATAAAATGGTGATTTGATATTTCTATCCGTCCTTTTACATTTATTAGTGGGCTTTTTTGGAAAGAACAGTTTTCCTTTCTCCACCTAAAGTTTTTTAAAAACAGTATTAACACAGATTCGTGGACTCTTTCATTGAATGAGCCATAACACGTTCTTATCTTTATTTGTTTGGATGCTCAAATCGTGCCAAACTGAGCTAGCGCCAGACCTTTTCAAGCGGGCCCTGTGTTCTGCTGACACGGACTCACAGTGTTGGAGCTCTCTCTCTCTCTCTCTGGCACAAGATGCTGCGTCATTCACCTTTTAGGTTTCCTGCCTGGCCCTGGAATCATCCATTTCTCTAAGAGTTCCTGGTTCCTTTTAATGGGATTTAGTAACCACAATACAAGCATGAGGAGTGCTCATTGCCATCGCGTCGTTGTTTCTAGCCCTTTCCAGAGGCAGGGTCAGGAAATGTGTGTGTGCCTGTGTGTGCACGTGCGTGGGTATATCCACACCGCTGCTGACAAGTCCAGTCCCTCTCTAGGGGGAATTCCAGTTCCTTGCCTTCCTCCACTCTACATCAGTATCCCCTGCCCCCCACAGTTAGAGCCCTGGTTCCCCCAAACATCAATATATTTGCTTATTGGCTCAGAAATAGATTTTGTACGTTATACCAAAGCAACTTAGCAAGTGAAGTTCAATGTCTCATTGTAGTTCAATATCTCTTTTCTTCCCTTCGAATACACAGCACTGCAGATGTTTTCTTTTTGTGGTCATGGTATCAATATGATATACCGTCAGGTTTTGGGGTTTTGTTTATGTTTATTTTTAGATTTATCTCCGCATACTTATTTTTTTTTAATGTAAAACATTAAAATGATTCAAAAGTCAAGGCAATGTGAAAATGTATGTTCAGGGAAGAGCCACTCCCTATTCCAGCCCTCCACATCTCATTTCCATCCACCTCTGAATAATGTTCTATTTCTCGATCTGGATTACCTGGGTTACACAGGTGTGGTTTTTTTTTGTAATTCATAAAGATGAACACTTATAATTGGTGCATTTTTGTATGTTTCCTACATGAATAAAAAAGTTTAAAAAATAAACCCACTGGAATGTGCCAGCCGGTATTTAATCAGAACAGTGGAATCACTGTAAGTATTCTTATATTTAAAAAAAAAAAGATTTTATTTATTTATTTGAGAGAGAGAGGGAGAGAGCGCACAGAGGGAGACGGAGTGGGAGAAGCAGACTCCCCGCTGAGCAGAGAGCCCAATGCCGGGCTTGATCCCAGGACTCGGAGACCATGACCTCAGCCAAAGTCAAAAGCTTAACCAACTCAGCCACCCAGGTGCCCCTCACTGTAAGTACTACTGAATAAGGGAATTATCATAGAAACAAGACTTTGCACAATTACATGATGAGCTGGTAGACGTAACAGTCCAGGAGAGGGAGTTGGAGGATCGAAGATGGTCACGCACAGCAAGGTGGGAACAGAGATGAAGGGGAATCTGGGAGGCCAACCACTCTGCCACTAGGATGGGACCTGGAAGGGGCTGGCGAAAACTTGGTGGAAAATTACCACTTCTGCTTAGCTACCACTTCTTGTGCTCGGGCAGGTGTCTGGTGGCTGCCTTGGGGCTACTGGTGATAGACGGTGCTGGTGGCTGGGAAGGAAAGCTGGACACAGCAGCGGGGAGCACAGGTAAGCCGGGACCTGCCGACACCTGTGTCTGTGTGTCCCAGCACCAAACCACCCGTCTTTCCGAGCGTCATGGCCGCTGCCTCACTTCCACCTCAAGTTCCTTTGGCCAACTGTCACTTGACCTACACTAGGGAATGATTCTGGGGAAGTAGTTCCATCTGTACCAAACACATGCAAAGGTGCTCGATATTACTAGTCATTAGAGAACTGCAAACTGAAAGCACAATGAGATTAAAACCACCTCATATAATGGCACACCCATTAGAATAGCTAAAACTAAAAAGACTGAGCCTACCAAGTGTTGGCAAGGATGTGGAACACGGATGCCCTTGGTCAGACTGTAAAATGTCACCACCACTTGGGTCCAGTCATTCCACTCGGATGTATTTAGCCAAGAGAAATGAAAGTCTCTATCCAAAGATTTGCCCGTGAATGTTTGTAAGAAGCTGTATTGATGATAGCCAAAGACCGGAAATAACAGAAAAGACCAGAACAGGTGAGCGGTGAGCATTAATAGAGCTCTATGCTAGAACAGTACCCGGCAAGGGAAAGAAATGAACTATTGGCACATAACGACAACAGGGACAAATCTCAAAACATTTCTGAGTGAAAGAAGCTAGACAAAAAAGGACATAAAGTGTAATTCCACTTTTATACCGTACTAGAAAATGCAAAGTAAGCTAGCGGAACAGAAGGCAATCAGAGCGTGCTTTGTTCCTCTTGTTCCCGCCAGGGTAGCCCCCGCTGATCCTCTGCGCATGGCCGCGTAGGTTCCGCTTGCCGGCCTTCTTTGGGCTCTCCTGAACCAGTCTGACCGGCAGTGCTCCCCCAGGAGCCGGCCCGGAGCTCCTGAGCCACCAGCACCCCATCCCGGCCAGTGTGAGCCCCCACTCTCCAGAGCCCGGCCTCCAGGCTTCTCCATTCTGAAAACTGCAAGCTCCTTCCTTTTCTCCTCTCAGCTCCTGCGGTTAGAAGCCTGCGTTGCCCTGCGGTTCCTTCTCTTCGCTTGCACGTCCTGAGGACGACTGAACCAATTCCCCACTTTACATTCTCTCCGTGGAAATGCCCAGTGTTGTTTCTGATTTCTGACTGTACCTTCATGGGCAGATCTCTCCTGATATGTGACTCACCTTTTCACTTTCTTTCTGGAGGCTTTTAGTACAGAGAAGGTCTTCATTTTAGGGAGCTAGAGTGCATCGTCGGTCCTTTATTCATGGTTTTTATGTGTGTGTCTTAAGGAAGACACCCTTCTCCTACGCCAAGTTCCTTAAAGGTTTTTCTCTTATGTTTTCTTCCAAAGTTTAAAAGATTTGTCTTTTATATTTAAGTCTTTGATCCACCTGGGGTTTATTCTGTGTACGGATATCCGGTGGTCCTGGCACCGTGTACCGGAAAGCACATCCCTTCCCACGGCTCTGCCCCCCACGCCACCTCCCCATATAGCAAGTTTCTCTCTACCAATGGCTCCGTTTCTGGAATCTTTATCCTGCTTTATTGGTCTTGTCTGTTTGTCCTTGTGCCAATGCTACACTGCCTTACAGCTTTATAAGTTTCCATAGCTGATAGGTCTAGTTTCCTTGTCTAGCTCGTTTTCTTTAGGAAAACCCTAGCTGTCCCCAGCTCTTTCTCTTCCCGCTTAACCTTTAGCACTCGAGTGTCAAGCACTATGAAAATCATGATTGGGATTTCGCTTGAAATTGCATTAAGACTACAGATGAATTTGGGGAACATTAACATTTTTATCAAATTATTGTTTTGTCCTAGCCAAAAACATAGCATATTTCCTCGTTTGCTTAGGTCTCCTTTAATGCCTTTTAAGGAAACTTTAAAATAGTGTAAGCAAAGGTTTTGGGGGCACCTGGGTGGCTCAGTCAGCTCAGGTCATGGTCTCGGGATCCTGGTCTGCTTCTTCCTGCACCTCCCCCCTGCTCGTGCGCTCGCACTCTCTCTCTCTCTCAAATGAATAAATAAAATCTTAAAAAAAAAAAGGTTTTGTACAGCTTATATTTATTCCTAGGGATCCTGTATTTTTGTTACTATTTTACATGACATCTTTTCAAATATTTTATTTCTAATTCTTCATTTCTGATGTATAGAAGTAGATTTGATTTTAATAATTTTATGTTTTATCTTGAAGTTTATTAAACTTGGTAATTCAAATAATTTGTAGGTTATTTTCCATCGAGATAATCATAGTATCCATGAATAATGAGTGCTTTGTTTCTTCCATTCCATTCCCCTCCCCTTTTTTTTGCCCTGACACACCGTCTCTGGTTTTAGGTACAATCCTTGCCTTGTTTCCAGCTCTCGAGAGAAGGCTTCCAACATCGCCCTACCGAGTATCATGATCCATGGAGGTGGATTTTTGTTGTTGTTGACGCCCTCCTAATGGATTTTGTGTCTTTTTTTTTTTTTTCCAACAAGAGGAATTTTAGTATGGGGCTTTCTCAGGTTCCTTCCCTGCCTTTTCCCTTCTCAGTAAGAGAGGAGAATATTGCTAAGAGAGCCAGAAGACCAGCAAGGGAGAGCCGCTGGTAAGGTCATCCTGTGGCCGTGAACCGGCTCATCTCTGGCAATAGAGAGGAGCGCCCCGACTTGGGGGAATGGAGGTGCCGAAGTTTGAAGGAACGGACATCAGAACACCAGCAGTGTTCGCTTGGCTGGGGGCGCCTCAGATAATCTGTGTTTATTCCGTACTTAGACGCCTTTGTGAAGTTTGCTCTCTGTCCCTCCGTCCAACAGGTTTATCGCCTGCTAACTTTTATGCTTCACGTCGCGGTGGGCACTGCAGAAAGATGCGGAGACATTGCTTTTTATTTTTTCAACAAGGAGGACTTACTACCTGTGGCATAAACCTAAGGCACTGAACTCGACTGAAGGAATAATGGGGAGATACTCCCCACCCTGGGCTTTCCTTTGCAAGTCTGTGCTCCGCGAGCATGGGTTTCCCTGACACACACGCCAGGCACTCTCATGGCCTCTGTGGCCCTCTGGGCAGTGTCCTCTCTCCGAGCTTTTGAGATCAATGGCCTTTTGATCTTGGAGGTGTGTTGGCCGGGGGCCTGCCAGGTTCGCTTGCTAGGGCTGCCGCGCTGTGCCTCAGGACAGGGGTCCGTCCAGCAGAGGCATCTCTGGTCTTGGTTCTCGGGCACAGTGCCTGCTGTTCCAGCTGGGCTGACCTTCTGGAGGGAGGCTCCTTGGGACAGTTGGGGCAGCTTCGCGGGCGTCCCCTTCCAGGATGCGGGTTGCAACCTCTCTGGCTAAATAATTCCAGTACTTTGGGTTTAATCAGGACCCTGCCAACAGCCAGGAGGTCACTGTGGTGAGAAGACAGAGCAGAAAGGAGACGAGCAACAACCCCCCGCCCCCATTCAACAGTGTGGGGGATGGGGGTGCAGAAGGCAGGCCTCAAGAGGGTGGGGCTTGCTGAGGACAGTGAGGAAGGCAGAAGGGGTCCAGCTCTTCCCAATGAGTTTTCAAGCAGTGCCTTCAAAGTGGTGCTAAGAAAAACGAGCCTGCAAGATTGTGAGCAAAGAAGTTTCTGGGAGCCAGAGTTAAATGGGGAGACCTATGTGAAGGAACAGGGCCAAAAGGTGCTAATTTCCTGAAGGGATACTTCCCACATCTCCAGAACTTTCTAAAAATAAATGGAATTTTCAGTGCGCAAGGCAGCTGGATGTTGCAATGCAGGTGAAAAGGTATTTATCAGACTCTTAGCAAAGCAGGGGGTATAGCTCAGGGGTAGAGCATTTGACTGCAGATCAAGAGGTCCCTGGTTCAAATCCAGGTGCCCCCTGACGCAATCTCAGTTTTAGTCCTTTGTGAAAGCGGTGGGGGATAGAAGGGAAGCTCTCTAAGTCATCTCTTTTTTTTTTTTTTAAGATTTTATTTATTTATTTGACAGAGACAGCCAGCGAGAGAGGGAACACAAGCAGGGGCAGTGGGAGAGGAAGAAACAGGCTCCTAGCGGAGGAGCCTGATGTGGGGCTCGATCCCAGAACGCCAGGATCACGCCCTGAGCCGAAGGCAGACGCTTAACGACTGCACCACCCAGGCGCCCCTCTCTAAGTCATCTCTTGAGCTGGGACAATGGAAAGTCCCAGAACCAGGAATGTGGTTCGAGCCATGACTGCGTTGTGTTGTGAAGGTGATATATGGACCCAAGGTGTGTCTGAGCAAGAGAATTACCAGGGAACATGGTTAAACACATGTATTTCCCAGGCCCTCAATCCAGAGAGTCTGGTTTACTGGTCTGAGCTGGGGCCCAAGGAGCTTTATTTCTCATTAACACCCTCTTTCTTTTCATCTACCCACATCACAGAAACACTAGATGATTCTCCTGGGTTGCTACATTTAGCAACTGCTGTTCTGGAGCATTCTAAATGTCTTTCTAGGGTAACATCAGTGGCTTTAGATGTCTTGGTCCTGCTCTGGGGGGGCTGCAGGACTGCCAGGTGGAAGGAGGTTGGGGCGGGGGAAGGAGAAGGTGAGCAGGAACGGATCCAGTCTGTGGCGGAGCCGGTCTCATGGACTGACTGAAAATAAACAGAGGTGTTGATGGGGCGACACAGGTGCTTAGGAGACAGCTAGAACAAGTGGGGGCACAAGAGGGGGCAGGGGGTCTACCTGCAGATCAAGTGGTCTCTCCTTCAAACCACGTGTCTCCTACCCCTGTTCAGGTTTTTATTTACGAAGGACTGCCTTTTCACCTCTGGGTCCTACGGAGTTGAGTCTCCCTGCAGGGAGAGAAGGGAGCCCAGACGGTGTGGATCTTTGCCAGAAAGCCCCTCCAGCTTCTTGTGGCTGCAGGCGAACTTCTTCAGGACTGACCGAGGCCCCCTGTTAACATTTACCCTTAGAGCCTTGCAGACGTCACCTTTCCTGTGGGTCGTCCTACCTCCACCACACAGGGCCACCTCCGTGGCGGCGAGAATGGAACTTTGGCTCCTCTCGCAGGCACTGATCCCTACTGAGCAGCGGGCTGTGCCCACAGCAGACCCCTGGGGCTCCAGCCGCTCTGCCCTGAGCTGCCTCTGCAGGGAGCGCCCAGAGCAGAGGGCCTAAAGGAAGGGCGGCCAGGGGGCCCTTCAGGGAGCATGCTGACTGCCAGGAGCTGGCTTTTACGGACAAGGGGCTGTGAGCCACTTTGCTCGTGAGGCCGTGCGCCACCCTGGGGCTACTTCTCTGCCCCCTGCATTCATACAGGGACCCCGGGAATGCACTGTGGGACGTCTGCTTTCCATCTGAGCAGCAGAGACAGGCAGGGCCCACGAGGGTGAGTACACTGCAACATGCTTTCTCAGGAAGATGAATAAGGTGACCAGGGAGTTCGTTAATGCTGGCTGGTGGAATCTCGGAGGCAGACTGGAAAAGCAGTGGTTTCAGCTCTATTCTAATTAGCGCTCAGTTATACTCTGTGCCAGCATCTAGATGGTGGGCCAGTTGTCCCTCAAGGGAGTTCACATTTCAGGTCAATATGCCCACGTCATGGTCACATGGCAGGGGGTGCTTCTCACCCAGCCATTCCTGCAAGCTGTATCAGACTACAATGTGTCAATTTACTGCTCTGTTTTATTCCACTTGAAATTCTTATTCAGGACACCAGGAAACCTCTCACCTTATTTGACCTCTCCATAGACTCAAAGGCAACAACTAAAAGCAAAAATCTAAAGCCAGTCATGCATAATCCCTGGCAGGTTTCCCCCTCCCCGCCCACCAAACAAAGAAATAATAATAGTCAATAATAATATCATTGTGGCTACAATCTGCTTACTCACATAAAATATTAGCCTAAGGGACAAATGCCATTATGTTGTAAGACATAAGGCAGTTTCTTTGCATGTTTTGAAGAGTGTGGAAGGAAGCTGGTGCCTCCTCCAGGAAGCCTCCTTGGCTCTTGCAGAGATGCAGGCAGGGGCAATCAGGACAGGAGAAAGAACGCAAGCAAAGGTGGGACATAAAGTGCCCCCAGAGGTGTCCTGAGTGCCTGGGGACAAAAAGCGGAGGGAGCGGGTTGAAGCTCCAAGGGGAGCAGGGGACAGAGGTGGGAGGGCTTTATATTCAGTGCTCGGAAATTGGTTTTAGTCCACTGAAACCCTCCATCCTTTCTCAGCCCTCCAGACTTTTCTTTTACCCCTCTGTTCTCTGCATCAATTTTCATCTCTCACTGAGGTCAGGTCACTCCACTCTGGTCGGAAAGACACTGCATTGCACCCCAGACCACTCTGCCCTTTCTCCTCCAGGGGAGCACCGGGTGGTACTATTTAATCAACATTATTTCCTGAGGACCCAAGACATAAACGTGTCTTTTCAAGGTAAGCCAGGAGTCTCTGGGAAGTTGCATTCATCAGGACTTTACAACGAGAGATGGTTTGGGATGAGGGCCTGTGAGTGGGGCCAGGAGGGAGAGGAGGGGAGTTTGCCATGAGGAGCTCATCCTTCTGAGGCTGAAGTGGGCTTTGTCAAGGTTCCAACCCATGTGGTTTTTATTTGTAGACTTTACAGATTCAGGACCTAGCAGGTGCAAAGTAATGAGAAGTTCAGAACCATCTGTGTGGATGTTAAGCCAGACTACATGAAGGGCACTTGGAATTGAAACAGACCTCTTGATCCGCACTCTTCTTCTGGAAGTTGAGCCCCAGCGTCTTGTTCTGTTAGTTTTCCTTTGTTCTCAGTGTGCCTCCCCGCTCACCAGCAGGTCTGTTCCATTGTTAGGCAGCCTCCTAGCCCGCCCCCCCCCCCCCGTTCCCCGCCCCAGTCCCCAGCCTGGTCTCTAGCAGGCCCTCCTCATCCCTGACATCCACATCAGCCAGGAGGGACTGGGGATGGAGAAGCTAGAACTGCTTCCTCAGAGTTCATTTTGGCTCTTCTGGTAGCTAGGGAGTGATTAAAGTTTGTGGGAAACCTTAGATATTCAAAGAAAACTAAGCAATTGAAACATGAGGTTAATACTAACTTCAGGAAAAACAAAAAGTTTTACCAGAATTCTTAGTTCCACTTAGCACTGTGAACACTTATTAACTAATAACGAAAATATTAAACATAGAAACATAGAAAATTACTTAACCAAAAGCCGAGATGCAGTTATAATACGGAACTGAGAGGGGAAGGAGGCACATAAGTTATAATCTTCATCATAAAAGTAAGACAGTTGATGTCTAAACTTGATTAAGTTAGATATTGTATATTATGGCATATTTATATTACTTGAAATTGTGGCAGCAAATAGACTAAAAGAAACAGACGAAACGGTAGAGGGTGGTTGCCTGTGGGTGGCAGGAGGGAGACACAAAGGATTGAGTTTTTTGTGATAAGCTTTAAAAACAATGTTTGACTTTTAAAAATAACTGCACAAGATCCTTCAATAAAAACACAAAACACAATATTAAAAGCATCCATGTTCTGTGGGTAGAGGTGTAGCTCAGGGTAGAGCTTTTCACTGTAGCTCAGAAGTTCCCTGGCTGGAATCCAGAAGCTCTTCGTAGTCCTCATGTCTCCATGTCTCCATGGTGGTTCGAGGACAACTCCTTGATCCAGGTCAGGGACTGGAAATCTCACTAACCCCCCCCCACCCAGCTGCCCCCAACACCACCCTGCAGGTTTGATGAATAGACGCACATACTGGAGAGACATCTTCAGATGTAAGTACTGCATGTGTCTCCAAAGAGGTCAGGCAGGATCTCTTCAAGCTGCTGTTCTGTGGTGTAAAATAAGAGAAACACAGACAAGTGAATCTTAAAAGCCCTTCCAGTAGTTAAAGTCAATGCTCCTTCGGGCTGCTGCTGTCACCACAGACTGAACAGCGGAAGATGCAGGCGTGCGGTGGGGTGAGGCTGGGGGCTCTGGGGACTGGGCGAGGACCTCTCTGGGGTGAGTTTATGGAGGAATAAATTGCTGGTTTTTATCAGCTCTCTAGAGACATGTAGAAACTCCCAATGTGTTATAGGAGTTCTGGGTGTGACTATGAAGGTGAAAGGTGCTTATTAGACTTCCATGCCAAGCAGGGGGGTATAGCTCAGGGGTAGAGCATTTGACTGCAGATCAAGAGGTCCCTGGTTCAAATCCAGGTGCCCCCTTCCCTATTGGTTTTCCTCTTCACAGCTGTTGCCCATATTCCAATTTCCTTTCATTCATACTAATTATGATCCTTCCTAAAATCAGAAGCCACAGGTCAGCCCTTGCACAATGGCAATCTGGGTGGATTGCCCCTTGTATGTTTGCCTAGACCAATGCTCTAGGTATCCCTCTTCCTCTTGGAATCTAGCTTTCCCCCCTTTCTGTATATACCTAATTTCTTCAACTCTTATTGGGTCTTCAAAGAGAAGACAGGGATGTATGCTGGGAATTCTGCTGGCCTTTTCCAGGGCAGACCGGAGTAGATACAACAGACTTCCAGGATCAGAGAGTAAATGGTAACCTTAAATCATCACCCTCACCCCTCCTTCCTACCAAAACCAGTTTGGCACAGTGGAGTTATGGAGAGACCTACAGAGACAAATCGTAGCACCCAGGTTCTCTCCATGTAGGATAGACACTTCCCTCTGGGGATCTGTTTTTTCCCACACCAGAGCTCACTCACGTACTTTCTTCAACCTTCTGGGTCTAAAGTCTGGCTTAGCTACTCTAACAAGAGAGACAGACAAGTGTTGCTCCCCAACTACTGGCGCTCTGCAACACTGTCTGAATTAGAGTCCATTTCTGTCTTCACTGAAGGGAGAAAAGTGAAGGGCTGGGAGCCCCGACGGGGTGGGTAATTTTGGAGACAGTTGACCAGGTCTTGGGCTAAATCAAAAAGGCAATGGGAGATGGGTTGGGAGTTCTTCAGGTGGTTTATCTCCTCTTTTCCTTGCTAATGACCCCACTAGGGACTGAGGTCTGGGAAGCCACAGGGCTGAGGGAGGATGTCTTACCATGAACCAGGTCTCACAACTTCCAGAAAGTCAGCCCCGGAAGGGGGCCATGATTTCCTTTTGCAGTGCTGAGTGTTACCAAACAGATGAGAAGTATTAATTATGCAGTATCTGCAGCCTGGGGGTATAGCTCAGGGGTAGAGCATTTGACTGCAGATCAAGAGGTCCCTGGTTCAAATCCAGGTGCCCCCTTATTTATGTGCAAGTTTGGATAGTCCTTCCCCCTGCCTCCCAGTCCCTCTTCCTTTAGGCTCCCAGTTAAGAAGAAAGGGGCCAGGAGGCTGTGCACAGATGGTCCAGTTACACTCACTGAATCACTGAACACCAACTATTGGCGGGTGTCAAGCACTTTGCCAAACTTCAGAGTTGTGAACACAAGTTTTCCTTGCATACATCTAGCAGCAATAGGAAGACCTCAAAACTTCCGGTGGGAAGTCTGGTTTGATTCTAAGGGTCACTGGGGGGAGGTAGGGAGTGTCACCTCAGATAAGTTGCTCAATCTCCCTTGTGCCTCAGATTTTGTGTCTATAAAATGGGGGATAATAATAGTACCGCCTCATAGAGTGTGTGTGTGTGTGTGTGTGTGTGTGTGTGCGTGTGTGTGTGAGAGAGAGAGAGAGAGAGAGAATTTAAAGCATGTAGAACAATACCTAGTACACAGATGTCAGTTTTTATTATTAGCTGCAAATCTGCCCTCAGGTAAATGAACAGATGGTGGCTTGTGAGTCCTTGCATTATTGTATTATTTTGGAGAATGTCTGCTGAAGGCAATGATTTTGGTCTTAGTGGATGTTGAGTTACTCTTTCCAGTGGATATGAAACTCTAGGACCAGTATCCTCTGGAGAAGTTCATAGAACCAGGCCAGCAGTGGCGAGGGGGTGCTTGTCTCTGTTCCCTGTGGCAGAGATGCTATGATTGGTACAAGCTGATTCCCGGCTAGGAGGGGGTCCACGGGGCTTCTTATGCTACTTGAATTTCTTTCCAGTCTCTAAAGAATTGTTCCTATAGGCCCAAATTATGTAATAAAAGCCCTGAATCTCTGTTGAGCTCATAGCATTCGAAACAGCAGCCCATTTCTGTCTGTGGACTCCAGGGCCAGTGAAAGATAGAGGCCACCCTCTACAGCTTCCTGGAAACATTAAGGGAGCGGAAGCATGTTGAATGGCAGTGTGGTTACACCTGAGCTTGCCTGCTCCCCTTGAATCAAAGTGGCCAGGGAGGCTAGGTCTGCAGTTTTGATGGAGAAAGGGTAATCTTTTGGTGCCTGGTGAAAACCAAGGAAAAAATCTGAACCCGTCTTTGGTGACATGTTGGCCAGGTCTTGGGCTAAATCAAAAAGGCAATGGGTTGGGGGTTTTTCAGGCAGCTCTCTCCTCTTTTCCTTGCTAATGACCTCACCAGGGACTGAGGCCTGGGAAGCCACAGGGCTGAGGGAGGATGTCTTACCATGAATCAGGTCTGGCAACTTCCAGAAAGTCAGTCCTGGAAGGGGGCCATGATTTCCTTTTGCAGTGCTGAGTGTTACCAAACAGATGAGAAGTATTAATTATGCAGTATCTGCAACCTGGGGGTATAGCTCAGGGGTAGAGCATTTGACTGCAGATCAAGAGGTCCCTGGTTCAAATCCAGGTGCCCCCTTATTTATGTGCCAAGGGTTTTCATTGCAATAGGATTACAATGGGCTATGGCATCCTGCATTCCGGTCTGCAGGGTTCCTGCAGAGGCTTAGGTTACTGTCACTTAGGACTCTCAGGGCCTGGTGTGTTTGAGGAGAGACCAGGTGAGGGAGGTCTTGGCTTCTCACACAGCTGCAGTACAAGGCCATGCTCCCTCCTCTGAGCCTCACACACAGCCAGTCAACCTATAACACACATCCAATGATCCTCTTTTTCTCTTTTTGCCACTCTTTCTCCTATTTCCAAGGTCAAGTACTTGGCTATCTTCTGCAGGCCTTCTGAGTCTACTAGCTAGTGGGAGTAAAGTTTGATGTCTCAAACAGATTCCCCTGGCCACCTTGGAGACCCATGGAATTGGGAGAAAAGTTGCCTGGTGTTGAAAAGGCTGTGAGCTCCTGAGTCAGACAAAGACTCAGAGCTAGAACCTTGCCTCCGTCCAGAAGGTTCCTGGTCACCGCTCACCCACTTACTGAGGGAGAAGGGTCTTGACATTTAACAGCAGTTCGATGAATAGAATGGCGAGAGAGTAGTGGGCATGGAGATGTGATCCAGAGACCTCTCAGTCCCCTGTCTAGTGTACTAGAGCTAAGCTATTAAGTGTCCTGTCACTGCACAGAGGAATGAGTGTGTCTTCCCAACAAGTGGCTTTTCTACGTTGAAGCCACACCGGTGATTTTGTCCTCCCGAATAAGCAGGGTTGACCTGTAGGCAGCAGGCAGCCTGCCCACTGAAAATGCATCTGTCTTTCTGCTGCGTACTCCCCCTGCCCCTGGGTCCCCCTGGGACACCTGGGAGCCCTCTGGCAGCAGCCCTGCAGCCTCCCCTCCCCCATCTCTCTCTCTCCCCCGGGGCTGGACAAAACCCCAGAGAGCAATCGGCCCCGCTTCGTTAAATTCCTCAAATGCTTCTTGTGCCAAGCAAGAGGCCAGGCCTGGGGGTCCAGAGGTGAGTGAAATCTAGCCAGACGTTTTCTTTCCTCCCTCTTTTCAGAGGCTTTCCTTCTTGTGGGGAAGAATGATTTGCTAGAAAGGAGCCTGGCCACTCCGGGCTGACTCGGTGAGGGCTCTACAGAGATGGTGGGGTCAGGTGGGTCTGGACGGTGAATATCAGGCCGTGCGTGGGAAACACACGCACAAAGAAACAAAGATGCCATGTGTTGGAGTGCTTTCTGGGTCTAAAATGTATGCATGGTGCACATTTGTAAGTACCTGTGTGTGCAGAGTGGGTGCACGTGTGTGTGTGATCATGCATGCAGGGGTGTTTGTGTGCACCTGGAGGAGGTTGGAAGTGTGTGTGTGTGTGTGTGTGTGTGTGTGTGTGCACGATGACTATGCAGGGGACAGGATAGAGGGTACATGACTGTGACCTAAAGTCAGACGTGGACGTTCAACAGAGGAGAGTGTGTTTGTAAGGGAGGTTTCAGAATTCAGACTTTGTTCTGTGGGTCCCAGGGAGTCCTACAGATTGCAAAGCAGCAGCAAGGCCAGTCTCTTCATTTCAGGACATCATTTAGGAGACATTACAGAGAATGCCTACATGACCAAGTTTGCCAAAAGACCCTTCCTTAAGCGGTATTATTTTTTGAGCACCTACTATGTGCTAGTACCATGCCAGGCAGTTTATCTGAAGTTCACTGTATTTGTCACAAGAAACTCATCCCCATTTGAGACGAGGAAACTGAAGCTAACAGAGTTAAAGAACTTGCCCAGTGACACAGATGGAGTAAGGAAGCAGAGCAGAGGAGAAAAGGAATTCCAGAGAAGCTTTCCGGATAAAATATACAGGACTTGGTGACAGATGAGGTGTATGGGACGAGGAATAGTGTGAGAACGTAGAGTCGGATACTGAGGACTACATTTGTCCAGAAAGAGCAACACAGAGTAGGTACAGGGAAGGTGAGAAGCCTAATCTAATTTAGGCTAGAGATCAGAGCAGGCTTTTGGTCAGGGGAAAGAACAAGATGAAGAAAGAACTGAGTCAGTTCTGTCGTGGGGACCAGAGTACGGATGGAGTGGTTTACTTGGAAGGGAGGAAGGGCGTGTTCTCTTTGAGAAGAATGGGAAAGGAGAGGTGAAGAGAGGGGTCTCTGAGGTGTGGCGGGAAAGCAAAGAGCTGTGGTCTGGCTTCTTCTGTCCTGTGTGTTAAGAAGGGGTAGCGTCTTGTGCTGGAATGAGGGCATAGTAGTGGGGGAAGGGAGCATGTCCCTGATGAGCCTGTAATCGAAACAAAGGAGTCAGAGGGTCTGCTGTGGGAAAGGGGTGTAGCTTTATTGGAGCTGTGATCGGGTTCTGCACCTCTGTGAGTCCACCTTTGGTGGAGAGTGAGAAAATTGCTGTCCCCTAGAGACACTTGTCCCCACCCAGGTCAGCACAGGAGAAGTGCTAATGATTTTATTCTCTAGCTCCTTGCTTTTTATTCTAGGCAAGTGCCAATCCAAGGAGTCTAGGTCACTCTCAATAGCAGACAAGGTTGCTGGTTCCCTTGCTTACACTTTGATTCCAGGGTCTGTCAGCCCCACACTCACCATCTTTTGTGTGATCCTATCAGCAAGAGAAATCTGTTAGGGGGCGCCTGGGTGGCACAGCGGATAAGCGTCTGCCTTCGGCTCAGGTGTGATCCTGGCGTTATGGGATCAAGCCCCACATCAGGCTCCTCTGCTAGGAGCCTGCTTCTTCCTCTCCCACTCCCCCTGCTTGTGTTCCCTCTCTCGCTGGCTGTCTCTATCTCTGTCAAATAAATAAATAAAATCTTAAAAAAAAAAAAAAGAAATCTGTTAGCTCCATGGACTCTTGCGGATTTTTACCAGTTACATTCCACAGTGCAGGGATCTCATCTCTCAACTCCCGGGGTCTCTTCCTATAGTTGCCAAAAGAAGACAGTAAAAGAGAGCAAAAGAACCTAAAACTTGAAGGACAAAGAAGATAGACAATTTAAACCAAAATGTTGTCAGTATTAACATTAAATATAAATGTATAAAATACTACAATAAAAAGACAAAGAATGTAACTGGATAAAAAAAACAACTATAGGAGGTTCACAAGAGATAGGTAGAAAATATAAGGATATAAATATCTGAAAAATAAAAGGACAGAAAGATGTAACTATGACAACTATATATCATGTAGCTATATTAATACCAGACAAATAGTTTTTGAGGCAAAAATCATTATAAGAGGGGCGCCTGGGTGGCACAGCAGTTAAGCGTCTGCCTTCGGCTCAGGGCGTGATCCCGGCGTCCTGGGATCGAGCCCCACATCAGGCTCTTCCGCTATGAGCCTGCTTCTTCCTCTCCCACTCCCCCTGCTTGAGTTCCCTCTCTTGCTGGCTGTCTCTATCTCTGTTGAACGAATAAATAAATAAAATCTTTAAAAAAAATCATTATAAGAGATAAAGATGGTCATTTTGTATTGATAAAAAGTTCACTTCACCAGTTAGGTACCACAGTTCTAAATTTGATGCACCTGAAAACAAAGCCTCAAAACATATGAAGCAAAAAATAACAGATTAAAAGGAGAAATGAACAACTTTCTAGTCGTGGGAGAGATCTTTGAAACCCTCTTTTGTGAATTGATAGGATGAGCAGAGATAATATCAGAAAGATACAAAAGATCTGAACAACATGATTAACAAACAGGACCTAATTAACACATAAAGAACCTTACACTCAGCGATTAAAGAACATGCATTTTCCCCCCAATCGCTCATGGAACATTCACACAAATTGACCGTATTCTGAGTGTAAAGCAAGTCTTAAGAAATTCCAAAGTATTTCAATCACAATGAGTATGTATTCTGGCCAAATTAAATTAAAATTCAAGTAACAATAAATAACGGGAAAACCTAACAAATAATTAGAAAATCCCCATCTTCTTAGAAATTAAAAACTATACTTCTAAATAATCCAGGGGCCAAAAGGGAAATTTCAATTGAGTTAAAAGTTGGAAAATATTTGAACTACACAATTATGAACATACCAGATATTGAAGCTTGTCAGTTGCAGCCATAGCAGTGTGCAGAGGGCAATTTAACACCTTCCTGCACCCACAGCATTATGAAAAGACAAGGTGAAAATTAACTAATTCTTCATCTATCCCCCCAAAAATATAAAAGGGACAGTAAAGGGGCGCCTGAGTGGCTCAGTTGGTTGAGCGACTGACTCCTGATTTCGGCTCAGGTCGTGATCTCAGGGTCGTGAGATCCAGCCCTATGTCGGACTCACATGCTGGGTAGGCATGGAGTCTGCTTGGGATTCTCTCTCACTCTCCCTCTGCACCCGCCCCACCCTCTCTAAAAAATTAAAAATTAAAAAAATGAAAAATATTGAAAGTAAAGCCAAAGGAAAAATAAAGTAATAAAGACAAATTAATGAAAGCATTAATTAATTAAATAGAAAACAAATATATAAGAAATAGGGCCAATGAAGCAAAAGTTGCCCTTTAAAACAAATAATGAAAATGATCACCCAGACAAGACTGATAAAGGAAAAAGAGAAACCACTAATAACCAACATAAGAGATATTTGAAAGGATACATTATTACACTTTCCAAAGACATTAAAAAGATCATGGGATTATATTAGGAATGACTTTGTGCCAATAAAATATAATATTCAGATGGCATGGAAAACTTCCTGGGACAATACAACTTACACAGAGTGAGTGAGTGAATTTAGCAGGACTGAGCTGGGTCAGTGGAAAAATCCAAGATTTTTTTTTTTAAAGATTTTGTTTTATTTATTTGACAGAGAGCCAGCGAGAGAGGGAACACAGCAGGGGAGTGGGAGAGGAAGGAGCAGGCTCCCAGCGGAGGAGCACGATGTAGGACTCGGTCCCGGAACGCCAGGATCACACCCTGAGCCGAAGGCAGACGCTTAACGACTGTGCTACCCAGACACCCCAAAATCCAAGATTTTAACTGATAGAGGTGCCAATATACCAACTTCCTATCCAATGAACGGCAAAGCTCTTCACTCTCTTGTCTTCCAACAAAGGCATTTCCTTCACCAAAACTTTGACTCTTACGTGGTCCTCCAAACTTCCTTGTAAATACATGATATACATGGATACATATAACCGATGAAGGGTTTGTATCCAAAACATATAAAGAACTTGGGCAAAACAATAAGAAGAATACAGACAACCCTATAGAAAAATGAACAAGAGATTTGAACAGGCCCTTCACAAAAGTAGACACCCAAATGATCAACCGGGATGTGAGAAGATGCTCAAATGTCATTAGTCTTTGGGGAGATGCAATTGAAGCCACAAGAAGATGCCACTAGATTCTCACCAGGATGGTTAGAGTGGAGAAGACTGAAGGTACTGAGCATTGTGTGGATGTAGAGCCGTAGTAACTCTCTCACGCCGCCGGTAGTAGTGCAATTGGATAGGTCCACTTCAGAAAACTGTCTGCCATTATCAGTTAGAGTTGAAAATATGAATGCTCTCTTATTCAGCAAATCTATTCCAAGCTATATACTTAAAGTGCACATGTACATCTAAGAAGCTTCATACCAGCCTTTCTCTTAAGAGCTCCCTGCTGGAAACAGCTAGAATGTCCATCAGCAGTAGCATAGATAAATAAATCATGAGGTAGTCCTACAATGGAATGCTAAACAGGAATAAAAAAAGAACACAGTACTGTTATAGTGGCCAAACACGCACTAATCTTAGAAACCTGAGGTTGGGTGAAAGACATAGACTCAAAAGAATAAATCCAAGAACAGGCAAAACTAATCCATGGCGACAGCATGGTGGTTATCTTTGGGGAGAGGGGGGCAGTGGGGAAGGGGGGTAGGGGAACCCTATGAGGTGCTAGGGATTTTCTGTGTCTTGATTTGGGCGGTGGTTTTGGGTGTGTGTATATGTCAACATTCAGTGGGCTGTACATTTAAGATTTGTGTGCTTTGTGCAAGTTACACTTTAATAGGAAGTAAAACCAAGTTAATTACATTTCAAGAATGTCTTGATTGGTTTTTCCAATATATGTGACCATGTCTGAGCCTTTTGCTCCTCAGTTTAGATTTCATTTCTCTCTTTTAAGATCCTCTTTGATTTATTCAAATACTTTCAAAGGTGGAGTCATTGCAGGTCCAGTTCCGATGTTTCCTGTTCCGTCAACTCTCACGAATGTCAACTAGTTTCCTCGTGCGTTTTTAAATTTGTTCGGCAAACAGTGACATGGAACTTCCTATGTGCCAGTCCTGGTTCAAGTGTTTTACGTGGATTAACTCATTTAATCTACAGACCAGTTCATCAGGTATATGTTATTACCATTTTATAGCCCATGCAGCGAGGCCTAGAGAGGGAAGTAACCGGCCGAGGTCTCACGGCTGCGGCAGGACTTGGATCAGGCTCTCCGTCTCCGGACTCCGTGCCTCGGGCCTCCGTGCTGCGCTGCTTCTCACACACTTAGATTTGTTAAAACCCGCCCGTGGGAGTTCTAGGAAGCTTGTTTCCTGGTGCCTTCCTTCAGGGAGGATTTTCATTTGACTAGGAACCTGGGGCACCATCCACCCGAGTCCAGCGAGAATGAAAATAACTCCCTGTAGCTTTTCAGACCAGATGAAGACGTGCCCGCTCAGGGCCCAAGCAAGTCAGCCGGCCAGGGGCTGTGGGTGCTTGGGGTTGCTTTTCTCTTTCTTGTCTTTGAATCCCTTGCTCCTTAAGAGCTTAGCCCTTCCTAAGTGCTGTCTTTAAGCAAACCAGTCTAGTTTCTGATTGCCCACCATGTGTGGGGCCTGAGGCTCCATCCCCGGAACGGCCCCCTCACGCTTGTACTACTGACACTGCAGGCCACCCTAATCCTTACTTCCGGGGCTCTTGCTGGCACCCAGTCTCTGGCCTCTGGGGAGTTCTGTGCTCTTGCAGCCTCATGAATCCTTCCATTTGACCTGGCAGTCCACCCCCTTTGGCAGAAACAAGAACGCCTGAGGACTTTAGCATTACGGTAGAAATCAGTGTAGAGATGAGCGTTTCTGCAGCCTCCTGGCCGGGAGGGGAGAAGAGAAGCTTCGAGTAGGCTTCTGAGGAGATCGCCAGGCCTCCAAGGGAAAGGCTGGTGGGGAGGGAAATGCCAGTAGTGGGGAGAGACGGTTTGCAGAAGAGAAAGTTCGCCAGCTCCCGTGACAGCAGTGGGAGCAGGAACTTGGCACGGCTGGAGATGCGAAGCGCTAATGAAAGTAAGTGTATCTTCTAGATGTGATCGGGCACCGCCCACAGATCAGAATGCCTCCGGGTCAAAGGGGGATCTTTTCTAGTAACATTTCTTGGTCCTCAAATTCATACTTTTGGGGATTCCTAAATCTCCGTCACCACCTACTGCTGACGACTTCTTGGAGGGGATCCTCCTCGGTCTATATTAACCGAAGAAGTGGCTGCTGGGAGGATCGTCTTGTGTCCTAGCCTGTGGTTTGGTGGAGAGTACCCTGAACTGAACGTCAGCCCACGAGGGTGGTGAGGGTCAGGCCCTCATGACGTCGGTTTGGACACACTGTCATGTCAAGTTTCTGGTTTTCCGGTACTCACCAGGACGGGCACGGGGGTCTGCCTCCGCAGGCCATTCTGCCGGCCAGTGTCGAAACTTCTCCAGGCTGCTGCCTGCACCCGGGGGCTGTAAGCCAGGAGGGCACGGGCTGCAGGGCTTTTGAGGGGGGCTGCTTGTTATGCAGCATGTTGGCGAGTTTTCACTGCAGCAGGCCCTGCGGTTCCCGAGAGAGGTCCTGCCAAAGGGGTTACTCATCACTTTATAGGCAGTCCGGCTGTGGCTGCACAGATGAAGGATATTAATTAAGTCACACCATAGCGGAAGGGGGTATAGCTCAGGGGTAGAGCATTTGACTGCAGATCAAGAGGTCCCCAGTTCAAATCTGGGTGCCCCCTATTTAGTCCTAATTTAAATTGATGCTGCATTTTTTAAAACTTCCTCTTCCTTAATAGACATCAATGTAAAGTTGTTTTCTCCCCGAAACCATCAAACGGTGACGCTTATTACCATAGTTGCTCTGTCTGCCCAGCTCCCTGTGTTCCGGGTCTCCTCCGATTCACCCCTAAGTGGGCATCATCAGTGACCCGACGTTAACAGTATCTTCCAGGAACAGTCATTGTCCTTGCCTTCGTGTCCTCAATGCTCCCCCTTCTCAATTCAGGCATTCTGTGAACGCGGTGGAAGGGATCTTCTCTTTCCAAGCCAAGGGGCTGGGAGCTGCGGCTTGGAGGGTGGGTCCCTTTCCACATGTTCACGGGCACAATGAGGAACTATTAAAGACAATCGTATGTCTTACTCAAGCTTTACAAGTAAACTTCTGCTTAAGGGACCGGTGAATTATATCCCCCGTCTCAAAACTAAAGAGTTAATGACTTTCTGTGGTTTGGAGAACGAGCCGCTGAGCAGGTTGGTAGACTATCTCAGAATTCATTGTGAGTTCCGCGATTCGGCGTGGGAGTCACGAGTGCAAGTCGTGATTTCTATCACGCCTTACACCAATCATCTTTTATGACCTTTCTCCCAACTCCCAAAAATGCATTTCGCCACCCCCAGGCTCCGATCAACAGAAATCTACACTTTCGAGGGGCTAAAACAGATTCTCATAATAAATTATTTGACAGCAAGAAAGCCTCAGTCCCCTTACGCCGGACAGTGGGAAAAGGCAGCAGAGAAACAGCGCGGTCAGACTTGGCCTAACTCGGTAAGCTGGCCCAGAGCTGTCTGCCTGACACCCCGGGTTGCAAATATTCTCTCTCCTGAGTTCTGTTATCAGCAGACAACGTGAGTGCCTGAAAAAACAAAACTTCTTTTATCTTCAGGGATGTGCTTTGGAGTTTGCCTTTCACTGAAGCTGACTCCTTTTTGTTAGCGAGAGACTAGAATTTCTGACTTAGTGCTTGTTTTTCCAGGTTCATAAACACTTGGAACTTTGGCAGAGAGCCAGGTGGCTTGTCCCTTTCCTGTCCCTGCCCTCCCACGACACCTTCTGATATCGAAAATGACCTCTCTGGTGGCAGCCTCCGTCCATTTCCTCCTCTTCCCTGTGGGGCCCACTGGAATTGAGCGGGAGCTGCCTGTTTCTTGCCCTTCCCCAGGGCCCCTAGTGCCCCCTGCCCCCTGATTTAGCCATCTCCCTCTTATGGACAGAGCCTGTGTATATGAGGCCGCGTGTATGATTTCCATCGCCGAGCTGGGGCCCGTCCCTTCTGCGATCGTCTTGCTCCAAGTGTGAATATGAAAACCTTTCCCTACCTTTAGAAATGTCACCCTTTGACTTTATTGTGAGTCTCCGCTGACCTGGGAGGCGAGCATTCCCCTCACGGGGGTCTGTATGCCCATCGGGTGTGTCCTCCAGGTACCATTGGCACCAGAGCCTTGAGTCCGAGACGCCTCTGGGGAGGCTGAGAGGTCAGGTGTGGAGGAGGGTGGTGTGTGGCTGAGGGGCTGGGCGGTGCTGGAGTCCCGAGAGGACAGTGGGCTGGCCCTTTGCCCTCAGACCAACCGAGGACATTGTGCATCCTAGCTGGACAGTGGACGCCCGGCCTGTGAAAGCAGTGACAGCACTGGAGGGGAGGGGGCAGAAAACCAGCAGAAATGACAAATGCCTTCAACCAGCACGGGACAGAGGTGGTGGGGGAAGGGCAGACCAGGAGGGGCTTGGGGTTTGGGGATGACTGGGGTCTAGGGAAGAGGGAGGAATCAGGACGTGTGCAGCTGCAGAGGCAGGAAAGGAAAGAATATTCGTGATGCTTTCTCTCAGCTATTTTTAACTACTCAGTACCTGGAAGGCTGGAGTGTGTACACATTTGGGTTATTATGTGTGTAAATTGGAAAATAAAAGAATCCCCCATCCCCTCGTTGGCAGTAGCTCTTTGGTTTATTTTCTCCCATAGAAGATGATATGTATATTTTATAGATGTGTCATATATGATATATAACATATAAATAAATATAAAAATTTATATTTAAATATATATTTTTAGGGGCGCCTGGGCGGCGCAATTGGTTGGGCATCCGACTTGGTTTCATCTCAGGTCGTGATCTCTGGGTGGGGGAATCAAGAGCCCTGGGTCAGGCTCCGTGCTCAGCATGGCGTTGGCTTGAGATTCCCTCTCTCCCTCTCCCTCTGCCCCTCCCCACCTCTCTCTCTCAAAAAATTTTTTTATATATATAAAAATTTAATATATGTTTATACATAAATACCTTTATATGTGTGTATAATCTTTTTAAAAAGATTTTATTTATTTATTTGAGAGAGAGACAGAGATAGAGCATGAGCAGGGGGGAGGGGTAGAGGGAGAGGGAGAAGCAGGCTCCCCACTGAGCAGGGGGCCCCACGAGGGGCTCCATCCCAGGACCCGGGGATCATGACCTGAGCTGAAGGCAGATGCTTAACCGACTGAGCCACCCAGGCGCCCCGGATTGTATAATAATATATATACCTGGTATCTGTTTAAAAGTCCGAATGAGTTCACATCATCCTCATGCCACGCAGTTTGCTTTTTGCCCTTAGTGATATTGTTTGAGAGCCTTTCCGTGCTCGTACTCTGGACCTATGTTATCTTTTTCTGTCCTATCATATCCCACCGATGACAGCACCATGTCATAATCTCATCCCTGTCAGTGGAGAGTTAGGTAGTTTCCAGTTTATTGCTAACACAACGAGTCCCCACATACCCGTGTCTTCGTGCATTCACGTGAGTACTTCCGAGGGATAACTTCCCAGGACTGGAACGCTCCTCGAGTATAATTTTTCCTAAGTAAACTTTGTTTTTTAATTAAAAAAATTTTTTTTACAAAGGCCACAAGCTCAACATGGAAGACTTGAAAGGTAAATAGAAGCACAGAAAACAAGCTGAGATCATCTACAATTTCGTTCAGACACTGTTTCGTCACCTGCCTTTCCACTTGACGGATTATCATGGATGTTCCTTTTTTTTTTTTTTTTGAAGATTTTATTTATTTATCTGAGACAGGGAGAGAGAGAGAGTGCGCATGCGCGAGCACGAGCAGGTGGGGGGTAGGGGCAGAGGGAGAGGCACCCTTCCCCCCAAAGCAGGGATTCTGATCCCAGGACCCCCGGGTCATGATCCGAGCTGAAGGCCGACACTTAACGGACTGAGCCACCCAGGCGCCCCTTATGGACGTTCTTCTGCGTAACTGAGCCCTTGGACATGGGCTCTGAACCGTCTCTCAGCACAGGGAAGGCCTGTCACCTGGTCACGGTTATGTCACCATCCCCGTGTCCCTGACCTGCAGTGAGTGCTCGACAACCGTTATGGCTGAAGAGAGACATCTGGATGATTTTAAAGCTCTGGCCACCTGTGAAGGTCAACAAGGCGCCCAGGGGTGTCGTCAGCCAGGTGCATATAGTAGAGACCCAGGACACAGGAAGAGGAAGGGCTGGGCTCCTGTGGGAGGGAGGCCAGAGCCGGGAGAAGCAGAGCCGGCCAGGACCTTCCAACCAGCAGAGCTGAAGCCTGATGTAGCAACACAGGTAAAAGGTGTTACCTACACTAACTTCCCTGGTCAGGGGGTATAGCTCAGGGGCAGAGCATTTGACTGCAGTCAAGAGGTCCCCGGTTCAAATCCGGGTGCCCCCTTTCTTAATCAGTTTTTAATCACAAGTGGGCTCCCTGTTTTACAGGAGTAGCTGAGCCAGCAGGAGCCCAGCAGTAGGGGAGCGGCTCAGTGTTTGGAGCCCAGCATGCCGGCTGCAAGCCAGACTGAGGCTGGACTGAGTTGTAGAGCTCCCCCTGGGGCCTTGCTCCCTACTCGAAGATCCACGCCCTGGGGAAGAGCAGGAAGCTGGCGTCTTGGAGCCCAGCATGCCGGCTGCAAGCCAGACTGAGGCTGGACTGAGTTGTAGAGCTCCCCCTGGGGCCTTGCTCCCTACTCGAAGATCCACGCCCTGGGGAAGAGCAGGAAGCTGGCGTCGCATTCCAAAAATCAGTAAGAACAAGAATAGGGGAGGAGCATCTGTCCTTAAAAGCTCACCTCACTCTGACAGGAAGACTTCTGGCCTCTGCCTCTCATTCCAGAACTCCTTCAGACACTGACATACGCCCCATGTCCAGTCAGTCCACGAGCCCTGCTGTGCTGCAGTCGAGGGCATTCTTGCCCCTGCACCATCCTCTGCCATGCCAGCCGTCCACGGCCAAGGACGGCAGTGTCAGAGCAGGGCTGTGTGGGTGGAGGGCTCTGGACTTCTCTAAGGCCACGGGTCCCCAGCTGGATGCCCGTCACAGCACCTGGCTTGTGAGATGGTAAGGGCCGTGGAGTGTGCTTTCATGGAAATACAGCTCACGGGCTCCAGGTCAGACCGCCTGCAGCAGCATAGCTGGGCGTGGGGCCAAGGGACTCTATTTTTAACAAGCTCATGGGATGATCCCAGTGGAAAGTCAGAACTGGAAACCGCCAATTTAGTTTGGTGCCCCGTGTTACAGGCTTGAAAAGAGGCCGTAATTAGGAGATGTGCCCAAGCACACACACCTGATTAATCACAGGGTTGGGGCCAGATCCCACCTGGCTGGACTTGGGATCCTTGCACTTCCCTAACCTGGGACAAGACGCGACGGGGCCCACTGCCTTCAGCTGCTTCCCCCTCCCATAGCCGAGGCCGCCCTGGGCTGGATGAGATAGGCCTTCTAAACAATGACCCGAGTGATGCCCACCCCACATCCAGTACTAAATGAGACGAACTCCCAGTGGCCTGGGAATTTGAACCGTGGCCCTCCTGACCTGCAGTCAGATCTTTTCCCCTGAGCCAGAGCTCACTTTCACATTGTTTCCTAATTGACACCATTTCATGACTGTGGCCTCCCCCACGGAGGGACCCCCCCCCCCAGGACCCAGTAGTTTCTGTTAATTCCTGCCGGCCCCATGTCCTGGCTGACTCACCCTCTCCTGGCCATAATCTCCCTCCCCTTTTCCGCTGACCTCTCATTTGAGTGCCCTGAAGCCCCCTCTGCCCTGCCCAGTCCCTCCCCTCCTTCTGTCTCTCACTGGTACGCTTTCTTCCTTCCCCCCCACCTTCCCTCTTCACCCCACCTTTCCTGGGCTACTTTGTCCTAACCCCTGCTCTCCTCTCCCCCAGCTTCACCTGTTCCACCACTGGCTGGATGTTGCTTCCTTTTTCCCTTCTTCATCCCAAGGCCGAATCCTGGGGCTGAGCCTGGGGGAGGCATTTGGCCAGGAGGCTGACCTCCCGGTAAGCAGCCCCATCTGCCTCGAAAGGCCTCATGTCTGGGGCTCTGCACATCTGGAGGGGCAGGGATGGGGTTTAAGGCTGCCTGTTTGGGGTACCAAAGCCCAGAAGCCTTCTGAACTGGCACAGGGACCTTCACTTTGCTGGCTGAGCCACTGCCTGGGACAGTCAGACCACACCCCCCTCTCTCCTGCAGGGGACCCCACACTGTTTCCTCCTGGAGCCACAGGCTGTGCGGATTCTGAACCTGTAGCACAAAGATGCTGAGGGGCAGGGAAGCCCCCTGGGTGTTTGCAGTTTCCACAGTGAGTGGACAGCTTCTGCATTCGGTGGACGGGGCAGGGGTGCTGGGCCCTCTGCGAGCTGTTCCATCAGTCCAGATGTAAGAGGAAATCCATGGGGATTGGTGGCCTTTGGAGTTGGGATTGAGTTCTCCATATCCTCTCATAGATCCCCTTTACAATTTTGGGAGGACTGTTCTTCCCTGATAAATGCCCCAACGTTCACCCAAGAGACCCAAGGAGGCTCCGATTTTCAGGGAAGTTAGCAACTGCTGGATCAAAGTTTGCCTCTGGTGTTCGGCTCTGCCACGTGGTGCCTTGGGCAGATTTTCTCGGCACGGTCGTCGGAAGCCCCGTGTGTCCTTCTGAGGACTGGATGTAGAAGCTGGACCTCTGAGCTAGTCATTCCCGGGGTGTTAGAATCAGCCCCCAGGGCTCTTGCTCTCCCTCGGCACTTCATTTCAGCTGACTACAGGCCGCAATGCATTCAGCTGTTTTGCGTCTGTTAACCCTGGTCCACTAGCTTCCTAACCAGGAGGGACCAGCTGGACTTTTCCCGCCTTCAATACAACGAGGTCTGGCAGTTAACCCCCGATCCCCCCACGTCTGCATTTCTCTGAGGATCTCTTGCTTGCAAATTACTCTGGGTACCAGTTCCTGTACTAGTCACGCACAGGTGCAAACCCAGAATGTGCCTCTGTCTGAGGGAAACAGACTAGATGGTCGCCGGCAGGCTGGCAGGAGCCCATGGCCCTGCAGGGAGGGTGGGAGAGTCAGGCTTCAAGGGACCCCAGTGGCCCCAGTCACAGCCAGAGCCACAAGAGTAGCATGTGGGGCAGGAGGCACTGAAGCCCACAGGGGGCGCTGGACGAACCACCCGCTCTGCCGAGGGGCCAGAGCTCTAGATCCTGGAATGAAGCTCACTCTGGAAGGTCTGAGCCGGGCCCTTGGCCAGCAGTTGGGGGGTGGGGTTTGCCGTATTTGGCACATCTGTTTGGTATAGCAGGTTGCAGAGCTGGGCTTTCTACCAAGACTCACTATTTTGGGTTGGGGTTCAGGTGCTGGGCAAAGAGTAACACAAATACCCACCTGCAGCCACCAGAGGGCCTGACCAGCACAGCACAGGGGGTTGGGTGGTAGACCCCACCTGAGTCTGTGAGAAACACAGGAAGTGAAACCGAGGGGTTGGGGGCACAACAGCTGTTATGGGGGGTAAAAGCAGGCATAATAGGGGGCACCTGGATTTGAACCAGGGACCTCTTGATCTGCAGTCAAATGCTCTACCCCTAAGCTATACCCCCACTTGTTCCTAGGTGTCTAATAAGCATTCTAATGCACAGCCACACCCTGACCGTCTCCAGCTTGCAATGTGTTCTTGGCAGAGCTCTGCCGTCCTACACCCCTGTAAGCATGCCCCACATGCTATGCCCACCCCTGCCTCTTACCTCTACTTGGAACCAGCGTTCTTCCACCCCACAGCCCCTAGCTGTAGGCACTGGCCTTGAAAACATTGAGGTTTGCGGCTAGAACATCCTCTGGACTCATCTGGAAGAGCAGGACTCAGGACTAGCTGCTCCACAGACCCTCTGAGGTTAGGGTCAGGGAGGTAGGGTCGGGGAGGGCTTGGGCCCCACCTGGGAACCCCTAAACCAGACTCTCTGGGAAGGGGATGAGGGACAACTGGAGCTTCTAACAAGCTCCTGATGATTTTGGAGCTATCAGTTTACTTTGTGGCCTGCATGGTATAGATCTGGGAAAAAAACGTCAGTAATTAAAATCGTGCTCAAACAAAACACGCTTGGTTTAATGACCAAGTTAGCACTGGAATCCACATTTATGATGAAAGGCCTCTTTGCACTAGACTGGGCAGGAGATGAACTACCCCCTTCCTCCGTCTTCTTTTGTCCCCTTATTCTGCTCGTTGCACCCTTCCATGTGTCGGATGGAAGATGTAACCTGAAGAGGGTGTAATGCATGGAATGTCAGTGAAGTGGGACTGAGAGATTTATGGTCATCGGAGCACAGACACAGGACAGGGTGATTGCAAACATGTGGTCAGAACAAGAGGAAGGGCCAACAGGTGACACACAGACGTGAACCAGGGACTACCTGATAGGTGGTCAGATGCTCTGCCCCCGAACTCTGCCCCCTTATCGGTTTGGGCGTTGCTGATGGGCCCCATGTCACCTGTGAGCCATCGTGCACTGTAACTTCTCGTCTCTAGGGAACTAGGGGGAACTGACTGACTCACCTCATCCAGACAGACCTCTGTCTGACTCTGAACTTATTCTGTCCTTTTCCAGAGACTTCTAGAAATCTTCTCTGCCCACAGCACTGCCACCTCCTCAGTCTCTGTGGGGGGCACGAATCATCGCTTAGAGCAGGAATCTTCCCTCGTTCCTTCCCTCCCACTCAGGTTTTACTTCACCAGCCCCACTCCCCCTAGTCCCACTCTGACTCTCACCCTCGGCACAATGGGGTTCTCACGTTGCTTCCTCTGCTCCCCCCGCTCTTCTCATCCCTTACTCCTTGGGTTTAAAGGAAGTTGCCTCACCAGGAGGTCATGACGCCATGCTAGCTCCCCACTCCCCACCATCAGCTCAGCACAGCTGGAGGACTTGAGACCAGATACAAGTTCTGGCTATTTGAGCACCAAACTCAAGCCTCTACTATCTCCTGGACTGTGACCAGGGATCTCTTCCTCTGTGGATGTTTCCCCTGGAAGTTACCCCTATGGGGCCAAAAGACCACAGAGACCCCAAGAATGCATAGAAAGGACAATCACCCAAATGGGCATCACACGTGGAGGCAAAACTAGGTGAAAAACAGACCCATTGCAGATTTGTCCGCACAGTGCAAGTCAGAAACTGGAGAGGTGGTTGGCTGAGTCTGTTGTAGTCGCAGCAGCCATATGGAAGAACCCTCTGCAGCCACTAAAAAGGTGTCCTAAAAGCTTTTTTTTATTGGCATGAAAAAGTAATCAATTCCTTTTAATGTTAAAAACATCACAGAAAAAGAGTTTCATCTTTGTAAGAAAGGGATATACAAATTATAAACATATTATCTCTGAAATGATCTAGTTGCTTTCTCCACACACGTTAGTTTTGCTTAAAAAAAAAAAGCAACGATTCCAATTGTCTGTATCCCTTAAACAAGAGATGCTTTTATCTGAAAAGAGACTGATTCCATCAAGATTAGAAATGGGTCAGTGGAGACAGGTCCCAACGGCCCTGATCCCACCTGTTCCCTTCCTGATAATGTTGCACTAAGGACCCAGTGCACAGGCTGGTGGTCTCAGAGTGCGGGGACACCAGATTCAAGATCATTTTGGTGGCTCCAGTGGTTTTATTATTTGGGAGAGTTTTTGCATTTCTGTAGAATCAGATGGATTTTTCTTACAAAGCTTCTGTCCCTCATTCACTGGGCCAGTCCAAGTATGTCATCATGCCACATTCTAATTTCTAGAAAGCAAGAAGAAAGTGAAGGCCATTGTATCAGTTGGTATTTTTCAGCAAACTGCCTTTTTTAATTTTAGAAAGGAACTGATTGGAAATACATCACAGAATTGCTAGGAAGCAGAAGATAAGGCTTGGGAAAGGCAAGAGGCCAGTGTGGGCAGGGAAGTCCCTCTGCACGATCTAGAACCAGCCACTCTGAGCGCTTTGTCTCTTGTCCATGGCCGGAATCCCAACGACAGCATCTACATGAGACAGCTAGTATCAGGGCATGCCTACCTCCTAGGTATAGAGGGCCCTAGATTCCAGTTTTACCAGCCTGCATCCAAGGAAAATTGGGATATTATTAGGACGGGAGTTGGATGTTGGGAAGCCAAAACAATTCCTACATGTCCACAACACCAGTTTTTATTGAGACATTTGCATCAGCAAATATATAGGAATGGCCGTTGTGCTTGACCAAGGAAATAGTTGTTGTCACATCTGGACGTATGAGAGAAAGGGACTTTAGGAGTTCAGCGCTTTCCTGTTCTTTATCTTTTGCTGAGGCATCTGCTAAATATGCCCTTGACTAAGAAACAGGGCTGTTTCTCTTATTACAAAGCTCAACTCATTATTGAATAAAAAGCAGAAAGTTTAAGCCATCACATATATTCAAATGGGAGATATCAAAGTGTGCATGTGTGTGTGCGTGTGTGTGCGTGCGTGTGTGTGTGTGTGTTCGTGTGCGTGTACAGGTGCACACAAGTTAAATATTAGAGAAAAGCTTTGAGGATTATAAAATATAAAAACAGTATAAAAACATACATACATGTAGGTGAAACTTGGCAAGGAGTAACCATGCCCCTTGTGCTACCTGACCATTTGGGGAGATCCTTTGTGCCCGAGTATTTTGTCCTCCCTGGCACCATTACCTGGGGAATGGGAAAAGCCCCAATAAGGGCTAAGGTGAAAGCCAGATGTAGAAACTTGCCTGTGGAATTTGAGGAGGTGCCCTGACTTCCCATGAAGCTTCAGTGAAGTGGCAACTATCCAAGAGGCGGGTGAAACTGTGAACCCAACTAGGATCGCAATTGGACGATCTTGTCTTTGTGTTTCGGATCTCAGTCATTCAGCAGCACGAGCTGAGTTTTTAGCGCAGTGGTCAGGAAGTCTGCCACGTCTGTCTGTGTCAGGAGAAGAGAAGATAGACTTTTGAGCTTTCCATTGTATGACGTTGCGCTTCCCTAGACCGTCCACCTTGGCTTGTCCCTTCATCCTGTTCTATAACCTGCTGGTCCCTGAAGGTTTTGTCCTGCAGTGGGAACTTTATTCCAAGACGGGGTGATACTCAAAATATTTAGCCATTGCTGCAGCACGGACACTGACCAATCAGAATAGACGTCAGCCATAAACAGCCTTTAAATGCCTACCAGATGGATAAGCTGCCTCCAATCCATTGGTCAATTGAATCTATGTGATCGATCAATCAGCTCATTTGCCACTAAGAGCCCATTGGTTCTCAGATTTTCAGCCCTGAAGGATTCACTGGAGTTCCACTTCAAACCCGAGTAGAACAGAAAAGCAATTCTACATCCACCCCACTTTCTTTAAGGTCTTTTGCCTGCAACCGACTCCAAATGTTGTATCAGCTTAGGCATATTGTTACAGAAACAGAAGCTGGTTCTGCCTACTGGAAAAGATGAGACAATCACTGTCCAGGTGGCAGGGAGCCCAAAGCACTGAAGGGAAGGTTGGGGCTTGCAGGTTTGCGAGGCAGGGGCGATCCAAGGGGACTCAGCCAGTTAGGCTCTCGCGCACCCGTTAGGGAGATGCTGGGTGATGCCTGAACTCTGCCAACCCTGGAATTTGTGTCACTCGGTCTAAGTGTAGTGTGAGTCAGGAGCACCTATTTGGCCAGAAGTGCGGGGGTGGGGGGGGGGGGGAGGAGAAGGGAGAAAAAGCCTTTAATTCTGCAGCTGCAAGCAGAGCCATTTCTTCCACCAGGGCTCACATAATTGGGGATCCTCAAAAGATGGAAAGAGGGTTCAAAGGTTGAAAGGGAAGAAGAACACATCTGAATTGGAATCAGGACCTCTAGGTTGTCAATCAAATGCTTTATTCGGTTTTGTCAAATAAGTGTGTTTCAATTCTGAACTTTAATGCAGAGTCGAGTTATTAGTTATGGGCTGTCAGCCCACCTAGCAGGACTGTGCCAGTGCCATCTGTCACCATGCTACCATGGCCACATTCTCTTACCTCTGCGCCCTGTCCACTCTCTGTCCGTCTACAGCCCACCTCTTACAATTCCCTCGGTCCTGGGCTGAAGGACTAACTTGAAAAATCATTGATGTTTACCACCAGAATGTTGTTTAAAATAACATAGCATCGTAAGTTCCAAAATAACTTTCCAGCCACTTGGATTGGCTGGATGTTACCATCGAAATTAGTAGGGAGGTGTGCCTCCCCCAAACGGAAGCTCCCAGGCATCTCCTCAGTCCTACTAAGTCATAATTCCTGGGGCTAAGCTGTATTTTTACTAAGGTCCCTAAGTAATTCTGGGGCAGATAGGCTGGGTAACCACTGATCAGCTTTAAGGAGGAAGTAAGAAACTTCTGCCACGTATACATCCAGGCTGGGTAACAACTGATCAGCTTTAAGGAGGAAGTAAGAAACTTCTGCCACGTATACATCCTTAACAACAGCACCATGACAGCTACAGCACCCCAGAAGCCACTTGCGGAAACTGACACAGACCCGGCACGGAGGGTGCTGATGTAGGTGATTTTACAATGAGCAGGACCCTAAATGAGGCCATTTATTTGCACTTGGCAATAAGGTAAGCCACCTGCAGGGGGCATCTGGATTTGAACCAGGGACCTCTTGATTTGCAGTCAAATGCTCTGCCCCTGAGCTATACCCCCTTGGTGGAATGAGGTTCCTCCTTAGTGTAGTTCACCTGCACTGCCACACCCAAGCATTCCATAGTGCACTGGACACCCTATTCTCTCTTGCTCGGCCTATGAAACTGGCAAGCCCACCATAAACTGGCTGGAGACCACCCTGGCCAGGAGTTGGTCCTTCCATTCCCCAGAGACCCTCCCTTGTTTAATAGCGCTTCTCTTCTGTAGCCACAACCTGAGCTCCTTGGGTAAACTGCGGTCTCCTCCCCTCGCCTCACTCAGTACCCGGTGGGAAGGAGAAGGGAGAGGAAGTGTAAGAATCGTGCCTGGATGAGCTATGTCCAGTAATGCTTGGGGATAACAAACCATCCCCAGATGCAGATGCATGCAACAGTAAGCATTTATTTTCACGTTCACAGGTCAGCAACATGCATGGCGATCAGTCAGTGGATCTAGTCTGGGCCTGACCTGCGGCCCGGCTTCAAGCTGGGAGTCATCTGTGCTTGGATCCCTGATGTGAGTTGGGCTCAGGTTTGCTCCAAGTCTGTTTATTCCTGGGTCGAAGTTGGAAAAGCGGCAGCTAGAAGGGAAACTTTTCTCCTGGCAACGGTAGAAATGCAAAAAAGTCCAGCCAACTATGCAAGCAGGTTTCAAGCCTCGGCTTGTGTCCACGTGCTAACATCCCACCAGTGAAAGGAGTCTCAGGACCAAGCCCTGCATCAAGGGCAGGGAAATCTCTTCCACTTTTAATGGGAGCATCTGAAAAGTCTTGTGGCAAAGGGAACACACTGAATAAGCACAGAACTGGGGCCAACATCTTCATCCACCGTGGTCTGCCCTCTTGGTCGTAATTACTTCCATCTCTCCCGCATGTGTAATCTACTCAGCTTTATCCCAAGGCCCCCCAAACCTCATTCAGGCAAAGTCCAGGATCTTATGACCTACATTAGATCCAGGAGAGGCTTCTCTTAATCCAGAGACCTATAAACTTAAAAAACAAATTATCTACCACTCACACACCCAAAATCCATTGATGGTACAGGAACAGACTTAACTGCAGTAAACCATTTACATTCAAAGACGGGTTCCGATGGGAAGCACACAAGAGTCATAGAAGTTGACTCACAGAAATTGAAATGCTAGGCAGAAGTGGCCGTGCTCTTTTTTGCCTTTTGTTCCAGCCAGAGCCCCCTTCTGGATCCCAATGTCTGTATTTGCCAGCCTTTTTGCAATATTATTATCTAACAGACTACCCCAAAATTCAACATGATTTGGCTCTGGTTCTGCTAACTCGGGAGAGCTCCCTGTCCACTGTTCTGCATGACTCTGAGACGTCTTCTTTTTCCTTCCGGCTTCTCTGCAATTTTTGAAGAGATCATTGGAAAAATGTCCTTTCTGGTGGCTGGACATTCTTCCCAGCTCGCTTCCCCCTGTAGAATGCTGGAAGCCCAGGTCCTATTACTTTCCAGTCTTCGTGTCTTTTTGTTCAGGCTAGTGATGCTCTTGACAGTACCGCTCTCTCAAGCAACGTGTGGGTTTTCTATTTATTTGAATCCATGTGCCAAAGCCACGTGATCACAATTCTTTTTGACATATGCTCTCCCTCCAGCTCAATTATAATTATTTGGGCACATCCTTAGTCTTTCTGGGGATACTTTTGTCCAACTGAGACGATATACTTGGTACCAGTTCAAGTCTTCAGTGTTCTTAATAAAGTGCATTCCAACTATGAGGGCATTAAGCTTGATTTGGTTTGAGACTATGTCTTACCGGAAGGCTCTGGATTTAGTCTTTTTCCTAAAGTGATATCATAATAGCCTCACCTTTGTTTTGGAGAGAATGGTTTCATTTTTCTGACTATGCAATTCTGAACTATCTAGATTGCCTCTAAATTCTGACTGCAAACCAGTAAGTTCTCTTCTGAACTCAAAGCTTTTTTTTTTTTTTGTAGGACCTTACACAAGATAGCTCATGCATTCAATATTTTTCTTTGAAATATCCTACCCCCAACGTTACAAGTTCAAGTGTATTTTCTGCCTTCAAGGTTATCATGAGCTTCTGATTTCTCTGCCCTCAACAATAGTTTCCTATTTTTTCAGCTGATTGTTAACAGCTCCCTTGCCACCCATTGTTTCATTGGCAAGACATGCCACGTACTTTAGGCTTTTGTTATAGCAGGAGTCCCCTTCTGTATGTCGACTTTAGTATTTGCCAGCCTAATCCACAATAGTGTCGCAAAACAAGCCACTCCAAACCGGTGACACACAGCAATAAGCGTTTATTCTCATGCCCGTGGGTCAGAATATTGAACGTGAATCAATTGATCTAGGCTGGGCTTGGCTGGGTAAGTCCGCTTCAAGCTGCAGGTCCAGCCGGCTGTGGCTGCTCTCGGTGAGCCGAGCTGAGGGCCGGGCCCTGTGTGACCATGCTGGGGCCCAGGCTGAAGGGGCAGCAGCTCACAGGATAAACACATCTCACGGTAATAGCAGAAGCGCCAGAGGACAAACCCAATCTCGCAAGTTGATCTCAGGCCCCTGCCTGCATACACCTGCTAACATCCTGTTGGCCAAAACAAGTCACACGATGTGCCAGCTATCAATTTTTTGAATGTCGGGTCCAAATTCATGCCCCCATACCTGCCCTGCAATAACCGACAGGTTTCTAGAAGCGTTTCCCCTGTAATATGAACAGCTGTCAGTAGAGGGCGCTGGAGGGATGTTGTAGGAAAAAAGGGATTGTCTCCCTGATTTTTGCTACGTGTTGGTGGTGGTGGTTTTGTTTTTTGTTCTGTTTTTCCTCCTTCCCTTTGGTCTCTGCTGCGTGGTTGGTCAGAGGTGTCAGTGTGTGAGGACCCAACCAGGCACCCAGAGAACGAAGTCCCATGGCGACCTCGCAGCCCCAGCTCGGCGGGTGACCCACCCTGGGCGCTCCCAACTCCGCCCACGCACTGCGGGCGCCGGCCCGCCCGCTTGTCTCTGCCGCTCAGAGGTTTGGTCCCCGAGCCCTCCAGGTGCAGATGCTGCACGCTCCAGACCTCACACTTGCAAGTCGCTCTCCTGTGCCCAAGAAGTTTGCTTCCTGCTTGCAAGACTGTGACTAGGTCAGGTTGCGGCAACCTGGAGCGTGGACTGCAACCACATTTTCCCTAGGGTCTCGTCCCAGCTTTGGGGAGGGGTCCCCCTTCTAAATTTATCCTTCTTTGTGTCCCTGTCCCCCCAGGATAACATTAGAGTTTTCTTTGCATCTGTGTAGTTACTCTTTTGTTTGTTTGTACCGAATTCTTTTCCAGTGGTTTTTTTTTTATGTTAGTCACCATACAGTACATCCCTGGTTTTTGATGTAAAGTTCGATGATTCATTAGTTGCGTATAACACCCAGTGCACCATGCAATACGTGCCCTCCTTACTACCCATCACCAGCCTATCCCATTCCCCCACCCCCGTAGTTACTCTTTTTATAACACAATAATTCTTTTTATTAAACTTCCCACTTAAGTTACTGTGTGGGTTTTGTCTCCTGGTTGGTCCAGACTGATACCTACCGCCGAGCCCAGAGCAAGGGGGTGCAGAGTGCTCTCACCTCTGGGAGTGAAAAGTCGCAAGCAAGAGCCACAGAAACCTAGAGGTGAAGAATTGCAGCCAATGGGTCAATGCTGGGGGAGAAAAGGCACCTGAGACAAGGTCTGGGGAAAGCGGCGGGGAGGGCACGTTAAATGGATGGTGGTACTTGGGAAGTCATTCCTCCGCCTTCGGCAATAAAGCAAAGGTCCAGCAGGGGGCACCCGGATTTGAACCGGGGACCTCTTGATCTGCAGTCAAATGCTCTACCCCTGAGCTATACCCCCTTGCGCTGGGTTGGCTCCTCTTTACATTACTTCACCTGTGACGCCGCACCCAAGCATTCCACAGCGCCCCCTGAGTTCCATTCGTTGCTGGTAGGCCTATGAAATTAGCAGGTCTAGCACAAACGCACTAGAGACCACTCTGTGCCCATGGGGCCGCCTTCCCACTCCCCCAGAGACCCCTCGCTTGGCTAATAGGAGCTTTTCCGCTAGCCGCGCAAGAACTGCGGGAGGTACCAGGTTTCTGCGGGACCCCGCCCCCCCATCCTTCCTTCCTTACTTCCCTCCTCGCTGAGCTCCACCCGCTCCGCCCCGCCCTCCCCAGCCTCACCCTAGCTGGCTGTCTGTTTGCCTTCCCATTCTCCCCCCTTTCCCCGGCCCAGTGCCCTCCTGAGGCAGTCTCCTAGGGGCTTGGGTGAACCCAGGAGAGACAAAGCCGGAGAGGCAGTAGCGCCTGAATCCTTCCGGCAGCAAAGCGGAGGAAGCTAGGGCGCCGCATGAAGGCTGCTGTTTGGGGGCCCACAGCCCCGGCTCAAGGGTCCCTGCTATATGGTCAGAGATCTCTCTTTCCTCTGCCCCCCAGCAGGAGAGCCCAGGCCCTGAATGTGAACCCCCATCCCCTCCCTCCCGGCTCGCAGACCTTCGTGCATAGAGCACACACACCGTCCTTCCTACAAGGCATCAGGGCAGTAACCGAAGGGGACGCTATGTGGCCTCAGACACGGGTGAGATTCACTTTCCAGAGACCACAGAGGACACTGAGCTATGCAGTGGAAGATAGGGTAGAAGAGGGGAGATTCTTTTCTCATTCCTGTGCAGCTTACCAATAACATTCCTCTGTTACACGGGTAAGGTGGTTCACTTCAAAAACATAAGGTAAACTCAAAATCAGCATTCCGGTGAGAACAGAGAGCGCCCCGTCCGTGATGTTTCTCACATAATCGACCTGCTCCCGTGTTGCTGGCCGCTTGTCCAGCCTCTAAAACACCATCTTTTCATTAGGGGACGTAATTGGAATGTCGGGTGCCCTTCCCTGGCATGGCCAGGTTCCCCGGGTGAGGCGAAATCCATTTGGTGGAGCTGGTTCCTAGCCTCCATGCCAGAAGTTTTGACCTTTGTTTCTGAGTTCACTGTATTAGCGCCGAGTGCGTGCGCAGATCCCACTCTTTTCTTTTTTTTTTTTAAGATTTTATTTTTTTATTTATTTGAAGAGATAGGGATAGCCAGTGAGAGAGGGAACACAAGCAGGAGGAGAGGGAGAGGAAGAAGCAGGCTCCTAGTGGAGGAGCCTGATGTGGGGCTCGATCTGATGACACCGGGATCACGCCCTGAGCCGAAGGCAGACGCCCAAGGACTGTGCCACCCAGGCGCCCCTACTCTTTTCTGATTAGTGTCCTGTCTTTCACGCATGAGACAAGGATATTGTTCCTTTAACTGACATAGTAAGTCTGTAACCCACAGGATCAAACCCTACTTTCGGTTGGAGGCCTTTTCAGTTATTCAGGAGTAAGAGATAAGGCTCTGTGCACTTGGCGCTGCCGAGAATAGAGGATTTACATGTTTGAGCTTCATTTTCTTTCTCTGAGTTCCTGTGCCAAAAGAATCAGCCGCTCTACCATACAGTGCTTCCCGGTGCCCTGTGGTAACTTAGTGTATCAGGGCCTGGCCCTCCCTGGGCACTTGGCTCCAGGTGACCCAGGCAATAGTCAACTTCTCTGCTTTGTCACTGTGTGTCCGTGATGGCCAGGTTCCAATTCCTGAATACCTGGCCAGGTGGTCACTGCTTTTAGCCCCAACCCGACCAGATAACTGATGCCACGTTCCCCTCACTTCCTGCACCTGACTTCCAGTATCAGTTTTCACACTGGCAGCATTCTGTCTCAAAAATTGAAACTGATAATGGCTAATTGATGCAAACAAGGAAATGACTGGCACAAAGACAAAAATCTCAGACCACTCAAGGAAACCTAGCGATCTACACTCAGAAAACGGGCAGAATTAAAGGGCAGCCAGGGGGTCAGGATCCTTCACCCCCAAACAGCATCCTGGTTAGGGGGCTGGTGATGTCCCTGTTGCACACTGGCTGTAGCCCCCAGCCCCACTGCCAATGCCAGAGCTCCCCTGGAATAAATTCCAGACTCTTCCTGCCTGTGTGTCCCTCATTCCATATTCCAAGTCTCAATCACGTGCGTGTGGATGGCTAAGCTTAGGGCATTGCTGGGGTTGGTGGGAGGGCAGAGTCTGGTACTTTTGCCTTTGGTAGTGCGGGTAGGTCCTGGTTTCCACCAGTCATGGACAGCTGTGGATCCCCCTCCCCTCCACCACGGAAAGGAATTTCAAACATTGAGGGTGTCAGAAAGGTAGTTGCATATACCTACCGCAGATCTCATAAGTGAGACTAGATCAGTGCTGGAATAAGGAATGGGGGAAATTGTACAGCACTGCCACAGCCTGGGGAGCTTTTCTGGCAAAGGCTTGATCTGCTTCTTCTCTCTTCCCTCCTCCCCCTCCCCGCTTCCTTCTTCTTTTTCTTCTGCTTCTTCAATTCCAGCGTCGTTAACATCCAGCAGTATATTACTTTCAGGTGTACAGGGTGGTGCGCCAGCACTTCTGTATATTCCTCGGTGCTCATCAAGATAAGTGTACGCTTAATTCTTCTCTTCCCTACTTGCAGGAAGAGGCAGTTACCTGGAATGCCAGCAAGTCTGAATAAATATGGCAGCAGGTGCATACCACGGAATATTATTCAACCATAAAAAGAAATGAGCTATGAAGACACAAAAAGATATGGAGGGACCTTACGTGCCTATAGCTAAGTGAAAGAAGCCGATCTGGAAAGGCTACATACAGTGTGCTTCCAACTGGATGACATTCTGGGAAAGGCAAAACTTGGGACAGTATAAAGACCGGTGGTCGCCAGGGATTGGCAGGGGGAGGAGAGAAATGACTAGATATATCAGGCGGGATTTTTAGAACACTGGGGCTATCCCTATGATGCTAGTTAATTGTGGATACGTGACATTATGCATTTGTCAAAATCCATAAAACTGTAGGTGTCAGTTAATAATAATGTATCGATCGATATTCGCTCACCAGTTTTAACAAATGTACCAGACGAGTGCAAGATCTTAACCACAGGAAAACTGGGGGGTGGGGTAGGGTGAGGGGAGGGGTTAAATGAGAACTCTTTTGTGCTTTCTGCTCAGTTTTTCTGCCAACCTTAAACTGCTCTAAGAATAAAGTCTACAACATGCATGTTTTTAATGACAGCAGGTGGGCGCTCCCTGGATTACGCATCAGAGACCACGTGATCTGTGTTCAAAAGACCCGCCCGGGAGCCAGGGCGCCTTTCCCCCAGCTGCCCTATCCAGGACTCTAGCACAGCAAGTCGCCGACGTCTTCCGTGGGCTTGCCTGAGACCCGCGGGGTCTGCCACCGGGACGGACCGCTTTCTGACTAGGCCTTCTTCCGCACCTGGCAGCTTCTCGGGCCCCTGCCGAGGGCACCGGCTTTGAGAACCAAACACGTTTAGGCCAAGCTCCCTTTAGAATCAAACGTGCCTGTCAGATCGTCTAGTGAGCATCGGGGTGGAGGGGGTAGGAGGAAGGGTAGAGGTGTGCCTCGTTTTTACAATAAAAGTACTGCATCAGTCCCCGGGGCTGAAGTCCAGGGCACATGAGCACGAACAGCGCCCCCCTGCGGCTGAACCTATGAGTTCTCGCAGCGGCTGCTTCTGTGTGTGCCCCCATCCTCCTGTGGACTCAGGAGAGCTCACCAAACATATACTTTGGTCAGAGGGTCATGACAAAACGTCTGATTCTGGACAAGCAACGACTGGGAAAGAAAAACCAACAGGGGGCACCCGGATTTGAACCGGGGACCTCTTGATCTGCAGTCAAATGCTCTACCCCTGAGCTATACCCCCACACATACCATATGTTTTGAACTAGCATCTTTTCACTATGTTGCAATACCCGGGTGTCCAACGCTACACTAACTGCCATTCGTTCTCAGTGAGCCTCCAGAACCGCACCCCTCCGGCCATCAGCCTCCCCTACTAACTCCTCTACAGACTATATTTCAGGGGAATTATTTTTTTTTTTTCTTCTATGTGAAACCAGTTAACAGTCATCCATCTTGTCCCGTGGGTCTCTACCGTCTTTATTGCTTTGTTATAATCAGGAAAACGTTCTTATTTTAAAAAGTTGTATATTTAAGTGAAAATATATACATAAATAAAGTTAAATAGACCTAACAAACAGATCTATATTTTAGTAGGAACCCCCCCACACAGACATTTTCCCCCAAAGTAAAAAACTCAAACTGCAGCTCAGATCACCACTGCCCCAAATGTACTGTTTGCATTGTTTGTTGACATAAATATTCTCACATTAAACCCAGGATGGTCATAATTATTAAGGATTGTTTAAAATGCATATTTTCTAAATTATGTAATTCCTTCCTTTACTGTGCATGTTATTAAAAAAATTAAGTTGTAGTTGAGAATTATAATCCAAAGTATTAAGCACTGATATATACAACCTTTTAGCTGTGTAGACCTTGAACCGTGGCATTTTGAAATAAAAAAAAAATTGCTTTGGTGAGATGAAGAATAATAAAGTTGTCTTTATTGATATTTTATACTATTATAAAATAAATATTTTTTTACATATGAAGAAAAATAACCTCCAACCTAGAATTCTGAATCATGGAAACTAATATTTAAGCATGAGGACAAAAGAAGGACATTCCAGAAGAACAAGATCTGAAAGCATGTATTAGAGCAGAATCCCACTAAATCCACAGCCGACAGAGAATGGACATGAACCCTGGGAAGAAACAAGGACATGAAAAGCCCATGGATGATGGCCCCTCCAGTGGGACCGGCAGCCTCCTCCCGGAGCCAGAGCCTCAGACTTGACCTCCTCATTCAGAGATCTAATAGGCCCCTCAAACTGAACATGGGAGAGAATTATTAGTTCTCACCCCTAGCCAGCTCCCTTCCCACCCCGTGTTGCCCACCTAAGTGCTATGATTCTCCCAGCGACAAGGGCCAAACACTGGCCAGCCACTGTGGGGTCACCCCTTTTGTTTGCATCCAAAGCCTGCAGCAAGTCCTGTCGACTCTGCTGTGAGACATATTTGCATCTGAGCAGTTCTTGCGGTCATGACCTCTGGTCCAGGCCCACCTGACCCGTCACCACCCTCTCCTGGCAGGTCTCCCCCTGCCTCTTCCACCTACTTCTATTTCCACTGAGACAGCCCTTTCGGACAGGAGTCAGATGACGTTTCCCGCTCTGCTCAGTGGCTTCCTGCTCCCCCAAGAACAAAGTCCACGCTGCAGCCTACGGGACCTACAGGACCTGGCCCCAGCTGCTTCCTCCCCGAACTCCTTCCTTTTTGCCTCCAGCCACACTGGTCTTTGCTGTTCTTCCAAGGGCACTGCTCCAGAAACTCCCGGTGCGCCTTCTCTTTGCTCAGGGCTCTGCCCAGCATCAGCTCATCAGCAGGGCCTCCTGTGGTTCTGTCTAAACTGTATCCCATCATTTTTATCCCCTTGCTCTGTTTTTGTTTTCCTCACAGTTCCCATTACAACCTGCATTATAGTAAGATAGATCTTTGTTCATTATCTGTCTCACTACTCACGGCTTAAAAAAACAACTCGTAGCAAATTAAGAAGTAAGTTTCTGCGAAGGAAATGTCCAAAGACAAGAATGTTCGGATGTTTCCATATGTCCATGGTCTAACCTGGATACTTTCCTTTGTGGGGCCGAAGACACTTTCTCATCTCCTGTTTCATTTGTAGACGGGAATAATTTTACAACACCCTCGAGCCTGGTTTGCTGAGACAAACTAGGCTTTTGAACTCATACTGGGCTGCTCCAGACAGAACAGGTGCATCTCCCCCTTTACTCGCTTGAACAAGGGGTCCCCATATTGGGGAGGGGTATTAGTCTTCTTGGGTGTTAGTTTCCTAAATGGGAAAATGGAAGGAGGGCTAATTGACAGTTGGTCCCAGGCAGGCGGTGGGAGGAAAGCGAGCGGGACCTCAGGACACTATCTTTGGCGGAGTGAAGGCCCCAGTGTCCGGTGAATGTGCAGAAGAGGCAACGGTGGACAGGTGCCTTGGGTGTGGCTGCAGGTATGATAAGGGCCTGGTCACAGATGTGTGGAGGTCTAGAGCAGTGCTGCTCAAGGTATGGTCCCAGGTCAGCAACATCAGCATTACCTGAGAACTTGTCAGCACAAACCTTTAGGGTGGGGGCCCAGCCATCTTTGTTTTAACAAGACCTCCAGGTGATTCTGAGGCCCCCTAAAATTAAGAACCACTGACCTAGAGCAGAGATCAGAAGATGAGCAGTTTGACCCTGGTCTTTGGTTATAATCCCAGCTGATCCCAGAGGGTGCTCAAATTCCAAACCCATTCCTTTCTTGGGTGTTGCGGTACCCGAGTCTTCCTGCAGGTGGTGCAAGAGGAAGCCGAGCTAAACCTGTGGCAGGTGTTTCTCAAACTGGGTCTCCTGACTTTCCAAAAGGAGCTTGTTCCTTAGCCCAGATCATATCTGCATGTTTGACAAACTCCTGAGATGATTCGTAAGTACAAAAATCTGAGACTGGCCCAAGGGATGCAGTTCATGCACCGTGTCACATCCTGGGCTCCTCCATCAGCTTTCCCCTTGTGGTCTTTGAGCTGTGTGGCACACTCATGCTCTATGAAGCCTGCATTCTAGTCCCTTTGATGGCCTCAGGTCTGTATACATCTGTTCAGATGGCTCCTATTATGTGGCCTTTACATATTTTGACTGATGGAAGCTAGGGACAAGAGGAAGGTAAGAGAGTCATTGGTTCAGTAACAGGGTTCTAAACCCAAAGTCAGGAAGAGTGGATTCAGGTTCTCATCCCACCAGTAAAGGGCTTTGTGTGGTGAAAGACTAGTAATCTTGAATGTCTGTATTCAGATGCCCTCTGTGAATGGCATAGACTAGCGACTCTGAAGGCCCTTCCAGCTTTAAATGTTGGTGTCAGTGCTCTTCCAGAAAAAGCAGGGAGGCAGCTACAGGGAGGAGAACCGGTTGCTTGTTTTTCATCAGAGAGAGAAAATTGCAGTGAGGTAGGCTTGGCTGCTTCTAGGAGGTCCAGCCAATGTACGTTTATGACAAAAATTTATAGGGGTGTTGGGTGTGGCTGCACAGGTAAAAGGTATTACTTAGGCCCCCACCTACATCAGGGGGTATAGCTCAGGGGTAGAGCATTTGACTGCAGATCAAGAGGTCCCTGGTTCAAATCCAGGTGCCCCCTGCTGTCTCTCACTTTTGTTCACTGGAGCTGGTATTAAAGATTCTGCTCCTTTCCCTAATACTGAGCCTCAGGATATGGAGCATTTCCAAATCTGGTTAAAAAAAAAAAAAAAAAAAAGTCCGGGGCAGCTTAAAACCCTGGCGCTGAGCACCACAGCCCCAGAGTGATAGGTTCCTCCAACTGTGACTTCATAGTTCACTCACCATGGGTCTTGTTCTACGTAGGCTTAGGCTCCCTTTTTCTACACACTTTCACTGCTCCACATCAGTGGTATGCTGCTACATACTTAACAACCAGCTCTTGGGGGAAGGGCATTGCTGATTTTTAGTGTTTCCCAGTTTCATGGTGTAAATAATCTCACCGTGGTCAATTTCAAGCTACAAACAAGATCACTGAACATGGAATGGGGAAGATATGCTAACAAGTGACTCTCTGGTGCGAGCCAGCTCTAGCACAAACCGTCCCTAATCCATCTTCCCTAAAGAGGCATGGATGGGCTTTTTGACCCCTACTCTATCCTCTCAATGCTTACTGACATCAGAGCAGTGGCTGACATCCATCTGTTCATCCATGGACTCATCCATTCACTCAAGACATATTTGATTCCCACTTGATACCAGACACAGGAAAGACAGAGCTGAGCAAGAACTGTCTGCAGTGGGTAGAACAGTCAAACAAAGAAATGGTCATGGGAATGAGGACAGCTAGACAGAAGAGAGGGCTATTTTAAAATAAAAGGATTTCTGTTACTGGGAATATGTTAGACTAGATCATCTAAAACTCCTTCTACCTCAAAACACCCAGAAGTGAAACATAAAATAGGGTTTTAACAAACGGTATCAAACAAATACCCAATCACAGGTATAGCTGAGCTCGCATGACAATAAAGGATTATCTTGGGGGTGGGGCAGGGGAATGAACTGAAGTTTTGACCCCAAGAATGCCTGTGGTTATGGTGAGACAGCAGAGGTGTTGAGTTTTAACAGCCATGTGGATCCCGGAGATTAGGTCTAGACCTGAAACGCCCCTCCTGCCTGTAAAGTCAGACTCCCAGAGAGCCACACCATTAGTACAAGGGTGGGTTAGCAAAACATGAGCACGAGCAGACAAGGGGTCTTTCTCTTCTCAGTGGGGGAGGAGGCATCTCCCCTGAAAATTCATAACCAGAGATTTATCTTCATACTTGTTAGAACTTTGAATTTACGCTACCTGCATGGTTCAGAAATTCCCCATGCTAAAAGTTGACATAAAAAGTGTGCCTAGGCTAATAATGATTGTGGAGTACTCAGAAGAAATAGACACAAACTCTGAGGGCACAGCTGCAGGCCAGGCCACACAGAATTCCCACGGGTGACACCTGGCTTAAAATGGGTGCACAATTCAAAATAATAAAATCAACAAGGAATCAGCCAACCATGAGTGAAAACCATCAGACAAAATAAAGAATGTCAGATAGGAGAAATATACAGATACTATGAGGTAAGTGTGGTCAAAATTATTAAAGACATAGGAAATTGAATGTATGAGAATATATGACTTTCAAAAAGAGGAAAAAGACTCATCTAAAATGAAAAATACAATAACTGAAATTAATAGTATAATAGCAGATAGACAGAAAGAAGAGAGATTTGTGAACGAAATAGAATATGTCTTAAAAAACTACCAAGTATGAAGCATAAAGGTCTAAAAAAATGCAAAACAAAAAAGAGTGGCTAAGAGGGGTGCAGAGTAGAATAGAGTTCTGATAAATGTCAAATATGAATTCTACAAGTATAAACTATAATGATATAATAGCTGAGAGATTTCCAGACTAGTACAAAGACCTCAGATTAGGAATGAGTTCCCAAAAAACCCCCAAACACACCTAGGCACACTGCAGTGCTTTCATGGTACCATAGTGCCATACAAAGGGATGATCTTAAAAGCAGCCAAACAGAAAAGACAAATCACGGACAGAGGAATAATAATTAGAATGACAGCAGACTGCTCAACGGAAGCAATGATGGGTAGAAGACGATGGAATAAAGTATTCTGAGTGAAAAGTAACACGTTAGAATTCTCTACTCAGTTCAACTATCATTCAGAAGTGACAGAAATATATTGAAAGCATTTACTTCTAAGATATCCTTGCTGAAGCAGCTTTTAAAACTTGTAATTCCAAAAGGAGAACACTGAACTCAGAAGGAAGGAGAAAGAGACAAGAGAAAATATGGTGAACAAAAATACTAGTGAGCATACTGGTGAATCTAAAAAGCACTGATTAGGGGCGCCTGGGTGGCACAGCGGTTAAGCGTCTGCCTTCGGCTCAGGGCGTGATCCCGGCGTTCTGGGATCGAGCCCCACATCAGGCTCCTCCGCTATGAGCCTGCTTCTTCCTCTCCCACTCCCCCTGCTTGTGTTCCCTCTCTCGCTGGCTGTCTCTCTCTCTGTCAAATAAATAAATAAAATCTTTAAAAAAAATAAAAAATAAAAAGCACTGATGATACAAGACAAAAAAATGAGTTGGGGAAGGCTTAAAAATAAGACTTAACCAAAGAGAACAATTACACAGAAGACAAGGGCAATGACGTGATTGAACTAAGACATTAAAGTTCTTCTTTTGTGTGTGGAAGGAGGGTGGCAATACTAATTATTGTTAGACTATATCAGATCAGACGTGTGTGTAAAATGTGTAAAAATTTAAAGAGTAACCCCTAAAACTATAGAAAAGGAAGACTAAATAATTTTCAAATTAGGAGAAAAAGGTGAATCAAGGTGAATTCGTCAAAGATGAAAAAAGAAAAAGGGATCGATCCAATAGAAGAATGGAAAGAAAGGCATAGAAAAAATAAAAATAGATAGAAAGCACGAAAGAGATGGTAGGAATGAAGAAAAATATATTACTAATCACAATAAATGCAAATGGCCTATTTGCCAGTTGAGATAGAGATCGTCACACAGGATTCAACAACAAACTCTAGCTGTATGCTTTTATAAAACACATTCCTGAAACATAAATATACAGGAAGTTTGAAAGTGAAAGGATGGGAAAAGATATATCAAACGAATATTAACCAAAATAAAGTTAGTTTCAGTATATCGATATCGATATAACAAAATGAATTATAGATTAAAAGTATTATCAGGGCAAAGAGTGTTCTTCATAATAATAAAACGACCTTTCCCAGGAAAATACAATTCTATACTTGTATACACAGTGTCAAAATATATAAAGCAAAAATTGTCAGAAATACAGGGAGAAATTGACAAATGCAATAGGTTTTAATACATCGTTCTTAGTAACCGATACATCAAAAGGCAAAAAGTGATAAGATGGAGAGGACACAAATAACACAATCAATAACCTTGATTTGATAGACCTAACTGATCCCTACAACCAACATTAGAAGATATACGCTCTTTCAAAGCAAACATGGAACGGTTTCAAAGATTTATTACATACTTGATTACAAAGCAAGTCTCAGCAAATCCTTAACATAAAGCAACATCATACACTATATTCTCTCAGTATGAGGTAAAACTCAATAACAAAAAGATAACTTTCAAAAGGACCCATACATTTTGAAACTAAATAGTACTTTTGAATAACCTCACGGATAGAAAAAGAAATAATGAAAACTAAAAAATATTTTTAAATTGCAGCCATTTTCACATGGAGGTGTGGACAGCACCATTTGTCTTTAAGAGAAAGCTAGCCAATTTGGGAAAACTATAGCTGGCTAATTCACCAAAAGCTAATTCACAGAATGGCCAGGTAGTTAAAAGCCAAAGATGATGAAAATTAAACCACTGAATATCGATTTGCTGCAAACCCATCTGAATTATTAAGCTTTTTAAAAAAATCTGTTTCATCTGCACTCCTGCCTTTGTCCCTGTCCAGAACTGCCAAATAAACACTTGGAATGGAATTTAGGACAGTTCTCCACAATCATCTTGCCATGCAGATACAGAGGCAGGGGGGATGCAGGAATGCGGTCAGAGGTACAAATAAAACTTTGGGGGTAGAGGGATAGGAAGGTTTCTCAATTACTGGGAGAATTGGCCATTCAGCAAATTGAGTTTTGACAAACTGGTCATTCAGCAAATTGGATGTTGGTGAATTAATTTTAACAACAGCTGACCCAGAGTCTACAAATGGGGTCCAAGCCTGATCAGGTAGGGGGAGGTTGAGTCAAAGAGGTGCCAAGACTCTGTACATGCTACATTAAACATGTGTCTGGGGTGGAGATATTACTTTTTTCTAAATTAAGGGATTTTAAAGTTTAGGGATCCTGAACTGAGAGCCAGTGTGGGGGGGGCACTGGGAGAAGGGCCACGCTAGCTAGTGGGAGGAAGTCTACCTCAGCAAGAATGTGGGTCACACAGCACAGGCAAGGGGCTTACCACAAGGCTCTATGGCCTTTAGGGATCCTGAGATCAGGTGATGAGCTTGGAGCTTTCCTTTTTCCATGCCCTGAAACGCTTGCGATATCTTTAAATCCTCCTACAGCTGGCTACACAGACACACACAGCTGCTGTGTCAGCGATTCTTTAGGTCTGAACGAGGGGGCTTGGCCCGGGTATAGATCTGGGCAGTGACTGAGAGTGGTCTCCCCCCACGCCTTTCCTTGGAGGCCAGGCCAAGGATGTCAACACTGTACCCCAGAGTTCTGGGAGGTGACCAGCGGCAAGGCCAGCGGAGACCCATCGCAGGCCAGAGCTGCTTCAGGGACCAACACTGGGACTGCTGGGCGAGAAATTATCTTTCCCCAAATATTCCAGAGGAAGAGACCCTACGGGGTAGGGAAGCGGGCTCCCCAGGCAGCGGGCTCCACGGACGGCGGGCATCTCCCCCTCGCTGGACTCCTGCTTCTGTCTCAAAGAGCCAGTTTGGCTCCACACGGCCACCTTCCCTGAGCCGTTCTAACAGGGGGTGGTTCTCCAAAGCCGGAATGAGGCTCCCAGTCCTCAGCCGGGATCCGCCCCCCACCCCCAGCCCACCGCGTCCAGACCAGGAGAATGGTGGGGCCCACGCTTCATTCACTCATCACACATTTGTGAGGGCCTCCTACGTTCCAGGAGCTTCTGGGGTCACCTAAATCAACTAAATAGACCAGCAACTGGTCACACGAGATGTGAGCCGGCTCGATGCCGGTGAGGGAGGGAGCGGGGTAGCAGATCTGAGGGTGCGCGGGGGTCTGGCAGCCACTCAGACCCACCCCCGACCGCGGCCAGCGCAGTCTGGCCTGCAGCCCCCTCCCCACCCCGGAGGCCGCTCCCCTCCCACCCCACACCTCCCCGCGGCCTCGGAAACGGTCGGTTTACGGGATGTGACCTCTGGGAGAGGCGGGTCCCGTTTCAGTCCGAGCATCTCCACCTGGCACAGAGGATGAGCTCAGTAAACGCTGGATGAACAGATGATGGATGGATGATGACGGATGGATGCGTACCTCGGAAAAACACATCCGCAAGCTGGCCACCAGGCGGGACCCGGCGCCGAGTCCCTCCCGGCAGCTTCCTGGGGTCTTGAGCGAAGCAGGTGGGGAGGGGGCTTCAAGGAGGCGGCCCCGGCTCCGCCCCCGGCCCGCGCCGCGGTGCCCTCTGGGACGTGTAGTTCGCGCCTGCGCCCAGCGGGCCGCCGAGGCCGGGGGTCTCCGGGCGGAAGCCGGACCACCCCTCTTGGAAGGTGGGGGGGCGCCTGGAGGCCCGAGCGTGCTCAGCCTCTCCTTTCTCCCACTGCCCGCGACCCCAGCTCCGCTTTCTCCCGCGCTGACCTCGGTCGCCGCTGTCGCCGAGGGTCGCGGCACAGTCTGCGGCCGGGGAGCGGGCGCCGCGGGCCGCGCCGGAAGCTGAGAGCGGAGGCTGAGTCCCGGGATGGCTCGTCAGGTGAGGCGAACTGGGAGGACAGACGGACCGACGGAAGCCTCGGCCGGTCAGCCAGGCGCGGCGTGGTGCGGTGTCGTGGTAGGGGGGCAAAGACCCAGGGATCCTCCAACTTTGGTATCGGGCTGTGCTCGGCCGGGCGGGCCTGGTGCGCAGGATTTCGTGCGGAGAAGTCGAGGCCCTCGGACGACCCCCGGTCTCCTCCCCAGTCCTCGTCTCCCAGTACCCTGTACGTGGAGCCTGTCTCTACCTTTGGAAACTCGTTCCTTTGGGTTACGCATCTCCCTCCCTCGGCGCGGCTTCTTTTAATTATTTAACCTGGGAATCGTGGGCATGAAGGCCTCAGAGGAATGAGTAAATCTGATGTTTTTATTCTTGGTAGGATCCTGGACCCTTGTTGGAGGGGGCATGAAACAAGGTCCCAGGTTTTATCCACCTGGTAGGGTGTGTAGATTTTAGAGCTGGAGGAAGAGCCCCATCTGCCACAGCCTGGGCCGTTCTGGCGAGTGTGCGGGGTTTGGGAAGACGCCAGGAAAATATGATGATACCAATGGGGAGTTGTCGCAGTTCCTGTGGGTGGGCGCCGGGAGCCAGTTCTGTAATTTTCGTGGCCATGAACTCGGGCCAACCTCAGCCAATTGTAGACTCCATGGTTTGGAGGTGGGTGGGTAGTGGGATGGCTGGATCTAGCCTCCCAGATCCAGAACCTCCAGTCATTCATGGCCGGCAAGCTCTTGGGAGAAGCCGGGAAAAGTGGGTGTTGTGGGAGCAGGGGCCGCCTTCCTTGCAGCTCTGGCCGTGCAGTGAAGCAGCCTAAGGACACCCTTGCTCAGGTACCCTCTGGCCCTGTGCTAGGCTCTCCTCGGGGTGCAGTTTCCTGTTCTCCAAAATGAGGGGTTTGGACCACCAATCTTTCAGGTCTGCTGATCCAGAAGGATGAGTCCTCACCCTGTGTAGCTTCATGGAGTGACTTTGGGGGCGGTAGATAACAGATGGATAGTTATAGGGAACACCTCTTGTCCTTCGGCCCATTGTGGCTCCTAAAAGCCCAGGGATGTGTGAGCACACCCCATAAGTGGGGAGCAGCAGGGTGCAGGGTCCAAACTGGGAACCCAAGCCTGGCATGCTGGGAGAATGGGTCTAGGCTGGGAAGGACTGCGGAAAGGTGGACGGATCCTGTGGGCACCCAAGCTGTGGTTTTCATGCTGGGCTAGTGACAGGGTAGAAGGAGTGTTTTAGTAAGACCAGCATGGCAGCAGTGAGCTAGGCGGCTGTGCAGTTAAAACAGTCCTGGGTCAAGAGGGGCCTGGGTGGCTCAGTCGTTAAGTGTCTGCCTTCAAGCAGGGGCTTGGGGCAGAGGGAGATGAAGAAGCAGACTCCCCGCTGAGCAAGGAGCCTGACATCCACATGACATCGAAGTCGCAGGGCTCCATCCCAGGACCCTGGGATCCTGACCTGAGCCAAAGGCAGATGCTTAACTGACTGAGCCACCCAGGTGCCCCTGTGTCCAGGACTTCTTAAATGCCAGATTGGGCCACTGATTGGACCAGCTGCTGGGAATGTGGTGAGCCACCCATTACTGAAGGCATTCAAGGAGAAATTGAAGAGACATCCCATTTTGGGTGGAAATCGGCATTAAATGATCACTGCTCCTTAAAGGTCTAGGCAGTTGTCTGATTTCTGGTTCACAAACACACAACGTTTGAGAGCTGGCTCCTGGGAAGAAGGAGGGCTGGGTCTGTTTTCAGGGGTCTGTTCCCCAGCATACTTTCATTCCCAGCAGGGCTGGGCAGGGCTCCAGCCTATGACTGGGCTGCAGTGCTCCCCTGCCCTGGGGCTCTAAACTGAGAAACTCTGGAAAACGTAGATTTCTGGTCTTACTGCTGGTTTAGTAAATCGAGGCAGGGAAATCAGCCCTAATAATTAAAAGGAGCCTGAAGTAAATCGTTTGAACCTAAAAGTGCTTTTGTTTTTTCAGTCATTATGTTGTAAAAAGCTTCTGGTGGGAGAAGCTGAGGAGAGAGTATTTTTCACTCAATTTGCTAAACAGAGAACTTGTCTGCTGACATCTGGGGATAAACTGCCTCCCCTCCCCCAACTGTCGCGTGGCTCCCCTGGGGCCTTACGCCCATGTTCCCTTCCCCATCCAGAGCAATGCCATTTGGACTCTGCCACTCAGCAGTGTCTATGGGAACATTTCTTTGTACCCAACATCTGCCACTACAAACCTTACTGGGTAATAATAATTTTGAAAAATAGATGTTTGATGCTTGTTTTCTTAAGGTTTACCAAGATCATTGGTTATTATAGTCACAATTAAGCACAGCAGAAAAGGCATCCAGATCTCAGCTCAGAGGTCCCAGTCCTAGACTTGGCACTGTAGTTGTCTACCAGCTCAGCTCGCTGCTTCCCCGCTTGGCACTGTGGAACCCTCACCTGTCACGTGGGCTAACAGTGTCTGACCAGCCACCTGCAGAGATCCGTTTTGTGAATTGGTGAGCTCTGAAATGCTCCGAAACGAAGGATCCCACTTCTGATGTCTGGGTGCCTTGAGAATAAAGCCTGCGCGGGACGCAGCTCACTTAGCGTCCAGCAGAGTGCCTGTAACATGTGAGTGTTCGGGTGAGAGGGGACAGGGAGAGGAGAGGGAGCCCATGTGGGCCGAGTGTCTCGGGTGCCTGTGCACGCACACGATAGCACGTGTCGGGAAACCTGGCCACATGCCCGTGATCTCCGGCTGTCGCCATCAGGGGGGAGATGCTCAGGCCGGCTGTAGTTCACATGACCTGCGTTCCATAGAGAGGGCACGGGGAGAGGGTCAGCAGGTAGACCCTACTGTTGGCTCTGTTGTATCTGTCCAAAATCGGGGAAGAAATGGGCATGGCTCTTTGAGAGGATGTCTGAGCGTGTTCCTGAAAGGGAGCAAGCGTACTTGGGCTAGAGGGTTGGAGATACTTCCAGAGGGTCTGCTGGCTGGCTGAGAGAACTTGAGAACTCGGGACCAAAGGCAGGTAGGCCGTGGAGAGGCTGCTTCCAGCCGGGGATGTGGACCGGGTCTGGACCAGTTGAGCGGAAGAGTGGAGGGCAGTTGCTGTGACCGTATGGTGTCAGCTGTCAGAGGGTGACAGGTAAAGTGGGGGGCAGATGCCACTGGTGACCATGGCGAGAGTTGGCAGCAGTGATGGTTTTTAAAGTCACTGACTTGAGTTGATGAAACAAGGCAGTAGATTAACTTCTTTGCTTTATTAGCAGTGTTTTCATTTTATTCGATCATTTTTCTTACAAATAGTTTAGCATCTGTTTTACATCAGAAGGACCCTTCCCATAATTTACATTCTGTTTGCTAAATTTGCATGAAGTTAATTTTTGCTGTAATTTTAGATGCATGCCTATCAGGTGCTGGTAATCTTCTAAGGTCTGATGGCCATTTTAAAGCCCACTTAGTGATGATTTTTAAAGAATTTAGGACAGAATGTTTCTTGTATCTTACAAAGCAGGGGATGCTGTCCAAGGATGATTCCAGGTCTCTTCGGAGCCCTTCCCTGCAGAGCAGGCCGCAGCGTACCAGGCTGCAAGCCCACAGGGGTGCAGAGTGGAGAGGTGCAGGAGGGGGCCAGGATGGGGGAGTGGGGACGGGGACAAGGAGGCCTGGAGGATGGCCTGGAAGGGCTCCTGCAGAGCATAGTGCCCACGTGCCGCACGGGCTTGGTGGTAAGTGCTCTGGGTCACGGCCGTGGGGATCACCGTGAGACCAGGAAAGTGAGGGCAGACTGAGCCCAGCACAGGCCTGGAGTCCGGCAGAGCAGCTGGGCCAGAGGGTCCGTAGAAGCACTGCGGCCGTAGGATTTGGGGTGTGAAGATCAAGGGCCACCAGTGAGCACAGGTCTATTGGCTGCTGTTCTCTGTTCCCAGTCGCACGGTCATCTGTCTGTCCTGGTACGGGAGGGTCTGCCTCCTCTAGACGTGCCAGGCTGTTTGAGGTGTTCTCTCTCGCTGTCCTTGGGCGGAGCCGCGTAAACACTCTGACTGTTGGTTCCTGACTGTTGGGTCATCCGCATTACAAAGTACGGAGTGTTTTGATCTTTGTCGTACTTACTGTCCGTTTTATCTGTGATCTTGTTTTAGTGCCCTAGTGATAGGACCTCACGTCCTTGCACGTTCGAGGCGAGTTTGCTTATTAACTCCAGTGACTCTCTCCCATGGTGAATTTAGGGCCGGCTGGGCTCCCCAGCCTGGAGCTGGCCTTTTCTCAGGCCCAGACTGAGGGCCACAGACTGGGGGGACCACGGACGGGGAGGGCTTCTGTGGGGCGCTGTCACAAAGTACCATGGACTGGCACAGACTGGCAGGCTTCCCTGGCAAGTGGGTCCTCTCGTGGTGCTGGAGGTGAGGGAACCACAACCAGTGCAGGGGCGGGGGGGGAAGGCTCTGGGGCAGGACCCTCCCCCTCTCCTCCAGTCTCCGGTGGTCCCACGTGTTCTTGGCTTATGGCTGCATCACTTCCTTCTCTGCCTCCATTGTCACAGGCCTTCTCCGCCCCGTGTGACTGTGTCTCTCCTCTTCTTATGAGGACACCGGCCATACTGGGTTAAGGGCCCCGCTAGGCCAGTCTGACCTCACCCTAACTACATCTGCAAGGACACCATTTCCAAATAGGGCCCTGTTCATGGGGGACTAGGGTAGGGACTTCAGCATACCTTCTTGTGGACACAGTCCAAACCCCATCACTGTCTGGTGAGCAGATTCCCGCCACTCCTTCACCTGCGCCCACGTGTCAGGCCCCCGCCACACTCTCACTGCTCCCCACTCCCTGGTGTACCCCTGGATACACGGCGAGGATGGCAGCGCTGGGAGGGAACCGCCAACTCCCCGGAGATTGTGCCCGCAGGTGTCCGTGGCCTTCCAGGACCTGGCAGTGAGGTTCTCGGAGGAGGAGTGGCAGCTGCTGGCGGAGGGGCAGAGGGCGCTCTACCGGGACGTGATGCGGGAGAACTACGATACGCTGCGCTCCCTGGGTAAGGAGCCTGCCCCAGCCCCGTGGGAAACGGAAGGGAGGCGGGATCCAGGACCAGGCAGGTCCTGAGTCACCCTGAGCCCGCCAGGCCTGAGTCTTATCTACAAAACGAACAGCGTTTGGTGGTGTTCTGAGCACCTCAGGCTGAGCCGAGGGCCTCACAGATCTTTTATACCGTTATTGTTTCCCTAGTCTGCACCAGGGTTCTGGGTAAGATTTGGTCGGGGCACCCCAGCACGGGCAGAACACTGAGCAGCCTGGTTTCTGAGCATCCGGCGGCCCCGCAGTTCTCGGGATTTGGGTGATCACACGAACACACACGTAGACAGGTGCATGCGTGATTGTGGTGGGTGGAGGCCAGCTTCCATTCCCAGGGGCTGTCCCTCCCTCTTTTCTTTCCCAGGGACAGATGAGCTGCTCCCCCTCTCTGCCTTCCTGTCTCCTACGGAGGCTGGAGGAGCCATGGAAGGCAGGAGCTCCGCTGGCGAGGGGCAGGAGCCTTCTAGGGGAGGAGGCCCCCCAGGTGAGTAATCTTGACAGATGAAGGTCGGGCCCCGTTGGGTGTCCTGGTCCCCCGGGCAGCCTGAGCCAGGTGGACTCACTCTTGTCCCTTCCACTGTGAGGTCCTCTGCCCCTGGCTTTACTCCTCGGGGAACACTGTGACCTCAGCCCTTGCTGTGCTCTATACCCAGACCTCTCTGTGACCTTTCACCCTTGGCCCCCCGGCACGCTGTTGCCCGTTGTGTGCAATGCTAGGAAGACACCTGAGGTTGCCTGTGGAGAGTATCCGCTGCTCAAGCCCCCCTTCCTGCCACTGACGTGCAGAGCCAGGCTGCAGCTCCCGAGGGCGCAGCCACAGGGCTGACCTCTGGGGGCCTCAGAGGATGGATGTAGCTGGGAGGGTAGGGGTGCCAGGAAGGGCAGAGGGCCCGGCCAGTGGGAGGGGGTGGGGAGGCAGCCCTCCGTGGCATTCCCGTCAGAGAAGTACCAAGTGATGAGGGACACTACCCAGAGTCCCCAGCCCGTAGTCCCGGCTGTGCCCGGGGCGGGGCCTTTTCACTTCCCGGACATCAGTCTCTCCTTGGCCGCTGCCCGCGTGGCAGGACGGCACGACACGCTGGTTGGCAGTCCTGCCAGAGCGTGAGCGCCGAGCTGAGCGAGGGCGTGGGGGTTCAGCGCGGCCTCTCTGGCAGGAGGAGCACCCCCGCACAGCCTGCACCTCACTGCGCTGGTGCAGCTGGTCAGGGAGATTCCGGAGTTCCTGTTTGGGGAGGTCGGCCCGGAGAGCGAGAGTGGGAGCGCGGCAGTCAGCCTGGACGGGGAGCGGGGCAGCCCCGAGGGTAAGTCGGACGACGTAAGTTCAAGCTGGGTGCCGTGGGCCTGCGCAGCCCCTGCCAGACCCTGGGTGGCGTGGCCTGGGTCGCGAACGCCCCGGTAGCACGTCTGCCCCCGAGAAGGCATGGGTGGTGGGTGAGACAGTGGCGCCTGGCCTTTCTCGTGCTGTCCCATTGTGCCCTGTGTGGCAGGTGAGGCCAGTCCCTATTCTGGAGATGAGGGGGACGAAGCTGTGCCCAGTTTGCGTGGCCAGTGGGGCCCAGTCCCCCCCAGTCTGTGCTCCGCCCACGTCCCCAGAGTCTTGGTCCTCCCCCTGCCCTGTTCACCAGGTGCTTTCAGCTCAGACCGTACCTCCTCGAGAAGTCTGTCCCCACCAGCCCTGGCCTTTGAGCCTGCTCAGTGGATGGCAAATGACACAGAAAGTCGGGGTGGGGGGATCTTACCAGAACAAGACTGGGGCTGTGAGTCTATGTGTCAGAGCCCGGGAATGACAATGCAGAGGATACTGACATCGGGTCATTGTCAATGGCACAGGGCAAGGAAGGGCCGGGATGGGACAATGTTGGGGGCATTTTACCCACTGCTGGGCTTAAGTCTAGTTTCACATATCCTCTCCGTCCTCCCCAATAGCAGCTGTGACCGTGGAGACTTGTCCTCTCCGAGGTCTGCTCAGCTGCCTTCCAGACACGCCGACAGGCTGGCCGCGCCTGGCCGCCACATCTACCAGCAGCTCATCATCCAGTGATGTGCCGGGGGCCAGGGGCCAGGGGAGCCCCCTTCCCATCAGTGAGTACAACCCAGCAGGGGCAGGGCTCTGACCCTGGAGGCGGGGAGACTGGACTCTGTGCCCTCTTCATTATCTCTAGGACTCAGTTTCCCTTATTGCTAAAGTGAGCTGGCTCCCCAAAGAGCAGGACAAGGGCCCCTTTCTGTAGAGCAGAGAGGAAGTGTGATACTCGGTCCCCGAGCAGCTCTCTCCCAGCCCTGCATGCGGAGTCCTGTGCACTGACTCACCGTGAGCAGAGGGCAGTTTCCAACATGCAGGCCTGTCGGTGAGGGACACCTATGTGTGCCTGACCTGAGTCTCAGACCTTCTCACCAAGGCAGCCCTAAGAGCAGAGGAGGGCAAGGGTAGCCACTAGAATTTCTCCGGGGTCTCACTGTATTTCTAAAAATTCTTGCAAACTTTGCATTTGTTGGGGTATCTGTTTTTTATTTAAAACATTTTAAATGAATATGGACTAAAATTGGCACTCCTGAAAAACAGACCCCATTTAGCCTGTGATTTTAGGTGTCACCTGGCAGATTGGCTCTGGGGGTCCACATGCTTAGATTTGAGAAGCATGAGTACAAGTTTGGGCCCTGTGTGTCAAGGCTGCTGGACTCACTGAGCCAGAGTCAGAGGCTGGCTTTGGAGGGTTCCGAGTTATTCACAGCAAGCAGTCTTGGTGTTTACAATGACACCAGAAGGAAACAGGGAAAGGAGCCCTGCCTTTGCCGGGATGGACTCCCAGGACAAGCCTGCGGGAGCTGACTCTGCCACAAATCCAAGTTTCCAGGACTTGGCTGCCTCCCGGGGATGCGGGGGGCGCTGAGAGGCCTGTCCTCTAGGGGGACCAATCTGGGGCAGTTCCTCAGGGCCAGGAGCCAGAGCTAGAAAGACCTTTCTGTCTCTCCTCTAACAGAAACTGCTGACAAACCAAGATCTACAGAGAAGGAGGGCCCAGAAGCCCCAGGTGGGGAGCCCAGCCCTCCTACCTATAGCCCCAGCAGGAAGAAGGGCCACGGAAGACAGGAGAGAGGGACCCTGGGGACAGGTGAGAGGCTGGCTCTGCCCAGAGTGGGGTGTGCCCTGGAGCTGAGCAGGGAAGGGAAATGGAGGCATGCTTGGTTCACACAAGCCTGTCAGGTGGCCCTTTCATCTCGGCCCCCTGACAGCCCTGCACGCCAGGTGTCCGGGTTCACACAGGTGGGAATCTCAGACCGTCTCAGAGTCCCATAGTCGCCATCATCAGGGCGGCCCTGACCTCGGCTGGTCTTGCAGGTGCCGTAGGAATCCCTTCTGGGAACAGCCCCTTGCAAGGCCTTATCAACTGCCTGAAGGAAATCCTTGTGCCTGGGCCGCAGCACCCTGAGCTGTCCCCAGGCTTGCTGCCTCCTGTCCCCAGCCAGGGCGCTACTCAGCTAACCAGAGCGGAGCTGGGGCCTGGGAGCCCACCCTGGGGAGGTGAGTCCCCTGGGGACCTGTCTCCGGCCAAGGTTTCTGAAGCCCCTGAAAAGCTCGAATTGCCCTTCTGTAGCTGTTTCTCTGTAAATACGTCTTCCTGGAGGAGCACGCCCGGCACAGCTGCTCCCCTATCATCAGCGGCCTGTTTCTGGAGCCAGGTGACTTTCTTAGGAGAATGACATTTGGTCTGCTGGTAGAAGGAAGCTCAAAACAGACTTGGCTCTGGGTCCTTTTGTGTTTTACTTGTGCTAATACGGGACCTCTGAGCAGGAGCTGCTGAGCGTCGCTTTGCGTTGACTCTAAACGGTGCAGAGTAGGGGGTGCAAAGGGCATCGGGCGGCGTGGTGGGGGCAGGAGCAGTGAAGACTGTGAGAGGCGCCTGAAGCCTTTGAGCCTTGGTTTCCCCATCTGTGAAAGGGGGTCATTGTTCCCACCTTCAGGTACAGTGACGTATTTGCGCGTGTGTGTGCGTGCGTGCGTGTGTGTGTGTGTGTGTGTGTGAGAACAGCTTGGTCCTCCTCAGAGAGAAGCTCTGCTCAGGGCCCAGGGGACCGCGGGCAGGTAGGGACCTGTCCACTCACTTCCTGCTCCATGTATGCCCCCCCCCGCCCCCCGCCTTGATGCCGCACCTTCTCATCTCCCTCCTTCCAGTCGTCTGCTTCAGGGAGGTGTGAAGACAGGCTTTTTTTTTTTTTTAGACTTATTTGTTTATTTTAGAGAGGCGAGGCGGGGGAGAGGTGGGGGGAAGGGTCAGAGGGAGAAGGAGAGAGAGTTTCAAGCAGACTCTGTGCTACGTACAGAGCCCAACATGGGGCTCCATCCCACAGCCGTGCCACCCAGGTGCCCCAAGACAGGCATTTTTAAGCCAAGCACCAAGGAGACAGTGGCCTGTGCAGGTCTAAATCAGCTGCAAGAAGACCCACGTTTCCCGATTTCTGGCCCTCATCTGGACTGTCCACTCTTTGTTGTTTGTCGTGGCTGGGCTCAGGGCGAAAATGCCTTCCTTTTTCCTATAGTGAAGACAGAGGCAGTTTCCGGGGCTTGTCCCCTCCAGGGTCTGCTGAACTGTCTGAAGGAGATCCCAGAGGCCCGGCACAGGCATCCCAGCCCCTCAGGAGTGGGGGACCCACTGCTGCAAGAGGACCCAGGGGCCTGCCAAGGGAATTCTGGAGGTAAAGGCCATTGGCTGGGCAGGGGGGGTGCCCTAGGACGACATCTGTTTCGTTTCTCTGCTGCAAGCAGGCCTCCACATCAGGCCCTCAGGCCCTCGCCTCTGCATGTAGGTCAGAGTTGCCACATGTTAGGGACCATCCTTGTCGATGGAGTTAGGCAGGTGCTATGAGGTGTTTCATCAGTCCATGATCACTATCCAGGCTGGCTATTAGAGTAGGGCTGAAAGTTCCAGAAGGGAGGAACAGACCTTAGGGAGGGGGAGGCCGAGAACAGAAGATAGAGCTCTGGTCCTGTAGACGCTTGGGGCATAGTTTTGAATTGGGGGTTCTCGTCATGTTCGCGTGGGCTGGGGTAGCGTTTCCGGACACTGTAGCGCCCCCAAGACTCGGTAGCTTCTCAGACTGTTGGTAAAGTCGAATTGATACAGACTTGCTGGCCTTGGAGGAAAGAGCCTGATTTGGTGCCACCCGAGGAGCCCGATGTGGCTTCTCTGAGTAGAAACCTCTGGAGGCGCCCCAGAAGGCCCAGGGCAAGATGGGAGCGTGAGCTGCTCCATGTGCTGGTGTTCGAGCAGTGACCGCCTTGGAGCCAGAGACTGCGGTGGGGCCAGGGGCCTTGGGAGCCCTGTCCTGACCCTATAGTGCCCTCACGGGGGCTTCCCACAGAGCCCAGACCCCTCCAGACCCCTCCTCCCAGCCCTGGTCCAGGAGCTAGCAGCGCGCTTCCTGTGGTGAAGATGGAGGACGGCTGGGCCCAGAGCCCCCCAGTGCCTGCATCCTGTCAGCTCAGCAAGTGGACCCACAGCCCCTCTGCCACCAGCGGCCAGGGGGGTGATGGAGAGACCAGAGGGGTCCGAGTGCCCAGCTGGGGTCCCATAGCTCAAGGTGAGGCCTGGGGGCATCTCTTAAGTCCTCCAGTGGGATTCTCAGCCCCACCGAGGTTTTGCCAGCCCACAGGGAAGGGAGCAGGTCCTTCTCAGGCAGTGACTCCCCTCTCTTCACCCACATCCTCCTAAATCCGGGCGCTTGCCTGGGAGCTTTCCATTGTAAGGACTTCTGTTTACAGAGATTTCCTGCCTGTCAGGAAACTGGCCACTACATACATGTGGGTCTTCCTACGCCACCCCTGGTCAGGGGCACAGATTGTGTCATTGCCCTGAAACAGTGAATCGAAGTCCCCCACAGGGTGTCCTGCCTGGCAGGCCTCCACACCTGGTGTAGGACTCGTCACCCTGCTGAAGGCAGGTTGGGGCAGCCAGCCTAGGGCCGGGCCAGGGGAACGTGCCCGAGATGGTGATAGGGCCATCTCCCCTGTCCCAGCCGGCAGTGCCTCGAGCTCACCCCTGGAAGCCCTGGAGGCCTGTCTGAAGGGCATTCCCCTGAGTGGGTCGTTACCTCCCCAGCCGCCGGCCGCCTCTGGATTCCGGAGCCCTCAGCCAGGAGACCCCGGGTCTCAGAGGCCCGAGCTTCAGCCCTGCAGATCACACAGTGAAGGTAGACCGGGCCCTGGGCTCAGGGGTGCTGAGGATGTCATTAGGCGCTCTGCTCCTCATCCTGGGCCCCTGGAGGTGCAGGCCCTTCTATAGCTCCTTACTGATGCCTCCTCTAAACATTCCCGAATGTGGTGGAAGCCCAACTCTTCCTGCCCGCTGCCCCCTCTGAGGGCTCTTACTAACTTTCTAGTCCCATGAGACCAACAGTTGGGTTCACGTGGGTTTTTTAACCAGTGCTTGAGCCCTTAACCTAAGGGGAGACCCTTGTGGGAGATCCTTTGGGATAGGTGTTCTGGGTGCCCACCTCCAGCCCAGGGCCCAGGGGACCTCTTGTCCAGTGGCTTTCTCATGATGTCAGCTGTGCTGTTTCCTGCAGAGGTGACTGTGGGGCCTCTTCTGGCTCTGAGTCTGCAGGGCTATGTGAGAGGCAGCCCCGCCCTCCCCTCAGGTCCCCGCAGCACCCCTCCCAGCTTCTCCTCATCCAGCAGCACCGATGGGGACCTGGATTTCCAGAGCCCTGGGGGCAGCCAGGGGCGTCCGCCTGGAAAAGGTGAGCTGGCAGGCCTGAGGCTGGGAGTCAGTCCTGGTGAAGCATGGGAGACCTCTCTGACCCAGCCCGGTCAGGCTGCCATGCCCGGCGTGTGGAGCAGAGCTGGGGAAGTGGAAGCAGGAGCAGACAGGGGACTTGTTGCAGGGTGGCGGTGGGTTGGTGGGGTGGGGTGGGGGTGCAGTATCCATTTTAGCGACTTGGCTCCGAAGGGCAGGACAACATCTGAGACCCCTTACAAAATAGAAAGAGGTCTTCTTTAGTGTCAGCTTCTTCCTTACCCCAGCCGTAAAGGAATGCCTGTAATACCGAACTGATCTCTGACTTAGGACAAATGTCCCAAGGTTCATGTAAAAGCACCTTAAGGAGTGTCTTGGTGACCTATGTCTCTCCAAGCCCCCCCCCCCGCCCCCCGCCATGCGGAGGCGGCCACGGTGAGCTGTCACACCTCTTTGGAATCTTGCGGGACTCTGTAGTGTCCCCTCTGGACCTTTGTCCCCACTTGAATCATCCAAGCGCTCTTCCTCTGCCTTGGCCACAGACACCGGGTCCCCCGTTGCCCGCCTCTGTATCCTGCCTCGTCTGTTGGCTGCGGAAGGCCTGGAGCTGCCCCAGGACTCTGCCCTGGGCCAGCGGGAGCCTTTGGAGCCGTGCTGGGGCCTCCAGTGCCCGTGGCCACCTGGATCCCTGCACCCACTGTGGCCAGCCGCTCGCTGTGGGGGCTTTCCCTCTCACAGGCGGTGGCATTCTATACACAGCTTTCCCACCTTGCTTTTTTTATTATCTCCCTTTGGCACCTTCCTGAATTCTGTCTATATGTCTCTCGGACACTAGCAGCACCGCGTTCGTCCTGACCACTGCGCAGTACCCATCCACAGGGGTCGTCAGCACGTGGCTTGTTTGTGTGGCCTCTGTGAGTTAACTTTGCTTTCTAAGGAACCCAAACCGCAGGAGAGTTCTTGCTGCCTTGTAGAAGCTTCCAGCCTCGCCGCCCAGCTCCCTCTGTTGCTCCAGAGCTCAGGGAAACCGCATCTGGGGCTTCTGTAATGGAACTCTGCCGTGCCAGCCCCACGCGGCAGCGCAAAGCTCCAGTACTCTCTCTTTCTTTGTGCCCTGCCTCGTCCGGCGTCAGCGAACGCCTTCAGGAGAGAGCGTGGCCACGATGTCAGCTCACGTAGGAAGGGCCTTTCCTTTTTCGGACTGTCCGTTCATCTGCTGCTTCCACAGCTCTGTCACTAGAAGTGCAATATTTGCAATTTATTTGTTTTTTCCCCCAAGTGGCCACTACACTAGCCCTGGCCTTCTCAACCCGCTACATCGTATCTGGAGGTGAAGGCACCTTTAGCGTTTCCCTGTGACTAGTGGAGGGGCCCTTACGGTGCTCGGTCCTCAGGGCTGTCTGTGGGCAAGGTAGCATGGTGGCCTCCCAAAGATGGAGCGCAGTGTCCGAGGGAGCCCAGCCTGTGCCTGTGGCTGATGGCCCTTGTCACAGCCCACTGACCAGGTTCTGTGTAGATGGCTCAGACAGGTTGGCCTGCCCAGAGCCGGGACAGACACGTGGTGGGGACAGGGCATGACAGGTCCAGTGCTCTGTGCCTCCTCCCGTGGCCCCAGCTGCCCTGGACACAGGGCTGTAGGCAAGGCTCCTGGGCTTCGCAGAGACTGAGCTCTGTCCATCCAAGATTGCAAATGTTGGATTTTTCATAGGAAGCCCAGTGGGCAGCTCCCCACTCCAGGGCCTGGAGAACTGTCTCAGAGAGATACCTGTGCTCAGGCCACAGTCAGCCTCGTCCTGGTCCTCAGCAGGGGACAGGGGGCCCCAGAGAGCGGAGCCCAAGAACTGGATGGCAGACAAGGAAGGTAAAGCACAGCTGCCCCAGTGTCTGAGAGCAGGGAAGGGCGACTCTCACACGGCCAGCCCTGGCCCTGCCTCCCCACGCAGCTGGCCGGCCCACATCCAGCCCTGAGAGGAGAAGATGCTCTGGAAATGGCCTGGGCAGAGGCTTGTGTGAGGCCAGGAAGCCGAACAGTGCTGCCAGCCTCTGAGTCGTGGGTGGAGTCAGGGCAGGATACCCAGGGCTGCATCGGGCCTGGAGCCCGGGCCGGGCTGGGGCTGGGGCTGGGGCCGAGGCTGGGGCCGGAGATGGGGCTGGGGGGCTGGAGCTGTAGCCAGGGCTGGGGCTGGGGGTCTGGGACCAGCCAAGAGGTGAATTGCAAGCCCTGCCATCTGCTCTGAGTTCAGGCCTGAGCCAGGGCCTCGGCAGCAGAGTACCTTTCGATCCTGACTGTGTCGGCCCCCCATGCCTTGGTGTCCAACACAGTCTCTGTGCTGTGGGGCCCCCAAGAGTCCAGGTGGCCAGATGTGGGGATAAAGAGGTCCTGGAAGATTTGGGTGGCTCCTGGGAACATCTGTAGGCCTGGTGTGTGTCCCACACCTGGAGCTCATGTGCCTGAGAAGCCAACAGTGGCAGAAGCTAGTCTCTGTCCAGTGACTTCCTTGCCTCAGTGCCCCATGGGGCATTTCATCGAAACAGGGCTGAGAGGCGAGGCCTGTGAGTCAGCTCACCTGGGACAGAGTCAGGGGGAAGCACCCACCAGGAGCTTCCGGCTGGGCAGCCCCCAGGCGCTTACCTCCGGCAGCGTGCCCGTCTGCTACCAGCGAGGACTCAAAGACCACGGGGCCACCAGGCCAGGGCCGTGGAGGTGGCTCCAAGATGGTGAGCTGACATCTGCCTTGGGGTTTCATGGCATGTCTTCCCTCCCAATAAAGTCTTCGACGAGGGACTAGATTCCCCCTTTAGTCTCCTCTGCTCCTTCCACCCCCGCCCAGTGCCCCGGCTGGCAGCCTGGGCTGCGTGCTGCGTGCTGGAGCGGGTGCATTCCCCAGACTGCTGGCTGCATGCCCCAAGGTGCGCTGAAGAAGACCGTAAACTGGATCGTGGAAAAGAAGGGGGGAGGATGGTTTTCAGCAGCTATCAGGTTTCTCTGGGAGACGACTGTTCTTTCCTTTATTGTAGTGGTTGCCTGGGGCCGTGGGGGTAGGGTGGCAGGGTGAGGGAATCTTTCTCCACTGTTGGCACTGTTCATTTGTACTTACAGCGGTGTTCCTTCCTAGCCCTGCCTGAGTAGGCTGGCAGGGTCCAGTTTATTTGGATAAATGTGGTATTTCTGAATATTCCCAGCAGAAAAGAACTGGCTCTGGGGAGCTTCCTGTGGACAGGACTGAGTCTCTGTTCTTGGACCACTGGTCCTGAGTGAAGCAAGTAGGAGGGGCCACCTGGCTCTAATACCCTGGGCCTGTCTGCAGCCAGCAGCTGGCTAGTACCAGGGACTTGAGACTCCAGGAAAGTTCCCTGCTGGCTTTGCTCCTCTCCACCTTCCATGGCCAGAGTGGGAGCTGTTCAGGGTCTCCCAGAGCTTGTGTGAGGCCGTTGGCTGACCTGAAAGGGGACCAGCTCTGCGTGCCTGTTCACTAAGGTAGACGGTCCTCCGGCCTGTCATCAGGCTGATGGACAGAATGTTCTGTTGTCATTTGCCCAGGTGCAGCCACGAAGCTGTCCCCGCTCCATTGTCTGGAGAACTCCCTGAAGGGGATCTTGCCTGGGAGGCCCTTACGCTTCGCCTGCTTGGCAGGTCCCAGCCCGAGCCCCAGCCCCGGCTCTAGCTCCAGCTTCAGCAGCTCAGAAGGAGACGAGCTCTGGCAGCTGCTCCCACAGGGTGAGCCTACAGGGAACAGAAGAGGCCAGGGAGCCATCTGCCGCCCACCCCCCACCGGGGTGCAGCCACTGCCCTGACACCGGCTTTGTGTTGCCAGAGAGGGACCGCCTTCCCGGCTGCAAGGCTCCTGGCCCTCTGTCCCCGCGCCCGGACGGCATCCCCACCGGCAGCAGCTCTGGAGAAGGCCCAGGGAGAACAGAGGCCGGGGACCACTGCAGGCCCAGTGCAGGTGAGCTGGGGGGCTCCTGGGAGGGGGCCTGTATTCTCACTTTGCCTGACTCTCGCCGAAGTTCTCTGCTTTTGTCTTGCCTGAGTTCCCTGCCAGTTGAGCTGCATCTGAGAGAGAAGGTAGGGCATCGTGCCCCAGGATTGTTCAACAAGTGTGTTGAATTAGAAAGCCGGGCAATGAACCTAATGTGTATATGTGCTCGCTCTATAACGTGCACGTCGTGTGCGCCGATAACGTCTGTTCACGTGTATAGTGTTGTGTTGGTCCCAGCCTATCGGAGGTGGCGCTCTCCCAGCCCATGTTACTTGTAGGGAGCCCCGTGGACATTGACCCCTCTGGGGCTAGTCCTGTGGCTCTTATAATCATAGGACGCATGTCAGCAAAAGCCATCAGGGAACTGGGAGGAGCGGGACTTATTACTGCAGTCCCCGCGGGGCACGCAGCATGGTCGCAGGTAGGGAGGCAGAGCGAGAGCAGCGCACGCACCTGGGCCTCAGCCTGTGTTTGGTTCCAGGGTGGGGTGTCCGGCCGTGGGTTCGCTCTTTACTGGTGAATTCAAAGCCTCAGAGCGGGAGTTAGGGCACGGGGAGGGAGAAGCGGGGGTGCTCAAGTGGCCAGTTACCTAAATGTAGGTGTCGCTGGGCCTTCTGACCGAGGGACATTCATGGCTCAGGTGGGGCTGATTCCTTGTCTGGGGGTTTGCTCATCGCTGTGTCGGGCAGCCAACAGTATGTTCAGCCAAGACAGATGTCTTCTGAATGGACGGCGCAGCGATCCAAAGCTCTGAGTCAGGCACTTCCACTGTGTGTCCGTGTGTGTGTGTGTGTATAATGAGGATGATCGTAATATACATTTTCCAAATTCGACAATAAACAAAAGCAGTGTCAACAGGGAGATTCTCCCACCTGGGAGAACTTAGAGGTTGTCCTGCCGTGAAAATGCTGCCTGCTCTCCCGGCAGCCTCGCTCCTCAATGCAGGCCCGACCCGGTGTTCCTTCCTGCAGGAAAAGCAGAAGTGAAGACGGGGGGCAGGTCCCAGTTGCCCTGGAGAGATGTGTACTCGGAAATCCCGGGCCAGCCTGGCCCCCTGGGCCGTGCTGGAGGAGGTAGGGGTGCGGTGAACAGTCGGGGACGGGAGCTCCCTCACGGCTCAGTGGGCCTAGTGGGACAGGGCAGAGTGGGCTGGGCACCGACCAGTTTCCCGTGAACCACGGGGCGCCGCCAGCACGTGCCTGGGGGACCCTCACTGGGGTGGGGCCTGCAGATCACGGCCTCTCTGTCTGCTCCCTCCGGCCTTCACCTCGGGCTAGAGCCAGAGGGGTCACTCCCTGGGCGCAGAGGACTCCAGAACTAATCCAGTGCACCCTCATCACACGTGCCCAGTGGGCCATTCGGCCAGGGTTAGACTCCCTGACAGGCCAGGCGTGTGTGTCCTGCATCCCATCTAACCAATTTGTGAAAGTTGAAAGTTCCATTTTTTAGGCCATGTCCAAATACCCGCAAATCAGATAGGGGGCTATCCCAGGTGCTCTGTGCTCTTTCTGCAGGGGCAGCTGGAAACCCCTGCCCTGCCCCTCAGCCGGAGAAAAGGCCCGGGGCGGGGCCCTGCCAGCCTCTTGGATCAGCCCCTGGGTCCCTGTCCTGGAAGCCCAGGGTCAGTGAAGAATCCAGGGGTCTGGCGCCTGGAAACGGAAGACCAAATGTTGCAGGTGAACTGGTGGCTTCCCCGTCCCCTCAAGTTGTCAGGAGCCCTGCGGGCACAGGGTGGGCAGAAGGTTGGCATCTGCAGTGGTCCCCCGCCTTCCTTCCCTGCTAATCAGCTCCTTCCCGTGGGGCAGGCTGGCCAGAAGCCTGGGGGAAGCTTGTACCTAGCAGCCTTCCAGCTCGTTCTGTCATAGGCAGGAAGGGTCTCACCCTGAACTCCAGATTGCTGTTTCATTCAGTGTTTTCTCACAGAAATAGCAGTCTTTTTCATAAAAGTACTTTCTAGAGGCAAGCCTACTAGTGTAGATGACCCCCAGAATCAAAGTCTGGGGTTTGAGGAGACCTTCCAGAGAGATGAGGAAACCGGCCCAGTAGTGTTGAGTGACGTGGCCCAGGGCGTCCGGAGAGACGGGGGTCTGCCTCACACCTGACCCCGAGGGAGCTCCTCCCCGTACCTGTTAGAGGCACGGAGGGAGCGCGTGGGGCTCAGTCTCCTGGCTCGCTGTGGGACCTGCGCCGAGACCCTCACCCCGGCCGCTTGGTTGGAGCTCCATGGCTGGCTCGCCGCTTCACTGCTCTGGAGGCACAGTCCCTCAGGTTCGGGTGGACCCGCCACGCTGCCAGCGTCCTAGCCCTTAGCTTAGATCCTTCCTGAAGACGCTGACCAGGCAGCATTCCAGGCCATCGGAGGTGCCCATGGTGCTCCTCAAGTCACTTCCTTCTCCTCGTCCTTCTGTCTGGAGCCTGGGCGTGCTGAAGAGGGGGCAGAGCTGGGCTGGGGTGCAGAGAAGCGGGGGAAAGCAAATCCTACCCCCCAGTCCGGCATGGTAACCAGGCTTTCATGTGAGGTTTGCCTGGGGTGGAGACCAGTTCCAAGGGGCCTTATGGTGAAGGATTAGGTGATTTTTTTAAAAAGTTAATTTAAGCTCTAAAATGCTCGGACTGTGACCTCAGAATAGGGAGGGCGGAGGTCAGGACGGCTGTGCTGTTGAGCAACAGTGCTGGCCCTGCTGCAGGCCCCTGGCCACCCCACTAGAAGCGTCCCTGCCCCAGGCTGCTCCGGCCCTCCGGGCCCCTCTCCCGGGTGCTGTCCACAGCCTTGGCCTCTTGCTGTCTGCCAAGCCTGCTCCAGACCCTGCCCTCTGATGCGGTAGGGCAGGGTTCGGTGGTCTGGGATGCCATTTGCTCTGAAAGGTGGTCCTTTTCCTAGCAGATGGCAAGGCCACTGACTGTCCTAGGAAAGCTTGAGACCCAGTCCATGGTTTACCCTGTCCGTGAATTTGGGGAGCAGCCAAGAGATGTGCCCCCTTTGATGTCCTGAGCACTGGCATCCGTATTCTTGAGCCTGAGTCATTTCCGTCCCGTCTAAAGCCAGGCCTCAGTGCTGTAGGGGCCCCTTGCGGGGAGAAAGGTTCTGACAGCCCGCGAACTCTCACCCTGTGTCCCTGCTTTGGTTTTAGCCGGGACCCACGGGAAGCCACTTCCCAGAGGCCTGCCGGAGCCACCCCCCGCGGCTGCCCTCCGCCCGGCTTTGCCGCAGGCACCCCCCCAGCCGTGCCCCTGCGGAAGCTCTCTGCAGCCCGAGCTCCGCAGCCTCGGCGCCGCCCTCTCGGAGAAGCTGGATCGGCTCGCCGCGGCCCTGGCAGGCCTGTCTCAGGAAGTAGCCACCATGAGGACCCAGGTGGATCGGCTAGGGAGGCGCCCTCGGGGCCCTGGGCTGAAGTGCCAGGCTTCCTGGCCATGGGCCCCCTCCCGGGGACCTCGCTGGGCCAACGGCCCTGCTCACAGGCACCAGCCCTACTGGAGACAGAAGGGCCCCGCCAGGCCGAAACCAAAGATCCTGCGTGGTCAGGCGGACGGAGGCAGGGCTGGTGACGCCTCAGGCCTTTCCTGCCGAAGGTTCCGCCCAGTATCTCAGCTGCCTCCAGATGCCCCCACGGCAGAACCTTCTGGGCCCAACTCCAGCCCTTCCCAGCAGCCACTCTCAGCACGCAGCTGCCGTGCCGTGGTGCCTGTGCATGCCTCCCTTGGACACACTGGGGGTCACCAGAGTCCCCCCACCCCTTCAGTGCCTACTGCCTTACCCCCACAGGTGGCTTCGGCACCCAGGGTCGATGCAGAGCCGCTGTTTGCAGCAGCGGTGCCGCCTGGGGCCCGAAGCCGGCCCAGGGATCCCAACGGCCTGATGGCGGGGGTCCAGAGAGCCCTTGAGGTGGAACTGTGGGGTGGGGAACACAGGGCCCCGAGGTGGGGGGCCCCTAACCACCTTCTTCATCAGCTCAGTCCTGCTGAAGCTGTCCCCAGCCTGGCCACTTCTCCTAGGGGCTGTTCCGCGCCCTCGCCCTGCTCCAGCCGAACCTTCCCCACTTCCGCGCCGTGAAGGGGCTGAGCACCCCTGACTCCAGGACGCTGTTCGCTCAGGGAGGCCGCTCTTCGGGGTGCATTTCTCAGCCACGCCTATGGCCTTCTTGGCTCAGGTTCGTTCAGATGCTGCTTTCCCGTCTTGTCCTTCCCCCCCCGGATCGGTCCTAGCTTGCAGGTGGCCAGTGTGCCCGCGCGCACGTGCGCACCGCGTTTGCCTAGACGCTCCAGCAGCCGCAGTGGGACCACGAGCGCCCTGCTTCCTCGCACCTGCCCTTCCTGATCTCAGCACTGAGGAGGGCTTGGCCCTCGCTTTCCTGGTACGTCAGGCGCATGGGTTTCACTTGGAGAGAACCCTGCCCCTCGGCTGAACCTGCGTTTGCCCGTGTGGAGTCTAACATGAGAGAAGTGGGGTACTGAGAGAAAGGCCCTTGGCTCCTAGGAAGGGGCCCCGCGGGGCCGGACCGGGACCGCTGTTGGGTCTGTTACCAGGATGAGGACCTAGTCGGCTCAGCTGCCTGCCTCTCCACACCCTCGAGAACTCCGCGGCCTCCCGGAAGGCTGGGAAGATCGGCCGCGGAACAGAATTCACAGATGGGTCCTTGGGAGAGCCCCGCACATTCTACCGTGAGCGCAGCCCACAGACCGGGCAGGGTAAACAACCGACACTCACTCCCACAGCCTGGAGGCCAGAGTCGGGGGTCAGGATGGTGGCCGGGCCGGTTCCTACTGACGTGGTGAGGGGGAGTTCGCCCCAGGGCTCCCTCCTGGCTTATCACCGGTCATTTTCATGTTCACGGGGCTTTCCCCCTTTGTGTAGGGACAGTGACCGTGTCAGATGGGGCCTGCCCTGATGCCCTCACTGTGACTTGATGACCTCTTTAAAACCCTATCTCCAGATAAGGTCACATTCTTAGGTACTGGGAGTTAGGACTTCATCATGAATTTGGGGGGCACGATTCAAAGAATAACACGTGTAAGGGACTGGGTTAGTCTTCTTGAGTTCGTCTCGGGAGAAGAAGGCATGACTAAGGTGTCTCCAGGCCAGAGGGGCCTGCTCTGGGCCCCACCCCTCGCGTGGCACTCGGTCGTGTATTGGGAGTACTGCTGTGGCTTACCTGCCTCACATCCTTCCCCAGGGTCAGATCTTTTCCCCCAGCCTTATGTTCCCACTTTCGTCCTTACGAAAGGTGAAGGTGAGAAGAGGTGAAGAATCTTCGGGAATTGTCTGTGTACACGTTGCCCAGGAGGGGCCGCCCGGCCCGCTCTGCTGTCGGGGAACACAGGTGCCGGTGCTGAGGCCAAGCCAACGCGGGGCCCAAAGGGGCCGTAGCCCTGTGGCTGCTGTGCCTGCTCGGGCTCGCGGGACACGCGCAGGGCCCGGCCTGTGCTCCCGGTCGCCCCCGTGGCAGCAGTGCAGGAGGGAAGGGCTGGGCTGACAGCCTGTCCCTGGATGGGCTGATTGCCATGTGTTCAGGACTGAGTCAGTCCCAGGAACCGGCTCGGAAGCTCATGTCTAGAAGGTCACGTAATTGGATGCTTCGAATAGGCAGTGTTTTCACATCTAGCCGCAGTTGACAAGAGAATAAGGAATAGAAAACTTCTAGATTTTCCACCCAAAGACCTCAGGAAGATGAGCCCGTTCCTTTTCAGGCTTCAGCGAGCGAGGCTGGGCCTGTTTCGGAGCCCGTGGAAAGGGGAGGACAGGGCTGGGGGAGGGGGGGCGGAGGGTGCAGTCAGGAGCAGAGTTCTGGGCGCCCCTGCTCACCTGCTGGGTGACCCTCCTTGCAGCCTTCATCTCCGCAGCAGACAGGGATGCTCGGGGTGAGCCCGGTCTCAGTGGTCCAGATCCCATCCAACCATGTAGGAAGTTCAAGTCTTTGTTTTTTCTTTTTGTTTTTTAAGAATGTGGAAAACAAGTAATAAAATGAATGGTGAGAAGCTTCCTGATCTGCGTGTTTGCCTCACAGGTGCACTGCCGCACAAGCACAAAACCCTTTTACGGTTGTTAACGAGAAAATCGAGACTCACTAATTTGGTGGGACATCTGTGTGCGGTTTAGTCCGTGTGCATCTCCGTCACCTGCTTCACGAGGAAATGCGGTCTTTGGTGAGGAGGACAGAGGGGCCTTTCTGAACTCAGGAATTCCAGGGGTCTGGGGGGGCAGGGGCGGGGAGAGCAGAGAAGGCTCTAACTCTGCCTGCCCTCTTGGTGGGAAGTCGCTCGGAGAATGGCTCCCAGCTGACCCGGGTACAAACCTCGCCCACCCCGAGCTCAAGGCAGGGGTCCTTGAGGACTGCCCTCTGCTGCCTTCCAGCCTGAGGCCCGGAAAAGTGAGAAGGGGCGCAGCCTATCAGAGTCTGAGCGGGCTCCCCACAGCCTCCAGGCCGGCGCTGGAGGGCTCCAGTGGAAGGGGGGCTGCCGTGGGGTGGGAGCGCGCATGGACCACAGTTTGCTGCCCGATGCCTGATGTCACCACTCCCTCCCGGAGGCGCTTGGCACACTGGCAGACCAGACTTTACTCCACCTTTCTGTGTCTGTTCCAGACGTGGCTTCTGTAAAGAGCCTACGGTTGGATTTTATTTTTTAATCCAGCTGGACAAATTCTTTTCTTTATTTAGAGCCCTTAATCCATTTATGTGTAATTATGATAGATTTAGATTTAAATATACAGTCTTATTTTGTGCTTATGTTTGTCTCGCTTGTTCTGGGTTTTTTCTTCCCGTTCCTGCCTTCTTTTTATTTTATTTTTTTTAAGATTTTATTTATTTGAGAGAGAGAGAGAGAGAGAAAGGGAGGAGCAGAGGGAGAAGCAGACTCCCCGCTGAGCACAGAGCCTGGAGCGGGGCTCTATCCCACGACCCCGAGGTCATGACCAGAGCCAAAATCGAATCAGATGCTTAACTGACTGAGCCACCCAGGCGCCCCTCCTGCCTTCTTTTAAATTGACGGGCTTGTGGATTTTGTCTGTGTTTAATCATTTCATCTTCCCTCTGCTAGCCTCAACATTTAAAGAACTAGGAGGAAAACCATCCAAATTTACAATCATATTTGGGCATTTTTAGCATATCTTTTTCAGAATTTGACAGAAGCAGAGCAGGAAAGATATAGATTTGAACAAGCCAACTAATGAAGTCGGCTTGATGGATGAATATATAGAACACTGAACCACAGAAGCCCAGTATATACCCTCTGTTCAAATATACACAGGACATTTATAAAAGTGACCGTATGCTAAGCCCTAGACCAGTTTAAACAAATTTAAAAGTACTAGGATTATACAGAATATGTTCTCTGACCATATTTTACTATCAAGAATCTTTGATTGCTTCCATACTAGAAGCAATTTTTTTTTAAAGATTTTATTTATTTATTTGACAGAGATAGAGACAGCCAGCGAGAGAGGGAACACAAGCAGGGGGAGTGTGGGAGAGGAAGAAGCAGGCTCATAGCGGAGGAGCCTGATGTGGGGCTCGATCCCACAACGCCGGGATCACGCCCTGAGCCGAAGGCAGACGCTTAACCGCTGTGCCACCCAGGCGTCCCTAGAAGCAATTTTTTTATGAGAAATTCTTATATATTCAAAATCAAGCATTAGGCTCCTTGATAACCCATGTGTCAAAGAATAAGGTATAAGAAAGTACCCTGTATCAAACCTTGTAGGAAGCTAATTCAGTACTTAGAAACGTGACGGCGCACACAGGTATGTGAAAAAGGAAAGGCTGGGAATTTGCAAGGAGGTACAAATAGGGTAGCAAAGGGAATCCCCCCCCAGAAAGGTAAGGGCATGTAAAAAGAAGAAATCCGTGCAGCAGCATACATAGAGTAGATCCAATCAAGAAAGCCAAGAACTAATAAAACCGACCGGCTTGTGGTGTCATTTATCAATTAACAAAGAGAAGGCACAATAACCAATCTCAGGAGTGAAGAAAGTGACATCACTACAGAGGCTCCTACAGACCAAATAAAAGAATACATTTCAAGCAACTCTTTGCCAAAAGTTTGACAATTCAATTACAATATACAACTCCCGCGAGAATACAACTTAACAAAACAGACTCAAGAAGAAATAGGAAATCCGAATTGTTCCCTACCATGGAAAAATTGCTTCTGTGATCATACATTTCCCATAAGGGAAGCTACAGACCCAGGAGGCTTCCCTTGTAAATTCCACTTCACATTTGAGGTTATTTCAATAATCAGACTGTATAGGAAGTTCAAGTCTTTATTTTTTTTTTAAAGAATGTGGAAAATAAGTAATAAAATAAGTGGTAAAACTCTCCCGGTCTTCACCTGTGTTCTTCCCACAGGTCCACCGCCACACAAACATAGCGTCCCAGAGAACACACTTTTTGCTTCCTTTTATGAAACTAGCATAATCCTGAAGCCAAACTTGAGGACAGTACCAGAGAAAATCACAGGCTAAGCTACAGTTACGGAGCAGCAACAATTCTAAAAAAAAAGTTTATCAAACAATCTAGCAGTTTATAAAACGAAAATATGACAGAGTTGGGTTTCTCACAGAGGTTCACAGATGGTTTTAGCATTTGAAAATCACTCGTGGTAACCCACAGTCATGAAGGAAAGCATCATGTGGTCATCTCTATAGCTGCAGAAAGATCGTTTGATAAGAGCCAACATCCGTAAATAAATGAGGATGAGAAAGGAAATTTCTTAATTTGATAAAGATTATCTACAAAAAAAAAAAAAAACGAAACCCAACCTTATAGCAAATAATACTTAATGGTGGAATATTGAAGTGTTTGCTCGGATCAGAAGCAAGAAAAGGAGCCCACCCTTATGCTCTTATTCAGCATTACAATGGGTGTGCCAGGATAGTAAGACATGGCAAAAAGAAGGTATGAGGACCAGAAAAGAAAAAACAATAGCGCCATCACTCACAGGTGATTGGACTATAAACATAGATAACCGAAAGGAATCTACAGATAAATGATTAAGCTTAAGAGTTTATAGGGTAACTGGCTAAAACCCAATATGCCAAAATAAGTTGTATTTGCATGTATCCACAACTAGCAGAAAAGAAAAAATTAAATTTTCATTTACAGTAACACAAAATTCAAGTATCTAGGGATAATATCCACGGAAGATTTATACGGAGAAAACTATTGGGCACTTTTTAAATGATTTTCTGTTCTTTGTTCCTCAGAACACTTTAGGTAGATATAAATTAGATTATTACCAGTCTTACTGAACAGAGGAGGAAACTGAAGCACAGAGAGGTTAATAAACTTGCTCAAGGTCACACAGCTGGTGGGGGATTGAGCTGTGCTGGGAGCTGCGGTAATCTGGCTTCAGAACATGGCAGGGGAAGAGCACCCTGAAGGCTGTGTCTTCAGGCTGGATCTGGTCGAGTCTGAAGCCGTTCAGGGAGGAAGAAAAAACATCCACGTTTAACCTAACCTGCAGCATTTTTTTGTATGTTATTTGTTAACTGTCTGCTCCCCGCCTCCTGTTATAAATTCTACCAATGAGAGCAGATGCGTATTGTTCACCCACCCACACGGGGTGGGGGGGGATTGGGGGGCAGAGTCGGGGTTTGATAAACATGTGCTGTATTTGGATAACGTTTTCATCTGGAATTGGGACCCCGGGGAGCAAGGGCCTTGGATTCTAACTGATACTGCGAGCTGGTACCATCGGCACTGGCACCGGGAGCTCAGCACTATTTCCCTGTGTTAACAGGCTGGTCATGCCTCCTTACAGGAAAGAAGTTAGAGATGGCTTCCTTCCTAGTCCTGGAGCCTCGCCACCACCCCCCGGACTCAGACACCCCATCCTCTCCACTGTAAAGTTATAAAATGTTTCGGACTGGGCGGTAATCTTTAAGGTGGTGAAGGACAGGAGGGCCCTAGAGCTGCGGTCCTCATCCCTCCCTGCACACTGGTAAAGGTTTCAAGAAAGCTGCTTCCCGCCCAACGTACAGATTCTAGTTCTATTGGTCTGGAGTGGGGCCCAGCATTGATATTTCTGTCTTTCTATCAATCTATCACCTATCTTTAGACTTTCAGGCTATTGTGAGCAGAAAGGGAGGCTCTTCCTGGTCTGGGATGGCTCTCGCCGTCGGTCACCTCGCAGGGGACCGCGCGGGCTGGGCTCGGTCATTTCCGGAGCCGCATCTCCGGAGTCCTGGCCAAGCTGGGATCTGGACGACAGACCGGGCCTCAGCGCCACCCGCAGGGAAGGACGAGCACTCACAGCTGGCAGGCTGTTCGCGCGGTGCAGGTGCCGGAAGAGAGGCTGAGAGCTGGGGGTCGGCCCCTCTTGCTCCAAACGCAACTTCAAGGGCCCCCTCGGAGCGCCCACTGTCCTGCACAGGAGGCCATCCTGTGTTCCCGGCTCCTGCGGCCACCATGCTGGGGGGCGGTGTGGGGCAGCTCCTCCAGACTCCCCAGAGGGCACGGAACCGAGTCCTAGGCGGTAGGCTGGCTGGCACCCAGAGCCTTCCGTGAGCGGCCGGGACACTCGCCACCCTGCACTCCCCCACGGACTTCTGTTCCAGCCGCGCTGGGCTTCTCGCCGCTCCCTGTGCAAGCTGAGCCCGTGCAGGTGCCTTGCTGCTCCCCGCCAGCAGTCCCCTTCTTCGACGGTCACGTTTTGTTTGACTAAGTCCACTTTATTAGTAAAGTCCAACGTGGGTGCCTGCACCGAGATTCCTGCCCTCAGAAGGGATAAAGTCACAACAGCGACGGCACGTATGCAGTAAGCACGCCCTATGTCCAGGAACGGTGCTAAGGGCTTGCAAGGTATTTAATCCTCTGAGCAATCTTAAAAGGTAAAGTGTGTTATCCCCTTTTTATGCGTTAAAGTACTGAGCTTCAGAGGTACTGAGTTTGGGAGCTTGTCCTAAATCCCAAATCTCAGAGGTAGTGGGGACTGACTCCTCCTGTCGTTGGCTGCTGCTCTCTGCTGCCCCCTTCCGTTACTGTAGCCTCCATGTTTCCACGTGACCCTGTTGTTTCCCATTATAATTCTATCACTGACAATATTCCAGGCAACTGAGGCCCATCATTTATTTAGACATCTTTCTACTGCTTGATGTTTGCCTTGCAGTGAACAGCTTTGTGCTTGTGGCTTTTTTCCTGCTTTCAGATCTCCAGAAATAGGCTCACTGAACATGTGCATTTTAGGGATCTGACAGGGAAAGTCTATTGTTTCTAAACGTATTATTTCTTTGACATTAACAGTAGCTAGCTGTATCAGTTTTACAAATATATATCATGGAGTGGAACTGATATTTTTCCCTTTAATTTCAACCCTGCAGAAAACGGGAGAGAACCCTACAATAAACATCCGTATATACTTCACCCAGGATTCACCAGATGTGAATATTTGCCCACAGTTGCATTATCGGTCTCTCTTTCCCTTTCTCTTTCCATATATATGTACAAATTTTTTCTTTTTTGCTGAACCATTTGTAGGTATATTTCAGACATCAGGGTATTTCACCACAAAATATTTCATCATATATATCTTTTTTTTTTAAGATTTTATTTATTTATTTGACAGAGATAGAGACAGCCAGCGAGAGAGGGAACACAAGCAGGGGGAGTGGGAGAGGAAGAAGCAGGCTCATAGCGGAAGAGCCTGATGTGGGGCTCGATCCCAGAACGCCGGGATCACGCCCTGAGCCGAAGGCAGACGCTTAACCGCTGTGCCACCCAGGCGCCCCTCATCATATATATCTTAAGAGGAACAATCTCCCACATAATCATACTACTGCTAACGCCCTGCAAGAAACTGAATATTGAGATAATAACATCACTGCACAGGGGCACCTCGGTTAAGCATCCGACTCAGTTTGGGCTCAGGTCCTGATCTCAGGGTGGTGAGATTGAGCCCCACGTCAGGCTCCACACTCAGATATTCTTTCCTTCTCCCTCTGCCCTTCCCCCACGTGCGCTCTCTCTCTAACATAATTAAATCTTAAAAAAGATCACTGCACAATGCATATATTCAGATTTCTTCAATTGTCCCCAGAATAATTTTACAGTTTTTCTGTCCATGATTCAACTAAGAATCATGCATTGTATTTGATGGCCATGTCTCTTTTTCGTCTCTCTTAATCTAGAACTTTCCCTTACTCTTTTTTCTTCCATGATATTAACATTTCTTTCTTTTTTCTTTTTTAGGGTTTTATTTATTTATTTGACAGACAGAGAGAGACCATAAGCAGTGGGGAGCAGCCGAGGCAGAGGGACAAGCAGCCTTCCCGTTGAGGAGGGAGCCTGGGGCTTGATCCCAGGACCCCGGGATCATGACTTGAGCTGAAGGCAGATGCTCAGCCGACTGAGCCGCCCAGGCCCCCTGTTTTAGACAAATTAACAGGAATCTCTTTGCAGTGAAAGGTGGGACCCGGTGTTCCGCAGCATCTAGAGATCGCTCATGTGCGGTTCTCAAACCTGACCGCGCCCGGGGGTGAGGGCGGCTCTGGTGCAGAGCGCAGCTGCCCCCCACCCCGTCTTGATGCGCGTCAGCAGTTCTGGGACAGGCCCCAGGAATGGGTGCCTTCCTCCCAGACTCCTCGCCTGCGGGTCCTCTCGCTGGGAGCTAAGTCCTCAGCATTCTGGGGCCCCAGGGAAGGAGAGGCCGGTCTCTGAGCTAGCTGACTCGGAGCCCTCCAAATGCTATTGCTTATGACATACACGATTAAAAGTAGGCCTGAGGCTCCTGGGCTCAGTCGGGTAAGTGTCTGACTGCTGATCTTGGCTCAGGTCCTGATCTCAGGGTTGTGAGTTCAAGACCTGCTCTGGGCATGGAGCCTGCTTTAAAAAGAAAAAAAGTAGGTCTGCTGTGGGAATTAGACTTAATGTTATCACTACTATCTGAGAGAGAGATGCCGCCTAATGAGAGAGGAACGTCCACAGTGCCGAAGTTAGACTGTCCGACCTGCCCTCATGTGCCCCTTGCATGAACCACATCCCACCTGTGCCTATTGCTCATGGGCAACTTTTCTCCTAAAATCCACCCCCTCCTCTTTAGTCCTATTTCCTTATTCTCTCATTAACGTGGTTCTTCACTTTGGGCCTCTCCACCTTTGCTGTGAGCCCTGTTTATAGAGCCATCCTAGTAAGGGGAAGAGAATATTCTGGAACACTCATGTGGGAGGCTTTCCCTCTGCTCTGCTCAGCAACATGAAAGGTGTTGCCTATGAGTTAGTGCTTAAGACAGACAACAACAAGCCCATGCCAAAATACCAAACAAACCAGCCAGTTAGGGTCCATCCACCCTCCCAGTCTCAGACGAGTTGGGAGGATGCCCTTCTGCACTTACCAACGCTCTCTCTCTTTCTCAGGTGCCGTGGTCATACCGCGTCTTCTTTCCCAGACCCCTACTCCTGTAAAACCCGGACCCCTAGCCCCAGAGGGTCTCCATTTTAGATTAAGAAATTATGAGTTTAGAACTCTGGCATTTACCTCAGAACCACTAAACTGACCATGGAGAACAGCCTCCCACGTGCCCCCATGATCCCACCTCTTGGTGTTTAGTCCTTGGTGTGATCCCCTCCTCTGAATGTGGGCAGGAACCTGTAACATGGCCTCTGACAGATGGAATATGACAAAGGTGACGGATGTCACTGCCACGGTCACATTAGGTTTGAAGAGTCTGAGTCTTACCAGCAGACACTCTCTTGGCCTAATGAAGTAAGCACCGTGTTGAGAAGCCCACACGAACACAGACACCTTCAGAAGAGCTGCAGGTGACCTCGGATCCAGGGTGGCCTCCAGCCATCACCCAGCGGGGAGCCACAGCCCCCAGTCCTGCAGCCACGGGAAATGCATCTGCCAGGCTGAGTGAGTCCAGAGCGGATTCCTCCCAGCTGAGCCTCGGATGAGAAAGCAGCTGGGCTGACCCCCTGATTGGACCCTGGGGACCCTGAGCAGATGACCCAGCTGGGCTGTGCTTGGACTTCTGACCCGCAGAAGCTGTCAGATAACTGTGTTGTTTCCAGCCACCGAGCGTGTGGCTCTCTGTCCTGCAGCAACAGATTAGAAGTACGCTTCCATGTGCCAGCTCCGTCGTCTTCATATAGGAATCTTCATTCTGATCGTTTATAAAACGTCATGACAGAAGATCTGGGAAAGGCAAGAGTATGAAGAAGAACTGCAGATAGCCCACAATATCTCACACTTCTCGAGTGCTGACCATGTGGCAGGGACAGAGCACCCGGTTAAGACCATGTGATGCCGGCCCCCGGTCACAGCGGATCAAAGCGGGGGTAAACGTGACCTCAGCTTAGCCGCTGTTTCTCTTCCAGGAATTTGGAACTGACCACACTGGTAGCAGGTAAACGTGGAAGCCGTGGGAGGCCACTTTCACCATGCCACGGGAAAAAAGAGGAAGGAAAGCTGGTCCGTGGAGAAGGAATGAACAGATGCAGAGAAGCAGGGGTGAGAAAACCCCTGTCTGGTGAGTCACCCCAGCGGAAAGCGGCCGTCCCAAGGGTGCACTGCCCTCGCTGGGGAACAGCGCGGACTGCCAGCGTCCCTTCGGGGAGCCAGCGACTTGGAGGAGCTCAGCCAGCACCTGTGAGAGGAAAGGTCAGGATTCCAGCAGCCTCCTGCCCCTCAGAGGACACTGTGCCAGACGACACCACTGCCAGCCTAACGAGACCTTTCTTCTTCCCCTCCAGCCTGCCATCCCCCGGGAGGGCCAACTGAGGCAGGGAGAGTGAGGAGGAGTGGGGAAGGTCGGGGTGGAGAGACACTGAGGCCTGCGGCTCCTTCCCGTCAGTCTACAGAGGCACAGCCAGCCCCGAGCGGGAGGGGGTTCAATCAAACCAGACGGAAAATGAGGTGCACCTGCCGCACGGTGCGGAGTGGCAGACTGTCCACAAAGACGGCCGCGGCCCCTCCCGCTCTGCCACGTGACTGCTGCTGTCTGCTCCGGGGTGGCTTCCTGCCTCTTGAACCTGGCTGGCCTTGTGACTTGGTTTGATGGAGAGAACGCACCAGAAGTGACATCGTGCACGTCTCAGAGCCAAGTCCTCACAGACTCTGGTCCCTCCCACCTCTTGAAATACAGAGGCACCCCGTTAGGGAGCCCGGGGCAGCCTCCTGGAGCAGGAGGGGCCCAGCCAAAGCAGCGCCAACCCCCAGACACCGGAATGGGGCCAACTGGGACCAGCCAGGCTCTGTTGAGCCCCAAAGCCACAGGATGACTGCATCTGCGTGGACCCCAGCTGAGAGCGGCCCAGGGTGCTGACCCACCGTGAGCACCGGCCCGTTTTGGAGTGATTTGTTGTACCGCAGTGTAAACCCGGTACCGTGGAGATGGCAGACCTGATAGAACGTGTTCCGATGTGATGAGGGGAGAACAAGATAGTGTTTCTCTTGCCTCTTGCTCCCCAACTACCCAGCCCAGCTCACTGATGAACCAGATGCGTTTGCAAAAGGCAGATCCCCACGGTGATACTGGACAGGTCCTCGGAGTTTTCCCCCAGGTCTTCTCAGGTGCCTACTTGACTTAAAATGGATCCTTCGAGTTTCTGGCCGTCTCCCTGTCCCACTCAGCAGTGGCTGTCCAGGCATCACCCCACAGAGCTGTGGACAGCTCAGAGGACTAGCACGGACCCAGGAGGAGAGGAGAAGCCTGCGTCCTGACCAGGAATACAAGTGGGGGTGAGGGTGAGCCCTCACTCTTCTGTTTGCTTCCCGAAACAAAGCTCGGGGGAGCCAGAGAAGCATCGGGCGGGCAGCTGGGGGAGAGCTGTAACGTGAAGAGCCCCTAGTCAGGCTGTTCTTCCCAGAGGGGGGCAGCTCATGAGTGTGCAACCTGGGCTTTCTGGGTCCACCCAGCTAGGCCTCCCAGGGGTGCACTCTGGCCCCCAGGCCTCGCCAGGTGGGTGGGCCTCCGTCTTGGAGGCAAAGCAGGGGCTGGGGATGGGAGTCCTTTGGCTAATTATCTGGATCTGGCCCCAGGCTCTCAGCCCCCTAAGTTGTGGGTTTGAATATCTCACCCCCCCTAGGCTGCCAAACGAGAAGGTGGTTACAGAGCAGGGGTGTTTGTCTGGCCCCACAGTGGTCCCCAAATTGCCTTTAGGCTGGTCCTGCAGTAGGGGCAGTCCGGGCCCAGCGTCACAGGGGGAACCGGACATCTGGTAGCAGGGCCAGCTCTGGAAGACCCTCACATTCCACCTCTCCTTTCCCCCCACCCTTCAGTCCCAGCAGGGGTCTCTCTCCTTCTCTAGCCTTTGCTCTCACATGTGTGGGATGAGGGGTTAAAGTTGGTTCTTAAGCCAGCTTCAGGGACCTCGAGGGCCATGGATGGGCTTGCACAGGTGTCCACGTTCCCTCTGAACTGACATGCACACTATTATTTCTACACCACTTTTCTGAGGAGAGCTTTAAGCAACTTAACAATGTGCTTGGTTAGGCAATACAGAAGGTTAGGAACGTCTGCTCTAGAAAATTCCCAGTCCCCTCTGACACTTGGCTCTTGCTTTCCCTTTCAGTACCCTCCCCAAGTGTCCTCTTCTCCTCTCGGTCTGTGCGGCTGGCTTTTCACCTAGGAGCATACGCGGAGAGCGGCTCCGAGAACCACAATAAAGATGGCACATGACAATAAGGCTGTTACGTGACAATAAGGCTGTTAGCGTGGGAGAGACGTGATGTATGTGGCATATACCAGACATCCAACTGGGACAGAGGATCCGAGCAGTAACCTTAGCTTTAAGCGTTCTGGCAGCCAAGGGAGAAAAGTAGATTGGGGCATATTGAGTAATTCTCTAGAATTTGCACTTTGGCTGTCACTGCAACTTAGCCCAAAGCTTTAACTCTGAGCAGGTGGACTCTAGGCCCTAAGGCTCCCTAGCGGGGCAGAGATTTTGAGAAAGGTGGGCTTTCTGAAGGCTCTCTTCTTCCCACCACCCTGTTCAATAAGCTTGCTGTCCAGGGAAGGCACCAGGTCCCGGGAATCCAGAGGAGTACATACCACACCTGGCCTGAGCTACTCGCGGGGGGCTGGGGAAGACAAGGCCCTCACACCCAGATGGCTTACCCGTTCCGAACCTCACCTTCTGTACCTGTGAGATGAGCATACTAATTCCCCATCAAAGGTGACGGGAGAATTCAGCGAGAGCCTGGGTCACAGTAAGCCCGTAGTAACGTTGAGCTGTGTGGAAATGACTGCATGCATGTCTGGTAAAGTGGCAACCAGCAGGTCCCCAGGGACTCGAAAAGGAGATCCCTGTGGCTGGGCCCTCAAGACAGGCCACCCTGAGGAGGGGACCCCCATCTGGGCTTAAAGAGGAAGTCAGGGTGGGTGGGCACTTCATGATGGGGAAACCAAGGGAGGCAAGGAGGGGAGATGGAAAGGCCTTGGCAGGCTCGGGAGACAAGAGCAAGATCTGTTGGGGGTAAGGGAGGGTTTGTACCCAGGAAGTTTGGAGAATAAGTTCAAAAGGGGTTGTCGGGCCAACTGCAGAAGGCTTTGGATTAAAACCACAAACGTGTATTGAGTGCTGGCTGGGCAATGGGTGCCAGGCTGGGCACCAAGGGAGCTCCCAACCCGTGGCAGGAGACGGATGCATGCAGAGCAGACATAAGACAATGCGCCAACCACTCCGGGGTTTGGCTATTCTGACTCAAGATGCACTTAAGTTATAGGAAATGAATGAAAGTGTATATAGCAGGCTATATAAGTACCAAGTTAAAGGAAGACCAACCCCTCAGTTTTTGGATAAATTGCGAGGTAGGAGCAGCTGAAGACCAGACCTGATCGAAGATATCGATAGTCCAGGTGGCCCACAAGCCTGGACCTGTGTGGATGGCCAAGTGCCGCAGGGGGAACGTGCATCAGGACTACAAGTGTGCCTTGGTGGCGAGAACCATTGTTCTGGAAGAAAGGATCCCTATGGCCCAGCCTACTCAGAGAGAGTCAGCCTCATCCTCTAAAACTATAGCCTTCTGGGAAGAAGCCATGGCACAATGGTGGTCTCCAAGGGCCCCCCGACAGCCCTCCAGGGAAAGCTTGGGAGGAGAAATCCCAGCAGGAGAAAGGGGGCTCTGCGCTAGTCAGGAACTGCCTCCCTGGGCTGGAGGAGAGCCCAGGGTCTGGCTTCTGGAGAGCCTGAAGGAGAATCCAATTTGCAATGCTCCTAATGATGTTACATAATGACGTTATGTAAGCCCGTGACATAAATCCGTGTTCTGGTGTCGACCAAGAATGCCCCTGCCCTGAAGCTGACCTAAGCCTAGTCTGAAGCTCTGGCCTCTGTTGGGTAGTTGGGAAAATCTGTTTCCTAAAAGCTTTCCATCAGGCCCTGACGGCAGTGCCTTTTCTGCCCAGTGCCCCCTCTCCCCAGTTGCTGCTTCTCAACTCTGCATGGCCACAGCACGCACCAGCCTTTCCCCAGACAAAAGCTCTCAGGAAAAGATAGGATGTCACCTATTTACCACAGAGGGATCACCTCTGACTGTGAAGTAGAAGACTTGTCTCTGGTTAAAGAAATTCCAAGGATAAATAGAGAGCGAAGAGTCATTTTTCTCCCACCCTGGGGGGGCGGGGGCATTGTCTCCCTCCCAGGCCCTCGGAATCACTTTCCTCCCAGACAGCATCTGCCATGCTGTGACCACAGGCCAGGTTCTGCCTCGACACCAAGGAGGGGTCTTGAGTAACCAGGGGCAGGAAGAACTTGCCCTACTGGAGACCAACCTGTCCTCTGCCCTCCCTGTCCCACCGTGTCCTGCCCGGCTTCAGTCTGCCCATACTCTCCCCCAGGATCCTGGCGGGGACCCCGCCCCCCCCAGCTCCACCATCCCTCCAAACCACCCCCGCCAGCCCCTCTTCAAACTCGCTCACCCCTCGAGGGAAGCCTCACTGCTGTGTGGCTCCTCCACGCTCTATCTCTTCAGAGTTAAGCCCCAGAGCAGGCAGGTGCACGCACACACACACACGTTTGCGTGCGGTTTACAGAAACACTAGGCAAAGCCGTCATGTTTGATGGAAGATTGCTCCGTTCTCTGATGCTCCTACAGTCACTTGAAAGACAGCTGTGCTTTTTTGTTTGTTTATGGTCATGCCAAAGCTATTTCACTGTTAGAGAAGTAAGGAAATGTAAATTTAAAAACTACTTGTGGAATAAAGGAACACAAAGCAAAATTTTTGTCTTTCGGCTTCTTTGAACGCTAGGATGCATCTCCAAAAATGCCCAGCCGATCGCCGTGCCAGTACAAGAGCTCGGGGGAACGCAAGCCGCTGGAGAGCCCAGGTCCGCTTCTGCCGGCGTCTGGTCAGAACCCCTGCCCGCAGCCCTCCCCTGACGGACAGAGCTGGCCCCGTCTCCGTCCCGTCCCCGACCGTCCCCGCCCAACGCCAGGACCCCGAATTCCCGCCTCTCCTCCTCAAGCTGTGGCTCGGCATCGCAGTGAAGCTCTGTATTCTGGGTTGAACCCTGTCCCCTAAAGAGACGTGTTGAAGCCCTAAACCTCGGTCCCCGTGAAGGTGGCCTTATGTGGAAATGGGGTCTTTGCGGGTGTCATCAAGTTAAAATGAGGCCATTTGGGTGGGCTAATCTAATGTGACTGGATCCCTCTAAGAGGAGACACGGAGACAGATATACACACACAAGACCACGTGGGAACGGGGGCAGAGATGGCAGTGATGTGCCTACAAGCTGTCAACCTCAGAAGCTAAACAGCAAAGAGTATCCAGCAGCAAATGAGCTCATTTGGGAATAGCACAGGAATCGCAACTCGGAACACACCAAGGATGGGGAACCATGGGCAAGTCTGGAGAGCAAAGGTGGACCCTGACTTTTATAGAGGAAAGGGGGAATTTGGGAAGGGGGTATTATGAACAAAAGTTCATTGCAGGAAAATGGGAGCCCAGAGTGGTGGCGGCCTCTCATTGGCTGCAGGAGATTGAAATGGTGACCTCTCATTGGCTGTAAGAGCTTGAAGTGGTGCCTTCTCATTGGCTGCAGGAGATTGAAATGGTGACCTCTCGTTGGCTGTAAGAGCTTGAAGTGGTGCCTTCTCATTGGCTGCAGGAGATTGAAATGGTGCCCTCTCATTGGCTGCAGGAGGTTGAAGTGGTGACCTCTCATTGGCTGCAGGTGAGGGCAGCTTGCTGCTGTGGGGCTGAGAGGAAATCTTCCTTCTGCTGTAGGAGGTGAGCTACTGCGGGTGGTAGTGCATGATAGCCATCCCTCCGTGACTTTTCAGACTCCATTTTGAATGAGGTTACCTTTATTAATTTTCACAAAGACAAGGAACGGCCGGTAAGGATTGCCAGTAACACCGGAAGCTGGGAGAGAGGCCTGGAACGCATCCTCCCCCCTCCCCGACCCGAAACTTCAAAGGGGCAGGGCGCGGATGGTGGACTCCTGCCCTCCAGAACTGTGAAAGAATACATTTCTCAGTTTCCCAGTTTGTGGGACTTTGTTGCAGCAGCCGTGGGAAGTAATCCAGTGCCTTTGGTGAAGGAGCCCTGTAGCCGACTCCGGGGTGTGTGCGTGCGTGTGTGTGCGTGCGTGTGTGCGCGTGCAGGGGAAGCAAGCAGAGCTGGCAAGCTAGGCAAGCAACTTGGAGGCAGGTCTCAATTCCGGGGCCTGGAGATGGGCCCCAACTGGGCAGCGTCACTAAATTTGTGATACATAGGCTCTTGCCCCAGATTCCTACCCACCTGCTCCATGAACACACCCTTCCTTCCTTGTGTTCCTCAGAGCCTCTGTCCACCCTGCCGCATCCCCTCTGCGATGCACTTGCTGGACACTAGCCCCTCTTCCCGCTGCCTCTGTTCAGGATGTTACAAAATGTGCTTACCATGGAGACTAAGCTCCATCACGCCACGAGTCCTCACTACTAAAAATCACAGCTGGCAGCCTTCTCACCACTCAGCGTGACTCCATAACTCACAGTCGCTCCGGGAAGGAGAACATTTTGCAACAGAGGCTCAAGCCCACTTCCAGAAGCTTTGTGTTTTTTCTCAGGTCTGTGCCACCTGGAAATGTGGCTTCCTGTCTTGGGCCTCAGGGGCAGAAGACCCTTTTTCTCTCCCAGGAGACACACGTGCACTAATGCAGTGGGGCAATGTGACCACATGGCCGAGAGCCTAGTCCAAGGGACATGGCCTCAGCAAGTTACCTCACCTCCTCAGAGAGGCCCTCCCGACCCTCCAGGTCTGATCCATTGCTTCCTACTCTTCATTCCAGGACTCTTCATATAACTTCCCTTATACATTGACCCAGTGGGTCCACCCACTTAAGCTCCTTGAAGACCAGGAATGTGAGCATCCTCTCTGCAAGGAAGTAGCAGAGTCAGGTGTACAAAAGTACGGGCCCTAGGAAAATGCAAATCAAAACCACCATGAGAGATCAACTTACACTCATTAGAATGGCTACTATCAAAAGACCGGAAAACAGTGAGTGTTGGCGAAGATGTGAAGAGATTGGAATCGTTGTGCACTGGTGATGGGAAGGCAAAATGCCACAGCCACCGTGCCGAGCAATGTGATGCTTCCTCCAAAAATTGAAAATAGAACTGCCCTACGGTTTAGCAATTCCGCTCCTGGGTGTACACCCAAAAGAACTGAAAACAAGGCTACAAAGAGATATTTGCACATCCGTGTTCCTAGTCGTATTATTCACAATAGCCAAGAGGTGCAAGCAACCCAGGCATCCCTTGATGGATGAGTTGATAAACAAAATGTGATATGTACCTACCATGGACTGTTATTCAGCTTCAAAGAAGGAAGGAGACGCTGCCACACGAAACAGCACGAATGAACCTCAAGAACATTACGCTGAGTGAGATAAGCCCGTCCCAAAAAATTAATATTGTGTGATTCTACTTATCTGAGGGAGAGTGGTCAAATTCGTAGAGACAAACAGTAGCATAGTGGTTGCCAGGGACTAGAGGGTGGGGAGTGCCTGGGGAGCTGTCATCTAATAGGTACAGAATTTCAGTTTTGCAAGATGTATCAACCAGAGTTCTGTAGAGAAACAGAACTAATAGGATGTGCATAGAGAGAGAGAAAAGTTTGTTATAAGGAACTGGCTTACGTGATTATGGAAGCTGCCAGTCAGACTCTGCAGGGGAGGCCAGCAGGCTGGAGACCCAAGCAAGGGCCTATACTGCAAATCATGGTTGTTACCCAGAGAAGGTCAGGCTTGGCTCCACTCATGCCTTCAGCTGGTTGGGTGAAGCCCACCCACGTCATGAAGGGCAAGTAGCCTTCCTCAAAGTCCACCTATTTAAATGTTAATCTCATCCCATCACACCCTCCAAGAAACATCCAGAATAATATTTGGCCTAACATATGGGCACCATGGCCCAGCCAAGTCGGCGCATAAAAGGAACCATCACACAAGACGAGGAGAGTTCAGGAGGCGGATGGACGCGACCGTCGCTCAGCAATGTGAGCTCACTGAATGCCGCTGAACCGTACCCCTACAAAGGGTTAAGATGCTATCTGTTCAGGCTATGTGTATCTTACTATGACTCAAGACAATCTTGTTTTGTTTTGTTTTGTTTTGTTTTTAAAGGACCAGCTCTAGAACCAAACCGCTGGGATGCTTTCATCATGTACTGCCGTGTGATTGTGGGCAAGTGACTTAGACTCTCTGAGCCTCTTTTACCTCCTCAGAAAAACTAAACCAAGGACAATGACGCCCACTCATAGGGTGGTAGTGAGGAAAAGGGAACAGCCCCTGCAAAACCCTTAATTGCGGAGTACTTAGTACAAAGTAAGTGTTCAAGATATTTTAATTTATGACTGTTATTCCCAGCATCTCACAGTGCCAGACACGTAGCAGGTGCCCCATTCATGTTTGTTGAATGAATGAATGTCCTCATTCAAATGACTTACTCGCTCTGTGCGTCAGTTTCCTCATCTATAAAGTGGAGATAATAATGGTAGTTATTGTGAAGATTGGCCGCGTTTGTATACACACACACACACACACACAACACACACACACTCATATGAAGAACTCAGGTCGGGGCCTGGCACACAGCAAGTATTAGGTAAATATTAGCTACGAGTCTTACCGGTGGTAGTAACGGCAAACCCCTCTCATACCACCTGCTCCAACCCTCAGTAGCTGCTTTGGAGGGGCTGATCCAGAGAGGTGTGGTGCCCCGGCAGCCAGCTTTGTGAAGTGCTGTGGAAGAAAGGAGTCCCGATTATCTGATGTCCCATCAGAGGAACCAGAGACGTGGGTTTGCTGTGCACTGGCGCTGAGCTAGACAACCCCAAAATACCTGACCTCCGGGCGCATCGAGCCTGACTGCACAGCTCAGCACTTAATTACACGCCATCTTGGATTGTTCTGGATTCTCCCACCTCCTCTCTGTCTGCTCCGGTGCTGGCATCCTTCAAGACTCACTCGGGAGCCTCGTACATACCAAGCCGACCCTGACTGCTCTGGCCCGCGCCCTCCCCTTGTCCTGTGCTCATGGCTGGGCCATACCACCACATGGGAGGGTCTGGGGGTTTTGCGAAGCTCAAGTCTTCTCTCCCTAAGGCTCAGGTTTGTGAGTCAGGATGTTGGCTTTTATTTCTTCGGAGTCTCCTGGAGCAGCCAGAATGCTGGGCCCCAGAGCAACCCACGGCTGGTCTTCTCTTCTGGACTCTAAATGCCACAAGGGCAAGATCTTTCCTTGAATTCCTACAGTGTTTGCACAAGGCTGGGTAGACATGAAAGCTCAGCCAATCTTAATGGGTGGAAGATAAAAATCCGGAGTGTCCCTGCCTGCTAAGTTGACCAAGCCTGGGGAAACGCATGGAGTCTTTTTGAGGTGAGATTCGTAGGGATGTCCGGCAGGTCCCACTGACCAGCGGGTCCCCTTGTCCAGCCCTGCCGATGGAGGGGGAGAAGAAACAGGAGGTCAGGCCACATGGAAGTTTCTTTGTCTTACTAACATGGGCTAGGCAGATTTCACTAAAGCCTGGATTAAGTATCTCATACGTTTACCCACTTCGTTTTGCTCACTTCATTGCTGCCAAACACCCTCTTTAGCACTAATTTAATTTCCCAAGCCTGGCGTCATCTAGAAAGACAACAGCAACAGTCTGAGTACACTGGCCATGTGTTTATCTGCAGCACGCCAGGCTGGTTCCTTCACTGACCCTCTCCCCTCCTGCCCAAGGTGACAAGCAGCAACAGCACAGGCGTGGAGAGCCCCCGCTCATTGGTATTCATGCTGGAAGGAGCAGTGGAGCCGTTGGCGATGGTCCTGCAGGCCCAGGCAGGTAAGAAGCACCGTCTTCTGTTCACCACTGTGCTCTGATGCAGGAGGCCAACACAGTTCTTCATCTTTCTCTGCCTCCGCCGGCACCACAGTCATCACCAGAATGGCTCTGGGGCTGCATTCTAAGATCTCCCAGTTAGGTCAGTTGGAGGTTAGGAGTTTGGGATAGGAGGGAGGTGGGAGCCCAGGAGACCTAGAGGAGGGGAAGGGTTTGTCAATCAGGACTGAGTCCCTTGCTCTTATGTGTACAGATCACGTGAGTGGTGATGGCCACCAACAGTCCTGGAAAATGATAGCAATAAGATAGTGGTCCCAGCCCATCCATTTGAGATGCAGTGGAGCTGGGATACAGAGAGGCCTGAGGACTGTAATAAAATCTAGGCCAGAGGAAAGGCTAGGTGGACACCTGGTGGGGGTCAGGCCTCCACGGTGTTTGTCGTCTCTGTGAACTATTACTGTTCAGGGAAACCTGCTGGATATCCTCTACTTCGGTGGCAAGTGAATTTGGACTCCATCTCCCTCACGTGCTAGAACTCAGATCTGTGGGATGGAAGAGTTTTCTAACCTGTTGGCAGCTGTGGGGATGTGAGGTCATTCTCCCAGCTACCAGGACTGCAGGCTGGGCTCTAGGGCAGCTTCCCCCGCCACCCCCTGCTAACACAGCAGGCCTGTACTGTCCTCTCCCTGACCCCAACGGTAACCTTAGTGACATACGCCATGACAAAAACCACAATGGGACAGAGTTTCTGTTTGGGATGAAAACGTTCTAGAAACATAGCAGTGCTGTTTACAGAACGTTGTGACTGTACTTAATGCTACTGAAGTGTGTACTTCGAAATGGTTAAAATGGTCCATTTCATGTGCTGTAGATTTTGCCGTGTTGAAAGGAAAGTTTGGGAATCACAGTTTCTGTGGCAGTTAGGAGAGAGGGGGAGGGTCACTGGCTGTGAGAGAGCAGGACCAGAGGACCCCACGGGGCTTCAAGGGGTGTGGGAGAGAGGCGTGTGGGGAGAAGGCGGGGTTCGAGCCATCCTCTCCCTCCCTCCTTGCCTGGGCCGGACCCCGTCTACCCAGCTCTGTGTTCAGGCCCACATCTTCCACTCTGTTCTCTCCAGTCTTCAGAGCCACAGAGCCACTCAGCGCTTACGTGGCATTTCCTTGACATTCATCTCTGGTGTCCAGCGTAAGTTCCTGACGGCCACGTAATGTGGCTAAACGCCTCCATGTTTGTCTGTGGCTGGTACAGCCGGGGGGTGCAAAGACCGGGTACTCTCTACCCAGTGGCTACCGTCAATCTTTGTTAGGAACAAGATCAGGGAAAAATCAATAAATTTTAGTGAGTTAATAAAACATTTTGTTTTCTACATAGAACTAGAACATTTGTGCTTTACTTCACGTGCTGGAATGTGGTTCTAAGGTAAAAAGGCAGATGCTTTACCAGGATGGTCATACTGGGCTGGCTCCCCCCAGGGGCGGCGTGGGGGGTGTATCCTGTCGGTGAGACAGCCACTGTTCCGCTCGGAGCCCCTCCCTGGAAGCAGCCCTCCGGGATCCCGGTCTTTCATTGCGGACACACTGCGGTTTTGAGCACCATCTCCTGTTTTGATGACCACCAGGCTCGACATTAAATGCCTTAACTATTTGCAAACAAACTCAAAGGCCAAAGACACACCTTGTCAAGAAGATTCAAGAGAATGGGAAGTCCTGTAAATGTCTGGCACATGGTCGTTCTCCCCAGATATGCTGCAGGATCTAAAAGCTGTGTTTTTTTTTTTCTTTTTGTTAAGAGAGAGCGAGCGCGAGCGTGGAGGGAAGGACAGAGGGAGAGGGAGCGAAAGAATCTTGTTTTTTTTTTAAAGATTTATTTATTTACTCGTGAAAGAGAGCATGCACCCTTGCATGAGCGGGGGGGAGGGGGCAGAAGGAGAGGGGGGAGGAGAATCCCAAGTGGACTCCCTGCTGGGTGCAGAGGAGGCTCTCACGACCCCCGAGGTCATGACCTGAGCCCAAATCCAGAGTCAGATGCTCAACCGACTGAGCCACCCAGGCGCAAAAGAATCTTAAGCAGGCTTCATGCCCAGCATGGAGCCCAACGGGGGGCTCAATCTCAGGACCCTGAGATCATGACCTGAGCCGAAATCCAGAGTCAGATACTTGAACCAACTGAGCCACCCAGGCGCCCCTAAAAGTTGTTTTTACACAAGAATTCCAGAATGTTTAGAGAAATATAAACATTGGTATAACCAACATAAATGTCGCTTTCATGTGTTTGATTTTCAAAGTCTGTGAGGTTACTTTTTTTAGCAGGAATCACAAGTTCAGTGCCTGGGAGGCCCAGGAGGCAACTCCAGAGAGCACAGCCGACGGGGCGGCCGAGGGCCCAACACACCGCGCCCCCTCTTCTACGTCTGAAGAGGCCAACTTGCGCTCAGCTCCAGCCACTAGTCGCTGCGTCTTCCAGCTGTTCCAAGATGAGCTGGAAGTCCAGAGTTTCAAGTGAAATTTCCAAGTATTTAAAATGCTGCTGGGGCCAAACTCAGTGGCTCCTATTTGTGGCCTCACAGCCACAGTCACGGGGAGTCACCTACTCATTCTTGGCCACAAAAGCTAAACTCCCTGCTTTCACAGCCACGTGTCCTCCTTCCTTTGTCTCACGGTCAAAGGGCCTCCTATGCCACCTCAGTCGTCTGCCGGCGCCTTGGTCTCATTTTCTCCTACCTTCTAGGGGACTGTGCATCTGTGATTCCCCGTCGCAACCCGAATTCTGTCCCCACTGCCCCAGAAGCAGCTCTCAGCGAGGCTGCCAACGATCTTGCTGCAAAATCCAGGAGGATTCGGAAGTTCTTATTACTTTTTCTCTTGACCCCCTTAAGCTGCTGACTTCCTCCTCTTTCCAGAAACACTGCCTTTCCTCAGCCCCACTGTGCGTCTCGGGGCTTTCCTTTCCACTCTCTGGCACCGCATGCCCCCGATCTTTCCAGGCTTCTCTGCATGCCATCTCCTGAACGGGAGTGTCCCGGGGGTTCTGTCCCAGGCCCCCTCCACACTCACTCCACACTCGCTTCTCACCGACCATCCACTGCCCCGTAGCTTGAGAAACCTGTCGATGGGCCTCAGACCTCTCTCCAGCCCAGACCCCTCCGGAGCTCTGCCCCCACATGGCCTGCTTCCTACTGGGCACGCACTGGTCGCACCCACTCCACAGAGCCAAGGCTGCTCCTCCTCCCATGTCGCCCATCTCAGGGGAGCGCTGCTGTCGGGTAGTCAGTCATCAAGCAGAAATCACGCCGACGTCACCACCCTCCATCTCCCTCTCCACACTGGGCAACTCACCCCGTGCCTGGTAAGTGTGCCTGGTAAGTGTCTCTTGAGTCTTTCACTTCTCTCCATCTTCTCTGGCACCGCCGTGGTCCACAGGCCCCACCACCTGTCTCCAGGATTGCTGATGGGCTGGTCTCCAGCCTCCCTGCCTCCTGCCAGCCCATCCTCTATAGGCAGCTGGTCATCTTTCTAAAATGCATCCGTGTCAACGTCATCCTAGTCCTGCCCTGCCCAGTCCCTTCCATGGCTTCCCGCTGCCCTTGGATAAAGTCTGAGCTCCCTGATCCGTGCTGAAGGCTTTCCTAGTCTGCCCATCCTCGTCCTCTTTCTCGGGCTACTTGGGCCTCTTATTTAGTGCTCACTCTCCGCGCCCCTGTGCTGGACTTTGGCCCTCTGCGTGCCGCATCTTCTCCAATCTCCCCCTTCACCTGGCTCCTCGTGCTCATTCTTCAGGCCTCACGGTAGAGATGTCTTCATCCTGCCAACCTCCCTTGACCTTTCCTAGATTTGGGATGCCCTCACCACATACCCGCAAAGCCCTCTGGGCTCGCCCTAGCTGAGGATTTCTGACATCTTTTGCAAGTCTGTCTGTCTCGCTTACTATTGTTTCCCAGTGCCTAGTGTAGTGCTTGGCAGGCAGAAGGCACCCAATAAATATTGGCTAGGGTTATTTTTGGTGATGGTAATGCTAGAGTTGGAAATGGCCTCAGCCCTCATCAACTGACAATCTACGGTAATGAGAAAGCAGAGTCACAAGAAAATGAATGCTCTGCTCCAAGTCCTATGAGAGGCACAGGAGGGGTTAGACCCGAGCCTTCTCCAAGGCCAGCATGTTTCCCATCATCCTCCACTCCCCTTCACCGCCAGCCAGCCAGCCAGCCAGCCACATGCAGCTACAGAGACATCTGGATCGGGCATCTGTCATAAAGCCAGAACGTAGGAAAATGGTGTTGGGGAAGCAACCTTCATCTGCTGCTCATGTCCTTCCTCCTGCTGCCAGGCAGTTCTGAGATCCCCCGGGAGAGTTCCAGAGCCCACCGTTCAGCGTGCCATCTCCATGGGAATGGCCAAAGGGCGCCCTGCCCCTCTCTGCACTCCCTACAGCTGTAGCCTCAACACCTGCCATGAGAAGTGCATGTCCATCTTCCATCAGATGTCTGAGCTAGAAGCAGGGAGCAGGACAGCGGCTTAACGGTTACCTCTGTTATATTCGCATTTGGTAGAGCCATTACCAGCGCCTGGCTAAATTTAGCTCACCCCATAGGAAGGGATGGTCCTCTGGGGAGGACTGAGGTGGGGCAGTGGATGAGAAGAGTCAGGGGCTCCCACCCTGTGCTCATTTAACAGCCCCAGAACCTTCAGAATTTAATTTTAATGACACTTTAAGTACACACATAACCATTCTTTCACTCCCCCTGGAGAGGCTCCTGACCCAGTCAGTCCTTGGTGGCGCGGGGGTGGGGGGTGGGGGGGTGTCCAAGAAATAAACGTCTGCTTTCTGATGGGGTCTCTTGGTGGGATTCTTTTCGGGACTCACGCCTGAACTGTTCCCAGCAAGGGTTCACTCTTAACATTGTCTTTGTCACAGAATGTCAAAGCTGATTATCTTTTCCGGACTTCTCTCCAGCAAGATAAAGAGGGAAGAAGAGCCATCGGGGCCCAGGCCATCCTGCCCACCGTCCAGAAGATCTCCAGCGTGGGTTTCTCCAACCAGCGAGCCAAGGAAGGGTCCTGGAGAGAACAAAGCTCAGAAAAAGAGGGGGGGCGCTGTTACCTCTGTGGGAGCGGGCCAGGCTGGGGCCGAGAGGTCGGCGTCGGGGGCCGGGTGGGCGGCTTCGCCGTGAATGCGCTGGTGCCGCACCAGGTGGGTCTTGCGGCTGAAGCTCTTGCCGCACTGCGGGCAGGAGAAGGGGCGGGAGCCAGTGTGGATGGCCTGGTGGCGCACCAGGTTGGTTTTGGAGCTGAAGCTGCGGGCGCAGACGGCGCAGGCGTGGGGCCGACTGCCCGTGTGCACCGCCTGGTGGCGGCCCAGGTGCGACTTGCGGCTGAAGCGGCGGCCGCACTGCGCACAGGCGAAAGGCCTGGCGCCGCTGTGGGCTCTGGAGTGCGCGACCAGATTGGGCCTCGAGCAGAAGCGGCGGCCACACTGCGCGCAGGCGAAGGGCCGCTCGCCCGGGTGCACGCGGCGGTGCCGCGCCGGGTGCTGCCCGTGGGCTAAGCCGCGCCCGCAGTCCGCGCAGGAGGACCGCTCGCTGGCGGGAGGCCCCTGGGTCGCCGGGGTGTCTCCGGGCGTGCAGGCCAAGGGCTCGGCAGCGGCGGGGTCCACCGTGGTGCCCAGCGCGCATTCGTCGCACCCAAAGGGGCGCCCCTCGGCGCGGTGCAGACGCTGGTGCGTGGCGAGGTTCTTCTTCCAGCCGAAGCTCAGGCCGCACTCGGAGCAGGAGAAAGGCTTGGGCCCGGGAGGGGACGGGGTGGGGGACGGGGCAGGGGAACCCGGCGAAGCGGGCGCGTCGGGGGAAGATGGGGCGCGGCCGGCCGCCTCGTGCACCCTTTGGTGCCGCACCAAGTGCTGCTTGTGCGTGAAGCTGCGCGAGCACTGCGCGCACTGGTAGGGCCTCTCGCCGGTGTGGATGCGCTGGTGGCGGATCAGGTGCGTCTTTTTGCGAAAGCGCTTCTCGCACTCGGTGCAGGGGAAGGGCCGCTCGCCCGTGTGCGTCTTCTGGTGCGAGCCCAGGTGTATCTTCTGGCTGAAGCGCTTGCCGCACTCGGCGCACGGGTAGGGCCGCTCGCCGGTGTGCGTGCGCAGGTGGCGGGTCAGGTGGGCCTTCTTGCTGAAGCGCTTGTCGCACTCGGAGCAGGGGAAAGGCCGCTCGCCGAGGTGGCTGCGCAGGTGCAGCAGCATGTGCGCGCGCTGCGCGAAGCTGCGGCCACAGTCCGGGCAGGCGCAGGGGCCCTCGCCGCGGTGCAGCCTCTGGTGCAGCCGCAAAGTCAGCTGGTCCCGGAACCGCCGCTCGCACTCCCCGCAGCCATAAGGCTTCTCCGAGGTCGGGGCCCAGCCGGCCAGCGCGAGTCCGTCCAGTGCCCCTGGGGCCCCAGGCTCCAGCTTGTACGCGGCGGCCAGAGGCCCCAGGTCCGGCGCTGGAAAAGGGCCGGGGAGTAATGACAGATGCTGGGGCCATTCGACCTCCTCTTCTGCCTCCTGATCGTCCTCCTCCACCTTCACCTTCCGTATCATCCACTCATCCCCTGAAAAGTCAAAACCAGACGAGCCAATTAAGCCCCACTTTTATTTATGCCACGTTTATTTGCCAATGGGACCACCACTTCTGGAGCCCCGCAGTCTGGCTTTTGTTCTTTCCATTCTACTGGAAGTTTCCGGGGAATGACCAAATCCGAAGGTCACCGTTCAGTCCTCTTCCTTGGTTATTTGCAGCCCGGGAAGCTGGTGGGAGCCCCCAGCTCCTCCCGGGGCGTCTCTTACGCTTCCGCGGACGGAGGAGTGTTTTCCCTGCCTCTGCTGCAGAGGCACAGTGTGCTTGTGTGTCCCCGAAGATAGACGTGGCTCCAAGTTCGGTCCTCAGGCTTCACTCTAGGTTCATCTGCTCACATTGTTGGCTCCCCCCAGATCTTGCAGCCCTTTTTGGAACCAGTCTCCCATGAGCTGAGCAGCTCTAACTCCCCTCTGGTGGCTACGGAGCTGCCCCTGCCCCTAACTCCCTTCATTCTTGCCTCTGGAGCCAGGTGGGAAATCCCAGTTTAGGAAGAGGAGGATGGAGTTTACAGGAATTGGGGAACCAGTGAACAGTGCCAACTCTGGAGAAGTGGAGAGTGCCTTCTGGGGGAGCAGGTTTGAGGTGGGTCCCACTGGAGCTTTGCCCCTCTTGGGCACTGCAATGGTCGAGCCAAGAGAAAGGAGCTCAGGACCCAGACTGGGAGTGTCTACTGTGTCTACTTGGGTTCTCCTCTGCCACTAGCCAGTACTGTGACCTTGGTTCGCTTACCTCTGTTACTGCTCTGAGCTCACTGTGTTAGTTTGCTTAGATAGAAGGGCTGTATTAGTTCACCGTTCCTAAGCATGGCGCCACATCATACTCTCCTGGGGACTTTTACCAAATGCATCTGTGGGAGCAGGGTGCATGAATGGGTTCTCTTTCTTTAAAGCTCCCAAAGTCATTCTTGTTTAAGAGCCCTTGAACCAGATGATCTGAGTTGCTGTCTGGCTCTGAAAGTCTGAAATAGCCCGAGCACTATTGGACATGCGCACACGGACTGTCACAGATTTACTCTCAATTTCTTTTACCGATCCATCAGTTCCAAACAACTATTTATCCTATTGTGATACTGCTTTCATTTTCATTGCGCCACTGTTCTACTCAAGAACCATCAATAGGGGCGCCTGGGTGGCACAGCGGTTAAGCGTCTGCCTTCGGCTCAGGGCGGGATCCCGGCGTTCTGGGATCGAGCCCCACATCAGGCTCCTCCGCTGGGAGCCTGCTTCTTCCTCTCCCACTCCCCCTGCTTGTGTTCCCTCTCTCGCTGGCTGTTTCTATTCCTGTCAAATAAATAAAATCTTTAAAAAAAAAAAAAAAAGAACCATCAATAGCTCCCTATCATTTACAGGATAAAGTAAGTTCCACCTAGACCAACTTTCTTACTACCTCCAGGCATAAACGCTCTTCTGCAGCCAAGCTGGTCTGCTCTAACCCCAGCCACACATCAACTTTTCTGTATTAAAGTCTCTTCTCAGCCTAGAATGTTTTCCCACCCTCTACCCCACCATCAGAGCTGATGTCTACACCTCCCTCAAAATGCAGCACAGATCCCCAAAATCTTTGACAAATCCAGCAGGTGAGGATCTCTTATCTACCCATAGCACTTAACTGTTAACGCCGCTACATGGCCTTGCAATGGCTTTATTTTTATTTGTTCTTTTAATTCCTTATTCTATTCAAATTAATATCATCTCAGCTAGATTTTAGCTTCTGAAAGGCAGACATCTTGTGTTCCATTTCTGTATGTGTCTAATAAAAATGAGGATTGCCACCATTTATTGAGTGCCAACCACAGATGACACCCCGTCCGTCCACTGTCCCAAAGCTTCGCAGCAACCATGAAGTGACTCATCTCCCTGCTCACAGGTGAACAAGCAAGCTCCTGGAGGTGAAGGAGCCTATCTAAGGTCACTTGTAAGGAAATGGGGAGGAAGGATTCAAACCAAGTCTGTGTCAGCCTAGGGGCAATCTCATTCCCTTCTGCCTAACACAGACTGGACCCAGCAGGCACTGAATAAACCCCTGGAATAAATGATAGCAGTCAGGCAGAAGGTGCTAAGCGTGCTGGTAGTGGAAGGGAGTGATGGCAGCATTGTGGAGAGAGAAATCAACTGTTCCATCACCCTGGGTGTGGGGGAGATGAGCCCAGTACAACGGATTTGGGGCATTTGGGTACCCGTGAGACCAGTGGAGATTTGGGGGAGGGAGCTTGTCTGGGGTGAGGCAATGAAAAGGTAGGTCTTCATGGTAATGGTAATTCAAGTCAAGTCAGCAAGTACACACGTAGACAGGGAGGTGGGAGGAGAAGACTTCTAGAGGATGTTGAGGTGAGGGTCAGTTTCTCTGGGTGACCGGCCTCTCTGAGTTCTGTCTTCTGTGGTGTGGAGTTCCCTCTGGGGGCGGAAGCTCTACAGCAGAAAGGGGCCAGGGACTGATTCATCTTAAGTTGGAAGGGCCTGAAGTGGCTGCCTCATCAGATAGCAGCTGGGAGTTGACAAAGCCCCTGTCCCTGCTGCCTGGGCCCCAGGTGGGCTGGAGAGGTGGGCAGACTTACCTGGGCAGGAGCCCATGGGCTCGGCCTTCTGTGGTGCGCATGCCTGGCCTCCTCTGCAGGCGGCTTGAGCTTCTTCCGTGTGGGTGCCTTCCTCTGGTCTGGGGGCCTCGTGCCCTGGCAGAGAACAGGCTACCTCAAGGACTCCAAAGACATCACAGCCGGACAGAGGTCCCCACTGGTGCTATCAAGCAGGGGCTTTTGAAACCCTAGTCCCAGCCCCACCGGCAGGATCTTGTCCCACATCATACCTGCAGGGACTGAATTCCCAGCCTCCCCCAGGCAGCCTCAGGCTCCTTCAAGCAGGGGCAGCTGCAAGCAAAGGCTGTGCAGGTGGTGAGAGCCACAGCTGTGAGAAGCTTCTGGAACATGTGTGGGAGGTAGTGGAAGCAAGGAAAGGTCCCTGCCCTGAGGCTTGCATAAGACTCCTAGGAGGACAGCTGCAGACCTCCCAGCCACCAGATGGACCCAAGTGCCAGGCAAATCCTTGTGCAAGATCAGAATGTCAAGAAGCCAGACGCGGGCCTACTTTCTGCGTCTTCTCCCTCTGGGAGCTCCTTAGCCACCTTCCTCACCTCTTCCAAATCTTGCTCAAGTCTTACCTTCCCAACGGGGCCTGCTCTCACTCTCACACTATTTAATGCTGCAACCCAACCCACCCCCACCTCGGGCCCTTCCCCATAGCACATATCCCCTTCTGACACAGTTTATAAGTACATTTATTTTTGTATTTGTTGTTTGCTGACTTTCTGCCCTAAGATTAAGCTCCTGGAAGGTAGGGATCTTTATTTGGTCACTCAGGTATTCCAAATATGGAGAATAGCACCCTGGCATTTAGTAAGTGCTCAACAAATAGTTGATGAAGAAGGAAAGGTAGATCCCACCCCAAGCCACTGCTCACGGTCCCCACCTACTTACCAGAGCACGTGCCCAGCATGCTGTCTTCCCTGGAAGGGGACATCCGCTCCTGGTTATTATGGGACCCTTCCCCAGGCTCACTTTGGGGGGCCATTTCCGGCTGTCCCACAGAGAATCCTGTTACAGGCAGAAGGATGGGACCAAGTAAAGCGTCTAGTACAGAACAGGTGATCAAAGGGAGGGCCTCTTTCCCTTCCCAAACACAGCTCAGGGGCTTGTTCCAACTTGCTCAGGAAGGAAGGGTCTCTAGCCAGCATGACAGGGGACAGCCAGGCTCCCCAGCAGCCTGTCCAGGTATCCACCTCAGTCCCTTTGCACTGAGTCAAGGGCAGGTGAAGGAAGAGAACAGATTTAAATATCCGGGTGCTCTGTGAGTCCCCATGTGCGCCTGTGCGCATACAATCCGGCACAGCCTCCGCAGGGCCAGACATGGAAATAGACCCTGGTGGAGCTGAGGCTGCCCTACAGGCTCCCTGGGGGTCTCTGGGGTCTCAGGGTTGCCATCTCCTGACTGTCCGAATGGTAGGGAAGCAGCAGGCCTAGGGTGCCCCTGAATCCTGCCCCCCATCCACCCACGTTCCTTGAGTGCTGCTGGCTCACCCAGGGAGCTGAGGGCCTCAAAGGTCTCTCTCATGGCAACCCAGGGTAGCTCCTCCTGGGAATCAGGCCACACACCCTAAGGAGAAAACACATCCTTGTTCACATTCTTCTCCGGACAGCTGCCACCTGGGCCTTGGCTCTGCCCAGCCTCTCCCCATCAGCGATCCCCAGGAGCTCCAAAGGTGATGTCCCCAGGTACAGGTAAGGGGAATGAGGGAAGATGGGTTTCAGAAAGCAAAGAGATCTTTGAAGGCCAAGGCCTTGAAGCCACTTCTGCAGGCTCTGGTCAGCTCCAGAAATCAGCTGCACCCCTACCCTCACCTGGCAGGTCTCTGAAGCAGGCCCAGCCCACCAGTGCTCCCCTGCCTGGGGACGTCAGGAATCAATTCTCTGGGGAGAGGGTGGAGAGTGGAAGACCGGGGTGGGGAGCGGGAACTTCATCTCCTGGGCCCTCCAGCTGTCACTGCAGGAGCTGGTGAAATAGGAGCCAGCGGAGGGGCGGAGGTGAGTGTCACTGTTGGGCAACTGGTGGGGGAGGCCCTCAGAAGAGGGTCTTTGCTGAAGGCAGGAAATGGCTTTTGCTTCCTCTCCCCAAAACCCTACCTCAAAACCATCGCCCCTCCCCCTCAGGGCTTCCCCTGGCAGGGACACCCCGCCCTCGAGCCCCCTTCCCAGCTCCTCCTCCAGCGGATTCCCTGCCCCTCCCCCTTCAGACTCCCCTCCCCCCCATCTCTCTGGCAGCCTTCCCTCTGCCCCTCCCTTCTCCGACTCCCTCTGCCTTCCGCCCTCTCTCCCCACCGAATCTGGCCGGCTCCCCAGCTCCGCCCCCTGCCCCGCCCCTCCGGCTCCTCCCCCTGCTCACAGCCGGGCCAGCCCCTCCCGGCCCCCACCGGTAGGCCCTCCCCAGCCACCGCCCCCCTGACCCTCAGCTCTGGGCAGTCTCGGCGACAGCGCTCCCCTCCTCCTCCCCGGCTCAGGGCCGCCTTTCCCTTCCCTCCCGGTTCTCCCCCCAGGCTCCATCCCCCTCCCCGGCTGCACACCCTCTCCCTTCCTTTCCCCCTCCTCTTTTCCTTCCTCCCTAACGCCGCCCTCCTCCTCCCCGCTTTTCTCCCTCACCCCGCACTCCCCTCCCCTCTCCCTCTCCTCCCCCACTCTGGTTTCCCTTCCTTCTCCTTTCCTCTCTTCACCTCAGTTCCCTCCCTCCTCCCCCCTCCCCAGCCCTCCTCCCCTCTCCCCACACCATCCTCCTCCCTCCCTCCCCCCCTGCCTCCCTCCTGCAGCTTGCCTTCCCCTCCGAGGCCCCCGTCTCCCTTCCCCCTTTGCCTCCCCAGCAGGCTCTCGCTTCCCTACCCTCCCGGTCCCCAGTCCCTAGAACCGCTCTTCCCCTCCCCCTTCCAGTCCGCTCCCCGAGCTCCTTCCCTTGTCCCCAGGCTCCCCCAAGCCTGGGAGTCTGTGGCTTACGGCTCGCTCTGGACCTTCTCCCTGACCCTGCTCCTCCCCACCCCTGCCTCCCAACACACCTCCGCTTCCCTCCCCTCTCTCTCAGTGGCTACCTTCCCCATTTCTGCTCCCCACTGACTTCTACCCCCCCCCCCAAGTTTTCCTCCCGACCAAACCCCTGCCGTCCCACCTCCCCGCCTCCGTTTGTCCCCTAGAGCCTCTCCTCCCAGACCTCACTCCACGGCACGGCCCCTCCCCGGCTCCCGGGCTCACCTGTCAGCGCCCTTCTCTCCCGCCCCTCCCGAAAGGCCTGATCCCTTGGCCTCGGTGCCCCCCTTCCCCCACGACCCCCTCCCACACTCTCTCTCCCCATTCCGGAGACTCCTCACTCCCTCCCCTCGGGAGCCTCCCAACCTTCTCCCACCGGACTCCCACCCGGCCCCACTCTGCAGCCTCCGCCCCTCCCTCCAGACCCCCGGGCTTCCTTCTCCTCTCTACTACCGTGACCACCCCCTAGCCAGGCCCTCTCTCCTCAGCCCCAGCCCCTCCCTCCTCCAGCCCCTGCCCCTCCCCTGCCCTTTCTTCCCCCCCCCAACCCCACCCCACCCCCTCCAGCGCTCCCAGCGCCCCCACCCCCGGGGCTGTCACCTGCGCGGAGCGGGCAGTGACTGAGTGTCGGTGTAGAAGGGGAAGCGGGCGGAGCCGCCTGCCGCTGGGCGCCTCCACGGCCCGTACCTGGCGGGCTGGCCGGTCGGGTCTCCCCGCTGCTGGCGGGACCCAGGCGCCCGGGCCTTCTGCCCCGGCCGGTTCTGCTCGCAATGGCGCCCGCTGCCTGTAGCTCGGGTGCCGACTGCCCGAAAGACTGACAGACTGACAGCCCCGAAACTTCGCGGGGAGGGGAGAGGAAAAGACGCGGAGGGAGCGGGAGCGGGGAAGCAGCGCCCGGCAGGGGGGAGGGGAGCGCGGAAGCGGGAGGGGAGCTGCGGGGCACCCCGTGGGGGAGGTAGGGGCAGGGGGGTGCTGGAGTGGGGTCGCGGGAGGGCGCACGGCGGGGTTAGGCGTGCAGGTGACGGTGTGGAGGGACGGAGGCCCAGAGTAGGTGATGGAAAGTGGGAGCCTAGGAACGAGGAGGGGGGGGGGGAGGGAAGAGGGGGAAGGGAAGGGAGGAGTGTGGGGGAGGGGTGGAGGAGGGAGAGGAGGCAGGGAGGAAGGGCACGCTGGCTGCGCGGGAGGGTGCTCGCAGGCGCCGAGGGAGGAGCCAGGGGAAAGGTGGAGCGCGAGGGGAGGGGGTGCGGTGAGGAGTTGGGGAGGGGAAGAGGAGGGGGCGTGCTCGGGGGAGGAGAGCCCGTGAGTGTCTGTTTTGCTGTCTTTGAATCGCGAGCCCCCCCCTGGAGCGTATCCGTGCCGCGCTTCGCGGTGGGATCGAGTCTCCGGACTGTCGGTCTGTGGTGTTGGTCTGGGAAACTCAGACCCGCCCCTGCTCTCCACTCCGATTCCACCCGGATCCGCTCAGACCCACAACCGCCGACCCCGATTCCGGAGGACCCGATGCGACACCCGCGGCGGGAGCCGGGTCCCCTGGGGCAGCGAGGGGTGGCCGTGGCCGAAGGAGACAGAGCTGAGCCTCAGCGAGAACGGGCCCTTTGAAGCAGAAATTGGGGTGGGGGCATTGAGCCGGGTCCCCAGGGAGAAGGCGGGGCTGGAGAGGAGGCACGGGGAGGGCGGTGAGGCTGAAGACGGGCTGGGCAGAGACTCTGAGGGCGGGGTCCGGGGGAGGGGGCTGCGGAGAGGGGCGAGTTCTCTGGGCGGGGTGGGGGCTGGTCCTCCTACTGGCCTGGAACCCTGTCCCAGTTAGGTGTGGAGCGATGCCCTCCGCCCTCAGATCCGGTTTCTGGGGGGACTTGGGGGTCTTGGGAGTCCCTGCCTGGGTTATGATGGTGTTCTTCCGCCTTGCCACCCAGGCACCTGACTCCTTTTGGAAGCTCCCTATATCCTGTCCTTGTCGAGCTGAAATGTGGGCTGGTTATTCCAGGCCCCCTCTCCCACATCTCTTTCTGCAATCTCCCCTGGCTTCCAGCTTCCTCCCTTCTGTCCCCTTTAGGGGAAAGGGGCATTGTGATTTGGGTTTCTCCCCAATCCAAGGGTTGCCTTCTCACCTGCGGTTAGAATCCATAGCTGGGAGTGAGGCCTCCAGAGAGAAGCACAGCGCACAGCAGGGGCACCATCAATATTCCTTGATGTTTAGGAGAAGCATGGGAGCAGGTGGTGCCTGGAAGAGCGCAGGGTACCTTGGAATCAGCTGGGAAAGGCTCTTCAACCTCCTGGATGGGCTCCTTCAGCTAGGCAGTGCCCCCGGCCGTCTCATGGCCCTGGGAGCAGAGTGTGTCTCTGTGCTAGGGTGAGGTGTGAGCACTTGTGAGACCTGCAGCGGGGGTGTGGGAGAGAGTGTATGGGGTACATGTGTGAGAGATTAGCAACAGCAACACACCCATGGCCCAACCCTGGCCTTTTCTGAGGACCCCACCTGAGAGTTCCCTGAGGAACTCCCTGCACCCTCTTTGGGCCACAGGACCAATGGTGGGCCCAAGAGAAATGCCTAGCGTGGCTCTGGTTCCCAGCAGCTTCCTGGCCCTAGGTGGGGTAACTATGTGGGGTGCTCAGCAGGACAACAGATTTAGGGGATCGAGGTTTACAGAATCTGAGGCCCAGGCCACATTCTGGCCTGGGTGTCCTGGGAATTGGTAACCAAGATGTAACCAGGATTCACCTGGGCCACCTCCGGCCCCAACCGGATACTCAGATGATCCCATCCGGCTGCCTTGCCCCCAGGGTTGGGGAGCTGCCTTCCAGCCCCTCTGTCTCCTACCCCCCCCCCACACACACACTTTCCACCCTTGCCAGTCCTTCCTGAAGCTTGCTCTGTTCCCCTGCCCAGGCTTCCTGGTTCTGGACCTTAGGAGACTCTCTCAAAAGAAGACCAGGGTGTACCCAGCCAGCCACACATAATCACCCCCAGTAAGAAGTCAGACCACAGAGGAAAGGGCACATGCTCTCCCCCTGTCTCCACACAGTCCAACCAGCCTGGAAACTCAGCTCCTTCGGCTCACTGGTCCTGGCTTCTCAAGTGCCTGCTGGGAGAGGGGGCAGGAGGAGGCAGGAAAGGAAGCAGGGAGAGAATCAGAGTCAGAATTTTAGGGCTAGAAGACCATATCAGTCATTTGGCACAATAACTTGACCATTTTGTGGGGTCCTGGTTCCTCTGGAGAATTGAATAACAATTACGGAACTATCCTCAGGAAAATGTGTACACACACAATTTCTTTCTTTCTTTTAAGATTTATTTATTTGAGAGAGAGTGGGCGCTTGTGCAGGTGTGAGGTGGGGGGAGGGACAGAGGGAGAGAGAGAATCTCAGGTAGACTCCATGCTGAACGTGGAGCCTGATTTAGGGCCTGATCCCACAACCCGGAGATCATGACCTGAGCCGAAATCAAGAGTCCGATGCTTAATCAGCCGAGTCAACCAGGTGCCCCTGCCCACACACAAGTGGAGCCCCTGAGTCCCCCCCCCCCAGCATCCCTGGGAAGTCCCTAAATTTTTTACTAGCAAGGAAATTGAGGCTCAGAAAGAGAAGGTGGCTTGTCCGGAGTCCGCCTTAATTTGAGGTACAGTTGAGGGTGGAAAAATATCAGAGGCTCAGAGTGTCTGGCTGTGGCCTGGGGCACATGCACTCCCCCACCGAGCGCACAGACACACGCGAGCACGCACACACACATGCATATATACACACACACACAAGAAGGGTAGGAAGGGGACTGTTTCCAGGGAGAGCTGGCCTCTGAGGGGATTGTGCAATGTGCAGGCAGGTCCAATCTGGTTCCGAGCAGCTGGTGCCCCAGGGCACGGGCCGAGATAAAGCCTCCCCAGCCCCACGGGCCTCATTCTAGCTGTTTGGGCTGCCTTGGGCACATCGACGCCTGGCTGCCGGAGACTGCAGTGTGGGGCGGGGAAGCCCAGCACTGGCCTTTCTGCTCACCTGCCGCAGCATTGCCTTCCCCAGACCCAAGCCTCACAGCCCCCCAAAGGTGACCTGGGGGGCAGCACCATGCTGCTGCCTGCCCTCCTCTTTGGGATGGCATGGACCCTGGCTAACGGGTAAGCAGCCCAGCCTGGGGCCCCTCTGACGGAGGTCCTCTGCTCCCGCCTCACCAACAGGACCCTCTGGGGCAGCCAGGCGCTGTCCCCTATGCTTCTTGCTCCCAACCAGCCTCCTCCTCAGTTTGCTAACACTTCCCTGGGAGGGACTCTCTGGGGAGTGGGATCACAGGACAGGGCTTCTTGGCAATAGAAGGGCTGGTGGCAGTGGCTGTCCCCATCTGTGGGCAGGCGGTGGTGTGAACATACGGAAACCTTCCTGGTGGAGGAGGAAGTGACCCCCCGCCAGGAGGACCTGGTGCCCTGCACCAGCCTCTACCATTACCAGCGCCTGGGCTGGCAACTGGATCCGTCCTGGAGTGGACGTGCCGGGCTCTGTCCCATCTACAAGTGAGTGAGGCTCGGAGCCTGGGTTAGCTGCTGAGCAGGAGAGAGCAATGGAGCCAACATTCTGGGGGGAAGGTAAACTGGGTGGTATTCTGGGGAAGCAGGTGTTAGGGCAATAGGTCCGGCTGGGTTCGAGAAGACTCAGGGGTGTGGGGTTGGGGATAGGCAGCGCAGGGATCAGGCAGCGCAGGGAGAGGTACGATGTCTGTTCCCTGTGCCTCCCCTCCACTCTGCCTTCCCAACATCATTCTCACTTTGCACAAGGGGAAATTAAGACCTGGAAGGGAAATTAGATGCTAAAGCACTCAGAGAATAGAGGACCAGAGTGAATGTCCCAGGCCATACTCAGGGACCGAGATGGGGCTGGGATAAATACTAACATCTTCTCTCTGCTGCCCGCTCGGTGGACCCAGGCCCCCAGAAACCCGGCCTGCTGCAAGGAACCGGACAGTGAGGGCTTGCTGCCCAGGCTGGGGGGGCACCCACTGCACGCTGGGTAAGCACCTGCTATTAGCCCAGATCTGTGGTTTCGTGGAGGCGGCGTGGGGAGGGAAGCTGGGTCCAGGCTGACTGTCTGGGTCGCCCCGTTCTCTCCCTCCAGCCACCACAGCCCTTGCAGGAGCCAGCCCTGGGGGCCACTGCTTTGCCACGCAGCAGTGCCAGCCGCAAGCAGGCTCAGCTAATGCTTCTGCAGGAAGCCTGGAGGAGTGCTGTGCTTGGCCTTGGGGACACAGCTGGCGGGATGGCAGCTCCTGGGCCTGCCTCAGCTGCTCTAGCCGACACCTCCCAGGTGGGTCTGCAGCCTTGGCCAGCACTCTCTCCCCCTGCAGGCACTGCCACAGAGAATTCTTGAGCTCTGGGCCTTCCTGCAGGGCTCATGCCCATTCCCTTGTGCTCTCGGATGAGTCACCTCCCATCCCTCCCGCGTCCAGAATGACCATTCACTCTGACCTGCCCCCTGCTCTGGGAGAAGCCCTGCATCCTCATCCTCCACGCTCCTGCCTTTGCCCTCAGCGGCTCACCGTGGGTGTACTTCCTCCAGGCAACGCTCCCGCGCCAGCCCTCCTGCAGCCCCTGGCGGGGGCCGTGGCCCAGTTCTGGAGCCAGCGCCAGCAGCCGTCGGCCACCTGCGCCACCTGGTCAGGCTTCCACTACCGAACCTTTGATGGGCGCCACTACCGCTTCCTGGGTCGCTGCACCTACCTGCTGGCAGGGGCCGCTGATGCCACCTGGGCTGTCCACCTCACGCCCAGGGGGCATTGCCCCCAGCCTGAGCACTGTCAGCTGGTGAGGGAGGCAGGTGGGGAAGGACACAGGAAGGGAGCTGGACGTGGGAGGAGGTGAGCCACTGAACCCCTCTTCCACCCTGTGTCTCCCCCAAGGCCCGAGTAATGATGGGACCCGAGGAGGTGCTGATCCAGGGCAAAAACGTCTCTGTGAACGGGAAGCTGGTACCTGATGCGGAGTCTCAGCTGCTCCACGGTACTGTAGGGAGCAGGGGACTTCCCAAGGCCCCATCTGTTCCTCGGGGACAGCCTGCCTATCCCCCGGGGCAGGGGGCAGCAAAAGGGCCAGCTGAGTGGGAGACTGCTGTCCCGCCCCCACTGCTACAGGGAGGTATTTGGAAATGAGGGAGGCCGCTGAGGAGCCAGGCACGGACCTAGTGTCCAAGTTGACTCCTCCTCACAGTGTGGCTTAGGGCGAGTCCCCCTACTTAACCTCTTTGAGTGTCAGGATGCCTGGCTGGCTCAGTTGGTGAAGTATGGGACTCTTGATGTCAGGGTTGTGAGTTTGAGCCCCATGTTGGGTGTGGAGATTACTCAAAAATAAAATTGTCAAGGGGCTCCTGGGTGGCTCAGTTGGTTAAGCCTCTGACTCTTGATTTCGGCTTAGGTCATGATCTCGGGGTCATGAGATGGACCTGGTCTTCCGTCCATGAAGTGAGGTGGGGGTGGGGTTGTGTGTGTGCTCGCGGGAGCTTTGTAGTTTAATTACTACTTTAGTACTTGCTCAAGAGAGCACCTGTAGTGTCCACGAACTTCTCAAAGAGGGCTCTGATGGGAAAACCACCTCCTCTCCTTCCCTGGGCAGTCTGTGCCTTGGCGTGATGGTGGAAGGGGTAGAAAGGGTGACTCCTGCCTTCTCCTGCCCAGGGCTAAGCCTGCAGTGGCAAGGGGACTGGCTGGTGCTGTCAGGTGGCCTGGGGGTCACTGTGCGCCTGGACAGGTCCAGTTCGGTCTCCATTTCTGTGGACTATGAGCTCCAGGGACAAACTCAAGGTCTCTGTGGAGTCTACAATGGCCAGCCTGAGGGTAAGTGGGCATGCCTCGGTTGCGGGTACAGGAGGGAAGGAAAGACTGGAGAGCCCAGACACCACACCTCTGCCTCGCCCTTCCCCAGATGACTTTCTGGAGCCTGGAGGGAGACTGGCTGTGTTAGCTGCCACCTTTGGGAATTCCTGGAGGCTCCCTGACTCAGAGGTGAGCCTACAGGCCTCACAGAGCCCAGGCTCTCTGCCGTGCTCCTGGTGGCCCCCCGACTCCTGGCTTCTCTGATACCTCCAAGCCTCTGCTCTCTGTATTCATCACTGGCCTTTTCTCAGGGACAGGGCCTGGCCCTCTCCCAGGTCCTTGGTGGGGGGCAGGCTCAGGGTCCCCATGGAATTTAAGTGGTGAACTGACTACCCAGGGGACACACTCAGCAACCCGGTCACTGACCAGTTTTGGTTAACTAGCTAGTTATCAAACCTCCTGCCTCTGGGTTGATGTGACCCCAGCTCCCCCACCCCCTACCAGAACTTATGACTTTGTTGCCACCCCCCAACCTCAGGCTGTCTGGGCTGGTGGCCATGACAGTGCAGACTTGAAGCAGCCATGAGGGTAGTGTCCATTTTCCTGGTGTCCTGGTTAATGTCCCTCATCCCCCATTGACCTGAATTCAATTGTCTCCAGCCTGGGTGTCTGGATTCCGTGGAGGCAGCCCAGGGCTGTGAGGACCCCCCAAGCGGCACAGAGGCAGGCATGGAGGCTGAAGCCCAGGATGTGTGCCACCAGCTGCTGGACAGTCCATTCAGGGAATGCCACGCCCAGGTATGGCTGGGGGTGGAGGCGGTCTCCACCACCAGAGGAGCGGGAAAGGGTGGGTGCTAGAGAGGTGCCAAACAGGGACTCTGGTCCTGTCACTGCTTTGTATGTAGAATCTCAGAGGTCCCTCCGAGTGCTCATTCTGTTTGATTATAATAAGTCAGGGCACGATGGAAACAACCTGGTGAGGCTGGTTGACTGAGGGGCTGTCCTTTCTCTGAAGGTTCCCCCTGCTGAGTACCACCAGGCCTGCCTCTTTGCCTACTGCTCTGGGGCCCCAGCAGGCAGTGGGCGAGAGGCCCGTCGGGAAGCCGTGTGCACCACCTTGGCCAACTATGCCCAGGAGTGTGCCAAACAGCATATCCACGTGGGCTGGAGGAAGCCAGGCTTCTGCGGTAGGGCTGGTGCCTGTCCCTCCTTTGCATAGCCCCTGGCCTCCCCACCCGGCAGAATTGGGAACGGCCAGACAGCAGCCCTATGACCCTGGTTTCCTGAGAGCTGGGCCTCCTCCCAAGCACCCTCTCTTCGGGCTGCAGGCAAGGGGGGTCTGGCAGGAGGAGGAGGACGCTCGGACCTCACAGCCCACTCCTGTGCCCACAGAGCGTCTGTGTCCTGGGGGCCAACTGTACTCGGACTGCACCTCGGCCTGCCCACCCAGCTGCTCGGCAGTGGGTGAAGGAGGGGAGGGGTCCTGCCGGGAAGCGTGCGTGAGCGGCTGCGAGTGCCCGCCCGGCCTCTTCTGGGACGGCGCCCTCTGTGTGCCTGCAGCCCGCTGCCCCTGCTACCACCGGCGCCGGCGCTACGCCCCGGGAGACACCGTGCGCCAGCTGTGCAACCCGTGGTGGGTCCGCCGGCTGGCCCTTGGCTGGGGTTGGAGTCCGCGCGGTCCCCTCGGAGCCCTCCCTTATGCTATCTCCTGAACCTGCCTCCCCTTCCGGGGGCCCCTCACAGGGGACCTGTGACCCCTCCTGGCATAATTGATGGCCCTGCTTAAAGACCTAGCTAGTGACCTCCACCAGCTGACCTCCAGACCTTGCAGGGTTAGAGGGGTGGCTGGGGGAGGGAGGGCCACGGGCTTGGGTGGGGGCAGGAGGTCTTGGGCGCTGAATGAGTGCGCTCCCCGCCCCGTGCGCCCAAAGCGTGTGCCAGGACGGCCGCTGGCTCTGCGCGCAGGCGCCGTGCCCAGCCGAGTGCGCGGTGGGCGGGGACGGCCATTACCTCACCTTCGATGGGCGGAGCTTCTCCTTCCGCGGCAGCCCGGGTTGCCGCTCCAGCCTGGTGCAGGTGGGTAGGGGGTTAACGCGGGGCGGGGGGAGCCCTCATTGGGGTGCTGTGGGGGAGAGGTGACTGTCGGGGAACCTCTAAGTAAATCAATGAGAAACACACAGTCATTCCGGGAAAAGCTGAGAGAACCGACTCTGGGGGAGGATGGCTTGCCGCAGACCCCTAAAATCTCCCCTTGGGGTCCTCACTTCCGCCTTAGGTTCCCGCGAATGTTCCCACCCTAGCCCAGGAGCACAAGGCAAAACCCATCCTCACAGTCCTTTCTCACAGATGGGACAGGCTGGGCTTATCACAGGCTATTTCCTGCAAAACAACCCCAGGAGAAATCTGGGTTCTCCTTCCTCCCCAGCCCTCCCCCAATCAAGTTAGGTGATTTACCATGTTCAGGTCCATAGACACAGGCAGGTGTGTACATATGCAGCAGGCTCATGCCAGTGCACATAGATTGAGCTGTGTATGCATAGAGACAGAGACATGAGACTACATACCCACGGGGAGGAGGGGGGGAGGCATCTTGCACCAACATACACACACACACACACGTGTGCACACACACCTCTACACACTTTTACACACACACATGCCTGTGTGCATACACACATAGAGATACTCGAGAGTGCCAACGCTTGCCAGGGTTAAGCCCTATACCTCACAGAGTCTGGCTGGCAGGAAGGTGGTCATGCGCTGGGTGGGAGCTGCCTCCGGGTGGGTGCTGTAGGTGTCCTGGAGAACAGGAGGAGGTGCAGAACACTCTGTTCTCGGGGTCCTCCCCATCCCCACCCTACCACCTTCCTCTCCATCTGCCCCAGGACTTGAAGGGGCAGCTGCTGATTGTGCTGGAGCACGGGGCCTGTGACACTGGGAGCTGCCTGCACGCCATCTCTGTCTCCCTGGGGGACACCCACATCCAGCTCAGAGACTCAGGTAGCCCTCTCCTGTGATGTGCTCCCCCGCAGTCCTCATCAGCCCAGCCCCGCAGGGGCAGCCCCTCACAGGCTCCCTATTCCAGGGGCTGTGCTCATTGATGGGCAGGATGTGGGCTTGCCGTGGAGTGGGCCTAAGGGCCTCAGGGTCTCCCGCGCCTCCTCCGCCTTCCTACTGCTGCGCTGGCCTGGGGCCCAGGTCCTCTGGGGAGTGTCTGACCCTGCAACCTACATCACTCTGGACCCCCGCCATGCCCACCAGGTATGCTGGGGGGCAGGCGAGTGGCTGGGCAAAGCTACTGTGGGCATGGATTCGACTGTCCCATGCCCACTCCTGTGGCCCAGGTGCAGGGTCTGTGTGGCACCTTCACCTGGAACCAGCAGGATGACTTCCTAACACCTGCTGGCGACGTGGAGACCAGCATTGCAGCCTTTGCTAGCAAGTTCCAGGCAGCAGGCGAGGGAAGGTGCCCCTCAGAAGACAGCGCCCCACTTTCCCCCTGTGGCACCCACACTCAGCGCCACGTTTTTGCGGAGGCAGCTTGTGCTGTCCTGCGTGGCCCAACCTTCCAGGTAGCCAGATTGGGGGTGCTCCTGTTCGCACCGGTAAGACGGGGTCAGCACCTGCTCTGCCCTCACTCTCAGCTATTGGGAGGGCCCTGCTCCCTGCCGTGGCAGGGCTACCAATCACAGGGAGGTGGCAGTGGAGACCCGAGGGGACAGGGGAATCTGCGGAGGAGGGGCCGACCCAATTTTTCCCTCCTCTCCCCCCTCAGGAATGCCAAGGCCTGGTGGACAGGGAGCCCTTCCACCTGCGCTGCTTGGCAGCCGTGTGCGGCTGTGCTCCTGGCAAGGACTGCCTGTGCCCTGTGCTCGCTGCCTTTGCTCGTCGCTGTGCCCAGGAGGGTGCCCTGTCTCTCTGGAGGACCCAGACACTCTGCCGTGAGTCTGCTCAGTCAGCCAGACCCTGCCCTCTCCCCCCAGCTCCTCGTCCCCGCCCCTTCTAGGAATGGCCCAGAGGGCTCCAAAAGCTTCACAGCAGGGGAAGGTCCCCAGGAGGCCCTCTGACCTTGGCAGATTGCTGGGTTTGCCTTCTTTCAGAGGCATAGGGGGTGTGAATTCCAGAAGGGTGGGCGGAGCAGCAGCAGTTATGCCCCTGACCTGCATGTGTCTCTGTGCCCAGCTGTCCTGTGTCCTGCGGGCCAGGAGTACCAGGAGTGTGCCCCAGCGTGTGGTCAAAACTGTGGGGAGCCAGAAGACTGTGGGGAGCTGGGCAGCTGTGTGGCTGGTTGTAACTGCCCCCCAGGACTGCTGTGGGACCCCGAGGGCGAGTGTGTGCCCCCCAGCTTGTGCTCCTGCCAGCTTGGAACTCGTCGCTATGCCCCTGGCAGTGCCACCATGAAGGATTGCAACCACTGGTGAGGGCGGTGGCCTTGAGGGGAGGCAAAGAGCTTGGGGGTGAGGAGGGGGAGCTTAGAGAAAAGGGGCCAGGCTTGTAGCCTTGTGGGTTAGGGCCTGACATGCACACACCGGGTGACAGAGCACTGATAACTTCTCCTTGGTTCTGGAGCACTTCAGGCCTATAAAGCTTAAGTTGTCTTATGTAACTCTACTGAATTCTTACAATGACCTAGTAAAGTAGGAAGTGGAAGAATTGTTCCCATTTTGCAGATGAGGAAACTGAGGCTCCAATAGGCCACACCACTTGCAGAGTCACACAGCTGGTTAATGATGAAGGGCTAGAACCCAGATCTCTGCTTCAGTGTGGTCCAGAGGCTCTTCCAAGGGTGAGGGAGAAGTAAAGGCTGGTTCTGGACCCGTGGAGGCAGGGCCAGTGGCCGGCGCTCGGTGGGTGAGGATGAGACTTCAGAGAATCCCTCTCCTTCCTGGCTGGGAAGGGGGCTCTTTGAGAACCTCAGAGCCCAGAGAATGGCCCCACTGGGGCCGGGGCAGGAAAGGGTGGCTGTGTCCATCCCGGGTATGGCTGGTGCGGTGAGCAGCCCCACTTCCTGTGCTTATAACTGGGGTGTGGGGACGAGACAGTCAGGTCTCTGGAGTCGCCGTTAGGGGCTTGGACGCCCCTGGGTTTCTGAGACTCTCCCAGGTCAGACCAGAGGCGCCTGGAGGTGAGTCCTGCCTTGGGCCTGCCTCTTACCTGCCTCCCAACCTCGGCAGTGTCTGCCAGGAGAGGGGCGTCTGGAATTGCTCTGCTCACCGCTGTGGTCCCCAGCAGACATTCTGCCCCCGTGACCTTGTCTACATCCCTGGTGCCTGCCTCCTCACCTGTGACAGCCCTGGTGCCAGCCACCCCTGCCCCCCGGACAGCACAGGGAGCTGTGTCTGTCCCCCAGGCACCGTGCTGCTGGTAAGTCTGGGACGGGCTGCTCTACGCAGGGCACTGGCCTAGCCCCCTGGCTGTCTGAAACAGTGGGTGGCGGGTCAGGCAGCCCTCCAAGGTGCCCCTTTGTCCCCGACCTCTGCCCAGAACGAGCGCTGCGTGCCTCCTGAGCTCTGCCCCTGCCGTCACGGCGGGCAGTGGTATCCGCCCAACGCTACCATCCAGGAGGACTGCAACATTTGGTACGGCTAGCTCCTTGCACTGGGTTGGGGTGGGATATCCACACTGGTCTGGGCAAGGGGAGCACTCCAGGATTCCCCCACATTGAGGGTCTGCTGCTTGCAACCTGGACAGCTACTTCCCCTGGATACAGCCCTGGGTCTTTGTCCTCATGCCTCTGTCTCCCCCCCCCCCCCCGCCACAGCGTATGTCAGGGGCGGCAGTGGCACTGCACCAGCCACCGGTGCGGCGGATGGTGCCAGGCGTCTGGTGCCCCCCACTACGTGACCTTCGATGGGCTGGCTTTCACCTTCCCTGGAGCCTGCGAATATCTGCTGGTGCGAGAGGCCAGCGGCCGGTTCACCGTCTCTGCCCAGAACCTGCCCTGTGGGGCCAGCGGCCTCACCTGCACCAAGGCGCTGACCGTGCAGCTACAGAGCACTGCTGTGCACATGCTCAGAGGTGGCCACCACGTGGAAGGGTGGCACTGCCAGGGGGGAGGGGCACGCCGGCTGGCATCACACTTCTGTAGGGGGCCAAGGCCTGGGGTCCCCCACTGCTCACCATCAGTGCAGTGGGGCGGGTGCCTCTCCTCTCTCCTCTTGGTTGGGAATCCTAATTCTGGAAGGCTCCAACAAATTAAGGCCCAGAGAGGCCTAATGACTTGACCAAGGTCACATAGCCAGAGAAGCAAAAAAGAAGGTTGGAGGCAGGCTGGGAAAGGGCTCTAGGAATCTGGGAGCCCTTCGACTCCAAGGCAGAGACTGAATGCTTCTCTTCCTCCCTAGGCCGGGCAGTGATGGTGAATGGGGTGAGCATAACACTCCCCAAGGTCTACACGGGCCCGGGGCTGAGCCTGCGTCGCGCTGGTCTCTTCCTGCTGCTCACGACCCGCCTGGGCCTCAGCCTACTCTGGGATGGAGGTCAGGCCCCCACCCTTAACCACCTGACCCATGCCCACCTTAGCATCGTGAGGCCGACTCCCCCCAGACTCTTCCTCTTCCATACGAGTGGTGGGAGTTCCCAAATTATGTTTTTAAAATTATGTTTCTCTTCAATGTAAAAGCAATACCTCCTCGCCAAAGAAACATTTAGAAAATACCCAGTTTGGGAAAGAAGAAATGAAAACAAATCTAACCTCCCACCACCCAAACCCAAGCAGTTAGCATTTGAGAAATACCAGTTACTAAGAAATTGAGGAAAACCGAAGTAACCCCTGACAAGGGAAGGAGTTGCCTCGGTAGCGCAGTGGGGCTGCCTCTGAGCCTCCGGCCACCAAGGTCTCTGGGGCGGGTGGGTGTCACAGTCCGTCTTGGAGCCTGGTTCCCACCTGGAATCCAGCCCACTGGAGAATTTCCCTGCTCCCCCTAACCTGGGTTTGGTTAGGAGAGTAGGCTCTCACTTCTGCCCTTGCCCCCCAGATGTACGTCTCTTATCATGGCCAATCAGCCTCTGGGAAAAACCAGGCGATGGGCCTTGTGCAGATGGTTGAACAGGCCCACAGAACACCAGCCCCTGGCCCTGAGGAAGGTCCATGGGGTCATTTCTCCACAACGCTGCCCCCTGCTGCCCTCCCTGCCCAGGCACCCGGGTCCTGGTGCAGCTGTCCCCGCAGTTTCGCGGCCGTGTGTCTGGGCTGTGTGGAGATTTTGATGGAGATGCCAGTAATGACCTGCGGAGCCGCCAGGGGGTCCTGGAACCCACAGCTGAGCTGGCTGCCCACTCCTGGCACCTGAGTCCGTTCTGCCCCGAGCCAGGAGACCTGCTACACCCCTGCACCGTGAGCATGGGCAGGCAGGGGGAAGGGCGTGGGGGGCAGCTGCAGGAAACCTGCTGGGGGTGGGGGAGGATCCGGAGGCTGGGTGCTGTGGATGGGGTCTGGTGGCCCACGGTGCGGTGCCCGCAGGTGAATGCCCACCGGGCCAGCTGGGCACGCACCCGCTGCGGGGTGATGCTGCAGTCGCTCTTTGCCCGGTGCCATGGAGAGGTGCCCCCACAGCAGCACTACGAGTGGTGTGTGCATGATGCCTGCGGGTGAGAGGGGCGAGCCTGGAGACAGGGTGGGAATGGGTCGGGAGGGGGTGGGGAGGGGGTCCAGCGGCTGAACAGTCCCTTCCACAGCTGCGATTCAGGGGGCGACTGTGAGTGTCTCTGCTCGGCCGTAGCCACCTATGCAGACGAGTGTGCCCGGCATGGGTTCCACGTGCGCTGGCGCAGCCAGGAGCTCTGCCGTGAGTGTGCCCTGCCCTCGATCCCCAAAGCCCTGTCCCACCATGCCCTCAGCTCCTTTGTGCGTGTCCCTCCCGGCCTGCAAGCAAGCCATGTATTCATTCAAGGGCAAATATGTGGGGTGGGCACACTTTCTAGATGAACCAAGCATGCTGAGCTTGCTTTCCTGGAGAACTTTCATGTTGCAAACAGCCTTGGGAGGGGCTCAGTAAGAGTCTACACTGTGCTCCCGGTGCCCTCCGTGTGAATCATCGTGGGCTGGTTTTCTTGCTGCCGTTGCAGCCTGGCGCCCTTGCACCACAGTGACTCAAGCCTCTCTCCTCTCTACCCAGCTCTGCAGTGTGAAGGGGGCCAGGTGTACGAGGCCTGTGGCCCCGTGTGTCCCCCCACCTGTCATGACCATGGTCCTGAGCCAGGGTGGCACTGCCAGGCTGTCGCCTGTGTGGAGGGCTGCTTCTGCCCCGAGGGGACTCTGCTGCATGGTGGGTAGGGTCAGAATCTGAGGGGGGGGCAGCGCTGGGACGAGGAAGACAGCCACAGGGCCGTGGTGACATGGCTGGCGCTAGGAGCCGCTGTGTCCCATCTGCTCCTGTCCTGCCCTCTGTGATCCCAGGAGGAGTCTGCTTAGAACCCGCTTCCTGCCCCTGTGAGTCAGGGGGCAGCTTCTTCCCGCCGGGGACTGTGCTGCAGAAGGACTGTGGCAACTGGTGAGTGGGGGGGCCCCAGGGGAGCCCCTGACCCTGGGCTGGCAAAGCCCAGCGCCGTGGCTGAGCCCAGGATGCTGTGTGCCCAGCACATGCCAGGAAAGTCAGTGGCTTTGCGGGAGCACCGGGACCCGCTGTGAGGAGCCGGCGCCTGGCTGTGTGGAGGGGGAGGCCCCGTGCCAGGAGAGTGGGCACTGTGTGCCCCACACGTGGCTTTGTGACAACCAGGATGACTGTGGCGATGGCTCAGACGAGGAGGGTGAGTGTCCTTGCCCATGTGGGGCAGTGGCTGAGTGATGGGTCGGTCCTTGTACATGTCCCTAAAACGTGTCCTGAGCTGCTGCTCACACTGGCTGGCGGGCAGGGCTGTTCTGGTCTTTCGGGGTCAGGGGGCTTCTCTAGGACTCTCTGTCATCCTGACCCTGCCTGTTTGCCCCATGCCAGGCTGTGCCACCCCAGGCTGTGGGGAGGGGCAGATGTCTTGCAGCTCCGGGCACTGCCTGCCCCTGGCCCTGCTCTGTGACGGGCAGGACGACTGCGGAGACGGGACGGACGAGCAGGGCTGCCCATGCCCCCAAGGATCACTGGCTTGCACTGACGGGCGCTGCCTGCCTCTGGCCCTGCTCTGTGACGGGCATCCCGACTGTCCTGACGCCGCGGATGAGGAGGCCTGTCTGGGTGGGTGGTCTCTGCTCTGGGCTCCAGTCCACCAGGCACCCCCTCCCATAGGCCTGCCTTGTGAGCCCCAACCTTCCTGCCTCCCCTCCTTCACCAGATCAGGCTGGTGCTAGGAAGCTGGCACCCAGAGATGTATGAATAGGGGTACCCCAAACAGCGAGTGTGAGGGGCGGTGCCTTGGGACCAGCTCCTCCTTTCTCTGGCTGCAGGGCAGCTGAACTGCACTCCTGGGGAGGTGTCCTGCGTGGATGGCACTTGCGTGGGGGCCATCCTGCTGTGTGACGGAATCTGGGACTGCCCAGATGGAGCCGACGAGGGACCTGGTCACTGCCCCTTCCCTTCGCTGCCCACTCCCCCAGCTGGCACTCTGCCTGGCCCTTCTGCTGGCTTTGGGGAGACTGCACCCACTCCCCTGGCCAGCACCAGCCCCGGTGAGTGTCCTAGAGGAGCAGCGGTGAGAAAGCTCGAGTCCGGAGCCTGCGAAACGGGGTGGAGAGAGCATCTCAGAGGGAGGCACTAGGGCAGGTGCTGGGGAGTGAGGAGCAGGCATAGACCCAGCCTCCTGAAGGGGGTTTTGAGAGGGCCTGGAAGAGTCCAGATCTTACTTCCTGCCATCCGAGGCGCTCCCACTGACGTGAGGGGGTTGGGGTGATCAGCGGAATTCCTGGGCTTGGGAAACCAGTGGCGGGGTGGGGGGGGGGGTGAAGTGTGAAATGCGGGAGCGCCTGGACGTGGGGAGGGGCTGCAAGTGGGGGAAGTCCTGGCGCAGGAGAAGGGCAGGCGGGCCGACACCGGGAGGCGGGTGGGTGGCGGAGGCGGACGGGACGGCGGGCCCGCAGCCGGGTCTTCCCGCCGGGTCTAGCGCGGGTGCCCGCCGCAGCGCCGCCCTGCGGCCCCCTCGAATTCCGGTGCGGCAGCGGCGAGTGCGCGCCCCGGGGCTGGCGCTGCGACGGCGAGGAGGACTGCGCCGACGGCAGCGACGAGCGCGGCTGCGCCTGGCCCTGCGCCCCGCACCACGCGCCCTGCGCCCGCGGCCCACACTGCGTGTCCCCGGCGCAGCTGTGCGACGGCGTGCCGCACTGCCCCGATGGCTCGGACGAGGGCCCCAACGCCTGCGGTGAGAGCCCGGCCGGGGCGCAGCGGGCGGGGCCCCGGCTCCCCCCAACCCCCTCTCCAGCCCCACCCGGCGGCCCGGAGAGCCGCTTAGGTCTGCGGCATCAGAGCCTCCTTTGATCTTTTTCATGAAACTCTCTTTGAAGACTTTTGCCCTCCCACCCAGGCCCAGGGGAGAGAAGAAAGGGGCTTTTGTCTTTGCCCACATTTGGGCAAGAAGGGATAAGAGAGTGGGCAGTGGCTCTGCAGGCGCGGGAAGGGAGCCTGTTTGGGGGGCCACCCCTCCAGCTCCACCCCACCAGATCCGGGAGTTCCCTTTGTGCCCCTGCAAATCAGCCCTTCATATCCGGGCCACCTGTCCCTGGGAGGAGGGGCCGCTGTCCACAGGCTCTGGCTCCTGCCCAGGTCGGCCTGCCCCTCCTGGACCCCTCCCAAAGACGCTTTTGAGCTAGCTTCAGATTCATTGTTGGCTCTGCCTCCTGCTTGCCCTCCCCTCCGGGCGCCTTTGGTTCCCCCTGCAGCCCCTCTGCAGAGAGAGGGTTGGAGGCCCAGGGGCTCAACAGCACACTCTTCTGGGGTCCACAGGCTCCCCCCAGCCGCCCCGGCGGTGGCCTCTTCTCCTGTGGTTTGGCTTCCCAGGTGTGCCTGAACCTCGAGCAGCTCTGTGATGGGCTGTCTGCCTGTTCCCAGGGCAAGGATGAACTGGGCTGTGGTAGAGATGCCGGTCCCCTGATGGAGGCCAAGGCTGGTGGGGGATGGAGGGCAGTTCTCACTCCTGGTCTGTTTTCTCTTCCCTTCCCCTCAGAGGGGATGACAGCCCCAGGAGGCCCCAATGGGACCAGGGTTCCCTGCCCGGAATACTCCTGCCCTGATGGCCTCTGCATCAGTTTCCAGCTGGTGAGGGGCGGGGTGGGGGGGAGAGGGTGGCTCAGGAGGCAGAGCCATTGTGCCACCCAGCTGGAAAGGAACCTTGCTCCCCTTCCCTCCCCAGGTGTGTGATGGGCAGCCTGACTGTGGATTCGCAGGGGAGCTAGGGCCTTCCCCAGAAGAGCAGGGCTGTGGGGCCTGGGGCCCCTGGAACTCATGGGGGCCATGCAGCCGGACGTGTGGGCCTGGGGTGCAGAGCCGGAGCCGCCACTGCTCCCCCCCTGATCTCCCAGTGCTGCAGCACTGCCTAGGCCCTGAGCACCAGACTCAGGCCTGCTTCACGGCTGCCTGCCCAGGTGCGGGGCCTGGAGTGCCTGGGAGGGCCAGCGGGGCAGGTGGGGGTGCAGAGAGAGCAAGGGAGAGAAAGACCACTGGGCTCACAGCCCGACTTCATGCCCCGTCCCCACCAACCTATCTGGCCCCTCCTCCTCACAGTGGATGGCGAATGGACCTCCTGGTCTCCCTGGTCCCCGTGCACTGAGCCATGCATGGGCACCACGACCCGTCAGCGACAGTGCCACCCACCCCAGAATGGAGGCCGGACCTGTGCCATGCTGCCAGGGGGCCCTCCCACCACCCACCAGACCAGTGAGTGCAAGGAAGGAGGGCACAGCTGGGAGGAGGGTGTGGAGGGCTTGCTGGTGGGTGGCTTGTTTCTGCAGGGGACCCACCTTTCCCAGACTCTGGCTCTGATTTTCTCTCAGGGCCCTGCCCTCAAGATGGCTGCCCCAATGCCACCTGCTCCGGGCCGTTGGTGTTCTGGCCCTGTGCCCCCTGCCCTCTGACTTGTGACGAAATCTCGGCTCAGGCTGTGTGCGAGGCTAACCGGCCCTGCAGCGGCCCAGGTGAGGGGGCTCTGGGCCCAGGGGGTGGCAGGTGTGTCTGCGGAGGGGGAGCTCCCCGCAGGGAAGCCTCACCCTGGGCCTCCCCTAGGCTGCTGGTGCCCTGCAGGCCAGGTGCTGGGCAGCGATGGGCGGTGTGTGTGGCCCCGGCAGTGCCCCTGCCTGCTGGATGGCACCCTGTACCGGCCTGGCCAGCGCATCAAGGCCGACTGCCAGCTCTGCACCTGCCAGGACGGGCGGCCCCAGCGCTGTCGGCCCGACCCAGACTGTGCCGGTGAGGCCCTGCCTTGGCCTTCCCCCAGGGGTCCCTCGTCCTCTCCCAGGCCACCCAGCTGGGCACCAGCGCCCCTCTGACTCCTGGCTCTTGGCCCTCCCTCAGTGAACTGTGGCTGGTCCTCCTGGTCCCCCTGGGCTGAGTGCTTGGGCCCCTGTGGGAGCGAGAACATTCAGTGGTCCTTCCGGAGCCCCAACAACCCCCGCCTCTCCGGCCAAGGTCGCCAGTGCCGGGGCATCCGCCGCAAGGCCCGCAGGTACTGGCACCCACCCCTGCAGGACCTTTAGCCCTCACCTTCGGCTCCCAGTTAGGAAGCTGCTGGTGAACTCTTTCTCACTCCGTTTGCTTCCGTATGTACCATGGACGCCAAATGAGGAACCCCCTCAAGCCCTATTAGTCTAAACACCAGGACTCCCAGCAGAGTTTTGGGGAACCCCTGGCCTTCTCCTGCATCAGCTTTATGCCTTCCAAGTCTGAAAGGGGTTTGTGGGGAACCCAGAAGTCTGGGGGCAGGTATGGGTCCTCTGGTTTGCACCCCCGTGCCTCTGAAGGTAGCGGGGTTGGTAGGAGGGCTTGCAGGGGTGTAGCCGTATCTGCCCGCCCAGCCCCCATTTCAGAGGCTTTTGGCACAACTTGCTTCCACGCCCCTCTCTGGGGCCAGTTGCAGTTTCTCCGGTGCAGGGGTGGGATCTGGGAGAGAGAGAAACCAAGCATCCTAGTCGGCCCAGGACTTCCCTGGTTTTATCACTGGGAAGTCCTGGGAAGCCACTCACTCGAGGCAAATCAGGACAGGTTGGGGGCCCGGGTGAGCCCACTTGGCAGGCAAGCGGCGGCCCTTCTTCCAGGTGCCGGACGGAGCCCTGTGCGGGCTGTGAGCAGCAGGGCCGGCCCCAAGCCGTGGGGGAGCGCTGGCGAGAGGGCCCCTGCGGAGTCTGCCAGTGTCTGCACAACAGCACCGTGCGCTGCTCCCCCTACTGCCCACTGGGCAGCTGCCCCCAGGTGAGCGGGCAGAGGGGCCCGGGGGGGGGGGGGGCAGGGGGGAGGGGCAGGGTGCAGAGGCCAGGGCTGCAGGCAGCTGATAGACTGGGTCAGAGTTGGAAGGTGACCAGCTCGGCATGTCCAGCCTGACTCTTGTGTCTGCAGGACTGGGTCCTGGTGGAGGGAGTGGGAGGCTCGTGTTGTCACTGCGCCCTGCCTGGTGAGTGGGTCTGGGGAATGGCAGGGGAACCTCAAGGGTAGGAGGATAGCAGGTGCTCAGCGGGAGCCCCAGGGGGCAGCACTGAGTCAGGAGGTGGTTGGCTACCCCCGCCTCAGGGTGGTGGGAGCCTGGATCCTGGATGCTGGGGAAGGAAGGGACCCTCTGGGTAGGAGAGTTTGTTTCTGCCCTCCTAAGGTCAGGTCTCAGTCTCTGCCTGCTTCTGTCCTTTTGGGGCTTTCTGCCTCTGGCCTTGAGGGTGCTTTCTTCTCTCTGGTTCTACTCAGCCAGGTCTGGTTCCCTCCCTTTCCCCTAAGAGCAACCAAGATGAAGTTGAACTTTTTCAAGAGTAGCTTTACTTGGAAACCGAGTTATAAATGAAACAGGAAGGGGCGCCTGGGTGGCTCAGTTGGTTGAGCGTCTGCCTCTAGCTCAGATCATGATCCCAGAGCCCTGGCCCCACATTGGGCTCCCTGCTCAGTGGGGAGCCTGCTTCTCCCTCTCCTCCCTGCTTGCGCTCTTTGTCTCTCTCTCTCTCTCTCTCAAATAAATAAGTAAATAAATAAACAAATAAATAAATAAATAAAATCTTTAAAAAAATAAAAATAAATAAATGAAACAGAATATACAAAGGCTCAAAAACTAATGCATTCATGGGTCCAGATTCCTTATCCGTAAAGTGTACCTACAGGTGGCTGAGGTTAGAGGAGAGCCAGCATACACAGTTGTACAGGTTGTACACTGCACAAGTTAGTTGGCAAGTGGGAGCTAGACCACATCCCTGGCTTCCATCCAGAGATACTCTTTTCTAGTGCCCCCAAAGGTCCCCTGTCTGCAACAGTAGCCCTGGATGCGGATCTGCAGCTGCTTGGTCCTGGTCCTGAAGTGGTTTCAGACTGGCGGTTTTATTCTATGTTCTCTCAATATTTGGTGCAAGTGGGAATCCCCAGCTCACGCCAAGGGAAGGAGGACAGGCCTTTCCCAGCTGGGAGGTGGTTCTGGGGGCTCTTGGGAAGTCCTGGGAGAGAACGTGCTCCAAGAAGTGGGGAGAGACTGAGTGCCAGGCCAGGGGCTGGTGTGAGCCTGCCTCTCTGCAGGTCTCTCCCTCCTGAGCCTTGAGTCTCCCTACACAGGTGAGAACCAGACGGTCCACCCCCTGGCCACTCCTGCCCCCTCTCCAGCCCTCAGTGCCCAGATCGGATCGCCTCTGGTGGCCTATGTTCTGCCTCTGCCTGGAGGTGAGGGCCACGTGCTGTCGCTGTCGAGCGGAGGGTGGATGTTGCCCGGGGTCGCCCTGCCTAGGAGGGGAGGCAGGCTCGCTGGGATTTACCCCCGCTTTCCATGGGAGGACAGTTATCCTAAGGATCTGGAGGTCATCCTGGCTCAAGTTGCTGGTCTGACTCTGCCCTCTCTGGACCACTCTTCCATCCCGGGTCAAGGTCAATGAGGAGCCCTTGGCATCCCTTAGCTCCCCTTGTGACTTCCTGACTGTACCCCTGGCAGGCTCCTGCCACCCTCTGCCCTTCTCCAACTGCAGCCTCTCTCTCCTCTGCACCCAGACCCCTGCTATTCTCCGCTGGGCTTGGCCCTACTCCCTGAGGGAAGCCTGAAGCTGGAGTCCCCTACCCAGGCTGCCCTCCTGGGGGCTCCCACCAAGAGGCCTGGTTTTCTGGGTCGGAGCACTCAGCGGCATACCCGGCCCCCCTACCTGCAGCTGGACCTGCTGCTGCCCCGGAACCTCACTGGTCAGTGGGGGGGGGGGGGGCTGGAGGACTGGGCGGTGATGGTGGGCTGGGGGTGGGGCTCACTCTTTCAGCTCGGACCCCTGCCCCACCCCCCCAGGCATCATAGTGCAGGGGGCTGGGTCCTCGGCCTTCCTTCAGTTCAGCAGCGATGGTCTACACTGGCACAACTATACTGACATCCTGCCTGGTATCCTGCCCCCAGCCAAGGTATGGCTGCCCGAGCCTCCTGAGCCGGTGACCCACCATGCCTCTTTGTGGGTCCCACCGTCTTTGTCCCTGAGGGCCTTCCAGTCTCCTTGAGGGACATTCTTACCTTAGAGGCTTGTTGAACACCTGCTAGGAGCAGGGGCTGTCAAAAGGGCGACAGAAGCAATCACGGTGGCTGAGGTGCAGGGCAGGTGTGCAAAGCTCTGTGGGGGGAGGGGACTAGCGTGACATCAAGTTCATTGAGGATCTCAGGGACCACGTCAAGAGCAGCTGGGACACAGCCCTGCCCTGATGGGGTTTGTATCCTCCCCAGGGAGACAAGCCTCACGAAGCAGGAGGAACCAGTCTTTACCATGTATTTACTCTTAATTCTGTCTCTGGGGAAACATGAATGGCCACAACGTGGCCGTGGCCCTCGAGGCACCAGGGCCAGAACCCACAGCCTTGAGGGATGCAGATGATTCACGCCAGGAAAGCAGGAGCTCTTCGTGCCTTGAAGTCTGGGGGGCTTGAACAGGGTGGGGCCGCTCAGCAGGGTCAGGGTGGCAGCCCGGAGAGAAGGCCGGCACCCCTGTCCCTGCAGCTTTTCCCTAGGAACTGGGGTGATGGGGCCCCCACAGTGCAGATGTTCGGCCAGATGGTGCAGGCGCAGCACGTCCGGGTGTGGCCGCACGTCCCCCGCGGTGACCCCAACCAGAGCATCCCCCTGTGGGTGGAGCTGCTGGGCTGTGAGCCAGGTACCGTGGGCTGGGGGCGGGAGGGGCAGACACAGGAGGAGGGACAGACAGGAGCTCTCAGCCACCCTCTCCCGCCAGTGTCCCCGCTGGCTGCGCCCCCGTGCCCAGGGGGTGGGCACCGCTGTGCCAGTGGCGAATGTGCTCCACGGGGGGAGCCGTGTGACGGGGCAAAGGACTGTGAGGATGGCTCCGATGAGGAGGGCTGCGTGCCCCTGCCCGCAGCCACCGGCAGGTAAGGGGTGCCCTGCTGCCCCCTCCGGGGAGGTTAATACCCTGAAAACCACTGGGATAGTGTCCTCTTTGTCTAGTCTCAGTGGGCAGTGCCCTCCTGGAGTGCCCCAGCCCTGCCCTGCCCAGGGCCCACCCAGAGAGAGCACTGACCGCCCTGCCTGGGGTGGGGGGGCTCTGAGGTTGGGAAAGCCCCTCGAGTCCCTTGCTGATTTGTCTTCTCAGAGTCTGGTCCACAGCCAGGACCCCCGCGCTCTCCTCCGTGCAGCCCGGACAGCTGCCCTCCCGGCCCACGGAGGTAAGTGGGGAGCTGCAGGCCCAGCAGGTGGGGTGCAAGGCACGGGGCCCCATGTTTGCTTGCCCCACCATCCCCCTCCCTCTTTTCACACCTTCAGCCAGCACTGCCTCCCTGTGCATCCCCGGTCAGCTCTTGTAGTCAGCCTCAGCCTGTGAGCCTTCTGGGGGCCAGCCCGGTGCTGCATGGGGAGCTGGAGGCCAGAGGGGCAGGGAAGCACGGGCACATGCCTGCCCGGGAGGGGTTTGGCGGATAGGACAGGTCTTCACCGCTGGGCAGTGAGGTTATGCCCATGGGGCTGGCACCAGGGCCTCAGGCGCTCAGAGCTGGGAAGAGCCCTATTTGTCCCCAGGGTCCCCAGAGGCTTCCTGGAAAAGGCTTGAAAGATGAGGGAGTTCTGTAATGTGGAGCTGAGGGGTACACACTCCATGTGGAGAAGAGCCTGGTCAGGAACCCAGAGGGGAGAGTGATCACAGCACTGAGGTCCACACGTGTGGATGCTGGGGGAAGACAGGGGTTGGGGGGGGACAGGAGCCGAAGCAGAACCCTAGGCGGGCAGTGAGAAGAGCCCCTGAACTCCTGGTATCTGAGGTGTCCAGCCCGGAGGTGTACAGGGCAGTGGGGCTCCACTTCCCAGCTCTACCCTGCACGTGGGGGACAGGTGAGGGGCCGTGGGACCCAGGGGCATCCTAGTGGGAATGAGAGGTGGGTGCCTAGTCACCAGGCAGAACTGGCCTCAGGGCCCAGACCGCATGCATGGCTGAGCCCTCTCCCTCCACAGGGTCTGGCAGAGGCTGAACGCTGGCATCCCTCGCGAGGGTCACCCATAGCCCCCACAGGTATGTGCACAAACTCCAGCCCCCGCCCCGTCCCCAGCTCCCAGGGTGAGGGACCGTTACATCTCAGCGGTCAGTCTCCTGCTGAGCTCTGATGTCCTCAGTGGAGCAGGGTTGCCTCCAGGAGGACGACCTGGTCACCAGGGACGCCTCGGCCGAATCCTGCCCCTGCCCACCTTCCTGGATTCCAGGGTGGGATGCGTCGCAGTATGGCTGCCTTCCCCAGGCCCCTGGCTGGGACAGGTCTCCCTGGGGCTGTGGAATGAGTGCTGCCCGGCCCCACCTGCGCTCCCTCCGCTCGCCCATGAATGTGGCAAGGCACCCCTTTCTGAAGGCCTTGCTGGCAGCAAATGACAGGGAGGATGGGGTCACCAAGTTAGCACATTCCTAAACTGGATGAGGAAGGAACTCCCTGCTGGTCACGTCCTAGCCTCCCCACGGCTGCCCGGTCTGTCACGTGTGCCTTAGCCCGAGGAGAGCTGTCTCGGAGTGAGGCGGGGAAGGGGTGGGCTGTTCTTTTGTGAAAAGCACATGAAGCAACTTGTCCCATCACTTGAGTCCGTAACACGCAGACTATGGATGAATTCTAATGTTATTCTAAATCTGCTTTTAGAAAAACGGCTGTCTCTTAGTATTCATCTCTTGTCGGCAAAGAAGCGTCTCGAACCCCTTTTCACTGTAGCTGCCAGGAAGTCCTCGGGTGCAGGGCCTTGAACACTGTACTGTCCCTTTGACTTGGAAGCTGCCACATGTGTCTCCTCGAGAGGCGGGGACACATCTTGGCTCCAAACTAAACTCTTTTCTACTTTCATGTAAAACCCTCTTGTGCTCCTTGGACTACAGAATCCCACTTCATCTGTGGTCTGAAGCCCCTCAGAAGGTGGGGTATGGTCTGGCCTCACCCTGCACCACGCAGAGCCTGGATGCCCTTCCGAGAGCCCGTGTCTGCTTCATTTCATGGGAGGGGAGCTGGCAGGTCTCACCCTCTCCCTCCTGCACCCACAGGGAAGGAGCCAGCGACTCAGGCCCCAGCCTCCGAGGCTCTTCGGTTGAGTCCTAGGGAATCTGTGCAGACCATGACCACCACCCCCACATCCCAGGTGACCCCAGTGGCCCCAGCTGGTAAGATTCCGTCGTCTTCTGCCTGCTAAAGCCTAGCATCCCAACAACGTCCCTGTTGGAGAAACAGAGGCCCTGGGAGGTTAGCCATTTGGCTCAAGATCACACAGCTTGAGGTCAGGGTTGTGGAAGGAACTAGGACCACGCCTCCTGAGGCAGTTCACGACTTTTCCATTGTCCCAAGAGAGGCAGGAAGCGGGGGCACACCAGACATCAGGAGGAGGGAGGTTGGGGGCCGAGGGAGGGAGGAGGCGGTGGGCAGGTGTTCCATCAGCAAGCTGTGGTGATGCCCACAGGCCAGAGCGTTGCCCCGGAGCCCTTCCCACCTGTGCGGTGCAGCCCGGGCCAGGTGCCCTGTGAGGTGCTGGGCTGCGTGGAGCAGGGGCAGCTGTGTGACGGCAGGGAGGACTGTCTGGACGGCTCCGACGAGAGGCACTGTGGTGAGCAGGGGGCCCTCAGGGCGCCCTGGAGGGTTTCAAGTCATGTGGGTGGCGGTTGCAAAAGGGCTTTAGGTTTTGGGAAGTCTCTACCCCCTGCTGTGAGCTCAGCTGGGAAGGAACTGTGAGAGGCTGGGGGTAGCAGAGAGAAAAGAAACTGAGTGGGTTAAACAGCCAGGAGTGTGTGTGTCTTTGGCGATGGTCAAGAGGGGAAATAGGGTAGGTCTCAGGTCCTAGCCTGCTTCACAAACCCTGTCTGATCTTTGAGGAGATTCCTCTAACCATCCATTCATCCATCCGTCTCCCCATCCATATACCCACTTACCCACCCACTCACCAGCCAGCCCTCCAACATTCGTTCAGCCACCCCATCCATCATTCCTCATCCATCCATCCGTCCGTCAAAAGTAGATCACTGTGCTCAAAGTCTAGTCTCTCAGTCAGGGAAGGGGCACCCCTGGAAGTCCCCATTCAAGAAGAGGGTATCCCAAGGAACTGTTCTTCTAGGCAGTTTGACCTCTCTCTGGACACTCAGAGCCATTACCAGAGAGACCGTGTGAGAGCCTGTAGCGAGCACAGAGCCCCTGATCTCACCCACACGGAGTACAGAGAAGGCTGCGCGGAGTGTGGGAAGCTTCAGGAGACAGGAGAGGCAGGACCTCTGGTCAACAAGCTGCTCTGCTCTTGGCTGAGGTTGAAGGGGCTCAGTTTATCATCGGTCAGGAAGGTCAGGAATCACTTATGTGGCTCCCTTCCCCCTGGCCTCACGGGCAGCGAGCCCTGTGCCCTTCACGGTGCCCACCACAGCCCTGCCTGGGCTGCTGGCCTCGCGAGCCCCCTGCTCCCCGAGCCAGCTGAGCTGTGGAAGTGGGGAGTGCCTGCCAGCTGAGCGGCGCTGTGACCTGCGGCCAGACTGCCAGGACGGCTCTGACGAGGACGGCTGTGGTATGTGCCTGGCCAGGGGACACCTCTGAGGGCCCCGCTCCTGCATGTGCCCCCTCTGAGTCCCGTGCCCCCGTTCCCCTGCAGTGGACTGTGGGCTGGCGCCCTGGTCTGGCTGGAGCAGCTGCAGCCGCACCTGTGGGCCGGGCCTCGCCTTCCAGCGCCGGGACCTGCTCCGGCCTCCCCTGCCTGGGGGCAGCTGCCCGTCTGACAGGCTCCGCAGCCAGTCCTGCTTCGTGCAGGCCTGCCCAGGTAACTGGTGCCCAGGCCTCCTCAGGACCCCCAGGTGGGACACCTGCCGTGGGCTCCCATCCAAGACCCACACCAGGGGGATGCCTTTGCTCTCCTAGGGACCCCAGGGTCCAGGCTCCTCTCCGGGACTCTAGGAGGACAGCCCCTTCTGATGTCACAGCCTCATGCTTCCGGAAGGCTAATCAGGAAGACTGCCCCTGGCCCTGCCCTTGGCCCTTTTCCTGCCTTAGTGGTTCTGGATGGGTCCCTAACCTCGAGTGTGGGAACTAGAGCAGCAGAGCTGGCCCCACTTCAGAGTGAGGGTGGTAGGCTGTGCCCAAGACCTGTAGCGCTTTTGTTTTGTAGATCCGGGGGAGTAGTTCCGGCCTTGCCTCTGCATTGCAGAGAGGGGCTTCCCGTGCCGGGGTCTCATGAGCCCCATACCTGGCCTCCTAACCTGGTCTCTGTCTGCTGCCACCAGGAGGCGCCCTGCTCCAGGATTCCCACTGTCCCAGCCTTTTCCAAGGGACCAGAGCCTTTATCCTGGGAGGCACCCAGAGATCTTTGCTCAGGTCCCCCCACCTAGGGGAGGTTTTCTGGGACAGGAGAGGAAACTGTGGAGTCCCCGTGGTGCTGCCCTAGGCCACCTAGCTGGCCACTGCCCAGCCTCCTCTCTGCTCTGCCGCCTTGCTCTCTCCAGCCCAGTCCGCGTCTCCTTGGGCTGAGCTGGTCCACCTCCATTCTTTCTTCCCACACAGTGGCCGGGGAGTGGGCTGTGTGGGGGGCTTGGGGGCCCTGCAGCGTCTCCTGTGGGGGTGGCCATCGGAGTCGTCAGAGGAGTTGTGTGGACCCCCCGCCCAAGAATGGTGGTGCTCCCTGCCCCGGGACCTCCCACGAGGGGGCACCCTGCGCCCTGCAGCCCTGCACAGGGGACACAGGTAAGGGAACTGGGCTGGATGGGGGCATCCAAGGCTGGAGCCCCGCGGGGGTGGGGCTGCTGGGGAAGGTCCCTGGGCCTCCTGTACCCACCCTACCTAGTGTCCCTCTCCCGCCAGACTGTGGGCTGGGCCGGATACATATCAGCGCTGAGCTGTGCAGGAAGGGGCTGGTGCCCCCGTGTCCACCCTCCTGCTTGGATCCTGAGGCCAACAGAAGCTGCAGCGGACACTGTCTGGAGGGTGAGCCACACCCAGCAAGCAGGAGTGCGGCGGACAGAGCCCTCGGGGAGGGTGCCCGTCAGCCCTCAGTCTCCAGCCTCCCCTCCCCACTGCCCCCCTCCTTGGGGCTGAGCGCCTTTCTGCCTACACCCCAGGATGCCGCTGCCCCCCCGGGCTCCTCCTCCATGATGCTCACTGCCTGCCTCTCTCTGAGTGTCCTTGCCTCGTGGGTGAAGAGCTGAAGCCGCCGGGGGTGCCCTTCCTTCTGGACAACTGCAGCCGCTGGTGAGCGTGTCTGCTCCAGTGGGGAGGGCCAGGGTCAGGCGACCAGCCAGTCCTGACCTCTGCCTTCCCCTCCCCTGCAGCACGTGTGAGAAGGGGGCCCTGCTGTGTGAACCAGGGGGCTGCCCCGTGCCCTGCGGCTGGTCAGCCTGGTCCTCCTGGGGTCCCTGTGACCGCTCCTGCGGCTCTGGAGTGAGGGCCAGGTTCAGGTGTGCAGGACGGAGCCATTGGCGGAGTGGGGGAGGGGAAGGAGTGTGGGAGAAGGAAGGGAAGGAGGTGGTGGAGGGTGGGTGGCGGTTGGAGGACAAGGAAGACAGGGTGAGGGCAGGGAGAGGAGCGGGGGTGCTCAGGCTGCCTCTCCCCCCAGATCCCCTTCCAACCCTCCGGCTGCTTCCGGGGGCGCCCCGTGTGAAGGCGACAGGCAGGAGCTTCAGGCCTGCCACGTGGAGTGCGGGACAGGTACATTCAGGAGCCAGGATAGGAGCCAGGACGCAGGAGCCTGCTACCCACCCCCCAACCCCCGTGCCTGCCTCCCTCCTCCCAATTGCTGCCCTAGGAACACAGCACGACGGACCGGGCCACTGGTCACCTGCATGGTGGCCAGTGCGGCCTTCTGCTCCAAGAGGCAGCCCTGGAAGAAGCCTTGGTGCCAGGGCCTTTGTCGGGGACCAGACAGAGGGTGGGGCCCGGGCGGCATCCTCCTCCCACATAGACAGCCCAGGTGCCACGAGCAGGCTGGTCTTGGGGGCACAGGGTGTCTGAGAGCAGGGTTCATGAAGCTGGTCCTGCTGGCCGAGAATGTGAGGCTGGAGCGGGCCATCAGGAAAACACAGACTCCAGAAGGAGCCCAGGCTGTCTCCCTCTCCTCTGCCCGGGGTCCCCTCAGGCACAGGAGGTGCACCAGAGACTGCAGAGCAGGCGAGGGTGGGGGGTGGGGGCGGAGGCGAGAATAGGAGTCAAGGGCTCAGGCGTGGGTCCCTGGGGTCTGGGTCAGAAGTGGGAGGAAGGGGGCAGCGGAGCATGGCTGCTGGGGCACTGACAGGTGTGATTGCCAGGTGTCTGTGGGGGCTTGGGTTTCTAGCATTGAAGCTGAATGAAGCACAGTTGTTTAGAAGATTCTGGAAGAGTTGATCTGGGGGAAAATGTGAGGGTGGGTAGTGGACACGAAGTGCCAGCTGGGCCCACAGATAGAGGTGTGGCCTGAGCCGGAGCTTGGCTGAGCAGGGGGCTGTGCTTGGAGAGTGAGCCGTGGGCCCTGGGGAGGGGGTCCCAGGGGGACAGAGGCTGAGCCTGAGCCCAGAGAGGCTACCCATCTTCATGAGTCCTTCCCCGGCCCCCATAGCATCTCAGACCCAACCTGGCCTCCCAAGCCTCCCCGCTCTGCCAGGATCCCCATGTGGAAGGCCTGCCCTTTTCCGCCCTTTTCCCTCCAGAGGCGCCGGGCTGGACCCCCTGGACACCCTGGTCCGCCTGCTCCCGGAGCTGCCTTACCATTGGAGGAGGCCCCGGGTGGCGCAGTCGTTCCCGGCTCTGCCCCAGCCCCGGGGACACATCCTGCCCAGGAGAGGCCACCCAGGAGGAGCCCTGCAGCCCCCCTGTGTGCCCAGGTATGCCCCCCTCTGTCCCTGGAGTGGCCTGGACACTAGGATGAGATGAGGAGCAAAGGGGAAGAATGACTCCTTGGGCAGGTTCTAAACACCTGGGGCGAGGAGGGGGCAGAGGGGCTAGAGCAGACACGTTGTCCCGAAGCTTATCCCCTGCCCCCAGCCCAGGATTAACAGTGTGGGCCTGGCCTAAAGGGATGTTCGGGACAGCCCTGGCTGCGCAGATGCAGCCGAAGACACAGTTCAGATCCTGCACACCACGCAGCCCCCCCTCCCTGCTCCCCGCCCCCTGCCACACCTCTGCCCACGTCCTCTTCCTAACAGTGCCGAGCTCCTGGGGTCTGTGGGCTCCCTGGTCTGCCTGCTCAGCCCCCTGTGATGGAGGCATCCAGAGACGTGGGCGCAGCTGCTCTGGCTCCACCCCCGGGGACCCCGAGTGCCCGGGACCTCACAGCCAGACCAGGGACTGCAACACGCAGCCCTGCACAGGTGCCAGCCTCCCCCCACCCCTGCCCTTCTCTACCCAGCCACACTCAGCCTGCCCCTGGGGATATGGACCTCTCTTCATCCTACCTACTCACATCGCTGCCCTCTGGCTCCAGGGCAGGCCATACCCTGAGCTAAGAGGCTTCCGAACTCTCTGCGTCTCCCTCCTCTGGCTCCTGCACCCTGGGGACCAGGTACGGGTGGTGGCCCAGGGCTCAGGCTCTTTCCCCCGCCCAAGGTCTCCTTCCCAGGCATGTGGCTGAGGAAGTCAGACTGGCCTTTGGGCAGAACCACTCACTGCAGGATTAGCAAGAAGCAGAGCCTGCCTGTCTTTAGAAGCCCCCGGCCCCATTGCCCTCGCCTTTCTCCTTTGAGCCCCCTCCTGGCCCGGTGATCCTGGCCCGGTGATCCTGGCCTGGTGACTGCTCTACTTTCAAGGGTATTTGTGTTGGGGCTCCCGGGTGGCACAGTCGGTTAAGTGTCCGACTCTTGGTTTCAGGCCCTGATCTCAGGGTCTTAGGATCAAGACCCACATCGGGCTCCATGCTTAGCATGGAGTCTGCTTAAGATTCTCTCTCTCTCTCTCTCTCTCTCGCTCTCTGCCCCCCACCCCCTGCAAATAAAAAGAAATCTTAAAAAATAAAAAAAATAAAAGGATATTTGTGTTAAAGTTAGACAATCTGTACTGGCAACCTCCAGACGCTGGAGCGAGCCTGCAAAGAAGGAGAGTGGGTGGGGGGGCTTCCTCTGACTTCTCAGTCCCACTCCCCAGTCACCTGCATGTGGCTTCCTCTCACCCTCCTATCGCCTGACCCTTTCCTCTTGCCTATGCTGAGACCTGCTCTGTCTTCCCATCCAGCCCAATGCCCGGGGGACATGGTGTTCCGCTCAGCAGAGCAGTGCCAGCAGGATGGGGGCCCCTGCCCTCAGCTGTGCCTGGCTCAGGACCCTGGGGTAGAGTGCACCAGCTTCTGCGCCCCTGGCTGTGCCTGCCCCCCCGGCCTCTTCCTGCACGACGCCAGCTGCTTGCCCCGCAGTCGATGCCCCTGCCAGTGGCACGGGCAGCTCTACGCCCCAGAAGCACGGGCTCAGCTGGATTCCTGCAATAACTGGTAGGCCACCAGTGTCCATCGAGGGTGGGGGAGGGGCTCGGTGGCCCCAAGGGTGGGCAGGCGTGGACACACCCCCTGCAGGGTCGGTACGCCTCTGTGGTGCCAGGCCTGGGCCCCGGGAATACCAAAGCGAGTGAGGTACTGCCCGGTCTCCGGGCTGGGCATCCGTGGGGAAACTGAGGCTCAGATAGGTGTGGTGATTTGTGAGGGAAGTAGGGGCTGGAGAGGGTCTTCTAGCCTCCCCTTCCAGTCACCTCCACTTCCTTTTCCTGGATGTTCTTCCCTACCTGGAATCCAGTTGATCTCTGCTTAAAAACCTTGAAGCCCGGGGCACCTGGGTAGCGCAGTCGTTAAGCGTCTGCCTTCGGCTCAGGGCGTGATACCGGCGTTCCGGATCGAGCCCCACATCGGGCTCCTCTGCTGGGAGCCTGCTTCTTCCTCTCCCACTCCCCTGCTGTGTTCCCTCTCTGGCTGGCTGTCTCTCTGTCACATAAACAAATAATAAAAAAAAAAAATCTTTAAAAACAAAACAAAACAAAAAAAACCTTGAAGCCCATACCGGGCCCTGCCAGCAGAGGGCACCTGCCTCCTTGTTCTTCCCACATTTTTGTTTTCTTTTCCTACCTTTCAATTCGTTTTCTCCGTTCTTCATGTTCCTCTTCCTTTTTCTTCTCTGTCCCCTGCCCCCCATTCCCCTCTTCATGCTTCCTCTCCCCCACCCCCTTTCTCTTTTGCTTTTTCTCTCTTAGATTCTTTTTTTGGAATTTCCATGTATTTTGAAGGGGGGGGCTTTAAGCCACTGGAGAAAAAGAAAAGAAAAGAAAAGTACACAGTTCTTCCCAAGAGACTCAGGCTAGGGTCTACTCTTTCTAAATCGCTCCTACCTGGCCCTGAGGAGCAGCTGTTCAAAGTCCTTTCCAAACTGTAATAAATACCAACAGAGTGAAAGTATGCAAAGGTGACTCCTTGATCAAAGTGAGGAAGGAAGGACAGCAGGGTGCGGGGGGGGGGGGGGGGGGGCGGTGTCAGGGAGCCCGGGGGGGGGGGGTGGGGGGGGGACTGGGTGGGAAGGACCGGATGAGAACCTTCAGTCACCTCATGAAGTTTGAGGGGGACACGGGGCAACTTGCTTTTCTTTCTAGACCCTCCCTCGGGTTTCTGTTCTGTGTGGTGGACACGGCAGTGCCGGCCGTGTCCCCCTGGGGACAGGTACAGAGCCCACGGGGCAGGGCCTGATTCTGGCCATGACCGGCCCTCTCTCTGTAGCACCTGTGTCTCCGGTGAGATGGTGTGCACCTCGGAGCCCTGCCCCAGGTACCCCCTGACCCCCAGGAATCCGCAGTGGTGGGTCCCCCGGGACCATAGAGGATGCTGGCCCCTTCAGATCGACTCCTGGGGAGTTGATGCTGCCCCAGAGAAGCTGGGGACCAGGGACGACTTGATCTGGCTTCACACCTGCTATGCCCCTCCCCACCCCCCCACCCCGGCAGTGGCGTGTGGCTGGAGCCCCTGGACCCCATGGAGTCCCTGCAGCCGCAGCTGTGACGTGGGCGTTCGGCGGCGCTTCCGGGCGGGCACTGCGCCCCCAGCTGCCTTCGGGGGTGCTGCGTGCCAGGGCCCCAGCATGGAGGCTGAGTTCTGCAGCCTGAGGCCGTGTCGGGGTGAGAGCTGGGACTGAGGCCCACAGAATCCTCCAGAGAGGAGCAGGAACACTGCAGTCACTCCCCCAGACCCCAAGAAAAGTGCAAGGGCCTACCCTAAAAGATGTCAGGAAGTGTCCCCAGAGAGGCCCGAGAGTCATTCCCTAAGAGGGGTCCTCCGTGGAGGCCAGCCCCGCTCCAAGCCGAGAAGCGAGAAGGAGTGAGGCCCCCTGAGGTGGGGCTGTGATGCTGCAGGTTTGAGGGAGGGGTACCCTCGGGTGTCTGGGTGAAGGAGGGGGGTGTGGTGGTTGTGGGAGGTAGAGCCCGCAGTGACCTGGCTGCCACCCCAGGTCCTGGTGGGGAGTGGGGCCCCTGGTCTCCGTGCTCCGTGCCCTGCGGCGGTGGCTACCGGAACCGCACCCGAAACGGTGGCCTGCACGGCCGTGTGGACTTCTCTGCCTGTGGGCTGCAGCCCTGTGCAGGTGAGGGCTGTGGCCACCTGCTCCACTGTGCCTCGACCCTCAGTAATCATCCCGTCCAACCCAGGGCCCTGTCAGCCCCTCCCTCTCACCCCAGGGACCCCTGTCCCTGAGCTCCCGTGCTGCCCTAGGACCCCTCCCGGCCACTCCTAGAGCTGATGCCTCTCCTGGGTTGGGAGCCTGGGGAAGAATTGCCTGGGCTGGGCTGTCAATTTCTGTGTCCCCAGGGCCCGTGCCTGGCGTGTGTCCCAGGGGCAAGCGGTGGCTGGACTGTGCCCAGGGCCCTGCCTCCTGTGCGGAGCTCAGTGCCCCGCAAGGGACTGACCAGACCTGTCACCCCGGCTGTTACTGCCCATCCGGGACGCTCCTGCTGGTGAGTGTCTTCCCTGACCTGACCTCCTTGGGCCCTGGGCAGGGGCAGAACCAAGGGCATGGGGCTTCAGAGTTGAGGAAAAAGCACTGAACTCAGGGTCACGGCTCAACTCTGCCAGCAGCCTACAGGTGACCCTGCGTGAGTCGTATTCGTGCTTCCATGAGCCTCTCTTTTTCCTGTTTGTGACATGGTGATGGGTCTAGAACATCTTTATGATTCATGTCTACTTGAGCACTCAGTTCTCTTATGTTATCATTAGTTATTCATTGAGCACCTTGGCGCTGAGTCTTGGGGGGGGGGTCTATGCCATGGAGAAAAGTAGACTCTGCCCTCAAGGAGCCTCTAGTCTGGGGAGACCAGACCCAGAGCCCCTAGAGTGAAGATAGAACCATCCTGACACAGGAAGTGAGCTTTGCATATCGTGGAGCTCAGGATGCAGACTGGCCAGGGCTGGGTCAGTGGCGGCGGGCTTCCCAGAGGAGGTGATCCTGATTGGTCTGTCAGAGACTGCAGGGTGTGGAGAGCTGGAGGCGGCGCCGCTGGTGGAAGGCAGTGGGAAGCAGGCTGGGAAATGAGGCGGGAGCCATGGAATCTGGACAGAGGCTCGGGGGGTGGTGGGGAGGCTCACAGAGGTGCCGCTGAAGCCTGGGGTGTGGGCAATGGGCCAGGCTCCAGTGGGGTCTGAGTTCAAATCAGACTCTTCTACTAGGAGCTCTGTGACTTTGGGCTGTGGAGTCTTGTGCCTCAGTTTCTTCATTTGTCAAATTGGGGTAATGACGTGCCTAGCCATCCGAGTCGAAAAGGCTGATGTGCCTCCCAGGGCCTGGTCCACACCTCGGTACACTTGACTTGGAATCGTGTGCTGCTGGATGGCAGTTTTTTAAAATTTAAGACACTAGCAACTTCTGTCCAAACTCCCTGTGTGTGTAATTTCATCGGTTTAAATTTTCTTGATGAAATGTGGAATTTTTTTTTTTAAACATCATTGCTCTACGAATTGCACGTTGTGTATTTTGTTAGCTGATTTCATGGGCATTTGATAGTTCAGTCCCATGTCCTGCAATTGGAGATGGCCTTTGGCTCCTAGAAACTGGGGGTCCATGCCCCTGGCCATGGCTCCTGTAACGGCTGGCATGCATTTCCCCGCCGGCGGCAGTGGGAACAGACGGGCTGTCTGTGGAAGGAGCATGGTGGCGTTGGAGGTTGGGAGCCTGGGAAGGGGTGCTGGGTTCTGACTGTGGGGAGCAGGCCGGGCCAGACCCACCTGGAATGCAGAAGATGATGGAGGGTTTTTGGTTCCAGAACAACGTGTGTGTGCCCTCCCAGGACTGCCCCTGTGCCCATGGGGGGCGCCTTTATCCCCCAGGCAGTGTGGTGCTTCGTCTGTGCGAGAACTGGTGAGGACCCCCCACCCGTGGCCGTGACTGAGAGCACCTTGCTGTCCGGCTCAGCGTCAGGGATGCCGGCCTCCAGGGGGCCGTGGAGCCACCCCTTGCCCCTCGGGCACAGCTGACCCACTCCCTGAGGCCCTTGCCCACGCCCTCCCCGCCCACCCATTCTCTCCCCACCCTCCTTGGTCGGGTCTGGGCTGCAGCAGACCCGGGGCATGTTCTCTCACACTTCTGGAGACAGAAATCCAAGATCAAAATGTCAGCAGGGTGGTTCCTCCCAAGGGCTGTGAGGCAGAATGCACTCCAGGCCCTTCTCTTCCATGGTTGCTGGTGACCCCTGGCTTGTGGCTACATCCCTGCAAGCCGCCTTTGCGGGGCCGCCTTCTCTTTGTGGCCCCCTCTTCACATCATCCCCCTTGTGCACGTCTGCGCTGAGTCCATGTGTCCCCTTTGTAGAAGGACACCAGTCATGTTGGACTAGGGCCACCCTAGCGCCCTCACTGTAACTCGATCACCTCCGTAAAGACCTGGTCTCCAAGGTCACATTCTGAATCCTGGGTGTTCTGGCTTCAGTGCGGGAATTTGCGGGAATACGCTTCAGCTGCGGCAGCACCCTGACCTTCTGCTGTTTTCTTCCAGCTCCTGTGTTTCTGGGCTTATCACGCACTGCACCTCCTGGCCCTGTGAGGAGGGTGAGAAGGGGGCTCCAAGCCTGCCCCCTGCCGGCTCCCTACTGGGGAGGAAAGCTTGGGCAGAGTGGAGGAAGGGAGGAGGGACGCTCTGCCCAGGCCAGTGTCCCCAACCTGCCCTCACCCCATCCCGTTCTGCCTGTCCCTCCTGTGTACCCCAGGTCAGCCCAGGTGGTCACCGTGGACCCCATGGAGCGAGTGCTCAGCCTCCTGTGGCCCTGCCCGACGCCACCGGCACCGCTTCTGCTCCGAGCCCCCCACCACGGACCCGTCCATCCCAGCGCTGCTATCCCCACCAACACTGCCTACCCCTCTTTGCCCCGGCCCCGACGCTGAGGAGGAGCCCTGCCTCCTGCCAGGGTGTGACCGTGAGTCCCCTGGTGCCCAGGACGGTGCCCTCCACGCTCTGGGGATACCCGCTGCCTTGCACCGGCTGGCCCCCAGTCCTCGCCAAGACCCAACACCCCCCTGACAGCTGCTTCCTTTGCTGTCATCCCAGGAGCTGGAGGCTGGGGTCCTTGGGGGCCCTGGTCTGGCTGTAGCCGGAGCTGTGGGGGAGGCTTGCGGAGCCGGATCCGAGCCTGTGACCAGCCCCCACCCCAGGGCCTGGGGGATTACTGTGAGGGGCCTCGGGCCCAGGGAGAGGCCTGCCAGGCTCTGCCATGCCCAGGTACCGGCCAGAAACGGGGAACGGGGGGCAAGGAGCACCAACTATGGAGAGACGGGCCGGGGTAGGCCACCCACACAGCTCTCAGCCCCTCCTGTCCCCTTCCCCAGTGACCAACTGCACCGCCATTCAAGGGGCAGAGTACAGCCCGTGTGGCCCTGCCTGTCCTCGCTCCTGTGATGACCTCGTGGTGAGTCCGGCTCCCTTGGAACGAATGCCTGCCTGACCTCTGGCCCCAAGGGTCACTTTGCAGGAAGGCAGGGTACGGCTTTGGGTCATGACCTTCTCAGGCCGGGGGCAGCCTAGCACTGGTGGGGAGGGAGGGGATAAGTGCCCTCCAGGCTGGCTCCCCTTTGTTCCAGAGAGTCTCTGGAGTGAGCCTCCCCCAGCAACCTTGCGTTCATTACATCAGGCCTTTCTGAATTTAAAGATTGCTTGACAAAAAGAACATAAACACCTAGGAAAGGGGAATCATCCTATTACATCATCTTAAACACTGCGAGCATGTCGGTGTGTGGACCCTGACTCTGAGGGTACGTGTGCATGTGTGTGCACATCGGTGTGCTGCTGGGTGAGACTTCACCGAACGCCAGGCCAGCACCATGGAGAGGGACAGAGGCACGCACACCCAGGGTCCCCGACCACGACCACGGAGCCTGCAGTGCAGGGAGGAAGCTGACCAAATCAGGGATGCCCCGGGATGGTACCATGAGGCCCTGCACAGGCGTCTAAGGGGCCAGGGAGGTGCCACATGGGGTTCGCAGGGGGGAGGAAGGGCCAGTGCCTGGCTCCTGGCTTCCCCAGGGGACTCCAGCTCCTTCCCAAATGATCCCCTGCCCCAAGCCAGCTTTCTGTTGCCCTCCTCCCTACGTTCTGGGGAGGTCTGGGAAATGCGTTGGTTCCCAGGCACAGACCAGGTCCCCCATGGAACCCTCCACAGGGTTCACATTTGGAGAACATTCCCCCCCTCCCCGTCCCGGGCTACCCTTCTCAGGCTCTCGTCCCTCCTGCCCTACTCCTGCCCTGGGGAGGAGACGAGGCAGAGACTGTGTTTAAACATAATGACTATGAACCAGAGCTCCACGCCTCCAGCCTCTGCACCCCTCCACCTCCTCCTTCCCTTCATCTTTCCCCTGTGGCTCTGTGCTCTCCCCAGAGCACCCCTCCCTGCCCCCTTGGCCCTGTCTTCTGCCGACCCGAGCCCTCCCTTGCTGCCTCCAGCACTGCGTGTGGCACTGCCAGCCCGGCTGCTACTGCCCTCCAGGCCAGGTGCTGAGTGCCGACGGGGCCTTCTGCGTGCAGCCCAGCCACTGTGGCTGCCTGGACCTGCTGAGCGGGGAGCGGCACCGGCCAGGGGCTCGGCTGCCCAGGCCTGACGGCTGCAACTACTGGTGAGGCGGGCATGGGGGTGGCAGCAGGTGCCTGGGTGAGGGCAGGGTGCACCTGAGCTCTTCTGGGTCTCAGCTGTTGCAGGCTAGACTCTACGATCCCCGAGGAGATGCGGGCAGGCATGCTCACCCCTGATAGGTGGGGAAACTGAGGCAGCCAGCTCTGTGTCTGCCCTCTGGGAGACATGGCAGGCTGGGTGTATGCTCGGAGGGGAAGAAGGGGTGACAGGCACAGAGTTCCTCCTCGCTGTCTGGCCCTGGCCAGCAGCAGACTACCTATGGTCATTCCCCAGTAGGGCACACTGGCCAGCGACCAGCAGGGAGCCCACAGGACACCTGAGGGGTCCCTGAATAGGACAGAGAGCAGGGTCTGGATGCCCTGGAAAATGGCAAGAGGGCATCTGAGACCCCGAAGGCAAAGAGGGGCCTGGGGATAAGGGGAAGGGAAGAGGCAGCTTAGGAGGGGTGCGCGTGGAGGGCAGGGGCAGGGCTGAGCTGCCACTCTCCTTCCTGTGCCTGCGTGCGCTGCCCAGCACCTGCTCGGAGGGGAGGCTGAACTGCACAGACCTGCCTTGCCCAGGTATGTATGTCCCAGCTCAAAGGGAGGTGAGGAAAAGTGGCCAGGGTCACGGAGAGGGCTGGGACTGGGGAAGGGACACCTGCGCCCCAGTGCCCTTTCATCATCCCCTGCAGTGCCGGGTGGCTGGTGTCCGTGGTCGGAGTGGACAGCGTGCTCCCAGCCCTGCAGGGGTCAGACAAGGACCCGCTCCAGGGCCTGTGCCTGCCCCGCCCCTCAGCATGGGGGGACCCCGTGCCCCGGTAAAGCAGGGGATGCAGGGGCCCAGCATCAGAAGGAGTCCTGCCCCAGCTCCCCCGAGTGCCCAGGTGAGATGCTCCCACTAGTCGGCTCAAATCTCAGTAGGCTGGGCACCTCCTAGGCCTCCTAGGACAGGTGATTCTGTCTTCTTGGCACAGTGGATGGAGCCTGGAGCCCGTGGGGACTGTGGTCTCCCTGTGACCCGTGCCTGGGGCAGTCCCATCGGAGCCGGGAGTGTATCTGGCCCCCCACCCCTGAGGGAGGCAGGCCCTGCCCTGGGGGCTACAGGCAGAGTCGGCCCTGCCAGGACAATTCCACGCAATGCCCAGGTGAGGGCTTCTGCAGAGGTCTGGGAGGGTCCCTTAGAAGGCGAGGGGGAATACTGCCTCTGACCTTTGACCCCAATATACACATGCACGTCACTTCCTTCCTGGGGCAGCCCTTAGATCACTCACCCCGTGATCCTGGGGCAACGTGGAATGCCAGAGCCGGTGGGGGGTGTGGCAGGAGGGCTTGTCACCTGCATGCCGGGATCCTTTAGGCTGGGCCCCCGCTCAGCGTTCACCCTCTCTGCTTCCCTCCTGCCGCAGACTGTGGGGGTGGCCAGGGTCTTCTTCCCTGCGGGTGGCCCTGTCCCCGCTCCTGTCAGGACCTGTCTCCTGGGAGCGTGTGCCAGCCAGGCCCGACGAGCTGCCAGCCCAGTTGTGGATGCCCCCCCGGCCAGCTGTCCCAGGATGGCCTTTGCGTGCCTCCCGTCCACTGCCGCTGCCACTACCAGCCCGGAGCCATGGGTCAGTCCTTCCCTTTGCCCTCTGCCAATGATCTCGGAGCACTGCAGTGCCCACCTGCCTGGCCTCTGCCCATCTGCCCCCGGGGCCCAGCCTGGAGCGGCAGGAGGGGAATGGGCAGCTTGTCCTCCCTGATGCTCCAGGTGCGTGTCTCCCATGCATCCCACGGCATCCCGGGCCTGCCGCAGGTTGGGGCTTCCACCTCCCAGGCCCAGGATCTGGGGCACCATGGGGTGAAGGCTGAGAAGGAGGGAGGTAGAAGCCAGTGGGGTAGGAGGAGGGATTCAGGGTGGGGAGCACACTGAGCTATCTGGAGTCCCACCTCCACTCATGCCTTCAGGGATTCCTGAGAACGAGAGCCGGTCAGCAGGGCCAGGGCTCAGCTCCTGGGAGAGCCTGGAACCTGGAGAGGTGGTTACTGGGCCCTGTGACAACTGGTGAGCCCAGAGAAGCAGGGAGGGAGTGGGCTGCAGAGCCGGGCAGTAGGGCCCTTGGGGGAGGTGGCCGGGGTCCTGTCTTCTGAAGCCCCCTCCCTGTCCCCAGCACCTGTACGGAGGGCATCCTGCAGTGCCAGGAGGTGCCTGGCTGCCCCGGCCCTGGGGTTTGGGGTACCTGGGGCCCCTGGGAAGACTGCAGTGTCTCATGCGGAGGAGGGGAGCAACTCCGCACCCGGAGATGTGCCCGCCCCCCCTGCCCTGGGCCTGCCCGCCAGAGCCGCACCTGCCACACCCAGGTCTGCAGAGGTGAGCCCCAGCCCGGGTTCCGCCCTTAACGCTCTCACTTAGGCTGGATTCCCACGTTGGCCTTTAACATGGACTCATAGGTGCCTTTGCCCTCTTCTATCCCATCCCCGTGGGCTGCCCTCTCCCCGGGCCAGTGGTGGGCAAGCGGAGGAGGAAGTAGCCAGATTCAGGGAGGGGAGCCTGGAGGAGGGTGTGACATTGGTCCTGAGGGGCACAACCCAGGGAGGATGGTGTGGGCACAACTGGGGAGCCATGGGAGGGTGCGCGCAGGGGTGAGTAAACAGGTGGTGGGGCGGACGTAGAAGTAAGCACCGCGGGCAGCGCAGGCCAGAGCTGGGCCCTGATGCAAGTGTTGCCCCAGAGGCAGGCTGCCCAGCTGGACGTCTGTACCGGGAGTGCCCGCCCAGCGACGTGTGCCCCTTCTCCTGCACCCACGTCACTCGGCAGGTGGCCTGCTTCTCCGATGGCTGTGAGGAGGGCTGCCACTGCCCCGTGGGCACCTTCCAGCACCGCTTGTCCTGTGTGCAGGTCAGAACCCTCTCAGCCAGGAGCCCAAGCTCCCCCCTCCCCTGCCTTTCCTTCCTCTCACCTGCAGCCGCTCACCCCTGCAGACCCTGTCCTCTGGACAGCGCCCAGCTTCCTCACGTGACCCCAGGCAAGCATTCGGCCTGCAAGGCTGTCTGAGGCCTTTGCTGCCTGAGTTAGTTGCCTGAGGTCGAGCTCCCAGAGCAGACAGCTGGTGTGATGCCCCTTCAGGATGTCGCTGGTTCCCTTGCCTGGGCTCCCGCTCTCCAGCAGCGGCTCTCCCTGGCTCCCTGGCTCCCAGCTCCCGTGTGGAGCTCCAACATGGAGCCAGCCATGACTGGCATGTGGTCAGGTGCTCCCCTGCCCCCAGGGCAGTTTCCTGCCAGGCTCAGTGCTCCCCCCGCCATTCAGGCCATGGCCAGGAATCGCAGGTCCTCACTCTCCCAGTTCCCCTGTCACACCCCTGTGGGGAAGCAGACCCTCACCTTTACTCTGCCCGGCCCCAGACTCCTTGTTTCCTGTGCTCTGGGGACCAGACAGCAGGAAGGTGCCAACTAGGTCTCAGGGGGCCGTGGTTCCAGACTCACTGGGATGCTGAGCTCTCCGGGTGCGTGGGGATTTCGTTCCCTGTCTTCAATGCTAATCTTGAAGCTGGTGTCCAGTGGCTGCCCCAGCCAGAGTTCCAGAATGCCCCTCCCAGAAGGGCCTGAGCAGCCGCCTGCCTGACGCAGAGCTGATGACACTGCGTGAGCTGCAGGGAAGGAAAGGGACACACCAGGTCACAGACAGTTATCAGTAAAGCTAGCAACCAGGTGCCTGATTCCTGGCTGAGGCTCTTTCTGCCTCCGTGTTCCCTCCAAGTCCCGCCCTGTAAGGGCCTCTGCTGACCCTGCCTGGGTCCTAGCTAAGTGCTCTATGCAGGAAAGCCATTGGCCATCTCGGTTAAGCTCATAGGCCACTAGTCTCTCACGTTCAAACCCCTGACGCAGGGAAGCAGTCCCACTTGCTCCAGGGAATGCTCTTCTGGGGCCCAGAGCCCCTCCCCCCCACAAGCCTCACAGGCCCTTCCTCCCTGTCCCCCTCATGGAAGTGCACAGGTGCAGAAAGCTGCCCGGGCCTGTGGCCTGTGCGATCGCACCTTCTCCTCTGCTCCCGCCCTGCCAGGAGTGCCCCTGCATGCTGACAGCTTCACTGCTGCAGGAGCTGGGAGCTGCCGGCGCTGACCCTGGGGCTCGGCCCCCCATTCTGGGACAGGGTGGTCAGCCCCTTGGGCCTGGGGATGAGTTGGGCTCAGGCCAGAGCTTTCGTACAGGCTGCAGGAACTGGTGAGGGGATGGTGAGAGTGGGGGAGATTTGGAGCCAAGGGAGGGGGTGACACTGGCTGCCCTGCCCCTGCCCGGCCTGACTACCTTGGGTCTGCCCCTTCACTCTTTGGGGCGGAGACCCTTGCCCACCCCCCTTTCTCTCAAGGTCTGTCCTGCCCAGCCCCTCACCCCCATGCCTATTCCCCAGCTCCTGTGTGCATGGGCAGCTGTCTTGCTCGGTGGGGGACTGCTCCAAGGCTGCTGATGGCTTCAGTCCCTGGGGGCCATGGGGCCCATGCTCCCGCTCTTGTGGTGGGCTGGGTACCCGAACCCGCAGCCGCCACTGTGTGCGGCCGTCCCCCGCTCCAGGCAGCCAGGGCTGCGAAGGGCCCCGCCAGGACCTCAAGTACTGCCCCAGCCCAGGCTGCCCAGGTGAGGGAAGTGGGAAGGGCGAGCGTGGCTGTGCTTGGGGCATGGGGTCCATGGGAGACCCAGCTGAGGGAAGGGCTGAATCAGATAGGGGTGGGTTTAGAGCTTGGCCACCAGCCTCAGGTCTGGTCCCGGTGTGCTGCACGTTCAGAAACATTCTGAGCAGCGCTTTTCTTTGGCACAGGGGCCGGAGGGTCCACAGTGGAGCCAGTGACAAGCCTTCCAGGTAGCCCAGACTCTGTGGATCCCGGGCCCAGACTGCCTATACCCCTCACACGTGGCCTCCCTCTGGGAAAACAAGCCCAGGGCCTCCTCCCTCCCCATCCCTGCTTCCTGGGAGGCCAGGAGCCCAGGGTTGACTCAGCAGGAGATGCCTCTCCCTTCTTTCCCCACAGTTGGCTGGGGCCCATGGTCCCCATGGTCCCCCTGTTCTCACACCTGCACAGACCCCACCAACCCTGCTTGGCGCAGCCGCACTCGCCTCTGCCTGGCAAACTGCACCGGGGGGGACACGTCACAGGAGCGCCCTTGCAACCTGCCCTCCTGCACAGGTGCGCCTTCCAGTCTTGACCTCTGACTCTGGCCCGCGACTGAACTGTGGCCATCCCCTCTAAGCCCAGCATCCTCCCCCCAGAGGCTCATTCTGACCCCCAACATATCCAACCTCAGAACCCCAACATTTAATACTTTTGAAGCAAATACCGAGTTCTTAGCCTGACATCGAATCATGAACCCATGTGTGGCTCTGGACCGGGGTGCTCTGAGCCAGCCCTGGCTGCTGTTGGGGAGCCCTGCCCACACCGGCAAATCCTCACTTGTGTGTGTACTGAATACTCATCCAAATTCCCATCCAAATCCCTGAGCATCCCGGTGAGTCTGGAACCACGGCCCCCTGAGACCTAGTTGCCAAAGCCCCACAACAACCAGTATCAGATCCGAAACAAGACCCCGAAGGTCTGGATGGGGCCCGGCCGGCCCTGGCAGATGAGGAGGTCTGACTTGCGCTGAGGCAGGGGGGTCAGGCCTGGCTCCAGCTCGCTTCGTTTGGTCCTGTCTCGGCCCGCAGAGCTGCCCCTGTGCCCCAGCCCTGGCTGTGCGGCTGGGAACTGTTCCTGGACTGCCTGGGCCCCGTGGGAACCTTGCTCCCGAAGCTGCGGCGTGGGCCAGCAGCGCCGCCTTCGGGCCTACCGTCCGCCAGGACCCGGCGGGCACTGGTGTCCCGACATCCTTACCGCTTACCAGGAGCGCCGCTTCTGCAACCCGCGAGCTTGCCCAGGTGAGGAGGGCTGGTGAGAACCAGCGCATGCCCTACCCTGGCCCCAAGTGCCCCTGTGCGCTTCCGTCTTAGCGCGGGACCCTGCCCCAGGCTCCTGGTACATGGGGGGGGGGGCTCTGTCTGAACTGGATCCTTCATGTGGCCCTTCTCTTTGCCACGCAGTGCCTGGAGGCTGGTCACGTTGGAGTCCCTGGTCCTGGTGTGACCGGAGCTGTGGGGGGGGCCGATCCCTGAGGAGCCGCAGCTGCTCAAGCCCCCCACCCAAGAACGGGGGTGCCCCCTGTGTGGGGGAGAGGCACCACATTCGACTCTGCAACCCCTTGCCCTGTGGTATGGTGGTGGGGACATCACATCCCTGGTGGCCTTCGCACTGTGCACAGCTCTTCCCATCTCATCCCTAATTTAACTCCCATGACACCTTGTGACAGTGACATGCAGCGGCCAGCCGAGAAAACTGAGGCCCGCAGGGGTAGATGGCAGGATCTGGGCACTGTGTGGGGACTCGCTGTGGCCGGGGCTGAGCTGCCAGAATCCGTGCCCCTGCCTGCCCCCACCCTGCACTAGAACTCATTCTCATAGGTGTGCCCACCCTCCGGCTCTGGAAGGATCAGCCAGCAGGTCAAGATTTCCGGAGGGTTTGAGGGTTACAGTCAGGAGTGCACCTGCGCCTGGGGTGTGCGCAGAACCAGACCCACCCCCTCCCGGCTTCGGCTCCTGGGATTGGTCCTTCTGAGCTCCCGACCCCGTGGACCTTGGTTCCTCTAGGGCCTTCCATCCTCATACCCCCTCCAGGTGAACGTAAAGGAGCCGTGCAGGTGAGCGTGTTCTTAGATGCACCAATTCAGTCCAGCTCAGCGACACTTACTGGGTGCCGGGCTAGGTGCTGAGAACCCCCAGGTGGGTAAGAGGGACTCCCTGTCACACAGAATGTCCCAATCCCGGGGGTCTCCCCAAGGCCCCATGTTTCCATGAGCACCAACGTGGGGAGAAGGACGGGAGTATAGCTTCACGGAGGTAAGAATGGTTCCCTGGCAGGCAGGCGGAGGGTTTCTGAGCCCCGGTGCTCAAAGCCCTCTTGACTCTGGTCCTCCCCGTCTGCTCAGAGGAGGGCTGCCCAGCAGGCACGAAGATGGTCAGCTGTGCCAACCGCTGCCCCCGCCGCTGCTCAGACCTCCAGGAGGGGATCGTGTGTCAGGATGGCCAGGGCTGCCAGCCAGGCTGCCGCTGCTCTGAGGGTAGGACGTCCCCAGCCCCGTGGTGTGTCAGAGTGGTTCAGTGGGAGGGCAGGTGGGACCTGGGTGCTGGCACAGCTCTGGAGGGCTGCCTCCCCTGCAGGCTTCCTGGAGCAGGATGGTGGCTGCGTGCCGACTGGGCACTGCGAGTGTACAGACGCCCAGGGCCAGAGCTGGGCCCCAGGCAGCCAGCACCAGGAGGCCTGCAATACCTGCACCTGCGAGGCCGGGCGGCTCTCCTGCACAGCTCAGCCCTGCCCAGCACCTGCCCACTGCGCCTGGAGCCGCTGGTCAGCCTGGAGTCCCTGCAGCCGCTCGTGTGGTCCCGAGGGGCAGCAGAGCCGCTTTCGGTATGGGCGGGGCCAGGCTGGTGTCACCTCCCCCAACCTCAGTCTCCCACTACCTGGACTCGGTTTCCTTCTGACACAGAGCTCCTGGATCTTGCCCGCCTGTGGCATACCCTCTGTGCCCTGGCCCCGGCTCTCGTCCCTGGTCACCCTTGCTTTCTTTAGCCGCCCCAGGTTTGTCCATCAGGTATCTCACCAGGAGACGGAGAAGTGAGGAAGGGCTCTGGGCCATCTGTCGCCTACTCTGCCCCGGGCCCTACCCAGGTCCTCCACATCGGGCTCGTGGGCCCCAGAATGTCGGGAAGAGCAGTCGCAGAGCCAGCCCTGCCCTCAGCCCCCGTGCCCACCCCTGTGCCTGCACGGTGCCCGCCTCCACACCCTGGGGGACAGCTGGCTGCAGGGCGAGTGCCAGCAGTGGTAAGCCTGGGGCAGCGGCAGGGTCTGGGTGGTCCGCACGGATCTGCCGGAGGGCAGCACTCCTGAGTCCAGGCTCCTCCCCTCAGCTCCTGCACCCCGGAGGGCATCATATGTGAAGACGTTGAGTGTGCAGGTCTGGCGTTTCATCCCAATCCCACCTGCCCCCACCCTCCTAGCCTCAGGCTGGCCATTCGCTTGCTCCCTGTCTCGAATTTCCCTCCCAGCCCTGTTCACCACTGCTGCCCCCTGTGCCATGAAGTCTCTGACCAGCCCTCGGGGCCTCTGCTCCTTCTGGCTTCTCTAACCTCACCTGTGCCCTCCCACAGTACCCGGGGCCTGGACGCTCTGGTCCCCCTGGTCTGAATGCCCTGTCTCCTGTGGAGGTGGAAACCAGGTTCGCACCCGGGTCTGCATGGCCTCGGCCCCTGACCACAGCGGGGGCCCCTGCCTGGGCCCTGGCACCCAGACCCAGCGCTGTGGATGGCAGCCTTGCCTGGGGCTGCTGGAGGCCTGCTCCTGGGGCCCATGGGGGCCCTGTTCCCGCAGCTGCGGCCCAGGCCTGGCCTCCCGCTCTGGGTCCTGCCCCTGCCCACTGGCTGAAGTCAACCCCACCTGCAACGGCACCTTCCTCCACCTGGACGCCCAGGCCTGCTACCCAGGGCCCTGCCCAGGTAAGTGTGCACAGGGCAACGAAGCCCCTCCCCTGATTTCCTGCCTCGGGAAAATCCAGGGAGTAACGTGGTTTCCCAAACCCCAGATTTTGCCCCCCAAATATACATCTATCTCCCTGATATTTTGTCTAGTTTCTTTCCTCTTCTCACCATCTCTTCCTCTGAGCTCTTGGGGATGTGCCCCTTGCCCCTGGGTGACAGGAAACACAGTGAATTAGGACTTGTCTGAATTCTTGCCTCCCTTTTGCCCTTTTCCTGTACAGGGTGTTGGCTGGGGCTGGGATAAGAGTGGAGGGGAGGGGAGGGAGGAGCGAGGCTGGAGGAGCCTGGCTTGCATCCCCCCACCTTGGTCCCTAGAGGAGTGTGTGTGGAGTAGCTGGAGCAGCTGGACGCGATGCTCCTGCCAGGTGCTGGTCCAGCAGCGCTACCGGCACCAGCACCCAGCGCCCGGAGCGGTAGGGGCCGGGGCGGGCTCTCCCTGCACGCGACTGGACGGCCACTTCCGGCCCTGCCCCGTCGCCAACTGCTCGGGTGAGGCCCCGGGAGCAAGAAGCCAGACAGCTGTGCCCTGGCAGGGCCTCCCAGCTCCTCTCCCAGCAAACCTCCATGCCCCCATGGCGGGTGCCCTTGCCTGCGCCGAGCCCTGCCCTCAGCAGCCCAGTTACTCCCCTGCCTCACCCTCAGCTACTCTCCCCTCCCGGCTCCACTGTGATTTCCCCACTTTGGAGCTGCAGGCTTTGTCCACTGGTAGCTGCGCCCGGCACAGAAGGTCTTGTCCACCTCCTGTGGTAGCCACCCTCCTGTGTCCCACCCGCCAACCCCGGGAGTACCTGCCAGGCCCCTAGCTCCCCAAAGGTCCCGTCCTCTCCGAGGCCCAACCGTCATGACCCTTCCTAGAGGCACCCACAGGGGCTGAGTGGGTGCTCGATGGGATGACACTAGCCAGTCCTTTGGGCAGCATGGGGACAGGTTTGTCCTCTTACAGGGAGACCCCAAGGGGCCTTGAGGGGATCGTGTACTGTGTGCTCCGGGCTTGGGGGGGTGGAGGGTGTCTCTGGGCGTCCCCCCAGCAGCCTCTGCTCCCCCGCAGAGGACAGCTGCACACCTCCCTTTGAGTTCCAGGCCTGTGGGTCCCCCTGTGCTGGGCTCTGCGCCACACACCTGAGCCATCAGCTCTGCCAGGACCGGCCGCCCTGCCAGCCTGGCTGCTACTGCCCTGCGGTGAGGGGCGGAGCTGGGGGAGACACCCCCGGAGGAGGGGGGCTCTGTCCACACTCCTACCCTTCCCCCCATCATGCCTGTGGCGACACCCCTTCGCATGATGTCTCTTAAGAGTCCCTCACGTTCTGCCTCGTGCCCACGTGCCCACATGCTCAGCAGATCATCAACGCACCCGCCCTGAGCAGACACAGTAGTGGCACTAGGGTACAGAGACGGCTGCCACACAGTCCTGCCCCTCTGTCCCCTTCTCAGGGCCTGCTGGAGCAGGCCGGGGGCTGCATTCCCCCAGAGCAGTGTAGCTGCCTGCACCTCACAGAAGAGGGAGCCAGGGTGACCCTGGCCCCCGGGGACCGCCTGCACCTGGGCTGCAAAGAGTGGTGAGTGATGGGGGTGGGGAGGCGGCGTCAGAGGGCTGGGGTCAGGGAATGGGGGGAAGGAGGCCCCACAGGGAAATGCCCTAGGCCTGGGCCCAACCCCAACCCCAACCTCATTCTGCTCCAAATGAGCCCAGAGCTCAGGTCACCCCTGCATCAGCCCCCCAACCACCGCTCTGGGCTGAGTCTTGCCTCCGCAATCCCACCCCGACCACCCCTTCCCACAGTGAATGCCAGCGCGGGGAGCTGCAGTGCACCAGCCAGGGCTGTCAAGGTAACTCTGGACTTGAGAGACCTGCCGTCCCCATTTGCCCAGGACTGGGGGGTTTCCCGAATCTGGAACTCTTAGTGCTAGGACCCGGACAGTCCCAGACAAACCAGGACAATGAGTCACCCTACCCTGGCTCCCTGACACCTCCTACAGCCTTTCCTGTTTCCAGTCCTTCCTGGTCATACCTGGGGCTCCTCCCTCCCCATCCACTGGGATTCGTGGTCTGGGGGAGGGTCCCTGGGAAGGGTGCCCACTTGCTGCCCTTCCTAGGTTTTCTGCCTCTGAGTGGGTGGTCCGAATGGTCACCCTGTGGACCCTGCCTGCCCCCTGGCGTGCTGGCCCCTGCCTCCAGGACTGCCCTAGAGGAGCGCTGGTCTCAGCACCCCGCTGGCCTCTCCCCGACTTTGGCCCCCTCGCTGGCTTCGGAGCAGCACCGCCATCGCCTCTGTTTGGACCCTGAGACGGGGAGGCCATGGGCTGGGGACCCAGACCTCTGCACCGCACCACTCAGCCAGCAGCGCCTCTGTCCGGACCCTGGGGCCTGCCATGGTAATGAGGAGGGGCAGAGACCAATCGGGCAGGAGGGAGCCTGAAATGAGAGTGGTGGGGGGACCTGGCCAGGTAGGGCTGGGCCATGCTGTTTATTTCAGTAGCCAGGTGAGCAGGCCTGCTAAGCCTCCTGCTTGCCTCCAGGGCCTGCTGGATTTCATGACGGGTGGGCCAGCGGCAGGGAGCATCCATGCAGCTGCTGAAAAGAGGAGGAAGGGGGGTCCTAGGGGCTCAGGGCATGTCAGAGTGTCTGCAGGCCTGGAGCCCAAGGCCTTGGCGTGGAAGCAAGAGGCAGAGGGGGGGAGGTGGACCCTGGGTACTGACTTCCATTTTATCTCCCCAGACTTATGCCAGTGGAGTCCTTGGGGGCCCTGGAGCCCCTGCCAGGTGCCCTGCAGTGGGGGTTTCCGGCTACGCTGGAGAAAGGCAGGAGGCCCCCCTGGAGGGGGCTGCCGGGGGCCATGGGCTCAGACTGAGAGCTGCAACGTGGGGCCCTGCCCAGGTAACCCCCATGGTGGCATCTGGGGGAGGGGCCAGGGACTGTAACATACAAGATAGCGCCTGAGGGGATGTTGCCTCTGCTCCTGGAGGCACGCCGTGGAGGGCAGGCTGCTGTCCTGGGAGCCCAAGAGTTGGCTCCCGACACAGACTCCTACCTTCTGGTCCCCAGGGGAGAGCTGCGAAGCCCGGGACACTGTGCCCACCCTTGACTGTGCCAACCGATGCCCCAGAAGCTGTGCTGACCTCTGGGACCGTGTGCAGTGTCTGCAGGGACCGTGCCGCCCAGGTGGCCACGCCATGCCCGCAGCCCAGCCTGGGCACCCTAGGGCCTCTGACCAGGGCAGCCTGCTTCGCTGCCTCCTGCTTCCAGAGAGCATGAGACCTGTGGGTGGGGGGGCATGCTCGTGTACTGGATCATGGGTGATAGGGCAGTAAAGTCGATCCTTGGGTCACTTTCGGCAACCAGGTAGGGTTCCTGCATAGAGCGAGCCTTAGCCAAGATGGGCTGTGTCCGTGAAGATGCTCTCAGGCAGCCTCAAGGGTTCCTGGGGTGGTGCCCACACAGGGTGGGCTACAGCACCCCCTTCCTGTGCTCCAGCGGTGGAAACAGCATGGAGACCAGGTCAAGTGGGGACTGGGGGTGGGGGTGAGGGGAGGGGGCTTCAGTGTCAGCCTGAGGCTTTGGACTCCGTCTGGCTGCCAGAGGGATCCTTTGTGCGTGCCGGCCGGAGCACCGAATCCTCCCCACCCCCACCTCCAGGCTGCCGCTGCCCCCCTGGCCAACTGATACAGGATGGGCACTGCGTGCCCATCTCCTCCTGCCGCTGTGGCCTTCCCAGCCCCAATGCCTCATGGGTGGTGGCCCCAGCCGAGGTGGCACAGCTGGACTGCAAAAACTGGTATGACTGCCTACTGGTGGCCGGGGTGGGGGGGCGCTGGGGAGCTTTAGGTGGGAGTCTTGGGGCAGGTGAGGGTTATGGGCATTACTGGGCAACAAAGGCTCTGTTCCCCTTGACTCATGCCCTGGACCCCTGTTCACAGCACCTGTATCAACGGGTCCCTGATGTGCCCACACCACGAGTGCCCGGTCCGTGGGCCTTGGTCGGCGTGGAGCAGCTGCTCTGCTCCCTGTGGTGGGGGCACTATGGAGCGACATCGGAGCTGTGAGGAGGCTCCTGCGGGGGTACCATGCCAGGCCCGGGACACAGAGCAACGGCAGGAATGTAACCTGCAGCCCTGCCCTGGTGAGCACCTGGGGTGGCGGGTACCCCTGCTCAGGCCCCCGTCCCAGCTGGCGTGCATTCACCAGGGCAGGGGAACAAATGTGAGGCAGTCCCTTCCCCGGGACTCCACCTCACTGTCCGTGTGCTCCCCCCAGACTGCCTACCTGGCCAGGTGCTCAGAGCCTGTGCCTCCACGTGCCCGCGCCTCTGCTCGCACCTGCAGCCTGGCGCCCTCTGTGAGCAGGAACCCTGCCAGCTGGGCTGCGGCTGCCCTGGACAGCAGGTACGTCCAGATGCCGTGTCCTGACCCCGTAGCGGGAGCGGGCAGGTGTGCGTGGGGAGAAGTGGGTCTGATTATAACCGGAGCCTGCACTGCCCCAGCTGCTGCACAATGGCATGTGTGTGCCCCCCGCTGCGTGCCCCTGCACCCAGATCTCTCTGCCGTGGGGGCTGACCTTGCCCCTTGAAGAGCAGGCCCGGGAGCTTCCCGCGGGGACTGTGCTCACCTGGAACTGTACCCGCTGGTGAGGGCCAGAGGGCTGGGGTGGGGAGGGGGCGGAGGGCGGGGCTGCTGAGAATGGGGGTGGGGAGCAGGGCCTGGGAGGCATCTGAACCCATGCTTCTGTCTTCCTAGTGTCTGCCAAGACGGAGCCTTCAACTGCTCCCTAGCCGACTGTCATGGTGAGATGTGGCTGTCTAGGCCCCCACCGGTCCTTCCAAAGCTGGGGGCGGGGTTTGGCCCTGCCAAGGGCAGAGGCAGTGCTATCTCTTTCAAGGAGCCCCTTCCCTGCTCTGTCCACATGGGTGTCGAGGGCATTCCTGTGTGCGCACAGAGCAGGGCTGTGAGCGATGCAGGAAATGGAGGGCTCGTTCCCTGAAGAGGAGGAAGCAAAGGTTGAGGGGGTGAGCTAACATAGGACCCTGTCTGGCAGTCCCCCAGGCAGGTGATGTCTGCCCTGTGCTGTTTTGCCCCCATGTGGTCAAAGTCAACAGGCCTTTGCTAAGGGCTCCCCTGGGCCCAGCCCTGGCACACTGGGCTCTGTGTGGATTCAGAGACACACAGGTATGGTGAGCCCCGGGCACCCCAGGCTGGCTGCTGAGGGCAGACTCACCCACCACAACAGAGACAGGAGACGGTTTCTGGTCTACTGACAAGCAGGCTGCACCCACAGGATGGGAAATCGGTGCCACAAGAGAGATCAAGGTGGACAGGACTAGTCAGGGGAGGCTTCCTGGAGAAGGCAAGACTCGAGTTAGGCCCCACTAGTATTTGGGAAGCTGGACAAGAGCAGAAGGCTGTGTTTGGAGGCCTAGACATGCAGAGGCTGTTGGAACCAAGTGGGCAGCACTGGGGAGGGAGGAGGGACGCTAGGGGTGCCTGGCACGGGAAGGGGGAGAACTGAGGTTGGACCCAGGGCTGACCTGAGTGGTGGGGGGTGTGCGGGTCTTCCCTGGCAGAGTGCCCCTCTGGGGAAATGTGGCAGCAGGTGCCCCCTGGGGAGCTGGGGCCGTGCGAACGGACGTGCCGGGAGCCCAACGCCACGGAGACTTGGGGCAACTGCAGTGCGGGGCCGGCCCCGGGCTGCGTGTGCCAGCACGGGCACTTGCGCAACCAGGCGGGCCTCTGCGTGCCCGCACACCACTGCGAGTGCTGGCGCCATGGGCGTCCCCACCCGGTGAGACACCACAGCCCCTCTGTGCCACCCGGCCCTCCTCAACCCAGGCCTCCCTCCTGTCCGTGGGCTCCTCCCCCTACACCAGGGCCCGCAGCAGCGCGCAGCTGGGCCATCGGCCATCGGCTATCCCACAGGGACGGTCTCTGGGCTCCATCGTCCCACCTCCCTCCTGAAACTCCTGTTGCTACTTCAGTCTCTGGCCGCTGGTTTCAGGGAGGGGGTCGTAGGGTAGAAAAGTCTAACCAGCAGAGAGATGGACATCGAGATGGAGAGGAGAATCTCCCCCATTCTCCCCAGCCTGGGTCCGAATGGCAGGAGGCCTGTGAGAGCTGCCGCTGCCTCCGTGGGAGGAGTGTCTGCACCCAGCACTGCGCCCCCCTCACCTGTGCCCAGGTACCCACCAGCAGCCTGGCTGCCCTCTCAGAGCGGCTCCCTGCGTTCCTTCCTGGGTCTCTCCCCAGAGGCTGGTCTTAGGGTCTCGAGCAGGCAGTGCCAGGGCCCTGGGGCCATCCCCCTGAGTAGGCTGAGGACCGCTCCCTCCACAGGGCGAGGTGATCGTGCAGGAACCAGGGAGCTGCTGTCCCACTTGCCGCCAAGAGATTCTGGGTATACGGGGGACCTGGGGACTTCCCGCCATGCCTCTCCCTGCTCTGGGCCCTTCTCCCAAACTTCCCCCATGCCCACCCTAGGAGGCCTGCCTTTCCCAGTGCTGCCGACCATGGGGATTAGTGGAGTGGGGACCCCCAGTGCTGCCTCGTGGCGCCTGGCCGCCCCTGCCCCAACAGCCGCAGGTGCCCCTCAGGTCCGCGCACTGCTGTCCCCTTCACACAGAGCCCCCTTGCGTTGGCCTTCTCTCTCTGCCCTGCCCCCACCCCCTGCATTCATCCGCTCCTCCCCCACAGAGGAGCAGCCAGCCTCCTGCCGGCATCTCACCGAGCTGCGCAACCTCACCAAGGGCCCCTGCTACCTGGAGCAGGTAGAAGTGAGCTACTGCAGTGGGCACTGCCCATCCAGCACCAACGTCATGCCTGAGGTGAGCGAGGGGGCTGCCGCGCACCCTGGAGGGCCTGCCACTGCCAGCCTAGACCTGGGCAAGGCCTGGGGGACGTGAGGGTCGAGGTCAGTCTCAAGGGGATACAGATCAGAGCCAGGGGTGACTTTTTACCAAGGTGGTGGCCTCCACCTGCTGCTTGGCCCTGTGACCCTCTGCGGGGCTTGGGCTCTAGAACCTACTGCAGGCCTCCACCCCTGCCAGGGGCGTCTTCTCCTGCTGTCCGCCCACCAGGGCATGAACAGGAAAGGCATAAATTAGGAGCTAAGTTAGGCTCTGAAATCACAGTCCCGCCCACAGTGAGAAGTTCCGTGGGACAGACCGTTCATGCACAGCCTGGTCCCAGACGTTCCTGGCAAGGCATTATGAGCATGCCCCAGCAGACGGACAGAGCTCGGCCCTGCACTTGCTCTCCTCCGACCCAGACGGCCCAACTCTGCTCTTCCCCCACCCGACTGCCCGGCTTGGCGAGGACTATTGGGATCCGGCCCTCCCCCCCATGGGAAAGGCCACGAGAGGGAAGGCGGGTGGTTTGGGCAAACGCGTCTGGCCCCGGACCAGCTCAGCCGCGCCCTCCCGCAGGAGCCGTACCTGCAGAGCCAGTGCGGCTGCTGTAGCTACAGCCTGGACCCCGAGAGCCCGGTGCGGATCCTGACCCTGCGCTGTCCCGGCGGCCGCACGGAGCCCGTGGTGCTGCCTGCCATCCGCAGCTGCCAGTGCAGCGCCTGCTTGGGTGGGTCTGGGCGGGGCCAGGGACAGGTGTGGGGGGGAAGGAGGGGACTGGGGGGGCTGAGCTCTCCCCTCCCCGCCGCGGGGGCGGGGCCGGGGCGGGCCTTCGGAAAGGCCACCCGTTTCCCAACTCGCCGCCCCCGCGGGATTCCTCCTTCTTGATCCTTCTGACCCGCTCCATTCCCCTTCTTGGCTCTCTTGTTGAGTTCCCCAATCTTACGCACGCTTGGGGTTTGGAGTCAGTCAGAGCCGCTTCACAGCCGCCCGTCTCCTTCCTTCCTTGCTGAGCGTCCTGACCTCAGCCTCGCCGCCTGGCGGACAATGCGCACAGGCTTTTGGGAGGGCTTGGTGAGAGCGCACGTGTGTGAAGCGCTGGCCAGGTGCCTGGTTCTCTTAGGTACCCGAGGCCACACCGCGGCAGGTGAGAGAAACAGGTGCAGGGGCGCTGATACGGCCTGTATGGAGCGAGCGCGGGGCGAGAGCGGGCCTTTCTCTGGGCTTCCTCCTGGCGGGTCTTCCTCTCCTGCCAGTTCGCTCCACTGCCCTCCCTCTAGCCGCATCCCTTCCGGGCCTGAGCACTGCCTCCTTACTAGTGCCTGGCCCCCTCGTTTGTTCTCCAGGAGGTGATTTCTCAAAGCACTGACGGCTCCGCTGCACGAGGCTGCCTCCAGCCCTCCTGCGATCACCAGGCTCAGAGGCACTGGCCCCCTCCTCCCGCGCAGACCCACCCACTCCACGCCCTGGTACCAGCATCTCCCAAATAAAGTGACATTGGCAGCAAGCCCGTGTGCAGAGTCTGCCTCTGGGGACAAGGGGGTAAGGGGGGCAGGGTGGGTCAGAGCCCTGACCTCAACCTGCACAAAGACTGTCTCCAGGAGGCTTCTGTTAATCAGCCATGCCAGTGAACTCGGGCGAGTCACTTCCCATGTATGTGCCTCAGTTTCCACCTCAGCAGGTTACACATAAAGTCTGAAGTTCTAGGGTGCATGGCTTCTGCCGGCCAGTTCTGCCTCTTCGTCCCGCAAAGAGCCCAGCTCCACCACCCTGTCCTGCTTACAACTGCCATTCCCCCTCATCCAGGGAAGACTTCAGCTCGTGGGTCTTACGCCTTGTCATGGACGCTCAGTGTCTGTGGATAATCCCCTTATGTACAGTGACCTTCCTATTCCCTCCACAGCTCAGCCGTTTTCAAACACTTTCAAGTATTTACTTACCCATCGCGACTTCCTATCCTTCCAGCGTACTTGCTCTAGTGCCCCACTGTGATCATTTATTTCAAATTCATTGAGCCCGCCAGGTTCTCACTTTTCATCAGCTCCCTCCTGCCTCCCCTCAGGAGTCATGGTCTGCATGGTGATTCTCAGCACCGACTGCACATTAGAATCACCCAAGGAGCTTCTGGAAACCCCACCAACGCCCAGACCCCATCCCGAACCCACTAAATCAGGTTCTTTGGAAACCTCGTGGGTAATTCCATGTGCACGGAGCTGGAACTGAGAACCAACTTTCTGTCATTATAAATCACTCCAATGCAAATACCATTAAATCCCTCGCTTTTCTATCCCCATTCGTACCCACCTGGCAATATTCCAGCTCAAATATCTGCCCAAGTTTCTGCTGCTGGACAGAATTTTGCTTATTAAGCTGTTTTTAACTTAAATTTGTGATCACAAACCTCAAACAGAACTTTAATTCAATTTGGCCATTCTACCTACTCTGTTTCCCCATAAACTCTATTTCCTGTTCTCTGCAGTGACTATGCATGCCTTCTCTTCCCCACCCCACCCCCTTTCACTTTCACGAGATGACCTTGTCCCACAGAGATGTCATCAGATGGGAAAATCTATAGCAAATCTACAAAACAGACACCCACTCCATCTCCTCCTTCTTCCCTCGTGGTGTCATCTAGAAGTGTCCCTAGCCCTGGAAAGGGCCCTTGGGGCTGTGGTCCTGGCTCCTCTTGCCTCCTCAAGGTCTTGGGTCCTTGCATTGCCCCACCTGGGCTTAACCATCAGTTCCCTTCCCATCAACAACAGAGACATGATCTCGTGTCTCACATCTTAGCCTCCTCTCTTGACCCCACGTTTCCCTCCGGATACTGCCCATCTTTCTGTACCTTTTCATGGAGAAACTCTTCCAGTTATCAACCTTAGCTGTCTCAACCACGTCATCTCCAATGTTTAAACCCCAAAACAAGAATTTGTTACAAGGAGACAGGGATAACTCATGGGCAGAAACACAGCTCTCTGAGGTACATACTAGAGGAATAGCTATGGCTGAGCTAGGAGCTGGGGATGAGAAGGCCACCTGGAGTCTTCGGTCTCATTCCTGTGTATCTGCCTCATTTGACTTTCTCAGCAACATGGACTCCCCTACCAGTGACTGCTCCTGGCCAGACAGAGGCTGCTCAAAGCACACAAAGCTATGAACTGAATTTTATCCCCCCCAAACTCCTCTGTTGAGGCCCTAAACCCCAATGTGACTGTATTTGGAAATAGGGCCTATACAGAGGTAAATAAGGTTAAGTAAAGTCAGAAGGCTGGTGGGATTAGTGTTCTTAGAAGAAGAGACATCAGAGAGCTCATTCTCTCTGCCTCTCCCTGAAAACACACAGAGAAGAGGTCATATAAGGCCACAGCGAGGTGGTGCCCCCTACAAGCCAGGAAGAGAAGTCTCACCAGAACCTACCACCTGGAGACTTCCAGTCTCCAGAACTCTGGGAACGTAGATCTCTCTGTGTTGTTATAGCAGCCTGAGCTGAGGTCAAATATTACAGTTCTACTCACATGGACCGAACACTCTCACATTTCTAGAAAAGCTATTCTCATTGACCCCTGCTGAGTTTAGCTCTATTCGGCCCTGGCTAGAAAAGCAGAGTCGTGTAGTATAATGGAAAATGGTTATGTGGGACCGGTTCAAGGTTGCTAATCAAAATATTTAACAATCAGTGTGGCAATATGTATTAATAAAAATTTAAAATATAAACTATATTTGCTTGATTTTTTATTTAAAACTTTGACTTGTGACTTACAACACACTCACACGAAAGTACATAAAACATTTTTATAGTTTTTTTTACCAACACCTTTTATAGTTAATTTTACCAACACCTTTATAATAATCACTTACTTACTTTCTGTCATTTTCCCCTCTACGTATATATAAAGGGAGGGCCACGAGGGAGCTTTCTGGAGTGCTGGAAATTTTCTGTATCTGATTTGAGTGGTGGCTACCTGGTACACATGTAAAACCACATCAAGTTATACACATAAGATTTCTGCACTTTACTATTTATTATTTGTACTATGATTATTATACATATCACACCCATATATATCACAAACTAAACAATATATTGTTATAATTACTTCATATGATATTTTACGTCTGTAACCAGGGCACAGGGGTACAAGAGCATCTGGCTCCGGGGGTCCCAAAGAGACCAGGTTCAACCATTCACTGCAGCCAAAATCCAAAGGCAGAGAGACGAGTGGTGGTGAAAAGAGAAAGGAATTTATTTCAGTGAGGCCAGCACCAGAAAGACAGCAGACTAATGTCTCAAAGACTGTCTCCAAAATGCTGAAAATACTTCTAAGTTTATAGAAGGTGAATGTGGGACAAAAGTTGGCGGGTACATGCAAGTGGGCAGGAAAGGTCAGGTTGATTGGTATCTTGAGGTCAGTCATGCGGGGTCTTGCTGGCTCAGGGCAGTCATTACTGCTCAAGGGGATAGTTTTGGTTCCCATCACAGAATGCTTTGCCTGAGTTAAGACATGAGCTGGAAAAACTGAATCAGTTAGAAAGTACAGAGTGAGGTCAAAATGGAGGCAGGTGAAGTCTTCTTTCATGTCTTTTAAAGAAGAGGAGAGAAGAAAGGAGAGCAAGTATATTTTTATAGAGTTTGGTCTTCTATCTTTGCTCCTTAAATTCACCCTTTACTCTGCAATAGGACTGATCCAACTAAAGGACAAATTTGCCCACACCATTCACTGGCTTCAAACTCATTTCAAACGCCCTTAGGGAGCATACACTGCCTTCCGCATCCAGCTCCCAAGTATCTCTCCAATGCTATTTCCCATGATTTCCTGTCTTACACCATCCCTGCATGCACCATTTGCTCAGCTGTCTGGCTTTGCTTATGTTATTTCTTATGGCCAAAGGCCCTCTTTGCAACACCTTTCTCCCCCTCCTATTTTAGTTAGCTCAGGCTCCCATAACAAAATACCATAGACCAGACATTTATTTTCTCACTGTTCTGGAGAATGAGAGTTCAAGACCAAGATGCCAGCATGCCTGAGTTCTGGTTTATGGACTTCCTGGCTTATGGACAGCTGCCTTCTCACTGTTTCCTCATATGGCAGAGAGAGAGAGCAAGCTCTCTGGTGTCTCTTCTTGTAAGGACACTAATCCCATCATGAGAGCCCCATCCTCATCATCTCATCTAAACCTAATTATCTCCCAAAGGCCCCACATCTAAATACCGTCCCATAGGGGTTACATTCAAATTTGGAGGGTACACAATTCCACCCATAGCCCTTCACCTTGCTAATGCCTACGCCTTAATTCAGTTCAGAAGCCACTTCCTCAGGAAATCCTTGACTAACCATCCTGTATACTCCCACCACCATACTCTAGACAGTGACAAAGTGTGCTTTAGTAAGGTCTTGTGCTTACCTCTTTCCTTGCGCTTATGTCTTTATTTTACAGTTATCTGTTTCTGGTCTGTTTCCCCAATAGACTATAAGCTCCTCGAAGACAAAGTTTTGTTTCATTCTGCTCTGCATTCCCAAACCTTGCACAATGCCTGGCAAATGGTAGGCAACCAATGATGCTTTTTGAATGAATGGGGGCGGGGGGGGGGCGGGGAGAAGCACTGCCCTTCTAGATTAAATAAAATCTGAAACCTTAAAGGTTGACACTGGCCCTAAAAGTGCGAGGGAACAGACGAAAAACAGGCATTCGCATAGCCCATTGAGAACGGGTTGCCCTTAATGCGGGGTCTGGGAGAGCGTGGCGTGGGAGCTACCCAATAACCATCGCCCTTGAGCGAGGCGTGAAGGGCCGAGAGCGAGCTGCTCGACGTCCAATCAGGGCTCCGCATTTCGGGAGCCGATAGCGGTTTGAGAGCCGCTTAACTAGGCCGGACTACGCTTCCCGTGATGCCCCGCCGCCTCCAGCCAGGCGGCGGCCGTAAAGCGGTTCGCTCGGTACGGCGGTAGTCCCTGCCGCTCGCCTCTCCCGGCACCGGGAGCGCTACTGCTCTCCCGACGTGGGAGAGCCAGTTCCCGGCCGTGCGCCCTCCCCGTTCGGGTGCCCCGCCCTCCGGGGGCCCCGGGTCCCCAAGGTGGTCGCGGCGGCGGCATCCCCAGTCCAGGCCGCGGGGGGAGGGGGCGGCCTGGAGACAGTGGCGGGGTCAGCACCGGCCACCGCAAGCGGGGCTATGGAGCCCAGGGAGTCGGGGAAGGTAGGCCTGGAAGGGCCCTGGGGCCGCCCACTTCCCTCCCGTAGTTCCCTGACTTGGGCTCCGGCGAGGCGGGCGGTACGGGCGGAGTCCCCGCAGATGAGCCAGCCTTGCAGGGAAGGACTCGCCCGCTCGCCCGCCGCTTCTTCCTCCGCACTAGGGCGGCCTTCTCCGCGCGCGTGTCGCAGAGAGGAGCGAACGCACGGCTCCAAGCCCCGCGCGGCCTCCTTGCCCACCCCCCACTGGCCGAGCCGCCCTCTGCCCAGTGGCCGCTTGGTTGATGCTGGGGTGGGTGACCCGCTCAGTGTAGTGAAGTAAAGGTGCTCGCTGTTTTCCCACACCTCTGTCGGGAGTTTCGGAGAGGCCCAGCGTGTTCTAAGGCTGGATGAGACCGGAGTAGAAGCTAAGGGGTAGGGGTCACCCAGGGGTAGGGGTCACCCAGAGGCAGGGTGAAGCTTTGGCCCTGACTAGATAGACTCCTCCTTCCCAAGAAAGGGCAGAGAAGAAAAAGAGAAGGCATCTGGCATATTTCCTGCCCGCTTAAAGTTGCTAGCTTATCTACTTCGTGTAGTAGCAGTAGCATCGCCAGTAAGCATATTCCATAAACTTCCTTCAGGCTTGGGGCAGAAGGCTGTGACCTGGAAGAAGAGGTGGGAGAACGTGCTTGACGCTAGAGTTAAGTAGGTTGACAGGATTGCTAGGGTCCAGAGGCAGTGTCAAAGGACCAGCTTGGTTGTAGGCATTTGACTTGGAGACAGTGGCAGCCTCTTGTGACTAAGATCTTTCTGGATGTTTTTTTGTTGCCCACTTCCAGTTCTTGAGGATTGCTTCTTTGGCATGGAGAGAGTTCCTTCCACATATTTTCAAGTGTGTATTGAGTCTCTCCTTAAAAAAAAAAAAAAAAAAAAAAAAAAAAAGTTAATCAACATGTGGTCAATGGTTACTGTGAGGGAGTTGGTGGAATACAGGATAAACATGAAGTGGCCACATTTCCCTGAGGAGATCTCCCACAGATTTGACTTCAATGACTAGGACAAGCCTGGAAGGGTTGTCCCATAGACAAAAGAGGGAAAGGATGATGAGGTTATTTTCACACTGTAGCTTCTCCTGAAAAGGCTGGGAAGGACTGAGTTAACAGAAGAAGTTACTCTTTGCTTAAGCCTCTCTTCCACACAACCTCCCCTCCACAAGCTACAGTGATGCATTTAACTGTTGAAACAACCAAAGTAAACAGTCTAAGACAAATAAAGCTCAGCTGAACCTAAGATTGAAGGGAACTGTGTGCCAGCCTCATGTTAAGCACCACAGGGGATATCAAAGAAGTAAAGGAGATGGCCCTTATGCTTTAGTAATATCCCGTTTAGTTTCGAATGAACCTAGTCTGGGGAGCACAATGTAATGGGGAAGAAGGATCATAAACAAGTGGCATTGAAAATTGGACTTAGTAATTTGAGGTTGATTTCAAGCTATTCCATTTAGTTGTGGGCTTTCTTAGCTTTTGTTACCACATTTTATTTTTTGTTTTTGAGAGAGAGAGAGAGAGAGACAGAGCAAGCGGGGGAGGGGCAAAGGCAGAGGGAGAGAGAATCTTAAGCGGGCTCCATGCCCAGAGCCTGATGCAGGGCTAGATCTCACGACCCTGAGACCATGACCTGAGCTGAAATCAAGTCAGTTGTTTAATTGAGCCACCCAGGCACCCCTAGGCTTTCTTGGCTTTTAATGGGAGAAGAAAGAAATGCAAACATTTTGGGAGGTAGGGGAGAGATTTGATGTTCTGTTCAGGCCCAACCACTAATTGAAAACCCCGGGGACTGGAACTTTGACTCTTGATTCTAATCTTGATTGCAGGGTGTCTCAAAAAGATGCTCACCCTTCCCAGTGCGTGAGTTTTCTAACCTGGGAACTTAGAAGGTTATCCAAAGGTGAAATAAAGTGATTGCAAAACAAACTGGCAGTGTTAGATATCTTGCAAATGAGTGGCAGCAAGTAGGCTGGGTGGAATGCCTGTGCTGTTCTAAAGTTCCATTGGGAGTATATATATACATGTTTGGCTCAGGCCTGGGAGCCTGGGGGTCCACTTGAGGTAGTAGCTTGGTCTATTATGAGTATCTTCCTTTGGTGCTATTTTGTGATATTTATTAACTAAAAGCAGTCTTGGCCTGTTGGACTGGGTGTGGGGGGTATCTTGCTTGCCATTGGCAGAATAATGGATAAGAGTCAAAGACTTGCCCCCATCACTCTATCCCATTATCCTGTTTTATTTTCCTCCCAGTCCTTCTCACTATATAAGATTCTCATTTATTTATTCACATGTGTGCTGACTTTACTCTCTGCTATATCCCCAGCTAGAATAGTGGAGCTGCATCTGGCATTTCATAAGTTCTCAGTATTTTGGGGATGAGTGACTCAAAATAGAATCATTCCAGGGGCCCTTCTGCTACAGGGTGTGAATGCACTGAAGAACACCGCAGTCTGACGCCTCCTGTGCCCTCTGGGAGACATTTGATTTTTGGTGCTGCCAGCTAGGAGTATTTATTGTGTATGTATTTGCCGCCTCGGCATTTCTGGTTCCTACCCCTCTGTCTTTTCCATGGAAGTGATCATTCTGATCTCATTTTTCTCTGGACCCAGTTCTGTTATTGCACTTATATCATTGATGACTGTCACCTCCTGATGGATTTTAATTTCCCTGACAATATCGATTTTATTTTGCATGTCTTAGGATCACCATGCACCAAGCACAGAAGAAACAAATAATGAATGAAATAATTAAGCACCTATGAAAAACTTTCTGCATAATGTGGTAGGGGGAAGGGGTAGGTGATGGTGAAGGAGGTTATAAAATAAGCCAGTCAGCATAGGCTTCCTGGATACCTCCAGTTCCATGAGGGATGCAAAGGCTTCCTTGCTCAGGGGAAGGAGAAATGCTTAGACCAGGTAGTTAGGAAATCCCTCATGAAAGAGATGGAATGTGGATAGGACCCTGACAGTTGGATAGACTAAGTAGATAGGAGGAAATAGAGTCAGAGAATCTAAAGTTGGGTGTGTAGAGGGAGGAAAGGTGCAAAATATGTTAAATGATTGCAATTAATCTAATCTGTCTGCAGGAGAGATTCCAGGTGGGGCATTACATAGAGCTAAAGTTAGGAAGGTGGGTTAGGTTCAGATCCAGGGAACTTGGTGCCGGGCAAAGTCAGAGTTCTGCCCTATAGACAGTGGGAATCACTAAAATAGAACATCCAGAGATATTCTTTGCTTTATGTATAGATAAGAAATTTGTCTTATTCAAGATTGGTGTTTTCTTTACATTGAGGTCACTTGGAATCAAAAGGCTCTTGCCATAATATTGGTTAAAAGAGAAATACCAGAGTTAGGGCAGTCACTCTTGTTGGGAAGACACTTCTTTATCCTCTAAGGATTCAGTCCTGCCCATACTCTCCATCCTTGGGCATGCTGAAGCTAAAGTGATGGATCTCTTGGCTTTCATTATAAGCCCACCTGTTCCCTCAGTAGGAAAGGGGGAGGGGTGGGCATGAATAGGGAGTCCTGCTTGTCCTTGGTCACAAGTTTAACCTGTCCAAGTCGGAACAGCTTGCTCGCTAGTCCTGGTGTACAGTAATCATCCTGGAATCTGCCTTCAGTATAATCTCGAATGTTCTCTTCCCCCTTCCCCATGTTGGCTCCCTTAGATCATTTCTTATGTGTACCCCTTTCCTGTTTGACTGCCTTGTCTGTTGGAGCCCATCTTCCAGCAGGATTGTGGAAATATAATCACATTTTGCTTTGGAAGACACTCTGAGAGCAAATAGTTATTTAAAACATACACGTTTGGCAGGACAGTTCTATTTTTTTAACATTTTATTATTGAAATATAGTTGCCATATGATGTTATATTTGTTTCAGGTGTACAACATAGTGATTGGAGAATTCTATACATTACTCAGTGCTCACTGCAAGTGAGGTCACCATCTGCCACTGTACAACATCATTAAATATTGACTATATTCCCCATTCTGTATTGTTCACCCCGTGTAACTGGAAGTTTGTACCTCTTAATCCCTTTCACTTATTTCTCCCACCACCATCCCTCCTTCCCTCTGGCAACCATCAGTTTGTTCTCTGTGTTTATGAGTCTCTTTCAGTTTTTCTGTTAATTTGTTTTGTTTCTTAGATTCCTTATATAGTTAAAATCATATTCTATTTGTCTTTTTTGTCCGACTTATTTCACTTAGCATAATGCCCTCTAGGTCCATCCATGTTGTCACAAATGGCAGGATCTCATTCTTTTTTATGGCTGATATGTATATACACACACACACACACACACACACACACACACACACACTTACATACATACATACATACATCTTCTTCATCCATTCATCTATCAATGGATCAATGGACACGGGTTGATTCCATATCTTGGCTATTGTAAATAATGCTTCAATAAGCATAGGGGTGCATATATATTTTTGAATTAATATTTTTGCTTTCTTTTTTTCTTAAGATTTTATTTTTTGACTGAGAGTACAGCAGGGGGAGGGGCAGAGAGAGGGAGAAGCAGGCTCCCTGCTCACAAATGTGGGGCTTGATTCCAAGACCCTGGGATCATGACCTGAGCCGAAGGCAGATGCTTAACTGACTGAGCCACCCAGGCACCCCAGTACTTTTGCTTTCTTTGGGTTAATACCCAGTAGTGGAATTATGGATCATACAGTATTTCTATTTTTAATTTTTTGAGGACCCCCCCATACTGTTTTCCACAAGAGCTGCACCAATTGTACATGCCCACCAACAGTGCATGAGTGTTCTCTTTTCTCATCCTCACCAGTACTTGTTATTTCTTGTCCTTTTTTTTTTTAAGATTTTTTAAATTTTTGAGTAATCTCTACACCCAATGTGAGGCTCGAACTCACAACCCCAAGATCAAGTCGCATGCTCTACTGGTTGAGCCAGCCAAGTCCCCGTGTTATTTCCTGTCTTTTTGATACTAGCCATTCTGACTGGTGTGAGGTGATATCTCATTGTGGTTTGATTTGCATTTCCCTGATGATTTTTGCATGTGCCTGTTGGCCATCTGTATGTCTTTTTTGGAAAAATGTCTATCCAAATCCTCTGTGCATTTTTTTAAAGAGTTTATTTATTTATTCGACAGAGATAGAGACAGCCAGCAAGAGAGGGAACACAAGCAGGGGGAGTGGGAGAGGAAGAAGCAGGCTTCCAGTGGAGGAGCCTGATGTGGGGCTCGATCCCACAACGCCGGGATCACACCCTGAGCCGAAGGCAGACGCCCAACCGCTGTGCCACCCAGGCGCCCTTCTCTGTGCATTTTTTAATTAGATTTTTTTTCTGGTGTTTACTAGTGTTAAGTTCTTTATATATTTTGGATATTAACCAGATATATCATTTACAAGATCTTCTCCCATTCAGCAGGTTGCTTTTTGTTTTGTTGATGGTTTCCTTCACTGTGCAAAAGCTTTTTTTGGTTATGGTCCCAGTAGTTTATTTTTGCTTTTATTTCCCTTGCCTGAGGAGACATCTGTAAATATGTTACTAAGGTTGATGTCCAAGAGATTACTGCGCATGTCTTGTCTTAGGAGTTTTATATGATTTCAGTTCTTGCGTTTAGGTCTTCCATCCATTTTGAAGATTTTCATGTATGGTGTAAGAAAGTTGTTTAGTTTCACTCTTTTGCATGTAGTTGTCCGGTTTTCCCAGCACCATTTATTGAAAAGTCTGCCTTTTCCCCATTGTTTATACTTGCCTCCTTTGTCATAAGTTAATTGACCATGTATGAGAAGGTTTATTTCTGGGCTGTCTGTCCTGTTCTGTTGATCTATGTGTCTATTCTTTGTGCCAGTACCATACTGTTTAGATTACTATAGCCTTGTAGTATATCTTGAAGTCTGGGATTGTGATACCTCCAACTTTAGTCTTTTTTCTCAAGATTGCTTTGGTTATTCGAGGTCTTTTGTGGTTCCATACAAATTTTAGCATTATTTTTTCTAGTTCTGTGAAAAGTGCTGTTGGTTTCTTGATATGGATTACATTGAATCTGTAGATTGCTTTGGGTAATATGGACATTTTAACAATATTAATTCTTTCAATCCAAGAGCACGGTTTATCTTTCCATTTGTGTGTGTGTGTGTGTGTGTGTGTGTGTGTGTGATCTTTATTTCTTTCATCAATGTTGTACAGTTTTCTGTTCCTAGTATTTTATTATTTTTGGTTCAATTGTAAACGGAATTGTTTCCATAATTTCTCTTTCTGCTACTTTGTTATTAGTGTAGAGAAATGCAGTAGATTTCTGTATATTAATTTTGTATCCTGCAGCTTTACAGAATGCATTTATTAGTTCTAATAACTTTTTGGTGCAGTCTCTAGGGTTTTCTATATGTAGTATCATGTCATCTGCAAATAGTGACAGCTTTACTTCTTCCTTACCAATCTGGATGCCTTTTATTTTGTTTTCTTGTCTGATTGCTGTGGCTAAGACTTCCAGTACTACGTTGAACAATGGTGGTGAAAGTGGACATCCTTGTCTTGTTTCTGATCTTAGAGGAAAAGCTTTCAGTTTTTCATCATTGAGTATGATGTCAACTCCGGGTTTTTCATATGTGGCCTTTATTATGTTGAGGTATGTTCCCTCTAAACCTACTTTGTTGAGAGTTTTTATTGTGAATGGATGTTTATTTTGTCAAATGCTTTTTATGCATCTATTCTGATGATATGACTTTTATACTTCCTTTTTTTAATGTGATGGATCACATTGATTGATTTGTGAATATTTAACCATCCTTGCATCTCTGGAATAAATCCCACTTGATTGTGGTGAATTATATTTTTTAATGTATTGTTGAATTTGGTTTGCTAATATTTGTTGAGGATTTTTGCCTATGTTGATCAGGGATATTGGCCTGTAGTTTTGTTTTTTTGTGGTGTCTTTGTCTGGTTTTGGTTAGTGCTGGCCTCATAGAATGAACTGGGAGGTTTTCCTTCCTTTTCTATTTCTTAGAATTTTGAGAAGAATAGGTATTAACTCTTCTTTAAACGTTTGGCAGAATTCACCTGTGAAGCCATCTGGTCCTGGAATTTCATTTTTCGGGAGTGGGTTTTTTTTTTAAGATTTATTTATTTATTCATTTATTTGAGAGAGAGAGAGAGAGAGGAGAGCGATTGAGAGAGAATATGAGTTGGAGGGAAAGGGTGGAGGGAGAGGGAGAAGCAGACTCCCCACCAAGTGGGGAGCCCTCTGTGGGGCTTGATCCCAGGACCCTGGGATCATGACCCAAGCCGAAGGCAGATGCCCAACTGACTGAGCCACTGGGTGCCCTGGGAGTTTTTAAATTACAGAATAAATTTCATTACTAGTAATCAGTCTATTCAAATTTTCTGTTTCTTCCTGATTCAGTTTTGGAAGATTGTATGTTTCTAGAAATTTATCCATTTCTTCTAGGTTTTTCAATTGTTGACATATAATTTTTCATAGTATTCTCTTATAATCCTTTCTATTTCTGTGGTATCCTTTGTTATTTCCCCTCTTTCATTTCTGATTTTATTTATTTGAGTCTTCTCTCTTTTTTTCTTGATGAGTTTGGCTGAAGGTTTATCAATTTTGTTTATCTTTTCAAAGAACCAGCTCTTGGTTTCATTGATCTTTTCTACTTTTTTTTTTTTTTGGTCTCTATTTCACTTATTTCTACTCTAGTCTTTATAATTTCATTTCTTTGGGCTTTGTTTATTCTTCTTTTTCTAGTTCCTTTAGATATAAGGTTAGATCATTTGAGATTTTTCTTGTTTCTTGAGGTAGGCCTGTATCGCTATAAACTTCCCTCTTAGACTGCTTTTGCTATGTCCCAAAGATTTTGGATCATTGTGTTTCCAAACCATTTTTATTTTTAAAACTGTTCATTCATACATATTTATAGACAAAAAACTGGAAGTTTACATACTGAATGTCAATAGTAATTCTTGTTTTAGTAAGGGGGTTGTGGGTGATCTTAAAACATTTTTTCTGTTCACTGTCTTAATTCTGCAGTGAACATGTATTGACTCATAAGAAAAGTACTCAGATTGTTTTTTTTAAGCATACAACTCAACAGTGACTGATAAGAATTATCTGTATTGTTTTTCTCAAGAAGCTTCTACTGTTGAAGTTAAAATAAGTTATTTCATGTGCTTGAAATCTGACCATAAAGGTACAAGGCAATTTTAGACAAATATACTAGAACTTGTCATAGATGGAAACGAATGTGTCCCTTTCACAATTGTCACTCTGGAAGGACTTCTACTTACCCCAAGATACTGATTCCCAAGATGTTGTTTTGCTTTGGTGGTGGGGAATTTATTTTTTGTTAATAATTTGTCTGTTGCTGGGTGAGGATGTGATTTTCTTGGATCTGCTTAGTTATTACTTTTTCATCTGCTTTTCTGTTTCCAAAATTGTATTGCTTTTGTCCCCTTGTTTTGTTTCCCACCCTAGTGGGGGTTTTGCTTTGGAGTGTTTTGGTGGGGGGGTGTCTTATAAATTCACAAGGAGGATGCACAATTCAGTGTACTTGTTTAATCTGCCATCTTACTTCAGTACTCCCCAAATATTTCCTGAACCCCGTACCCCTTTTTGGCAGAACAGAGCCACTTTACAAGCCCCATGGGGTATAGTTCTCCACTCTAAAGCTTTGCCTATCTTGATCGCTGATTTCATTGACAGACATAGTTCTGAATGACTTTCAACTGTTTCTAGGAATCAGATACAAACTCCTTACCAGGTTCAAGATTTTGCACAAGAATGTGCCGTAAGTTGTTGCTGAGGCCCTGGCTGAGAAGTCCTGGGGCAGGCAAAGAGCATGTTAGGGAAAGGATAATGGAATTCCTGAGTCAGCCTTCTTGATGACTCCTGTTTCGGTGCATGGCCCTTCCTAGAAGAGAGTCTCATTCCCACTGTGATTTGGACCCAGAAGGAGAGAGAGGTGGGGTGTAGGTCTTATATGGAGATGGACAATGCCCCTCCCCCAATCTGATAGGTTCCCAGAGTACAGGTGCCCTCAGGCGATCATGAACACAGGTGTGAAAGTCTAATATAAGGAGGAAGTTGGTGCTTAGCTGGTGTCATTTTTTCCTCCAGGCTCCTGTGACATTTGATGACATCACCGTATACTTGCTTCAGGAGGAATGGATGCTGCTGAGCCAGCAACAGAAGGAGATCTGTGGTTCTGACAAGCTGGTGGCACCACTAGGTATGGGCTCCTATTCACTTCCCCACCACCTGAATCTAGATCAGCATTCCAGACTGTATCCAACTGCGACATATTTGAGAATTTTCTGGACTCCTACCATTTTTTTCAGACCTGTTTACATTATTTATCTGCTCAGTCCCATATGTAACTTAACTGCATGTGGATTCATATCCTACCATTTCTCTTCTCCCCTTCAGTTGGCCTAGAGAAGTGGGGGAAGTCGGGCATGTCAAGGCTGGACCTTGATGTCTCACCATATCGTAGGGTGCCAGGTGGGAAGCCTCGCCTGTGGGTTTTGTTTCAGGTGCCCATAGGGCCCTGGAGGTCATGAATGGTGGTAGAAAGAGCATCATCTGATCTATGGGAATCTGCTCTGGGTCCCAGCCTCCACCATGTGACACTGGTGTGCCTTCGACCAAACTCTTTAACTTTTTTTTTTTTAAGATTTTATTTATTTAGAGAGAGAGTGCACACGCGCGCATGCACGTGAGCATGGAAGGAGAGGGAGCGAGAACCTCCAGCCGACTCCGTGCTGAGTGCAGAGCCTGATGCCAGGCTGGATCCCACAACCCTGAGATCATGACCTGAGCCGAAACAGAGTCAGACACTTAACTGACTGAGCCCCCCAGGGCCCCCCAACCCTCTCACTTTTTAAGCCTTGGTTTCCTTCAGAGGGCTGTCATAGAGCCTTAATGAGCTAAAACAACTTCAAACTTGGGACCCCTGTAGGTTTTTTTAATCTTTTCTGTTTTCTGAATGTCTTTTCTCTGCTTCTGGGTGAACTTTCGGTACCATGGACAGAGGTGATCATTGTTAAGCATGTGGGTACAACAGTTGTACTATTTTCTCACCTGCTGTGCCTTTCTCTTCTTGTCATCTTGGCCCCTGTCCAAGGCTAATGGGAGCCACAGTCTCAGCTCTCTGTGGGTGGAAGGATTGCAGCTGGGTTGGGTCTTCTCCCATGCCTGCCAAAACCAGTTTGAAAACTTCTGGTTCTTTTTTTTTTTTTTTTTTTTTTTAAAGATTTTATTTATTTATTCGACAGAGATAGAGACAGCCAGCGAGAGAGGGAACACAAGCAGGGGGAATGGGAGAGGAAGAAGCAGGCTCATAGTGGAGGAGCCTGATGTGGGGCTCGATCCCGGAACGCCGGGATCACGCCCTGAGCCGAAGGCAGACGCTTAACCGCTGTGCCACCCAGGCGCCCCTGAAAACTTCTGGTTCTTTTAAACCAGAAATTGCAGAGTATTTAAAAATATTTTTTAAAAAAAATTTTTAAGTTTATTTAAGTAATCTCTACACCTAACATGGGGCTTGAACTCACAACCCCGAGATCAAGAGCCTCATGCTCTTCCAAATGAGCCAGCCAGGTGCCGTGGTTTCTTTATAATATTTAATAAGTTGTCAATATTTAATCCCTGGGAGCTTTCACATGGAATTATTTCTGGTTTTTCTTGAAAAATAGGACAGTCTGGCAGTACTGACCCTGCGTTCCACATGGTGGCCTCCCCCTTGTGGGGGAGCAGTGACTGCCCACACACATAGGCAGGTCACCACAGCCTCTCACCTGGCCCGGTTTCCTCAGTTACGTTATCGGTCTGACCCCTCTCAGCATTTGGGTTTATGAGCCTCTGTTCTGAACCAGTAGTTTTCCTACCTTTTTAGCTTCAAAAGGGGCACAGAGCCTTGCTTGTGCCCCTCATTGCATTCACTCAGACCCCCATTCTTTTGGAGGCCTCATGGATATCTGAGTTTCTCTGTCTGAGTTTCCAAACCACTATGCTAAAGCATCGAGATTCCTCCCTGTGTCCTTGACCAATTATCTTACAGTGCGGAGAGGATGTCCCAGGTAGACCCTTCCTTAATGTTGTGGTGTGACCTGGATCCAAGACTTCATAAGTGCTTCTCTCTGTTCCTGACTCAGGACCAACTATTGCCACCCCAGAGCTGTTCTATAAGTTTGAGCAAGGGCCAGAGCCATGGCTAGGCAATGTCCAGGGCCAGAGGAATGTCCTGAGCCACCAGCCAGGTAAGTGTGGGTCTGCACGGGAGGAGGGGTGCTAGCTGGAGAGAGGGAGCAGAAAGATGGGCACCAGGACTCCTGTCTCATCCTTGGCCTCTCCCTGTTCTCTGCCAACTCACACACGAATGCTGTCCTTCCCCAGCCACCACCTTATCTGAAATATGCACACACACCCCCAACATCGTTCTCCAACCTCTCCATCTCCCTTTATTTTATTTCTTCCTGAGAGTATATGTTGATTTATCTCTATATGCTAAGTTCCATGAAGGCATGACTTTGTCTTATTGACTCCTGTGGTCCCAGTGCTGAGAACAATGCCTGGTGCGCAGCGGTTACACAATAATCACTGAGTGAATGAACAGATATCTGCTAAGTTCTAGGGATTTATCTTGGCTTTTCTCCCCTGAGAAGCCTGTCCTGTTGAGGGACTGCCTTGGCTAGAGCCGAGCCAGATGACATCTTGTCCTTGGATGAGATGGTTGAGTGAAGCAGCCCCCACTGTAGAAGAAAAGGGAGGCAGAACGAGCTCTAATAGGAGCCGACTCACAGGCATCTGCTCTCCCCCGTGATCTGTCTCAGAGGGACCACAGGGAGCCTGAGACTTCAGAGATACTAATTTATTTTGTTTTCCAATGCTTGGCTCATTTTAAAAAATATTTTATTAATTTATTTGACACAGAAAGAGAAAGAGAGAGAGCAAGAGAGCGTGTGCACAAGCAGGGGGAGCAGCAGGCAGAGGGAGAGGGAGAAGCAGGCTTTCCACCGAGCGGGGAGCCTGACGCGGGGCTCCATCCCAGGACCCTGGGATCATGACCCAAGCCCAAGGCAGACGCTTAACCGGCTCCTAATTTTGACCCGGCTTTCTCTTTATCAGCCACTTTGGCTACAATTGGAGTAAATACTGTTGAGTCCCTGGCCACTGAGCATCTGCACTTACGTTGGTGCATGAGAAATGGCCCTGGAGGAGTTTAAAGCCACCTACCCTGCATTTCAACTAAGGAGTGAATAAAGAAACTTCTAGTTTAGTTTGAGGAAGAAAAATCTTAGTGAGTTCATGAGAGTTGTTGCCTCTTTGGAAGGGCTGTGGTGTGAGAGAGGACTTGTGTTTCTCTGGAGTGCTGAAGCAGCTACCCTGAGTGGAAGAAACTTAAAAGTGGATCGCAGCTTAAGGCAAACTCTGGGGACCAAAACCGTCTACACAGGAGGTAGATCGTACGCTTGCCCCAAACCATGTGAGCAAAGTGCAGATGTCTGTCTGGCAGGGGTACCGGAGAGGAGATTCCTGCTGAGGTTGGAGTTGCAGGATTTGGCTTTAATTATCTTCTTTAACCAACATTTTATTAAGTTCAGTGTTCTTACCCGTAAATAAGCTGGAACTCCTGGAGATGGTGCTGCTATCTTAGGTTGCAGAGATGAAACTGCAGAGGTCTCTTTTTGGCCAGGCGTATCTGCCCTTTAATCTTCAAAAAGGGAGAGATGCTTAAAGCTCACTTGATTTTCTTCTGGCTCAGGTGAGGTGGGCCTGGGGAGCTGGGGGTCTGAAAGAAGAGAATCCAAGTAGAGCCTGGGCCACTCTTGCATGTGATTTCCAGCTTTCATATTTGCTACACCGAGAGGCCTGTGAGGTGCAGTGGCTCTAACTATAGGATTTCAGAGCAGATGCCATCAGTCTCTTTTCTCTAAAGGGAAAAACAAGATGGGCTGCATGGAAGAAAGGGACTCTCGAAGTCCAGCCAGAGAAGCCAGACTGGACCTGCCCCCGCAGAAGAAAGCCTGTCTTTCTCACTTATGCACAGAGCATGGCAACACTGAGGTAGACTGTACAGGAAAAAGCAAAAAACCCTTGAAACCCCGCTCTATCCAGAAGTCTTGGTTTACACAGTTCCCGTGGCTGGTCATGAATGAGGAGCAGACGGCTCTCTTTTGCTCTGCTTGCCGTGAATACCCATCTGTGAGGGACAAACGGTCAAGATTAATAGAAGGTTATACAGGACCATTCAAGGTGGAGACTCTCAAATACCACGCCAAGAGCAAAGCTCACCTGTTCTGCGTCAATGCCTTGGCAGCACGGGACCCCATGTGGGCGGCCCGTTTCCAGAGCGTCCGAGGGGAATCTGGAGATGTCCTGGCCAGCCCGAAGCACCTCTTCACGGCAGACTACCCCATATTGTACCCCCCAGGGCCTCTGGGAGCCTATGATAACATGGCTCAGCTCCTGCCCAGCCCAAGAGCTGAACTGGAGGACCCGGGGGGGAATGGAGCAATTCCTACATTGTATCTAGACTGCATTTCTGAGTTGAGGCAAAAAGAAATTGTTGATGATGTCCACAGCTCCTCAAATGGGAACATTTTGTGTGATGACACTGCTGAACCCTGCAGCCAGGTAATGTGTTTGTAATAATCGCTGGGTCTCAAGGGGAAGGATTTCGTACTAGCAACAGCACATGTCACATGACGATGATGGGAAAATTATAATAGCCATACCCGCTGCGACCATTATAATGTTCCAGACCCTAACATGCTTACGGTGCACTAGGCGTTATGTGCTTTACTAGTGTTATCTCATTTATTTATTTAAAGATTTTCTTTCTTTATTTTAGAGAGAGAGCACGCAGGGGGAGGAGCAGAGGGAGAGAGAGAGAGAGAATCTCAAGCAGACTCCACACTGAGCATGGAGCCCCATTCAGGGCTCGACCTCACCACTCTGAGGTCATGACCTGAGCCGAAACCAAGAGTCCTTGCTTAACCAACTGCCCCACCCAGGCGACCTGTGTTATCTCATTTATTTAACACAACAGCCCTATTATTTTCATCTCCTTTCACAGATAACAAAACATAATTAGTGGGACAGAACGCTCCAGCTTCTGATATAAAGGAAACCTCTAAGTTTAGGACGATAATCTTTATCCAGAATCCAAAACAGTCACAAAACTCAGTAAATAATACGCGACCACGAAACAACCACAGAGCTCTTAATTTCTAAAATGTTTTCAGCTTTAGCTTCAGAATCATGCAGCACTGCTACACACTGCACAATTTCCTCAGACACGTTGTTTTATGTAATGTTTTTGATGCCACTCTGAGGCCGTTGGAGCAACTCGGACAAAGTCTCTTGTTGGGAGGGCACAGACTATCAGGGGAACAGACGTGGCCAGAGCCCCCAGCTGGCCCCGCCCCTCCACTCCCTGCGCACGCGCACAGCAGGCCGGAGGCTCTAGCGCTCGCTCGCGGGTACCTTGTAAGTTCTTAGTTCCTCGCAAAATTGGTCGTAAGGAACCTGTGTGAACTGGAATTTGGAGTAACGAGATCCTTCACCATTTCTCAACTATTTCGTATAAACAGGATTTTACTACAAACCATTTTGAGTGCCCCTCTGGTATTCCCATGAGAATAGCTCAGCTGTTCCTCTTCCCTCGTAAGGGCCCAGCTAAAGTTAGTAAGCTTGAATTTTTCCAGGAGCTAGAAAAGTGACGAAGCTCATTTCTCTTCATGTTCATGTTCCTTCTACTTTTTAGTATTAGAAGCTAATAAATTGGTCTAACCGTTTATAATTTGAATTCCTTTAGCAATAAGGCGTGTGTCAACCGAGTAACTGAATACAAGCATCTTTCGTTCTTCTGCACTACTGCTTCTTCCTTCCTCTCCCAGTGGGCAGTCTTCGCAGGTGCTAGAGGCAGACGGTCACCGTTGTAGGCACAGATGAGTAGAAGACACCCCCTTAGGACTGCGTAGGGCAAGGTGCAGTCATAATGCTCTGCCAGGACCCCTGTTCTTCAGCGCATTTTTATTTCCTCCTAAGAGACCTAGGATCAGACTGAGGCTCATTTTTTTTTTTTACCTACTAACTCTGGGCCTCACAAATTTGCTTCTTTGACTTTCGGTGGATACATTAATTCCTCAGAGTTACATCTGGGCCTCTTGGCAAGCCTCCCAAGAGAAATTAGGCCTTGAGAAGGAACCTAAAAGTACCACGCTGGGCGTCTGGCATAAGAGGCCTGTTGAGTGACTGCTGCTCTTTGTTGCAGGATCCTTCTGAAGAGGGGCTGTTTGAGGAGGTTCCTGTGGTGTTTGAGGAGCTCCCGGTGGTGTTTGAGGATGTGGCGGTGTATTTCACCCGGGAGGAGTGGGGCATGCTAGTCAAGCGGCAGAAGGAGCTGTACAGAGACGTGATGCGGATGAATTATGAGCTGTTGGCTGCCCTGGGTAAAGATTCACGTAGACCTTTGTTCGCCACCATCGTCTGACATGGGAAACCCGCAAGGGCAGCTGTGGCTTGTGGTCATCTTCCCATTTCTGCCTTCTCCCTGTACATAGGCAGAGAGAGATGATATTTTTTGCCCCGCAGAACTCTCCCTGCTTTGAGATGCAGTACTTTATCCTCTCTTCATCCATATCTCCATCCATCATCACCTTCCACCAAACATCCATTGAATACGTCCTACGTGCCAGGTGAACACAAGCGAAGTAAGGTCTCTGCTTTCAGGGGGCTAGCAGGTTTTCGGGAGAGACAGACACTTGAATGAGAAACTCTGAAATAACACTAGCTCTGTAAAAGAAGTTCAGGAAAAGTGCCCTGAGGCTGCTAGAGAAGGGTGGTTTCATTTTGCGGGGCATTGGAGGGAGGGAGCAGGAAAGTCTTTACAGAGTCGGAGGACAGGACAAGTGGACAGGGAGAAGGAAGGCCATTGGGACATGACAGAGGGAGGGACGGGATGGGCAGAGGCCTGGAGGCGCCTCTCCTTCTTCTGTGCCAGGGCTGTTTCCTCGTGCCCAGGGGCCAGCAAGGGCGGGCTTGGCCGAGGTGTCACTAGAGGGGGCACTGGAGAAAGATGAACTTAATATAAGTGCTTGTTACCTTCTCAGAAGAGTGCTCGCTCTTGCATCTGCCTCTTCGTCTCTTTGCCTCCTGTTTCCGTCACATGCCCCCATACTCAGGGGGCATCAGAAGGGGAAGACAACTTTTCATCTTAGCTCTTGTTTGCCTACTAGCGTATCTGGTTACAGCAGCCTTCCAGAAGAGGCTGCTGTACGTGACTTAGGAATACAGCAGCAATCTGCATCGTGACTTCTACAAGATAAGAACCTAGAATATTTGTGATTTCACTGATGTCCTAGCCCTTGGTTTATACCGCCCTTTCGTGCACGGATAAGATATGGATTATTTTCTGCACATTCCTGACCTGTATGCTTGTTTTTATCATTGTTCATCATTTTTAAATGGCTCCCCAAACATTCAGATATGAGGTAAAAACCGATTTCTTTTATGACGATAGAGGTGTTTTCATCATGTCCTCGGCCCAGGGCGCTCGTACAAAGTACGCATTCAAAGTGCATCACTATCCCCAGCACTGTTTAAAAGCACTGAAAATGAAGGGAAATTCATTTTTAAGAAGTACACACCCACTTATAAAAAGTTGGCTCTTCCTTGAAAGGAAAGCACAGTAGTGATGTGCTTTGCCCTGGGGACCCCTGTGGAAAGGGGCAGGTGTCTGGTATTGACCACAGGGCGTCTCCTGATGCCAGGGCTGGCCATGCTCCATGGAAGCATTTGGTCAATTTCTTTTTAACTTAAGTGAGGAATGGGGAAATCTTCACTCCCTGGGGGAAATAAGGGACAGTTCAGTGTGGGTTACATTCTGTTTGGATGAACAACAAGTATAATCAGAGGAAGGGTAATTAAGTTTGCTTGAGTGTTGCAGGCAGGAGTCAGGGAAGGCTTTATAGAGAAGGAGGCTGTCCTCGTCAGTCGTCTGTGAGCCTAAAACAGGTACAGAAGTCTAGGAACAGAGTTTGTGTGTGTGATCCATTTTTGTGACTTTAATTAGGTCTCCAGCGATTATCCTTTAACTGCTGTCTGATTTAGACAGTTTTCATGTGTGAGGTATAAAACTTTAAGGAGCCTTCAGAATATAACTGGGGCCAAACACAAATGATTTGTATGTTTAAAAATGACCTTTTAAAGGGCATTGAGCTGATCACTGGGATATAAAACAGTATTGACAGTGCAGGGCTATTTGGCTTTGGCGAGTGTTTTTTCTCCCACACTTCATCCTCCTGTGGCAACCACTTTAAGAGCTGAGAATCAAATAGTATTTGGTGCTATCTTTCAATTAATTTTTTTACAAATAGGACTTCACCATGGAGTGAACTTAAATTTTGAAAAAGAAAACCCCATCAGAATTTTCACAGCCAAGAAAAGTTCGGTTGGCCTTTGAGCAAAATCTGTCCATTTTTAATGTTTCTTATATTTTGTCTTGAAATACTGTGATCTGCTTATCCTGGGTGTTTGGGAAGCTTTGTGTCTTTTATTCTAACTCCTGGAAATCAGAACAGTGGCTTCTGCCGGTCACTGAGTATCTACTGCGTGCGGGTCCTCTGTTGAGTCTCTTGTATATATATCCTCTCTAATCCTTAAATCAAACCTCTCAGGCCGGTAGTAGTAGTATTTGCAGATGAGAAAACAGACCTGGGAATCGCAGCCATCTAGCTGGACCACGGAGAAGCTGAAATGCTTTCTACTGTGTGCATTGCGTGTGCCTCACCCCCCTTAGCTTCCTGCTTGTGGATGTCTCCTGCCAACTGCACTCCCTCTCTTTCCGGTTCAAGATTTGTGCTAATTGTGGTGTTAATATAATAATAGTAATAGTAATAATATACCAGGTATAAGATGAGATTATTTAAGACTTCAAACAGTATAAGAATTTTCTGAAAGTCTCCACTCCCATGCCTAGGCCCCCTTGCAGGAGGTTGCCAGTTTGTCCAGCTCTTTCAGACCTTCTGTGCAGGTCACTGTTAGCCTGCCTCCGCGAGGACTGGCTGGAGAAAGGGGACTGGCTTCCTCCCGCCCCCCCCCCCCCCCCCCCCGTGATCAGCTCACATTGCTGCAGCTCAGCTCAGCTCAGGTGGCAGGGCTTCGGGGCTTTGGGGTCTGATGGTCTAGTGCTGTTGATTTCCTGTTGCTCGGATCCTTTGAGGAAACCCAGCTAATTCCTCCATTGCTCTTGTTAGGGTTTCCAGCTAGTAGATTTGTCCTTTTAGATTTTATAATTATTTTACTGGTTCTTAAAAAGACAGTCTCAATTTGATGTAGTCAGACTTAGTATTAATTTCTGTTGGGTTTTTGGCACTTAAATCACATAGACTGAAGCTTTTCAACAGATAGAATGTCTCCAGGGTAGGTGCACTCACCTGTCACACCCTCCTGGGCCTCACCAGCTGTCTTGTCAATAGCACTGAACCTGGAGGGGACGGTCGCTTTGTTTGTGGAGAAAAGAAGACGTGTGTGTTTTGTTTTTAGTGCTTTCCTATTACAGCCTTTTTTTTTTTTTTTTTAACGTAGACTTGCTTATTTAGAGCTATTTACTTTATCATTCTATGGAGTCTCCGACTGTTCTTTCATTTCCATACTTTAAATTCTGGTTTTAGACTTTGGTTATATTTGATGACGTCTCTCACTTTCCCCCAGAAGGAAAACTCAATTAGATTCCATTGTTAAGAAACAAATATTTGTCAGAAACAAAAATAGACATGCCAGTAGAGGGACTTTGTGGAATCCCTTGTTTTTATTAGTAAAAGTGTCGTCACCTGCTAAGTGGCAGGTCGTGCACTTGAGGTGGGCCGTGCCTTTTCTACAGGTGAGGTCATCAGCTACAGCTAGACCTCACAGAGAGCTGGGGCCAGAAGTCACGCCTCTAGGTAGAAACCAGAACTGAGTGGGCGGGCCCTCAGTGAGAGATGAGCAAGAGTTCAAATGGCTCACATAATGTGTAGGGGGCCACTGCTGGATGGTGGGCCGTATGTGATGGGCTCCAAGTGGGGGCAGTGCAGGAGCTAGGAGAGAACCAAGGCAGGGTGCCAGGGCAGCTCTCTCCCAGTGATTCATGGGTATGGCCTGCCAACCTTTGGATGGCAATAGCCTGGAAGGGTTAGACGTCTGTGTTTGTGAGCCAAACCATTTTTAAGGACTTTTATGGAATGTGTGTGTGCATGTCTACGTGTGTGTGTGTGTGTGTGTGCGCACACACGCACACACACACACACATGCATGCACTTGCTATGGTTAGGTCCCCTCTGCCGTTTTTCCATTACTAAGACTTAGGAAAATCTGCTTGAAATTTCCCTCCGTCTCACTCATTCTGAACGGAACAAAAAGAAAAGGTTTTTGGCAACATTTTAGCCACAGCTTCCAAGAAGTCCAGTTGGGGTACAGAATTCCCGGGGCCAGTGTGGTGGTGGCGGGGCAGGCAGAGGTGGCCGATCCCCAGGGAGGATATAAACGAAGTGCACCGATTCGGGGCTATTCAGTCTTCTGTGTGTTTCCAGTTATTTACAAATATTTCTTCATAATTACTTTTTTAATATACATAGTTCTAACAAGACTTAAACCAAAAATGACAGTACCCTGTCCCACCTTTCTCTGTTGCTCGGTCCTCCTCCCCAGAGGCTCTTAGCTGCTTCCTCTAGTAATGTGCCTCTTGATTTCTAAGAGATACGCACAGACATGAGTTTCCAAAGAATGAGCCTCCTAGGGTGCACTCAGAAGACAGCTGTATTCTTTCCCATCACTACTTGTTTGGATCAGCTCTGTGCAGCTTTTTTTCCTTACCCTTTGGGTTGACAGAAGAAAATTCAGGGTGCTTTACTCGATATGAATATCGTATTGAGGAAGAAAGGAACTGTTCGCGAACAGGGAGTCTTCAAACCCAAAGTGGTTAAGAGCTTGGCTCTCCACATTTAAAGCTCAGTTTATAAAATATGAACGAGGGAGTACTTTGGGTTTGTTTGTTTGTTTTTAATTGTAATTGGTTGCTAGAAATGTACATTCTTTTCAGGGTGGTAGCACTGTGTAAGTTTCCTTGCACGTAGCAGCTGGCTTGGAACTGTAGTCAGGTCGTACTGTCATGAAGAAAGCGTAGGTTTTAAGGCCAGCATCCCCATGTAGGCGAAATGAGGGCTGTTTAAGATTTGATTATGTGATTATGAGTGTTTGGCCTGAGGCTCTATTCAAACTGTGGCCTCCATTCTGGCTTCTCTTTAGCAGGCGAAATCAGTTGCCACACAATGAATTATCACAAATCCAGTGGCTAAATGTTTAACTCGTTTATTATCTCACAGTTCTGGAGGTCAGAAGTCCAGATGGGCTCAGGTGGGTTCTCTGCTTAGGGTCTCGTGTGGCCAAAGTCAGGGTGTCCCTCAGACTGGCCTCTTACCAAGAGGCTCTGGGAAGAAATCACTGCCAACCGCACTCAGGTCGTTGGCAGAATTCAGTTCCTTTCGGTTGTAGGACAGGTCCCGTTTGCTTGCTGGCTTTCCACCAGGGATCATTCTCAGCTCCTACAGGCTGCTCTCACGTCCCCCCAACTTGGCCTTCTCCATCCTCAGTCCAGCAGCCATGTGTCGAATCCTGCTGGTGCTTTGAAGATCCAACTGGCCCTGCTTTTAAAGGGCTGATGTGGTCAGGTGAAGTCACCCAGAGAGCCTCTCTTTCGCCATGTCCATGTAACGTCTCAGAATTATGGCTGTGGTGTCAGGTCACAGGTTCGAACCAGACTGCAAGGGGCAGGGGTGAGGAGGGCCCGGGTCACAGAAGCTCATGTTAGAATTCTGCGTACCCCAGAAGAGAATGTCCTTTTTCTTGAATGATATGCTCAGGAGTACTTAGGGATAAACGGGGTATGAAAACAATTTCCTCTCAATGGTTTAGAAAAATACTGCATCTATATTATGTATATATTATTCATACACACATACAGAGGAGAGGAGGGGGGAAGGGGAGGGCACATGAATGCATGAGCATGATACAGCAAATGGGACAAAATGTAAATGATTGGAGTTCCTCATATTATTATTGAAACTTTAAAAAAAATTTAAATTTTTTATTATTGAAACTTTTTAAAAAAATTTTTATTTATTTATTTGACAGAGAGAGAGAGAAAGAGAGCACAATCAGGGGGAGGGGCAGAGGCAGAGGGAGAAGCAGGCTCCCCGCAGAGCAGGGAACCCGATGTGGGGCTCCATCCCAGGACCCTGGGATCATGACCTGAGCCGAAGGCAGACCCTTAAGCGACTGAGCTACCCAGGCACCCTATTGAAACTTTTTAGTAAGTTTTAAATGCTACAAAAGTGTACACTCTCCCCCCAAATTCGGAAACAAAAGTGTAGTCTTTGTGTAGCAGTCAAAAATCGGGACTTCAGCTAAATCTGAAGTTTCTCGCCTCTCCTACCTCACCCTGGCCCAGGTGTGGAATCTGGAATGCCGAGGTAAGAAGGTGGGAGTTCTCCTCCTCCTCCCCTCTGCCCCCAGCTGGTTCCAGGACTTCTGCTGTGTCCTCACTGGTAACAGTGGTGGGTGAGTGGGGAGGAGAGGTACGACAAGGGTTTGACCTGGCATCCACCTGTGGCTGGGATCGTGGAAAGCTGATTCTCTGGGTGAGTGTGGGTTCTCCGTTCCCCCCCATCACTCACTGCAGTCCCCTCCACACCAGTGACTGTCTGCTTTGGCAGTTAGCCCCATGTGGGCTCATTCTTGGGCTGCCAACAGTCAGGGGCAGAGTCCCTTGAAGTGATTCCGGGCTTCTCTTTCCCTCAGGGTCCATGTTTGGACCACAGAAAACATATCCTTTGCTCCGACAGACCCTGGGAATGTAGGCTGTTTCCAACATGGCCACCATGAAGGAGCCCATCAGTCAGATTCTGCCTTTAGTCTTCTGCAGGCCTGGATTCATGAGGAGCCCCAAAGCCCAGGGGTAAAGGTCAGGATATCATTCCCATTAGGCTTAAGGTCCCAGGAGAGCAGCCCATGCCACCGCTTCCATAGTGTGGGGGGGCTCACAATACACTTGACATCTCTTTCCAGAAACTTCTCTCATATCCAGCTTCCTGACCTCTTCACTCCCAGTGCTCCGACTCCTTTGTGTTGAGAGCTAGGGTCACAGCCCCGTGTTTTGGCCACCCTCATTTCCAAGGCGGGCCTTGGTGGTCTAGCTTTGGGATGGGGGACAGTTGGCTCCTATCTTTTTGGACCTTGAGCCGAAACAGGCAGGCAGACTCACTTTAATTTCCTGTTGCATATGTTTATTGCTGTTCCTGATTTGTTGATTTTACATTGATATTCTTTCTTGATTCCTACCATGGAAGATGAAGATCCAGCCTTCTTCCGTCACCCTGGGCCCCCACTCTGTCCCTCCACCCTCTCAGAACTAGTACATCACACTTTCTTGATTAATTCAGTGTAGATTGTTTGCCTAATTATGGTTACGTATTACTTATTTCTGATCAAAGTGACATATTATGATGATTTTCCTTTTGTTGCAGGATGTTCCCCCCCGAACTGAAATATTTTCTTATTATTTTGCTAGTTTTCTGTCCTCTCAACAATTCTTTTCCAACTCTTCTGAGGAATTATAAAACTCCTCTGAAGAGTCTTTTCCCCGTGGTCAGGCATCCCGTGACGGATCAATTTCACTCTTTTCTGGGGACGTCCATTATCAGGCCTTTCTGCTCTGTCTAAACTGGTTATTCTTTAGGCCTGCACAGCTGTGGTCTCATGCTTTCCTTTGTCCCACTCCCGTTCCCTGGCTCTATGTCTTCTTCCAGGTTTATATCTTCATTTCGTTGGAGCTCATCTTCCAGTAACTTCCTAAGAAATGGTGCATGGGAGGACATGCCTTATTCTGCCCTTGCAATTGGAAGCCTGGTTGGACAGAGAGTTCTAGGTTGGAAATCATTTTCCTCAGTATTTTGAAAGCATTACCTTTAGGTTTTACTGGTGCTGAGGAGAAGTCTAAATGCTTTTTTATAACTAAATCTTTCAATACAGCCTATTTTTTCTACTCTGAAAGGCTTTAAGATCTAAGTCCAGTGTTCTGAAGTGTTTAATATCAGTGATTTTTCACTTCTTGTCCTGGGCGTCTGGTGCTTCCCTTCCATTTGAAAACTCAAGTTTTCCAGTTTGGGGAAGTGTTCTTGTACAATTTTTCGTATCGATTTTTCTTTCTTCAAGAAAGTCCCATTTGTTAGATATTGGATTTCCTCAGTTGAACTTCTGGTTCTATTTAATTTTTTTTCTTCTCTATTTTCTGCTTCTGTCTTTTTCATTCTACTTTCTTGGAGATTTTCTCAAGTTTCTTTTCTTTTAAAGATTTTATTTATTTATTTGACAGAGAGAGAGCCCGCGAGAGAGGGAACACAGGCAGAGGGAGTGGGAGAGGAAGAAGCAGGCTCATAGCGGAGGAGCCTGATGTGGGGCTTGATCCCAGGACTCTGGGATCATGCCCTGAGCCGAAGGCAGATGCTTAATGACTGCGCCACCCAGGCTCCCCTCAAGTTTATTTTCTTGAATGTTTTAATTTCTTCTATCATATTTTAAAAGATTTTATTTATTTGAGAGAAAGAGAGAGCACACTGGGGAAGGAGCAGAGGGAGAGGAAGAGGGAGATAATCTCTAGCAGACTCTGTGCTGAGCACAGAGCCCCACATAGGACTTGATCCCATGACCCCGAGATCACAACCTGAGCCAAAAAAAAAAAGTCGGAAGCCTAACCGACTGAGCCACCCAGGCGCCACTCTTCTATCTTATTTTTAATCTCAAAGCCCCTGTTGGTCCTTTTGCAGATGACTCTCACGACTTTTCTCTCTGGGAACACGAATTCTGGTGTTTTTGAGTTCTGCTTTGTTCCCTGCAGTTTCTGTAGTTCCTCCGATCCCTTTCCCTACTGGTTTCATGTCAGAGGCTTGTCTTCATTCAGGTTTAAGAGTAAAGCCTTGAGAAACCTGGCTGGCAGCTCTGCGTGGTGCCTGGGGCTCATCACGGAGTAGCTTTCTCCGCCGGTCTCGCTGAAGAGCCTGAAGAAGTCAGTGTCTCGTGGGCCTTTGGGGCAGGAGAGGATGGGAAGGGGCAATTCTGTTTCTCCAAAGGAGTCTTGCCCCAGCGGCCGAGCCTGTGTCCTTGGAGTTGAGTAGCGCACCTTTCAGAACACAGACTTTCTTCATCACTGCAGCCCTTCTTCCTCTTCCACTCTCCCCACTCTCCCCGGGTCCGGAACATTCCTGGTTCAGTTTTTCTGAGAACTAAATCTCCATTCTCCTCCTCGGGTGAGGGTGGGTCAGGGTTGCAGGTTCTCAGGTTTCCTGGAGTAGGTGGGAGGCCCCAGGCTCCCTGCAGACTGGGCGCCCGCCCTTTCCCGCCTGTTCCTTACCCACCACCTTCTGCCACTCCTGGCGCTTCCAGTCCCAGAGTCTTTGGGGGATTCTGCAATCGGACTCGCTTCTTTCTCCTCGCTGCCCCCTTTGCCAGCATTTGCTGTTCAGCTCTGTTCGTTCTCTTTTATCTCCTTTCCTTCTTCCAAAAATGTATTAACGTTTCTTTGTATTATTATTATTATTCCTTGGCCCTCATCTTAGAGATGTTTGAAGAAGGGTATGTGTTCAGTCTACCACAGCTTAACAATTATTTAATTATATTTGTATTAGTGGTAAATACATGGATGCACACACACATATAACAAATATAAATATATACATGGATTCAAGTGATCCAAAAGACGCAGGGCGGCAATAATGACCATGGCCCAGAAGCACCCACGGTTAGCTGCTCTGTATCCTCCCACGGAAGGTTCATGCGCACGGTCACACGCTTACCAACGAATATAAGTAGACATTGATGGATTTTATTTTATTTTATTTATTATTTTATTTTTTGGATTTTATTTTAAATCAAGAAAGCAATTTCTTTTCATACCCCTGTGAATATTCATATCTTAAATAAAGGGCAGTGCTTAACCCAAAGGCATGAATCTCTTCTAGTCGGACTGAAGGTTCCACGGCAGGTGGTGGACATTTTTAAGGGGCCTTTCAAGTCTCGTGTGGCTCTCTTCGTCATCCCTGCCCTCTCCTCCTGTTGCACCCCGTGTCCCCCCCATGTCCACCTCCCTCCAGACACACTCAGCTGACTCCTGGCTCCCGTGGCTGGCCTGCAGAGCTAAGGACGTTATTTATTCTGGCTAAGGGGTGCACCTGAATCTGACTGCCTTTTGGGTTTTAGGAGTAGACTGGCACACAAGATGGGAATATTTTCATCATGGCCCTGGCTGAATAGACTTTATGAAGAGATAGAGGCTGAACTGAACATTTCCGTTTCCACGAATAGCTTCGGGCGGGCTATCTGACTTGATGGTCCATAGCAGTGACCCCAGTGTGACTCTCCGTCCCTGCAACAGGGCCTGCTGCTGCCAAGCCAGACTTGATCTCAAAACTGGAACGTCGAGCTGCACCCTGGATTAAGGACCCAAACGGGCCGAAGTGGGGGAAAGGTCGTCCTCCAGGTGAGTCTTGGCCTACTGAGTTTTGAAGGGCACATGCCGTCGCCCTGTGGCCGTGGCAAGTCATCCAGTGTCCACTCGGCCATCCCGGTGCTGCTCCTGTTGTGACCCGGGCCTTGTATCAGGCTCTGCTGGACAAAGAGGAATAAGAAACTAACTCTGCCCTCTGAGTGTCAAATAGGGAAACAGGGACAGTATGGGCAAAAGGAGGCCCTTTGATGAGCAGAAGTGCTAATGGGACCTGTGGCGGAGCTGACAGGGGAGGCGTGGGAGGCCCTGGTTGTGAGGAGCTGTGTGACCCGTGGGCCTGTGAGCCGCCCTTCTTCCCTCCTCTTCCGGTTTCCAGTGGCAGCACCACTGGTCTGTGAGAGCTTGCTGTTTTGTGTATCTCAGTCACGGGCTTACTGGCTGGTAGCTGCAGTGTAGACTGCTCTACCTCCCTTCTTTCCAAGGCTCAGAAGAAGACTTACAGATGTTTAACCTCATTTCTTTGTGCTGCCTCAAAAGAGGATTAAAGTCACCTGTTTATCTAATAGCATTTATGGCCAAGGTGGCTAATTAAGCTTATTAGCAGCTGATGTCACATGATCCCAGGGTAGCTGTGTGGATAGAGACGGGGAGCCCGCAAGGATTAGCACACACCTCTTCGGGAGCAAGCTAACTTACATAGATAATAACGGGAAAGGGTTTAAAGAGAAATCACTAATGATCTCTAGAAAGGTGGGCCACATTCAACTCCGCTTTGCATAAGGGATACTCAGTAAATTGGGATGTCTTAACTGATGGGCGACTGCAGAGTTCTGGGCAGCAAAACCAAGCTCATTTTTATTTGTTCCAAAGGGAAGGAGAAGATGGTGGCTATAAGAGAGTCAGACACACAAGCCTTGGCTATGGGATCTGCAGTGCTTCCAGATCCTTCTACAGAGACCTGTAGCTCCTACTGTAATTCCAGCCTCTGTGAAGTCAAAGTAGATGGCCCTGGGAAAATCAAGAGGACTTACAGACCCCGTTCCATTCAGAGGTCATGGTTCGGGCAGTTCCCATGGTTAGTAATTGACCCAAAGGAGACCAAGCTCTTCTGCTCAGCTTGCAAAGAAAGACCGAGTCTCCACGACAAATCGTCCCGGTTAGTGCGAGGTTACACGGGGCCTTTTAAAGTGGAGACTTTAAAGTACCACGAGGTCAGCAAAGCACACAAGCTGTGTGTCAACACTGTTGAGATCAAGGAAGACGCCCCTCCAGCTGCCCTGGTCCCAGAGATCTCCAGCGACCTGATGGCAAACATGGAGCACTTCTTCAACGCCGCCTACTCCATCGCGTACCACTCGAGGCCTCTGAATGACTTTGAGAAGATCCTGCAACTCCTCCAAAGCACCGGGACCATGATTTTGGGCAAGTACCGCAATCGCACCGCATGCACTCAGTTCATCAAGTACATCTCAGAGACTCTGAAGAAGGAGATCCTCGAGGATGTCCGGAGCTCCCCCTGTGTGAGCGTGCTGCTGGACAGCTCCACGGACGCCTCGGGCCAGTCGTGTGTGGGGATCTACCTCCGCTACTTCAAGGGCACGGAGGTGAAAGAGTCGTACATCACTTTGGCCCCTCTCTACAGTGAGACGGTCGATGGCTACTTTGAGACCATCGTCTCTGCGCTGGATGAACTGGACATCCCCTTCCGGAAGCCCGGCTGGGTGGTGGGCCTGGGAACCGACGGCTCCGCCATGCTGAGCTGCAGAGGAGGCCTTGTGGAAAAGTTCCAAGAGGTCATCCCCCGGCTGCTGCCCGTCCACTGTGTCGCCCACCGGCTGCACCTGGCTGTGGTAGACGCGTGTGGGGGTATCGATCTGGTGAAGAAGTGTGACCGGCACATTCGAACGGTCTTCAAGTTTTATCAGTCCTCCAACAAGAGGCTGAATGAGCTGCAGGAAGGTGCGGCTCCCCTGGAGCAGGAGATCATCCGCCTCAAGGACCTGAACGCCCTCAGGTGGGTGGCCAGCAAGAGGCGCACGCTGAACGCGCTCCTGGTGAGCTGGCCGGGCCTGGCTCGGCACCTCCAGGGCGTGGCGGAAGCGGGCGGCCAGACCGGGCACCGGGCCAGAGGCGTGCTGAAGCTGATGAAGAGCTTCCACTTCGTCAAGTTCTGCCACTTCCTGTTGGACTTCCTGAGCATCTACAGGCCTCTGTCCGAGGTGTGCCAGAAGGAGATCGCGCTGATCACAGAGGTGAACGCCACGCTGGGACGGGCCTACGGAGCCCTGGAGACCCTCCGTCACCAGGCGGGGCCCAAAGAGGAAGAGTTCAACGCCGGCTTCCGGGATGGGCGGCTGCACGGCATCTGCCTGGACAGAGTGGAGCTGGCGGAGCAGCGCTTCCGGGCCGACCGGGAAAGGATGATCCTGACGGGCATCGAGTACCTCCGGCAGCGGTTTGACTCGGCCCGGCCCCCGCAGCTCAAGAACATGGAGGTGTTTGACACCGTGGCCTGGCCCAGTGGGATTGAACTGGCCAGCTTTGGGAACGAGGATATCCTTGCCCTCGCCAGATACTTTGCGCTCTCGCTCCCCGCAGGCTACAGCGAGGCCGCGCTCCTGGAGGAGTGGCTGGGCCTGAAAGCCGTCGGCAGGAACCTCCCGTTCTCCATGCTGTGTAAGAACACCCTGGCCCAGCACTACCGCTTCCCCCTGCTTAGCAGGCTCATGGCGGTGGTGGTCTGTGTGCCCGTCTCCACCTCCTGCTGTGAGCGGGGCTTCAGTGCCATGAACCGGATCAGGACCGAGGAGAGGACCAAGCTCTCCAACGAGGTGATCAACATGCTCCTGATGACAGCGGTGAACGGGGTGGCGGTCACGGAGTACGACCCCCAGCCTGCCATCCAGCACTGGTACCTGACCTCCTCAGGCCGGCGGTTCAGCCACGTCCACGCGTGCGCCCCAGTGCCGCCCCGCTCCCAGGCCCGTAAGTACACGAGACGGAGTCCCCAGGCATGGGACAGCAGAGGAAAACAGTCTTCTCTTCCCAATCCCATGCTGACCTTGGGGTCTGGGAGAGTCTGGCGATGGCAGCCATCACCAGAGTCTTGGTCTCGGGTATCCCCAGTGGGTGCTCGAGATGTGACGCGTACCCTCAAGGAGCTTCTGATCCAGCGAGGGAGGCAGGACACACACACGCACGCACACGCACACGGGCACACACACACACAGTGCAGGCAGTGGGGCATAGTGCTAGGAGCACGAATTTTCGGAGCCAGTCTGCCCAGGCTTAAATTCTGGCTCTGCTGACTAGTGTGTGATATTGGGCCAGTTCATCTCATTGTGCTTTGGTTTTTCTGTGGCAAAGGGCACAGCATCTGGCACGTGATGCCAGTGGCACTCTGTAAAGGTCCAGCCCACGGCTAGAAGTAACCAGAGCACAGGACAAGCTAGGGCAGGGACAGCACATTCTCCGTGGGCCTGGGTAGACTTTTTCGGGAGGGAAGAGGTCAGTGCAGGTCAGAGGGGCCACGTAGAAGGTACTAGGTGGAGGAGAGGCTTGGGGCATGCCGGGTGGGGAGGCATCTGTGAGGAGCACAGCCTCACAGTCCCCTCGGAGCGCTGGGCTGGAGGGGAAGTTAGGTTACGTGGCAGGTGAGTTACTGAGTCTTCGGCAAGACATTTTCCTTTTTTCAAGTAGTCACCGAAAACCAAAGAGGTTCTCCAGGCTGATCACGCTGTACTTCCCAGTGACAGCAGTGAAGTTTCTTCCTTGACACCTTCGAATTGCTGGTCTCCTTCCAGTGCCTGTGCTTTCATGGGTGACCTGCCGCCAGGGCTGTGCTCAGCAGTGGCCTGGGCCTCAGGATTGACAGAGGCTCCATAGGAAGCAGGGCGGCCCCGGACCCATTGCTGGGCGGAGGGGGTGGGGGGGATCGAACTGGAGAGGAGTGACAGGGAGGCCGAGGTGGGGAGCCAGGCGGTGCATCCTTCACCCATGCATTTGCTGTGGGAGCTGCTCCCCACGTCCGGCCCTGTGAGGGTGAGGGAGAAAGAGGCTCTCAGGTGTGTTCTCATTGGGGCAGTGGGGCTGGTATGTCTGAAGCAACGAGAGGACACCACCCGATTTGCTATGATAAGGCCGTCCTTCCCAGGCAGGGTTGTCAATGTCTGCACTGTCGCCACTGAGGGCCGGATCATTCCTCGTTGGGAGGCCTGGCCTGTGTGTCGTAGGGTCTTCAACATCCTTGACCTGTACCCCTTACATACTCACTGGGTCCCCCTAGCACTCACCCAGCTGTAGCGATCGTAAGTGTCTCTAGGTATTGCCCCCTGTCCCCTGGAGGGCAGAGTCGCCCCAGGTGAGACCCGCGCCCCAGGGTGAGAGAAGACCAGAGCAGGACTAGATCCGGCCTGCCGAGAGCAGCCCTCGGCCCGTCTCGTCTGTTCTGTGTGCCTTTTCTCACCGAGCATACCTTGGGATGCAGTTGGACATGGGAAGGGGATCATCAGCCAGTCTGTTTTCCCCTTGGTGTAATTGTGGGTTCTCTTTCCTCTCGCACAAGGAGCGGGGCTCAGGAAGGAGAAGATGGGGGCGCTCTATATGCAGGAGGCTGTGACCCAGAAGCCACCTGTTCCATCCTACAGGGAGCCAGCAGAGATCCTAAAGGACTGCATCATGGACACTCCCGACAGACTCCTGTACCCCCATACCAGCCAAGAAGCCCCCGAGCTGTCCTGATCGAGAGCTCACTAGGGATCGCCTTGAAGACCCCCCTGCTGTCCTGCCTCTTGGAATCGTGGTGACAGGCTGTTCGCAGAATCTAGACTGCCCTAGAATCTTCATCTGGGGGGACTCTCTAAGCACCAGGAAGTGGGCAGTGACAAGAGAGTTAAGCCCACCTCCCAGAGAGGCAGGGTAATCAGGAGCACAAGCCTGTTTACCAAGGCCCCTCTCTAAGCAGCGGTGACCTCACAGCACTGAGATAGGCAGACGGGGTCCTATCTCAAACTCATCTTTAAGGTGCTTCAGGAAGTGATCCTATCAGGAAAGATTTCACCCCATGTTCTGGTAGCGAGAGGACTTCTCTGCCGTGGGAGAGACTGTGGGGGGGAGGAGCTTCAAGGAGCATCCCAGTCCCCTGGGTGGTTGGGGAGCATTCCAGGGAGGCTGCCCACAGCCGCAGTGGCACGGAGGAGGCGCCTGGTGAGGGACGGAGGATGACCAGGCTCTGGGGACAACTGGCCTGGCTCTGGGATCTGTCACCATGGCTCCATGGCAGACACAGGGAAGCTTCAACTCCAAACAGGAGACTCGCAGCAGAGAATTTCCCTACCTCGCCCCAGGGCCTCCCTTAGGATGAGGCCAGCAACACCCTCTGCGCAAAGCACTCAAGAGACGCCATCGTCCTGTAGCCCCGGGACGGTGGACAAGAGTCTTTCCGGGAGGGAGCCTGCTGCTTCTCACGGTGGCAGCACTTCCGTGTGGCTGCGCCAGTGCTGGACGTGAGCCCGGGTGGACTCGTCCATGCTTGCCCTGCGGAGGCTTGGGACCCAGCCCCAGCTCTGCTGCAGGCAGAGGTTCAACCATAATCCCTTCCTCTTTTCTGCGCCTCAGTTTCCCTCTCCATGACATGCAGCAGAGAATTCAAGTGCCTGCTGGCTCCTGGTCTGCCGCAGGACGGACAGCGCCTCTAGCTCCCTGAAAAACAGACCTCGGGCGGCACAGAGTGGACTTAGCTGCCTCCGGCCCTTGTTCTTGTCCCTTGCCACCTATGTCCTTACTGTGGGAAGAGGTACTCCCTAAGTGTGCCACTCTTCCCGAAGTTGCTCTGAGACCCAGCTGGGGAATCACTAGGGGTGCTTGATACCTGCCTGATCAGAGCCACGGGACTGGGCTCAGGGGTGGGCCGTTGTCCGCAGGATCCTCCAGGAACTTTGTGAGCGCACTCAAACTTGAGGACCCCCACCTCACCTTTTCTGCCTCCTAGAAGTAAAGCACTTTTCCCTCCAGGGCAGCTTTATTTTGACAGGTTCCTAGGCTGCCTATCTGGTGGGGATGATGTGGGGCCTAGGTCCCGCCTTTTTGACCCTGGGAAATGGGGAGGTTAGAGGGAAGGGCTTCTTTGCCCCCTGCCTTTTGCGTTTTAGACAGGCAGGAAGTGGTGCTGCGTCCCAGCCTCGCACCTGGGGTCCCCGCCCTGTGATGCAAGTACAAGTTGTCTGGCCCTCAGCCAGCAGTCTGTCCTCTTCCCAGTCCCGGGGGGTGGGGTATGCTGGGATCCTGTGTCCCCCTGGTTCCCGATATATCCGATTCTCCCTTCCTGCCACCCACCCTTAGCACTTAGCCTTAGTGCCATCACCTTCCTGTTTGCTTTAGCTGCAGGCCAGGAATTCACTCTTCACTATCTGCCTTTTATTTAGCCTGTGGAAATGTCTCTCCCAGCCCCGGGGTCTGGGATCTGAGGTATAGCTTGCAGCTACAGCTCTGGCCACACGTGGAGGTGGGAGCCCAGGCCTCCCTTCCCCATTCACATAAGGTTCTATGGGGAGTTAGGAGTCTGCCCGAGGCTAGGTGTTGTGGGTGTGAATTGGTGGGATGGAAGAGAGAAAGACCCTTCAAAGTGGGGGTTGTCACCCCCACCCTATTCCTAGATTCCAAATTGAGGTGACTTTCTGGCATGCCCATGGCCTCTTCCATTCTTTAAGAACCCTCAGAGCATGAGGCCAGTCCCTCAAGCAGTGACGTGTGTGAGCTCCGCACACACAATTCCCTGTGCCGCTCTAGGCACGGAGGTGGAGGCCAAGTAGGGAAGCATCCAGCTTCCATATCCATGTACTGAGGAAGCCTCCAATGCCAGCTTTTGAGAAGATCAGACCCCTTGGAGGGGCGACTGAAAATGCTGTTTATTGTAGAGATTTGCACTATCTACGTTTCTCATGGGGCTCAGGCATGCTAGCTAATGACAAGAGGACTACCCACCTTTTTGTGCAGGACCCAGGGCTGACACGGTGAGCGCCCTTACCGGAGACTATTACACAGCCTGAACTCTTTGTTTTGTTTCAAGACACTTGCCACGTTTCAAATCCAGGGCCTGGAGATACCCTTGTTGGATAGCCGTCCTGTTTTTGCCTCACAAACAAGCTGAAGGGCACAGGGAATAGAAGGAGCAAGCCTTTGGCCAGAGACTTGGCTCTGTCTCCACCCTCCTTCCCTTCCTGTAATCTTCATTAGCATCTCCACGTTCTGATCCGGGCATTCCCCCCCTCCCTACACCCACCTCATAACTGCTGCCCACAGGGTCTGACGTTCTGGGTTAACCGGCATTATAACCGATGGTTTGATTCCAGTAGCCATAGAGACCAGGCGGGAGGGAGGGACCTCAGCCCCCTGTCCTCGCCAGACACCTTAGCGTAACCCACTCCAGACCTTTTGCTTCTCTCTCAAGCCCATGTGGAGTTCCTAGGGCGCTAAGTATTTGGCAAGACGGTGTGAAGATTGGCCAATTGCCTCGTGCAGGTGTCTGTCAGCCAAGGATACTCAGGGTGATCGGCAAGGGGATGTCCTCTCCTCTTCTGGTTTCAAAGATGTGCAAATGAGGTTTATAAAACCATGTTTGATTCTCAGCCTTTTGCTACCTGAATAAAGCAGAGTTTATTTCGACATATGCCTCTGTCCTGTAAGTCCCGGGGGTCAAAGCGAACTAAATCCGGCGGCTCGAAAGCCCGCCCCCGCCGGAGTGACGCGCTCGCGCCTGCGCGGGAGCGACTGTGCGCGCTCCCCCGGGCCGCCCGGTCCTGCTGCGCATGCTCGGCGCCCACTGCCCGGTCCGAACCCGCGCTCCTGAGCATCTGCAGTTCGGCCCTGCACCCCAGCCTGGGCATCCGGCCCCAGCCATGACGGCTCATTCCTTCGCCCTCCCGGTCATCATCTTCACCACGTTCTGGGGCCTCATCGGCATCGCCGGGCCCTGGTTCGTGCCGAAAGGACCCAACCGCGGGTAAGGATGGCGCGCGGGCCCGGCCTCCCTGCGGACCCCTCCCCGGGCGGCGGTCGGCGGTCGGCGGTCGGCGGTCGGCGGTCGGCGGTGCAGCGAGCCCTGGGCCGAGGCAAGCCCCACGTCGCACTCCTGCTTGTCCGCACTGGCCGCGTTCATCTCGGAACAGGCAGGCGGTCGGGGCCAAAGGGCAGAGCCCGTGGTGCTTTAGAAAGGTGGCGAGCGCACTGACACCGGAGGCAGTTAAGGGTCCCCTCACCTCCAGCCAGTGAAGCCAGAGGCCATGGCCGGCGCCTAATGGGGTTTATGCACCCCTCACCAGCAGTGACCTTGAGCGAATGTTACTGCTTCAAGCCTCACTTTCTTCATAGGTAAAATGTGGATGATGCTGATACCTGCTTTTAAGGCTGCTATGAGGGTTACCCGAGATAATGCTTGTAAAACTCTTACCAGCGCACGGCGCATATTATGTATTGAATAATTTTTAGCCTGTATTGGTTTTTGAAGGACCCTTGGCAGATCTCTGCATCTGTTGCACCATTTAGCGGCGTCTGCATCATACTATCCTCAGTTACCAAGTGCTGTCTCCTCTTGATTACAAGTTCCTCTGGGTGGAAGATCTTCACTATAGACCTCCACGCCCAGCACGGGACTAGCCTTCAAGGCTTAGTAATGTTCAAAGAATGGATCGGGTGTAATTTCCCTGGCTCTGACTTTCAGGTGCTTTAGACCAGGGGCCCTGGGACCTGGCTTGGATTAGGTTTAGCTTTGGCTGGAGGCTGCTTGGACGTATGGGAGCGGTCTCTGTTCTTCAAGATCTGCAGGGCCGGGGTCCCACAGCATCACTTTGTGAACCATTTTTTAGTGTCTCACCTCTCCTGCAAACCCTGGTGAGTTTTGTCTAACGGAAGGCTCTCCTGCTGCATTTTAAGCTTCTGTCTCCAGTGCTCTTTGTGTGGACACTGGTAGCTAGTCCCTGCTCCCTTTATAACCACTCACACTGCCTCAGAAGTGGCTCGTGGTCTCCTTGCCTCTTGCCAGCTTCTGTTTTCCATCCCCTTCCCCAGTGAAGTTTGCATTCCAGAGACACTGCACAGTGGGTTGGTGCAGATGCAGCTGGGGGTGGGAGTGGCGCTGCATTAAGATGGGGAAAGAGTGGGTGTGGACAAGGGAGATGAAAGGAGTTCGGAACACAACTTAGATATGGGCAAGGTGGGTTTCCCCCTGAGGTGACCCTTAGAGTTTTTATCTTCCATCTTGCAATTCTCACCCTGAATAGAACTTGGCCTCCTGTGCTCATTTGGCCTCAGGAAGGCCGGCAGGCAAGGGGCCGACACCAGGAGCTCTTTCTTTGGCCCTGGCCAGGCCTCCGGAGGGTGCTGGTTCCACCCATCCTGACCTGACGCCCTCTTCCATTGCAGAGTGACCATCACCATGCTGGTAGCCACTGCGGTCTGCTGTTACCTCTTGTAAGTACTGCCTCCTGGCTCAAAATCCCCTCCTCTCCCCAGCCCTGCTCTCCCCTCCATCCCGGTGGTCACAGATTCCACTTTTGAAAGGCTGAGTCTATAAAGCCTAGGAGAGAAGGCGGTTTGAGATGGCAGAGAGAGCGATGGGCTGGAAATCGTGGACTCTGGGGTCTGCTTCCAAACGGGTCACCTGAACAGGCTTTGTCCCGTCCATGGGCTGCGGAGAAGTGAATGCAGTGGGCCAGCGCAAGTCCGGGCATCAGAATCTCCTGGAGAGATCGTAAAACACAGCTTTTAGGGCCAAGCCCTAGACCCACTCGACCGCAGTTTTCAAGGGCTGCACTTAGGAGTTCATATATTTGATACGTGCTCGCAGGTGTCTGATGCGGCTGGTTTTGAACCACCAGATGGGTGGGAGTCTTCAAACTTAGGACGGGGGCCCTGGGGATATCAAAGAAGAGTTCCAGGGGATTCAAGGACCTGGACAGGGTGAGGGAGTCAATGTCCAGGTCCCAAATATCCAGATGTTCTCTTCCTAAAACTGCCATTCACCATAGCCCCTGCCCCGTTACGAAAAAAGACACCCCTCCTTCCACCCCCAGTCCTTTCACGTCACCTTGCTCCACGTTTTCATCATCCTGCCTGCCAAACCAGGGAATAAGTCCAAGTTCTGGCTTTGAGGGAAGCATCTCCCGTGAGCAGTCAAGCCACGAAGCCTATATGGCTTCCCATCCTCCTGGGTCCCATACACTCTTTTTATGGCTCACGCTTGGCATCGTTGGGGTGTTCGGAATTCGGAAGAGTCCAAATAGGACAGGTAACGGTGATGAGCTACTGATTGTTTAGAAGGTGACAGATCGTTTTAAAAGTAACTGGAATAACACTTCGATAAATAAAAGTGACTGGAATATTTCTCAAGACTGCCAAATTTTTCAAAATACATAGCATAAGGCCCACACTTAAAGAAAATGTACGCAATTGCTTTCAAATCTGGGGTATGTTTTGTAGTTAAAACCTGCTTTATCTGATTGGATCACGAGCTATTTATTCCTATTAGCCAGTTCCCTCCTTTCACTTTATCTAATGTTAAATATTTTCTACCTCCTATTAACAACAAAAAAATAAAACTCATCAAAAACAATGATGATTCTTAGGTGTCCACTTACATACATGGGAGTGTACGGTCTTTCAGAATTCTCCCCAGACAAAGCGTCTCTAAGGCCGGTTATGCTGTTCCTCAGTCCTTCGGGGCCTGGCAGAGTGTCCCTATCGGTCCCAGGAAGGGCCTCGAGGGGCTGGGGTTTGCTGGCTCAGAGACCAGGACAGAGCAGGTGGTGGCTGGGAACGGGCTCGGGCTGTGCGTAATTACAAACACCGAATGGACGTCTGGGCAGGGGAGGCTGGCCGCAGAGCAGGTGCAGAAAGGCAGAAAGATGGGGCAGCTTAAGAGAATGCTAGGCCTGGAAATTATGTGTACAAAACATCAGCTCGGGGATAATGTGGATGATAGGCAGGTTATGATTTCTGACAGCTTCCTGGGCGTCAGCCACGTGACGGGCTGTCGTGGGGGCACTCGGGTGCAAGAGCTGGAGCCATGGGCAGAACCAGATAGAGCACACCGGTGCCTGTGTCAGGCGTGGAAGCCGTGCTCCTCTAGGGTCTTTGGGGGCCTGCTGCCGTGGGCACACAGAGTCGTGCCAGTGGGGCCCGGCCCCCCACCCCCAAATGCGCAGCCTGCCGGCGGTCCCTGGAAAGCTCCTGTCCTGTCCCCGGCAGGCCTCAGTGGGGCTTTCTGGTCATCAGCCCTCCACAGGAGGTGGCTCCTTCATCTTGCTCCTAAATGTTGGTGATTCTGACGTGCTTCTCGTCGGACCTGTGCTGTCCTGCTCCCAGGTGCGGGCTGGGGGCGGCCTAGACCAGAGATGTACTAGGGCACAGCCGGGAGTCACTGTCCGTGTGCCTCTGGAGGCCGCCTTACTTCTTCTGTCATCCCAGAGCCCAGCCCCAACTCGGGTCTCCTCAATGGACAAAACCTCGAGCCAAACCAAACCTAAGCCCAAAGCCACAAGGCCCAGGCCACGCTCGTGCGCTGGCTAGGGTGTGGGTGGCTTCACGGGGCCCTTCGCTCCCAAACACGCACCCTCCACCTGCTGGCTTGGCCACGTGACCAGAGGAAGTGCGTGGGGTGCAGAGGTGGGGTCCTCCTGTGTCCTGGCTTACCCCCACTGTGCTGTCCTCGGCAGCTGGCTCATCACTATCCTGGCTCAGCTGAATCCCCTTTTCGGGCCGCAGCTGAAGAATGAGACCATCTGGTACGTGCGTTTCCTGTGGGAGTGACCGCCGCCACTTCGGCCGCAGGTACTGAGGGCCCAGGCCCTGCGGGTGGGAAAGGGCACTGCTGTGTAGGAAGAGAGCAGGCAAGGCAGTCATGAGAGTTCACGTTTGCTTTATTTTATTCTGTTTTTTATTTGAGAGACAGCACAAGCCGGGGGGGCCAGGGTTGGGAGAGGCAGAGGGAGAAGGAGAAGCAGGGAGCCCGACGTGGGGCTCGATCCCAGGGCTCTGGGATCGTGACCTGAGCCGAAGGCAGACGCTTAACTCACTGAGCCACCCAGGCGCCCCAAGAGTTCATATTCGGATTCAGGCACTCGTTTACTTGGCAAAAAAAGAAAAAGGTGCAGAGTACCTAATACTCCTCCTGCCTGGTATCCTGTAGGGTGAGTCATGGTGGTCAGTTGGCGGGCTGCAGAGGGGTGGCCGGGGATGCAGAATCTCTTCAGAGGTAGGGGGTGTTGGGGCACAGGGGCCATGAGACGCTAACTGGACGGAGGGACAGCCGAAGTGAGCTAAGTGGCCAGGGCAGAGACAGGGACAAGGAGGTTCTCCAGGGGGGGTGTAGGAAGGGGCGGTGAGATGGGATCTCCACGGCAAGGAGCTGACCCCTTCATGGGATGTGCTTTTCAGGTGCCCCAGCTCTCCGGATGACTTTGGCTGTCCTGTCCCCGACGACCCCTCTGTCCTCACCCTCACAGCTGTATCTGGGTCCCTCCATGGCTTCCTCCCCCAGGATCTGCCTGGTGCCAGCAGCTCCTGCCTTCTCCATCCAGGGGGCGGCCCGAAGCTGAGTCAGGCTGGAGCAGAAGGTCTCCAGCCCTCAACTCCCCCTGCCCCTCCCAAGTAGACCCCAGCTGGGAGCTGACAGGGGTGGGACCTGTCTTTTACCAGTGAGGCAGCCCCAGGAAGTCTGCGTGTCCTGTGGAGAAGGGGTGTCCAGCCCGGGATGCTCCAAGCCTGGGCTGGGCTGGGCTGGGCTGGACCTGGGAGAAAGCCCCGGATGGGGAGTCCGCTGGTTCCCTTCAGCTCTGTCACTGTCCTCCTGCGCGACCCTGGGAAGCATCTCTGGCTCCTCTGAGAGACGGAGAGACCTATTAGGGTGTCACAAAGGCCTTTCCTGGGATTCTTTAATTTTCGGACACATAGAGATGGGAAATTTTTGAGAAAGTTGAAGTGAGTAATGGAAAAAACACTCCCACACAAAAAGCAACATAGTGATTTGGGTCAGGATTGAAACCAATCTGTTTAGGATTCTTTACGGTTGTGAAGTCACGTCAGTGGGCTTGCTTGGAAAACCGTGTCTCCTTAGACTATCCTGTTCCACCTTCCTCCCTTGTCCTGGTCCCTCCTCTGTGAATAAGCTCCCCGCTGCCTGGGGGCTCAGTCTGAGCACTGCGGCCTGGATTCCCTCATTTGAGTGTAGTGGGCGTGGATTTCAGAGCCCCCCAACCCCATAGCAGCAGCTTGGTCGCCTGGAGTTAGGATGAGAGAGACAAGTGGGGGTGAGGTGTGGGCGCTGCTGTGGCCCACTGGGCCCATCCTAGCCCCCAAGGGCAGCACCAGACCTGTCCGCCCGGAGTGGCCTGAGCTCTGTGCTGGGACGGTGAGGGCGGAGGAGCACCAGGCCTGACGAGGCCTGGAAGGCAGAATGTGCAGGCCTCAGACCAGAGGGGACCCAGGACTCCCGCCCGAGCCCTCACTCCTCCCGGGAGAGTTGAGGTTGAGACCTCAGGCAACCCCCACCCCCACCACATTGCCTCCCTGGGGGAAGGCACCAATCTTGAATATTTATTGAGTGTATTTATGTGATTAACATTCCATTTAGTGGGCATTACTTCAGAACAGTGGTCGATTGCGATAAGTCTCACGTAGATTTCCTGGTTCTGGGCTTGGCCTGTTGCTCAGAGCTCTGACTGGGGTCTCCCTTTGACATCCCACCTCACCCACCTTTCAGACTCCCTTCCCGTCCTGCCCTCTGTGGGCCTTCTGGAGTGGGGGATGCTGAGTGTGGGTTGTACTGAAAACCTGATCCACGTCCAGTGGCTCATGAGTGGTGGCCAAGTCCTGGCTGAGGCCGAGTTTGCTGGCTGCTCCCGTATGCTCAGTGGGTGGGTGGGGGGCACCGGGCTGGACGCTTGGAGCTGCGGATCATGGACACTGCAAACGACATTCTCCTGAGACCTGAAGGAGAAGACACGGCATCCCTGATTCTGCCCAGAAACAGTCCTGGCAGAGGGAAGACTCAGGATGGTTCAAGTGGAACTCTGACCACCACTCATCTGTACCCCAGATACAGCACACAGCTCCTGAGGCTGAATAATAAAGCAGGTCCCCCAGATCTCCAGAGCGTGTCCTGCCTCGTTCCTAAATGCCTGAGTGCACCATCTGCCTGTTCCCCGGCCCCTGGGCAGTGACCAGCCTCCTGCAGGACGCTGGCATTCCAGGGCCAGGGAGCGTGGTTCCCGGGTGGAAGTGTAAGAGGATTCTGGGGGCAGGGAGAGGCACTGGGACAAATGAGGGACCAGACCATCACAGGCCTGGACACTGGCTAAAGAGCTTGCATCGATCCGAAGGGCAATGCAAAACCACAAAAGCAGAGTGACGTGACCCTATTTGATTTCTGGAATGATTTCTATAGGACAGGAGCCTGTCGATAGGGCACCGGAGGACAGTGGTGGTGAGGACGGAGGCGAGTGGGCAGATGGCAGGTCTGGTTAGGGCTGAAGGTGACCGGCCTGTGGGCTGCGGGAGAGGGAGACGTGGGTGTGGGTGCAGACTGCTCTGGCTGGGGGACCCAGTAGTGAGCAATAGATCAGGAAGTCCCTGGTCCTGGTGGCTGGCTGGGCTCCGTGAGGGGCCACAGAGGAGTAGGTTTCAGAGGGGAAATGGTGGCCTGCAGTTTCTTTGTCTCCTGGTGCATCTGGTGTGTCCAGGGCATCCGTGTGGAGATGTCCAGTGAGTGGTTAGGTAAGGGGTTTGGAAAGTTGAGGGTCTTTAGCATAAAATAATGGATGGTCCCTGAGGCCATGGGGTGGAGTGCAGTATGACACAAGGCTGGGAAAGAACCTTCAGGAACCCCAGTGACCACAGGGTGGGCAGATGGAGATACAAGGGGTTCTCGAGGAGGCAGGAGGGGAGCTGGGTGCCTGTAACTGTCACCGAGTTCCCGGAAGTGGTTTAAGAGGAGGGAAGGTCCAGGGCATCCGAGGGCCCCTCCCAAGAAGTCAAGGGGGAGGGGAGAAAGAAAGCGACAGCAGGACCCTCTGAAAGACCTAGGGAGGTAAAGGGAATGGTACAAGGAAGGGACTTCTTGGGTCGCTTTTCCTGGGTCCCTGCAGGTCAGGCCCTGGGCTTGGGGACCCATCCCGTAAGGCTGTATGGCATCTCCATCCCTGCTACTGTAACTTAAGCTCAGCACAGCCCTCTGGGACCCCTGCTCTCCCAGCAGCTCCCCCCTTAGGGCCTCAGGTCCGGGAGGCTGAAGATCATTGGCCCGGGTCAACCAGGGTTGGAGCGGGGGGGGGGGGGGCAACATATGGTTGATTCCCCCACTCGGTTTCCCTTCCCTGGCTTCTCAGTTTCCCTGGTGTTGGACGGCTGCAGCTCCTCTCAGACTCCCCCAGGTTGTGTGTCCGTCCCTCTGTTCAGGTGGAGTCCTGGGGAGTATCCCCTGCTCTCCAGGCCACCTCGGAGCCTCTCGGGGCTGGCAGCTCCTTCCCCAGCTCAGTGACTTCCCCACCTATTCCTTCCCTTCTTCCTGCACAGCCTTTCAGGGACAGAGGAGAGCAGCTGAGAGCATGGGTGCACGACTCCCTCCCAGGATCTGATGCCCACCCCTCAACCACTTGGTGAGGATTGCGTTCCTATCAATGCTTTCATCCCCCCACCCAAGGCAGAAACCACAATGTGAGCAGGATTTGTCAAACAGGAACATACATCGGTTAAAGCGGGGAAAGCAGGTTTTATTCTGAAACCACTGACAGCAAGGGAAATCCGAGCTCTGTCCCATCAGCACTGAGTTGAGGGGCAGTTTAAAGGGAAGATGAGGGAGGAGGGAGAGGGGCTAAACGGGGGCTCAGGTAGAGTCAGCAAGGTGAGAAATCACAAAGGGCTGGTCAGTGGAAGTGCCGCTAGGCCAGCTGTGTCTCCCACAGAGACTGGGAGCAAGACCCGATTCCTCCTGATTTCATTTTGGAGGAACGGGGTTCAGGTCCTCGAGAAAGACCTTACTGGATTGCAGGAGATCTATACACGTATGTCTCGCAGGGACAGAGGAAGGAGTCATGACTGTAAGCGTTTTTTTAGTAAATGCTTTAAGAAAGGGCAGAGGGCAGAAGGCCGCAGGTCTGTGGTCAGGTACTGGCTAGAACAGACAGTAAATTCTTCGGACAGCCCAGAGCTTTTTCAGACAAGAGCTCGATGGGGCTAGGCTGTTCCAGGGATCCAGCCTTAGGCTGTCTGAAGCCATACTAGCTTGGCTGAATCTCTTAATGCCGGGTCTGGATCGAAGCATTATGTGCCGAGATCAGTTCTTTTGCAGTTAGTTTCAAGCATCCGCTGCCCGCCACATGGGAAGCAGAGCAATTAACGTCAGCCTCAGACAGAGACTCTTGGAGAACTTACACGAAGCAAAAGATGCCTAGGAATCGGCAGTGGCAGAGAGTGGGCTACCCCTGCACCATGCCTAGTGGCAGAGTGGGAAGGGAAACAGCGTCTGAGACCACCCTGGGACCGGACAAGCCCAGAGAGAAGAGCAAAGGCAGCCAAGGTAAGCTAGGCTGCACACACACAGGGTGGCCGACAGAGGGCAGTGCTCCAACGACGCTCTACAACTCCAGAGACCCCTTTATGCCACCACTGGGGACGCCTCCAACGGATGTTAGAGGTTGCGGCCTCAGAACATGGCTGTTGGTGGGGGGCAGGGACAATTCTCCAGAGGAGACCACAGCCTGGATGAAATGTCCTTCAAGGATATGTAAGAATGACCACGGCTAACGTTTACTGAGCAGTTGCCACCTGGTGCCAGGCACTGCTTGGCAAAACCAGAGGACAAGGAGCTAAGGAAACTTGCCAACTGAATGCTGCTCTGATGCCAGCCTTCCCAGCAATCTTGTGAGCCCTTTTCCCACCTCAGCATCCCCGAGAGATCTGGCATATTCCCGTCCATAGAAGGGACATCCCTCAGCCCAGATTTGGAATGGGGGAGAGGAGATACAGACAGAATGTACCTTTACTGCAGGCCACAGAGTTGCCCCTCCTCGATGAAGACCCTAACGGAAGCCCCTTGGTGAGTTTTAGTTGCTTGGAACAGAATTAGAATAGTTAATAACCATGGGAATGTGAGGAGCAGAGGGGAAAGCCAGTGGGAATGGTTATAAATTCCATGTCTGTGTGCTGGAAGTGACCTTTGTTTACAAACCTTGGGGTTTCCCGGAACAAAGTCAGTTGGCAGCCACCACAGTTTTGCTTCACATGTAATACCAGAAAAGTGAGGGCAGTTCTGGCTTGATAAGCTGAGTGGTTGATTCTAGAGTAGTGGTTCCCAACACAGGACTGGGGAGGACTTTGCCCCCATTTCAAAGTTCAAATTCCTATTTCACTGTTAGTTGAGTGAAAATTACTTAATCTTTATGATCTTCAGTTTTATTGCTCAGTTGGTGTAGTAGTAATAGTGCTGCCTCATAGAGATTGTGAATATGAGCCGAGAGAATGGGTGAAAGCGACAGTCTCACCAGTAAGTGGGGGCTATTAATCAGCTATTACATTATTTTAATATACGTTAGTTCTGTGCCACTCTTTATTCTGCCAGGATCTCACTGCTTTTGCCTGTTTTTGTCCCATCACGGACGGACACCATGATGATCCACTTTGTGGAAAAGGCAGTGACGAGCACTGTGAGCAATCTGATATATAAGCTAGGGCCTGGGAACTGAGGGCCATGAAAGATACCTGGGGCCTGTTTATGTATCTGTATTTCTGTTTCCTGTCAAATGTCCATGACATAACTTACACATGCAGTATCAATGAAAACACTGAAGTTTGGGGGGGGGTGGCGGTTATTAGAATACATATGCTTATTCTAAAGTTCTCAGGAAAAAATAAACATGGCAAGAAATAACCAGGAAATTACGGGGGGGGGGGGGAACCAGTATTAAGAAGGATACTGCCAGATATTTGAAAGTATGATGAAAGTCACGATTTGCAAAGCCACAGAAATGGAAACAATGGTGCTGGCACATAAACAACTCTGAGACATGGAGAGAATCAAGAAAGACTAAAAATGACTGCATGAAGTGTAAAGATGTGTTCTCTTGTTGCAGAGGTCCTAGTTTTAGCCCAGACTGGAGGACCGGACCAGCCTGGAGTTGATTTGCTTGGGGCCAGAGGAGGAGCGCTGGAAAGAGAGGAAAAAACCGAGACCACCCCTGGGAAGATGAATAGGTAGGACTGCCCAAGGCCCAATCATGACCCCAGCCTCCGTTCTTCTATCCGTCTGACTCTAAAGGTGGAAAGCTGGTCAAGGTAGCCTGCGAGACAAGACGTGGGCACTTTGGTGGGGGAAGGGACGGTCCGTCTCTGCTCAGCCCAGGGAACGCGGCCACTGTGGCCCCGGAACAATTCAGTTTGGGGAGGTGGTAAAGAGCGCCCCAGGGGACGCGGGCACGGACGCCCCTTGGTCGTGGGCGAGGCCTTCGCGGCTTCAGCAAGCAGCGGGAAACTGCCCCGGGAGACACCCTAGGAGGGCTTCCTGACAGGCCGGGTGAGCCTTCGAGGCTGGAAGAGACTCCCCAACAAGAGGACCACTACAGTTTTTGCGGGCCCTTCTGTCTGCGCGTGCGCGCCAGACGCGGGTCCCGCCCGGACAGGAAGGGACCCTGGAGATCAGTTAGCGGTGGAAGACTAACACCAATACGCCAGCGTTATTAAACTAGCACGGAGGAGACCCAATCACCGGGAGAATAACTTGCGACTTCCGGCCGAGCAGACGGTGCAACCCCTTCGCTTCCGGCCGCGGCCGCCCGCGCCTGCGCACTGGGGGCTAGTCGACCCCTGGAGGAGCGTACCATCCGCAGGCGGAGAGGTGAGTGGGTGAGGGTCGCTCCCGGAAGTAGCCCTTGAGCGTCCCGGAACTCGAGCCCCCTCCCCGGGCTCCGCTGGGCCTTTGGCGCCTTCCGGAGGCTCCCGCAGTGGCTAACTGGGGAAACGCGGTGGCCGGCTGGGCGGCGGCTGGTTACTGACGGCCGCGGTGGGGTTGTCGGCTGCGGCGGGAAACGCACCTGGCTTCGCAGCTTCGCGTGCCTGGTCTCAGCGGGCCTAGGTAAGCCGGAGAGGGGGCGTTTCGGTGCCACTTCACGGACTGGGACGCCGAGGCTCGGGGGACCCGGGCGCCCTGGCCTGCCCCCCCCCCCGCCCCTCGGACGGCCCGGCTGCGTCCCTCCCAGGCTAGGCGCCCCTTCCCAGTGCCCCGCGCCTAAAACACGCCCGGTGAGGCAGCCTGTACTGGACTGTTCGTGTCCAGCACCGCTCTGTGCCAAGAACTGCCCCGGAACACTCACTTAACAAGCCTAGGAGGTGGGCGCTGTTATCCCTGTGGTGTAGATGAAAAAGCCGAGGCACGCTGGTGCAGGATCAGAGCTGTTGCGTGGCAGCCAGGATTTCAGCCCACGTGGACTTCATACTCTCAATCCGTTATGGAAAGCAGCCTCACAGAAAGGAGCAAAGGGTTCTCCTGGGGTATATTTTAAAACAGGTCTCATTTTATGTCCCTTTTGCATAATGGGAAATCCAGTGATGCAGGATTATTGCTTAAAACATTTCCTTTAGGGTTTGCAAGTAGCCAAATTTGCATGTGGGTCAAAACCCAAAAATATATAGTAGTTGGCTCTGCTCTTTTCCTTCCACATGTGCCTCTCCTCCCATTCTTCTCACCACCTTTCCTCTCCTCACAGGTGAGTGGGTGGGGGGATGAGAAGCCCAGGAGACTTGAGGGCCCAGCAAGCCCTTTGCAATCTCCTGGGGTCTGGGATGGATAGACAGTGCAGGAGCTGAGACAGGAGGGGGACCGGGCCGTGAAAACTCGGAGAAAGGTGTGGCATAGTTATGGGATGCCCCGGGTGGGCAGAGCTGTGCACAAGGCTCTGGGGTGAGGCAGTCACGAGAGCAGTAGAGAAGTGGCTCCTTTCCTTCTGGGTGTGCACATGGAAAAAGGGCTGCTAAGAGTGGTTAGAAGGAAACCCCTAATCCATGCAGCTGGCACACGCGTCAGTGCTGAGGCACCTCCCAGCTCGGGCTCAGCCAGGAGGCTGTTGCCTCTGGAGATGCACAGCTTCCCCCTTGGAAATCTGTAGCCTCAAGGGCATGAACTGCCTCACTTTCTTCCCCCACCCGCACTCAAGGGCTTGCCTGGCACCACAGCCTTCCTTCCTTCCTTCTTTGCTCTCAGAAAAAATAGATTCTTTCTCATCTCCAAAGATAAACCTGCTCACCGCCTATGCCCTGCACCCCTGACCCTGTATCTGTCACATGTACTTGTAAAGATTTGTTCCAGAAGAACCTCAAGTCAGTATATTCAAAAGTGAACTGCGTTGGTAAATGGCATCACGAGGGAGTCCCTCTCTATCCCCTGATTCTCCTCCACATCTGAACTCAGGCACAGTCTGCCTTCTGGATAGCTCTCCAAACTGTCCCTGCTGCCCTCGTCCCTCTGCCGTTACCTGCTCCAGTCCTCCTCACCTCCTGCTTCCCAGTGCTGTGCCCGCTTCCTGGGGCCCTGCGGCGGCACTCTGCCTGCTGCCTGCTAGGTACCTCGGGGCTCCATCTTGTAGGTGTCCTCAGATGTGCATTTGTCATTAATGCGAGAAATGTCACCGGTACCTTCTTACTAATAAAGTACTGGAGTTTGGGAATGATTTTCTTTCCAAATTTTACATTTTAGATTCATGTAGAGGCTCTCCACGGTGTCAGCCTCATAGTCATCATCCCGGTGTGCTTCGGTGGAAGGGAGAGCGGTGGTCTGACCGTCGCTGCCGGTGATTGCACAAGACCCCAGATCTACCCAGGGAGTCCGTCTGGAGTTGAGGATCCTGAAGTGTAGCCTAAGGTAAGTGACCTCTCACAAGACAGAATCTTAAGTCCAATGTCACAGATTCAGTTTATCCGTAGGTCAGCCTGAGGCCCGGCCTCCACGGCACACACACAGCTTGCCTCGTTCTGGTGCCACGGGCCCACTTCCAAGTTGTCTTCTTGTCCTGAGCCCCGAGCGCCGGCTGGGCGCTTCCTCTCCTGTATTTGTGTCTTTAGGGCACAGTGCTGGCTGATAGTAGGTATCTGACGAATTCTTGTTAAATAGTCAAGTGGATGGAGAGTATCTGCAGAGAACAGATGTGCGGACGGGACAAGGCTAATTGGAGAACAGAACGGGGTTGGTGTGGCCCCGGCTGCAGTCCTAATGCACGGGTTTTTCCCTTTCCTGGGCTGTCGCCAGTGAGGCAGGTCTGGCGCAGGCCCAGTTTCATAGCCTGCTCCGAGTTCTCAGTGGGGACGATGCCTACAGACTGCTTCCGGAGGCCCGCGGCCAGCTCTGCTCTCCCGCTGTGTCACTGATTATCACGCTCCTACTCTGGATTTCCAATTCTTCCACCATAAAGTCAGAGCTGAGGTAAGCCCGCTCCAGTTCTGACATCTCAGGGCACTTCTGGGACCAGAACGGTGTCTCCCATCTCATCGGAGACCTCGTCCAGCCCATCCGCAGTGTCCTGTGGAGGTCATATGTTTGGTGTGGCAGCTGAGTTCCTGGGCAGTGGGCCCGAGGTGATGCCTCTGGTCATTCTGAGGCTTTCCCAGCTGGAGGGGGCTCAGCACGAGCATCACGTTGCCCACCCTCCTCCCCGGGCAGAATCTTCAGCAGTGGGCTTGTCACCTGTAAAGGCAGTCCTGCCATCCCTGGTGCTTCTTAATGTTTAACATCACTCAGTGTCAGAACGTGCTGGTTTTACATCTCGTTGAGCCTATATGTCATTCTGGCGTGAAGAGACAAAGCCCACTTGCTTTCTGATGTGTGTGGTGGGCTGTTAGGTCACCTTCCTCTGAATCTCCCTTTGTCCAGAGAAATGCATTCAAGCACTGAGCTTTTCCTTTCCTTTCCTTCCCTTTCCACGTACTTCTCTTCTGACTTCTTCGTGTTTCTTTTCTGTTGTGCCTCAATCTGAATGTGACCTAATCTCTAGGAGAACGAGCAGGGGAAGGGAATTCAGGATTGTGCCTCGGCTTGGGGTCGGAGCATCTGAACAAACAGCTGTCCCATTGACGAGATTGCGGTGACTGTAGGAAGAGCAGGCGGAAGAGGGGAAGCTGAAGAGAAGGCTTTGAGCCAGACAGAGGCTCGTGTGTCAGGGTGTGAACGCAGCCCCAGTCGGAGAGGGTGTGCAGAACGAGAAATGGGGCTTGGGAAGGAACAGGCGGGAGGAAGAGAGACCAGACCAGAGAATGCAAAGGAGTTGCAGGTGAGAGGAAAACCAAGAACATGTGGTGCCGAGGGCCACAGGGAGATAGGGTTCCAGACGGAGGACGTGGGCCGGCACCCCAGCGCTTGCCAAGAAGTCCATTGGAGGAGGTGCCAAGGGGGACACTGGTGGCCTTGGCAAGAGCAGTGTCAGGGAGTGTGGAAGCCAGAGCCAGAGGAGCAGGCTTCGAGGGGGGTGGGAGGTGAGGAAGTGTGAGCAGCCCTTTGGGAGTCTCTCTGGGATGGAGAGGGGAGTGGCAGGACACTAGGGGGCATGAGTTGCTGGCATTAAGGGGCTCTCCTGTTCTGTGCTCCTGTCCCGTGTTTCCTGGTGCAGGCTGCCTTCTAGGGAAAGAATTTCAAAAGATCTAGCGAGGCCACTGACTGCATCGCTGCCTAGTACCGAGCGTCATAACCTATTTCTGGTGCCCTGCTGGTGACAGGTTCAGGCCAGGTGTGCGGGATGCAGAGACCTAGGCTCTGCTCCCTCCTGCACCTTTTCCACGGAAACCTGCCTGACTTCTTGGCGAGGTCATTCCCCTCCTTGGGGTCTCACAGCTGCAAGTGGCGCTCCTTCCCACCTGCATGGCCGCCCTAGCTTTCCATGACATGAGCGTGAGTCTTTTATTCCCATCTGTCTCACCAGGCAGCCTGGAGGCCATGCGCACACAGGGGCTTTGCCTGTCTTACCGTGTATCTGCCACAAAGGAAACTTGCCAAGTGCCTGCTAGGTTCTCAGTAAACATGGAAAGGAAAGAGAGAAGCCTCAGTTAGCCTGGCACAGATGGCCGTTGAGCCTGCTGGGGTATGGAGGGCTGTGGGGATTCCTGTTGAGGGCCTCTCTGTCCCGTCTGCAGAAGCGAATGCCAGCCTTCGCCAAGGAGGTTGTGGTCCTGAGAGTTTTGTCCTGGGGCTGATTTCCTAGGATCTCACTATGCCTGCATCCTCTGCTCGCTCCTATCCCCTCCCGGCCTTACCTCCCCCTTCATGGTCCCCAAAGGTCAGTAGGGCAGCTGAGAGCCATTCTTTTCATCTTGCTTTGCAGCCTGGGCCTGTCTTCTCATTTCCCCCAAGTTCCCAAGCATGTTGGAAGTAGAAAAACTCAGGAAGCCCCCCAAGAGACATACACCTTCAGGATCAGCGGGGCAGGACCTGCCTGTGCGTGCTGACTCCTCCGTGACCAGACCGAGGAGCCCGGCTGCTCCCCTGGCTTCTCCCAGCTCCAAGTTTCACACCAGAGCTAACAGTACCTCTCATGAACTTGGCTGGGGTGCTGGGGAATGCCTGCTGGAGACCGAGGTTAAACTAGAGTTTGTAGATATAGAAGAGAAGGCTGTCAGTGGCCACAGGAAAATCAGATCCTCTGTCTCCCCAAAGGGGAGTGAGAGGGATCTGCCCCTACAGAGGAAGAGACCTCACTCCCTCCCCAGTTCCGTGTCGGTCCCTTCACCTGATCAAGTTTTCCTGGAGGAGCAGAAAGAAGGCACCGTGGGCCTCCATGTCCACAGCAAGAAGAGAAAAGCCTGCTCCCTGGGGAGCCCCGATCTTCACCCAGCTGCCTCCCGTACAAAGTGCCTGGCCAGCCCTGGGCGGAATAAGCCAAAGGGAGACTCTGGCCTCTATAACTTCAAATCTGTGCTTGGGCAGGAGCCCCCTGGGCAGCCCGTGAAGAAGGTGTCCAAACAGAAGGCACGTGGACAGAGAGAGGAGGGGGAGCCGACACTAAAGAAGTCAAGAGACCCAGTGCTTAGCTCTGGCCAGTTCCCCTCTACCCCGGTGCCAGTCGAGGCGGCCAGTTCGGACAGGTCCGAGGTGGGCCAGCCTAGTGAGAGCGAGAAGGTAAAGCAGGCTGACATCCTCATAGCCCATCTGGCCAGGGAGGTGCGGCGCCTCAAGAAGTGGAAGAAGAGGCATTTGCTCGCTGCTGTCGGGGAGACATCATCCCTGGGGGGCCTCCAGAGGCTGCCCTGCCTCAAGAAGCTGGTTAGAACTCTAAAGGCAGAGACGAAGGGCTGGGCTTTCCCTAGGCGTTCCCCCGGCCCTCTGGATGCCGCAGCTCGCAAGCCCGCGTCAGATGTCCGGCAGTTGTTTACCATCAACTGCAAGAATGTCTGCCACGTCACCTGCACTGTGTGTCATGCCAGCATCAGACAGGGTAAATGGAAGGGGCATTTCCAAACCTCAGGCCTGGTCCGTCAGTTGGTGAGTAAGCATGGGCTGGAGAGAGAGAGAAGGCCGACTGTAGCCAGCCCAGGGGAGAAGAGGGGAGGGACCGAGGAGAAAAAGCACCAGGGCCCCCCCGCCAGCGCCACTACCCTTGGCCCCGAGGGGCTCCCATCGTCAGGACACTGCCCCGATGCCTCTGCTTTGGAAGACAGTGGCCAGCAGCTGGCCCTGGGCAGGCCTGAGCAGCTGTTCCTGGCTCCAGCACTCTTGCCTGCCTCCACCAAAGATGAGCATGCCGCTCTCCCACTGGCGGTCACGGAGGGCCAGTGTGGCACCTACGCCCCCAGCCCGCCCCGAACACAGGCCTGGAACCACAGCATCACAGAGTTGCTCAGTAGCCTGGCATTGCCACTGTCCTTTGTTTCGTCCCCGCCTTTCAGAAGGTTTATGGCCCAGGCAGACCCTTGCTACCACGTGCCGCCTCTGGCCTTCTTCTCTGATAAAGCCTTGCCGCTGCTCCATGAAGCAGTCGACGAGCAGGTGTGTCGGGAGATGCAGCAGGCCAAGGGCGGCTGCGTGCACCTCACTGTGTCCACTGCTGCCCAGGATGCAGTTGTGGACTATGTGGCCGTCACTGCCCACTGGGGAGCGATAGGGCCGGGCAGCCGGCAGGTGGCGTCGGAGAGCCCAAGAAAGCAAGCTGTGCTCTGGGTTCGAGGCCTGGCCCAGGAAAGCACCCCAGAGGAGAGGCAGCAGGAGCTGCGGGAGCAGGTCCGCCTGTGGCTCAGCCGCAGCTCCCTGCGACCAGGCTTCCTGGTATCAGGCAGCTGCCTTAGCCTGGAGCAGGCAGGGAGGACGGAGGGCTACACCTGCCTCCCCTGCTTTGCCCACTGCCTGGACTCCCTGGTGACAAACTTCCTGTGTCACCATCAGAGCGTCCAGATCCTCCTGGGTACAGTCAGGGCCATCTGCAGCCATTTCCAAGGCTCTGCAGGGGCCCGGCAGCTCCTGACCCAGCTGCAGCGGCAGTGCGGCCTCCCGGCCCACCAGCCCTTTTGGGAGCTCTCAGACCACTGGGTGTCCGCCCACCGCTTGATGGAGTGGCTGGTGGAGCAGCGGCAGCCGCTGCAGCAGTACGAGGAGAAGCAGCAGCTGGGCAAGGCCGGCACGGCCCTGTCGGCAGTGTTCTGGAGCCTGACGGACAGTCTGGTCACACTCCTGCAGCCCTTCCGGACGGTGCTCCAGGAGGCGAGCGCCGCGCGGGCTTCCCTGAGTCAGGTGCTGCCACAGCTCCGCTACCTGCACATCTTCCTGGAGCAGGTTCACGGGCACTTCGAGGAGCAGGGCGGTGCGGAGGCGGGTGCCGCTGTCCGGCTGGCCAAGGGGTTGGCCCTGCAGCTCTCCACAGACTGCCAGCTCAACGAGCTCTTCCACCGCAAGGAGTTCGTGCTGGCGACCCTGCTGGACCCCCGCTTCAAGGGCAAGATCGAAGCCATCCTGCCCACGGGGGCCGACATCGACCACTGGAGGCAAGTCCTTGTGTACAAGGTGAAGGAGATTATGGTGTCTGAATGCTCCTTGCCTCCCTCGCTCTCCCCGCACGGCCCGGAGACCATGTGTGCGGGCGCCACCCTGAGTGACAGAGGAGCCGGGAGCCTCGGGGCTGAAGAGAAGGGCTGGAAAGAGCCCACGCAGAGAAGCGGCTCTGGGTCTCTGCTGCTCAGCCAGAGGGAGAGGAGCTTGCTGGAGCAGCTGGAAAGTGTGGGGCTGCTGGCGTCTGAGAGAAGCGGAGCCTCCCTCTCCACCGAGAGCCACCTGGCCAGCGTCATCGTCAAGAAGTACCTGCGTGAGAATGAGGCGATTGGCGCCCAGGACGACCCGCTGGTGTACTGGGAGAAGAAGCAGGAGGTCTGGCCAGCCCTGGCAAGACTGGCTACGGTCTATCTGTCCTGTCCCCCGACAGGGGCCTTCTCTGAAAGTGTCTGTGCCTCCCTGGACAGCCCTGCCTTTGTGGAGCACGGCGCCCCTGTCCCAGTGGAGACCGTTGAGCGTCTCCTCTACTTGAAGACCAACCTGGAGAATTTCCCCAACTACACCGCCCCTCCCCTCCTCTTCCCCCGTGGAGACCTGGCTGAGGGGGAGCAGACAGCGAGGCACACCTCCGCCTGACTCCCTGCAAGTCCGCCTGTGGGAACTCTGCCTGGGCTCAGCGGGGAGAGCAGAATGCACATTCTATAGTGTTCGACAGGGAGGGCCGGAGTCCTCCGTTTGGAAGGAATAGGGACAGTTTCTCAATTCTTGACAGGTTGCCTTTTCCCCCCAGGGAGATGTTGTTTTCCATCCACCAGTGGCTTAATTTATTTCTAGCAGTTTGTGCATAGGAAAGGGTAACTCTGTCCAGAAGGGACTGTAAGTTGCACCACACCGTTGTCTAAGCCACAGAGCCCTTCTGCAGTATGGGTGGGTAGTAAGGGCCCGTGCAGCTTGTCCACGTATGTTGCATGCCCTTAAGAGCCCTGCTTTCTCAAAAAGTGATGAAGGACAAGAAGAGGCATGGGTGCTGGCCCATGGGAGATCTTAGCCACCTAGGGCCTGGTAAGCTGTGGAAGCATTTTCCGCAGTTGCTTTCACTGGAGAAGAAAGAAGCCCAGAGGTAGAGTAGCTGTGTTAAGAGGGAAGCGTATGCACACAGGCACATACCAGCGTTCTTGGGGTCCGTTTTTTCTCGTGGATCCCAGTGTGGTCAGAGCACCACAGCTAATGGGACCACCCAGCCGGAGAGGAGGTGTGAGTTGAGGACTGCTGATGGACCTAGTTCTCAGAACAGCCTTCTCGCCCATGGTTTGTTTCCAGACTGCTGGAGACCCTGGGGTTTCTTCCTTTCTACAGCAAAAGCAGTCTCCGAAAGAGCTTCACGGCCTATCCGGGCTCTAGGTAGCTACGTTTATGTCCCACCTGCAGGGCCCACCCCTCCCCTTCTCCCTGGTCACTTGTAAAGTACAAATCCCCTACCTGGAAGCAAGAAAGGATGTCTGTCAGACGCACTGGTGCCAGACTGCCCAGAGTACCTTCAGGGCAGGGTCAAGAACTGAGTGTGCGAGCCCCAGGAGCCAGTGGGATCAGGTGCGGAAAGGGAGAGGCTGGAGGATCCGGGGCAGGCCTGTCACCCCGCCCATGATGCAAGCCAGGCTCTCCTGAGGTGCTCAGGCGCCAGGAAGGGGGCTCTGAGAGGGAAGGTCGGTAGGCAGAGGTGGGGCAAGGCACTCGAGGTAAGTTGTGCTTGGGTCCTGGCTGTGGGGGCGAGCCCGGGAAGGGTTGGCAGTCATGTGTCACGGTGTGATTCACTGTAGGATATTTGGAAGTTACTGAGAATGAAAGGAAGCAGGAAAAATTAACCATAATCCTTACACTCAGACAGCCTTGTTAATACTTGGACATATTTCCTTTATTTAACCTTGGGATTATACTCTCTGTCCTGTTGAATATGTTGTATTTTCATAATTACCACATCTTCTGTCTTAAATAAAGCTTTGTAAAGGTCATATGTTATGGTCGGAGTAGCATGATTTAAAGTCTGGCCTCCAAATTGCTTAGGTCACATCTCCCTGCCCCCCCACCCCCCACCCCAAGCTGTTCTAGGCTCTCCTGTGACGGGGGGGTGGTGAGGCTCGTCTGGGGGCGGGGCCTGGACGATGGCTGCATCTCTTACGTCCCCAACTGTAAATCAAGTGCAGTTGGGTGGTAAGGTCAGAGCATGGCCCTGGGCCCCTCTGTGCTGCTCTCAGACACTTGGCATCCTGTACCTCCCTCCCAGATTCTGACTCAGTAGGTGGGGTGGGAGGCAGGAATGTGAGGTGCCCTTAAGTCGCCCTGAGGCGGGGGGGGGCATGTTGCTCTGTACTGCGGTCCCCTGAGCTGTTCCTGCTGGGTGGCGTCACTGAGCTGGCTCTGCAGTGTTGGCAGGCGAGGAGGGCTAGGCAGCAGGGTTGGGAGCATGTGGGAGTCGGGGGAGTGGAAGAGGGTGACAGAGAAGCCTTCTGGTCCCAAGCAGTAGCTCTGGGCGGGAGCAGGGACATTTGTCAATGTTTGGAGACATTTGACTGTCATGGCTCGTTGGTGGGATTGCTCTTGTCCTCTTGTGGGTGGCAAACAGGGACGTTGCTGAACACTCTACAAGGCACAGGATAACCCGCACCACAAAGATGGCCCCGCTCTTGAGTGCCAGTAGTGCGGAGGTAAAGAGCCTGATCTGCACTGTGGCTGTTGGGGGGGACGTGGGCCGGAGGAGGGATCTCCAGGGTCCCTGCAGCAGCAGGTGACTGCGCACTAACCCTCTCTCCGGGGACGGAGCCCTGGCCGGCTCATGGGCATCATTTTCCGGCCCACTCCCTAGGTAGGTAAACTGAGACTCAGCAAAGGCGGTCCCGAACAAGGGAAGACAGGCCTCCCGCCGGGACGCCGAGTGTCGGCTGTGCCTTCATCATAGTCTAGTCTCATCCACGTAACCATTGCCAGTTGGCAGACACACGCGGGACCTGGAGCTTCTGTGCACTGCTTCCCACGGGAGGAGCAGGATGGGAGGACTCTGGTTCCGTAGAGAGGGACGCGGCAGCAGTCGGGTGCGGAGGAGCCATTCCGTCCTTCCCTGCTCCGTGCTGCCGGCCTGTGTGAGTGGGGTTTGCAGGGCGTCCGGTCGTGCCCACACCTGCCTGGATGAGGTGTGCAGATGTCAGATAAGGTGGGACCGGGAGCGGAGCAGAGGTCCATCCGCTGGAGAATCCGTGTTTCACCTTGGTGACTATGCAGTGCTGTCAGCGGCGAGGGCCTCGGGGCCCAGGGCAGGAGGTGCAGAGTCCTGAGCTGGAGGGCTGCGCGTCCCCTGCCAGGCAGGGCTTTGGGGCACGGAAGTCCCGATTTCCAGTGAATGTGCTCTTGGCTCCTCTGTTTCCTCTTCTGCAAAAAGGGTTCCTCCCAGCTTTTATGTGGGAACACGTTACGGTTCCCTCCCTTCTTCTCATCCCCACCCTGTTCTGGTCCCCTGGTCCTTTCCTGCCACAGCAGCCACTCCATCCAGATGGTCACAGAGGTCACTGAGCCTGGGTTCCTCAGTGCATCACTCCCTAACTGTCACGCTTGGCCTGTGGGCTTGCCTCCGCCTGACACTGCTACCCAGCGGCCTCATCTCAGTCCAGTGGGCATTTTCATGCAGCGTGCCTCACTGTGTCCTCACCCGCCTCCCTCTGGCTGCTCGTCAGTGCCCTCCATTCAGCCTCCTAAACGTTGGTGTTCTCTCGATGTCAGTCCGTGACTGCTCCTTTTCACTGGACGCCAGGGCCTCCTGACCACTTTCACCCCCAGAATAGTGTGTGGCTATTAATAGTGGGAGGCTGTTCATCATCCTGGAGAGAGGCCTGCAAATACTTAAAGACGTCTGTGTCCCCCCGAAAGGCGAGCCCAGGGAGCCGCACGTTACCCCCGGTGCCTCTGCAGGTAACGCTTGAATCCCTTCAGCCTAGAGCTCCAGCTGCCTCTGAGGCCCAATGCACATGGTCCCTCAAACTGGACGTCTTCTTGCCCCCTTGCCTGCCTGTGTGTCACGTGCTGGAGAAGGGATCCCCTGCATCCAGTAACGTGACCGGATCCTTGGAAGTTGTTCTAGACTCTGGAGAGCGCTCCTCTCCAGCGCTCACCACCTTCGGTGAAGCCCTTGTCTCTCTAGAGCGTTTATGGCAGGCTTCTAGCGCCTATGCCCTTCTTGCACCCCTCCCCGCCATGGGCAGCAGCTTTAATGCCCTCTTGCTGCTGACAAAAGCCCTAGCAGATCCCATTCGAATACAGTGACCCAGACTTCTTAGTGGATGCCTCAAATCGCTTTTGGAAAGAAATGAAGTAGAAATGAAGGGGTGTTGCAGACTAGGGGGGAGCTAGGTTAGGACACGGGGACCCCCTTCTCAGAGATGGGGGAGGGGTGTGGGGAGGGAGAGGAATTCTCTGGGCCTGGTTTCCTTGGAGAGGGAAATAAAAAGTGGTGTGGATTATGTAAATGCAGACTTAGGACTCGTTGATTCCCCTGGAGCCCACGTTTTATAAACAGCAGGAGTGAATAGTCCCATGGTTCTTTGCAGGCGTCACCCTGCCTGGCCTAGGCCTGGCCGGAGTCTGCAGGGCTGGGAGGCTGCCACTTGGAGCAGAGGTCCCTTCTTGTTTTCCTCTCTGCTGAAACCTTGACCCCTCTGTGGGCAGCATTGCCGCTGTCCTTCCCCCAGGCCTCCTCCCTCGCACTAGCACCTGGCCTCATGCCCGCAGCCACCAGAGCCTGGAAAGGCCCTCCCTCCCCTGCCCCGCAGCCACTGGAGACTGGAAAGGCACTCCCTCCCCTGCCTTTCGGGACCTAGGTGCCAGCCAGGTCCTTCCCTCCAGCATGGCTTCTTTGCCTGGCCTTCTGCCCCGCTTGCCTTCTCTGGCTAACCCTAGCCCCTGTGCCAGGCACACAGGGATTGACGCCCTTCTGTTGTCGCCAGAGTGAAGAGCTAGTTGTGGCGGGCGCTGGGGCTGAGGGCAGACAGCCGGGGCCGCGGGACTGCCCATGCTGCCACCTCCTCTGGGGCCTTCACTGTCCCTTTCCTCCCCTGACCTCAGTCTCCCCATCTGGGCGGAGAGCTGAGCCTCCAGGCCCCATGACCACAAGCCGAGGTTACAAGTTGCCCCACGCAATCTGGAAACCATTTTGAATTCATTGCTCATGTTTAAAAAAAAACATTGAGTCAAGAACATTTTTGAGAATGAAGTGAGGCCCAGCACGCGTCCTTCTTGTCTGCATATGGAAGGGGACAGAAGAGGTTGTTGATGGTGGTGACCTGTTAGCTGTTCAGGAATTAATTGAAATGGTTAAAAAGAAACACCTCAGAATTAATAAGGAGAGATCATGAGCGGGTACCGAAAAAGGAAAATGAAGAGATTTTGCCTCCCGGTGCAGATACGGAAAATGGGAAGAATCGGTTACATGGCACCCGAATTCCATCCAGTGTAGCCATAGCTGCTGGAGCTGTGTCAGGGGCCCCCCTTAGGTGGGGCCTGAGCTTGGCCCATCTTCCCCAGGAGGGCTCTGTGTCCTCGGGTCTGGCCGGGCCACCTCGGTCTCTGCCGCCGCCGTGGGAGAGGCTGGGCGGTGCCTCATGCCGTCGTCTGCTGCGGGGTCAGGAGGGGCTCAGGAGAGGCCCACTTACTGTGTGATTGTCTCTCCGTAGGAGCCCGCTGGCTCTCGAGCAGGGGTGTCGGAAATAGGCCTCCAACGCTGGCCCAGGCAGAGCGGAAGGTGCCTTTTTCGGGGCGAGCCGTCAGCCAACCCCCAGTGGTGCCCACGTCCCCGTGCCAGAACCACCAGGGCCCAGGCCTCTTGGACTGACTTCATCCGATGGAGCCCCAGGGTGAGAAGCCGGCAGAGGCGGACGGGGTGCGCGTCACGCCCCAGCTGCTCAAATCTCGCTCGGGTGAGTTCGCCCTGGAGTCCATCCTGCTGCTGAAGCTTCGGGGCCTGGGGCTGGTGGACCTGGGCTGCCTGGGGGAGTGCCTGGGGCTCGAGTGGCTGGACCTGTCGGGCAACGCGCTCACCCAGCTGGGCCCGCTGGCCTCCCTGCGCCAGCTGGTGGTGCTCAACGTGGCCGACAACCGGCTGACGGGGCTGGAGCCGCTGGCCGCCTGCGAGAGCCTGCAGAGCCTCAACGCTGCGGGCAACCTGCTGGCCACCCCCGGCCAGCTGCAGTGTCTGGCCGGCCTTCGGGGCCTAGAGTACCTGCGGCTGCGGGACCCTCTGGCCCGGCTCAGCAACCCGCTGTGCACCAGCCCCTCCTACTGGGCTGCCGTCAGAGAGCTTCTGCCGGGCCTGAAGGTCCTCGATGGCGAGCGTGTGACCGGGCGGGGCAGTGAGTTCTACCAGCTGTGCCGGGACCTGGACAGCTCCCTGCGCCCCAGCTCCAGCCCTGGCCCCAGAGCCACGGAGGCCCAGCCCTGGGTAGAGCCGGGCTACTGGGAGTCGTGGCCCACCCGGAGCAGCTCTATCCTGGAGGAGGCCTGCCGGCAGTTCCAGGACACCCTACAGGAGTGCCACGATCTGGACCGCCAGGCCAACGACAGCCTGGCCCAGGCTGAGCAGGCGCTCAGCCCTGCCGGCACCACCTCGTCCTTTGTGTTTTGAGTGTGCCGTGGCCTGTGACAGCTGGGCACACTGTGGTCTGGCTGTCCAAGTCTGCTCCCCGCCCCCCCCCCCCCCCCGCCCCGGTTTGGTGTGTGTCTTCAGTTCAGTTTCAACACACAGGCCACAGGGCCTGCAAACCCGGCTCTTTGTTTCTCTGTGTTGCTAAGAGCAGCTCCCTCCCTCCCGCTCCTAGGGGAAAATTCCATATCCTCCCTGCACACAGTTCAAGGGCACGCCTCCCCAGTGGCCTCTAGCAGGTGTAAGGGCCCTGCTCAAGCAGCTGGCCCAGCGTGAGGCCATCCCGCCACCTCCACCGTGAGCCTGGGGAGGAGGCCCCGTGTGCAGCCCATCCACAGCTGCTGCCACCTCTGGCCGCTCCGTCCGAGGCTCAGTGGAACAGAGTTGCTTCTTCCTAAGGCTAGAGGTGAGAAAGGCAGGGAGGGGGTGTGTGCTGGCCCAGCCGGTCCTGGTAGAGGAGGTGGCAGAGCCCAGAAGCTGGCGTTACCCACCTCCCAAAGTTGCCTGTCCCAGTGACCCTCTGCTGTGGTGGCCCCATCCTGTGTCACCCTGGAGCCCTCGCTGCCCGTTCTCACCCACGCTGATCCCTATTAAATCTTTTGTTCTAATAAGCATCACTGCCTGTCATTTTCCTGGGTGAGCTTTGTTTTCCCAAGCCCAAGCGCCTGAGCGCCTGAAGGCAAGACGAGGCCTCTGCGGGCCCCTCGTCTCTCCTGCTTCCCCTGCTTCCCCAGCGTTGGGCAGGAAGTCTCCTGCTCCCCCTGGGGCTCTGCTCCTCCTGCAAGAGCTTACTCCTACAGCGGAGCTGAGGGGAAGGGGGCATGCGAGAGGAGGAGAGAACGAGTCTGGGAGAGCAGTTTATTAGCTCTGGGATGATGGGATTGTCCTCCCTGGGCTCAGGGACGGCAGGTCAGTCTTTCACCGGTTACCTCCTGCAGCTGTCCGGGAAGCAGGATAAAATTCTAGAGGAAAGGAATAAGAAACCTAAGATTTGGGTGTGAGAGAGGCTATTTGGGTCGGTCCAAGCTCTTTTCCCAGGCTCTGAAGGCTTCCCCCACCACCGCCCTCAGCTTCCATCCCCAAACACGCGAGCGCTGTCCCAGCTCCGTTCTGTCCCCCTTGTCCTGGGCACCTACCGTCAGGCCTCAGCTGGGGGGCAGGGCCTTGAAGAAGGCAAACTGTCCTGGGAAGTAGTAGCTGTGGGGGTCCTCGCCGGCGCGCTCCACCCTGCCGCACTGGGCCTCCTGGTGCTCCTCGGGCTCCTGCCAGCGCCAGCCGCTGCTCAGGCCCGGGGGGCAAGCAGTGCCCGGGCAGGGTGTCCCTGCAGACGGTGCCTGCATCCTCTGTGTCTCCCATTGCCACATCCCTTAGGGAATAGTGGGGCCAGGCCCAGAGCCCCTCCTCGCCCCTCCTTACCGCTCCTCATCCCTCCCACCCTTGTTGCCCCTCCCAGCTTCCTCACCCCCTCCTGGTCCCTCCTCATCCCTCACCTCCTCCTCTCTCCTCCCCTCTTTTCTCATACCCCCTTGCCCCTCCTCACCCCACCCACCCTCCTCGCCCTCTATACACCTCAGTCTGTGCTTCTGACCTCTCCCACAGACCTAGCTTCTCCATCTTGCCAGCCTCTTCCCCAGCCTCCCCACCTCCTCCTCTGCCCACTCTTACCCGGTGAACCTGCGTGTGTATGGGGCAGTGGACCATCCGGCCGAGGACTTTATCTGCAGAGTTCAGCTTGATGCAGGCCAGGCATTTCCGCTTCCTCTGGGGAGGGGAGCATGGGGCCAGGAGAGGAAAGAGGTCAGGGCCGGCATGCGGCCCCATCAGAGTGGAAGCTGGGGGCTACCTGCCACGGGGGCCGGCTCCCCTGGCAGGCCCTAGAGCAGAGAGGTGAGGGGTCATGCAGGCCATCTGGCTTCTGGCGCAGCCCATCTGGGGACTGGGAGATTTCAGACATCAACCCATCCTGCAGTTTTCAAACTATGGAATATGTGTGTAGGCAGGACTCCTTCCCCAGATGGGTTCTCCCCACCTGACTTTCACCTCGAGCCACTCTGCTGGTCTGTTATATTTATTTGCATGTTCTTAAAAGATTTGACATGAACACAAGGGTCCTGACATGAAGTCTGGAAAAATCACTGATAGAATCCAGTCCTTCCCTTAACAGACGGAGGGAACAGGCCTTCAAAGAACCTACTGAGTCACAGGCTGGTGCTTGGAACAGCTGGGACTGGGGACTCCCCCACAGCAGTGGCTATGCCCCCAAGGGGGCCGGTTACAGTCAAGCCCTGTTATGAGTCAGCCCAGGCTGGGCCATCTCTACTTGAGGACTCACAGAAAGTGAGGAATTCACCAGGCCTGGGGTGGGGGCCAGCCAAACCCCATGCCGTGGGCGTCCTCCACCACTGACCTGAAGCCTGAGAGAGGAGGAGGCCGGGTGGGAGGAGGACTCTCTCTGAAGAACGTATGTCCTCAGAGTAGCCCAGCCCTGGCCACCCACAGCATCACAGCCCAGGCTCAGACTGAGCCAGCTCAGTGTGGGCTCTCTTCCTAAACCCCAGTTACATACCCTTGCACTGAGCAAATGCCCCATCTCTGCCCCCACCCCACCCCGCGCATGCACACACACACACACACACACACACAGGACTTCACTCACCCCGTTGGGCTTAATTTTGCACTCTGCTTTCTTCCAGTCCTTCTTCCGGCAGCTTGTCTGCTGGAGCTTAAATTCCAGCCTCACAAAGGTCCCTGCGGGGAAGGGCTGCCCACAGACAGAGAAAGGCCAGCAGCCAGCTGAGCGATTCCTGGACGTGACCTGTCCCTCCTCCCAACCCCCCCTACCCAGTGAAACAGCACATCTGAGAAGGGGCCTGGGATGTTGGCCTCTCCCTGGAGAACTGGGTACTCATCGAGCGCAAGTGCTTTCCGCACCTGCTTCCTGGGAACATGCTTGTGGCCCTAACCCTCTTCCCTCGCCAGGCGATGCCGCTAACCGTTTCCGTGGCACTGTCCACACCGGTCTCCTTGAAGGCCCACTGAACGGGCGGGTGATTGTGAAATTCTTCCAGGGCCACCTGCAGGCCCCGCTGCTGCGCCGCTGTGAGCTCGGCTCTGCCCAGGCCCACCGCTCCCAGCCACAGGGCCAGAGGCATCAGCAGCTGCCACATGGCGTCACCTCTGTCACCCCGGCCCTGCCAAGAGTGTTCAGTCCTCAGCTCTTCAGGCCAGCCAGCGGAGCCACCAACTCCCTGGCCCAGTAGCTGGGGGGGAGTGTAGGGGAGGGTGCCTGACAGAGCTCTGGGCTGAGGTTGGAGGGACAGGAAGTGGCCCTTCAGTCAGATCCCCCCTGGTATTCCCCTGGTCCTTGCTCTCCTCCCTACCCTGCCCCCCACTGTTCCCTGGGCCCAGCTCAGCCCATGTTTGGCCTTGTCCTGGGTAGGTGCTGAGTTGGCTTTTGTCCTCGGGCCAACAGCCTGGGAAGCCCTCCTGTTGCCCACTCTCACCCTTCCGCCTCACCCTTTTCTGGCCCATTCTTTCTCCCCCACTGTGTCTCTGATCCCCTTTCCTGCCCGCTGCCCTCAGAGCCCCCCTCGGTGTCCCCCACCTCAGCCTCTCCAGGTCTGCTTGTCCCCCAGCACTCTGAGCCTGTGGGCTCCCTCCAGTTCTGGGAAACCTGGCTCTGGCACCCCCTTTGTCCCCCAAGGCTAACTCAAGGGGGAGGGGCAGGATATAGAATGGAGGGCAGCTGGAGGCCGAATATTTTTGGGAGGACGTAAACACATGGGAGGGGCCCAGAGCGGGGTGGGAACCGGGAGGATGTTTAACCCTCCCTGTGCTGGGGCTGCTCCTGATTGTGCCCCTGACCCTAGACGCTGGGGTCTCACTTCAGCCCCATCATGGCTTTCTTCTTTAGGCAGCCTCTCCCTCCCTTAACTTCTTTCGTGGGGCCGTTCCCACCACCCCTCTCCTAGCCTTTCTGATCCTGTCCCCTAATCCATGACTGGGGTTGCTTGAGGCATGGACGCACCCCAAGAACTCTGTGTGGACTGGTGGTCTTAGGACCAGAAAGCTACAGATGTGGAAATGGAGGCCCCCCACAGTGAGAGACATCAGGGTGTTGCCTTATGACAAGGCCTTACAGACGGGTTGACAGATCTCACCCTTGGAGCTGCCCCATTTGGCCTGTCTCCTTCCAACCAGCTGCCTCCCTGGCCCACTCTCCCCTCCTCACCTCCTGTCCTGTGTCTTGGGGTCTCTGCTTCGCTGCTTCCCGTGGCTGACTCTAGGCCAGGCTGTCAGCCTCTTCCTGCACCCCCCCACCTCCGGTCGGCCCCCATCTCCTCCCATTCCCACCCCCTGGGCCCCTCCAGCTCCCAGCCCGCCCAAGGCTCCTCCCCACCCCATTAGGACCGGCCTCCTGGCAGCCAGCCCTCTGAGACCTCCCTCCCATCCACCCACAGGCCTCCCAGCCACAATCTTGCTGTCAGACCTTGACCCCTACCTACCCGGGCCGATCCTGGCTAACCCTGGCCAAGCTGTCCTCCCCTCCCCCTCCCCCTGACCAAAGAGCCCAAGCATTTGGTGGTCTTGGCCCAGTCTCTCCTCCATGGGATGTGGGGCTGCCCTGCCTCCTCCCCCGTCCCTGCCACCCCAGTGCTGCCTCTGAAGGGCTGCCCTCTTTGGCTCCTCCTGGGTGACCAGTCCCCAGCATCCTCACCCACACATTTCAGGAAAGTCTCACCAGAAATACAGACATCTTCAAACCCAGTGAGACCTTGAGGAATCATTCGGCCCCTTCCCCTGCCTCCCAAGCCCTAAAACCACACGGAGAAGGAAGGCATCCCTGTCGGAGATGCATCTGGTATCCAACGACCTCGATAAGCAGCACACGTGTTCAGCCTTGATCCTGCGTGTCCCATCCTTGGTGGTGAGAGATCCAGGGGTCTCACGGGGGTGTTGGGAGCCTGCAGGCACAGCAGAAGGGTGTGATGGAATTCATGAGGCTAGCGTGGGGTGGGGGGAAACTGTCCAAATATTGCTCAACTCCGTGCATCCTGCCACCTCCCTGGCTCCAGGCCCCACGCGAATGGCCCCAAACAGGGTCTCATTTACCTTCCCAAATCCCCAGCGACTGATGGCTGATGATTGGCGCAGATTTTCTCCCCGTCCCTATTCACCCCGGCCATGGATCTCCACAGGGAGCTGACAGCTTCCTTTGCGATGTGCTCTGGGGGCACCAGAAAGACGCTTGGACGACTACCATGGTTCCTTCCGTGCCGTCTTGTAGAACGCGTCATGGGTCTCGTCGGTGGGTGTCTCCTCTCCCATCTTCTTTCTCCTTGTGAATTTATACTTTCTTATTCATTTACCATTGTTCTGATGGAGTTTTGGGAGGGAGTAGGGATAAACACGTGTGTGATCTGCCATGTTTAATCAGAGTCTATGAGTTACTAAAGAAGAAAAATCACTATCTCGCTACTATTTAGGTATAGTATATATATAATTATATATAATATTATATGTATAAAACTGTGTGCCCCTAAAATTTCTATGTTGAGATCATAACCCCAAGTACCTCCAGAATGTGACTGTATTTGGAGGTTTGGACTTTAAAGAGGTAATTGAGGTAAAATGAGGTCAGATGGGGGGTGAAGAGGAAGGACCGATCCAATATGACTAGTGTCCTTATAAGAAGAGATCAGGACACAGAGGGAGGACTGTGTGAAGACACAGGGAAAAGACAGCCACCGACAAGCCAAGGAGAGTAGCTTCAGAAGAACCAACCCTGCCAACACCTTGATATCGGACTTTTGGGCTCAAGAATTGGGAGAATAAGTTTCTCTTGTTTAGACCACCCAGTGTGGACAGTGCTAGCAAAACTACACACACACACAGAGGAGACCCTTTCCTAAGACTAATCAGGTGCTTTGTGATCAAAAGAATGAGGCTAGAATGGCTAATACTAAGTTGAAAAAAATCAAAATGGCCTTTTCGAGAATAAATATATGAATCCTATATTTATCTGGAAAAAAACGTATAAGAAATCAGGATGCCTTTTGTAATGTTTTAACATGGCAGGAAATGAAACTTGAATTTTCATTAGAGGACGTATCTTAACACTAACATATCATTAACGTTTTGAAATTTATAATAACTCTTTCAAGAAAATTCAGCAAACTAATAAGAGGAATTTGCATCTTTATGAAGTACATTTAAACAGTCAGCTTCATGGATGCAAAAATATTTTCCTAAATCAAAGTGGTTGGAAGGCAGGCAGATACCAGGCTGAAGGTCCATCAGATCTCACGGAGTCCGGGAAGCCTCGCTCAGGGATCCACCACTAGATGGAGACAGTGGGCACAGGCTAGGTCCTTCACGCCGCCAGTTCTCTGCCAGTTTTTTCAAATAACAGGCAGTGGAATTATTATTATTTTGGGAGAGAGAGAGAAGGAGCGAGCAGGGAGGGACAGAGGGAGAGGGAGAGAGAGAATCCCAAGCAGCCTCCACACCCAGCTCAGAGCCTGATGCAGGGCTCAGTCTCACAGCCCTGAGATCATGACCTGAGCCAAAATCAGAGTCAGAGGCTTCATTCAACTGACGAAGCCACCCAGGCAGCCCAAGAATTATTTTTCTTACATAGTTGTGGTAGCCTATGGTCGCTTTTTGATTCCTGGTTTAACTGTAAGAACTTCTTTTAACTCCATCCGACCCATACATCATGCTAATTCGTTGCAGTGCTTTTATCTGCCATTCGCCCATTCGTTAGAACTGCTCCCCGGCGCAGGCGCAGATAATAAGCAGCATCTCCGCCAGTGGCAGGCGCGTAGAGCAGTTTAGATGCTGCGAAATTACACACTTCCCAAATGTTCTTTTGAGAATGAATTTTATTTTGTATATTGTTTGTCAGATGTAGTAATGTAATAGAATGTTACCATGTGTAGTCAAATGTGCTATATTGTTGTCACTTCTAATAACATCCCCGAAATAAACCTTCTTAAATCATGTTCAGAGGAAACTCTCTTCTCATGTTTGAAGACAGCTGAGGCCAACCACTTCTGAGCACATTCGAGACCTCAGCGGCCAGCTCTGAAGGCACCAAATTTAACTGTGACCCAGATTGGGTCTTGGAGTCCTTGAGGAGGCTCTGAGTTGAAACCAAGTTTACATTCTGACTCACCACGTGAGGTTATCTGAGAAGGGTCTGGGCAGGCGCGAGCTAGGGTTGGAGGTGGCATTTCTGTGCCGTGGCGACGCGGACAGAGGGCGTTTGTGCACAGCGGCACGTGCCACCGGCGACAATGAAGCACTTGCAACTACCCCTGCTTCTGCCAAACTGCGAAGACCCCACAGAGGTTCCGTTTAGAATTTCCCTGGTGTTTCCAAATCAAGCTTGGCTTTTAGATTTTAAACCAAGAATGGATACACACAAGGCTTCTCAATCCATCTTTTGAATTAAGTTGAGGAAGACACAACTGATGCCAGTCTGGAGTAGAAAAAGACGTAGCATCATAATCATAGATGAGATTGGACTTTGAAAGGGTAAAAATGTCGATCTCTAGGTAAAGTCAAGTACCTTCTCTCTTGGCTGAGACGCTGCAATGGTTTGTGGCCGCATTTCCTGGTGGCATAGGGTCCCGAGAGCAAATCACCAAGCAGTGGTAACCGTGGTCTCCAGAGTGTCGGGCGCCCTCCTCCCCCTGAGCTGCGGTCCCCTCAGAGCCAGAAGTTCCTCAAAGGTGCTCGCATTCCTGTCATTCTAGAATAATGTTCCAGATAAAAGAATGTTAGATAAAAGAATGCTGCCTACAGTCAGAGTCCTTGAAGGAGGAGAGCTACAGACTCAAGTTTTCTTCTAAATGTCTTCTTCTTTGCCTCACTCACATACTGACTGGAATTCTCCTATGAGGAAAAGTGGTATTTTTCTCTCACCCGAAGGTCTATCAGACTCCCACCCTCTGCTTAACAAGCAGGGAAGAGACTTTGAAGTTTGCGAGTAAACGATGGTCCGGACTGTGTGGTCTAATCCAGTTCTCTCCCTGTGGGCTCAAGCTCTCCCATGTCCTTATTCATTTGGCCCACGGACACTTGCTGAGTTCCTGTCACGGACCTGACGCCCTTCTAGAAGCTGGCTGCAGTAGAAAAGACAGGCCAGATCCCTGCTTTCCGGCGACATGAGCTATGCACAGCAGTAAAGTAGGGGAGCTAGGAGGGGATGGGGTCGGAGTAGGTGGTGGGCTGATGACGACCCAAATCCCTGCTCAGGTCCCAGTGGTTGCAGTCCGTGAATGTTACCTTATATGGCAAAGGGGACTGCGGATGTGAGCTGGCTAAGAGCTTTGAAATGGGGAGATCACGTTGGGGAACTATAACTGAAAACAAAATCTCCTACCAACCCAGAAAGCTCTCTGCAAAGGCAGAAAAGAAAGAAAACAGTTTTATTATCCAATAAGCACAAAAGCAGAAAGAGAGGCGCATCACAGGCAGCCCGCTGAGAGATCAGGAAAGCAGAAGGAGATCTCCCTGGTTCCACAGCGCAGCAGATGCCGCCCGCTGTACACGGTCTCCAGCTAGAGCCTAACTCGTCCTCAGCAAGAGGACTTGCGTCACCCGGAGTTCATCCTAAACTCACCTGGCCATTGGGGTGGCCGCCTGTGTTTGCTAATTGCCTTGCTCCCAAGGAACAGGGCGCGTCTCCTATCTTTAGGACAGGAGACAGTTCTGCAGCTTGGAGCCGGGCGCCCGCGGAAGTCAGGCCCCCACCCACGCTCCCGTGGGTCCCTGTCTTCCTCGGTGTTTACATTTCAAGGAGGTGGCTCCCAGGGCCTTGGAGGGAGGGGGGGTGTGTGTAAAATGAACGCGTGTGGTCTTCAGCCACCAGATCTGAGGTGGCTTGTCACGGCAGCCACGGGAGACTCCTGCGGGTGGGGGTGCGGAGAGGAGAGGCTCACTGGGAAGCTCGTTTTGAGGGGAGGATCCTTGAGCCTGAATCAGAAGGAAGCAATGAGTGAACGCTATAAAGATCTGCAGGTAGAGCTTTCTAGGCAGAGGGAACAGCCTCCGCAAAGGCCTTTGGGGGGACCGGGCTACTGAGGCTGGGCAGCGTCCAGCCGGACCTCGGAGGCGCCCAGTACAGAGGCTGGTGCGGTCAGACCAGGTGGAACCTTAGAAGCCCCAGCAGCCGTCTGCGGGGTTCTCAAACAGAACTGCGCTGTGTTTAAGAGGACCATGCTGGCCCAGGCTGGGGAGGGCCTGGGGCGGCGGGAGGGGCTGCACAGGGCTGGCGGCAGGGGGGTGCAGCCGGGAGGCAGCCAGGTACTCTACCTGGTTTCCTTTTGACCAACCCTGTGCTTTTCCTTTTAGAAGAACAGACTCCTGGAACTAGATATGCAACAGCAGAGAGTCTGGTGCAGTCTTCTGGGGGTGACATTTGCTCTCGGTCTGGGGCTGCTCTTACAGGGGTCCTTGCCATGCACAAGGAGGACCACTGTGATCGTTTCCTGGGGAGTTTCCATGCCAGCTAGCAAGATCCCTTCGCCAGAGATGCCAGCCTGGGGCACTCAGGGCCTTCCTCAGTGGGGGCGGCGGCCGCTTTCTCCCCAGGTCTAGGCCTGGAGGGCTCAGGATGGAGGGCTGCCTGAGCACCTGCAAGGGGCCAGCAGGCGTGACCTCCACACAGCTCAGCGTGGGACCGTTCTGCCTCCTCCCCGCACTGTGAGGTTTCCCATCTGCCTGCAGGATGCTGTCTGAAGCTGGACTTAACAATTGTGAGTTGCATTAGAGTGAAGTTCTGTCTTCTCGCTTGCTTCTTACTCTCCTCCAGCTTTTCAACAGTCATGCATTCAAGGTTTATCAACAAGTACTTGGTTTTGGGGCACCAGGGTGGGTCAGTTGGTTGAGCGTCTGACTTCGGCTCAGGTCATGATCCCAGGGTCCTGGGATCGAGCCCCACATCGGGCTCCCTGCTCAGTGGGGACCCTGCTTCTCCCTCTCCCGCTGCTTGTGCTCTCTCCCTCTGTCAAATAAATAAATACAATCTTACAAAAACAAAAACAAAAACCCCCAAGTACTTGGTTTTTATTTCCTATTAAGTACTACCCCAAGAAAGATTTCCATTGCTAAACTGGGCTAAACGTCCTCTCGACGTCCTTTCACGTTGTGGGAAAACAGCACGGACCATTTCCGCGTGGCTCATGATGAGGACCAGCACGTGGCCCAGTGGCAGATGGCAGACACTGACTCAGTATTTGTTGGATGTGCAGTAGTCCTGTGGGGAGCACTGGGGCAGCGTATCCGCGAGAGGTGGGTGCAGATACAGGACTGCTTCTACGCTATACTCGGTCCTCTTCATAGAGCATTTCTGGAGACGTTGCTCCCTCATGCCCTGGTGTGCCCACCTGCTTTGCCATCTAAACCAGTAGTGGGGGCCAGGCACGGCTGGAGGGCAAGAGGATCCTCCCAGAGCCCCTGTCAATTTTTGCTGTCTGGCGGGTTCTCAACCCGGTGCAGACCTACCATTCTCTGGCAAGCATGTCAGAGCGGAAACGATCTCCACTGGGTTCGGCCATTTGGCTGGCTGCCGTGCCACCCCCCCCCATCCTCCTCGAAGGCATATTGGGGGGGCGGATTCCCAAATACCAAGGCCTGGAATTCCTGGCTGCCATAAGGGCTTGGGAATCCCTCACAACGCCTGTGTCCCTTTCCCTTCTGCAGCGTGAAGGCCGTGTCATTTCCTTTGGCTATGCCCAGAGAGGAAGGAACAGCTGCAGGTGGCTAACTCCTGATTGCACGGAAGACACTTCTAGTGGGGGCCAGGGAGGGAGGGAGTGGTTTTTGGACTTAAGGGAGGAGCCTTTTGGCTAAGAGAGGCTGCTTACCAACAGATGAAGATACTCTGGGGGTCCATGAAAGGAATTCCACTTTGAAGGTGCTGGCGGGAAGGAAGTGTTGGACGTGCCATGTTTACTTGTGAACTGCTGGGTATCTCACAATTTTTCTGTGCTGGGCCCAGCACTTGGTGCTTTGCCCACACATACGACTTTAGTGGAGAAGAGTAGGGCTGGTTTCCTGTCAACTCCTATCTAGCTGTGTGGCCCTGGGTAAATTCCTCAACCTCTCTTGAGTCTCAGTTGTTTCGTTTGTAAAATGAAGACTAGAAGAGTATGTTTTCTAGGGCTGTAGAGGGGATTGAGATGTGTATACGAGGAGTTTATCACCATGCCTGACACAAGATAAGGACTCCCTACATATTAACTATCCTTACTAAGTACTTAGGTAAAAACTAGACTATCTTAGGGGCACCTGCATGGCTCAGTTGTTTAAGTGTCTGACTCTTGATCTCAGGCCAGGTCTTGATCTCAGGGCTGTGAGTTCAAGTCCCCATGCTGGGCTCCACGCTGTGTGTGGAAGCTACTTAAAAAAACAACAACAAAAAACTAGAGTATCTTCTGAATCTACCGATAGAGAAATCCATTCTTGTAACCATCAAATTTGACATACATTGTATAATATGCAATATGCTATGAACATATTTTCTGAACCCCAAAACTCATGATCTAACAAAAGTTTTTCTTTTCGTATTTGTGAATTTTATTATTTAAAAAGTACAAAACTTATACATTTAATCTACAAATAGAAACCTTGACTGTGAGAGATAAAATAAGACCTGAATAAATGAGGGGACATGAATCTTAAATCTTCAAATGGATTTTAAAATATTGACAAGAAAAAATTTAAAAATATTCGACAAATTCTAAATTTGGAAGAATAAATGAGTGATTGTAGCCAAGACAATTTTTGGGGGGGAAAAGGAATCTGTGTGTAGGGGGAGTACTTATACTATTAGATATTAAAACTTATTTTCTGTGATAAAAATACACATAAATTTTAATATAATTTAATATTAAAATTTTTAAAATAAAATTTAATTTGGGGAGCTGTGGCTGCTCTACATATGACACCAAAGGCAGAAACCATAAAAGCCTTTTACTTTATAAGATACGAACCCCCAAATAATATGAAATAAAACCAATTTCCCAACTTTAAAAAATGGACAAATAAAGTGAGCAAAGGGACATAAGCAAATTCCCAAAAAAGAAAATACAAACAGGCAATAAATATGTGAAAATACAAGCCAGCTAACTAGTAATCTAGGAAATGATATTCAAAACAATGAGAAATAATGACTTTAAATTTGAAAAAATAGCCTTCGTTGTCAAGGATCTGGAAAAATGGGCATTTTTCAAGGGAAAGCTGATATTTTTCCTGGAAGATAATTTAGAAATACTTGCCTTTGATCCATCAGTTTCCCAGTCCCCGAATTTTAAAATCAGCCCTGTGCAAAAAAAGATGAATCTCTAATGGTCTAGAAAACCAAGAAAGTTTACTTGTACATTTATGCTGCCATTAAAAGTCACGTCCTAAGAGAATATCTAATAAAATAGGAGAAAATTCACAATATTGTTAGCGAAAAGGGCAGAATACATTTTTGCAACTCATTATCCCAATTACGTCAGACATGCATAGATAAGCATAGAAAAACACCGGAGGAGACATACCAAAATTTGAAGTGTAATTGACTCTAGGAGCTCAAAAGTATGAGAGATTTTTATATTCTTTTCTGATAGAACCGATGCAACAGATCTGTGTTTTAAAAATGATTGCACAATTAACATCGACTCTGTTGAAAAGCATAAAAGTACATGACATTGTACTAGCCTCGGAAAACCCAGGAAGTGTTTGTATAGCCACGGCCACCTGCTCGGCGGTGAGTCACGGGCGCAGGCTCGCACCTGCCTCCGCGCTCGCCGACCCGCTGCTCCGCGGTTCCAAGCGAAATGCCCGGGGCGAGAGCGGCCCCTGGGCCAGGCCCCGCGCCACCGGCCACGGGAAGCCGGGAACGCCTGCTCGTGGTAATTTCTGGAATAGGGGTTATTCTCTTTCTAAAGTTCAGGCGGTCGGGCCTTTCCTTTCTCCACTTGTGAACAAATCAGAAGCCAGACTTTCGGGACAGCCGCGCCGCCCCCCACCAGGGGCATTTCGGAGCTGCAGCGCGGCCAGAGGTCGAGGTGGCCGGCGGCGGCCGCAGCAGTGGAGGGGTGGCCCGGGGACGGGGAGCGCCCTCTCGGAGGAAGCCAGCAAGGCCGGGTCTAGCCGAGGGACCGCGGTCCGGCCACGCGGTCGCGCAGGGACGCGCGTCCTCCGCCGGGACAAAGGGTCGGGAAACTTGAGCCGGGCCTGTCCCGGAAAATCCGGGCTGCGGTCGCCATGGCTACGGAGCCGGGCTCCGGGCGGCCGCCCCCCGGCCCAGCCCGCGAGGGGGCGCTGGGAGGGGGGCGCGGAGGGGACGGGCCGCGCCGCCCGCCCCGCCCCGCCCTCCGGCCGCGGCCGCCGGCCCCAGCCCGCGACTGACCCTCGGCAGCTCCTGTAGTCACGTGGCGCTGGGAACCGGCGGGGGGGCTGGGCCCGGGCCTGGCAGTTGTGAACTCGAACCTGCCGCTGTCGCCGCGCGGGGTGGGGAGCGCGGCCGCCGGCGCCGGCGTTCCGGCCTCATGGACGCGCGACGCGCCTCCGCGCACCCCGCCGGAGAGGTTCGTCCCGGGCAGGGCGCGGGGTTCCACGCGGGCCCGAGGCGGGCGGCCCTACCTGCCGGGCGCGTGACTGTGTGTGCGCTGTGTGGGGGGGACAGTGCTGGACCGAATGGGGGGGCGAGCCCGCGCACCTGCGCACAGGCTTCGCGAGGTGCGCTCTGCGTGGGGACCCGAAAGGGCCCACTCGGGGTGCGCGGAGCCGTGTGTCCACGGCGTGGTCGGGGGACACGCGCGAAAACAAAAGGGGGTTGTGGGGTCTCCACGACCTTTTTGCCATTCAGAGGCGCAAGGGGATTGTGACCGAGACCTGGCCACACTAGCTCGCCCTACGCAGCCCCTTGGGAACCGGGCCTGGAATTCCTGTTGGGAGGAGGGTGGGGGAAGGGGAGCCAGCAGGGATTCCAGAGTTTCTGCCGTCAGCCGGCCTTTGGCCATCAGCATGGAGAATTCATGCTGTGACCTTACCCGTGGAGGAAATGACCCCCGAACGCTGTCGTGTACTTCCTTGGTGAAGGGGGCACATTCATTTATTAATCCAGTATCCATTAAGGTTACTCGGCCGCTCGGGGTGTGGGGCTTGGGTGGGGGAGGGGGTTGTGGCTGGCGAGGACACAAAGATGACTGCCCTGGAGGAGCTCAGAGCCTCATGCGTGTTTTCTCTCCCCTCCCCGCAGGTAAGGCTGGCCTCTCTGCACTCAGAGGTCTGAGCTCTGCCATGGGGGTAGGGGTGTCTTTACTGCTGCAGTTTTCTCTGACATCTGGGGGCTACCAGAGTGTGGGCGGAAGCCGGCGCTACAGCCGCAGAAGTATCCCCAGGAACATCCCCAGGAGGAGCTGGAAAAAGCCTCATCTCCAGCTCCACGGTCTCCAGGGTAGAGTCTGGCCTTCCTTGTTGGGTTCCCAAACCATTCCACAGCCCCAGTGCTAAGATCTCCTCATCCTGGAGGAAGGAAGTCACCTGTAGGGGGAAAGGATCACATTCCCACGTCAGCGTCTTCCCTGTGCTCTGACTGGCCATGGGGAATGAGTTGTGTCTGAGCTCCTCAAGAGGAAGGAGTTCGGCTCTAGGGAATTCAGGAGGATGTGTCTGGAGTTTGCAAGCCGGTAGTGAAGGTCCATTAGGAGGCTAACCACCACCCACCCCTCAGTGGCTGCAGGACGCGCTCCTGGAGGAATCTGGGCTCCCCAGCACCGTGGAAGAGCGGAATGTGGGGCAGCCCCTGGTGGGGTTGGGGCATGACCTGGCAGGGGACAGGGATTACAGTCTTGTCTTTCCTCCCCCTCTCTTGCCCCATTGGTAATCCCTATCACCCCAAGGGAGGCAGGGATCTGGGCCCCCAAGGGTAGCCTGCTGTAGGTGTTCCTTGGATTCGGGAGAGCTTTCCTTCCCGCGATGTCCTAATCATGTGTGTGGGTAGAGGAGGGCAGGCAGGCAGAGTGTGGGCACAGTCTGGACAGGTAGTGGCCTGGCCTTACGCAGCTCTGCAAGTAGCATCTAGCACTGCCCTCCTGTTCCCCAGAAGCGCTGCTCTCTCCTGCTCTCCAGGCTTCTGCCCTGAGCGACTGAGGATAGGGAGGCCAAATACGTTCCCGTGTGGTGTGATTAGAGCCCAGGAGAGGATAGATACGATAAAGGCTGTAGGAGTTTCTTTTCTGTGGGAACTTTACAAACCCAGGTGTTTTAGAGGCAAGAACACTGGCCTGGGAGTTTAGAAGACCTGTCCTCTGGTCTTGGTTCTGCTGTTGGTTTACTGTGTCCCCTCGGGCAAGCCCCCCCCTTTTTTTTTTTTTTAAGATTTTATTTATTTATTAGACGGACAGCCAGAGAGAGAGGGAACACAAGCAGGGGGAGTGGGAGAGGAAGAAGCAGGCTCCTAGCGGAGGAGCCTGATGCGGGGCTCGATCCCGGAACGCTGGGATCACGCGCTGAGCCGAAGGCAGACGCTTAACGACTGAGCCACCCAGGCGCCCCAAGCCCCCCTCCTTTTTATGCCTCAAAGTTGCTTCATCTGTCAAACTGGGAGCTTCATGTCTGCTTGTCCCGCCTCACTGTTGCTGTGAAGCTCAAATGTAGCGGCAGGAAATACTAGAAAGGAGCAGTGGCAGCAGGGAAGCACTTGTGAAAAGCCTAAAGCACCATAGGGAGAGAGGTGACTACGTTCTCTGGTGAGTCCGAAGGCAGGAATGTTTGTGCAGCCAACTCTGGAGTGTTTACTCCATGCCAGACACGGAGTGACTGGCATGAGGGGGGATTCCAAGAAGCGTCAGAGTTCCTCCCTCCTGGTAGTTTCCAGGGTTAGTAAATACTTAAATACACTTGCAGTGGTTTCTAGAAGCGCAAGATTGAAATGATGTAGAACATACAAGGAAATAGAAGAATAGTCCAGATTCAAGGGCTCTAGGCGTTCAGAGAGACGAGCTCCTCTCGGGCCTGGGGTCGGCCAGGGAGGAACTGGGGCAGGATAAATTGATCTCCAGAGTGACACTCCTTTTCCACCCTCAGCACAGGAAGAACTCATGCTGGAACGTCGCTGCAAGGGCCCCCTGGCCATGGGCCCCGCCCAGCCCAAGGTCTCTGGGCCCTCCCAGAAGTTGCCCCAGACCCTGGAGAAGGAGCCCCACGGGCTGAGGTTACGAGGCACTTCCGTGGCCCAGTCAGGCAGCCAAGCCCCCAGTAGGGCCCACCGCTGTGCCCACTGTCGAAGGCACTTCCCGGGCTGGGTGGCCCTGTGGCTTCACAGCCGGCACTGCCAGGCCCGGCTGCCCCTGCCCTGTCCTGAATGTGGCCGTCGCTTCCGACATGCCCCCTTCTTGGCACTGCACTGTCAGGTCCATGCCGCTGCCACCCCAGATCTGGGCTTTGCCTGCCACCTCTGCAGGCAGAGCTTCCGAGGCTGGGTGGCCCTGGTTCTGCATCTGCGGGCCCACTCGGCTGCAAAGCGGCCCATCGCCTGTCCTGAATGTGAGAGACGCTTCTGGCGACGAAAGCAGCTTCGAGCTCACGTGCGGAGGTGCCACCCCCCGGCTCCGGAGGCCCGGCCCTTCATATGTGGCAACTGTGGCCGGAGCTTTGCCCAGTGGGACCAGCTAGTCGCTCACAAGCGGGTTCACGTAGCCGAGGCCCTGGAGGAGGCCGCAGCCAAGGCTCTCGGGCCTCGGCCTAGGGGCCGCCCGGCTGTGACCGCCCCCCGACCTGGTGGAGACGCGGTCGACCGCCCCTTCCAGTGTGCCTGCTGCGGCAAGCGCTTTCGGCACAAGCCCAACTTGATCGCCCACCGCCGAGTGCACACGGGCGAGCGGCCCCACCAGTGCCCCGAATGCGGGAAGCGCTTCACCAATAAGCCCTACCTGACCTCACACCGGCGCATCCACACAGGCGAGAAGCCCTACCCGTGCACAGAGTGCGGGCGCCGCTTCCGCCACAAACCCAACCTGCTGTCTCACAGCAAGATCCACAAGCGGTCCGAAGGGTCTGCCCAGGGCGCCCCCGGCTCGGGCAGCCCCCAGCTTCCGGCCGGCCCCCTGGAGGCCTCGTCTGAGCCCCCCGCCGAGGCCCCGCTGAAAGCTGCCCGGGAGCGTGCGCCGGAGCCTCTGCTGGAGGCCCCGGGAGCGCCCCCGCCCGACGCTGCGGCCGCGCCCCCGTCCCTCTTCAGCTGCGAGGACTGCGGCCGGAGCTTCCGGCTGGAGCGCTTCCTGCGGGCCCACCAGCGGCAGCACACCGGGGAGCGGCCCTTCACCTGCTCCGAGTGCGGGAAGAACTTCGGCAAGAAGACCCACCTGGTGGCGCACTCCCGGGTGCACTCGGGCGAGCGGCCCTTCGCCTGCGAGGAGTGCGGGCGCCGCTTCTCCCAGGGCAGCCACCTGGCGGCCCACCGGCGCGACCACGCCCCCGAGCGGCCCTTCGTCTGCCCGGACTGCGGCAAGGCTTTCCGCCACAAGCCCTACCTGGCGGCCCACCGGCGCATCCACACTGGCGAGAAGCCCTACGTCTGCCCAGACTGCGGCAAAGCCTTCAGCCAGAAGTCCAACCTGGTGTCCCATCGGCGCATCCACACGGGCGAGCGCCCCTATGCCTGCCCCGACTGCGACCGGAGCTTCAGCCAGAAGTCCAATCTCATCACCCACCGGAAGAGCCACATCCGGGACGGCGCATTCTGCTGCGCCATCTGTGGCCAGACCTTTGACGACGAGGAGAAGCTCCTGGCCCATCAGAAGAAGCATGATGTCTGAGAGGGCAGGGGCTGCGGAGGCCGAGGAAGGGGGGGCCCGGGCGTCATTTACGCGAGAGTGTTGCCGTGGGCCTGGGCCTTGGGCGAGGGGCCTGTGTTGCTGCTGGTGTAGGCGAGGGGTGGGAGAGCAGCCAGTGAGCTGCGCCCTGTTAGAGACGGAGGTCCAGCCCCCGGCCGCCAGGGAAACCACTCGCAGAGCACGGGACTCCGGCCTCCAGCTGGTGTTCCCTAAGGTTCTGTCCTGACTGTCCCGTGCCCTGGAAAAGTAGCAATAGCAGCTCCACCTACCCCTTAGAGCCCTCCAGCTGGAGGGGCCACCAGGGGCTAGGAAGACCCTTCCCCCCTGGTGTTAACGCCTTAATGTCCTTGTCTTTTATTATGAGTTCCTTCAGCTCGTTTTTTGGAAGTAGGTGTGGTACAGTCCTTAGTAAATGAGCACTTGGGAGGAAAAGTGGACCAGCTGGCTGTACACCCGGGAGAACCTGCTGGCCTTGTTAGACAGCACCTGGGCCTTTTCCAGCACAGAGAGGTGAGGCCGCGCTGCTCTAACCGGTCCCACCCCGTCCCCTTCCTCCTGCCCCTGCGTAGGCACCGGGACTCAGAGAGACCCATCTACTGTTAGCACTCAGCTCCACTCCCCCTCCCTGAGGTCCACGCACCACCCTCCCAGCGCTTCGAGCATCCCCTGGACACAGCAGCACTGTGTCCAGGCTTTTGTCTGAACACCCCCACCCTCCACTCGTTCCAGAACTTGACATGGTGGAAAGGACTGCCCCATTGATAATGGAGGGTCGGCTGACAGGCAGAAAGGGGCAAGTTTCCTCTTCCACATTTCCAGGTTATGGATGCCCAGCCCCTGCTTGAACACTTAGGTGACAGGGAGTCCCCACCTCCTGAGGCCCTGGTTCTATTGTAGGATAATTCTAATTGTTAGAAATTCTTCCTTATAATGAATGGAATCTGCTCTCCTGTAATTTCTACCTATTGGGCCTTGTTCTGTTCTCTGGAATGAAACAGAACAACCACTTACCCTCCTTTTCAAACTAGAGAATAAAGATTTGGTTTTAGAGCTGGTGGCTGAGTGTTCCTTTCTCCTGGGGAGCTGTGTAGTTTGAAAGAAGGGCAGCATGCTCTGCTCTGGGCTGGGGGGAGGGCGGTGGAGGAGGGGTGCTGGTCAAGGGACAAGTGCCCCCACTTGGGCTCCTTTGCACCCTGCTTTCAGTTCTTCCCCAGGGGAGGCCAGGCACACCCCGCGGGTGGGACTAGTTCTGCAGGGACTTAGCTTTCTGTGGGGTCAGACCAGCCAGGGGCCAATTATCAGGAGGAAAAGGTCTGATTTGAATGTTCTGCAGTGTCTTCCTGGCTGGCCCGCTGGTGCTTCCCTGCACTGGCCGTTTCATACACATTTGAGTGCCTATTCTTGACGGGTATCAGTAGGCCCTTTTCCTGCCGGTTCCAGTAATTTTCGCAGAGATCCAGCACCTAGCACACCGTGCATAGTAACAACCACAATTTGTTTATGGGAGTGGCGCCTTGCAAAGGAGGTTACCTAAATTATTTCACATAATCCCCGCGTGGTAGGTACTTCTTATACAGATGAAAACATTTGCTCAAGGTCATATAACTGGCAATCACCAGAGGCAGCTTAAACCCAGGTCTCTCTCACTCCTGGAACGTGTGGTCTTGACCACTGCCACGTGTTTGTTGGGTGAATGGAGTATGCTGCTGCTTTGGTGACGATAATTATTAAATGCCTACCATGCTTGATGTTGTGATGGCAACTGGGGACTCAGCAAGATAAGACCCTGTTTTTACCTCTAAGAGGCCCAAGTCTGGGGAGGACGTGTCTGTGTACACAAAGAATGAGCAGGGGGCGATGGACAGGGGTGAGTGGGGCTCCAGGTGTGTAGAATGGCAGCAGACAGCTTCCAAATTTCATATTGGTTGAAGCCACTTCACGCCTTCATGGGGCCACTTAAAAACCTGTATAGTTAATGGCAAATTATCTTTCGGAGACTAGAAGCATTGACTCAAGAATGCCGTACGTCAGTATGTCTCTTTCAGGGAATTTAGGGCTTCAAGGGAAGGGGAACAATGCTTTTTGGGGGGCAGGAAAGTAGGTCAACGTCTGGGGATGATGGGCAGGGAGCAGGAGCCAGGTCCTCAGGCATCTAAGGTTTGTACTTCGGGGTTGGGGAAAAGGATGATGGAGAGGGAATCTGACCAGGGTGCCTGACTTTGAAAGATCACCTTTAAAGGAAATGCTTGGGGGTGGGGAAGGCTGGCATTGGTTTTTTCCTAGTGCTGTGCTGCACCTGTTTTTGGGTAGAGATGGCTAGAAGTCCAAAATTCAGGGAAAGCCACAGAAGTGGCCTTGAGGGGGCTGGTAAAGCTGGGACAGTGAACTTGTCCATAGGTCCTTCCTGGGTCCCTCAGAGGACCTGGTGGTTCCCAAGTCCTTGCTCAGTATGGCACATGCTGACAGTAGTCTTGAGGGAGGAACTGCTCAGGTTGGAGGGGTCATAGTTCTGGTGACAGGAGCTACACTGCTGTTCTGAGGATCCAGGGTTTTTTCCCCCCTTTTTTCTTCTACAATTATAAACGTTCTCAATTATCTTGTCAAAATTTAATAATGCATACTTTTTTTTTTAATGTGGAAGTCTTTCATTCCCCTCCCTCCCCGTTCTGTCTTTTCTCTCTCTCTTTTTTCTTAATGTAAATAGGATCCCAGATGTGCTTCATTCTTTCCGTCCTTGAAATACCCTTGGTTATGAAATGCCAATCCGGAGAAGTCTTTCACTCTGTAGAGGAGGAAACATACCCAGAGAAAAGTGGGTTTTCTCACTCGTAACCAGTGGCAGATCTGGAACTAGAATACTGGAATTCCACAAGCCTTTGGTAAACCTCCAGTAGGCATTCTAGAAAATAAAGAGGTGAACGGGATTCTTTAAAAAAAAATTGACGGCCTAGAGGTATCTGACCTCTGTGTAGACTTTTATACTTTACAAATGTTTACACAGACAACAGAACAAATTTGGGTCCTGCAAAAGTCTGGAAAGGTAAGTATGTAACTAGGAAATTACTCTTTCACAGATAAGTCAAAGTCCAGAGACAGAAAAACTGCACAGAAGTTAGTAGCAAAACCGACAGAATCTCAGCGGGACAGTGTCTATTGTCCTGAGGCCAAACAATAGCCGGGCCCACCGCAAATGCTTAGCAGGTGGCTACCGATTCATTAGAATGAGGTCCACCAGCTTCTTGTAGGTTAGTAGGAAGTCTCAGAGAGAGAGGCCAGCTTCTGTTTTTATCAGCCTCAAGTCCCAAAGGCAGTTTCTAAGCAGCTCCAGAGAGAATCCTGCCAGTGGGAGTTGACCTAGCTGGCTTGAGGTAGCAGTGTGAGGACTCTTATTGGCATAAAGGAGCATTTGCTTCCAATTCGTGTGGGTAGAAGAGAAAATTCTCTTTTCTGAAGATCTCCAGGAGCACTCAAGACCCTCCTTGGCCGTCTGGACCCTGCCTCTAAATCAGCAGTGACACTCCATCGAGGAACGTGACCTCTTCAGACCGCCGTTTCCTGACGAGAAAGCGAGGGGGTGGATTTAATGAGGTCTCCGTCTCTCTCGTAGAGACCCCAGGATCTTTTATCGGGCGCCCACGACGTGCCTGGCGCCGCGTGGGGTACAGAGGGCGATTTCTCTCGGGTCGCGGGAGACAAGTACAGCTTCTCACCCTAACACTTGGTGTACTGTAGTGCCAAGTGCCACCATGTCACATGTACACTCGAGTGTGAGCGTCAGAGTGGGGTTCGTGCGTCCTGTTCTCCCGATCCCGGCGCCAAGAGCGGTGCGGGCGCGCCCCGGAGCCGGAGGAGAGTTGCGGAATGACGGGATCGATCTGAGAGCGCGTCCGCGGGGCCAGAGCCAGAGGGAGAGCCCGGCGGAGCGGAAGAACAGGGTGCCGCGGCGCCGACCGGTCACCAGCACCCGGCCTCGCCCTCGCTCCTCCTCCCCTCGGAGCCCTGGACTCGGCTCCCGCGCCAGCGGCCAAAGCGTTAACGCCGCGCGGGGCCCCGCGAGGCCCAGCGGGCAGCGGGGTCAGCCCGCCCACCAGGGCTATTGGCTCAGGAGAACAAAGGGGCCGCCCCGCGGGCTTCTCCGATAGGGCAGAGCTGGTCATCTGAGCGGCGCAGCCAATCAGGCGGCGGGACGGCCCCGGGGATGGCCAGGCCCGTTAGCCAATCAGAGGGAAGGCGCCCGCCCCGCCTGTCCCGGGACTGGCAGGGCCGGGGAGCCCAGTGCCCAAGTCGCCCCGGGGTGGCAGTTCCCGTTAACCTTAACCACAAAGTCAAGGTATTTATTCCCGTCCCCTCCCTCCGAGTCCCTCCGAATCCGGGCGGGAGGGGCGTGCGGAGGGACGGACCGTGCTGTGGGGCCAGCGCCCGGCCCGCTCCTCCCGCGCTGCCCCCACCCAGCCTCGGGCTGGCGGCGGCCTCGGGGGTCTCGCGGTCCCCTGAGCCCCTGGCACTGCGGCCCCGAACTTTCTCCGCCCCCACACAGCCCCTGGGGAAGGGGGTCGTGCGTGGGAGGGGGCTGCAGGCCGGGGCAGAGAGCAGGAGGGGGGCCGTGAGAGCGGGAGGGACGGGGTGGTGAGCGGGGGGCTGACCCCTGGTCCCTTTGGCGCGTTTTGCCCAAGCTTTGCCCCTATGTTCGCGGCTGTGTCAGCTGTGTCAGAAAGACCGAGCTTTTGGAGGGCAGGAACCCCAGTGCTCGCCGCACAGTGACACAGAGTAGGTGCTTAATAAATGATTAAGTGAGTGGGCATAAAGATTGGGAGTGCGAACAATGAGAGGGAAGACCACAGAAATTGAAAATGCGTGTGTGTGTGTGTGTGTGTGTGTGTGTGTGTGTGGTGTGTTGGGGGGGGGGCTCCATTCCAGGAAAATGGGCACAGGAGTCAAGACCTCAGTGGGGGTGGGGGTAGGAGCCGGGGGCTTCTTCCCCTGTAAAAGTGGAGGATAACGGAGATGCTGCCTCCTCCAGTCCTTTGGGCGGGGTGGAGCCTGGAGTGGGTCCTGGTCAGCCAGACCTGGGGCTGGGTGTGGTCAGAGCCCAGGAGCTTGAGACTGGCTGATGTCCGGGCTCCACTATTAGCTATTCTTTTTGGGTCCCTGTGTTCATCTGTAAAACGAAGCGATTAGAGGATATTAGTCTCCTTTCAACTCTAAGGTTCCATGATTCTGTGTTTCTAATCCGTTTTGAACTTAAATTTCTGTATTGTGTTTATTAAAATTTTTGTTAATGGTTTACAGCACATGGGACCTTCGGCTGGATGTTGGGGAGACAGAAATACTCCGTGTTAAGATGTTTACAGTCTTGTTGTGGAGAGAGATACATTATTATACTATGTACATGGTATCAGGCTGAGTGGGTATACCAGGTCAGACAGAGAAGGGCCCCTAACTGAGCGTTGCATATCCAAAAAGGCTTCCCGCTAAGAGGGATCCCTGGTCTAGGCTGGGCAGGGAAGAGCTGGGCAAGAGTCTTCCAAGACTGGTCACGGGCCAGCCAAAATGCTTCAAGGTCAGGGAGTCACATGCTGGGACAATGGGGAGCTGGGAGGCAGGAGAAGCCAGCAGAGGCCGGGTTCTAAATGGTCTTGCCAAGAAATTTTTAGCTGAACCTGGAAGTGCTGGGGACCCATTGGGAAGTATTTTAAGCAAAGTAGTAACCTGTCCTCATTGTAATTTTAGGGTAATTGCTTTGAGTTCTGGATGATAAATGGATTGGCGGGGGAAGATAACCTATAAAACGAGTACATTCTTTGGGCAAGAAGCAGTGAGGCCTGAACTGAGGTGGGGCAGTAGGAGATCTTGGAAGTATTAAAAACAGCACTGGTATGACTTACCGATGTGTGCATTGTGACAATTGCACTCTGAGGTGGTGGAAGGTGGTGGTGGTTTTGAGAGGCCTGAAGATCACTGTCCCCCTGGAGAGGCAAGGACTACCCAGGACAAAGTGCAGAGCTTGGTGGAGGTGGGCCGACCCCTGCACCTGCCTCCCTGGCGAGGGTTAAGCTGAGGAATCCAACATTTCCCTGTGCGGCGGTGGCTGGTGGCTGGGAGGGAAGAGCGTGGTCAGAGTGTGCAGAGGGGGACCTTAGGTCTAACTCTCTATGAGGCAAGGGATATCACCTCTGGGCTTTGCGTCCCTCCCCTCATCCGGCAAGCGGGTGGGTGGGTGGGGGCACTCCTTACCCTTTCCAAGCTCTTTCGAACAAAGCAAGGGTTAGAAAGTGGTTACAAATGAAAATGTGGCATCTGATCAGTGTTGTTAGCAGTCAGTTTCATCTCTTGTCTTCGGATCAGGTCATGAGGGGTCCCCAGGCCCTGGCGGGCTTCTGAGTCTTAGACCTTGGGGCTGAGGAATGTGGGTGCTGCTCTCTCCTCTAAAGGGAGATGGGTGAGCAGAGACTGGGGATGTGGAGGCCACGGGTGAGGGACAGGCATAGGGATAGGGAGGTGGGGTGGGGCAGTCCCAGCAAAGGGGTGAATGCTGGGCTGGTGGAGGCAGAAGTCCTGGAAGGAGGTGTTTCTGAAACTGGCCTGGGGTTAGATCACGGACCTCCGGGACGGGGCAGGCATGATAGGATAAGCGGCTGCCCTGGCTGCCCCGGCCGTCCGTGGACCTGGTTCCCCAGGGATCCCTGGTGGATCACCAGGGATCCTGATGTCACTAAACTGGGCTGTTCTTGCCAGGCGGCCCTGAGATACAGTTCGTATAATGTGGGAGGCAAGGAGAGGGTGACGGCAATGTGGTGACCTAAAAATACTTTGTCTTGCACTTTGTGTTTCCCGGAGTCCTTTCACTCCGTTTCCCCCCCTTGCTTGATAGGACAATTCCATCCATAGGAATAAGTGTTATTATTTTCGAAATAATAATTTAATAATTTCTGTGGAATAATGGCCCGCCCTTTCCCCTTGCTCCTCTGACCCCTCTCCTAGGACTTAGGACCACAGTGTTTGGGAGACCAAGGTCTGAAGGTGCTGGAGGAGTAGAAGAAGGGGAAGGGGCGGAGCTCGGATGAAAGGCCACAGTGGGAGGTGCCCAGAACACCTGATCGGGTGCTGAGTGTGATCTGGGGAAGCCGGGGAGGAGGGAGGCGTTCTTGAGGAGCAGGGCAGGTGAGAAGAGAGGAAGCTGGGTTGGAGGCTCTGGAGGGGCTGGGGAGTCTTCTGGGAGTCGTAGAAGGACGTTGGGCATGCTCATGCTGGGGTGAGGGATGGAGGTGGGCCTCCAGGCGGTGGAGGCGACCCTTCCTTGGTCTGAGCTGAGACCCCTGGGCCTGCTTGTCTGTCTGTGGGCCCAGGGCCATATAGGGAAGCAGGTCTCCTGGGGCTCGGGCAGCAGCTGCGCTGTTTCTTCTAACATTTTAAAGCCACTGGTTTGTGTGTCCTTCTTGGTCACACACTGTGGATGAGAGGAGGGTGGGAGGTCTGATGTGTCGAGGGACTTGATACCTGGAGAGAGCAGACTATCCAGAGGCCAGCCAGAACACAACCCCAGGGCACAGGCCTTGTACAGGAGTGGCATTTGTGGGACTGGCCTCGGGGGAGGGCCTGGTGGCTTTGGAACAGGTCCTGGGAGACAGGATACACTGCCCCCTTCCCCTCAGTGAAGCTGAGGCTTTGAGCCTTAGGCCAGCAGAAGCGTCCAAGGCTTCTAGCCCAGCCCCCATGCCTGGCGCTCAGGCCCCCCAGCCTCCGGCCCTGCTTTCCTTACCACCGTCCATGCAGCCCCCTCCACTCCTACCCTGTTAGGCACCTGAACCAGCCCAGAGCCCCCCCCAGGGCTGTTGGGGTCCCGTGACCTGCCATCCAAGGAGCTGTGCACGGCCTTGAGATGGTTCCAACAGGAGAATAGTGCACACCCTCTTCCTCCTGCCAGGCCCGCTCACATCGGGGAGCGGAGTTTGGGGTGACTGTGTGGGCAGTGGGGGCCTCTGAAGATTCTGAAGCAGCTGGAGGAGTGAAGGTTTAGGAAGAGTGAGCAGCAGCGGCCGGAGAGGGCGTAGGGAATGGGGAGTGGGTGGTTCTCAGTCCGTAGGGGTGGGAGAGAGACGTGGCTGGTTTGTAGGCTCCGGGGAGTGCCGTGCGCTGCAGGGTCTCATCCAGTGCTCGAGAAACCTGGGGGGCAGGCCTTTTCAGTCACCTTCACCTTAGGAACCCGAGGTCCAGAGGTAAAGTGATTTGTCAGCCACCGGTGGCTTAGAACTCAGGGGCCCCATTCCCAGTCTAGGTGTGACATGGGCTTGAGGAGAGGGGCAGCCTTTGGGAGTGGACTTTGTTGAGGGGCCAGCCGTGTGGGGCTTAGGTTCCCAGGGGAAAGGGTCTGCTGCTTCCTCTGGGGCTAGACCCCCTGCAGGCCCGGGAGGGGTCTCTCGCTGCTTCGGGCTTGCCCAGCAGATTCCAGTTCTCTGTCCGTGGCTTTCTGTACCAGGCCAACTCCTCCCCAGCCAGCCGCAGCCCTGGCTGGCCCCGTGCCGTCCCCCGCCCCCAGCACGGGTGACCTAACAGGTGACTGTCCCCCATCATACCACCTCGCTTCCGTCTCCCTGAGTTCCCTTTCTTGGAGCAGTGGGCAGCTGGGAGCGTAATTGTGTCACACACAGACCCACGTTTCTGGTTTTGCGAGCGCGCTGTGTGGTATTGGTATTTCTGTGGTTCGCGCCTGCGCGCGCTGGTTTCTGCAGGTCTGCAGGTGTATCTCTGGGTTTCTAAAGGCCTCAGTTTCTCCGTACTTTGCATATGGTTTTGCAGCTCTTCTCTTATGTACGAGCGTCTCTGTATTTTTGCGCCCCTGAACCTCGGTTTACCGAGCTGTGTTAGATGTTAGATACGTTTCTGGATGTGTTAGTGTGTGCGTTTCGCGTTTGCGTCAGTTTCTTCGCAGATGCCTGTAATCGCATGTTGTAAATGAAGACACCCCCTGACAGTAACTGCAATTGGGTTCCCAGGCAGAAAACACCATCACCTTGTCCCAAGATAGTTGTCATCAGGGGCCAAGGACTGGGGCCAGAGGAGCCCTCTTTACTCCACCATTCATTCATTCACTCATTCATTCAATATACAGGTGCACCTCGGAGATATTGCAGTAAAGCAAATACTGTGATAAAGCGAATCAAGTGAGTTTTTTGGTCTCTCAGTGCACACGAGTTATGTTTACACGATACAGCATCTAGGACGTGGGCAACAGCATTATGTCTCCAGTGATAATGTACGTGCCTTCATTAAAAAATACTTTATTGCCACACCCTGCTGGCCATCATCGGGGCTTGCCACAGGTCATAATCACGGATCACAGATCACCCTTAGCAAATATAGTAATACTGAAAAAGTTTGAAATATCGCGAGAATTACCAAAATGTGACACAGAGACACGAAGGGAGCAAATGCTGTTGGAAAAAAATTGTGCCAGTAAACTTGCTCAGTGCAGTTTGGCCACAGACCTTCAGTTTGTTAAAAAAAAAAAAAAAAAAAAAAGTAACGTCTGCGAAGTGCAAGAAAGCGAGGTGTGCCTGTCAATGGAGCAAGGCTGCTGCCCTCCCGGAGCTTACAGTCTAGTGCAGCGCCATCCACTGGAGCTCCGAGAGCATAGGCATGTCCTCTGCTGTCCTGGTAGCTCGGGGTCCATGAGGCTTTAGAGGACTTGAAATGTGGCCAGTGTGATTGAGAAACTGAATTTAAAATTTAATTAATGTAAACTTGAATAATCACGTGTGGGTATAGAAGCCAGACCCCTGAAAGTAGGGATGGGTAGTTTAAGGTTTGGTAAGTCCTGTACTTTCTTCTAGGAGGCGACATTGTTCCTGAGAAGGAGCTCTGGCGGGGGCAGGTTGACCCCAGTTTGGTTCTGGCTCTATTTCTTACCAGCTGTGTGACCTTGAACAAATGACTTAACTTCTCAGAGCCGTGGTTCCTCAGCTGTAATTGGTTGGGAAGGAAGAAACGGGAGATGCCTGCTCAGTGTTCTGTGCACAGTGGTGCTCAGCAGACAGTGGCTCTCTCCCTGTCCATACCAGAGTCTCGGCTGAGCAGTCCTCTTTCCACGACCAGATCAATGTCAAGATCTCAGGAATGTCCCCTATGCCCCTCAAAAAATGAGGTTAGGAGAGGAAGAACCTCGGCCCCTAGGGAGCACTCTGAGCTCATCCCCCCAGGGTGGAGGCTGGCTGGAGCCTGAGCAGGGCCACCCCCTTACAAATGCTGTCCTGGGCCACAGTCTTGAGTCTGGTCCCGGGCATCTGACCTGTGTGAGCCAGCGCAGTGGGTCAGGGCAAGGAGGTGAGAAGTGGGGCCTGCCCGAAGGGAACCGGGAACTCTCCAGGAAAGAAAGCTGGGAGCGGCCCAGGCAGATTAGAGCATGGGGGGGGCGAGGGTGGGAGGCTGGGTGGGTGGGCTGTGCACTGTGGACCAGGTGGGTCAGACCCGCTGAGGGGTGGGAAAGATGTGGTTACTGGAAAGGTAGGCCGTTCGGGAAGCATGGCATCCTCATTGGCATGGCAAAGGGGATCAGCTTGACGTGGAGGGGGCATTTGGGAAGAGGACCCCCTGCCCGCGGTTTCCTGTGGGGTCAAGGAGCTGTTGGTGTAGGGGAGCAGTGGTGGCTGGTGAGGACCTGGGTGTGGGCCCGGTGGGAGCTCACGGCTGAGAAGGGCCTGGGAGCTGGGCCTTTGGCCGTAGTTCGGGGAGATGCCAAGGATAAAGAGTTCCAGGGGCCATGTCCCTGCACTGCCCCTCCCATCTGCGGCCTTTCTCTTCACCCCAGCTGCTGTCCGCTCCCCTCCCTGCCCCCAGGATTCTGCTGAGAGCAAAGCCCCTTTGTTACCTTCCCCTGCCCCCAGACCTCACCACCTGCTGCCGGGCACAATCCTCGCTTTGTGTGGTCTGGCAGTTGTCCTCCAGCTGCCCCCTGGAGGCCTCTCGTGGAGAGGGCTCCCACCCCAACTGCAGCCTGACTCAGTGGGGAGGGCCAGGCCCAGAGCCAGGTGCTGGGAAGGGGGAGGTGACCGGGGCATTGTCCCGAGACCCATCCCCTGTGTGTGTCCCACACTGCATAGAACTTGCTGGGCCAGGAGGGGAGAGGTCACTGGAGACTGGGGTGAGGGCCCTGCATGATAGGCCAAGCGACCTTCGGAGACTCAGTGTGGGCACTGTCGGGGGTGCTGGATTGGTCTCATTGCCTTCTGTGTCAGCCAGGCGCATTTTGCTGGGCATCCTGCATGTCAGGCCAGGTCGGGTGACCGTGGGTCAGGGACAGTGGGTGAGTGGCGGCTAAGAAGGGGCCTGCAGGGCAGCGTAGCAGGGTGGAGGCAGAAGAAGAGGGAACGAGAGAAAAGGTGCAGCTTGGGGGGGCAGACACGTGGCCACAGGCAGACACTTCCCTCTGTTCGGCTTTCTCAGAGTTTTACCTGCAGTACACCTGCTGGCCTGTTTTTAGACACATTCCACCTGAGCACGCAGTTGGAGGTGGGCACTCAAGACATGGGGGCCTGCCCCCCATTCCTGTCTTCTGTGCCTCTTCTGTGCCCTGCCTCTCATTTCTTACTACTTCCCCTTGGGCCCATGGGGGTCCCCTTCCCTCTGTTCCCACTCCTGAGCTTACTGGGACCATGTTCCAAGACCTGGTGTGGCTGGGACAGAAGTTCCCAGGGACACAGGGAGCTGCTCTGTAGCTCACTGTGAATAATTCACCAAGAACTGAAGCCTTTCTGCCACCTGAGCTGATTTTTAGGTCCTAATACCCCTCGGAAGACAAAATGGATGAAGTAGGACCTATTTGATTGGGCTCAAGAGGCCCGTTGTGTAGCAACCTGGAGGGAAGAGGTGGTGCCAAGGCAGGAGTATCAGCATCCATCCACCCATTCATCCATCTGTCCATCCATCCGTCCATTCATCCATCCATCCATCCATCCATCCTTCCATCCACCCATCCTTCCGTCCATCCATCCATCCATCAGTCCATCCACCGACCATCCATCCATCCACCCATCAATCCATCCATCTGTCCATCCACCCACCCATCCATCTGTCCATCCATCCGTCAGTCCATCATCCGTCCGTCCATCATCCGTCCATCCATCCATCCACCCATCCATCCATTTGTCCATCCATCCACCCATCCATCCATTTGTCCATATTCACTCATCCATCCATCCATCCGTCCATCATCCATCTGTCCATCCATCTGTCCATCTATCCATCCATCCATCCATCCATCCGTCCATCTGTCCGTCCGTCCATCCACCCATCCATCCATCCATCCATCCACCCACCCATCCGTCCGTCCATCCATCCATCCGTCCATCCATCCACCCACCCATCTGTCCATCCATCCACCCATCCATCCATCAGCATCCATCGGGGCCTTCCCGCTGGGCCTTTCCCTCCCCTCTTCCTCCCTGCCTGCTTTTTCTCTGCACCACAAGCAGGTTTTAGCCATCTGTAAGAAACCACAGTAGGGGTGCATAGCAGACCCCTTTTGGGGAAATAGAATTAAAAACAAAGTCTCCTGCCAACTCAGAAAAGCTCCCCACAAAAGGAGGAGAGAAAGAGAAGCTTTTTTTTTTTTTTTTAACTGAATAAGCATGAATACAGAAAGAGAGGCACATCACAGGCAGCCCGCTGAGAGATCAGGAAAGCAGAAGGAGATCTCCCTGGTTCCACAGCCCAGCAGATGCCGCCCGCTGTACACGGTCTCCAGCTAGAGCCTAACTCGTCCTCAGCAAGAGGACTTCCCCGATGGCACCGTGCGTCACCTGGAGTTCATCCTAAACTCACCTGGCCATTGGGGTGGCCGCCTGTGTTTGCTAATTGCCTTGCTCCCAAGGAACAGGGCGCGTCTCCTATCTTTAGGACAGGAGACAGTTCTGCAGCTTGGAGCCGGGCGCCCGCGGAAGTCAGGCCCCACCCACGCTCCCGTGGGTCCCTGTCTCCCTCGGTGTTTACATTTCAAGGAGGTGGCTCCCAGGGCCTTGGAGGGAGGCCCGGGTTGTAAAGCTGGCAAGAGGCTTTGTAGCTTTTGAAAAGATTTACATGCCTCTCAAAGGGGCAGAGAAAAATTTACAACGACGACTTTTCTCAAGTAAATGCCCTAAGAGAAAAGGGCAGGAGTTTCTTTCCCTTTTTGCCCCAGGGAAAATGATATTTCTCTTTTTTAAATGCATATTTGCCCTTCTACCCCTGCCCCCACCTCTCTTGGCAGGGCCCAGATTCCCAGCCTGGGTCCCTGCCCTCCAACCCCCCAGGGTGGCTGTTGGAAGGGGACCTGGGAGAGGGGAGGCGGATGCCCTTGGGATGGGGTGTCTTGAGGGCCGGAAGTGGAGAGCAAGAGGAGATGGGTTTTCCTGAGGTGGCTGAGCCCCTGTGCGGGGAAGAAAGCCCTGTGACCTGGAGAAGCCCCACTGTAGCAGCGGGGGAGCCGAGCGTCTGGGCTGTGTGGGGCCGGTGCCACAGATCCTCACTCGGGCCTTGGCAAGTGGGCACTAGGGGGGTACAGGCATGTGAAACAAGATCCCTGTCCTTAGGGGAGGCAGCCCACGGCACTGTGTGCAGAAAATGAACCCCCCGGCTGCAGCATCCCCCCTCTGCTGAGTGCAGGTCAGCCAGCCGGCCAGTCAGGCCACACAGCACCGGGAGTGCCCTTGGGGTGGGGGCTCTCTCCCAGGCCCTGGACATTCAGCAGCGAGCATGGAAAAGTCCTGTCTTCTCGAAAGATGACGGGATACGCAGACAAGTAAATACCATGTCAGGTGGTGAAAAGCGTCAAGGAGGAATGTGAAGTGGGGTTAGGGTTGTGACAGGGAAGGCCACTCGGAGGAGGGGGCATTGAGGCGGAGACTGAAAGGCGAGGGGCATGCAGGGATCTGGGGAAGGGCACCCTACGCAGAGGGGCAGCCAGTGGAGCCTGGGGCCCCCCAGCTGACCTGTCCCTGACAATGAGCCAGTCAGGACGTGCCTAAAACCTTGAGCATTAAAACAAGGAAAAAAGATGAGCCCCAGATTGGTGAACTCTTTCACGGGTCCCCCAGATGGCTTGTGTGTGATCTTGCATGCAATAGGGACGGGAGGGGACTTTGAAGGAGAGGGGCCGGTGGTTTTGGAGGGCCAGTCCTGCCTTCCGGGGTGTCTCCACGACCACTCAGGCGGGTGTCAGGCTTAGCTGAGTTTCCTGGGGTGCACCTCTCACCCTGACCCTGCTGATATTGAGCCCATGGGCTTGAGGCTCTGGTCAGGAGTTAGAAGAGCTGGGGCCTCCCCCGGCGTCACCATTCAGCTGCCTCGGTGACTCGGGGCATGTCAGAGGCCCTCCCTGGCCTCAGTTTCCTCCTCATAAAATGGGAATAATGCCTATTTTACCTGTGTGTACAATTTTACAAAAGCCCTGCACTTTCAACTGAGGTCAGGGACAGAGAAGCTCTTGAAAAAGAGGGAACATGTTCTGTGAGGTGGCAGGAGGGCGGGGGGCCCCATTTGGTCCTTGTCCCACTGGCCAGCTCTCCTTCCTCTGCCCCCTTCTCACCCACAGACGGCAGGGCAAGCGTGGTGCTCGGAAGGCCTCCGCCGATGGAGTGTGGCCCGGCTGGCGCGAGCACAGGTAAGGGAGCGCAGGGACAGGTGGGAACCCACTGCGCCCTCCTCCGCCAGGCCCGTCTTCCCCGCCCTGTCCCCGTCCTGCCCCTGAGTGTGAGGCGCTGCCCTCACTAGGAGCCTGTGGGCTGTAGAACTGCAGAGCGGGACCAGGAGGTGGAAGGTTATGTCAAAGAAGGCAAAGAAGACAGACTTTGGGAGCTAAGAAAATGACAAAAGGCCACCGTGCCTTGCTAGGCAAGGGGACGCGCACACACCCGTGCAGAAAGCCAGGCGGGAGGGTGAGTGAGGCCTTTGCTAACTGCTGGCGGTCACTCTGATCCAACATTGAAAACCAGCACTCCGGGTAAGACGATCCCTGTGGGGTTTTGATCAGGAAAGTGCCTTCAGTTTGGTCCCTGAGAGCTTCCTGGTGTCACTCAGAGTTCACAGGCCGTGGGAGGAGACAGGCAGGCAGTTTCGGTGTCCACCAGGCAGGTTCTGCTGTGAGCGGAGATCCTGTGTGCTCGGCACGAGCCCCCCAGCCCCCAGCACCCCCGGCCTCCTCGCCACCCTGCTGTCGACTGGCTCTGGTCCTGGGAGAGGGGGCGAGGCCCGTCCCTGGGAATGCCGCCCCTTGGCTCAGTGACTCTGGTTTCTTTACCCCCCTCCCCTCCAGGGCCTTGCCCCACGGACCCCAGAGCCCCCACCTTCCCAGGATAATCATCACAATGAACCTAAGATGGAGGCAAAAATCAGGCAGTAGGGTGATAAAGGAATGAAGCATCCAGCTCAGAGGGGGCAGGAGGATCCATGGACACCGTGCATCCTGGGGCCGGGTCCTGATGCAGACTTTAGGGAGCACAGTCACCCCACTTCCCAGTCCAGCTCCCCACCACTGCCATGTCACTTCGAAGGCTGGGAGCCCCTGGGTGTGTGTGTGTGAGAGAGAGTGAGAGATGCTGACGTTACCATAATTACAGTAAAACCGAGGACAGATGGTTCCAGACGTTTTAGCAGAAGGAACCTTTTCCCAGGGAAACTTATAAGCAGACTCCCAGTTCAGGCATGAGAAATGGGGTCAGCCAGGGCCCTCTCCCCCACCCCTGGCAGCTTCTGAGGTGCCCTGGAGTCTTAGGGAAGAGGTGGAAGACCACCGGCTTTGATGCTGGAGGACGGAGGCACTGGGGGGCTGGATGCCCCTGGGGCTGCAGCCACGGTCTTGCCAGGTCTGGGCCTTCCACAGGCTCACAGCACCTGCCGACCAGGCTTAGGGAGGGAGGGACTCTTCCTGGGTGACCAAAGTTCTCAGATAATTACAAGTTTACCTCTTTTAAGCACCTTTTAATTTCTATTTATTTTGTGTGTTTTTTCTTTTGTGGTGAAATATACACAACATGAAATTTACCATTTCAGCCACGTCTAAGTGTACAAGCCAGTGGTTTTAAGTACAGTCACACGGTTGTGCAAACACCACCATCTCCAGAGCATTTTCATCACCCCAGAAACTGTCCCCAATGAGCAATAGCTTCGCATTTAGCAGCTTTCTATTTTTCCTGAACCATCTAGAATTTTTTAAAAAAATTATCCTTTTTGTGATGACGGAGGAGCTGAACCTTTGTTTTAGGACTCCTTCGACAGGCAGGCCAAGGCCTGTTTTCCTTGTGTTAATACCTCAGCCCCGAGGTAAGGTGTCCCTGATGACCAAGGACCCCATGTACGTACTTCAGAGGGGCCTATACACGCACAACCCAGGCACTTGTGTCTGCTCTGGGCCGGGTAGCATTGGACAGGAATGTTCTCTGGGCTTTGAGGCCAGGCCCATCTTTTTGGCTGGAGAGGGTGAGCCTTCCCAGCCATCAGCCACCATGATGAATATCAAGGTCAGGTTTAATCGGAGCAAGGCAGTGACTTTTGTGGGGCTCTGGGGCATTAATTGGGACCCTGTCACTTGGGGACAGTGATGTCCCGCTTACCTGAGTATATTTTGGATTCACTACCTGATCGCCGGTTTGGACACCTATTCTGTTAAATATACTTCTGCTGGCCAACATTTCAGGGCATCTAAAGAAACCTCTTAGAGTCAAGTAAACTCATTACAAATGGGTAGTTCAATTCTTGCCAATGTGCAGTTTAAATCACCACTTTCATCGACAAATTATGACTCCTGCTAAAATGCTTTCTCACAACCAAGCACCTGGCGAGGCCTTCTGGGGTCGTGTCGCCAGTTGGGAAACTGGCCCCTCACAGGTGGGCCCCCACCCTTCCACCCCATCCCGCGGTCACCACATCCCTTTCCGTGTCCTCATGGTGGCCAGTGAGGCAGAGGAGGGGGGCAGGGCTCTTTGGCCCTAGAACCAAAGGCCACCAGATTCTAAGTGAGGTTTTCTTTTTCTTTTTTATTTTTTTATTTTTTTATTTTTTTTTTTTAAAGATTTATTTATGTGACAGAGAGACAGCCAGCGAGAGAGGGAACACAGCAGGGGAGTGAGAGAGGAAGAAGCAGGCTCCCAGCGGAGGAGCCCGATGTGGGACTCGATCCCGGAACGCCGGGATCACGCCCTGAGCCGAAGGCAGACGCTTTAACGACTGCGCTACCCAGGCGCCCCTTCTTTTTATTTCTTAAAGTGTTTTAAAGATTTTAAAATTCTGATATTTGAGTATTTTCACAAAAATTCAAACAATGCAGATATTAAGATTTTAAAATTCTAATACTTGAATATTCTCATACACATTCAAACAGTGCAGATAAAGTGAGGGTCCCCTTTGACATCTGCCATCTGGTCCTCGTATTGTCCACATCGTCTGCAGGGCGCCCACCGTCAGGCTTCAGTGTGGACCGTCCGGAGCGTGTGCATGTCTGTACATGGAGAGCTAGCCTGTTAGTTTTCACAAATTGGGTCAGATGACTGATCGTTGTTTTTCAATTGATTTTTTGTTTTCTCTGCAAATGTTTTAGAATCTTCCCATCAGCGTGTATACGGCTGCGTGGCATTTTTTTCGGTTGCTGCCTACTATTCCATATTATGAAGGGAGCGATCATTTTGTGGGACTGTTACTGATGGGCAATTAGACTGTTCTCCAGCTTTTGCTAATTACAGATAGCACTGCCGTAAATGCTTGTGGACATTGCTCTGTACACTCCTGTGTCAGTATTTATTAGGTTGAACGCCCAGGGTGAAACTGTTGGGTGGAGGAAGTGGAAGTTTCGATACATTCATAATTTTAATAAGCACTGTCAAATTGTTCTCCAAGAAGTCGGAAGTAGTTCATGCCCCCAGCACACCCACGGAGACACTTGTTCTAGAAACATCTGTGTGCAGGTTTCTGTGTGGACGGTTTGCAACTCCTTCGGGAACATACCCAAGGGAGTGATTGCTTATCGTATGGAAAGAGTATGTTTCATTTTGTCAGGAACTGACAAGCTGGCTTCCAAAGTGGCCGCACCGTTCTGCATTCCCAGCAGCAGCGGGTGACGGTTCCCGCATCTCCCCAGCCTCGCTAACATCCAGTTTTGGCAGTATTCTGGGTTTTGCCCATCCCATAGATGTGTAGTGGTAGTGTTTTATGTTTATTTTTATTTTTATTCATTCATTCATTCATTTTTTAGTGGTAGTATTTTAGCTTTCAATGTTGTATAAGCCAAATTCTTCCTTGCTCATTTTTAGAATTTTCTGGATGGTCTATGCACATCAGAAATTTTGTAATTCACTTAATTAGGATGGCACTGGATTTAAACATTGTTTTGGAGTGAAGAGCTTCCTTCCTTCTCATCTAGGACTATGATGTATCAGCCCTTTTAGTTACATTTTCTTTATCCTTTCAATAACATTTAAGAGTGTCCTTGATGTAAGTTATGTATGTATGTTAGGTCTATTCCCAGTTATTTTATAGCTTTTATTGCCATTTTTTAAAAGTTATGAGTTTTTATATGTTTTTGTATCTGGCAAGCTTGCTGAAACTTTTTAAAAGATTATTTATTTGAGAGAGAGAGAGAGAGAGGGCAGTGGGGAGGGGCAGAGGGAGAGAGAGAATCCTGAAGCAGACTCCTGGCTGAGCGCGGAGCCCGATGCAGGCCTCGATCCCAGGACCCTGAGATCACGACCCGAGCTGAAATCAAGAGTCTGCCGCTTAACCCACTGAGCCACCCAGGCGCCCTGCTGAAACTCTTTTATTTCTAATATTGTCAGTAGATTCTCTTGCACATTCCATGTTAATGATTATCAGCAAATGACACTTTTCTTTTCCCTTCCAATATTTATGTCTATTTTTCTTTTCTCCCCCTACTTTGGTAGCTCCTCCAGGACGACGTTGGAGAGTGGCAGTGACCGCGAGCATCAGCTTGTTCCTAACCTGAGCGGGCTTTTCATGCCTCGCCCTTCGTTATACCATTTGCTGCCGTTTCTAGAATGGCTTCTTTGTCAGCCTAAGAAAGTTTCCTCATAGGCCTGGTTTGCTGAGAGCTTCCTTCCTCCTCCCTCTATCCCTTCTTCCTTCTCTCCCTCCAGAAATGATGGTGGACTTGAGCATATGACATTTTTACATGGATTGAGATTGTGTCAGGTTGTTCTTGTTCAGAAAGCCAATGTCAGGAACTATATTGAGCCATCTTCGCTTTCCTGGGAGGATCGCAGCAAGGTCATGATATGTTGTTCTTTTAATGCTGCTGAATCTGCTTTGCCAATGGTTTTGCTTGTTTGTTTCTGGTGTCTACTTTCAAATGCTAAACCTATAATATCCTGCCTGCTCTGCCCTTGTCTTGTTGACACGGGGTCATGCCAGCCTGTGGCTCCCTCCCCGGCTAGTCACTGTCACAGTTTATGTGCGCTTCGGGTAACCCTTCCCTTCGAGTTTTAGTACAACCTGTCTTTACGGTTAAGAGGCCTGTTACCCACTTTTGAGGTAGAATGTTAGCTTTCTTTTCTGTCTCTTTTAGGACGTGTGTTTTTTTTTTTCTTCTCCACCTCCCCCTCTTCTCGAGTCACTTTTGTTAATTTATATTGTCTCACAGAATCATCCATTGTATATAGATTTTTCAAATTGATACAACATTTATGCATTAGTGTTTTAGGATTTTCAGAATCCTTTTTACATCTCTATGTTCCCTTTACCCTATAGTCTCTGCTTTTTTTTTTTTTTTAAAGATTTTATTTATTTATTCGATAGAGATAGAGACAGCCAGCGAGAGAGGGAACACAGCAGGGGGAGTGGGAGAGGAAGAAGCAGGCTCCTAGCGGAAGAGCCTGATGTGGGGCTCGATCCCATAACGCCGGGATCACACCCTGAGCCGAAGGCAGACGCTTAACCGCTGAGCCACCCAGGCACCCCTATAGTCTCTGCTTTTTATCTATTAATTCCTTCCTCCTACTTCCCTTGGGTTTATTTTGTTGTCTTTTAAATATCAGAACTCATTTAGAATTTCTCTTTTTTGTTCACAGCTGTTTTATTTCACCTACTTTTTACTAAATGTAAACTTTTTGTTGACGTATAACACAGAAAAGTGCACAGATCATAAGCTCTGTACATTCTGACAAAGTGAACATATGCATGAAACCAGCACCCAGATCGAGAGAGGGAACAGTGGGGCGCCTGGGTGGCTCTGTCCCTCAAGCTCCCGACTCTTGATTTCAGCTCAGGTCCTGATCTCTCGGGCTCCAAGGAGCCTGCTTAAGATTCTCTCCCTCAGGGCGCCTGGGTGGCTCAGGCGTTAAGCATCTGCCTTCGGCTCAGGGCCTGATTCAGGAGTCCTGGGATCGAGCCTCACATCAGGCTCCTCTGCTATGAGCCTGCTTCTTCCTCTCCCACTCCCCCTGCTTGTGTTCCCTCTCTTGCTGGCTGTCTCTCTCTCTGTCAAATAAATAAATAAAATCTTAAAAAAAAAAGATTCTCTCCCTCTTCCTCTGCCCCCCCTCCCCCGCTTGGGCTCTCTCTTCCTTAAAAAAAAAAAGACAAAACACCCAAACGTTGCCAGCCCCCCTCAGGCCCCCTTTCCAACCACTGTGCCATCCGCAGGCAGCAGTTTCCTGACATCTAACTCAGCTGTTAGTTTTGCCAGCTTTTGCCCTTCCCGTAAGTGGACTCCTACAGTCCGTGTGCAGTGTCTGTAGCGGGTCTCTTCCATCGTGGCTTCAGTCCGTGAGCAAGGGGGACAAAGCACCCCTGTAGACCCGAGCTCGCTGTAAGAGGTAGGTCCGTAGCCGTGTGGCAGGGGACTCCTGAGACTGATGTAGGAGGGCTTAGGAAGGGCAGGACAGCACCTATTCTGGGTGCTCAGTCGTTTCCGGCCTACTTTCTGGTTCTTGGTTTTGTGGAAGGACGGTGAAGTTGCCAAACAGCCCAGGTGGAGGAAGGTGAGGCGCTCAGGCCGGGTCGCTGCTGTGGGGAGAGCCTGGCCATGAAATGGAGCCTGGTCTCCCCAGCACTGGGGGACTGGGCATGCACTCACTCAGCAAGCTCCCAGCACATGGATCCTCTTAGAAAAACAATGAGAAGCTTTGAAGCTTGGCCATTTTCTGCTTTTCCCTGGGTGGGAAGACCGTTCTTGTATCTTGGGGGCCTCCGGTTGGAGAAGGCGGGGCAGCAGGTGTGGCCTTGGAACAGCAGCTTCTCCTCCTTTCTTGTACTTTTTCTTCTCCACGTCCCAAGTTTCCCTTTCTCTGACTGTTCTACCTCTCCTCTCCTCTTTCTCCCGCCTGGTGTCCTCTTACACCCTCTCTTCTGCATCCTTTCCTCCCCTCGAATTTTCTGTGCTCGGCCCTCCCAGCACTTCTTTTCCTCACCCCAGGGGGCAGTGAGTGACTCTCCCGTCCTCTCTCCCTTTGCCTCTGGCAGGAGATGGGCTGGTGATGAAGATCAAGCAGGAGAAGCCGGAGTGGATGCTGCAGACTCTGGTGCCGCAGGCCGTGCTTTCCGAGAAGGATAAGGAAAACATTTTCCAGCAGCATCGGGGCCTCCCGCCATGCCAGACCATGGGGAAGCCTCGGGCCTTGGGGGGACAGGAGGAGTCTGGGGGTCCAAGGTGGGCCCCTCCCACTGAGCAGGCCGAGGCGCTGGCAGGCCGGGCCCTTTCTGCCGGCGAGGGTCACTTTGTGTGCCTGGACTGCGGGAAGAGGTTCAGCTGGTGGTCGTCCCTGAAGATCCACCAGCGCACCCACACCGGGGAGAAGCCGTACCTGTGCGGCAAGTGCGGCAAGAGCTTCAGCCAGAAGCCCAACCTGGCGCGCCACCAGCGGCACCACACGGGCGAGCGCCCCTTCTGCTGCCCCGAGTGCGCGAGGCGCTTTAGCCAGAAGCAGCACCTGCTCAAGCACCAGAAGACCCACTCGCGGCCCGCCACCCACTCGTGCCCCGAGTGCGCGCGCTGCTTCCGCCACCAGGTGGGCCTCCGCATCCACCAGCGCGCGCACGCCCGGGACCGCCAGGGCGCCCGCGCCGGGCTGCAGGAGTTGCTGCGGGACGCCGCTGCCCGCCGGGGGTGTCGCCTGCGGCCCGGGCCGCCGCGGGGCCGCCCCGAGTGGGCCTGGCTGGGGCTCTGCCAGGGCTGGTGGCGCCAGGCGGGGGCCCGGGCCGCGGTCGCCGCCGCCGCCGCCCCGGGGCCGGGCGAGCAGCGCCAGTTCATCTGCAACGAGTGCGGCAAGAGCTTCACGTGGTGGTCGTCCCTGAACATCCACCAGCGCATCCACACGGGCGAGCGGCCCTACCCGTGCCCGGAGTGCGGCCGTCGCTTCAGCCAGAAGCCCAACCTGACGCGGCACCTGCGCAACCACACGGGCGAGCGGCCGCACCCCTGCCTGCACTGCGGCCGCAGCTTCCGCCAGAAGCAGCACCTGCTCAAGCACCAGCGCACGCACCTGCCCGGCGCCCAGGCTGCGCGCTGCCCCAGCTGCGGCCAGAGCTGCCCGAGCCGCGCGGCACTGCGGGCCCACCAGCGCGCGCACGCCGCCCCCGCCGCCGAGACGCCGCGCCCTGGGCCAGCCGTGCGGGACGCGATTCCGCGCTCCGAGCCGCAGGCCGAGGCGGCCCCGGGCCTGGCGGCGCCGCCGCGCCACCTCCAGCCGGCGCGGGGCCTGGGGGCCGTGCCGTGGGGCCGGGCGCGGGCCGGCCTGAGCGCGCCGGGCGAGCCCCGCCAGTTCATCTGCAACGAGTGCGGCAAGAGCTTCTCGTGGTGGTCGGCGCTCACCATCCACCAGCGCATCCACACGGGCGAGCGGCCCTACCCGTGCCCGGAGTGCGGTCGCCGCTTCAGCCAGAAGCCCAACCTGACGCGGCACCGACGCAACCACACCGGCGAGCGGCCCTACCTGTGCTCCGCGTGCGGCCGTGGCTTCAGCCAGAAGCAGCACCTGCTGAAGCACCAGCGCGTGCACCGCGGGGCCCTGGCGCCCACCCCCAGCGCCAAGGATCAGGCGCTTTAGTGCGCCGGACCTTAGGGGACACGCGGTGGGGGTGGGAGGGGATGTTTGTGGGAGTGCCGTGGCCAGAAATGGTGGTTTCTACAACCCCTGGGGTAGAACCCGTGAAAGGGTGATTTCCTCAAGGCTCCGAAGGCTAGAGAACAGAATTGAATTCCAGAAGCCTCTCAAAGGGGACAGCCCCAGGGTGGGCTGAGGGAGGAGGTGGGATGGAACGAATTTCTCTCTGGAGCCTGAATGTGTCCGTCGGTCCGTCAGTCTTGGGACCGCAGGCCTCAGGCCCCGGGGAGGCGCTGTCAGGGCTCTGGGAGAGGCTCTCCGGTGTGAAATGGCCCAAGGCTGGACTGATCAGCTGTAGCCGCAGCCTGTCATGTGCAGGCTGCCGGATGGCCAAACGCCGGTCTAGTGGGGGAGTTTTAACAGACTCTGATAGCAAGGATGGAAGCCAGCCGTGGTGGCTGTGGAGGGGCAGGCATAGTCCCAGTGCCAAGGGCGGTGCCCTGCACTTAATGGCCATTCAGTGCGTATTTTTGGAAGGAGTGAATGGTTCCCTGGTCCTTCTCAACCGTGAGTGCCCCAAAGCCCAGGGTGCTGTCATGGCGGGCGGGACCTTAGGCCTGGTATGTGTGCGGTGGTTGGACTGGGGTATAAGAGGGGTGGTGGCAGCTGAGGTCTGGTAGCTTGGGGAGGGGGCTGCAGCAGGAAAGAACCACAGGAGCTGCTCTTACTTAGCAGCCCAGGGGCACTCCCGACGGCTGTCACTGACTTGGGGCTTTATCAATGCCAGTGTTGCAGAAGAGAAAAATGAAGGATTGACTGTCTCATGTGGTCTCATTGTTCTTTGTAAGCCTCCCTTTTGGAACTCCCAAGTCTGTGTGGGCTCTGGGGTACTCATGTGCCCCCAGGACCAGGACAGGAAGCTTTGGCCACGAGCCTAGCAGCTCCCTATGCCTAGTTCTTGCTGGGGGTGGAGGGAGTATTCTCTTGCCCTCTCCAAACCAATTTGATATCTTCCCACATACCCTTCTCAACCTCTACCCCCCCCCCAGAGGTCTCTTCCAAAGCAGGGTGCTGGGGCCCTGGCACTGACAGGAGAACCCAGGGCTCCAGTCTGGGCCTGTGGCCTTGGATGGCGTCCTCCATAGGAGGGGAGGGAATTGCAGAGAGAGCGGGGTGTTGCGGGTACTTAGGGTTGGATAGCTGGGAGGTGGGAGGGAAAAGGGGGGACCGTAGCATTCTCTAAGAGGAGGAACCGTGTCCGCCTGCCTCCCAGGAGCCCACCGGCTTCTCTTCACTGAGGGAAGTGCTGCCTTCCCCAGGAGCTTCTCGGTCACTGCGTTCTCGGATTCTGTTGAGTTCCGTTCATGTGGCAGGGGTCTCATTGTTGCAGCATCACAGAAAGACCTGGGGAGGTGATCCCGCTTGCCTGGGGAACACAGCGCCAGGAATGCTTAGCGCTCAGCCGGGCCGCCCACTCCTGGGCCAGGTCTTGCTTGCATCATAAACCCTGCTGTGTGATCTCTCCCACTGGGCAAGCTGTGCCCGCTGGTTGCTGCCCATGTGAGACTGAGGCTGTCAGTCCAGCGGGGGTTTTCTAGGCTCTCGGTGCTCTCCTACCTTCCCAGAATGCCTGTCCCCTCCTGCAACTCCTTTCCCAGCCTGCCCTGCTCAGGGAGGCCAAGCGCCCTGGATCTCGGCAAAACCTACTTTACCCATGGGTCATTTGCTTCTTCCACTTTGCCACTTAGCAAATCCTGAGACCCACTCAAGCAAGCCCGCCTCCTCCAGGCAGGCATCCCAGAGTACCACTCCTGCATTGGAAAGCTGCTGCCTGCAAGGATGAGCCTGCCAGAGCCTGGAGCCCCGTGGGATCAGGTGCGTGAGGGGCAGTGCCGGCAGCCACTGAAGATCTCAGGCAGGGGGCACTTTCTGTGCGATTGAAGGTGTCCTCATCCACCAACGGCCTCTGTTTAATGATCAAGCCAATCCAACAGCTATGTTGGTAGGACGTGGGATTAATGAGGCCTAATCGCGGCTTTCTTCCTTGTGCAAATTAGGAGAAGGCTTGTTCACTAACCCAAGGTGACTGATCCTCACAGATGGGTGCTTTGGGTCACGGGGTCAGGGCCACGTCCATGAGAGTGAAGAATTACTGAGATGTATGCCCCATTGGCCAGGTCAGGGGATAGCACACGTCGATTCACTAACAAGCCTACTGTGCGCCAGGCACTTGGGCCGCCATGACAAAGGACCACAGACTGGGGTAAGCAGTCTTAAGCAACAGGTGTTTACTTCTCACAGTCTGGAGGCTGGGAGTCCAAGATGAAGGTGCTGGCAGATTCGGTTCCTGGTGAGGGCCCACTTCCTGGCTTGCAGATGGCCACCTTCTTCCTGTGTCCTCACATGGCAGGGGGAGGGGGGGAGAGTGCCCTCTGATATCTCTTAAGGACACTAATCTCATCAAGGAAGATCCCAGTCTTATAACCTCATCGAAACCTCATTGCCCCCCAAAGGACCCAGCTCTGAATGCCATCACATGGGGGGGGGAGGGTCAGGGCTTCAATATATGAATTTGGAGGGGGACAGAATTCAGCCAGTAGCAGCCACGGTCCCTATCCTTGAGGGGTTCCCGCACCTTCGTGGGAAATCACTAATACACACATAGCTCAGAAAGGTCTGTCCAGTCAGCTCTTGACTAAATTGTCCCAGCCCCAGCTCCCTGACTAAAGCTTGTTCACTATGTCATTTAGCCTCACTGTGAAGTCAGTGACTGTGGCAGGGCAGTGGTACAGGGAAGGGGGGATGCTGCGGCGGGATTGGCCCACCAGGTCATGTCACAAACCAAGGGCAGGTCCCAGGCCTCCTGTTAGCCAAGCCCCTTCCACTGCCACGATCACTGGCTTCTCCAAGGGTGGCCTGGCATTGTCGACTTCAATTTTTTCCCCCCTTCATTGTAAAATACTAAAACTAGGCCAGGGAATACTTAGGAAGAGCATGTCATAAAATCAGACGAGAAGGTCAGATCTGTCTTAGTGGTTTACAATCCCAAATACTCGAGAGCATGCTGAGATAAAAGGGTTTCTCAGGTGAACAGGAAACGACCATAAGCAGATCAAGATTGTAAAGGACTTTGGTCCACCTCCAGGTAAGTGCAGGTCCGTGGTGAGGACCCACAGCCAAGCTTCGAACGGGCCAGATGAGCTTGGGGGAGCTGGGGTTCTCGGAACCGCCTGTGTCATCCCTGTGTTCCTCTGTGAGAAGCAGGCTGGGAGCTAAGAAAAATGACCTAGGAACTGGGAAAATGGTGGTTCTTTGGCAAGCAACCCGAGCTTCGAGTCGGCCAGCAAGCTGGCAGCCTCCTCAGGAGGACTGGGCTTCCTGCTTGCCCAGCCCCAGCCCCAGCCCCGGGGAGCTGCCAGAGGGAGAAGAGGCTGGGAGGCCAGTGGGCAGGTGCACGGACAGGGAGAGAGCGGGACCAGCAGGCACTTGGCGGACAGCACCTGGGGGATGCTTCCGAGACCTTTTCCTTTTATTCTTTAAGTACTTTGGTTTAAAAAAATATATATATATCGACCTTTTGGCAAGAGGAGAAGTGTTGGGGCTGGAAATAGTATGTTCTCACAGGTCACTGCTCCTACTGGATCATGGCAGAGAAGAGAGAAAAATGAACAACATCCTGTAGGTTGTCCCTTGGGTTAAAAAGAGAGTGGTGTCTCCTAGGTTGCTCAGATCTGGAGGGGGCGGTGCCCCAGACAGGCACTGTCCAGGTAGAACTTTCTGGGATGAAAATATTCTATAACTGTGCCGTCCAATCCCATAGTCACCAGCCACATGTGGCTACTAAGTACTTAAAATGTGGCGTGTGAGGCTGAGGAACTGAATTTAAAATTTAATTTTAATTAATTAAGCCACGTGTGGCTGTTGGACAGTATAACTCTAGGAATAACGCCCCTATTAAGAAGTAGGAATGTTGGGTCTCTCCCTGTCACCACCCAAATCTAGAAAGAGCTTGCTTTTGTTGTTGGGAGCCGTGGATAGAGTCGGAGAGCTCTGGGGCTGAATCCTGGCTTTACTGTGTAGGCTGCAGGACCCCGTGCAAGGAACCCATGCAATGCTTGTGGTGTAGCGCCTGGCACACAGCAAGCGCTCAATGAATAGCCGTTACCACCGTTATTTTAACAAGCCCTGTGTGTGGCTACGTGCACAGTGTTTGTACAAGTGCCAAGTTTACTATGGAAAGAGAAGAACAGGGTTTTCCCCAAACAGAGCTCCATCCCATAAGGAGGGAGTCTCCACCTGTGTGAAGGAGGCCAGCTGTAAGTTTAAGGGCTTGGCTGAAGTGATCCTAGGTCCCATCTTGGGCTTTAATGTCAAGGAAAGAGAACTTCGGAGCCGATGAGATCTTGCACCCACAGCCCCACGTCTCCAGCCAGGCGCCGGCAGGGTCTCGCGGCCGGGGTCGTGGCTGTGCCTGCAAAACCTCATTCCTTACATCGCATCGGCATGCTGACTGGCTGCAGGGCCACCGTCCCTCCACGGCTAGCAGCTATGTCTTCCGGACGTGCATTCATTCATTCTTTCCGCAGAGATTGGCTGAGGGGCAATTAGATGCCGGGCACCTGGGATCCAGAGATGCCGGAAACACAGCCCCTGCCCTTTGAAGCTCACAACCTGGTGGGAGAACAAAGGTGTGGTAAATCCCAACTTGAAGTCAGCACAAGATGCTTGAAAGGGGATGCGAAGTGAGAAGTGATAGTTGTCCTTTTTGGGGAGATGGGAGGAGCGAGTGGGGAGGGGGGAGTGGTAGCCCCGCGGAGCAGGAAAGGCCTGGGGTTCAGCCCAAAGCAGGAGGAGCTGGAGGAAAACCGGGCTGGGATCTGCAGGGGCAGCGGTCTGGGGCTGGCCAGGGGAGCACACGGGGTGACTGTCCCTCTAGCACGGCCGCGGCGTGTGGGATGGATGCTGTGCAGGGCCCTGGGCAGGGCTCCGCTGGGCTGTCCACACCTCTGCCCACAAGGGGGCCATGCGCCTGCTCTCTGGGATGCTTTGGCTGTGAGCAACCTAGGCCTTTGTTAGAGTCCAACGTCCAGCTGTCACACGAGCCTTGTGGTGTGGTGGTGACTGCCATGCCTGCCCCGGGCCCTGCCTGTATGAAGAAGCATGGCTTTGTTTGCAGAAAGTCTCACCATCTCCATTCTGGGGTGTTCACCACAGCACATGGGAACCGTGGGGGGAGATGCGTGTGTGTGTGGGGGGGGTGCATGTGTACGAAACTAGAGAGATGAAGTGACTCAGCAGAACTCATTCATGGGCAGAGCAGAGAACAGAGGCCTCCGGGAACCCCGGGTCCTCGGCATCGCCCACCAAGACGGGGTGGGTCTTAGGGGGTGTCACCTCCCTCCCACGCCCGTCCCCCAGCTGTGTGCCTTGCCTCTTCGGCACAGCTTACTTAGAAAATGCTGCTAAAAATATGGGTGACATCCTCGGGTACGTTGTTGGTTTTGCTTCTGAAAAACCTGGTCGTTGACTAGGTGTCCCCATTTGTGCTGTTGCTCTGTCAGCTGACAGCCTCTGCCACCGGAGCTGGACAGCTGGCAGGTGTGGCTGTTGGGAGAACAAAGTTCCAGCACCAGGGCCGGGGGTGGGGGCGGGTCATCAGCGGTTAGGGGGGCCTTTTGGCAATGTCATGGGGACATCTGTCCTGGTGAATTCATTTCTTGTGGCTTCCCAGGATTCCCTCCCTGGTGCCTCTATTTTAAATGCCAATCTCCTTGGCATGTCTGGCTCGGGAAGCCCCACTTAGCTCTGTGGGAGCAGCATGGTTGGGGTGGCGTGGGGAGTGGGTCCTGCAGGGGCTGAGAGGGCCAGAGGTGGACCCGCTGGGATGGACTTGTCCTCAGAGCGAGATGTGATAGCGGCCAGGGCTGATCTTCAGGTCTGCTGTTGAGAATAAGGGGTGGAGTGTATTTCCAGGTGGACCCCACCTGGAACTGTGCAGTTCCCAGGAAGGTACACTGAACACCTGTGGGTGACCGGGCCTGCCTCATGGGGCCGGGAGGCCTGCGTCTGCCAGAGCCCCTCCTCAGGGATGGCGCCACCCCAGCAGCCACAGCCACCATCTGTTGTAAGGAGCTCCGCCTGGGCCGCCACCTGGCAGCTACCAGGGGCCACAGAGAAAAGGGCTACTCGATATTCCTCCAGCACTTACAGTTTAAAAAAAAAATCACTTTCCCTTCTGGTCTCGGTTTCTTCATAGAAGTATTAATTCGGGGGCACTTTTTTACCCTGGACAAGATGATTTCCAGTCATAACCATTGCACCCTGTTTCTGTTTGGGGTTCTAGGTACCAGAGTGGTGCTGGGGAGAGTTGGGGGGTGGGGGCTGCCTTCCCATCTGGCCTCTGCGGGTCTGTGGGGAAGCTGCTCCGTGTTTCAATTTTATTTTATTTTCCCATCTATAAAAGAGGATAATGATACCTGTACAACCTAGATGGCACACGGTTATTGGAAGGCTCCCACGAGATAATATATGAGAAAAGCTTTGTAAAGAGACAAGTAATGTGTAGGTAAGGGGTATTATTATTGAGGGTGGTTGAAAGCTGGAATTAGCCCAGCCCTGTCCACTGGGGTGTTCTAGGTGTTCTAGGGGGCTCTTTTATGGGATATCTTGTATGGGGTATCTTTGGCTTGACCAGAATGTGTCCAGTTCGGAGGAGGTGGGGAAGTTGGGGGTGTCACTTCTTCCAGGTCCCCTGCCGTCCTGGGGGCAGAAACCGGGCCAGAGGGTTGTGGGGAGGCTTTGGCCACACAGTTAGTTCGGGCCGCTGATTCTGCCCCTTCCACGGCTGTCTCCCACCCTAGACACCCCGCTCAGAGAGGCTCCCTGGCAGGGGCTCCCGCCTCACCCCCTGCTCTCCCTCGCAAGGAAAGGCCCCCACACCCCGCTTCCTGGGCTCTGGGGGCAGTCCGTGGGCCTGGCCAGGGTAGCGCGGCTTTAGGACGAGGGAGGTGAGGACGAGGCTCTCACTGCCGGCTTGGGGCTCGGACCATCCTGAAATGGGAATGGCTGAGGCCGGGGGCCGGGGAGCTTGGGGCGTCCCGCCCGGCGGGGCGTTCTGCTTGCGAAGCGGCTCCCGCCGGGTTCCCTCTCCTGCCTCCTGCCCGGGCGGGCGCAGCGCTCGCAGCCCTCCTTCCTCCGTCAGCCAGGTCGTTGGCGAGTTAGACCTCCCAGCCTCACGGGGCTGCTGTGCGGCTGCGGCGACGCCGGCGACTGCGGCGCTGCGGAGGAGACGGAGGGGCTCGGGAGGCGGCGCCATGTGAGTCCCGGGCCGCCGGGGCTGGGGCCGCGGCGGGAGATTACCGTATTTATCGAGGCCGGGGCCGGACCCTTGGGGGCGGGTCACTGCGGGCGCGCTACCGTATTTGCCGGGAACCGCGCAGACCCTTTTCCCGGAGCTGGGAGCGCCGCGACTTAATTACGTATTTATCCAGGGTTGCGTGGTCCTCCCGGGGGTGCTGCGGGAGCTGGGGGTGGGTTGCATCCGTGCCCCGAGGGAGCCGGGGCTTGCAGCGGGGCGGGGTGGGTTGAGGCAGCAGGGTGGGAGGCCTACGTGTTTTCGTGGGGGCGAGGTTGCGGCGCAGAGTTTACCGTGTTTCTCTGGGGTCGCTCGGGCCACGGGAGTTTGCACGGTTGTGTGCGGAGGTCGGGTGGGTGGGGTCAGCTGTTTTGATTCATGGAGCTATTTCATAAAAACAGCGGTGCGGGAGGCTGGCCGTCTTTATGGGGGCGAGGGAGAAGGGGCGCGGGAGTCGCTGCGGGAGAGTTACCGTATTTGCGCTGGGCAGCGCAGACTCTAGAGGAAAGAGCCACTGCCGGAGACCGGAGGAACAGGGGCGCAGCCTGGGCTGTGAGTGCGGGAGGGGATGGAGGAACTTGGGGGAGAAGAGGGGGCCGTTGCTTTAGACCTTTCTCCGTAGTTGGGGGGCCCTAGTCAGGGATATAGCTGGGGAGAGTGGGGAGGCTGCCTGGAGACAAGGCCAGGCTGAGATTGGCCGAGGGGACCATGACGGTCTGTCTTTGCAAATGTCAGTGCCGCTGGCTGGGGAAAGCCTCGTGGGTGGGTCTACTGCAAGTAGTACTTGTCTCCTTCGCCAGGGTGGGTGTGTGTTCCACCCTGGCCTGAGGGGCGGGGGAGACAAAAGGGGTATCTCGGAGCTCCCACTCTGCAGATAGGTGGACTGAGGTTGTAGTAAGCAGTGCGATCTGCGAGTGTGAAGGCCTGCGTGGAGGTCTAGGTCCCTGATGGGGGTGGAGGACTGCAGGGGGGTGCCCGCTCAGCCTCCTCTGGAGCAGGCCCCAGGGCTCTGCAGGGGCCCTAGGTTTGTTGGGGGGCATGCAGGTGGTGGCGGCAGACAGGGCCCTCCAGGAGCAGGGGTGCTTTGGGTGTCTCTAACCCCGTGGTGGTCGGGACAGTCGTGGTGGTCGTGTGTGTGTGTGTGTGTGTGTGTGTGTGTGTGTGTGTGTGTTTTGAGGGGAGTTCAGTTGATGAGCAGCTGGTATATTGAGAAGAGCTTTTGCCAGTGAGTCAGGAAACTTAGGGCCTAGCCCTGGCTCACCTTGTGTGACCTTGGGTGAGTAAGCTGACCTCAGTTACCCCATCTATAAAGCGGGGCTCAGGAAGGTCTGCTCCTTCCCCCGGGTTGCTGTGAGCACAGTGGGTAACGATTTAAGAGGAATAAGAGGAACGCAGTGCCCTGGGGAAGAGGACCCTCTGGAACCAGCATGAAAGGGGTGGAGCTGAACCTGGGGGTGTTTGTCGAGCGTGGAGCCAGACTTCCATATCTTGGGGATGCCAAGAGGAATCAGGCTGAGACCAGCTCCTGGGAGCTCACCTCCCCCTCTTTCAGGGATCTGCAAGCCTTTTACAGGCATGCCTCATTCTGATAAACACAGAGCTGCTGCCCTTAATGTTTGATTGAGATGACTCTCAAGTTTACAGGGTTTTCGTGTTGTTTCTTCTTTCAAGCTTTTCAAAAATATCTTTGAACCACCGGTGACCCCACCCTTCCCTCCAGATTGGGTCTGCACCCCCCTCCTTGAGATTCTAGAATGTTGGAGAGAGAAGACCTATCCAGGGGCAGGCTAACTTACAATAGTAGAAGCCCCTGAATCTCACCTATGGTCATTTATCCAATGCTTGGAATGGCAGGCACAGTGCTTGGCACTGGGGATAAAAGAAGGAGACAGCTCTGTCCTTAAGGCATGCGCAGGGCTGGGAGACCGAGGTGGCGTGACTGGCCTGGATGCAGTGTGATGACGGAGGGTTACAGGGTGGGCCATAGGGCCCCGGAGGGGCTGGAGGGATCAGGGAAGGCCGTGGGAGCAGGCGGCACTTGAGAAAGGCCTGAAGGAGGGGCGGGCTGTGATTAAGGTGTAGAGGAGAGAGAAGGGCATTCCAGCAGGGAAACATTGGCTCGACCAAGACTGTGGAGGGGCAGATGCTGAAGTTGTGGGGAGCCAGTGCAGTGTCCTCCCTGAGCTTGGGGGCCGGCTGGTCCTTAGATGCCCCCCACCTCCCTTCTGACTCCTCTCTCTGCTTCTGCCTCTCCAGGGGCTGGTGACTGCAGCTGGAAGTGCCCATGACAGAGCTGGCGTCGTCGGGGGGCGGGTCCCCTGCGGGGGACGGGGAGGAGGGCCTGGGGGACGAGCGAGGCCTGGTCATCCACCACCCCGCCGAGGAGCAGCCACACCGCTGCCCACTGTGCGGCCAGACCTTCTCGCAGCAGCCCAGCCTGGTGCGGCACCAGAAGGCGCACGCGGGCGCGGGCCGCGCGGCCGCCTTCGTGTGCCCCGAGTGCGGCAAGGCCTTCAGCGTCAAGCACAACCTCGAGGTGCACCAGCGCACGCACACCGGCGAGCGGCCCTTCCCGTGCCCGGAGTGCGGCCGCTGCTTCAGCCTCAAGCAGAACCTGCTCACGCACCAGCGCATCCACAGCGGCGAGAAGCCGCACCAGTGCGCGCAGTGTGGCCGCTGCTTCCGCGAGCCGCGCTTCCTGCTCAACCACCAGCGCACCCACGCGCGCATGCCCGCACCGCACCCGCGTCGCCCCGGCGTGTTCGGGGAGCGGCGGCCCTACTTCTGCGCCCGCTGCGGCAAGAGCTTCGCGCGCGAGGGCTCGCTCAAGACCCACCAGCGCAGCCACGGCCACGGGCCCGAGGGCCAGGCGGCCCATTTAGGCCGCGTGCTATGATGAGCCCCAGGCCTGCCGCCGCCTCTCTCCTGGGCCAGGGCCGCTGGGGCCGTGACTCCTGGAGATGGCGCTGGGCTGAGGCCCCCTGTCTGGATGCAATCCCTGGAGACGGGGAGGGCTGGCTTGGGGTCTTGAAGGAATGGGCCGCTGCCGGGCTTGGGACGCCTCCTTCCGTGTCTGCGCCACCCTCTGGCTGGCCGCCCACAGCTGCTTTGGGGCCCTGCGTTGGTTTTCCTCCTCAGGCTCACCCGGCCTAGAGTAGGTGAGACCCAAGGGCCACCCGGAGCCCCTCTCAGGCCTGGGCAGGGGTTGGGGGGACAGGCAGGGAAGGTGGGGTGCACTGGGCTCTGGGTCTATGACTAGCTTCCTACTAGATCTTCATTCCCAGAATGTCAGAGTTGAAAGCCACCTGGAGAGGGCCACTCTCCACAATGCCCAGGCCACCCTCAGCCCCCAAGGTGTCCTGGCTCCAACACTTACTATCTGGTGTACTTGAGAAGTCATTTCACTTTGTGACTCAGTTTGTTCATCTGTAAGTTGCATTTAACAAGGGACTTCTTCCTGGGATATTGTGAGGATTGTGGTTTAACATTACCAGATAAAAGAGGGTGACCTCACTGGTCCGAAAACATCTATTGGGCACCCCGGTGTGTCATGCACGATGCTGTGCTCTTGGGAGGAGGTACAGACATAAAGCTTTAAGGGGTGACACTTGGTGCTCACACAGGGTATGCAGAGCATCCTAAGGGACAGCCTATCGGGTGGTCCGGGAGGTTGGGGGAGGGGATTGGTGTCACCCAAGGCAGTCTGATGGCTTGAACTGGGTTCTGGGGATGAATAGAGGTGCTCTAGGGAGAGCAAAGGTCGAGAGTCTCTGAGGCAGGGATCAGATGGAGGAGGCTGATGTTTGCCCTCCAAGGGACTTTGTGGTGGGGGAGAGAGGACACCAAGATGTTTAATGAGGAGAGCACGGTGATCTCAGGCATGCAGCTCAAGGAGAGATGGAAGCACTGTGAGGACAGGTCAAAGTGCGATGAGCAGGAGCCTTGAGAGTTGTGGGGTCATCTGGGCAAGAGAAAATGGGGCCCCTAGCCAAGAGGCTTGACCAAGGGGAGAGTCGGGCCTGTACCCTAGGCCCCTGATTCCAAGTTGGTGCTCCGAAGCACAGGCTTTTTCACCATTTAGCAGATGAGGAAACTGAGGCTCACCCAAGCTTGCTCCAAATCTCACTTAGTACGTAGTGGTAGGGCAGGGCAAGCCTGGTTCCCAAGACTCTTCATCTCTACCGTTGTGCCTTTGAGGGCGGCTCTTACTGGTGGGACATGGGGTGTCAAGGATGTGGGGATGTGAGTGGAGACCAGGTGCCAGGATCCTGGGCAGGGGTGCCCCTGGGTGGTGTGGGGGCTTGGGGGGCCATGGCATCCACAGTAGTGGGTTGGGAGGAAGGGAGCTGGGGGCTTGGAGGGGACCTGCACTCACAGAGCTCTTGCTCTCTGCCCAGCCTGTGCCACCACCTTGCTAGGTGCTGGAGACCTGTCCCCGCCCTCTGCCCTTCCTTAGAGCTTCGTGTCTCCTTGGGGTCAATGGCCCTCTGCTTGCCACTAGGTGGCTGCTGCAATGTGGCCGCTGCTACGTGGACGAGTACTTAGTGGCAGAGATGAAGAGATTAACCCGGGACCTGGGACATCTGGAGCTCGAATGCCCTGAACTCAAGTTGTCTCAGTGGTAAATGGGATTGATAATCCTGGAGTGCTTGGTAGGGGGCTAAGAGGACTGGCTCAAAGCACCGGACAAGTGCAGGGTGGCCCAGCTGACCGCTTCCGCCTACCCATGGGGGGTGGGGGTGGGAGGGGGCGAGGGGGCCTGGGCAGGGCCCATGTCTGAGCCCCAGACCTGACCCTGGTCTCTTTGTCTCCATGAACAGATGTGGAGTGGGCAGGCCCTCTGGGCACAGAGACAAGGAACTGGGCCCCATGGGGACCTGCCCACTGGCATGAGGACACGTCCCCTAAGAAGACCTACCTTGGGAGGTGCCCTGCAGAGGGGAACTGTGCAGCCTGGAATTGGAAGCGGGTTCTGTGCTCAGTGGAAAAACTCCCCAAACCCGGTGGGAGTCCCAGCTGGAGAAGCTTGTCCTGGCTGCCCGGCCACAGTCCACACTCCTGTGGCCGCAGGGACAGTACCTGTGTGGAGAGCCGGCTTCTCTGTGCCTGCCTGGCCCCCCAGAGACGGCGAGGAACTGGCCTACGAGAACACAGCAAGTCGGTGGCAGACCTGGCTCCAGAGGCAAAGCCTTGCCCCAGGTGTGACCCATACCTGCGGGCTCCACTCGCCGCTCAGAGCGGTGGTTCTTAATGCGTGGGGGGCATGAAGCCCTTTGAAAGTCTCACAAACACTAGGAAGCTTCTCCCCAGGAAAACACGCATACTCATGTAGACACAAGAACCTGCAAGCAAGCTCGGAGCTCCAGGACCTAACCCGCCATGCGCTCCTCACCTGACCAAGAGCCTGGGCCACCCTGCAAGTAGCATTTCTCCCTCCCCGGGCTGAACTTCCTTCCCTCGTTCAGGAATAAAGGATTCTGAGGAGGGGACCCTTCCAGTCACTCTCTTCTCCCGGGCCTAACAGTGCCCCAGGCTTCTGGAACCTTTCCTCCCTTCCGCAGACATTGCTGGAGGCTCCCTGGGCGGGGTTTCTCATCTCTGGTTTGGGGCTGCTTACTCTGGCTACCTGGCTGCTGGTTTTCCCCACGCAGCCTGGACTCCAGTTTCACTGTGGAGGTGGCCGGGAAGCTGGAATTTTCCTTGGATGTGGGGTGAGCAGGAGCTTGGGCCAAGTCTACCTGGGAGAGGGGTGCTGCTTCCAGCATCCAAGCCACGGCGGGGCTGTGTCCTGCCAGACAGGAGTTTAGCGCAGCTGGGCATGGTGTGGGGACGGCTGGGGAGGAAGCTCAAGCCTCGCTCCTGGGGCCTGCCAGTGTTGGCGTGGACAGTGGGAGCAAGCTGGCCTGGAGCTCACTGGCCTCCTTGGAATGAACCACTCAACCTGAAAAGGTGTGGCCAGTTAGGGCTGGGATGGGTTTCCGATGACAACCAGGCGTCACGATGCCGGTTCTATTTAGTGAGACCCTTGGCGGGTGGGGAGAGGACTCTTGCCATGGGATTCAGATCAAATCCCAGCAATGTGAGTTGTGGGGGGCACAGTGGAGTTGTTCAGGTGGGATGTCCCAGGGCCAAGTTGGGGTTTGGTTAGGGTTGTCGGGAGGCCTCCTGGGCTCCCAGCCCGGGACCTTGCTGGTCGCGTCTCCCATGCGGTTCGGTTTGGCACAGAGGTTCTCACGGGCCATCTGCCATATGCCTCATCCTGGAATGACACACCGCTCGGGGGGGGGGAGATCAGAGGAAGAGGAGGCAGTCTGAGCTCCAGAAGCTTCCACGTGCTCTGATCCTTGGCGCACCTGAAGGGAGCCTCGCAGATGCACCCCTTCTCCGCTGGTTGTCCTCTCATCTCCTCCCTTCCCTGTAACTTCACGGCCTGCATCCGCTGTTGCCTTCTCCATCTTCCCTGGAATTGCTCGGAAATGTGGCCCTCTGCCGCCCTGCTGAGCCCTCTCCTCTGCCAGGCCCTCCACCCCCGTCCTCCGAGCTGTCCCCGTGTCAACACGCCGTCTCACCCTCGGGTAGCACGTGCAGCCTTGCACTCCGGTTTTCTGTGCACGCGCGTGTGCATGTGTGTGTGAGTCTCCAGCTAGACTGTGAGCTCCCTGAGGGCAAGGGACGTGCCATGTCTTCTTGAACCCCAACAGGGTCCAGCACAGGGCTGGGCTCATAACACTCAGGAAATACTTGTCGACTGGCTGGTGGGCTGTGGGGTGACTGGTCGTGAGGAGAAGGGGAGGGCCCGTGAGTTCACACGCCGGTGCATTTCACTGGGGCGTGAATTGGCTCCCCTGGGGCAGGAATGGCCATGGGAGCCCTCAGGTCCCCCCATACTTGGGGCAGTGGGACAGGAGGGACCCCCCACATGGCTACGCAGGAGTGCGTGGGAACGGTGTCCGGGCTGGATGTTTCTGTCGGTCACTGAGACCTGCTGGGGCTGACCAAGTGGAATAAATGTTCTCTCGACATCAGCTGGTGTGAGCGGTGGTCATTTGGGGCTCAGCTGGGAGCAGGGGTGGCTTCTAGCTCTGCCGCGTTCCTAGCTCGAGGAGGCACATTCCACGGTTGCCCAAGGCTGTAGAGAGCAGAGCTCACGAGCCACAGCATGGCAGCGATGGTCTGGATGATGACTGCAGTCTGGATTTGGGTAATGGATTTTGGGGCCCCTTCAAGCAGCTTCAGCTGTTTGCTCGGCTGGGAGTGAGGCCGGGTCTGCTGAAAAGCTGCGTGGTGATCCCGGTCACCCCTGACACATGGCCGCTGAGCGTGCTCCTCCCAAAGGCCATCCGTGCTCCAGGCCCGCCACTGCCCCCCGGGGCACCGTGGCCCGCCACGTATCTCTCCGGAGCTTGGTCCCCTCGTCTGTGACTGCCGTGCTCCTCCTACCTGAGAGTTGTGAGGGCCGAGTTAGAATGTGCATAAACTCTGCCAAGCAGGACGCGGAGGCCGGGGTTTGCCGTCCCTGTCCTCGGGCTGAAGGGGGACCTGGCAGTGCACCCCTTGGTGTCAGAGCCCAGGAGTCTCCTGGAGCAGAACGTGCTGGAGGGCGCGGGGATGTCAGGTCTGCCACCGGGTAGCGGTGGATGAGTGATTTCCCTCCTGCGGTTGGTGAGGCGCTGGGCCTGGTCATGGCCAAGGCTCACCCCAGAACCTTGCTCCTGTGTCCTATTCTTTTTTTTCCTAAGATTGATTTATTTGAGAGAGAGACAAAGAGAGAGAGAGCAAGGGAAGGGGCAGAGGGAGAGAGAGAATCTCAAGCAGACTCCCTTCTGAGTGCAGAGCCTGACCTGGGGCTCCATCTCCAGACCCTGAGACCATGAGCTGAGCCGAAATCAAGAGTCAGGGGCGCCTGGTGGCTCAGTCGGTTAAGCGTCTGCCTTTGGCTCAGGTCATGATCCCGGGGTCCTGGGATGGAGCCCCTTGTGGGCTCCCTGCTCAGTGGGGAGCCTGCTTCTCCCTCTCCTCCACATTCATGCTCTCTCTTGCTACCTCTGTCTCTCTCTCTCTCAAATAAATAAATAAAATCTTAAAAAAAAAAAAGAAAAAGGAATCAAGAGGCAGACACTCAACCGACTGAGCCACCCAGGTGCCCCTGTGTCCTCTTTCAATCAGATTTGGGGCCACATCGGTTGTTTCTATCAGCCAAGGAAGGTCCTGAGGGGCAGTAACTCAAGGAAGGGGACTTGGGAACCTGGGTCTGTTGGGGGAGAATCAGGCAGGACTCTTGTTCAACTGGAATTGACTAATGCCGAAATGGGGGAAGTGTGAGCTCATGCAGTGGTGCAGTGACTTGATGGTGACAGCGGGGACCCTAACCCGTCTTTGGCTCTGCCCTCCCTCTTGGGGGCTGCCTCCCCAGCTCGCACACGGGGCAGGAAGAAGCCCTCTGCCTGCTGAGGCTCGTTTCTCCCCTAAAGGTCTGAACCCATTGCAGGGCTGCCTGGGCGGCAGAGGGCAGCGATCTGAATGGCCAGGCCCTGGGCCCGCACTGTTGCCGAGGGGTCAGCCCCGCCTGGAGCCCATGGTCTGCAAGTGAGGGGGGACGACCAGAAGGAGAAGGCAGTGAGTGGGCTCCAGGAGGATGGACTGACGCTCTGGCTCCTGACCAGCGCCGCCAAGTCACCTGGGACCTTGTAAGTGCATGCTGGCTGCCCCGCTCCAGAATGTGGTCGGGAGCTGCGTGTCGGGGACACCCCCCGGGCAGCTGGGTGTGTAGGCTGTCTGCACCGTCTTCCCCTCCTCCCCGAGGTGGGCCTCTGGACTCAGACGTTCCGTCCACACTTCCGTCTAAAGGAGGAGATGGGGATGTGCATTCCTCTGAGGCAGGCTCGTGGGTGTGGAGACAGGATGCCACCTCCAGCGGGGTCCACGTCCCTGGCCGCCGCAGTGCCCACCCCATCCTGGGGATGTATGCCAGCAGCGCCTATCCTGACCTGGAGAGAAGGTCCCGGAGGGTGGCCAGTCCTGGGTGAGGAAGCAGGTGGCTCACAGAGCAGTTCCTCCCCCCACTGTGCACCCTCCGGGTCCACCTCTCCCCTCTGTCTGAGCCCCGTCTGTCCAAACATGGCCAGGTCTCAATGTCCTCCCTGTCATGATGCCCGAGTGAGAGGATGTCTGCCACGGCTGCTGCTGGTGCCACGCCAGATCCCCTGTCTGAGCTGTTGTGAGTGCTGGCTGCTAAGGGTTCACAGCTTGTCACCTGTGGGGCTGCCCCAGCCAACCCCCACTGAGGCTGACATGGGCAGGGGGGGCAGCTCTGAAGTGCAGCATGGCCTCAGAACTGCCCGGGGGATCAGAGGACACCAGTTTCCAGCCGAGACCCCATCCCTGGCTCTTTTCCCCACCCGATCTTACTTCCCACTCCCTTTCTCCAGAGAGCACTTTGCAATAGTACTTATTCACCTTGGACAGAATCCTTGTCTCAGGCTCTGCTTCTAGGGACTCCAGACTAAGGAAATGTCTTAAGGAATACAGGCTTAAAGCACTTTGCATGTGCAAGAGGTCATGACAAGTATCTTTTTTTTTTTTTTTAAAGATTTTATTTATTTATTTGACAGAGATAGAGACAGCCAACGAGAGAGGGAACACAAGCAGGGGGAGTGGGAGAGGAAGAAGCAGGCTCATAGAGGAGGAGCCTGACGTGGGGCTCGATCCCATAACGCCGGGATCACGCCCTGAGCCGAAGGTAGACGCTTAACCGCTGTGCCACCCAGGCGCCCCATGACAAATATCTTTATTCGGTTCTGTGTGGGGCCGGTTACCCGTAGGCTTCTAGCGGAGAACTGCCAGTGGATGAACAGATTGGCGTGGCCATCTCTTCTGTGAGGGGCCAGGCCAGAGGCCCTAAGTGCTGGTGTGGCAGCTCCTCACCCACTGCTCTAGGGCCCCTCCCAGCTGCAGACAAGGCCTTAGAATCTAGACGAAGGGTCAAGGGTTGGGGTCTAGTATAGCTGTGTGGCTTTGGCCAAGATCCTTACCATTTTTTAAGTAGTTTCTCTCTCACTCTCTCTCTCTCTCTCTTTTTTTTAAGATTTGTTTATTTATTTGAGAGAAAGAGAGAGAGAGCACTAGCGAGCCAGGAGAGGGGAAGAGGGAGAAGAAGCGAGAGAGAATCTGAGCAGACTCCCCACTGAGCACAGAGCCTGACATGGGGCTTGATCCCATGACCCTGAGATCGTGACCTGAGCCAAAACCAAGAGTTGGATACTCCACCCACGGAGCCACCCAGGCACCTCAAGATCCTTACCATTTTGAACCGCAATTAGTTCTGATCCATGGAATGAGCCGTGTAGACGAGCCACCCCCCAAAGTTTCTTTTAGGGTTGAAGTTCCATAGTCACTTTCTGACTGCTTGTGTGGGCTCTTTTGGGGTTGTAAGGAGCCGAGACCACTCTGGCTGCAAGGTCTCATGAGATGTGAGGGAGGCCCTGTAGCTGTGTCCCCCAGGAGGGCATTCCTCCTCCTTGGTCCCAACACTTCTCCTGTGACTCAGCTGAGCTCCTTCCTATGGCTGCCACCTCTTCGACTCTGGAGCAGAACTAGAACTAATTTTTTTTTCTTTAGGCAAGATGACTGCAGTTTCTAGCTGCACAGACGGAAAGACACCTTGGAGCAGACCTTTGTTTCTAGAAAGTCGTCCGTTAAACCCACGTACAACACATTCTCACGGCTCGTCTCAAACTAGCCTGGGACTTGGACAGCATTTCAAATGCAGATGCTTCAAGACAGTTTGTTAGCTGTGTGTTTGATAATCATCATTGTGATTTTATTTTATTTTTTCCAGATTTATTTATTTGAGAGAGATAGAGCGTGTGCTGAGCGTAGAGCCGGACTCAGGACTTGATCTCATGACCTGAGAGTCGGATGCTCAACAGACTGAGCCCTCAGCAGAGCTCCTGGGGATCGGGGCCTCTGAACTGTGGGAAGGACCTTTCATTTGTGAGGGGCCGAGCTGGTCCTTCTCCTGGCGCGTGGAAACCCGCTAGGGGCAAGCAGTGCCCCTGACGTTAGGTTTAAGGCATGTGGTTCAAGAGAGCCTTTGTGTCTAGGAGCAGTGCGAACTGTGTCCACGTGAGGGCCAGGGGTGCGCTGGAGGTGGGTGGCATGGGGGTGCACAGGGGGTCCTGGGAGGTGAGAGAAACACAGCCTGAGGATCACTGGGGACAGGCAGCCTCCCCCGCAGATGAGCACTCCCAGAACCCCCTGAGTGTATGTGCGGCGTGGGGCTCCTGGAGGAAGAATGGATCATACAGGGTTCTTGGGATCGGGGAGGACTCGGTCTTGATGTGAACATAAGAAGTGTATTTTGGGCCAGCAAAGGAGGACACACTGGCCGTCTTTCCCACCTGAGGTCCGGTGTTTGCCGCGGCGCCTTATCGCTAATGCTGCTTTCTGCCACTGCCCTTGGCTTCCTCGCCTCCTGCCCTGTGTGTCCTTCTCTTTGTCTCACACACAGAGTCCCCAGGGTGGATTTTGGTGTGACTGGCCACTGTCCCTTGAGGGAGTCCCTTGGATACAGTCCATTCTCCCGGCACAGCCGACCTCGCCGGTGAGCCTTGGGAGGGTACCTGCCGAGCAGGCACACACCGGTCCTTATGGCCAGGGTGGTGAGGGGCAAAGGGTCAGGGTCAGTCCGGGGGGCTTATGAGGGCATGTCTGAGCACGTGTCCCGGACAGCAGTGAACTGACAGGCGGTGGGCTGTCTTTCTTGTCCAGCCGGTACTCTGCTCTCTCCCTTTGACTGCGCAGATTATCCCATATGCCTTGTGCGCTTTTTTTCTTAAGATTTAATTTCTCAGGGCGCCTGGGTGTCTCAGTCGGTTAAGCGTCTGCCTTTGGATCAGATCATGATCCCAGGGTCCTGGGATCGAGCCCCGTGTTGGGCTCTCTGCTCAGCGGGGAGCCTGCTTCCCTCTGCCCCTCCCCCTGCTTGTGCTCTCTCTCTCAAATAAATGAATAAAATCTTTAAAAAGAAAATATTTAGGGGCGCCTGGGTGGCGCAGTTGTTAAGCATCTGCCTTCGGCTCAGGGCGTGATCCCAGCGTTCTGGGATCGAGCCCCACATCAGGCTCCTCCGCTAGGAGCCTGCTTCTTCCTCTCCCACTCCCCCTGCTTGTGTTCTCTCTCTCACTGGCTATCTCTCTGTCAAATAAATAAATATTAAAATCTTAAAAAAAAAGAAAATATTTAATTTCTCATGTTTTTGGTTGATCTCCAATAACAACATTTGAACATCATCTGATGGTTCATTTTCTTGTGTGTAAAGCCCTCAAAGACTCGGTGAAATTTTGCAGGTCTGGGACCGAGGTGCCTGACCCTGGGAGCCCAGGGAAGAGGTCGATGGCCTGGGTGCATGAATGCTGGCTTTGACTGGGTTTGTGCTCTGGGTATAGTGCTGGAGTTGGAACAAAAATATCATTTTGGGAGCTTCTTTCGGTTTCTATCGTCTCCCCCTGGTTGGTACGTATTTATAGTCACTTCCCCCTACGGACTGGAGAGTATTATACAATGAGACTGTTTTGTTGGCCAGTGTGGGAGCATATTCGGGAAATCTTAACAATATGAGAAAATTGAGAAATAGGACCAGTAAATACAACAGTCCTATTTATGGGGCAACTCTCAAAAAACCCCCAAAGATCACTGGAAGATCATATTCTGTGAACTCAATGCAATAAAATTAGAGGTAATTAATAACAAAACAACAAAAGTTTCTGTACATTCAGGGACTTAAAAACGCACTAATAGTTCACATCACAGAAGAAAATGTAATGGACATGACAAAATATTTATGAACGGATGGCTATGAAAACACTGCATTTTAAAACGTGTGCTGTACAGGGGCGCCTGCGTGGCTCAGTCGGTTGAGCATCTGACTCTTGATTCGGTTCGGGTGGTGATCTCAGGGCTGTGGGATCGAGCCCTGCATTGGGCTCTGTGATTAGCGGGGAGCCTGCTTGAGATTCTCCCTTTCTCCCTCTCCCTCGGCGCCTCCCCAACTAGTACTCTCTCCCTCAAATAAATGAATAAAATCTTTAAAAAAGCCAACTTGTGCTGTACAATGAAAGTAGTAATTAGAGGGAAACTTTAGCCTTATTGCACTCATCTGAAGAGAAGAAAGTTTGAAAACCGATAAGTGAAGAGCTCAACTTAAAACGTTAGAAAGCGTACAACAGAATGTGCCCCGAAGAAGAGGGACACAGATAGAAGTCAATAGGGTGGCAAACAAAATCCTATTAGCGACTCAATAAAACCCGGACCAGTTCTTTGAAAAGACAAATAAAATAGACAAACCTCCGGCTAAAAAGAGAGAAGACACGTGTAAATGATGCTGGAAACGGAGAGATTGTAGCTGTGCGCACAGTGGAGATTTTGAAAAATCACAGAAGAATACCACAATTCATGACCATTTACAGTCACAGGAAATGAATAATTTTCTGGAAGAACATAAATTATCCAAAGACACTTAAACAATCTGAATACATCTATGAGCCTAGAGTAATTGAATCAGTCATCAACTACAACACTCCCTCAACCCCCCAGATCAAGATGGGAGGCCCAGGTCACTTTAACCGGGAAGGTGTGTCAAACTTTTGTGAAGAAATGATCCTTCATCTACAGTCAGTTCCAGAGAATGGGGGATAAACATTTCCAAACTCTTAACGAGGTCAAGCAAAAGCTTGAAAACGAAACCAAACAAGGACAACACAACAAAGGAAGATTTTTAGGTCAATGCCACTTAGGGATATAATCACACAAATCCAAAACAAATATTAGCAAATCAAATCCTGAAATCTATTGAAAAATATGTCATGGCCAAGAAGATTTTATGGAACAAATATATGGATTGTTCAACTTTGGAAAAATCTGTTAAAGAAATATACCCCTTCAACAGAGTGATGGAGGAAAAACATGGTCATCTGAATAGATGTAGAAAAAGCTTTAGCTAAGACTCGATGTATTTGTAATTAAAAACCCAAAACAAAACCAAGTAAATATAGGACAAAACCAAACCCAAACCCATCTTTCATAGTTACCGCTGTTGTCTGTTCCTATGAATTGTTTCAAACGTAATGAATCTTTTTGAGATGACACTTCAAAGTTAGCAAAGTTGATACATTGCTGGTTGTAGACATTTCAGCAAAGATTTATTGATTGCGATTGTGCAGATTTTTTTGGGTATTTTGAATTAAAAACAGTCTTCAACGTAATCGTAATTTTACAAAACCCGTAAGCCTTCCAGTTGTACCTGTGGCTAATGGATAAATGGACCTGCTTGGGAGAATTATAGAATTCCTATCTTTCCCTCTTTGTGCACCCAGTAAATGAAGTTATTTCCTTCTTAAGGTTCAGGACGTGTGAGAGTCCTCATTTGGCTGACTATGTGGTTAGGTATCCAGAGCCTAAATAAGACAAAGAGGATCAGATTGACGTTGTTTAAGGATACAAACTTGCAAGGCAGAGTAAATAAACCACAGAGATCTATCCCACAGTACAGCGAGTATAGACAACAATATTGTACTATAATTATGTAATGTGATAGATATCAGTAGAACTGCAGTCATATTAAAATATAGAAATATATCAAAGCAACACATTGTACATCTTGAACTTCCACATGTTGTGTGTAAAATGTATTCAAGTAAGAAAACAACCCGGAAGAGGCTGCATAGTTACGCTAGACTTTGCAGCAGAGGTCGAAGGGAGAGTGGTGCCCTCTAGTGCACGTTTGGAGAACTGACGTTCAGTGCCTTGGACTTCGCAAGGAGGGCTGTTTCCCAGAAGGTGCCCCGGCCACGTTTTTATTAGAAGCGGCAGGTCCGGGAGCTTGTGGGCTGTCAATAAATATGCCTTGAATGAATAAATAGAGCCATCGGGTTTTTTCGGAGCCTCCGTGGAAGTGAGTCAAAAAAGCCGACTTGTCAAAGTAAGTTGTCCCCTTAGAGATGAACTGGTCTGACGGCTAATAGAGGAGAGAAGGGAAAATTCCAAGCACAGAAGCTTTGTGCGTGTTTCTTTCCTGGGTTTCGAGAGGAAATAAGATGGAAACTAGAGTCACTTTCTGAAGAGAGCTAGCCAAAAAAAGCTAGCAAAGGAAGTTGGCTCCAAATAGCCTGACTCGTCCTAGGTGGGAATAGCTGTGATATGGGCTGGTGCCCGGAGCCCCTGGCTGAGCCGGCCTCAGGACCAGAGGGAGGGAAACTTGCAGTAAGAGTGGGGAAGCAGCCACGAGCTCAAGAGCTGTGGGCTGTTTTCATCAGTCAATAAATCTTCAAAGTGTGGATGCTCTGCAGGAAATCTGAGCGTTTACTGGGTATTCAATAATACAGCTTCCTCGTAGTTATAATTAGTTACTGTACTCATGTTAATAAAGGATCTTTAATTTCAGAGATACACACGGAATGGAATGCTGTCTGGGATTTGCTTCGACCAGGACGGGGGGTGGGAACCAAGGGGATGGAGCACAGGGACCACGTGTTGATAATTTGAAGTCAAGCAACAGGTAGCTGGGCTCCTCTCACTCATTCTATCGTTGTTGTGTGTTAGAAGATTTCGTAGTAACAGCTTAAAGCATGCTTGCGCTCAATGCTAGCCTTTCAAAATTTCCCTTAATACTGCTAGCAAAGCTAGTGTTGGTGGGGGAGAGGAAATGTTTGAGTTCAACCCCTGCCCACCCCTCGGAAGGAAGGTTCTGGAAGGCTCCGGGCCATCCTTGAAAAGAGCAACTGTGAAGAAGCCAGCACACACAGCTCGCAGTCTGTTTAAAATGGTAATTTCCTGGTGAAGGTCCAAGGAGCGGGGTGGGCGTCCATTCCAGCACCGTGTCTTTATCAGGCTCTGAGAAGCCATCCCTAAAGCCTAGCGGTTTAGGGGGAGCGTCCGATCCCCTGCCTGGCTCAGGCATGGAGGGTGTCCCCTGGCGCTCCAGGTGACCTGCCCGTTGGAGTCTGGATCTGGCGGTTCCACTGGTGGGAGGCACTGAGAGATCTTGAGTCAAATGAGAGAAATGCTCAGAGAGGCTCTCTGCTTCACCCTTTGCCTTTACTGGCTTTTGTGGGGTGCCAGGGACCCCACTCCTCAAATTCGATGTTCACATACTTCACCAGTCCCTCCGTGCCTGCTTGCCACTCCTGGGGCGTGGGTTACAATCTTTTTTTTTTTTTTAAGATTTTATTTATTAATTTGAGAGAGAGGGAAAGCGAGAGAGAGCACGGGGTGGGGGTGGAGGAGCAAAGGGAGAGGGAGAAGCCGACTCCCCACTGAGCAAGGAGCCCTTTGTGGGACTTGATCCCAGAACCCTGGGATCATGACCTGAGCTGAAGGCAGCCGCTTAACCGAGTGAGCCACCCAGGCGCCCTTGGGTTACAATCTGAGCTAGCATTTATTAGGGACCCCCACGGGATGGGCACTTGATCATTTACAAGCAGAGTCTCATTCAGTCCTCCCCCCTGTGAGTCTCTGAAGTGTGTTCCACTTTCCCTATTTTATAGGAGAGAATGGACGCACGCAGAGTGCCAGCACTTAGCCAGGGATGTGCCGTTCAACAGTAGCAAAGGCAGGACGCAGACTTCCATCCACCAAGCTGCCATCATGTGCATCAGGGAACACAGGAACCAGGTCTTCTTACCTCCCTTCTCGCAAGGGGGCACCATGCTTGGACAAGTGCACAAAGTCCTGCGGGGGGTCCCAGCTGGGAAGGCAGAGTTCGGGTCGGGCCCCTTCCTGCAGCTTTGGGCTTTCTCCTTTCTTCTCCAGCCCACAGCTTATCTGCTCTCCAGGGCGGAGCAGCTGTGGATCCAGAGCATTCTGTGGGCCTTGGTGCCTCTCTGCCCTTTCCCACCAGATTTGAGTGCCCGCTCTGTCCTTCCTGGAGCAAATTCTCCGTCGGGTATTCCACACTCGGGGCATGAAAGGCTGCTTGCTCTGCGGCACCAGACATGGCCAGTTGGCTTTTCGTGCCCATTCTGCCCTTCCAGCTTTACCTCTGGCTTTCTGCGTCTGTGGCCCCAATGCCCACCTGGCCTGCTCTCAGCACCCCTGAGATCCAGCTTTCCTTATTCCTCCACTCACCAAAGTATACTCGTCTCATGACCCATGCCTGAGCCCCCTGCTAGGGCTCATGAAAATTCATTCAGGCCAAGGGGTCACAAGTGACAGGGGCTTCATGTATTAACCCTCCTGCATAAAATTAGCATTCTAACTGGGTCTTTTATGCCTTAGACCAGAGGCCCGATGACAGTGTGGTGTTTGGGACATGGGGGAGAGAGTCTTTAGGGGAGAGAGGCCTTTCTCGTGACCCTCCAGCCTCTCCTGTCCTGGGGTTTGCCAGAGACACCTGGGGGACAATGGGCAGAGGCAGCTTTAGCCACCTCCCTGCATAGTGAAAGGTGCATCCACTTTGCAGTGAGAGGACCTGAGATTCAGCTGCGGATTTTTTGTAGATGCCCTTTATCAGGAGGAGGAAGTTCCTTTCCATTCCTAATTTATGGAGTGTTTTTATTACCAAAGAGCATTGGATTTTGTCAAATGCTTGTTCTGTGTCTCTGATCATGTGGTTTTTGTTGTTTATTCTAGTGATATGGTATATTGCGTTAATTGATGTTAAGCTGTCAAACCAACCTTGCATTCCTGGGATAAAGCCCACTTTTTCTTGGTGTATAATTCTTTTTGTATATTTATGGATTTTGTATGCTAGTATTTTGCTGAGGATTTGTGTGTCTGTATTCATAAGATATATTGGTATTCTATTGGTATAATTGGTATATGCTGATATATCTGTATGTATATACAGTGCATGTGTGCATGTGTGAGGTCTGTTTTGGAGGGAAGTATCTTTTGTTTTATTTATTTTAAGATTTTATTTATTTATTGGAGAGAGAGAGACAGAGGGAGAAAGAGAGAGAGATAGAATGGGGGGATGTAGGGTCAGAGGAAGAGGGAGAAGCCCACTCCCTACTGGGGAGGGAACTTTTAAATGTAATTGACCAAGGGTTGCTAACTCAGGATGACCGGCTGGTGTAACTGATGAGTGCCAGCAGGTGGCAGCAGAGAATCATCCCCAGTTGTCAGGAAGCCAGGGCAGAAAGCAGGCGTTGGGGATGGGTACCCCGTGGAGACAGAGCTAGAAGCTGCCAGAGCCGGGATCCAGGGGGAACCAAGAGCAGTTTGGAGACAGAAGCAAGAGAGAAAAAGGGCAGGCTGGTCCTGGGAGCACCTGCTCCGGAGTCAGGAGGTGAGGAGGGTAGAGGTCGACTTGATTGCTCCTGGCTCCCACCTGGGACTTGGTGCAGCTTTACCTGCCCTGAAAGTTCGTGCCCTTTCCGGCCGTGTTGCACTGTCTCTTACGTTGACTTTTATGGTCCTGATGCTTCTAATTCATTATGCTTCTGGAATGCATGGAATCAAATACAGGTGTGGTGTGGCAGGAAACATCGTGGGCCAGGAGTCAGGACACGTGGATGTCACACCATTGCCGTTAACTTTATTTATTCAAAAGAAAGGGCCTTTAAACTTTTGAAAATATTTTTCTAGCTTTATTGTGATATTATTGGCATATAACATACATAAGTAATGTGTCAATGTGAGGATTTGATACCCCATGTATTGTAAAATGATGATCAGACTAAGGTTAGATAACACCTCCATCTCTCACATAATTCTCTTTTTTCGGTGTGTGTGGTGATAACATTTATGACCGACTCTCTTAACAACTTTCAAGTATATAATGTGATTATTCTCTGCATCTCGGAAAGAGTTGACTCAGTCCTTGGCCCAAGAGACAGGCTTGGCGGGGGTGTCCCAAGGGCACCATCTGCAAACCAGGCTTTTCGGGAAGTTTTCATTTAGCTCAGAAGTTCTCACGGCGAATGATTCTTTATTATCCGTCCATATTTGGTCCATCAGAGCCTTAGCGCTGGCCCTTAGCCCACGGAGCAGCACCCAGGTTTGAGAAGCAGGAGGCAAGCGACCCCGAGGTTCTTTCTGGCTCATGGCTCGTCTGTTGGCCCCCTTGCCTTTCAGCCCGCTGTTGTTCTGGTGTGCCAAGTCGCCTTTGTCTGCTCTGCCCTAGGGTAAATACCGTACCACTTTTTACGGTATTTACGGTACCGTAAATTACGGTAAATACCCCTCACCACTCGCTGCTGATGTCACTTTAGCGGTGCTAAAGGCCTTGACACTGCGAAGTGCATCTCCAGGAGAGCTGGCCCAGGGCTAGATGCCTGCTGATTTGCCCAGGCTTGATTAATCCCCGGGAAGGAGGAAGATGTAGCTTTCCTTCTGGTAATGTCTAATTGGGGGGGATGGGGGGGGGGCTCTTGAAATGCTCGCACTCACATCCTTGGTCCCCCAAGCCCCGCAAAGAGCTGTGTGGCCAGGCGAGCTGGATTCTACCACCTGCCATTCCTGGTACCGGGGGTACCAGGATGATAATATCTATGGGTTGATAGCAGAAAATGCAATTCTGGCCACATATATAATTATCAATTTATGATAAGCCCAGGCGAGAAAGGGTAAGAGTGACCATGAGTGATGACTGACTGCTTCCTTGATTTTTTCTAACATCTTCCAACTTCTTGTCCGTAGGTCCAGAAGAGCCACAAACTGAAGTTTTGTTAAGCCACATCTTAACAATTGGCGATGTGAGAAGGGAAAGACCTATTGGTCAAAAATACAGAGGGGAGGGGAGAAGAGGGCAGGAAGGGGTTGGGAAGCAGGAAGGGGAGCATGTCCTTGGGGAAGGGGGACAGTTTGCCCTTGGAGGTGTCCAGCGGTCCCTCTGTCTTTCTGCTTCTCTTCCTGTTCCCGGTATGAAGTCCTGGAATGCTCACCTGTGGCCCAGGCCACGCGAGGAGGCTGAAAGATGGGGTCGTGGCTGAGGGGTGGGAGGCGTCGGTTTCTACCACGCACCAAGTCCTGAGGAAGGCAGACCGAATTCCCATTCTTCCAGACACACAATCGAAGGAGGCTCCGGGAGGAATGTGTCACTCCTGGGGTTTATGTCAAGAAACCCAGAATGAAGGAGTGTGTGCTTTTCTCATGTACTCATTCATTCCTTCCCGCACTCTTTTGTTCATCCGCGGATGGGCGCGCTGTCCCTTACGTGGGCTGCGTGGCGGGAGTTGGAGATGCAACTGGAAGCAAGATGACGAGGTCCTGGCGCGCAGGGATCTCTCCTCGTGTGCAGCGGTGTTCTGAAGAGGTGGGGATGAACCAGACACCCGAGAGGACTAACTTGGTGTGGAGGTCGCGTCATGGCCGAGAGCCTTGCCTTTCCGCTCCCAGTGTGCAGCTGGTCAGGATTCGCAAGGTCACGGTCATGCCCGCGCAACCATGCCCGCCATCCATCCCCAGCGCTCTTCATCTTGTAAAGTTGAAACCCTCTGTCTGTTAAACCATAATTCCCCATTCCCTTCTCCCGAAATCTTTGCTCTTTATAGGTGAACAAATCTGGAGAATTTGGAGAAACTTCTGGAAGAAGAACCAGTGTGAAACTGTCTCCCCTCACAGGAAGCTCTGGGAGGCTGTAAAGCTCTTGCTGAATTTCCCAGAAATTCCCCTCCCCTTTATGCTGACATGTTCCTTCTCTCTGGGTGGTTTTCTTTATGTCAAAATCAGGTCTCTCACTAGCTTTTAACTACTCTTGACCTTTCAAAAGTCTGATACAAACACACTTTTAACCTCCAAAAAGCTGTTTTGCTACCATTATCAATCACTTGGGGTTTAAGAACTTCCTATTTTCACTGGCGATTCAGATCTCAAGGACTCTTGGGCCTGGCCTGTGTCTCTAGAACCTTCCAGAAGCAATTCAACTCTTTAATTTCTTTGCTGACAGCTGAGGTGCAGAGAGAATGACCATCACCATAACAACAAGGGAGCACTTCATCTTGCTTAGCAATAAACACAGCAGGACACAGCCAGAAATCAGGACAGCCCTGTGTGGCCCTTCACTACAAGGGACCACCACGGGTCTCACGGGTCTCCCTGCTCCGTGCTCTGGAACCTCACTGGAAGCGGCCATCTTGGGCCTTATGGAGTGGGGAGGTGGAGTAGTGGGGGGTGGGGGTTCTCACAGTTGCAGAGGCCACAGAAAAGTGTCTCATGACTGTTTTCCCTTGGGAAGTAGGGAAGTAGGAGTGACACTCCTCTGCCTCTAGATATGCTTTTTGGCAGCAGCCCACTGGGTGTCTGGTGGGGGTTCTCCTCGGCCTGTCAGGGCCCCTTTTTAAACACTTCCACCTGCTCAGCACCCGATGGCAGCGTGGGCAGCTTCCCGCTTTCCTGGGAGACAGCAAGGTCAGCCTGGTCCTGCCAAGACGCCAAGCTCGCCGCCCGGGGCTCACCCCCTCTGCTGAGTCTCCTTTGGAGAAGAAGGGACAGAAAAACGAAGATTTCAGAAACCAAAACCAAAAGTAGCAGCAGCATCAGGGGGGAAAAAAATAAAACCACTCAGAAAACCTCAAACCAAAAACAAATTAAGAAAACAAATTAAGAGCACCCTGGGGGACTCACAGAGTGGGGGTGGTGGCTGCAGCCCAGGGGGTGGCAGGGGACCTAGAGGCTCCAGGGAGGTTGTAAGTTGGAAGAAAGCTCCCTGCAAATCCTCTTCTGCTTCTTCTCCAGCCAGCAGCGGGGCGGTGGCAGGAGCGGATGTCCCGGGATCCTGGAAAATGTCCTGCCAGGTGCCGTCAGAACCATTTGCAGGGGGAGCTGCCCTCCCTTCCCAGTGCCCTATGCCTGGTGTTAAAGGCTGAGGCCAGGGCGCCTGGCTGACTTTATCAGCAGAGTCTGTGACACTCTTGATCTCAGGGTTGTGAGTTCAAGCTCCATGTTGGGTGCAGAGATTACTTAAAAATCAAATCCTTAAGAAAAAAATGAAAGAAAAACAAAAAGCCTGGAAAGATCACCTCTTCCCAAGGTGATCTTGGGCCTAGATACTACACCTGCAAAATTTGCAGTAGGAGAGAGAAATTAGGTGGTAGCCCGAGGGGAGAGTGGGGCAAGGGAGTTTTCTTTTTAAAACTGGGAGAACATGCATGGCCGCATGCTGTTGGCAGTGGTCCAGGAGAGAGGGGGCACAGATGGTCTGGGGCGGGGGGCACTTGCCAGAGTGACGTCCCTGAGAAGGGTGAGGAAGAGGGTTGATGTACAATCGGAGGAGCTGGGCTCAGGCCAGGGTCTGGACAGGTCGGTCGCGGTAATGGGAAGGCAGGTGGAGTCCGTGGCACAGCCCAAGGCTGGGGGTGGGGGTGGATGGGGGGGTGGAGGGGATGTAGCAGTGGGGCTTTTGGACCCACTGGTTCTGCTTTCCTAAAGAGTGAAGAAGTGAAGGCACCCACTGAGTGGGGAGGGGAGGTGGGGGAGCATTAGAAGAGAGGAGAAGCTAGGAAGTAGTTGGCTGGGGCGGTGGGGAGGGGCTGGGGCTGCGCCTCCTGGGGGTGATGCCCAGCATTCAGAGCCCGTCAGACCCCGGGGACCATAACCAGGAGCGTGAAGAGAGGCCAGCCAGCAGGTGCGTGTGCCCCCGCCAGCCACTCCCGCCAGGCAGGCACAGGTGTAGCCAGGTGTGTTCGCGTCCCCCAGCCCGGCTAAACTTGAGATGGGTTGGTCCTGACTCTTGGTCCACCCCCCATACCTTCCCCTTCTTAGACAATTTACTTCAGAAAACTTGTAATTGCAAATTCTTTCTCCACTCTTTGGAGATGCAAATCTTTATAAAGCCTCCTGCCAGTGTTACAACCCAGAACTGTCTTTCTCAAAGATGTGGGTGCCATCCCTTTGAAATGTACCCATCCCTGGCGATGCCGGCCCATCTCCCAGTCTCTGTGGGAGGGTAGAAGCCTAACTGATGTGGGTGCCTCTCCGCGAACCCACGTGGCCTAATCATGTTAACCAGTGTCCCCTTCACGTCCTCTAGCACTTTGCCACCATCTCATGCCAACCCTTCCAGTCCCAGCCCTGCTTCAGCAGCTGGCCTCTTGTGCTCACCACTGAGCCCTGAACAGTCTTCCTTGATGGGGTAGCTTCGTCCAGGGCAGGTTTGCTCTGACCCTTCCCACGGGGCTTTGGTGTCTGATCCCCTCTCCCAGGGAGGCTGCAAAGCAAAGGTTCTCATCTTTCCAGGACTGCCCCCCCCCCCCCAGGGAAAGGATTCCTACTTGCATTTCCATTCTTGCTGTGGCCCAGTAGTTTCTTATTGCTTTATTGCTTCCTGGATGCTTTTGAGCAGAAGAAAACATTTTTCTCTTGTTTAATTGCAATTGTTTCCAGTGGAGGGTTGATATAAATAACATGGGAGGAGGGAGCAGTCATGACCTTTGGGACTTCTCTGCCTATCTTGTCTCCAGTGCCTGAGACTCAGTGTCCCCAGGCTGAAGCGCCCATCTCTCCCCCGTCCCTCCCAAACATGGGCCTCCCACAGCTCTGTCTCCATGAAGGCCCCTAGAAGTGCTGTGACCCCAGACATTCCACAGCCAATCGGCCTGGGGTGACCACTGGCCTCTATGTGAATGAGAAAATGGTGTCTCTTCTTCAAGTGAAACATTTATAAATAAGCATATTATTTCTTAATAATTACTGTAACAAACAAAGACTCTGTTTGAATAAGACATTTCATTCCATCAGAAAACTGTCAAAATATACACATTTAGTTACAAGAGACTTCACTACCATCTGCCAACGTTGTGGTAAACACAGCTCCCATCGATGAAGTTAAACAACAGATAACACAACTTTTCGGAGAGAAGGCACTGTCTACGCTGTGAACAGCCTCCCCTTGATGTGGCAGCCTGGGCCCTTGCAAGGGCAACCGTTAATTAGTCTCTTTAAAAATTATTTCGTTGTTTCCGTCTTTTAAATATATCATCAATATGTTCCTTTTTCCACTGTGCGTCAAGCTTGGACTATTGCAGTACCCTCTAGCTCGCTCCGACCTCCAGCCTGACCCCACCTCCCCATGCTGCTCACAGCACAAGGAACGCCTGCCTGCGGGGTTTGCCTGAGGGTCCTTTGCAGGGACATTTCTACATGCCCTTCACGACTTAGGGTAGGGGGAAGCCCCACTGTGTGGAGCTCCCGTGTGTCTTACAATGTCATCCATGACAGTATCTGCCATAGAAAATGAATGGTTTATGGATTTGTTCCTACGTTTGTTTCCCCACTTGGCTGTTTCTCATCTTGTAGGATTTATGGAGCTTCCTCTTTGCTCCCGTGGCACCCTGACCACATCTCTATATAATACATGTTCTATTTCTCCATAACCATAGTTCAGTCCCTCTTCCCATCATTTGACTTCAATGGAGATTTGTCTTGCGGGTCTTTGAGCCCCTGTACCTAATATGGTGCCTGGCCCGGTAGAGTCCTCCTTGTTTGCACAGTTTGTGTCTTCCAGGCTTATATAATGTTTAGAAGGTCAGCCCTCTCCCTCCTCACCCCCACTGAGAGGAAGGGAGAAGGGAGAGGAAGTGCTGGGGAAGCAGTCTTGGTGCCCTTGTCATTAGCCAAAAGGCCACTAGGGGGCAGAAAACCCCCATCCTTCCCCCGATGCCAGCCCATCCAGCCTTCCCCGCAGAATTCAATTTTCCAAGAAGCCCATGTGCTGAAAGATCATTTTGCAAAATGGTCAACTCAGCAGGTAATCAGCTTGCTAAATCAATGAGGAATTACTTGAAGCTGTGGTTTTACTCAGAATGCTCCCCAAATGCTTAATGTTTCAGAAGAAGCGAGCTTTTCCTGAATTCAGTTTACTATTTTCTCTATTTTGGGGAAATGATATTCCACTAGGCTGTGACTCTCTGCCCTCGAACTGACCTCCACTCTCCTGGGATGATCACGGGGTGGGATTGAAGGCTTTTGTCTGATTATTTTAATGAATTGATTTTATGTGACTTGACCTAGCACCCTAAAGAGGGTGGGGATTGTTTCTAGAATGGGTCCTCCTTACTAGGGGCATAAATGGGTGGGGAATGGGAGACGCTGCTTTTTTTTTTTTTTTTTAAGATTTTATTTATTTATTTGAGAGAGAGAGAGAGAGCAAGAGCAGGGGAGGGGAGGGGCAGAGGGAGAAGCAAACTCCCCACTGAGCAGGGAGCCCTACTCAGGGCTGGATCCCCAGGACCCTGGGATCATGAGCTGAAAGGCCGCCGCTTAACCGCTTAACCGGCTGAGCCCCCCAGGCGCCCCTGTCACGGTGTAGCGCCAGTGTCTCCAGGTTTTCTTTGGCTTTCTAAGGAGGTGGAACATGAAGACCAGCCCAGAGGGGAGGTGGACCCTTACTTAGGACAGAGCAGCCCCTCAGAACCTGCTCAGGGCCCTCCCTGTTCCTCTGGGTCTCTCTCTGGGAGTCTCAGCACCACCTCAGACCTTTCAGACCAAGCCTGGTGAGCTAGTGTGAGCTTAAGGCCATGGCTCCTCAGCGTCTGCAGCGCATTAAAGTGTTGTCAAGGGGATGAGCCTCCAGGACACGCCGTAGCCAAGCGAGGAAGGCTAGTCACAAACGGGCAAACACTGTCGGATTCCACTCATACGAAGTATCTAAAGCCCGCAAAATCATAGAAGCAGAACGTAGAGGGCTGCCTCGGCGCCTGGGTGGCTCATCTCGTTAAGCACCTGCCTTTAGCTCGCGTGGTGATCCCAGGGTCCCCGGATGGAGCCCCCCCCCATGCGGGGGGGTGGGACTCCCTGCTCAGTGGGGAGCCTTCTCCTTCTCCCTCTGCCCTTCCACCAAGCTCTCTCTCTCAAATAAATCAATCAAATCTTAAAGAAGAAGAGGAGGAGGAGGAGGAGGAAGAAGATGGAGGAGGAGGAGGAGGAGGATGAGAAGAAGAAGAAGAAGAAATAATTAGAGAGGCGGTTACCAGGGCTGGGGGAGGGGAATTAGGGGCTAATGGGTACAGAGTTGCATTGTTGCAGGATGGGAAAGTTCCGGAGCTCTTTGCAGAGCAACGAATGTACTCGAGGCTCCTGAACTGTGCACTTAAAAAAAGCTAAGATGGTAAATTTATGTAATATTATGCGTGCTTTGCCTTTCTAAAAACCATAATAAAATAAGTCTGTTTCAGTGTTCAACTGCGTTCGGCGGTAGGGAGCTTTCGGAAACTGTCATCACTCACAGAAAGGGAAGGGGTGGCAGCTCTAGCATTTCAAACGTCTTACTAGCTCTAGGAAGGAACCTCTTCGCCTGGGAAGCAGCGCGTTCCCCAGGTCCGGTTGGAAGGTCCCCCTGGAGGGGTGTGAGGAGTTGCTGGAGGTGGGGGTGGGAGAAAGAAAACAGCATCTTCCCGGTTTCCGCAGTCTTGGGAAGGGGCCTCGGAGCCGGGGTGGCGGAGATCACCCGGAGGAGAACGGCCCCTCCCTGGCCTGGCTCAGCCTCCGCAGGCGTCACGGTGTCCGACCCGGGGACGGGGAGCCCCTTCACAATGACCGTCTCTGGGGACCCTCCCGAAGCTCGGCCTGGGCCCCAGCTCCCGTGCCGCAGCCCCAGACCGAGCCTCCGCTCTCGCGTCCCCACTTGCCCTTCGGTCGGCGGTCGCGCGAACCTGACACCCCTGCGAACTCCACCCCCACCCCCAACTGCCTCCCGTTTGTACATCAACGTAGAAACCTCTTCCTGCTAGGAAGCGGAGTTCGTCAGAAGGATCCCGCCCCTGGCGCGCCGGGCTCGCCGCTTCTTTCTCTCCACGCTGCCCGCGGGGACCTCAGCGACGTCCCCGGAGCCATGGAGCCTGCGACGCGCCCGGAGACCGGATCGAGGTGCGTGCGCGCTGGCGCGGGGGCCGAGATGGCGGCAGGTGGCGACCAAGGGGGGCAGCGGGGGCCCCTGGAGGGCGGGCAGCGGGCTCCGGGCTCGGGCTCCCTGGCAGCCAGCCGCTCAGGCCGGGCCTTGGTGGGGGGCTTGGGGGCTGGCGCGCGGGTCACGGCCTTCCAGGGGGAGGGCGTCCTCGCGGGGCGCCCCCACCCGACGTGGGGGGCTGATGGCAGGGCCGGGTCTGGGCCGGAGGGAGCCCGCGGGAGGACACCCAGCCTCCCTGCGAAGCTAGCAGCTCGGACGTCGGTCTTCCATGTTCGCTTTTCTAGTATTTTCCTCCCTGTGCACTTTTGGATCCTGTTAACTGAGCACTGAAGATGCCAGGGGTTGCCAAAAAGACTCTGATTTTAAGCCTCCTGGGCTCTCACCTTTGAACTCTTTCTCCTCCTCCTGATGACTGACCTGCTGGGCTGGGACTGAGTCCTCACCAGACTGGGTTCTGGAAGCTTCTCTGGCCATCTTTTTCTGTGGGTGTGAACTGCCCCTTAATGTGGGACAGATCCCCACAGCACTGGGATCTTTGCTTAGATGGCTGAAGCCACGTCCCCCTTGGGCTATATCCTGAGAAGTGCAGGCTGCTGGAGTGTCTCAACTAAAGTTTTGGAGAGAAAGTTCTCTTTCTTCCTCTCCATTAACCTGCTGGGTGTCTCCAGAGTGGTCTGGGAGATGATGGGAGGGGAATGTGGGTAAAGGAGAGAGTGAGGGAAGGCGGTGTTTTGGCTCCTTTTTGTCCTTAAAAGTGTTTTTATATGCTGGGGAAAAAATGCCACAGGTTAGCAATTGCCCACAAGAAGGGAAGGGGGTCCCGTTTCAATATGGCGGCCTGGCTAGGAGTTTAGCAAAGACTAATTTAGTTACTATGATGGACAATCACGTAAAACAGTGGAGCTTAGGTGGGAAATAAATTCCTTTCTTCTTTAGACCTGCTGGAGGTGTCTGCTTCCTTCAGCTATTTAACCACTGGGGTCTTTTTTTTTTTTTTTGAATTAAAAAAAATTGATGTACAAAAAATACCACTTCACTGGCTTGGGATACAATATAAAGTTACTTCTCTGTCTCTCTTTCTGAAAAGACTTTATTTATTTGACAGAGAGAGAGAGAGCACAAGCAGGGGGAGCAGCAGGCAAAGGGAGAGGGAGAAGCAGCCCCCTGCAGAGCAAGGAGCCCGACGGTGAGCTCCATCCCAGGACCCTGGGATCATGACCTGAGCCGAAGGTAGAGGCTTAAAGGACTGAGCCACCCAGGTGCCCCCAAGTTATTTCTCTTTTATTATTCAAAGTGACATCACTACATCAAAAACTAAGGATGTACTCTATGTTGGCTAATTGAACATAATAATAAAAAAATAAAATAAATACCTAATAAAACAGAATGAAAATGAAAAAGAAAGTGACATCACTTTTATCTCCCTCTTCATTTCTAAAAACTGTTTTTCCTCCTTTCGTCACCCCTCTCCCCCATGATCATTCATTTAAAGCCCCTTATGGAGCATATGCCACCTGCCAGGCACGGTACTAGGACCTCAGGACACAGGAGAAGACAGGCGTGGTCTCTATGCTTGTGGAGTTTCATACTAAGGGAGAAACTAGAACATAGAAGCTAGGGAGAGGGTCTCTTCATTCAGGGGGGTGTCGGGGTACAAAGGTACTCTTAGAAGCGTTGCAAGAGTGATTGGACCTCAGCCACCAAGAAGTCTGTTTCTTCTTGGCGTGACAACTCTGAGGTGTGTGGTCCCAGTGAGGCTGCTTTGCCTCCTGCATCCTGTGGAGATCCAGAGACACAGGTCTAGAGAACAGCCCAGGCCTCCATCCATGGCCCGATGACCTCCTCTGCACCTCACTCAGTCCACTGCATTTTTTTCATGGTGGGCTTCTGGGAGGAGGAGTCTGTGCACTACCTTTCCTGGCTTCTCCCAGCTGCAGGGCTCTCTGGGCCCACTCTCCAGTTCCTTCAGCTGCTCGTCTTTGTTCTTCAAGTCCACAGCCATCCACTCAGTCACAAGCCGGTACTTAGCCCCGAATGCCTTCTCTAAGCTGTAGATGCGATGGTGAACAAACCAGGGCAAGTCCTCCTTCTCCCGGGACTTACCTTTCAGTGGTAGGGAGACACAAAAGAAGCAAGTCAAGGCACCGTGTGAAAGGTGGCTGCCGTGGTTTCTGGGAAGCAAAATAGAATAGGGTGGGGGGGGACGAGGAGTGCTGGTGGGGTGCAGCAGGGAGGGTTGCTCTTAATTATAGGATGACTACAGAAGGCCTTCTGCACTACAGGGACAATACGGTAAAGACCTAAAGGAAGGGAAGCTGCCTTGCACAGGTCTGGGGGAAGAATGTTCTAGCTCAGATGAACAGCCAGCACAGAGCCCCAAGGTTGATGTTTGGGGAACAACAGGGAGGCCAATGTGACTATAGCAGACAAAGCAAGGTGGAGAGGGGTGGGGGATGAAATCGGAGAGGCAGGTAGAGCCCAGATTGGGTAGGGTCTTGCTGACCACTGCAAAGGCTTTGCCTGTTACTTCAAGTCAGTGGGAAGCCATTGGGGGATTTTGGACTGATGAGGGACATTATCTGTCTCTTGTTTTGGTAGGAGCACCCTGGCTGTTGATGGACAATAGACTCTAGAAGGATGGAAGCAGGGGGACCAGTGATAGTGATATTGCAGAAGTCCAGAAAAGAGCTCATGATCAGTTCAATCTGGAAAAATCACAAGAGGCTTGACATGGAGGTGACACTTCAGCTAAGTGGTGAAGAATGGGGAGGAATTTTCCAGACAGACAGGAGAGTGGTGCAGGGAAGGGCATGCTGGACCTTCTGGATAACTGGAGCCTAGGTGGCAGAATTGAGGTGGGGTCCCTGATTAAGAAGGCACCCCCAAATGCAGGCTACACATTCTTTTTAAGCCCATGTGAAACATTTACAAAAATTTTATTGGGCTAAAAAGTAAATCTCTACCAGTGACAAATATTTTATACAGATGTTGTTCTCTGGCCAGAGAGTAATAATATTGGAAATAAATAAAAAGATAGCAAGTCTCCCAATACATTTTTAAATTCGATAATCACTTCTCCTAATTTATGGATCAAAAAGAAATAATGGTTGAAATTAGACCATGTTTAAGACTAACCAACAAAAAGAGTGGAGGGAATGACAACAACATGAAGATATCAGTTCTTCTAAAACTAAGCTACACATTCAATGCAATGGCATTCTAGATTTCAACAGGATTTCCTAAAGACAAGGACAACCAATTTTCAAAGTTGTACATGAGATTAAAAAGGCAAGAGGAGTGTGACAATTTTGAACAATAACAAGGTGTTGGAACCTACCTTCTGTATCACATAATGAAGACTTAAAGTTATGTTTTAAGTAGAATAATATTAAGTCATTTTGGTTTTAGTAACTAAAATTTTCTGGTTTGGGAATAGACTGAGCGAGCATCTAATGGACAGAACAGACAACCTAGGAATAGACTCATGGAATTTCGGGCACATGGTATCTGACAGAATCATTTGGAAAAGGATGGACTGTTCAAGAAATGGTGCTGGGAAACTTGGCTCTTCAAGTGGATTCTGATTCAGTTGGGAATGCTCATCTTGAACTAAGGGTGGCTTATACCAGTGCTTCTCAAACTCGTGTGTTCGTGAGAAGCATGAACCTGGAACTTGTTCAATGACAGATTCTTATTCAGGAAGTCTGGGTGGAGCCCGAGATTCTGTATTTCTGACATGGTCTCAATTATTGGCAGTATCGCTAACCTGTGAACCACGCTTGGAGTAGCAACAGCTAAATCTTTAGAATACCAGCTACTTACTTAACAAAAAGGTGATCTCAAGGCAGCCCAGTGAGGTCATCAGGGATTCTTTCATCTCTCTGCTCTGCGGTCCTTCAGCGTGATGGTATATGCTGACTTTTTGTTCTCTTGTTGGTTACCTCATTGCCTCGTGATATCTTCTGTGATTCCAGATATCACATTTATTTTTTTTAAAGATTTTATTTGTTTATTTGAGATAGAGATAGAGAGAGAGCATGAGCAGTGGGGGGCGGCAGAGGGAGAGGGAGAAGCAGACTCCCCACTGAGCAAGGAGCCTGATGCAGCGCTCGATCCCGGGACCCTGGGATTGTGACCTGACTGAAGGCAGATGCCTAACTGACTGAGGCACCCAGGCGCCCCCAGATATCACATTTAAATTCCAAATAAGAAGAAAGCCCAAGGAAATGTTTTCTCAACTGTCATCAGGTAGAACCGGGTCACGTGGCCACTCCCAGTTGAAAGGAAGCTGGGAGAGAAAGTGTATTAGTTTCTGTTGCTGCTGTAGCCAATTGCCTCACAATTAGTTGCTAAAACCCACCAACTTATTATCGTACGGTTCTGGAGGTCAGAAGTCCTCAAATCAAGGTGCTGGGTAGGGTCCTTCTGAAGGCTGTGTGGGAGAATCTGTTTCCTTGCCTTTTCCAGCTTCTAGAAGCTGCCTGCCTTCCCCTTGGCTGGTGGCCCCATATTCCATGTTCAAAGCCAACAGTGTAGCATTTTCAGATCTCTTTTCACTCTCTGACCTCTGCTTCTGTCCTCACATCTTCTTTTTCTTACTCTGACTTTCCTGCCTTCCTCTCGGAAGGACCTCTTACAGTGTGATTATATTGGGTCCACCTGGATGAGCCAAGGTTATTTCCCCATCTCAACATCCTCAACACATTGGCAAAGTCCCTTTTCCCACGTAAAATAACGTAGTCACAAGTTCCAGGGATTAGCACATGGACATCTCAGGGAGAGGGCATTATTCTGTCTATCATAGTGTCTCCATTTCCCCCAGTGTGTATAGTGGGGGATGAATATATAGAGAAGGGGTTGTTCATTTAGCCAACCAACAGTGTGTGACGTCTTACCAATATGGATTTATTTCAGAGGCAAGAGCACAGAGAGTATCCTGGGAAACAGGATTTCTTATCCCAATCTAGTCTGAGTTGACGTCAGTAGCCCCAATCCTTGGCGAGAAACTAAAAAGAGAATGCATTTTCTTGCTGTTCCTCTAGCGACTCTTGCATGGTTGCACATTGATACGTTGCTTTTTGTCCAGCAGAACCAACGAGAGCCCGTGTCAGGAGAGAGAGCCGGAGCCTGGCTGCTCCATGCCGGAACTGAGGCTTCTCCTCTTAGGGAGCTGTGGTGCGGGAAAAAGTGCCACAGGAAACACGATTCTGGGCAAAACTGTGTTTGTGTCCAGATGTAGTGGCCAGATGGTGACGAAAATGTGCCAGAGAGAGAGTGGGACCATAGGAGAGGGGAAGGTTGTGGTCATCGACACCCCCGACCTTTTCTCCTCCATGTCTTCTGACGAAGACAAGCAACGTAACGTGGAACACTGCTTGGAGCTCTCTGCGCCCAGCCTCCACGTCCTGCTGCTGATAATTCCCATCGGCCGCTATAAGGGGGAGGACAAAGAGGCAGTCAGGGGCATCCAGAAGTTGTTTGGAGCCGAAGCCAGGAGGTACATCATTATCGTCTTCACTCGGGAGGATGATTTGGAGGGTAACTCGCTGCAAGAGTACATCAAAGGGGAGGAGTACCTCTCGGAGCTGGTTGAAAACTACGGAGGCCGGTACTGCGCTCTGAACAACAAGGCAAGCGAGGAGGGGCGGGCCCGCCAGGTGAGGGGGCTCCTCTGCCAGGTCCAGCGTTTGATGGATGAAAACGGAGGACCGTATATCGTGAACTTCAGAAAAGAAGGCAGTAGGTTCCTGGTAAGACATTCTTAAGGTCTGCAAGGATCTTTCTTGCTAGAGCTCGTGGGTGGATGGTGGGCACAGATAAGGGAGGTGCGGCGTTGTGTGATGGACCACAGGCTTTTTTTGTCCATGATCTGCAAAGATGAGACACCCGATGGTACGGTGCTTTGAGTATTACCCTTTGGACTTCGGATTTTTGGTAAATTAATGGACACATTTATGTCCTTACCTAACTTTATCCCTCACAGTATTGGACACACAAATGGACCCTGTCTTCCCTTGGCTTCAATACAGCTGCACTCTTTTGTTTTCTTCCTCCTGCCCTTTCTGGCTACTCTAGTGATTTCTGAGCTCTCCTCACATGGCCTCTGAACGTTGGCATCTTCAGGGCATGGTTCTAGGCTTTCTCAACTTTCTGCCTTCTAGCTTTGAGCTCTGTCGATCACTAACGGTTTCCAGATTCATCACGCCAGTTCTGACCTCTCCTCTGAATCCTGCTTCTTTATCTGACTGCTATTTGGTATCTCCACTCGGCTCTCCTGTAGGATCCCAGACTTCACACATCCAGACTTTTGGTTTTCCCTCTGAAATCTGTAGGACTTCCGTTTTTCTCTCAATTGGGTAAACAGTCGTGCTGCTCACCATACTCTTCAAACCTAAACCCAGAGGTCAGCTTTGCTGCTACTACTAGCTGCCATCTGATATCCGAGACGTCATCAAGTTTTGTGTGGTCAGTGTGCCTGGAACCCACTCACTTCTCTCCATCAGCACTCCCCCCATCCGGTCCAAGCCAGCCTCGGTTCTTGCCTGTCCTGTCTTACAAACAACCTTCCCCCCATTCATTCTTGTGCCTTACCCCTCAATCCATTTCATACACAACAGCCAGAGTGATATTTTATTTAATTTCTAAACTTGAATGGAACAAGAAAAATACAAAAATTCAGGCTTTTGCCTTTGAGGAGCTTATACTTCGGTTTGAGTGACTCGTGTATAAGACACAAAACAGTTCCTGATTCAGGATAAGTAAGTGAATGTTGGGACAGAGGATTCTTAACACAAATGCCAGCGGAGGTAAAGCAAGCAAAAAATCCAGTGTGTGGGGGGGGTGCTGGTCAGAGTGAAACTCTGAGAACTGCTGAGCGTTAAGCCCAAACAGGATGGAAATGAGAAGGAAGGCTATAGTTACTGAGTATCTACTGAGTCCCAGGCACATGAACGGATGAAGTCTTCACAAGCGCTCTGGGTACTCATGTTCTACAGGTGAGGACCCTGAGGCTTGAGAGAACTTGTTGCTCTCTTATCTCCTAGCTCTGCCCTCCCTCTTTCTCCTTTATAGCCGTTTGTCTGTCTCTTGAAGGCTGTCTGGAACAGGGATGTCCACAGAGAGGATCAGAGCACAGAATGAGCTCTTGCAATGTACCCTGAACACAACACCCTCTTGTTTCAAATGCTGGAGTGACTGTCCAGTGATCTTCGGATCGAGTTCAGAATCCCTGACCTGAGCTGGTCCCTCACCCTCTAACTTGCTCTTCATGTGTTGGTCTCACTGGCCTTCCCTGTGGTCCTTGACTTGCCTTCATGTCCACTCTGAAGCTTCCAACCTGTGATTTAGTCCACCTGGACACTTCCCCTCTGCCATCCCACCCTGTACCAGGTCTGCTTTTCTGTATCCGTCTGCCTCAGTGTGAGCTCACTTCCTCGGAGAGTCTTCCTCACCGGCCCTGTTTCCATCATGGCACTCCTCGCATGGCCACCAGCGAGTCACGTGATTGCTGTGACTATACTTGCGGTGGTTCCCTCCCTACAGACTCCCTGAGGGACAGAACTCATATCCGTTTTGTTGACCCAGGATCTTATTTTTGTCTTCTGTAAAACAGAGGTAATAATATAAATCTCAGGGATTTTCGTGAGGATTCAGTGAAATATATGCTTACAAAGTTATTTGCAAATACTTGAGATGTAAGCATCCACTGATTATCAGCTGCCATTATTATTGTTATTAGTATTATTATGGATGTGTATAAGGTTCACATAAGTTATGGAGACATTAAGGACTTTAACAACACGGAGACTGAGCAAGATTCCCACTTTTAGGACTATTATCCAGAAATAAAAACATTCCCATATATAAAGATGTATGTATAAGGGTAATTATTGTGGCATCTTTTGAAATAGTAAAGCCAGAAATAACCCGATAGTCTACCAATAAAGGAACTGTTACATTAGTGCGGAATGTTCCATGTCCACGCTGTGGAGCAAATAGCATCTCCTGAAGAAACGGGGTTGAGCTACGTGTACTGACTCGTACAGCTGTACAGGACATATTATGAAGCAGATTGCCCAACAAGATGCTTAGCAAGTCTCCCTGTGTGTTCACATAGGCTTGTGTGTATGCGTGTAAACTTAGAAAAACACAGAAGGATGTATGTTAATTAGCAGCTGCTCCTTTTACAGTGGGTTGGAAATTTAAAAATTATTAATTTTTAGCTCGAACACATTTGCCTTGTAACAATCTTCGGCATTTAAAACACATGGAAGAATTTGAGTTGTGCCAGGTAAGATGAAAGAAGTCTATGGTCAGAGCTGAGCAGAGAGGATCCAGGGAGAGAGATGGTGGAAGGGATCCACAGTCTGGGGTAAGGCCAGGTAAGAAAGCAAAGGGAAAATTTTCCTGGCTGTCATGGAGATTAAGAAAAATAGAGTTAAAGTATTGGAAGCTTCTAGGAATCGCAGATCCATCAGGATTATGTATCGTGTTTACCTTCTCTTTTGATTCCATGACAATTTAAATTTTGGGAGCAAGTCTGCTTTGCCAGACAGGGGAAGGGAGTACCAATTGTGTGTTTGGCTCCAGTTGCCCACCTGGGTGGGGAAAGTTCCAAATTTCCCTGGTTCTTATGTCAGAAGAACCTTCATCTCTATTTTGGGGGCACAGTGTGGGGAGGAGACACCAGAGATGTGTGGGAGCTTCGTGCCCAATCTTCCCCCTTCCCCTGGTCCCTCAGATGAACATCCCAGACATCAGGGGGCTAGTTTCTTCTTCCAGGAAGTCCAGTAGCTCTTCTTAAGCTTCTGGACTTTCTCCAGGAACAGCAGAAACTCTGGAAGACTTTGAAAGGAGTTGCCATTACTACTGGGGACAGGGGAGAAGGAAAGTTAGAGCTTCAGGCTCAATGCCTTGGTTAGATGGCATTTGTGAGGCTCCTCTGAGCAAGAATAAGACCCATTTTCATACTTCTGGGAAGCCTATTGCAGTGGCAGCAGTGGGGTCTCAAGATTGGCTGTCATTGTGGACAGGACTACAGAAGCCAACAAGCAACATGACCATGGCCTTGATTTGGCCACATCCTCCTCATCAGATTACTCTAAATTATATATTTGTGTCTCCATTTCTTTGTTTTGTGAAAAGATGAAATTTTAGGTCCCTGTGTATCATTTCCACCTTTATTTTCTAGAATTGTGTGAATGAAGCTGCGTCTCAGAAGGGGGACAAGCCACATGGTAAGATGATCCTTAAAAATGTTAAGCTTACATCTGTATCCTTATGAATGCATCATGTGTCAAAATGAAGTAGAGAAATTAGATAAGTAGGAACAAAGATGTACCTAGCTCAGGTTGGTGCCCACAGCCTGTCCCCCAGGGAACTTCTAATACTTGGGAGTAGGTTCTGGACATGGTATGGGTGTCCCAGGTCTTGCCTGAAATGTTATAGAGGTGGACTTGCCTTCGTGGCTTCTTCCCCGACCCAGCCTTGTCTTTCTGGCCCTGGATCCAGGACTACACAATGTTGACTCCCTCTGGGAAAGCAGAAATCACCTTCATGGATAACACTCATTTGTAGAATTCAGGATCCATCCTGCACACTGCACAGGTCAATCCGTATAGATCCACCTTGTTCTGTTTAGTAGGTGCGATTTTGTCCACAGTAAGGGCATACATGACTAATTTAACCATCCCTTTACTGATGGACTTTCAGGTTATTTCTGGGCCATCTGTGCAAGAACTGAATATTCAGCAGTGAATAAGATAGATGAGATCTCTGTCCTCATAGAACTTCTCCAAGTAATAATAATAATAATAATAATAATAATAATAATGATAATTATAATTTCAACTTTAATGATAATCACAATTGACATTATGTACTGGAAAAATATATAAATAATTCAGTCTTCCCAGCATACAACATAATTCTCATAATAACCATACACATATATTCCTCTTAACAGCCCTATGAAGAGGGTGGTATTATCATTATTCTTAATTACAGATGAGTAAACTTACCCAGAAATATGTGAATTCAGGCAGAAGTAGGGATTTAAAATTCTGTTGATGCCCTTCAGTCAAGACCTCCAGGAACTTTCCTGTTATGTCCCCAAATGATTCCTCGCTGCCTTGAGGAAATAGCACGCCATGGGGAGCCATGGGAAGCCATGGGGTGTCTCAGAATGAGGGCATTGGAAGGGACTTTCGATAGGATGCAGACTTGTGTGAGGTGATTTTGGGGAAAGTCGGAGCTTTCGAAGACAACATAAGAAGGACGAACCATCACTAGCATTTCAGTGTCTTTCTTTAAAGGCCATGTTCATTCCACCTCCCAGACCTGCGACTCCTAGCACCCAGGATGCCTCAGACGCTGACTATTCCCTGGAGTGGCTGACTCTGCCATTTGCTCAGCCTGAAGTTCTGGTGCTGACCTTGGGTTGAAGAGAAGTGGTGGGGGCAGGGCACGTGTGCAGAGAGAGTTTTGTGGCACAGGTTTCTACAGTAATTTACTGAGGTACAATTAACAGAGAGTAAAATGCACAAATCTTAAGTGTGTAGCTCAATGACTTTTTACAGATCTGCGCATATGTGACCACCATGCAGATAAAGATCTGGAGCATTTCCATCACCTCACGAGTTTCTGCTGCATCTCTCCAAAGGGAACTGAATCCAGACTTCTGAGAATGTAGACTAATTTTGTCTGTTCTTGAACTTCATACAGTGGAACCCGATAGCGTGTGGTTTTGTGTCTGGCTTCTTTCGTTTAGCATGTTTTGAAGATCCATGCACGTTGCGTATCAATAGTTCATCCATTCATTCTTTCGGGTTTTTTTGACTGCTGAGTAGTATAACAGTTTATAAATATACTACCAAGGGGCATTTTATTTTATTTTATTCATTTATTTTTTCCAAGGGGCATTTTAAACTCAGATTCTCCCTTGTCTTGCTTTAGCCCATGGACTTCATAGCCCAGACACTTATCTTTGGTAGCACAATGAAAGGAAGTCTAAGGACCAAGACCACTAAAAGCCAAGCTTAACATTTTCACATTCCTGGGAAGTCTTGAGCGTTTTACATACCTCTCCGTTTATTCATGGCCCGTTTTGTGGCTTTTACTCAGAGGGGTAACTTCTGACCGGGACTAGAGTCCTGCTGCTCAGAACAGTACTGGCGTTCTCTGTAAAAACTGAGAAGGCTGAGAAAGCATAGGACCTGTCCACATCTCTGTGTTCAGCTGCAAGAAGAGACTCTGAATCTGCTCTTTTGTCCCTCAGGGCGAGGGGAGTTGCAGCTTCAGGCCCCAGGATGTGAGCCGAACCCTGGGCAGTCGGACCTGAAGGTCCTGCTTGTGGGCAAGCGTGGAGCTGGGAAAAGTGCAGCCGGGAACAGCCTTCTGGGGAAGCGAGTCTTTGAGACCAAATTCAGCGAAGAGTCAGTCCCTGGACGTCAGAGCTTTCTGTCTGATAGCAGAATCTGGAGAGAGAGGAAAGTTGTGGTCATTGATACTCCAGAAATCTCATCTTCAAAGGGCGTTAAAGCGGAGCTCCAGAGACATGAACTTGGATGCCCCCACGCCCTCCTGCTGGTGACACCGCTGGGCTCCTTCACCAAGAAAGATGAGGCGGTACTGGACACCATCCGAGGCAGTTTTGGAGACAAATTTGTGAAGTACCTGATCATTCTCTTCACCAGGAAAGAAGACCTAGGGGATCAGGATCTAGAGATGTTCCTGAAAAACAGATATGAACATCTCTACAAGCTCATCAAGGTGTACAAACGCCCCTACTGTGCCTTCAACTACCGAATCACGGGGGAAGAGGAACAACGCCAGGTGGATGAGCTCCTGCAAATAGTTGTGAGCATGGTGCAGCAGAACGGTGGCAGGCCCTGCAGCTTCAGAGGGGAAGGTACACAGCATCTAAAAACTTGTTCTAGATGCTTTTGGAAACTAGTTATGAAATATACGAGAAGGGCGTAGAGAAGACAGAAAAGACAAGTCCAGTCTACTAACTTTTCTCTTTCTCCAAGGTTACTAAAGTTATGTGCCTTTCCATGCACACTGTCTTTAATTCTCTCCTGACCCTTATCCCTTCTCTCCAACTGGATGGTGAGGGTCTTGAAGGAAGGAGTTGAGCTTTTTCCAATCTCTTTTTTTCCCCACAGTGTGTCTGTTGCCCGGGGCTCAAGACTCAGTGCTGGTGATGAGATAGATGGTTCTGGACCGTTGGTTTGCTCTTCTCTTTCTCTTAAGCCCACTCTGACACTCCCTCTCCCTCTCTTGACTCTTGGTTCTTAACTCTTCTCTCTTTGGAGAGGGAAGGCCATTTTGAAGAGAGGAGGACAAGGACTGGGAGCCTGAATCCTCACATGGCACTAGATGGGTTTCTTAGACCAACCGCACTGCCCACGGCTTTAGAGAAGGCCCCATGCACTCGGTGCTACACACTCTATTGCCCTGAGCTGAGATTCTTCCAGGTCAGCATGACTCACCCCTTTGTCTTCACTTCAAATGCCCTCCCCTGAGAAGAACAAGACTCAAAGGAGTGTATCTATTTACGAGCCCTTTCATAGTCGTCATGGAGGGCCAGGTGCTGGGGAGCCCTCTCAAGAAGTATAGACATGCAGGAAGGTCAGGAGAGGCTGTGTGGAGAAGCCCAATTTGAAATGGGTTTTGGAGAATGTGCAGGGTTTGTGCGACTGGCAGAAAGCTGGAAGACATTGCAGAGAATACTCCAGCAATTGGAAGCAAGGAGGTGGGACTAAGCCTACCACTTGGGAGGGAGGCCAAGGGAGTGGCCATGATGGAAATGGAGGGTTTGAGCCTCTACACGATGTGGGATGGGGATTATAGACCAGATCACAGAGGTTCTTGAGAACCACCCCCTCTGAGGGTGTGGAAGCAGGGACTGAAATCCGTGACAAATATGGGACTGTTGGAAGATGAATCTAGAATCCTTTAAGTGTAACTGTGACCTTGTGGGTTCAGGATAAGCAATTCAATGATTTCCCCTGGAAGGAAGAGCACAGGGTAGGCTTTCCTCCCTCTTTGTTTTAAGGTGGATATGGGTAACTTGGCAAAGAATGTATAATTGAGAGAACTGTGAAAAGGCCAGCGTGGAAGAGAAAGACCACAGGACAAGTGCAAAGTCCTAAGGGGCCCCCACTAACACCCACTGCAAGGTCTCTAGCATCTGTCATTCCATTTGTAAGGACATCTGTTCTCCGTTATCACCACACAAAACAGTGTGAGTGCGCATCGTTATTATAACCATGAAGTGCCTTTTGGCTCATCGATGAAAGATGCAGTTCAGTTTGTTGTGGTTTTCATGAGGAGTGAAGTTTCGGTGATCCAAAAGAAGGAACTAGGAGTATGTCGATGGTATATGTAGTTGCTTTTTCATGAAAAGTCAATTCTGGGGAATAATTTTTCAAATCCATCAAGGAGATTTTGCTGCAGTTAGCATTAGTTGGCAATAGGAACACTTCACTGCAGCAGGAACGGAGACCAAGGGATGAGATGTGGAGGCTGGACGCAGCTGAGTAGGCGACAGGTAATAAAGACAGTGGCACTCACAGGGTGCCAGGGAGTCAGAGAAGTTACCAGAAGGAGGGAGCAAATTCAGAGATGGGAACAGTGCCATGTCATGGATGAGCGTGGGACAGAGATGGCGGTCCAAGCCACGCTTCTGGTTCCCAGAGCGCGTGCCCGGAACCGTGCTTGGGGATAGAGCTGCTGGGTGAGAGGTGGCCGGGGTGCTCTCTGAGCATTCTCTACCAAACAGCTGGCAGCACTCTGAGAGCTGCACCCGGATCAGCCCGTGGTCACCAATCTTTCCTGCTTCCTTTTTGACAGAGGGCCTGAGCATTGTCCTGGTGGGGAGGAACGGCACTGGGAAGAGCGCCACGGGGAACACCATCCTGGGGAACCCCGACTTCCGCTCTCAATTCCAAGCGCAGCCCGTCACCCAGACCTGCCAGAGCAGCAAGCGGATGTGGCACGGGAGGCAGGTGGTGGTTGTGGATACGCCCTCATTCTGCCTGACGACCAGCGCAGAGGGGCATCGGTTCCAGCTGGAGGAGGTCAGACGCTGTTTGTCCTGCTGTGAAGAAGGGAACAAGGTTCTGGTCCTGGTGTTCCAGCTGGGGCGGTTCACTGAGGAGGACAAAAGGGCAGTGAAGGACTTGGAGAGCATCTTCGGAGAGGAAGTTTTGAAGTACACGATCGTGCTGTTCACTCGGAAGGAAGACCTCGAGTCAGGGAGCTTGGAAGAGTACGTCAAGAATACAGATAACAAAACTCTGAAGAACATCATTAAAAAGTGTGGCGGGCGAGTCTGTGCTTTTAATAACAGAGAAACGGGCCAAGCCAGGGAAAACCAGGCAGAAAGTCTTCTGACATTGGCTGACGAGCTGATAAAGAGCCATGGAGGGCAGGGGTACCCACACGAATGGGAGAAAGTCCACAAAATCACTATAAATGCCCAGGAAAAGCACAAGCCCACAAATATACTGAAGAATATAAAAGAGTTTTTATTGTAGGCAGCTGACATGCGTGGGGGTGTCTCTAAGGTAGAGACACCCTCACTTGGGGATGGGGTGTGGTAGGACTAGTGGGATGGGAGGAGGCTCCGGGACGTTGAGGCAGGCGTGGTGGGTGTATGCAACGCTGCGGGCACTGCCTCGGCTCTTTGTGGCTAAGTGAATCGTCAGGCTGGGGCAAGGGATTGATTCTAAAGGAGAAAGAAGAAATTGGGTGGGGAAATCTGGAAAGAAGCTTTAGAGACTGGGTGGTTTTGAGGGTCAGAATTAAGTGGTGTGAATCCCCTCACCTGTGTGCATAGATTAGCATCAGGACAGACACTGCAACCAAGGCCAAGGCCAGCCTGGGGTCAAATACAGAGACCTACCCAAGGACCAGGGGATCCAGATCCGTGAGAACAGAGCAGCGAGCACTGTCCAGCCAACTCCTGGCATGGCAGAATGGAGAAGCCGGACTCATGTGGGCCTCCACGGGCCCCGGGCTGCTTGCCTGGCCTGCTGCCCAACCCTCCTGAGCTGACTCAGGGCCAGCACATCCCTTTCCTCAAGGGGAGGCTGCTCCTTAGCGCTCCCTTCATTCCAAGCCTGAATGAAAAGTGGGACCCAGTCTATTCTTTCTTGTCCCTTAGGAAATGAACACGAGTCTGGGAGGTTTCAAAAGACTTTATTGCTAACCATCGCCATAAAATAGAGTAGAACAAAAATCAGACATGTGGTGAAATTGCCAAGATTAGATGATCTTGCAAAGTTCCAAAATTCTAAGTAGAAGCCTAGATTGCCTCTAGAAAAGTTTATCGAAAACTCCTTTGCACTCGGTGATGGTCATTGGGGAAAGTATGTGTTGTAATGAGCACTGGGTATTATATACGACTGATGAATCACTGACCTGTACCCCTGAGACTAATAATACATTTGATGTGAATTAATTGAATTTAAATAAATAAATAAATAAAAATTTTAAAAAAGAAAACTCCTTTGCACTTTTCTCTTTTTTTAATCCCTGAGGGTTAGAAATTAGGGTAAAGCTCCGAGAACTCAAGTATAATGTCTCGAACACACTGGGGGCTTACTGTGGCCACGTCAGCAAGTCCAAGGAGAGGCAGTCCAAGGCTGGCGTGGCCTCCGCGCTTACAGTCGCTTCTCGGATCCAGGGTGGCCATGTTCTGCCAAGGCTGAGCCGGTGGTGTTGAGGGCTGCCTAGTGCGGGCGATGTACGAGGCGAGACCTATGGGGTCTTCTCCCAGGTAATTGCGGTTGGATGTTATCACTATTAACCGTTTTGTGGGTGGGGTGGGAGATTTTAGTCCAAGGGCGCAAAGTCCCAGCTATAAGATGAATAACTTCCAGGGATCTGATGTACAGCGTATAGAAAAGAAAAGAAAGGAAAACTTCCACTCTGCTCCGAGAAGAGCAGTTAGCTGTCAGCCTCCAGCTGCAACACTTTCAGGACCCACTTCAGCTTCTAGGCCAAGGCCATGCCCTTCCCAGGCAGCCCCTAGCCAAGTGCTGAGCACCGCGGAGCTGCCAGTGTCTGCCCAAGGCAGGACATCGTCACCGTGCATCAGTCTTTGCCCTAGAACTCCCTATTCAGAGGGCGCCCGCTTGTCAAAGGTGCCGCTCTCCTTACCCAAGCAGCGTCTCCCTCTTTCCTTCGGCATGTGTCAGATCTGCATCACAGTGTGAACACTCTTCCAGCCCACTCTGCTTCCTCTTTAGTCTTTAACAGCCATTGCTTTGTCCCCTGCGCCCCCCTCAGGGAAAACTCTCGCACCGCTAACTCCTAGCATGTGCCCCTCCCCTCCAGGGAACTGACACAGCAGTGTCGTCCCACCCCTCACACATGGTCCTAAAGGAAAGTGGAGATGGATGTTAGGTCCTACCTGGGAGAAGATGTCGCATGGCTTAGCCCACACATCCCCCACCTCGTGCAGCTCCCAATGCCACCTGCTCACTGGGCTTTGTGCCTGCCTTCCAACAGAAGGGCAGCTCTGGGAAGAGGCACAGAACGCCTTCTAGACTTTACTCCTCCCGCGCTCCTGGTTCTAATGTATTTGTCTTTGCTATAGTGAAATACCTGGAGTGGGTGATTTCTGAGCTGGCAGAGGCCTAGTAAAGAAGTACCTGTCACTCACTCCGAAGGTCCTCACGCACAAAAGATGGGTGGTTTCGATTTGCATTTCCCTGATGATCAGTGATGTTGAGCATCTTTTCATGTGTCTGCTGATATTTGTGAGTCTTCTTTGGAAAAATATTTGTTCAGGTCCATTGCCCATGTTTTAATCAGATTGCTTTTTTTTTCTATTAAGTTGCCTGATTTCCTTATAAACTTTGGATATTAACTCCTTCTCAGATATATCATTTGCAAACATTTTCTCCCATTTTGTATGTTGCTTTCTCATTTTGTTAATTGTTTCTTTTGCTGTGTCAAAGCTTTGCTTTGATGTTATCCCACTTGTCTATGTTTGCTTTTGTAAAAAATTACTGCCCAGACCAATATCAAGGAGTGTTTCCCTGAGCTCTCTTCTGGTAGTTTTATCATTTCAGGTCTTACACTTAAATCTTTTATTCACTTGAGTTAATTTTTGAATAATACAAGTCCAATTTCATCCTTTTGTTTGTGGATATTATTTCTCAACATCATTTATTGAAGAGAGTATCCTTTCCCCATGTATTCTCGGCTTCCTTGTCAAAGATTACTTGACTAAATTTTCTTGACAGGACAACCTTCGAGAGTGGTGCACCTTCATAGCTGTCACAGCTGGCTGGCACGCTCTCTGCAGAGCCTCTTCTCCATATATGTTCAGAGATCTGTTCCTGCAGGGTTCCACTGGGCCTCTCTTCCTGTGAGGCAACTAAAAGAGGAAGATTTCTAGGATGAACTGCGGCCCTTGTTACTGAATTCAATCTTGGGCTGCATGCAACTCCTCGTCTTCCTCCTCCGCTGTCCCTTCTCATTTCCCTCGCCTTTAGATTTCTTTTCTGTTCCTGTCCCTGTGATCCACACTCTTGTTTCTGAAGCATCTGAGACCCTGGTAAAACTCTAAGACTCAAGCATATGTGTCTTAGCAAGGCCACTAAATGCTGACTGTGAATTGCTCATCCTGTCTCTTCAGTGAGGTATGTAACGCAGTGGCTCCCAACTGGGAATGACCTTGCCCCACAGGGTAGGTTTAGCAATCTCTAGAGACATTTTTGGTTGTCACAACAGGGGGGTGCTACTGCCACGTAGTAGCTGGAGGCCAGGGATGCTGCTAAATGTCCTCTAACACACAGGACAGTCTGCATAACAAAGAACGGTCCAGCCCAATATGTCAGTAGTACGGAGACTGAGAGACCGTGATACAATGGATCAATGTGGTGAATTGAAGGATGTCCAGACGTTCTAGCTGTTTCTGAATTAGAGAGTGGGAGAAGTAACTAAGGAGGTGGTTTTTCCTTATTCACAGTGTTTCTGTTGCACTAATGCACTGCGTAGGTACCTATTTGTCACATGGGGTCATCCAATGTCCCCAGACTCCCCCCAAGCCGCCCCTTTCTCGCGGTGACCCCTTTCACTTCCTCTTCTCGCTCTTCCTGACATGAGAACGACCTTGTGCAGAATGTGGCATTTGCGGTGAGTTTAAATTCCAGAGTAAAAAAAAAAAAGTGTGCTGATTACAAAAAGACAGAAAATCTGAAAAAAACTTCATCTTCCTATCCCATTGTTACCATGGTTGGTGCCATGGACCCATTGGTCCAGCCTTCCCCGCTGGCATATTAATCTTCTCCCCAGCAGACTGAGACATCAGCATATCTCACCTTCCAGTTTTCCACGAGAGGCAATGCAATGCTAACAAGAAGGCTTCGGGTCATAATTCTTGCATTTATTTCTGAGAATAGACACAGGATGTACTTACCACATCGGTGTGAAATCTACCTGTGAACATGATACACTCAGCTCTTCAGCTACAAACATTTCCTGTTTTTCTCTTCTCACCTAAACCTGTCTTCATAAATGTTAGTGGGTGCTAGGGTGGAGGGCCTGTGTTTCCTGATCCCCAGATTAAAAGGGGTTAAGCTTGGGTCAGGTGTTATGCCCCAAACATAGCCTTTGGCAATATATTTGTAATTTGTCTGTAATAAGGCTACCGTTAATTTAAGATGAGGTCATTTGCATTACGAATATTTTCCTAGCTTTCACTCTTCCTGCTTTTGCAGCCCTCCAGAGCCCTTGCAAGTTCTGGTTTGTTTTCCTTGGGTATATTTCTGAGGTTCCCCAAAGGAGGAATTCTATAAGCGCTTGAAAACTTCTGTGACCTGCCATGTGGTCCTTACCATGCTTTTCTTCTTTTCCTGATATGAATCCTCTGCTGGGTTCTGCCTAGAAGGCACTATTATCACCAGGCATTACTCTCAGTCTTACTGGTCACCATATCTTCAGGTTGTCAACATCGCCAGGTCTATGTGGACTGGAGCATCCGCCAAACGCCTGGTATTTCTTCTGGGCAATGAGGTTCTTGTGGGCACCACTGGTGGCTCCTCTGGCCACTCACCCCCTTCCTCCCTGGGTTACCTACATTGGAAACGGTGGCACACTCCATTGAAGCTCACGCCAAGAAACTTGACTTAGACAAAAGTCGCCAACAAACTACTAGCAAATTGAATACAGCAACTTATAAAAAGAAGCGTAGACCATGAGTAGTAAGCACCATCTGAAAATACATATACCTGGGATTTAACCCCGGGAATATAAGATTGGTTCAATATATAAATATCGATCGGTGTGTTTTACCGCATTAATAGAATGAAAGACAAAAATCACATGATTATCTCAATAGATGCAGGAAAAACATTTGACAAGATCCAACACCCATGTATGATAAGATTCTCGATAAACTAGGAAGAAATATAATCAAGCTGTGTTTCACAACTGTCCAAGCTCCTTCGTAGTTTAAGCAAAGCTGTTCATACTGTGGCCTCCATATAACTCTCCGCTTACAATTCTTACTTCTGCGGTCACACCCCAGGGTCCTGCCTTCCTGCCTGCAGTGCTTCCTGCCTCAGCCCTTCCCACCTACCGCAGACACACACGCATGCTGTGGATGACCACGCCAACTCATTGCTTAGATTTAATGATTCATCTTACATCTCATATGCAAGGAGCCCAACGTGGGGCTCGAACCTATGACCCTGAGATCAAGACCTGAGCTAACATCAAGAGTTGGACACTTAACCAACTGAGTCATGCAGGTGCCCCACATTTCATATTCTTAAGGAAAGGTTTTTGATCCAGCCAAGGATGGCTTAAGCACCTTTCCTACTTGATTCTGTCACGTTCTACGCATACCCAGATCCACGACTTACTCTTTCTTGTCTATATACCCAAGTACATTGTAAAATCCTTGGTGACAGAAGCTCCTATTGTTTAAGTTACATCCCAATATTTGATATGTCCAAGGCCCTCAATTTTTAATTTGTCACTCAGATGTCAGTTAAGTATCCCCCAGTCCTTGATGAATTGGTTAAATTTGGTCCGGTCCATCATTACACAATATGTGGGTGCTCCAAGTACTCCCTATTTCTAAGAGTTCCCTTCACTTCTTCCTCAGCCTTTTCTGTTTCCTCATTTCTATGAAAGTGTGCACTGTTTCTGTTTCAGCCTATGCCCCTGAAAACCTAAAATGCAGTGTTTTTACTGTTTTTCTTTCAACTGTCTTCAAACACAATTATTCATTTTCAGCTTTTTCTTTCTTTTTTTAATTTTAGGAACTTCACTGGAGACTGTGCAGAGTACAAGAGTCAGCCCACAGCCTTCCTCTTTCATTTTGATCACTCTATTCGTTTCGCTGTCCTCGCTTTTAAAAACAATTTTAAGATGATTTACTCATGTATATGAGATCCTGTCCCTTCATGGACAATAATGACATTTCTCTTTCAGTCTGCCAAGCTTTGGTGAAAAAAAAGCCCCTCAACCCCCTCCCCTCATTATATTGAAAGGTAGGAAAAGTCAATTTAATAAACTTATTTTAAAATTTAAAAAGTCCTACATATTCAGAATATTGGATAAACTATAGATAAACATCAAGTGTGGACCAAAAAATGTGCAGGGAACTCCATCAGGTTCAGCAAGAAGATACATTTGTGCTAATTTTTGGTATCCTGCTTGCTTCCTGTGAATAGTTAAAAGGCTCCATTCTAAATCTTCCAGCTCCTGCAGAAGGGCGGTCTTTGGAATGTTCTCCAACTGTTTTTTTTCCAGCTGTTTCCAGTCGGTTGTTTGCTGCTAATCCCTCCTCTAGGTTCTTGCTCTTCCCTCTTTCTCAGGGTCTTGTGATTTGGGCTGAGAGATGTTTTGTGCTATGATCTTGTTTTGCAGCTTTTGGCCTCATTCTTCCTTTGTCTTTTAGGAGCTGTTTTCGATATGGAGTCATTACTTTGCTCTTGTGGTTTCATGGTCTGGGCATCTTCTCATGCAGGTTGAGAGCAGAGACTTGTTTGTTTCTTATGGCTGGGGTTCTAAAATTCATTCCCATATTGGCTCTTCACTGGGGACTTTGCTTAGAACTGCTTGAGAAGTTACTGATTTCACCAGAGATACTACGTCTGAAGCTTTCTGCCAAGAAAGCGACTGTATTTCTGCATCTGATGGCACATTACTCTTGTGCAAGAAGGTGCTCGAATAATGCAAAATCTTGTGCTTATCTGGGCCCCAAGCAAGCTTGGTAACATTAGAGGCCCTTGGTTTGGAAATAAGTTTGTGTGTGTGTGTTTTTTTTAAAGATTGATTGATTGATTGATTGATTGATTGATTTTAGAGATAGAGATGGAAAGAGAGCAAGTATGCAAGCAGGGGGAGGGGTCAGAGGCAGAGGGAAAGAGAGAACCCATAAGTAGACTCCCCGGCTGAGTGCAGAGCCCCACTACCCTGAGATCATGACCAGAGCAGAAACCAAGAGTCGGCCACTTAACCGACTGAGCCACCCAGGTGCACCCCAGTGGGCTTGTGTTTTTAACACCCCACAACTCCATGTGTCTCCTTGTCTTCCAAACCCAGGCAGTACTAGGGTGGCTATGTGGAAGCTCTAGCGGGCTGCCATATGAGAACCAGCTCCGACGTGAAATTTACAAACACAGAGCACAGAGCAACAAGCAAATTGTTGCTTTGACACGAGTTTGGCTGGAAGGCCAACCTCATCATCACCAGGGTCGTCTTCTGGTAGTCGCGCTGTGGCTCTTTGTTCCTTCGTGCCCTGTAGAAGAATGTTTGTCATCCACAGGAGGAAACAGCTTTGTTGACATCTGCACGAGCTGTTGTGAACTTGCCTGAAGCTCTGAATCTTTACTGGCCTTAGACTCTTTTGTGGCCAAAGTTTCATGATACCGACCAAAGAAAGGTACAGATTTACTTCAGTTAAAGAAGGTGCAGTCTTATTTTCAGGAACATACATCCAATTGTATGAGATTGAAGTCCTGGGGAGAGTATAAAAGCATTGATCTTTTTTGCCAATTAATTCATGTCTTATATAATCTAATATAGTTGTAATGGATTTATAACATTTCCTACATTTCATTACCTCTCAAGAAACTGTGAGTTGACTGGGCTTGTGGGATGGTTCTACCTCATGTGACTTTGGCGGGAGTTGCAGTTACTGGGTGTCCCAGCTAAGCTGCCATGTACGAGATGCTTCGCTCATAAGCTGCTGGTGGATGCTAGCAGTTGGCTGGGAGCCCAGCTGGGACTGTGAACTGCAGCGCCCATGTGGGGTTTTCTCCTCCAGTCTGAGCTTCTCAGAGCGTGGTGGCTGGCTTCTCAGACAGACTGTTCAAAAAGCAGCATTCCATGAGTCCCCTATTCTTTTCAGAGAGAAACTCTTGCTCCTCAATTTCCAAAAGAGAGAATATTTAAATTCCACTCCCTGGGAAGAGAATAATATTCACTCCTTCTCATACAAACAGAAGTAATTTGGGGGAAAGAAGTTGGAGGAAAGCCTGACATCCACTTTTTCCAGATACTGGAGTAGAGTTTCTCAAACCAGGATATGGGTTCCATGTCCCCTCTCTTCAGTTTCCAGTCTCCCTGGAGCCATGCGTCACCTGCTTGGGGATTCCTGTGTCCCCACTCTCAGATGACCAGAGAAGGCCTATTCCTGGCAGACTCAGGTGAGTCTTCCTCTTCAGGTTTACCCTTCTCGGTCTCATATGGTGTGGCCTGAGTAGAGGTCCACTCTGGGCCCGATGGCCCTCCAGTCAGGGAGAAGTTTTGGGGAGCTCCATTTTGACCTTGATTCCTGCTACATTCAGTACTGCAGCTTACTAGGAGGCTCTGTGTTTTGGGTGAAAAGGTACTAGTTTGCCCAAATGACTCCATTCTCTGTATACGTATATGCTTTTTTTCAGAAGCATAGAGGAAAGAAGGGGTTCCTTGGTATTCTGAATAGAAACAGTGACATCTGGAATAGCCGTTCAAAAATTCTTAACATGATTATTCTTTTGTCTTTCTAAGCACATGAACATGGCCAAAATCTGTCAGAGGCATTTTTAAATGAATCATTCCTGAAGAGGAGGAATCACACCTAAATGCAGTTTGATATGTATTTCTTTCCACATGCGTGAGATTAAGCATCTTTCCGTATGTTGGGTATCAGTTTTTCTTCTGTCTTCTTTTCTTTTGTCTTTTGTCTTTTTCTGCTGTCTTTTCTTTTCTCTGGTCTCTTACCTTTCAATTTCCTAGGAACTGTACATATTGGACAGATTAGTCATTTGTCTATTATATGGGTTACAAATATTATTTTCTAGTTTGTTATTCAAATTTTACTTTGTTTTTGTTGTTTTGAATGATTTTATTTGTAAGTAATCTCTGCACCCAATGTGGGGCTCAAACTCACAACCCCGAGATCCAGAGTCTCATGTGCCACCAGCTGAGCCAGCTCGGCAGCCCTTTACTTTGTTTTTTAAATGCAGATGTGTATCGCTCTAATGTAGGCATAGGAATCCATAAATTTGTGTGTTCTGGCTTTTGAATCATAGTCACAACTTCCACATGCATCGATTACAGTGGAATACTTTTCTGTTGCCTTCTAGAACTTTTCTGATTTCTTTCTTGCTAACGTTTAAATCTCTTATTCATTTGTAGTTTATCCTGGTGTTTATCAAGCATTTATCCCGCCTTTCTAGCATAGACTGTACTTCAGGTTACTAAGTAAGTGAAGAGGGAGAGAATATCCTAATACAAATATTCTAGCTACACAATGGAAAGGAAATAGAAGAATAGAATATCACCATTTTGCAATACTTCTTTAAATAATGGATTTACCCAGTGATCCTCAATGACTACTAACATAAAAAGAGGTAAAACAAAACACTAAGTCCCCCTGACGGAAACATAGGGCACCATTTATGAGTAACATTGCCAAAAAAATTGAACTTGATTCTGGTCTGATCAAATCAACCACAGCTAAGTTCCAGCTTACAGAAATCTATGAGACAGAGGAAGATACTAAATGACATTGTGAGGTTGCAAACAGCAAAATTCAGGATGTGGGAAAGTCAATAGTACAGATGTCTAGTGTCTTTGACAAATACTTTGCAAAAGAAGACATGTGGGCGGGGTCTTCTGTTTCAGGGCATGATGGAATAGCCAAGGTTAATATTTACCACGCATCCTGTGATATTGTGATTTATAAGAAATAGGTATTTGATCAAATGACCAAAATATATTTTTCATATGTATTTGGTCTTTGTCCGTGGTTCATGGCTCACAGCTCCTAAATCCCTTGAAATTTTCTGAGATACTGACGATAAAGGTGTTTTTGTTATGTTAATGAAGGTGGCTTTCAGACCCATCACGGTGGGGTGCCGGTTTTCCCAAGGACAATGGGACAATGGGAATAGAGGATTGGAACTTTCAATCCCACCCTGACCTCCCAGGACCAGAGAGGTGAGGGGTGGCAGTTGAATCAGCCAATGGCCAATGACTTAGTCAATCATGACTGTGCATGGAAGCCACCATAGAAACCCAAAAGGTCTGGGTTTAAATATAAAGAGATAGGTTAAAGGCCAAGAATTAGAAAAGGTATAGCATACATAAAGTATATGAAGCCTGCAGTGGCTATATTGCTATCAGACAAAGCAGGCCTCAGAGCAACACCTTCTCTTCACCAGGGATAAAGAAGGACCTTTCCCAGGGATGAAGAGGTTAATTCATCAACAAGACACAATAATACTGAATGTGCATGTGTTACAGGATTTTCTCTTCGGTGCACTTGGTTCTTGGTCATGCCACTATGAAAAATGAAGAGGGAGACCAGGCAGAGTGGTGGGCAGCAGAGCAAAGTTTATTGAGTTTAGCAATAATACAAAGCTCCCAAAGAGGGAGGGGACCCAAGAGCTTTGCCACCAGAATTTCTAAGTCTAGGGGTTTTTTATGGGCTTATTGGCTTGTTGTTTTAATCTGATTTATCCTCTCTGTGCCTGCCATCCAATCGGGTTTTGTCATCTATCTATAGCTTGGGAAAGGGTGGAGGGCTCCTTCCAGGGTACGTGTAATGTCCTCTTAAGGAGGTTTCCTTATAGGGCAGGCCGGGGGTGGGGAGGTGGGGGACTTGTCCCTGCATGCCTTTCCTCCGACTCTCCTTCATCACACGCATCCATAAGTAACCGAGCTTCAGAAAAACAAGAAACTTCAAAATTGAAGAAGTAAAACTGACAGAAGTGAATGGAGAAACAGACAAATCCATGGTTATAGTTGGACATTTCAACACTCCTTTCTCAACAGTGTGTATTATTTCCTTTCCTCCTGAAGACTGAGCAGAGACAAGGGAAGAGAAATCGTGTTTCATAATTCAGATTTCCTCCCATCAAACTCTGACTTGAGATTTCACTTCCACATTTCCCACAATCTCATCACTGAGTGGGTGGGGTGGGGTCCGGTGAGGTGCGTGGAGGGACACACAGAAGGTGAATTGTAGGACTCAGATTGTGGTTCCAGGTCTGGTATGCAGGGTGCCTGGTATTTGCTATCTAAGCTTGCTGGGCCTCAGGTTCCTGTCTTGTCAAAAAAAGAGAGTCTTTTTCTCCTGTGTGAGTGGAGTTGGAGTCCCTGAAATCCCCGTGAGTGGACAGAGAAGGTTGTACCAGTGCCCCAGGGATGTGAGCCGTGGTGTGCCCAGCATCCTGGAAGGCCTATTCTCACACAGCCTGGAAAGTATCTGCCCTGACCAGGCAGCTGCTCTCAGAATTTCTACCAAGGGGCTAAATTACATAGTTGAGCTGATCATGCACAGAGGGTTGGCTAAGCTGGAAGGTGGGCAGAGGCTGGCCAAGGGTGAGTAGAGCCAGGTTTGTCCATTCTTGAGCAAAGTCATCTGTGCTCAAGGTGGAAAAGGAGTTGAGTGTTGTGAACAGGGACAGACATGCAGTAGGGAAAGTATTCTCCCCTCTTCTCTTCAATGGCAAAGGACGTTGGCTTTCGCAATGGGTAGAAAAAAAGAGGAAATGGGTCTTTACCACTTACTTTTCCATCCTTCGGTGACAGAGTCTTGAGTGTTTTCCAAGCCCAGAAAAGTCCCTTTTCAGCCTTAGACTTCGACACGGGAGGGCCATCAATAAGGCCTTTGCTCAGAGCCCAATGATGGTTTGGGGAGTCATGAAGCTGCTAGGGCAGAGAAGAAGACATTTCTGGTAACTTTCTATGACTGATTTTCAGCTGGATTCCATTGTGATCAGAGAACACACTCCATACAGTTTCGACTCGTAATTTTACGTTCGTTGAGATTTGTCTTGTAGCCCAGGATGTGGTCTATCTAGGTCCATGTTCCACGTGCACTTGAAAAGAATGTGTCTGCTCCGCTTGTTTCTATCAATATCAGTTAGATCCTGTGATTGATGGTGTTATGGGGTCAATTCTCCTATAACCTTGCTCATTTTCTCATGGTTGCTCTATCAGTGGTTGAGAGAGGGATATGGAGTCTCCAAACAGAATTGTGGATTCGTCAGTTCTCCTTTTGATTCTTTCAGTTTTTGCTTCACACGTTTTGCAGTTCTGTTTTCGGGAATACACACTTAGGATTGCTGTGTTTTCTTGATGGATTAACCTTTCAATCACTGTGTAATGTCCCTCTCTGGTTTTGGTAATTTGCTTTGCTCTGAAGTCAACTTTATTTGATATTAATATAGCCATTCCTTCTTTCCTTTGCATATTTAATATTTGCACTATTTATCTTTTTTCATCCTTTTATTTTCAACTTGTTTCTACCATAATATCTGAAATTATTTTCTTGGAAGCAGCATATAGTTGGGTTATATGGTTTAATCTACTCTCCAGTTTCTAATTTTTAATTTAGATCCCTACATTTAATAGAATTAATTTATGAGGTGTTAGTGCATAAGTCTGCCATTTTTATTTTGTTTTTTTCCTTTGCTCACTCCAGTTTTTATTTCTCTATTTTCTCCTCTACATTCCTGTGGATTACTTGAGCAATTTTATTATTCTGATTTTAATATAATGTTTTTATATTTATTCATTTATTTTAGTTTTTATTTAAATTCCAAGTAGTTAGCATACAGTATAATATGAGTTTCAGGTGTACAATTTAGTGATTCAACACTTCCACACCACACCGGGTACTCATCACATGTGCCCTCCTTAATCCGCACCACCTATTTCACCCATCCCCCTACCCCCACCTCCCCTCCAGTAAACATCAGTTTGTTGTCTAGTTAAGTGTCTGTTTTTTGGTTTTCCTCTTCCTTTTTTTCCCTTATGATAATTTGTTTTGTTTCTTAAATTCCATATACTAGTGAAAGCATATGGTATTTATCGTTCTCTGACTGACTTATTTTGCTTAGCATAATGCCCTCTAGCTCCACCTATGTTGTTGCAAATGACAAGATTTGATTCTTTTTGGTGGCTGAGTAACATTCCATTATGTATATGTTTGTATATATGTGTGTATATATATATATACACACACATGCATATCACTTTTTATCCATTTATTAGTCAATGGACATTTGGGCCCTTTTCATAATTTGGCTATTGTTGATAATATGTTATAAACATTGGGGGAATGTATTCCTTTGAATTAGTATTTTTGTCTTCTTTGGGTAAATACTTAGCAGTGCAGTTGCTGGGTCATAAGGTAGTTCTAGTTTAAGTTTTTGAGGAACCTCCATACTGTTTTCCAGAGTGACTGCACCAGTTTGCATTCTCAACAATAGTGAAAGAGGGTTCCCCTTTTCCCACATCCTCGCCAACATCCGCTGTTTCCTCAGTTGTTGATTTTAGCCATTCTGGCTGGTGTGAGGTACTATCTCATTGCAGTTTTGATTTGTAGTTCTCTGATGATGAGTGATATTGAGTATCTTTTCATGGCTCTGTTGGTCATCTGTCTGTCTTCTTTGGAAAAATGTCTATTCATGTCTTTTGCCTGTTTTTTAATGGGATTATTCATTTTTGAGGTGTTGAGTTTTATAAATTCTTTATATTTTGGATGCCAACCCTTTATCAGATATGTCATTTGCAAATATCGTCTCTCTTTCTGTCGGTTACCTTTTAGTTTTATTGATCGTTTCCTTCACTGTGCAGAAGGTTTTTATTTTGATGAAGCCCCCGATAGTTTATTATTGCTTTTGTTTTCCTTGCCTTGGGAGACAGATCTAGTAAGAAGTTGTTACGGCCAATGTCGAAGAGGTTGATGCAGGTGTTGTGCTCTAGAATTTTAATGGTTTCCTATCTCCCATTTAGGTCTTTGATCCATTTTGAATTTATCTTAGCGTATGGTGTAAGACAGTAGTCCAGTTTCATTGTTTTGCACCTTGCTTTCCAGTTTTCCCAACACCATTTGTTGAAGAGACTATCTTTTCTCCACTAAATATTCTTCTTTGCTTTGTCAAAGATAAATTGACCACACAGTTATGGGTCCATTTCTGGGTTTTCTATTCTGTTCTCTTGATCACTGTGTCTATTTTTGTACTATAATACCTAGAAAAACCACTAAAATCATTACTCAGAAAGGGGACACTGTTTTAAAGTATCCCCTTTCTGAATAACTACTTAGTAGTTTAGTGGTTGTTCTAGATATTATAATAGATATATATCTTACCACCGTCCATTGATTGATGTTATCATTTCACCAGCCAGAGTGAAGCATATAAACTTAACCTCCCTTTACAACACTGAACCTCCCCTGTCTACAACATAATTGTCTTAAATTTATTTCTTCTACATAAATTTAAAACCGCATCAGACGGTGTTGTAATATATTCTTCAATCATCAAACATAATTAGAACTCAAGGAGAAGGAGAGTACATTTTTGCTACTTTCTTTCTTCCTAGTGTTCCAAGGTTCCTTCTTTTATTGTTTCCTTTCTGCTTCAAATCCTCCTTAGTCTTTTAGAGAAGGTCCCCTGGTGACAAATTCCCTCAATTATTTTTCCTTCACCTGAGGATGTCGTGATTCCCCTTTTATTCTTTTTTTTTTTTAAGATTTTATTTATTTATTCGATAGAGATAGAGACAGCCAGCGAGAGAGGGAACACAAGCTGGGGGAGCGGGAGAGGAAGAAGCAGGCTCATAGCGGAAGAGCCTGATGTGGGGCTCGATCCCATAATGCCGGGATCACGCCCTGAGCTGAAGGCAGATGCTTAACCGCTGTGCCACCCAGGCGCCCTCCCCTTTTATTCTTAAAGAACATATTCTCTGGCAACAGAATTCTGGGTTGATAGTCCTTTTCTTTCAACACTTGAAAAACGCTTTGTCACTTCCTTCTGACGTCCATGGTTCCTGAAGAGACCTCTGGAGATGACCCTGTACCTCTCCAGGGTCTGCCACTTCTATAGCCCCTGTCTACAGAATGGTAGGAGCCAGGCACCCAGCCCCCATTCCACTATGTATTTAGGGTCAGGGCGGGTATCGTTCCAGGCGCTTCCAATTTGTCCTCATGTACGATCACCTTGTGCTTGAACGTCACCCAGCTTCACAGTGGGGCTCAGCTTGCTTCGGTTTTGGTCCACAGCTGCCCCTTCGGGACTGATGTCCTCCCTAGTCATTACTGTCACCACTAGGCCATGCTCAGAGGAGGGTGATATGGGGGCAGCCTGCACTCCCTTAGTGCCCTGCCTACTCATATCTATGAGCGACCTGCCATTTCATCTCCTTGAATGGCACAAACATGTAATTCTTGTATGTTGACCAGGGGTAATGAGAGGGAATCACAACAGGAAGGATGTTCAGTTGGCTCTTGAACAACATGAGGGTGAACTCGTGGATCCTTTTCTATGTGAAATTTTTTTCCCCAGTACATCCTGTACAGTAATGTGTGGGGTGTCTGGCTGGCTCAGGCGGTGGAGCGTGTGGCTCTTGATCTCAGGGTTGTGAGTTTGAGTCCCATGTTGGGTATAGAGATTACCTAAAAATAAAATCTTTAAAAAAAATAATAAATACGGGGCGCCTGGGTGGCACAGCGGTTAATCGTCTGCCTTCGGCTCAGGGCGTGATTCTGGCGTTACGGGATCAAGTCCCACATCAGGCTCTTCTGCTGTGAGCCTGCTTCTTCCTCTCCCACTCCCCCTGCTAGTGTTCCCTCTCTCGCTGGCTGTCTCTCTCTGTCGAATAAATAAATAAAATCTTAAAAAAAAAAATAAATACTGTATAGTACTGTAAATGTATTTTTCCTCCTCATATTTTCTTAATAAAATTTTCTTCTTTCTAGTTTACTTTATTGTAAGAATACAGCATATAATACATAGGACATACAAAATATGTGTTAATCAACCAAGTTGTTCACACATTAACTGTATTATTCCCTAGGGCTACTATAACAAAGTACCATAAACTGGGTGGCTTAGAAGGACAGAAATTTATTTTCTTATGATTCTGGAGGCCAGGAATCCAAAACGGAAGTGTTGGCAGAGCCATACTCCCTGGGAAGACTGAAGGGGGACCCTTCCTTGCCTCTTCCAGGTCCCGATGGCCTCAGGGGTTTCTTGGCAGCCTAGTCCCACCTCTGCCTCTATCTTTACATGACTGTCTTCCCTCTGTGTGTGTTTGTGGCCACATTTCCCTCCTCTGATAAGGACACCAGTCATGTGGATTGAGGCCCACCCGAATGGCCTTATCTTAATAATTAAATCTGCAAAGACTTTATTTCTATGTAAGGTCACATCCATAGGTACTGAGGGTTAGGACTTGAACATATCTTTTTGGGGGAACACGATTCAACCCACAGGAGTGGAGAAAAGCTGAAAAAGTGAAGTTGAGGGGCGCCTGCATGACTCAGTTGGTTAAGGGCCTGACCCTCGATTTCAGCTCAGGTCTTGATCTCAGGGTCATGACCTCAAGTCCCGTGTTGGGCTATATGCTGGGTGTGGATCCTACTTGGAAAAAACAAAAACAAAAAAACACATTTAACAAGTGAAGTTGAATATAAATGTTGACGGAGCAGAAGCATCTAAGGCTCAGACCCTCTCAAGGACCTTCTCATGAGCCCAGTCCAGTGTTTGGACATTCCATACAAACGGAATCATACCTTCATGTGATTTGTTGTGTGTCTGGCTTCTGTCACTTAGCAGAACGCTTTCGAGGTTCATTCATGTGGTGGCCTGCGTCTGTACCCCATTTCTTTTTATGGCTAAATAAAGTTCCATTATCTCGATACAGCATCTTCTGTGTATCCATCCATCCGTTGATGGACATTTGGGTTGCTTCCACATTTTCAGCGATAATGAATCGTGCTGCTACGAACACGCACGTACAAGTTTTTGTGTGAACATGTTTTCAGTTCTGTTGGGCACAGACCTAGGAGTGCAGTGACTGAGCATGTGGTAACTGTGTGTTCCACTTTTTGAGGAACTGCCAGCCTCCGTTCCATAGTGGCTGCTCCAGCTGACAGCCTTACCAGCAATGTGTCAGGTCCGATCTCTCCACATCCTCACTCGTATTTCTTAGTTGTTCTTTGTTTTTTAAATTATAACCATCCCGTGCATGTGAAGCGGTGTCTTATTGTGGCTTTGATTTGCATGATGCCGAGCATCTTTTCATGTGTTTATTTTATTTTATTTTTTTTAAAGATTTTATTTATTTATTTGATAGAGAGAGAGATACAGCCAGTGAGAGAGGGAACACAAGCAGGGGAGAGGGAGATGGAGAAGCAGGCTCCCAGGGGAGCAGGGATCCCCATGTGGGGCTCGATCCCAGGACCCTGGGATCACGCCCTGAGCCAAAGGCAGAAGCTTAACGACTGAGCCACCCAGGCGCCCCTGCCGCCCCCCCCCCCTTTTTTGAAATTGAAATAAAAGAAACATTTCCAAACCTCTTCAGTGTTTTATTTATCCCTGGGCTGGAAAGTGTCACCTTACCCTGTGAGTGCGGGAGCCAGTGACAAATCTCCTCTTTGGAAGTGGACTCTCTGCTGGGTCTCAATGGCCCCTAAGGAACCGGTCTGCCTTCACGCTGCTGAGGGGTGGGAATGGCCATGTCCAGGGAGACAGCGCCTTGCTGGTGGACGGACAGTTTTAGGCCAATGTATTCTGTTCTTCTCATCACGTGCCTGAGTGTGTGTGGGTGTGTTTGCACTGGGGTGTATGGGTTTTGCAGACTGGGTTAGGAATGCCAGGAGTTAGCGTCTGTTCAACAGGAATATAGGGCAGAACGAACATCTACCATCTAAAGGAAATACCGATTTCCTTTAACACCATGTGATTGTTGCATACATTTATTTATTCAACTCAGATTCAACTCAAATGAGGAGGGACTGAGGCTCTGCTCTGTGTTGGCTCTTGCCCTTGGGCCTCAGGGGTGAGTCCAGGGGCATGAGGGCAAAGACAGGAGCGAAGACAACCCAAGGACAGGGAAAGGCAGCTGAGGTCAGTGGAAACCAGACGAAAGCCACTCTGGTTGTTCGACTTCGGTGAAAGGAGAGCGCAGGGAGGCCCATGTCCCAGGGGAAGGTTTTGTGGGAGAGCGGCCCTGGCAGGACTCTGCAGAGGTCATCACCGCTAGGGAAGGAGGAAGAAAGCCTGTGGGCCCTGAAGGCACACACCGCCAGCGGTGAAGTGACTCTCAGTGGATGGTAGACGTCCTGCTACTGTCAGTCAGGACTGACCTCCTGCAAGGGCTGTGGCCTCAGGCGCCAGAGCAGCAGGCCCAGCAGCAGCGCGCCCCCCAGCAGCAGCAGCGCCCGCCGCCACCTGTGCCCAGCCACCTCCAGCCAGCGCCGCCCCCGTCCCCGTCCTGAGCCGCCCGCCGCCGCCAGCCGCTGGGCCACCTGCCGGAGCCTGTGGTCCGGGGGCGTGTGGCGCAGGGCCTCCGCCAGGCCGTACACGGCGTTGGTGAAGGGCGCGCCCCCGTGCTCACGCGCCAGCCGCTCCACCTGCGCCAGCAACAACTCCACCTGCGCCTCGCGCTGCGCGTCCGCCGCCCGGTTGTTCAGGGCGCACACGCGGCCGCCGCACTGGGCCACCAGGGCCCGCAGCGCGCGGTTGTCGGTGTAGCGAATGTAGTCGTCCAGCGAGGTCCCCTCCAGGTCCTCCAGGCGGGTGAAGACGACGATGGTCCGCGCCAGGACGTCGGCCCCGAACAGCTCGCGGACACCGCGCAGGGCCTGCTCGTCCTGGGCGGTGAAGCGGCCCAGCTGGGTGACGAGCAGCAGCGCGTGCGGCCCGGGCGCCGACAGCAGGTAGCAGCGGCCGCGCTCGGTGCAGTCCGGGTCGGCGCCGCGGCCTCCGGCGCTGAAGAGGTCGGGGGTGTCGGTGACCTCCACGCGCCAGCCGGCCCAGCGGCGGCTCCCCTGGGCGCAGGTCCTGGTCACCGGGGTGGATGCGAGCCTGGACGGGAAGCGCCTGTGGGCCAGGATGCTGTTGCCGGTGGCGCTCTTGCCCGCGCCGGTCTTGCCGGCCAGGATGAGCCCGAGCCTGGGCTCCTGCGCAGGCGGCACGTCTTCCCAGTCCTCGGAACCTGCGAGGACAGAGTAGGCGTGGGGGGCCCGCCTTGGAGCCACCTCCCGCTCCGCTGCCCTGGGCCTCAGGGGTGTCTGTGGGACACAGGAGAGCAGCAGGCCTTGGGCTTCTGCTTCTCCAGCCGGGCCTTTCCTAGGGGGTCTGGGCAGAGCTTGTCCCGCTCCGGGGCATCTGCACCCCTCTCTCTCCCGTCTTTGGCCTCAGCACAGGCACCTGTACCCGCTCCAGCAGCTGGTGCGCATGTCTCGGGAGGGCACCCCTGACGATGCCAGGCCCTGACTCCGCTGACATTATCTCCGGGCACGCTCGCGGTGCAGAGCTGTCACTGCTTGACACCTACCCTGGCCTCTGGGATACTTCTCCGAGACGCCATCCCAGCAGGGAGAAGCGGGAGGGCGCGGGAGGCCCGGGAGTGAAGGGTTGTCTGGAGTCCCTGCCACCCTGGTTGGAATCACAGCCCCAGCTTATGTCCGCTGTGTAACCGAGGGGAAGTTGCTTCACCCTCTTCAGCACAGTTGGAAGTGGTGACAGAGAGTCGTTTCTCCCGAATTGCCCAGAGGATTAGGGGAGCTGGTCCCTTGCCTTCTCCCCTCCTTTCCTCTTGCCCTTCTCCTCCCTCTCTCTTACACCTGCTGCCAGGAAGTTACCTGCTAAGCCCCCATCCTTGTTCTCTAGCACATTCTAGCTGGTAAATCGTGTTCCCTGTACTCCAAGATCTCATTGCCTCCACCTCCTCGTCTGTGGGGCTCAGACTAGATTTCTTATTCTCAGTTTACCCTTTGGCTTGGGAGGCACACACTAGTCAAAGCACTTAGTATCTCCCAGTAGGGTGGGGGCAGAGATGCCGCACAAAGGCAAATCCGGGGCTCTTGCTGTTTCCCCTTAGCACCGAGACGCCCCTGGAATTTGTTCCGTCTTGTGTTAGCTCATCACCTTGTTCCCCAGAGCTGACACCTGGGGCCAAGTACACACAGTGAGGAAATTCTTACCATAGGTGTTTTCTTCATCTCTTGCCATCTTCCGTCCTCCCATGCTTGCCTGGAAGAGGCCCAAACACAGTTCGTTCATTCATTCATTCATTCATTCATTCATTCATTCATTCATCGAATAGGTATAATGACCTTCGATGGGTCAGGCAAGGTCCAAAGAGTTGGTGGCACCACAGTGCAAAGGTCATGGCTCCTGCCTTCCCCTGAACATCAGCACATAGGGAAGAACCCTGGAAGGACCTGACTGGTGTTGGAACGACACCAGGAGAACGTTTGGTGACCTTTCAGGGACTCTGGACGCAAACACCAGAGGGGAGATGATAGCACGTCCCTGTGTCAGAGTGAGCTCAGTGCTAATGTTCCCAGGTAGTTCTGTGTCAGTGACATAAGCTGGAGCTTCTGAGTTTTCCCAGGAGATTCCACAGCCAGGGGAGACTTCGGAAAATGCTGAGAATCCAAAAATTTGCTCAGTGACTTGGGGACTACCTTAGGGTGGTTGGCCTGGGAAAAAAACGAGAAGAGTATTTGCATTTTGTTTTTGGAAATTGGGAAGCAAATATCCCCCCAAGCTGATCTGAAGAGCCTGTGATCTGCTCTCAGAAAACTGAAAAACTGGGCTTGTGTCATTTGTCTAAGTTTGATCTGTGTGCTGGGGAGATGGGTCACCGCCCTCCAGCTCCTGATGTTCTTGCCCCAGGTCTGAGGCCTCTCAGAGTAAGTGATTAGACCCATTCCGACATGGTGTAATACAGTTAAACACTCAGCGATGACGTCCGTGTGAGCACACGAGTGCCGGGACAGAAGCGCCCAGCCTGTCCTCCGTCTGCCTCTCTGGCCGCGTTTCCAGCTCACCCCCTGCTCATTCGGCTGCTCCACAGAGAGCAGGTTTCAGGACCCCCCTTCCCTCCTGCGCACTTGCTCCTCTGATCACTGATTCTCGCCCACGTTTCCGTCTGAGTCCTGTCTGTGCCTCACCATCCATTTCAAATGCTACCTCTTCATGGTGACACCTGCTTACTGTGGGTGACTGTGTTCTGTCCCGTGGGCGCCACCCGAGGAAAAGCACAGGGAGGGGCTGCTGGATAACTTCTCTCTGGCCTGAGGACTTAGGTGACAGGTTTGCATAAAAATCAGCAAACTCCCATAACTGACCCCTGAGTGGAAGTGAGGAAACAGAAGATTTCATGAAAGGATCAAGAATAGAGCTAAAGCCAGAAGTCCTAGTCTATGCTAGAATTGAGAAAGTATGCTGTAGGAAATTCACTGAACTCCCGGGCCCTTTGGAACCTCCTCCAGGGTTCGGATTAGGATTTGGAAAGTTCTTCTAGAGTTTTTGAGAGCTGAAATCCGGGGTCACAAAAATGTGTAGTCGTTGAAGAAAGTAAACCATGGAGACTCCTGTAATCTTAAATGGGATCAGAGATGATTTATCTAGTCTGGTGATTCTGAACCTGCTATCTTTTGGAAATATCTAGAGATTCTTTAAAATGTCTATTGCTTTGACATTTGGCTCACAGATATGTACTTAATCAGAAAGAAAGTATGTCTCGCCCCACCCCCCTGGGTGATTCCAATGCATTTGGTGGGTGCTCTGAGTTTCGGAGCCATTCACCCCGTCCACCCCCTTCATTTCCAGTGGGGATGAGGGTATGACATTCGCAGCCCACGGAGCCCTGGGCAGCTCGGGCTGGGGGGAGAGGGGTCTAAGGGCACGTGTAGGGCGAGGGTTTGAAGACCGTGTTCAGCATGGCTGCTGGCTTCTGCCAGTCCCTGCCACTCACAAGGCTGAAGAGGTCGAGTGTTTGGGGAGGATGCAGCTCACAGACATAATTTTCACTTTGTATCGTGTTCTGAGGTTAGACCTGCTTCTTTGTCCCAGCAATATCTTTCGGCTTTGCCGCATCTGCCTTCGGGGAGTGTCTGCAGGCTTCTCCAGTGTGCTCTGCTCCTGGAGTCCTTCTAGCAAACCCTTTATTACTAGTCGGGGAGTAGGGAGGGGAAGGGATTTTGCCCGAATAGGAGTGTGTGCTCACCACTGCTGGACAAGATGCTGAGCACGTCCACGGAACTTACTTTGTTTGAAACTCAGAGCATCCTTAAAAACTGGAAACTGTGAAGCTATCCTTTCTAGAGCCTGCTTCCCTTCCTCAGAGGTAGGAGAATGCAGGTGCTCGCTCACTGAGCTCGCACAGACCCCCAAGTCCTCAAAGCCCCCACTCCCCGGGCGACCCCTAGCCCTGTGGGCTCACCTTTCCCGCAGCAGTGGTGACAGGCTCTGAGGTTGGCTGGAGAGGCCCCTGGCCTAGTGCTTTCCCTCCGGTTGTGAGTGCAGAAGAATGCTCCTCCCAGCGTGGGGAGGAAGTGTCAGAGCCTCTCAGAGCTCAGAGCCCAGGAAGGGAGGGTGACAATTTAAAGGGACAGGACCATGGCCAGTCAGGGGTGCCTTTGCATCCTTTCCAATGGGAAACCCACCCCTGCTTTGGACTGTGGCGATGTTTTCCAAAGGTCCCTGTGACACCCCGTCTTGTCCCCAGTATGGGCTGTAACCTCAGAGAAGAGCAGCTGAGATTTCTGAGGCCTGTGTCAGTTCCAGCCTCTGCCCCACTAGTCTTATCTCAAGCTGGCTTTTGGTTTTTTAGGTGTTTTCCCTATGAAATGGCCTCTTGAGAGTCTCCTTCCCTTGACAGGACATCAGTGTGGACACAGTCACCAGCGTGGTCCTATCTGCCAGTCCCATCAATCTTAAGGAAAAGGAGGACTTTTCTAGCCATTAAAGATCGGACAGCAGGAAGAGGATAGAAATTTTTCATACGAGGTTTAGTCTAGCCTCAGTTGGTCTCTCTGACCCGAGTTTCTGTTTCTTCTCGCAGGAGGGTCATGAGAGAGGTGAGTAAAATCGCCAGCCGTTGTGTGGAAGGAAGGCTGCAACAGCATATGGTGTTATGGGCCCTGGACCTGGTTAGGTCATGAATCCACTCTGTGATCTTGCCTAACTCACTTAATCTTTCTGGAGTTAACTTCATCTGAAGCTAATTGGCGGGGGTCTGATTTTACCCATTCTTGCCAGCTTATTCTCTCTAGTGATGATAGCCAGCCCACTACCCGCCACCAGTCCCGCCACCCCCAGCTTTATTGAGATATAATTGAATTGCGACAGTGTGTAAGTTTAAGGGCACGGTGTGTTGACGCGGTGCACTTCCATACTGTACACTGCTTACGGCCGTAGCGTTTGTTAGCTACCCCTGCGTCACATCGCATCATTGCCATTGCTTTGTTTGAGTGACAACATTTAAGATCATCTGTTCTCTTAGCGACTTTCAATGTATGATCCAGTAGTATTAACTCTAACCACTGGGCTATGCGTTAGACCCCCAGAACTTCCTCACCTTATAACTGGAACTTTGTACTCTCTGACCAGTGTCTCCCCATTTCCCTTCCTCCAGCCTCTAGTAACCACCAGTCCCTCTCCATTTCTGTGGGTTTGGTTTTTAAAATTCCACGGAAAAGTGATGTCATACAGTATTTGTTGTTTTGTGCTCGACTTATTTCACTTAGGAGAATGTCCTCAAGTTCCACCCACGTTGTTGCGAATGACACTATGTCATTCTTTCTTGTGGATGAATAATTTTATATATATAAAATTATAAATAAATAATTTTAATATTATATTAAATGATGGCTAGATAGATAGATTTTTATCTGTTCAGGTACAGATGGTAACTTAGGTTGTTTCCATGTCTGGCTGCAGTGAACATGGGAGTGCAGATGTCTCTGAGAATCTGCTTTCAATGTCTTTGGAGAAATACCCAGAAGTGGGATTGCTGGATTGTGGGTTCTGACGCCTGTTTTGTGGGCTATGACCAGCAAAACCCACAGCAGCAGAAATAATTACTCCAGACTACCGAGCAGTCAAGAAAGGTGAGAGGGAGCCTGAGGATAGACTCCCCCAGCCACTCCTAGACTCTCCTGTTTATTAATGCAGAGACTTCTGGTAACAAAGTAACATATATCATTGAAAGTCATGGTAAGTGCAGAGCAGGGGGTTACAAGGTTCTTGAAGCAAACGAGGCAATTAATCTTAAGCAATTCATAGGGTAGGCTTTACTACTTCTGGAAATGAGTTTTCTATAGGTAAGGCAAAAGCAGGCAAGCCTACGAATCCCCCAAATCTGGTAGAGATGTCCTAGATAAGCGAAGCATGTCCTGTTGTTTTCAACAAGACAGAATGCAGTTTTCTGCTGTGCTATGCGGCCCTATAATTTAGGAACCCATGATTGAATTCCCACACTGGATCACATGATAATTCTAGCTGTAATTTTTGGAGAACCCTCCATACTGTTTCCCACAGTGGCTGCACCAATTTACATTCCCAACAACAGTGCACGAGGGTCCCCTTTTCTCCACATCCTCGCCAACACTTGTCATCGCTTCTATTCTTGATGACAGTCATTCTGACAGGTACGAGGCGAGAGCTCATTGTGGTTTTGATTTGCATTTCCCTGATGATAGTGACACAGAACACCTTTTCATGTTCCTATCGGCCATTTGTATGTCTGCTTTGGAAAAATGTCTATTTAGTTCCTCTGCCCGTTTTTTAATTGAATTGCTTGTTGTTGGTGTATTTTGTTTTTTTTAAAGATCTTATTTATCGAATTGAGAGAGAGAGAGAACCTGAGCAGAGGGGAGGGGCAGAGGGAGAGGGAGAAGCAGACTCCCTACTGAGCAGGGAGCCGATGTGGGACTCAATCCCAACCCTGGGATCATGACCTGAGCCGAAGGCAGGTGATTAACTGACTGAGCCACCCAGGCGTCCCTTGAATTGCTTGTTTTTTGATGTTGAATGATAGGAGTTCTTCATACATTTTGGATATTAACCCTTTAGCACATGTATGATTTACAAACATTTTCTCCCATGCAGTGGGTTGTCTTCTCATGTTGTTGATGGTTTCCATCACTGTGCGGAAGCTTTTAGTTTGACGTTATTCCATTTCTTTATTTTACCTTTCCTTGCCTTTGCTTTTGGGGTCAAATCAAAAAAATCATTGCCAAGACTGCTGTAAAGGAACTTACGCCCTGTGAACTGTATGATTTCAAGCATCTTAAATTTATTGAGGCTCATTTTATGGCCCATTGATGATATTTAGGAAAACGTTCTTTGTGTACCTGGAAAGAATGTGCATTCTACTTTGTTGGGTGGTAGGACCCGTTGGTTTATAGTCTTGGTCACATCTTCTGTTTCTCTTTTGACCTTCTGATAAGTTGCTGTGCCCACTGTTCGGAGTGGGGTATTGAAGCCTGCAGCTCATTGTTGAATTATCTACTTGTCCTTGACGTCTGTTATTTTTGCTTTGTGTGTGTAAGGTCTCCATTGCAAAGTTCGTGTATGTTTATAATTATTATATCTTCAAATTCACTGATTCTTTCTTCTGCCACCTGAAATCTATCATTGAGCCCCACTAGTAAATTTTCCATTTCAGTTATTACACTTTTCAATTGCAGAATTTGTATTTTGTTCTAAAAAAATAATAATTTCTGTATTCTTATTGACATGTAAACCACAGCAAAGCAAGGCCTAGAAAAGCAGAAGGGGAATCAGTATGCAGACTAGCTACACCATATTACCTCAGCTGCCCGGTTTTTCACAAGAACTACAGAACATTCATCAAAAGAAGAGAGCGTGACCCACATACTGGAAAACATCAGGCCACAGGAATGGCCTGTGAGAGGCACTGGATACTGGACTTGAAGACAGGGCTTCAAAGCAGCAATGATAAGTATGTTTAAAGAACTGAAGGAAACCACACTTAGAGAAATAAAGCTCTGGAGACAGTATCTCAGCACAACAGATTCAGAGAAAGCCTTTGACAAAACTGAACACCCTTTCGCAATAAAAATACTCAACAGACTGGAACTAGAAAGAACCCTCCATAACCCGGTGAGGGGCATCTATGAAAAATCCCACAGCTATCACCGTGTTTCATGACGAAAGACTGAAAGCCTCAGTCCTGTGATCAGAAATAAGGCAAGGATATCTCTTCTGGTCACTCCAGTCCAGCCTTGTGCAGGAGGTTTGCGTGGGGCTTGCTTTCCGGGCTAGACTCTTCCCCATGGCGTCTGCGTCCCCTGCAGCATGAACCCCCTGGGCATTCCCGACAGGGTGCAGCCTTGGGCCTGCACACAGTCTTAGGGGTGACACTACTTGTAGGAGAGCTTTCTGTCTCTTGCACTAATCGCTCTGTTCCCCTGCCTGCCTCCGTTGGTACCAGCCCCAGCTGTCAAGCCTGCTCAAGACCAGCTCATTGCTCTCTTGTTGTTTATACTCTCCTTGGATATGAATCTCTCCACAGTCTGATTGAACTAAATCTGCAGGGATAGCTTTTGTGGCCAGTCTTTCAGGTTTTCTCTGACCCTGAAGGACTCTTCTTCATAGCTTCTTTTCCTGGTTCTCTCTGGCCAACTTGCTGGCCTGTGGTTTCTCTTGTGTCGCTCATAGGGCTACCGATCTCCTCTAAATTGCTTACCACTAAAGTGTTCCTTCTTTTCGAGTGTAGCCCTTGACTTGAACTTCCACTAAGGGAAGCCTGGGCCCCCGGCCTTTTCAGCTTGCCTCTCCCAGCAGGGACCTGCTGTCCTCTGGGGGACTGGGCTGTGGGCAGCTAGGGCGCCAGTGTTGGTAGCCTGCTGAGTCTCGGGGCAGCGTCTGCCCCAGAGCAGACGAGCAGTAGGGTGCTGCTGGCTGCACTCACCCAGAGTTTAGTTTCAACAGCCCAGAGTTGGTGGGGATGAGATATGTTGCACGCTCAGCCCTGTTTCTAAGATACTGTACTCTTGCTGGTTTGCAGAGGGGAGAGGGAGCCCCAGCTTCTTGGCCACATGTGCCGAGAATGCAGGTTCCTTCCAGATGAGTCGAGCACGAGTTGGAAAGGAGGAAGCAGGTCACGGCTCAAGGGTCATAAACTCACTGTTTTTACTAAGATTGAGTTTTTTTTTTGAACGAATATTTATTTGCTGTGTGACTTTAGAACAATTCTTAGAGATTTTAATCTTTTTTTAAAGTTTCACCAGTAGTGGCTTTTCTACCAGTGAGAAGTCTGCGCAGTTCCTCACGGTGTGTTCTGGAAGCGGAAGCCTGTCAGTGGTTTTAGATCGAACCCCGGGCACATTGCTAGCTGCCCTCTCCTTCCTTCCTCCTGGGTGCCTGGGTTTGGTATAGTTTTGTTCTCCCCATTGTTGTTCTTTTCTGTAGCTGAAGGAACCCTCACTGAATGGGGAGCCAGGTGGCAGTTCTTTGCGGATCCCGCTCTTCCGCTAAGTGCAAATCTGGAATCCTTGCAGAGGGCGAGAGAGTCGCTGGCGTCGCGCTCCATTTCCAAATAGTCATTTGTGCTCTTTGGCAGCTTACAAGTGAGTCACGTAAATACAATTTTCAAGTTATGCTTCTTCCTCACAAACCATAGTCGAAAACAATGAGGCTGCTTAGCTGTTTCTTAGCTACTTAGGCTTTGCGTTGAAATTTGTTAAAATTTTGAAAGATAGCAACCTCCACGTGCACCTGGACCGATTTAGAGCAGAGCTGATTTTGTTCAGTGCACGTCAGAGTGCAACGTGCCAGGTGCTGTGCTTGCTCTGACCCCCGCCCCGGTGAGGGGGGGTGGGGGGGAGCTTCTCAGGAAACCCCATAGCAGCTCATCCTAAGGCCCTGCCCAGCCTGTGGAGTGGGGGTGGGGGGTGAAGAGTCCTGCCCAGAGGCCCCTGCCATCCCCATCACAGGATTCCTCCACGCCCCGCCTTCCTCCTCCAGTCCCCTGGGAGCGCAGCAGGGGGCAGGAATAAGAGGACAGATGGGCCAGGGTGCCTGGGTGGCTCAGAGGGTTAAGCATCTGCCTTTGGCTCAGGTCATGATCCCAGAGTCCAGGGATCGAGCCCTGCATTGGGCTCCCTGCTCCGCGGGGAGTGTGCGTCTCTCTCTGCCTCTGCCTCTCCTCCCTGCTTGTGAACACTCTCTCTCTCTCTGTCAAACAAACAAATAAAGAAAATCTTGAAAAAAAAGAGGGGGACATGGGCCTGTAACCTAGCCTTTGTGGCCTGTGTGTCCACAGCTCTAAGTGGTGAGGAAGACGGACTCTGGGGAGGAGAGGCAGGAAATGGCTGTGGGTGAGATAAGATGCATGTTTGTCTGTATGCAAGTCAGTTTACAATAAATCACCCTGTTGTTCATTTATCGGAAATGTAGGGGATTATGGGGACAAGAAGAAAACACTATGCTGGGTGTGCTGACATGTGCATTACCGCCGTTCCTTTATCCCTTGTCAGTTTGTTTTACAGATTTATTTATTTATTTTAGAGAGAGGGGGAAGCACACTCCCCACTGAGCGGGCAGCCACATGTGGGGCCCAATCCCACAAGCCCGAGATCATGACCTGAGCCAGAACCAAGAGTCGGACCCTTAGAGGACGGAGCCACCCAGGCCCCCCCTTCTCACAGTTTTATTGATCACATTTCTCATTTGCAGTAAAGCACTTAGAAGTGCTCTCTCTACAGGAAGGTCAGAGTGAAGCAACAAGCGATGTCAAGCTGAAACCAAAAGAAAGAAGGGAAGGTAGCAGCAGCAAGTGTGCGAAGTCACTTGGAAATCCCAGAGAGCGAGCAAGTCACCGAGTGCTGTGGGCCGCTTCTGGCAGCCTCTGAACTCTGTCCCCGACCCCCGGTCTCCGCCAGGGAATGGCTAAGAATCCAGGGGCTGGCCAAGCAAAGGCTGTGGGGTTTGGAGGTGTGGGACGGAAAAGTCTAGGTGGACGAGGAAGGAAGGGAGCTGCAGGTGCGCTGAGAGGAGCCGAAACCTGGGGCAGAGCCGGGCCTGTTGCCTTGCTTCTTGCTTGTCGGGCTCTGGGTGCCAGGGGGAAAACAAAGCTGGTATCGGGAACTGGCTGTAACTGTCCGTTACTCTGAAGGCCCCAGCGACTCAAAAGCCCTGGGAGAAGAAGGCTCAGACTCACAGGGCTCACAGCAGACCCCTCAAGCCCGGAGCACAGCACTGGGCTCCCCCCGTGGTCTCCTGTCGTGGGTCACGGTGCCCCGCTTCTCCGTGCAGGTTTAGAACGACAACCAGCAGCCTCTGAGAAGTCGCATGGCTCTGCGGGCCAGGGCGCCCACTTCGGGCCTGTGGGAGAGTCCGGGGATTTGTCTCGTTGGCGCGGCCCCACCCTCTGCTGTGATACCAGGCTGTAGCTGGCCTGCAATTGAGATCATCTTGGACTTCCCTATCTTCTCATCCGTAAAGATCCTGGGGCTCCTGTGGGTTATGGTTTTCTTGGTTTGTTTTTTGGTTTCCTCCAAGCCCTAGATTCTGATAGTGGCACAATCAGACCCACACACTTTCCCACTGGCTGCATTTCATATATTAATGGGAGACACTCGGTGCTGATTAAGATAAAATCGTTCTTTTGAGTGGTTCTGCTATGCTGTAAGAGCGTGCGATTGGCGCTTGCTGCTGGGGCTGGGGCATGCTTTTCCCTTTTAGGCAGATGGGGTTCCTCACCCCCTCAGCTCACCCCACCTGGACAGTCTACCTGTTTCCCTGAAGACATCAGGAGGCCTTGCCTGCATTGGCAGGCCTTAAGTTCCTCTCTCTCTCTCTGATTTTTGTTCAGATTTTATTTATTTGAGAGAGAGAGAGCACAAGCGGCTGGAGGGAGAGGGAGAGGGAGAGGGAGAAGCTGACTCCCCACTGAGCAGAGAGCCTGACATGGGGCTCAATCCCAGGACCTGAGATCATGGCCTGAGCGGAAGGCAGATGCTTAAGTGACTGAACCACCCAGGCGCCCCTCTGTCTTTCTTTAGAAGAAACGATTTTTAGTTTTTGTTTTGGTGTTGTATAAATTGTTGACAAAAACAATTCTTTAGAGGATTTAAATCTCAATTCTCCCGAGAACACCACTTCTCTCCTCACTGAGACTTCCCTGGTCCATCTGGGCCAGATACGTGGTGGGAGATGAGGAAGAACATGGTCCAGGGAATTCGCCCTGCTCATGGGGTGTGATGCAGGGGGAGATCCTCGGGTTGTGAAGAGGATGGGACCAAACCTGGGCAGGGGGAATGGTGGAGGAGAGGGGAAGGGGGACATAGTCAGCTCCTAGCCCTGTTCCTGCAACAGCAGAACTTGATTTCTCGTCGCCCCCGGAGTCCACAAGCAAGATGGCCACAGAGCACGTTCTCTCTGACGCTATAGGGGAGGGCCTTGCTTGCTTCTTCCTGGGCTCGGCTGGTTGCTGGCCATCTCGGTGCTCCTAGGCTGGCGGATGCGTCGCCAGTCTCTTTCCTCTTGCATTTTATGAGAAGCAGCAAAGAGAAACCAGCAAGGTGTGCACCTCCCGCACTTTTCTCAAAAACGTCCTCTGCTGAACATTCTAGATCAACCGCCCGACCCCTGAGATCATGACCTGAGCCGCAATCAAGAGTCAAAAGCTAAACCCACCGAGGCACCCAGGTGCCCCCGTGTATCTGTCCTTAATCTCCTTCATTTTAAAACAATTCCAGTCATCGGATTAGGGCTCACCTTAACCACCTCATCTGGACTTCATGACGTGGCAAAGACCCTATTCCAAATAAGGTCACATTCTCAGGTACCAGGAGTTAGAACGTGAGCATGTCTTTGAGGCAGAACATTCAACCTACAGTGGGTGGTAAGAAAGGGACATTGCATGCTGTTTGAGGGTAAAATACACCCCCCCAATCTCTTCCTTTCCTGTCCTCCTTGCAGTTCTAGGTAAACCCAATGGGATAGTTTTCTTATGTCACTGGTTCTGGGGAGACTTCTAGTGCCTAGGGCTGAGAGTCGACATTCCTTGGCCTGGTACTCAACAATCATTACAATCTGTCTCAACTTTTCTGCCAAAGCCCATCTCCTCCTTCTCTCCTGAGAAGCAATGTAATATAGTAGTTTCAGGGGAGCTCTGCATCCCCAAATTATCATTGATTGTTCCTGTTAATATCTGTTTCACACGGTTGTAAGGATTCAAGGTGGTAATGACATAAAGGCCAGTGCCTGGAACACAGTAGGCCCTCAAAAAAGGCTGGTAATCGTTCCTCCACTCCAAATTGCTTGCTCTTCCATGCCTGTGTCCAGTATAGTTCCACCTCCAAGGCTTTGCTCCTGCTATTTCTGCCTGTCTTTCTTGTTAGAATGAAGTTTTCAAAGAAGGGAAAATCATGGGGCGCCTGGCTGGCTCAGTCAGTTGAGAGGCTGACTCCTGATCTCAGCTTGGGTCTTAATCTTAGGCTCCTCAGTTCAGCCTTGGGTTGGTCTCTACATTGGGCATGGAGCTTACATTAAAAAAAAAAAAAGCAAAATCACGGACTGTTGTGCAAGTATAAACAAAGTTTTGCTCACCTCATTAGTTAATGAGGGAACCAGTAGGATATTATAATTGGTTCAAAGTTCATTTGAGAATCTAGGGTCAGCTCTCCAAGAGAGTTGTAATATGTAACTTTTGAGTTATACATTCCACCGGACAGAAAATTGTTTGCATATCTATAAGGCGGAAATGTGTAAAACACCTCTCTTTCCTTACAGAGTTGTAAAATATCTCAGACGATAGTGAGGTGAGCACAGCATCGCACAGAAAGAAAGAACACTTAGCAAGCTCTCTTACCTATTTCTAAATTGTGGACCATTTTAACGGTGTTGCCACTTTGTGATCATAAACAGTCTCCAACAATTATCATTGTCCCCAGAAGACTGGCTTTATCACGCATGGCCTGATGACTGACATGAATGCAGCAAGAATCTTAATGAACTGGAAAAGCCTCTTTGAATTTGCTCAGCCTAACAGTATTAAGCAACTATGAATTCCAAAGAACAGACTTCTTCAGGAAATTTTCAAAATGAATCTTGAATGAGACTTTTCAAAGCCTCTATCATTCTTCTATCCCAAGGGGAGGAAACAGAGACGCCAATACTTTCTCCAATAAAATTTGCATGCTGTGCCTATACATCTCAGTGAATTTTCCTCTTTTTGAGGTCTCCAAAGTTTGCCAAGTTTTCTGAAGTGCCAGGGAGTGTACTTCCTTATTCCCCGAGAGACTGGGATCCTGGAAGCCAGATGTCATGTTTTCTTGCGAAGGTTTTGTAGGCATTTGCTCCGCCTATAACACCAACCATTGCTCCTTGGTGGTCTGCTTGTCCTTGATTAAATAAAAATCCCTCTCAGACATCACACTGTGGGGGCACCTGGGTGGCTCAGTCAGTTAAGCATCCGACTCTTGATTTCGGCGCAGGTCATGATGTTGGGGGTCTTGAGATCGAGCCCTACAATAGGATCCGCTCTGGATGTGCAGTCTTTTTAGGAGTCTCCCTCTCCTTGTGCCCCCCCCCACTTAAAAAAACCACACTGTACATATGAGCCTCAGGCAGAATGGTTTTTTCCAATTGTATCTTTGTAAAACAGAGCATAGATTTTTACTGAACCTATACAAATGATTCTATCATCCTGAAAGTGAACGAGACTCAGCAGAAGCATTTGTTTTGGAATTCTGAGGCTAAGTGAAGGTCAACTAACGTTTAAAAATGGTTGTGGGGGTTGGGTGGCTGGGTGATGGACATTGGGGAGGGTATGTGTTGTGGTGAGTGCTTTATATTGTGTAAGACTGATGAATCACAGACCTGTACCCCTGAAACAAAAAATACATTATATGTTAATAATAATAAAGTAAAAATTAAAATAAAAATAAATCTCTAATTTAATAGGTGAAAAGAAGAAAAACAAAATAGCCCTTTAATCTTAGTTTTGTGACTAGCTGAATTTTGCCTTGATATCATTATTTTAATAACTTTATGGTTTCTAAATTCACTTTTTACAATTAAAAAGATCTTTCACTTGTTATTTGGTTTGCTATAAAAAAGTTTGAAAAAGATGGTTGATAAGAGTTTACAAATTCAGGGGCGCCTGGGTAGCTCAGTCGTTTAGCGTCTGCCTTCGGCTCAGGGCGTGATCCCATCCTTCCGGGATCGAGTCCCACATCGGGCTCCTCCGCTGGGAGCCTGCTTCTTCCTCTCTCACTCCCCTGCTATGTTCCCTCTCTCCCTGGCTGTCTCTGTCAAATAAATAAATAAAATCTTTTTAAAAAAAGAGTTTACAAATTCATAGTGTACTAAATTGTGGATTGGAGATACTTTAAGGAGAAAGAAATCAGGTTTGCTCATATATCCATACAAATAGAACATTGAAAATAATGCCATCGATATTCCAAACAACTAACCACGATGATATCTCCTTAATCCGTTCATTCCGTCCCATGTAATTAATTCTCACTGTGCTGGATCTTGGGTTGTCTGATGTCATGGGGGACATATGCCTCCAGACTGAGAGTCTCAGCAGTCCTGGCTCTGCTCACTGGCACAGTCCAAGCGTTGACTAAGTGCTGCCATCTTGGAAACCTGCTCCAAAGAGTCTATTTGGAGTACGAATAGTTCCATTACCTCCTACAGTTTTTCCCGTGAAACTCTGAGACTGTGCTTCTCTTTTGAAGGTACAAATTCTGAACATAGCTTTTGGCAGAGTCTTCAGACGAGCCTAAGAAGGAAGCAGAGACTGTTTGATAGCTGACTGAATGGTTGTGGTTAACTTATTAGAATAACCGAATATATCAGAGTGGAAGAGAGTAAAAGTCTCTGGGGGGCCAGTCTTTATTTCACGAGGCTTTGATCCATGTTTCCTTTGAGGAATCCAGCTCCAAGTGCACTGGCACATGGAGCACCGTATCTCTTTTGTGAGGAGCCGACCTCAGACTGCAGGAGGCAGCTCTTCTCGTGAGTCCCTGGGGCCAGAAGACCATTTCAATAAAGACGTGTGAGTGGAGGGGTAGAGATAATCCAAGTCCCTCGCCCCAGGAGACAGGCTGTGGAGGGGTTGAGTCTTCTTTCTCGGGTAGTACCCTTTGGGGAGGAGTGAGTGGGGAGAACCCAGGAGGTTTGAGCGATATCCCATAATTCACTTAAAGCGGATTGTTAGAAAGGGGAGTTAACGAATTTTATTTGGTGACAAGAGAGCAGGCTCCAATATCCCTGGCCGCTTTCCTCACCCATGATCTGTTTGACCTTCTTGCTAAATGACACACTGCATTAAGCACTGTGTCTGTCCCCATGTTGGTCTCTGGCCAAAGGAGGTAGTGTTTCCTGGCAGAAGTTTAGATTTTTATTTCTTGAAGATGTAGGAAGGAAGTATTTTCAGATGCATAGACAGAGGATGAGAAGCTGGGCCAGAAATCAACCAAGTCTTAGAAGTTTCATATCTGCCATTCTCAGGGTATGAGGACAGGCCCTCAGCAGGAACAGAAGACATGAAGTAAGGGTTTGCCGAGCTCTCCTCCTCTCCCTGAGGCGCCTTCAGTTCTGTTCATGTATTTGGGTCCTGCTGTGGACTAAATTGTGTCTCTGTCTCCCCAAATTCATATGTTGAATCCCTAACCCTCAATGTGATGGTATTTGGGATAAGACGTTTTGGAGGTAATTAAGTTTCCATGAGGTCATGAATGTGGGGTCCTCATGATGGGATTCATGCCTTAGTAAAAAGGAGTACCAGACAGCTGCTTCCTCCTGCCCCCAGGTGTGGACACAGTGAGAAGGTCCCATCTGCAAGCGGGTAGTGAGCCCTCCCCAGGGAAAGGAGTTGGCTGGCCCATTGACCTTGGGCTTTAGCCTCCGGAAGGGTGGGAGATAAATGCCTGTTGCTTAAGCCCCCAGACCATGGTGTTATGGTCCAAGCTGACTCTTGCAGACAGCTACGATGTGAAATCTTACAGTACGCCAGCTGTTGGAGGGTAACTCTGACCCGGGACTAGCATCAAAGCTTCTGTCACTACTACAAACTAATACTTGGTGATCACTGTGATCCAGGCGGCGGTCTAACAGTACCACATGCACTACTTCAGTTTCATAACAACCCCCTGAAGCAGGTGCTCCACTGTAAAGATTAGGAGAGTCAGGTGCAGAGAGGTTAACTCACCCAAGTGTCCTAGGCTGAAGAGAGGCCCCCTGAAAGATAGCCACATCCCTAGGACCTGTGAATGTAACTTGATGGCAAAGCATCTTTGCAGATGTGCTTAAGTTAATGACTTTGAAGTGAGGAGATTATTCTGGATTATCTGGGTGGGCCCTGATGTAGTCACAGAGGTCCTTGTTGGGGGAGGCAAGAAGGTCAAAGGAGGAAGAAGGCAATGGGTTGGAGGCAGCAGAGATTGGTGTGATGAGGCAATGAGCCAAGGAATGCTGGCAGCTTCTAGAAGCTTAAAGAGGCAAGGATGGATTCTCTCCTGGAGGCTTCAGAAAGAACCAGCTCTGCTGAGACCTTGATTTTATCTACATAAGATAAGGCCCTTGACCTCCAGAACTGTAAGAGACTACATTTATATTGTTTTAGGCTTAATTTTTGGTAATTTTTGGTAATTTGTTGTGGCAGCAAAGGAAACCGATACACCAAGGTGACATATGTAGACGGTGTGAGGAGCCATTATTTACATTTCCTGTTATTATTTCTGCAATGTCTTCATAAATTGAGCTTTGAATTTATCTAGATCTAGGTTTGGGTTTTTCTCTTGGCTCCCAAAGGTTTAGACTTTTGGCTTTGTGCCTGAGTGTTATTAATTTTTGAATGAGTAACGTGAGACTTTCATGAAAGACTATAATAAAAACCCATATCATACAATCCCTGGGAAGTATCCCCAGGCTCTAAATTTGGAGCCAGCAAGCCACATATCTGAGTTCCTTCTGCACAGAATCACCCCCAAAGTCTTCCACTCTATCTGGGGAAGATGATCAGACACCGTGGCTGGCCTGTGTGCATGCTTTGGGTCATTTAGTAAGGGCCTTTTGGACCCACCGCTATAACCCCAAACAACAAATATAGCTTTGGAAATTTTGGTCTGGTAGCGGGCACACGTAGAAAAAGATTTCAACCTGGCAAAACTAAAAGCATCCCCCAATTACGGGACAGTATTTCTGTCTCTTTAAAGGCAAACTGTTCCTTCACTAGCTCCACCCAATCAGAACTTCCTGGCTCAGAGGCTTCAAAGGGTAGGGACACTTTTTCCTGACAGTTAAAGCAAAAGCACCAGCTCAAACAGCTTCTTTGGAGAAAGCCTGAGAACTCATCAACTCTTCCAAAGGTGAGCCGGGCCTCAGAGCAGTGGAGCTGTGAGATACTGCGGGACACAGGGTATGCATGGGGGTGGACTCGACTGATGTGCCCAATTCCACCTGTCTCGTATTTCACAGGAGAAACTTGCTGAATAAGGTACCTTCCATCAGTTGTTGTTGTGACGACGCTGAGTGCTGCCTGACAACCCATCCGTTGCCCTCAGTGGGAAATCGAGGTCCTTGAGGTGGGTCTCTAGAGCCGAAAGGCAATTGAAAGACCACTGGGTCCGAATCCCTCTCTTCCCTGAAAACGAATCTGAATCCCAGCCTGTGTGAATGTGGTTTCGTTACTCTCCCAGGGATACCCCAGTCACTAATGGCACAGGAAGCCAAAACTCAGTTTGCTGAGTCCTGGCAACATGGAAGGAGAGCAGTTGTGTGACGGGTAGTGTAGCAGATGAGGGAAGGGGGGAGCGCCCTGAGGGGAGAGGTGGCTATTCTACAGACGCGATGTGTCCGAAAGCCTTTGGTTGCCTTCCCTAATTCCAGGCTTGCTACCAGTTCACTGTTTCTGGAAAGAGTGTGGGCTATCTCCCTTGGCCTCCCCTGAGGGAGTGTATTTCATTTCTGATTTTCTGATTCACTGTGTTCCCGATTCAGTGTAAGTGGAAATGTAGCATCAAGGACCTGAGGAGGAACCAGGAAGAGGCCATAGTGTGCAGTGGTTATGCAGGAGTGTGGTGGTCGGACAGACATTGAATTGTATCCCTCCTCTGCCCAATGCCTATTAACGCTGTGACCTTGGGCTAGTCTCTCAGCATTTCTGAGCCACATCAATTTCCTCATTTGAACAATTAAAATAAGGGTACCTGTCTGGCTCATCAGAAGAGTGTGTGTGTGACTTTTGATGTCAGAAATCGTGAGTTGGTGCCCCTCGTTGGGTGTAGAGATTAGTTAAATAATAAATAAATAAACTTTAAAAATTAAAATAATAGGGCACCTGGGTGGCTCATGACTGAGCCTTTGGCTCCTGAGATCGAATCCCGCATCAGGCTCCCTGCTTGGCGGGGGATTCTACTTCTCCCTCTACCCTTCCCCCCTGCTTGCGATCTCTCTCTTTCTCTCACTCTCTCTCAAATAAATAAAATCTTGAAAAAAATTAGGGTAATAAAATTACGTTCCTTGCAGGTATTTTTGGGGAGTAAAGGAGTTAATGTACAAAACCTATTTATCAGGGTGCTTGGTAGACAGTATACATTCAGTAGTTGTTGCACTATGAACAAGTTAAATTTTTTTTGTGGGAAATTTTTTTTACTTCTTTTTATAAAAGATTTTTATTTATTTAAAAGAGCAGAAGCAGGTGGAGGGGTAAGACGAGGGGAAGGAGAGGGAGAAGCAGGCTCCCCTTTGAGCAAGGAGACCGATGTGGGGTTCAATCTCAGGCCCTGGGATCATGACCTGAGCTGTAGGCAGATGCTTAACTGACTGAGCCACCCAGGCGCCACAACTGGGGGAGATTTTTAACTCATTCAAAGATAAAGAACCTCCATGTACCTTCAACAATTATCAATTTGTGTAAATCTTGTTTCATCGATAAACCCCTCCCACCCATCCCAGATTATTTTGAAGCAAATGTCAGACACTGTATCACTTTGTCAGTAAATTTGAGTATGTATGTCTGAAAGATAAAGAGCATTAAAAATATGACTTTTTCAGACTTTGAAGAGCAATTAGAAATTTTCCAAAATTACCAGATATAGTTAGATTCCCCAATGGTCTCATACTTTTAAAAATTGTTTGAAATCAGATCCAAATAATGTTCATAAACTGCAATTATTTGCTATCGTTCAGTTGAGCTTAGTGTATAAGTTTCTACTTTCCTGTTTCTGTCTGTGAAATTGGTGTTGTGTTTTATAAGAAAGGGCAGTCTTTTGTCCAACAGAGTTGGACAGTGTACATCTTGTTGATTAAATCCTCAAGATGTCCTTTAACTTGCTCTTCTAGTTTCAACATTTTGTATGAATTTATGTCTAAGGAGAGGCTTGGTCAGATTAAGGTTTCCTTGGTTCTTTGGGTGGGACTATTTCTCAGGAGCTGTTGTAAACGTACATCAGAAGGCCATTGTGTTCGCTTCTCTCTCTTCCTGTGACTTAGCAGACACTAATGCCAGCCTAGAGTAGAGCTGTGTCATTCAGGGTCACAAATTATGGTATCTAATTCTATCATTCTTTCTTCATGTATCAGATGGAACAACCCTATAAAAGAAACTTCCCCTCCACAGTTCTTTCACTTCCTTGAGGTACAGTTAAATAACACAAAAGACATGCTTGATTCTTTCCCTTTATTTGTCCATGTTCAGAATGATGGAATTATTTCCTAGCATACCCCAAAGGGAACAAGTGACTTCTTTTAAGATGATGATATTGTTATGAATTTGTGGATTTCAACATATTTGATCTCTTTCAATCTATTGGAAACACTATTCTATGGATCCTCAAATTGCCCCATCTCTGTCAGAACCTCTTCAAGTTGACGCTTTAGTCCTTTTGACAAGATTCGAGTTTTTTAAAATAATTTTAAAAATAATTTTTAAAAATAATCTCTAACCCAATGTGACTCCGAGATCAAGAGTTGCATGCTCTCCTGACTGAGCCAACCAGGTGCCCACGGTCTGAGTAATTTTTGTTAGCATCCTTGCTTTATGGTCTGACGAGACAGCCTAGCATCCACTTGCGCAATTCCCAGCCCAGACCTGGGATCAGCACTTGCTCCTGAGTGTCCTAATGTTTCTAGTGAGAAATTGCATTCGAAAAGCACAGTATGGTGCTTTTCCCTAACGGTGCTCATTGCCACTGGCCTTGTCACTGACCTTCATAACTACACACACACACACACACACACACACACACACACACACACACACAAAGCTAAGAACAGGATAGGACTCCTGAAAACAATTTCAGATTTCTTTTTTGGCAGATTTTTTTCTCTTGTTGGCCTTATGGTATATTCCACTAGGGATGGAGAGTGAAATTACTGCATTTTGAAGGCTCTTTGACCAATGTTTTGTGTGGTTTATCCATCACACCAAATACTATAAGTATCATTATCTTTTGATTATTACGAGTATTTTCTAATATTTATTTATTTATTTATTTATTTATTTATTTATTTATTTAAAGTAGGCTCTACGCTGGAAACTAATGTGGGACCTGAACTCACGATCCTGTGATCAAGATCTGAGCTGAGATCAAGAGTTGGATGCCTAACCAACTGAGTCACTTAGGTGCCCCTTACTAGTATTTTAAAATATAGTTTTTGTTGTTTAATTATATAAACTATTTACAGGTTTCCCCTACTATCTGAAAGCAAAATGCACCTATGAAATCTTTCATAAACCAAAATGCAGGGAAATAATTACCATTAATTTATATGGAAAAATTTGGGGGGTATTCCCAGATCCCCCCAAAATCACCTCCCTTATGCATTTCTGATAGCTTTAGACACAACTTGCTATCAAATGCACAAAATCAGTTGAGGTAAAGCCCACATGCTCACATGGCTCAAAGCTCTGGCAGCTGGATGCTGCGATGCTCTGTGGGGTTCCTGGGGAAGGGGCTTGGCAGCATCACTCCCACTGCCCAAGATATGTGCTGCCCCTCCAGTGGCTCATCTAAATGTAAAACAAATGCTGAACACTGTTTTTGCTTTCAGCTTTTTTTGTAAAAATGAAAATCCTCTTTGAATTTACTTTGGCTAGCAAAAACAGGTCCACATGTAGGTCTTTCATAAAACCACAGTGGTGTAATTTGAGCTTTATTTTCTCTTATTTTTTAGAAGATTTATTTATCTCTTTATTTGACAGAGAAACAAGAGAGACAGAGAGCAAGCATAAGCAGGGGGAGCAGCAGAGGGAGTGGGAGAAGCAGGCTCCCCTCAGAGCAGGGAGCCCAAAGTTGGACTGGAGCCCGATGTGGGGTCCGATCCCAGGACTTTGGGATCATAAGCTGAGCTGAAGGCAGATGCTTAACTAACTGAGCCACCCAGGTGCCCCAAGTAATTCAAACTTTTAAAAAGCAGGGAATACCTGTACATGCTTTCAAGATCAAATCTGTGAAATCTAAGTATATTTAAAGAAGTGTAGTTTCCAGCTTCTATCCTTGTCCCCTCCACTCTGTTCCTCCCATCCCCATAAAAGTAGCTTTTTTGTTTGTTTACTTTTCAGATTTTCCTGCCATTACTTTTTCATGTACATGAAATACGTATATTGTAGTTTATACATATACTTCATGCTCCTCCTTATTAGAGAAATGGTAGTAAACTATGCATTTTTTTCTGCACTTTGCATTTTTTGTCTATTGAAATACTCTGGAGATGTCTCCATACTGGCATGTAGAGATAGTACTCATTCCCCGCTACACTTCACGGTGTGGATATACTTTGTTTAGTCAACCAGTCCCCTATTTGTGGGCATTTGATAGATTTTTGTCTTTTGCTATTACAAATACTGATACAGTGAATAGACTTATGCAGATTTTTCCCCCTGTATTTTTGTCAGTGTAGCTTTGGGGTGTAGGGAAGGAAAAATTCCTCCTCTCTCCTTCAAGTTCCTCCAGATGAACTAAGAATTACATTTACTTGAGACAGATTAAGAGGAGGAAAAAAAACCAAAGTGTGCAAGGAGGCCCAGTGAGGAAACTGAGACCAAAAGAAATGACCACGGCAAGCAGTTTTTATACTTATTAGACCAAGAGACATGGGAGGAATTGACAAGACAAAGAAAATGTAACTTGGGGAGCTTCAATTAGTAAGGAATTCTCAACAGGCTTTGGGCTGCGGTAGTAAAGGCGTACAAAGAAACAAGAGTTGTCTGCACAGCTTCTTGGCTCTAAATCGCCCATCTCTGGTCATAAGGATTTCTCTTCAGCTCGTGGGACAGAGAGAGCACCCTTCACATGGGAGATTAGTTTCCACCTTGCAGGGAAACATAGGAGGGTCTCAGTGTCCTTCTTGAACAGGCTGTGTCTTTAGCAACTTTTATTTAAAATAATCAGCATGCCAAGGTGGCACATTTTCGGGTAGCCTGTCCTCATATACAGGCACATATCCTAAAATTGGGACTAATACTCCTAGGATAAATGCACATGTACTTTTGCAAGATAATGCTATGCTAACTTCTCCACTGTAGGTTTTGGACTGTTTTTCTATTCCCATTAGCCATGGAGAAGAGGACCTGTTTCCTCTAAACCTTTATGAACTATATATTGTACCAGCAAATTTTATGATTTTTGCCAAACCTGTAGATGAGAAATAGTATCTCAGTGTAATTTGAATTGTTTTATTTAGTTATCTTATCTTTTCTATGTTTGATTTCTTTTTCTCTATTTTAAATGAGTGTTAATATCTCCTAATATATTCAAGGGTCATTTACACTTTGTCCTATGAACAGCTTATTCATATGTGTTACTCCATTTTCTATCATGGTGTTGCTCCTTTGTTTCTCTACTTTTAGGAATTCTCTGTATAATTGGCTAATTTTCTCTTGTATTCATCATTATTCTTTGTATCATAGGAAAATTAACCCTCTTTTATATCGGAAGGAAAAACTTCCCCCCTAGTTTGACATTTGTGTTTTAATTGTCTATAGTGTTCTTTACCTTACATTATCTTTTAGATTTTTATGTAATCTATTTATGAGTCTTTTTCCTTACCCTCTTTAAAATCTTAGAAATATTTTCCCACCCTAGGTTACAAAGAACTTGCCCACATTTCCTCTAGTATTTATATGGATTAATTTTCTTATGTTTAAATTTCTAATCTATTTAGAATTGGAATGGCATTAGAAAGTGGGTGCAGTTTTGTGTTTTTCTGTATGGTTTTATAGTTATCCCAGTGCTGGTTATTAGTCCATCTTTCCCCCCATTGATGTGAGATGCTGCCTTATTGAATATAAATGTAGCATAATATAATCGAATTGAATATTTGTGAATGTAGTTTGATCAACTTGGTCTGTTTCTGATTTTCTGGGTTGTTTTCATTGTTCTGTCTCTCTGTTCATACCCTGATGTCATACTGCCTTAACTATAGAGGCTAAAATGCTTTATTATCTGGCAGAGCCAGTCCTCCCTCACAATTCTTCTCTTTTTTGATTGTCCAGGCTAATTTTCTTTTTTATTCATCCAAATGAATTTTATAGTCAACTCTTTTAGCAGCAGGGGAAAGAAAGTGGTGACAAAAAATTTTAAATTTATATATTTTAAAATCACATTAAAGAAGTATCTAATAACTCAAATTTTTTGAAATACTTTAAATATGAAACAGTATTTCATTTGGTGAAATGTATTTTCTGCATCTAGGTATTTTTCTTCTTAATCTACTCATGGGAATGTGTTGTAACAACCCTTTTTCTCCTATTGAACCACCCTAGGATTTCTGAAATACATCACATTTGATCATGGTGTATTACTTGTTAGTGTCTAAAAATGTATTTAGGATTTTTGTATTAGGATTCACAAATGAGACAGATCTGTAGCTTTATTTATTGGTGAAATCTTTGTTAGTCTTCAAGATCAGTATCATACCTGCGTCATAGAAAGAATCAAAAGTTTTCCTTCCTTTTAAATCATCAGGAATAGCTTAAGAAGCATGGAGATTCTTAGATCTTTAAGGTAAGGATTGAACCTTAACCTGAAGAGTTGAACCTGAACATCTGGACCTCGTACTCTTTGGTGTGGAAACTCTTTACCTGTTTTATTATTTCTTCCATGGTGATTGAACCATCTTTCTGTCTTTATGGGATGAACATGGATAGTAGACCACTATATATTTTCAAGGAGGAACAGAAAGGAGAAAAGAGGGGGTAATGTTTTCCACTTACCTCCAATGACCCTTTTTCTTCTCCTTCCCTTCCTTAAGGTTTGTGGATACCTAAGCCCCAGAGCCTATTGATATTGACATGGCTGACCCACAGGACAACACTCTGAGGATTGTTCTGGTTGGGAAAACCGGAAATGGGAAAAGTGCAACAGTAAACACCATCCTTGGGAGAAAAGTATTTGAGTCTAGAATTGCTCCCCACGCTATTACCAAACACTGTCAAAAAGCATCCCGAGAATGGAAGGGGAGGAATCTTCTCATTGTTGACACCCCGGGGCTCTTTGACACCAAAGAGACCCTGGAAACCACCTGCAAGGAAATCAGCCAGTGTGTCCTCTACTCCTGTCCTGGGCCCCATGCCATCGTCATGGTTCTGCAGCTGGGCCGCTACACGGATGAAGAGCAGAAGACCGTAGCATTGATCAAGGCTGTCTTTGGGAAGGCAGCCATGAAGCACATGATTGTTTTGTTCACTCGCAAAGATAACTTGGAGGGTCAGAGCCTAGATGACTATATAGCAGAGGCAGATGTCAACCTCAGGAGCGTCATCAGGGAATGTGGGAACCGCTGCTGTGCCTTCAACAACAGAGGCACAGAAGCTGAGACGGAAGCTCAAGTGCAGGAGCTGGTGGGGCTGATAGAGCAGATGGTGTGGAGAAACGGCGGGGCTTACTTTTCTGATGACATTTACAAGGACACAGAGGAAAGGCTGAAACAAAAGGCAGAAGTCCTGAAGAAAATCTACACTGATCAATTACATAAGGAAATTATGCTAGTAAGAAAGGAATGTGCTCATAAATTACAGCAAGAACGAGAGGAAAAAATAAAAGCACTGAAAATGCAATATGAAGAAAAAATTAAAAATCTTAGGGAAGAAGCTGAAAGGGGTGTATTTGATGAGGTTTTTAATGAGATTAAGGGGTTTCTTTCAAGGACATGGTATATGTTTTGGTAGTCATGTCAATTTCACTTTTGCTTCTGAATTTACTATGTCATGTAATAGCGATAGACTGTAGTTTCCAAGGATGGCTGTGAGAATACAGTCGATCCTACTTATTCTTCTTATAATCTGACTTTGTTACTTCCCCCACTGAGTTGTGGGGCCTATGTCCCCTGCCTTGGAATTGACAGACTTTGTGACTGTTCCGATAAATAGCAGATGGCTGAAGCAACCCCTTGGGACTCTAAGTCGAGACATGGAAAATGCCCCCTGCCCTGCTGAGGTGTTTGCCCTTGGAACTGGGCCAACACGTTGTGAGAGAGGCCATGTTGCCCATTGAGAGGCCCCCAGCTTGATGTCACTGGCCGACTCCCCTTTTATCTTCTTTTATCTTTTATCTCCCAGCTGGATCAACTTGCCAACCGTGCAAGCAAGGTGACATGGAAGCAGGCTCTCCACCTGCCAGCGTGCGTCGAACAGAGTTGCAAAGAGCAAAGATGCGCAATCCCCACTGAGTCCTGCCCATATTGCAGATTGATGAGAAACAAAAATAAATGATGGTTGTTGTTTTAAGCCACCGAGCTTCAGAATGGTTTGTTCTGTCCTGACAGCTAACCAGAATGAAACCTCTTCCAGTTGGTCCCCCCCACCTCCCATTCCTCCCCACCCCCGTCCGTCTTCACAGTGCTGACAAATTTAAGAAGTGACGAGATTGGCATTCTCAGGCAATGATATATAGATTTGAAAGCCTCAATTTGGGAAAATTCAAACAAGAAATCCTGCACACATCTTGTGTTAGCGCCGCTGGTGGCGTGTACCGCTGCAAGGCTGGTCTACAGGACATTTGTTAGTGAAGCAGCGGGTTGCTCTGGAAAGCTGGGTCTGTGGTTCATGGAGATCTGGAAGTTGGTAGATTCTCTTATTGCTTTTCTCTCTGTTCTTGTCTGACTATAACTTAAAAATCTCTTCTGTGCCAAATATTTGTCACTGGCCTTTGCAGACCCACACTCCAGCCGTCTTCGCCCTAGCTCTCTGCCCTAGGAGGCTGATGTCTATGGACTACCTCGGTGGGATCGCTTGCTCTCTGACTTCTGCTTGGCCTGGCCGTGGGAAGTCCAAGTAGAACACCCCAGGGGAGTAGAAAAGCAAGGCTGGGTGGTCGTTCTCCTCTCTGTCCCTGTGAGGCCATCTCTGACCAGCTGCAACCCTAAGCCAAAGGTGACAGCTCCTTCCACAGTGGCCTCGCTACCCAACTCACCTTCTGGGTTCCGGTCTCTATTCACCCTCTTAGGGTTGGGATATCATTTTCTCACCGTTACTAACACTCCCCTTTTTCGTTTCCAGAGCCCTGTATCCACGCTTGTAGGAAGTCCCTTCTCTAAACTTCCCCCAAGAACCTAATGAGAGTGGGCCATCTTTTAGCTGCTAGAATTCTGATTGATAAATCTTGGGGATCCCACTTCTCTTTCAGAGCATTCGCTGATCTTTATTGCTGTTGTTGGTTTGAAATTCCCTCTAGTCTTTTCTGCCACCAGAAAAATCTCTTCATTCCCCTTCCAAGCTGTGGCATTGGCAGTGAGTATTTGAAAGGTTCTGTCTTGCTAAAATAATTGACAAACTTCCAAGTTAGAGGGGTGGCTTTCTATCATTTACAGTGATTGCAGACATCCCCAAATCAAATCAGTAGAATTTTCACAGTCGTCCTTTGTTTTGACTATGAACATGACTGAGGTGTTAGTGGATCAGTGAAGGGAGATGGATTAGAGATTGAATTTGGAAAAAATAAGATCCTACATCCTTGCTCATTCTAAGGTTCATCACAAGTATTAGGAATGGAGTAAAAACAACATGGAAGAAAAAACTCTCATAAGCAAAGATATTCATAACATGTGTCTAATAACACCGCTGAACCAAACTGCTCTTTGCCGTCATGCAATTCTTACATTCAAAAGTACTTCGTTGTGAGGAAGAATTCAGGGCTTGAAGTCCGCTGAGAAGGATGTGTCCACATGGGTGATGGGTAGGACGATCATGCTTCTTTTCAGAAACGGGAAAGTGAAGGGCGACAAGTAAGGTTGTCAGGGGAAAGGTAGAGTCAGGAGCAACAGCATTCAGTTAGGTTTGTGACAAGTTGAATATCAGTTGTCAAAGGTAGGGTCCAATGTAAATAAATGATCTGCATTAACTTGACATTTGGGTCTGAAGGTTATGTGAAAGGCTTGGGGTGAATGTGAACATAAATATCTCCCTCACTTTCAGCTGAGTCTTCAATAACTGCCAATATCCCCACAGGCCAACACTACATGCCAGAAGATCCATATAGGACGTGCAAAGGAAGGAGCGAGAACGAGTTTTGTGAGGTTTAGTTCTTCAACTAATTTGATAGATATTGGAAGGTGTCAAAAGGAAGAGTTTTTTTTGTTTTGTTTTGTTTTTTTAAAGGTTTACTTATTTGAGAGAGAGTGAAAGAGAGAGACAGAGAGATGGTGTGCGGGTGCACAAGGTGGGGGAGGGGCACAGGGAGAGGGAGACTCCTGCAGCGGACTCCGTGCTGAGCAGGGAGCCGGACTTCGGGCTTGATTCCGAGACCCTGAGATCGTGACCCAAGCCAAAATCAAGAGTCAAATCAACATCAAAAGTCAAAATCAACCGACTGAACCATCCAGGTGCCCCGGATTTTTTTTTTAAGTTTCAAAAAATAGAAAGAGAGGATGTCTATGGTGTACAATTTCTATTAATCCCTTTTCTACAATGATTAGCCTATGGCCAGTTTGCCGTCTTGAACTTGAAATCCCTGGTCTCTTGGTAAATAGAAATGAAACGTAGTAAGAATGTGCAGACTACTTTTATATATTTATATTCATATACCATCATTTGTGGCCGCTTACAACTTGGAGAACGAAATTCTAATTCCAATTCCAAGCTCTTACTACTTCAAATAAGCAATAATACAATTAATAAAAAAACAACCTCCGACGTTTTCTGTAAGCGGTCTGGGCTTTTAGAGCTCCACTGTCAGGACTGGGACGGTCAGAGTCAGGGGGGACAGCCCGCGCTGGCCACTTCTCTCTGCTGGGGACGCAGCTGGGACGGTCCATCATGAGGCATCCGCGGCAGGGCGGGGCAGGGAGCAGGCACCTTGCACCCTCCCCTCGGATCCTGTGAAGTGACCGCAACTTGATGTGCCCGGGGAGACAAGAACAGAGCCGGCTGTGGTTGTGGGGAAGACAGGAAAGAAGTGCGGTCGCACACAGGTATATTTACAACAAATTTGTGCTCTTGTGAGACGTTCCTGTGAGAAGCTTCTGAGAACCGGGCTGACCTCGACTGTGGCCGCACACTTCCTGGGGTCTGTACTGTGAGGTGTGTAGGAAACACCCTCCGCTCTCTTTCCCACTAATTTCTCTTTTTCCAAATATTTTCGTGCACTCCACCAACCGAGCCGGCCGGGTGCCCAGTGATTTCTTTCCTTCTTGTTTTCTAAGATTTTATTTATGTATTTAAGAGAGAGAGAGCGTGCGAGCTGGGGGGTGGAGGGGCAGAGGAAGAAGCCGACTCCCCGATGAGCGGGATACCCGCCCCGGGATCCTGACCTGAGCTGAAGGCGGATGCTTACAGGCTGAAGTGCCCAGGCGGCCCTCCCCGGACACTTCACAGTGAGAGGAAGCCAGGAAAACAATGGAGGCAGATTTTCAAAGTGCTGAGAGAAAAGAACAACTAACCTGAAATCCTGCACTCACGGAGAACAGCCGTCAAAATTACACACATTTCAGGGGCGCCTGGGTGGCTCAGCAGGTTAAGCATCTGACTCCAGCTCAGGCCGTGGTCCTGGGTGCTCCTAGAAATGTGGGCCTTAATAGAGAATCCCTATGTGTAGTGGGCCTTATAACCCAAATAAAGAATATCCAAGTAATGGTTTTGGGGATTAATTGTACTTAACTTTTCTATTATATTTCTCATCAATCTCTGCTCTCACTCCCACACTTAAATAGAGAATGATACAAACCTTCCTGTTGGGCTTATTCTTAGAAACAAAATATAATCCTATCCTTTCTTTCTTTAAATCACTTTGGAATCACAGACTTGTGTTTACACCCTGCCTGTTCTTTTGACTGGCTCTTGTTTGCCTGTCTCACCGAAGGGCTGAGTCGTCCTTCTTATTTGGGTTATATTGTTCTGGAATGTTCTTTATCCTCACTCTTAGTGCACCATTTATTCCACTGCCCTGTTTCCTGTTTAGGAGTAGCTATCCCGTGCTTGTATGCACAGGCCGACCACATGCTATCCTCAGAGATACTTTTGTCTTCTCTTTTGTCTCTTTGGAATTGTTAGCAGTTTGTATAATTACTCAAATGCTATGCAACTTCAAATAAAGTCTCAGTTATGGGGTATGATTGTAAATTATCACCTCTTTTATACTGGGATCCATAGCTCTAGGGAACTGGGATCCACTCACCCCCCCGCATTCTCTCCCAGTTTACATTTTCATGGTAGATAGTGTCAGATGTCAAGGATTAGCCTATTGCAAATGGTCTGAACACCATCTCACAGGGTGACTCTGAACCCATCTAATCAGTGACATGAAGATCAGTTACCTTCTCTTGCTTCAAGCAGATGAGACCTTGGAAATTGCAGCTCTCCCTGCCCCAGTCACTGGGAGGAGGGAGAAGAGGGAGGACTGCCTATGCTGGTACAGGCCTAAAGCTCTAGGGGCAGGTGTTGGTCTGGATGGCCAGATGTGCTGAGATGTGGGGTCAGGGACCACAGGCTTTCAGAGTAGCTGGTAGCTCTCTGCTTTCAACCCTGTGGTTCTTCCAGAATGTCACAGCTTAACCCATATGGTATCCTTCATGGTAGAGTCTTTGCATGGCTGAATATGGTAGCTACTAGGCAGACATGGCTACTTAACTTTAAAGGAATTCAAATAGGGGCACCTGGCTGATTCGTCCAGTGGAGCTTGCAACACTTGATCTCGGGGCTGTGAGTTTGAGCCCCCTGTTGGGCGTAGAGATTACTTACAAATAAATCTTAAAAAAATTAATTCAAAGGAAGTACAATTAAGAATTCGGTTCTGCAATCACACGGATCACATTTCATGTGTCGATAGCCCATGTGGTTAATGGCTACCCTGTTGGACTGCACGAATCAAACCCATGATTGAGAACGTTCCATGTGTGCTGCTAGATGCTGAAGTGGGCGGGTCTCTTACGGGAAGACGTTTGGAGAGCTCCTCCTCTCACTTCCTCTCTCCTTTTTCTCAACATTGTGGCTTGGCATTGCCTTCAAAGTTAGAGAAGGAGCAGGACCCAGATTTCCCAGGTAAGAGAAAAGGGAGGGGACAGAGGGTAACATGTGATTTGGTGGAGAGAGGACCTCTCCTCTGGCTGTATATCTTAAACCTGCCAGCATACTTGTTCTCCGATGTTATATTTCTTGTTGGTTCCTGTTTCCTGTATTTGATGATGTTAGGCTGTAATCTGGTTTTTTTTTTTTTTTTAAGATCTTAATTATTGACTTAAGGGAGAGAGAGAGCGAGCTCATGTGCACTTGTGAGAGAGGACCAATGAGGCGGAGGGGCAGAAATAGCGAGAAGCAGGTTCCCAGCTGAGCAGGGAGCCAGATGTGGGGCTGGATCCGAGGACCCCAGATCATGACCTGAGCCGAAGGCAGCTGCTTAACCGACTGGGCCACCCAGGCGCCCCATAATCTGTTTTGAAGGCCGAGCCCTACAAATCAATGCATCTTTCAGGGATTGCTGTCCAGAGGGTATTTGTAACAATGAATTATTCCTTTCACTGTTTAGAGAAGGCATCAACCAACTTAAAGCATTCAGGGAGAGGGTTGGGTGAGCAGACAGATTAGTTCTGTGGGAAGCCGAGGGAAATGTAAGAAGTACAGCTCCCTGTCTGCTGCCCCAAAGCCAGCACCCAGGTCAGGACCAGGGGCTCTGAGAGCCAGCCAGCTGCCTGCTCAGACCTGCCTCCTGAGGGATAGCCCCTTTCTGGGCCTCAGAACTGGGGAAAGGGAACCTTTAGGAGGTGGGATGAAGGAGCTGTCCGCCCACCCTCAGGGGACTCTTGGCAGTTGAGGGGGAGCTGGGCACCGATGGATGCTTGTTTTGCTTTTAGGTTTTGTTTCTGTTTGGTTTTGTCTATTGTTTCTCGGAGAAGGAGTGGGGGCAGGTAGGGACAGAGGGAGAGAGAGAATGAAGAGAACCTTAAACAGGCTCCATGTTGGGTGTAGAGCCCGACAGGGCTCTGAGTTCATGACCTGAGCCGAAATCAAGAGTCAGCCACTTACTGACTGAGCCACCCAGGGCCCTGGATGTTTGTTCTTCAGAAGTAGGAGAGCTCAGCCACCCAGGGTCAGGACCACAGAAGTGCAGTCCTCTGTTTTTACATCTGAATTGGGATAAACTCCACAGCATTGCAGAATGAAGAGAGAGCCCAGGGGCACCTTGGTGGCTCAGTCTGTTGAGTGTATGACTCTTGACTTGGGCTCAGGTCAAGATCTCAGGGTCCTGAGACCCGGCCTTATATCAGGATCCGTGCTGGGTGTGAAACCTGCTTAAGATTCTCTCTCCCTCCCCCTCTGCACCTCCCCCAACTCACTTAAATAAGATCTTTAAAAAGAGAGAGAGAGAGAGAGCCCCCATGCTGGAACAAGGACCTTAAGAAACACCCAAAACCCTTTTGTTTTCCTATTTCTGCTATCCTACCTACTCCCTAACCCCCATCACCAACACCAAGTTTGTGGCCAAAGCTGACTTTAAAAAAATTCTGTGATTTCTCTTCTCAGTTTACAAGAAGCTGTTTCCTACTCCCTATCCTTAAGGGATAAAGAAATAACTCTTCCTACAGAGGGAGTGTCTGTCTCTCTAATAATGTTTTAAATGTTTTGGGCTGGCTTCTTCTCAGAGGAGCCTGTCCTTAACAACTCGTATTTTCAGCCTGTCCTAGGCAAAGTCTGCTCCAGTAAGAGTTCTTTGTTAGGAAACAAAATTCAGCCAAGTAAATTTGAAGATCCAGTTGGTTTCATTGAGGATTCATGAGTCAGGCAGCATCCCATCCTGCAAATAGAGGGGACCCACCACTGAACCACCCAAAAGAAAGGTATAAAGGCAGAGAGAGGACATTAAGAAAGAAGAAAGGAATTTTTAGCAAGGAATGCATTGTTTCGGCACACTGGCTTCCTAAGGGGGTGGAAGGGTCTGTGTTTAAATCCTTAGGATTGCTGGGGAAGGACGCCCAGAAGCAGTACCAACCAAGCCCTCCAAGCATTTGTTTGTGTAGAGAAAAGGAAGAAGCTGACGATGAGACAATCTGGATCGTGGAGAAGCTTTGGGAAATACGGGAGGGGAAACTTGCAAGCAGCAAGTTTACAGAAGAAAACAACTGCTGGCCAGGGGAGGTTTCCACTTACTTTCCGATTCCCGAAGATGACTAGTTGTGTCTCTTTCTGTGCAGCAGTTCCCGCTACAATGGCAGCCCTGAAGTGCTCCAGCCTGAGTGAAGCTGGGAGCAGCCTTGGTGAGAGGATGTTGGGGGCTGGGGTTGGTCCCTGTGTGTGGGGAGGTGCTGGGGGAGGACAGCTAGCAGGGGAGTTGTCCCGTGCTGGCAGCCAGCCCTCATCCCCGCTGGAGCAAAATATCTCACCCCCATATCTGATTTCCTCTCCATTTACTTCCTCTGGACCCCCTGCACTTTCTCCTGCTAAAGGGCCTTTCTGTGTCTGTCCCCTGAGTTGCTGCTCCCTCTCTCTAGGCCTACAGATGCCCTAGGGATGTCCCCAGGTTGGAGCCCTCCACTGTCCTGCTAACTGAATAATCATCTGAACTCCCATCCACGTTTTTCCTTAGCTAATCCTCACCATCCTGTATTCAGTGTTCTCGGTTTCTGGAAATGTACTTCTCTCACCCCAGGATTTTGGTGACCAGATGTGGGAAACTTGCATCAGGGATGGTTTGCTAATGCTCAGAAGGCGATGGGATGATACCTCCAAGTTTTATGGAAGCCAGAGTTGGGCATTCTGCAATATCTCTCCTCTGATATTTTTGAAAGAATATTCCAGTTTACAGAGTTGACAGAAGGGGACAACATGGAAGCAGAGAGACCAGCTGGGAGCCTCCTCCGGAGGCATGGATGCCGATGGTATCTTGAGCTAGTGTGCTGGGCTTCACGGTGGAGAGAAGCAGACAGATTTGCAGGTGGAGCCAGGAGAGCTCGCTGATGGGTTGGATGGGGAAAGGAAAGGAAAGAGAAGAATCAAGAGCAATGCCTATTGTGGACATTGCTGCTATGAACATTGGGGTGAATGGCCCTTCTTTTTACTACATCTGTATCTCTGGGGTAAACGCCCAGTAGTGCAATTGCTGGATCATAGGGTAGCTCAATTTTTAACATTCTGAGCAACATGGATGGGACTGGAGGAGATTATGCTCAGTGAAATAAGTCAAGCAGAGAAAGACAATTATCATATGGTTTCACTTATTTGTGGAACATAAGGAATAGCAGGGAGAACATTAGGAGAAGGAAGGGAAAAAGAAGGGGGGGGGAAACAGAGGGTGAGAAGCACCATGAGAGACTAAGGACTCTGGAAAACAAACTGAAGGTTTTAGAGGGGAGGTGGGTGGGAGGATGGCCTAGGCCGGTGATGGGTATTAAGCAGGCCACGTATTGCATGGAGCACTGGGTGTTATATGCAAACAAGGAATCATGGAACACGACATCAAAAGCTAGGGATGTACTGTATGGTGACGAACGTAACATAGTAATAAGAAAAAAAAAGGAACAATACCTAGACATTTGGTCTGGGGAGCTGGGTAAATGGTGATACTCTTTCTGAGAAATAAAATGGAGTTTATAATGGTGTCTGTAATTGTGAGTGTGGTAACGTATGCTTCACCTTGACGCCGCAATGATTGGTTGTAATACAGGATTCCTCATGCAGGAACCAGCCTCACTCCAGAGCCGGGCCAGCAGGGTCTGCCTTCTCTGAGAATCAGGCACCCAAAAGGGATTGCCCCTTGCCTTCTGTCCCTGGGCTCCCGGGTCTGTGCTTAACAAATCCTGAAGCCCAGGACCCTACAGACACAGTAAGGAGATATGCAGAGAATTACTGAAGACAAGTGTCGAAGTGCTGTATGGACGATTTGGTGTTTCACTCAAGGCACAGTTATTCTGAGAGCAGTTTCTATCGCTAGGCTGTGCTGTGCTGGGATTAGCTGTCCGCTTTCCCAGGAAGGAGAATGTGCTTCATCTAGGGGAACGAAGAAAGGATAACTCCACCAGCACTAACTGCATGGGGTTTTTTTTTCTTTCATTTTTTATCTATCAAGGGATTTTATAGCCACTTCAGCTAACTGTCCATATTTTCTGGCTATCATTCTTTAATGTATTAATTTCCAATGTAAAAAATGTCACTAGATTCGAAGCTAAGGTCTTTAACTTTATTTTTTCATTAAGATTTTATTTATTTATTTGACAGAGAGAGAGACAGCTAGAGAGGGAGAAAGGCAGGAGTTAGTGGGAGAGGGAGAAGCAGGGATTGATTGAGCCTCTGATGCGGGGCTCAATCACAGGATCCTGGGATCAAGACCCGAGTCAAAGGCAGGAGCTTAGTGACTGAGCCCGCCAGGTGCCCCTAAGATCTTTAACTTCAAATGGAGGAATTTTTACCTCTCTCTGGTCACAGTCCCTGACAGGTTGGTCCCACACAGGAACTAGAACGGGGAGCTTTGTCTTTTTGCCCAGGCATCCCTTTCGTTCCCTGCGAGGCCGGGGATGGGTTGTAGAACCCATGTAGAACCATGTAGAACCTGGCTTCTTCATGGGAAGAAGAAAAGCTCCACTTTGAATACAAACTGGGGCAGGACCTCCCGCGGAGATGTCCCAAAGTCCGATTTCGAGTTACTTCCTGCATTGCTCTTATGAGGAGCAGCGACCCACAGCAGCTCAGAATTCTCCTCTTGAACTATATTGTTTCCTGTTCTGTGGGCTACTTGGCTACAAAAGGTTAAGAGCAAGAAGCTCCATGGAATCCTGGAAAGTCCTTGGGCCTTCCCCAAGTGCTGCAGGAGGAACATCAGGCTTTCTGTAGCTGTTCCACAGGCTTCTGTAGAAGGGTCTACTGTAGCGCTGCTGGGAGTGCAGAGGTCACTCACGGGAGGCGAGCCTAGGGCAGTGGAGGAGAAGCCTGTGAGGGGAGCAGGAGCCCCGCGGGGGAAACAGCCAGATGTCCATCCTAATGCCCTGGGTTTTTTTTTTTCTCATGTCCCAGGGCTTGGAACCCAAGACTGCAGAGATTCCCAACTGAGACTTGTCTTGGTGGGTAAGACTGGAGCAGGAAAAAGCGCAACGGGCAACAGCATCCTTGGGGAGAAAGTGTTTGTTTCCAGCCTGGCAGCAAAATCGGTCACCAAGGTCTGTAAGAAAGGGAGCAGCAGTTGGCATGGGAGAGAATTTGTCGTCGTGGATACACCTGGCATTTTCGACACCGAGGTACAGGATGCTGACACGAAGAAGGAGATCGCTCGCTGTGTCCTCCTGACCTCCCCGGGGCCTCACGCTCTGCTCCTGGTGGTCCCGCTGGGCAGGTACACGCAGGAAGACCAGAAGGCCACGGAGAAGATTCTGCAAGTGTTTGGATCCCGAGCCAAGAGATATATGATTCTCTTATTCACCCGTAAAGATGAGTTGGAAGGCATGAGTTTCGATACATTCTTAGAGGACGCTCCAGATGGCATCCGAGAGCTGGTGGATGAGTTCGGGGATCGCTACTGCGTGTTCAACAATCGGGCAGAAGGAGCTGAGCAGGAGGCCCAGAGAACGCAGCTGCTGTCCCTGGTCCAGCGCGTGGTGGTGGAGAACAAAGGAGGATGCTACAGCAATAAAATGTACCAAAGGGCCGAAGAGGAGATTCAGAAACAAGTCCAAGTGACACAAGAATTTTACAGAGCAGAGCTAGAGAGACAGACAGCACAGATCAGAGAGGAGTTCGAAGAGAAAATGAGAAAGCTGGAGGATAAACTGGAGCAGCAGAAACGAAAGGAGGAAATGGAGCGAGAACTGGCAGAGAAGGAGGCTCTCTATGCTCTAAAGCAGCGAAATGCCAGACATGAAGTTGAGAATAAAAGTGGGATGCTTGACTTAATCATGAAAGCAGTGAGGATGGCTTGTTTTGTTTTCTCATGTCTGTTTCAGGACGACTAAACGGAACCCAATAATCTCTTTATTTCCCGCGTGTTTTCTGGTGGTCCTGCCCCCACAACTCATTCCCCAAAGCAGAGTGCACTCAGCTGTGTCTCCCAGGCTCTCCGGACGAAGGGATGTGAGAAAGTTCACTGTTAGCACCCGTAGGGGTTTGATTGCCTTAACAGGGGAGGGACAAATTGTCAATCTGTGGAACTCCAAAGCAGAAAGTATCGATGCTCTCTACCTTGTGAACGCTTCAAAGAAGATGACCCCAAACTTTCTCTACTGTTCCCTAGTAAAAGTTTATCCTCTAGATTCTTTCTAGATTGCTGGATCATCTCCCTCTGTGACTTCTACTCCCTTATTTTTGCCTTTAAGACACAGGGATCACTTTACCTGTAGGGTTTGTTAGAAAGATCGGTTCCTTGTGTCGAGTAATCTATAGATGGAGATGCCTATAGAATTCTTTCCAGATGATTGGAAATTTGTTTCATTACAGTTCTACAGAAGGACTCAAATTGTTCCTTGTCGTCTGTCCATTGAAGAACAAAGAGTTGTCTGGAAAACAGAGCTCTCAGAACTCAACTAAGTGAAATGCCAGAAAGAGCGGATGACAGAGAGAAATTCAACACAAAAGGGAACAACGTTTGCTGTGTTCAGAGTATCTACAGCAGCTCTTTGACCAAATTCAATGCAAAATACTTGCTGAATAACCAGTTCTCTCCTTTTCTTGTGAAACTAACTGTTGCTACCACACCTGGATTACTCACTGCTTTGCAGGTCATCTGCACACGAAGGCCCCTGCCCAGTTGAATTGCTTGCTTATTGTTATTATAATAAAACTTTTCTGTTCTCTCATACTTGTATGGAATTGGAGTCCACCTTTTCTTGAAAAATACCATTGCTCCTTCTTCTAAGAACACAGGGGTGAGTTTCACTTTTTGTGTAAAAGTCCAAGATGATTTGGGAGCTAGTCTTGGTCAACCCTCAAGACGTCTCTCCTCCTTTTTCCTGGAAGATTCCAGCCACATTCTCAAGCCCTCTGCCTGGGAAACACTACATTCTCCTTGGATTCATTCATTCTGAGCTGATACGAATCATGTGTAACCAAGGTTTCAGAGACCTTTCTGGTTTTCCCAGAGCAAAAATTCCCCTTTAAGATATGGATAACTGTAGGAGGTGTCTCTATCCCTTTTCTACTGGGTACTTCTCACCTAATCATTTCCAGGGTTTCCCAAAGCACATTTCCATGTTCCTGGTGGTCATACGTGATTTATGCCAACTCTCCTTGCTCTGCCATCTTGAAATTGGCTTCTCCATGCTCCATGCCATTTTGCCCCAAGGGACATGTAGCTCCTTTTTATTTTCCTAAAACACATATGAGTTTAGACTGTACATTAAGATAAAATATTTTATTTATTTATTTGAGAGAGAGAGAGAACGTGAGAGCTAGGGCTCAAGTGGAGGGGGAGGGGCAGAAGGAGAGGGAGAAGCAGACTCCCCATTGAGCAGGGAGCCCAATGTGGGGGCTCCATCCCAGGCCCCTGGGATCATGACCTGAGCCGAAGGCAGACACTTAATCCACTGAGCCATCCAGGTGCCCCTGGACTGTACATTTAATCAAAGGTAGCAATGGCTTGGGATAAGAGAAGCGCAAGGCAAAGAAGCTTATGATTCCTTCTGAAATCGTCACTCAGAGTGAGACAGATTTGATTTCACTCTGTAGAACGTGGGTGCACTTTGAATCTACTGTTTTTATCATTGGAGTTTCAGCCAAAATTCCATTCTGAATTTAACATCCTGTTGTTATGACCTTCTGTAAGCAAATAGTTAATCAAGCCACATCTACCTCCTAAGAAAAAGGAAATACAGGTTAAGGAGATGGGAGGCCCATGTGAAGTACCCTGAGAGCAGTGTTGCCCATTTGTCTCTCAGGACAGAAGGCAGATAGAAGGTCCTTGATAAATACTACCCATTGTGGTTCGTGCAATAGGAGAATGAGACATGTGGCACATTCCTGTCTCTTGGGTTTTAGGAGTTTATATCTAGTCATCCATGCATTAACATCATAGATTGTTTGACTTCGGGGTAGACTTTATACCATAAGAAAACACGGAGAATCTAGACATAAGTAAAACATAGTCCCTTTGGAGACTGGCTTCACTCACTTAGCATAAAGATTCTGAGAATCATCCAGGTGGTGTGTGTCCGGAGCTTGTCCTCTTTTATTGCCGACTAGGAGTCCACCTGATGGATGCACCACACTTTGTCACTTCTTCCGTACTTAGTCTTACATTCCTAATTGATTTCTCTCCTCTCATTGCGTTGGCTAAATCCTCCATCAGGACACTGAACGGTAGTGGGTGGACACACTTGCTTGGTTCCCGATGTGTCTTCAGTGATTCCCAGGGAAGTAAGTGAGACGCTCAGCAATAGTAGTCTATCATTTGAGTGTGTGTCATTCTCAGCAAATGTTTGCCAGCCACTTCTTTCTTGAGTGAATAGCTATTCTATTACTTATCATGAATAGCTAATAAATTTTGGGAAAGGCTTTTGAAAATCACCTCTGGGAATAACCTTATGATTCTTTTTACTTCCATCTATTAATAAGGTGAATGGTATTAATAGATTTTCTACTAACAAACCAATTTTTCATTTCTGTTTTAAATCCTATTTGGTCAGGATGTATCCCATTTGACAATGTGGTGCTGGAGCCAATTTGCTAATATTTTACTTAGTATTTTTGTATGGGTACTCATGAGAGATATCAGTTTATACTTTTATCCTTTTGTACAGCATTTGTCAGGCTTAGGTATCAATTCTGTACTTCTTTTACAAAGCAATTATGGACATTCCTCTTCATTTCCAATGTTCGGGAACAATTTAAAGCACACAGGGACTATCTGGATGTTGAAGGTTTAGAAGAATTTCCGCGCCAAACCATCTGGCCCTTGTGCTACTGTTTAGCGTGGTTCCTGAAAGGCTTTCTCTATCTTTTCCGTGTAAATTGGTCTATTTCAACTTTATCTCTCTGGTGGAGACAATTTGGTGATCTGTATTTCTCTAGGAAATTATCCATTTCTTCTAGGTCGTCACATTTATTTGCAAAGAGGTCTTAAATTTTAAAAATTGCCTCTAATTCAGGGGGTCATCGCCTCTTATCATTTTGAAAATTGTATTTGTGCCCTTTTCACTTTTTTTCTTGAAAAAGTAGTTTAACGTTTTTCAACAAACAAGAATGTTAATGTGTTAACTAGTGTTTTGTATTCTCTACTACATCAACTCTTGTTTTTATCCTTATTATTTCCATATTTGTGCTTTCCTTTGGTTTACTTCATTGTACTTTTCTAGTTTTCTCTTGAGGGGGGAACTGAATGGATTTATTTCCATTATTTTTATTGAAGAATTCTCAGGGCAGTATATATGTACATATATATATATATATATATATATATATTCATTTATTTGAGAGACAGAGAGCGCAAGTGGGGTGGGGTCAGAGGGAGAGGGAGAAGCCGACTCCCCACTGAGCGTGGAGCCTGATGCGGGGCTTGATCTCACGACCCTGAGATCCTGACCTGAGATAAAATTAGGAGGCAATTGCTTAACCAGCTGTGCCACCCAGGAGCCCCAGTGTGCACATTTTCCTTAGCATTGTATCTCTGATATAGATTTGTGGGAAAGGACATGAGATAGGGAAATTTTAATTCTATTTGTAATTTCCCCTTGAGTTACGACTTGCTTTTGTAGGAAAGATGCTTGGAGCAAGCTCATGGAATTGAGTCCCCTAAAACTTTAAGTCAATTGGTTCTTGTGGAGTAAGGTGGATTGAACTGGAAACAGCTTATATAGCAAAATTAAACCTAGACTACATTTAATATAAAGAGAAAATGTGAAAATTTTAATTTTAATTTTTCTAGTCTTTCCTAGCTCCTATCCATTACTTCCAGGGAAAAACTATAACTAAATGTTTAATCTTGTTTCAAGCAGTCCAATCTGATCTGTTAAAGAGGCCCTTTCCACAGTGTTCAGTCTCTCTATGCAGGTGACTCCAACAGCTATCCCCCCAGCCACCATGTTCCTCTCCTTCAGTGGGGGATAGATGCCTATATGACATTGGAGTTTGTTGAGAACACTGGGGTCCCAGTCCTCACCGGTCTCCTCTAGTTGTTAGATGATGTCCCCCATACCTCAGGTCTTTGAAATCCTGCTGGTACCCAACAGGGAGTCCCCAAGCTGGTGCAACCCAGAGTTAATTTCTCAGTTCTGGCAGTGCCCTCTGGGGGGTCCCTTGGCTGGCTTCACCACACTTCGGCTCCTGCTGGTCTCAAATTCTCTGCGGCTGGTCTGGCAGTGACTCTCATTCAGTCCTGGAATATCAGCTGGAGTGTGTTGGGCTGCACATCAGAGAAACTTCCCCTGAGTGGCTTAACAAACAAAGGGTTCAAATTTGACACAACAGGTGGTGATGTACCTCTCCAATGAACTTGAAAACTTGATTTTTGTCTCCTTCCCTTCTCCAGCATCCTTTGCAAGTAACTTTTGTCTCCAAGTAGCAAGACGACTGCTTCACCTTCAGCCTCACATCTGACTTACAGATGGAAAGAAGATCTGACTGACAGATGGAAAGAAGATAGAAACAATAAGGAAGACAGGATGTTACTTGTATTATAGAAGCAAAGCAAACCCAGAAATCCCCACAGGACTTCTGCTTCTATCTCTTGGTCATGTGGTTTCCACAGCTTCATGAAACATTGTGCAATTTAGCACATCACCTGACACATGACTTTTATTTTTTTTAACTAGAGATTTTATTTATTTATTTGAGAGCGAGCCAGAGAGAACACCGGGGCGGGGGGCTGGGGGAGAGAGAGAAGCAGACTCCCCGCTAAGCACAGAACCGACTTGGGGACCCAATCCCAGGACCCCGGTATCATGACTTGCAATGAAGTCAGACACTCAACTGACTGAGCCACCCAGGTGCTCCGACACATCACTTTCATAGGCACAGCTGTAGTTTCGTTGGTAAGGAAGAAGGGCAAGGGGACAACACACTCATGAGGAAGAAAGTATGTCATGTGTCGCGTGGCTGAATCTGTCTACACCTCGCTGCACAGCCACCTCGTTCTCACCCTCACGGGAATTCCCCTGACAATCTTCCAACCAAATTTTCATGTAATTCTCAACTCTTATTCATTCTACTTATGAACCAAGGAAAGGACAAGAAATTAAAACCTCAGGGCTTGAGTCTAGTTCCAAAAATAAGAGAGGTTTATAGCAGACTAAACATCCTACAGATAAACTTCGGATCAACTATTAAGAATCAAATACTGGAAGGCACTGGGGGCCACCAAAACCAGGTAGAAACTAAAGATATTTCTAGCTGTGAAGCAAGAACTACATAGGGTGACACCCATGTTTAAAAGGCTTCCCCCCGCCCAGGGGTACCCCCTAGACCACAGCTCAAGAAATGACTGGAGCTCAATTATCCAATATACTTCTTGCTTCCTGAACCCAGAGATGTGGAATTTGGGACATACATCTCATTGCTTACTCTCCTTTCTTCCTCTCTGTTTTCTTTCTCTGTAAGACAATGGAGTATTCCCAACTCGAATTATCTGGACATCTACTGTATAAAATGTTATTGCCCAGCAAATGAGACCTGGATCTTGTCATGGAAATTGGAGAAGTGATAGAATATAGACAATCTGTTCTAAAGAAACACCTTGGATTACAAGGTCACTATCTTTTAACAAAGCCCTATTACTATTTTTTACTGTTAGAAGCTGATTCTTCAGGTTTTTCTCTTTTGTGAAGCATTCACATGCAACAGAGCCACCGGGAAGGCTTGCTAAAGTACAACGTTTCTGATTCAGTAGGCGCGGAATGGAGCCTGAGAAACTGCGTTCCAGACATGCTCCCAGGTGCCGCTAATGCTGCTGGCCTGGGACCAAACTTTGAGAGAGCCTGCCCCGGAGCAAAGATTCTGTGCTTGAATGGGAAAAAGGCAAAGTCACTTCAATCATGTTCAAGGCATTTCCTTCGTTCCAAACGTCACCAGCTAGATTCGGGGCACCAAAGACTCCTCCTTTCCAAGATTCTGATGGAAAAGCACACACACAGAGAACGAAATCAAATAGGGCAAAATACCATATTTCTACCAACTGTCTGGGACTCCCTAGTCAAGAGAACTGGAGACCATAGCAGGGACCAGAATCCAACGTTAGAAGTCTTCCTTCCTCTCCCTGAATGGAAGAGAGCTGCTTGCACCTAACGGGGCCATCTGACAACCAAAGAGTTAAACGGTCTGAGATGACTCAGCTGGACCTGCCAGAAAGAGAGCTTCCCTGGTGCGCATAGAGGATGGAACGAGGAACCAAAAGTGCGGGTCATGTCTGGTCTCCACAGGCTGAAAGGGAGAGAGTACCGTCTGTTTCCTGTCTTGAAAAATGAAAATAATTGAAAAGTGATCAAATGGATGTCAGGTTCTCCTAACTTTCTCACAGTCTGAAGCAGATCAGCCTGCCTTTCACGAGAAGGTAACGAATGAAGTGCTGGCTACAGAGCGGCTCCTTCCTGAGTGGTAGAGGGACAGGTGCTTCCTCCCCTGAGCCAGAAGGAGGAGGGTCAGCTTGGTGCGGTGATGTCCAGCCTGCCTGTGGGACCTCACCCGTGACTTTCCAGAAGATCACAAACTGCTTAGTAGATGTTGCTACTGTGGAATCCAGTTAAGGAACTGAATTTCAAGTCTGCATGAAATGGGTAAGATAGGACAGTACATACAACAGAGAGTACAGGGAAGCCTGAGGTAGTGGGCCCAGAACATTCTCAAAAAGAGCATGAAAGATTTTGGACTTTCTGTGCGGTGGGAATGTATCTCAAGCCAAGTTTCATGAAACCTCCAAGGTGCAAAGTGAGAAACTATTCAGCGAGTGCCTGAGGGCTGCAGGGAGTTTGGTGCGCAGGCGAGAGCAAGGAGGTCTGCTGGCACCCACTCCTGTGGCAGCATGTGACAGCATACTGAGACGCAAGTAACTGCTTGGTTTTGTGTTAGAGAGAGAGAGAGGGAGAAAGCCCTGGACCGTGTGTCGGGGAGGGGCAGAGGCGGAGGGAGAATCATAAGCAGGCTCCATGCCCAGTGTGGAGCCCAACCTAGGGCTCATCTCAGGACCCTGAGGTCATGAAAACAGGTGTGACTCTTATTCCATGCCTTGGATGAGATAGGAAATGTTTCCATAAGCTTGGATAGAAGCTGAGTCTCTACATACGAATTATGCAGGGTGGTGAATCCCCTCTTGTCACTGCGGCACCTCGGCTTCGCCCCGAGCGTGCCTTCTCTGCGTCACAGGAAGGAGCCTAGAAGGACGCTCCCTATCATCCGTTCTCCCGTGGGTCCTGGTTAGAGTCTACCAATGAGAGGCACTCTCTCGAGATTTGGAGCACGGATGAGAAGGAAGCCTTTGCAAACGCACAGCATTTGTGCTTCGCTGCTGATGGCCCTGAGAACCGCCTGGTTCGGCACCCGAGTTCGCTTCCCAGACCCCTGCGTTCCAAGCCCTCCCAGGCTTGGGCAAGCCTGTCATTTCCTAGATTGACTTCAGTTTTCCTAATCCAATACTCTGTATAAGTGGTGGGAGCGGAAACCTTTCTGGAAACGATCGAAGCCAAATGAAGTCAGGATGTGGGGGTGGAAAAGATCACGAGCCGCAGTTCTGGGGCTAACAGGCTGAGACGTCTCGTGTCTCGTGTCTCGTGTCTCGTGCAGGTGCGTCCGTCACAGGACGTTCATGCCAAATACCTATTAAAATTCTCATCTTACAGGCTTAAAAGAGTTTGAAATATCCATACCACCAATCTGATTTTTTGCCCCAAATTTGCAGCATCTCTTCATAGATTTGGGAATATGTTAAGACACACTCAAAATACTATTTGGACAGTGTCTTCTGTCACACCTCTCCTATAGCCCTAAAGAAAAATACCTGCAGCTTTTCCAATTTCAAATCAATTAATCTTTGATATTAGTCAACCGGTCTTGTCTTCTATGGGCAATTGTTTGGTGTCTTAGTAGGTCTTCCATATTTTGATAATTTAAGGTTCTTAGGCTTTTCTGAAAATTATCCAGCAAAATTTTTCATAACCACAGTAGTCATTTTTTTGACTGTCTCTCCAACTGAAAGTGTTGTTCTTTTTTGTGCAATAATCCGGGATTCTTTGAAGTGGCCCAAGTTACAAGCTCAGATCCTGCTAAAACTTGTTTACAACTGTTTTGTTGGACATTTAATTCTGGCTCCAGTTCCTAGTTCTATCAGTTTTGTTGTTGATCGTTGAGAGAAAACATTTTATCAAAATTCCTATGTGTATGCCTAGAACGTCTCTAAGCACTTTTGTTTCTGGCTGTGCGGGACTGCAGCAAATTGCAAATGCTACTGTCACGAATTTTGTAACACGTTTTCTTCTAGTCCTTTCTGTCTCCCTGTTCCTGTCATGGCGCTTGCCCAGTCATCTCCATTTGTTCTGCTTCGGTGTGCTGCATTCATTTTGTAAAATATTTTATTTCTTTAGAGTGAGGGCACGAGCAGGGGGAGGGGCAGAGGAAGACGAGAGAGAATCCCAAGCAGATTCCATGATCAGCTCTATTCCCGGACCGTGAGACCACGACTTGAGCCATCCAGGTGCCCTGCATTCATTTTCAAGTTCAAAATTTGTCCATATTTGTTTTTAAGCTAAAAGTTAGTTTAGTTATACTATGAATGAAATAACACTCAGTCTTTAAGTTGAATTGCCAAGTACGATGTAGATTGGTGGGACTGTGACTCCTCCTGTCTATAGCGAGTATTCACAGGAAAGAATCGCATCAGTGAAAAGAGATTATTCAAACAGAATCAATCTATTGACATGACCAGCTCAATGATGGGTTTACGTGGAACCCTAGAAATAGTACGTATGGCCAACATCGGCATTGTATCAGCACTAGGGCAGTTGGAGGGAAACTCACGTCTACCTAAACAAAAAAGCTGTGTTTCATGGTGAAATATTTCACACTGCTTCCGTTTTAAAATTTAAATTAAGACTAATTGTAATTAAATAAAGATTTAGACTTCCCTTTCTTAGGGGTCCCAACTACATTCTAAGTGCTCGATAGCCACATGTGGCTAGTGGCTACCATACTGAATACTGCAATTTCTAGGAAATAGTCAAATATTTGGAAGCCAAACACATACTTCTAATAATCCACAAATGAGAGAAGACATCACAACAAATATAGAAAATATTCTAAGCTGAATGATAGTATAAACAATATACAGAATTTTGTGAGACATAGACACGGGTAGAGGAAAATCTCTTTTCTTTTAAAGATGTATTTATTTATTTTAGAGAGGAGGGGGAAGGGCAGAGGGAGAGGGAGAGAAACAATCTCAAGCGGACTCCCCACCGATGCCAAGACCATGACCCGGGTTGTAATCAAGAGTGAGCCACTTAACTGAATGCGCCACGCAGGCGCCCCTAGAGGGACATTTCATAGCTTTCTATCCTTATGTTAGAAAAGAAGAAGTTTTAATAATTGATAGGCTATTGTAGGTAATATGTTGTAGAGACTCAGGATCTTACTATCTTCTGAAGAATAGTGAGCTTGTTTTAGCAGGCACTTCAACTGCCCGCAGATCACTGTGGCTTTGGGAAAGCTTGGCGTTAGGCATCACCAGCAAGGGATCACGTCAACCTTGTTCTTCACTTGGGGCAAATCCGTTTGTCCCGATACGGTTTTTACACCTAAAGTATGACCCTCTCAGTATTTCAGTGGAATGTTTGATGAACTAGAACCTCGGATTGTGTCTTTGCTGCCATGGGCAACTGCTGACGTCTGTGACATCTCTTTCAGGCTTCCAGAAAACATGTCTCCTGGACCTTTTGGGGATGACAGTTCCCTACAGTGCCTGCCTGCATTTGGTCACTTCCCAGGGCCTTCGAACAATTGTTGTAAAATTATTATTATTTTGTATTTTCTACATAGTTTATCAAGTGTTATTACAGGAGCAGTGGGAGCTGGAAACCTCCTCTGAGTCTTTAAACAGCTGCTCTGACCCACCAGGGAGGAAACAAGCTTGTAGGCACTGAGATCTTTTAGTGGCCCAAATCTCCATCTTTCATGCTTTGCTCTATTGTAGAGATGTTTCTAGAAAGGCACAAATTCTAAAGGTGGCTATTTTCATAGCCTTGGCCAAGACAACCCTCTGTCCTCAGCCCACCCCCACCTCCACCCACATCACTTTTTTCTTCTTGGTACGTAGACTGGAGTTTCCAGAACATACCCACACATGCCTTCCCCAGTCTGTGAGGCCCGGGGAGTGACGGTGGCGGAACATCTCTCTCTCCTCCTGAAATGTGGTGGGAGTTTTCTCCCCTGATTTTTAATCATACAGGAGAAAAAAACCCACTGTATTGGATACAATTAAAACCAATCCCTTTAGGACTTGACATGTTTTGAGTGACTTGCCATTTAGAGTCACTGAAATGCTGTCATTTGGTCAATGCTTATATTTTCTGTTATGAAATATAACTAAGCCAACAGTTAAAAGAAGAACACTTAAATTAAAGAAATTAATCTTCTGATGGAATAGCAATTGATTTTAGTTTTTACTCAATAGCTCTGACGCTGGGAGTCTATTCACTTGGAAGTATGACGGTGTTGATCCATTTACCATTGAAGTGGTTACCAATTCTTCCAAACCTGATGGAAGACAATTGCACCTGGAATGCCCATAGGTTCTTTCCTGATGATTGCACTAGTGATTTAACTCTCACGTAGAAGAATGAATGTCTGAGAAGAACAAAGGAAATACAAAAATGTAGACTGAGGAGGAAATCGGGTGTGCCATACTGCACTCAAAGCCTCTGTAATCAAATCGACAGTGTATTCATAACAAAGGAAAAAAGTAGAGGACAAAAATGGAATTGAAAATCCTGCCCTAGATCTTTGGGAATATGAAAGTTTCTTATATGATAAATGTTGTGTTTCAGTTCACTGGGGAATGGGCATATTTAATAAATGGCTCTGGCACAAGGAGTATCTTTTATTTTTGAGATTTTTTATTTATTTGAGAGAGAGGAGACAGGGATAGCAAGAGAACACCAGTGAGGGGAGGGAGAGGGAGGAGCAGACTCCCTGCTGAGCAGGGAGCCCCATGCAGGGCTCAATCCCAGGAACCCCGGATCATGACCTGAGCTGAAGGCAGCCGCTTAACCCTCTGAGCCACCCAGGCACACCCACAAGGGCTGTCTTACGTATGCACTCAAAATAAGTCTCTGTCGTGCCTTGAGACACTTTTCTGAATCTCCTAGCAGAAGAAATGCTCAAGCCTTCTTAGGAGTCCATTGAGTCTAGGGAACGTGGGTGTCATGGTGTCTACACTGGGAGACTGCAGTCCATGGGCATCTGATAGCAGAGAATCTCCCACCAGAGGACAAGTGTCCAGACAGACCCAAGGCTGTGTCCTCTGATTTCTGATTGCCCTCCAACACTGTCTCCCCGACCTCCATTTCCCACCTGCCCCAGGAGAAGGTAGCTAGAGACCCTCTGGTGCACAGCTCGAAGAAAGGAAAAGAGGAGCTATTGGGAGGCTTTTGCCCCCCCCCCCCCCCCGGTCTGCTCCTATTCTGTTTCCGTCAGTTGGTCAGACTCCCCAGAAGCAATAGAACCCCAAAGCAGCTGAAGGGCACCTGAGGCACATCGTGTCCTTATGCAGTCAGATGGCCAGAGCCAGACCCCCATCCTGCCCGCTTCTCCAATCCCAGGTGGCTTCTTAGGGACCCCGTCTGTAGGAGCAGCCCTCCAAAAAGACACCCCCGTGTTGCAGATGTCTCCCTGTCAATGAGGCAGGCTACTCCCCGCAGCGTTTAAGTCATTCAACTGCTTCCTTTTCAGCCTCCCTGGAAGGGACGATGACGGCTTTGGGGCGTGAGCTGGGAACTGGAGACCGCACCGGCCTCTCGCTGCATCAGACACCCCCAGGAGCCCGGCAAGGCCAGGGACCCCCAGGGACGGAGAGCGCAAGGGGCAGGATGGCAGCAGGCTCCAGGGGCTGCGGTCCCGCACCAGCTCAAATGGGCGCCCTCTTCAGCAGGTGTCTGTGAGCCTTCTCGAATTCCTTCTGGAATTGGCACAGTCCCTCCAGCAGGGCCTCCTGCAGGGGCGCCCCCTCGGAGCCCTGCCCGTGGCCAACCTGCGTGTCCCGCGAGTCCCCAAGCGGTCTGAGCTGCGGGGAGCGCCGGTAGGCCGGGTAGCTGTAGGGGCGGCCCTCATTCTCCCACAGGACCACTTTGACCATGTCCAGCAGCTCCCGCAGCTGCGCCTCCTGCTGGGCGCCGGCCGCTGCGTTGTTGAAGGCGCAGTGGCGGCGCGCGCACAGGGCGTCCAACTGGGCCAGGTGCTGGTTGTCCGTGTCGCGCACGTACTCCTCCAGCGAGCCGCCCTCCAGGTCCTCCTTGCGCGTGAACACCAGCACCGTGTGCGCCAGCACGTCTACCCCGAAGGCCTCCTGCAGGCGCCGCAAGGCCTGCAGGTCTTAGTCCGTGAAGCGGCCCAGCTGCGTCACCAGCAGCACTGCGTGCGGCCCGGGCGCAGAGAAGGCCATCGCCTCGCAGATGGCCCTTGCCGCCGCCTCTGGCCCGTCCCGCGGGCCCAGGATGTCAGGGGTGTCGATCACCTCGAGCTCCCGCCCAGCCCAGCCGTGGCTGCCCCGCTGGAGGCTCAGGGTCACCGGTCGCGTGCTGACTTTAGACTCGAACTCTCTCCTGCCCAGGATGCTGTTTCCTGTGGCGCTTTTCCCACTGCCCGTTTTCCCCACCAGGAGCAGCCTCAGTGTCCGCGGGCTCTGTGGGTCCTCCCCCAGGCCTAGAAGTGGGGGGACAGAGCAGAGGGAGCTGGGGTTAGGGCTGTGCGCGCACCAGGGGGGAGCTGCGGGCTGGGCGCCCCGGTGTGTGTGTGGGGGGGGGTGAGGCTAGGACCTGGAGTCTGCCCTGGAGGGCTGCGGGGGCTCTCGTTCTGTCTTGCTTTTTTTGAATAAAAAACTTGTGGTAAAAATAGGATATAAAAAATACATGGCATAAAATTGATCATTGTATTCATTTTTAGGCGTGCAACTCAGTGGCGCTGGGACATTCACAGTGTTGTGCGGTCACCTCCACTGTGCATCTCGAGAATGCTTTCATCATCCCAAATTATAATTATATTTGCTTTTCTGGGTCTGGCTTATTTCACTTAGCATAATGTTTCCCAGTTCATCCATATCAGAGCCTGGGTCAGAATTTCCTTCCTTTTGAAGGCTGAGTAATACCCCCGGTAGGTATCTGGCACTGGTTGTCGATTCGTACACACATACGGACATTTGGGCTGTTTCCACCTTTTACTGCTGTGAATAGCGCTGCCATGAGCATTAAGGCGCAAATGTCTGTCTGAGTCGCTGCCCTCAATTCTGTTGCGTATCTACCCCGAAGGGAGATCGCTGGGTGCTGTGGTTTTGAAACTCCTTCTCAGGGCCCCCTCTTCTCACCCAGATGGGAATTAGCCCAGCATGAATATGGGACCCTGGGCTTTGCCGAATATCCCTGATTACAGATCCTTCTCAGTGAGAAAAGGAAGAAAAACAGCGTGTGTCCTTTGCGTCTATCTTCCCTCTGGGGCAACTGACCGCATCACCTTCTTTAGCTTTCCCAACGGAGAATGTTGGGAGTGTGGGAGCACCTCAGCCAGACCCTGGCTCCAAGCGCAGAGGCAGTCTGGGTCCACATGCTTAGGCAACAGCCTTACAGTTTGAGTGGGACGTTCTCCCCCGGCAGAATATCAGAACCCTGCTCTGAGAGAAAAGACTTGGAGATGCCAACTTCCTATCGAGAAACCCAGTGTCAAGAGTCTTAGATCCACCTGGGCCTGAGGGACAGGGAGGGAGTTCCCCTCTGCCTTTCAGATCCCAGACCCAGAGCACATAGAGAAATGCCAAATCACAGCTGGTGTCCGAGTCTGTCCCCCGCTGAAGAGAGTGACGTGTCACAGTGTCGGAGCCCTAAGCCTCTGAAGGCAGGATCGGCATCGTCCTCCCCTGACTCTGCTGGGCAAGGACATGTTCTCTGCTGCCCGCCTTGCTGCCATCTGACTGAATGGCTCTGGCTCCCTCCAGCTCCCCGCAGCTGGCTTGAAAGGAATGTGGGTGAATGGATGGGAGTGTCAAGGGAGCAGGGAGGTGGAATGTTCCTCCCTGCCCTCCTCGCCAATGCAGAGCTGGACAGTGACAGCAAGTCCTGTCTGGGCAAGCCTGCAGCCAGAGCTCACCACCGGACTTGAAACCTATCACTTGGGCTCTGGGGAGGATTTTTCAAGTAATAGTTCACCTTGGCTGCTGCAAGAAAAGGTAAATCAGGTGTCAGCACGTCTATTGGCAGTTTTCTTATGTACTTTATTAGAAAGGCTCTCTCCCGCTGGCTCAGGCCATTGAGGTTCATAGAGAAAAAAAAAACCATTAGTGTTAAAATACAAATGAATCACAAATACTTTCTGCTGGCCAGGAAAATGGGTGGATTTCCAGCATTCCCAGATTCTGTCTCCCCAGGTTAAATGGCAACGCTGAGCCCTCGGAAATTCAGCACCTGACCCTGATGCAATAGCTTTTGGGGGGACAGAACTCCTTGAGAAGCAAGCCCAGTTCTGAGGCAGCGGTTGGCCGACGACATCCTGCTTGTCCCCGTGGTGCTTTGCAGCCCATACGACCCCAAGGGCTCTGGGATCCAGCCAAGTGCCTGCACAGGGTCTGTTGGCTTCAGAGCCTCAGGCCCGGGTGAGCCGTTTAGTCACAAGACCATCAGCGCATCCTTCCAGAGGATGAAAGCCCAGGACACACAGACCCTTTTCCTTGGGCCTGGCACAGAGATATAGTCCAGGGGGCAACTGGCACTGTCTTTCCCCTTCCTTCCGCTTGCTCTGCCTATCGGGGAGCTTTCCCTCTTATTTGGCTGCCGTAAAGAAGGGCCCCAAGCCAAAGGCCCTTCGATGGCGGCCCAGGTGGGCACATCTCTGAGCGGGATGAGCCCAGCTGCCTGTCCCAGCGCACCACCTGCTCTCTGAACGTCCCCAGCCACACCCCTCTCAAGGTCATTTCTGCTAAAAGTGGTTTACTTCCTAACATGTCTCGTCTAGGATCCTGACACAGCTCTTCTTCAGGACTGTCCGCGAGAATATGTACGTATTCTTCTTCCTCTGCCTAGAGAAAATCATCATATGTCTCATTAGTTTTTCAACAGACTTTTAAGAGGCACCTGACTTTTGCCTTTCTCTGGCCAGAAGCATTGGTTTGAGGGGGAGCAGCCTGAATGAGGAGAGGGAGGAGGGGGTCCGAGGGGACCCCACTTTCTTTGCTTTCCTCTCTCCCTTCCCCCACCACTGTGGTCTCTGGGTCACTCTAAGAGAGTTCATGGAGAAAGGTGAACGACCCTGCCCACGCAGGAGCAGGTGGCATTCGGTTAGCCAGGGACCCGGAGCTGTCCTGTGACGACAGAAAGGAGCCAAGAGCAGAAGCAGGTCTGATCCTGGGTCCTGAGAGCAGTGGAAAGATCTGGAGGGCACGGGCAGGAAGTTGTGGCGAGGGGCTGGCATGGTGTGGCAGGGGGAGTCACGGGGGTCTTGGGCCAATAAGTGCAGTCCAGGCCTGAGCTTTGGGGAAGGCTCGGCAGTGAGGACTGCAGAAGGCGAGAGGCGGGGCCGGGTTCTGAGCTTAGGGTGGCAGGGAGGGGCCTTCAGGGTGTGGGGCAGAGTCCCGCTGGGAGCCAGGGGACCTCGGTGCTCATCTCCAACTGCCTTCAGTTAGGATGGCCACCCTGCCTGGGCCTTAGTGTCCCCATAAGTGTGAACGCTGGGCCTGAACTAAATGTCCCCGAGGTCTCTTCCCCTATGAGACTCCAACACACTTTATGACATTTTCTAGAGCAACTCCCTGTCCTCTTTGCAAAGTAGGGCCCTATCCCTCCAACCAGGATCGCAGCACACACCCACACTCCCAAACACACACACACTCACAAACACATACACGCAAACACAACACACACCCACAAACATACACACACACAAACACACACACCCACACTCACAAACACACACACTCACAAACATACACAAATAGCACTTACACACATACAAATATATAAACACATATAAACATCCACACAAACATAACACATACACATAAACTCACATACACACAAACATAGCACATCGGCAAACGTAGGCAGCACACACAAACACACAAACACACACACACATCACCCACACTGTACCCATACACTCCCAAACACAACACACACTCACACAAACACAAAAACACAACACACACGGAAACATCCGTACTCGACACATATACACAAACAACACACACACACACACACACACACGCACACAGACACGCTCCCCCACACACTGGGACTTACCACTCCGTCAGCTGTGGGGCGAGAGGAGTGGCAACGTTCTCTGTCTCCTGGGGCCATGTGCTCTTGTGAATTCTTTGTTTTTCCTTTTGGGGCCGACACATCGGAGGCTTCTGGGGACCTTGACTGGAGGAGGGAGAGGAAAGTGTCCGCGGCATATGAATAGATAGAGGACATGGCTTATAGTTTTCAGCCACATGGGATGAGAACGCTCAGCTGCAGCACTGCCCTTGAAAGAGCAGCAGTCGGCCGTGGAGGGGGAGCAGGAAGTGAATGGGAACACCCGGGCCGGCCCCCCCTCAGTCAGAAGACGTGCCTTCCGCATTTTGTCTGTGGTTTTGCTGGTATGAACAGGAAAAACAACAACACCACTGTTGTTATTATTTTGACCTGCACGAGGACAACTAGATCTCAGAGGCTTAGAAAGAAGCAGCAGATCCTCCAGGAAATTTTGTGCAGGGGGATGATTTTTTACAGATCTCCCTTTTGTGCGAGTCCCTGCTTCCTACACACACCCCATGCCTTCACCATCGTGGCAGATGCCTGTCATCTCCTCTTCCCTCCTTAATTCCAACTTCCTTTAAGTATTTCCTCTCAGGACAAGGACTGGAACGGAAGCACCAGCCCCTGCCGGGTCCTGAGTCGCCCGTCCTCAGCTTGGAGCTGCCCACCATCTCCACTGGGCCTCCAGCCACTGGTACTGTGGGCCTCGGGACTTGTCAGCTGCACAACAGTTGAGCCAACCCCTTAGAATAAATCATGTAGCCAATACTTTATAATAAATCTCTTCATGTATGTGCACACACACACACACACACACACACACACACGTCTGACAATTCCAAAATCTGAGTCGTATCTGAGTCTGGTTTGCTCACTCTGTGTCTCCAGACTGTGCTCCTTGCTTCTATACATGCCTGGGTGCTGACGTGCCAAGCTGGACGCAATCTATGGGATATTAGGAAGTGACGTAAGTAGGGCTGTAGCACGAGGTTGTGCGTTCTTCTGTCTAGGAGTCGGGCTGTGTTCATGTTTGCTCTACCTGTAGGTGCAGAGTTTTCGGTTTCCTCCAGTACCCCTGCCTCATTTCACTGTTGTCTGTGGGTTTCCCTAAGAAGCCCTTCTTAAATAGAGTATATGCCGGGCCGTTCTTTCAGCTTTAATTCACTGTTTCTACACCGAAGCCCTGTCGATGTGGGGGCACGAATGGGTGGGGGAAGATGACCTTGAAATTAAATCTCCCTCTCTCAGTGGGTCTGTGATGGGCTGTGATCATCACAATTTATTTAGCTTTTCCTCCGCCATCCCCACTTTGGGTGAATCAGGTGATCTGGTCACTTTCCACCTTTTCCTCCGCATTTGATTCTAGCCTGTCTTCTCTCGCCTCTGCTCTGGTCTTGACGGACAGCTTTCCTGACTTGACGCTTCATCCCACTTTTTTTCTCTGGAGCTGCTGTGAAGAGCTGGAATGAAAATGCTTCTCTGGGAAGGTGTTCTCTTAATAAGAAGATTTTGATAAGCATTTTGGAGGTTTAATGGAGATTTAGAGGTTTAAAATGTTCACTATTAACACTCTTTTCCATGTTTAGAGGAAATATACCCTAACACCATAAAAGACAAATAAATTGCATGTATAAAAAACTTAAGATGTATGTAAAATTATCATTATTTGTAAATGTTATGATTTTATATCTGGAAAAATCAAGAGGATAAACCAAGGGGCCCCTGGGTGGCTCAGTCAGTTAAGCATCCAACCCTTGATTTCGGGCCAAGTCATGATCACAGGGTCCTGGGACTGAGCCCTGCATCGGAATCCCTGCACATGCTGGAGTCCGCTTGAGATTTTCTCTCTTCCTCTCCCTCTGCCACTCCCCCTGCTCACACACACTCTCTGCCTCTCTCTAAAATGAATAATGAAATCTTTAAAAAAAAGAATAAACTGATAAGCTCCTATAAACAATAGGAGAACTTAACGAATTGATGAATGCAAAATTAAATAAAAACCATAAGAACTGACTAACATACAAACAATAGCCAATTAGGTATGACTCTTGATTTAAAAAATAACAACAAAAAGTAAAATGCCTAAGAATAGAATTGAGAATTGTGTAAACATTCTATAAAAAGGAAACTTCTGAGGCTATGGAGCAAACAGAACTCTCACGTGACATTTGGTGAGAAGGTAAATTGGTAGAACCCCTTTGGAAAAGTCTGTAGCACGCAGGAAAGCTGAATATTACACATAGTCGTTACTGAGATCTCCTCCCCGGAGGCACACACCCAGCACACATATGTGCCTCTTTTTCATGCAAGGGAACGCCTGTGATATTTATAGTGGTGGCACTTGGAATAGCAAAAAACTGGAAACAATGGCAGTGCCCACTAAGGGGTAAGTGTTCTCACAAAGAAAGAAGGAAGGATAAATGATAACTGTGTGAGGAGGAGGATATGTTAATTAGCTTGATTCTGGTGAATATTTGGCAATGTATGCCTGTATCAAATCACCAAGTTGTGTACCTTAAATAGATACAATTTTTATTTGCCAATTTATTTTATTTATCAAAGTTATACCTCAGTAAAGCTGGAAAATAAAATACAATTGATACATTCAAAGCACTCCCTATCAGAATACCATCAACTTTTTTCACAGAGCTGGAACAAATAATCCTAAAAATTTATGGAACCAGGAAAGACCCCAAATAGCCAAAGGATCATTGAAAAAGAAAACCGAAGCTGGTGGCATCAAAATTCTGGACTTCAAGCTATACTACAAAGCTGTAATCATCAAGGCAGTATGGTACTGGCACAAAAACAGACACATAGATCAGTGAAATAGAATAGAGACCCCAGAGATGGACCCTCAGCTCTATAGCCAACTAATCTTCAACAGAGCAGAAAAGAAGACAGTCTCTTCAACAAATGGTGTGGGGAAAATTGGACAGCCACATGCAGAAGAATGAAACTGGACCATGTTCTTACACCATAAATGAAAATAGACTCAAAATGGATGAAAGATCTAAATGTGAGACAGGCATCCATCAAAATCCTAGAGGAGAACACAGACAGTAACCGTCCTTGACCTTGGCTGCAGCAACTTCTTGCTAGACATGTCTCCAAAGGTAAGGGAAACAAAAGCCAAAATGAACTGTGGGGACTTCATCAAGATGTGTCATAATAGGGGCGCCTGGATGGTGCAGTCGTTAAGCGTCTGCCTTCGGCTTGGGGCATGATCCCAGCATTCTGGGATCGAGCCCCACATTAGGCTCTTCCGCTATGAGCCTGCTTCTTCCTCTCCCACTCCCCCTGCTTGTGTTCCCTCTCTCGCTGGCTGTCTCCGTCAAATAAATAAAATAAAATCTTTTAAAAAAAAAGATGTATCATAATAATAATAAAAAAATAAAAAAGATAAAAAGCTTCTATACAGCAAAGGAAACAGTCAACAAATCAAAAGACATCCGACAAAATGGGAGAAGATATTTGCAAATGACATATCAGATAAAGGTCTTATATCCAAAATCTATAAAGAACTTAGGAAACTCAACACCCAAAGAACAAAGAATCCAGTCAAGAAATGGGCAGAAGACATGAACAGACACTTCTCCAAGGAAGGCATGCAAATGGCCAACAGACACATGGAAAAATGCTCCACATCCCTTGTCATCGGGGAAACACAAATCAAAACCGCAATGAGATACCACCTCACACCAGTCAGAATGGCTAAAATTAACAAGACAGGAAATGCCACATGTTGGTGAGGATGTGAAGAAAGGGGAGCCTTCTTACACTGCTGGTGGGAATGCAAACTGGTGCAGCCACTCTGGAAAACAGTACGGAGGTTCCTCAGGAAGTTGAAAATAGAGCCACCCTACGACCCAGCAATTGCACTACTGGGTATTTACCCCAAAGATACAAATGTAGTGCTCCGAAGGGGCAGCTGCACCCCAATGTTTATAGCAGCCATGTCCACAATAGCCGAACTATGGAAAGAGCCCAGCTGTCCATCCACAGATGAATGGATAAAGAAGATGTGGGATATATATATATATATATCTCAGCTATCAAAAAACTAAAATCTTGCTATCTGCAATGTCGTGGATGGAACTAGACGGTATAATGCTAAGTGAAGTAAGTCAATCAGAGAAAGACAATTACCATATGATCTCACTCATATGTGGAATGTAAGAAACAAAACAGAGGATCATAGGGGAATAGAGGAAAAAATAATAGAAAACGAAATTAGAGTGTTGTGGGAAACCATAAGACACTCTTAATCATAGGGGCGCCTGGGTGGCTCAGTCCTTAGGCGTCTACCTTTGGTTCGGGGCCTGGTCCCAGGATCCTGGATCGAGCCCCGCATCAGGCTCCTCCGCTGGGAGCCTGCTTCTTCCTCTCCCACCCCTCCTGCTTGTGTTCCCTCTCTCGCTGGCTGTCTCTCTCTCTGTCAAATAAGTAAATAAATAAAATCTTTTTTAAAAAAGGAAAAAAAAAGAGACTCTTAATCATAGGAAACAAAATGAGGGTTGCTGGAGGGGAGTTTGGTGGGGGGATGGGGTAACTGGGTGATGGACATTAAGGACGGCACATGATGTAATGAGCGCTGAGTATTATATAAGACTAATGAATCACTGACCTCTATCTCTGAAACTAAATATACATTGTATGTTAATTAATGAATTTAAATTACAACATTTTTTTTAAAAAGTAAAATAGCTGAAAAATGTTTTAAAAAGAAAGTGCAAAAACAATATAGCCTACATTAATTGGATAAATTATACCGATTATATATTCATTCATAAATTATAAAGTATACAAATATTTTAAATTAGGTTATAGTCACACAATAGAATACTAATAGCAGTGACAATGCACAACTTATTGCTACGTATTATAATATGGATAAATCTCAACCGAATGGTAAGTAGAAAAGAAAAACAAAACAAAAAAAAACCCAGAAAACAGATACAAGAGAATGCACAGTACATAATTCCATTGATATAAAGTACAAGAATGGCTAAAATTGATCTATGCTATGAAAAGTTCAGTTAGAGGTCATCCCTGGAGAGCATTAGGGGCACTTCTAGGATATTCTTTCTTTATGTTAGTGCTGGTTATACCTTATGTTACTATAGATCATAAAGGACCCATTATTGTTTTTAAATATTGGAGTATTTAAAAAATAATGACATCAAATTTCTCTCCCTTTTTCTGTGAAGCTTGAGATAATAAGACTAACTCAAGCTTCTCGTTTTCTTAATTCTCTGGAGGAAAAACTATTATTCTAAGTAATATTTGCCATGAGACATTCTAAGGCCAGGAAACAAAATGGTAAGCTAGCACCCTGCACTAAAACCAGCTGGATATGGGGTAGCTCAGTGATTTGGTGGGTTAAATGTCTGTCTTTGCCTCAGGTTATGATCCCAGGGTCCTGGGACTGGGTGCCACGGTGGGCTCCCCTGTCTCTTCTCTGCTCTTGCTCTCTCTTGGTATCTCTGTCTCTCTCTCTCCCAAATAAATAAATAAATAAATAAATAAATAAATAAAACCTTAAAAAAAAAGCTGGGTAATTATTTTGAAAATTCTAAAATGATAGTTCTTCCAAAAACAGATTTCAGAAGACCAGACTGGAGGTGTTCTGATTAGATAATTTCAGTAGAAAAGATCTGGAGCTCTTAGTGGAGCTCAAACCCAATAAGAACCAATGGTGCAAAAAAGCGTCACCAAAATGAAGTCCCTTTAACTCAGGCTTTATTACCCGAAGTCCAGGGTCTTTGAGTTGAACCAGCAACAGCTACAAACATATGACCAATTCCAGAGACTACCTTGGGGGATATTGCCAATATGGAGTGTTCAGAGGGGTGTAGCAAAGAATAGGAAAGAAGAGCATAAACTAATTCGAGAGAAAATGATGAAGGAACTGAATAAAAGTTTCAAAACCAACGTGCTTGGCAATCACACAGATGGGAAGAAACTTGCTGTCTGTTCATCTGCAAATGCAGGAGACAAACAAATGGGCACTTATTTTCAGGTTTCTTCACCACCAAGGAAAATCTAACCAAGGTGCTCAAAAATAGAAGAGGGACCCGCCAGGGAGAGGCCACTGGAGTTGGAACAGAGAGCTTGTACCGCTGGGTGGTTTCAGCCATGAGCAGGAAGAGGTGTTTCTGTAGGAGAGCAAGGGGAACCACTGCTACTGGGCTTGACCCTCTCACTAGTTGATGATTCTGGCTTCAGTCTAAAAGTGCGTCATTATGCGGGACTTGAGAGCCAACTTTCTAAATCTCCCCACTCTCCCCTCAAACGCATCTCCTCTATGAATCTGCTCCTGTGCTTTGCTTTCACTCACCTGGGGTTTTATTAATTAGGACTGCAGAGAAGGGCTGGTTCAGCACACAGGAAATTGCTTAGGGCCCCACTGAGACGTGGTGGTGGGGCAGGGGGCCAGTCTGAACACAGCCAACAAGGGCGGGAAAGGAGGGTGCCCCAAGGACTGGGAAGTTGGCGGCAGCCCCTCTGGGCGATCTGGACAGGCAGAGCCAAGGGTTGAAGAGTGAGGCATTCGGTGGAGAAAACTGTGCAGGAACGTCCCTCTTGTCAATCAGGGATTGCCTTTTCTGGTCTTCCAGTGGTATTTGCCAGTTTTGCTCCCATTTTCCCTGTTTGCCCCCTTTTGCGCTGTGTCATTTCATGAAAATCAAAAGGGACGTGGAAAGGGCAATTGCAATACTTTAAGCAAGAATGGAAACAGAAACAAACACAGAGCAAAGACACAGTTATTTCCCTGACTTCCAGTAAGCGGTCGTCTCCCAGGAGCTTGCCTGACAGGACCAGCCCAAATGCTTATCACGGGTTGGTTGAGGGTGCCCCTGTGACAGAGTGGCCTCACCTGCTCAGTATGCTTGTCCACAGCTCAGGTTCCCTTCACTCGAGCTCACACCTTGGGCTCAGGCTGGAAGGCAGAGGAAGGGCAGAAATACTTGTGCTCACTAAGTGGTCTCTTACTCGCTCACAAGAGAGTCAAAATTGCTCATTGTATGTTCTGCATGAAGCCCTGGTGTGGGTTTGAGACTGAGGAGAAATGCTTCCGCTTCACCCTCGCCACCCAGCGTGGGGTTCAGAGCAGTCTCCCGGGCCACCTCTCCTTGTCCCTGCTCACCCCCTTCAACCTGTTCCAAGCGACAACCCACATACCAGTTGGGGCCATGGTCCCAGCATTCCAGCTCTGTCCTGTGAGGTGACCATGATATTGTGTGATAAGGAGGCCAAAGGTGGAGGAGGGGAGGTAGGAAGTGATGGTGAGAAGACACAAGAAGCGTTGCCGCACCTACAGCTGAGTTTACAACAAACGGTCTTGTTCTTACCATTCAAGACGTTTCTGGGAAATGGGCTGACATCGAGTGTATACCACAGACTTCCTGGAGATGCCCAAGAACAAAACCCCCATCGTCGTGTTTAAGTAGAACACAGAAGACCGCTTGGCAATTCCCTGGGAGAAACTAAGCAAAACCAGGTTAGCCATACAAAGGTTGATTTTGCTTATTTTGCAAGAGGATTTGACGTTGCTTCTGCCTCTGGAAATCACCAGCCAAACTTAAACTCTTCCCCAGAACTGGTACCAGGGAACCAGCTGCCAATTCCCTACCATTGAAGAAAATTCTCACCTTAGCAGCCATCACTGTGAAGAGTACCCAGGCGCTGCTGTCTCACTGTACCAGCTGCCTTAGGTCCACACCCCCACTCCGTGTTTGGTTTGAGTGCTCCTGGTTTGCAATCTTTTTGGCGCGTGCACCAGAAACTTGTACGGAGTCCCACTTCTACGATTTGTTGGGTTTCCTTCTGGGATTTCTGAACTTCTGGCACTAATAACGGGGTACACACTTAGGTGAGTGATGGAGAACATGTGTAAAGACAAGACGCTACATTGTAAAGGGGAGAGCGGGACATGGTAGGAGATGCTGAGCAGACCCAGCCATGAGCCAGGGCTTTTCCCCCACTGCGCATGCCCTCCCGCTGGCCGCCCTCCTGACACTGAGGCTGGGAGTAGGGCAGAGCTCAGGGCTCGGAAGGGCAAGGTCTGTTTGTGGTGCTGAGAAAGGGTCTGAGAATACTAGGAAGGGGCTGTGCACACCCAGCCTCCTTGACTATTTTGTGCCAAGACGTGGATAAAGCTGACTTAATTTACCCTTAGATGTCTCCCTCTCAACACTCCCCTGATGAACCTAGAAGTCAGAACCCCAGGACGAGCGGACCAGTGGGCTTGTACGAGTGTTGCCCTGACAGGGCTCGCTCTTCCAAACCTCTCAGTTTTGTCATTGTCCTCCCCCGATTTGGTCGCTACCCATGGTCTCCCATTAGGGATCACTAGGCACAGGTACATGCCACTCTGTGGCTCTCTGCGAATCCGCTCAGCCCTGATGGAGGTTGGTGGCTGGGGCTCTCATGCCCACTGGGTAAGGCCAGAAGTAGCGGGCACCTCTAACGCTGTCGTAGGAAAAGGCCCACGATCACCTGCCACAACCCTTATTTTAACCCTAAAACATGTGAAGGGACGCTCAGAGCCCCTGTGAGTCCAGCCCATAGCCATTAAACACACGCAGCTTAGTGCCTACAACTTGCACCTCCTGTCCCTCTAACGCATGTTCTTTCCACTCTGCTTGTGTATCAATGAGAGGCACAAATGCCAAGGTGACAATGGGAAAGTCTGACGTAGGAAAACCAGTGCCTCTGTGCTGAGGAAGAGTCCTCTTGTCACTGCATGATCACAACCAGCACCATGGCGCCCCTCAGAGAAGGTGGGCCCTGATGTAGCGATGGGAAGGGCAGAGCTGATTGTGGAGGGAAGCTAGAAAAAAAGTCCCATCGTGTTCATGCAATGGAACACAGATTTGGGAGTTCATACACCGTCCTTTGTTAACATCTGTACAATTCCCGTCATCATGTGAGAATGTCTCATGGCCAGTGGGTCACGCTTAGAGGAAAAGGGGACCCTGCAACCACCTCCCACCACCCTACCGGAATGGTCTGCCTGCATCCTGAAACTTCCTGTATCTCCTGGGAAGGAAATCATTGCTTCATCTCCAGATTAAATTAACTTCTAAAGCAAATTCCTCCATAGAGGTGCTCAACTCAGAAAGAATAACACCTAAAAATAAATGTTAGGAATGGGCGGGCCGCGGGGGCACTGGCCACCATGGTGTGTGGGGGGTATGTATTTTGGTTGTGGCAGGATCTGAGAAGCAGCTTGGGCAAAGTCTGGAGAGGCCTTTCCAGAAAAGCCCGTGCCTCTGTCTGCTGTTTGTGAGCGTTAGGACCCGTCAGTTCTGGAATCTGCAAGGACTGCAAGCCACGATTGAGGGCCATGGTGGGATACTTCAGACGCTCTGGTATAGGGGCTAAGGCACTGGGACCGCACTGCCAAAGGGACATCGTGCAAGAAAGAGAGAAATACAGTGAGGTGGGACAGAGAGGCGCAGACAAGAGTGGGTGACACAGGGTTTAGGGAGTAAGAGAGTTGAGAGAAGGGAGAGGAAAGAGGGAGGTTATGTAGACAGAAGGAATTTCCCTCTTGCCCTGGTTTCACATCCTTAATTTAATCTGTGGGTACAAGGTCAAGATTATGCAATCAGATTTACCATGTGTCTGTTGCTCAAGAAAACATCACCATTGCAGACCCTATCACCGTAGCTCAGTAAGCACAGATCAGGGGAGCACGTGTTTGGCCGTACGTGATCACGCAACTGAAATGTCGGTGGGGGTGGGGGTGGCATTCACGTTTGGGGGCTAGGAGGGAGAGGTCAAGTTAGAAAGACACCGAATAGATCAGTGTCTACCATCTCAGTGGATGATATTCAGAACCAGGATCCGGTCGCGAATGAGACCTGCAGAGCTCATCTCTTCTACGATGCTGCCTATCTGAGAGCCCGGGGTCACAGCCTACCCCAAACGCACCCTCTGGCTGGTATCTGAGGATTTGAATCTTCAGCTCTGCTTGAATGACTTTGACCTTCTCAGTCTCTCCCTATGTGTTGTTTTGTTTGCCTATGCGTGATCCCAGGGAAAACCTTTCCTCCTTGGAGAGGAACGATAGCTCTAGGGTGGTGGGATGCAGACGTGTGTTTGGACAGAGGACTTTCAGTCCCTTCTGGTCACACCAGATGAGATGGGTCACTGCTCCCTTGGGGGACGGAGCTTGCCTCAGGAGCACCTTTGGGGTTTGTGGTTTTCTTTCACTAAACCACAAAAGTTATTTTTCAGTCTTGGCAAAAACACCCGGAAACCAGGTTCTTATCAAGATACAGTTGAACTCAGCAAAAACAAGAAGTAAACATGAAAGGCTTTCATGTAGAAATGGTTGGTGAGGAAATGAAGGAAGGCAGGGTCCAGAGCATAGGGGAAGGTGTCAGGAGGTGGATGGGGGCCAAGACTCCGAGTGCTCACCTCCGTGGTCAGGGCCAGGGCTCCTCTTCAGCTCTCGTTGACCACAATTGTTCTGTTTCAGTGCACTAAGGGGGAAGGGGTAGGGAGCAGAGGAAGTGAAGCAGGGCCCCAGTAAGATTACTCAAAAGCAGGTAATGTCAAGCACGATGAGGGACAGGGCTTTGGAATCCATCCTTCAGTTTCTCTTCCATGTCAGGCTTGCCTAAGAAAGGCAGTCATGATGGGGGAAGGGTGGTGGTGGTAAACAATCTTGTTTTCTTTTAAAAGATAGAACCAGAATTCCTCTGGAGGTGAAGAATCTGTTCAGAGGAACAACATGGCTGTTAGGTTTGGAAAGAAGAGGGGAGCCCAAAAGCTGATGTAGCTAGAACAGCTGGAACCCGGGTAATGGGGCAGTTAGAGAGGGAGGAGCTACTCTGTTTCAGAAATGGATAAGATCACTATGAAGCAATGTAAAATCCTAACGCAGCAATTAACAAATAGAATCCAGCAATACCTTACCTGCTAGGCAAAGAAGGATCAATATCAGGAAATACTTTTGTATAAGTTAATGTATTATGTATTATTATATATATATAATGTATTATAATCTGGTAATCCCTTTTGCTATTGAAACGTAAGTTGTTAAAATTCAACGTCTCATAATCGGTTATTTTTTCAGGATGGTAACATTTTCCATCTGAACCTCCAAGCATCTTGTTCAAAGAGAATCACTGAAGTATTGCCACAGAAGTTAGGAAGAGCATAAGGAGGCCTCCTGTCCTTGTGATTATTTGACATTCTTCTAGAGACTAGCCACGACACAAGTGAACGAAATTGGAAGTTGAAAAGAAAGAAGCCAAGAAGAAGAGGAAATGTGATCATTGGGGCCCCATAAAGAACTTCCACAAACCAATTTCAAAATGATTAACAAGAGAATTTAAACATGGGCAACAAATATATAAGACAGGTGTATCGATAAAGAAAAAGACAGTTCCTATTCATATGAAAAATATTCATTCACACTCATGTCGAGGAATGTGTATGAAAGTCACTAAGATATGATTTTTCTCTGATCAGATTGGCAGATAAAATCATGAGCAGGGATATGTGGAAACTAATACAATGCTGGTATAATGTAATTTGGTTAACATTTTATAGTGAGCAATCCAGTAATACCTATCAAAATTACAAATACGTGTACCAATTGTGTAGCAATGTTACTTCTAGGAATCTCTTCAGGTGACCCAACTTTCTCTTGCTGTACCACATACCACTCCACAACTCAGCGGCATAAAGCAACAATTCTATTACGTTCGTGATTTCATGTGCTAGGAATTCAGGCAGAGACGGAGGGTATGAGTTGTCTCTCCTCCATGCAGACTGGGGCTTCAGTTGGGGTGGCTGGAATGGCTACAGGTAGGTGGGACGCAGCTAGATGAGAGCCCCATGGCTGTGGCTTCCTGGTTGTGAAGTGTGTTCCTAGATTGTTCTCCATGTTGCACCTGCTGGGGCTGGAGCATCCAAGATGGCTTCTCCACTCCTTCCCCAAGGTGACGGCACTCTTCTCCTGGTTGTTTTGATTACCAGTTCCTCACAGTGAAGTAAAGTCAGGAATTTTAAGGGAGTATTGGTCGGCTTTAATCCCTGAGAGAGTAGGAAGGTTGAGGAGCAATCACCGTGGCTGTTCAGAGGGGTTGAGATGGTGTGGGGGTGAACCGGTGGAGGAGAGAGTGGAATGAGTCATGCCTGAGGCTTGTCCGTGTCCCATTTCAAGGAGCTGGGAACTGTCTTCACATCATGGTACTTGACGCTCCGGAAGGGGATGACTGTGATCCATCCTCTGAGATGGTAGACAAAGCAATGGAATAAGACTCAAAATGGACGTCTCCTGCGCTCCCTGACTTGCCCTTGGTGACGTGACACTGCTGGTAATTGCATCATTTAGTGGAATGCTTCTGTTGCTGTCTTCTGCATGGAGTTATTCTGGAAAATGTATTGTAAACCCTAAGGAGTGATTGTGGAAGCAACTGAAACATCAGCATCCTTCCTGTTCTCGGGGTGTTGAACACAATGGGCAGCTAGGAGCAGGATCCCATGATCCCCAGGGGCAGGGCATAGGTTAGCAGCTATAGAATATAGCTCCCCCCTTCCTGTGCCTGGGGATTGCTCGCCCAAACATCCCCCTCCTCCCTTATCCCATGACTGCCTCCATACGTGCCGGCGTGTAGGGGACGATGCAAGCCTGCTTTAGGGCTTCAGGAGAGCTGCCATCCCTTTGTACTCCTTTCCCACGCTTTGAGGCACCTGCCCTTGCTTTTCTGTTAAAAGAGAAAATAAAAGCTACGTGCAGAATTTAGCTGCTCTCTCCCTTGAGGAGGCAGCCCTGCACAGCCGCTCGGTTAAGTTTCTGAGAACTTAATTTCAGTGTGTGACGACGACACTTTTGTAGGACTTCAAATTTATTTTAAAATTTTTAATTTAAAAGTTTAGTTATTATTTTTTACAGTTATACAATGAGATTGGCCCTTTTAGCAACAACAGGCGTCAATTCAAACCAATTCCTTGGCAGCAACTCCTGTGCTTTGTTAAGCTAACAGTTCTACACACTTTTTTTTTTTTTAAGATTTACTTTATTCGACAGAGATAGAGACAGCCAGCGAGAAAGGGAACACAAGCAGGGGGAGTGCGAGAGGAAGAAGCAGGCTTATAGCGGAGGAGCCTGTTGTGGGGCTCGATCCCAGAACGCTGGGATCACGCACTGACCGAAGGCAGACGCTTAACCGCTGTGCCACCGAGGCGCCCCTACACACTTTTCAATGGACAAGTCACTAAATCTAACCTCTCTCAAAAGATCCAACTTGGTTTTTTGTTTCTGTGTCAAGTTTATCTGTTGTGTTGTGTCTCTCCTTTGTTTTGGTTTGCAGTTATCTCTTCCAGGAAACTCTGGAAGTGAGCAACCAACTTCAGGCGTGGATTGGTTGACACACTACCCCAGCCTTTGCTAGTTCTCGTCAGACACTCTCACTGCTTCAGATCTGCCGTCTCAACAACTTTCAAGTGTACGTTCCAGAATTATAACTATAGTCGCCATGTGGTGTGTTAGATCCCAGAACTTAGTCACCTTACGATTGCAGGCTTTCACCCTTTGGCCAACATCCCCTCATCTCCCCAAATCCCTAACCCCCGGTAATCACCATTACAACTCCCTGTTCCTATGAGTTCGACTTCTTTTTAGATTCCACATATAAGTGCGATTATACGGTATTTGTGTTTCTCTGTCTGATTTATTTAACTTAGTATAATGACCTGAAGTTTCTCCATATTGTGGCAAACGGCAGGATTTCCATCTTTCTCATGTCTCAACAATATGGCATTGTATACACCTGCCACATCCTCGTTATCCACTCATCCACTGACAAACATAGACTGTTTCCATAACTTGGCTTTTGAGAATAATGCTGCAATGAACATGGGAGTGCAGGTATCTCCTCAAGGTACTGATTTTGTTTCCTTTGGGTATAAACCCCAAAGAGGGATTGCTGGATCGTATGGTAGTTCTATTTCAATTTCTGAAGGAACTTCCATCTGTCTTCCATAATCGCTGTACCAGTTTGCATTCCCACCAACAGTGTACGAGGGTTTCCCTTCTCTCCACATCCTCGCCAACACTTGTTATTGCTTGTGTTTTTGGTCATAGTCATCTGACAGGTGTGAGGTGACAGCCTATTGTAGTCTTGATTTGCATCTCCCTGGTACTTAGTGATGCTGAGCACCTGTTCATGTACCTGTTGGCTATTCGTCCGTCTCCTTTGGAAAAAATATCTATTCGTGTCCTTTGCCCATTTTTAAATTGTGTTCCTTGTCAGGATACTTATATGAGCCAATAGCTGTCTTTTGTTAAACCCAAGTGCTTTTTTGGGTTCAGAAAAGCAATGTCTTAAGTTTTTATTATTTAAAAAATTTTATCTCTAGCTGATTTCCTGAATTTTATCTATGATTTAGAAAGGTAATGGGCTTTGGGTGATGTATGTTGCACTGTGTTTGTTTTACCTATAAAACAATAGGAAATAGGTCCCTGTTAGTGGTTTGACACAGAATGGTGTATTTTTAGGAAGAGATTACTGATATGAAGCAGGAGTTGCCCATATTGTCTTGTTCTTTAAGTATACCTAAGGAACTGTCAGGGAAGGAGCTGGAAGAACACAAAACAAACTGATAATAGTTTGTAACAGGGTAGTGATGTTCACCCAAGTCGCATGGCTCCACTGCCTTTCCCAGCCTCCCTAAGACCGAGTGCAGAGCCGGGGATGATTCCTCATCAGTGCATTGGGAGGGAAAGCCACATGTGGTCACTAGGAATCTGGGATGAAGGCAATGTAAACTCCATATTCTCCCTCCTCCTGCTGTGATGACTGTCATATAAAGAAGCAGAAAGAGCATTTGAATGGTTTTGACTTGAACTCTCTCGGTTGTTCTTCTGGAATGTGGACACTCCCGATTATTACTGGGGACACAACTAGATCATTAGTCTCCAGAGGCGTGTTCCCTGAAATGACAGAGCTGGATGGGTAAGAAAGGCAGGGGGGCCATGCGAGCCATGAAGGAGTTATTTCAAAATGCTTTCAGGGTTAATGACTGCTAACTCCCAGTCTGACTCAAGAAATGGGTTTCTCACAGGTTCCCCTTTCTACATCCTTTTCCCTCTGCTCAGCACCCCATTAGAGGTGTCCCCCAACCCCCAGACCCATGCTCTTGTCCTCCCCCAATGATACTTGCCTTTAGAACAGTCACTGCACCCCTGAGAATGAGGCTTAACTCCTGGGCTGGCTATGCATTTGGGCAAACTTGTGACCCGGAGGACACGGCCCGGGGCAGGAAGAGATCAAATCTACCAGCTACCCCACATGCCTGCCTTTCTTCCCTGTCCAGCTGAAATCCTTCCAACACGGCTTTTTCACTACTGGCAAGACAATGTGCTCCACATCATAGCAAGTAACGGCGGATTGAATTTTCCCATTTTAACACAGGCACATGGTGGGGCTCTTTTGCAGCAGGGAAGGTCTGCAGACATTAAGGAGAGGAAGAACACAGGTTGGGCTTTTGTTTTATTTTCTCTTTCTGTTTGAGCTGAGCTGGCAAGTCACAGGTTTGGTCGGGGAGTCATCTGGGTTTCTTTGGACAGTAAATCAGGTAAGCCCACATTCATGAGAAGTGCCACAGTGTCGATTTCTAATTCCCAGGCTATGCTTGAAAAACAGATATTTTTTTAAGAACAAATTTTCCCTGTTTTAAGGGGAACGATTTAGAGTGGCTGCCTCTGGCTGGAGTACAGCCCGTTTACAGGACTGTGAACGTTGTATAGTTCAGTTATCACGTTACTGGCAAAGAGAGCTTCTTAGCACGAAGCCAATAAAGGTGCTAACTGGGCAGAATGTGGGCATTCACGTGTGCTCGTGAGTCTTCTGTGCCTTTTCACGTTGGAGTACCCCGCCAGACTGAAGCAAGAGACAAAAATCATCTGATGAAAACGAACCGATGCTTCTCACTGCACAGGGAAAAGGGAATGGGTCCCAGGGCTTCTTCAAGCTGGCTGTTGAGGAATGAGGAAAATTCAAGTAATTGATGGATTGAATGAAATGTAGTTCAGGCTTCAAGGACAGTGTACTTAATTCACTGAGTCTCTCACAAGAATTCCAAATGAAGGGGGAGATTTGGAGAGAGGGGAGAGGGCAGGAGAGGAGGGAGCAAGGCGAGGAAAGGAGGGGAGAAGCCAAGAGAAGACTGAACCTTGGATTGTGGAAGGCAGACCCAGAAAGGAAGGGGAGACAAGGAATTGGTGAGGCCAAGGAGAGCAAGAGAGAGACTGGGAGGTTACAGGAGGAGGGAATAAGGAGATAGAGAAGAGGTGAACATGGCGACCAGGAGCAGGTGGGGCTTACAAATGAAACGTACATCTTCTCTACTCACTAACTTACTGGGTGGCTCTGGGCAAATGTCTATGTCTCTGTAAGACAGAGTCATTCTTTCCCCCATCAGTTATGTCGAAACAAACAAGGCATGGGTGTGACAGTGTTCTAGGAATACAAGGGTATTGCATGATTCAGAACTAAAAACATTATATGTATATATATATATATATACATATATATATATCTCATATGTTATATAATATTATGTATATATTTAGAGCTGGATAGGAAAGAAAAGCAAGGGGGCCACAGAAGCCATGATAAGTTATTTCAAAATCCTTTATGGGGAAATAACTGTTAAGTCCCATGTGGCTCAGGAATATGTAGATTATATATATAATTGGTCTCTGGTCTCTCTGTGCCTCAGGAACAGCAATGGACCAACACGAATGCAGTCACTCTGGTAAGTGACTTCTTGTGTGTGTGATTATTTAACCATATTGTGTGCCATTTTATATAAAAATCCTGCTACTCTCCCCAAGCAAAGTATAAGCTATCAGATGTTTCTCCATTAGAGAGAAGAATTTTACTCTGCTTATTCCAGCATTTCCCCAGTCCAGCCTTTTCACTGGTGGTCAAGACCACACCCCAACCCAGCAAGGTCAGAGGAGCCATCTCTGGCCTTAGAACAGAGTCAAGTTACTTAATCCACCTGGGGATGAAACCCACAGTTGTGGCTACACATCTCTGATCTTCAGAAAATTTGTCTTTTAGACAGTCAGAACTGGGTGATTCAGGCAAGCCTTGCATGAGAAGATATGTTTCTAAATCCATATCGTCCCCCAAGTATGGTTTGCTAGGACCCAATATGGCAGCATCCTGTAGCTGAAGAGAAACTAAGATTAAAAAAAAATTTATTTATTGATTTCAGAGGGAGAGAGAGAGAGCACACGTGCAAGGGAGCAGGCTGAGGGGCAGAGGGAGAGGGAGAGAGAGAATCCTTGAGCAGACTCCCCACTGAGCACAGAACCCTATGCGGGGCTCCATTCCAGGACCCCAAGATCATGACCTGAGCCACAATCTAGAGCCGGCCTCTCAAACAGCTGAGCCACTCAGGCGCCGGGAGAAATTGAGTTGTTTTAAAAATCACTGTTGATTTGATTAATAATGGAGTTAGCGTCTAGTTTAAAACCAATATATTGGGACACTGTCTTTGCTCATAATGTGGGAATATCTCTTGTTGTTAAAAATATTCCACTGGTATAAGCAGTATAGTCATAACACAGGAAACTTGCTCTTACAGGACCATATATGAAGAACCAACGCGCCAGAGGATCAGAGCTGAGAATCATTCTGGTGGGCAAAACAGGAACCGGCAAAAGTGCCACCGGGAACAGCATCCTTGGGAAGAAAGCATTTGGGTCACAGCTGACTGCCCAGCCCTTTACTAAGACTTGCAGTGAAAGTCAGGGAAGCTGGGGAGAGAGAGAGATAGTCATTATTGACACACCGGATATGTTTTCTGGGGAGGACCATTCCGATTCCCTGTGCAAAAAGGTGCAGAGATGCTACTTACTCTCTGCCCCAGGACCCCATGTGCTGCTCCTGGTGACCCAGCTGGGCCGATTCACCACCCAGGACGAGCAGGCTGTGCAGAGGATGAAGGAGATCTTTGGTGAAGGTGCCATGAGTCACACAATTGTCCTCTTCACCCACAAGGAAGACCTCGAGGGAGAATCCTTGACGGGTTACATCCAGGACACAGATAACACAGCCCTATCCAAGCTGGTGGCAGCATGCGGCAGGCGAGTGTGTGCCTTTGACAACCGTGCTACAGGGAGCAACCGGGATGGCCAAGTGAAGGAGCTAATGGACTTGATGGAAGACCTGGTGTTGGAGAGAAGTGGTGACCACTACACCAATGGGCTCTACAGCCTAGTAACAGCGTCAGAGTGTGGACCTGTGTGCGAAGAGGAAAGTTTCAAGGATTTCAAAAGAGCTCTTAGGAAGTACATGGAAAATCAGAGACGTTACTCCACCAGGGCCAAAGCCAATTACCTGAAACAAGCCCTAATCAAAACACCAGTCTTTATTTCACTTTTTATTCAGTTGTTTGTCAAATTGCTAATTCTATTATTTTGTGTATTGTATAGAATGTGTGTCTTGTTTTCCTGCTTTCTTTTTAGTGTATGTTGTTTGTTCTGTAGCTTACTGTTAATGATAGCTAAAATACTGATGATAATTTTGAGAAAGATCACTGGGCGACAAGGCAAGACTCTTAGATTATAGTTACAGGTCAGCGATTATTTATTCATGGCCAGATATGGGGTGAATCCAAGTGCCTTCCCTGGAAAACGCAGTGCCTGACATCAGTAAATGTTAGCTATTCTGTGAAGGGTTTATATCGTAACATAACTCTCTTAATGAACCAAGTTATTTTAAAAGTTACTGACTGTTTTGAAATATGGCATGAAAACCTTTTGAAAGCTTGTAAACATAAAATTCCTCTCATTTGCAAATCTCTAAAGCCAGTTTTATGTTCCTGGAAACGCCTTTTCTTCTTTATGATACTGCTATTTCTACTGAATATAATAGAAACAACAATAAAATTTCTACTCAGTATACTAACACAGCAATAATAAATAAGCCGTGAAGTTCCTGAGAGCCCATGCCTTTAATTCTGTTCTGTCGTTTTATCTTCAGAAGTTGGTAAGTGAACGCATGGTTCATTTACTCTAGAATGGGATGAATCCATGTGAAGCAATCACACAAAGACACACTCACACATCAGTTATCTGTTTCATGTGCATCAAATTTGCTTAATATTGAAACGGGCTTGGCCAGATTTTATCTCTGGCCCCAGTCCTGTTTAGTATTAAAACACACACAGAGGCTCACCCTTCACACAAGGTGGGAATTGTGCAGCATTGTCCTGTTCAATGCAGATAGATGTGGAATTTATTAAGATAAACAGAATCTTCGTGATTGATGAGCTCACTAGAAAATCAGGAAGACTCCAAGGGTGAAGCAAACAATACATATAAAAAGAATGTGGGGCTAAAACGAGTTGAGAGCCATCAGGAAGGTGCAAACAAAGAAGGCAGGGTTGACCGACAGACAAATGCCACTATCAATCCTGAGATCAAGAAAGTCAGCCTTGGGTTGTCGGTGAAGTGGAAGAAATGATTGTGAGGCTTCCGGATTATGTCAGTGAACCCTCAGGGAGCTAATATTACAAATTCATTTTTTAACTGAATACATAAATTTCATATTTAAAGTATACATATTTTCACATTTCCCTCGTATTTTACGTTTCTGGAAAACTTTGTTCTTTCCTGCTCATCCAAGTGGTTTTTTTTTTTCTATCTAACCTTGCTCTACATTTCCGTTATACAAGCCCTAGTGGGACAAATTCTCTCTGGTTTGCACTGTCTTCAAATGTATTTTTTTTAAATCTTCATTCTTGAGGGATACTTTTACTGAATAATGAATTCTCGGCTGATCTTTCCTTTTTCTTCAGCACTTTAAACGTATTCCAATGTTTTCTGGCTTACATTGTTTCTGATAAGAAAGCAGCTGTCTTTCTTATATTGGTCCCCTATGTATATGGTCTTTTCCCCTCCTGTGGCTGATTTAAAAGTTTTCATTTTCTTTGGTTTTCGGTATTTTGACTCTGAAGTGCCTGGTTTGTTTCTCTTTGTATTTCCTACTTAGCATTGATTAAGATTTTTGGATTTAAGCGTTCAAGTTTTTCATCAAATTTTTAAAATTTTGGTCATTACGTTCTCAATTTGTTTTCATTCTACCTAGTTCAGTCTTATCTTCCCCTTCCTGGATTCTAATTGTGTTAGACTGCTTGATACTATTCCACTGCTCGCTAGTGCCATATTCATTTGTTTTTTCAACATTTATTTCTTTTTTGTGCTTCAGTCTCAATAATGTCTCTTAACCTGTCTTCAAGTTTATAGATCCCTTCTTCAGAGCTTGTAGGTCCATCGACTTGATTGTTGTTTTTTAAAATTTGAGATATTTTATTTTCTAGTTCTTTTTACAGTTTATATTTCTCTCCTGAAATTCTTAAGCCCTATATTTCCTTTTGTATAAATCTTTAGCACCTTTGTAATTGTTATTTTTAAGTACTTAACTGAGGGGCCCAATGTGGTTCAGTCAGTTAAGCATCTGCCTTTTGATCAGGTCAAGATCTCAGGGTCCTGGATTCAAGCCCCACATTGGGCTCCTTGCTCAGCTGGGAGCCATTTTTCCCTCTCCCTCTGCCCCTTCCCCCCACTCCTGCTCTCTCCATCTTTCAAATAAATAAATAAAATCTTCTGTAAAAAAAAAAAATCCTTACCCTAATTCCAATGAATGAGTCATCAGTGGTTCTGTTTCTACTAGCTGTTTAATCTTCTGCTTATGAGTCCTATTTTCCTGATTCTTCATATGTCATGTAAATTTGTATTATATTCCAGACAAGCATGTTTACCCTAGTTTTGTCTATTTCCTGAAGAGTACATGTTCATTGGTCTGTCTGCCAGCTAGAATGATCACATCATTGGTTCCTAAATTTCAGTTGAGAATGAGAATGAGCTTCAACTTTAAATCGATTGTGTTTGGGATGCCTGCATGGCTCAGTCGGTTAAGCATCTGTCCTCACCTCAGGTCATGATCCCAGAGTCCTGGGATGGAGTCCTACGATGGGCTCCTCACTCAGCAGGGAGGCTGCCTCTCCCTCTGCCTGCCATGTCCCCTGCTTGTGTGCTCTCTCTCTCTCTATGACAAATAAATAAATAAAATCTTACAAAAAAAAATAAACAGATATAGTTTACCTCTGATTCATGCAACCCACAATAACCCCCTATACAACAACTACCAGCTCTTTTATCTAGTCAGCATTAGAACTGGGATAGTGTAAGCCTCTTACTGAAAATGGTTTTACTTCACTAATAGGGCCTAATAGGATTGAATCACTTCTACCTGTTTTCTTGACCCTTACACACTGCTGTTTTCTTAGAAAAAATATGTGATGGGAAGGAGAGGAGCTATCAAGATAACCAATTTGGTTTTCCCCCTGGGATCGTACAGATCCCAATATATTTTGATAGCCCATTGTCAAATGATCATCTAATTTCTCCTCCACTCTGCAAAATCTACTTTCTCTGGCAAGCCAACACCTCCATTTGTTTCTATCCAAACCAAGTCCCTACCCCAGGTGTAGAAGGCCTCTCAGCTCTCTGCTCACCTATGAAGGGCTCTTTTCTACAGAGAATTCAGTTCCTCGGTGCTTCTTGGCATCCACATCCTTTGCCAGACACAGAGGAGTATGTTTTTACTGTCTAATTCCTTTTGTCAGTATGGAGACTAAAGACTTTAGCATCTTTCTGCAATCTAACCAGAAGCAAAAATATCCTCCATTTCAACTTTTTTTTCTTTCAAACTTCCTTCAGCTTGTCTTTAATAACAACATACTTTTCAGCGATTGCCCCACTTCTCAAACATTTGCACTGCTTTCCCCATGATGGTTCCCGAATTATAAGGGTCTTTGGAGTTCTGTCCTCAGTCCTTTTTTCTTTATACCCTGCACATTTTCTCTGAGAGATCCCCCCCCCCATTCTTTTGTGTCTTATGGCATACTGATACTTCTTCAAATATACTTCCACCTAAGTCCTTTCTCCTGGTCCTTTACTAACTGAACTCATCCAGGGTTCTTGCACAAGTCTCAGTTTATTACAATATTTGTGTTTCTCTCAGAACCTCTATTCTATACCTTTGACTTCAGTGACCCAACGTACATAATATTTGAAGGTGAAACACACAACATTTTAGCTGCTGATTTGGCTTACAAACTTCTATCCCTTTTTATGTTATGCCCTCAAACTAGGAAGCATGACCTAGTTCTCATTGAGTCCTAGATACTACCTCCTTGCTCGGTACTTCCAACAATTAAACATTGATTATCACAACCTCCCTCTCGCCCCCCCAAAAAAGGAAAGTGGTACCTACATGATGCTGAAAGAGTGCTTCTAAATGCTGGGGAACAGTGGGCCAATGTCTTCCATGTAGTCAGTATTTTATTGAAGGAGTTATGTCCTTATAACCAACTCTGCTGATGGATATTTAGATCATTTTATTCTTTTGTAACCCTGGAAATGCTGATAATTGAGCTCTGGGCACACCAAATAAAGACAGGGCAAAATCAGGGCTGAAGAATGATTCCAGAAAGTTTGAACTTCTCATTGAAGGTCTGTTCAGGAAGGATGTTTTCTTTAAAACTCATGAATTCAATATTTTCCAGGTCATCTTTCCTGACTTTATAATGAACATGCAAGTATTGAAAAAGCAGAGAACTGGAGGAGGAGAGGAGAGGAAGCAGATGTCCTGGATAGTTCTGAATCCCAGGAGCCTCAGGGCCCTAGACCTCAGACGGGTTCTACAACCCGATGGCAAGTCAGCAAATAATAGGGGACCAAGCCCAGACAGAGTGAGAAATAGTCAAAAGCTAGTAGGAATGTAGAGGAAAATGGAGACAGAGACAATTGCTTTTGTATAGGAAAGCAATCCCAGAAAGCACTAGTAGGGTGGTGGGAATATGAGACCGGGAAGGGGAATAGAGCCAATCCAGGTTGCACTGATGAGCATGTTCCCACTGTAGAATACTGGGTCTCAGTCCAGTTCAGGACCTCAGCAATTGGTGTGAAATACACCTCAGAGTTACCTTACTTGGTGAGCAGTAGACAATTTAATAAGCCAGGACACCAAGGTATCTAACCACTCACTTCTGTCATTGATAAGCCCTGCTTCAAGAAACACCAGCTCTCTGACAACTTCAGCCTGTTCCATGCACTAGCTAAGCAATTCTTGCAGCCAGATAATCCCTCAAACAGAGCGTTACAAGTGGTTGAAGTAAGACATCATATGCATTCATGGAAATGATAAGGAGTGAATGATAAAGAGTTATCACAGAGGCACTGAAAGCATCTTAATGGAATGTATATGTCGAACTTCAAAGATTTAGGCAAGGCTGATCTGCATGGCTTGGAGTAGGACGAGGCTGGTGAGGAGCCATAGGCACTTTTTTTTTCTTTTTTTCTTTCTTTCTTTTTTTAAATTTAAATTCAATTAGCCAATATATAGTACATCATTATATTCTAATGTAGTGCTCAATGATTCATCAGTTGCTTATAACACCCAGTGCTCATCACATCACATGCCCTCCTTAATGCCCATCACCCAGTCACCCTATCACCCTATCACTCTACCCACCTCCCCTTCTGGAACCCTCAGTTTGTTTCCCAGAGTCAAGAATCTCTCATGGTTGGTCTCCCTCTCTGATTTCTTCCCGTTCAGTTTTTCATCCCTTCCCATATGATCCTCTATGCTATTTCTTATATTCCACATACGAATGAAACCATATGATAATTGTCTTTCTCTGACTGACTTATTTCGCTTAGCATAATACTCTCCAGTTCCATCCACATCGATGTAAATGGTAGGTATTCATCCTTCCTGAAGGCTGAGTAACATTTCATTGTATATATGAACCACATCTTTATCCATTCATCTGTTGAAGGACATCTCGGCTCCTTCCACACTTTGGCTATTGTGGACATTGCTGCTATAAACATTGGGGTTCAGGTGCCTCTTCAGATCACTGCATTTGTATCTTCGGGGTAAATACCCAGTAGTGCAATTGCTGGGTCATAGGGTAGCTCTATTTTCAACTTCTTAAGGAACCTCCATACTGCTTTCCAGACTGGCTGTACCAGCTTGCATTCCCACCAACAGCATAAAAGGGTTCCCCTTTCTCCACATCCTCGCCAACATGTGGCATTTCCTGTCCTGTTAATTTTAGCCATTCTGACTGGTGTGAAGTGGTATCTCATTGTGGTTTTGATTTGTATTTCCCTGATGACAAGTGATGTGGAGCGTTCTTTCATGTGTCTGTTGGCCATTTGCATGTCTTCCTTGGAGAAATGTCTGTTCATGTCTTTTGCCCATTTCTTTACTGGATTCTTTGTTCTTTGGGTGTTGAGTTTATAAGTTCTTTATAGATTTTGGATACCAGCCCTTTATCTGATATGTCATTTGCAAATATCTTCTCCCATTCTGTCAGTTGTGTTTTGGTTTTGTTGACTATTTTTTTTTTTGCTATGTGGAAGCTTTTTATCCTGATGAAGTCCCAATAGTTCATTTTCGCTTTGTTTCCCTTGACTTTAGAAATGTGTCTTGCAAGAAGTTGCTGCGGCCGAGGTCAAGGAGATTACTACCTGTGTACTCCTCTAGTATTTTGATGGATTCCTGTCTCACATTTAGGTCTTTCATCCATTTTGAGTTTATTTTTGTGTATCGTGTAAAAGAATGGTCCAGTTTCATTCCTCTGCATGTGGCTGTCCAACTTTCCAGCACCATTTATTGAAGAGACTGTCTTTTTTTCCATTGGATATTCTTTCCTGTTTTGTCAAGAATTATTTTTTTCTCTTTAAAGTAGTTATTTAAATTCCAGTTAACTAACATACAGTGTAATATTAGTTTCAGTTGTAGAATTTAGTGATTCATCACTTAAATACAACACCCACTGCTCATCACAAGTGCCCTCCTTAATCCCCATCACCCATTTAATTCATCCCCCCACCCACCTCCCTTCCAGCAACCTTCAGTTTGTTTTTTCTCTATAGTTAAGAGACTTTTATGGTTTGCCTCTCTCTCTTTCTTCCCCCATGTTCATCTGTTTTGTTTCTTAAATTCTACATATGAGTGAAATCATATGGTATTTGTCTTTTCTGATGTCTTATTTTACTTAGCCTAATATTGTCTAGTTCCATCCACACCACTGCAAACGGTAAGATTTCATTCCTTTGATGGCTGAGTAATATTCCATTGTATATATACATTACTTCTTCTTTATCCATTCATCAGTTGATGGAAATTTGGGGAGCAACAGGCACCTTACCTTAAGGAAGCACTCACTTTCAGGGTTGCTCACTTGCAGGGTCGGCACTTGAGTGACTGTAGGAGTGGGTGCCTCCTTAAGTTTTGCCCCCTGGACACCACAACTGCCCCACACTAGTCCTGGTCCTGCTGATTTAGTGGGAGAACAAGAAGCTTTTTGCTTCAGCAATGCTGAGTGGAAACAGTAGGGGTGTCTGTCATCCAAGAAACTCTGTCTCCCAAAAAGGATGGAAAATACGTTAAGTTGAGTCTCTTCCCTATCTGAAAAAAAATGGGCTGGCAAGAAAGAGATAAAACGCAGCTCCCAGTCAATAGACTAGTGCTCAGGTTAGCCTCCCCATTGCAACAGTCAACTTCAGAAAGTTTATGGGAGTTAGGTCAGGTCACATAGCTGGTTAGTGACCTTACTGGGTCTGTAAACAGTCTTTTGTAGCCTGTTCACCATGTAATGATTGGCTCTTTTGGTGATCTTACTCTCATGACCCTCTTGAGAGAAGAGAGAAGACTAGAATTGGTGATACCAACACAGATAACTAGACCAAGCCTCAAAAATAAGGCTAATTTAAGAACTGTGTAAAGGTATTCATCCTCAATGTACCAGCTGGCCCTTGGGCCTTTAATAGCTGGGAAGCCTTCATTTCTTAGAGGATGATGAGATTCTGCTTCCAAACTCTTCTGACACAACGGACCCCAGAGTAGCACTGGCCACACCACATGAATATCCAATCAATAGACAGCTGTTGAGAACAGCTCTCACATTCTTTGTTCTGGCACAGAAGATTCTCTGGACCTATTTTATTAAAAAAAAAAAAAGCCCTAGAGAATGAAAAGTAATTAAAGATTAGATCAGTAACCAATTCTAGAAGTAGAGTCAGACCCGGGGCACCTGGGTGGCTCAGATGGTTAAGCATCTGACTCTTGATCTTGGCTCAGGTCTCGATCTCATGGTTGTGAGTTCAAACCCTGCGTTGGGCTCTGTGCTGATTGTGGAGCCTACTTAAAAAAATAAGAAGAGGAAGAAGAAGAAGGAGAAGAAGAAGAGGAGGAGCCAGACCATGGGGGTTTATAACACCCTCCCTTCCTTGGCTACAGCAAAATATTTGGTGTTGGGGGCCCTGCTGGATTCACATACCACCTTAGTCACAGCAGGGAGGGGTTTTTGTAGGAGAAACACTGCAAACGAACAACTCTTAGCAAACATTTCTGTCCCTTTAAATTGTCACACTCCCTGCCAGTGTTCCTAGTTCTGAGAGGCTCTGAGACTTCCCCCTGCACTGGGAGCAACAGCCTTCAGCACTCACAACCGAAGGGAAAGTACTAGGTCAGGGGCTTCTAGAGCCAACATCAGAGCTTGTCACCCCTGCTGCGGGAAAAGTGAGCCCACAGGGGAAGGGGGATGCCTGCGGGGGAGCTGTGACCCTCCAGCAGGAACATGGTTCTGAGAATGTTTACTGCCTGAACACCTACATTCCACCCAATACCAGGCAGGTCAACAAGAGGCAGAGCAGTCAAGATCACGCCTCCAGGTTTTTACAGATGTTCTGAGTTTCAAATTGAGTAAGCTCAGAGGAAGCATCGTCTCCAGCCTGGAAGGCACACACACCTGTTTAGGGGCAAAACCTGTTCCTTCCACATTCTCTTAATACAGTAAGAGGAGTGGGGGCTGGACGCACTTCCAGGAACAAAACACAGTTTAAAAGGCATTAAAGATAGTCTAAGTGGCATATTCAGCAAAGGCAAAATATCTTTCTGTGAACCATAAATAATCTAACCTCGGAGCAAGTTACATTGTGGCAAATCTAGAGAAATATGAATTTACTCCACACCCCCCGCCATTCTCCTTTTCACTTCCCACAGTAGGGGCCCTCAGGAGAAATCTGAGGTTCGGAACTTGGTCTTCAGCCCCGTAAAAGGGGCTCCCCAATTCAAGCTTCCCCCTCCCAGCTGCAAGGAAACCTCAATCCCCTTGTCTGTACAATGCAAGAGCTTGAAGAATTAACTGGTTTCCACACTCTGATTGGTGGGCTGATTACATCAGCAACATCGGATTAAGAATCAGAATCTCTGAGGCTGGTCCAAAAAAACGTGTATTTTTAAGAACACTCAAGTACTTCTGAAAAGCAGCAAGTCTGGGAGACACTCAACTCAGACTATTAAGAATATGGGATTCGACATGTTTTACACACCTCAACAGTTAAGAGCCATTTGTTACCCCAGATGTCAGCTGGGGCTTACTTTCCTCTTAAAAACTAGGTAAAATCATTTCGACACCCTTTCTAAACAATATGGAAAATTCCAATGACCTGCTCAAGAGTTCAGTGAATTTCCCATAGCACACTTTCTCATTTCCAACCAGGACTTCTGGCTTTAGCTCTATTTTTGTTCTTTGCACGAAATCTGTTTCCTCACTTCCACTCTGGGGTCAGTTATGGGAGTTTGCTGATTTGTATGCACAAGATAACTCATCCCCTAAGCCTGTGGGCTGACCTTTGCTGAGGGCTTTGGGGAGGTGGCAGGGGTGTTACTGCAGAAACACAGAACCCTTTAGACTGAGTACCAGGCAAACCTGTCACCTAAGTCCTCAGGCCAGAGAGAAGTTATCCAGCAGCCCCTCCCTGTGCTTTTCCTCGGGTGGCGCCCACGGGACAGAACACAGTCACCCACAGTAAGCAGGTGTCACCATGAAGAGGTAGCATTTGAAATGGATGGTGAGGCACAGACAGGACTCAGATGGAAACGTGGGTGAGAATCAGTGATCAGAGGAGCAAGTGCGCAGGAGGGAAGGGGGATCCTGAAACCTGCTCTCTGTGGAGCAGCCGAATGAGCAGGGGGTGAGCTGGAAACGCGGCCAGAGAGGCAGACGGAGGACAGGCTGGGCGCTTCTGTCCCGGCACTCGTGTGCTCACACGGACGTCATCGCTGAGTGTTTAACTGTATTACACCGTGTTGGAATGGGTCTAATCACTTACTCTGAGAGGCCTCAGACCTGGGGCAAGAACATCAGGAGCTGGAGGGCGGTGACCCATCTCCCCAGCACACAGATCAAACTTAGACAAATGACACAAGCCCAGATTTTCAGTTTTCTGAGAGCAGATCACAGGCTCTTCAGATCAGCTTGGGGGGATGTTTGCTTTCCAATTTCCAAAAACAAAATGCAAATTCTCTTCTCGCTTTTTTTCCCAGGCCAACCACCCTAAGGTAGTCCCCAAGTCACTGAGCAAATTTTTGGATTCTCAGCATTTTCCGAAGTCTCCCCTGGCTGTGGAATCTCCTGGGAAAACTAGGAAGCTCCAGCTTATGTCACTGACACAGAACTACCTGGGAACATTAGCATTGAGCTCACTCTGACACAGGGACGTGCTATCATCTCCCCTCTGGTGTTTGTGTTCAGAGTCCCTGAAAGGTCACCAAACGTTCTCCTGGTGTCGTTCCAACACCAGTCAGGTCCTTCCAGGGTTCTTCCCTATGTGCTGATGTTCAGGGGAAGGCAGGAGCCATGACCTTTGCACTGTGGTTGCCACCAGCTCTTTGGACCTTGCCTGACCCATCGAAGGTTGTTATACCTATTCGATGAATGAATGAATGAATGAATGAATGAATGAACGAACTGTGTTTGGGCCTCTTCCAGGCAAGCATGGGAGGACGGAAGATGGCAAGAGATGAAGAAAACGCCTATGGTAAGAATTTCCTCACTGTATGTACTTGGCCCCAGGTGTCAGCTCTGGGGAACAAGGTGATGAGCTAACACAAGACGGAACAAATCCCAGGGGCGTCTCGGTGCTAAGGGGAAACAGCAAGAGCCCCGGATTTGCCTTTGTGCGGCATCTCTGCCCCTACCCTACTGGGAGATACTAAGTGCTTTGACTAGTCTGTGCCTCCCAAGCCAAAGGGTAAACTGAGAATAAGAAATCTACTCTGAGGGGCACCTGGGTGGCACAGCGGTTAAGCGTCTGCCTTCGGCTCAGGGCGTGATCCTGGCATCATGGGATCGAGCCCCACATCAGGCTCCTCTGCTATGAGCCTGCTTCTTCCTCTCCCACTCCCCCTGCTTGTGTTCCCTCTCTCGCTGGCTGTCTCTATCTCTGTCGAATAAATAAATAAAAAATCTTAAAAAAAAACAATAGAAATCTACTCTGAGCCCCACAGACGAGGAGGTGGAGGCAATGAGATCTTGGAGTACAGGGAACACGATTTACCAGCTAGAATGTGCTAGAGAACAAGGATGGGGGCTTAGCAGGTAACTTCCTGGCAGCAGGTGTAAGAGAAAGGGAGGAGAAGGGCAAGAGGAAAGGAGGGGAGAAGGCAAGGGACCAGCTCCCCTAATCCTCTGGGCAATCCGGGAGAAACGACTCTCTGTCACCACTTCCAACTGTGCTGAAGAGGGTGAAGCAACTTCCCCTCGGTTACACAGCGGACACACGCTGGGGCTGTGATTCCAACCAGGGTGGCAGGGACTCCAGACAGCCCTTCACTCCCGGGCCTCCCACGCCCTCCCGCCTCTCCCCGCTGGGATGGCGTCTCGGAGAAGTATCCCAGAGGCCAGGGTAGGTGTCAAGCAGCGACAGCTCTGCACCGCGAGCGTGCCCGGAGATAATGTCAGCGGAGTCAGGGCCTGGCATCGTCAGGGGTGCCCTCCCGAGACATGCGCACCAGCTGCTGGAGCGGGTACAGGTGCCTGTGCTGAGGCCAAAGACGGGAGAGAGAGGGGTGCAGATGCCCCGGAGCGGGACAAGCTCTGCCCAGACCCCCTAGGAAAGGCTCGGCTGGAGAAGCAGAAGCCCAAGGCCTGCTGCTCTCCTGTGTCCCACAGACACCCCTGAGGCCCAGGGCAGCAGAGCGGGAGGCGGCTCCAAGGCGGGCCCCCCACGCCTACTCTGTCCTCGCAGGTTCCGAGGACTGGGAAGACGTGCCGCCTGCGCAGGAGCCCAGGCTCGGGCTCATCCTGGCCGGCAAGACCGGCGCGGGCAAGAGCGCCACCGGCAACAGCATCCTGGCCCACAGGCGCTTCCCGTCCAGGCTCGCATCCACCCCGGTGACCAGGACCTGCGCCCAGGGGAGCCGCCGCTGGGCCGGCTGGCGCGTGGAGGTCACCGACACCCCCGACCTCTTCAGCGCCGGAGGCCGCGGCGCCGACCCGGACTGCACCGAGCGCGGCCGCTGCTACCTGCTGTCGGCACCCGGGCCGCACGCGCTGCTGCTCGTCACCCAGCTGGGCCGCTTCACCGCCCAGGACGAGCAGGCCCTGCGCGGTGTCCGCGAGCTGTTCGGGGCCGACGTCCTGGCGCGGACCATCGTCGTCTTCACCCGCCTGGAGGACCTGGAGGGGACCTCGCTGGACGACTACATTCGCTACACCGACAACCGCGCGCTGCGGGCCCTGGTGGCCCAGTGCGGCGGCCGCGTGTGCGCCCTGAACAACCGGGCGGCGGACGCGCAGCGCGAGGCGCAGGTGGAGTTGTTGCTGGCGCAGGTGGAGCGGCTGGCGCGTGAGCACGGGGGCGCGCCCTTCACCAACGCCGTGTACGGCCTGGCGGAGGCCCTGCGCCACACGCCCCCGGACCACAGGCTCCGGCAGGTGGCCCAGCGGCTGGCGGCGGCGGGCGGCTCAGGACGGGGACGGGGGCGGCGCCGGCTGGAGGTGGCTGGGCGCAGGTGGCGGCGGGCGCTGCTGCTGCTGGGGGGCGCGCTGCTGCTGGGCCTGCTGCTCTGGCGCCTGAGGCCACAGCCCTTGCAGGAGGTCAGTCCTGACTGACAGTAGCAGGACGTCTACCATCCACTGAGAGTCACTTCACCGCTGGCGGTGTGTGCCTTCAGGGCCCACAGGCTTTCTTCCTCCTTCCCTAGCGGTGATGACCTCTGCAGAGTCCTGCCAGGGCCGCTCTCCCACAAAACCTTCCCCTGGGACATGGGCCTCCCTGCGCTCTCCTTTCACCGAAGTCGAACAACCAGAGTGGCTTTCGTCTGGTTTCCACTGACCTCAGCTGCCTTTCCCTGTCCTTGGGTTGTCTTCGCTCCTGTCTTTGCCCTCATGCCCCTGGACTCACCCCTGAGGCCCAAGGGCAAGAGCCAACACAGAGCAGAGCCTCAGTCCCTCCTCATTTGAGTTGAATCTGAGTTGAATAAATAAATGTATGCAACAATCACATGGTGTTAAAGGAAATCGGTATTTCCTTTAGATGGTAGATGTTCGTTCTGCCCTATATTCCTGTTGAACAGACGCTAACTCCTGGCATTCCTAACCCAGTCTGCAAAACCCATACACCCCAGTGCAAACACACCCACACACACTCAGGCACGTGATGAGAAGAACAGAATACATTGGCCTAAAACTGTCCGTCCACCAGCAAGGCGCTGTCTCCCTGGACATGGCCATTCCCACCCCTCAGCAGCGTGAAGGCAGACCGGTTCCTTAGGGGCCATTGAGACCCAGCAGAGAGTCCACTTCCAAAGAGGAGATTTGTCACTGGCTCCCGCACTCACAGGGTAAGGTGACACTTTCCAGCCCAGGGATAAATAAAACACTGAAGAGGTTTGGAAATGTTTCTTTTATTTCAATTTCAAAAAAGGGGGGGGGGAAGGGGCGCCTGGGTGGCTCAGTCGTTAAGCTTCTGCCTTTGGCTCAGGGCGTGATCCCAGGGTCCTGGGATCGAGCCCCACATGGGGATCCCTGCTCCCCTGGGAGCCTGCTTCTCCATCTCCCTCTCCCCTGCTTGTGTTCCCTCTCTCACTGGCTGTCTCTCTCTCTATCAAATAAATAAATAAAATCTTTTAAAAAAATAAAATAAAATAAACACATGAAAAGATGCTCGGCATCATGCAAATCAAAGCCGCAATAAGACACCGCTTCACATGCACGGGACGGTTATAATTTACAAAACAAAGAACAACTAAGAAGTACGAGTGAGGATGTGGAGAGATCGGCCCTGACACATTGCTGGTAAGGCTGTCAGCTGGAGCAGCCACTATGGAACGGAGGCTGGCAGTTCCTTAAAAAGCGGAACACACAGTTACCACACGCTCAGAAACTGCACTCCTAGCTCTGCGCCCAACAGAACCGAAAACACGTTCACACAAAAACTTGTACGTGCGTGTTCGTAGCAGCACGATTCATTATCGCTGAAAATGTGGAAGCAACCCAAATGTCCATCAACGGATGGATGGATACACAGAAGATGCTGTATCGAGATAATGGAACTTTATTTAGCCATAAAAAGAAATGGGGTACAGACGCAGGCCACCACATGAATGAACCTCGAAAGCATTCTGCTAAGTGACAGAAGCCAGACACACAACAAATCACAGGAAGGTATGATTCCGTTTGTATGGAATGTCCAAACACTGGACTGGGCTCATGAGAAGGTCCTTGAGAGGGTCTGAGCCTTAGATGCTTCTGCTCCGTCAACATTTATATTCAACTTCACTTGTTAAATGTGTTTTTTTGTTTTTGTTTTTTCCAAGTAGGATCCACACCCAGCATATAGCCCAACACGGGACTTGAGGTCATGACCCTGAGATCAAGACCTGAGCTGAAATCGAGGGTCAGGCCCTTAACCAACTGAGTCATGCAGGCGCCCCTCAACTTCACTTTTTCAGCTTTTCTCCACTCCTGTGGGTTGAATCGTGTTCCCCCAAAAAGATATGTTCAAGTCCTAACCCTCAGTACCTATGGATGTGACCTTACATAGAAATAAAGTCTTTGCAGATTTAATTATTAAGATAAGGCCATTCGGGTGGGCCTCAATCCACATGACTGGTGTTCTTATCAGAGGAGGAAAATGTGGCCACAAACACACACAGAGGGAAGACAGTCATGTAAAGATAGAGGCAGAGGTGGGACTAGGCTGCCAAGAAACCCCTGAGGCCATCGGGACCTGGAAGAGGCAACGAAGGGTCCCCCTTCAGTCTTCCCAGGGAGTATGGCTCTGCCAACACTTCCGTTTTGGATTCCTGGCCTCCAGAATCATGAGAAAATAAATTTCTGTCCTTCTAAGCCACCCAGTTTATGGTACTTTGTTATAGTAGCCCTAGGGAATAATACAGTTAATGTGTGAACAACTTGGTTGATTAACACATATTTTGTATGTCCTATGTATTATATGCTGTATTCTTACAATAAAGTAAACTAGAAAGAAGAAAATTTTATTAGGAAAATATGAAGAGGAAAAATACATTTACAGTACTATACAGTATTTATTATTTTTTTTAAAGATTTTATTTTTAGGTAATCTCTATACCCAACATGGGACTCAAACTCACAACCCTGAGATCAAGAGCCACACGCTCCACCGCCTGAGCCAGCCAGACACCCCACACATTACTGTACAGGATGTACTGGGGAAAAAAAATTCACATAGAAAAGGATCCACGAGTTCACCCTCATGTTGTTCAAGAGCCAACTGAACATCCTTCCTGTTGTGATTCCCTCTCATTACCCCTGGTCAACATACAAGAATTACATGTTTGTGCCATTCAAGGAGATGAAATGGCAGGTCGCTCATAGATATGAGTAGGCAGGGCACTAAGGGAGTGCAGGCTGCCCCCATATCACCCTCCTCTGAGCATGGCCTAGTGGTGACAGTAATGACTAGGGAGGACATCAGTCCCGAAGGGGCAGCTGTGGACCAAAACCGAAGCAAGCTGAGCCCCACTGTGAAGCTGGGTGACGTTCAAGCACAAGGTGATCGTACATGAGGACAAATTGGAAGCGCCTGGAACGATACCCGCCCTGACCCTAAATACATAGTGGAATGGGGGCTGGGTGCCTGGCTCCTACCATTCTGTAGACAGGGGCTATAGAAGTGGCAGACCCTGGAGAGGTACAGGGTCATCTCCAGAGGTCTCTTCAGGAACCATGGACGTCAGAAGGAAGTGACAAAGCGTTTTTCAAGTGTTGAAAGAAAAGGACTATCAACCCAGAATTCTGTTGCCAGAGAATATGTTCTTTAAGAATAAAAGGGGAGGGCGCCTGGGTGGCACAGCGGTTAAGCGTCTGCCTTCGGCTCAGGGCGTGATCCCGGCATTATGGGATCGAGCCCCACATCAGGCTCTTCCGCTATGAGCCTGCTTCTTCCTCTCCCACTCCCCCTGCTGTGTTCCCTCTCTCGCTGGCTGTCTCTATCTCTGTCGAATAAATAAATAAAATCTTTAAAAAAAAAAAAGAATAAAAGGGGAATCACGACATTCTCAGGTGAAGGAAAAATAATTGAGGGAATTTGTCACCAGGGGACCTTCTCTAAAAGACTAAGGAGGATTTGAAGCAGAAAGGAAACAATAAAAGAAGGAACCTTGGAACACTAGGAAGAAAGAAAGTAGCAAAAATGTACTCTCCTTCTCCTTGAGTTCTAATTATGTTTGATGATTGAAGAATATATTACAACACCGTCTGATGCGGTTTTAAATTTATGTAGAAGAAATAAATTTAAGACAATTATGTTGTAGACAGGGGAGGTTCAGTGTTGTAAAGGGAGGTTAAGTTTATATGCTTCACTCTGGCTGGTGAAATGATAACATCAATCAATGGACGGTGGTAAGATATATATCTATTATAATATCTAGAACAACCACTAAACTACTAAGTAGTTATTCAGAAAGGGGATACTTTAAAACAGTGTCCCCTTTCTGAGTAATGATTTTAGTGGTTTTTCTAGGTATTATAGTACAAAAATAGACACAGTGATCAACAGAACAGAATAGAAAACCCAGAAATGGACCCATAACTGTGTGGTCAATTTATCTTTGACAAAGCAAAGAAGAATATTTAGTGGAGAAAAGATAGTCTCTTCAACAAATGGTGTTGGGAAAACTGGAAAGCAAGATGCAAAACAATGAAACTGGACTACTGTCTTACACCATACGCTAAGATAAATTCAAAATGGATCAAAGACCTAAATGGGAGATAGGAAACCATTAAAATTCTAGAGCACAACACCTGCATCAACCTCTTCGACATTGGCCGTAACAACTTCTTACTAGATCTGTCTCCCAAGGCAAGGAAAACAAAAGCAATAATAAACTATCGGGGGCTTCATCAAAATAAAAACCTTCTGCACAGTGAAGGAAACGATCAATAAAACTAAAAGGTAACCGACAGAAAGAGAGACGATATTTGCAAATGACATATCTGATAAAGGGTTGGCATCCAAAATATAAAGAATTTATAAAACTCAACACCTCAAAAATGAATAATCCCATTAAAAAACAGGCAAAAGACATGAATAGACATTTTTCCAAAGAAGACAGACAGATGACCAACAGAGCCATGAAAAGATACTCAATATCACTCATCATCAGAGAACTACAAATCAAAACTGCAATGAGATAGTACCTCACACCAGCCAGAATGGCTAAAATCAACAACTGAGGAAACAGCGGATGTTGGCGAGGATGTGGGAAAAGGGGAACCCTCTTTCACTATTGTTGAGAATGCAAACTGGTGCAGTCACTCTGGAAAACAGTATGGAGGTTCCTCAAAAACTTAAACTAGAACTACCTTATGACCCAGCAACTGCACTGCTAAGTATTTACCCAAAGAAGACAAAAATACTAATTCAAAGGAATACATTCCCCCAATGTTTATAACATATTATCAACAATAGCCAAATTATGAAAAGGGCCCAAATGTCCATTGACTAATAAATGGATAAAAAGTGATATGCATGTGTGTGTATATATATATATACACACATATATACAAACATATACATAATGGAATGTTACTCAGCCACCAAAAAGAATCAAATCTTGTCATTTGCAACAACATAGGTGGAGCTAGAGGGCATTATGCTGAGCAAAATAAGTCAGTCAGAGAACGATAAATACCATATGCTTTCACTAGTATATGGAATTTAAGAAACAAAACAAATTATCATAAGGGAAAAAAAGGAAGAGGAAAACCAAAAAACAGACACTTAACTAGACAACAAACTGATGTTTACTGGAGGGGAGGTGGGGGTAGGGGGATGGGTGAAATAGGTGGTGCGGATTAAGGAGGGCACATGTGATGAGTACCCGGTGTGGTGTGGAAGTGTTGAATCACTAAATTGTACACCTGAAACTCATATTATACTGTATGCTAACTACTTGGAATTTAAATAAAAACTAAAATAAATGAATAAATATAAAAACACTATATTAAAATCAGAATAATAAAATTGCTCAAGTAATCCACAGGAATGTAGAGGAGAAAATAGAGAAATAAAAACTGGAGTGAACAAAGGAAAAAAACAAAATAAAAATGGCAGACTTATGCACTAACACCTCATAAATTAATTCTATTAAATGTAGGGATCTAAATTAAAAATTAGAAACTGGAGAGTAGATTAAACCATATAACCCAACTATATGCTGCTTCCAAGAAAATAATTTCAGATATTATGGTAGAAACAAGTTGAAAATAAAAGGATGAAAAAAGATAAATAGTGCAAATATTAAATATGCAAAGGAAAGAAGGAATGGCTATATTAATATCAAATAAAGTTGACTTCAGAGCAAAGCAAATTACCAAAACCAGAGAGGGACATTACACAGTGATTGAAAGGTTAATCCATCAAGAAAACACAGCAATCCTAAGTGTGTATTCCCGAAAACAGAACTGCAAAACGTGTGAAGCAAAAACTGAAAGAATCAAAAGGAGAACTGATGAATCCACAATTCTGTTTGGAGACTCCATATCCCTCTCTCAACCACTGATAGAGCAACCATGAGAAAATGAGCAAGGTTATAGGAGAATTGACCCCATAACACCATCAATCACAGGATCTAACTGATATTGATAGAAACAAGTGGAGCAGACACATCCTTTTCAAGTGCACGTGGAACATGGACCTAGATAGACCACATCCTGGGCTACAAGACAAATCTCAACGAACGTAAAATTACGAGTCGAAACTGTATGGAGTGTGTTCTCCGATCACAATGGAATCCAGCTGAAAATCAGTCATAGAAAGGTACCAGAAATGTCTTCTTCTCTGCCCTAGCAGCTTCATGACTCCCCAAACCATCATTGGGCTCTGAGCAAAGGCCTTATTGATGGCCCTCCCGTGTTGAAGTCTAAGGCTGAAAAGGGACTTTTCTGGGCTTGGAAAACACTCAAGACTCTGTCACCGAAGGATGGAAAAGTAAGTGGTAAAGACCCATTTCCTCTTTTTTTCTACCCATTGCGAAAGCCAACGTCCTTTGCCATTGAAGAGAAGAGGGGAGAATACTTTCCCTACTGCATGTCTGTCCCTGTTCCCAACACTCAACTCCTTTTCCACCTTGAGCACAGATGACTTTGCTCAAGAATGGACAAACCCGGCGTCTACTCACGCTTGGCCAGCCTCTGCCCACCTTCCAGCTTAGCCAACCCTCTGTGCATGATCAGCTCAACTATGTAATTTAGCCCCTTGGTAGAAATTCTGAGAGCAGCTGCCTGGTCAGGGCAGATACTTTCCAGGCTGTGTGAGAATAGGCCTTCCAGGATGCTGGGCACACCACGGCTCACATCCCTGGGGCACTGGTACAACCTTCTCTGTCCACTCACGGGGATTTCAGGGACTCCAACTCCACTCACACAGGAGAAAAAGACTCTCTTTTTTTGACAAGACAGGAACCTGAGGCCCAGCAAGCTTAGATAGCAAATACCAGGCACCCTGCATACCAGACCTGGAACCACAATCTGAGTCCTACAATTCACCTTCTGTCTGTCCCTCCACGCACCTCACCGGACCCCACCCCACCCACTCAGTGATGAGATTGTGGGAAATGTGGAAGTGAAATCTCAAGTCAGAGTTTGATGGGAGGAAATCTGAATTATGAAACACGATTTCTCTTCCCTTGTCTCTGCTCAGTCTTCAGGAGGAAAGGAAATAATACACACTGTTGAGAAAGGAGTGTTGAAATGTCCAACTATAACCATGGATTTGTCTGTTTCTCCATTCACTTCTGTCAGTTTTACTTCTTCAATTTTGAAGTTTCTTGTTTTTCTGAAGCTCGGTTACTTATGGATGCGTGTGATGAAGGAGAGTCGGAGGAAAGGCATGCAGGGACAAGTCCCCCACCTCCCCACCCCCGGCCTGCCCTATAAGGAAACCTCCTTAAGAGGACATTACACGTACCCTGGAAGGAGCCCTCCACCCTTTCCCAAGCTATAGATAGATGACAAAACCCAATTGGATGGCAGGCACAGAGAGGATAAATCAGATTAAAACAACAAGCCAACAAGCCCATAAAAAACCCCTAGACTTAGAAATTCTGGTGTCAAAGCTCTTGGGTCCCCTCCCTCTTTGGGAGCTTTGTATTATTGCTAAACTCAATAAACTTTGCTCTGCTGCCCACCACTCTGCCTGGTCTCCCTCTTCATTTTTCATAGTGGCATGACCAAGAACCAAGTGCACCGAAGAGAAAATCCTGTAACACATGCACATTCAGTATTATTGTGTCTTGTTGATGAATTAACCTCTTCATCCCTGGGAAAGGTCCTTCTTTATCCCTGGTGAAGAGAAGGTGTTGCTCTGAGGCCTGCTTTGTCTGATAGCAATATAGCCACTGCAGGCTTCATATACTTTATGTATGCTATACCTTTTCTAATTCTTGGCCTTTAACCTATCTCTTTATATTTAAACCCAGACCTTTTGGGTTTCTACGGTGGCTTCCATGCACAGTCATGATTGACTAAGTCATTGGCCATTGGCTGATTCAACCGCCACCCCTCACCTCTCTGGTCCTGGGAGGTCAGGGTGGGATTGAAAGTTCCAATCCTCTATTCCCATTGTCCCATTGTCCTTGGGAAAACCGGCACCCCACCGTGATGGGTCTGAAAGCCACCTTCATTAACATAACAAAAACACCTTTATCGTCAGTATCTCAGAAAATTTCAAGGGATTTAGGAGCTGTGAGCCATGAACCACGGACAAAGACCAAATACATATGAAAAATATATTTTGGTCATTTGATCAAATACCTATTGCTTATAAATCACAATATCACAGGATGCGTGGTAAATATTAACCTTGGCTATTCCATCATGCCCTGAAACAGAAGACCCCGCCCACATGTCTTCTTTTGCAAAGTATTTGTCAAAGACACTAGACATCTGTACTATTGACTTTCCCACATCCTGAATTTTGCTGTTTGCAACCTCACAATGTCATTTAGTATCTTCCTCTGTCTCATAGATTTCTGTAAGCTGGAACTTAGCTGTGGTTGGTTTGATCAGACCAGAATCAAGTTCAATTTTTTTGGCAATGTTACTCATAAACGGTGCCCTATGTTCCCGTCAGGGGGACTTAGTGTTTTGTTTTACCTCTTTTTATGTTAGTAGTCATTGAGGATCACTGGGTAAATCCATTATTTAAAGAAGTATTGCAAAATGGTGATATTCTATTCTTCTATTTCCTTTCCATTGTGTAGCTAGAATATTTGTATTAGGATATTCTCTCCCTCTTCACTTACTTAGTAACCTGAAGTACAGTCTATGCTAGAAAGGCGGGATAAATGCTTGATAAACACCAGGATAAACTACAAATGAGTAAGAGATTTAAACGTTAGCAAGAAAGAAATCAGAAAAGTTCTAGAAGGCAACAGAAAAGTATTCCACTGTAATCGATGCATGTGGACATTGTGACTATGATTCAAAAGCCAGAACACACAAATTTATGGATTCCTATGCCTACATTAGAGCGATACACATCTGCATTTAAAAAACAAAGTAAAGGGCTGCCGAGCTGGCTCAGCTGGTGGCGCATGAGACTCTGGATCTCGGGGTTGTGAGTTTGAGCCCCACATTGGGTGCAGAGATTACTTACAAATAAAATCATTCAAAACAACAAAAACAAAGTAAAATTTGAATAACAAACTAGAAAATAATATTTGTAACCCATATAACAGACAAATGACTAATCTGTCCAATATGTACAGTTTCTAGGAAATTGAAAGGTAAGAGACCAGAGAAAAGAAAAGACAGCAGAAAAAGGGACCAAAGAAAAGAAGACGGCAGAAAAACAAACTGATACCAAACATAGGAAAAGATGCTTAATCTCTCGCTTATGGAAAGAAATGCGTATCAAACTGCATTCAGGTGTGATTCCTCCTCTATCAGGTTTTAAAAACCCAAAGTTATGCCTCTGACAGATTTTGGCCATGTTCATGTGCTTAGAAAGACAAAAGAGTAAGCATGTTAAGAATTTTTGAACGGCTATTCCAGATGTCACCGTTTCTATTCAGAATGCCACAGAACCCCTTCTTCCCTCCATACTTTTGAATAAAAGCATATACACACAGAGAATGTAGTCATTTGGGCAAACTAGTACCTTTTCACCCAAAACACAGAGCCCCCTAAAAGCTGCAGTACTAAATGTAGCAGGGATCAAGGTCAAAATGGAGCTCTCCGAACCTTCTGCCTGAATGGAGGACCATCGGGCCCAGAGTGGACCTCTACTCAGGCCACACCACATGAGACCGAGAAGGGTAACCTGAAGAGAAAGACTCACCTGAGTCAGCCAGGAATAGGCCTTCTCTGGTCATCTGAGAGTGTGGACACAGGAATCCCCAAGCAGGTGACGCATGGCTCCAGGGAGACTAGAAACTGAAGAGAGGGGACATGGAACCCATATCCTGGTTTGAGGCAAAGAAACTCTACTCCAGTATCTGGAAAAAGTGAATGTCAGGCTTTCCTCCAACTCTCCAAATTACTTCTGTTTGTATGAGAAGGAGTGAATATCATTCTCTTCCTTTATTTCCTGACCTCTGAGAATTTCCCAGTGCCTGCTTTTCCTAAGGCTCAGCCCCCATCCTGCTGCGCTGACCCCTTTCTCTCCTTCCCCAGCATGTGCACGCCCCCTTCTACACCTGTTCCTGGGCCTCTTCTCGCGCCAGGAACTACCCTCCCAACACCATCCTCATCATTCTGTCTCGCAGGGGTAGAGGTGGGGGTGGGCATCACCTTTCATGACTAACGCTGATGGAATCAGGTATGTTTCTGAAAAAAATAAGGAATTCTGTCACCGGCTTCTCAAAGAACACCTGTCTCCCCTCAGCAGACTGACGGGACAAAGTAGGGCCCAGAGGTGGGACATCCCCACGGCTTCACCACCCAACACCTGCTTCCCTTCATGTCCCAAACATTTCTGGACAGTTTCTCATGTACCATCACAATTTTTAACAAAACAAAACAAGAAAAACAATTTTTCCTTTGATTTTATTGACCTAAAAGCACTTGAAGAAAATGGACAGCATGTCTGATGTGACCAAAAAACAGCAGAACGTGAAATTATGGAAAAAGCAAAGAATCTGACACAAAGATGGCGACTGTGAACACATGAACCCGCTGATGGCAGTAATCACTGAAAATGCTCAGTGTCCATGAGTAATACACAAGTAAATTAAAGTGGCAAGAAAAATCAAAATGCATATAATGAGGACAGCAGTTATCCCAATGTTAGAAAGCATCCACCTTCTGACTTTGAGGAGCGCCCCGCACGCCCAGTTACTCGTGCTGTCTCTCAGGTCCCGCCTTTGCTCTTCCAGCTGCGCCCGCACCTTGGCCAGGTAGCGCCTGCGCTCTTCCCCGTGGGCGCCTCCCCCCTCTCGCTGCAGCCTCTGGGCTTCAAAGAAGAGGTCATTGCTGTGGAAGGCGCCCTCGTTCTCCCTGTCCAGCCTCCCCACCACAGCCATCAGCTCGGCCAGCTGCTCCCTCTGCTCCTCCCCGGTGGCCCTGTTGTTGAAGCCACAGTAACGCCTCCCGCACTCCTGCACCAGGCTCTTCAGGCTCTGGTTGTCCGTGTGTGTGATGTAATCGTCCAAGGACTCGCCGTTCAAGTCCTCCTTGTGGGTGAAGAGGACCACCACGTGCTTCATGGCTCCCGCCCCAAAGACCTCCTTCACCCTCCTCACGGCCACCGTGTCCTGGGCAGTGAAGCGCCCCAGTTGGGTCACCAGCAGCAGCACATGGGGCCCCGGGGCAGAGAGCAGGTAGCAGTCCGCGATGTCCGTGCACATCCCTTGGGTCTGAGCCTCCGCCTCGAAGATGGAGGGCGTGTCGACCACCAGGAGGTTCCTTCCATTCCAGGTCCCTGTCTCCGCCTGGCACGTCTTGGTCACGGGCTGGCTCCCCAGTCTGGACTCAAACACTGGCTGGCAGAGGATGCTGTTCCCTGTGGCACTCTTCCCAGTGCCCGTCTTGCCCACCAGGATGATCCTCAGTGAGGACGATGTTGCAAACCACTTATCTTCCTCTCTGCCTATAAAAAAACCCAGTTCTTTGTTTCTTGCTGAGCTAGTGATTCTTAGGATTCTCAGGTCATGGACCTTCATGGTATCTCATGAAAGCTCGTGGACCTCCCTCCCCAAAACCAATGCTATCGAGATACATACAAAAGTTTGTACACAACTTTAGGATGCTCGGGGATCATAGAAAGCCTGCATTAGAAGCTCATGCTCTGACCCACAGCCAAGGGAGGACGTGCCCAAGGATCCCTAACAATTCCTCTAGAGCAGGGAAAACATGGCTTTTTATGGGAAAAGGACTGTGGTCCCCGTTCTTTTCCACAGATGGTGCTTTGGCCAATTTCATGCTAAATAAATATAAGATTAGAAGGAGATAGAGGACGAGAAGCCACAAGTGAGAAACTATTACCACGTCTTGCCACCCCCACATCCCCATCATCCTCGCACAGCAGCGCTTCATACGTCGGAACCTCAGGGGTATAGGACGTCTCAGAGGTCAGAGCTACAGTGACCTCCCGCCAAGGGCAGCTCAACGTACTGGGTCTCTGCTCTCAGGGTGGACAGTTGGATCTTTGACATTGACATGACAGAAGGTCATGAATGTCAAGGACAAAGCCTGGGAGATGCCCCTGGATGTGAGGCTGGTGAAGAGGAAGAGCATTAGAAGCACGGGGGTTGGAGAGCTCTGGCCAACGGACTACAGGAGATGACTACAGAACGGAGTTGGGGAGGGCGACACGGAGCCAAGAGTAAAATCTTCAAGGGGCAAAGAAGGGTGAGAACCCCAGGACTTTAGAGTTCTTACGAGTTCAAACGAATTAAGTTCATTTCAGCCTCCTAAAATCTCTTACTTTATTCCTTCTACTCCGTGTTGGTTCCTCCTTTCCCTGAGTATTTGTAGCAAGCATGATTCCTAAATCTCTATGGGAACTTTCCTCTTTCTAGTTGGGAGCAGACCGGCAAAGAGAAATTTTTTCACAATCTGGTTCCAAATCCTTCAAACCCTGACTTGGGAGTTTCGCTTCCACATTTCCCACAGATCATGTGCGGGTGACAGTGGGTGGGGGTGAACACAGGGAAGGTAAAGCACAAGTGATAGTTGTCTTTTTCTTCTTCACTTCCGAATTACAGGGTTTCTGTCCCTGTGTTCGAGGTGGGGGTCGGTGGAGAGAACAGCAACTCTCCCAGGTGCCTGGAGCTCCTGAGAACATCCGGGCTTCCTTACCTTCAGCCATCGTTCCATATCTGCCCCTCTGAAGCCCTTCCATCCTCTCCTGGAATAGAAAACAGGAAAGGAGTAAAAGCAAGTGTCCATAAGGAGTTGCTAGGCCTGAGAACACTTTCAAATCAGACATTTAGGAATAATTATCCTGGGATGAGCCATTTCCATTGCTAATTTTCTCACTCCTATTATACTTCCAAACATCTATGACTAACTTTAGGCAAACCCCAGGCAAAGCTAGGTTATGTTAACGCAATGCACTGTTGCTTTTTTTTTTTTTTAACTTACAGGAAATTATGAAATATTTTTTAAAAATATCAGTTGATTATCTCTCTCCAACTTGAAAAGGCATGAAATGAAGAAAGCATTCTTCTGTGGAACCAGGAGTGGGACATTATTATTATTGTTTGCAATCAAAGTAGGAGACCTTGCTAGAATACGGAAAAAAACTGCCTTGCTAGAGATGACATCGGTGTGTCTGAAGTAGAGAATTTCCAGTCCTAGACGCGGGGTCCCACGGATATTCCAGAGGCAAAGAGGAAAGTATAAGATTCCTTTCGGTGGGAGGGCAGAGCAGGGACAAGGACTCCTTCAGGGACTGACAGTAGAGGAAAGAGTGGTAGAGAGCCGAGCACTGACACCTTCCTTACCCCTCCACTCACCCCTGCCTGCCCCGTGCCGGGGAGCTGGGGGAGAGAAGGTAGTGCTATAACCGAAGGGAAAGAATCAACATGGCAGACAAATTCAAGATAACCTCATCTCCTGCTCAGATTTTAATCCAGCTTCTTTCCTGGAAGGCTCTGGGAGCCTGGTCTCGAAATATCACCGTTTTTGTCTGCCAGCAGATTTAAGCAGAAATCGATACAACCCTTGGCATAAAAGTTGCACTGGAACGAGGCAGAATATTGGGTCCTTCTTCCTGGTGTTAGAAAAGGCAAGTGTGCCCAAGACACCCAATCGGAATTATGATGAACTCTGAGGCTGTGTTGAATTTAGTCAGTTTTAAAGATGATGCGGTTATGAAACCAACTTTTGAAGTGGAGAAGTATCCAAGAAATGGGGACCACGTGCCACGAACGACTGTAACTATTTCAGCCTCTCTGCTGCAGCTGTTCTGTTTGATCGAGAAGTGGAAACATTACACATATGGCTCCATTCACAGTTTTCGGCTACCCAGTCTCAGTCCCCCTTGCTCTGTTGTTCAGAGGGAGCCAGTATCCTGAGGACTTTAGGGATCATTCTCGTTTGTCTCTTTATACTTCTACATACGCGTGTCTCTAGAGATAATGTATAGTGCTGCTTTTCCTTTTGCAGCTTTTTACATAAATGATGTCATGTATGTAACATTTTACCGATTATTTTTTCAAAGATTTTATTTATTTAGAGAGAGCAGGAGTGGGGGTATGGGCAGAGGTCAAGAATCTCAAGCTGACTCCACAGGGAGCCTGGAGCCCAACCTGGGGCTTGATCCTACGACCCTGAGATTATAGCCTGAGCTGTAATTAAGACCTGGACGTTCAATGGACCGAGTCCCCCAACGTGCCCATCAATTATTTACTAGCAAATATTTAAGCTGTTTCAAACAACATGCTTGCTTCTACAAACAATGTTGCAAAATCATTCCATCTCTGTGGGGCACACGTGCAACAAGTTACCTGGGACAGACAGCTGCCAGCTGACTCGGTATTGCCATGTCCAAGCCCAGGACGGTTCAGCAAACTCCCACTGGCACCGCCACAGAGGAGAATTCCCAAATCCGCACGAGTGCTTGGTGACCTTAGACTTAATTTTTTGTCACTCTTACAGGTGTAAGTGAGGACATCTTAATCAGCTTAAACTTGCGTTTTATCATTCCCATTGAATCAAAAGTGTTTTTCATAGTTTATTTGTTACTCAGGTTGCTTCTGTTCTAAAGAAATAACTTTGGGGGCGCCTGGGTGGCACAGCGGTTAAGCGTCTGCCTTTGGCTCAGGGCGTGATCCCGGCGTTATGGGATCGAGCCCCACATCAGGCTCCTCCGCTATGAGCCTGCTTCTTCCTCTCCCACTCCCCCTGCTTGTGTTCCCTCTCTCGCTGGCTGTCTCTATCTCTGTCGAATAAATAAATAAAATCTTTAAAAAAAATGAAAGAAAGAAAGAAAGAAAGAAAGAAAGAAAGAAAGAAAGAAAGAAAGAACGAACTTTGGCACCTTCTTCCCTTCATGCAGTGGAGTTTTTTGGCCCTCCTTGGGGGATACCATCTACTTCCAGGTTAGCAAATATATTGAGACCACTTCCTTCCTTTGCTTCCTTTCTCGCTTTCCTTCTCCCTCCTTTCCCCGTTCCTCTTTTTCTTAAGCCCTGAGAAGAGCATTTTCCTCACCATTTGCCACGGGCTGTCCTAGCCTCTGGTCAATTACACTCGGGCTTTTGCTACAACTGCTCATGTTCTCTGACATCCTCTGCTTGAGATGACATTCAGAAAACACGCTGGAATCAATCCAGTCGTGTGGTAAGGACGATGCGAGAGGGGAGGGTGTTGACGATGGGCTTTGTCATTGGAAGCATTCTCTGTGCGGCCATCTGCAACCTTCAAACTTCGTTCCTGCCCATGATTCTAATTGTCCCACTCAATCCCCTGTGATGGGATCAAGATAGGTGTTGAAATGTCTATTTCCATATTGGGAAACTGAGCATAATATGTCCTGCCCAAGGTCACGAGATGGCCACAGAGCTAAGATTAAAAAAGAGGGGGGTCTCCTAGGTCTGCATATCCTCCTTGATTCCACAGGATGTAAAAGAGATCATTCCAAGAAATTCAAGAGCCTCTTGGAACCCCACATACAACGTTAGCACCCCAGTCTGCCTTCAATGAACATAGAGGATTGCATTGCAAAAACTTGTGTGCATGTTTTTTTTTTTTAAAGATTTTTCAAAGATAAAATTGCAGCAGGAAGGAGTGGCTCTGTATTTAGATTTAAAACAATCTGGTGTTTTGACTTGGTTAAGTGAGACCCAAATGGAGCAATGCGGCTGACACAGAAAGCCAGGGAACCTCAGGTTTCATTAGCTGAGATGCAGCCCAGGTGGTTCTCCTGAGCCCTCTTCTGAGCCGTCCGATGAGGGGCAGACATCCGTCCCCGAGAGGGACAGATTTTTAGGCAGATGTTAATAGATAAGAAAGTGTCCAGAGGCACTGGGTGGCTCAACTGGTTAAGTGTCTGACTCTTGAATTTGGCTCAGAGCATGATCTCGGTGCAGTGAGATTAAGCCCCTCGCCTGGCTCCCTGCTCAGTGCGGTATCTGCTGGAGATTGTCTCCCTCTGCCCCTTCCCCTCCTGGGCCTGGCGCATGCCCTCTCTCTAAAATAAAATAAATAAATAAAATACTTTTAAAAAAGTGTCCAGAGGCGAGTCAGAAAGGATATTGACAGAAAGGCTAAAATGAGTTCCAGACAAAATATTAACAGGATGGAATAATCGTCAGAAAAGACGGAGGCACCTGCACTGAAGAAAGGTGGCACGTGTCAATGTCAGAGCAGGCAGAAGTGAGAGAACAGGGAATGGAGGCAGATGTCTTCCCCCAAAGGAAAATTCTATCTCATCTCCAAAACGCGACCAGGTATCAGGAGAGAGCGGCAGGCAGCGAGCAAGCAGAGATTACGGCAGCATCAGACAGGGACGGTGGGAGGATCTAGCTTAGGTAGGAGTTTAAGGCAAAGAAACATACTGTACATTCTGATTTTAAAATTATGTGAGCCTGATTTTATCATGATGATGCTTTATTTTATCAAATCATGAGAAAGCACGCTCTCTAATGCTGTTCCAGAAAGATAAAAATATTTTTTGTCTGCCTTATTCATAAGTATCTCCTTCACTCATCTGCCCAGTCCCTATACTTCCTGGTATGAGAGTCACTTGTTGGGCACGTCAGTCACTGTGATGTTGTGCTGTGTCTCTCACCAAAGGGTTAGGCTTGTTCCCATATGCTCTGAGCACAGCCAGTTTGCCGTACAATAGAGACCCACATCACGTCATAGGAAACAGGGCCGGGGGGGGGGGGGGGGGGGGGGGGCGGGGATTGGGAGAAAATGGAATGGCTTCCAGATCAAAGTCATGAGACAATGTCCCCTGAGGGGTCTCCTCTGAAACTCCTGGCTCAAGGGCGGTGGGAAAATAATGATCCCATATTTGCCCTTTGGAACGCTGAGAATCCATTCTGCTCTCCCAGACCTTTCTGGGCCTTGGCACAAGTCAGGGCTCTGGGGAGGTGGGGAGGGATATGAGAAGGCAGGAAAGGGAAATGGTCAAGTGTGTCCCCAACCAGCTAGGGCACCTGGGGAGTTTCGGTTTTCTCATCTGTCAAATGGGAGGACAATGTCAGTCCAGCTTTCTGAAACCCTGAAAGGCTCAGGAGGATCAAAGAGGCTAAGAAGGAGGAAACCGGACAGAGAAGACAAGAACCATGAAATCCCTGGGTTGTGAGCTCAGGGAGAGAAATTCCCAGCCTGTTTCCAGGCCACCCGGAGTCCACCGTGCACGAAACTCGGACCATCACCTTCCCGGTCCACTGAGGGTCGAACCCACAAGGGCGGTAGCCTGAGATCACACCAGAGTCACCAGCTGGGAACCAGACCCCGGGCCCTCGGACCCCCAAAGACCCTGGGACTGGGACCGGGTTCCCCTTACCAGGCGCTGCACTGAGGACTCCGTGCTGGAGGGCGGCTCTCCAGTCTGCTCTCAGGGCTCAGGTAGCTCTCCGGGGTGGGGAGTGGGGGGGCTATCTGGCCATAGGTAGCTCTGGGGGGCGGGCCCTTGGCTCTCTGGAGGCGGAAGGTTCTCCTGGCTGCTCTCTGGGCAGGGAGGACAGAGCAGGAAGCAGATGGGGGTGCAGCTGGGGAGGAGCCTCCAGTGAGGCCCTAGGTTCCAGGGCGGGGCCTCGGCGCCAGAAGGCAAAGGGTCTTAGGGAGCGCCCCCCCCCCCCCACCCGCTGCGTGTGGACCTGGGCAGACCCTCGCCTTCCACGGAGAAACTGCTGCCCAAAGCACCCTGAGAGCAGAGAGCGGGGGACATGTGGCTCCCTTAGGGGGACAATTCATGCCTGAGCCTGCCAGGGTTACCATGCGCCCGCCCATTTCCTTTTTAGGACTCCTTAAAATAAGCAGAACCTGGAGGTAGAGTCTCTGAGGGCAGTGTAGGGACCCCCAGGTTAAGAAAGGGCCCCAGTGACCCAGGAAAACCCTATGATGCGCCAGCCACTTCCCACAGCCCCTATGGCAGGAGGACCTGCTCCGAGGGACTCCCCAGACCCTGGTCAAGGCTCCCCTTCTAGAATGCTCTTGCTTACCAGGGACAGAAAGGCTGTGGTAGTCCACAGAGGGGCTGAAAGAGCAGCTCTAAGGACGGGATTTGAAGGACTTTGCAGACCCCTTGTGCTGGCTGTCCCTCCTCTGTCCTCTGACAAACAGCGCTAAGGGGCTTTAGGGGCCTGGAGCTTCTATGTCCATTTATTGGGGGTGGGGGGTGGGGGGTGGGGGGTGAGGGTTGGGAGGCTGTGCCTCTTCTTTTTGTCAACTGATTGCACAGTTCAGGCTAGAGTTCGGAATGTAAAACAAGTACTTTGCATTTGTTTCTCTTGCCTCAGGAAGCTGCTGGGGCCACATCAAAATACAAAGATTCTGCAGAGCAAAGGAAAGGATCAACAGAGCTGAAAGGCAACCTCCTGTATTTGCAGCCTCATTTACAAGAGCCAAACCCTGCAAGCAATAGATGAGTGGATAAGGAAGATCCGGTTTATATGCAATGGAATATTATTTAGCCCTAAGAAGAAATCTTGCCACTTGCAACATGGATGGATGTAAAGGGTGCAACACAAAGATAAGTCAGAGAGAGACAAGCGCCCTATGATTTCACTCATATGTGGAATGTAAGAAAGAAAACAAATGAACAAAGAAAACAAGAGATAAGCCAAGAAACAGACTCTTAACCCTGGAGAACAAACTGATGGTTACCAGAGGGGAGGTGGGTGGAGAGTGGGTGACACAGGTCATGGGGATTCAGAGTGCGTTTACCATGACGAGCAGTGAGTAACGTCTAGAATTGTTGAAGCACTGTATTGAACACCTGAAACTCACATAGCTCCGTATGTTAACTGGAAGTGGAATTAAATCAGCAAAACCCAATCACGGTGCAAAGCAAGATCAGAACACACTATGTGCTTAGGCAGGGCCCGGTCTTGTCCTAGAGAATCTCTAGGTTCCTTTCTGTTGATATTGGAAGGTAGGCTTAGAGTCACCTGATCATCATTGTGTGAGATTTTGGGGGGAATATAATTTAAAACAATCTCTTGCCAACTTGGAAAACCTCTCCACTACAATGGAAGAGAAAGAAAACAGTTTTCTCTTGGAACGGGCATTAAACCAGAATGCGACGTGTATCACAGGCGGTCCTCAGAGAGATTGCAAACACAAGGAGATCGTAGCCTGCTGTGTGGCCAGGCAGGTGCACCCACTCCGTCCCTGCTCTCAAGTGAACTGTGACTACTTCTCAAGTAAGAGGACTTGACAATACTATTTGTCACACACAGTTATGATGAATGTAGATTTAAAGTAAACCTTGCAATCAGGGAGGGTGAATCCTCCACCTTTTCTTAATCAAAATAGTTTTAGTTCTTTGTTTTTTTCATATGAACTTTAGAAGAAGCTTGTGAATATCTACCAAAAAATCCCACTTGGATTTTGACTGAGGTTGCGTTGCTCTATTAATGAAATTGGGGGAGAATTGACATCTTAACAATATTGAATCTTCTTATCCACAAACATAGGCACTCTCTCTATTGATTTAGGTCTTCTTTGATTTTTCTCATCAACATTTGTAGTTTTGGGCACTAAAATCTTAGATTTATCCCAAAGACGTTCATGGCTTTTAATGTTATTATAAGAGTACTGATGATGTAATTCCAATTTCCAGTGGTTCGTTGCTAATACACAGATTATGATCGATCCTTGCATGTTGACCTTGCATTCTCCTACCTTGCCGAGCTAATTTATTAGTTCTGGAATATTTTTTGCCTTTTGGGATTTTCTACATGAATAATCATGTCACTTCTGTATAAAGAGAGCTTTATTATTTCCCTTCCACTTTTTATGACTTGTTTCTTTGTTTTCCTTGCCTCATTTCACTGGCTGGATGTCCAGTATGATGTTGAATTGGAGAGATAAGGATGGGCTTCCTGGCCTTCTGCTGACCTTCGGGGAAAGTCTCCAGCCTTATGTCTCCTGTATTCTTACTGATTTTCTGTCTATGTGTCTTACTGAATAGTGAGAAAGGAGGTTAAAATCTCCGAGTATACTTTTGGATTTATCTATCCTTTTGATTTGTTTAGCTCTTGCTTCATGTATTTTGAAGAAGTTTTAGGTGTACACATTTTAAGATTGTTATGTCTTCCTGGTAAATTGACATATTTATCCTTCTGTAATGTCTGTCTTTATCTTTTTATTTTAACATCTATTTATTTGTTCGAGAGAGAGAGACAGAGCATGAGCAAGAGGGGCAGAGGGAGAGAGACCCTCAAGCAGATGTCGTGCTGAGCGCAGAGCCCGATGGGGGCTCCATCTCAAGACCCTCAGATCACGACTTGAACCAAAACCAAGAGTCGGTTGCTTAACTGACTGAGCCACCCAGGCACCCCTTTCTTTGATAATATTCCTTGTTTGTAACCTGTTTTCTACTATATAGTGATTCAGCTTTCCTTTTATTAGTGTTTTCATGGAATTACTTTACACATCCTTTTACTTCTAACCCATCTATGTTGTGGTGGCAGACAGAATTCTTAGATGGGCCCCAAGCTTCCCTGGTCCTGGTGTACGTGCCCTGGGCTATCCCCTCCCCGTGAGCACGGGCAGACCTGTGAGTAGGATGGAAGCCACTTCCCATGGCAAAGGTGAAGGGACTCTGCCATGGAATTAAGGTCCCTGATCTGCTGGTTTTAGGTTAGTCAAAGGGGGATTATACCAGGTGGGCCTGACCTAATCAAGAAAGTTTGAAAAGCAAGAGATTCTCCTGCTGGCGTTGAAGAAAGCAAATATTCCTTATTGTGAATCTCCTGTCAAGAAGGGCAGCCTCTGGACCCTCCAGGAGGACCTCAGTCCTACAACCACAAGCAGCTCAATTCTGCCCACAACTTGAATGGATTTGGGAAAGAATCCTGAACTCCAGATGAGAACCGCCGCATGGCTGACACCTTGACTGAAGCTTTGTGGACACTGAGCAGAGGACGCAGTTAGGCTGTGCCTGGACCCCTGACCCACAGGAACTGTGAGCTCATAAGCGTGTGCTGTTTTACGTTGCCACGTTGGGGGTAATTCATGAGGCACTAAGAGAAAACGAATACACTGGTTATATTTATAGTGAGTTTCTTTTAAATAACGTATAGTTGGTCTTGCATTTTAATCCAATCTGACAGTCCCTGCTTGTTCGGGGGTGTTCAGACCGTTTATCACAGTCTACGTGTCAGTAACATTAGGCCACGTCACATGTAGTTTAAGGAAGTTACACTAGTGTACGTATAATTTCTCCCTCCCGTGTCGTCATATCTTATATGTCTGACTTTTACATATGTCATAGGTTCCTCAAAACACTGTGACCGTTTTTGTTTTAGAGCATTATCTTTTAGAGGTATAAATATAAAAAAGTGGTCTTTCTATTTATCTTCTTGTTTGCCAGTTTTGGAGCTTTTTATTTCTTTTGGTAACTACAAATTTCTGTCTGGTATCACATTCAGTCCTTTGGCCTGGAGACCTTCTTCCAATATTTGTTGTCATGCAGGTGGGCTGACAGGTAATCGGCTCGGCTCCTGTGAGACAGCCTTTAGCTCACCTTCATATCTGAAGGCTATTTTTATTGCTTCTAGAAATCTGGGCTGACACTGTTGTTCTTTTGGTGATATACCGATATCACTCATTGTCTTCTACCCTGCACACTCTGACAAGAAATCATCTGTAATCACAGTCTTTTTTCCTCTAATATAATCTCTCTCCCCCCCCTTATTTATTTTTAAGTTTTTCTCTTTATCTTCGAGTTTTAACAGTTTGGTGTGAAGTACCTAGATTTTTATTTGTTTGTTTCTGTATTTATCCTGCCTGTGCCTCTCTGGGATTCTTGAATCTGTCTTCATATCTTTCATCATTTTAGAACAGTCTCAACCCTTATGTCCTTAAATATTTCATCTGTCCATTCTCTCTCTTTTTCTCCTGGTATTTTTGATACCTGTTACCTGTTTGAAATCTTCTCTGCTCTTAGACTCTATTCTGTTTTTCTTTTTCTCACTCATGTTTAACTTTTGTTTTTGTTTGGAGAATTTCTATTCTCTTATCTTCAAATTCACTGACTCCTTCATCAACTGTGTTGAAACAACTGTGTTGCTGTGCCTTCAAAGGACCACTTCATCTGTGATAGTCCTTTTTATTTCCACCACTTATATGCATTTTTTAAAGATTTTATTTATTTATTTGACAGAGAGAGAAAGACAGCCAGCAAGAGAGGGAACACAAGCAGGAGGAGTGGGAGAGGAAGAAGCAGGCTCCCAGCAGAGGAATCCAATGTGGGGCTCGATCTCAGGACCCTAGGATCACGCCCTGAGCCGAAGGCAGATGCTTAACAACTGAGCCACCCAGGTACCCCACTACCACTTATATTTGATTCTTATGGTTTTCCTTTGTTTGTTGAAATTTCCCCATCTTTTATTACATGTTGTCCAGTTTTTCTTCAATCTTCATTGTTATTGTAAAATCCCTGTCCAGGTTTGGGATTGTTTCTGCATTTGTTGTGTTGATTGTTTTTCATTATTTTTTCCTGCTTTATGAAAAAAAAATTCATAATTTTTTTACATCGTAGACATCATATGTAGAAGGAAAGTAGGAAAAGAAATAAATAATATTTATTCCTGGATACAGAACCCCTTCTCTTCTGTCAGGCTGTTAGTGTGAGGTTTGAGTCAGCCCAGAAGGAGTTGGACTAGGTTGGGGCTGTGGCTGTAATGACCGTGGGAGTAACTTGGGCCCTGTGTTTCTCCAGAGTTGCCTTGAGCTTAGGGTGGGCCCTCAAATGCCAGATGGTTTTATTCAGTGTTCTCGTCCTGTTCCGCTTCTAGTCATCTCTACACAACTCTGCCTTCCAGGGTCCCTCCAGGCCCGTCGTGGAAGGCTAGTGCTTATTACTCAGTACTCGTGTGGCAGGTAGTGGCATGAGCATGGTGGGACAAGGCCATGTCATCTCTTGTTCCGGTCCAGCTTCCGTCTTAGGTGTGGCTTGTGCACCTGAGCTGGGGGATGTGGACTTTCCCAGTAGGTCTTCCTATATTTGGGTTCTCTAGAGAAACAGAACCGATAGGAAAGATATACATATGTATCTTTTCACATTTGCACCTTGTAACTCCCTAGCAACCTATCCTATCCTACTTTATATTACTGGTAGCTCCCAGCTCTATACACACATCACATGCAGTGTTTATTATCACGAATAAGAAATGTACCTATGAGTGTGAAATGGATTTGTTTTTGAAATTTATTTATTTGTAATATCTATCATTATGAAAAGATTCCTCTTTGAATTTTTGATTCTGTATCACAGTCTTATGGAATTTAACCTATGAAGTGCTCTCATCATATTATTTCATCATACATGAAAACTATAAAGATTAATATTAATATCAACATTTCAAGAAAAAAACTAAATGCCCTTGGGCCTCATGTCCTGGAGCAAGTACATAGGGGACAGCTCTGAAACACAAGTCCCCAGGCCATGTCCCACATCTTGCTCTCTCCACTACTCTTACCACGCCCTTGAGATGCCCCAAATGGCATTTTACCCATGATGTTGAAGCCTTCCTTGACTTCAAGCATACACTTGCATATGAGAATTTAAAAGTCACAATCCTTCTTTTTATTTTAAAATCACATTTCCATATGCAAACAAGACATAAACTGTAGGTAATGAATGACATGTGGACACATGTAGGTGAGAGAGTAGAAAAATGAAAGAGAAACAGGTTAAAATCAGCCACACTGGTAAGCAGCTTTGAAGTGAAGGCCAAGCTGGGGCCACGGGCCATCCCCTCAAGCCCGGACCCTTCCCTGCTGTCCCTTGGGTTGCCGAGTTGCTCTCGTTCGACTTGTTAGATCTTATTCCACCCCTTAGCTCAGAGCCTCTGTGTGAACCTGGCAGGGCTGCTGAGGATGCTAAAGAGGGGAATCGATGATAGGCTTTTGCCCAGCCATGCGTCATAAAGCCCAGCTCACTGTCACCAGGGCCCTCAGGCCACATGACCGCAGCTCACCCTAACCCCGAAGTCCATCCTGCCACCCCATTAAGAGATGGCATCTATGTGCAGGTGTGTAGGCCCCTCCTTTTCCAGGTGGAGCTGGGATGGCTCTAGGGCCCCTTTCACAAACACCTTCTTTCTCCACACCTGGAACCCGGGCCAGGTGAATAGGTGCCTCCTCTGGCATCCACTCCTTTTGACTAGAGCCAAGATTTAAAGAGAAGGACAGACTTCCTTTAAAGTGTTTTGTCACATTCTGATATAGAAATAAGGAAATCCTATCAGTTGGTGACACAACCCAAGGATGGCATCTGACTTTCTAACCATGTGGTGTTCAGGCACTTCTGTGGGCTGGTCCACCCCCATGAAACTCCACAGGACCCACATACCCTCCTCATTTCAGGTGCTCTGAGGAGTTCTGCTGGTGCACCTGTGGCTCCCTCTCTTCTCCATTGGGAAGAGCTCAATTTTTTCTTTCTTTCTTTCTTTCTTTCTTTCTTTCTTTCTTTCTTTCTTTCTTTCTTTCTTTCTTTCACATAAAAATCCAGATCGATAACCACAGTGAAGACATAACCTAAATTTCTACTTCACTTTGTAATACATGAACCATAATCAGTGCTAGAAAATTAGGAAAATATAATTTTCACTTTATTTTTTAAACTTTTTAAAATTTAAATTTAGTTTTAAATTCCACTATAGTTAGCATACAGTGTATATTTTCAGTTTAGTTACATTTGTCTTTTTGGCAGTAAATTCTTGTAAAGAAAATAGACTGATATATCATAGGTCAACCTTAACATGCTTGACCCTGACATCTCTTTCACAGGGAATAATAAAACCTAGAAGGATCCCAAAGGTCGATATGCAGCTGTATATAAGAACTAGACAGGTATTAGGGAGAGTTGTGTCTGCTTTGGTCTGTTTGTGTCCCCCCAACACATTTCATATATTGAAAACTCAGTGCCCAAGGAGAGGGTTCTAGGAGGGGACGGTTTTAGGAGGTGGGGACTTTAGGAGGTGAGTAGGTCAAGAGAATGACTGAGAATTTTGCCCTTATCAAAGAGGCCTCAGGAAGCTAGCTCATCCCTTCCACCATGTGTGAGGAGACAGACAGAGTCAGTAGTCTACAACCCAAAGGGACATCTCACCAGAACCTAACCTTGGTGGCAACTCCATCCTGACTTCCAACCTCCAAAACTATGGGGGAAATTCTTCTGTGTTTTATATGCCACCCATTCAGTGGTATTTCTTTTTAAGATTTTATTTATTTATTTGAGAGAGAGTGAGATACCTCCAGCGGGAAGCCCTCCAGGAGACTAGATCCTAGGTCCCAGAGATCATGACCTGAGCTGAAGGCAGATGCTTAACCAACTGAGCCACCCAGGCATCCCAAACTCACTCAATTTAAAGTGGAAGCTCATTCTCATTTCAACTCAAATTTAGGAACAAATGATGTGATCACTCTAACCAGCAGACAGATCAATTAACTTCTACTCTTCAGGAAATAAACAAAATCAGGGTAAACAAACTTATCTGGAATATAATACAAATTGACATGAAACATGAAGCATCAAGAATTTAGGACTCATAATCAGAAGATTAAACAGTTGGTAGAAACAGAACCACAGATGACTCATTCATTGGAATTATGGTATGGATTTTTTTCTAAAGAAGATTTTATTTATTTATTTGAGAGAGGGAGAGAGCAGGAGTGGGGGGGAAGGGGCAGAGGGAGAGGGAAAAGCGGCTCCCTGCTGAGCGAGGAGCCAAAAGGGGCTCAATACCAGGACCCCGGGATCGTGACCTGATTCGAAGGCAGACACTTAACAACCTGAACCACCCAAGGCCCCTCGGTTAAGGACTTTAAAATAACAATTATAAATGTGCTAAAGATTTATAGAAAAGAAATATAATGGATTAAGAATTTCAGAAGAGAAACATAAAATGTAAAAAGAACTAGAAAATAAAATATCAGATTTTTAAAAAAAGAACAACTTAGGTGGATGGACCTACAAGCATATGGGACATTGAAGAAGGGATCTATAAACTTGAAGACAGGTTAAGAGACATTATTGAGACTGAAGCACAAAAAAGAAAAAAATATTGAAAAACAAATGAATATGGCACTAGCGAGCAGTGGAATAGTATCAAGCAGTCTAACACAATTAGAATCCAGGAAGGGGAAGATAAGACTGAACTAGGTAGAATGAAAACAAATTGAGAACGTAATGACCAAAATTTTAAAAATTTGATGAAAAACTTGAACGCTTAAATCCAAAAATCTTAATCAATGCTAAGTAGGAAATACAAAGAGAAACAAACCAGGCACTTCAGAGTCAAAATACCGAAAACCAAAGAAAATGAAAACTTTTAAATCAGCCACAGGAGGGGAAAAGACCATATACATAGGGGACCAATATAAGAAAGACAGCTGCTTTCTTATCAGAAACAATGTAAGCCAGAAAACATTGGAATACGTTTAAAGTGCTGAAGAAAAAGGAAAGATCAGCCGAGAATTCATTATTCAGTAAAAGTATCCCTCAAGAATGAAGATTTAAAAAAAATACATTTGAAGACAGTGCAAACCAGAGAGAATTTGTCCCACTAGGGCTTGTATAATGGAAATGCAGAGCAATGTTAGATAGAAAAAAAAAAAAACACTTGGATGAGCAGGAAAGAACAAAGTTTTCCAGAAATGTAAAATACAAGAGAAATATGAAAATATATGTATTTTAAATATGAAATTTAAGTATTCAATTAAAAAATGAATTTGTAATAATAGCTCCCTGAGGGTTCACTGACATAATCCGGAAGCCTCACAATCATCTCTTCCACTTCACCGACAACCCAAGGCTGACTTTCTTGATCTCAGGATTGATAGTGGCATTTGTCTGTCGGTCAACCCTGCCTTCTATGTTTGCACCTTCCTGATGGCTCTCAACTCGTTTTAGCCCCACATTCTTTTTATATGTATTGTTTGCTTCACCCTTGGAGTCTTCCTGATTTTCTAGTGAGCTCATCAATCACGAAGATTCTGTTTATCTTAATAAATTCCACATCTATCTGAATCGAACAAGACAATGCTGCACAATTCCCACCTTGTGTGAAGGGTGAGCCTCTGTGTGTGTTTTAATACTAAACAGGACTGGGGCCAGAGATAAAATCTGGCCAAGCCCGTTTCAATATTAAGCAAATTTGATGCACATGAAACAGACAACTGATGTGTGAGTGTGTCTGTGTGTGGTTGCTTCACATGGATTCATCCCATTCTAGAGTAAATGAACCATGCGTTCACTTACCAACTTCTGAAGATAAAACGACAGAACAGAATTAAAGGCATGGGCTCTCAGGAACTTCACGGCTTATTTATTATTGCTGTGTTAGTATACTGAGTAGAAATTTTATTGTTGTTTCTATTATATTCAGTAGAAATAGCAGTATCATAAAGAAGAAAAGGCGTTTCCAGGAACATAAAACTGGCTTTAGAGATTTGCAAATGAGAGGAATTTTATGTTTACAGCTTTCAAAAGGTTTTCGTGATATATTTCAAAACAGTCAGTAACTTTTAAAATAATATGGTTCAGGGGCTCCTGGGTGGCACAGTCGTTAAGGGTCTGCCTTTGGCTCGGGGCTTGATTCCCGGCGTTCTGGGATCCAGCCCCACATCAGGCTCCTTCGCTGGGAGCCTGCTTCTTCCTCTCCCACTCCCCTGCTTGTGTTCCCTCTCTTGCTGGCTGTCTCTCTCTGTCATATAAATAAATAAATAAAATCTTTAAAAAAAAAAAATAAATAAAATAATATGGTTCTTTAAGAGAGTGATGTTAAGATTTAAACCCTTCACAGAATCACTAACATTTACTGGTGTCAGGCACTGCGTTTTCCAGGCGAGGCACTTGGATTCACCCAGTATCTGGCCGTGAATAAAAATCACTTACCTGTAACTATAATCTAAGAGTCTTGCCTTGCAGCCCAGTGATCTTTCTCAAAATTATCATCAGTATTTTAGCTATCATTAACAGTAAGCTACAGAACAAACAACATACACTAAAAAGAAAGCAGGAAAACGAGACGCACATTCTATACAATACACAAAATAATAGAATTAGCAATTTGACAAACAACTGAATAAAAAGTGAAATAAAGACTGGTGTTTTGATTAGGGCTTGTTTCAGGTAATTGGCTTTGGCCCTGGTGGAGTAACGTCTCTGATTTTCCATGTACTTCCTAAGAGCTCTTTTGAAATCCTTGAAACTTTCCTCTTCGCACACAGGTCCACACTCTGACACTGTTACTAGGCTGTAGAGCCCATTGGTGTAGTGGTCACCGCTTCTCTCCAACACCAGGTCTTCCATCAAGTCCATTAGCTCCTTCACTTGGCCATCCCGGTTGCTCCCTGTAGCACGGTTGTCAAAGGCACACACTCGCCTGCCGCATGCTGCCACCAGCTTGGATAGGGCTGTGTTATCTGTGTCCTGGATGTAACCCGTCAAGGATTCTCCCTCGAGGTCTTCCTTGTGGGTGAAGAGGACAATTGTGTGACTCATGGCACCTTCACCAAAGATCTCCTTCATCCTCTGCACAGCCTGCTCGTCCTGGGTGGTGAATCGGCCCAGCTGGGTCACCAGGAGCAGCACATGGGGTCCTGGGGCAGAGAGTAAGTAGCATCTCTGCACCTTTTTGCACAGGGAATCGGAATGGTCCTCCCCAGAAAACATATCCGGTGTGTCAATAATGACTATCTCTCTCTCTCCCCAGCTTCCCTGACTTTCACTGCAAGTCTTAGTAAAGGGCTGGGCAGTCAGCTGTGACCCAAATGCTTTCTTCCCAAGGATGCTGTTCCCGGTGGCACTTTTGCCGGTTCCTGTTTTGCCCACCAGAATGATTCTCAGCTCTGATCCTCTGGCGCGTTGGTTCTTCATATATGGTCCTGTAAGAGCAAGTTTCCTGTGTTATGACTAGACTGCTTATACCAGTGGAATATTTTTAACAACAAGAGATATTTCCACATTATGAGCAAAGACAGTCTCCCAATATATTGGTTTTAAACTAGAAGCTAACTCCATTATTAATCAAATCAACAGTGATTTTTAAAACAACTCAATTTCTCCCGGCGCCTGAGTGGCTCAGCTGTTTGAGAGGCCAGCTCTAGATTTTGGCTCATGTCATGATCTTGGGGTCCTGGAATGGAGCCCCGCATAGGGTTCTGTGCTCAGTGGGGAGTCTGCTCAAGGATTCTCTCTCTCCCTCTCCCTCTGCACCTCACCCTACTCCCTTGCACGTGTGCTCTCTCTCTCTGAAATCAATAAATAAATGTTTATAAAATCTCAGTTTCTCTTGAGCTACAGGATGCTGCCATATTGGGTCCTAGCAAACCATACTTGGGGGACGATATGGATTTAGAAACATATCTTCTCATGCAAGGCTTGCCTGAATCACCCAGTTCTGACTGTCTAAAAGACAAATTTTCTGAAGATCAGAGATGTGTAGCCACAACTGTGGGTTCCATCCCCAGGTGGATTAAGTAACTTGACTCTGTTCTAAGGCCAGAGATGGCTCCTCTGACCTTGCTGGGTTGGGGTGTGGTCTTGACCACCAGTGAAAAGGCTGGACTGGGGAAATACTGGAATAAGCAGAGCAAAATTCTTCTCTCTAATGAAGAAACATCTCATAGCTTATATTTTGCTTGGGGAGAGTAGCAGGATTTTTATATAAAATGGCACACAATATGGTTAAATAATCACACACACAAGAAGTCACTTACCAGACTGACTGCATTCGTGTTGGTCCATTGCTATTCCTGAGGCACAGAGAGACCAGAGACCAATTATATATATAATCTACATATTCCTGAGCCACATGGGACTTAACAGTTATTTCCCCATAAAGGATTTTGAAATAACTTATCATGGCTTCTGTGGCCCCCCTGCTTTTCTTTCCTATCAAGCTCCGTAATTTCAGAGTATATATATATATATATATATATATATATATATATATATATATATTTATATACACACTCACACACATATATATACATATATAATATTATATAACATACAATTGATATATATATATGTGTACATATATATACATACATATATAATGTAATGTTTTTAGTTCTGAATCATGCAATACCCTTGTATTCCTAGAACGCTGTCACACCCATGCCTTGTTTGTTTCCACTTAACTGATGGGGGAAAGAATTACTCTGTCTTACAGAGACATAGACATTTGCCCAGAGCCACCCAGTAAGTTAGTGAGTAGAGAAGATGTACGTTTCATTTGTAAGCCCTACCTGCTCCTGGTCGCCATGTTCACCTCTTCTCTATCTCCTTATTCCCTCCTCCTGTAACCTCCCAGTCTCTCTCTTGCTCTCCTTGGCCTCACCAATTCCTTGTCTCCCCTTCCTTTCTGGGTCTGCCTTCCACAATCCAAGGTTCAGTCTTCTCTTGGCTTCTCCCCTCCTTTCCTCGCCTTGCTCCCTCCTCTCCTGCCCTCTCCCCTCTCTCCAAATCTCCCCCTTCATTTGGAATTCTTGTGAGAGACTCAGTGAATTAAGTACACTGTCCTTGAAGCCTGAACTACATTTCATTCAATCCATCAATTACTTGAATTTTCCTCATTCCTCAACAGCCAGCTTGAAGAAGCCCTGGGACCCATTCCCTTTTCCCTATGCAGTGAGAAGCATCGGTTCGTTTTCATCAGATGATTTTTGTCTCTTGCTTCAGTCTGGCCGTGTACTCCAACGTGAAAAGGCACAGAAGACTCACGAGCACACGTGAATGCCCACATTCTGCCCTGTTAGCACCTTTATTGGCTTCGTGCTAAGAAGCTCTCTTTGCCAGTAACGTGATAACTGAACTATACAACGTTCACAGTCCTGTAAACGGGCTGTACTCCAGCCAGAGGCAGCCACTCTAAATCGTTCCCCTTAAAACAGGGAAAATTTGTTCTTAAAAAAATATCTGTTTTTCAAGCATAGCCTGGGATTAGAAATCGACACTGTGGCACTTCTCATGAATGTGGGCTTACCTGATTTACTGTCCAAAGAAACCCAGATGACTCCCCGACCAAACCTGTGACTTGCCAGCTCAGCTTAAACAGAAAGAGAAAATAAAACAAAAGCCCAACCTGTGTTCTTCCTCTCCTTAATGTCTGCAGACCTTCCCTGTGCAGAGCCCCACCATGTGCCTGTGTTAAAATGGGAAAATTCAATCCGCAGTTACTTGCTATGGTGTGGAGCAGTTGTCTTGCCAGTAGTGAAAAAGCAGTGTTGGAAGGATTTCAGCTGGACAGGGAAGAAAGGCAGGCACGTGGGGTAGCTGGTAGATTTGATCTCTTCCTGCCTCGGGCCGTGTCCTCCGGGTCACAAGTTTGCCCAAATGCATAGCCAGCCCAGGAGTTAAGCCTCATTCTCAGGTGTGCAGTGACTGTTCTAAAGGCAAGTATCGTTGGGGGAGGACAAGAGCATGGGTCTGGGGGTTGGGGGACACCTCTAATGGGGGGCTGAGCAGAGGGAAAAGGATGTAGAAAGGGGAACCTGTGAGAAACCCATTTCTTGAGTCAGACTGGGAGTTAGCAGTCATTAACCCTGAAAGCATTTTGAAATAACTCCCTCATGGCTCGCATGGCCCCCCTGCCTTTCTTTCCCATCCAGCTCTGTCATTTCAGGGAACACGCCTCTGGAGACCAATGATCTAGTTGTGTCCCCAGTAATAATCGGGAGTGTCCACATTCCAGAAGAACAACCGAGAGAGTTCAAGTCAAAACCGTTCAAATGCTCTTTCTGCTTCTTTATATGACAGTCATCACAGCAGGGGGAGGGAGAATATGGAGTTTACATTGCCTTCATCCCAGATTCCTAGTGACCACGTGTGGCTTTCCCTCCCAACGCACTGATGAAGAGTCATCCCCGGCTCTGCGCTCGGTCTTAGGGAGGCTGGGAAAGGCAGTGGAGCCATGCGACTTGGGTGAACATCACTACCCTGTTACAAACTATTATCAGTTTGTTTTGTGTTCTTCCAGCTCCTTCCCTGACAGTTCCTTAGGTATACTTAAAGAACAAGACAATATGGGCAACTCCTGCTTCATATCAGTAATCTCTTCCTAAAAATACACCATTCTGTGTCAAACCACTAACAGGGACCTATTTCCTATTGTTTTATAGGTAAAACAAACACAGTGCAACATACATCACCCAAAGCCCATTACTTTTCTAAATCATAGATAAAATTCAGGAAATCAGCTAGAGATAAAATTTTTTAAATAATAAAAACTTAAGACATTGCTTTTCTGAACCCAAAAAAGCACTTTGGGTTTAACAAAAGACAGCTATTGGCTCATATAAGTATCCTGACGAGGAACCCAATTTAAAAATGGGCAAAGGACACGAATAGATATTTTTTCCAAAGGAGATGGACGAATAGCCAACAAGTACATGAACAGGTGCTCAGCATCACTAAGTACCAGGGAGATGCAAATCAAGACTACAATAGGCTGTCACCTCACACCTGTCAGATGACTATGACCAAAAACACAAGCAATAACAAGTGTTGGCGAGGATGTGGAGAGAAGGGAAACCCTCGTACACTGTTGGTGGGAATGCAAACTGGTACGGCGATTATGGAAGACAGATGGAAGTTCCTTCAGAAATTGAAATAGAACTACCATACGATCCAGCAATCCCTCTTTGGGGTTTATACCCAAAGGAAACAAAATCAGTACCTTGAGGAGATACCTGCACTCCCATGTTCATTGCAGCATTATTCTCAAAAGCCAAGTTATGGAAACAGTCTATGTTTGTCAGTGGATGAGTGGATAACGAGGATGTGGTAGGTGTATACAATGCCGTATTGTTCAGACATGAGAAAGATGGAAATCCTGCCGTTTGCCACAATATGGAGAAACCTCAGGTCATTATGCTAAGTTAAATAAATCAGACAGAGAAAGACAAATACCATACAATCGCACTTATATGTGGAATCTAAAAAGAAGTCGAACTCATAGGAACAGGGAGTTGTAATGGTGATTACCGGGGGTTAGGGATTTGGGGAGATGAGGGGATGTTGGCCAAAGGGTGAAAGCCTGCAATCATAAGGTGACTAAGTTCTGGGATCTAACACACCACATGGCGACTGTAGTTATAATTCTGGAACGTACACTTGAAAGTTGTTGAGACGGCAGATCTGAAGCAGTGAGAGTGTCTGACGTGAACTAGCAAAGGCTGGGGTAGTGTGTCGACCAATCCACGCCTGAAGTTTGTTGCTCACTTCCAGAGTTTCCTGGAAGAGATAAATGCAAACTAAAACAAAGGAGAGACACAACACAACAGATAAACTTGACACAGAAACAAAAAACCAAGTTGGATCTTTTGAGAGAGGTTAGATTTAGTGACTTGTCCATTGAAAAGTGTGTAGGGGCGCCTGGGTGGCACAGCGGTTAAGCGTCTGCCTTTGGCTCAGTGCGTGATCCCGGCGTTCTGGGATCGAGCCCCACAACAGGCTCCTCCACTATAAGCCTGCTTCTTCCTCTCCCACTCCCCCTGCTTGTGTTCCCTCTCTCCCTGGCTGTCTCTATCTCTGTCGAATAAAGAAAATCTTTTAAAAAAAAAAAAAGTGTATAGAACTGTTAGCTTAACAAAGCACAGGAGTTGCTGCCAAGGAATTGGTTTGAATTGACGCCTGTTGTTGCGAAAAGGGCCAATCTCATTGTATAACTGTAAAAAATAATAACTAAACTTTTAAATTAAAAAATTTAAAATAAATTTGAAGTCCTACAAAAGTGTCGTCACACACTGAAATTAAGTTCTCAGAAACTTATCCGAGCGGCTGTGCAGGGCTGCCTCCTCAAGGGAGAGAGCAGCTAAATTCTGCACGTAGCTTTTATTTTCTTTTTTAACAGAAAAGTAAGGGCAGGTGCCTCAAGTGTGGGAAAGGAGTACAAAGGGATGGCAGCTCTCCTGAAGCCCTAAAGCAGGCTTGCATCGTCCCCTACACGCCGGCACGTATGGAGGCAGTCATGGGATAAGGGAGGAGGGGGATGTTTGGGCGAGCAATCCCCAGGCACAGGAAGGGGGGAGCTATATTCTATAGCTGCTAACCTATGCCCTGCCCCTGGGGATCATGGGATCCTGCTTCTAGCTGCCCATTGTGTTCAACACCCGGAGAACAGGAAGGATGCTGATGCTTCAGTTGCTTCCACAATCACTCCTTAGGGTTTACAATACATTTTCCAGAATAACCCCATGCAGAAGACAGCAACAGAAGCATTCCACTAAATGATGCAATTACCAGCAGTGTCACGTCACCAAGGGCAAGTCAGGGAGCGCAGGAGACGTCCATTTTGAGTCTTATTCCATTGCTTTGTCTACCATCTCAGAGGATGGATCACAGTCATCCCCTTCCGGAGCATCAAGTACCATGATGTGAAGACAGTTCCCAGTTCCTTGAAATGGAACACGGACAAGCCTCAGGCATGACTCATTCCACTCTCTCCTCCACCGGTTCACCCCCACACCATCTCAACCCCTCTGAACAGCCACGGTGATTGCTCCTCAACCTCCCTACTCTCTCAGGGATTAAAGCCGACCAATACTCCCTTAAAATTCCTGACTTTACTTCACTGTGAGGAACTGGTAATCAAAACAACCAGGAGAAGAGTGCTGTCACCTTGGGGAAGGAGTGGAGAAGCCATCTTGGATGCTCCAGCCCCAGCAGGTGCAACATGGAGAACAATCTAGGAACACACTTCACAACCAGGAAGCCACCGCCATGGGGCTCTCATCTAGCTGCGTCCCACCTACCTGTAGCCATTCCAGCCACCCCAACTGAAGCCCCAGTCTGCATGGAGGAGAGACAACTCATACCCTCCGTCTCTGCCTGAATTCCTAGCACATGAAATCACGAACGTAATAGAATTGTTGCTTTATGCCGCTGAGTTGTGGAGTGGTATGTGGTACAGCAAGAGAAAGTTGGGTCACCTGAAGAGATTCCTAGAAGTAGCATTGCTACACAATTGGTACACGTATTTGTAATTTTGATAGGTATTACTGGATTGCTCACTATAAAATGTTAACCAAATTACATTATACCAGCATTGTATTAGTTTCCACATATCCCTGCTCATGATTTTATCTGCCAATCTGATCAGAGAAAAATCATATCTTAGTGACTTTCATACACATTCCTCGACATGAGTGTGAATGAATATTTTTCATATGAATAGGAACTGTCTTTTTCTTTATCGATACACCTGTCTTATATATTTGTTGCCCATGTTTAAATTCTCTTGTTAATCATTTTGAAATTGGTTTGTGGAAGTTCTTTATGGGGCCCCAATGATCACATTTCCTCTTCTTCTTGGCTTCTTTCTTTTCAACTTCCAATTTCGTTCACTTGTGTCGTGGCTAGTCTCTAGAAGAATGTCAAATAATCACAAGGACAGGAGGCCTCCTTATGCTCTTCCTAACTTCTGTGGCAATACTTCAGTGATTCTCTTTGAACAAGATGCTTGGAGGTTCAGATGGAAAATGTTACCATCCTGAAAAAATAACCGATTATGAGACGTTGAATTTTAACAACTTACGTTTCAATAGCAAAAGGGATTATCAGATTATAATACATTATATATATATAATAATACATAATACATTAACTTATACAAAAGTATTTCCTGATATTGATCCTTCTTTGCCTAGTAGGTAAGGTATTGCTGGATTCTATTTGTTAATTGCTGCGTTAGGATTTTACATTGCTTCATAGTGATCTTACCCATTTCTGAAACAGAGTAGCTCCTCCCTCTCTAACTGCCCCATTACCCGGGTTCCAGCTGTTCTAGCTACATCAGCTTTTGGGCTCCCCTCTTCTTTCCAAACCTAACAGCCATGTTGTTCCTCCGAACAGATTCTTCACCTCCAGAGGAATTCTGGTTCTATCTTTTAAAAGAAAACAAGATTGTTTACCACCACCACCCTTCCCCCATCATGACTGCCTTTCTTAGGCAAGCCTGACATTGAAGAGAAACTGAAGGATGGATTCCAAAGCCCTGTCCCTCATCGTGCTTGACATTACCTGCTTTTGAGTAATCTTACTGGGGCCCTGCTTCACTTCCTCTGCTCCCTACCCCTTCCCCCTTAGTGCACTGAAACAGAACAATTGTGGTCAATGAGAGCTGAAGAGGAGCCCTGGCCCTGACCACGGAGGTGAGCACTCGGAGTCTTGGCCCCCGTCCACCTCCTGACACCTTCCCCTGTGCTCTGGACCCTGCCTTCCTTCATTTCCTCACCAACCATTTCTACATGAAAGCCTTTCATGTTTACTTCTTGTTTTTGCTGAGTTCAACTGTATCTTGATAAGAACCTGGTTTTCGGGTGTTTTTGCCAAGACTGAAAAATAACTTTTGTGGTTTAGTGAAAGAAAACCACAAACCCCAAAGGTGCTCCTGAGGCAAGCTCTGTCCCCCAAGGGAGCAGTGACCCATCTCATCTGGTGTGACCAGAAGGGACTGAAAGTCCTCTGTCCAAACACACGTCTGCATCCCACCACCCTAGAGCTATCATTCCTCTCCAAGGAGGAAAGGTTTTCCCCGGGATCACGCACAGGCAAACAAAACAACACATAGGGAGAGACTGAGAAGGTCAAAGTCATTCAAGCAGAGCTGAAGATTCAAATCCTCAGATACCAGCCAGAAGGTGTGTTTGGGGTAGGCTGTGACCCCGGGCTCTCAGATAGGCAGCATCGTAGAAGAGATGAGCTCTGCAGGTCTCATTTGCGACCAGATCCTGGTTCTGAATATTATCCACTGAGATGGTAGACACTGATCTATTTGGTGTCTTTCTAACTTGACCTCTCCCTCCTAGCCCCCAAACGTGAATGCCACCCCCACCCCCACCGACATTTCAGTTGCCCAGAATTCGTCAGTGACCACGTATGGCCAAAAACGTGCTCCCCTGATCTGTGGCTATTGAGCTACAGTGATAGGGTCTGCAATGGTGATGTTTTCTTGAGCAACAGACACATGGTAAATCTGATTGCATAATCTTGACCTTGTACCCACAGATTAAATTAAGGATGTGAAACCAGGGCAAGAGGGAAATTCCTTCTGTCTACATAACCTCCCTCTTTCCTCTCCCTTCTCTCAACTCTCTTACTCCCTAAACCCTGTGTCACCCACTCTTGTCTGCGCCTCTCTGTCCCACCTCACTGTATTTCTCTCTTTCTTGAGCAATGTCGCTTTGGCAGTGCGGTCCCAGTGCCTTAGCCCCCTATACCAGAGCGTCTGAAGTATCCCACCATGGCCCTCAATCGTGGCTTGCAGTCCTGACAGATTCCAGAACTGACGGGTCCTGACGATCACAAACAGCAGACAGAGGCACGGGCTCTTCTGAAAAGGCCTCTCTAGACTTTGCCCAAGCTGCTTCTCAGATCCTGCCACAACCAAAATACATACCCTCCACACACCATGGTGGCCAGTGCCCCCGCGGCCCGCCCATTCCTAACATTTATTTTTAGGTGTTATTCTTTCTGAGTTGAGCACCTCTATGGAGGAATTTGCTTTAGAAGTTAATTTAATCTGGACACGACGCAATGATTTCCTTCCCAGGAGATACAGGAAGTTTCAGGATGCAGGCAGACCATTCCGGTAGGGTGGTGGGAGGTGGTTGCAGGGTCCCCTTTTCCTCTAAGTGTGACCCACTGGCCATGAGACATTCTCACATGATGACGGGAATTGTACAGATGTTAACAAAGGACGGTGTATGAACTCCCATATCTGTGTTCCATTGCATGAACACGATGGGACTTTTTTTCTAGCTTCCCTCCACAATCAGCTCTACCCTTCCCATCGCTACATCAGGGCCCACCTTCTCTGAGGGGCGCCATGGTGCTGGTTGTGATCATGCAGTGACAAGAGGACTCTTCCTCAGCACAGAGACACTGGTTTTCCTACGTCAGACTTTCCCATTGTCACCTTGGCATTTGTGCCTCTCATTGATACACAAGCAGAGTGGACAGAACATGTGTTAGAGGGACAGGAGGTGCAAGTTGTAGGCACTAAGCTGCGTTTGTTTAATGGCTATGGGCTGGACTCACAGGGGCTCTGAGCGTCCCTTCACATGTTTTAGGGTTAAAATAAGGGTTGTGGCAGGTGATCGTGGGCCTTTTCCTACGACAGCGTTAGAGGTGCCCGCTACTTCTGGCCTTACCCAGTGGGCATGAGAGCCCCAGCCACCAACCTCCATCAGGGCTGAGCGGATTCGCAGAGAGCCACAGAGTGGCACGTACCTGTGCCTAGTGATCCCTAATGGGAGACCATGGGTAGCGACCAAATCGGGGGAGGACAATGACAAAACTGGGAGGTTTGGAAAAGCAAGCCCTGTCAGGGCAACACTCGTAAAAGCCCACTGGTCCGCTGGTCCTGGGGTTCTGACTTCTAGGTTCATCGGGGGCGTGTTGAGAGGGAGACATCTAGGGGTAAATTAAGTCAGCTTTATCCACGTCTTGGCACAAAATAGTCAAGGAGGCTGGGTGTGCACAGCCCCTTCCTAGTATTCTCAGACCCTTTCTCAGCACCACAAACAGACCTTGCCCTTCCGAGCCCTGAGCTCTGCCCTACTCCCAGCCTCAGTGTCAGGAGGGCGGCCAGCGGGAGGGCATGCGCAGTGGGGGAAAAGCCCTGGCTCATGGCTGGGTCTGCTCAGCATCTCCTACCATGTCCCGCTCTCCCCTTTACAATGTAGCGTCTTGTCTTTACACATGTTCTCCATCACTCACCTAAGTGTGTACCCCTTTATTAGTGCCAGAAGTTCAGAAATCCCAGAAGGAAACCCAACAAATCGTAGAAGTGGGACTCCGTACAAGTTTCTGGTGCACGCGCCAAAAAGATTGCAAACCAGGAGCACTCAAACCAAACACGGAGTGGGGGTGTGGTCCTAAGGCAGCTGGTACAGTGAGACAGCAGCGCCTGGGTACTCTTCACAGTGATGGCTGCTAAGGTGAGAATTTTCTTCAATGGTAGGGAATTGGCAGCTGGTTCCCTGGTACCAGTTCTGGGGAAGAGTTTAAGTTTGGCTGGTGATTTCCAGAGGCAGAAGCAACGTCAAATCCTCTTGCAAAATAAGCAAAATCAACCTTTGTATGGCTAACCTGGTTTTGCTTAGTTTCTCCCAGGGAATTGCCAAGCTGGTCTTCTGTGTTCTACTTAAACACGACGATGGGGGTTTTGTTCTTGGGCATCTCCAGGAAGTCTGTGGTATACACTCGATGTCAGCCCATTTCCCAGAAACGTCTTGAATGGTAAGAACAAGACCGTTTGTTGTAAACTCAGCTGTAGGTGCGGCAACGCTTCTTGTGTCTTCTCACCATCACTTCCTACCTCCCCTCCTCCACCTTTGGCCTCCTTGTCACACAATATCATGGTCACCTCACAGGACAGAGCTGGAGTTCTGGGCCCATGGCCCCAACTGCTATGTGAGTTGTCGCTTGGAACAGGTTAAAGGGGGTGAGCAGGGACAAGGAGAGGTGGCCCGGGAGACCGCTCTGAACCCCACGCTGGGTGGCGAGGGTGAAGCGGAAGCATTTCTCCTCAGTCTCAAACCCACACCAGGGCTTCATGCAGAACATACAATGAGCAATTTTGACTCTCTTGTGAGCGAGTAAGAGACCACTTAGTGAGCACAAGTATTTCTGCCCTTCCTCTGCCTTCCAGCCTGAGCCCAAGGTGTGAGCTCGAGTGAAGGGAACCTGAGCTGTGGACAAGCATACTGAGCAGGTGAGGCCACTCTGGCACAGGGGCACCCTCAACCAACCCGTGATAAGCATTTGGGCTGGTCCTGTCAGGCAAGCTCCTGGGAGACGACCACTTACTGGAAGACAGGGAAATAACTGTGTCTTTGCTCTGTGTTTGTTTCTGTTTCCATTCTTGCTTAAAGGATTGCAATTGCCCTTTCCACATCCCTTTTGATCTTCATGAAATGACACAGCGCAAAAGGGGGCAAACAGGGAAAATGGGAGCAAAACTGGCAAATACCACTGGAAGACCAGAAAAGGCAATCCCTGATTGACAAGAGGGACGTTCCTGCACAGTTTTCTCCACCGAATGCCTCACTCTTCAACCCTTGGCTCTGCCTGTCCAGATCGCCCAGAGGGGCTGCCGCCAACTTCCCAGTCCTTGGGGCACCCTCCTTTCCCGCCCTTGTTGGCTGTGTTCAGACTGGCCCCCTGCCCCACCACCACGTCTCAGTGGGGCCCTAAGCAATTTCCTGTGTGCTGAACCAGCCCTTCTCTGCAGTCCTAATTAATAAAACCCCAGGTGAGTGAAAGCAAAGCACAGGAGCAGATTCATAGAGGAGATGTGTTTGAGGGGAGAGCGGGGAGATTTAGAAAGTTGGCTCTCAAGTCTCGCATAATGACGCGCCTTTAGACCGAAGCCAGAATCATCAACTAGTGAGAGGGTCAAGCCCAGTAGCAGTGGTTCCCCTTGCTCTGCTACAGAAACACCTCTTCCTGCTCGTGCCTGAAACCACCCAGCGGTACAAGCTCTCTCTTCCAACTCCAGTGGCCTCTCCCTGGCGGGACCCTCTTCTATTTTTGAGCACCTTGGTTAGATTTTCCTTGGTGGTGAAGAAACCTGAAAATAAGTGCCCATTTGTTTGTCTCCTGCATTTGCAGATGAACAGACAGCAAATTTCTTCCCATCTGTGTGATTGCCAAGCACGTTGGTCTTGAAACTTTTATTCAGTTCCTTCATCATTCTCTCTCGAATTAGTTTATGCTCTTCTTTCCTATTCTTTGCTACACCCCTCTGAACACTCCATATTGGCAATATCCCCCCAAGGTAGTCTCTGGAATTGGTCATATGTTTGTAGCTGTTGCTGGTTCAACTCAAAGACCCTGGACTTCGGGTAATAAAGCCTGAGTTAAAGGGACTTCATTTTGGTGACGCTTTTTTGCACCATTGGTTCTTAGTGGGTTTGAGCTCCACTAAGAGCTCCAGATCTTTTCTACTGAAATTATGTAATCAGAACACCTCCAGTCTGGTCTTCTGAAATCTGTTTTTGGAAGAACTATCATTTTAGAATTTTCAAAATAATTACCCAGCTTTTTTTTTAAGGTTTTATTTATTTATTTATTTATTTATTTATTTATTTATTTGTTTGTTTATTTATTTATTTGGGAGAGAGAGAGACAGAGATACCAAGAGAGAGCAAGAGCAGAGAAGAGACGGGGGAGCTCACCGTGGCACCCGGTCCCAGGACCCTGGGATCATAACCTGAGGCAAAGACAGACATTTAACCCACCGAATCACTGAGCTACCCCATATCCAGCTGATTTTAGTGCAGGGTTCTAGCTTACCATTTTGCTTCCTGGCCTTAGAATGTCTCATGGCAAATATTACTTAGAATAATAGTTTGTCCTCCAGAGAATTAAGAAAACGAGAAGCTTGAGTTAGTCTTATTATCTCAAGCTTCACAGAAAAAGGGAGAGAAATTTGATGTCATTATTTTTTGAATACTCCAATATTTAAAAACAATAATGGGTCCTTTATGATCTATAGTAACATAAGGTATAACCAGCACTCACATAAAGAAAGAATATCCTAGAAGTGCCCCTAATGCTCTCCAGGGATGACCTCTAACTGAACTTTTCATAGCATAGACCAATTTTAGCCATTCTTGTACTTTATATCAATGGAATTATGTACTGTGCATTCTCTTGTATCTGCTTTCTGTTTTTGTTTTTTGTTTCTCTTTTCTGCTTACCATTCGGTTGAGATTTATCCATATTATAATACGTAGCAATAAGTTGTGCATTGTCACTGCTATTAGTATTCTATTGTGTGACTATAACCTAATTTAAAATATTTGTATACTTTATAATTTATGAATGAATATATAATCGGTATAATTTATCCAATTAATGTAGGCTATATTGTTTTTGCATTTTCTTTTTAAAACATTTTTCAGCTATTTTACTTTTAAAAAATTTTTCTAATTTAAATTCATTAATTAACATACAATGTATATTTAGTTTCAGAGGTAGAGGTCAGTGATTCATTAGTCTTATATAATACTCAGCGCTCATTACATCATGTGCCGTCCTTAATGTCCATCACCCAGTTACCCCATCCCCCCACCAAACTCCCCTCCAGCAACCCTCATTTTGTTTCCTATGGTTAAGAGTCTCTTTTTTTTTCCTTTTTAAAAAAAGATTTTATTTATTTATTTGACAGAGAGAGAGACAGCCAGCAAGAGAGGGAACACAAGCAGGAGGGGTGGGAGAGGAAGAAGCAGGCTCCCAGAGGAGGAGCCTGATGCGGGGCTCGATCCAGGATCCTGGGACCAGGCCCCGAACCAAAGGTAGACGCCTAAGGACTGAGCCACCCAGGCGCCCCTATGGTTAAGAGTGTCTTATGGTTTCCCACAACACTCTAATTTTGTCTTCTATTATTTTTTCCTCTATTCCCCTATGATCCTCTGTTTTGTTTCTTACATTCCACATATGAGTGAGATCATATGGTAATTGTCTTTCTCTGATTGACTTACTTCACTTAGCATTATACCATCTAGTTCCATCCACGACATTGCAGATAGCAAGATTTCAGTTTTTTGATAGCTGATATATATATATCACATCTTCTTTATCCATTCATCTGTGGATGGACAGCTGGGCTCTTTCCATAGTTCGGCTATTGTGGACATGGCTGCTATAAACATTGGGGTGCAGGTACCCCTTCGGAGCACTACATTTGTATCTTTGGGGTAAATACCCAGTAGTGCAATTGCTGGGTCATAGGGTAGCTCTATTTTCAACTTCCTGAGGAACCTCCGTACTGTTTTCCAGAGTGGCTGCACCAGTTTGCATTCCCACCAACAGTGTAAGAAGGCTCCCCTTTCTTCACATCCTCGCCAACATGTGGCATTTCCTGTCTTGTTAATTTTAGCCATTCTGACTGGTGTGAGGTGGTGTCTCATTGCGGTTTTGATTTGTGTTTCCCCGATGACAAGGGATGTGGAGCATTTTTCCATGTGTCTGTTGGCCATTTGCATGCCTTCCTTGGAGAAGTGTCTGTTCATGTCTTCTGCCCATTTCTTGACTGGATTCTTTGTTCTTTGGGTGTTGAGTTTCCTAAGTTCTTTATAGATTTTGGATATAAGACCTTTATCTGATATGTCATTTGCAAATATCTTCTCCCATTTTGTCGGATGTCTTTTGATTTGTTGACTGTTTCCTTTGCTGTATAGAAGCTTTTTATCTTTTTTATTTTTTTATTATTATTATGATACATCTTTTTTTTTAAAAGATTTTATTTTATTTATTTGACGGAGACAGCCAGTGAGAGAGGGAACACAAGCAGGGGGAGTGGGAGAGGAAGAAGCAGGCTCCTAGCAGAAGAGCCTGATGTGGGGCTCAATCCCAGAATGCTGGGATCATGCCCCAAGCCGAAGGGAGAAGCTTAACGACTGCGCCATCCAGGCGCCCCTATTATGACACATCTTGATGAAGTCCCCACAGTTCATTTTGGCTTTTGTTTCCCTTACCTTTGGAGACATGTCTAGCAAGAAGTTGCTGCAGCCAAGGTCAAGGACGGTTACTGTCTGTGTTCTCCTCTAGGATTTTGATGGATGCCTGTCTCACATTTAGATCTTTCATCCATTTTGAGTCTATTTTCATTTATGGTGTAAGAACATGGTCCAGTTTCATTCTTCTGCATGTGGCTGTCCAATTTTCCCAACACCATTTGTTGAAGAGACTGTCTTCTTTTCTGCTCTGTTGAAGATTAGTTGGCTATAGAGCTGAGGGTCCATCTCTGGAGTCTCTATTCTGTTTCACTGATCTATGTGTCTGTTTTTGTGCCAGTACCATACTGTCTTGATGATTACAGCTTTGTAGTATAGCTTGAAGTCCAGAATTGTGATGCCACCAGCTTCAGTTTTCTTTTTCAACGTTCCTTTGGCTATTTGGGGTCTTTCCTGGTTCCATAAATTTTTAGGATTATTTGTTCCAGCTCTGTGAAAAACGTTGATGGTATTCTGATAGGGAGTGCTTTGAATGTATCGATTGTATTTTATTTTCCAGCTTTACTGAGGTATAACTTTGATAAATAAAATAAATTGGAAAATAAAAATTATATCTATTTAAGGTACACAGCTTGGTGATTTGATACAGGCATACATTGCCAAATATTCACCACAATCAAGCTAATTAACATATCCACGTCCTCACACAGTTATCATTTATCCTTCCTTCTTTCTTTGTGAGAACACTTACCCCTTAGTGGGCACTGCCATTGTTTCCAGTTTTTTTGCTATTCTGAGTGCCACCACTATAAATATCACAGGCGTTCCCTTGCATGGAAAGGAGGCACATATGTGTTCTGGGTGTGTGCCTCCGGGGAGGAGATCTCAGTATCGACTATGTGTAATATTCAGCTTTCCTGAATATTTTCAGACTTTTCCAAAGGGGTTCTACCAATTTACCTTCTCACCAAATGTCACGTGAGAGTTCTGTTTGCTCCATAGCCTCAGAAGTTTCCTTTTTATAGAATTTTTACACAATTCTCAATTCTATTCTTAGGCATTTTACTTTTTGTTGTTATTTTTTAAATCAAGGAGTCACACCTAATTGGCTATTGTTTGTATGTTAGTCAGTTCTTATGGTTTTTATTTAATTTTGCATTCATCAATTCGTTAAGTTCTCTTATTGTTTATAGGAGCTTATCGGTTTATTCTTTTTTTTAAAGATTTCGTTATTCATTTTAGAGAGAAGCAGAGAGTGTGCGTGAGCAAGGGGAGCGGCAGAGGGAGAGGAAGAGAGAAAATCTCAAGCGGACTCCAGCATGTGCAGGGATTCCGATGCAGGGCTCAGTCCCAGGACCCTGTGATCATGACTTGGCCCGAAATCAAGGGTTGGATGCTTAACTGACTGAGCCACCCAGGGGCCCCTTGGTTTATCCTCTTGATTTTTCCAGATATAAAATCATAACATTTACAAATAATAATAATTTTACATCCAACTTTGGTTTTTTATACATGCAATTTATTTGTCTTTTATGGTGTTAGGGTATATTTCCTCTAAACATTGAAAAGAGTGTTAATAGTGAACATTTTAAACCTCTAAATCTCCATTAAACCTCCAAAATGCTTATCAAAATCTTCTTATTAAGAGAACACCTTCCCAGAGAAGCATTTTCATTCCAGCTCTTCACAGCAGCTCCAGAGAAAAAAAGTGGGATGAAGCGTCAAGTCAGGAAAGCTGTCCGTCAAAACAAGAGCAGAGGCGAGAGAAGAGAGCCTAGAATCAAATGCGGAGGAAAAGGTGGAAAGTGACCAGATCACCTGATTCACCCAAAGTGGGGATGGCGGAGGAAAAGCTAAATAAATTGTGATGATCACAGCCCATCACAGACCCACTGAGAGAGGGAGATTTAATTTCAAGGTCATCTTCCCCCACCCATTCGTGCCCCCACATCGACAGGGCTTCGGTGTAGAAACAGTGAATTAAAGCTGAAAGAACGGCCCGGCATATACTCTATTTAAGAAGGGCTTCTTAGGGAAACCCACAGACAACAGTGAAATGAGGCAGGGGTACTGGAGGAAACCGAAAACTCTGCACCTACAGGTAGAGCAAACATGAACACAGCCCGACTCCTAGACAGAAGAACGCACAACCTCGTGCTACAGCCCTACTTACGTCACTTCCTAATATCCCATAGATTGCGTCCAGCTTGGCACGTCAGCACCCAGGCATGTATAGAAGCAAGGAGCACAGTCTGGAGACACAGAGTGAGCAAACCAGACTCAGATACGACTCAGATTTTGGAATTGTCAGACGTGTGTGTGTGTGTGTGTGTGTGTGTGCACATACATGAAGAGATTTATTATAAAGTATTGGCTACATGATTTATTCTAAGGGGTTGGCTCAACTGTTGTGCAGCTGACAAGTCCCGAGGCCCACAGTACCAGTGGCTGGAGGCCCAGTGGAGATGGTGGGCAGCTCCAAGCTGAGGACGGGTGACTCAGGACCCGGCAGGGGCTGGTGCTTCCGTTCCAGTCCTTGTCCTGAGAGGAAATACTTAAAGGAAGTTGGAATTAAGGAGGGAAGAGGAGATGACAGGCATCTGCCACGATGGTGAAGGCATGGGGTGTGTGTAGGAAGCAGGGACTCGCACAAAAGGGAGATCTGTAAAAAATCATCCCCCCGCACAAAATTTCCTGGAGGATCTGCTGCTTCTTTCTAAGCCTCTGAGATCTAGTTGTCCTCGTGCAGGTCAAAATAATAACAACAGTGGTGTTGTTGTTTTTCCTGTTCATACCAGCAAAACCACAGACAAAATGCGGAAGGCACGTCTTCTGACTGAGGGGGGGCCGGCCCGGGGGTTCCCATTCACTTCCTGCTCCCCCTCCACGGCCGACTGCTGCTCTTTCAAGGGCAGTGCTGCAGCTGAGCGTTCTCATCCCATGTGGCTGAAAACTATAAGCCATGTCCTCTATCTATTCATACGCCGCGGACACTTTCCTCTCCCTCCTCCAGTCAAGGTCCCCAGAAGCCTCCGATGTGTCGGCCCCAAAAGGAAAAACAAAGAATTCACAAGAGCACACGGCCCCAGGAGACAGAGAACATTGCCACTCCTCTCGCCCCACAGCTGACGGAGTGGTAAGTCCCAGTGTGTGGGGGAGCGTGTCTGTGTGCGCGCGCGTGTGTGTGTGTGTGTTGTTTGTGTATATGTGTCGAGTACGGATGTTTCCATGTGTGTTGTATTTTTGTGTTTGTGTGAGTGTGTGTTGTGTTTGGGAGTGTATGGGTACAGTGTGGGTGATGTGTGTGTGTGTTTGTGTGTGGGTGTGTGTGCTGCCTACGTTTGCCGATGTGCTATGTTTGTGTGGATGTTTATATGTGTTTATATATTTGTATGTGTGTGAGTGCTATTTGTGTATGTTTCTGAGTGTGTGTTTGCATGTTTGTGAGTGTGGGTGTGTTTTGTGTTTGTGTGTGTGTTTGTGAGTGTGTTTGTGTGTGTGTATGTTTGTGGGTGTGTGTTTGCATCTTTGTGAGTGTGGGTGTGTGTTGTGTTTGCGTGTATGTGTTTGTAAGTGTGTGTGTGTTTGTGAGTGTGGGTGTGTGTGTTTGTGTGTGTGTATGTTTGTGGGTGTGTGTTGTGTTTGCGTGTATGTGTTTGTGAGTGTGTGTGTTTGTGAGTGTGGGTGTGTGCTGCGATCTTGGTTGGAGGGACAGGGCCCTACTTTGCAAGGAGGACGAGGAGTTACTCTAGAAAATGTCATAAAGTGTGTTGGAGTCTCATAGGGGAAGAGACCTCGGGGACATTTAGTTCAGGCCCAGCGTTCACACTTATGGGGACACTAAGGCCCAGGCAGGGTGGCCATCCTAACTGAAGGCAGTTGGAGATGAGCACCGAGGTCCCCTGGCTCCCAGCGGGACTCTGCCCCACACCCTGAAGGCCCCTCCCTGCCACCCTAAGCTCAGAACCCGGCCCCTCCTCTCGCCTTCTGCAGTCCTCACTGCCGAGCCTTCCCCAAAGCTCAGGCCTGGACTGCGCTTATTGGCCCAAGACCCCCATGACTCCCCCCGCCACACCATGCCAGCCCCTCGCCACAACTTCCTGCCCGTGCCCTCCAGATCTTTCCACTGCTCTCAGGACCCAGGATCAGACCTGCTTCTGCTCTTGGCTCCTTTCTGTCGTCACAGGACAGCTCCGGGTCCCTGGCTAACCGAATGCTGCCTGCTCCTGCGTGGGCAGGGCCGTTCACCTTTCTCCATGAACTCTCTTAGAGTGACCCAGAGACCACAGTGGTGGGGGGAGGGAGAGAGGAGAGCAAAGAAAGTGGGGTCCCCTCGGACCCCCTCCTCCCTCTCCTCATTCAGGCCGCTCCCCCTCAAACCAATGCAAAAGTCAGGTGCCTCTTAAAAGTCTGTTGAAAAACTAATGAGACATATGATGATTTTCTCTAGGCAGAGGAAGAAGAATACGTACATATTCTCGCGGACAGTCCGGAAGGAACGCTGTGTCAGGATCCTAGACGAGACATGTTAGGAGGTAAACCACTTTTAGCAGAAATGACCTTGAGAGGGGTGTGGCTGGGGACGTTCAGAGAGCAGGTGGTGCGCTGGGACAGGCAGCTGGGCTCATCCCGCTCAGAGATGTGCCCACCTGGGCCGCCATCGAAGGGCCTTTGGCTTGGGGCCCTTCTTTACGGCAGCCAAATAAGAGGGAAAGCTCCCCGATAGGCAGAGCAAGCGGAAGGAAGGGGAAAGACCGTGCCAGTTGCCCCCTGGACTATATCTCTGTGCCAGGCCCAAGGAAAAGGGTCTGTGTGTCCTGGGCTTTCGTCCTCTGGAAGGATGCGCTGATGGTCTTGTGACTAAATGGCTCACCCGGGCCTGAGGCTCTGAAGCCAACAGACCCTGTGCAGGCACTTGGCTGGATCCCAGAGCCCTTGGGGTCGTATGGGCTGCAAAGCACCACGGGGACAAGCAGGATGTCGTCGGCCAACCGCTGCCTCAGAACTGGGCTTGCTTCTCAAGGAGTTCTGTCCCCCCAAAAGCTATTGCATCAGGGTCAGGTGCTGAATTTCCGAGGGCTCAGCATTGCCATTGACCGGGGTAGACAGAATCTGGGAATGCTGGAAATCCACCCATTTTCCTGGCCAGCAGAAAGTATTTGTGATTCATTTGTATTTTAACACAACTGGGTTTTTTTTTCTCTATGAACCTCAATGGCCTGAGCCAGCGGGAGAGAGCCTTTCTAATAAAGTACATAAGAAAACTGCCAATAGACGTGCTGACACCTGATTTACCTTTTCTTGCAGCAGCCAAGGTGAACTATTACTTGAAAAATCCTCCCCAGAGCCCAAGTGATAGGTTTCAAGTCCGGTGGTGAGCTCTGGCTGCAGGCTTGCCCAGACAGGACTTGCTGTCACTGTCCAGCTCTGCATTGGCGAGGAGGGCAGGGAGGAACATTCCACCTCCCTGCTCCCTTGACACTCCCATCCATTCACCCACATTCCTTTCAAGCCAGCTGCGGGGAGCTGGAGGGAGCCAGAGCCATTCAGTCAGATGGCAGCAAGGCGGGCAGCAGAGAACATGTCCTTGCCCAGCAGAGTCAGGGGAGGACGATGCCGATCCTGCCTTCAGAGGCTTAGGGCTCCGACACTGTGACACGTCACTCTCTTCAGCGGGGGACAGACTCGGACACCAGCTGTGATTTGGCATTTCTCTATGTGCTCTGGGTCTGGGATCTGAAAGGCAGAGGGGAACTCCCTCCCTGTCCCTCAGGCCCAGGTGGATCTAAGACTCTTGACACTGGGTTTCTCGATAGGAAGTTGGCATCTCCAAGTCTTTTCTCTCAGAGCAGGGTTCTGATATTCTGCCGGGGGAGAACGTCCCACTCAAACTGTAAGGCTGTTGCCTAAGCATGTGGACCCAGACTGCCTCTGCGCTTGGAGCCAGGGTCTGGCTGAGGTGCTCCCACACTCCCAACATTCTCCGTTGGGAAAGCTAAAGAAGGTGATGCGGTCAGTTGCCCCAGAGGGAAGATAGACGCAAAGGACACACGCTGTTTTTCTTCCTTTTCTCACTGAGAAGGATCTGCAATCAGGGATATTCGGCAAAGCCCAGGGTCCCATAATCATGCTGGGCTAATTCCCATCTGGGTGAGAAGAGAGGGCCCTGAGAAGGAGTTTCAAAACCACAGCACCCAGCGATCTCCCTTTGGGGTAGATACGCAACAGAATTGAGGGCAGCGACTCAGACAGACATTTGCGCCTTAATGCTCATGGCAGCGCTATTCACAGCAGTAAAAGGTGGAAACAGCCCAAATGTCCGTATGTGTGTACGAATCGACAACCAGTGCCAGATACCTACTAGGGGTACTACTCAGCCTTCAAAAGGAAGGAAATTCTGACCCGGACTCCGATATGGATGAACTGGGAAACATTATGCTAAGTGAAATAAGCCAGGCCCAGAAGAGCAAATATAATTATAATTTGGGATGATGAAAACATTCTCGAGATGCACAGTGGAGGTGACCGCACAACACTGTGAATGTCCCAGCACCACTGAGTTGCACGCCTAAAAATGAATACAATGATCAATTTTATGCCATGTATTTTTTATATCCTATTTTTACCACAAGTTTTTTAAAAAGCTTCAAAAAAAGCAAGACAGAACGAGAGCCCCCGCAGCCCTCCAGGGCAGACTCCAGGTCCTAGCCTCACGCCCCCCTACCTGGGGCGCCCAGCCCGCAGCTCCCCCCTGGCGTGCGCACAGCCCTAACCCCAGCTCCTTCTGCTCTGTCCCCCCACTTCTAGGCCTGGGGGAGGACCCACAGAGCCCGCGGACACTGAGGCTGCTCCTGGTGGGGAAAACGGGCAGTGGGAAAAGCGCCACAGGAAACAGCATCCTGGGCAGGAGAGAGTTCGAGTCTAAAGTCAGCACACGACCGGTGACCCTGAGCCTCCAGCGGGGCAGCCGCGGCTGGGCCGGGCGGGAGCTCGAGGTGATCGACACCCCCGACATCCTGGGCCCGCGAGACTGGCCAGAGGCGGCGTCAAGGGCCATCTGCGAGGCGATGGCCTTCTCTGCGCCCGGGCCGCACGCAGTGCTGCTGGTGACGCAGCTGGGCCGCTTCACGGACGAGGACCTGCAGGCCGTGCGGCGCCTGCAGGAGGCCTTCGGGGTAGACGTGCTGGCGCACACGGTGCTGGTGTTCACGCGCAAGGAGGACCTGGAGGGCGGCTCGCTGGAGGAGTACGTGCGCGACACGGACAACCAGCACCTGGCCCAGCTGGACGCCCTGTGCGCGCGCCGCCACTGCGCCTTCAACAACGCAGCGGCCGGCGCCCAGCAGGAGGCGCAGCTGCGGGAGCTGCTGGACATGGTCAATGTGGTCCTGTGGGAGAATGAGGGCCGCCCCTACAGCTACCCGGCCTACCGGCGCTCCCCGCAGCTCAGCCCGCTTGGGGACGCGCGGGACACGCAGGTTGGGATCGGGCAGGGCTCTGAGGGGGCGCCCCTGCAGGAGGCCCTGCTGGAGGGACTGTGCCAATTCCAGAAGGAATTCGAGAAGGCTCACAGACACCTGCTGAAGAGGACGCCCATTTGAGCTGGCGCTGGACCTCAGTCCCTGGAGCCTGCTGCCATCCTGCCCCTTGGGCTCTCCGTCCCTGGGGGTCCCTGGCCTTCCCGGGCTCCTGGGGGTGTCTGATGCGGCGAGAGGCGGGTACGGTCCCCAGTTCCCAACTCACGCCCCAGGGCCCTCATTCCCTTCTGGGGAGCCTGCAAAGGAAGCAGTTGAATGACTTAAACGCTGCGGGGAGTAGCCTGCCTCATTGACAGGGAGACATCTGCAACACAGGGGTGTCTTTTTGGAGGGCTGTTCCTACAGACAGGGTCCCTAAGAAGTCACCTGGGATTGGAGAAGCAGGCAGGATGGGGGTCTGGCTCTGGCCATCTGACTGCATAAGGACACGATGTGCCTCAGGTGCCCTTCAGCTGCTTTGGGGTTCTATTGCTTCTGGGGAGTCTGACCAACTGACGGAAACAGAATAGGAGCAGACCGGGGGGGGGGGGGGGACAAAAGCCTCCCAATAGCTCCTCTTTTCCTTTCTTCGAGCTGTGCACCAGAGGGTCTCTAGCTACCTTCTCCTGGGGCAGGTGGGAAATGGAGGTCGGGGAGATAGTGTTGGAGGGCAATCAGAAATCAGAGGACACAGCCTTGGGTCTGTCTGGACACTTGTCCTCTGGTGGGAGATTCTCTGCTATCAGATGCCCATGGACTGCAGTCTCCCAGTGTAGACACCATGACACCCACGTTCCCTAGACTCAATGGACTCCTAAGAAGGCTTGAGCATTTCTTCTGCTAGGAGATTCAGAAAAGTGTCTCAAGGCACGACAGAGACTTATTTTGAGTGCATACGTAAGACAGCCCTTGTGGGTGTGCCTGGGTGGCTCAGAGGGTTAAGCGGCTGCCTTCAGCTCAGGTCATGATCCGGGGTTCCTGGGATTGAGCCCTGCATGGGGCTCCCTGCTCAGCAGGGAGTCTGCTCCTCCCTCTCCCTCCCCTCACTGGTGTTCTCTCGCTATCCCTGTCTCCTCTCTCTCAAATAAATAAAAAATCTCAAAAATAAAAGATACTCCTTGTGCCAGAGCCATTTATTAAATATGCCCATTTCCCAGTGAACTGAAACACAACATTTATCATATAAGAAACTTTCATATTCCCAAAGACCTAGGGCAGGATTTTCAATTCCATTTTTGTCCTCTACTTTTTTCCTTTGTTATGAATACACTGTCGATTTGATTACAGAGGCTTTGAGTGCAGTATGGCACACCCGATTTCCTCCTCAGTCTACATTTTTGTATTTCCTTTGTTCTTCTCAGACATTCATTCTTCTACGTGAGAGTTAAATCACTAGTGCAATCATCAGGAAAGAACCTATGGGCATTCCAGGTGCAATTGTCTTCCATCAGGTTTGGAAGAATTGGTCACCACTTCAATGGTAAATGGATCAAGACCGTCATACTTCCAAGTGAATAGACTCCCAGCATCAGAGCTATTGAGTAAAAACTAAAATCAATTGCTATTCCATCAGAAGATTAATTTCTTTAATTTAAGTGTTCTTCTTTTAACTGTTGGCTTAGTTATATTTCATAACAGAAAATATAAGCATTGACCAAATGACAGCCTTTCAGTGACTCTAAATGGCAAGTCACTCAAAGCATGTCAAGTCCTAAAGGGATTGGTTTTAATTGTATCCAATACAGTGGGGTTTTTTCTCCTGTATGATTAAAAATCAGGGGAGAAAACTCCCACCACATTTCAGGAGGAGAGAGAGATGTTCCGCCACCGTCACTCCCCGGGCCTCACAGACTGGGGAAGGCATGTGTGGGTATGTTCTGGAAACTCCAGTCTACGTACCAAGAAGAAAAAAGTGATGTGGGTGGAGGTGGGGGTGGGCTGAGGACAGAGGGTTTTCTTGGCCAAGGCTATGAAAATAGCCACCTTTAGAATTTGTGCCTTTCTAGAAACATCTCTACAATAGAGCAAAGCATGAAAGATGGAGATTTGGGCCACTAAAAGATCTCAGTGCCTACAAGCTTGTTTCCTCCCTGGTGGGTCAGAGCAGCTGTTTAAAGACTCAGAGGAGGTTTCCAGCTCCCACTGCTCCTGTAATAACACTTGATAAACTATGTAGAAAATACAAAATAATAATAATTTTACAACAATTGTTCGAAGGCCCTGGGAAGTGACCAAATGCAGGCAGGCACTGTAGGGAACTGTCATCCCCAAAAGGTCCAGGAGACATGTTTTCTGGAAGCCTGAAAGAGATGTCACAGACGTCAGCAGTTGCCCATGGCAGCAAAGACACAATCCGAGGTTCTAGTTCATCAAACATTCCACTGAAATACTGAGAGGGTCATACTTTAGGTGTAAAAACCGTATCGGGACAAACGGATTTGCCCCAGTGAAGAACAAGGTTGACGTGATCCCTTGCTGGTGATGCCTAACGCCAAGCTTTCCCAAAGCCACAGTGATCTGCGGGCAGTTGAAGTGCCTGCTAAAACAAGCTCACTATTCTTCAGAAGATAGTAAGATCCTGAGTCTCTACAACATATTACCTACAATAGCCTATCAATTATTAAAACTTCTTCTTTTCTAACGTAAGGATAGAAAGCTATGAAATGTCCCTCTAGGGGCGCCTGCGTGGCGCATTCAGTTAAGTGGCTGACTCTTGATTACAACCCGGGTCATGGTCTTGGCATCGGTGGGGAGTCCGCTTGAGATTCTTTCTCTCCCTCTCCCTCTGCCCTTCCCCCTCCTCTCTAAAATAAATAAATACATCTTTAAAAGAAAAGAGATTTTCCTCTACACATGTCTGTCTATGTCTCACAAATTTCTGTATATTGTTTACACTATCATTCAGCTTAGAATATTTTGTATATTCTTTGTGATGTCTTCTCTCATTCGTGGATTATTTAGAAGTATGTGTTTGGTTTCCAAATATTTGACTATTTCCTAGAAATTACAGTATTCAGTATGGTAACCACTAGCCACATGTGGCTATCGAGCACTTAGAATGTAGTTGGGACCCCTAAGAAAGGGAGGTCTAAATCCTTATTTAATTATAATTAGTCTTAATTTAAATTTTAAAACGGAAGCAGTGTGAAATATTTCACCATGAAACACAGCTTTGTTGTTTAGGTAGACGTGAGTTTCCCTCCCATCACACGTTAGTGCTGATGCAATGCCGATGTTGGCCATACGCACTGTTTCTAGGGTTCCACGTAAACCCATCATTGAGCTGGTCATGTCAATAGATTGATTCTGTTTGAATAATCTCTCTTCACTGATGCAATTCTTTCCTGTGAATACTCGCTATAGACAGGAGGAGTCACAGTCCCACCAATCTACATCATACTTGGCAATTCAACTTAAAGACTGAGTATTATTTCATTCATAGTATAACTAAACTAACTTTTAGCTTAAAAACAAATATGGACAAATTTTGAACTTGAAAATGAATGCAGGGCACCTGGATGGCTCAAGTCGTGGTCTCACGGTCCGGAAATAGAGCTGAGCACGGAATCTGCTTGGGATTCTCTCTCGTCTTCCTCTGCCTCTCCCGCTGCTCGTGCCCTCGCTCTAAAGAAACAAAATATTTTACAAAATGAATGCAGCACACCGAAGCAGAACAAATGGAGATGACTGGGCAAGCGCCATGACAGGAACAGGGAGACAGAAAGGACTAGAAGAAAATATGTTACAAAATTCGTGACCAGTAGCATTTGCAATTTGCTGCAGTCCCGCACAGCCAGAAACAAAAGTGCTTAGAGACGTTCTAGGCATACACATAGGAATTTTGATAAAATGTTTTCTCTCAACGATCAACAACAAAATTGATAGAACTAGGAACTGGAGCCAGAATTAAATGTCCAACAAAACAGTTGTAAACAAGTTTTAGCAGGATCTGAGCTTGTAACTACTTCAAAGCGGCTCGGATTATTGCACAAAAAAGAACAACACTTTCAGTTGGAGAGAGAGTCAAAAAAATGACTACTGTGGTTATGAAAAATTTTGCTGGATATTTTCAGAAAAGCCTAAGAACCTTAAATTATCAAAATATGGAAGACCTACTAAGTCACCAAACAATTGCCCATAGAAGACAAGACCGGTTGACTAATATCAAAGATTAATTGATTTGAAATTGGAAAAGCTGCAGGTATTTTTCTTTAGGGCTATAGGAGAGGTGTGACAGAAGACACTGTCCAAATAGTATTTTGAGTGTGTCTTAACATATTCCCAAATCTATGAAGAGATGCTGCAAATTTGGGGCAAAAAATCAGATTAGTGGTATGGATATTTCAAACTCTTTTAAGCCTGTAAGATGAGAATTTTAATAGGTATTTGGCATGAACGTCCTGTGACGGACGCACCTGCACGAGACACGAGACACGAGACATGAGACACGAGACACGAGACACGAGACGTTTCAGGCTGTGCACCCCAGAACTGCAGCTCGTGATCTTTTCCACCCCCGCATCCTGACTTCATTTGGCTTCGATCGTTTCCAGAAATGTTTCCGCTCCCACCACTTATACAGAGTATTGGATTAGGAAAACTGAAGTCAATCTAGGAAATGACAGGCTTGCCCAAGCCTGGGAGGGCTTGGAACGCAGGGGTCTGGGAAGCGAACTCGGGTGCCGAACCAGGCGGTTCTCAGGGCCATCAGCAGCGAAGCACAAATGCTGTGCGTTTGCAAAGGCTTCCTTCTCATCCGTGCTCCAAATCTCGAGAGAGTGCCTCTCATTGGTAGACTCTAACCAGGACCCACGGGAGAACGGATGATAGGGAGCGTCCTTCTAGGCTCCTTCCTGTGACGCAGAGAAGGCACGCTCGGGGCGAAGCCGAGGTGCCGCAGTGACAAGAGGGGATTCACCACCCTGCATAATTCGTATGTAGAGACTCAGCTTCTATCCAAGCTTATGGAAACATTTCCTATCTCATCCAAGGCATGGAATAAGAGTCACACCTGTTTTCATGACCTCAGGGTCCTGAGATGAGCCCTAGGTTGGGCTCCACACTGGGCATGGAGCCTGCTTATGATTCTCCCTCCGCCTCTGCCCCTCCCCGACACACGGTCCAGGGCTTTCTCCCTCTCTCTCTCTCTAACACAAAACCAAGCAGTTACGTGCGTCTCAGTATGCTGTCACATGCTGCCACAGGAGTGGGTGCCAGCAGACCTCCTTGCTCTCGCCTGCGCACCAAACTCCCTGCAGCCCTCAGGCACTCGCTGAATAGTTTCTCACTTTGCACCTTGGAGGTTTCATGAAACTTGGCTTGAGATACATTCCCACCGCACAGAAAGTCCAAAATCTTTCATGCTCTTTTTGAGAATGTTCTGGGCCCACTACCTCAGGCTTCCCTGTACTCTCTGTTGTATGTACTGTCCTATCTTACCCATTTCATGCAGACTTGAAATTCAGTTCCTTAACTGGATTCCACAGTAGCAACATCTACTAAGCAGTTTGTGATCTTCTGGAAAGTCACGGGTGAGGTCCCACAGGCAGGATGGACATCACCGCACCAAGCTGACCCTCCTCCTTCTGGCTCAGGGGAGGAAGCGCCTGTCCCTCTACCACTCAGGAAGGAGCCGCTCTGCAGCCAGCACTTCATTCGTTACCTCCTCGTGAAAGGCAGGCTGATCTGCTTCAGACTGTGAGAAAGTTAGGAGAACCTGACATCCATTTGATCACTTTTCAATTATTTTCATTTTTCAAGACAGGAAACAGACGGTACTCTCTCCCTTTCAGCCTGTGGAGACCAGACATGACCCGCACTTTTGGTTCCTCGTTCCATCCTCTATGCGCACCAGGGAAGCTCTCTTTCTGGCAGGTCCAGCTGAGTCATCTCAGACCGTAACTCTTTGGTTGTCAGATGGCCCCGTTAGGTGCAAGCAGCTCTCTTCCATTCAGGGAGAGGAAGGAAGACTTCTAACGTTGGATTCTGGTCCCTGCTATGGTCTCCAGTTCTCTTGACTAGGGAGTCCCAGACAGTTGGTAGAAATATGGTATTTTGCCCTATTTGATTTCGTTCTCTGTGTGTGTGCTTTTCCATCAGAATCTTGGAAAGGAGGAGTCTTTGGTGCCCCGAATCTAGCTGGTGACGTTTGGAACGAGGGAAATGCCTTGAACATGATTGAAGTACTTTGCCTTTTTCCCATTCAAGCACAGAATCTTTGCTCCGGGGCAGGCTCTCTCAAAGTTTGGTCCCAGGCCAGCAGCATTAGCGGCACCTGGGAGCATGTCCGGAACGCAGTTTCTCAGGCTCCATTCCGCGCCTACTGAATCAGAAACGTTGTACTTTAGCAAGCCTTCCCGGTGGCTCTGTTGCATGTGAATGCTTCACAAAAGAGAAAAACCTGAAGAATCAGCTTCTAACAGTAAAAAATAGTAATAGGGCTTTGTTAAAAGATAGTGACCTTGTAATCCAAGGTGTTTCTTTAGAACAGATTGTCTATATTCTATCACTTCTCCAATTTCCATGACAAGATCCAGGTCTCATTTGCTGGGCAATAACATTTTATACAGTAGATGTCCAGATAATTCGAGTTGGGAATACTCCATCGTCTTACAGAGAAAGAAAACAGAGAGGAAGAAAGGAGAGTAAGCAATGAGATGTATGTCCCAAATTCCACATCTCTGGGTTCAGGAAGCAAGAAGTATATTGGATAATTGAGCTCCAGTCATTTCTTGAGCTGTGGTCTAGGGGGTACCCATGGCGGGGGGGAGGGGGAAGCCTTTTAAACATGGGTGTCACCCTATGTAGTTCTTGCTTCACAGCTAGAAATATCTTTAGTTTCTACCTGGTTTTGGTGGCCCCCAGTGCCTTCCAGTATTTGATTCTTAATAGTTGATCCGAAGTTTATCTGTAAGATGTTTAGTCTGCTATAAACCTCTCTTATTTTTGGAACTAGACTCAGGCTCTAAGGTTTTAATTTCTTGTCCTTTCCTTAGCTCATGGGTAGAATGAATAAGAGTTGAGAATTACATGAAAATTTGGTTGGAAGATTGTCAGGGGAATTCCCGTGAGGGTGAGAACGAGGTGGCTGTGCAGCGAGGTGTAGACAGATTCAGCCACGCGACACATGACGTACTTTCTTCCTCATGAGTGTGTTGTCCCCTTGCCCTTCTTCCTTACCAATGAAACTACAGCTGTGCCTATGAAAGTGATGTGTCGGAGCACCTGGGTGGCTCAGTCAGTTGAGTGTCTGACTTCATTGCAAGTCATGATCCCGGGGTCCTGGGATTGGGTCCCCAAGTGGGCTCTGTGCTCCACTGGGAGTCTGCTTCTCCCTCTCCCCCAGCCCCCCCCCTCCCCGCTGCTGTTCTCTCTGGCTCTCTCTCAAATAAATAAATAAAATCTCTAGTTAAAAAAAATAAAAGTCATGTGTCAGGTGATGTGCTAAATTGCACAATGTTTCATGAAGCTGTGGAAACCACATGACCAAGAGATAGAAGCAGAAGTCCTGTGGGGATTTCTGGGTTTGCTTTGCTTCTATAATACAAGTAACATCCTGTCTTCCTTATTGTTTCTATCTTCTTTCCATCTGTCAGTCAGATCTTTCCATCTGTCAGTCAGACATGAGGCTGAAGGTGAAGCAGTCGTCTTGCTACTTGGAGACAAAAGTTACTTGCAAAGGATGCTGGAGAAGGGAAGGAGACAAAAATCAAGTTTTCAAGTTCATTGGAGAGGTACATCACCACCTGTTGTGTCAAATTTGAACCCTTTGTTTGTTAAGCCACTCAGGGGAAGTTTCTCTGATGTGCAGCCCAACACACTCCAGCTGATATTCCAGGACTGAATGAGAGTCACTGCCAGACCAGCCGCAGAGAATTTGAGACCAGCAGGAGCCGAAGTGTGGTGAAGCCAGCCAAGGGACCCCCCAGAGGGCACTGCCAGAACTGAGAAATTAACTCTGGGTTGCACCAGCTTGGGGACTCCCTGTTGGGTACCAGCAGGATTTCAAAGACCTGAGGTATGGGGGACATCATCTAACAACTAGAGGAGACCGGTGAGGACTGGGACCCCATCATTCTCAACAAACTCCAATGTCACATAGGCATCTATCCCCCACTGAAGGAGAGGAACATGGTGGCTGGGGGGATAGCTGTTGGAGTCACCTACATAGAGAGACTGAACACTGTGGAAAGGGCCTCTTTAACAGATCAGATTGGACTGCTTGAAACAAGATTAAACATTTAGTTATAGTTTTTCCCTGGAAGTAATGGATAGGAGCTACGAAAGACTCGAAAAATTAAAATTTTCACATTTTCTCTTTATATTAAATGTAGTCTAGGTTTAATTTTGCTATATAAGCTGTTTCCAGTTCAATCCACCTTACTCCACAAGAACCAATTGACTTAAAGTTTTAGGGGACTCAATTCCATGAGCTTGCTCCAAGCATCTTTCCTACAAAAGCAAGTCGTAACTCAAGGGGAAATTACAAATAGACTTAAAATTTCCCTATCTCATGTCCTTTCCCACAAATCTATATCAGAGATACAATGCTAAGGAAAATGTGCACACTGGGGCTCCTGGGTGGCACAGCTGGTTAAGCAATTGCCTCCTAATTTTATCTCAGGTCAGGATCTCAGGGTCGTGAGATCAAGCCCCGCGTCAGGCTCCACGCTCAGTGGGGAGTCGGCTTCTCCCTCTCCCTCTGACCCCACCCCACTTGTGCTGTCTCTCAAATAAATGAATATATATATATTATATATATATTATATATATATGATGAGATGAGAGAAAGAAAATGTACTGCCCTAAGAATTCTTCAATAAAAATAATGGAAATAAATCCATTCAGTTCCCCCCTCAAGAGAAAACTAGAAAAGTACAATGAAGTAAACCAAAGGAAAGCACAAATATGGAAATAATAAGGATAAAAGCAAGAGTTGATGTAGTACAGAATACAAAACACTAGTTAACACATTAACATTCTTGTTTGTTGAAAAACGTTAAACTACTTTTTCAAGAAAAAAAGTGAAAGGGGCACAAATACAATTTTCAAAATGATAGGAGGTGATGACCCCCTGAATTAGAGGCAATTTTTAAAATTTAAGACCTCTTTGCAAATAAATGTGACGACCTAGAAGAAATGGATAATTTCCTAGAGAAATACAGATCACCAAACTGTCTCCACCAGAGAGATAAAGTTGAAATAGACCAATTTACGTGGAAAAGATAGAGAAAGCCTTTCAGGAACTGCGCTAAACAGTAGCACAAGGGCCAGGTGGTTTGGCGTGGAAATTCTTCTAAACCTTCAACATCCAGATAGTCCATGTGTGCTTTAAATTGTTCCCGAATATTGGAAATGAAGGGGAATGTCCATAATTGCTTTGTAAAAGAAGTACAGAATTGATACCTAAGCCTGACAAATGCTGTACAAAAGGATAAAAGTATAAACTGATATCTCTCATGAGTACCCATACAAAAATACTAAGTAAAATATTAGCAAATTGGCTCCAGCACCACATTGTCAAATGGGATACATCCTGACCAAATAGGATTTAAAACAGAAATGAAAAATTGGTTTGTTAGTAGAAAATCTATTAATACCATTCGCCTTATTAATAGATGGAAGGAAAAAGAATCATAAGGTTATTCCCAGAGGTGATTTTTGAAAGCCTTTCCCAAAATTTATTAGCTATTCATGATAAGTAATAGAATAGCTATTCACTCAAGAATGAAGTGGCTGGCGAACACTTGCTGAGAATGACACACACTCAAATGATAGACTACTATTGCTGAGCGTCTCACTTACTTCCCTGGGAATCACTGAAGACACATCGGGAACCAAGCAAGTGTGTCCACCCACTACCGTTCAGTGCCCTGATGGAGGTTTTAGCCAACGCAATGAGAGGAGAGAAATCAATTAGGAATGTAAGACTAAGTACGGAAGAAGTGACAAAGTGTGGTGCATCCATCAGGTGGACTCCTAGTCGGCAATAAAAGAGGACAAGCTCCGGACACACACCACCTGGATGATTCTCAGAATCTTTATGCTAAGTGAGTGAAGCCAGTCTCCAAAGGGACTATGTTTTACTTATGTCTAGATTCTCCGTGTTTTCTTATGGTATAAAGTCTACCCCGAAGTCAAACAATCTATGATGTTAATGCATGGATGACTAGATATAAACTCCTAAAACCCAAGAGACAGGAATGTGCCACATGTCTCATTCTCCTATTGCACGAACCACAATGGTAGTATTTATCAAGGACCTTCTATCTGCCTTCTGTCCTGAGAGACAAATGGGCAACACTGCTCTAGGGTACTTCACATGGGCCTCCCATCTCCTTAACCTGTATTTCCTTTTTCTTAGGAGGTAGATGTGGCTTGATTAACTATTTGCTTACAGAAGGTCATAACAACAGGATGTTAAATTCAGAATGGAATTTTGGCTGAAACTCCAATGATAAAAACAGTAGATTCAAAGTGCACCCACGTTCTACAGAGTGAAATCAAATCTGTCTCACTCTGAGTGACGATTTCAGAAGGAATCATAAGCTTCTTTGCCTTGCGCTTCTCTTATCCCAAGCCATTGCTACCTTTGATTAAATGTACAATCCAGGGGCACCTGGATGGCTCAGTGGATTAAGTGTCTGCCTTCGGCTCAGGTCATGATCCCAGGGGCCTGGGATGGAGCCCCCACATTGGGCTCCCTGCTCAATGGGGAATCTGCTTTCCCTCGCCTTCTGCCCCTCCCCCTCCACTTGAGCTCTAGCTCTCACGTTCTCTCTCTCTCTCTCAAATAAATAAATAAAATATTTTATCTTAATGTACAGTCTAAACTCACATGTGTTTTAGGAAAATAAAAAAGAGCTACATGTCCCTTGGGGCAAAATGGCATGGAGCATGGAGAAGCCAATTTCAAGATGGCAGAGCAAGGAGAGTTGGCATAAATCACGTATGACCACCAGGAACATGGAAATGTGCTTTGGGAAACCCTGGAAATGATTGGGTGAGAAGTACCCAGTAGAAAAGGGATAGAGACACCTCCTACAGTTATCCATATCTTAAAGGGGAATTTTTGCTCCGGGAAAACCAGAAAGGTCTCTGAAACCTTGGTTACACATGATTCGTATCAGCTCAGAATGAATGAATCCAAGGAGAATGTAGTGTTTCCCAGGCAGAGGGCTTGAGAATGTGGCTGGAATCTTCCAGGAAAAAGGAGGAGAGACGTCTTGAGGGTTGACCAAGACTAGCTCCCAAATCATCTTGGACTTTTACCCAAAAAGTGAAACTCACCCCTGTGTTCTTAGAAGAAGGAGCAATGGTATTTTTCAAGAAAAGGTGGACTCCAATTCCGTACAAGTATGAGAGAACAGAAAAGTTTTATTATAATAACAATAAGCAAGCAATTCAACTGGGCAGGGGCCTTCGTGTGCAGATGACCTGCAAAGCAGCGAGTAATCCAGGTGTGGTAGCAACAGTTAGTTTCACGAGAAAAGGAGAGAACTGGTTATTCAGCAAGTATTTTGCATTGAATTTGGTCAAAGAGCTGCTGTAGATACTCTGAACACAGCAAACATTGTTCCCTTTTGTGTTGAATTTCTCTCTGTCATCCGCTCTTTCTGGCATTTCACTTAGTTGAGTTCTGAGAGCTCTGTTTTCCAGACAACTCTTTGTTCTTCAATGGACAGACAACAAGGAACAATTTGAGTCCTTCTGTAGAACTGTAATGAAACAAATTTCCAATCATCTGGAAAGAATTCTATAGGCATCTCCATCTATAGATTACTCAACACAAGGAACCGATCTTTCTAACAAACCCTACAGGTAAAGTGATCCCTCTGTCCTAAAGGCAAAAATAAGGGAGTAGAAGTCACAGAGGGAGATGATCCAGCAATCTAGAAAGAATCTAGAGGATAAACTTTTACTAGGGAACAGTAGAGAAAGTTTGGGGTCATCTTCTTTGAAGCGTTCACAAGGTAGAGAGCATCGATACTTTCTGCTTTGGAGTTCCACAGATTGACAATTTGTCCCTCCCCTGTTAAGGCAATCAAACCCCTACGGGTGCTAACAGTGAACTTTCTCACATCCCTTCGTCGGGAGAGCCTGGGAGACACAGCTGAGTGCACTCGCTTTGGGGAATGAGTTGTGGGGGCAGGACCACCAGAAAACACGCGGGAAATAAAGAGATTATTGGGTTCCGTTTAGTCGTCCTGAAACAGACATGAGAAAACAAAACAAGCCATCCTCACTGCTTTCATGATTAAGTCAAGCATCCCACTTTTATTCTCAACTTCATGTCTGGCATTTCGCTGCTTTAGAGCATAGAGAGCCTCCTTCTCTGCCAGTTCTCGCTCCATTTCCTCCTTTCGTTTCTGCTGCTCCAGTTTATCCTCCAGCTTTCTCATTTTCTCTTCGAACTCCTCTCTGATCTGTGCTGTCTGTCTCTCTAGCTCTGCTCTGTAAAATTCTTGTGTCACTTGGACTTGTTTCTGAATCTCCTCTTCGGCCCTTTGGTACATTTTATTGGTGTAGCATCCTCCTTTGTTCTCCACCACCACGCGCTGGACCAGGGACAGCAGCTGCGTTCTCTGGGCCTCCTGCTCAGCTCCTTCTGCCCGATTGTTGAACACGCAGTAGCGATCCCCGAACTCATCCACCAGCTCTCGGATGCCATCTGGAGCGTCCTCTAAGAATGTATCGAAACTCATGCCTTCCAACTCATCTTTGCGGGTGAATAAGAGAATCATATATCTCTTGGCTCGGGATCCAAACACTTGCAGAATCTTCTCCGTGGCCTTCTGGTCTTCCTGCGTGTACCTGCCCAGCGGGACCACCAGGAGCAGAGCGTGAGGCCCCGGGGAGGTCAGGAGGACACAGCGAGCGATCTCCTTCTTCGTGTCAGCATCCTGTACCTCGGTGTCGAAAATGCCAGGTGTATCCACGACGACAAATTCTCTCCCATGCCAACTGCTGCTCCCTTTCTTACAGACCTTGGTGACCGATTTTGCTGCCAGGCTGGAAACAAACACTTTCTCCCCAAGGATGCTGTTGCCCGTTGCGCTTTTTCCTGCTCCAGTCTTACCCACCAAGACAAGTCTCAGTTGGGAATCTCTGCAGTCTTGGGTTCCAAGCCCTGGGACACGAGAAAACAAAAGCCAGGGCATTAGGATGGACGTCTGGCTGTTTCCCCCGCGGGGCTCCTGCTCCCCTCACAGGCTTCTCCTCCACTGCCCTAGGCTCGCCTCCCGTGAGTGACCTCTGCACTCCCAGCAGCGCTACAGAAGACCCTTCTAGAGAAGCCTGTGGAACGGCTACAGAAAGCCTGATGTTCCTCCTGCAGCACTTGGGGAAGGCCCAAGGACTTTCCAGGATTCCGTGGAGCTTCTTGCTCTTAACCTTTTGTAGCCAAGTAGCCCACAGAAGAGGAAACAAAATAGTTCAAGAGGAGAATTCTGAGCTGCTGTGGGTCGCTGCTCCTCATAAGAGCAATGCAGGAAGTAACTCGAAATCGGACTTTGGGACATCTCCGCGGGAGGTCCTGCCCCAGTTTGTATTCAAAGTGGAGCTTTTCTTCTTCCCATGAAGAAGCCAGGTTCTACATGGTTCTACATGGGTTCTACAACCCATCCCCGGCCTCGCAGGGAACGAAAGGGATGCCTGGGCAGAAAGACAAAGCTCCCCGTTCTAGTTCCTGTGTGGGACCAACCTGTCAGGGACTGTGACCAGAGACAGGTAAAAATTCCTCCATTTGAAGTTAAAGACCTTAGGGGCACCTGGCGGGCTCAGTCACTAAGCTCCTGCCTTTGACTCCGGTCTTGATCCCAGGGTCCTGTGATTGAGCCCCGCATCAGAGGCTCAATCAATCCCTGCTTCTCCCTCTCCCACTAACTCCTGCCTTTCTCCCTCTCTAGCTGTCTCTCTCTCTGTCAAATAAATAAGTAAAATCTTAACGAAAAAATAAAGTTAAAGACCTTAGCTTCGAATCTAGTGACATTTTTTACATTGGAAATTAATACATTAAAGAATGATAGCCAGAAAATATGGACAGTTAGCTGAAGTGGCTATAAAATCCCTTGATAAATAAAAAATGAAAGAAAAAAAAAACCCATGAAGTTAGTGCTGGTGGAGTTATCCTTTCTTCGTTCCCCTAGATGAAGCGCATTCTCCTTCCTGGGAAAGCGGACAGCTAATCCCAGCACAGCACAGCCTAGCGATAGAAACTGCTCTCAGAATAACTGTGCCTTGAGTGAAACACCAAATCGTCCATACAGCACTTCGACACTTGTCTTCAGTAATTCTCTGCATATCTCCTTACTGTGTCTGTAGGGTCCTGGGCTTCAGGATTTGTTAAGCACAGACCCGGGAGCCCAGGGACAGAAGGCAAGGGGCAATCCCTTTTGGGTGCCTGATTCTCAGAGAAGGCAGACCCTGCTGGCCCGGCTCTGGAGTGAGGCTGGTTCCTGCATGAGGAATCCTGTATTACAACCAATCATTGCGGCGTCAAGGTGAAGCATACGTTACCACACTCACAATTACAGACACCATTATAAACTCCATTTTATTTCTCAGAAAGAGTATCACCATTTACCCAGCTCCCCAGACCAAATGTCTAGGTATTGTTCTTTTTTTTTCTTATTACTATGTTACGTTCGTCACCATACAGTACATCCCTAGCTTTTGATGTCGTGTTCCATGATTCCTTGTTTGCATATAACACCCAGTGCTCCATGCAATACGTGGCCTCCTTAATACCCATCACCGGCCTAGGCCATCCTCCCACCCACCTCCCCTCTAAAACCTTCAGTTTGTTTTCCAGAGTCCTTAGTCTCTCATGGTGCTTCTCACCCTCTGTTCCCCCCCCTTCTTTTTCCCTTCCTTCTCCTAATGTTCTCCCTGCTATTCCTTATGTTCCACAAATAAGTGAAACCATATGATAATTGTCTTTCTCTGCTTGACTTATTTCACTGAGCATAATCTCCTCCAGTCCCATCCATGTTGCTCAGAAAGTTAAAAATTGAGGTACCCTATGATCCAGCAATTGCACTACTGGGCATTTACCCCAAAGATACAGATGTAGTGAAAAGAAGGGCCATTCACCCCAATGTTCATAGCAGCAATGTCCACAATAGGCATTGCTCTTGATTCTTCTCTTTCCTTTCCTTTCCCCATCCAGCCCATCAGCGAGCTCTCCTGGCTCCACCTGCAAATCTGTCTGCTTCTCTCCACCGTGAAGCCCAGCACACTAGCTCAAGATACCATCGGCATCCATGCCTCCGGAGGAGGCTCCCAGCTGGTCTCTCTGCTTCCATGTTGTCCCCTTCTGTCAACTCTGTAAACTGGAATATTCTTTCAAAAATATCAGAGGAGAGATATTGCAGAATGCCCAACTCTGGCTTCCATAAAACTTGGAGGTATCATCCCATCGCCTTCTGAGCATTAGCAAACCATCCCTGATGCAAGTTTCCCACATCTGGTCACCAAAATCCTGGGGTGAGAGAAGTACATTTCCAGAAACCGAGAACACTGAATACAGGATGGTGAGGATTAGCTAAGGAAAAACGTGGATGGGAGTTCAGATGATTATTCAGTTAGCAGGACAGTGGAGGGCTCCAACCTGGGGACATCCCTAGGGCATCTGTAGGCCTAGAGAGAGGGAGCAGCAACTCAGGGGACAGACACAGAAAGGCCCTTTAGCAGGAGAAAGTGCAGGGGGTCCAGAGGAAGTAAATGGAGAGGAAATCAGATATGGGGGTGAGATATTTTGCTCCAGCGGGGATGAGGGCTGGCTGCCAGCACGGGACAACTCCCCTGCTAGCTGTCCTCCCCCAGCACCCCCCCCCCCACACACAGGGACCAATCCCAGCCCCCAACATCCTCTCACCAAGGCTGCTCCCAGCTTCGCTCAGGCTGGAGCACTTCAGGGCTGCCATTGTAGCAGGAACTGCTGCACAGAAAGAGACACAACTAGTCATCTTAGGGAATCGGAAAGTAAGTGGAAACCTCCCCTGGCCAGCAGTTGTTTTCTTCTGTAAACTTGCTGCTTGCAAGTTTCCCCTCCCGTATTTCCCAAAGCTTCTCCACGATCCAGATTGTCTCATCGTCAGCTTCTTCCTTTTCTCTACACAAACAAATGCTTGGAGGGCTTGGTTGGTACTGCTTCTGGGCGTCCTTCCCCAGCAATCCTAAGGATTTAAACACAGACCCTTCCACCCCCTTAGGAAGCCAGTGTGCCGAAACAATGCATTCCTTGCTAAAAATTCCTTTCTTCTTTCTTAATGTCCTCTCTCTGCCTTTATATCTTTCTTTTGGGTGGTTCAGTGGTGGGTCCCCTCTATTTGCAGGATGGGATGCTGCCTGACTCATGAATCCTCAATGAAACCAACTGGATCTTCAAATTTACTTGGCTGAATTTTGTTTCCTAACAAAGAACTCTTACTGGAGCAGACTTTGCCTAGGACAGGCTGAAAATACGAGTTGTTAAGGACAGGCTCCTCTGAGAAGAAGCCAGCCCAAAACATTTAAAACATTATTAGAGAGACAGACACTCCCTCTGTAGGAAGAGTTATTTCTTTATCCCTTAAGGATAGGGAGTAGGAAACAGCTTCTTGTAAACTGAGAAGAGAAATCACAGAATTTTTTTAAAGTCAGCTTTGGCCACAAACTTGGTGTTGGTGATGGGGGTTAGGGAGTAGGTAGGATAGCAGAAATAGGAAAACAAAAGGGTTTTGGGTGTTTCTTAAGGTCCTTGTTCCAGCATGGGGGCTCTCTCTCTCTCTCTTTTTAAAGATCTTATTTAAGTGAGTTGGGGGAGGTGCAGAGGGGGAGGGAGAGAGAATCTTAAGCAGGTTTCACACCCAGCACGGATCCTGATATAAGGCCGGGTCTCAGGACCCTGAGATCTTGACCTGAGCCCAAGTCAAGAGTCATACACTCAACAGACTGAGCCACCAAGGTGCCCCTGGGCTCTCTCTTCATTCTGCAATGCTGTGGAGTTTATCCCAATTCAGATGTAAAAACAGAGGACTGCACTTCTGTGGTCCTGACCCTGGGTGGCTGAGCTCTCCTACTTCTGAAGAACAAACATCCAGGGCCCTGGGTGGCTCAGTCAGTAAGTGGCTGACTCTTGATTTCGGCTCAGGTCATGAACTCAGAGCCCTGTCGGGCTCTACACCCAACATGGAGCCTGTTTAAGGTTCTCTTCATTCTCTCTCTCCCTCTGTCCCTACCTGCCCCCACTCCTTCTCCGAGAAACAATAGACAAAACCAAACAGAAACAAAACCTAAAAGCAAAACAAGCACCCATCGGTGCCCAGCTCCCCCTCAACTGCCAAGAGTCCCCTGAGGGTGAGCGGACAGCTCCCTCATCCCACCTCCTAAAGGTTACCTTTCCCCAGTTCTGAGGCCCAGAAAGGGGCTGTCCCTCAGGAGGCAGGTCTGAGCAGGCAGCTGGCTGGCTCTCAGAGCCCCTGGTCCTGACCTGGGTGCTGGCTTTGGGGCAGCAGACAGGGAGCTGTACTTCTTACATTTCCCTCGGCTTCCCACAGAACTAATCTGTCTGCTCACCCAACCCTCTCCCTGAATGTTTTAAGTTGGTTGATGCCTTCTCTAAACAGTGAAAGGAATAATTCATTGTTACAAATACCCTCTGGACAGCAATCCCTGAAAGATGCATTGATTTGTAGGGCTCGGCCTTCAAAACAGATTATAGGGGCGCCTGGGTGGCTCAGTCGGTTAAGCAGCTGCCTTCGGCTCAGGTCATGATCTGGGGTCCTCGGATCCAGCCCCACATCTGGCTCCCTGCTCAGCTGGGAACCTGCTTCTCGCTATTTCTGCCCCTCCGCCTCATTGGTCCTCTCTCACAAGTGCACATGAGCCCGCTCTCTCTCTCCCTTAAGTCAATAATTAAGATCTTAAAAAAAAAAAAAAACAGATTACAGCCTAACATCATCAAATACAGGAATCAGGAACCAACAAGAAATATAACATCGGAGAACTAGTATGCTGGTAGGTTTAAGATATACACCCAGAGGGGGGCGCCTGGGTGGCACAGCGGTTAAGCATCTGCCTTCGGCTCAGGGCGTGATCCCGGCGTTCTGGGATCGAGTCCCACATCAGGCTCCTCCGCTATGAGCCTGCTTCTTCCTCTCCCACTCCCCCTGCTTGTGTTCCCCCTCTCACTGGCTGTCTCTATCTCTGTCAAATAAATAAATAAAATCTTAAAAAAAAAAAAAAAGATTTTATTTGTAAGAAATCTCTATGCCCAACAGGGGGCTCAAACTCACAGCCCTGAGATCAAGAGTTGCAAGCTCCACTGAAGGAATTAGCCAGGCACCCCTATTTGAATTCCTTTAAAGTTAAGTAGCCATGTCTGCCTAGTAGCTACCATATTCAGCCATGCAAAGACTCTACCATGAAGAATACCAAATGGGTTAAGCTGTGACATATGGGGGAGTGTGCAGCCACTGTCGAGGTCAGCCCGGTTCTCAGAAGCTTCTCACGGGAACGTCTCACAAGAGCACAAATTTGTTGTAAATATACCTGTGTGCGACCGCACTTCTTTCCTGTCTTCCCCACAACCACAGCCGGCTCTGTTCTTGTCTCCCCGGGCACATCGAGTTGTGGTCACTTCACAGGATCCGAGGGGAGGGTGCAAGGCGCCTGCTCCCTGCCCCGCCCTGCCGCAGACGCCTCATGATGGACCGTCCCAGCTGCGTCCCCAGCTGAGAGAAGTGGCCAGCGCGGGCTGTCCCCCCTGACTCTGACCGTCCCAGTCCTGACAGTGGAGCTCTAAAAGCCCAGACCGCTTACAGAAAACGTCAGAGGTTGTTTTTTTATTAATTGTATTATTGCTTATTTGAAGTAGTAAGAGCTTGGAATTGGAATTAGAATTTCGTTCTCCAAGTTGTAAGCGGCCACAAATGATGGTATATGAATATAAATATATAAAAGTAGTCTGCACATTCTTACTATGTTTCATTTCTATTTACCAAGAGACCAGGGATTTCAAGTTCAAGACGGCAAACTGGCCATAGGCTAATCATTGTAGAAAAGGGATTAATAGAAATTGTACACCATAGACATCCTCTCTTTCTATTTTTTGAAACTTAAAAAAAAAATCCGGGGCACCTGGATGGTTCAGTCGGTTGATTTTGACTTTTGATGTTGATTTGATTCTTGATTTTGGCTCGGGTCACGATCTCAGGGTCTCGGAATCAAGCCCGAAGTCCGGCTGCCTGCTCAGCACGGAGTCCGCTGCAGGAGTCTCCCTCTCCCTGTGCGCCTCCCCCACCTTGTGCACCCGCACACCATCTCTCTGTCTCTCTCTCTCTTTCACTCTCTCTCAAATAAGTAAACCTTTAAAAAAACAAAAAACAAAAAAAAACTCTTCCTTTTGACACCTTCCAATATCTATCAAATTAGTTGAAGAACTAAACCTCACAAAACTCGTTCTCGCTCCTTCCTTTGCACGTCCTATATGGATCTTCTGGCATGTAGTGTTGGCCTGTGGGGATATTGGCAGTTATTGAAGACTCAGCTGAAAGTGAGGGAGATATTTATGTTCACATTCACCCCAAGCCTTTCACATAACCTTCAGACCCAAATGTCAAGTTAATGCAGATCATTTATTTACATTGGACCCTACCTTTGACAACTGATATTCAACTTGTCACAAACCTAACTGAATGCTGTTGCTCCTGACTCTACCTTTCCCCTGACAACCTTACTTGTCGCCCTTCACTTTCCCGTTTCTGAAAAGAAGCATGATCGTCCTACCCATCACCCATGTGGACACATCCTTCTCAGCGGACTTCAAGCCCTGAATTCTTCCTCACAACGAAGTACTTTTGAATGTAAGAATTGCATGACGGCAAAGAGCAGTTTGGTCCAGTGGTGTTATTAGACACATGTTATGAATATCTTTGCTTATGAGAGTTTTTTCTTCCATGTTGTTTTTACTCCATTCCTAATACTTGTGATGAACCTTAGAATGAGCAAGGATGTAGGATCTTATTTTTTCCAAATTTAATCTCTAATCCATCTCCCTAAAACTCACTGATCCACTAAAAACTCTCAGTCATGTTCATAGTCAAAACAAAGGGGGCGCTTGGGTGGCACAGCGGTTGGGCATCTGCCTTCGGCTCAGGGCATGATCCCAGCGTTGTGGAATCGAGCCCCACATCAGGTTCCTCCGCTATGAGCCTGCTTCTTCCTCTCCCGCTCCCCCTGCTTGTGTTCCCTCTCTCGCTGGCTGCCTCTATCTCTGTCAAATTAATAAATAAAATCTTTAAAAAAAAAAAAGGACGACTGTGAAAATTCTACTGATTTGATTTGGGGATGTCTGCAATCACTGTAAATGATAGAAAGCCACCCCTCTAACTTGGAAGTTTGTCAATTATTTTAGCAAGACAGAACCTTTCAAATACTCACTGCCAATGCCACAGCTTGGAAGGGGAATGAAGAGATTTTTCTGGTGGCAGAAAAGACTAGAGGGAATTTCAAACCAACAACAGCAATAAAGATCAGCGAATGCTCTGAAAGAAAAGTGGGATCCCCAAGATTTATCAATCAGAATTCTAGCAGCTAAAAGATGGCCCACTCTCATTAGGTTCTTGGGGGAAGTTTAGAGAAGGGACTTCCTACAAGCGTGGATACAGGGCTCTGGAAACGAAAAAGGGGAGTGTTAGTAACGGTGAGAAAATGATATCCCAACCCTAAGAGGGTGAATAGAGACCGGAACCCAGAAGGTGAGTTGGGTAGCGAGGCCACTGTAGAAGGAGCTGTCACTTTTGGCTTAGGGTTGCAGCTGGTCAGAGATGGCCTCACAGGGAGAGAGAGGAGAATGACCACCCAGCCTTGCTTTTCTACTCCCCTGGGGTGTCCTACTTGGACTTCCCACGGCCAGGCCAAGCAGAAGTCAGAGAGCAAGCGATCCCACCGAGGTAGCCCATAGACATCAGCCTCCTGGGGCAGAGAGCTAGGGTGAAGGCGGCTGGAGTGTGGGTCTGCAAAAGCCAGTGACAAATATTTGGCACAGAAGAGATTTTTAAGTTATAGTCAGACAAGAACAGAGAGAAAAGCAATAAGAGAATCTACCAACTTCCAGATCTCCATGAACCACAGACCCAGCTTTCCAGAGCAACCCGCTGCTTCACTAACAAATGACCTGTAGACCAGCCTTGCAGCGGTACACGCCACCAGCGGCGCTAACACAAGATGTGTGCAGGATTTCTTGTTTGAATTTTCCCAAATTGAGGCTTTCAAATCTATATATCATTGCCTGAGAATGCCAATCTCGTCACTTCTTAAATTTGTCAGCACTGTGAAGACGGACGGGGGTGGGGGGAATGGAAGGTGGTGGAGACCAACTGGAAGAGGTTTCATTCTGGTTAGCTGTCAGGGCAGAACAAACCATTCTGAAGCTCGGTGGCTTAAAACAACAACCATCATTTATTTTTGTTTCTCATCAATCTGCAATATGGGCAGGACTCAGTGGGGATTGCGCATCTTTGCTCTTTGCAACTCTGTTCGATGCACGCTGGCAGGTGGAGAGCCTGCTTCCATGTCAACCTTGCTTGTTTGGCTGGCAAGTTGATCCAGCTGGGAGATAAAAGATAAAAGAAGATAAAAGGGGAGTCAGCCAGTGACGTCAAGCTGGGGGCCTCTCAATGGGCAGCATGGCCTTTCTCACAATGTGTTGGCCCATTTCCAAGGGCGAGCACCTCAGCAGGGCAGGGGGCATTTTCCATGTCTCGACTTAGAGTCCCAAGGGGTTGCTTCAGCCATCTGCTATTTAGCGAAACAGTCACAAAGTCCGTCAATTCCAAGGCAGGGGACATAGACCCCACAACTCAGTGGGGGAAGAAACAAAGTCAGATTATAAGAAGAATAAGTAGGATCGACTGTATTGTCACAGCCATCCTTGGAAACTACAATCTACCACTATTACCTGACATAGTAAATTCAGAAGAAAAAGTGAAATTGACATGACTACCAAAACATATGCCATATGCGTGAAAGAAACCTCCTAATCCCATTAAAAACCTCTGCAAATATCCCCCTCTCAGCTTCTTCCCTAAGATTTTTTATTTTTTCATCATATTGGACCTTCAGTGCTTCTGTTTTTTCCTCTACTTCTTGCTGTAATTTATGAGCATATTCCTTTTCTACTAGCATAATTTCCTTATGTAATTCATCAGTGTAGATTTTCTTCAGGACTTCTGCCTTTCGTTTCAGCCTTTCCTCTGTGTCCTTGTAAATGTCATCAGAAAAGTAAGCCCCGCCGTTTCTCCACACCATCTGCTCTATCAGCCCCACCAGCTCCTGCACTTGAGCTTCCTTCTCAGCTTCTGTGCCTCTGTTGTTGAAGGCACAGCAGCGGTTCCCACATTCCCTGATGACGCTCCTGAGGTTGACATCTGCCTCTGCTATATAGTCATCTAGGCTCTGACCCTCCAAGTTATCTTTGCGAGTGAACAAAACAATCATGTGTTTCATGGCTGCCTTCCCAAAGACAGCCTTGATCAAATCCACGGTCTTCTGATCTTCATCCATGTAGCGGCCCACCTGCAGAACCATGACAATGGCGTGGGGCCCAGGACAGGAGTAGAAGACACACTGACTGATTTCCTTGCAGGTGGTTTCCAGGGTCTCTTTGGTGTCAAAGAGCCCCGGGGTGTCAACAATGAGAAGATTCCTCCCCTTCCATTCTCGGGATGCTTTTTTACACCCTTTGTTAATAGCGTGAGGACAAATTCTAGACTCAAATTCTTTTCTCCCAAGGATGGTGTTTCCTGTTGCACTCTTCCCATTTCCGGTTTTCCCAACTAGAACAATCCTCAGAGTGTTGTCCTGTGGTTCAGCCATGTCAATATCAAGAGACTCTGGGGCTTAGGTATCCACAGACCTTAAGGAAGGGAAGGAGAAGAAAAAGGGTCAATGGAGGTAAGTGGAAAACATTACCCCCTCTTTTCTCCTTTCTGTTCCTCCTTGAAAATATATAGTGGTCTACTATCCATGTTCATCCCATAAAGACAGAAAGATGGTTCAATCACCATGGAAGAAATAATAAAATAGGTGAAGAGTTTCCACACCAAAGAGTACCAGGTCCAGATGTTCAGGTTCAACTCTTCAGGTTAAGGTTCAATCCTTACCTTAAAGATCTAAGAATCTCCATGCTTCTTAAGCTATTCCTGATGATTTAAAAGGAAGGAAAACTTTTGATTCTTTCTATGACACAGGTATGATACTGATCTTGAAGACTAACAAAGATTTCACCAATAAATAAAGCTGCAGATCTGTCTCATTTGTGAATCCTAATATAAAAATCCTAAATACATTTTTAGACACTAACAAGTAATACACCATGATTCAATGTGATGTATTTCAGAAATCCTAGGGTGGTTCAATAGGAGAAAAAGGGTTGTTACAACACATTCCCATGAGTAGATTAAGAAGAAAAATACCTAGATGCAGAAAATACATTTCACCAAATGAAATACTGTTTCATATTTAAAGTATTTCATAAAATTTGAGTTATTAGATACTTCTTTAATGCGATTTTAAAACATATAAATTTAAAATTTTTTGTCACCACTTTCTTTCCCCTGCTGCTAAGAGAGTTGACTATAAAATTCATTTGGATGAATAAAAAAGAAAATTAGCCTGGACAATCAAAAAAGAGAAGAATTGTGAGGGAGGACTGGCTCTGCCAGATAATAAAGCATTTTAGCCTCTATAGTTAAGGCAGTATGACATCAGGGTATGAACAGAGAGACAGAACAATGAAAACAACCCAGAAAATCAGAAACAGACCAAGTTGATCAAACTACATTCACAAATATTCAATTCGATTATATTATGCTACATTTATATTCAATAAGGCAGCATCTCACATCAATGGGGGGAAAGATGGACTAATAACCAGCACTGGGATAACTATAAAACCATACAGAAAAACACAAAACTGCACCCACTTTCTAATGCCATTCCAATTCTAAATAGATTAGAAATTTAAACATAAGAAAATTAATCCATATAAATACTAGAGGAAATGTGGGCAAGTTCTTTGTAACCTGGGGTGGGAAAATATTTCTAAGATTTTAAAGAGGGTAAGGAAAAAGACTCATAAATAGATTACATAAAAATCTAAAAGATAATGTAAGGTAAAGAACACTATAGACAATTAAAACACAAATGTCAAACTAGGGGGGGAAGTTTTTCCTGCCCATATAAAAGAGGGTTAATTTTCCTATGATACAAAGAATAATGATGAATACAAGAGAAAATTAGCCAATTATACAGAGAATTCCTAAAAGTAGAGAAACGAAAGACCAAGAGCTTGATAGAAAATGGAGTGACACATATGAATAAACTGTTCATAGGACAAAGTGTAAATGACCCTTGAATATATTAGGAGATATTAACACTCATTTAAAATAGAGAAAAAGAAATCAAACATAGAAAAGATAAGATAACTAAATAAAAAAATTCAAATTACACTGAGATACTATTTCTCGTCTCCAGGTTTGGCAAAAATCCTAAAATTTGCTGGTACAATATAGTTCGTAAAGGTTTAGAGGAAACAGGTCCTCTTCTCCATGGCTAATGGGAATAGAAAAAACAGTCCAAAACCTACAGGGGAGAGGTTAGCATAGCATTATCTTGCAAAAGTACATGTGCATTTATCCTAGGAGTATTAGTCCTAATTTCAGGATGTGTGCCTGTATATGAGGACAGGCCACCCGAAAATGTGCCACCTTAGCATGCTGATTATTTTAAATAAAAGTTGCTAAAGACACAGCCTGTGCAAAAAGGACACTGAGACCCTCCTATGTTTCCCTGCAAGGTGGAAACTAATCTCCCATGTGAAGGGTGCTCTCCCTGTCCCACGAGCTAAAGAGACATCCTTATGACCAGAGATGGGCGATTTAGAGCCAAGAAGCTGTGCAGACAACTCTTGTTTCTTTGTACGCCTTTACTACCCCAGCCCAAAGTCTGTTGAGAATTCCTTACTAATTGAAGCTCCCCAAGTTACATTTTCTTTGTCTTGTCAATTCCTCCCATGTCTCTTGGTCTAATAAGTATAAAAACTGCTTGCCGTGGTCATTTCTTTTGGTCTCAGTTTCCTCACTGGGCCTCCTTGCACACTTTGGTTTTTTTTCCTCCTCTTAATCTGTCTCAAGTAAATGTAATTCTTAGTCCATCTGGAGGAACTTGAAGGAGAGAGGAGGAATTTTTCCTTCCCTACACCCCAAAGCTACACTGACAAAAATACAGGGGGAAAAATCTGCATAAGTCTATTCACTGTATCAGTATTTGTAATAGCAAAAGACAAAAATCTATCAAATGCCCACAAATAGGGGACTGGTTGACTAAACAAAGTATATCCGCACCGCGAAGTGTAGCGGGGAATGAGTACTATCTCTACATGCCAGTATGGAGACATCTCCAGAGTATTTCAATAGACAAAAAATGCAAAGTGCAGAAAAAAATGCATAGTTTACTATCATTTCTCTAATAAGGAGGAGCATGAAGTATATGTATAAACTACAATATACGTATTTCATGTACATGAAAAAGTAATGGCAGGAAAATCTGAAAAGTAAACAAACAAAAAAGCTACTTATATGGAGATGGGAGGAACAGAGTGGAGGGGACAAGGATAGAAGCTGGAAACTACACTTCTTTAAATATACTTAGATTTCACAGATTTGATCTTGAAAGCATGTACAGGTATTCCCTGCTTTTTAAAAGTTTGAATTACTTGGGGCACCTGGGTGGCTCCGTTAGTTAAGCATCTGCCTTCAGCTCAGCTTATGATCCCAAAGTCCTGGGATCGGACCCCACATCGGGCTCCAGTCCAACTTTGGACTCCCTGCTCTGAGGGGAGCCTGCTTCTCCCACTCCCTCTGCTGCTCCCCCTGCTTATGCTTGCTCTCTGTCTCTCTTGTCTCTCTGTCAAATAAAGAGATAAATAAATCTTCTAAAAAATAAGAGAAAATAAAGCTCAAATTACACCACTGTGGTTTTATGAAAGACCTACATGTGGACCTGTTTTTGCTAGCCAAAGTAAATTCAAAGAGGATTTTCATTTTTACAAAAAAAGCTGAAAGCAAAAACAGTGTTCAGCGTTTGTTTTACATTTAGATGAGCCACTGGAGGTGCAGCACATATCTTGGGCAGTGGGAGTGATGCTGCCAAGCCCCTTCCCCAGGAACCCCACAGAGCATCGCAGCATCCAGCTGCCAGAGCTTTGAGCCATGTGAGCATGTGGGCTTTACCTCAACTGATTTTGTGCATTTGATAGCAAGTTGTGTCTAAAGCTATCAGAAATGCATAAGGGAGGTGATTTTGGGGGGATCTGGGAATACCCCCCAAATTTTTCCATATAAATTAATGGTAATTATTTCCCTGCATTTTGGTTTATGAAAGATTTCATAGGTGCATTCTGCTTTCAGATAGTAGCGGAAACCTGTAAATAGTTTATGTAATTAAACAACAAAAACTATATTTTAAAATACTAGTAAGGGGCACCTAGGTGGCTCAGTTGGTTAGGCATCCAACTCTTGATCTCAGCTCAGATCTTGATCACAGGATCGTGAGTTCAGGCCCCACATTAGTTTCCAGTGTAAAGCCTACTTGAAATAAATAAATAAATAAATAAATAAATAAATAAATAAAAAATACTCGTAATAATCAAAAGATAATGATACTTATAGTATTTGGTGTGATGGATAAACCACACAAAACATTGGTCAAAGAGCCTTCAAAATGCAGTAATTTCACTCTCCATCCCTAGTGGAATATACCATAAGGCCAACAAGAGAAAAAAATCTGCCAAAAAAGAAATCTGAAATTGTTTTCAGGAATCCTATCCTGTTCTTAGCTTTGTGTGTATGTGTGTGTGTGTGTGTGTGTGTGTGTGTGTGTGTAGTTATGAAGGTCAGTGACAAGGCCAATGGCAATGAGCACCTTTAGGGAAAAGCACCATACTGTGCTTTTCGAATGCAATTTCCCACTAGAAACATTAGGACACTCAGGAGCAAGTGCTGATCCCAGGTCTGGGCTGGGAATTGCGCAAGTGGATGCTAGGCTGTCTCGTCAGACCATAAAGCAAGGATGCTAACAAAAATTACTCAGACCGTGGGCACCTGGTTGGCTCAGTCAGGAGAGCATGCAACTCTTGATCTCGGAGTCACATTGGGTTAGAGATTATTTTTAAAAATTATTTTTAAAATTATTTTTAAAAACTCGAATCTTGTCAAAAGGACTAAAGCGTCAACTTGAAGAGGCTCTGACAGAGATGGGACAATTTGAGGATCCATAGAATAGTGTTTCCAATAGATTGAAAGAGATCAAATATGTTGAAATCCACAAATTCATAACAATATCATCATCTTAAAAGAAGTCACTTGTTCCCTTTGGGGTATGCTAGGAAATAATTCCATCATTCTGAACATGGACAAATAAAGGGAAAGAATCAAGCATGTCTTTTGTGTTATTTAACTGTACCTCAAGGAAGTGAAAGAACTGTGGAGGGGAAGTTTCTTTTATAGGGTTGTTCCATCTGATACATGAAGAAAGAATGATAGAATTAGATACCATAATTTGTGACCCTGAATGACACAGCTCTACTCTAGGCTGGCATTAGTGTCTGCTAAGTCACAGGAAGAGAGAGAAGCGAACACAATGGCCTTCTGATGTACGTTTACAACAGCTCCTGAGAAATAATCCCACCCTAAGAACCAAGGAAACCTTAATCTGACCAAGCCTCTCCTTAGACATAAATTCATACAAAATGTTGAAACTAGAAGAGCAAGTTAAAGGACATCTTGAGGATTTAATCAACAAGATGTACACTGTCCAACTCTGTTGGACAAAAGACTGCCCTTTCTTAAACCACAACAACACCAATCTCACAGACAGAAACAGGAAAGTGGAAACTTATACACTAAGCTCAACTGAACAGATAGCAAATAATTGCAGTTTATGAACATTATTTGGATCTGATTTCAAACAATTTTTAAAAGTATGAGACCATTGGGGAATCTAACTATATCTGGTAATTTTGGAAAATTTCTAATTGCTCTTCAAAGTCTGAAAAAGTCATATTTTTAATGCTCTTTATCTTTCAGACATACATACTCAAATATTTACTGACAAAGTGATACAGTGTCTGACATTTGCTTCAAAATAATCTGGGATGGGTGGGAGGGGTTTATTGATGAAACAAGATTTACACAAATTGATAATTGTTGAAGGTACACGGAGGTTATCTTTGAATGAGTTAAAAATCTCCCCCAGTTGTGGCGCCTGGGTGGCTAAGTCAGTTAAGCATCTGCCTACAGCTCAGGTCATGATCCCAGGGCCTGGGATTGAACCCCACATTGATCTCCTTGCTCAAAGGGGAGCCTGCTTCTCCCCCTCCTTCCCCTCTTCTTCTGCTTGCCCCTCCACATGCTTGTGCTCTTTCAAATAAATGAATAAAAATCTTTAAAAAAAGAAGTAAAAAAAATTTCCCACAATAAAAAATTTAACTTGTTCATAGTGTAACAACTACTGAATGTATACTGTCTACCAAGCACCGTGATAAATAGGTTTTGTACATTAACTCCTTTACTCCCCAAAAATACCTGCAAGGAACGTAATTTTATTACCCTAATTTTTTTTCAAGATTTTATTTATTTGAGAGAGAGTGAGAGAAAGAGAGAGATCGCAAGCAGGGGGGAAGGGTAGAGGGAGAAGTAGAATCCCCTGCCAAGCAGGGAGCCTGATGCGGGACTCGATCTCAAGACCCTGGGATCATGACCTGAGCCAAAGGCAGATGCTTAACTGACTGAGCCACCCAGGTGCCCTATTATTTTAATTTTTAAAGTTTATTTATTTATTATTTAACTAATCTCTACACCCAACGTGGGGCACCAACTCACAATCTCTGACATCAAAAGTCACACACACGCTCTTCTGATGAGCCAGACAGGCACCCTTATTTTAATTGTTCAAGTGAGGAAATTGATGTGGCTCAGAAATGCTGAGAGACTAGCCCAAGGTCACAGAGCTAATAGGCATTGGGCAGAGGAGGGATCCAATTCAATGTCTGTCCGACCACCACGCTCCTGCATAACCACTGCACACTATGGCCTCTTCCTGGTTCCTCCTCAGGTCCTTGATGCTACATTTCCGCTTACACTGAATCGGGAACACACTGAATCAGAAAATCAGAAATGAAATACACTCCCTCAGGGGAGGCCAAGGGAGATAGCCCACACTCTTTCCAGAAACAGTGAACTGGTAGCAAGCCTGGAATTAGGGAAGGCAACCAAAGGCTTTCAGACACATTGCGTCTGTAGAATAGCCACCTCTCCCCTCAGGGTGCTCCCCCCTTCCCTCATCTGCTACACTACCCGTCACACAACTGCTCTCCTTCCATGTTGCCAGGACTCAACAAACTGAGTTTTGGCTTCCTGTGCCATTAGTGACTGGGGTATCCCTGGGAGAGTAACGAAACCACATTCACACAGGCTGGGATTCAGATTCGTTTTCAGGGAAGAGAGGGATTCGGACCCGGTGGTCTTTCAATTGCCTTTCGGCTCTAGAGACCCACCTCGAGGACCCCAATTTCCCACTGAGGGCAACGGATGGGTTGTCAGGCAGCACTCAGCATCTGTCACAACAACAACTGATGGAAGGTACCTTATTCAGCAAGTTTCTCCTGTGAAATACGAGACAGGTGGAATTGGGCACATCAGTCTCTTTACTGCACCCTACCCTCCCCCAGTGCCCCTCTGGCAGCATCCTCCTTGCTGGGCTGCTGGCACTGCACCTGTTCCCCGCTCAGATGAGAGTCCACCCCCATGCATACCCTGTGTCCCGCAGCATCTCACAGCTCCACTGCTCTGAGGCCCGGCTCACCTTTGGAAGAGTTGATGAGTTCTCAGGCTTTCTCCAAAGAAGCTGTTTGAGCTGGTGCTTTTGCTTTAACTGTCAGGAAAAAGTGTCCCTACCCTTTGAAGCCTCTGAGCCAGGAAGTTCTGATTGGGTGGAGCTAGTGAAGGAACAGTTTGCCTTTAAAGAGACAGAAATACTGTCCCGTAATTGGGGGATGCTTTTAGTTTTGCCAGGTTGAAATCTTTTTCTCTGTGTGCCTGCTACCAGACCAAAATTTCCAAAGCTATATTTATTGTTTGGGGTTATAGCGGTGGGTCCAAAAGGCCCTTACTAAATGACCCAAAGCATGCACACAGGCCAGCCACGGTGTCTGATCATCTTCCCCAGATAGAGTGGGAGACTTTGGGGTGATTCTGTGCAGAAGGAACTCAGATATGTGGCTTGCTGGCTCCAAATTTAGAGCCTGGGGATACTTCCCAGGGATTGTATGATATGGGTTTTTATTATAGTCTTTCATGAAGGTCACCAGTTACTCATTCAAAAATTAATAACACTCAGGCACAAAGCCAAAAGTCTAAACCTTTGGAAGCCAAGAGAAAAAGAAGATGTGGCCTGGGAAAAGTCTTTCATGACCACACACCTCTAGTTTTCTTCATATGGTTCTTTTGAGCCTGACAACATGCATGACCCGACAAGAAAAGATGCACCTGGGGAGCAGACTCAACTTGCCCCTCCAACCTTTCTACCTTCCCCTACCCTAGACTCAGGCAGAGATCAATTTTCCCAGATTTACCCAGTGTCTCATTACAACCCGCCCTGGCAACTTTGAGATGAGAGGCAGACTGTCAAGCTCTCACCAACCAACTGCTCCAATTGTCAATTGCATCACCACAAAAATATTATGTTTTTGATTATATACTTTGGTTCACTACATGGAGACAATGGACTAGTCCATGTTCAAGCTTGAAGGCAGGTACTAAGAGGAATGAATGTGGCAGGAAATAGTGGGCAGTGGGGTAGCTACCCATGGAGGGAAGCAGCTAGATTTGGAAATTAGGGTGTTAATGACTATATTACTGGTCCTTATCATTGGACCAATATTTGGTGTTAATGACTTGGAGGGCCCCAGGTAACTGTTTTCAAACTTCCAATAAAGGCACAGACAGGAACAGTTTTGTAATTTGCAAGGTCTGGCACAAAATGAAAATGCTAGGCTCTTTCTTAAAAAAGAATTTCAAGATGACATCAATAGAACATTAAACCCTTCTAAGCACAGGGCCCTGTGCAACTATACAGGTCACTTTCCCATGAAGTTGATCTTGATAAGGCTGCATACGTAGGAGTCTAGAGGAGACCCAGAACAGTGTCTCCTGCTCGAAAGTTCTCTCCCATTGCCCAGTTTCATTTCATTCTACATATTCCTTGAGAAACTTGCCCAGTCAGAGCCAACTTGGATGTTTTCCTGGTCAGCTAATTGTTTCTCCAGGTATTATGCTCAGGTACACTGGTAAGGTCCCTAGAGGGAACGGGGGAGTCGTTGAGACAGAATCCATGGATGCCATAGGGAATAGGATCCAGGTCTCAAATGGTAGCAGCCTTGAGACCATTGGCCAAAGAGGAGCATCTGGCACATATCAGTCCCATCCTGAACCCGAACTTAGGAGTGATCTCTCTCTACAAGATTGGAGAGGAACGGGGTTGCCCCATATTTCTGCTGTATTGTTCACATAGCCACGCTCCTCATTGATGAGAGCTCCCTTCGACTCACAGCACAGCTGTGTGCTGCTGGTCCCCAACTGCAACCCCCTGAGCAGCCCTGTCGCCCCAGGATGCTGCTCCCCTCACACAGTCAGAAGCAGAGAGATGAACGTGCAGAAAGCCACAGCTTCCTGTTTTACATTTTCCTATTTTTCTTTACATCACACACACACACACACACACACACACACACACACATACACACACACACACACGCGGCCATGTGGATATAATGAATTTTCCAGAAAGTTGTGGGGTCATTAAAAGACATTTCTTTAAATTCCATGGAAGTCTTCCTTGGGGTGTTTTCTGCTGCTGGGATCTTAGATAAATTCAAAGCTCAATTTATGAAGACATTGCAGAAATAATAACAGGAAATGTAAATAATGGCTCCTCACACCGTCTACATATGTCACCTTGGTGTATCGGTTTCCTTTGCTGCCACAACAAATTACCAAAAATTACCAAAAATTAAGCCTAAAGCAATATAAATGTAGTCTCTTACAGTTCTGGAGGTCAAGGGCCTTATCTTATGTAGATAAAATCAAGGTCTCAGCAGAGCTGGTTCTTTCTGAAGCCTCCAGGAGAGAATCCATCCTTGCCTCTTTAAGCTTCTAGAAGCTGCCAGCATTCCTTGGCTCATGGCCTCATCACACCAATCTCTGCTGCCTCCAACCCATTGCCTTCTTCCTCCTTTGACCTTCTTGCCTCCCCCAACAAGGACCTCTGTGACTACATCAGGGCCCACCCAGATAATCCAGAATAATCTCCTCACTTCAAAGTCATTAACTTAAGCACATCTGCAAAGATGCTTTGCCATCAAGTTACATTCACAGGTCCTGGGGATGTGGCTATCTTTCAGGGGGCCTCTCTTCAGCCTAGGACACTTGGGTGAGTTAACCTCTCTGCACCTGACTCTCCTAATCTTTACAGTGGAGCACCTGCTTCAGGGGGTTGTTACGAAGCTGAAGTAGTGCATGTGGTAGTTAGACCTCTGCCTGGATCACAGTGATCACCAAGTATTAGTTTGTAGTAGTGACAGAAGCTTTGATGCTAGTCCCGGGTCAGAGTTACCCTCCAACAGCTGGCGTACTGTAAGATTTCACATCGTAGCTGTCTGCAAGAGTCAGCTTGGACCATAACACCACGATCTGGGGGCTTAAGCAAAAGGCATTTATCTCCCACCCTTCCGGAGACTAAAGCCCAAGGTCAATGGGCCAGCCAACTCCTTTCCCTGGGGAGGGCTCACTACCCACTTGCAGATGGGACCTTCTCACTGTGTCCACACCTGGGGGCAGGAGGAAGCAGCTGTCTGGTACTCCTTCTTACTAAGGCATGAATCCCATCATGAGGACCCCACATTCATGACCTCATGGAAACTTAATTACCTCCAATATGCCTTATCCCAAATACCGTCACATTAAGGGTTAGGGATTCAACATATGAATTTGGGGGGGGAGAGACACAATTTAGCCCACAGCAGGACCCAAATACATGAACAGAACTGAAGGCGCCTCAGGGAGAGGAGGAGAGCTCGGCAAACCCTTACTTCATGTCTTCTGTTCCTGCTGAGGGCCTGTCCTCATACCCTGAGAATGGCAGATATGAAACTTCTAAGACTTGGTTGATTCCTGGCCCAGCTTCTCATCCTCTGTCTATGCATCTGAAAATACTTCCTTCCTACATCTTCAAGAAATAAAAATCTAAACTTCTGCCAGGAAACACTACCTCCTTTGGCCAGAGACCAACATGGGGACAGACACAGTGCTTAATGCAGTGTGTCATTTAGCAAGAAGGTCAAACAGATCATGGGTGAGGAAAGCGGCCAGGGATATTGGAGCCTGTTCTCTTGTCACCAAATAAAATTCGTTAACTCCCCTTTCTAACAATCCGCTTTAAGTGAATTATGGGATATCGCTCAAACCTCCTGGGTTCTCCCCACTCACTCCTCCCCAAAGGGTACTACCCGAGAAAGAAGACTCAACCCCTCCACAGCCTGTCTCCTGGGGCGAGGGACTTGGATTATCTCTACCCCTCCACTCACACGTCTTTATTGAAATGGTCTTCTGGCCCCAGGGACTCACGAGAAGAGCTGCCTCCTGCAGTCTGAGGTCGGCTCCTCACAAAAGAGATACGGTGCTCCATGTGCCAGTGCACTTGGAGCTGGATTCCTCAAAGGAAACATGGATCAAAGCCTCATGAAATAAAGACTGGCCCCCCAGAGACTTTTACTCTCTTCCACTCTGATATATTCGGTTATTCTAATAAGTTAACCACAACCATTCAGTCAGCTATCAAACAGTCTCTGCTTCCTTCTTAGGCTTGTCTGAAGACTCTGCCAAAAGCTACGTTCAGAATTCGTACCTTCAAAAGAGAAGCACAGTCTCAGAGTTTCACAGGAAAAACTGTAGGAGGTAATGGAACTATTCGTACTCCAAATAGACTCTTTGGAGCAGGTTTCCAAGATGGCAGCACTTAGTCAACGCTTGGACTGTGCCAGTGAGCAGAGCCAGGACTGCTGAGACTCTCAGTCTGGAGGCATATATCCCCCATGACATCAGACAACTCAAGATCCAGCACAGTGAGAATTAATTACATGGGACGGAATGAACGGATTAAGGAGATTTCATCGTGGTTAGTTGTTTGGAATATCGATGGCATTATTTTCAATGTTCTATTTGTATGGATATATGAGCAAATCTGATTTCTTTCTCCTTAAAGTATCTCCAATCCACAATTTAGTACACTATGAATTTGTAAACTCTTATCAACCATCTTTTTCAAACTTTTTTATAGCAAACCAAATAATAAGTGAAAGATCTTTTTTTTTTTTAAAGATTTTATTTATTTATTTGACAGAGATAGAGACAGCCAGTGAGAGAGGGAACACAAGCAGGGGGAGTAGGAGAGGAAGAAGCAGGCTCCTAGCGGAGGAGCCTGATGTGGGGCTCGATCCCATAACGCCGGGATCACGCCCTGAGCTGAAGGCAGACGCTTAACCGCTATGCCACCCAGGCGCCCCGTGAAAGATCTTTTTAATTGTAAAAAGTGAATTTAGAAACCATAAGTTATTAAAATAATGATATCAAGGTAAAATTCAGCTAGTCACAAAACTAAGATTAAAGGGCTATTTTGTTTTTCTTCTTTTCACCTATTAAATTAGTGATTTAATTTTAATTTTTACTTTTTTTATTAATAATATATAATGTATTTTTTGTTTCAGGGGTACAGGTTTGTGATTCATCAGTCTTACACAATATGAAGCACTCACCACAACACCTACCCTCCCCAATGTCCATCACCCAGCCACCCAACCCCCACAACCATTTTTAAATGTTAGCTGATCTTCACTTAGCCTCAGAATTTCAAAACAAATGCTTCTGCTGAGTCTCGTTCAGTTTCAGGCTGATAGAATCATTTGTATAGGTTCAGTAAAAATCTATGCTCTGTTTTACAAAGATACAATTGGAAAAAACCATTCTGCCTGAAGCTCATATGTACAGTGTGGTTTTTTTTAAGTGGCAGGGGGACACAAGGAGAGGGAGACTCCTAAAAAGACTGCACATCCAGAGCGGATCCTATTGTAGGGCTCGATCTCAAGACCCCCAACATCATGACCTGCGCCAAAATCAAGAGTCAGATGCTGAACTGACTGAGCCACCCAGGTGCCCCCACAGTGTGATGTCTGAGAGGGATTTTTATTTAATCAAGGACAAGCACACCACTAAGGAGCAATGGTCGGTGTTATAGGCGGAGCAAATGCCTACAAAACCTTCCCAAGAAAACATGACATCTGGCTTCCAGGATCCCAGTCTCTCGGGGAATAAGGAAGTACACTCCCTGGCACTTCAGAAAACTTGGCAAACTTTGGAGACCTCAAAAAGAGGAAAATTCACTGAGATGTATAGGCACAGCATGCAAATTTTATTGGAGAAAGTATTGGCGTCTCTGTTTCCTACCCTTGGGATAGAAGAATGATAGAGGCTTTGAAAAGTCTCATTCAAGATTCATTTTGAAAATTTCCTGAAGAAGTCTGTTCTTTGGAATTCATAGTTGCTTAATACTGTTAGGCTGAGCAAATTCAAAGAGGCTTTTCCAGTTCATTAAGATTCTTGCTGCATTCATGTCAGTCATCAGGCCATGCGTGATAAAGCCAGTCTTCTGGGGACAACGATAATTGTTGGAGACTGTCTATGATCACAAAGTGGCAACACCGTTAAAATGGTCCACAATTTAGAAATAGGTAAGAGAGATTGCTGAGTGTTCTTTCTTTCTGTGCGATGCTTGCTCACTTCACTGTCATCTGAGATATTTTACAACGCTGTAAGGAAAGAGAGGTGTTTTACACATTTCCGCCTTATAGATATGCAAACAATTTTCTGTCTGGTAGAATATATAACTCAAAAGGTACATATTACAACTCTCTTGGAGAGCTGACCCTAGATTCTCAAATGAACTTTGTTTTTTTTTTTTAAGGTTTTATTTATTTATTTGACAGAAATAGAGACAGCCAGCGAGAGGGGGAACACAAGCAGGGGGAGTGAGAGAGGAAGAAACAGGCTCATAGCGGAGGAGCCTGATGTGGGGCTCGATCCCATAACGCCGGGATCACGCCCTGAGCCAAAGGCAGACGCTTAACCGCTGTGCCACCCAGGCGCCCCCTCAAATGAACTTTGAACCAATTATAATATCCTACTGGTTCCCTCATTAACTAATGAGGTGAGCAAAACTTTGATTATACTTGCACAACAGTCCGTGATTTTGCTTTTTTTTTTTTTTTTTTTTTTAATGTAGGCTCCATGCCCAATGTAAAGACCAACCCAGGGCCGAACTGAGGAGCCTAAGATTAAGACCCAAGCTGAGATCAGGAGTCAGCCTCTCAACTGACTGAGCCAGCCAGGCGCCCCATGATTTTCCTTTTTTTGAAAACTTCACTCTAACAAGAAAGACAGGCAGAAATAGCAGGAGCAAAGCCTTGGAGGTGGAACTATACTGGACACAGGCACGGAAGAACAAACAATTTGGAGTGGAGGAACGATTACCAGCCTTTTTTTTTTTTTAAAGATTTTATTTATTCATTTGACAGAAAGAGACAGCCAGCGAGAGAGGGAACACAAGCAGGGGGAGTGGGAGAGGAAGAAGCAGGCTCCTAGCGGAGGAGCCTGATGTGGGGCTCGATCCCAGAATGCTGGGATCACGCCCTGAGCTGAAGGCAGATGCTTAACGACTGCGCCACCCAGGCGCCCCTACAAGCCTTTTTTGAGGGCCTACTGTTTTCCAAGCACTGGCCTTTATGTCATTACCACCTTGACTCCTTACAACCGTGTAAAACAGATATTAACAGGAACAATCAATGATAATTTGGGGATACAGAGCTCCCCTGAAACTACTATATTACATTGCTTCTCAAGGGGAGAAGGAGAAGATGGGCTTTGGCAGAAAAGTTGAGACAGATTGTAATGACTGTTGAGTACCAGGCCAGGGAATGTGGACTCTCAGCCCTAGGCACTAGAAGTCTCCCCAGAACCAGTGACATAAGAAAACTATCCCATTGGGTTTACCTAGAACTGCAAGGAGGACAGGAAAGGAAGAGATTGGGGGGGTGTATTTTACCCTCAAACAGCATGCAATGTCCCTTTCTTACCACCCACTGTAGGTTGAATATTCTGCCTCAAAGACATGCTCACGTCCTAACTCCTGGTACCTGACAGTGTGGCCTTATTTGGAATAGGGTCTTTGCCACGTCATGAAGTCCAGATGAGGTGGTTAAGGTGAGCCCTAATCCAATGACTGGAATTGTTTTAAAATGAAGGAGATTAAGGACAGATACACGGGGGCACCTGGGTGGCTCGGTGGGTTTAGCTTTTTACTCTTGATTGTGGCTCAGGTCATGATCTCAGGGGTCGGGCGGTCGAGCCCCCCATTGGGCTCTGAGCTAGGCAGGGAGTCCGCGTTAGGCTTCTCTCCATTTGTATCCCTGCCTCTGCCCCTGCTCCTGCACATACTCTCGCTCGCTCTCTCTAAACACAAACGCACGCAGATACGCAAAAAACACCATGTGACAAAAGGGGCAGAGACGGGAGCGATGTACCTATGAGCCAAAGAACACCACAGACAGCCAGGACCCCCCAGAAGCTAAGAGGAGGCAAGGAAGGACCCTTCCCCAGAGACTTCAGAGAGCGTGCGGCCCTGAAAACGACCTGACGTGGGACTTCTAGCGTCTATAACCATGAGACGGTAAATGTCTGCTGCTTTGAGCAACTGTTTCCTGTCGTTTCTTACAGCAGCCCTGGGAAACTACTCTGGATTTCGGGGCCAAGAAATGGGGTGCGGCTCTAAAATTAACCAAAATGTAGATGTGGTTTCGAAATTGCGTAATGGAGAAAGGCGGGAAGAATCCCGAATACAGGACAGGAAAGGCCTAGATCTCCCTGAAGACACCACTGCTGGAAAGATGAACACAAGGGCACTTGGTCGTGAGGTCGCAGACGGAGTGGGGGACCATGTGCTGGGCACCGGAGGAAACACGGCACTTGGCACAAAGTGGCAGGGAAGTCCTCTGTACTGAGTTCCACTGAGTTGGGGTGGACGGTAGGCCGTGTCAGTGACGAACTGGAATGTTCAGCAGAGGACGCTTTCGAGAAAAGTGCGGGAGGTGCACACCTTGCTGGTTTCTCTTTGCTGCTTCTCATAAAATGCAAGAGGAAAGAGACTGGCGACGCATCCACCAGCCTAGGAGCACCGAGATGGCCAGCAACCAGCCGAGCCCAGGAAGAAGCAAGCAAGGGCCTTCCCTAGAGCGTCAGAGAGAACACGCTCTGTGGCCATCTTGCTTGTGGACTCCGGGGGCGACGAGAGATCAAGTTCTGCTGTTGCAGGAACAGGGCTAGGAGCTGACTATGTCCCCTTCCCCTCTCCTCCACCATTCCCCCTGCCCATGTTTGGTCCCATCCTCTTCACAACCCGAGGATCTCCCCTGCATCACACCCCGTGAGCAGGGCGAATTCCCTGGACCATGTTCTTCCTCATCTCCCACCACGTATCTGGCCCAGATGGACCGGGGAAGTCTCAGTGAGGAGAGAAGTGGCGTTCTCAGGAGAATTGAGATTTAAATCCTCTAAAGAATTGTTTTTGTCAACAATTTGTACAACACCAAAACAAAAACTAAAAATCGTTTCTTCTAAAGAGAGATAGAGGGGCGCCTGGGTGGTTCAGTCACTTAAGCATCTGCCTTCTGCTCAGGCCATGATCTCAGGTCCTGGGATTGAGCCCCATGTCAGGCTCTCTGCTCAGTGGGGAGTCAGCTTCTCACTCTCCCTCTCCCTCCAGCAGCTTGTGCTCTCTCTCTCTCTCTCAAATAAATAAAATCTGAACAAAAATCAGAGAGAGAGAGAGAGGAACTTAAGGCCTGCCAATGCAGGCAAGGCCTCCTGATGTCTTCAGGGAAACAGGTAGACTGTCCAGGTGGGGTGCGCTGAGGGGGTGAGGAACCCCATTTGCCTAAAAGGGAAAAGCATGCCCCAGCCCCAGCAGCAAGCGCCAATCGCATGCTCTTACATCATAGCAGAACCACTTAAAAGAACGATTTTATCTTAATCAGCACTGAGTGTCTCCCGTTAATATATGAAATGCAGCCAGTGGGAAAGTTGTGGGTCTGATTGTGCCACTATCAGAATCTAGGGCTTGGAGGAAACCAAAAAACAAACCAAGAAAACCATAACCCACATGAGCCCCAGGATCTTTACGGATGAGAAGATAGGGAAGTCCGAGATGATCTCAATCGCAGGCCAGCTACAGCCTGGTATCACAGCAAAGGGTTGGGGCCGCGCCAGCGAGACAAATCCCCGGACTCTCCCACGGGCCCGAAGTGGGCGCCCTGGCCCGCAGAGCTGTGCGACTTCTCAGAGGCTGCTGGTTGTCGTTCTAAACCTGCACGGAGAAGCGGGGCACCGTGACCCTCTACAGGAGACCACGGGGGGAGCCCAGTGCTGGGCTCCGGGCTTGAGGGGTCTGCTGTGAGCCCTGTGAGTCTGAGCCTTCTTCTCCCGGGGCTTTTGAGTCGCTGGGGCCTTCAGAGTAACGGACAGTTACAGCCAGTTCCCGATACCAGCTTTGTTTTCCCCCTGGCACCCAGAGCCCGACAAGCAAGAAGCAAGGCAACAGGCCCGGCTCTGCCCCAGGTTTCGGCTCCTCTCAGCGCACCTGCAGCTCCCTTCCTTCCTCGTCCACCTAGACTTTTCCGTCCCACACCTCCAAACCCCACAGCCTTTGCTTGGCCAGCCCCTGGATTCTTAGCCATTCCCTGGCGGAGACCGGGGGTCGGGGACAGAGTTCAGAGGCTGCCAGAAGCGGCCCACAGCACTCGGTGACTTGCTCGCTCTCTGGGATTTCCAAGTGACTTCGCACACTTGCTGCTGCTACCTTCCCTTCTTTCTTTTGGTTTCAGCTTGACATCGCTTGTTGCTTCACTCTGACCTTCCTGTAGAGAGAGCACTTCTAAGTGCTTTACTGCAAATGAGAAATGTGATCAATAAAACTGTGAGAAGGGGGGGCCTGGGTGGCTCCGTCCTCTAAGGGTCCGACTCTTGGTTCTGGCTCAGGTCATGATCTCGGGCTTGTGGGATTGGGCCCCACATGTGGCTGCCCGCTCAGTGGGGAGTGTGCTTCCCCCTCTCTCTAAAATAAATAAATAAATCTGTAAAACAAACTGACAAGGGATAAAGGAACGGCGGTAATGCACATGTCAGCACACCCAGCATAGTGTTTTCTTCTGGTCCCCATAATCCCCTACATTTCCGATAAATGAACAACAGGGTGATTTATTGTAAACTGACTTGCATACAGACAAACATGCATCTTATCTCACCCACAGCCATTTCCTGCCTCTCCTCCCCAGAGTCCGTCTTCCTCACCACTTAGAGCTGTGGACACACAGGCCACAAAGGCTAGGTTACAGGCCCATGTCCCCCTCTTTTTTTTTAAGATTTTCTTTATTTGTTTGTTTGACAGAGAGAGAGAGAGTGCTCACAAGCAGGGAGGAGAGGCAGAGGCAGAGAGAGACGCACACTCCCCGCGGAGCAGGGAGCCCAATGCAGGGCTTGATCCCTGGACTCTGGGATCATGACCTGAGCCAAAGGCAGATGCTTAACCCAGTGGGGAGTCTGCTTCTCCCGCTCTCTCTGCCCCTCCCCTCTGTTCGGGTTCTCTCTCTCTTGAATCTATAAATAAGATCTTAAAAAAAAAAAACACCAACACCATCAACAAGCAATTCAATTAAAAAACGGGCAGAGGAACTAAATAGACATTTTTCCAAAGCAGACATACAAATGGCCGATAGGAACATGAAAAGGTGTTCTGTGTCGCTATCATCAGGGAAATGCAAATCAAAACCACAATGAGCTCTCGCCTCATACCTGTCAGAATGACTGTCATCAAGAATAGAAGCGATGACAAGTGTTGGCGAGGATGTGGAGAAAAGGGGACACTCGTGCACTGTTGTTGGGAATGTAAATTGGTGCAGCCACTGTGGGAAACAGTATGGAGGGTTCTCCAAAAATTACATAAACGGCTGGCTATTTTACTCACCTCTCTCATGACCCTCCTGCGAGAAGAAACAGATACTTGGGTGAGAAAGACCAACTGAGGCTAGACTAAACTTCGTATGAAAAATTTCTATCCTCTTCCTGCTGTCCGATCTTTAATGGCTGGAAAGGTCCTCCTTTTCTTTAAGAATGATGGGACTGGCAGATAGGAACACGCTGGTGACCCTGTCCACACTGATGTCCAGCCAAGGGAAGGAGACTCTCAAGAGGCCATTTCATAGGAAAAACACCTAAAAGACCAAAAGGCAATTAGAGATAAGACTAGTGGGGCAGAGGCTGGAATTGACAGAGGCTTCAGAAATCTCAGCTACTCTTCTCTGAAGTTACAGCCCATTCTGGGGACAAGATGGGGTCTCCCAGGGACCTTCGGAAAACATCGACACAGTCCAAGGCAGGGGTGGGTTTCCCATCGGAAAGGATGCAAAGGCACCCCTGACTGGCCATGGTCCTGTCCCTTTAAATTGTCACCCTCCCTTCCTGGGCTCTGAGCTCTGAGAGGCTCTGACACTTCCTCCCCACGCTGGGAGGAGCATTCTTCTGCACTCACAACCGAAGGGAAAGCACTAGGCCAGGGGCCTCTCCAGCCAACCTCTGACCCTGTCACCACTGCTGTGGGAATGTTGAGCCCACAGGGCTAGGGGGTCTTCCGGGGAGTGGGGGCTTTGAGGACTTGGGGGTCTGTGCGAGCTCAGTGAGCGAGCACCTGAATTCTCCTACCTCTGAGGAAGGGAAGCAGGCTCTAGAAAGGATAGCTTCACACTTTCAAGCTTTTAAGGAGCTCTGAGTTTCAAACAAAGTAAGTTCTGTGGACGTGCTCAGCATCTTCTCCAGCGGTGGCAAGCACCCACTCCTATTCAGGATGAAATCCCTTCTCCTCCCTACTCCCCGACTAGTAATAAAGGGTTTGCTAGAAGGACTCCAGGAGCAGAGCACACTGGAGAAGTCTGCAGACACTCCCTGAAGGCAGATGTGGCAAAGCTGAAAGATATTTCTGGGACAAAGAAGCCAGTCTAACCTTAAAACACGATGCAAAGTGAAAAATTATGTCTGTGAGCTGCATCCTCCCCAAACACTTGACCTCCTCAGCCCCGTGAGTGGCAGGGACTGGCAGAAGCCAGTGAGAATACAATTTCTCCAAATGAAAACAAAAGTGAAACATGAGTGAGAAAAAGAAAAACAGAATAGTGCCCAAGAGCTGTAAAGAATTCAAACAGGTAACAGGTGTATCAAAAATACCAGAAGAAAAAGAGAGAGAATGAGCAGAAGAAATATTTAAGGAGATAATGCTTGAGACTGTTCTAAGAACAATGAAAGACACAAAGACACAAATTCAAGAATCCCAGAGAAGCTCAGGCAGGAAAAATACAGAAACAAACAAATAAAAATCTAGGCACTTCACACCAAACCGTAAAAACCAAAAGATAAAGAGAAAAACTTAAAAATAACTTGGGGGCTCGGGGGGGACAGATTATATTAAAGGAAAAAAGACTGTCATTACAGATGATTTCTTGTCAGAGTGTGCAGGGCAGAAGACAACGAGTGATATCGGTATATCACCGAAAGAACAACAGTGTCAGCCCAGATTTCTAGAAGCAATAAAATTAGCCTTCAGATATGAAGGTGAGCTAAAGGCTGTCTCACAGGAGCCGAGCCGATTCCCTGTCAGCCCACCTGCATGACAACAAATATTGGAAGAAGGTCTTCAGGCCAAAGGACTGAATGTGATACCAGACAGAAATTTGTAGTTACCAAAGGCAATAAAAAGCTCCAAAATTGGCAAACAAGAAGATAAATAGACCATTTTTTATATATTTATAACTCTAAAAGATAATGCTCTAAGACAAAAACGGTCACAGTGTTTTGAGGAACCTATGACATATGTAAAAGTCAAACATATAAGATACGACGGCACACGGGAGGGAGAAATTGTACGTACACTAGTGTAACTTCCTTAAACTACATGTGACGTGGCCTAATGTTACTGACACGTAGACTGTGATAAACAGTCTGAACACCCCCGAACAAGCAGGGACTGTCAGATTGGATTAAAATGCAAGACCAACTATACGTTATTTAAAAGAAACTCACTATAAATATAACCAGTGTATTCGTTTTCTCTTAGTGCCTCATGAATTACCCCCAACGTGGCAACGTAAAACAGCACACGCTTATGAGCTCACAGTTCCTGTGGGTCAGGGGTCCAGGCACAGCCTAACTGCGTCCTCTGCTCAGTGTCCACAAAGCTTCAGTCAAGTTGTCAGCCATGCGGCGGTTCTCATCTGGAGTTCAGGATTCTTTCCCAAATCCATTCAAGTTGTGGGCAGAATTGAGCTGCTTGTGGTTGTAGGACTGAGGTCCTCCTGGAAGGTCCAGAGGCTGCCCTTCTTGACAGGAGATTCACAATAAGGAATATTTGCTTTCTTCAACGCCAGCAGGAGAATCTCTTGCTTTTCAAACTTTCTTGATTAGGTCAGGCCCACCTGGTATAATCCCCCTTTGACTAACCTAAAACCAGCAGATCAGGGACCTTAATTCCATGGCAGAGTCCCTTCACCTTTGCCATGGGAAGTGGCTTCCATCCTACTCACAGGTCTGCCCGTGCTCACGGGGAGGGGATAGCCCAGGGCACGTACACCAGGACCAGGGAAGCTTGGGGCCCATCTAAGAATTCTGTCTACCACCACAACATAGATGGGTTAGAAGTAAAAGGATGTGTAAAGTAATTCCATGAAAACACTAATAAAAGGAAAGCTGAATCACTATATAGTAGAAAACAGGTTACAAACAAGGAATATTATCAAAGAAAGGGGCGCCTGGGTGGCTCAGTCAGTTAAGCAACCGACTCTTGGTTTTGGTTCAAGTCGTGATCTGAGGGTCTTGAGATGGAGCCCCCATAGGGCTCTGCGCTCAGCACGACATCTGCTTGAGGGTCTCTCTCCCTCTGCCCCTCTTGCTCATGCTCTGTCTCTCTCTCTCGAACAAATAAATAGATGTTAAAATAAAAAGATAAAGACAGACATTACAGAAGGATAAATATGTCAATTTACCAGGAAGACATAACAATCTTAAAATGTGTACACCTAAAACTTCTTCAAAATACATGAAGCAAGAGCTAAACAAATCAAAAGGATAGATAAATCCAAAAGTATACTCGGAGATTTTAACCTCCTTTCTCACTATTCAGTAAGACACATAGACAGAAAATCAGTAAGAATACAGGAGACATAAGGCTGGAGACTTTCCCCGAAGGTCAGCAGAAGGCCAGGAAGCCCATCCTTATCTCTCCAATTCAACATCATACTGGACATCCAGCCAGTGAAATGAGGCAAGGAAAACAAAGAAACAAGTCATAAAAAGTGGAAGGGAAATAATAAAGCTCTCTTTATACAGAAGTGACATGATTATTCATGTAGAAAATCCCAAAAGGCAAAAAATATTCCAGAACTAATAAATTAGCTCAGCAAGGTAGGAGAATGCAGGTCAACATGCAAGGATCGATCATAATCTGTGTATTAGCAACGAACCACTGGAAATTGGAATTACATCATCAGTACTCTTATAATAGCATTAAAAGCCATGAACGTCTTTGGGATAAATCTAAGATTTTAGTGCCAAAAACTACAAATGTTGATGAGAAAAATCAAAGAAGACCTAAATCAATAGAGAGAGCGCCTATGTTTGTGGATAAGAAGATTCAATATTGTTAAGATGTCAATTCTCCCCCAATTTCATTAATAGAGCAACGCAACCTCAGTCAAAATCCAAGTGGGATTTTTTGGTAGATATTCACAAGCTTCTTCTAAAGTTCATATGAAAAAAAACAAAGAACTAAAACTATTTTGATTAAGAAAAGGTGGAGGATTCACCCTCCCTGATTGCAAGGTTTACTTTAAATCTACATTCATCATAACTGTGTGTGACAAATGGTATTGTCAAGTCCTCTTACTTGAGAAGTAGTCACAGTTCACTTGAGAGCAGGGACGGAGTGGGTGCACCTGCCTGGCCACACAGCAGGCCACGATCTCCTTGTGTTTGCAATCTCTCTGAGGACCGCCTGTGATACACGTCGCATTCTGGTTTAATGCCCGTTCCAAGAGAAAACTGTTTTCTTTCTCTTCCATTGTAGTGGAGAGGTTTTCCAAGTTGGCAAGAGATTGTTTTAAATTATATTCCCCCCAAAATCTCACACAATGATGATCAGGTGACTCTAAGCCTACCTTCCAATATCAACAGAAAGGAACCTGGAGATTCTCTAGGACAAGACCGGGCCCTGCCTAAGCACATAGTGTGTTCTGATCTTGCTTTGCACCGTGATTGGGTTTTGCTGATTTAATTCCACTTCCAGTTAACATACGGAGCTATGTGAGTTTCAGGTGTTCAATACAGTGCTTCAACAATTCTAGACGTTACTCACTGCTCGTCATGGTAAATGCACTCTGAATCCCCATGACCTGTGTCACCCACTCTCCACCCACCTCCCCTCTGGTAACCATCAGTTTGTTCTCCAGGGTTAAGAGTCTCTTTCTTGGCTTATCTCTTGTTTTCTTTGTTCATTTGTTTTCTTTCTTACATTCCACATATGAGTGAAATCATAGGGCGCTTGTCTCTCTCTGACTTATCTTTGTGTTGCACCCTTTACATCCATCCATGTTGCAAGTGGCAAGATTTCTTCTTAGGGCTAAATAATATTCCATTGCATATAAACCGGATCTTCCTTATCCACTCATCTATTGCTTGCAGGGTTTGGCTCTTGTAAATGAGGCTGCAAATACAGGAGGTTGCCTTTCAGCTCTGTTGAGCCTTTCCTTAGCTCTGCAGAATCTCTGTATTTTGATGTGGCCCCAACAGCTTCCTGAGGCAAGAGAAACAAATGCAAAGTACTTGTTTTACATTCCGAACTCTACCCTGAACTGTGCAATCAGTTGACAAAAAGAAGAGGCACAGCCTCCCAACCCTCACCCCCACCCCCCACTCCCAATAAATGGACACAGAAGATCCAGACCCCTAAAGCCCCTTAGCGCTGTTTGTCAGAGGACAGAGGAGGGACAGCCAGCACAAGGGGTCTGCAAAGTCCTTCAAATCCCGTCCTTAGAGCTGCTCTTTCAGCCCCTCTGTGGACTACCACAGCCTTTCTGTCCCTGGTAAGCAAGAGCATTCTAGAAGCAGAGCCTTGACTAGGGTCTGGGGAGTCCCTCGGAGCAGGTGCTCCTGCCATAGGGGCTGTGGGAAGTGGCTGGCGCATCATAGGGTTTTCCTGGGTCACTGGGGCCCTTTCTTAACCTGGGGGTCCCTGCACTGCCCTCAGAGACTCTACCTCCAGGTTCTGCTTATTTTAAGGAGTCCTAAAAAGGAAATGGGAGGGGGCATGGCGACCCCGGCAGGCTCAGGCAGCAATTGTCCCCTTAAGGGACCCACATGCCCAGAGCTCTGTGCTCTCAGGGTGCTTCGGGCAGCAGTTTCTCAGCAGTTTCTCCGCGGACAGAGAGGGTCTGTCCAGGTCCATGCGGAGCAGGGGCCATGCTCCCTAAGCCTCTTTGCCTTCTGGCGCCCAGGCCCCGCCCTGGAACCTAGGGCCTCACTGGAGGCTCCTCCCCAGCTTCACCCCCATCCTGCTTCCTTCTCTGTCCTCGCTGCCCAGAGAGCAGCCAGGAGAACCTCCAGCCGCCAGAGAGCCGCCCGCCCGCCCCCCCAGAGCTACCTAAGGCCAGATAGCCCCCCTCTCCCCACCCCGGAGAGCTACCTGTACCCTGAGAGCAGACTGGAGAGCCGCCATCCAGGAGGGAGCCCTCAGCGCTGCGCCTGGTAAGGGGAACCCAGTGCCAGTCCCGGGGTCTTTGGGGGTCTGAGGGCCTGGGGTCTGGTTCCCAGCTGGTGACTCTGATGTGATCTCAGGCTACCGCCCTTGTGGGTTCACCCCTCAGTGGACCGGGAAGGTGATGGTCCGAGTTTCGTGCACAGTGGGCTCGGGTTGGCCTGGAAACAGGCTGGGAACTTCTCCCCCTGCACTCACAACCCAGGGATTTCATGGTTCTTATCTTCTCTGTCCGGTTGCCTCCTTCTTAGCCCCTTTGATCCTCGTAAGCCTTTCAGGGTTTCAGAAAGCTGGACTGACATTGTCCTCCCATTTGACAGATGAGAAAACCGAAACTCCCCAGGTGCCCTAGCTGGATGGGGACACACTTGACCATTTCCCTTTCCTGCCTTCTCATATCCCTCCCCACCTCCCCAGAGCCCTGACTTGTGCCAAGGCCCAGAAAGGTCTGGGACAGCAGAATGGATTCTCAGGGTTCCAAAGGGCAAATATGGGATCATTATTTTCCCACCGCCCTTGAGCCAGGAGTTTCAGAGGAGACCCCTCAGGGGACATTGTCTCATGACTTTGATTCTCTCCCAATTCCACCCCCCCCCACCCTGTTTCCTATGACATGATGTGGGTCTCTATTGTACGGCAAACTGGCTGTGCTCAGAGCATATGGGAACAAGCCTAACCCTTTAGTGAGAGACACAGCACAACATCACAGTGACTGACATGCCCAACAAGTGACTCTCATACCAGGAAGTACAGGGACTGGGCAGATGAGTGAAGGAGATACTTATGAATAAGGCAGACAAAAAATATTTTTATCTTTCTGGAACAGCATTAGAGAGCGTGCTTTCTCATGATTTGATAAAATAAAGCATCATCATGATAAAATCAGGCTCACATAATTTTAAAATCAGAATGTACAGTATGTTTCTTTGCCTTAAACTCCTACCTAAGCTAGATCCTCCCACCGTCCCTGTCTGATGCTGCCGTAATCTCTGCTTGCTCGCTGCCTGCCGCTCTCTCCTGATACCTGGTCGCGTTTTGGAGATGAGATAGAATTTTCCTTTGGGGGAAGACATCTGCCTCCATTCCCTGTTCTCTCACTTCTGCCTGCTCTGACATTGACACGTGCCACCTTTCTTCAGTGCAGGTGCCTCCGTCTTTTCTGACGATTATTCCATCCTGTTAATATTTTGTCTGGAACTCATTTTAGCCTTTCTGTCAATATCCTTTCTGACTCGCCTCTGGACACTTTTTTAAAAGTATTTTATTTATTTATTTTATTTTAGAGAGAGGGCATGCGCCAGGCCCAGGAGGGGAAGGGGCAGAGGGAGACAATCTCCAGCAGATACCGCACTGAGCAGGGAGCCAGGCGAGGGGCTTAATCTCACTGCACCGAGATCATGCTCTGAGCCAAATTCAAGAGTCAGACACTTAACCAGTTGAGCCACCCAGTGCCTCTGGACACTTTCTTATCTGTTAACATCTGCCTAAAAATCTGTCCCTCTTGGGGACGGATGTCTGCCCCTCATTGGACGGCTCAGAAGAGGGCTCAGGAGAACCACCTGGGCTGCATCTCAGCTAATGAAACCTGAGGTTCCCTGGCTTTCTGTGTCAGCCGCATTGCTCCATTTGGGTCTCACTTAACCAAGTCAAAACACCAGATTGTTTTAAATCTAAATACAGAGCCACTCCTTCCTGCTGCAATTTTATCTTTGAATAATCTTTAAAAAAAAATGCACACAAGTTTTTGCAATGCAATCCTCTATGTTCATTGAAGGCAGACTGGGGTGCTAACGTTGTATGTGGGGTTCCAAAAGGCTCTTGAATTTCTTGGAATGATCTCTTTTACACCCTGTGGAATCAAGGAGGATATGCAGACCTAGGAGACCCCCCTCTTTTTTAATCTTAGCTCTGTGACCATTTGGTGACCTTGGGCAGGACATGTGATGCTCAGTTTCCCAATATGGAAATAGACATTTCAACACCTATCTTGATCCCATCACAGGGGATTGAGTGGGACAATTAGAATCATGGGCAGGAACGAACTTTGAAGGTTGCAGATGGCCGCACAGAGAATGCTTCCAATGACGAAGCCCATCGTCAACACCCTCCCCTCTCGCATCGTCCTTACCACATGACTGGATTGATTCCAGCGTGTTTTCTGAATGTCATCTCAAGTAGAGGATGTCAGAGAACATGAGCAGTTGTAGCAAAAGCCCGAGTGTAATTGACCAGAGGCTAGGACAGCCCGTGGCAAATGGTGAGGAAAATGCTCTTCTCAGGGCTTAAGGAAAGGAGGGAACCGGGGAAAGGAGGGAGAAGGAAAGCGAGAAAGGAAACAAAGGAAGGAAGTGGTCTTAATATATTCTGCTAACCTGGAAGTAGATGGTATCCCCCAAGGAGGGCCAAAAAACTCCACTGCATGAAGGCAAGAAGGTGCCAAAGTTATTTCTTTAGAACCAAAGCAACCTGAGTAACAAACTATGAAAAACACTTTTGATTCAACGGGAATGATTAAAACGCAAGTTTAAGCGGATTAAGATGTCCTCACTTACACCCGTAAGAGTGACAAAAAATTAAGTGTAAGGTCACCAAGCACTCGTGCGTGTTTGGGAATTCTCCTATGTGGCGGTGCCAGTGGGAGTTCGCCGAACCGTCCTGGGCTGGGACGTGGCGATACCGGGTCAGCTGGCAGCTGTCTGTCCCAGGTAACTTGTTGCACGTGTGCCCCACAGAGATGGGATGATTTTGCAACATTGTTTGTAGAAGCAAGCATGCTGTTTGAAACAGCTTAAATATTTGCTAATAAATATTTAAGGGGTACCTTGGGGGGCTCAGTCCATTGAGCATCCAGCTCTTAATTTCGGCTCAGATCACGATCTCAGGGTCATGGGATCGAGCCCCACATCAGGCTCCACGCTCTCTGTGGAGTCAGCTTGAGATTCTCGCCCTCTGCCCCTCCCCCTGCTCATGCTCTCTCTAAATAAATAAATAAAATCTTTGAAAAAATGTTACATACATGACATCATTTCTACAAAAACTTGCAAATAGAAAAGCAGCACTATACATTATCTCTAGAGACACGTGTATGTAGAATTATCAACAGACAAACGAGAATGATCCCTAAAGTCCTCAGGATACTGGCTCCCTCTGAACAACAGAGCAAGGGGGACTGAGGCTGGGGAGCCAAAAACTGTGAATGGAGCCATATGTGTAATGTTTCCATTTCTCGATCAAACAGAACAGCTGCAGCAGAGAGGCCGAAATAGTTACAGTCGTTCGTGGCACGTGGTCCCCATTTCTTGGATACTTCTCCACTTCAAAAGTTGGTTTCATAACCGCATCATCTTTAAAACTGAATAAATGCAACACAGCCTCAGAGTTCATCGTAATTCCGGTTGGGTGTCTTGGGCACACTTGCCTTTTCTAACACCAGGAAGAAGGACCCAATATTCTGCCTCGTTCCAGTGCAACTTTTATGCCAAGGGTTGTCTCAATTTCTGCTTAAATCTGCTGGCAGACAAAAATGGTGATATTTCGAGACCAGGCCCCCAGAGCCTTCCAGGAAAGAAGCTGGATTAAAATCTGAGCAGGAGATGAGGTTATCTTGAATTTGTCCGCCATGTTGATTCTTTCCCTTTGGTTATAGCACTACCTTCTCTCCCCCAGCTCCCCGGCACGGGGCAGGCAGGGGTGAGTGGAGGTGGTAAGGAAGGTGTCAGTGCTCGGCTCTCTACCACTCTTTCCTCTACTGTCAGTCCCTGAAGGAGTCCTTGTCCCTGCTCTGCCCTCCCACCGAAAGGAACCTTGTGCTTTCCTCTTTGCCCCTGGAATATCCGTGGGATCCTGCATCTAGGACTGGAAATTCTCTACTTCAGACACTCCGATGTCATTTACAGCAATGCAGTTTTTTTTCCGTATTCTAGCAAGTTCACCTACTTTGATTGCAATCAATAATAATAATGTCCCACTCCTGGTTCCACAGAAGAATGCTTTCTTCATTTCATGCCTTTTCAAGTTGGAGAGAGATAATCAACTGATATTTTTAAAAAATATTTCATAATTTCCTGTAAGTTAAAAAAAAAAAAAAGCAACAGTGCATTGCGTTAACATAACCTAGCTTTGCCTGGGGTTTGCCTAAAGTTAGTCATAGATGTTTGGAAGTATAATAGGAGTGAGAAAATTAGCAATGGAAATGGCTCATCCCAGGATAATTATTCCTAAATGTCTGATTTGAAAGTGTTCTCAGGCCTAGCAACTCCTTATGGACACTTGCTTTTACTCCTTTCCTGTTTTCTATTCCAGGAGAGGATGGAAGGGCTTCAGAGGGGCAGATATGGAACGATGGCTGAAGGTAAGGAAGCCCGGATGTTCTCAGGAGCTCCAGGCACCTGGGAGAGTTGCTGTTCTCTCCACCGACCCCCACCTCGAACACAGGGACAGAAACCCTGTAATTCGGAAGTGAAGAAGAAAAAGACAACTATCACTTGTGCTTTACCTTCCCTGTGTTCACCCCCACCCACTGTCACCCGCACATGATCTGTGGGAAATGTGGAAGCGAAACTCCCAAGTCAGGGTTTGAAGGATTTGGAACCAGATTGTGAAAAAATTTCTCTTTGCCGGTCTGCTCCCAACTAGAAAGAGGAAAGTTCCCATAGAGATTTAGGAATCATGCTTGCTACAAATACTCAGGGAAAGGAGGAACCAACACGGAGTAGAAGGAATAAAGTAAGAGATTTTAGGAGGCTGAAATGAACTTAATTCGTTTGAACTCGTAAGAACTCTAAAGTCCTGGGGTTCTCACCCTTCTTTGCCCCTTGAAGATTTTACTCTTGGCTCAGTGTCGCCCTCCCCAACTCCGTTCTGTAGTCATCTCCTGTAGTCCGTTGGCCAGAGCTCTCCAACCCCCGTGCTTCTAATGCTCTTCCTCTTCACCAGCCTCACATCCAGGGGCATCTCCCAGGCTTTGTCCTTGACATTCATGACCTTCTGTCATGTCAATGTCAAAGATCCAACTGTCCACCCTGAGAGCAGAGACCCAGTACGTTGAGCTGCCCTTGGCGGGAGGTCACTGTAGCTCTGACCTCTGAGACGTCCTATACCCCTGAGGTTCCGACGTATGAAGCGCTGCTGTGCGAGGATGATGGGGATGTGGGGGTGGCAAGACGTGGTAATAGTTTCTCACTTGTGGCTTCTCGTCCTCTATCTCCTTCTAATCTTATATTTATTTAGCATGAAATTGGCCAAAGCACCATCTGTGGAAAAGAACGGGGACCACAATCCTTTTCCCATAAAAAGCCATGTTTTCCCTGCTCTAGAGGAATTGTTAGGGATCCTTGGGCACGTCCTCCCTTGGCTGTGGGTCAGAGCATGAGCTTCTAATGCAGGGTTTCTATGATCCACAAGCATCCTAAAGTTGTGTACAAACTTTTGTATGTATCTCGATAGCATTGGTTTTGGGGAGGGAGGTCCACGAGCTTTCATGAGATACCATGAAGGTCCATGACCTGAGAATCCTAAGAATCACTAGCTCAGCAAGAAACAAAGAACTGGGTTTTTTTATAGGCAGAGAGGAAGATAAGTGGTTTGCAACATCGTCCTCACTGAGGATCATCCTGGTGGGCAAGACGGGCACTGGGAAGAGTGCCACAGGGAACAGCATCCTCTGCCAGCCAGTGTTTGAGTCCAGACTGGGGAGCCAGCCCGTGACCAAGACGTGCCAGGCGGAGACAGGGACCTGGAATGGAAGGAACCTCCTGGTGGTCGACACGCCCTCCATCTTCGAGGCGGAGGCTCAGACCCAAGGGATGTGCACGGACATCGCGGACTGCTACCTGCTCTCTGCCCCGGGGCCCCATGTGCTGCTGCTGGTGACCCAGCTGGGGCGCTTCACTGCCCAGGACACGGTGGCCGTGAGGAGGGTGAAGGAGGTCTTTGGGGCGGGAGCCATGAAGCACGTGGTGGTCCTCTTCACCCACAAGGAGGACTTGAACGGCGAGTCCTTGGACGATTACATCACACACACGGACAACCAGAGCCTGAAGAGCCTGGTGCAGGAGTGCGGGAGGCGTTACTGTGGCTTCAACAACAGGGCCACCGGGGAGGAGCAGAGGGAGCAGCTGGCCGAGCTGATGGCTGTGGTGGGGAGGCTGGACAGGGAGAACGAGGGCGCCTTCCACAGCAATGACCTCTTCTTTGAAGCCCAGAGGCTGCAGCGAGAGGGGGGAGGCGCCCACGGGGAAGAGCGCAGGCGCTACCTGGCCAAGGTGCGGGCGCAGCTGGAAGAGCAAAGGCGGGACCTGAGAGACAGCACGAGTAACTGGGCGTGCGGGGCGCTCCTCAAAGTCAGAAGGTGGATGCTTTCTAACATTGGGATAACTGCTGTCCTCATTATATGCATTTTGATTTTTCTTGCCACTTTAATTAACTTGTGTATTACACATGGACACTGAGCATTTTCAGTGATTGCTGCCATCAGCGGGTTCATGTGTTCAGAGTCTCCATCTCTGTGTCAGATTCTTTGCTTTTTACATAATTTCACGTTCTGTTTCTCTTTGTCACGTCGGACATGCTGTCCATTTTCTTCAAGTGCTTTTAGGTCAATAAAATCAAAGGAAAAATTGTTTTTCTTGTTTTGTTTTGTTAAAAATTGTGATGGTACACGAGAAACTGTCCAGAAATATTTCAGACATGAAGGGAAGCAGGTGTTGGGTGGTGAAGCCGTGGGGATGTCCCACCTCTTGGCCCTACTTTGTCCGGTCAGGCTATTGAAGGGAGACAGGTGTTCTGTGAAAAGCCGGTGGCAGAATTCCTTATTTTATTCAGAAACATACCTGATTCCATCAGCGTTAGTCATGAAAGGTGATGCCCACCCCCACCTCCACCCCTGCGAGACAGAATGATGAGGATGGGTTTGGGAGGGTTGGTCCTGAGGCGAGAAGAGGGCCGGGAACAGGTGCAGGAGGGGGCGTGTGCATGGTGGGGAAGGAGAGAAAGGGTTCAGCACAGCAGGATGGGGTCTGAGCCTTAAGAAAAGCAGTCACTGGGAAATTCTCAGGGGTCGGGAAATAAAGGAACTATAATTTCTTAGAGCAGGAGTGGCAGCACCGAATAGTGAATATTTTAGACCATTAAAAACGGTCTATAGTTGGGGCGCCTGGGTGGCTCCATCGGTTAAGTGTCTGCCTTCAGCTCAGGTCCTGCTCTCAGGGGCCCTGGAATCGAGCCCTGGGTCAGGCTCCCTGCTCAGACTCAGGGGAGTCTGCTTCTCCCTCTCCCTCTGACCCTCCCCCCTGCTCATGCTCTCCATATCACGCGCTCTGTCTTTCAAATGAATAAATGAAAAATCTTAAAAAAAAAAAAAAAAAAAGGTCTCCGGTCTACTCAGCTCTGCCCTGACAGTGCCAAAGCCGCCACAGGCTGCGTTCCCATAAAGTCTAACAAAGAGTGGCCTTTGGATTTCATGTAACTTTCAGATGTGGCCATGAAACATTATTCTTCCTTTGATGTCTTCAACAATTTTAAACTGTGAAGGGCTTTCGCACCTCACAGGCTGTATAAAACACAGGGCAGACCACACTGGGTCCCTCTGGGGGCGTATTTCCTGTTGTTTTCGAGCTGTGTCATAAGTAATGCAACATTTTAACCTCAAACCCAGTACCATCCAGTTCAATCATGTGTGCTCTCTGTGGGAATTCGGGGAAAGGGTCGTGCCCGACATTTCAGTGGTACAAAAGAGAAGAGGGCCAATCTTGGGGTGTAATTTGAGCAGAGGTCATAAATTCAGTGCAAACAGGAAATCAGATGAGGGGGTCCTTGGTGGCCCCTCCCCTGCCTTCTTCCTTTTGGTAGCTGCCCCACCCCTTCCTTCTCTACTCCCTTGTACCTTGTAAGGGAGACCTGCAGTCATCTGATGAGGGAACAGAAGGCAAGCTGAGGACAAGGCAGAAACTGACACCCCGCAACCCCTCCCCCGCCCCGGGGTGTATGTGACATCCCTCAGGCACTCCTGGCTGCCCTAAAGGACAAAGAAATAGTAAACCTATAGAGACCACAATCCTGCAGGACTTGAGTCTCCCTCAGTTTACAAATGTCTTAGCAGTCTACAGGAACAAAGCATTTATATCAATAACCTAGCTTCCGGAAGGAAATGTAAATACAATTGAATGTCTTTGTAACCTGCAGCCCATAGACAGATACTTGAAGCGGGCAGAGTGTAATGTTCCTCCAGGAAGTTGCCAACTATCTTCATGTTAACGCCTTGCTAGAGGGAAAAACAGCCTTCACTTGACAATGGCAAGGCCTCCAGTATCCGGTATCCAGTGAGTCTTACTTAACATATGAAAGTACTTTCTTGAAACCTCCCTTTTTCCTTACCTCCCCCAACCCCATAGTTTATAATCAGCCACCCCTCACACCCTGGGGCAGCAGCTCTTTCTGCCCACGGGTCCTGTCCCCGTGCTTTCATAAACCACCATTTTGCACCAAAGAGCCTCAAGAACTCTTTCTTGGTCTTCAGCTACAGACTCCACCGCACTGAACCTCACCGATATCCCACAACCTCATCACTCCCAGGCAACCTGTGGCTGGATGGGTAAATGCCTAATTCTGGGGCGGGTCTTAGGAACTCGATGTGACGCCCAAGTATCAATCTCCAAACCTCTCTTGGTGACAAAGGTACCATGTTGACCTTTACAGCCGTACACGTAACTGACGCCAGACGTGTTCAAGGAGTGTTAGGTTTAAGTCCTCAAACCCTGGACAGGCTAAGGAACTCTGATTTTTCCAACCAAGGACCACCTTCTGAAGGCAGTATTCCCGATCTGCCCAACCTTACCTGCTCTCTCCTTCCTGGAGCTCATGCAGCCAGCTCCACCTGCATTTGTTACGTGAGGGCTGAGTGCCGGGTTCTAAGCTGGGCATGAGGAATCTAGGATAAAGGATAAATGATACACGGCTCCCACGCCACACAAGGGACCGCATGGTGAAGGGATGAAAGGCACATGGAAATGGGAATAAGAGTAATTCGTTTAGAGATAAGGAGTCCGCCAGAAGAAGAGCACACAGGCTGCCGAGATGGGGTGGCTGCGTGTGCCGTCTGGGAACATGCTGGCCTCTCCCCACGGTCGCTGAGGGCTGGGGGAAGCCACTGTCAAGGAGGAGAGGGTGAATCAGCATTGGGAGGTGCAGGGAGAGACAGGGCTGGTCAGGGGGCCTGGAGAGCTCCCTCGGGGTTCCACGGCCGTCTCCTAGAGAAAGGAAGTCACTGGAGGCTTTTAACAAGATTCATGTACTTTAGGAAGACCCCACGGCAGCAACGTGGTGGTGGGATTGTATACATGTAAGCCTGGGGGCAGGGATAACATTTAGAAGAGATTTCCGTCTCAGCCGTCAAGACCCGAACTGTAGCGAAAGGAATGGGATGGAGAGGAGAGGACGCCCGTGGGCAACGCTGAGGAGGGGTAGAATTAACACAAGGTAGTCCTGGACACAACACAGACTCTTCCCGCTTTCCAAAGACAGGGCATTCCCAGGAAACCTTTCGGAAGCCAACAGGGCATAGAGCAAAGGAACAATTACCATTAATTTATATGGAAAAGTTTTGAGCATTCCCAGACCACCCAGAATGAACTTTCTTTGGCTTTTCTGATACCTTAACACATATCTTGCTAACGGATGCACAAACTCCGGGGAGATCAAGCCCAGAGCTGTGGCGCCTGGATGCTGAGGTGCGGCGTGGGGCTCCCCAGAGAAGGCGCTCGCAGCGCCTCGCTGGCCGCCCGGGGTGCATGCTGCCGCTCCGACGGACTCACTGCAAAACCAGCACGGACCGTGGTTTCACTTTTTGCCACTTGTTGTAGGAATGAACATCCTCTTCGGATTTCTTTCACTAAGCCAAAGCAGGTGCTCGTGCAATACTTTTATAAAAGTGGCGTAACACCAACTTTCAAAAGCAGGGGATTCGTGCATCAGGGAGAGAACCAGGTTTCTGTCCTGGGCGGCCTTGTTCAGGGGGCTCCCTTCACTGCCCTGGGCCTTCAGAGGCAGAGAGGGTCGAACAGAAGAAGGAAGCGCCCCAGCTGGGTCACCAGCAGCAGCACACGGGGCCCTGGGGCAGACAGCAGTTAGCAGTCCCCCGATGTCCTTGCACAACCCTTGGGTCTGAGCCTCCGCCTTGAAGATGGAGGGCGTGTCGACGACCAGGAGGTTCCTTCCATTCCAGGTCACTGTCTCCGCCTGGCACATCTTGGTCACGGGCTGGCTCCCCAGCCTGGACTCAAACACTGGCTGGCAGAGGATGCTGTTCCCTGTGGCACTCTTCCCAGTGCCCGTCTGCCCACCAGGAAGATCCTCAGTGAGGACAATCGTGGAGTTAACCTCTCTTCTCCACCCGTCAGAGCACACGAAAAGTTAGTGTGCAATTACTGTGGACTAAATGCGTACCCCCTGAAATTCATATGCTGAAACCCTAATCCCCAGTGTTATGGCACCTGGAGCTGGGGCTTTGGGCAGGTAATTTGGTGTAGATGACATCATGAGGGTAGAGCCCCTATGATGGAATCAGTGTCTTTACAAGAAGATGAAGAAAGACCTGAGCCTCTCTCCATGATGTGAGGACACAGCCAGCACAGGGGAGAAAGTGGGCTCTCACCAGACACCAAATCTACGAGCACCTTGATCTTGGACCTCCAGCCTCCAGAACAGTAAGAAATCAGTACTTGTCATGTACAAGCCAGTGCACGGTATCATGTGTTAGCAGCCTGGACTACAAGAGTAATAAATGCCTTTTGAGGAGGAGGAGAGCAAAAGAGAAAAAGGGAAAGACCTAGAAGAAACAGCATCCCTGAATCAGGCTGTCAGACCCTCTGATCCCATCGCAGGACTGGGCTCAGAGTGAACACCTTACACCTGTATTGAGAATATAAAGGGAACTCACACTGGGTTGTGAAATAAACTACCCCAGCTGACCAGAGTCCTTGGGACCTTTCCTTTTCAGACATGAATTTTGCTACTCTTTCTGGAAACTTATCTGTATTGGTTCCCACCCTGTAGGCTCTTCAATGCTTAGAGCTTTCGACAACCACTGAGCTGTCTGTCCCATACTTTCTCCTCCTCCCGTCCCTGCCTAGTGTCTGTTTTATAAGATGACAGGGCTTGTCTAGAAAAACTCACCCTAAGGAGACAGCAAACAGCCCAATACATTATATTTCTGGGGAATATACATTTTCTTTAGCTTGGGGTGACTCTGGCCTTGTACCTTTCACTGCCATCCCAAATGCTGAGTTCACTGGTAAATTTGCCACGCCAGTGCTGAGTTCATGGCCCCGGAGCATGAAGAGCCGCCCTAGACCTTACCCGTGGTGAAAGCATCCTCCCCACCCTTCTGAAGCCCTTCCATTTTGTTCCAGAGGGGAAAACATGCAGGGATTGTTCATACCGAAGCCGGATGACACAAAGCACCCCATTTCATAGATGAGGGAATTAAGGCAGGAAGAAGCAAATACTGAAGGTCAACTTACTGGATGAGCCAAGACCCAAACGCAGGTCTGCTGACCGGCAGCCATTCTCGGCCTGGACTGAGCTGTGCAGACGTGCAAGCAGGTGCACGTGATCTCCCACAATCTGTAGTTAGCTAACAGGAGCACTGAAAATGTCTCGTCCACCCAGAACACCAAACAAGGAAGCTGGTCATTCCCAACTGCGCACCCAGGCTCCCTCGTCTGCCTCTAGGGTCCCAGTGCTGACAGGTAAAGTCCAGTTCACTTTGATAAAACTCACCAGAGACATTCTGCCCCACGTTTCCATGGTGATGGTAGCGTGGAGAATGGCCAATCATCCCAGTTTTCCCAGAACAAAGGACCTTCACTGTTGAATCTGGGAGAGTCCCAGACAAACCAGGACGAGTCGTTCATACCAGTTGTGGGAGATTGCCGTTGAGTCCAGCTGGTCGGTGGGGTGGAATGTGTATCAGTAAATGGAGAGAAGACCTAAGTCACTAAGTTCAGGCCAACTGTTTTCTCACCAAACACCCCTGCTTCCGGGCTTTCGGATCAAATAGTTTACCCCAGGGGCATCTCTCTCCTGCCCTCTCACCTTCTTCCATTGTCCCCCATGCACCTTTTTCTTGATCCTTCTCTTTCTTCTTACCCCCTACGTCCTGTGCTCGGGAAGACCACTCAGGTTTCACCCAAGGATGACTTCTCAAGCTTCACTACTGGGAAAAACCTACAGGGCCCTTTCCAAAGCCAAGAGCATGCTGTGTGCAAAGTTTCAGAGTATTCTTCTTATAACAGTTTTCAGGAATCGATACTAAAGAATGAATTTCTAATTGTGTAATTTTAGGTTCAGGAGAGTTGAATTGAAAAAAAGATGCCTTTTTGAAATAAATGGATTTTCCTAGTGCTCTTGGGATCATGCCATGTAGGGTATGGTCTAGCCCTCCACATGCAAAACTAGCCTCAGGGATCACCTTGGCAGAAAATAATAATAATAATTTAATAAATAAATAACTTGGGAATCATTTTAATTTGAATGTCAAAACCCAGCTTCTATCAGACAGTTTCCTGGTAATGTCTCGTAACTTATCCTAATGGTATTTTAGAGCCAAAAGAGAAAAAAGGTAGCAAATTATCAGCCCCTTGGGATCTCTATTCTTTGGCCAGGTCCCATGGAAACTAGTCTAACCTGGTTTGTAAAGTTTGTTTCACTTTCTGTACAATTCAAATAAGAGTTATCATGGCTGAGGAACCACAGTGCTGAGTCTTCAACTCAGTCCCTACGTTTATGTCAAAGTAAGTGTGGGCCTGTTGGATGGAAACCAGCCCTCAACATTTTCTGTTATCCTGCCACCTATGGAGGGGCCTTTCAAATCAAGTGTGATCGTTAGTCTTGGGTGTCAGCTTGGCTAAGCCACAGTGCCCAGTGATTTAATCAAACACTAATCTAGGTGTTGCTATGAGACCCTTCTTTGGATGTTTAAGTAAAGATGGCCTGCCAATGTGGGTGGGCCTTGTGCAATCAGTGAAGGCCTTAGCGCAAAAAGCAAGGTTTCCCAGAGAAGAAAGAATCCTGCCTCAAGACTTTAATATCAGCTCCTGCCTCAGTTTCCAGACTGCCAGCGTGCCCTGCAAGTTTTGGACCTATCAGCCCCCATAATCCCATAAGCCAATTCCTTAAATGTATTCATACATATATCCTATTGATTCTGTTTTTCTGGAGAACACTGACTGATACATCAGTTCAGCCAATTCCTTCTACTGAAAATAGTGGAAAGAGAAAACCTGAACATAATTGTCATCTTGGCTGGTTCTTTTCAAGGAGATTTTTTTTCTTTTTTGGAAGATGTGATTGCATAGCTGGTGGCACATGAGGAAGCTGATGCTTTTGAGAGATCTGCTTATTTGTGATGCTGATGATTTTGAAACCAAGATTCTCTGTTTTCCCACATACTGCCCTTGAATCGTCTTCAGTGGTGGTCTCCAGAGAGGGAGCCGGGCGCGGGTGTGCAGGAAGGGTGCTGGTGTGCCTGGACTCACAGAGAGAGAGAGAGAGAGAGAGAGAGAGAGAGAGAGATCTTGGGGTCAGGTGACACCATCCACTCCTTTTACCTCTGGGGCAACTGCACGAGGGATCCACAGCATCCACCACGTGGCAAACATCCGAATCCTTCCTGGCTCAGGACCTCAGATGGAGGGGATGGAGGGACCAGGGAGAGACGGCTGCGCTTGCGAGGCTGCGGCGGCCGTCCCTTGCCCCGTGGGCAGTGGGCGGCGGCCAGCAGGACACAGGACGTGTCCTCCGAGAAAGAGGACCTAGCACTGAGGCGCTCTTGGAAGCCCGCCTGAGCGGAAGGAGAATGAGACGAGACCCTCCTCCTCCGGGCCAGCTCGGGCTTTCTCGTCTTCCTCGATTGTTTTTTGAGGAACGTTCTCCTCCCCAGCCGCAGTGCTGGCCCTCCAGTCCCACGGCCCCACCTGGGGCCACACGGGCGGCCGCCACCTCCTTCCCCCCACCCCCAGTCGCTGTTCCCTGGTGGCCCTTCGGTCCCCTCCAGACATCACCGTCATCGCGCTTCCCCTGCTCAAAACCCAACTCAGGGCTGGCCAGCAGGCTGCCTCCCTCGTCTCCAGCCAGCGTCCTCCCATTAATTCATCAATACACGTGACGAAGCACCTCATCTTCTTGGAGGACGGTGGGGCCGGTTTCTAGAAGAGCTCCTGCCGCCGACCAGGAAAGCACCTCCAAGCGAAGGAGAGTGGAAGGGGGCTCCCTGCACGTCCCTTGGGAAGCCCCGTGTCCTGCCACACTCCAGTGAGCCGCGCAGAGAGAGCGTGCCAGGAGGGAAACGTGGAAGAGGTCTGCGAAGAGGTCTGAAGCTCGCCCAGTTATCCCACTCTAGTTTACAAGTAACAGCAATGTCCTCCCTCCTTCCCCCACTGGAGGGCGCTGGAGCTGGACAGCGCGCTCCTTGGGTAGCTGGGACAGGTGCATGGGAAACGGTCAGTAAAGGGGGAGAGGCAGGTCATTTCCTAGGAAGAAAGCCCTGCTGCTTGTAACTACGTTCTGGCTAACGACGGGGTTTAAGTAATTTTTTAAACAATAGCATGTATTTATTTATCAGAAAAAAAGCAAATGTTTTATCTGAGCAGATCGCTTTGAACTCTACCCCCTGAAATCTTTCTCCTCGATTTAAAGTGGAAACTGCCCCCCCACCCCTTAAAGTGGAAACTGTCTGGGGCGCCTGGGTGGCTCAGTCGTTAAGCGTCTGCCTTCAGCTCAGGGTGTGATCCCGGAGTCCTAGCATCGAGCCCCACGTCAGGCTCTTCCACTGGGAGCCTGCTTCTTCCTCTCCCACTCCCCCTGCTTGTGCTCCCTCTCTCGCTGGCGTGCTCTCTCTCTCTCTCTCTGTCAAATAAATAAGTAAAAATCTTTTTAAAAAATAAAAATAAAGTGGAAACTGTCTCCACCAAGTTGAGTGGTGAACTCAACAAAAACAAGTGATGGAAATAAAGATTAAAATCAAAAGGCAAGTTTTCAGCCTGTTCTTCAAAGGGTATCCTACGCGTTCCGGGACAGGAGCAGGGAGGAGATTCAAGCCATCTTTTCTTGCCCCGCAGTGTGGAGGGCACTGCACATGTGCCCCCAGAGATGTATGGGTACAGCAGTGGCTGTGTGCATAGGTGAACACGCTTTTGCACAAACACGGGAAATAACCTTGTTAATATCACCGAAGGGCTTCTCACCACTCTGAGCTCATTCTGTTCAAAAGTTCAGGTTCTGAAAAATGTAGTATCAGTAATATTTTCAGCTTGCACTTACTGGGGGCTTTAGGGTATGTAATTGTTGACCCTAACTGAGAGTAAAGATGCGGCTTAGAATGATCAAATGTCGGGGCGCCTGGGTGGCACAGCGGTTATGCGTCTGCCTTCGGCTCAGGGCGTGATCCTAGCATTATGGGATCAAGCCCCACATCAGGCTCTTCCGCTATGAGCCTGCTTCTTCCTCTCCCACTCCCCCTGCTTGTGTTCCCTCTCTCGCTGGCTGTCTCTCTCTCTGTCGAATAATTAAATAAAATCTTTAAAAAAAAAAAAAAAAGAATGATCAAATGTCACAGATGTTACTGGTAGACCTGGGATGAGAGAGACAGAGAGAGAGAGACAGATAGAGGGAGATGGGGGCAGAGAGAGAGAACAAGCCCTGTTGCCTGGTGGATCCTGGAATATCTTGCAAGTTCTAATCTTCACAATCTTCCCTCCTCTCCTATGCAGCCTCTCTCATTGGCTTCTGGTCTGTTTGTGCGCGCGCGCACACACACACACACACACACACACACACACACACGAGCAGTGAGAGATGAAAAAACTAGCCACAAATTCTATGAGGGGAGGGGAAGTGTTAGACCGTGTCCCTGGGGACAGGAAAAGAACAACGCGTGTGTTTCCTCAAAGAACCATTTTCGAGGTCATCCAGAAGCCCTGCGAGATGCCAGAGGAAAAGGGAGTTTTGTCTTGTTCTGCTTTTGGTAAGAGCCCCATTTCTTTTCTCCCCACCACATCTTTGCCACGGTTTTGTGCAAAACAAGTTCTCTACCCAAGATAGTTGGGAGAATGCAGACCCAGAGAAGCCAATGAATGTCTGGGGTATCCCAAACCAAGCTGTCGCCTGCCTTCACTGGACCCAAATCTGGTGGTTCTGGAAGAAATAAAGATTTCGAACTGGACATGCGTCTCCCCACCCCCACCATGAGCCTCTCTGGCGTAAAGATATTTTCTGATACGGAATTCCAGACGGCAGCAAAGGCTGAGCTCGAGGCAGGTGTCTTGCTGAGATGGTCTGGCTCTGCTCTCCCTCTTACCGCTCTGCCATATACCCTGCCCTTGGATTATCCATGCTCTGACCTGAGGAGGAAACAAAGTTTAGTAAGCGTCTGCCCCAGATGGACTTGCACTTCCACAGAAGCCGTGGAGTCACCCTCCCCCACCCACAGTGTGGTTTAGGCAAAGCGATAGGCACCGAAGTGGGTAGGGAGCTCTGGGCCCCTCTCGCTGCCCTGATTAATGCTTCTCTGCCCACTGAGGAGCCCCTGCGTCCCCAGGGGGTTGAAACGCCTCTCTGGAGACATCCTCAGGGTGAGTGGGGCGGAGTTCCTTCGGTCAGTGGCTGCTGTTTGAGTTCCGATGGATTCTTGAAGAACAGCCACAGGCAGGAAAATGAGGTACAGATAATTCCTGCTTCTTTGCTTGGTTTAGAGAGGAGGGCAATTATAACGCAGATAACACAATTCACATTTTGCAGCAAAAGCCGTGCTTGACTTAGAAAATGCTCTTCCATATTAATACTGTAATTTTCACTTTTCAAATAATAATGCCTGTTACACTGAATGAGGGGGATGCCTGCCCTCTTGCTGTGGAGGACTGAAAGGCATGTGTCTAATACACAGATGACAGCTAGAAACGCCTCTCATATCTCATTTTCGCCAGGAAAAAAAAAAAAAAAAAAAAGAGGGCTAAAGATCAGCTCCTCCAAAAAATAATTATTTTAGGTAGACATTTATCAGCTCAACACTGCTTTTTCATGAATTTTGTTTTTATGCCCGAAGTCACTCATTGAACTGTCTCAGCGTGTATTTTGTAAGTGGTTGTTGTGCAAGGAAGGGACGTTGCTTGAAGGCATCAAATCCACACGAACCTTATGAGGTTTTCGTGGTCGAGGTGAATGTGCAGTTTCACGGGCTATAAGCTACCCAGGCTGATACTCCTGTGTCCCCACTAGAGAGAGAGCACTGGACCTTGATCAGCTACTTTCTGTGCATTACGGAAAACACAAATTAATCAATGAAAACAACAGAATTTTTTATTCTGTCTTCGGGCATTTCCTCAGCTGCTCTGTAGACCGAGATGGGATGGTCTTCTATTGGGGATGGTTTCCTTCTCCTCTAACCTGCCACTTCACAGACACGGTTGACTTTTTTTCTGTTAAATTATATGTATTTTTCTTGTTGATTCAAGAAAGGCCTTTAATTATGATTTTTGGAAAAAGATTTTATTTGTTTATTTGAGAGAGAGCACAAGCAGGAGTGAGGGAGGAAGGGGGAGGAGGGAGGAGGAGGAGGGGCAGAGGGAAAAGCAGACTCCCCGCTGAGCAGAAAGCCTGACTCTGGGCCCCATCCCAGGACCCTGAGATCATGACCTGAGCCCTGAAGGCAGTCACTTAACCGACTGAGCCACCCAGGCGCCCTCTTTATTTATGATTCAAGAAAGCAAAATATCACTTGCTCTCTGTTACACCTGCTAACAATCCTTTCCCGCTCCTTTCTTTTTTTCACTCAGAGTTTATAGCCATTCGGTCTCCTCTTTTCTCTCAGCATTAACTCATGGAATTGCAGGGACAACACTTCAAAACACAGGTGTTTCAACCACGGGAGAAAGAAATGTCAGCAATAAAGATGGGGGGAAATTACTCCTTTTCTCCTACAGCTACAGAGAAAAACAGCAAACTTTGGTCCTACAAAGGAGTCTGTGAGCTATTCAGGGTTTGAAACGGAGCTCTGTCCTGTGTTTCATCTCTGAGAGTCTGTAGAATTACGTTTGTCTTTCTTAATACTGTGTTTCTCTATTCCTGAGATATACATTGAAATCTAGTAATTCCTAACAGATCTAAATACTTACAAGATTTCTTAGACAAATCCTAAGGAGATCACTGATACTGCCCTCTCCTACCACAGGCATGCAGGTAATAAAATAAAACAAAATATAATAATCAAAGGGTTTGGGAATCTTGTCTGATTTAAATCACAGTATACTAAGTAAGATAGGACTGTCAAATGTTGTCAGATGTCTTGCAAATACCACCCCCTGCTGCTTGTCTTAAGTTAGTTATGGTACATTTTTAGCTAAGTCTGGAAATTTCAACAAATGTTTTCTTTATGGCTTCTGTCATTCTTAGAAAGCCCCCCTACTCCCTTTATTTAAAAATATATTACTTATGTCTACATGAAAGTCTGCACACAAATATTTATAGCAGCTTTACATGTAATTGCCAAAACGTGGAAACAACCAAGATATCTTTCACTAAGTGAATGGGTAAATAAATAGTGGTACATGAAATAATGGAATATTATTGAGCATTAAAAAGAAATGAGCTCTCAGGGCGCCTGGGTGACGCAGTCGTTAAGCATCTGCCTTCGGCTCAGGGCATGATCCCAGCGTTCTGGGATCGAGCCCCACATCAGGCTCTTCCACTAGGAGCCTGCTTCTTCCTCTCCCACTCCCCTTGCTTGTGTTCCCTCTCTCACTGGCTGTCTCTCTGTCAAATAAATAAATAAAATCTTAAAAAAAAAAAAAAAGAAATGAGCTCTCAAGCTATGAAGACATGGAAGAAACTTAAATGCAGATTTCTAAGTGAAATAAGCCCATCTGAAAAGGCTACATACTGTGCGAGTCCGACTCTATGACATTCTGGAAAAGGCAAAACTATGGCGACAGTAAAAGGTCAGTGGGTTGCCAGGATTTGGGGGGATGGACTCATAGTTGGAATAGACTGAGCCACCCAGGTGTCCCTGGAGTTTTCTTCTTCTGGAATGTTTTAAAGTATGGATTTAATTTCCTTGAGAGATATAGGACTATACGGGGGGCATACCAAAAGGACATAAGAGACAACCTGAAAGAGGTCCCAATGGCCAAAGCCTTCTTTTTATAGAAATATCCCAGCTAATGAACACAGAGGAATGATAAAGTATTACCATTTTGCAACCCCTCATAAAGGAATGGATCTAGGCAATGATCATCAGTGATTACTAGGTATCACTAAAAGAGACACAACTGGACAGCATATGCCTCCAGAAGGAAGTGTGCACACTACTTGTAAGTTGCAGTGTATGGACCTTACATGGATCTATAATCAAATAAAATGTAAAAAAAAAGTGCATGACAATGAGGGAAGACTGAACACTGCCTAGATATGTCATAGTAAATATTCATCTCCTAAATTGTGATATGAATAAAAGGGAGAGTCCTACTGCTTTAGAGTTATGTGCTGAAATGTTCACAAATGAAATGATGATATCTAGGATTGGCTTTTGAATAATCGGGAGAGAAAGGGATGGGGTTTAGATGAAACAAAGATTGCCCCATATGATAATGCGGGACACCTAATGATGGATACATCAGTTCAGTACACTATTTTTTCAGCTTCTCTGTATATAGAATTTTCCACTCAAAATATATTGACAAAGGTTTGTCAAAGTTCACAATATTTCCATTTTCCCGAACATTTTAGATCTATTGGGTTAAACAGGATAACTTTCAGCCTCTCAGTGAAAGAGCAAGAGATGTAGGACAGTCATTTGATAGGTCTGGTAAAGCCTTTTTGGTATACTTCCCAGAGCTTGCAAAATCTAATGTCTCCAATGACTGGCTAATAAACCCTTTGGCAAGTCAAGCAGTTTATACTGTTTTGTTTTCAACAAAAAAGAAGGCAGATGTATCCATTAACAGACAATTAAAAATTAATGACAGATCGCTCTTGTGGTTTTGACATTTATCTTGGAAGGAGTACTGAGAATTGAGTGGTATCGCCATAACAAAATTGTTTCCATTCCTATTTATTCATTTATGTGAATGAGGTTTCTCAGCGCCTGCACCAATTAAAACAAAATATGGGAATAGAATTAATCTGAACATTGTCTCCTTCTAGCAAAGAATAATAGTCATGCATGTATATATGGAATAAATGAAAAAAGTCTCAATCATTTCGAGAGATGCATTTCCAAAATAAAAAAGTTACTATTTGCTTCTAGAAATGATACATTTGTGTTGCTTTGATGAATTGTGTACTAATAACACCTTAGTAATAACCAAATACAGAAGAGATTGTTCAAACTTAAAGCTTTATGGTCACATAATTTTTTTCAATTCTCACATGTATTTTTATAGCAGAAATGTATGCGACTAGGGTAATAGGAATTTCCCAGCATAATCATCCATTATAATAAAATACAATTCTGTGGGGGAAGTAAATGGACAGTGAAGAAGAAAAAGGAACAGACTATTAGGAAAGAGCTTGTTCATGTATTTTTAAAATAGCTTCTGGTTGGTATTCAATTTCTGTTTTTATATTATTTTTTAATATCTACAATGTGCTAGAAATTGCATTCTTTGCAAGCGTTCATGAAAAAATTTTAGAAGTCCAGTTTAAAATGCTCAAGAGAGCACGTAGATTTTTAAAACTCTTTTAGTGAATACAAAAGCAAAAACATTGCCTTAGATAAGCTCTCATATAAACTCATGATGATATTTTTACATAAAAGCTCATTACCGCTAGAACCTAGAAACAACACAAATATCCGTCAACAGTAGACTCGATAAACAAATTGCAGAATACTCATACGGTGGAAAAATACGCAGCAGTAAAAACGGAGAAAGTACAAGTACCAGCGTCAACATGGACAAATCTCACATACGTAATGTCGAACGGAAGGAGCAATTCGCAGGAGAACACGGAGTCTGATTGCGCTTTTGTCAAGGTTAATAATGGACAAAACTAAAGATATATATTCTTTAGGGCAACAGACATAACTTTTACAGTAAAACTATAAAGAAAAGCAAGGAATGATTGTCATAAAGGATAGGCGAGTGATCACACCACGGTGAGAGGGAGGAAGAGTGATTGGTCAAGAAGGGAGGGATGGAGATAGAGTGGAGAGTCTCAGACTCAATGCTCTATTTCTTCAACTGGATATTTACTTGATTGATCTTCTTTACATTGTACATACACCCATCTACATGATATACTTAACTATAAAAAATTCGACCACACTGCAGTGCATGAAGCAAGATCTGAACTAATAGAAAAATATGCTATGTTCTCATGAAAATACTATATATAAAAGTATACATTCTTCCAAAATTGATAGCTATTTAATTTAATTCCAATTGAAATCCCAACTTCTCATGTGCAGAATTAGATAACACTTTCTTCTTTTTTTTAAGATTTATTTATTTATTTGAGGGAGAGAGTGTGCACAAGCTCGAGGGGAGGGGCAGAAGGAGAGGGAGGGAGAGAATCCTGAAGCAGAAGCCCCACTGAGCCTGAAGCCAGGGGGATGTGGGGCTCGATCCCAGGACCCTGAGATCATAACCTGAGCTGAAATCAAGTGTTGGTTGCCTAACCAACTGAGCCACCCAGGTGTCCCAGATAACATTTCTTAAGGTTCCCATGGGATGAAAAATGCCTGAGCATAATCAAATCAGTCTTATATTGACTTAAGAACAGACAATCAATAGAATAATACATAGTACATAGTGAATCCCAGTTAATGGAATTTATTATATGACAAAGACCAGGCAAATAGCAGTATATTTAATCAGTGTCACTGACCTGAATAGTTTTCTTTTTTTTTTTTTTTAAGATTTTATTTATTTATTTGACAGAGATAGAGACAGCCAGCGAGAGAGGGAACACAAGCAGGGGGAGTGGGAGAGGAAGAAGCAGGCTCATAGCGGAAGAGCCTGACGTGGGGCTCGATCCCATAACGCCAGGATCACGCCCTGAGCCGAAGGCAGACGCTTAACCGCTGTGCCACCCAGGCGCCCCTGACCTGAATAGTTTTCTAACTAGAAGACAATAAAGCTGAGCTCCTACCTCACACTCTATACAAATCTAAGAATTAAATTCTTATCTGTAAAGAATTAAACAAAAATATTAGAACAAAATATAGGAAAGTGTATGTACAATACAAGAGTTGGGTATACTTTCTTAACCAAGACATGAAGACAGAAGTTATCAAAGAAAAAATAGCTTTAAACATTTTATTATGACAAAGACACCATAAATGAAGCCGAAAGAGAAAAAAGAAACCCCCCACATTTGAGAAAAGATGAAAATTTAAAATCTGTTATAAAAAGAGCTCACAGAAGTCCAGGAAGTGTGCACGATAGTGTGGACTGTTGGAAGGTGTGCAATAAACAGCCAGGACATATATGAAAAAATACTCAACTTCATAAACAGGAAAGGAGGTGAAAGTTAAAATAATAACTTGCAGAAATTGGCAAGAGTTATACATCTACAACAGACAAAAGTTAGTGGTGAAGTTAAGAAGAATGTACCGCCGGTGAAATGTACATTATTGCAGTCTTTCTGGAAAGCTCTCTGATGACATTTATTGCTTTTTAAATATTTATACCCTCCAATAAGCAATCCTATCCAAAGACTTCCTCTAAGAGCAATAGAAACTCTGGTCAGTGCAGTCCAGGAGAGCAGGGTGTTTCCAGGGACAAAAATACAGGAAGTGAAATCAAAACTCATGGGCAGGGACATTGGGGGTATGTTATGCAGCCATTAAAAGGTTGCTAAACAGGGGCGCCTGGGCGGCTCCGTGGGTTAAGCGTCTGCCTTGGCTCAGGTCATGATCTCGCGGTCCTGGGATCGAGCCCCAAGCAGAACTCCCAGTTCGGCGGGAAGTCTGCTTCTCCCTCTCCCTCTGTCCCTTCCCACTGCCGATGTTGTGTCTCTCTCTCCCAAATAAATAAATAAAATCTTGGGGAAAAAAGGGGGGGTGCTAAATGTGCTATTTGGATGTTCTTAATTTCCCTTCTGCTTCTCTTAGGGCCTGTTTTTCTCTCGGCTCATTTACCCTCTTTTCCCCATGTACCTGCTATCCTTGGCTTTCTGCTCGTCCTGGCACATGAAGGAGGGGCAGCCTGCACGGGCACTTCCGCCCCGGCGCTGACTCTCCAGGGGCTCCTCCCCTCCCTAGCAGGCCAGCCAGGGACTCCCAACCCCAAAATAGCCGAGGACGGGGACCACTTGAAATCTCAGCTCTCCCAAGGACACTGCTTGATCATTTTAGAGAAGGGCTCTTCACGGTTTATGAGTTTTTGCGCTCTTCTGCCTTGGGCTTGACCGCTGTCTAGGTTTTCTGTGCACGTGGGGTCATCCCATGGATCATAGGGTGTCACGTTGTTGGCTCACTTTAAAGAAGCAAAATGACACAAGCAGATAGGTTAGTGATAAAACCAGATGGCTCAGGGGCGCCTGGGTGGCACAGCGGTTAAGCATCTGCCTTCGGCTCAGGGCGTGATCCCGGCGTTATGGGATCGAGCCCCACATCAGGCTCCTCTGCTAGGAGCCTGCTTCTTCCTCTCCCACTCCCCCTGCTTGTGTTCCCTCTCTCGCTGGCTGTCTCTATCTCTGTCGAATAAATAAATAAAATCTTTAAAAAAAAAAAAAAAAACCAGATGGCTCAGAGAGGACAGAAAGGATCTAGGGGAATTCTTCCTTCAATTTTTAAGAAGTTTTTTAATGATTTAATTCAAATTACTTTTTTGATTAGGGAATATTCTGAACATAGAAATGGGTAAAATCTCCCTCCTACCTCATCTCCTACATGCTCAATTCCACCCCCACCCCACCCTTGAGACAGTCAATGTTGCTAGTTCTGTGTTTCCTTCCAAAGCCATCCTATGCATATATGAATAAGTATCCATATATTTACATATGTCTGCATGTGTATATTTGCATACATTGCAAAGAAGATATACAATCTGTTAGGCTACACATATGTTGTTTCAAAAAGATTTATTTTGTTTATTTTTTAGAGAGAGAAAGAGAGAGAATGGGGGAAGGGCAGAGGGAGAGAGAATCTCAAGCAGACTCCCCACTGAATGTGGAGCTCCATGCAGGGCACAATCTTATGACCCTGAGATCATGACGTGAGCCGAAATCAAGAGTCAGACGCTTAACTGACTGAGCCACCCAGGTGCCCCTACACATAAGTTTTTGTAACCCAAATTTGCTCATGAGGGAGTGGTAGTTTAGGGAAATGGTGTCAGTATAATATGACAGTCATGTTGGTGCAAATGTGATTTTCTCCCTGGTGTTAGGTGATGCTCTCTCCCACCAAGGAATAACAACCGAGCAAGTACCTGGGTTCACTCCCTGCTCAGGACTCTCCGGGATCGGAGACCTGGAGATTCCTGGGTACCAACTCAAATGCCAGGTCAGTATCTTGGTTTCTCCACCCATTAATTAGAACCATTTCAACTGCAAGTGGCTTAAGCAAAAGATGAGTTATTTGGTCACATGCTGAAATGGTCAGGAGTCAGCCCGGCTTCAGGCACTGCATTCAGGCTCAAGCAGTTTCCCCTGGAGCGGGTTTTCCCACCTCCGCTCTGATTCCACAGCTTGTCTTCATTCTCGAGCTCCAAGGGTGGTCTTTGGCGGCTCCAGGAAGACCTCTCGTGGTGGCCGTATGGCTGCTATAGTGACAACTCTACAACTGTCCGGGTTCAAGTTCAGCATAAGGAGCAGGAGCCTTTTCCGGTAGCCCAAAAACTTACTCTGATGTGACCAGCTTGGTGTGCCCACGCCTGAAACAATCACCATGGTCTGGGGGAAATGACCTGCTGCTTGATCTAAGTCTGGGTCACATACTTTATCCCTGGAACTGGCGATAAAGCCCCACCATGAACACATAGCCAGACAATGAGGAAAAGAGATTTCCCAAATGGAAATTCGGGGCTGTTCCTGGAAAAGGGGGCAATGAATGCCAAGGCCACCTCCTTATGAGATTCCATACTAACATTAGCACATTGGTTCTCAAAAAGTACTTTCCCCACCACAATACATTTCAACCAAGAAAAGATAGGTAACTTGAGAAGGTTTCCAGATGGTTCTGATGTTATCTCCCAGTGGGAATGTTCTTCTGACCCCACCCTGGAAGCCATTAATCACAATGCAAACGGAGTATAAATGGCTCAAACACATTCTGTGCACAGCTGGAAAAAATAATTCATGCCATTTATTGATTCATCCAACAAATATTTAGAAGTCACCCCCCCACTCTCCCTAATATCACTCCCATATATACAAACGGGAGGGTTTGCTTACGATTACAATTCACTGCTGACTGCCAAATGTACATTACAGACCACGTCGTCCATCCACAGGATACTGGCCAAGCTAAATGTGCTATGTGCTTACAACGGCGTTATCGCCCAGGCTCAGACAGGAAGGGAACTCTGACACTCGCCACAACATAGATGAACCTTGAACTAAGCCAGTCACAAAAGAATAAATATTGTGTGATTCCACTTACACAAGGCACCTGGAGCATAAAATTCACAGAGACAGAAGGCAGAAGGGTGGTTACCAGGGGCGACAGGGAGGGGGGAACAGGGAGTTAGTGTTTAATGGGGACGCAGTTTGGCTGGGGAAGATAAAACGTTCCAGAGACAGGTGGTGATTGTAAACCACGTGAGTGTGCTTAATGTGACTGAACTTTACACTCAAACACGGTTAAAATGGTTTAAAAAATTAAGTAAAAATAAATAAATTAAACATCATGAGTAGGTAGCAGAAAACAACAGAGACTTCAAACTTCTGTGTTACTTCCTACAGAAAATAAAACAAGTCATGCGTGACGTTTAAAGAAATAAAATAGATTCTCAGTGGCATGACTGAGAAACAAGAGAGGATCAAAAGAGAATAGGAAGGTTTGAAAAAGACGCAAAGACAACATCTAGAAATGTTTAACAAGACTCTAAAATTTCACAGAAGGGTTAAAAACAGATTATAATAACTTGCGCAGTAATGAGTAAACTCAGCAAATAATTATGAAGACGTTATCTGAATGCAACAGGTAGAAACAGAGATGGAAAATGAAAAACAGAAAAGGAACGAGGAGATCAGGAGGCTGGAGTGAGAAGGTCCAACTCACGTCTGACCAAGAATTCAGAGGGAATTTCAGGGAAGAAGGCAGGAAAGGGACTGATCACAGACGTAACTCAAGGTTTCTCAGGTTTTAAAAACAAGAGTGTGGGGACACCTGGGTGGTGTAATCATTTGAGTGTGTGACTTGGCTTTGGCTCAGGGTCCTGGGATCGAGACCCGCCTCAGGCTCCACCCTCAGCATGGAGCCGGCTTCAGGCTGTCTCTCTCTCTCCCTCTGCCCTCCCCCCTCTGCGTGGGTGTGCTCGCGCTCTCTCTCTCTCTCTCAAGTAAATATATAAATCTTTAAAAACAAAAGTGTGAATTCTAGGACTCAGAATTCTTTAAAATAATTCCTCAGGAAGAATTTTTCAAGGGAAAATAGATTCATACACACCCACACATTCTGAAGTAAATTTTCAAAACACCAAAGAAAGGGAAAGATCTAAAAAGCCCCCAGAATTTGTAACATTGAGCTGAAGGAAGAATTGTCTATCCAGGGAAACCATTTATCTCACGCTGAGTATAATAAAGATATTGTGATCAAGACAAAGTGAGAAGGTTTACCACCAAGAGACCTTTACTTTTAAAGAAACTCAGAAAAGACGCACCTTAAGAAGAAAAAGCAGCGTCAGAAAGACGCCCAGAATGACAAGAAGAAAGGAGATTTTTTTTTGTTCTTAATAAAAACATAAGCAAATCTAAGCAAACAAGGAGTACACATGCAAAAATAAGATATCTAACTGGTGAGGCTAAACTAAACCAAGACAGAACCTGAAATTCAAGACAAGAAGATCACATTAGCCAGGTGCGTTCTAGGCCTTGTATTTTCAGAGAGAGGCTAGGATACCAATCACCTTTAGGATTGTTTGGTTAAGTGTACAAGTGTTTTGTTTTGTTTTTAATGTCAAGAGAATCCACTAAAAAATTAGAAATCCTCCTGAAGGGGGTGACTCAAGAGGAGTTGGGCGGGTAATGAACTGGGGGGGGGGGGGGGGAGGGTAAGTACTGACGTTGATAGCAGCACCTAGCGGTGAAAACGATCAGTTGCGATGTCTCCTTCCTACCTGAGAAGGAATTTTTAAAATAAAAGTTGACCGTTTTTCCTAAACCTTCATTGCACTTTTTTTTTTTTAAAGACTTTATTTATTTATTCAACAGAGATAGAGACAGCCAGCGAGAGAGGGAACACAAGCAGGGGGAGTGGGAGAGGAAGAAGCAGGCTCATAGGAGAAGAGCCTGATGTGGGGCTCGATACCAGATCGCTGGGATCACGCCCTGAGCCGAAGGCAGACGCTTAACCGCTGTGCCACCCAGGCGCCCCTTTCTTTTTTTTTTTTTTTTTTTGAACAGTTCTTTGGATCGGAGGCTCCGGGGCCACCTTTGTTCGGTTTGAGACAATGCGGCCTCTACCCCATTCCCTGCAGCGTATCTGAAGAGACTGTGCCCTTTGCAAGGGCAAGAAATGGTAAAGGAACGCTCGCTCTGCAGGAAAGCAGTCCCCTTCCCGTCGTTTCATAGCTCTGGCTCCTTTGGAGATGCTTTTCCGGGAAGTGTACCCAACTCCCCCGTGCGCCGGTAGCTAAGGGAGCAGAGGGAGGGGCAGGGAAATTGCCTGGTGCCTCCCAGACAGAGCAAGGACAGACATCACCCACGTCACTACGTCCTCTGGATCGCTGGACGGAGAGCTGAGCCAAGGAAGTCCTAACCCCCGTCCCCTCCCTCCGGTGCTTTCTGCCGCAGGCACTGAGGCCCCGCCCTTCGCCCCTCTTCCCTGCCCCAGCCCCGAGGGGGCACAGTTCCTTCCAGCCCCTCCCAGTCCAGCAGTTCCGGTCTGCGCCGGAGGGGGGCGCCGAGCTCCTCCAGTGCAGCTTTAGAAATGAACAGCACCGGGTCTTGAACCCCAAATGTGAGGCCCTTTCCAGGTTATGGAATCTGGAATCTGGTCCTGATGTTAAAGGACCCCGTATCCAATGGGGAAATGGGGAGTTGACAAAAGCAGGGATGAGAAGGGTGTCTGGGTGGCTCAGGAGATTGAGCCTCTGGCTCTTGATCTCAGCTCCGGTCCTGACCTTGAGTTCAAGCCCCGGATACGGCTGGGAAACAAACTAAAGCAGTGATTAGAAAATAAAACCGTTTCCTGTGTATGCTCTGGTTTTAAATCCTTCAGTAAATATAAGCTGGCTTGGGGTTACTTGCCTGACCCCGTGTCAGGGTCCTGAAGTTGTCTCCATCTGTATACACGGTTTCACCGCCAAGATGGAGCCGTGCAGATAGACCAAGAACTGTGGGTTTTTCTAAGTAAACAAAAGCAAGGGGAGAAGGGTTTGACATCTGATTTCCTACAGAAAAGGAAAAGATTCAGAAACTTCCAGGGTTAGTCACGGGGTGAGGGGAAAGGGGTCAGAGAGAGGGAGCGTCACCTTCCTTCAGGGACTTAGCAACTTCACGGGTTGGGGGAGAAGTTGCCAGACTCCGACATTAAAAGACCATTTCATGCAACAACGTCCAAAAAGAACGAAACAAACAAACAAAAAAAAACCCCAAAAACCACAGAGTTGACACTTGTTTACCAGTATGAAAAATGAAAAACACTTCTAGTGATCTGGCCATAAATGGACTGGTTTAGAAACACTGATGCACAGAAATTAATAGCATCTAACGAGTTCATACAAAGAAATTAGAACAAAATGATGAAATTCGAGGGGCCTCGTTTCATATCGGATACGCCCAGCAAGCCACCCAGGTGTGATTATCTGTCCCCACGCTTCCGCAAACGTGCTCAGCACAGGAAGCACCACCTTGCGCATGTTGTGAAAAAGCAAATTTTGATTCAGCGGGTCTGGGCTGGGGCAGAGCGTGCATCTCTAGCCCGCTTTCCGGGGTTTCCGAGGTTGCCCAAGCCACAGGCCAGGGCATCTGGGGCGGATTCTCACTTGAGGCAGCAAGAATATAGGCTCCCGTCGATCACCCGATAGAACTAGCTCCCCCTCCATTGTGGTGCCCTACACCAGGGGCTGGCAAACTTTTTCTGGAAAAGGCCTGGTAGTAGAGATTTGGGGCTTTGCGGGCCATTCGTCTGCCCTTGAAGCATAGACAATGTGTGAACAAATGGGTGTGATTGTGTTGCAATAAAACTTTATTTATAGAAGTATTTGACAGACTGGATTTGACCCTCAGGGTGAAATTTGCCAACCCCTGTCCAATACTCTGAACTTATTTCTGGGTCATCTCTGTGGCTTTTTCTTATGCAAGCTTGTTTACAAACCTCTATCTAAGGACTAGGCAGTGAGGGGGCCCTGGGGAGACAGACAAAGGCCCTCCATTCTGAACCCCACGCGCAGGGCCACGCCTCACGTATTTTTGCGGCTCTGCCCGTTCAGCACAGCGCACAGAGGCAGCGCTGTGCGGTGGGTGAAGGTGGGGGCTCTGAGGCAGTCTGCCTGGATTCGAAGACTCGTTCTTCCCCTGTGGTCTGCCAGGGAGGCATAAATCCTACCTCAGAGAGATTTCATAAAGCCACATGGAAACACAAAGCTGCCAAGTATGTTGGAATCAGAAAAAAAGCCAGAATAACCATCACTTGTTAATTCTAGACTGTAACCTGCTTTCTTACCCTTCAGAAATGCTTACATCTATATATGCATACTATGTATTTATAGATGTATAAAGAAAATGAAAAAGTTTTTTTAAATTCCTCATATCATTTAAAAAGAAAGTGAAGAATAATAGGGGTGTGTGAGAGAATGTGTGTGTGTGTGTGTGTGTGGAGAGAAAGAACTAACTCTGATTAAGGTAGAAAGGGAAGGGGGAGGAAGGGAAGGGGGGAAGGGGGAAGGGAGGGAGGGAGGAAGGGAGGAGAGAAGGGAGGGAGGGAGGGAGGGGTAGAGGAGGGAGAGAGGGAGGGAAGAAAAAGTCCGGTTCCATGCCTCACATAGTTCTATAAATCCCCCAGAAAATTATAGCCACATCTTAGATACTTAAAGACAATCTCAACAGGTAAAAAGATTCTAAGTATATGAGAGCTATTTTCACTTTACTTTGAACAGAAGGAAATCATAAAAAAGAAGTTTGCCACTTGGGATATAGAGTGGAATATAATTAAATTTAGTCTTATTGGGACCTTGTTTCCATGTCGCAAACTGGCCCTCATTTAAATCCATACATATCAGCACAGAGAAAGGCATTTTCACAGCACACCATGTGCGGAAGCAAGAGAGAGCACATCTTTTCTGGGCAAAATTATTTTTCTTGTTGTTTCTGTTTTATTGGCAGTGGAGAAAAGGCAACAACCCCTGTTCCTTGAATTGAGGCCACTGGAGTGGGAACCATGGGAAGAGGAGGAGGCGGGGACAGTGGCCAAAGGAGAGGCAAGGGTGAAGGGCAGGGCAGAGGGGCAGGGCAGTGAAGGGCCCTGGGGAGGGGACACCCTCCTCTCCGGAGGCCCTGGGCTACTCTGGCTGAGGGTATGCGGAGGCCCAGGCAGGGGCAGGCTCTGCAGCGGCTCACAGGATGATGCTAGCCGTGGTCTTCTCCTTGGAGGGTGAGGGAGGCACCGAATTGTCCCCCAGTAGCTTTTTCTCTGACCCTTCCTCATTCTGAAAAAAAAAAAAAACAGGAGAAATCAGTAATTGTTGGAGAAAAGATGGGGCCTAGTTAACTTCCTAGAACTTGAAATGAGGTAAAAGAAAGAAGGAGGGGAAGGAAAAGGTACAGAGGAGGGGGAGCTACCCAGAGATCTGGGACAGAAAGGCACAAAGGAGGGTCTGAAGAGGCAGAGGGTAGAAGCTAACCCGTGCGCGCTCCCCAGGCAGCAAGGACCGAGCTGAGTGCTGGAAAGAAGCTGAGCAACGCTCCTGGCCCCGATGTTCCTCCCTGATCCCAGAGCTTCACCAAACAGACCCGTTCTTTCCCCTGTGCCTCCCCGACAGCTCACCAGCGGCCGGGAGCTCCGGCCACACAAGCTGCGAAGACCCAGGATCAGGGAAGCTAAGGATACGATGACCTGCAGGACACAGACAGCCAGGAGCAGAGCACGGATGCTGAGGAACACGTTCTGGAGACGAAGGAGGCAAAAAGACACAGTCAGGAGTCTGCTCCTCTGATTCTGCTCTTACCACCACCTTAGCAACCCGACCAGGTATCAGACTCTGTCCAACTGACTACTTCCCACCGAAGCACATTGCATTTTGCCGCTATGGGGCAGCCATAGCTTCCACCCCAGTTGCTTGTCTGCGATGTGACCTTACCACACCCTGTGAAGAGCTGGGTCTATTTCTCCACCCCTAGAATCTGGAACAGCCTGTAACTGTTATGGACAACAAAATACAGTGGAGGTGATACTGTGCCAGTAGCTTCCATTTCCCACCTCCTGAAATAGTCACAGTCAGATACTTCTTTTTGGAACCTAGTTGCATGCCACAAGCAGCCCAAACCAGGTGGAGAAGCCATTGTAGGTTCTCTGGCTGACAGCCTCAGCTGAGCTCCCAGCCATGTGGGCGCCATCTTGGAGATCCAACCCGATCAAGCTCTCAGATGGCTTCACCCCCCACTGATGTCTGACTGCAACTGCATGAGAAAACCCAAGTGAACACTGCCTATCTGAACCCAGCCAGAATGTGAGAAATAATCACAAATGATAGTCTTAGGCCACAGCGTGTTGGGTGTTGTGTGACACAGCAATAGGTAACTAGGGCGGGGCACACCAGAAACGATAGAAGGGTGTTCCGTGATATTCTCTCTTAAATGTCTGCTCTTTGCTCCTCATCCCCTTTGATTCAGGAATTCTGATGCGGTGAGGGTCTGAGAAACGTCTCCAGCTTAAGTTAAAACCTCCCGAACCGCAGACCTAGGATGAGGTCCACACTCCAAGAGCCTACATCTCTGCCTGCCAGTGCCCCAGCTCCTCGGGAACAGACAGTTGTGGCGGGTCCCTGGAACACTGGACTCTGTTCTCACCATCAGCATTTGCATGTAGGTTCTGCACCTATCCTCCTCCCACCGTGATGTGCGACTCCTTTGCCATGTCTCTTTGTACCCAGTGGTCATGGTGACATTTTCTGTGGCATCACACACGGAATCAATGTAAAAGAAGCCATCACTTTGCACGGTTAAGCTATTCACACAGAGGACAACAGCAGCCACGGCCACGGCAACACCGGCCAGCGTGAGCAGACCTGACGCACAGCCCTAGAAAGGAGAAGGGCAGGGCAACAGATCCTCTTTATTGAGAGCCACGAGGTCCTGGCCCCAAACCTGTCTCTTCTTTGTCACTTCCCGTCCCAGGAAACCCTCCCCACCCCTCCAGGAAAGATCCCAGGACATTAGGAACCAAAAGGAAGAAGACAGAAAAATAGAAGAGAAAAACAGAATAGGAGGGGGCAGAGGACCCCAAGACTCACTGAGAGTTTGCCCCGGTGCTTCTCATGGACAATGGCCCCAGCTCCTGCTACAATAGCCTGAAGAGAGAAGAGGCCAGAAAAGGTCTCCAGTTCACTCTCCCGAAGTGACACCCCACCCATTCCCATCACATCCGATTTGAAGCACGATCCAAGGGACTGGCAAAGACAAACCATATGGACAGGACTCCATCACAGCTGCTCAGCCTTCCCAGCCTGGCCTTAAGAAGGAAAGTGCAGAGTGACAGGGACTGGCTCACCCCTTAAGGCTGCTTCCTCATGGTGAAGGGCATTCAGATCCGGGTCTTTGGTTTCTTCACCAAATCCCTGCCCAGATCCAAAGGAACTCTCTCCTTGCCCATAACCACTTGCCTGCCACCAAGCTTTACAGCCCCTTCCTTACTCACCACAGACCCTGCCCAGAAGGCGCAGCCTGAAGCACGCAGCTCTGTCCAGGGCCCAAAGTAGAGCAACACTCCAAGAGCACAGCTCGCAGCCCCTAGCAGTATCTGGGTCACCTGCAAGACAGGGTGAAAAGCCAACTCCCTTCCCATGAGCCCACATGCCCCAGGAGAGACCACCCAGCTCCTACCTAGCTGGCTTTCCTCTCCTTTCCCTGTCTTGACCTCTCCGCAGCTCTGATTCTGGAAGGTTCTGTCCCCTTCATATCCATGAAGCAGCATGTTGTGGCTCTCCCCCATCCCTCAGACATGGCAGGCTTTTTGTCATTACTTTTTCCTCAGTACCATTCTTTGTCATCCCACTGGATGATTCCCACTTTTTTCTCCCCATTCCTCCTTAGGAACCCCACCATCTTGCCCAGGATGGGCTGAAAGGACCCCTTTCAAGAAAGGAGTGTGTTAGCTGACAACCTTCAGTGGTCAGCAGCTTCAGAGTCCCTTCACCTTCCAAGCCACAGGCACACTCTTTGGGGATGGCCACCCAGCCACTGGCGAAGCAAGGCGGTGGGTACGACGGCCATTTCCACCCAACATGGCTCTCCGATAAAGTGGTCGTCCTTGCTCCCGAGCTCCCCACGGGGCTGGCAGAGACCTCGTCAGGCCTGCATTATGATCTGGCCGCTCCCCTTGCCCAATCTCGCTCCCTCCTTTCTCATTCATAGGCATGACACTCCAACAAACCTTTTGCACGTTTAACTCTGAGTCACATCTGCTTCCGGGAGAACCCAACTATCACTGCCTCTTGGCCGTCACCACCCGCTCATCCCACCAGCACCTCAGATCTGTCACATCCAAGTTCCACACCTCACCTGCATTCCCACTGTCTAACCTCTCCTGCCTTCGAGGGCCTCGGGCTCCTGGTCTCCAATATGCCAAACCTCAACACGTTCTTGGATTCCTGTTCTCCCTTGTACCCCAAGCCCACTCACTCGCAAGTCATGGAGATGTCATCCACAGACGACGGAGACTCCTCTCTTTCCTTGGCATTTCTGCTGGGCCCAGGCATGTGCAGACCCTCCACCCTTATTCCCTGGACACCTCCTGGCTGGGAGGCAGATTCATAAAAAGCCCAGGTTCCTGTTGGGAAACCCCCCGCAGCCTTCCCACTACTGAAGCTGATTCAGGACATCTTCCCACCTTGTTAGTCAAGGCTCTCAGCAATAGGGCCCTGGGCTGCATTTCCAGTCTGATCTGCCCTGAGTCCCACTCTCTTTCCTCTGAAAGAATTTGCCCAAAGCTTTCTGGCTTCTTCACCCTTGGTCCTGCCGTTCTCTTGACCTGGAATTCCTTTCCTTCCATCCTTCACCCTTGTCTACACACACTCTTCCTCCATGTGAGGTCTGGCTCAGATGCCAACTGCTGCAGGTGGATCCCCAAGGATGTCACCTGCTCTACCTTTCATTCTAGGCATGCGTGTAGTGGTGTGATCCCTTCTGATGGATACTGAGCACTTTTAGGTTATAGCCTAAGGACTCTCTCTCTCTCTCTCTCTCTCTCTAGTCTTCCCTGAAGTCTTCCCTTGCATCTGCAGAACCTCGGCCCACATGGGTTCCATGAAACTCAGCTAAGAGCCACCTCTCCCCCACCTCTGGCTGAAACCACCCCCACTGTACCAAAGAAGACGCCCATCATTCTTTTCTATCTAAATGTGTGGGGGAACCTGCCGAAACTTTCTTTTCCCACAAAAGATGGGATACAAATAGTATGTTCTCATGAGGAGTCAACACACTTTTTCATCCTGTTGAAGGACAGTTACCATCCTCTGCAGCACCTGCTCCTCTTACCCCCAACGCAAGCTGCCCATAGCTCATCCTGGCCTCGGAAGGGCCGGTGTCCCGAGGGTGAGAAAAGAGCTCCTTCAGGGAAGCCCCAGCTTTTAACAATTGTGCCAATGCTGATTCCTGGTGGATGTGGATGTTGATGTGGCTGGGCTGGGACAGCGTCGAGGCCACATTGACTCCATTCACGGTCACCATGTTTTGGGTCATCCTGTCTGCTGGGAAGAAGACGTACAAAAGTGAGGTCTGGGAACCAGCTAAGATAAAAAAAAAGGAATATGTTGCATGAGTGAAGGGAGAGAAAACAGTCCCTTGTCAAGATCCAAGGGGTCTTCCCAGAGCAGGTAGCAGGATCACAGTGGTCTTAATCTGGGCTGCAAATACAAATCGCCTCTGGAACTCTTCACCACATATATTCTTGGGCCCCTCCCCAGAATGGTCTGACACAGTTTATCTGGGTCTTGCGTTGGGTGAGGAAAGGAATCCTTTCCTTTATATATATATATCATATATATATATATATATATATATATGATATATATATAATATTTCCACATGGTTAAAAAATTCAAAAGATACAAAAGGGTATACTTTTAAAACCCTCCCTCCTATCTTTCTCTCCCAGCCACCTAGTTGCCTTCTAGTTAGAAACTAATATCATTTTTTATGTATCCTACAATGACATTTTTTGCATAGAAAGGCATATAAAAAATATTCTCCTCCCCCTTTTCCTACAAATGGCAGGATACTACATAAACTGTCTGCACAATGATTTGTTCACCAAACTGTGTTTCGAAGATCATCATACATTAGTCCATAAAACGCTTTCTCGCTCATTTGTCCGGCTGCAGAGTGTTCCATTGTCTGAATGCATCATGACTGTTTTCAGCAGGCTCCTATTTCTTTTAAGATATTATTTATTTATTTGAGAGGAGAGTGAGAGAGCATAAGCAGGGGGAGTGACAGAGGAAGAGGGAGAAGCAGGCTCCCTGTGGAGCAGGGAGCCCAATGCAGGGCTCCATCCCAGCCCCCTGGGACCATGACCTGAGCCAAAGGCAGACTCTTAACCCACTGAGCCACCCAGCGGCCCCTTGGTCAGCTCCTATTGATAGACATCAATTTCCTCTTGCAAACCATGGGGAACTGGCAGGTCAGTGGGAATATGCATGTGTCATTTCAACAGATATTGCCCTATGTGGGGCTACCCCATGCCATTCACAAGCAGGAGCAAGGTCAAAGAGTGTCTGTTGCCCCTCTCCATGGCCTGCAGGAGATGTCAGCAAATTTTTTAATCTTTTCCAAACGTTTATCAGGAAAATCACATCCCATTAGATTTTAATCAGTTTTATGCAGCAAAATGCCCGCTTTTCAGTGGTATCTCAGCGAGGTTACAATCAAGACAGAGAACATTTCTAGGTTACAAAAGGTTCCCTAATGTTCTCTTCCCAATTAACCCCTCGACCCCTGGCCCAAGGCAACCACTGATCTGCTCGTTGTGACTATTCCAGTAGAGTTTGAATCCACAGTTCTCTTATTATTTCAGATGTTTAAGACCCCTTTTCCCCTTCTTTTGTGAGCTCTCTGTTCAGACCCAAGTCCTTCTTGTTTTACTGGTTTGTTTTGTACAGGGTCTTGGGTATTTGAAAAATTATCATCTGTGACCTGATTTCCAAGTATTTCTTTACAATTTGTGATTTATATTTTGATTAAATCAACCAGTTTCCATCTTTATTCTGATTTCTGGGTCTTCTGTCATACTTAAAAAGGACTTTCCCACATCCAGATTATAAAATAATTCTTCCCTGTTTTCTTCTAAGTGGTGTTATGCTTTCAGTTTTCACATTTAAAGGTTGATCCATCTGGGATTTATCTTGTAAATTGGAAGGTACACATCCAAGTTGTTCTGGGGTTTCTTTCCCCAGATGGTTAACTTCTGAAGGGTATGCTCTGTGTGAGGAATATATTATCTTTCTCCTACTGATTTAAAATGTTCTCCTGAGCAAAAACAACATTATCCTAGGAATTCAGATCTATTCTAATCTTTATATTCTGTCCATTGGTGAGTCTGATGAGTCAGGCACCATTGCCACGATTTTAATGATGAGTACAGAGTTTAATAATTGAGCTCTTCCATGATCCCCCTCATGTTATTTTTTTCTTTCATCGCCTTTTTTGCTGGGTTACTTCTCCATATGCACTTTGGAATCAACTTGCCCAGCCCCAAAAGCAATCCTCCGTAGTAATTCTAATGGGCATCCTACTTCGGCATCACTGATGGAAATCACAACAGTATTAATAACGATTCTAAACATCACCAAGATGGCGACCCTAAAGTCTTCCCTTGTATTCTATGTCCTTTGAGGAGCAGTGTCATTCTTGTGCCTACCTGGTCTCCTTGGAGGTATAAAGGACAGGTGTTGGACAATTCTGCAGACGTACAAATAGGTTCAGACTTGTTCACAGACACACACAAGGAAGTCCAGCCCGGATTCCAGCCAGATCTCCCCCTTGGGTCCCAGGAGCCAGCACCATGGGGCAGGCTTGAACATGCCTTGGGCTCCAGCTTCCTCTGAGCCCCTGGGTACCACCACTTCCCCCACCACACTCCAACCCCAGCTCAGCTCAGCCCCTTGCTCTACTTCTGGACCAGGCCAGTCCCATAAGGACTCTCCTCCCACGTCCCCCTGACTCCAGGGTGTGCAGCTCGTCCCTGCTCCCCTGGCCGCTCTCTCAGCCCCGCTCTTCCCAGTGCTCCTGGAGTTGGGGGGAGAGGAGCAGAGAAGACCTGTGCTACATCCTGGGCCCTCCAACTTCCGGCTTCACTCTGAAGGACCTCTCACCACCAAACTGCCTGAGCTTCAGCCACCCTACCAGGAATAAAGGAGGGGTGAGGCCTGGTGAGGCTGCTGCAGCCAGACACATCCCCCTCCCCCTCCCCAAGTCACACCCTGTCTAGGGCATCCCTCTGCACCCCTAGCAAGTCCTATGGGAACTGGGAATGGGAAGAGAGCAGCATCCTGTGAGATAGGATGGGGGCTTTGGGGACCAGCCTTGGAGAGACTCCTCAAGAGAGCAAGGTCCTATGGTGAGAGTCTCCTGGGAAGGGGTCACCTGGCCTGTGAGGGTGAGTGCCCTGCTCACCTGCTGTCCTCTGGGAGTCTCAGCAGAGCAGCGCTGGGAGGGTCAGGCCTCAGCTGAAGATCAGTAGTTGGGAAAGAGAAGAGCTGAAGGAAGGGGTGGAGGGAGGAGGGTCTGACCTTCAGCTTTGCAACTTCCCAGAAAACAGCTGGGACAAAGGGGCCCCTCTAGGGGGATTCCGTCTTGAGTAGATAACCAGGATGGTGAGAAAGGCAGAGTGCACACACACACACACACACACACACACACACACTCCTACCGACTCTCACAACACAGATGGAGCCCACACTCCCAGCACCCACAGACCTGTGTTCAGAAAGCACCTGCCCAAGTGGTCATGGGGGAGAGGACAGCTTCCCAGGGGTTTCCCAGGGCTCATCAGCTTCATGGGCTCCCAGGCCACCCACCCCGTATCCACACTCCAGGCGAGAGCCCAGAGATGGGCTGGCAGCTGGAAACCCCCCACACAGGGGCCCCTCTGCCAGGCTACCTCAGCAAGCCCCTCCTCCACCCTGCCCTTCTGGTGCTTCACCAACCTCCTTCTCCACCGGCTGGATTCCCACTCCAGCTCAGCCCAGCCTGGCACACCCAGCCCCAGGGGCCCTAAGGAGAGCAGGTGAGGCGGGGGGGACAGCCAGGCAGCCCTTTCCCAGGACCCCTCCCCACTGGATTTCGGTCTCCAAAGCCTGGCCCAGAGCTTGCTGGGGATGGGGGAAGGGAGGGACCAACCACCAGCAGAGAATGGACTCCGGGAAGGTGGCAGGAGCGGGGGCCCGGTGTGTTCCCGTTTGATGCCAAGTCAGTCTTGCCTTGACCTCCACCTTCGCCTGCAACTCCTTCCTTCATTGTTGGGTGGGGACAGCAGCTTGAACAGGTCAGGTGGAGCAGAGGGACTGTTGGTGGAGAGGGGGGTATTCAGGGGCTGAGGGGTGTCCCCAGGCCCGTCTGTGGAGTAGCTACAGCTGCTGGAGCTCGCAGGCAGTGGGGCCTGGGGCTCTGCCCCGTAGCCCGAGGGCTCAGGGTGCAGGTTGTGATGGCAGGCTGGCGAAAGAGGGTGGAGAGCTGAGGATTACGGGCCACTGCTTGGTCCAGACCCTGCCGCCGTGGGAGGATGAGGGGACCACAGATGTTGGGTGAAGGGGGAGGTTCCAGCAGGCTCAGTGGTCCCCACAGCACCAGCAGAGTCAGGCTGTCCTGACACGACACCCTCAAGAAAGGGCCAGGGATATTGCTCTGTGACCAGGGACCTCCACCAGTCCCAATGGACAATGGGATCTTTGAACACGTCCTGCCAACTCTTCCTTGCTGACCCTCTCTTCCTCTCTCCCAGACAGATGTCTGCAGGCATGGGGACAGTAGACAGTGGTGCGGTGGCCCCTGGGACCCCGCAGCCCACCCGCATCGACGTGCATATCCACCAGGAGTCATCTCTGGCCACACTCCTGATACGTGGGTGCTCCCTGCTTCGGTCCCTCACCCCTGGCTCCACCTCCCAGACCTGGGGCAGGAGACGGCTGCTGGTGGCCTCCTGGGTGAGTAGGGGCCCGGAGGGGCTCCTAGGCCCCCCGTGTCAGGAAAAGAAGACCCTCCTTTTGCTGTGCACCCTCCTGGCCAGCCTCTCTGAACTGGAAGCACAGCCAGTTTTATCTTCTTATTAGAAATCCAGGTCTCCTCTGCTCCATTTCTGACTTCTTTACGCACTTACTGGCCTTCTCAATAAAAGCTGAAAGAAGGTGGGCTTGAGGCTAAAAGGGTGCAGGGAGCCATGGCCGTTTAAAGTCTTAGGCAGTGGAGCCCTGAGCCACCCTCTCCCCAGCCAGACCCAGCATGGGCTGGCTCGCCCTCCTCCTTCCCCCCTCCCTCTTTCTCTTTCACGTGGTTCCCGCTGGTGACACCTGGAATGGCAGGGCCACAAAGCTGCCTGAGACGTGGGGGCAGAGAGCGGCTCCCGGGCCCAGGAATCTGGGAGCCCGCTCCTTAGGCTTTTCTGCTTCCTGCAGGTGCTGCAGATCGTGCTGGGGGTGTTGAGTGGGGTTCTGGGAGGCTTCCTCTACATCTTCTACTACGGCGGCTTGCGTGACTCAGAAGCTGCCATCTGGACAGGGGCTGTGGTGAGTCGGGCAGCAGGAGGGTGGGCGGGCCAAGAAGGGGCAGAGTCGCCTCCTGTCAGAGGTCATAGACCATCACGACCGCCATCACCATCATTACCACGATGCTGTAAAATGCCAGCAGTCGAAAAGTCCCGAAGTTATCGAGGCCGATTCCCTGTTTCTACAGATGAGGAAACAGCCGAGGGAAGCGGTGGTCTGATCAAAGTCCCCTGGCCGCTGTCGTGGTTTCCCGCCAGCCTGGCCCCCTCCCTCCATGTTCAGCAGCAAACACCAACCAAAGACCTAGGACCCAGCTCATTTCCAGACACTTGCCCTGAGATGGGGGGGCAGAACATACTAGAGAGCGTGTACTCTACAAGATAAGGTCAACTCCTGGTCATGTCCCATAGCCCTCTGCGGGTCCTGCACACGGTGGGAAGCCAGTGGGTGACACGGAAGGACAGCGGGGAATGTCCACGGATGGGTGTGTGCAATCTGCAGTAGGGGCTCGGGGGCAGGTCGTGGTAGCCCTGAGGGGCCCTGCGAATATTTACTGCTAGAAGATCCAAAAGTAACCAACCCTAGGACTAGTTACAGCATCGCCAGCAGGATCTGAATCCATCTGTCCCCCGGGGTGCACCAGACTTCCTGTTTCGTCAGCCCAGGTGACAGGGTCGCTGGGCCCTGCCGGGACAGGTGCCTGGACCAGAGGCCACACACAGACCCATCCTGCTGAGAGCTTCTCCAACAGCCTCGGGCTTTCATGCCTCCATCTGGAACATGCATAAAGCACCATTGCTTTAAAAGGAAGGTTTTGGAGAAGGGAAGGAGGGCTCTTCAATGTCACTAAAACAGAGGGTCCTGCCAGCTCAAGAGTGTGACCCAGGCCTAACTACAGACAACAAAACTTAGCTCAAAACCTCAGGTCCACGTGGAGTGTTCCAAGGAAGGACCGGCCAATGGTTGGCTCTGTCCGTGGGGCTTACAGAGGGAAACAGAGGCAGGCAGCTGGAGGGCTTGCGTCTCCTGTGCTAGCCCCGGTCCTGCTTCCATCTCTCCCCAGGCTGTGCTGGCTGGAGCTGTCGCCTTCATTAACGAGAAACGGGGTGGCATCTACTGGGTGAGTTTGGGGAAAGGCATGGGTGCGACGCCGGGTCCAGAAGCTGGAGGCCACCCCGGCCAAGCCTCCTTCCCGGAGACCACCCGTCTCTCCCTGGCCAGGCTCCTGGAAAGACTGAGTCTCCAAGGTCTCACTCTGCCTCCTCTCCTCACCAGGCCTTGCTGAGGACCCTGCTCTCCTTGGCAGCTTTCTCCACGGCCGTTGCCGCCATCGTCATTGGGGCTCTTAATTTCCATAAGTACAACGATTATATTAGCGACTATATCTGTCATGTCTCCTCGAGGTCCTGGTCCTGGGCCACCAGGCCCCCTAGCACTCGAAGTCCGGAAGAAGCCAGAAGGCTGGACCTGTGCCTCTCCTACCTGAGTATGCTGAAGGTAAGCTGGGCAGGGGCGGTGTGCAGAGGAAAGGGCGCAGCAGGTGCTGTGGAGGGAGGGTCAGGATGGTAGACAAGAGTAAAGCCGTGTCCGGGCACCTGGGTGGCTCAGTCGTTAAGCGTCTGCCTTCAGCTCAGGGCGTGATCCCAGCGTTCTGGGATCGAGCCCCACATCGGACTCCTCCACTATGAGCCTGCTTCTTCCTCTCCCACTCCCCCTGCTTGTGTTCCCTCTCTCGCTGGCTGTCTCTCTGTCTGTCAAATAAATAAATAAAATCTTAAAAGAAAAAAAAAAGAGTAAGGCCGTGTCACCTGTTCTGCACCCAGCTAGACTATTGTCACCACAGCTGTGCCACTGAACAGACTAGAAGCAATGCCTGTGATGGGGGGTGTTCCAGACTCGTGGGAAACACAAACCCTGAAATGATCATCAATGAACCAACGTTGCAAGGGTGCAAAGTGCTGCAGGGGGATTAGAGGCGAGTTCTCCCTGGATCCTCTCCGGCCTCGGGACTGCCAGGGGTGCCGAATCATAGCCCAAGCCCATCACTGTTCGGATGAGGACACTGAGGCCTGATGAGAGGGCTTTCTGGCTGCTCTCCGCATGCTAGACTCGTTAACACCCCTGCCGTCATGCAGGGCTCCTTCCTCAGCCCTTCCAGAAGCTACGGATGTGAGGATGAAGGGGGAGAGAGATGCCCTGTGTTGGAAATGAGGGCGAGCACAGAGCAGCTGGTGCGGTCACTCTGGTGCCAACAGCTTTGGTCCTCTGTCCCCAGGCCCTGTTCATAAGCGTTCAGGTCATGCTGTTGGGGGTCTGGGTTCTGCTGCTTCTGGCATCTCTCGTCCCCCTGGGTCTGTACTGCCAGAGAAGGTCCCAAAGTAAGAAGGTAAGTCCCTAAAGTGTGTGTCTGTGTGTTTGGGTGGTAGGGGGTCCAGAGGAGCAGAGATGGAGAAAGCTTGGCTTGGGAGGCAAAAGGACTCTTACAGTGAGTCCCAAGGGGCATCGTGCCTGTCTTTCTACCCCAGTGGGGGCCCAGCCCAGAGAGCCCCTGTCCCTGACCAAGTGGCCCCCAGGACAAAGACCTCAGGAAGCCAGGAAAGTCCGTATCCATGCTGGGATGCTGGGGCTCTTGGCGTCAGGTACCATGAGGCTAGTGCTGGATCTGGTTGGCTCCAGAACGAAGCTGCCCTGGAGGAAGGAATTTGCACCTCCTCTCCCCACACTATCTTGCCCATCTGCCTCCCTTAGGAAACAGACCAGAAGAAACTGCTGGAAGTGACTGAAATCTAGCTCTGCTTCTCCTGAGTGCTCATGCCTGGACTCTCTCTGGACTGGGTGTCCCTGCCTCTGGCTCCTGGGAGAAGGACCAGGCTGGGGAAAAGTTATCCTTCCCTCTCCACCCCGCACCGCACCTGCCACACCCATGGTCACGGCCCTTTCCACCAATCATCACACCACCCGTGCCCATTTCTGGCTCACTTTCACCACCCTGCCCTGCTTCACGGCCCCTCATGAGCAGTGATAACAATAAACTATCCTGTTGCTTTTCCCAGCTTCTTGCTTAGTTATTCCAGGGAATTTCTCTTGGCTGGGCAAGGCAGAGGAGGACGAGCCAATGCAAACCTACGATGCTCTCCATCTCCCAACCTCCCGTCTGGGTCTGGAGTTGCTGCCCTTGAAAGTAAACTCTCTTGGACGCTGGTTCTGGAACTGGCGGTCCAAATGCCTGTGCACAAAGGGTGAAGGGAACAGGGACTCTGAGCCCATCTCCTTACAATTCAGATTTAAGAGAGTGAACCCTGGGCAAACCGAGAACTGGATTTTTTATTTTTTTTTGGCTGTTTGGAAATAGTAAGAGGTAGATAACATAACGCAAAGATGCAGTCACTTTGGAAATCATTTTGTTGAAGACGGACGATGACATAGAAACCCTGAATTTGTCCCATGAAAAAGTACCCACAACTGCCAGACACGCCACGAATCATGTATGTTTAAGTTCATGGCTAACTTGAATAGGCCCCCGGAAGTAGGAGCATGAATTCAGAGTGCTGAGTGTTGAAATTAGACCCGCCTGTTTGGGGGTCTCGCAAGCATGCACACACTCAGTGCTCCACGGCAGGATCCCTAGGACTCCGCACAGGGTTGTACCCATGGCTAAGTTTTAGCCACAGCAGTAGCCACAAGGGACAAAGGCGTATCAGGTGGACTCTGGAGGAATCTGGGTTCAGGTGTCCTACGTCCTCCCACCACTGAGGCCACACAGTAACACTGTTCAAAGGTGGGGGAAAGACGGTAAAGTTTCCCCAAACTGAGAAGGCACTTTGAGACCGGAAAACAAAGAGGCCACTCCATAGAGTTGACACAGTTGTATTCAGCCTTACGTACTGATGGAGGGTCCACGGCAGCAGCACGGTTACTCTGCACAAAGTTCAGACCTTAGTCCACAGATTTTGTACAGTGACCACACATGAAGAAGGGCACTGTCGTGAGATCAAAGGGTTCACGTGCACATCAGACAGTGTGCATGCTCTTGATTGACAGCAACCTTTTATTTAGACCTTGTGGCTCTCCCATGCATCAGGAAAGGGAAAGACCATGTTATCGCTAACAGACTGAGAAGGTGCTAAAACAAGCCTCCTGTCACCCCGACCTTGGCCAGCATTTCTAATCTAGCAAACATGAACAAGATGGGGGACCAAGGAAGAAGCCAGTATTGTCAGCACTCCTACAAACACATATGCAGTGTTTCTGCTCAGGGAAGCCCACTGAAGACTCAGAGCCCAGGGTTTTTACTGGAGGCTGGTCGCATAGGCACTTTCTCCACCTGCACAACTACCACAGATTCTCAGAAGAAAAGCAGGTGTCCACCTGAAATCACATTGTTTGTAAGTCTAGGCAAGCAGATTTGGTGCAATTCAGCCCTGTAAGCACACAAAGCAACCGTATCAGCATAGGAACATTCCAAAAGCCAAATTCTGAGAAGGCAGCCAAGAGCCAGCCCTCCAAGTAGGGCCTGGTAAAGAGCAGCCTCTGTGTTAATGCTTTCCTGCTCACTGTTCTAGAGGCATCTGTCGAACTCCATAACCCAAAACTGCACTTAATAACCATGCTGAAGCCTGCCAACAGATCCAAGAACCACTTAAATCAGGAGGTCAAAGGGAAGAACCCTGTAGATAAATCTGCAATTTCAGGGAACAATTGGAAAAAAAAAATCCACCCTATCTAAGGATGTAATGAGCAAACTCTTGGTGAAAGAAGTGACATGAAAAGCCATGAATGCAAGTTGATTCTAACATAGACTTGTGTATGGAACTCCTATTACTTAGGTGACCTGAGACCCTGAGAAAAGAATTTAAAGTCTTTAAGATGGTAGTGACCCTAGACACCTGTCAGAAACCAAAATTCTGTCAGGAGAAATTCACTTACACCACAGACCTCCAATAATTTCTTAAAACACTGTTTCAGGGGCGCCTGGGTAGCACAGCGGTTAAGCGTCTGCCTTCAGCTCAGGGCGTGATCCCGGCGATCTGGGATCGAGCCCCACATCGGGCTCTTCTGCTATGAGCCTGCTTCTTCCTCTCCCACTCCCCCTGCTTGTGTTCCCTCTCTCGCTGGCTGTCTCTATCTCTGTCGAATAAATAAATAAAATCTTTAAAAAAAAAACAAAACACTGTTTCACACAGAAAGAAAGAAAGAAAGAAAGAAAGAAAGAAAGAAAGAAAGAAAAACAAAACTGAAATTCAACATAAATTACAAACAACAAATCAGGAGCACAAATCCTTTAGTCATTGCTCTTTTTTATATGATATAAAATTAGCATGTTCAGTATGTTTAAAGAAATTTTAAAAAGCAATTAAAGTATTAGCAAAAATAAGAGCTTAGCAAAAAATTATCAGACAGATGTTTTAATCCCAAAGAGAACCTCAAGAAATGAAAATTATAGTAATTAAAATAAAACCCCCAGTAAACAGATTAGACACAGCTGCAGAGAGAAATACTAAACAGGAAGATAGGTCTGAAGGAGTTGTCTGAAATGTAGTTCAGACAGAAAACAGAGATGGGAAATAACTATTTAAGAGGCACTTTGAGTTGAGGTATAGATGGAATTCCAAAAGGAAGAAATAGAGTAATAGAAAAGGAATATCAGACATAACGGCTGAGGGATTTTCTGAATTAATAAAACACAAGAATTCTTAGAGAGAAGAAGGAAAACAAAAACAAAAAAGGATAAATAAAAAGAAATCCTCATCTTAACACATCAGAGTAAGGGACGCCTGTGTGGTTCAGTCGGTTAAGCGTCCAACTCTTGCTTCAGCTCAGGTCATGATCTCAGGGCTGTGATCTTAGGGTCACGATTTCAGGGTTGTGATCTCAGGGTCATGAGATCAAGCCCCATGTGGAGCTCCGTGCTCAGCACAGAGTCAGCTTGAGATTCTCTCCCTCTCCCTCTGCCCCTCCTCCTGCTGACTCTCTCTCTCAAATAAAATATATAAATAAAATCTTTAAACACATCAAGGGAGTAAAATTTCAGACCACAAGAGAATGTATTAAAAGCAGTCCGTGGCAGTATTATATCACATCCCTCCTGGCAAAGAATGAGTAGATTACAGGTGTATGAGGTCCTTGTGTTGTTTGGAAAAGAACTAAAGATGTTAATTATATTTAGCATGTGTCAGCTCATTCATTTATGTGTTCATTCACCTAACACCTAAATTTAAGTGTTTCTGTAATTTAATAGTAATTACTAAAAGAACAGGAAAAAATCATAAAACTTTTAATTTCAGTTTGGAGAAAAATATAGAAAGAGAAAAAATTCAATTACTGCAAAATAAAAACAGAGAAAAGATTAAGAGAAACATTTTAAAAAGCAAAACAGGGGCACCTGGATGGCTCAGTTGGCTAACTGTCTGACTCTTGATCTCAGCTCAGGTCTTGATGTCAGGGTCATGAGTTCAAGCTCTGCACTGGGCTCCAAACTGGGAATGGAGCCTACTTAAAAAAAAAAAAAAGGCAAAACAAATAGAAAGCAGACAATAGAAGATGGGTATAAATTAAGTTAGATGAGTATTTGCAATAAGTACAAATGGACTAAATAATCCCCTTAAAATGCAAAGATAGACTGCATTTTTCTAAAATTCATCCATATACTGTTTACAAGAAACACATCTAAAACAAGGGTACAGAAAGATTTTGACAGTAAGAGGATATAACAATTACATATTTTATATATAATACAAATATTTTTGTTATATACCAATCAAGTTGCTACAGCTCATTAAAATCAGACTTTAAGGCAGAGAGTATTCCTACAGATGAAGAAGCCACTGTGGTTGATCCAGGAGACACTCTCTCCTTCTTTCTCCCGTTTCATGCATTCCCTCCTGGAAGCAGGAACCTGTACTTTCACCTGCAGAAGCCATCTTGTAGCCAGAAGGGTACCATCCATGGGCTGGAGACGGTGCAAAGGAGGCCCCAAGGAGACTGTGCCCTCTGCAACATAACTGCATGAGCCAAACCAGCCCTGGATTGCTCACCTTTTTAATATGCATATATGAGAAAAATTAAGTCCTTACTGATTTAAAAAAAAGAGAAAATAACTTCTTAAAGAAGCCATTTACAATAACAATGAAACTGTAAGTTACTTATGATCAAATCTATATATTCAAGACATTAATAAAATTATTGGGAAATGTTTATGAATACCTAAGTAAGTAGAAATATGTATACCCTGTCCATAGAAGGGAGGACTCAATTCTGTAAAGATGGTGTCTTGCTCCAAATGGATGCATAAATTCAATGCAATTCCAATCAGAATCTCAACAAACTTCCTTAGTACTTGCTTATCCAATTCTCCAGTTGATACAGATCAAAGGACCAAGAAGAGCAAAGACAATCTCACTGTCCCATGAAACCTAAATACGGAGTTGGACAAGGCAGGCATTCAGACCAGGCAGCTCCCCAGCTGGCAGAGCCAAACCAGAGGTAACAGGGAGAATGAAGCAGCCATGGTGCTCTAGACAAGTTCTGAGTCTGAAGTCAGAAGACCAGGTGCAAATCTCAGCACTGCCACTTATTAGACCCTCAACCTTGGGTCAGTTACAAATATCTCTTGAGCAATAGTCTTTGCACTTTAAAAATGGGGGCAATTATACCTAAAACCCATGGCTAATGGAAGGATTGAGTGATAAATATAAATCAAACTGTCTAAAAATTGGTCACCTCACAGTATAAATTTGTCAAACAAATGTGGATTATTTTAAAGAAGCATCATTTGGGCCTATGTGAATAAAATAAGAGTCAGAGGAGAAAAATTGGGGTATGATCAACCAGCATCCGACCAAAGAGTGAGACAGTCAGTCTCTATTTTACTTGAATTATCTGGACCCTGTGCATGTCCCCTCAGAATCCTACCACCTGCGTATGCCGAGGATGGTCCTATCTATCTATATATAACTCACAGAAAGGTTCTGCTTTGCTCTGTTCGAGTCCAGTGAGTGGGAGTTCAGCCACAGTGACCCACTGACCATATTCCTTCTGTCCCATAATACAGCCTTTCCAGTGCTCCTGACCCTGCACCAAATTCCACCAGCTAGGGTTCCCACAACTTGCAGGAGGACAATCCAGTCTTGGTCTCCATGCAGGGATGGCCATCTTGACCATTCCCTACACACCTAGCTTTGTGCTTGCTCCTGGGTTCTTCAAAATCAAAGACTGTGTTATTTATACCTACCTATCTCAAAACTAAAATGAAAAGCAGGGAGATGGATAACAGGAAATTCAGGATAGCAGTTTCCTCCCAGCAGGGGTGAATGGGGAGGGGGAAGGTGTGTCTACAAAGAATTCCATAGAGGTCTACAGTAGTGATCACAGTTTCTTCTTAACCTAGATGGTGGGCACATCATGATTATGAAAACTGCACATATCCATTTTCTACCCTCTTCCGTATGAATGATATAATTGCAATAAAAAGTACATATCAGGACTTCCTTTGCTTGAGTTAATTGCAAAGCAATATAAAACAATGACTAGTGGAAAAGTCATTAATTCTATCAATTGGTATAAAACCTATCAGTGATAATCAAATAGACCTTTTTTTTCTTCAGGATGTCCAATTCGGAAAAGGATCAAAATTGGGCAAAGAAACAATGGGAGACAGCTGCCTGTTCAGGAATCAGGAGTCCTCAGGAATGGTGAGAGTGACAGAGTAAGGATAATCATGATCCCCCAAAACCACTCTATCTGTCAGGGTCCAGAGGTGTTTGGGAAAGGGGCAATGTACAAGGGGCCACCAAAGTGTAGGAAGCTATAGGTGATAGTGCCATCCTGGGGTTTGTAACCAAGGGCAGTGGGGGGGGGGGGTGGCGCGGATCAGAAAGGATGTCATTAACCTTCAGCCCCAAAGATGAGGAAAGGGAGCACTGTGTTTCAGGCAGAGACTGAGAAAGCTGATGGAGATGGTGCTTGATTTGAGCTGTCACCTTCCCAGAGAAACACAGGCAGCCTGAGATGACCTTTCAGGGAGGGATCCTAGGGAATGAGGACCCAAGCTACCCCACTCTGATCTCTTGCTAGTGTTCCCTATTGACCAAACCCAACATCTTAGAACATGAGAGCTTACTGATATGATCAATATAAGACTCTCTTTGGGGGCACAGAAAAGGCCAGAGAAAGACAGAAAGGCTGTCTGGAGAGGCAAGTGAAAGCTATCCAGAAGAATGACTTTTGTTTGTGTGAAGAAATATGGTTGAAAACTTCTGAAATTTGGTGAAAGCCATAAACCTCAAAATTCAGGAAGCGCAATAAACCCTACACAGAACGAACTCAAAGAAGTACAAGCACACACATATCAGGATGAAACTGCTAAAAACTAAAGACAAAAAAAAAAAAAAGACAAACTTGAAAACAAACAAAGATGACCTGTTACCTGTAGAGAAGAATGATCCAAATTTCTGTCGTTTCTCATCAGAAACTGTGATGACCAGAGAAAGTGGCACAATATTTTTTGTAATTGTTCAGTGCAGCCACAATGTGTTACAGAAACATCTTAGTGTGACTGAACAAGGTGTAGCACGAGGGAGTTTTGGGGCAGTGGTACTGTTCTTTATCCTGACCATGGTGGTGTTTATGTGAATCTATACAGGTGTTAAAACTCACAGAAGTGTTCACAGAGCAAACAAAAAGGTCAGTTTTACTATAATGATACAGAGATAAATTTGGGATTATTCGCCTACCTCTATCTCAAAATTTCAGTCATTTCCATATACATATCTTCGTTTTCCCCATCAAAACAGATACATTAGGATGGTGATCTTAGCTGTATTTTCAAATAAACAAATTGTTTTTGAGGGACTTGGGGGTGGGGGTTGTTTGTTTTTTAACAAAAAGCCGGGATCGCCTGACATCTGATTTCCTGCAGAAGAGAAAACCAAAGACCAGAGACTTTGTGAGGCTGCTGGGAAGGAGGGAGGGGAGGACAGTTAGGGGAGTCAGGGGGAGCTGTGGGTGTGGCTTGTAAAGGGGCCAGCTTTTCTCCAAGACTCTGACCCGCCAGATGTAATAAACAACGGAGGTTGCCGGATTCTGACAGTAAACACCACTTCTGAGCAGAAGGGTGAACTGAGTTGACATTCGTTTATCTGAATGAAAAATGGAAAGAATTTATACCCAGTCAAGCCATGGGTGGATTTAGAAACAAGACGGAAGAGAAATCCATACCATCTTTAGCTTGAGGAAGTAATTCACCGGCGTCTTTATTTTAACTTTGCAAACATTTCTTATGACAGTACGTCTTCTAAACTTAATGATTGAGTTCAAAAACGAAATGAAAGCAAGATTCAATTTAAATTCAAATGCCCAATTCCGTAACTGAATTCCCCCTTATAAGCCACGTAGATGTGATTAACCTCGCCACCTAGTGGCTACTCAAAGTTTTCTTCCGGAGAAACTAGAAGAGAAAAAAATAACTTCTTCATGACAATGCTTTGAAAACGATTAACGCATTTTTAAACAAATATCTACTAATACCCCCATGTGGCAGGCACTGTGGGTGCTGGAAATTAAACTGTGAACAGGTTGGACCGTTCCCTGCCTTGCCTAACCCAGGTGACACTGAGGAGTAAGAGCCAATAAATCCTGACGTTACCCCTCCTCAGTCAGGCATGCCCTGACGTCACCTGCTCTGCTTGAGCCGATTGGTCAGAATCATGTCATCATAGCCTCAAAACTGCAAAAGTAGAGGGCAGGTGGGGCACTTCCTACAGCTCCACTGTCTCCAGTCAGTTCTCTCCCTGCCTCACCTCATCTGCTCCAGGGACACAGTTCAGGAACCAGATATCCCAGTCCTGAACTGGGCTCACCCCATCACAGTCCACCCTGCCCGAGCAACAACAGAGATGTTAGCTCGGTCCTGCCGCACCCTGGCCCAGTGACACGCTGTTCTGCCGACTCATTGAAAGATCTTCCACACTCACAAGAATGGTGAGGAAGCAATCTTTGGGAAGGCTCTTCTTGGAAAATTGGGATCCATGGTAGAAGGACCCCAGGAGTGGCCTCTCCCTCTCCCACCCAGCCAAGTCTTCAGTGACAAAGGAATCCGTCCGCCCCACAGTGGAAGCAGGGTGACCCAGGCCCCAAGGCAGAACGCCCTGAGAACATAGCTCTAAGCCCCCACAATCTGGTCACCATCAGCTCAAAAGACAAGAAGGATTTCTTAAATGGGACACGAAAAGCATTAGCCGTAACGGAAAAGACTGATAAATCCAACCACATTAAAATCAGGAACTTCTGACCCTCAAAAAATGAATGAAGAAAACAAAAAGATAAGCCATATAACAGGATAAAATACTTCTCAATACATATAGTTAATAGGGGGCCAGTATCGAGAATACGTTAAGTTGAACCATATGACACTGCCATTTTTTGTAGGTCAAAATGGTCAAATACCAGCGATTTCATATGGTTCAATCTAATATAAAGAATTCTTACAAATCATAAGGCAGACAACTCAATTTTAAGAAGGGTCAAAGATTTGAGCAGACACACTACGTAAGAGGAAATCCAAATGGCCAAGAAGCTTACAAAACGTGCTGAACTCCATCAGTATTCAGAGAAAGGCGAATTAAAGCCATGATAAGATAACAAAGCTAATCAGCCATATTTGGCAAAAAATGTTAAAGTCCGACAATGTCAGGTATTGGGGACAATGTAAAGCAGCGGATGGTCTCATACATACTGCTGGCAGGAAAATAAACTCATCCAACTACTTTGAAAAACATGTGTGGGTTCGTAAAATTGAGATATACGGCATATGGCTCTACCATTGCTCCAAGATAAACACTCAGGTACACATATTCACCAGCACATATGTGCAAAAACGTTTATAGAAACATTGTTCATAACACCCCCAAACTGCAAATAAGCCTAGTATCTAGCCTCAGCAGAATGGAGATAATAAATCACTGCAAACTCCCAAAGTAATAAACCAGATAGCAATGAACAACCCACAACTATATGAAATTGAGCAAAATATTTATGCAAGGTACCAAAAAATGTTTTCAGTAAGATTCTGTTTATATAAAATTCAAAACAGGTAAAACCAATCGATATCCTTTAGGTATACCACACAGATGGCGAAACACTGGTATAGAGAAAAGAAGTGGTTTCACAAGTGCCATCACACGGGTCACTTGTGGAATGAGGGAGAGAGGGAGGGGTCGTTGGGAGGGGATTGGAGGTGCTGCTGGGGCAGTGAGCTATTACTTGATTTAGAGGTATGTGAGTTTGCTTTATAATTACTCATACAACCATACTTATATGTTTAATGTTCATTTGTATATGTGCTGTATCTTACAATTAAAAAGGGAGATAACTCAAAATTCTGCCAAATTCAAAACTCTTTCAAAAAATCTTAACAGAGGGGCGCCTGGGTGGCTCAGTCGTTAAGCATCTGCCTTCGGCTCAGGTCATGATCCCGGAATCCTGGGATCGAGCCGCATATCGGGCTCCCTGCTCCAGTGGGAGCCTGCTTCTTCCTCTCCCACTCCCCCTGTTTGTGTTCCCTCTCTCACTGGCTGTCTCTCTCTGTCAAATAAATAAATAAATAAATAAATAAATAAATAAATAATCTTAAAAGAAAAATCTTAACAGGAATACACAATTTATTGAAGTGGTATAGTGACCTGGGTAGGAATTTATAGATTCTAATCTGACTTGAAAATCAGAAATGGTATAACCCAACTCTGAGAGGGAATGCTCAATGACCACCTCCTTTAAGTTATAAAATCCCCATTTTAGATCCTAGGGCTCAGGTGTCCCATTACTGGGACAGACATGGATGCAGACACATCTCAATCAGGTACTTTAGTTGTTAAGAAGTCTCAGCAAACTGGAAACACACCCCCCAAAATCGAGGACCAGAATCTAAAAGACGAATTCATATGCCGAGTAGCACTTCCACGGAGAAAAAAATAAAACTGACATCGGGGATGTCCTTACTCCCCAAAACGTCTGAAACCAGAAACAGCAGGAAACGCAGTGAAAGAAGCTGAGGCTAGACGTAAGGACCGAATGAAATGAAGAAATGCCACAGTAGCTAGAAACCGCCCGCCCCCCATTCCCAGTCCCTGAGAGTATGAACTTCCCATTCCATCGCTGAATTCCTAAAGGGTCCCGTGGTTTGGATGAGATGAGAGGAATTTAGAAGCCTTGGTGCTATTCCCCCGGGACAAACAAGCCTGTCCCTGCCCTGCAGAGGAAATCAGCCCCGGGCATAGTCCCTGCCCACGATGGGCACGCATGCAACATTTGCTGAGTGCATTCAAAACCAGCACACAGGGGCACCTGGGTGGTTCAGTCGTTAAGCGTCTGCCTTTGGCTCAGGGCGTGATCCCAGAGTCCTGGATCGAGCCCCACATCAGGCTCCTCCGCTGGGAGCCTGCTTCTTCCTCTCCCACTCCCCCTGCTTGTGTTCCCTCTCTCACTGGCTGTCTCTCTCTCCATCAAACAAATAAATATTAAAAAAAAACAAAAACAAAAACAAAAACAAAAACAAAAACAAAAACAAAAACCCAGCACACGGGGATTTCCAAACTCCACGAAGCCTCGCTACCCCGACACGAGGTGGTGCTGTTCGCAACCTCAGCGGGGTGGGAAGGCGGGACTTAGAGCGCGGGTGTGGCCACATCCTCGTAGCCAATGGGCAACCTACCTGCTGCTCACTCTCTAACAGCCAGTGAGCAGGGAGCGGTGGTCCGGCCGACGGAGGGGACACGCCCCGACGCTCCTGGGCTTTTACTCCGACCCCGGGAGCTTGGGAGCCTCTACCCTAGCCGAGGCCGGCGCCGAGGGATGTGGCCTTGCAGGGAGCCCCCGCTCCCGAGTCCCATCCCCCGCCGCCCGGCCTGACCGGCGGCGCCCCGCTGGACGGAACCTCCAAGGGCTGCCCCGGGAGCACCCACCCGTCCTGGGAGCGCCTGGGGTCAGGCGGGAGAAGGGACAGCCCCTGCTGCACGGCCCGGGGGTATATGCGATCACGCCAACCCCACCTCGACAGTCTTGCCCCCATCTACGTCTGCAGCCCCTTCTAAAAAAGCACCTCCCCTCGCTCAGGAATCCCCCATCCGACGCTTCTACCCTGCGTGTTCTTTGTAGCCGCCTGGCCCCCCCAACTAGAACATAAACCCTGAAGTCAGGACTGGCTCCGACGCGTTTCCATCTGCCCCACAGTCCTTACAGGGGATGTCCCAGGAAAAGGGTCTCTTTAAACATTACCCAGCTCAGCCTAACTCCTAGGACGATGCTGGTTCCCTGATGGAAACAGAAGGAAGCTTTCCTGTCACTCCCTTACCTGGGAAAGAAAACTGGATGGCAAGTGGCACAGAATTACTTTGGGGTTCCAAATACTTCAGATTAGTCTTGCCCCTATCGCCAGCATGGTGTTCTCTGCCTGAGGACACATGGCTGGAGTCCGCCTGGGGCACAGAGGCTAAATGTGGGCGCTCAGAATAGAAGATGTGGAAACCAATTAGGTTCTGCCCTAGAGACTTGGTTTGGGAGCATTCTTCCTTCCACAGCACAGGGCCAGACTTGAAGACAAAAAAGCGAGGTACTTTTGCGCTGAGTTTGCAGTAGAAGCTGGACTCCCTCGTGACCACTGTGAGCAACGGAAACTCGCCCCGGGTTTCATATGGTTCCAGAAGAGAACCCTGGCTCACCATAGGAAGGCCGCCAAGGAATACGTGGGAATATCCAGGAGAGCCTGGATACCAAGTGTCTGTGTCGCAGGGCTCTGGTGACTGCCATGCCAGGACCTGGAATGGCTGCAGGCCTCCTTACTTGCCACCGTGGCTTTTCTGGTTGAAAAAGGTGAAGCTGGAAGAAGGAAGGACATGCCCATGTTCTTATAGATGCGAGCACTTTCCTTCCACAGACTCGGGGCCCTAGACCTGCGGACAGGACACCAGGGTTCCTGAGCGTGCTGCGTGTTCTTGCTCCTGCAGACGTGCTTCCCATCCTTTCCACCCCGCCCCGTGCCCTGGTGGGCTGGCCTTTATGGACTGCATTCACGGGCTGCCTCAGGCCATGGTGGCCCTGACAGGTAGATGAGATCACCTTTGAAAATAGTCCCTTCTTTAAACCCTCTTCATTCCCCCTGTGAGAACCCCAGCTGTTTCCTAGCAGGCCCCTAGCTGGCATGCTGCGTTTTCTTTTACTTCAACTTTACCCTGGAGTCAACCTCACTCACTATACAAATGCAGTATCTACACCATGCCAGGTCTGAGCCATTCACCAGGGATGCAGGGACGAAAGACAGAGGTTACAGTCAATCAACATCAGGGATGATGACGGCTGCATTGGAGGTCAGTGACGGTCAGGGACATAGCCTGGGAGGGAAATGGTTAAGGGGGCACCACAGAGTCAAAGGCAGTGAGGCAAAGATGGGGCGACTGGCCCGGAATGGTTCCAAGCAGAAGCAGCATGCAGAGACGTGGGAGGGAGCCGCATCCCAAGGAGCGATGGGAGTCCCAGGTACCACTGCGGTCACCGCAGATGTAACGGGAGCCAACCTGTGGGAGCCCTCCTGGTGGACTGGGACAGGACAGGGAACAGTCCGATCTCCATGGTGGAAAGGTCATTCTGGCGGAGAACGACAGATTGGAGGAGGCAAGTTTGGGAGCAGGGGGCCGGTAAGGGTCTCCTGCAGGAATTGGGGGGAACCGTAATGACCACAGCAGGGGGAGTGGAGTGCAGGTGAGAGAAGCAGCAGCTTCTCTGGAAGGGGACTCGCTGGCGCGGGCAGGGACCAGAACAGCCAGAGAAAGAAGTCCCGGTCTGCCAGGACTGTCAGAGGTCAGGCCGCACCATCTAGGTGGATGGCACTGGCGTTCCCGTGATAAAGGAGGCAAGAAACCTGGATGGCCAGTGTCTTCTGCTTGGAGTTGGTTGAGTTTGAGGTACCAATGGGAGAAGCAAATGAAAATGCCCATGAGCAAACGGGATATAGGTCTGAAGCTCTGAATAGTCTAGACCACAGTTAGGCACTTAATAATCCTTTTTAAAGACATTGGAGAGGGGCACCTGGGTGGTTCAGTTGGTTAAGCATCTGACTTCTGACTTTGGCTCAGGTCTTGATCTCGGGGTTGTGAGTTCAAGCCCCACGTTGGGCTCCACTCTGGTCATGGACCTCACTAAAAAAAAAGAAAGAAAGAAGGAAGGAAGAAAGAAGAAAGAAAGAGAAAGAAAGAAAGAAAGAAAGAAAGAAAGAAAGAAAGAAAGAAGAAAGAAAGAAAGAAAGAAAGAAAGAAAGAAAGAAAGAAAGAAAGAAAGAAAGAAAAAGACATTGGAGAAATGGCACAGGCCAGGAGTCCAGACAAGCTTCCTGCTTCCCTGCTGTTTATTGAGAAGTAGATAGTGAACGATAACTACAATGCTGAACGTTTCTCCCGCACGGGCTATGTGCCAGGCACCATACCAAGTACTTCATGGCAAGTCCCTTTCCCTCACTTGTGGTAATCCTCCCAGCAACCCTAGGAAGCGCTGACTGTGTGATTCCCATTTTACAAATGGGAAACTGACCTCAAAGAAGTTAAGTGACCTGCCCAAGGCCACACAGCTAGGAAATGTCGTAACCGATGGTTGAATCCGATGGTTGAATCTGGAGAGTCTGACGCCTGAGCCTGGGCTTTTCCTTCATCATTTTACTGAATGAACACCTCCGTTGCTCAGTCTATACCTTAATTTTCTTTTTCTTTCTTCGTGTTGTTTACCTCCAAGAACAGGGAGGCCATAAAGATAAGGCTAGAATTAACTACCCTCTTTCTACAGACTGCGAGCTCTCCAAACTGGATCTGTCCTCGCTTCGCCACCCCCACTAATGCTGAGGCAAACACAGGGGAGGAGCCCTTCGGCTAGTGCTGACTTTTCTCCTAACTGGCATTTCAAACCAAGGAAACAGCTGTGCAGAAAATCCAGTTGGGGTGTGACTTGTGCCATGAGAGGTAGAGGCTACCTGTCCGCTACTCCCTGTTTACAGCACTGCACCGGCTCCTCGGTGCCTCCGGGATGAAGTCCATGTCTCCTCCACATCTGGCCCCCGTCTGCCTCTCCAGCTGCGTCCACCACTCCCTCCGCAAAGCAGACAACGTAGCTGTGCAGAACTGCTCGCCGTTCCGGGACTTTCCAGCAAGGGTCAAGCTTCTGCCTCCCCCCCCCCCCGCCCCACCCCCCGTCTTTTACTGTGAAAACTGTCAAACATACAGAAAGTTGGAGGGGAATTTACAGTGCAAACTCATCTATCAGCCACTTAGACTCTACAATGAACATTTTATGAGATCTTCTCACATACCTATCCATCCCTTTTTCCATTTTGTTGTTTGTGCATTTCAACGTAAATTGTAGACATGTACACATCTTATTAAGTAGAGTTCTGTATTTGTTTGGTTCTTTGTTTTTTCCCCCTTGAGATGGAATTAACATACGGGGAAATGTACAAATCAGAGCTGTGTGTATTGGTTTTCTTGTTGCTGGAACAAATCCTCACACACTTAGTGTCTTAAAACAAAGGTATTCTCCTATAGAGAATTCTGGGGGTTAGAAGTCCAAAATCAGACTGGACCAAAGTCGAGGTGTGAGCAGTTCGTTCCTTCTGTAGGCTGTGAGCGGACAATCTACTTCCTTGCCATCTTCATCTTCTAGATCATTCCTGGGCTCAAGAACCCCTTCCTCCAATAGCTCCAACTGCTTGCTTTCAGAGTCCCCTGTCCCCTGACCTCCTACCTCCCTCTTCTGAGGACTCCGTGGTCACACCTGGATGATCCAGGAAAATCCTCCCATTTCGGTGTCCTTAATTGAATCACACCTGTGCTGTTCCTTTTGCTCCATAAAGTTATTTATTCACAGATTCTGAGGATTAGGGTGTGGTCATCTCAGAGAGCCGTTTTTCAGCCTAGCACATGCACCATTTAATGAGTTTTTCCAAACACATACACCTGTGTAAGCCAACCCCCTGTCGAGACATGGAGCGGTCCCACCAGTCCCCCCAAGTTCTCTCATTCCCCTCCTAGCCAGTGCCCTCTCCCACCTCCACTGCCCAGAGGCAACCAATGTTCAGATGTTTTCCCCTTTTAGAACCTCCTAGGAATGGAATGGTACAGTATTTTGTCCTTTTGTATCGGGCTTCTTTCACACGAACAACGTCACTGAGATTTACCCACATCAAAGGGGTCAGTACCAGTCTGTTCCTTTTTATTACTGAGCAATCATCTGTCATATGAATCAACCACCATCAGCTTATCCATTCACCTGTTGATGGACTTCGAACTGTTTCCACTTTTTTTGTCTGCCTGTACTTTCAGACCAGCTGCTGACCTTGCTCCTTCGGCCCGTAGCATCGGCTCCTCTCACATGAAATCAGCCCCACATTCGTTGGCCTTGCAAAGACCGTCCTCTTTGAAGGCCCAGCATAAAAGGCTGCCACCTCAGGAGCATGTGGTCAACCGCTGCCCCACCCCCAGCCTGGGGTCCCTCCTCTGTACCCTGGGCACACTTCGGTCTCAGCATCTGACTGTGTACATGTACATGAGATGTATAGGACCCTTACTTGTCTACAGGCCCCTCTGTCCTCACTGAGGACCACATCCCCAAGAGCAGGAGTCGGGGCGTTCCTATCTGCCCGTGGAACTATGCCTTAGATCTGCGTGATGGCCTTTGGTCACTGTTTTCCCGGTCAATGACTGTCCAGAGCGGGGTTCCAGGCTGCGGCTGCCTTGTTTGGAAACCAAAACCCTAAAGAACAGGGACACAGGGAGGGATTCTCAAGGACAGAGCAGGTTGGACAGTCTCTCGTGAGACCGGGGGCATGGTGGAGCTCACGCCCCCGGAACAGGAGGACCCTCTCAGCTTCCTGTGCCCTTGTCAGTGACAGCCTGAGGGCAAACCCAGGAAAAAGCGGAATTGTGGTCCATTTCCTGAGCAACAGAAAAATCCAGTGATTAGAGAAACTCAGGGAGATATTCTTGGCATGGGAACCCATAAGGGGATTAGCCAACCTGATAACCAAAAGGCACGACGTAGCCAAGACCTTGCCTCTTTGGGCAAGTATCAGAGCCCCACGGCAGAGAAGCCTTTCCTACCCTGAGCGCTCGCAACTCTCCAAAGCCACGGAGGCCTACGGAAAACGCTGGCTTATCAGCCCTTACAATTCTGGTAAAGTCTTGAATTGTGTCCAAAGCAAAGGCAGCCTGCTGACAGACCTGAACGCCCACGTTGGGCGGACCATTCAGCTCAGGCACCGGGAAGTCAGTGCCGTTCCCCAGGGGAACGCACTGGAGCTCCAGGCACCTGGCACGAGTGAGGACGCTTGTCCCACGCAGGCCCACCATGCGACCCTGCTGGTGCGCGTTAGACCCCTACTGTGGAGAGGCCTTCAGCTGCCTGGTCCAGAACAGAGACGAGGAGCTTGAAAAGGAGGCCTCCCATGGATGGAATCTGGATTTGTCCGGGACAGATTCCAGTGGCTTAAAATCAGAGATAAAGTACCTGTTTAGGTGTCAGAGGGTCTAACCCTTACCCAAAAGAGCTAATTTTTCAGACTTGGGCCCTACCTTCTAGGAAGAATTATAATGCCGTTGAGATAGTAAGAGATACACATGAATAAATGATACACTCCAATATTTGAAGAATTTTCAAGTATGCATAAGCAAAGGCAGGAGCACGCCCACCGGCACAGTGGGTCTGTTTGCTCACGCTCACCCTGACATAGACACGAAAGCTTCTTTCCAGAAACCAACTTGGAAGGGCTACTCGCGCTGTCGAAGCAGGCTCAGGATGGGACTGTAGTACCGGACGGTGCCCAGCTTCCCTTCATATGCTTCACACCGCTTTGTCGTAGGAAGAAACGTCCCTCGGGGACGACTGCAGGGTCCAGAGACAGAGAGACCCAAGTGAAACCAAGCTGTGTCTCGCGATGTAAGGCCAATGCACATGGAGTTCCGGCCGCAGCGGTGCCTGGGCCTCCACGAGGGGTGGGCATGCTAGCGGCCCCAGCTCTTCTCCACGGAGGACAGGGGACAGAACCCGGCGTGCAGAGCGTGGGCGCCGGTCCTGCGGAGCCAGAGCCCGTGGAGCCCCTCCCATTCTGTTCTCTCTGAGCCCAGCACCACCACCACCCCTCCCAGCCCCCAAGATCTTGCCGAGCAGTCTGGCTGTCGGTCTAGGCTGCTTGCCTGGGCCTCATCCAGCCCCGTACTGACGTGGAAATGTATGATAATATATCTTTTTTCCGCCCTTAGCAAAAAGCCAATAATAACAGGGGCAGTAGTCGTGATAATAAAAGAAGAAGACTCTAAGCTGGAGAGGAAGCACCAGGGGCACAAGTTCGGTGGCCGAGGAGCCTGACAAGCCCTCCGGCCTTGCGTGGTGCTGGTCGCAGACTGGAGTGTGGGGTCTCGGGTCGCCCAGGGCTTCCTGCCCGGCTGCTGCCTTCTGCCATGCGGTGGGCTCAGCATCTTCGCCCTCACCCCTTCCGTCCCCTCCAGACTCACAGGCCAGAACTTTGCAAGTGGGTGATTGCTAGCCTGGCACCCCTTGCTTCAGCAAATGGGAAGTCGTGTAGGGGGAATAGGGCAAAAAGAGCAAAGCAGTAAAGGGAATGAACTGCAGCCAGCAAGGGTCAGCTCAGAAGCAGGCGTCTGAGACTTTGGCCTCGTTAGCTGTTCCCTATTTGCCGCTGCCACCCCTCTGCCCGGAGCCTCTCTTCCTGCCCCCTGACCTGGGTCCCTCTGCAATTCAGCCTCACCCCTTGATCTTATCAACCCGGATCATCTACCTCCAGTCCTGCGCTGTGCTCGCCTGGCTGCCCTCCACCCCGTCTCCCTGCCCTACCCTTCTTTGGCCTTCCGAATCCAGGTTTAAACCTTGACCTTCTAAAGCCAGGACCAGCTACTACATTGCACAACCCAGGACCAAGTGAAAATGCGGGGCCCGTGTTCAAAAGCGAAGAATTTCCAGACTCGCTTGAAGAGCATAGGTCAAGGGCAGGACCTTTGTGAGGGCGGGACCCTGGAGGACCACGCGGGTCGTATGTCCTTGAAGCCTGAGCTGACCTGCACCACTCTCGGCTGTCCTCACCCTAAGGGGCCTGTGACATCCTATAAAGACTCCTCCCCTTGATCACCCCATTCTCCATCCACACGGTCATCTTACTATGAACCTGGCTGAGGGACTGCATCAAACTAAAAAGCATCTGGAAACCATCAACAAAATGAAAAGGCAACATAAGGAATGAGGGAAGTTATTTGCAAATCACGTATCTGATAAGGCGTTAATATCCAAAATATACAGAGAACTCACACAACTCAGTAACAACAACCACAAATCTGATATAAAAATGAGCAGAGGGACGCCTGGGTGGCCCAGCTGGTTAAGCAACAGCCGTCGGCTCAGGTCATAATCCTGGGGTCCTGGGATCGAGTCCCACATCGGGTTCCCCCTGCTCTGTGGGGAGCCTGCTTCTCCTTCTCCCTCTGCCTGCCATTCCTGCTGCTTGTGCTCTCTCTCTCTCTGTCAAATTAATCAATTAATTAATTAACTAATTAAAAAATGAGCAGAGGACCCAAATGGAAATTTTTCTCAACAAGTGCTCCACATCAGGGAAATGCAAATCAAAACCACAATGAGATGCCACCTTATACCTGTTAGAATGACTGTCACCAAGAAGATGAGAGACAAGTGTTGGGAAGGACCCCTCATGCACTGCTGGTGGGGATGTAAGTCAGTGCAGCCACGTGGAAAACAGTATGGAGGTTCCTCAAAAAATTAAAAATACAACTACCTGAGGATCCAGCAATCCCACTTCTGGGTATAAATCCAAAGGAAATGAAATCAGGATCTTGAAGGTATATTTGCACACCCATGTTTTTTTCACCATTATTCAAGCTGTGGACACAACCCACATATCCATCACCAGATGACTAGATACAGAAGATGTGGGGGGTGTGTGCATGAATATTTTTATATTGCATTGTGTGTGTGTGTATAATGGAATATTTTTCAGCCACAAGAAAGAAGGAAATCCTCCCATTCGTGACAACATGGATGGACCTTGAGGCCACTGTGCTCAGTGCAATAAATCAGACAGAGAAGGACAAATACTGTATGATCTCACTTACATGTGGTCTCTAAAAACCCGAACTCCTAGAAACAGAGAATAGCATGGGGGTCGTCAGGGGCAGGGAGAACGGGGAGACGTTGGTTGGGGGTAAAAACCGCCAGTTAAAAGACAAGTAAGTTCTGGGGATCTTGTGGTTATAGGTAACAATACTGTGCTATATTCCTACAAGTTGCCAAGAGAGGAGGTCTTGAACATTCTCACCACAAAACAAAGAAATGGTAGTTCTGTGACTAGCTTAGCTAGCTAAGGTTACAGTGGTTTTCGGATTGTAATATTTAAGTGCATCAGATCAACACATTGTACATCTTAAACTTACACGGTGTTGTATGTTAATTATATCTCAATAAAGCTGGGAAAAATAGTAACCTGGCTGAAACCTCACCATGTAGCATGTGTTTTTCTTGGACTGCCAACAGCAACTCAACACTCTTCTGACGTCTGCGTTTCTAACGTCTCTTCCATCTGCCTGATGCACAGGGTCCGTCCATTCATTCCCTCTGAAAACAAAACAGGAGTGCCCACGGTATGCCAGCCACTGGACTGGTTTCTGTATATTTGAAGATTTGAGGATGCCTGCTCGAGTCCCTGACCTCAAGGAGCTGGTAGAGGAGGTGAGCCTGTGGCCAGAGAGCGGCCAAGAGGCAGGAGAATGAAGCGCGGGAGCCGGACCCGGGCCCTGGGTGCAAAGGGAAATCATAGCTGCCTGGAGCGTGGAGGACAGGTCAAGGGAGGGGCTGTGGTGCTGGGTAAGTGAAGGAAGAGAGAGAGGCTTTCAGGCAAGGGAGCAAAGGGGCAGAGGCCAGGAGAGCCCCCTGTCCCCCCAGCCTGGCATGGTTCCGAGGCTGGACTGCGGGAGCGGGAGGTGCCTGGGAAATCAGGGCTGTACCAAGAACGAGAGGAAGGTGTTCTCACAAAAGGTGGAAGACAGACTGGGAGATCTAGGTGAGAGTCGGGGTGGGGGTGGAGGCTTCCCTCTTTGGGTACAAATCAGGAGGGTTTAACACAGGCCAGTGGTTCTCTGCAGGAGGGCGTTTTTGTTCCCCAGGAGACACAGGTGCGCCTGGGAGATGTTGCGGGGTCGGTTCTAGACCACTGCAGTAAAGCTAATACTGCAGTAAAGCAGGTCCAAGGAATGTGTTGGTTTCCCGGTGCATGGATGTTCCGTGCACACGACGCTGGGTCTGTGAGCTGTGCAATAGCATTGTGTCTAAAACGACAACGGACATGCCTTCATTGAACGATACTTTATTGCTAGAATGTGCTAACTGCCATCCGAGCTTTCGGCGAGTCAGTCCTGCCGCAGCTGGAGGGTCTGGGGGGCGCTGCCGACCCATCAGGGTGCTGGGTGCTGGAGGCCGGCGCGGCCGTGCAGGTTCGTAAGACAGGCGTGCGGTTCGCCGCCTCGACGGCTCGTCCGTCACGGTTTCTCTGCTGCGGCCGGTGCTGCCGGGTGGCATTTTACCCACAGCAGAACTGCCTTCAGAATCGGAGTCCGTCCTCCTGAGCCCTGCCGCTGCCTCGTCAGCTGAGCTGCGGTCACCTTCTCGATCCTCGGTGGTCGTTTCAAGCATCGTCTCGGCGTCTCCGCCAGGACAAGCCGCATCCGGGAAGCCCCTTGCTTGGCGCGGCCCGAAGCAGCGGCTCCTCGTCCGCTCACGTTCGGTCCGGACTCTGCAGCAGCTCCGTGCCCTCTTTGGGCTCCACGCCTGGTTCTGCCCTCTGGCTGTGTCTTAGTTGTTGGGTTTCTAGAGCACAGACGGAGGGCACTTAGCATCAGTCTTAAGCACGCTAAGGTTTTCAGAAGGTCACCGAGCACCGGCTTCCGCCTCAGGTCACCAGGCGCGTTAGCCCCTCACAGGAGGGTCCGCCTGTCCTTTGAAGCTTGAAGCCAGGCGCTGCCTTCTCCTCTCCGGCTGCGAAAGTCCTCGCTGGCGTCTCCTCCAAGAGCAGGCTGTCTCGTCTGCGCGGACAGTCTGTGGTTTAGTGCGGCCACCTTCATCAGTGATCCTAGCTGGAGCTTCTGGAAAGCTTGCTGCTTCACCTTGCGCTCCTGTGTTACGGGGACGGCGTCTTTCCTTGAGCCTCCTGACGCGGCCTCTGCCAGCTTCAGACGTTCCTTCTGCAGGTCCTCACCTCTCAGCCGTCCTAGAACCGAGGAGAGTCCGGGCACTGAGGCTTACTCATTTCTAGTTTTTCATTTAAAGTGAGAGATGTGGGCGCCGGGGTGGCTCAGTGAGTTAAGCATCCGATTCTTGATTTGGGCTCAGGTCACCATGGTAGGGTCGTGAGATCGAGCCCCGCATCGGGTTCTGCGATCAGTGGGGAGTCTGCTTGAGATGATCTCTCTCCTTCTCCCCCTGCCCCTCCCTCCATGCTCACAGACTCGCTCTCTGACGAATAAATAAATAAATATTTTAAAAAATAAATAAATAAAGGGAGATAGCTGAGACTCTTCCTTTCACTCAACAATTAGAGGTCGTTGTAGTTATTAACTGGCCTGATTTCAATAGTGTTGTGTCCTGAGGACTGGGGAGGCTGGAGAGAGATGGGGGAACGGCCGGTGGCTGGAGAAGTCAGAACACACGTGACATTTCTCCATCACACCCACCGTCTCATGTGGGTGCAGTTCGTGGCTCCCCAAAACAATTACAGCAGTGACATCCAAGATCACCGATCACCGTAGCACATATAATAACAATGAAAACATTGGAAATACTGTGAGAATTACCAAAATCTCACCTAGAAACATAAAGTGAGCAAATGCTGTCAGAAAAAAACGGCGCCGACACACAGGCTGGAGGCAGGGTTGCCGCAAAGCTTGAGTATGTGACACAAGCAACGTCTGCAAAGGGCAATACAGCGAAGCGCGGTGAAGCACGTAAGCCCGTATTTGCCAATGTCCGAAGGCATTTTTGGTTGTCACAGCTGGGGGCGGGGGGGTGCTGCCGCATTCAGGGAGCAGAGCCCAGGGATGCAGGCCCCCGCGGAGCTCTGGCTTTCCTGCGGAAACAATCCCCCTCTCTAGACCGTCTCCATTGATCTCGGCTGTGTTGTGACTGTCTGGAATCAAAATACCAAGATTTAGCGATGGGAAAAGTGTGAGCTGTGATCTCTGGCCTACCGACCCGGGGCACTGGGTACTTCGCCGCCCCTCCCCACCAGACTGGACTTTTTGTCCCTACAGCATCATCCCCAAAGTCCTGCCCCTTTAAGAGAGGCAGGAGGCCCAGAACTTAAGAGACAGTCTTTGCCCAAGTGTTATCTGTAACAGCGACCAATCATTAACCCCAAGAAGAGAGAGACTTACTTCAGAAATCAAGGTCACCCTCAACAGGGAGGGACCAGCAGCCGGACACAGAGCACGGCGAGCTCGGGAAAAGAGCTGGTAGCAAAGCAATAAGCCTGAATTCCAGAAGTTCACACCTCTGTTTTCCCACCCCAGTCAAAACCAATGGCTCACTCAGCACTTCTGCCCCCAAGGGTTCTCTAGGTCTCCGTTTCCTTGGGGTCATTCCTAAAGGCACGTCTTTCCCGGCAGTGTCCACAGCACTCCCTCAGCCCCTCACCCCCATCCCCATGTTTCTTTAGGAGCTCACAGCGTGGCCTCAGCCTGTCCACGCCCTCCCGGACATCGCCCCCTCCGCCTTCCCGGGCACAGCGCCCTACTCCCCCTGGAACCCCCACCGTGCTCAGGGTCTCGGGAACACACTATCCGTCTCAGCCCTGCGGCTCTGCTCCTACCTGCCCTCTGCCCAGCGCCCCCTCCTCCTCCACGTGGGCTCTTCTCGGTGAGGCTGCAGGTCGGCAGCCCAGAGCTCAGGGCTGAATTCACTCGCCAGCTGTTGACTCGCATCCACAAGGTGGGGTGTGCAAAGAGGCTGTGCTGGGTTGAATCGTGTCCCCCAAATTTCACGTCCTCCCCGGAACCTCAGACTGACCTTATTTGGAAATCGGGTCACCACGGATGTAATTAGTTAAAATGAAATAGGGTGGGCCCTTAATTCGGTAACTGGTATCTTTCTGTAGAAGAGGGGGTACACACAGACACACAGAGAGTATCATGGGACCACAGGGGCAGAGACGGGTGATACGTGTACCAGCCAAGGACTGACGCCAACACGAGAAGCTGGAAGAGGCCAGGGCTCCCCCAGGCCCTTCAGAGGGAGCCCTGCCCCAGCCCACACCTTGATTTCAGACAGCCGGCCTTCGCAACTGTAAGAAAAAAGTATTCTGTAGTTGTAAGCCCCCCAGAGTGCGGTGCTCGGCTGTGGCGGCCCTGGGAACGTGGTGCAGAGGAGACAGAGCCCCAGACCTCGAGAGGCTTGCAGTCCTGAGCGGCATCTCTTTCCAAATCCGGCAGGACAACCCATGGCCCACTTATTCTGGGCTACCTTGTCATATTACTGCTGTCTCAATGTGCATTTTAGGTGCTCCTTTAAATAAAAAGTGAGATCCGTGCTTGGGTGTCCCACCTCCCTGCCTGCATGCAAAGCTACTCCTCGCCCTCCCTGTCCTTCCTCCCCTGCGGGAGACCTGCTGTGGGTCCCACACCTGAGCCGTCTCCACTCTGGGGTGATAACCTGCAGCCTCCCACCTTTCTTCTCAGACCCTTCTGTTATATATGCAGAATTAAGCATGTGCCTCAGTGCGTGGACCTAATCATCACTGGCCAGACGAGGCCTCTCGGTCTCTCTTACCATGTACGCATCCACATTCGGGTGCACGAAGGTGTCTGTATGTACATGGGTGCAAACATAGGCATGCATACATGTGCTCGTGTGTGTGTGTGTGTGCACGCGTGTGTTCCCACCCTCCCCCGGCAACAATTCTCATGCACTAGTGTATATCCTTTATTTTTTTGTATCTGTTCCTGAAAATGTGCCAGGTGGCTTTGGGTGCTGCTGTTTTGATTTATATCATGGTATCAAGCCGTATCATTCGTCCTGTCTCTTCCTACATTCTTAAGACCCACCCCAGGGGGTTGCTGTGTGGACACCCACCAGCTGGACAGTACCCCACAGTGCGCACTGCCCGCCACTCGCTGGCCCCCGGCCCGGTGATGGACCCCCAGGCGGCCTCCGGCTCCCCAGCTCCATCACGGTGCGTGTCTGCGGCCCTCCTGGGGCATCTGCGTGAGAGTCTCTCTGGCATATACACCGAAGCAGCATTACTCCGTCCTCTGGGGCGTGCGACTGGCTCAGGGCCCACATACGGGGCTGGCCCTGCGGATGGCCAGGTCTTCGGCGTAACTCCCCGCAAGCTCGGCTTGAGCTTCCCGTCTCACCGCATCGAGGCCAGCACTGGGTATCATCCAGCTTTCTCGTTTCTGCAGGCGATGGTTGTAAAATGAGATATGGTAGAATAATTGCATCGTTCTAATGGCCACCACGTTGGAGCATCTTCTCCTGTGCTCTCGGGCCCTTTTGGTTTCCTCTTCATAAGTGGCCTTGAGATTCTTTGCTCATGTTTCCAGTGGGATTGCTTCTTCTTCCTGGCTGATTTATAGGCTTTCCTTCTGTGTTCTAGATATAGTCCTTCTCACTTAAAAAAAAAAAGAAAACAAAACAAAACTCTGGAGTTATTCACATACCATTCACCCAGAAAGTGAATGATCAGTGGACTTTAGTGTATTCACAGAAATGAGCAACCCTTCCCACCGACAAATTTAGAACCTTGTCATCCCCTCAAAAAGAAACTCCGTGTCCATTAGCTATGACTCCCACCCGGCCCCCAGCCCTAGGCGACCACTAATCTCCTTTCTGCCTCCGTAGATCAGTCTATTCTGGGCATTTAATTTAAATGGAATCGTATAATAGGTAGTCTTTTCTAACTGGCTTCTTTCAGTTAGCAGAATGTCTTTTTTAAAGATTTTATTTATTCATTCGAGAGAGAGAGAGCACAAGCAGGGGAAGGGGCAGAGGGAGAAGCGGGGTCCCCGCTGAGCAGGGAGCCCGATGTGGGGCTCAATCCCAGGACCCTGAGATCATGACCTGAGCCGAAGGCAGACGTTCAACTGACTGAGCCCCCCAGGTGCCCCTGGAGAATGATTTTAAGGTTCATCCACACTGTAGCATGAATCAGTACTTCACTCTGTTTTAATGCCAGACAACATTCCACGGTGTATCCATTCATCAGGTGATGGACCTCTGGGTTGTTTCCACTTCTGGCTACAAGGAGTAAGTGTGTGCTGAACAATTGTTACAGGTTTCTGTGCGGAGGCATGTTTTCATTTCTCCTGGGTCGTTACCTAGCAGGGGCGTGGCTGGATCAGACGGCAGCCCTGCGTTGAATTGCTGGAGGCTGTGCCAGACTGTTGCCCACAGCCTCTGCTCCACTTACGTGCCCACCAGCAGCGTGTGAGCGTTCTGATTTCTCCGCACCCTCCCTGACACTTGCTTTCCGACTTGTTGATTCCAGCTGCTCTAGCTGGTGTGACGTCAGACCTCATCGTGATTTTGGATTTGCATTTCCGTGACAACTCACAATGGTGAGCATCACTTTCAAGTGCTTCTTGGCCATTTGTGTCTCTTCTTTGGAGATATACATACTCAGATCCTTTGCCCTTTTCTTCATTGAGTTGTCTTTTTATTATTGAGTTGTAAGGGTTCTTTGTATGTTCTGCAGACAAGTCCTTTATCAGATACATGATTTGCAAAGTTTCTCATATTCGGTGGGGTGTCTTCACTTTCTTGATGGTGTCCTTTGAAATACAAAAGTTTATAGTTTTGGCGAGGTCCAATTTATCTGTTTTTTTCCTTCTGTTGTTTGTGCTTTTGAGTCATGGCTAAGAGCCCCTTCTAAACCCAAGGTCAAGAAGATTTATTCCCATGTTTTCTTCTAAGAGTTTCATGGTTTGGCCTTTTACATTGAGGTCTTCGATCCATTTTGAGTTACTTTTTGCAGATGGTGTGAGCTAAGGGTCAAGCTTCACTCCTTTATGTGTTTTCCTTTCTCTTTTAATCTTCACAAGTATCTTCTCCTGATCTGTCCTCACCCCATTATCTTGGATATGATGTCCTTTGTGGAACAGAAACAGACTGCACTTCTCAGTGTCAAGTTGTTCCTGTAACTCTCCTTGGGTCCAACATCCTCCAATCTCCATGGAGTTGGTGAGCCCGTAATGGAGACTAACCGAGTCTCAACCCTTCAGACCAATGAAGGAGGAAGGATGTCAGGAAGTCATTATATAAATCATCATCTTAGCATTTAAAGCTAATCCGCTTCCTTGGAGACATCAACGGCCTTCTGGAATTGCAAAAGAGTAACAGGTTGATGAACTGTTTTCTCCTTCCTTCATCCAGCTGCCACTAAATACCAAACGGACTTGCAGCGCCAGTAGCAGGGAGATAATGATGAGAAAGACAAAAGCCATATACTAACCAAAGAACCAGCAATCGAGACCTGGTGATCTGGGGGTGATCTTCTTCCAAGCCTCACACTATTCCTGATTCTCTTCTTTCTCTCTGACCAGGAGCTCTTTCCTTTGCTCGCATCTACCTTACCGTCTCCCTGAGCCACATAGTGCCGTCCCCCCAACATCTCCCGGTTTCCCTTCTTCCCTTCCCCCCCTCCCCACTCTGGGCCAGAGCCCCAGCCATCCTGACTGATTTTGTCCCCAGCAGCTCCTCCCTCCTTTCCCCCTAGAGATGGCTGACAAGACCTTCTGACGAACTCAGTGGCTTCTCTCTCTCTGGCTATTCTATCTCTGGTTCACTCATCTACACCTGGGTCAGATCCTCTGTTGTGGATGTTGGGGTCCATCTGTACCAGCCCCTGTCTCTGCCCTTGGATCTGTCTCAGGGGAGGCTACTTGCTAGTAAACGTGCCCTCGGGTTTATCTCTGACCTCTGAAACTTGCCACCTGCTTTAACAGATCACGGCATGGCACAGCTCCGACCAAACAGGGAGGACGACACTCGACTCTCGGGGAAGATGTCCCTGCAGCAGGAGGAATGAGAGGGAATCAGACCGAGGACAGTATGCTTTTTGGGAAAACAGAAGTGGGCCCTGGTCACTAAAGTGGTGAAGGGCTGGGGAGTTTCCAGACATGGGTACCTCGAAAGGGTAACAGGAGCCCCCCCAGACCACAGCACCCAGAGCCCCATGCACCTCCTCATGCCCCTGCCCACCGGGGAACCCCTGAGCTGTAGGTCCCCCTCCTTGGTCAGCCTGTGCCCCACCCTGTCCCTCCCTCCAGGGCGGGATCGATAGAGCCATAAAGCTCAAGGGGTCAGAGACAAAGGCTGGCAGCAGAGGCGAGCCCAGAGCAGAACACACAGGTGCGTTCTGTTGGGGGGTGCCGGGGGCCAGTGGGCAGGGGGGCCAGAGGGAGGGGAGCAAGGGAAGAAGGGTGTGGAGAGAGGGGTAGGAGAAACAGACACTGAGGCGGGGGCGGGGGGTGGGGGAGTCAGAATGCAAGGAGCGGAAACCCAGAGGGAAGGACTCTGGGCTGCAGGCATAAACTGCCCAGGGGCGAGATAGGAAGGGCGAAACCAGGGCCTGGATGCCATTCTCAGGGTGCTGGGGTTGCGAAGCGGGGAGGAAGGGCCTGTTTCATGTGTGGTCTCACTGGCCACAAAGTTCTCCCTCCTCCTGTGGCTTCATCACCATCGTCCTCCTCACCCACTGCCTGCTTGGACTTCAAAATAGAGGATCGTACTAGGAAAGGTAAAAGTGAAAGGAACAGCCAAGTTCAGGTTAAAAGGACCACAGATCTCCTGCACATCTCCCTCCTTAGCAAAGCAGAAAGAAATTTGTAATTAAGAGATTATAAAACAGGGATCTTGGCCATGAAAAGACATGGAGGAACTTAAATGCATATGACTAAGTGGGAGAAACCAATCTGGGAAGAGCTACATACTGTGTGTGTCCAACTGTATGACATTCTGCAAAAGGCAGAACTATGGAGACAGTAAAAAGATCAGTGGCTGCCAGGGGTTGGAGGGGAGGGAAGGGAAGGATGAGCAGGTGGACAGGGGAGCCCGAGGATTTTTAGGGCAGAGAAACTGCTCTGTGTGGTCCTGTAACAATAGATGCACGTCCTGGCACGTTCGTGCAACCCCATAGATGTCCACCACCAGGAGCAAACCCTAGTGGAGACTCTGGACTTCGGGTGACAGTGATGTGTCAGTGTGGGTTCATAGATAGTAACAAAAGTCCTACTTTGGGGGAGCAGTGTGTGAGTGGGGGTGGGAGGTGCTTGGGAAATCTCTGCATCTTCTCAATTTTGCTGTGATCCTAGAACTGCTCTAAAAAGCAAAATCTTTGTGGGTTTGTTTTTTTTTTTTAAGGAGGCAGAACACAAGCTCGCCCTATATCCTTTTGCGGGCTCTGGATTCACCCCAGCAGCCCCTAAGTGTCCCCCATGCCCTTCAGGCTGGAGAACACAAGATCCATGAGTCCCCGGGCCTTCCTACCAGGGCCAGTGGACGAGACAAGACAACCAGAGGGGACTGCGCTGGCAGCCCTGCGGGGAGAGGGGGAATGATACAAAGACCCTGACCACAGCCCCCCAAAATGGAAGGGAAAGGGCATCTCCCCAAATGCCTGGGATGGTTCCACCCTGTATGGAGGGTCAAGTAGCCAGAGGGCCCCATCAGAAGGGCCAAAAAAGCCTCTGGCCACCCCGTCCTCACCCTCAAAGCCACAGGACTACAGCCTAATCACAGTCAAATCACTTCACATTGTTTACATTTTTAAATGTGTTGGCATCACAGACTGAATCTTCATAGTTGACTTTAAAAAGGAGAGTAGCCAGCGTTTCCTGAGTGCTTCCTAGAAGCTGGGCATTGTTCTAAACGCGTTATCCTTATTGTCCCATTAATTTCTTGCACCAGTTCTAGGAGGTACTATGGTTGTTAGTTCCAGTGCAGTTGAGAAAGTGGAGGTCCAGAGAGTCTGAGCGACGTGCCCGAGGTCACACAGCCGGTCCTGGTGGGAGGTCGCACCAGCACTGGAGCTCAAGCAGCCCGACTCTGGAGCTGACTCTGAACTTTTACACTAAATTTCAAAACACGTCTTCATAAAAAGTATTGTATTAAAAAATGCAAGTTTTGCTGTCAATTTTCAATGACACAGTAAGCAGTATGAGGTATTTGGATTTGGCTTACCCATAATCTAAAGGTGGGGAGGCAAGAGCCCAGGCTCTGCCGTGCTGAGAAAGTACGTAGGAAAGGGCAAAATGAGTTTGTATAGGTAAGAAAATCCACGGGACTATCGGAGGCCCGTAAGGAGAGAGCAGAATTAATATCGATGGGAAGGGGGCGCCTGGCTGGCTCAGTCATGAAGCGTCTGCCTTCGGCTCAGATCCTGATCCCAGGGTCCTTGGATCAAGTCCTGCATCGGGCTCCCTGCTCAGCAGGGAATCTGCTCCTCCCTCTACCTGCCGCTCCCCCTGCTTGTGCTCTCTCTCTCTCTCTGTCTGTCATATGAATAAATAAAATCTTTTTAGAAAACTGATGGGAAGCCCAGATCTGAACAGCGTTAGGGCCCCAGCTGCCGTGGAAGCCTGCCTCCCGCTGGGGCAGCCAAGGGAGGGGGCTGAGTCCTTAGGAAAACCACCAGGCCAGGGGACATCGCCATCCAAGGCTCCCGCCTAGTGGAAACCCACTTCCTCCCATCAACCAACTAAGTTCCTCTCCGCTACTGCATTCCAGAGCCATGCGGCCAGAGACCCTGGCCCTCCGTGGGGCCGTCGCCGCTGTCCTGGTGCTGCAGGCGCTGGGCACGGCCAAGTGCCCGTCACAGACCCTGCACAGCAAGGCCAGGGTGTTTGAGGACCTGAGCGCCCAAGAGCTGAAGGCCGTGCGCAGCTTCCTCTGGTCACAGGAACCGCTGAGGCTCGAGCCCTCCCAAGCTCCCACCATGGCCAAGAACTCCGTGTTCCTCATTGAGATGTTGCTGCCCAAGAAGCAACACGTACTGAAATTTCTGGACAAAGGTGGAAGGCCTCCCGTCCGCGAGGCGCGAGCGGTCATCTTCTTCGGAGCCCAGGAGCATCCCAATGTCACCGAGTTTGCCGTGGGGCCCCTGCCACGGCCCTACTACATGCGAGAGCTGCACCCCACGGCGGAGCACCGCACCTCCTGGGCCTCCAGGCCCATCACCGGGGCCGAGTACACCCTCCTGGGCCAGGCCCTGCAGAAGGCCACCAAGCCCCTGCACCAATTTTTTCTTCACACCACAGGCTTCTCCTTCCAAGACTGTCACTCGCGATGCCTGACATTCACGGATGTGGCACCCCGGGGGGTGGCCTCCGGCCAGCGCCGCTCCTGGTTCATCTTGCAGCGCTTTGTAGAAGGCCACTTCCTGCACCCCACGGGGCTGGAGCTCCTCATGGATCACAGCAGCACCCACGCCCAAGACTGGACGGTGGAGCTGGTCTGGTACAACGGAAAGTTCTACCAGAGCCCGGAAGAGCTGGCCCGGAAGTACAAGGAGGGACAGGTGGACGTGGTGATTCTGGAGGACATACCCCCCAAGGCCCAGGGCGGGGAAGGCGCAGAGGAAACGCCCCTCTTCTCCTCCTACAAGCCACGCGGGGACTTCCCCATCCCCGTGCCCGTGAACGGCCCCCGCCTGGTCCAGCCCCAAGGTCGCCGCTACAGGCTGGAGGGCAACACGGTGCTCTACGGCGGCTGGAGCGTCTCCTTCAGGCTGCGCTCGTCCTCAGGGCTCCAGATCCTCAACGTGCTCTTCGGCTGCGAGCGCATAGCCTATGAGGTGAGCGTGCAGGAGGCGGTGGCGCTGTACGGAGGGCACACGCCCGCGGGCATGCAGACCAACTACATCGACGTGGGCTGGGGGCTGGGCAGTGTCACGCACGAGTTAGCGCCCGGCATCGACTGCCCGGACACGGCCACCTTCCTGGATGCCCTCCACCACTACGATGCCGACGACCCCGTGCGCTACCCCCGAGCCCTGTGCATCTTTGAGATGCCCACGGGAGTGCCCCTTCGGCGACACTTCAACTCCAACTTCAGTGGGGGCTTCAACTTCTACGCGGGACTGCAAGGCCAGGTGCTGGTGCTACGGACCACATCGACGGTCTACAACTACGACTACATCTGGGACTTCATCTTCTACCCCAACGGGGTGATGGAGGCCAAGATGCACGCCACCGGCTACGTCCACGCCACCTTCTACACCCCCGAGGGGCTGCGCTATGGGACCCGCCTGCACACGCACCTGCTCGGCAACATGCATACTCACTTAGTGCACTACCGCGTGGACCTGGACGTGGCAGGTAGGCCTCGGGCTTGGAACCACCCTCCCAGGCAAACGTGTGCCTTCCAGCGGGAGATGGTGCTGGAGGTGCCCAGAGGCACCGAATCAGGAGCCTAGCGTGCTTCTCTGCAAACTGCAGTGCTAGATGTCTGTGTGTCCCTGAGAAGCAGCGGAAGGGATCAGCATGTCTGTGGCCCTGGATGCGGGCAGGGGGGCTCCTTGACCCCTAAAGGGGGATGGGACAGAACGGTGCACATGTGGGGTTGGGGGTGGGGACAACGCCTAGGAGTGTAAGAAATGTCGCTGCCTAGGACTGTGGTCCACAATACTCTTTGTCTCCTGGGTTAACGATCTCACCATGAAACATGGCGGGGGCATCGTGACAGGCTTTGGCTGACTCGGAGCTGTCTTCGAATTCCTCCGTTGGTTTTTTTTGGCTTTAGTTCCTTCCCTCTGCACTACAGCTAGCTCAGGGCTTATCCCCAACGACTCTCCGCTCCACTCCTGATGGTTTGCTCTTGGGTGTGGTCTGGGATGGAGATCCCGGCACAGAAATGAGGGTATTTCAGGTCAGGGGACTTCGTTCTCATTGTCCTTCCTCCCGCACACCTGCAGGCACCAAGAATAGCTTCCAGACCCTGAAGATGAAGCTAGAAAACATCACCAACCCCTGGAGCCCAAGACACCACCTGGTGCAGCCAACCCTGAAGCAGACGCATTACCACCGGGAGCGCCAGGCGGCCTTCCGCTTCGGACAGACTCTGCCCAAGTACTTGCTCTTCACGAGCGCCGAGGAGAACCGCTGGGGCCACAAGCGCAGCTACCGGCTGCAGGTCCACTCCATGGCCGACCAGGCGCTGCCCGTGGGCTGGCAGATGGAGCGGGCAGTCACCTGGGCCAGGTAAGGCGGCGGAGCTAGGACTCCTGTGTCTGTCTTTGAGAGTCTGAGTCTGTGTGGTGGTGTAGCTGGGCCCGTGAATGTGTGTGTGTTTTCTAGACCCGGGGCTCCGTGTTGGGGGAGGGGGAGGGGAGAGCTGTGCGGAGCCCCTGAGCCCCGGTGGACGGTTGGTCTGTCTGGCTGACCCCCAGGAGATGATCTCACAGTGGGGGAAGACAGTAACTTTCCCATGCCGATGTCTCTGGGAGGGCTGGGAGGCACCCTGGCACCCAGAGCCACCTGGCTCCTCTCCTGGGCAGGTACCCCCTGGCCGTGACCAAGTACCGGGAGTCGGAGGCGTGCAGCAGTAGCATCTACAACCAGAACGACCCCTGGGACCCACCCGTGGTCTTCGAGGAGTTTCTTCACAACAACGAGAACATCAAAAACGAGGTACTGGGGGGCCCCTGGGGGCTCAGTTTGGTTAAGTGTCTGACTCTTGATTTCTGCTCAGGTCATGATCTCAGGGTCGTGGGATCGAGCCCCGTGTCAGGCTCCGTGCTCAGTGGGGAGTCTACTTGAGATTCTCTCTCTCTCTCTCTCTCTCTCTCTCGGCCCCTACCCCCAGCTCGTGCGTGTACTCTCTCACTCTCTCAAATAAATTTTAAAAAAAAGAGAGAAAGAGAGAGAAAAGGTACTGGCCCTGCCTTCCTCCATCCCTAGCCCAAGACCAGATCTGTGTGGGGTCCCAGGGTGGAGAGCGCAGCTCGCCATATGGAGCCCCAGCTCAGCAGTTTCCCACCCTTCCCCTCTGAGCCTCCTTAGTGCTTGCCCGCCGCTGTCTCCCACAGGACTTGGTGGCCTGGGTCACCGTAGGCTTCCTGCACATCCCCCATTCAGAAGACATCCCTAACACAGCCACACCCGGGAACTCCGTGGGCTTCCTGCTCCGGCCTTTCAACTTCTTCCCCGAGGACCCATCACTGGCGTCCAGAGACACCGTGATCGTGTGGCCCCGGGACAGCGGCCCCAACTACATCCAGCACTGGATCCCGAAGGAGGAGGGGGACTGCTTGATGCCTGAGCCTTTAAGCTACAATGGAACCTACAGGCCTGTGTGAAGGACCCTCTGCTCCCAACTAACCCCACCTAGAAGCCCAGGTGCCCCCCAGGGACGGACAATAAAGCCCTCAGGGCTCAGCTCCGTGTGCTGCTTCTTGGGGGGGGAGGGCACGGTGGGGGAGGCCGCGCAGCAGGCCCTGCGTGTAGGACGCACCCAGATGAGAAAGCAGGCGGCCTTGACCTCCCTCCACCTTGGTCTACTCCACCCCAGAAAAGACCTCCATCACTAAGGCAAGTGACGCTCCCTGAAATACTAGATTCACCTATCAGATTGGTTTTAAAAAACAGACTGGCAGCTCCCTCTCACAGGTCTGCAGGGACCCTGGGATGTCACCAAGGGGCAGGCAAATTTGTGCGGCCATAGGAGGACGCTACAGAAAACGGGCAAAACTGCCCACACCTCTACTCTGGACACACTAATCCAATCCCAGGGCTTTACCCCAGAGGGCTCCCTACAAACCCAGGAAAGACATGTGCACACAGTGATTCACTCTGCAATCGCAGAGTCTGGAGGCAACCCAGCCGTCCATGCACAAGAGAGACCCTGCAGGTCTAGATAAACAACGGACAGCCACACAACACAATCCAGGTCATTGTATGGGCGGGGACATTCTCTGCACTGGTGGCGGAAGAGCTTTGGGGTGTAGATACCCCAGAAAGACAGGCAAGGAGATAACTAATGCCCATCATCTTAGTCTGGTCCGGCTGCTGTAACAAAATCCCACGGACTGGGGGCCTTAGGAACAGCGGAAGTCTACGGCTCACGGCTCTGGAGGCTGGAAGTCCAAGATCAGGGTGCCAGCAAGGTCGGGTGAGGGCCTCCTTCTGGGTTGCAGATTCTGATTTCTGGATGTGTCCTCGCATGGTGGAAGGGAAGGGAGCCCTCTGGAGTCTCTTTTATAAGAACACTGATCCTATTCACAACGGTTCCATCCTTCTGACCTAAGCACCTGCCAAACGCCCCAAGTCCTAATAGGATCACATTGAGTGTTAGGACTGCAATATGAGCTGGGGCGGGGTGGGGGGGTGACATACACATTCAAAAGGTAGGTGATGGGGAGAAGTGGATGACACAGGGGAGGAAGCAGGAGTCCTCTAAGTAAATCAAGCCCCAGGGAGCGCACTGACCACCCGCCTTCTCCTTTCCTTTGCTGAGTTGTTTTCCTTTCTTAATCATGAGAATGTATTACCCATTTGGAAAATTTTAAATCTAAATTTTAGAAGAGAAAGGGAGGGAGGAAGGGAGGGACTCTTGTTGCTCATTGATGGAACTGATGGATAAGGCTGGCTGCTTCCTCCTGGGTCCCTCTCCCTCCCCAGACTTTCTCCTCTGATCCCAAAGAGGAGAAGACACGGGGAAAATAATCAGCCCACAGATGTGGTTGGTTTTCTCTTCCCTCTCCATCACGCTTCTGAATGAAGACTTGGTGCCGTTCCCACCTAAGAGTTGGCCTACTCCTCCCGTTCCTGTTCTTTATCATCCTCCCGAATGGGGGGGGGTGGGAGGGAGGGGTGGCCATCATTCCCTCATCTCCCTGCCATGCACCCTGCTGGTGGGACAATCTGAGACTTGGGTTTGGGCTTTAGAGGGGCTCCCAGGACAGCCCCCCACCTCCCTTATCTGCTGCAGTCTCCCCTAAAGGGAAGCTACATGGGCTCGCCCACTAGGCTTGGGGGCCCACCCTTAGCTAACCTTCACTGTGACCTTGCTTTCCTCTGTCATTGTTCTGGTTGCCTGTTCCTACCCCGGGAATCTGGTGTGAAGGTGTGGCTGTGCGAGGGCAACATTAGTCTGGGTTCCCTGGTGCCCGAGGGATGTTAACCAAGCAAATAAACTTGCCTCGTGCTTAATAGTCCAGGAACCCACTGGAATCGCTTTTATTTGTACGGCAGTAAGAAGGTGAATCTTAAGCTTTTCATCTGAACTCACCATTTTGACAAACATTACAGGATTTGGACCCAGCACTTTGGTAACAACGGATACAATATTTAAAATAACAACAATTTTTATCTTAGCCATTTTCTTAAATTTTTGAAATTTTCTGAGCGTTGTTTCAAAACTGTGAAACAACTAAAACACAAAGGATTATGAATGTCCACAACAGAAAAAGGAAGAGAGCAAATTTTGTAGCACTAGGGGAGAAATTCTAATCTTCTTCAGAAGGGTTAGTAGTTCAGTAGACAATAACTCCCTCGGAAGGGGAGCCAGGAAATGCATTTGCTTTGAAACTTTTTACTTTTAATTAACATTCAGCCTTACTGGAAAAGCTGTTCACTGTGCTTTAAAAATTCTTTTTTTTTTTTCCCTCATTCCGTTTTCCTCGAGTTAAGAGGAGTGTCTTCAATGTTAGCCTGGAGGCCGATCAAGAGTATCCTACATCCTAACATCATTCTAACATCTGGCAAATTCCATTATTAACCCATAGATTAGCAACAACAACAAAAAGAATATTATCTAAAAGGATCCGTTTTTAACAACAACAAAAAATTATGAGACACGCAAAGAAACAGGAAAGCGTGACCCCCATACGAGGCGGGGGGAGGAGCAGAGAACAAAATCTATCCACGAGGGGACCCAGATGTAGAACTGAGCAAAAACATCAAAGCAGCCATGTAAGTGCGTCCAAAGAGCAGAGGGAAACCATGCTTGAAGAAGTAAACGAAACTGTGACAAGTCTCAGCAAACAGAGAATATCACTATAGAGACAGAAACTATTTTTTAAAAGAACCAAATGGAGGGGCACCTGAATGGTACAGTCGGTTGGACGTCCGACTCTTAGTTTCGGCTCGGGTCATGAGCTCAGGGTCGTGGGATCAAGCCCCGAGTCAGGCTCTGCAGTGGGTGTGGAGTCTGCTTGAGATTCTCTCTCTTCTCCCTCTGCCCCTTCCCCACTCTCTCTCTCAAATAAATAAATAAATCTTTAAAACTAAATAAAAGAACCAAATCGAAAATCTGGAGTCAAAAAGTACAATCCCTGACATGGAGAATTCCCCGGGCTGGGCAGTGTGGATTTGCTCTCACGTCCACACTGGAACTCCCAGCCATGGTCCAGAGGCAACCCACGTGAAAGAGGGAAGGGAACCCATGTCAGCAGGACAGTGATGCAGCTACGCATCCGTGACCCGGCACGAGGCTCTGGGCTGGCAAGGCAGGGCATTGCCCGAAGGATGTGTGGCCAAGACGTAACTGAGCAGATTTAGACTTGACCGTGGGCCTGAGCAGATGCTCTGGCTCTCACCGCGAGAGTAGCTAATTAATTAAAAAGAAGGATGAGAACAATGACCAAAAAGTCCCAAGAGGATGGGCCTTTGTGTCTATGGATCTTTCATAAAGCCCAAAGCTGACAACATTGAGCACATAGGACCCCAGGTATAATAAGATCTAGAATTTCATGCACTGTCTCGACATCTTTGAGCATCACATGACCCCAAAGCTCCAACCACGAGTTCCCTGCTCTCTGCAGATATGCCCCCCACCCAGCAGGAGAGTGTCCTCATACAGCTCACTGCTCTCCAACTGGTTCTCAACCAATGGGTTTCACTTATCCGCCACCTGCCATCCAGAGCCCAAGGACAACAAGAACAGGCCACATCAGTAGGGTGATTTTCCCTCCAATCCCGTCCCACCCTAGCCTGGCCCCCAGGAGCCTGAGCAGAAGAGCAAGCTGGGGGGGGGGGAAGCCAACCCGACTCATCCCCAAGCCAGGACCCTCGGACCTGGGGTCAGGCTGAACTGGGAGGAGAGGAAAACTTTGAATTGGATGTCAAAAAGGAATTTTAAATTAACTTGATGGGGCTGTTTAATACCCAAACATAATCACATAATCAAAAAGCTATGGTAGGATGTGCCCCCAGTGTCGTTAAGAACAGGATAAAAGAACCAGCCGGCAAACAGGGAAAATCTTCCAGCCCAGGAGCCGGGACCGTGAGAGGAAAAGACCCAGTGGCCAGGCTCAGCGGTGGGAGCTGGATCCCTGCAGACGCCTGGACCCCAGCTGGAGAGAGAGGAGAACAAAGACCCGTTTCCCCCTCTCCACCCAGTCTCCCACCAGGGCTTCCCGCTGCTGGAAGCTGTAGCTTAGGAGCCCCAGCCACAGGGCCTGTCCCCAGAGTGACAGAACAGAGGAGAGGGGCCAGGGAGGGTCTCAGGAACAGTGGAACAAGCTGAAAGGCAGCAAATGGAGGGGGGACCCTCTATTTCCACTCTGCACCCCATCCAGCTCCGGTTGTTCAGTAAACTGGCTCACAGCTATGTCAGCCCCCAGGAAACAGGACCAATGGTGCTCAGATAATGTCAGGGTGATCTAGACCCAAAGTCACATCCAGTCAGTGGTCCTTGGGGTTAATCTCCTGGAGGAGGAGCCCTGACCACACCCTTTGGGGTGAGCAGATCTTTTCACTCAGATCATGGGCACCTCCCGTAATTAGCCTCCCACATGGTCAGGCTGGCCCGAGGTCGTCTGGCAGCTCGCAGACGCCAGCACACAGGGTCAGCGACAGGGAAACTCTCAGAGCTGCCCAGACATCTCTATGATTGTTCAGTTGGGGGTGGGGGGGAGTGGCAGATGTCCCCAGGAGACAGACCCTTGTTATACACACCTCCATTCACCCGCACTTGCCAGAGGCTGGAACCCTGGAAAAAGGGGGCAGGGTTGGTCCTATGCATTTTCCCCCAAGACAGGGCCAAAGTCCCAGCTCTTCCTGGGAAGAAACGCTGGCGGGCGCCCCCATGCCAGGCTTGGCAAAGCTGTCAATTCTCGAGAGCACTGACAGAAGGAGAAGCACAGGGCTGGGTTCTGAGTGGGAGGAGACACCCCCACCCCGCCCCCAACCTGCTTTGCAAAAGACTACAGAGATCCCACCAAGAGAAAAGAAGAGAGAAAACCAGGATTTACACCCCCACTCTCCTCCCCCCTGCTCCAGCCCAAGCACATTTCCTCCCCAAGTAAAACAGAATGTGGTTTTGTTTGTGGCTGCTGGGCTCCCAGGTGGAGATGCAAATAGGGAAAGCCTTGAGTGAACTAAGTTGCTTTATATAACGTAGAGGAAGCTAGAAGATTTAAGGAAAGAAGAACCTGTTGCTTGTAGAGGCTTTTCGGGGAAGGCGGCCTCAGCCGTGCAAGGAGAGCTCTGGGGAGACGGGGAATGAGGGCCTATAGAAACCCTTGTCTCCCAGCCAACAGGTACTAGGGTTCCTTTAAGAATTTTCTCACTGTTGGGGCGCCTGGGTGGCGCAGTGGTTAAGCATCTGCCTTTGGCTCAGGGCGTGATCCCAGCGTTCTGGCCCCCATCAGGCTTCTCCACTAAGAGCCTGCTTCTTCCTCTCCCACTCCCCCTGCTTGTGTTCCCTCTCTCGCTGGCTGTCTCTCTCTGTCAAATAAATAAATAAAATCTTTAAAAAAAAAAAAAGAATTTTCTCACTGTTGTCATTTTAAGAATAAAAAGGATAAAGAGGCAGGCAGCAGGGGCTTCCTGGTGGTCTGGGTCCTGATCCCGGGAAATAGGACTCTAACCCCAGTGGCCCAGGGCCATGTGCAGGGCTAGGCCTGGCCCCAGCTCTGCAATGCACACCCTCGAATCTGTGCAAGTCCCACAACCTGTGAGACCCAGTGCTTCGGCCATCAGATGCCAGGCTGACTCCAAGCTCCTTCCTTCCAGTCCATCCAAGACTGGGGGTGCTTCTTGTGCCCCCCACCCCCATCTCATCTCCTCTTGCAGCTCAGTCTTCCTCACACCCACTGCCCCACTGCCCGTGACCCTGGGCCGCTCGGTCTCCCCGCTCCTCTCCTCCCCAGCCCACTCCGGCCTTACGGGCCCCACCTGGGAAAACCAAGGGTATACATCAATCTGCTAACTTCCACCGCTACCCACACGGCACCCACCTCTCCACACACCCCACACACCCCGCCGAAACGGCAGGCGTTCCACTTGGGGGAGAAATCATCTTCCTGCTCTTCTCTGTGCCCCTCGCGAAAGCGTCTGCTGCCTCCCTTAGTGACTTAGGGCCACGCTCATTACCAAGGCCCCCCATGGCAGCGCATGGTCAGGCTGGAAGACTGCCCTATGTACCAAGCAGACTCAGAGGAAGAAGGGGGCACCGGTCACACACCGTCAGTGGTCCACTGTTAGTACACCCGTGTGCCCAGGGGCCAGGGGTCTTTACACCAAATCTCTGGAATTTCTGAAACTCCAAGACTCGTTTTTACAGTTTGAACTCTACTTTTGACAGCGTTGGCCATTTCAGGTTCGTAGCAGCGGTCAGCAGAAGGGAGCATTAATAAGCTCGCCCGCAGGAGCCCACTTTGCCAGCAGCTCAAACGACCGCAAATCCATTTGTTCCAGTCTGCTCCCAGGTTAGGCTCCCTTGGTGTTCATTTCCTGCTCCGCAAGGCTGTGAGTCATCACCCTGCCTCCTCTCCTGCTTTAACTATTGCTCTGAGACCAGAGTCTGCAGAATGCGAGGTCACATGGAACACTGTATTTAGTACGGAAGTCCTCAACCTGGGGGAGGGGGAGCACCACCAGCAGGGGCAGCTAGAAACAGCCCCCAGAAGCTTCTGAGAGCACACCTGAGCTGACCAGCTCAGGACAGTTAGGAATTCCTGGACTTCTCAGAGGTCCACTGACATTCAGGACTCTGGAGCACTCACTTTGTCGCCGGCTAAAGGATGCCTTGGCGCTGAGATCAAATTAGTGAGCTGGCCTGCAGCTCGCTGCTGGTAAAAGCCAGACAGCCCAGGAAAGTATCCCCGCTTTAAACTGTGAGTTGTTGCCTTCAAGGAAAGGGATGCTGTCTGCCATGTGTCCACCAGGTGGCGCAGCACGCCTTCCCCGCCAGCTCCATCAGGCCGCGGCGTTTCACTGTCAACCCCGCAGAGATGAAAGATGAACGCGGCAAACTGGAAATGCCCCCAGGTGCAAGCTATAGCTTGACCAAATACCGCAGCAGTATCATGTTTTCATTAGAACTAGGTTCAGCTGAATTTAAAAGAAAAAAATACAGCAGTGGCTTAATGAGAGGTTTTATTTGTTTCTCTGTAAAAAGCAGCCCAGGGCTGGGATAGGAGCTCCATGAAAGTGTCCAAGATGCAACCTCCTTTCTTTCCACTGCACCCACCTCAGATATGGCTCTCAGCTTTCTAGTCCAAAGTGGCTGCCAGAGCTCCAGCCATCGCATCTGACTACCAGGCTGTAGGATAGAGAAAGGCATGGCCCTACGCTCCAAAGAACTGTCTCAGAATTCAGAGCCATTACTTCTACTTACAACTCATTGGCTACACAGGGAGGCTGGCGCCTGGAGTCTTTTACCTGAGCATTGCTACCCCCCAAATAATGTCAGGGATCAGTTTGGAAGAAGAATGTGAGAATGGAGAGCTGAAAGGAACTAGCAGTATCAGCCACATAGTGTATGCCACTGAAAATTCCTTTAGACCATCACAGCTTATTTTCCAACCCCTGGAAACTGGGATGACTGAGGACTCCCTCACTGCCTAGCTTCATTGATGACTCCCAAATGCATGTTCCATGTCCAGATTCTCCTCCTAAACTCCAAGATCTGCATGTCCGGTAAGAACCTCACCTCCAACATGTCCAAGCCAGCTCATCCCTCCCTGCCCCATGCCCCAGCCACCTGCTCCTTCTGTGCTCCTCGGCTGGAGGATCTCATCGTCATGTCCCTGTCACCCAAGCCAAGAACCAGAAGCTGTCCAGAGCACTTCCCTCCCCTCCACACTCCATCTCTTTAGCCTATAGACCACCTTGTTAACGTTTCTTGAATTCACACCACCTTGCCTTTCCCACGGTGACTTCCCACTCACCATCCCCAGCCTGAGGTGTGCTCCTGTCTCACCCTTTCCAGACCATCCTCAACTGTGCTCCCAGAGGGATCACCCTAAATCCAAATCAAACAATGTCACCCTTCCGATCGAAGCATCAATAGCTCCCCACTGTCCTCGGGGAAAAATCCAAACACGAAAATCTTCAACATGATTTATCAAGACATTCGGGATATGTCCTGTCCTTACGTCCTCCCAATAATGGTTAGCACCTAATGAGCCCTCACTACCATGTGCTCAGACAAGTCCTGACACCTCTCATCCCACAGCAACTCTCTGAGGCAGTGGTACTAGCTGGGTAATTATTCAGCAAATATTCACATTCCTCCAGGATGCACTCCCCCACTCCACTGACACTGAACTAGACCACGTGACGTGCATTGGCCAGTGGAATGTTAGTGGCCTGAACATAAACAGAACCATTAAATGTGCTGGCATGCTTTGGCTCCTTGCCTGCTCTCCGGAAACCCAGGGTGATGAGAGCCTCCTCCAGAACGCCTTTAGCCTGTGTCTCAGAACTGACAGGGGGGTCACACCTGAACTCAGTCCAAACCCAGGCTACCCACAGCCCACCCTGGATCAGCCAAACCACAGTCATCTGAGACCCCTGAGTTTGAGAAGAAAGACTGGTTCTGCTATCAGTCACTGAGTCTGAGGACTATTTGTTATGCAGCATTGTTATGATAATAGCTGACTAATGCAGGTAGGTATTAGTATCTGCATTTTCCAGCAGGACCAAAGCCTTGGGCCCTTTGTACCTTCCATTGCCTCTCCTGAGTCTGCCTCCCATGGCCTTTTGAGTAGCTGGTCCTGTCCCATTCTTTAGGTGTCAACTCAAATGTCACTTCCCAAGAGGCTTTCTCTGTGGAAGCCGCAGCTCGACACACTGTCAAAGCAGCCTACTTTCCTCATCCTCACCTTCGGAAAGTACCTACCCTCCTTTCTCCTCCTCGGTCTGCGTGGGCCTCCCGCCCCAGGAGAGAGGCTGTGTGAGAGCGGGGCCTGGAGAATGCCCAGCCCTCTGCCGCACTCCCTGGGCAGCCCGTGTTTGCCTGGCCACTCTCACCACGCAGCCCCCGTTTCCTGGCCTGCTCAGCTGACTGCGTTGCTAGGCTGAAGCTCAGGGCTGATTCTGCCACCCTGGGGGGACCCCTCCCATGGCTGGAACAGAGCAAGCACTTAATCGATGATGAATTTCCACTCTGCTCTGATGTCTCCAGCTCAGTGATGGGCAAGATGGCTCCTTTCTGCGCTGGAGGGAGCTGCCCACCTCCTCCTGACCCTCAGGCTGGACAGGGGAGTCCCCGGCTTAGAGATCTCTCCAAAGACCAGACAGCTCTTACTCCTAAGGATAATTCCCGGCCCCCAGCTCCAGGGCCTCCCACCCAGGACAGGTCTGTAACAACAAAGCCCCCGCAGAGTGTTAACCCTGGTCCTGGCACTCACAGCATGCCCGGCCATGCCCTGGCTGCCTGGCCACACAGGGCTCAGTGGCCTTTCCTTCCTTCCTGAACCCCGTGGGTTCCTTTGGTATTTGCAGAGAGCTGTGGCATCCTGGCTCTAAACCACACTAGAGGTCCCAGCCCTTGAAGCACGCGTGGCTTCGTGGGAAGCACTGATTTCTGAGGAAATAACTGGAAATCACGGTAGAAAGGCAGAGACTCTTCCTCCCCAGGTATTTGGGTGCGGCAGGGGTGCAGCTGGCTGTGAAGGAGGGTCTGGCAGAGAGTGTCTCACTGACTAGGCAGAGCAGATCAGGCAGGGAGGGAAGGGTCCAGAGGGCGACAGCCTGAGCAGAGACCCAGAGGAGAGAAACGTCACACTCTGAGCCTCTGAGCAGGGAACTGTAGGAACCGGTGTGATTGTGGAGGCTGGGAGGCCCATGGCCTTGGTCTCGGGATTGACCCGGGGCTGCTGGGGTGCTTGGCAGAGCCCTCCCCAGGGCAGAGGCACGATGGGATTGTAGAGTCTCACTCGGGAGGGTGGGTTTGGGAGGAACAAGAATGGAGGCAGAGAGATCATTTAGAAGTCTGAAAATACTCAAGCAAGAGATGACGAGAGACTAAATGGGAGCAGGGGTGAGAGGCAGATTCCAGAACAATCCAGAAGGTAAGGTACCTGGGTGTGTTGAGGGGATGTAGAGAAGGAAGGAGAAGGAGCAGCTGTTGGGGCTTCAGCTTGGGTCTGGAGGTGGTGCCAGCATCCCTCCGGGGAGGGGAGGTCTGTTGTTGAATATTGGGGAGGTGGGAGTGGGGGAATTGACCCCAGATGGGAGAAAGTGGGGCTCGGGAGTGGAGGGTGGCAGGTAGGCTGGGCAGGTGAACTGAGAAGCGGGGGGACCCAGGGGACAGCGCCTCTGCTTGGGCAGAGGAAGAGGCAGGTGGAGAAGGGACCTTGAAAGGAGAGGCCGAAGTCAGATACTGGGTCTGAGAAAATGAGAGAGAGAGAGACAGAGACAGTGACAGAGAGACAGAGAGAGAGCCAACAGGGAGAGCGCACTCTAGCCAAGGCACTGGCCCTCTAGGGGACACATCTTCCACGAGGTCCTTCACAGGCCACCTTCTCCCCAGAGCCTCTCATCGTAGCTCTTCTTTACCGTTACCATCTGTCATGTTGCGTGACTCAAGACCTCTTTGGCGGCAAGTGATAAAACCAGCCTGAGCAAGGTTAAAAAGGAAGAGACGGCTTTGAAATGCCATTTGGGCACCGCTCCCGGGGAAGGCAGGTTACAGGACCAGCTGGTAGAGAAGGACAGATGTGCTGTCTTCCAGAGCCCCGGACCTGGCTCTCCACTCGCAGGGCTCAAGGCCCCCGGGGGGTGCTGCGGGCCCAGCACAGAGGGGGTGATTCTGTGCCCGGTGCCAGTCTGCCAAACTCCCCTGAAGGACACCCACTGGCCAGACCCAAGGACCCGGGGGCAACGGGCAGGATCTCTAAGAATTCTGTGTCTCCGACTCAACCTCTAGGTTGGGTGGGGAAGCGCAATGTCCGGAAGTACTTCCGTGCCAGGCATCAGGCACGAGAAAAGCAGAGGATGAGCCAAGGTGAGACGGGCTTCGACAGAAGCCCCCTCCCCAAGCTGATATTTCTCTCCCTCCCTCCGTCTGTCTCTGACTCCCTCCCCATCTCTGCCTCCCTCTCTTCTCTCCCCTGTCTGGCCGCCCACCCGGCTGGGGCTCCCCTGCGGCTCCCAATCCCCGTCCCTGCTCAGCCCTGCTTTCCTCTAGATTTAGAGGCCTTTGAACACTTGGCACGTTCTTGTTCGGCCGTGACATTTAAGGTCCCCATGGTTACCTCTGCTCAGGGCAAAACAAAACGCCGATCTCGACAGGGTCTGGCCGGTGTCAAACCCTGCGGGTGTACCTCGGACTCTGAACACCCAATTCCCGCGAACTCGGCCAAAGACCGCGCGAGCCTTCTTGGCAGCCTGGATGGCTGAGTCACACTGAATTTTTTTGTTTCCATAAAACATGTTTTAAAGATTATAAAAGTAATCATGGGCTCATTGGAGAAAAATTTGAAAACACAAAAATATAAGCAGATCATTCAAAATCACCTATAATCCCTCATTTCCGTATATTTCTCTTCAGTCTTTCACTTATGCGAGTTTCTAAACATTTTTATACTGATGTCGTCTGTGTGTACTTGCCCTTAACCTTCTATCAAGAGCATCTTGCATGTCATTAACAATTCTGTCAAACTACTACTTGAAGCGTGCGAACGTTCCTTCTCGGGGTTACTAAGACAATAGCTGACAGCTTCCTCTCTCTGCTGAAGGCTTTTGTGGATTTCACAATTCGCCCTGGCCTTACCTAAAAAGCAGGTGCTGGTACTTTCCCCCATTTTACAAATGAGGGGACTGAGGCTTGGAGGGGTTACGTGGTGCACCACGGCCACACAGCTAGTAAATGGCAGTCCCAGTTGTAAACTCAGGACAGCCCGACGCACAACCACATTCTCTCACTGCCGCCCTTGGGTCTGCACCCCATATCCCTCAGGTGTGCGCCCGCGATGTCTGGGTGCAACAGGCAGGTGTCACCTCTCTCCAACAGGGCTAAGCCAGGTCCCTCCAGGACAGTGATGGAGGATGCTTCCCATGAGTGGGGACATCCTATATGTAAAACCCTGTATGATTTTTAAAACCTTTACGTCATGAAGTAGCAGTGTGGGGCCAATGTCTCGAGTGCGCATGCGTTTGGGCTGGAGCAGCTAGCCCACAGCTTGTGGGGCAAGGGTGGGCAATAAAGACCCTGTCTTCCAAACATGGGGGCTCTGTGCTGTGATCACTGATTGCTGCTTCCAATCAGAGTGCAGACAAAGAGGCAGGTGGCCCTGTAATGTCCCACCTCCCCCCGGTTGTTGCAAGCCCAGCCCCCTCTAGCTGAAGTGACTTTGGGAGATTTAAATGGTAAGTCCCACTCCCCTACCACCACCCTTGATTTTTCACCTTTTTGCCTTTCGGGAGCCAGACGTTAAAGACGAGGACATTCAGAAACAACTGGTATAGGGAAAATTAGAAAGTGACAGTACATGTCCAGGGAAAGGCTCAGAAAAGACCTGAGAAGACATTAAGTTGACACCTCAGGCTGATCCTTGGTACAGGGTCAACCTACAACAATCAAAAAAAAACACTAATGAAATCCAGCAAACCCTGGAGATCAGGAGATTTCCAGAGTTACCATATTATTAGATTCAGACATCCAGTGTTCCAGGAAAAAAAAGGAAGGAAGGAAGGAAGGAAGGAAGGAAGGAAGGAAGGAAGGAAGGAAGGGAGAAAGGAAGAAATCAGGAGGTATACAAAGAAATAGGAAGTATAGTCCGTTCAAAGGAAAAGAAGAACCCAACAGAAAGTGTCCCTGAAACAGCCCGAAAGGCAGACATACTAGACAAAGACCTTAAAACCACTGTCTTGAAGATGCTGAGGGAGTAAAGGAAGACGTGGGGAAGGGTGGAAACTGGTGTGCGAGCAAAATGGAAAAGCTTCACAATACTGATTTTGGCACTGGCTTCTTGGACAGGAAGCCAAAGTCACAGCCTTACAAGAGAAAAAATAAACCAATTGGAGTTCATGAAAAATTTTTAATTTTGTGCATCAAAACACACTATTAACAGAACAAAAAGGTTCTCCAGAGAATGGGAGAAAATATTTACAAATCATATATCTGATAAGGAGTTAATACCCAGAATATGTAGAGAGCTCCCCAAACTAAGAACCAAAAAACAAACAACCTGGATTAAGGACTGGACTAGATGTTTCTCCAAGGATGCAGGACTGGCCAGTAAGCACATGAAGAGATGCTCTACTTCACCGAGCATTAGGGAAACGTAAAAAGAAACTACCGTGAGATACCCCTCACACCCATTAGGAGAAGATGGGAAACAGTAAATCGTGTCAAGGGTGTGGAGGAACAGGAACCCAAGCACTCTTGGTGGGAACAAAATGGTGCGGCCGCTGTGGAAAACAGCATCGTGCTTCCTCCAAACTCAAAAGTAGAATTCCTCTAGGATCTGGCAATTCCGCCCCTGGGTGTGTACCCAAAAGAACTGACATCAGAGTCTCGAAGAGATTTGTGTGCATCCATGTTCCAACAGCAGCATTACTCACAGCAGCAAAATGTGCAAGCGACCCAAGAGTCCGTCAACCAAGGAACGGATAAGCAGAACATGGTGTATACATATGGTGACCTAGTATTCCACCTTAAAAAAGAAAGCCGTCCTGACACCTGCTACGACAGGGATGAAGCCTGAGGACATTGTGCTGAGTGAAATAAGCCAGTCACAAAAAAGCAAATACTGTGTGATTCCACTTCTATGAGGCACTTGAAGTAGTCAAAATCATAAACACGGAAAATACAATGATAGCTGCCAGGGGGCTGGGGGAGGAAATATGGGGAGTTAGCGTTTAATGGAGACAGGGTTTCAGCTTTACAAGGTGAAAGAGTTCTGGAGTGGGGGGGGTGACGATTGCACAATGTTATGACCGCATTTAATACCACCGAGCAGTAAATACACTTACGATGTAAATTTCATGTTATGTGCATTTTACCACAATTTTTTAAAAGAGGAAAATGCAAAAGAAAAGAAAATCTCCCTTTGCTCTTATCCAGGAAGAAATGAAGGGAGCTGATGTGCCAAGGACAGGAGATCCTGCAGAGGCGGTGGGTTGGGGGATGGCCGTTGGCCGTATGCCAATGACAACGTTTCCTTCCCCCGCGAATGTATGGATTTTGCAAACCGTGGCTGAGAGAGGCTGGTACCCCCAACGCCTAGGCTGCCATTCCACAAGATACTTACGGCCGATGAGAGCAAGCAAATACCGGGGGCACAGGGTGCTCTTCGTCTTAATGTTTTACATTGTGTCGTTAGAAACATTTGCATGCTAGCTGCTCTCCAAAACTCTGAGCGAACAGAGGAAGACTCCTTCTCCGTTTCCTAATGAGGACAGGGACACTGAAACCCATTGTCATCACTGTCAATCACCTTGGGCAGAAAGAGAGCAGGCAGCTCGCCTTGCTGGACAGAAGCCATGGTTATAGCACTGAGGGTCCTGCAGACTAACCCCTTTCTGTCTGCCTCTCCGGAGCGGGGAGGGGTCCCGGGCTCACAGAGTCCTCCACGACAGAGGGGCTGAACACCGATGGCCACATCCCGTTGTTACTTAATGTACCCTTAATTGGAAAATAAAGGGGCTTTCTTGAGAAAATCCATTCTGACTACGGTCTCCCTTCGAAAGCTGAGCCTTATAAACAGAGCCCAAATTGAGCCGAATTGGGGTCTAAAATGAAGGAGACCTCTACTGAGAGTGGTCCCCAAAAAAGGGGGGATGGGGGTTCTCTTAGCTTCCTGCAGCCGCCATAACGAAGTGCCACAGACTGGGCGCTTTATACACCGTTCACTACCTTACATTCCAGAGGCTCGAGGCCCGAGATCAAGGTGTCGGCAGGTTGATTTCTTCTGAAGCTTCTCTCCTTGTGCTGTAGATGGCCCACTTCTCCTTGTGTCCTCACGTGGTCTTGAGTCAGCGTGTGTCTGGGTCTTAACCTCCTCTTCTTCCAAGGGCACCGGTCATATTGGACTAGGGCCCACGCGTATGACCTCATTTTGTCTCAATTACCTCGTTAAAGGCTCTGTGTCCAAATACAGTCACATTCTCAGGTACTGGCTGTTAGGATTTCAACCTACTAATTTGGGGGAGGAGGGATGCAGTGCAGCCCATAGTAGGAACTTAAGAAACCTGGTGGAGGGGTGCCTGGGTGGCATAGCGGTTGGGCATCTGCCTTCGGCTCAGGGCGTGATCCCGGAGTGATGGGATCGAGCCCCGCATCAGGCTCTTCCGCTATGAGCCTGCTTCTTCCTCTCCCACTCCCCCTGCTTGTGTTCCCTCTCTCGCTGGCTGTCTCTATCTCTGTCGAATAAATAAATAAAATATTAAAAAAAAAAAAAAGAAACCTGGTGGAAACTAGAACAACTGTTAGGGCATGTCTCGGAGAAAAGGCAGTGATGAGGCCACCACAGAGCTGTGTCAGCGTCCATTGGAAACGAGAGAGCTTAGATATGTAGAGGATAAATCAGCAGAGAGCAGTGACCTTCTCCAAATGACCTTGAGATGCAAGGATCACACAGCGGCAAGCGGTGTGCCTGGACGGCCCAGGTGAGGCCCAGGGACGTTGTCCGATTCTCAGAGTGAGCACACCCACTTCTAGGGATTTCTCCTTTGAAAATAATCAGAAAAGTGCTCAAAGATGTTTACCCAAGAGCTTTCACTGCAGCCCGGTACATAACATCAAAAATTAGATACCAGGGCCCCTCGATAGCTCAGTCGGTGATGCATCCAACTCTTGATTTTGTCTCAGGTCATGATCTCAGGGTCATGAGATTGAGCCCCAAATCGGGCTGCATGCTAGGCTTGGAGCCTGCTTAAGGTTCTCTCTCTCTCCCTCTCCCTCTGCCCCTCCACTCACACTCACACTCTTTCTCTTAAAAAAAAATAGATACCAATTGAGGATTAGTTGGCTAAATTTTATAGTACAACTGATTAAATAATAATATTTAAATATCAAAATAGCTAAAATTGATAATGCAGGTCTGTATGTAATCGGACAGGAGTAAGAATTGGTTTTCTTAACAAAATTGCTGAAAAGATGTCCACAACTGTTGAATAATGGTAAGTTACAAAATGCAATCCCATTTATGCAAAGAACGTATTATAGAGAGAGACCCATGGATATCTGGGAAGACTTCAGTACCTTTATCTCTGGGAGGCAGACTTGAAAGTGATTTTTTTCTTTATTCTTTATGATTTACTGTTTCAACTGAATTTTCACAAAATATATGAGTTATATTTATGATCAGAAGTAAAAACAAGAGGTAGCCTCAGGGGATTGTTTCCAGGACCCGAGGCACAAACCCAGCTCCGCACTCCCAGCTGACCAGGTTCGGCCACTGGCCACCGACAAAATCCAAAGGCAGAGGGCCGAGCAGTGGTGACACAAGAAATGAGTTTATTTCAGTGAGGCCGGCACCAGGAAGACAGTGGACTGATGTCCCAAGAATTGTCTCCGAAGTGCTAGGAATGGTTCTGAGTTTATAGAGGGGAAGTGCAGAGCAAAGGTCAGTGGGTGTGTGCGGCTTTGCAGGAAAGGTCAGGTGGATCATTGTCTCGGGGTCAGTCACTCCGGGTCTTGCTGGCGTCAGGGCAGCCGTTAACTGCTTGACGGGGTGGTTTCGGTTCCCATCACAGGATGTTTTGCCTGCCGGTTTCTCGTTTGAGTTAAAAGATACACTGAAGAGAACGGATCAATGAGAGGTACAGGTACAGGCTGGAATCTAAATGGAGGAGGTTAAAGCGATAACCGGATCGTCTCTCAGGAGGACAACCAAGAAGCATCATAACCGCATCACCTCGCGAATTAACCACGTTCTAGAGTCTTACTCTCAGCTTTGCTAGCTCAGAAGCTCCACTTAGAAACTGTATTACTATTCTGCTGTAAACAGTAGAAACCCCTACCAACCTTGGCTTACACACATAGGGATCTACTCTTCTAACAATGACCGAGGGAAAGCAGTTCAGAGCTGGTGCGGCAGCTCATGGATGGCATCAAGAAGCCAGACCTCTCTCTAGCTTCTTGTCTGACATCCTTGGGAATGACTTTTGTCCTCATTGTCACAAAATGGCTGCTGCACTTTCAGGCCTCACACCCATGTCCTAAGTAGAAAGAAGAGGGAAGGAAGGGCAAAAACGCTTTCTCCTAGTTAGGCTTTCTTTTTGTTATCTAGAAAAGGAACACACACACACACACCCCTCTCCAAGGACTTCCATCTACATTGCAGTGGTCAGAACTGTGGCAGCAGCTACCTTTAGCAGCTAGGGAATCTGGGGAAGGGAGTATTTTTAGCTGCACACATGGGACGCAATTAATAAGGAATAATGGAAAGTAGACAGGGATGACAACTGTCAGTGATGCACAGTACCCATGGGTGATGACCAAAATCCTAATGTTTCCCACCAGAACATCAGGGAAGCCAGGAAATAAAATAATTCATCTAAACCTGATGAACCTGGAATCTGATCCAAGGCAGGCAGGTAATAGTGGAGGCTATTTTTGTGATGAGAACTGATGGCTATCCTTGCCCAAGCAGACCAGTTCTCTGTGACCTGATTGCTCATGTCACTCAGATTCAAAGTCCCAGTCCACCAATTGTACTGGACAGACACTGTCAACCTCCGTCTCTCTGACTCCCCATTTTGTGGTGTGTCTCTGCCCAAATCCCCTTTTCTTTCATCACATTCTTTCTTTAGCTCTGCTAATGACGTCTCTTTGGCTTGTGTTTGGCCCAGAGGTGCTTGTCTCTTACCATTTGTGTTGATTTTATTGGTCAAGCTTTCAGAATCTTGAGGGGCCCCTATTTCCTCCCTACAGGGGTGACCAAGCGTTGAAGCTCTACAAGCTAATGAAACCCGCGACCTCGGGCCAACCAGTGAGGGTGGCAGTGCCATTTGTTGTCAACGTCTCAAAATCACGTCCTACGAGGAGTGGTTGAAGTATTGGGGGTTGTTGGCCTGGAGAAGAAAAAGCTGAGAAGAATGAGCATCTGCTTAGCACCCTGAGTCATTGTCAGGGGGTTGGACGTACGTGGTGGCCGACAGAAGAGACAGGACCAGTGGATGGAGCTTGCCAGAAGACAGATTTAGCCTAATAATAGATATTGTCCAATAAAGGAGAACAGGCCCCATTCCTGATCAGAGGTCCACCCAATCTGGGATACGGTAGAGGGAATTTTTGTTTTGTATGGATTCAATGGAATATTCTGAGGGTGAGCAATTTATATTTACACTAGGCCCACTTCTTTTCCACTATCTTAAAAACTGTTTAATTTCTCTAACCTCTTTCTTATTTCCTTTGTTTTTCTACAAAATTTAGTAATGTCTTTCCTGCTGCCAGCCTCCCTGCCACATCCTCTAGGGGACTTCTGGTCCTCCCCTCAATCCTGGCCTGAGTGTGAAGGTAGGAAAGCCTCCTTCCCTGATATGACAGCTGACACAATGTTGGGGCACACGAAAGGGATCGTTATGAGATCATAATTCAAAGGAAAATGCAGAGGCGAGGATTATTTTGTTGACAGAGTGAAGAACTGAGATGTGTGAGTACATAGCTAGTGCTCATGCCCCCTTCCTTCCCCAGCCTCCTGTGTTTAGGTGGGGCCAGGTGGCTAGCTCCAACCAAGGCACGAAGAGCTGATGTGCCTCTCTCGGCTCTGCCTGGCAGCAACTCTAAAGACCATACAGTAGAGGACGGAGCCACAGCAATCCAGACCCTGTCGCAGCACAGGGCAGAGCTGCCTAGACTTTGAACCAACAAGAAATTAACCACTGTTGGGTTATGCCTGTGGGAGTTTCAAGTTTGCCTGCTCAGACAGCTAGTATTGCTTAACCTAACTAATGCTTTGCCAAACTTTCTTACATATCCTTTGCATTTTCATAACCACACATGGGGAGGCAATATTACCCCCATTTTATAGGTGCAGTCACCGAGATTCTGAGACTTTAAGCAACGTCCTTAGGATCACACAATCAGCACACATTGGAGCTCATATTTGAACCCAAACCCATCTGACTCCAAAGCAAATGTTTTCATCACTCCCTTTCTTAGACGAGTACAGTTCTGAAATGATTTTGTTTGCTGGGAATTCTTTCTCCACTCTTAAACCCACCTCCACAACTTCCTATTTACATTGAGTGGGAAAAAGAAAGTTGAACAAAGTCATTTTTTTAAGTTTTATTTATTTAAGTAATCTTTACACCAAACAGGGGGTTTGAACTCACGGCCCTAAGACCAAAAGTCACATGCTCCTCCAACTGAGCCAGCCAGGTGCCTCACAAATTCATTTTTTTTAAGTTTGCAAGGTTGATTTTTGCTAGCCTGGAATGGCCCAGGACCCTAACCCTCATGAACCTGCTGAAAATATCTGGTTCAGGAAAACTTGCTTGCTTCAAAGAAGGGATAATATTTAGATCTGTATAAAATTTATACAAGAACTCCATAGCATAAAAATAAAAGAAAGAATGGCAGACGAAGACACACTTACCAAAATTTGTGCTGCAATGAACAGATGAAAATCATAGCTAAATATTTTGCCATGAATTTTTTAAACTCAATGAAGCAACAGCTCAAGAAAGATGTGAGAGAACAGAAGGATATGAAAAGTGAGCTGGCAAAATTCAGGAAAGAGTAGAATCAGAAATAAAATCATCACAGTAATGAAGAAAAAACCAGAAGCAGCACAAGAGAGAATAGACATCTCTGAATACAGATAGGGACAAAGGACATACATTAGAAAGGGAAGCAAAATGAACAGCAAATAAGGAGAGAATGTGGTAGATCAGAAAGAAGGTAAAAGAGCTCCAACCTACACATAATTGGAGTGTCTGGGGGAGAAAAAGTAATAAAACACAAATAGTTGAACGCATAATTCACTTGTATTTCCCTAATGAGATAAAGCACTTTTTTCTATGTTCTTTGGTCATTTGGCGTTCCTCTTTTGTAATGTGCCTGTTCGTTCTTTCAGCCATTTTTGTATTGGTTTGTCTGCTTTTTTTCTTATTGATTTTTAAGGATTCTTTGTATACTCCAAATGTGAGGCTTTTGTAGTTTATACACATTGCAAATATCTTCCTCTACTCTGTGGCTTGGCTTTTTGCTCTCTTAAAGATGGACTTTTTAGTAAACTTTTTATTTTGGAGTACTTTTATATTAACAGAAAAGTTGCAAAGATGATTCAGAGAGTTCCAAATACTCTTTAGCCAGCTTTCCCCAATCTTAACATCTTAAATTACCATGGTACGTTTGTCAAAATTACAAAGTCAAAGTTGTTACAATACTATGAATTAAACTATATACTGTATTCAGATTTCACCAGTTTTTCCATTCGTGCCCACTGAGGATACCACGTTTCACTTAATCCTCATTCTTCCTTAGTCTTCTCTAGGTTGTGAGAGTTTCTCAGTCTCTCCTTTTTTTTCATGATCCTGACACTTTTGAAGACTACTGATCAAGTATTTTGTAGAATGTCCCTCAATTTGGGTTTGTCAAATGTCATCTAATGATTAGACAGGGGATCTGTGTTTGGGGGAAGAGTACCACAGAGATAAAGTGCCCTTCTCATATCTGGAGACACATGAATTCACCATGACTTAGCACGGCAACCTTAACTTTGAACATTTAGTTAAGGTAGTGTCTTTCGGGTTTCTCTGCTTTAGGGTTTCTTTACCATTTTTGCACTGGGCGTTGTGCCTGCAAACTCATCCTCAAGCCTAATCTCCCATCTTAGCAGCAACTTTATAAGCACCTAATTCTCTGTCTTGAATCCCTTTCTGATTGAAATAGCTAATTATTTCTGTTGTCTGCAACTTATGTCTGCCTGATCCCTCTACTAGAGAAAGGAAGAGAGGGGAAGTAGACTAGACAGATGCAGTTACCAGAGGATGAGGAGAAATCAAAGCGGTAAGGACCACATCCCAGAAGGAAAGTGAAGGATGGACGAAGATACACAGAAATGAATATATGCATGCATGACAGATGCAAATGCCCGAATGGTCCAAATGCACTGTTCATTCTCATCCCAAAAAGATGCTCCATCTAAGAGTAAAAGGAAGTCAATAAGGCACCTGGCCTTGGGTTTCTGGGGACACTGGTAGGAGGTTGGGAGGTAGCCGGTTGCTGGTGTGGACCTGGGAGCCTAACTTGTTGTCAGATTGATGGGAAGTCAGCGTGATGCTAGTGGACGATGAACCAAAAATGTTGAGAACAATGAAGGACAATGTGGGGTGGGCTAGGGAACTGGGACATCCAGGGAATAAATGGCTAGCTCTACCATATCAGACTACCTCAGGTCTCCAACATCACAACTTCCAAGTGTGGTTTCCAACAGAATTAAAATTCCTGGAAAAGATTCTCCAACCCTTTAAAAATGATACATACAGGCAAAGGACACATTAATCAGGCATAAGACCATGTCAGCTAGCTAAGAAATCTCTCCCAAGTTCATTGTGAAGCAGCTGCAAAAGCTCTCCAGACAAAACACTGTCCAGAACGGAGTGGAGTCACTGTCGCTGGTGTAATAGATTGGTGAGAGGTGGACTTCTAGAGCAAACAAGGAAAGTGTGACTGCAACCATTCTCCTTGTAAGTCAAAAAAGTTCCTTGAGAAATTTCTAGACTACTGAGAATTTGGCAGGCACCCCATGCAAGAAGTAGGACCCCGAACTCTGTACATCCATTTAATTAAATAACCAATGCATCCACCTGGACGGGAGAATGTGACTGATTCACTTTGAGCTGCCAAGTGAGTGCCTGTAGGCAATGGAATAATGGCCCCAGACAGACAGAGAAAATTTATAGCTCTTGGCACCTATTCTGACTCCTTGTTTCCTTCTCCGCCTGTGTGAGGGTTTCAGGCTTTTAAAAAGAATCTCATTTGTAGGGATTCAATGGTCAGAATAGGGAGCAGAGCACTGTCCTTCTTTCCCACACCCCACCACTGGGTCCAGAGATAGAGGGCTTCTCTTTGGCAGCTTTTTGGGCTTGCGGACCTCTTAAAGGGATGGCGGAGCATTAGGGTCTCTCTGAACCAAACTAAGCCTGCAGCCTGGGGCCAGGTCCACGTGGTGATTAGCCCAGAGGAGACATCCAAGGGCACAATGGGACTTCAGGGGGAGCCCCAAGCTGACTGGAGAGTGCTCGCCACCAGTCACCACGGCCATGGCTGACCAACAGGCCACATGCCTCCTGCTTGAAGCCAGAGATGGGAAGAGGTGGCCTTCACGTTTCTGACTCTTTCTCTTCAGAGAATTCTTGTTCCTCTTTATCTAGAAAATCCTCCTAGGATGCATTCATCTGGCCTAACACCCTTGTCTTGGGTTGAACAGTGTCCCCCCAAATCCATGTCCACCCATACTGTGAATGTGGCCTTTTTTGGAAGAGGGCCTTTGCAGATATCATCGTGTTAGGACAAGGTGCTATCAGATTAGGTGGTCCCTAACCCAGTGACAGGTGTCCTCATAAAAAGAGAAAAGACACAGACACACATAGGCAGAATGGCACGTGTACACAGAGGCAGGGATTGGAGCAATGCTGCGGGCAGCCCCCAGACCCGGGAGAGGAAGAGCCATTCTTCCCTGGAGTCCCCAGAGAGAGCGTGGCCTGCCAACACCTTTGGACTTCTGGCCTCCAGAACACTGAGAAAAATTAATTTGTGCGGCTGAAAGCCACGCAGTTTGTGGCACTTTGTTATAGCAGCCCCAGGAAGTGTTAAGACAACCTTAAATCTTTCTTAGGTTTGCTCAGTAGGTGGCCTTTGGACACATTGCCCTGAATGGGACATTTCCAACACATAGGATACAGAGATTGGTTAGTGTTTCGTTAACCCCACCAGGTACATACTTACACTTCAGATTTTTTAATAATTTCAATTCGTAAAAAAGCAGATGAATATTAATGAATAATTAATGAATATTAATGGTGGTGGTCGTTTTTAACACCCCCAAATCTCCACATAAAAAGAGACCAGCACTAGAAAACAAAACCCAAAGCCCACAAACCACATCCACAGCAGACAAGGGACAGTGGATCCCCCTAAACCCAAAGCAAGGATGTTTAAGAGCAAACTGCTCACAGACACAAGATCCCAGAAGCCAGTGTTCAGGACGAGAATAAGGAAAGACAGCTGGCCCCTTCTCTCATGGGCCTGAGAATCACAAAACGGCAGCCAGACTGGGGAGGGGCTTGAAGGCTGCAGGTCCTGGGTGAGAACAAGGGCCTCCATATGGTCAAGCTGGGCCCGAGCATCCTGGCCCCGGAAACTCTCAGACCAACACAGCAACGCTCCGTCCCAAATCCAAACCCAGCACCGAGGAGGAGCTGCTCAGAGAAGAGGTGCATTTAAGAGGCCCAGGACAGTGGGGGCATAGAAAGAGAAGGCCCCACATGGTGGGCAAGGGGGTCAGAAAAGACAGGTGTCAGGGAGCAGGAGGCTGTGTCTTCTAAATTTTATGAAAAGAACAGAAACAAGAACTCTAGAGTCATGACATTCCAAAAAGTGATCTCGGCCCAACCTCCTCCTCTCCAAGTACAGAAAATTCATTTTACTTAAACATGAGCAGCCGAAAGGAATCTCATTCAAATACCATGCCGAGTCGGTCTGCAAGAAAAAGAGATGAAGAGCGCTGTAACTGGCCTCTCAGCCCAGGGAGGCACCCCAGGAGGACGTGGCCAAAACACAGAGGAAAACCAGTCACTTAAGATGTTGAGATGAGCAAAAATAAATAAAATGACAGCAGCTCTGAAAGATGCACAGACTGAAGGGGAGAATGAAAAGATGGGGGAGTGTGGGGGGGCAGGGACACAATAAAAACCATCTTAGAAATGAGTCCCCGCCAGGGGAATCACAGATGCAAACACACACGATGGATGCTGGCTCCCATGAGATGAAAAATGAAAAAGGCAAATGTTTCCTTCCAAAGGAATGAATGAGAAATGAAAAATAATTCCAGAGAAAGTAACAGGAGCCAGGCAAGGATCAAACACTTATAAAACAGGAATTACCAAGAAGAAAATCCTAGCTATAAAACAAAATACTACACCAAGGGGAAGTGTGGAACATCTTTTCCTAAATTAAAAGTACTTACAGGTGCACTGAACGGGCACTCTGCATGCTGAGACTGGGCTCGTGGAGCCGTCAGGGTTTGGGAAAGAAGCCCACCTTTGTACATTGGCTAGAGAGTCCAAGTTGCTTAGAAAGGAAAGAGTATCAGGTTGCATGTAGACTTCTCAACAGCCACACTCTATGCCAGAAGACAGTGGAGTGAAATATTTAAGATACTCAAGGAAAGAACATGTGAGCAAGCCACATTGAAGGACAAAGACCATAGACAGACAGACTACTATGGACACTCAAGAGCTCAGGGACTATTGCTCTCTTGAGCCCTTCCTAAAGAATCCTCTAGAGAACAAGATTTGAATAACAAAATGACTGGAAAAACAGCACTGTATGGGCGGGCAGCAAGCTAGGTGTCAAGACTAAGAGACACTTGTAAGGGAGGCCATAGAGAAGGCCACGCCTGGGTCCAGACTCTGCAGGTGTAATACAACTATCAGAAATGGGGGGAGGGAGAAGGTGGGGAAAGGACATCAAAGCATAATCAGCTTGCAGATGGCCTCACAGGTAGAAACGGAAGGAAAAGTGTGTTACTTCAGGTTACGTGCCAGGTGAGGGGGAGGGGAGGTAGAAGAAGTTACTAGCTCATTTTAATACTTCTCCTAGTAGGAAACTCATAGGAAAAAAGGCAAAACCAGGACACTAACAGTACCATGTAACAATGAGCACAATAATTCAAACCTCCCTAAATATCGAAAGAGAACACATAAAATAGACCCCATGGAGACCTATCTGTAATTAACCAGTGTGACTGGACAGAGGCCAAGCATATCAATCATATTGATAAATGCAGTGGGGCTTAACTCCGCTATTAAAAGAAAAAAACATTCAGATTGGCTTGAATGGCAAAATCTAATACCACGCTACATATCTGGGACCCTTCTAACACAAAGAGATTCAGAAATGTTAAAAAATACATGGGTAGAAAAAAAATTAAAAGTATTTAAAAGATAGAACAGGCAAATACAAATAAAAAAGAAATCCTGAGTTGCCATCTTGATATCTAAGCAAGGTAGAATTCAGGCCAAAGAGCATTAAGTGAGCCAAAGTAGGACACTGTATGCTTTGAAGCCCAAAGCTGGCAATTCATGATGAAGATTTAACAGTAATACTGTTGCGGCAGGCAATGACTTAGCAACAACGTTCATAAAGCAGAAATTGTAGGAGATGACAGGAGAAATATACAGAAACATAATTTTTAAATACCAACAATATCTTGTATCTCAAGTACAGATCAATGAGCACATAGATGATAAACAGATGTAGTTAGAAAACAAAATCACGAAGGCAGATCTTACGGGTGGATAAGAGACAAAGGCAGGTGCTGTGACATACCAACCAATTTCCTTCAGAAATGAAAAATTTATTCCCCTACCTACTGCGAGTGCCCTCAGAAGATGGCACTAAGCTGTCAGCCCTCATGTGGGTTTGCCCCAGCAGAAGAAACTGCTTCGTCCAAGGCCACGCCTTTTTCCAAGCAGCCCACATCCTATGGTGGGTTAACTCGAAGCAAGAGGGGCCCCGCCCGTCACCCCATCCCACCTCCAGAGCTCCCAGGGTAGGGTACTCTTGAAGTTGTTCAACTTGTCCCTCTGTCTGATCCTACTCCATTCCTGTCCCTTCCACAGGGGTTCATCCAAGAATCATTCCTTAAAAAACACCTTGCCTGCTAGTCTCTATCTCAGAGCCTGCTCCCCAGGAATTCGACTTGTGACAGAAACATACAAATTTAAAATGCACTGAGAAACAATTTCTCACCTACCAAATTGGGCACGAAGCCAAAAGTGTGACAACGTACTCTGCCAGCAAGGTGAGGGATAAAAGTACTTTTACACCACTGGTGAGAAATCTACTAATATCTTACAAAATTACATACCAGTAACCACTGACCCAGAAAATTTGGGAATCTATCCCATAGACAAACCAGCAGATACTTGAAAAGATGGGTGCATGAGGCTATTTATTGTAGCACAACTTTGTAATAAAAACAAAGGACTGGAAACATAACAATGAACAAAGGACTGGGTAAGTAAACAAAGTCTGGCCACACAGTGAAGTATTATATAGCTATGAAAAGGAACCAGGAATATCTCTTTCTACTAATGTGGAGTGCTCCGCAGATAGCAAGTGGAAAAGCAAGGAATAGAAAAATGTGCCTGGAATGCTTTTATTCATCTAAAAAATAGAGAGAGAGAGAGAGAGAGAGAGAGAGGCTCCTAGGTAGTTCAGTCAGTTAAGCATTGGACTCTTGATTTCAGCTTCAGTCCTGATCTAAGGGTCGTGGGATCGAGCCCTGCATCAGGCTCCATGCTCAGCGGGGAGTCTGCTTGAGATTCTCTCTCTTCCTCTCCCTCAGCCCCTCCCCTCTTCTTCTCCCTCCCCTTTAAAATAAATAAATAAATAATAAATTTTTTTTTAAGTAGGGGAACTAGATACATACACACATTTGCTAGCTTAAAAAAAATTGGAAGGACAAAAATAGCTGAATGGTTATCAGTGAGGGAGGAAAGGATGGAACAGCGGAGACAGGGATAGAAGCTAGACTTCTCTGAATACCTTGTTTGAAATGTTCAACTTTGGAATTAAGCTTAAAAAGCAAGCCCTAAAAATGAAAAGGGAAATTATACAAATAAACCATAATTATGTAACGTAACCACCAGTTTGTAATATAACCAACCAAGGAATTATTCCCAGTGACTTAAACACAGTAATTTGACTCTATATCCCTAGTGGGATATGCTGTAAGGACAAAAAAACTTCAAAAATATCACAAGCTGTTTCCTGTAATCATGTTGTTAGCTGTGGTGGTTCGTGGTGTTACTCTGAGACTGGTGTGTGTGTGCTGGTTTGGGGATAATGCAAACGAGTGATTATGGTGGTACCATTATGAGTCAGGATTTTCAGTGTGGGGAAAAGGAGATTAAGATGTGAGATCAGTGAGGTTCAGTTAAAACTCTGTAGTTCCGCGTGTGAATAAGTAATATCAGCATGAACATGCTATATATTTTATCTCTTAAAAGCAGTACATATGGGACGCCTGGGTGGCTCAGTCAATTAAGCATCTGCCTTCGGCTCAGGTCGGGATCCCAGGGTCCTGAGATCGAGCCTCATGTCGAGCCCCATGTTGGGCTCCCCACTCAGCAGGGAGTCTGCTTCTCCCTCTCCCTCTGTCCCTCCCCCGGCTCGCGCATGCAGGCTCTCTCGCGCGCGCTCTCTCTCTCTCATGCAAATAAATAAATAAAGTCTTTAAAAAAAAAAAAGCAGTACATATTTCCTAGCTATAGCTAGGTCTGGTAGGACCTAGAGACAATGAGCAGTCTAGCAGCAAAGAACATCCCCGTCTGTGAATACATTTCCCAACAGAAAAGACCATGACCCATCAGAGAAATGGTTATTCCCAAGACCAGGACAGGCACAGACAAAATCGTTTGCTTCAGAACATCTTGTCAAATCATAAAACAAGGAAGATGCTCCGGTCAAAATAACTCAGGAGCCAACCTGAGTAAGTTCCACCAGCCAAAGACGAAAACATGCAAGCATCGATAAGGAGAGTAACTACAAAGGACTGAACACTTTTTTCCAATCTGTGAGTTTATAATGCTAATAAAGAAAACCCATTCTTCACTTTTCGGCCATGCCAAGGAACTATATTTTAAAAAACTGGCAAATAAAGGGAAAGAGTCAAGCTCTGACAGTGACTTCATTGTATGAATTGCAGTTCTGAGTAACTGAAGAGTCTCAGAGACTAAGTTTCTTATTATAAAAGAAGTCCAGCCAATAAATGGAAAAGGGGAGGTAGAATTAGATTGTCGCCATTTTGCAACCCTAATGAATGAAGGGATTTACGCAATGTCGTTGATGCCTGCTAATATGCGGAGAGAGAAGCAACCAGGTATTTATCTGCCTCCTGACGGACTAACACACCACCAGCAGGGAATGGTTCTGCCAAAAATTTAAACATGAGTCTGATAAAGACTCTAGATTTAACTACCCACTCGTGAGAAATATAAGTAATGGGAAAAAGTTTAGGGTGACTGACCATCCTGATTTGCTCAGGATTTCCCCAGTTTTGGCCCCGGGCAAATTGGTTGGTTGTCACCCTAATGTTAAGCTACATCACACAGAGGAAATTACCAAAATCCAGGTGTGGAAAACTCTAAAAGATGAACAACCTAAATCCTTTGACCAAAACCCAAAACGCAAGGAAAAAATATGGAGAAAGATACTATAGATTAAAAGATATGTAAGAGGGGCGCCTGGGTGGTACAGTCGGTTGAGTGAGTTGGTTGAGGGACTGGCTGTTGGTTTCAGCTGGGGTCCTGGTTTCGGGGTCATGAGATCAAGCCCTGTGTAGGGCTCTGTGCTCAGCACGGAGTCTGCCTGGGATTCTTCCTCCCTCTGCCCTTCCTGCTCAAAGAAATAAGTCTCTAAAAAAAAGAAAAAAAAAAGAGTCCAAGTACCAATTGCAAGGTTTGGACTTTATTTGGTTTCTGGATTTGGGGCTTAGTTGGATCACTAGCTGGGTATTTGATTATATTGAGGAATTATTAAATTTTAGGTGTGGTTATGCGATTGTGGGCTTCGTAAAAAGTCTTCATCTTTTGGAAATACTGAAATACTTACAGACGAAACTACACGGTCTCTGGGATTTGCATCCCAGATTTGCAAAATCATCTGATGTCAGGGGAGTGGATGGTATGGGTGAAACAAGATTGGACACGAATTGATAATTGTTGAAGTTAGATGATAGATTCATGAAGACAGGCAGATTATCCGAGTGGGACCATCTCCTCAAAGACAGTAGCACCTCTGGAGCGGCCTCAGCACAGCCCCGCCCCAGTCCCAGAGAAAGGCTCCCAACACAGGCTGTCTGACGAGAGTCCAGTAAGTTACCTTCATGCCCCAAGAACAGCCTGGGTTGTATGAGGGTTTGTCCTAAAGGTGGGAAGCTCATGAACTGGGCATCTGGCAAGATAGAGGGACCAGAAGCCCTGTGTGCTAGACCTGGCATTGACACTGATATCTGTGGGACGTCCAGCAAGCCCCATGTTCTCTCTGGGGCCCAGTGGCTCGGTCTCTGAATGGATGGAGCCACGCTGTCCCCCAAGTCTTCCAGCTCTGACCTTGTGGCCCCATGAGCCTATTTCCATGCCTTTCCCGGCTCCTTCTCTATCACTCGTGGAGTTTTTCCACAGCCCACTTTTCCAGCCTTGACATTTTCAATCATCCAACCAGCCTGCGCTGAGCCCAGCCCTGTGCCAGGCTCAGTGACAAGTGACAAGGACAAAAATGGACAACATGAAAATGTGGAGCTTTTGTTTCCCACACTCAGGGACGGGGGATGCAGGAGTCAGGAAGCACAGCTTCTCTCTGGTGAGAGACTTGCCCTCCCGTCCTGTCAGCTTCAATCTCAGCCCCTCTTCAAGGAGTTTATAGTCGTGTCAGGAAGACAAGATTACACAGATTTCTATTTCATTTGCCAAAGGTGAAAAATGCCACCTTCTCCACAACAGCAACCAGTAAAATGTATCCCCAAAATAACCTTGTTTATATCAGGTCTGTTTCATAATTTTTAACCCTTAACATGGGCTTTTAAATCCTGCTCTAACTATGAAAAGAACAAATCCATTTATTTATAGCTCTTTCTTCTCTGGCCAAGGAGCGCATGGCTGTCTGGTGTCCTGCTACAGCGGGTCCGTTCTGCCACGAAGTGAATGCTTGTGTCCCCTCCAAAATTCATATGTTGAAACTTAATGCTGAAGGGTGATGGTGTTAGGAGGTGGGGCCTTGGGAGGTGAGCAGGTCCTGAGGATGGGGCCCTCAGGAAGGGGGTCTGTGCCCTGATAGAAGAGACTCCGCTGTCCCTTCCGCCATGTGAGGACAGCCGTCCACGAACCAGGAAGCGGGCCCCCACCAGACACAGAAACTTCTGTGCCTTGATCGTGGGCTTGTCAGTCCCCAGGACTGTGAGAAATGAATTTCTGTTGTTTGTAAGCCACCCGATCTGTGGTATTTTTGTTACGACAGCCCATAGGGACTAAGACTCCTCCAGCACCTCATACTCCTCTGGGTGCTGGAGCCTAAACTCCTGTTGGTAGCCCCTCTCTCTGGCAGAACGCCCCCCTCCCAGAGCCACAGCTCCTAGCGGCCCCTCACGACTGTGCGGGTCGCTATCATGTGTGAGTATGTGATTTACTTTGCGTTGTCATCAGACAAGCCCATCTGAGGAGCGGGGGCACAAATGGGACCTACCAAATTCAGATGCCATATTTGTGGACTCCTCCCCTAAGTGGGAAAGGTTTCAGAGAATGATGGGGCGTTGCTGTGACTACAGAAGCCCCTTCTCAAGCTCCCCTCTACAGGAAAGAGAATACCGTGTCAGCCCAGAAAACCCCTGCCCCAGCCATTTCTTTCTGAGCGAGAAATGCAAGTTCAGCCCTTGCTAGAGTCATCTGGGGCCCACCACCTGGGAGTGGGAGCGTGGCCACAGGTGAGATCAGATCTCAGGTAAGCAGGTGGCACACAGGTGGCTCTGAGCAGAAATGGCTTCTAACTCGAGTTTACCTGGGTCCCAAGCTGTCATTCGCGTGGACCCCTGGTCCGGCAGGGGGCAGCTTCCAGCTTTCTTGTAGGGAGAAAGGATGACAAGGACTGGAAGCAGACACATCACAGTCAGAGGGAGCCTCCGTTACTGGAGACTGAGCACTCCCCCCACATTACAAGCTGTCCTTGACCAACACAGAGATGGACAAGGGGCAAGGTGCTGACACGCCTCCCCAGGAGTCAGGAGACGTCCTGCACTCAGGGGAAAACCCAGAATTGAGAAAACTGGGAAGTGGTCACAGGGCAGATAGGCTAAATGAGGGGCGCCAGCTCTTTCTTGCCACATTCTAGACAGTTCAGCCCCGTCCCCTCCCTGGAAACCCCACAGGGAGCCCCTCTATGCAGTAGAGCTGAAAGGACGTGCCTGTCGTCAGCCAGGAAGTCTCAGAATGGACATGTCATTAGCGAGGAGAGCATCTCCATCCACACTAGAGAGCTGTTCCTCTAAATTCCAGCTCGGCTTGGCCAACACAGTTCTCACAACCAAGAGCTGGCCCAGGACAGAGGAGCATGGAGTGTCACAGAAATGTCACAGAGGGTCACTGGCAAGTCTTCGTGGGGAAGGCCACCGGCGAGGCCAATCTTGGAGGACAGGAGGACTCGACTCTCGGTAAAAGAAGTTCTGCGGCCCCTCACAGGAGTGGGGGCTTGCTTACCCCTCACGTTTCCCTCCCGTGTTTGCAGCTGGACCAGGAGAGGCTGAAGCGCATGGTTGGGGCTCACGCTACCATCCTTGCGTCCAACACGGCTCCTGGCCTGCGGGGGGGCTAGCCCTTAACACGCGGGTCTTTGGCAACTTCGGGCCCCATTCTCCTCCACTGAAACTTGAGGGGGATAAACTCTGTTCTCTGCGGGCCTATCCTGGCTCTCTGCCATTCCAGGTGGAGCTCGAGAAAAATGCTTGAATTGAAAACTATTGTGCTCTTGGTCGAGCTGTAAAGTCAAGACAGGGGAGCCTGGACTGGCGACTGCTGCAGACAGTCCAGTCTGCTCGGCCCAGAGTGAGACGGAAGGGCAGGCAGTCCAGTAGCACTGGCCCCGGCTGCCGGGGCTACACCAGGGTGTGGAGCCGGGGAGATGCTGTCCTGTGAGGTTGGTGTGCAGAGAGGGAAGTGCTGGTCCCACTGGCATCGGTTACTTCCAAGCCACCAAGCACTGAGTCAGACGAGCTGCCTCTCTACCAAAGCTACTTGCAACTTTTCCGCATTTTATTCATTTCCAAACCACTAATTTGACAGTGACCCAGACCATTCAACGTTTGCCAGTCAGCTGGCAAAAAGCTAGCAGGGAAACCATGAGTCCATCCCCGGCAAGCAAGGCTTTGCCCCCAGCCCTGCCTCAGGACCAGGTCTGATGCGACCTGGGTCTCTAATCAGCAGTGGCACTTACAGTCCCTCCCAGACCCAGTTCCCTCACCAAACACGGGAGGTCCCAGGAGAGTGACCTCGGCTGGAGCTGTACTTTGTGCCTTTGCAAGAGGGAAGCTAACTGGCTCATGAACAAACTTTCCTAAGACCTGGACTGAATAGCCTGGACTAAAATCAAGCACTATCTTCATGTCCTTCAGGACTGCCTGTGTGGGCGGAGCCGAGACAGCCTCAGATCCGGACCACGCTCTGTTCTCTTGGGCTCTTTGCCTCCCGTTCTGCCGTGCATGCTCTTCGCCATCTAAGTGCCCAACTCTAGAGCTCAGTGCCTCATTAGGAATCACTAAGTGTTGTGGGAAAACTACTCTCTAACCAGGAAGGAGGGAGGGCAGGGATGAAAGGAGGAAGGGGGAAGGAGAAAGGAGGAAGGAAGGAAAGGGGGGAGGGAGGAAGGAAAGAAGGAAGGCAGGCAGGCTTTACTGCAGCCACCTCTCCTTTCTAGGACCATGGTTAGTTCATCTCTGGGTCCCTCCGATGTATATCTGGATAGCGTCCCAGGAGCTTGGAAGGGTCTCTTGGAAGGAGAAGTTTAGAGCCTTGGGCAACGTCTGCTGAGAGGAGCCTGGAGAGACATGAATGTATCTGCCCAGACCGTTGAGGGGAAATCTGAGTGTCTGGGAGCAAGCCAGGGAAGTGGGAAAAATAAGAGGCAGAGAAGTGTCTTCAGAAAAATGGGAACCAACCAAGAGGGTCTTGGAAGAACTAGGAAGGAGGTCAGCCAGTGAGAAAGGCACTGGGAAGGAGGCAGCCAAGAATTTAGAACTGGAATGTCTGAGATCATCTTTTCGGTTGTTTTCCGGGCTGTGCAGTGAGATGACTCCCCCCAGCACCCACGGCAACCCCACCGCCTCAGTGATCATCTGCTACACACGACAGCCTTCGTAGTGGTGCTTGGGGACAATGAAGCGGGTCGGGGGATGTGTCCGGCTTGAGTCAGGGTGGCATGGGGGAGACTGGCAGCAGACATTGGGGTCCACAGCATGCTTACAAGTCAGGTGCCTACAGAGACACGCATCACAGGGGGATTAACCCAGAGCAGAAGCCTCGCCCCTCGGACCTCCACAGAAACATGGGGAGACACTGGGCTTACCCTTCTCTCCACGGGATGGGGCATGACCCATTTCTCATCATTTTAAGGGAAGCGCTCCCCGAGAGCTGGCCGACAGAGGACAGCTGAGTCAGGTCACTGATGGCTTCTCAACCAATCCTCATTTCCCCACGCTCTTCGCACCAGCCCTGAGAATAACTCTTCTTTATGGTCACTCGGTGCCCCACATAAAACCAACTTCCCTGCAGGACAGTCACAATTCCAAGACGCCCAGGGCAGTCTGACATTAAAATGAAGCACTCTGCGGTCATTTTCCCATCTGCTAAGAGTTTTATTCCACTCCGGCTGCTTAAGACCGCGAGAACAGCCTCATTTGACCTTCCTAGTGTCCCTAATCATCAAGTTCCCTCTGATTCTCTGGCTGTCAGCTTCTGGTAGAGCAGGAAGGGGAAGCAAAGCCGTTACACGCGGTGGCTTGCTGTGCGAGCCCTCTCCAGTCTGTTTCCCTAATGACTGATTTTCTTGCCAGTTAGCATCTAAGTCTTTTGCAGCCAGACCTTATGCTAGTGCTAATTTTAAAATAATGGTAAGACAGTTGTGCTAAATTCTTCTGCTCTGGTTTCTTAGCAATGGCTCTTCCAGACTTCCGACTCACTTACAAGGTGTGATTATAAAATAATGAAGCCGATTAGTTAAACAAATGTCTGAGAATATATCCTCCTTTAATTTGGAAGACAGAAGTTAACAAAAAAAAAATCAAACTGTACTTGGACTTTTAGAAAATAGGGTAATAGGAATCACTTTATTGAAAATGCTCCTGCATTGATACGTCAAGAAAAATTGAGCTTTTGTAGGGTTTAATATCGCGCACGCATGCAGCTTTAAGAGAACTGTTACTATACAATCTTTTACTAAATCATCTTTAACTTTCACACCAGCCACTCTTTTATGACATATAATTATCTAAAAGTGTCTCAAAATAATCACCTTAGAAGACTCTGTGCTTCAAATTTGTTTCAGTATTTTTGAGGACTTGAGATAGACTGACCCCCTGCGTGTCCTTCGTACGGTCCCCATGCGGTGAGGCCAGCAAGACGCCAGTGAGGAAGACGCCTCTTACCAGAAGCAGGTAAGGTCTCACCTGAGCAGCGTTTGAGTTCTTTACAGTTCCCACTGGACTGTCTGCCACCTGGGAGAAATATGTGTCCCACGGACCAGAAGTTGGAACTGAAAAGCCCTAGGAGGCATCTCCCTCAGCCTTGACCATCAGAGGACTAATGGGCAGCCACATGGAGAGCAGTAGTGGGAGCCTGGAAGTAGTGGGAGGTCAGCCGGAAACTGGACACACTGGGAGCAAGACATGCTGGCAAAGTCTCTCCAGGGCCACGACGAAGGCGTCTTGGAGGAGATGTAAAGATGACAATATTCAGCCCGTCCCCTTTTGGAAAATAGACAAAACAACAGGTGGGGTGTGGTGGGGGCTGTAACAAGGTCTGAGGCCAGAGCTATAAGGAAGCTTAGGTCCACAGAGAAGCCCAGAGAAATGTCCTGCAGGAGGCAACATCTGAGCGAGGACTTGAAGGATGGATGGATTTCCCTAGACCAGGAAAGACAGAGTCTGCATTCCAAGAAGAGGGAAGGATGGAGCAAACGCAGGGGGGACCCGAGCACAGTTAACAGGACATGATTTCATGTGGCTGGAGTGTCAGGCACAGGGCAGGGGAAGTATAAGGGCAGGCAAGTCTGGAAAGGACAAAGGGCCCTGTGTCATCTCTCCCTTCAGGGCCTGAGCACAGTCTGGTCCATGTGCTCACGCAGCGTGGGCAGGTGAGTGGCAGAAAGGGCCTGACATCAGACCTCCTTCCCTGACCCTGCAGAGAACAGACCCTAGAAAAATCAGCCAGGCTGTAGGGCTGCCTCTGAAGGTTTGGCCAGATTCGGGTCACGGCACCCGAGAGGGTAGTGCTGAGAAGCAGAGCAGGGGCTCCCCAAAGCTCAGGATAGCAGTGGCCATCACGGGATGTCCAGATGTGCCCTGAGATGCCCACCAGCAGGGATTCCAGCCCCAGAGGGCACCAGACAAGGTCCCTAATTGTAACGCAGAGCAGGGACCCAACCCCAAGTATTGAGCTGAGCCAAGCGAACAGGGTGGAAGACGCAAAGAACGTGGACGCTTAGGCGCCACCTCCTGGGTACCAGATCCATGTCTGCTCGTAGCTGGAGAGACTCAGGGAGTGCCAGAAACCCCGAGCTGCTTGCTCAGCCCTCGTGCCCCAAGCCTAGAAGACACAAACCCCTAAAGTCAAGCATGCAGGCCCTTTTGACGTTAAGGATGTTATTGCTAACCGCTACCCAAATCCAGAAATGTTCCTTTAGGAAATTGCTCAGTGTCTGTTCTGGGGAAGCCGCTGTGCTTGGTGCTGGGCGGAAACAGAGACACAGTGTAGCCAGAGACAATAAGCCCCCCCCCCATCTGGCAGTCCAGTGTAGGGAGGGGAGAATGGGGAGAGGGGAGGGTGCTGCAGTAGCACAGAGGGGCCCCCAGCCCCAGGGAGGAGGTGATCCAAGTGTTTCTTCCAAGAATCACCTAAGGACCATCAGGAATTCACCAAACAAAGGGCCCTCCAGACAAAGAAGCAGAAGGTACAAAAGTCTGCAAGGGAGAGAAGGTTCTCGAAATCCCAGACCCTTGCAAAGACACCGCCCTTAGAGCAAGGGCTGCAGTGCGCCCAAGAGTTAAACCAGCAGGTAGAGCCTTGGCCCCCCAGGTCCACACTCCACTCCACTCTAGAGCTGAGGATGTCTGGCAAGTGACTTCAGCCTCTTGGGCTTTGGTTGGAGGCAGTAGGAATAATTCTCACCACAAAGCATGCTCAAGGCTCATTGATCACTCTTATTTGTTCATGAAGTGTGAGGGCTGCCCCTGTCTGGGCTGAGCAGGGGCGAGAGTCCAGAGAAGGCCAGGTAGGGGGCAAGCTTGCATCTGGACCCTGAGCAGTGGCTGGATTCCCAGGCAAGGACACACCAGCAGGGCCTCACTCGGCTCCTGGACCGTCAGCTGCAGAGGCAGAGGTGGGGGGAGGCAGCCTGGTCCCATCCCGTCGTCAGGTCCTATCCCCAGCCCTGACCACATTCCAGCTCCAAGCTCTGCTACCTGCCTTCCTGCCCAGATCATTTTCCAGCCTCTTCCGCCCCAACCCCACCCTTCTGGCCCTCTTGGTTTGGAAGGACCCTCAGCTCTGGACCACAAATCCCCAACACCCGGGTGCCCAGCTCTGCAGGAGAGGAGGGGACTTTACTCTCACCTTTGCCTCTCCCTCCGCCAAAGTCCAGGTGACAGGGGAAGCCAGGGAGCGGGTCTGGGGCAGTGAGCAGTTGCCACAGAGCTGTGTCGAGCAGACGTGAGGACTGGCATGGGGGAGAACTTGGTGACGGGGTGGGGGGGATGGGGAGACACAAGGTGAGAGGAGAGCCCTGGGAAGATGCCTTCCTTCTGCTTCTGCCAGCCATGTGAGACCTCCCCCGGGCCTCTGCCTGTCCAACCCAAGGGTCTCTGTCCCAGAGAGGGCGGCAGTGTTTGCATCTGTCCGTCCGTCCATCCATCCATCCATCCATCCATTCAGGAAACACTGAGCACATCCCCATGCCAGGCATTGTTCTAGGCCCTGCAGAACGAACAGGCCCCACCTCCATGGAGCCGCTGCTCTCTATCTACTGTCTCAGGCTAGAGTGGAACAGCCTAGCGTGTAGAGGGCTGTGCAGCACTCCCAATGCCTCCTTCCTTTCTCTCTTTCTGGGCTCCAGGAGTGATATTCCTTAAGCACCCCTTCTACCAGGCTCCCAGGCTACTGGCTTCTGATGGCCCTTCATCTCCCTTCCAAAGCATTTATACTGAGGGTTTCTACAAAAAATAAAATAATAAAACAAAAGGAAAGGAAAGGAAATAAAAGAACAAATAAGATGAGGTGGGCATTGAAAGAGTGGGCGATGCACAGAGAGCAAGGGTGGCCCAGGAGGGATGCAGCCTGCCGTTAGGCTGTACTCCCAGCTGGAACACAGGAGCTAGAGCTCCACCCACCCCTCTCCAACACACCTGAGAACCCTCAGGTCTCAGGGACGCAACAAGGACCCCATAAGGTGCAGCCAGCTTGGCGCCAGGGCCCCACTCTGGGTGGCCATGGCCGCCTCTGCTTTGGGCGGACCCTGCCCCAAAACTCGACTTTCCTCAGCCCAGCAGAGAGCTCCAGGGCTGCAGGCACAGCAGTGGCTTATGGCACTACTCATGTGCGCTGGGCAGAACAGACCCGGGCTGGCAGGAGGAGACGGGACGGCCAGAGCAGGCCGGGAGCAGGAGCTGGGGGCATCTGCATGCAAGACTCCCAAACTGGGCTGCACTCCCAGTCACAGCACCCCCGCCTGCCTTTCAGGCCCCACTAGGCCCAGGTTTGAGCCTGCGCCCTGTGGGTAGCGAGTGTCAGCCCCGCGCTGTGGCCGGAGGGTTGCTGTCCCTCCTCCCACGCAGTCTGAAACTGTGCACTGTCACCCGTCAGCAGTGGGAGCACCTGCCAGGCACTGACCATGCTGAACCTTCATCTTCCCACTTGGTACCCGTACACCTAAGGGTTAAATGACACACACCCCAAGCACCTAGCTGCATCTGGATGGGTAGAATGATCCAGTAAATGTCCTCCACCCACCATCGAACCTCAGCAGTAGCTCCCAGCAGGGGCCTGGCACGGAGCATCCTAACCACACTGGCAGCTCCCCCATACAGACTGAACCAATTGACCCCTGGGACGTCCATGTGCTTTCATCGCAGACAAGCGCCAAAGCCTACACAGGGCCAGTGGCTGACTGCGGGGGCTGGCATCGTGCTCCCTCCCCACCAGGTGCTCACCAGCACCAGTCCTGACTCACTGGGACGGCCCCCAGCCCCTCCCCAGGCTCCCCCAGCCTCCACCCCTGCACGGGGGCAGAGTGGTATGAACCGTAGCTGAGTTCCAGGACAAGGATACTCTAAGGCCAAGGGCAGACGGTAACAAGGATGGAGCCAGCAGCAGAGTGCACTCTTGGCCCAGCTCGTAAGGACCCAGTGAGCCAGGTGCACTGAGCTGTCTGGACATTACTTCTCACCAGTAGCTGCACGGTCACCTCTGCCTGGCTCTGTCTCTGCCCCGTACTGAGGGGGTCTACTCACCACCCCCACCCCCACCCCCACCCCCAACATTGCATACATCAACCCACCAGGAAGCCCTGTGTGTGAACTCCCAAGGGATGAGCAGGTGCGGCAGATCCCGGGAGGGGAGCCAGGGCCCTGGGGCAGAGTCACCTGGACAGGGGGAGATTCTCTCCCTTCTCCCCTCCCTGCCCTGAGCACAGCAAGAACCCTCCAGGTTGCTCACAGACCAGGGTCTCTGCTCCCAACACCCACCCCACCCCAGGCACAGACAGAACAGCCACATTTGATTTTAAAGCAAGGTTAACAAACCCACTTCAAAGGGTCAGGGGTTGTGGGGATTAAGTGGGAAACTGCTCCGTGGGCTCCAGAGGCCTGAGGCAGCACTGTTGCCTACAAGCAGAGCTGGCCACTGCCCATCGGCTCCTCCTGCTGGCCAGCAGGTGCCTGCCACGGTCACGGCCAGCCACTGCTCCAGGAGGCTGTGTGTCTTCGCAAGACCAGCAGGGTGTGTGTGTGTGCGTGTGTGTGCACGCACAACCCTTCCCTGGCCCCAGGATGTATGTTCTGACTTGTTTCCCCAGTAAGGCAATGAGCCACCCAAAAAGTTCCACCCTCTCTAGGCAGCAACTCTGTGATCAAGGGTCACAGGCGCTCAGGAGATCATAGTGACCAAGTGAGGCCCATGTGTCAGACACCCGGAGCTCTGGCCGGGGCTGAGAAAAGCAGTGTGCCCACACTTGGAGTGCTGTGGGGGCCCAACTATACAGGGTCTGCGTGAGTCTGGGTTAAGGTCAAGATAAGGCCAAGTCAGGGGACAGGGGGATATGGACCAGAATGAAGCAATACAGCCCCAGGTTAGGGTCAGCGTGGGCTGGGATTGTGAAGTGTGTAAGGCGACAAGCCAGTGTGCGGCTGCGTTACCAGCCCGTGGGGCCAGCTTTGGGAGCCAGTATGCCACCCAGCAAAACACGACCCTGAGGGGCTGGACCCAGGACTGCATCCCATTAGGACGACCTCTCTATTCAAAGCAATCCAGGCGGTTCTTTGCTATCCTGAATCCAGGGCCGCAAGGAAGCAGGGCCCCACAGAGGCAGGAATCCCCGGAGGTGACCCTCGGCAGCTCCCAGGGAGCACCCCTGTATGCACACTCCACACCCAAGTATCCTGGCAGCCCCTGCAGGCCCCGTACACGCAGACGCACCCGATCCCCAGAGACCCCGGTGCACGTGTGCACACGTGTGTGAGTGTGAACACAGGATACAGCCTATGCCGACGGCCCCACCCTCCCAGCACCGCTGGAGTCTCCTCAGGATAATTATTTATTATTCATGGTCATCAGCATCTTCATTAATTATTCATATGATCCTTAATTATTATCCTTAACAGTAAGAGCAGTAAATAGCAGAAAAGTCCTTGAGGTGCCTAAGGCCCAGGGCCGGGTGCCTCCGGGCAGTTAGACCAGCTAATGCCCCCAGGGCAGTGGGGAGACCACAGACCCCCGTCCACTGCCCGGCCCTGTCCCTGCCCCTGCCGCTCCCATAGCGGCCCAGGGGACTGCAGGAGGAGATGGTCCCAAGGGCTGGGGGAGGGGCTGTGCCTTCATGTTCCTCTCCCCTTTCTCGGCCAGGGCCTCCTGGGCAGGGCCTCTGAGGGGAGGGGCCCAGGCAGTGCGCTGAACCCTGGGTGAGCCACGTGTCCACACCGGGCAGCCCCACTAACTGCCGGGGTCTGAGCCATGTCTGTGCAGGGGCTGGGAGGTGAGGGCCCCCAGCTGGCCCGGCAGGGAGAGGCGTCGAGGGGGGCCATCTTGGGGGAGCTCCGGGGCCCCCGGGGGGAGCTCCTCAAACGCCATGAACTGGGAAACCTGCAGAGAAGACAGTGTGAGCAGATGAGGAAGACTGTGGAAGGGGAGGGAGGGGAGAGAGGGGGCTGTCAGGGGAATAAAGAGGAGGGTCAGAGGACAGAGAAGGTCAGGAGAATTTTGTGACAGAGGACTGGAGGACAGTAGAGGGTCGGAGGTGACAAGAAGAGCCGAGGCACACAGAGCAGCACTTGGGGTACGAAGGGGAGGCGCTGAGGTTGCAAGCAGAGAAGTGCACTCTCCATGGGCAAGAGCCAAACCGGGCAGCCAGGAGCCCTGGGAGCTGCCCCTGACGTAGCGGAGAACTCCAGGCTACAGCCACTCCCTTCCCCGGGGAATATGGCAGATGAATCCAAACCCAACCCAGAAAAAGGGGCCCTGAGTTGGGGCAGAAAGAGAAACGAGGCTCCTTCCTCCAATCTAGAAAGAACTCGGGGACCTAGAAACAGAGGCAGGCTGGCGGCCAGGCCTCGGAAGGCCAGGGAGAGTGCCAGGGCAGGCGGGAGGGGTTTGTGGATGCTGACGAGTGTGCTGTGAGATCTCCGCGGGGGAGGCCGTGAAGGGAGACTGGCACATTTGCTGACGTGGGCCCTGGTGTCTGCAAACAGGAGCAGGCAGCATATGGGAGGGGGAGCAGATGCCAGAGGAAGGAGGGGAGCAGATCCCAGGCCACCTCTGGGAGCCAGAAGAGCCCCCTTCCTGGGGCCCAGGCACAGCTGTCTTGTCAGAAAGCTGGGAACACACATGTCCACTCAGGAGAGGACAGAGTGCAACGGCAGCCCACTCCAGCAGAAGAGCAGAGATGCAGGCCAGAAGTGCTACCCTGGGGCTTCGCCAAAGCCCTCCAGACAGCCCGGCAAGGCAGCCAGTGCGAGCGCCATCGGCTGGCAGTGGAGCAGGGGCTGAGCAGCGCCAGTCACGGCAGGGAGCCAGGACCCTGTCGCAAAGGTGTGCTGGCACGCAGGCCCCACCACCGGGCCCCAGGCTCACCCAGTCCCCTCCTCGAGAGACCCCTCATGGCCATGACACAGACACCTTGGTGGGTCTGGTCATTTAGGTGACACCTCTCAGCCTGCTGTCTTCCTTGGCCCAGCTTTTGGGGGGCTTTGGTTTGGGGGCCTGCAGCTCCTGAAGAAGTGTTCCTCCAGGAGTTCGGTCCAGGACGAGGGCAGAGACGGGGGTGGGAGGAAGCTGAGGCCCAGCGCCGAGCGAAAGGACAGCAAAGCAGGTTTGGGGTGGAACCGGGTCAGAGAAGGCAGGGCCAGGGTGCCTTGGGCAGGGAGGGGGCTTTGGAACTTACCTGAGAAAGCGAGTCCAGGGTGAGGGTGGGAATGGGGCCGACAGGCAGCAGAGAGGAGGCGGAGGTGGGACCAGGCCCTGGGGTGGTCACAGCACTGTAGGCGGGTGGGACCAGAGTCATCTGCCTCTGCAGCAGCTGCAGGACAGTGGCCATGTCCGCACTCAGCCGGGTCTCCAGCCTGGGGCAAGAAGGAGGAGGGTGCTCTGGCTCTCGGGGACGTGGGGACACCAGTCACTGGGACCTCGGGACCACCTTACGGACCAGCCAGCTGGTCAACCCCAGGCTCCCTCTTCACTCTAGGGGTGCGGCCCGGGTCTCGGCACTGAATGGAAGGAGGAGGTCAAGGTGCGGCGCACACAGACAGGCCCACACAGAATACACCCCCCCCTTCTCCAAAACACGGCCACAAACCCGCGGATCACATACCCCCTGCCACGCTCACCCCCTCGACCATGGCTGGGGGCACAGCACGATCCCAGGAGCCGCCCTCACCTGTTGAGCTGCCTCTGAAGGGCATCCAGCCTGCTCTCCACGTCACCCCGGGGCCTCCGGCACGGGCTGGACAGAGGGATGTTCAGGAGGCTGGGGGTGGGGGCAGGGCAGCGAGGCAGCTCCTGGTACTGGCGGCCCCGACTGTCCCCCCAGAAGCTGAAGATGTTGGACACTCCTGAGAAGGCCCCTGGAGCCAGAGAGCTGGGTTGAGGCCTCGTCAGATGCCACACCCCACCCACCTGCGATGGCCCTTACCCTACCTGACAGCGGGTTACAAGTGTCACTGCTCTTCTCACCATCCTCCGTCAGGGGCTCCCCACCCGGCGGCTCTCCGGGGGGCCTGGGGCTGGAGAAGGGCACCAGGCGGAGGGGGCTGGAGCTGCGGCCTGGGCCCTCATCCTCACTGCTCTCAGGGCTGGAGGGGCCACTGGATGGGCTCTCCCCCCACGGCCCCCCTGGCCGGACCCGGCTACTCGGCCCTGCCCCCGCCCGGCCCGGCCCCAAGGCCGACACCTCCCCTGGCTGTTCCGGGTCTGTGGGAAACAGAGAAGGGCCTCAGAGAAGGAAGGAGGCGCAGAAGGGGAGGGGAGGGGACTGAGCAGGCCTGGGACAGGGCTGTTTCTTCTGCTCTTTTCCCCATGCTCAAGAGGACTGAGAGCAACCAGGAGCGGGGCCAGGTCTTCTCCGGCTGCTGACTGAGAAGCACGGGCAGTGGCACTAATGGGCGGGGCTCTCTGGGACCCCCGTCGTCGCTGCTCCCCTCGCCCTCCTCTGTGCTGTCTCTTCGCCCCATATCAGTTCAAGACAGCGCCAGAAACACCAGCCGCTTGGGGCCCAAAGAGGCCGGCACTCTCCCGCCCAGGAGGGTGGAAGGGGGCCTCCCGGAGGAGGTGCCAGTTCAAGTGGGGATTGGAGAATGGACAGCATTTTACGCAGGTGGGGTGAGACAGTGGGGATCACTGAAGGTAGGGGCGCGAAAATCTGCAGAGCCCAGGCGCAGCTGACACCGCCACACCTGCGCTCTGGCCCCCACCCCACCTCACCTGGACCCCACCCACCTCGCCCCGCCCCACCCCACCCCGCCCCCGCCTCACCCCACCCCGCCCCCGCCTCACCCTTGTCGGTGCGCCGGCGGAAGGACAGCTTGCGCTTGCGCTGTCTGTTGAAGCCGCTCTCCAACTCCGCGCTGCCCGGAGACCCGGGGATCATGTTCGTCTAGAACCAAAAGCGGTGTCAGGGCCCTTCTGCGCCCACCTGCCCGGCCCGGGTCAGCCCACACCCCCTCATTAACATAGAGAGAAAGTGGGGCCCAGAGCATCCGCTGTGAGGAAGCGCTCCCGCACAGATGTCACCCCTGCCCAAGGGGGAGGGCTGAGTGCGGCTGGGACTTTGACACCATTTGACAGGCAGGGAAATAGGCCCAGAGAGGTCGCACAGCTGGGGGCAGCCACCAGGGCGAGGCCTGCTCAGGGCAGCGCACTCACGTCCCGCAGGTTGAAGGTGATCTCCAGGCTTGACCAGAAGTGGTCGGAGAACTCAGGGTACATGTCCAGCACCTCCAGCAGGTCATCCCGGTGGATCTTGTGCAGGTCGCAGTAGGTGAGGGCCCGCACGTCCCCGTTGGATTTGCCAGGCCGAGCGTACAGGTTTAAAGGCTCTCCAAAGATGTCATTCTTCCCTGGAGGCCACCAAGAGTGGAGGTTCAGCCCCTGGGCAGCAGCACAGGCAAAAGGCACCTGTCTTCTGGGCCTTCTCACCCTGGGCTGGGGGCCAGGGGCCTCCCCTCAGTGGGATCACCCACCCACCAGCCCCAGCCCCCAGAGCCAGGGAAGCCTCAGCCAGCCCCATCTCCCCCCTGCGCCCAAAGGCAGGACCTGTGAGGCCTGGTCTCAGTGCCCTGGGGTAGATGGGGGTAGAGGGCTTGGACCTCCCTGCCTTCTGACAACTGGAAACAGCCAGCAGGACCAGCCTGGATACCCCCTCTCTGCCCATGATCCTGGCTTCCTTGGGTTCTGAGTCCACTTTTACCCCCCTCCAAACCCCATGTCCCAAACACCCTCCTGGCCAATCACTGCGCCCTCGGTGTTCTTCGAGCTTAGATCATAACACAGTAGGGAAACGAGACCGGCGTTTTGTTTGCCAAAAAAAAATAGGCTAACATAACTGATCACAGCGCAGGACAGATAACACCAGAATGTATCACACATAGTAAAGTTAAGTGTTGTGTGGTGAACCTTTGGTTTTACTTGTGTTTGGGATGTCTGTGGAGTGAGTATAGGTATTTGTGCTGAACTGAGAAATAAAAATCGAAAGTGGCCCATTGTGACACATTTGCACTAAGGTGCAGCTGTGCAGGGGCAAGGGGAGGACAGGCAGAGGGCAGGAAGGCCCTTGCCAGGCACCCCTGCTCTGTGGACAGGTAGGATGGAAAGTTAGGATGGGAGGAGAAGAGGGGCAAGGCTCCCTTGCTTTGGAGATGGTGCAGGCTGGGCTGGGCTGTGTCCCGTGAGGCTGCAGGGGCTTAGTAAACTTCCTTAGCAAAATCATATGCATAACGTCCCTCCACTGCCCACCTTGGAATATCCGGTTTGGTCCTGCTTTAAAAGGAAGCAAGAGTGTCACTGCCTGAGGGGGAGCAGAATCCAAGAACCCCCCCCCCCCCGAGTTCAGCAGCCCCACCCCATCTAGGGCTCCTCTCCACTGTCCCCCCCCTTGGAGGGCCTAAGCTTAGGTGATTAAAGGAACTCAAGGTCCCCTGCAGGCACTCCTGGGTCCACAGCCCCAACGACTGTGTCCTCGGAGAGCTCAGACCTCTCTCCAGGCCTCGGCAGGCACTTCCAGCCCAGCACCCGGTCCCCCCTGACCCAGCCCCGTACCCAGGATGGCCACGACGACGTCCCCCCGCAGGATTTCAATGGAGCCCCGGGAGATGAAGTAGAGGGCGGTGAGCAGGTCCCCAGCATGCACCAGTGTGTCCCCTGGCGGTGCATGGGTCGTCTTGAACTTCATGGCCAGGGCCCTCAGGCAGCCCTTGGTGGCCCCTCGGAAAGGCTTGCAGTGCTGCAGCAGTGAGCGGTTCAGATGCAGACAGATGTCCGCCTGCAGGCACTCGGGGAAGCCTTTCAGCACCTGGGGGTGGTGGGCGGGCTCAGCACCCTGTCTTCAGGCCCCCGGCCCTGAGACCCTGGGAGGAGCATCAGAGGGTCCACCCCTTCTAGCCGTGCGCTCACGGGCATGATGACGCCTTGCTGCTCTCGGCTTCATTTTCTTGGGTACAGTGTAGAGACCGATCCCTGTCTGGGGCTGTTGGAAGGTTTCCATGCTTCGCCTACGTGAAAGGGCCTGCTTTGGCCTGCCTCGTGGTGTGAGTTCTCCCGGTAAATGAGCTCCATTATCAAAAGGAGGAGCACACCTCTCTCAGGGGCCTTCTGAGCACTAACTCGACCACCTGAACCACAGAGTGTGACACTGTCAAGGGTGCTCCCTGCATCCAGAGAAATCTCTGTGACCTTGCTCCCTCCAGCCCGCCACCAGCCCTCCTCGAAGTCCAGGGGCCTCACCGCGTTCATATCGATGCCGTTGGTGTAGGACCAGGCGTGCTGGAAATACTCCTCCAGGCGCTGGCGCAAGGGGTTGGGGATCTGGTGGAAGCGGATGAACTCGCGCACCCGAAGCATCTGCGTGTGGTAGCGGGCGGTGCCCGAGTACAGCCTCTGGATGATGGCGGACACGTTGCCGAAGATGCTGGCGTACATGAGAGCTGGGGGCGGGGGTGCGCAGCCCGTCAGCGCGCGAGGGACCCCGCCCGCCCCGGCGCCGGGTCAGTGACACACGCAGGCACACCTCCGCATAAGCACACGCGAGAGACGCACAGACACAGAAGCCCAGGTCCACGTGCCCTGGTGTCCCAGTTCCCAGACGTGTCCCGATGGTAGTCCCGGGAGCCTCCACGTCCCGGGGCCCCACTCTGGCCCATGTGGCATCCTCCCTCTCCTCCATCACGGGCTCCTCCCAGACTCTAGCCGCCGCCCGCCCCCAGGGACACACTCACAGCCGATGAGCATGACACAGATGGAGAAGATCTTCTCAGAGTTGGTGTTGGGGGAGACGTTGCCGAAGCCCACGCTGGTGAGGCTGCTGAAGGTGAAGTAGAGGGCCGTGACGTACTTGTCCTTGATGGAGGGGCCGCCCAGGCCGCTGCTGTTGTAGGGCTTGCCGATCTGGTCGCCCAGGTTGTGCAGCCAGCCGATGCGGGAGTCCATGTGCGGCTGCTCCATGTTGCCGATGGCGTACCAGATGCAGGCCAGCCAGTGCGCGATGAGTGCGAAGGTGCACATGAGCAGGAAGAGCACGGCCGCGCCGTACTCCGAGTAGCGGTCCAGCTTCCTGGCCACGCGCACCAGCCGCAGCAGCCGCGCCGTCTTCAGCAGCCCGATCAGCTGGGGGTGGGGGGGCGTTCAGTGTGGGGGCTAATGAAGAGTCGTGGGGCAGTGCAGCCCTCGGGGTCACTGAAGTAAAATCCCCAAAGACTTCCCCCAGAACCTCCCAGTGATCGAAGCCCCTCCCATTCCCTAAGCCCAGCACGGAGTCCCATTCATCTCTGTGCTAGCTCTGGGACAAAGGGCTCACGGGGTCCCCTGCTGAGACCGGGACTCAGAAGGGCACAAAACCCACCCTAAGGGACCTGGCCAGAACTCCCACTGGTTCCCAGGCCACTTCTACGTGCTTAGAACATGGCGGCCTCGTTCAATAGACAAACAGAAGAAGGCGGCCCCTCCGGACCCCTACCTGGCGAGCGGCTCATGTGGACAGGGCGGCGGCCATGGGCTAGCTGGGGCACCTGCCATGCCCCCTTTCTCTCCCTACCCCCTGGGCCCCACCACCTCCTCTCCTTTTCCAGGTGCCCTCCCAGCCTCTGCCTCCCTGCCGACTTACCTCCTCGGAGCCAGAGCCGAAGATGAGCAAGTCGAAGGGGATGGCGGCCACCATGTCGATGAGGAACCAGCCCTTGAAGTAGTGGACGGCGATGCGGCCGGGATGGCTGACCACCTCTTCGTTGGCGTTGACGTAAGTGGTGCGGAAGTTGATGAGGATGTCCACGATGAACATGATGTCCACGATGAAGTCCACCACGGCCAGGGGCTGGCAGGCGTAGCCACAGTCGGGGGCCGCGGGGCCCTCTTCTGTCTCCTTGAGCAGGAAGGCAGCCGAGTAGGGCGTGAAGACGGCCGTGTAGATGACGAGCAGCAGGATGAGCCAGTCCCACACGGCCTTGAACGGGCTGTAGTGCAGGATGGTCCAGCGGTGAATGCGCGGCGCCTGCAGCTTGTACTCCGGCAGCACGTCGGCGCCCAGGGACAGGACCTGGACGGGCGGGGGGGGCGGAGGCGATGGAATGATGGCGCCCTGGAGTCCGGGGCCGGGGAGGGCAGGCCACGGGCTCTCCAGGGTGGGAGCAGGCGTCATCTCTGGGGGGGGCCTCCGGAGAAGAGACCGAGCAAGTAAGGGAGAAGCTAACAAGAGTCCATCCGGATGCCCATCCCTCAGCCAGAGGCCACAGCCCCTGCCCGCCGGGGCAGCCAGGCACTCCTCTTCCCCAGGCAGCACGCGGACCTGCTGTCTGGCTACCTGAGCTCAGGGCACCAGGCAGTGACATCCAGAAGGACGGCTCCCCACCAGCCACGTGCACCCGTACCTCTGGTTATAACTCCACCACACGACCCTGCCCACAGCGCCCCCCAAACACCACACAGACACCACACACACACACTCACACACCATGATTCCAGTAGAGAAAATGCTCCAAGGGCTTAGACTCCAAGCCTGGGTGATAACCCCTGGAGCCATAGCTTCGACACATAAAACGGTGGTGGTCCCTGCCATTCCCATAGCAGTGCCATTCCTGGTGGCCCAGGGACTGAGAGCCTAAAGGTCCATTTGCCACTGGTGCAAGGGTACCAGCCACCCAGACTCAGGCCCCTTGGCCTCCCTTGGGAAGTGACCAAGACACACACCCCCGCCACTCCCCAGGCCCCCTGTCCCCAGACCTCAAACTTTGCCCTCCCACACTCCTACAAAGGCCCACAGAAAACCTAAGCCAGCCACAGATGTACCCACATGCACACAGACGGACGTGCACGCAGGCGAATGTGCAGAAGTGTCCTACCCAGCCCTGCACAGGCTCAACGGTCAGGCAGAGGCAGGCCTGCCATCCACAGCAAACAGCAGCAGCCGTGCCATTCTCCTCCCAAGCCAAACTAGGAAGAACTGAGGCCAGCTTCCCCGTGCTGGGCCAGGAGCCTGGCTGTTCTCCGTTGCCTCCCCCTGCCCCCTAGAATCCTCCCTCACAGACATCTGACTCAACCCCAGACTCTGTCCCTAGGCCCTCCAGGCCTGGCGCTGCCATCCCCAGGCAGCCAAACCCAAAGCCTCACCCACACCGAGAACCAAGGTTCCTGGCCTCACTCCAGAAGCACTGAGTGCCAGGGCCCCACATCCTCAGGTCTCTGGGCTGGGAGAGAGTCGGGGTGGGTGGAACCCCCAAAGATTCCCATTCATACTCAAGCCAGGGATCCCCTGGACCCACCATCCCCAGATGGACTGTTTGGAGAGCATCCCCTTAGAGGAAGTAACTGGAAGTTAACGCGGGCCATGGTTAGGGGTTTGGCCACCCTCAGGGAGTCATGGAAGCTCCAGACACATCTGATGGCTGGGGGAGCGGCTGGGGCCTGGGGGAGGGGAGGGAGCATGGGGGCTTCCAGGCCCCCACTTCTGCCCTGCCTTCAGCCCAAGCTGCTTGCTTCTTAAGGCAGACAGCATGAGGCAATGGACTTTCAGGGGTCAAGTGAGGACTCCAAAAAGAATGGACCAAGGCTCCCACAGACAACTGCCCCTGGATGGGGCTCCTCCCCGAGCCCTGGGGGCTGTGTGGGACCACACCCACAGCATGACCCTGCCCCTCCTCGAGTCTGCACCAGCAAGACCAGCACGGTGCCAGTGCACAAACACACACTCGTGGGACAAACCCGGGACTCAAGGCCTGGATCCACAGACCTCAGCTTACAGGAGCCAGGCCCTGCTCTGCGACCAGCTGCTTACCGTATGGCCTTGGCCCAGGTTTGTAACCCCCCCTTGACTTCCTGTGCCAGAGAATACTGAAGCTTATTTAAGCCAAATCCTGGGTCCTCACCTGTGGGTGGGATTCTCCCCCGCGCACACACACACACACACACACACACACACACACCTGTTCCCCAACTAGGAGGAGCGCAGGGAGTTCAGGGGGATTCTCAGACACACTCCCAAACCACCTCCAACTGCCCTGAGCTGCTCCCCACTACAGAAGCCCCTGGGGGCAGAGAGGTGACTCCCAGGAGGAGCCTGCAGAATAACCAGCGGGGGGGGGGGGGGGGGCTATGCAGCCACCAGCACCTCACACCCCAGGGAAGCGGTGATCCAGGTGGCTGAGCTCCACCTGCCCTCATCGCCATCCGGTGGCCCCTGAACTCACACTCTCCTCGGCCTCAGTCTCCAAATCTGGACCCCGGAAGCAGCCCAAGCCTCCCTCCCCCCACACGGTGTCCACGCCAGCCCACGGCAAGGAGCATTAGGGTCCCAGAGCTTTTCTGGCAGGCCTCTCACTTTCCCACCATGTTCCTCTCCTCCCCGTTCACTCACCGTCATCCTCTCTGGGCACCCATTTCATCCCTGTTCTCCCTCTCCTCCTTTTGTATTTAGAGCCAGGACTGTGGGCCACGGAAGCCTTGGGAGAGGGGAAGCCCTGGCAAGAAAAACACTGTCCACCCAGGCCCAGCAGGCCTGGAGGAGAGCGAGCAGGGGCCAGCAGTGGGATGAGCAGAGCTGCGGACCCCACGGCTCCCCAACCCGTCCTGCTTCTCAGAAGCCCTCTCCCGGCCCGGCCTAGGAGCCAGGGTCCTCCAAGCCGCACCCAACTTGCCAGCGCCTGTCTCAGTGCCCCAGCCCAGGAAGGGAAAGGGAGTGGCTGGGGGGGTGGTCACCTACCTCCTGGGCCACCAGGCTGGAGATGCGCACGGCCCGCCTCACCCGGCCTTTCTGGGCCCTGGGCTGCAGAGCCCCTGTCCTGCTCGCCTTCCCTGCTGGGGCCGCCATGGAGGACTTGGCTCCCCCCAGCCTGACTGCCCTGGAGCCCGAGGGCCCGGCCAGCGCCTCACCTGCACCCCAGCAGCAGTCCCAGCCCAGGCTGCGCCCCAGAGGCTGGCGGCCTGGCTTCCAGGGCAGCCCCTGGCATGAAGCCAGGGTTGCTGGGGCTGGGCCCTGGGGCCGGGGTCACCCTGGCAGTGAGTGTGGACAGCAGCCCACCTGGCTCGGGCTGCCCATGGCCCCCTGGTGCGGGCCCCGCTGCCAGGGTGCTGCGCTCTGCCCGCCGCCAGCCCAGCAGCAGCGCCGCGGTCGGAACCTCAGCTCCTCAGCCGGCCCCTCCTCCCAGGTCCCCACCCCCACCCTGCCACACTGGGCTCCCCCGCCCCGCCCGTGCTGGCCAGCGGCCCCCTCCCCCGCGGCCCGATCAGGGCTCCTGCTGCAGCCGCTCCTGCAGCCCGCGCCCCTCCCCCTCCCCCCGGCAGCCAGGCCTGTCACCGCAGATTAATGGTCTCCCCGACACCCCCGCCCCGCCGGTCCAGTGCCCAGCCAGCCAGAGTCAGACAGACACCCAGAGATGGAGAGACCGCCTGGTGACAGGCAAAGCCAGGAACACACACGCACGCCGCTACATACAGACCACGCACAGACCACACCACGACAGGCACACGCTGCGGGCCCCAGTAGCAGGGCAGACACCCGGGCTCCAGGTGGAAAGAGAGGCAGAGGCAGGAGGGGGAGAGGGGTAGGCAGGCAGATACGGGGCTTGGGGTGAGGGGGAACATTCTGGAGTCAAGGCCAAGGGGCTGGAGACCTGGCAGGAGCCCAGAGAGCCAGAGGCAGCGGGAGCAGGGCCAGGAGGAGGGCCGAGGAGGCTGGCAGCGACAACAGCGAGCGAAAGGGGGCAGCTCCCTCACCCGGGCCAACTCAGGGAGCTACTGTGCAAGGGGCAGGAGGGAGCCACGGAGACTGAGGCTCAGCAGGTGTGGGACAGTGGCCCCCACTGTCTCAAGCTCCTCACCTACTGCAGGGATCCCCACTCCTGACCCTCTCCCCTGACCCCACCCCGAAAGCCAGGACATGAAGAAGGAGTTGGACCGGGCCGCAGGGGTGGTGTCAGCAATCTTGCTGCCTGGAGGGGCCAGGAGACCAGGCCCCAGACAGCATTGGGCAATGCCCCCAAAGGCTGGCGGTCTTCTCTGGCCCTGGATTTGGGGACCTCAACCCTCTGTATCTGTGCGCCCACCATCATACGCTCCCCTCCTGACATGGGAAGACAACTCCCCTGTCCCATGGTTTGGGGACAGGGATGGGCACCTCCAAGCCATTCTGGCCCTAGCATAGGATCCCCACCCTCCACCTAGCTTATCACGTTGGCCTAGAAGAACTGGGGGCCCTGACCTTGACCTCCGTGGCCCCTTCTAATTTGAAGTCTCCCATAGGTCTGCCCCTACTCTGCCCCATACCTCCTTCACCACACCCTGTGAGCAGACCCCATCACACCCCTGTGACTGTCTTCTCCAGCCCACCCTGCCTCAACTGCCCTGTCCTCCCTGTGCCCCATCAACCTGTTCTCTGTATCTGTCCTGTCCCAAGTTCCCTTCCCTTCCTCTCTTTCCTTCCCCTCCCCTCCCCTCTTCTCCCCTGTAGTCTCCCTTTCTCAGGACCTCTCAGACTTGTTCTCTCTCACCCCAGTTCTGGAACTCCCACCCCCACCTCCAGCCAATGGGTCTGCCCACCCTCAAGAGGCCATTACTGACTGGAGCCCTCCACCACCCTCCTTTGACCACAGCCCACTCCCACCCCCTCTAAGCTCCTCCAAGGTGAGAGGAGAGGCAGGGAGCCAAGCACCTACCTGGGTGACCTTCTCAGTGACATTGTGGGTCCGCTCCTTTATCTTGGGTGCTATGATCTCCCGGTCACTGGTGGGCGAAGCCAGGAAAGGGTCCCCCTTGAGGTCCACAAAGTTGAGGGTGATTTGGGGAATCTTGCTAATGGTACGGTAGCGCACGAGGTCGGAATCTGACGTGGAGTTAAGCAGGCCGCCGCGCAGGGGGTGCATGGCCCCTGGAGTGGTGGGGAAAGTCGGGTCAGGGGGGCAGGCAGGGGGTGTATAGCCCAGGGGTGGAGGGGAGAGTCGGGTCAGGGGGGCAGGCTGAGACAGAGACCAGGCCCTGTGTGAACCAGACCACAGGATACCGTGAGTCAATGAGGTCAACTCAGGAGACAGGCCGTCACTGAGAAATAAGGCCAGAGTCCTGCCCACTGGAAGGAAGCATGCCATGGTGCAGCTAGGAGAGGACGGAGGGAGAAGACCCTCCACAGGATCTGTTCAGTGGGCACTGGGCGCCGGCCAGAGGGCCCGGTGGTACCCGGGGCCCCAGAGGCCTCTCCTGCCCTTCACACTCCCCATGGCCATCCCTGCTCCAGGCCATCCTGGGAGAGCAGCTCCACCAGCCAGCAAAGGCTCTGTGAGTGGAAGAATGTAATGGGATGAATGGACATTTAATGGAGTAAAAGGCCACTTAATGGGATTAAGTAAGTGCTTAATGGGATTTCCATCTCCCAGGCACACAGGCCGGGGCTGAGAGGGGGAAAGCTGAGGGCCCCGAACGGGGCAGGCCTGGCGGGTGGGGAAGCGTCGGGGCAGCTCCCGCAGGCTCAGGCTCACCGGTGCTGGCGTGGCGCGGTGGCGGGGGCAGCCCCGCGCGCATGGCTTCGATGTCGTCCGCGGACGAGGCGCGGCGCACGCTGGCGCAGCTTTCCCGGGAGCGCGTCCGGGCCAAGCTGCAGCTAGAGCCCGAGGCGTCGGGGTTGAGGCTGTGCGCCCGGGGTGACGGGTGCGTCTCGGGCGCGCTGGCAGGCGGGGAGCCGGAGCCCACCAGCGCGCGCCGCTCCTCCGCGGGCCCGAGCCCTGCCACGTGGTTGTCCATGGCCGGCACCTCATCCAGGGCCAGCGACTCACGGCTGGGCGCCGCAGGCGTCAGGTCCACGTCCACCACCACGGCCCCCGGGGCGCCCGCACTGCCCGCACCGCCTGGCCGCACCGAGGACTCCCGGGCGGTCAAGGCCAGCAGCGCAGGCAGCTTCAGGCGGAAGGTCTTGGCTCGGCCTGCGGGGAGAGGAGAGGCACGTGGCCACGGGACCGCCAGGAGAACAGCCTAGAGCAAGGAAGCCTGGGAGCTGGAGCCCCCGCCACGAGGGGAGGGAGGTGGGGAAGCGGGAGCCCTGGCAGCTGGCACCCCTTCACCCCAACTCCCACTGCACAGAACTCAAGCTTCAAAAAACCTCTGGAACACAATCTCATCTAAGGCCCGGACAGCAATAAACTACCATTTCTTGAGCCTCACAGGTCATGGTGGGCTCTCCATAAACCATGCGTGACTCACAACTGTGCTGGTGGGTATCATTCTCCCCAGTTTAGACTCAAGCTGTGTTGCGAGCTAGAGGCCACACAGTAAGTGGCAGGGCCTGCATCTGCATGGAGGAATAATGCTGTGGCCTTCCGGCCATAGCCTGCCATACCCCGCCGCCTTGTGACCGGTCCCTGGAGAGCAGGTAAGGCCGGTGTTGTTAACATGGCCTTCCTGGAGCTTGAGCAACCAAGAGGTGAAATCTTTCGTCAAGACTCTGACGGAAAAATCAAAATTAAACCCAAAAAGGATGTCATGGGGGAGGAGAGAGCCTTTGTATTATGGGAGAATGAGATGAGGCCTCCGTGTCTCCAGCCATGGTGAGCATTCCCCTCAAATCCTTTTCCCAATCAGCCAAGGCCAGAGCAGAACAAGGCCCAGGGGCCAGAAGCAACACAGGGAGGGAGCTGAGTCCCTGAGAGCCAGAACCTTCTGATGAGCAGGGGAGCCACTCCGAGGTGGCCGGGGCCATGTGGGAAGGCTAAATGCCCTGCTCCTGGGACTTGACACAGGACTGCTCCAGGAGATGCTGTGGTAAGAACCCAAGCAGGTAAGGCCGGGAAACCAGGGGCATTCCTGTCCCAAGGACCTGTGAATCTGGGCTCAGTCCGTCACTCCACTCCTGTCTGTCCATCCTGAGCCAGACAGGACTAGGCCATATCCTTGGTGTTCTCTTCCCAACCTCTGAAAGGAGCACCCCCCAACATCCTTTCCTGCAGAGCACTGGCCTTGGGGAGCCTCGAGGCCTCAGGAAAGGGACCTGAGAGCACGGCTGCACTTACCTGGGGCCAACCAGCTGCTGGTGGGGCCACGGTGATTGGTGTCATGGGCCGGGGACCCCACCATGTCCTTTTCCATCACCACCTCAAAGTTGAGGATAAACATGATGACAGCTCCATCTTCATTCTTCACGGGCACCACGTCCACCAGGCACAGGAAGCAGCTCCCTGCAGAGCAGAGGACGTGGCCACTGTGGCACCAGGGCCCCTCAGGTGGGCAGAGCAGAACCTGATGGCGCCGAGCCACGCCTGCCCCACGGCCCCCGTACCCATTTCCTGGCCCCTCCTCCGCAGTGTCTCCTGCCCGGACCCCTCCTCTGGCCATGTGCCTGCCACTCTGAGCTCCTTCCCTCCATCTGTCCACTCCAGCGTGCTGCTCCTTGTGAGGGCCTCTCCGCTTGTCCCTCCCTAGCCTCTCGATCTTTCCTTGCTGTCCCTTGTACCAGGCAGTCTAGCCCCACAGGGAAGCCCACAGACTTCAGGCCCAGAACCTTGAGGCTCCCATTCCAGCTCTGCTGCTTCATCACTTATGCTTTTTTTTCTCCCTTAATTATTTATCCTCCCTGTGCCTCATCTTCCCTCTGAAATGAGAATGATAATCGCTCGTTTTTCACGCGTTGTAAAGATGAAACAAGTCAGTACAGACCAAGTGCCTAGGGCAATGCCTGGTGTGGCCTGGACACGGTAGAGGGGTTAGCAGTCCCTCTGTCTCCGACTCTGCTCTCCCCACGTTAGCACCGCGTGCTACGCCCGTCCACGGTAAGGTGAGTTCAGAAGTTGAGGGCAAGAGTCTCAAAACCATGACCGCAGTTTGGTATTGGCGCACTATCCAAGCGTGGGACTTTGTGTTTCACAAAAGGACTGGTCTGTGACATAGAGAAATAAAGTGATCTTTCAACAAAGAGTTGAGGAGCACTACTTCTAGAACTTTCATTTCGGTTTCTCATTTTTCTCTCTTGTTCCTTGACTTTTTTCTTCCCCTCCCATTCTCTCTCTCTCTCTCTCTCTCTCTCTGGCCACCAGAGCCCCTATTCCAGGTGAGGTCCGTCTCCCAGGCAACTGCACCCAGTCCACCTCTGCTCCTTGTCTAGAACACCACCCCCTCACCCCTCTCTCTGTCGCTTTCTGAAAGTGACCCTGGCAGTCTCAGCCTCTGCCTAAGGCCCAGTCCAGAACCTCCACAGGAAGCCCTCCTAAATGAAACATCCTGTCCCTTCTTTATGGACCCTACTGGGACCACACATGTTCCTCATGTCCCTCTCTCTCTGGGGCAGAGACTTCTTTCCTTGCCTTGGCTCACCCGTGCTCATCTGTCTTCTCTGAACTGTAGGGGCCTAACTCCCCAGTGTCTGCATACCCTCTGAAGGGCCTAGCACCTAGAACAATGCACCAGGAGCAGGCCCTGGCAGCAGGTGTAAGGGATGGGGTACTGCTGACAGTGGGGGAGGGGTCAAGAAGGAGAAGCGTGGAGAGCAAGTGTGGGTGGTGAACTGAGTCAAGGAAGAGGCCAACAAACTTGGAGCTGGCAGCCTCGGACTCAGGCTAGTGCTTGATGCCTGCCAACGAGGCGCTGGGGGCTGAGCCTCAGCTGAGCAGGCCAGGTGCAAAGGGCCTGAGTCCTGAGAGATGCTCCCTGGCTTGGGGAGGACTAGCTGGGGACAAGGCCAGGAGAGGCAGGCAGATCGGCACGTCTAAGGGCTGTGGGATCAAGCTAGCAGAAGGAGATCCTCTGACACCAACTGGAAAAGGACAGTACTAGGTTGAGGGGGGCTGGGCCAGGGGAGGGGCTGGCCAGGAATTCTCCGCCCCACCCCGAAGCCCTTCCACTCACCGCATCCTGGACCTCGCGGCTTGGCCTGTGGGACCTGAACTGGGGGCTCTGTCTGGGTCTCCCTGCAGCAGCTGTCCCCTGACCTCCGGCCTCTGACATGGCCTGGCTGAAGCCAGGCTGTGGTGTTGGGCGCCGCAGGGGGCCGGGCCCAGCTGGAGACCGTTTGGCACCCAGACAGCCCGCCTAGAGTTTATGCCCTAATATGGTGATGGCCGGCAGCGGCCTGAACAGGGACTGGCCCTCATCAGGACTAAGGAGAGGCCAGAGACCAGGAAACCTGAACCCTGGAGACCCCCAACACCCACCCCTGGCCCCCCAGTGATCCAGGCTCCTGATTCTCATTCCTCGCGAGGAAACTCATCTCAGAGAAGTCCACGAGTCTGGAACCCAGATGAGCCCAACCCTTCAGGATGGCCTGGGGATTCTGCCCCCAACACAGAGCCCCAGGAGTCTGAACCCCGGCCTTAATTGCCCAAGCCCGCTCCACTTAGGCTTCTCTGCATTCTGCATCTCAGGCAGCCCGGGACCCTGGCATCCCAAACTGCCACCCCACCGCCTGCCGGGGCTGCAGAAACTCCAGCCGTGAGCCCCCTCGCGGTACAGACCAGCTCCCACTCCAGACATACACTCACACAAAAAGCCCCCTTGGCCCTCTCCCTTTGTCGACATTCAAGGAATTTTTCCTTTCAAATAACCCTGTCAAAGCCCTGGTTATTCCAAAAATGTGAACTGGAGCCCTGCCTGAGGGCTGAGGGGATGAGAGTGGGGAGGTAGGCTCCAGCTGCTGTTTTCAAGGGGACATGGACGGAAGGAGAGCCGGTGGCTCCAAGTCAGCCAGGGCTCTCTGGGGCCCCACCTCCCACCACCCTGCCGGGTGGGCTGGGTCCTCCACGGACTGCCCCATCACCCATCCCCAGCTCTTCGGCCATCCCGTCACTGGCTGGCATTGGGGGGGGGGGGCATCGCTGAGGACAGCTGAAGGGCAGACAGGACCGGAGTGAGGCACAGAGACGGCCAGAGCTGGGTATCAGCACAGAGCAGACTGCAGCTATGGGTCGTGGGGCTCTGACCTTCACACAACTTCACGGCAGAGAAGAAACGTCCAGAGTCCGCGGCTCAGCTGCCTCCAGGGGAGCCCGGGGCTGGCACTGCGCACACACAGGATGGTACCTCACCCTCCCCTAGCCCCGCGCCTACCTACCCCTGGGCCCTGCCCATCGCTCTGCTCCTCTTCCGACCTTGGTCTGCCCCCAGGGCAGGCAGCTCCCCCTGGAGCTGAGGCGGACAGGGCCCAGAGCTGGGCCGGCTGCAGTTCCGCCTAGAGCCACTCTGTGGCAGGCACGGCCCACTCTCCCGAGGCCGCCGGCACCAGAAGCACGCCAGGAAGGGACAGACTGGAGGGGAGCAGCAGGAACCCCACACCGCCCACAGAAGGGCCAGGAGGCTCCCCGACACAAAGGGAGAGCGCAGGCTGTGCAGTCAGGTGGCCTCGGCTCATTGCTTCAGAATGACCTTGGGCAAGTCACCTGCCCTCCGGGAGCCTCTGGTGCTCCTCGGTGACACGGGAAGATCACGCCCACCCCACAGGGCTGGAGGGATGAATGGCATAATATATGTGAAGCAGGAGCTGGGCCCAAGGGAGGACTTGATAAACGGGAGAAGGAGGAAAGGGAGAGGCCCCTGGGCCAGCCTGGGTTCACGTGGTTGATGCCGAAGAATACCCCTCTCACATCCTCCCCAACCCCCAGCCCCAGCTGAAGGCTCCTGAAGGCTGGACATCCAGCCTTCGCCCGCCTCCTGGAGCTCGGGGCACCCTGGGCCCTGTGAGGATGGACACGAGGAACAGGGAGGTCATCAGTGATTGATTGCCATCCTCTGGCAGGCTCCTCTGTGCCTCGGATCCTAATGGCCCATGGAGGTCACGCAGCACCCCACGAATACTAAGGAGGGGAGAAGGGATGGGGGGGCACATTCCAAGCACAGCAGGGACAGCTCCTCCTGACCCCCCCCCCCCCCAGTCATCCACCAGCACACAGCACTGGCCGGCTTCGCTGGCGCCGCCCCACACCCAGGAGGGCGCCCAGGGAGGACTTAATAAATGTCCTCCATGCTCCCTGCCATGCTCCCAACCCATCCAGGGGTCTGGGACCCCACCCACAGTCCCAAACCCCATTTCCCACTTCTGGGCACCCCCAGCCTTGGCGCAGCTCCAGGCTTGGCTTCAACAGGGGCAGGCCTTTTCTTCTAGGGCAGCACAGGGAAAGGGAGGACTGCAGGTGACCCTGAGTGTCCTTGGACAGACTCCTCAGGTCAGAGGCTCTGCTTGTTTATCTATAAACTAGATGTCGGGGTGCCTGGGTGGCTCAGTCGTTAAGTGTCTGCCTTCAGCTCAGGGTGTGATCCCAGGGTGCTGGGATCGAGCCCCACATCGGGCTCCCAGCAGGGAGCCTGCTTCTTCCTCTCCCACTCCCCCTTCTTGTGTTCCCTCTCTCGCTGGCTGTCTCTCTCTCTGTCAAATAAATAAATAAATAAATCTTTTTAAAAATAAATAAATAAAAAATAAACTAGATGTCATCCCTGCTCCTTGGAGCGTGACTCTTCGTTCCCCACACACGTTCCCCGAACATATGCATGTGAGCATTTAGGGCGTCATGAACAAGACAGGCCTGGCACCTGCCCTCACTGAGTCAAGGAGTCAGAAGGACCCCAATTCAGAGCCCAGCATGAGATGGGGGAAGAGAGAGTCACTCAAAGGGAGGAGCCCACAGAGCCGAGCTGATCTGCCCCAGCCAGCAGCTGGGGAGACCCGGGCAACTGCTGTGTGACTGTGGGCAGGTCATCCACCTCTCTGAGCTTCAGTCTCCCTGTGTGTGCTGCAGGGACAAGTGATTCCTGCCCTGGGTGCCAGACAAAATGACAGATGGCCTTGTGGAAGCATCTAGAGCTGTAACGAGGCAGGGTGCTGGGTCCCTGCAGGGAAGGTGACCTCGGGGAGGCGGTCATCCTCACCCTGGTCGCCTCCCTGCCTGGCTCCCGGCAGGAGGAGCTGGGCCCAAAGTCACACTGAGGGCAGGAGGCTGGGGCTCCAGTCCTCCCTGTCCGCCCCCAGGCAGAGAGGCTGTCTCCGGCGGCCCAGGGCTGTGCAGTGTCAGGTTATATTTAGCCTGGTGGCGGCGACAGGAAGATGCAGCAGGAGCTGCTCCTGGCCAGGGGCCACCGTGTCGCTCACGCCGCTCTCAGGGGCAGCTGGGGGCCTAGGGAAGGCCAGGGACAGTGCAGGCCCAGGGGACAGAGTAGGGAAGCCTGAGAGGCCAACCAGTGAGTGTATGTGTGTGTGTGACAGAGACAGAGACAGAGAGTCCTCTGCCCCTGAGCCCAGGAGCTGAGCAATGCAGAATGCCCACTGCAGGGCAAGAACTGGGGAGCCATGACATAGACCCCTCCACTGGCCCTTCCAGCTTGACATCTTCCCAGGGATTTATAGGGTCATAGAAAGGGCCTCAGGGGCCTCTGCGCAGTGGTCCAGACCACCCCCCCCCCACAAACCCACTGTATGTGGTCTGCCTGGGCCGCTTTCCCCAGGGACACTGGAGCAGCCTCAAGAAAGGAAGAGTCCTTTCTAGACAAGCTCTGGGTCCCAGCCCCGTCGACCTCCTGGGACACAGCCACATGTCTATAAACTGGGAGCCATGACCTTGCCCTGCCCCCAGAAGCCTTAGGAAGGTGAAACAAGGCCATGTTCACGTGGGGAAGGCTGCTCTCCAATTCCATTCTCTTTCCCCTCCTCCAAGCTTTCCCTTCCCCCCCCTTACTTCCTGGGGTCTGCCCCTCCACCTCCACCCCCACCGGAACCCTTCAGAATCCCCCTGATCCCAACCATGTCAGACCTTTCAGCCCGCCCTCCCGTCCCTGCTGGGGCCCCCGTGCTCCCTCGGAGCCCCTTCAGTGCACCCCATCTGGCACTCCCACTCCCCAGAGTCCCCAGTCTGCTCCCCTCCAGCTCCTGCCATCCTGCCAGGACCCGCAGGACTCCCCTCTACAAAGATGTTACTGACTGCTCCATCTGGCCCCCATGATGTTTCTCTTTGAGAATTTCTAAACTATATCCCTAATTTAGGAGATAACTGTATACTGGCATCTGGGGTGAGCTTCCTTCTTCCCAGCACCCCCACCCAAGATGGAGCCCTGAGGCCAGGGCTGGGCTGGCTTCACAGGAGGTACCGGGTAAGCAGGTGTTCAAGGACTGGTCGTCGGGGTGGTGACCTGCACTTAGGTGGGTGTGCACAGGGCAATCTCCCCACCCTCCAAGCTCCGTTTCAGACCCAGGGAGACTAACTGGCTTTTCACAACAGAATCTGCCCATTTCAAACCCATCCTGAGTCTTGACTATAGTTGGAACCACTGTGATAATCACGTCTTTTGTGGATATGCTATTAAATCTTATCAACACAATGGAGGGGCGCCTGGGTGGCTCAGTCGGTTAAGTGTCTGCCTTTGGATCAGGCCATGATCTCAGGGTTCCAAGATCGAGCCCCATGTTGGGCTCCCTGTTCAGCCAGGAGTCTGTTTCTCTCTGTCCCTCTGCCCCTACCCCTGGTTGTGCTCTCTTTCTAGCCCAATCTCTCTCTCTCTCAAATAAATAAATAAAATCTTAAAAAAAAAAAAAAAAGACCAGAATAGAACAGGAAGGCTGGTGGCCCAGGAGCCAGGACAGGGGACCAGAGCAGAAGCCTCAAAGGCATGGTGTTTCTGAACCTCAGACCCTACTGGCACTCTTCACTGTGACTCCCACAGAGCCTGCCACTGGGCAGTAAGGGCACACAGCCGAGGTCCAACACGAACAACCTGGGGTTCCTGCCCGCCTCCAGGGCTCTGCAATGCAAGCTTCTAGAACTCTGCACCTACCTGGGCTCCCAGCGTACCCCAGAGAGCCAGGGGATGCCTTGAGAACACCCATCCCAATTCCAGCTCTCCTGTCAGTCACCCAGGCAGCCACCACTTCTCAGTCATCGCTGGGAGAGCTGTAATCCCTCCAGGACTCCCCCAGCTCCCAGGATGCTGGGACACTCCAAAGAACAAATGCAAGTGCGTGTGGAATGTTCTGAGAAGTCATATGCAACGTTCCACCAGCAAGCCACACAGCAACGACCCACACATAGAGAAAACCGGCATCATCTGCAAATGATAGGACCATCTCCCCAGAGAATCAACAAAATCAACAGATAAACAATTAGAACAAATAAGAGAACTCAGTGAGGCTGCCAGATGCAAGGTCAGCCACAAAACACACAGCATTTCTCTCCACAGGCACAAAGCTATTAGAATAGGTGGTCAAAAATAAGGTCTCTTTCGTAATAGCATCAGAAACTGTAAAGTAACTAGAATTGACCAAGAATGCACTAAGCCTCAGGGCGGGGTGAGGGGGTGCTTTAAACTAATAAAGCATACTGAAATGATCTGATAAATGGAGAGACAGTCCAGGCTCTTGGTCGGGACAAATATTATATAGATGTCAATTCTCCCCAAATTAATCTATACAAATAACCTAATTCCAATCAAGATTCTAGTGGGGGTTTTCTTTCCAGGAACTCCAGAAACTTTCTCTAAACTTCATAAAGAAGAAGAGAAGTCCGCAAATACCTAAGTCAATCTTTTTTTTTTTTTTAAGATTTTATTTATTTATGTGACAGAGAGCCCGCGAGAGAGGGAACACAGCAGGGGAGTGGGAGAGGAAGAAGCAGACTCCCAGCGGAGGAGCCTGATGTGGGGCTCGATCCCAGAACGCCGGGATCAGACCCTGAGCCAGAGGCAGACGCTTAACGACTGTGCTCCCTAGGCGCCCCCCCAAGTCAATCTTTAAAAAGCAGAAGAAAGAGGGAAGATTTGCCTTTCAGATTAAGATATACTAAATGCCATAGTTGTTGTTCTAGTGTGGTTTTGATGCAAGAGCAGACAAATAAATGTTTGGAACAGAACAGAGAGCTCAAAGACAGACCCATGGATAGATGGGCAATTAGCTTACGATAAAGGTGGCCCCACAAATCGCTGGAAAAGAACAGGCTATTTACTAGGTGTGTTGGGAAAATTGGCTCACTACGTGGAAAAAAATACAACTTGATCCCCACTTGACACCACAGACAGAGGGAGGCTCAGGATGGATGAAAGCCGACCGAGAAAGGTAAAACAATTAAATTACTAGAAGAAAATGGACCCCTCTGCAACCTCGGGATAGTGAAGTATTTCTTAAACAAAACTTCCAAAGCCCAAACAAAGCTAAAAATCAATTAATTTGTATCACTATGAAGTGTCTTTGTTGGATAAGTTTAACAGATGACAGAATGGGAGAAGATATTTGCAATATCTCGTTTCAACAGGAATTAATATCTAGAATCCATATATTGAATATTTAACTGTAAGCATTTCTTTTTCTGGAATACAAAAGCAACTCCTGCAAATCACCGAGAACAAGAGACAGCAGCTTCACTAGAAAAGTGAGCAAGCATACAAGCAGGCAACTCACAGGGAAGTCAACCAGAAAGGCGATCAAGCTGTAGATGCCGGGACTCACACAATATCAAAGAAATGCAAATTAAAGCAGCAAATTATCCCTCTCACCTCTTAGATTGGCAAAAATTAGAAAAGTGGATAACGCCATGTGTGGCAGGGCTACGGCGGAGGGGGTGGGGGGCCGGGAAGGACTAGGAACCTGGTGCTCCATTTAGGAAAGTGGTGATGGGGGGCGCCATGCTGGTGCCCCATCTGACAGTGCTTAGTTGAATCAAGTGTCCACGTACTCCGCGATCCAGCAGTTTCACCCCTGGGGGTGCATCCCAAAGACCTCCTCACATGAGTCCAAAAGGAGCCACGGCTGAGGATGTTCACTGTAACATTTTTATGGAGGAAATCTGGAGATGGCTGCCCAGGAGAGCGGGCAGGTAAACTGAGGTGGGTACACATCATAGAGTACGAAGCTACGGGGAAGCCTGGGTGGCTCAGTCGGTTGAGCGTCTGACTTCGGCTCAGGCCACAATCTCAGGGTCCTGGGATCAAACCCCACGTGGGCTCCCTGCTCAGCGGGGAGTCCACTTCTCCCACCCCGGCTGCCCCTCCCCCCACTCGTCCTCTCTCTCAAATAAATAAATAAAATCTTAAAAAAAAAAAAAAAAGACTATGAAGCCACAGACTAGGTGCCAAGTAACAACCTGGATAGACTCAAAGGCTTACTCCCGTGTAAGAACAGGGAACAGCAGAATATAATATATAGCACATATCATTTACATAAGTTACACCTATATGTATCCAGACGAAATACACATTTTGTGAGAACATAGGCAAACAACACATTCACAGTAAGTTCATCTGAATGGTTGCCGAAGGGAAGGGTAAATGGACCGGGGAGCAAGATAAAAAGAAAAGTGAAATGAAAGAGAAAGAACAAGAACAGGAACACAAACACGGCTTCGGTGATGTGAGGCAGAGGCAGGAGCTGGGGCCAGCAGTAGCCTGGGGAAGGGTGGGGAAAGGCAAGCACGGGTCTCAAGCAGGGGGCAGGGCACGGAGGGGAGCACTGCAGGGAACACAGATGCTGGCCAGGACCTGGGGACACACGGCTGATGGCCAAGCAGGTGCAAGTCTGGAACCAAGCCAGACACTGTTCCAAGTCACTGACTCCTAGTACAGGGCTTCTGCAATACAGCACACTGCTCACCTCGTCCATTCCATTCGTTTGTTCGTTCGTTTGTTCATTCGTTCATTCATTCAGCTAGTATGGTACGGAGCTCCGGGGAGCACTAGACCCGGATACAACAGAGAACAAAACACGACTGCTCTCTGCCCTCATGGAGCTTATACTGTAGTGGGGGGAAGTCAGACATGCCCCCTCATCCAGAACTTGAGTGAGGGACAATATGGGCCAAGGAGGAGACACTTCCTGGCCCTCAGGGTGCTTCTTGTCCAGCAGACATGTGACCCAAATGGAGAGGGGTCTGTTCGAGGCAAACCACAGTTCACAGCATGGATATTTTCATGGGCCCCTAGACTAAGGACAGGAAGGGACTTGGGGTGACAGCAGCTCATCCAGAGCCTCTCCCATTCTTGTCACCTGTCCCAGGTGAGCCACCAAGCCCCCTCTTCAGGCCCTCCTCCCCAGGTCAGGGAGGGAAGTTTCTCTGAAAGTCCCTCACACTAAACAGCTGATTTCCACATTCCTCCCTGCATACAAGGGAGGGTGATGAGAGAGAACATGTTTTTCAAGAACAAGGCTCATTCTCCACCCAAGCCAAAGGTTCGTTCCCCTAATGGAGGCATTTTGGGCACCAAGGGAGATGTTTAAGTGCAAAAGGGCTTTCTTGGAAACCTTCAAGTCACACTGTCCTGGAAGGCACTTCTGGGCAGCAAAGAGGCTGAGTCTCACCCCATCTCACACCCCCACGCTGGCCCTCCCGATGCCCACAGCCCCCCTCCCCAGAGCCCAAGGCCACCGTCAAACTCTGCTCTCACTGCAGATGACGACGCTTTGCACAAATATTTACATAGCTCCTCTCCGGGGGCTACAGCAGACACAACACGGAGGAGCCGCCCTCCCAACACTCTCCAGACCCCAGAGCGGGCCAGAAGTGGTGGACACCCTCCGTCCTGGCAGACTATCTCACCCCTGGGCTGGGGCTGGGACAGGAAGCTCCCAAGCAGGCCAGGACACCCTAGTCCAGCTCAGGAACCCTTCCCTGGAGCCCTTGGAGAGAAAGTACTATCTGGGGACAGCAGGGCCCCTCAGGCCCCTGTGCCCGGCTCCTGGCGGCCATGCAGGGGCAGGGGCTCTCGCTGGTCCCATATCCAAGCCACCCAGGCCCTGAATGGAAGGCCCAAGGCAGAGGGAGCCCCCCTGAGAAGGATGCTACCTGTGTCCACCCTCATTCGCCAGGTATCACTCTGCTCTGCTCCCATCGCAAGGATGCAGGACACACCTAGGCCCCCACCTCTGTCTAACCTGCCTAGGCACCCAATCTATCCAGGGGCTCCTTCACCAGCAACCCAGCTGATGGGGGTCTAGGGCCTGAGGATCATGACCCGGCAGGGCAGAGGGGATGGGTGTCTGAGCCTGGGAAGGGGTCAGCCATGATGGAGTAGGGAGGAGTGGGGGAGTATCACAGCGAGGAGTCTGATTTCAGAGGACAGGGAGGAAACAGAGAAATGGCCTGGGGTATGTGGAGGGTGGCTGGTGCCAGAAGTGTCTGCCCATGCCCCTGGGAAGCTGAGGTCTGAGTCTGGGGACCACAGACCAGTGGGTGGGGTGCCACCATTGGGGCTCTGGCTCCCCACGGGCACTAGGGACACTGGGGAGCAGGCTGGCCCCATGGTCTCCACCCCTCCCCCAGCCCACAGCTCAGCTGTTGCAGTGGGGGCCCTCTGACCCTGTTACCACGGCAACTGGCCTGCAGCTGGAGTGGAGAAGCCGACAGACTCTTCTCTAGAGACACCCCCATCCCCACCCACGCACAGGCTCCTGGGGACACAGGGACATGGAGACCAGGCCAGAACACACAGAGGTACGGGGAGCCAGAGAGAGATTTCCAGCTACAGCCCAGAGGGGCAAAGGAAGATCGGCAAGAGGAAGGCTCAGGGGTGCTGAAGGGAGGGAAGAAGAGAGACAGGTGCAAGGAGAAGGAGGTAAAGACCAAGGGGGCAGGAGTCCACAGGGAGGCCAACACTGGGAGAGGAAGAAGGGCAGAGACCAGGAGCGCAGGCAGACCGGCTGAGCGCAGTCAGAGGCTGAACTCGGTGGGAGGCGGGGCACAGAGAGATGAAAACAAAGAGCAGAGAGAACAAAAGAGACCAAGAGCAGGGCACCTCCCCGATGCCCGGCAGAGGAGGGGAGCAAGGGAAGAGGAGCCATGCTCCAAGGGACCCCCAGCTCCCCACTCCAGCCATGTAGGAACACAGGTATGCAGCCGTAGCACCGCTACCTGGACCTGGCCCCGGGGCCCCGCAGGGGTGCAACCGCCTGCCAGCCCCATGCTGCTGGCCCTAGTCCCAGATGCACCTTACTCCTGGGCCTGATGCTAAGGGGCACAGATACAGGGCCAGTGAGTCTTTCCCTCTGGCTCATATCCCCCCCCCCCCAGTCCGGCCTCCCCACCTCCCAGCAGTCCCAGCACCTAAATAATGGGGCTGTCTGGCTCCAGGCCCTGATACTGCACAGAGCTCGGCTAGAGGCACCGACACAGCACAGCTGTCTGCAGTGGCGCCTGCCAGCAAGAGGCCTCGCCTCCTTCCCAGCCACCCACCTCCTTGGGGCGGAAGCCCAGGGACCCACTCTCCTGTGGTTGGCCCAGGAAGAGACCCAGAAAAAGGCCTGGACAGAAACAAGGGTGGCACAGGCATTGCTCACCTCTGCCTCCCTGTCCGGCCCATGCACGCAGGTGTGAGCTCCCGTGCACACGCATACATAGCGCAGGCCACAGGGATGCACCCAGGGGACGAAGCATTTCAAGGCAGAGGGAAGGGAGGCAGAGGAAACTTGTCTGCATCCTAGACCTCAAGTGCCAGGACAAACGGGGACCCACGTGACCTGAGGGTCAAGGCCAGCCTGTGGGCCAACAGGAGAAGCTAGGGGAGAGCAGACAAGAGGGCAGGCAGAGATGACTGGCATCTGACTTTCTGGGCGGCAGCCCCATTTGGAGGAGTAACTGGAGGGAGGAAACAATCTGAACTTGGGCAGGGGGCCTGGGTTCTAGTCCTACTTCATCCACTGATTAACTGGTAACCGGACCTCTGCTTCTCAGTTTCTCCATCTGTAACTCAAGTGGGCTGGATTAAGTGACCCACAAGGTCACCAAGATCCCATGACAGCACTCTGCAGCAGGGGTCTCACGGCTATCTTCTCCCAAAGGAGCCAGCCTCGGGCAAGAGGGAGGGCCTGCTCCCCAGACACTATGTGGAAGACAGAAGCACCCAGGCCCCTGCGGCCGAGGAGTAGAAACAGGCTCACAGCAGTAACCAAGCTCCCAGATGACACACTTTCTGCTGTTGGACCTGCACCCTGGACCTATGTCTCTGCATTCTTTCCATTATACCAATAGCTTGCAAACTTTCAAAATAAAATTGCACATAAAGTATGTGCAGTATATAGATGCCCCTGTAACTACTTGGGGTCACTTCTGATAGGTGACTGCAGAGCGAGAACGTGTACGGCTCTGCTCAGACAGACATGGTGCCTCCCCCAGCTCTGCCACTTTCTAGCGATGTGACTTTGGGGAAGTTTCTTAATTTCCCTGAAGTTCAGTTTCCTCATCCATAAAATGGAGATAAAAATAGTATCTACTTCCCAGGGTTGTTGTGAAGATTCCACGAGATAACGTAAGTGAAATATTTAGCCCGGCGTCCAGTACACAGGAGCCGCCCAGCCATGTTAGCGAGCACTCGATGGCCCAGCAGATATCGGCAGATATAAAGACAGATCTGCTCTGATTACGGCTCTGGGGAGACTGTACTGAAAAAACGGACAGAAGGCCCTGCCCTCAGAGTTTGCATCTAGTCTCCCGGGCCCCTGCCTCCCAGCCAGAACCCCAATTTTCTATAAGGACACTCTCCTCCACAGGGCCCCAGTGATAGTGCCCCCTCTAATGCTGTCCAGGGATGTCACAGGCCGTGTATGCCTGCGAAAACAGGGCCAGGGAGAGAAGCAAGCCTTTTACAGGGCAGCGCGAGCCAACTCTGAGTGTACAGGGGCTATTCCAGGGACAGGGACAGGTGCATACAAGGACGGCCGGCTCACTTTGCCTGCCCCCAGGTGAAGGCAGAGAGTGACCTGTACGGCAAGTAAGCTCCCTTCGGGCAATAACCACATCTGGCTAGTTCACTGCTCTATCTACAAGACCCTAGCACTGCCCCTGGCTCACAGGGGTTCAGTAAACGCTTGTCAGACACACACCAGTGAGTAGCAGAGTTTGGGCATCCGTGGACCTCCGATGGCACTTCTGGAGCCCACCTCCCCAGCCCTCTGATACCTGCAAGGCTCCCAAAGCCTTTTCACTACCCTCTTTGAGCAGAGCCCACCCCACCCAGGGCAGGCATAGTGCGGGGAGCAGCCCCGCCCAGGGCTCTGTTTATCCACTGTCCGGAAGCCCAGAGCAGCTGGGCTGGGAGGTGGTGGCTGAGCAGAGACACCTGGTGCAGGAGTGGGTGGTGGGCGGGCACTCATTAGATGAGACAAAGGCAACTGAGGTTGTGGGGAGAGCCACACACCTCCCACCAGGTGCAGTTTAAGTAAAGAAGAGAGAGGGGCCTGAGAAGGGCAGCCGAGAGCCAGCAGAGTCCTGCATGTCCCCCTTGGCTCGCCCTCAGTGACATCTCTCAGGCCAATCACCTGGCAGGGGCTGCCCTAGAGTAGCTAGAGGCCCTTAGCCAGTCGGAGGTGAGTGCCCAGCCACCAACCTGGCCTTCTAGCCTGACTCCGTCCGCGCACCTGCCATCCCGACCCCGTCAAACTCCAGCCCACCTACCTCAACCTGCCCACGTTTGTCCAGGGAGGGAGAAACCAAAGGCGCCAGACCCACAGCCAAATAGACCCTTGGCCACCCCGAAAATCATCCCGCCAGAGTGCGTGAGGCGAAGAGACCCACGCCAGTGCCCAGCCCGCGCCTGCCACCTGACCCACAGCGCTCGCCCGAGTTGGGGTCACGCCCCCAGGGGACTCGCCGGGACTCCCCCCACCCTTCTACCTCCCGGATCCCGGTGTCTCTTCCCCCATGCTGGTCCCTCGCAGCCCCGCCCCCTCTCCGCGGCCCCGCCCCCTCGTCGCGGCCCCGCCCCTGCCTACCATCCTTCCGGTAGAAGGCGATCTCCACTTTGCGCTCCTCCGCGCCCAGCAGGGCCTGCGCGATCTGCGCGGCCGCACGGCGCTGCGTGCGCGGCCCGTGCAGGAAGTCGCAGGTGCAGGGCCGCTGCATCACCTCAGCCCGCGAGTAGCCGCACAGCTCGCAGAAGCCGTCGTTGCAGTAGATGACGGCGCAGTTCTCCACCCGAGCGTTGGCGATGATGAACTTGCGGCCTGGGGGGCGGGGATGAGCAGGCACGTGAGCAGGGACCCCTACTTCGGGGGCTCCCAGCCCTTTCCCTGCATTTTCTTGTCACACACAGCCACCCGCCTGGGGACTCCCCGCCCCAGGGAGCATAGCGGGGACTGGGGTCCCCAGCAGGGGGCGGACGCAGCTGTGCCCCTGACACAGGTGCCTTGGCCGACCCGGCGACGCGCCCCCTCCCCCGCCCGGCCTGCGGGCTGGCTGCGTGGCTTCCCCCGGGCAGCCTGCCAGCGGCCCCCCGCCCCCTCCGCGCCCGGGCCGAGGCCAGCCTGGGCGGGTGTCAGCAACGCGTGTCAGCAGCCGCGGCGGAGGGATAAACACTGGGCCTGGAGAGGCAGCCTGGGAAGGGCCAGAGATGGCGACTAGCTTCCTTTTGCATCAGGTCCTCCGGCTTCTCTTCCTGACCTCTGCTCTCTAGACATGGGGGGGGGGGGGGGCGCTCACTGGGCACTCCTCACCCCCGGGATCCTTAGGAAATCACTCCCCCAAGTCTCTGCGGACCCAGCAGGTCAGTAGTTCCCGGGACTTACGCGCCCCTCCAAGGGCAGTCAGGGGCTGGAGAGTGGGCTCTCTAAAGGGGACAAGGGAAGTACCACGCGAGCAACTGCGATGCTTTTTCTCATTTACTACTCCGACAACCCCATAAGGTAATCATTATCTTTTTTCTTAGATGAAGAAACTGAGGCTCAAAGTAAGTTCAGAGCCATGCCCACATCTTGCAGCTTGTAAAAGAGCCAGCTTTTGAAGCTAGGTCTGGCAGGAGAAGAAATACACTGAGGGTCATAGGCAAAAGCCCAAGGTCATAGGGAGCAAGGAAAGGGACCTGCTACTCCAATCCCTGGAAATACGGGAGCCTGGGATGGACCTGAGACAGTGGCCGACTTGTAAGAAGACAGATCCAGGAAAGGGACCTGTGCCAGGGAAGTGAGGCCCCATCAAGGAGAGGTGCCCCATTAGACCCATTTCAGCTAGACTAGACGTGGCTCACCCCCTCCACACCTGCCCCAAGATCCAGGCTGGCAGGTGAGCCACAGACAGGCAGCAGACCCAGCTGGTGCCAGGGAAGATGCTCTGGGATAAGAGCTTTTTATAAACACAGAAGTTTCCGGCCACATTAATGCTGGGGCTTTGGGTGGCAGTTGGAACTCTGCCCTCTCCCTTTCCAGTGGACACAGCCCTTGGCTGCAGCCCTGGGCAATCCCATGGGCAAGGGTTGCAGCTGCAGCAACCCCCCCACCCCACCCCAGGGAAGGCTGCTTTCCTAAGCCCTCCCTTACCCTGGCTCCAGAAAGTTACTTTTTGAAGTTGGGTCATCTTTAGGTCAGTTTGCCAGGCCCCCAAAATTCCCAGGCAGCTAACAACCTCAGGAGTCAGGGTTCTCTGTCACATGAAAAGACCCCTGACTTGGCCTCCATCTCCACCCGAGCCCAAGGCAGTCCAGACTACCAGCCACACACACCAGCTTTGGAGAAGAGAAACCAGCTCCCAGGCCCGGAGAGAGAAGAGCGAGTTTCTTCGAAGGCAGGCCCTACCCCCACCCCTTCCCTGAGCTCCTGGAATACCCCCACAGAAGGGATCTGAAAAGCTCCTTGGGCCACCCCCGCCTTTCCAGATGTGGAAACTGAGATTCCGACAAGGAAGAGAGTCACTCAAGGTCACATGGCAGTCAGTGGCAGAGGTGGGGCCAGAAGCCGAGCCCCCAGATCCTAGCCCAGATTCTTTCCATGCCTAGCTCCTTGGCCTTCTGGAGCTGGCGAGAAGGAAAGACCCCACCTTGTGGCCCTCCACCGTGTCCGTCTCCTCCCCCTCAGGATCATCGTGTTCCTCTGCTTCAGACAATGCTGCCCATCCAACTGATCCCCCCTCCCCCCACCACAGTTACAAGCACACGTTGTCCTGTGCTCACAGGGTCATGGGCAAGGAATGTCACCCGCTCCCTGCTCCCAGGGCCCTTGGCAGTCACACCCACCATGGCACATGCAGCCTTGGAGACAGACACACGCATGCTGGGAGGATCAAACACCCACGCCAGAACATTCACCTAGCCTGGGACACTTCTGGAAGCCTCCCCTACTGGGTCAGCCTAAGGGGTGTTGTATTCCCCCTAAAGGGACTCAGGACAGGAAAATCGGCACTATGGGGGCACTACATCAGGCCTGTTAGACCCTTAAAGCCCAGCGTCAGGCCGTGACACCCTCTCACCTGGGAGTCCACACTTTGTAGCTCTGTCAAAGATTCCTCCCCACTGCCCATGCAGGACCGAACTCATGGGTAACACGTACACAGCCGAACAGCATGTTCGGCACTCACTCTAAGCTCCTGGCTCTCAGTCTCTCAAAAACACAATCAAGACGGCTCAGACACAGTACTTAAGGTCTCACAGTTCGGACCATATATACCTTCTCCTGTCCCTGCCCCCACACGGCCCCATCCACATCCAGGCACCCAGAGTTAGGGATACCTGCACACTTGAGATGTCACACACACTCCCGGATCCCGTAAGCCTGAGCTGAACCTCCCGCCCTGCGCCCCAGTACAGTCCCCTCGGCCCCAAACCCACGGTCCCAGGCACGAAGCCTTGCCCTCACGACCCCTGGCCCGCGGCTTGAGGCCAACAGCCCCCACTGACTCGCACTAGCCCGATGCACAGGGCCTCGGGCACGCCCCTCCATTCACACTCGGGAGAGCTCGGCCCGCCCCCAGCGCCCCCTCCCCGTCGGCCCCCTCCCCCACTCACTCTGGCCCTCAAACTTGCGGATGATGGTGTCCAGGAAGGTGTTCTGCGGCGCGACATGGCCCCTCCGCACCGGCATCCTGAGCCCATGGGCGGGCCGGGCGGGCCCCCACCCACCCCGGCCCGGCCCGGCCCAACACAGGCTTCGGGTGGCCCGGCCCGGCCGTGATCCCCGCACCCCGCGGCCAAGCAGAGCACGGGCGGGGCCGGGGCTAGGTTGCGGGCGCGGGGTCCCCGCTCGGCTCCCGGCTCCTGACCGCGGGCCGGGCCTGGAGCCGCCTGAGCTCGGGCCGCCCGGCCGCCCGCACACCTGTCTGCCGGCCCCCGCCGAGCCACGGGCCCCGCTCCGCCGCGTCCCCGCGCTGCGCTCCGCCCGCCCGAGCGCCGGGCTCCCGGCTCCCGCCCGCCGCGCCGACAGCCGCTCCGGCGCCCGCGGCTCCGGCTGCGCCTGCGGCTCGGCCCGGCGGCGGAAGGGTTAACGCGGCGCGCGCCCCTCGGGCTCCGGCCCCCGCCTCCCGGCCCCCTCCCGCCCGCCGCGCGCCCGCAGCACCGCCCTCTCCCCCCCCCCCCCACACCCCGCGCGCCCGCCCTTCCCATTGGCTGAGCGGCGCCAAGGGCTCCCCCACCCCAGCCCCTCGCTCAGCCCTGGAGCCCCCGGGACTGGCGCGCTCCTAAGAGGGGGAAGGGCCCCTAGGTAGGGGAACAGTGAGGACAGGTGCCACGACTGGCCTTGAGACGGCCAGGGAGGGGACTGGGGGTTCCACCCCCACCCCCAACTGGAAGGGCTGAGGAACCTGACTTGGAGTGGTCTGGTCCCTTAATGCCCTGGTCTCCCACCACGCTAAGCACCGGCTGGGTACACACAACATGCGCTCAAAGCCTGCTGTAGGTGAACCGGGCGAGACCTGGGTCCTAGGAGGATGAGCCCAGGGTCTGGGGAGAACCGTGAAATGTGAAGGGCAAGATCATCTGGAGGCCCCGGGTGGGGTGCGATTTGAAATAAGGATGGGTGAGACTTAGGAGGGGCATGCACCCTGAGCCGGGGCGACCTCCCAACACACACACACACACACACACACACACACACACACACACACCCCTCTCCGGGGTTATTCGGGGGCCCTCCTGCATAGAGAGGTAACATCCTGACACGAGCTGCGGCCTCCTAGCTGCGGGATCAAAGATAGGCCCCTGAGCGCGAGGTTCCAGCCTGGGGATCCCCTTGTGCGAGTGGCCCTCCCTCCCTCCCTCTGCAGCGCGGGCCAGCCTTACAGGCCCAATCCGCGGCGGGCTCGGGGCCCTGCGGCGCTGCGGCGCCCAGCCCCTCGGAAAACCCTGGCCTAGCCGCAGGCCCCTCCCCCCCGGCCAGCTGGCTCGCTCCAGCTGCAGCTCCCTTATTTAGGCAAGGAGGCCTGAGGATGCTCAAGGGCAGGCAGGGTGTCTGCCCGCCGCCTGCCCACCGCCTGCCTGGGTCTGAGTGAGGGTCTCTGGGGCGCGGTGTCCCCGGCCTGAGCAGCCAGGCCGGGCCCTGCGAAGGCCAGGGCAGGGAGGCGGAGTGTTGACAGCTGAGCTGACCGGTGGGGAGGCGTTGGCAGCTGATCGGCCAGCCGTAGGTCCCCTCCCCTGCAGCCCAGATCTGAGACCCTTCTAGATGGATGGGGCCATGTGGGGGCCCCTGAGGGCTTGCAGCTGCCTCTGTCCTTGGAGCAAGGGGGTGGGTCTTGTCACCGGGGAGAACCATCATGGGAAGTAGGGGGAGGGGAGGAACAAAGGGCAAAGAAGGAAGCAGAGTCTGGAAGGAGAAAGGCCCAGAGGAAGAGGTCTTGGTGAGACCACCCTACCCAGACTCTCACCTTCCACCCAGGAACAAAAAGATGCAAACATTGGGGCCAGATGGGGCCATTGGCCAGCAGATGACACCTCTTTTTTATTTGCTGGTGGGTGGGCAGTGACTCAGGGAGGCAGCCAGTGGGAGAGAAGGAGGTGGCTCTAGCAGCTGATGCTAAAAAAGACCAGAGGCTCTTGCCTGTACAGTCATCCCCTCGGCCCTCTCCACCTCCCTCCGGCAGCTTCCTCACTCCCAGATGCCCCGGGCCTTCCGTAGCAGGACTCCCCTTCTTTAGTGACCTGGTATCAGGCACATCAACCCATCTGGGTCCTGCCCAGCCCCTCCCCACCCCATGACCACTCCTGCATGCTGGTTGCCTGCCCTAAGTCCAGGCTGATTTCAGTTTGAGTTGGGTGTCTTCCCCTTCAGGCTGGGGGTTAGAGAGAGCGGGGCAGGGCCTGCAGCACAGACAGGCACAAGGAGACAGGACATGGAGGGGGGACATCTGCAGCATTCCCTTCTCTCCAGAATAAGGCCAAAGGGAAGGGAGCTGGTCATCTGGCCTGGCCAGCTGTCCACGCTGTGGTACCATGTTCCCAGGACAGGCCTCTGCTCTTATCCCATGGTAGGATGAAGAAATCAGAGGGACCCTAGATCCTCCCAAAAGAGAAGAGACCAGACACAGAGTAGCCCTCCTCCTGTGTATAGAGGCAGGTGAGAAGAGAGCTGTTCCCTCAGGCTAAGGAGAGGCAAATCTCTCTCTCTCTCTCTTTCTCTCTCTCTCTCTCTCTCTCTCTCACACACACACACACATACACACACACACTCACTCAGAAGTCAAGCCGAATGCAGGTTTCTGACTTCCTGGAGGTTGAGAGGAGGGTCTGAAGGCAGTCCCACTGAGCCACCCCACAGCCAAGGATGGGGATGAGGAAGAGAGGCTGTGACATGGGGGTGAGGTATCTCCAAAGACATCCTTCTTGGGGCCACAGGTACCAGGGACCAAGAGGAAAAGGGCAACAGAGAAGCTGATGGAGAGCAGCTCCCCCACCCCGTTAACCATCTTCCCACCTCCATTACCCCCAGATCAAAGAGCAAGAGGAAAGTGCCCAACCTTAAAACCTAAAGCAACCAGAATCCACCCACCCCACTTCAAGCTCACAGAGCCATTTGCAAGGACATTTCAGGGAAGAGCTCTCTCCCCCAGCCTGTCTGTGACTGAGGGAAGGGAGAGGCTGTATTGACAGCAAGACAAGTAGGCTCCTCCCAGCTCCCAGAAAGAGACAGTTTAGGGAGAAAAGTCTGCGGGGAAAACATCCTGCCCACCCCACTCTCTGCTCCTGCTCAGTTTGAGGGAGTCAAGCCAGAACATCCTGGAAGGAAATGAGAAATTGAAGCCTGTGCTTGCTTGGTGGACCCCCAAGGAGCAGGCCAGGCAAGACACAGCCAAAATAGGGCCCAGGAGAGCAAGTGACAATCACAGGGGACTGGGAAACTGTTCCAGTCAGATGGGTGCAGAAAAGACATCTTATGGCAGAATGGTTCCTCAGAACCCCCGGGGAGGTAGAACACGGTACAGCCCTTGCCATGTAAGGGGAAGCTTAGGCTGCACGGGGTGGGGCTTACTTTTCTGTGCAACTGAGTCCTGAGAAGGGGGATGTTTTCAGATATGAACTGGGGTTGGAGGAAAGTAAGATCAAAACAGCAGCATGTTGTGCCCCCAGAAGCAGGGACTCAGGGCTTGCTGAAAGCAAGGAAGGCAGGGAAGGGAGGGACAGAGCAGGGAGGGCAACCCCCTCAGACCTCTAGCCCAGAGCCAGAGCTCCCTGCAGTCACTGCCATCTGCAGGCCCCCCAGCAGCAAAATCCTGTCAACCCCCAGCCCATAATCAAGGTCTCTGGCAACTTGCTACCCACTGTTGGTGGGACTTCTTCCCTGCCGTGTTGATAGCAAAAGAAGGAAGTAAGATGCTGGACACCAGAATTCAAGAGCCCTGACTTCTAATTCCGGTTCTTCTACCAGTCATATCAACACACATTTACTGGGGGCTTCCTGTGCGCCGGTCTCTGTGTGCCAGACCCCATGGGGGGTGAGGACAGAAAGGATAAGCCAGGATCCCTCCTCCAGGGATCCACAGTCTAATGAGGCTTGAGAAAGGTGGAGGACAGGAAGAAATGGTGTAGTCTGCATTAAGTGCTGTGAGATTATTACCAGGAGGTGTCATTTACTTTCAACTGGAAGAGTCTGGGAGGGACCTGCAAGGGGAGATTCCAGAGCAGGTCTCTGAAGGTCGAAATGGGACGGGGCAGAAGCACGGCAGGCAGAAGGGGGACAACAATGAGCAAAGGCATCGAGATTGCAGAATGAAGATCAGGTCTGGGGACCCAACAGTTTAGTGCCACTGGAGCGATAAGCTAGAGCCCTTAGTAGACGACAGTGGAGTATGGATTTTATTGTGTGTGCAGAGAAACAGTGGTGGCAGCTGAAACATACTGTCCACAAATACAGAAATCATATTTGTTTTTGCATAGATCCTAGCAGAGAGTCAGTATCTAGTAAAGGTCTGTTGAATGAATGAAATGTGCATAATAGTTTGGAGAAACTGAGGCAAAAATTAGGTGTTTTGATTACTTATGGCTTCATGAGAGCCATCCCAACCCCCAGTGACTTAAGTCAATGATAGTATTTATTTTGGCCATGTCCCTGTCATTTGGGCAAGTTCAGCCAGGACCATTTGTGTCTATGCCACTCATCTCAGTACTGAAAAGTTCATTCACTCCCGTCTGGTGGTTGATGCTGGCTGTCAGCTTGGACTGGGGCCAGAACACCAACAAGCCTTTTCTTGCAGCTGCCCTAGCTTCCTCCTAGCATGGTGGCTGGGTTGAAGGGCAAATGTCCCAAGAGAGGTCCAGGCAACAGCTGTGCCACCTTTAATAGCATAGCCTCAAAAGTCACAGAAAATAATGTCTGCCATAATCATGGCCCATCAGATTCAAAGAGAGGAACAAAGACCTTCACTTCTCAATGGAGGAGTGTCACTGACTTAAGATTAAGACAAGTGTGATGGTATCTACTGGCACAATAGATATCTATTGGCATCTTGGAAAAATATAATCTGCCCCAGCAAGATGTGCAGTAGTCCAGGAGAGGGATGTCAAAGACTTGAACCAGGTCAAAAAAAAAAAAAAAAAAAAAAAGACTCGAACGAGGTCAGAGGTGATGGAAAGGGGCCTGTTTGTTGTGTAACTTTAGGAGGATCACTAAATCTCACTTTCCTTACCTGTAAAATGAGGAGACCAAACAAGCGGATCTCTGAGATCCCTTTCAGCCCCAATAGTGAATGATTCCCTTAATTCTACACAACCACATTCCCCACCCATTCATTTTCCCTCAGTACCCATCTCCACCTCCTTCTCCAGCTCCTGCCTCTGCCCTCTGGTCCAGGTGACCTTGAGGATGATGATGACTCCACAGATAGCACCCTGGTCCATCCTACATATTTATTTCAGACCAAAAATAAGTGGAGTGGGCGACCCAGAAGTGTAGGTGAGAACACCCTCAGACCCATCAGTCTCCCACTGCAGCCTGCTGTGTGCTCATCACCGTAGGGTCTCCTGAAAGCAAACAGACATATGGCACAGACTCCACCTGCAAGGGGTTCATAATTTAACTGGGGAGAACTAATGAGCATGAATGTCATGAAAACAATCTGGGGTGCCCCTGTGCTGGTGATAATAGGTTGGGGGAGTTCAGAGGAGGGAGGGCTCTGAGTGGGTTAGGGCAGCCAGGAGGGCTTCCTGGGAAGGCTGGGTCCTCCTGGACAGGCAGGGCTTTCTTGGACACAGAAGGAGGGAGTGAACATTTTCATTAAGCAAAGTCCCAACAAGAGTCAGATGTGGAGTCCTCCCACTGATCTATTGACCCCAAACCACAAACAAGGGAGGTCAGTTTAAATTTCCTCTGCCTGAGAACTTAACAGCCATCTGTCCATATGGATGATTTAAGGATGAAGCTCAGCCTCCTCAGACACAAGCAGGGGCTTCAGCGAGGCTCCAGAACTTAGCGAATAGTAGAAGTTCCAGAATTATGATATAAGAGGCACTGATGGGGAGAGAGAACCTGATTGTAAAGGGAGGACCAGAGCACTTGTCTAGAGGCTGAATTTGCATATGTTCCTTAGAATAAGTATTTACTAAGCACCTACTACATACCTGACACTGGTCTAGGATATAGTTGTTGCTGCTGCTGTTGTTGTTTTTTTAAAATAATGCCCTCAGGGTTTGCAGAACAAGTGCACTGTTTGACATAGACTGGGGGGTTATTTTTGGGTGTTCTGAAGGACTAAAAAAATATTAAGGAGCAAATCACGCTTTGATGCCACCCTGCCAGGGAAGCTGGCCTGGCAGGAGATCCCAAGCTCTCTTGGCTGCTCAGGTCCAGCAGGGCCAGAGCGCTGTCTCTGTCCAAGGTGCTGAAAGCCTTCCATGCCTGGCTCGGCAAGAAACCAGGGAGGGCAGCTCAGGTGAGGAAGAGAGGGGCCATCCTCCCAGCACAGTGAATTATACAGTCACCCCCAAATATGAAAATGCATCTGTAACTGGACAGTAGCTCCAGAAGGCAGCATATGGTGAAGCAAGAGCTGACTTTGCCAATTGGTGCTACGAAGCCTCAGGTCTCACTTCCATATGCCCAGAAAGTGCCTTCCTCCCTCACTCCCACCCAAGTCATCAAGGAAAAGATATGAATCCTCCCCTGAACTTTATATTTGAAATTCCTTGGCTTTTCCTTGAGGGTTTGTGTTGCTTTATGAAATATTAGAGCCAGAAGGGAACACTTTCATATTTTAGATGAGAAAACAGATTCAGAGCAGTGCAGATCCTTCCTCAAGTTTGTGCCAGAGGTTGGAAACAGAGCTGTACAAGAGGCAGCTCTCCTCATTCTTAGTTAAGTGATTTCCCACCCCACACACCAGACCAGACCAGGGATTATATACCACATATAACAAGAGCTGAAAGAAATCAGGAATTAGGGGCGCCTGGGTGGCTCAGTCTGTTAAGTATCTGCCTTCAGCTTAGGTCATGATCTCAGGGTCCTGGGATCGAGCCCCATGTTGGGCTCCCTGCTCAGAGCCTGCTTCTCCCTCTTGCTCTGCCTCTCCCCTCTGCTTGTTCTCTCTCAAAGAAAGAAAGAAAGAAAGAAAGAAAGAAAGAAAGAAAGAAATCAGGATTTCAAGGTGTGTGTGAGAGTGAGAGAAGATACAAGACCCAGAGAATTCTAGACACAGAGGTGGCTATGTCAGCTCTCCAGAACTATTCCCTGTTCATTCTGCTAAACTCATCAGGCAGAATTCAGAGCCTCCCCCAGTTTGGGAGGGAGAATGAGCATGGGAACGCTAACCCCAAACTAGCTCCACATCCTAAAGGGTAGCTATCCCATCCCATGAATCATCAACCAACATGAAGGACCAGAAAAGAGAACTCAGGTCCAACCAGGTCTTCCACTCCATCATCTTCCCAATCTACTCAAGAATAATTATCCATCACTCTTGATGGGCCCCATGCTGTAAGAGAGCCTCAGAGAAATACAGGACATACAATCCAGCCTCTGGACCTTGAAAAGTTTGCACTTAGTTGGGAAGAAAAAATGCTCAAATGTGAATAGATAATATATTGCAGGGGCTAAATAAAATGAAAGGCAGCCAACAAGAGATGTCACATGGTCCTAGATCCCAAGTGGCAAGAAGTGGTGCAAACCACAAATGCTTTGACTTCAGAGTAGGAAAAGATTGTTTTAAGGCTGGAAAGGGAAGGGAAGGCTTTACAACGCAGGGTTTAAGGAAAATTTGGCTGAGTGGTCAGGACACTTCATCTCTGTCCCTCCGGATAATAGCAGTCCAGAGTGGGGCCTTCTTGTACAAAAATAGAGCTGGTGAAGGTGTGAAGGTGATAGCAGAAGCCGATTATGTGCAGGGGCTCAGAACGTCCAAGAAGAGAGGATTCAGTTTTTCTCCCCTAAAAAAGAAAGAGCTCAGGCGCTCCCTCTTCTGGATGCGCGAGGCAGAACAGCATCTAAATCTGGCTCCTCCAGGCACTGAGGTTGGCCAGTTCCTACAGCAGCCTCGGCTGGAATTTAGGAAACCAGAGACCAGAATGGGAACCCCAAGAAAGGCCTGCATCATCATCAACAGCAAATATACCAGGATTTGCTGGTCACTGGGAGTCAAAGGGCTTATAATCCAATTGGGAAGGCAGGAAGACAACACAATGACTAAAGGTCTGTCGGGATTTGGGATCAGGGTCTCTGTATTTCACAAATCAATCTATAGGATCTATAGGCTTCTCCTCTCACCCTGGGTTGGAGAGAGGGTCTGGTCCCTCCCCAGGGCACCTGAGAGGCAGGTGGAAGAGGTCCTGCCCAGCCAGTCCTCATGATGGTTGCTAGGCTGGGCACACTTGATGCTCAAAGCCCCAGTTCCCAAGAGACCCAGCACCACAGCAACCACACCAGGAAACTGGGTCAGGCTGAAGGACTGGAAGAAAGAAGAGGGGAGGCAGGAGGGGGCAAGGGGGCAGGCCTGTCAGACTGATCCCTGACAACTATGGCCTTCTATGAGGAGCCCCCATGGCCTGAGTCAGGGGCCCCCATGATCATCATTTGGGAGACCTCAGCTTGACCCTAAAAACTCCCCATTTTCACTCTGGATCCCAGGAACAAAGGGCAATTTCAAGTCCCCGTGGATGAGAAAACATTCATATCCATCCTGATGTTCTTAGTCCAAATTAGCTTTGAAGGGACAGGAACCGGAAGAGGAGGCAGGTCAAGGAGGGAGCTCCAGGAAACGCTGCCCAAGGGCACATGCATATGCACATGTACACATACGTATTCACTCATATCTACACACACTCACACACATCCACACACACGTGCTCCTACTTATAAACACAGACACGCACACGCACACAGGCATGGGCACAAAATCTGCTCAGGGCTGTGGCTCAGCAGAAAGAGTCTAAACCTCCAGGAGAATCAAGGCCTGGAGATACCCAGGTCTCTCTCGGGAAGTTAGTGCGAACTCCCCAGGAGCCCCCAAAGGCTGACGGTCACTGGTCACTCAGGGCAAGGTCTCAGGATTCTCAGAGGTCTCTCTGCCCCCTGACTTTCCTACCAGTCTGAAAGCCAGGGGACACAAGAGTAGCCACAGCAGGGTCAACATGCCCTAGGGAGCCCCCCTGTGGGACAGGGGCGGCAGCTACAAGCTCTAGAGTGAGGCCCCTACTCTCCTTCCCACAACTCCCCAGCAGCTGCTGCCACTACCTCCTCCCTCAGGAGCCACGCCACCTGATCTCACGCCTCTGGCTGTGCTGCACATGGCTCCCAGTGCCTTCGAGTCACCCTACCTGGTATGGACTGTGCAGAAGCAGGGGGGTTTCCCCAGAGAACATACCCTGTTCTCCTGGAGTGGGCTGGTCCCAGAATCATCATCAGCACCTTCAGGCTTATGCAAATGAACCACTTCAGGGTCCCAGAGGATTAATGTGGACCCCCAGCCCAGCTGGGCCCAGAGGCACGTGCCACTGGGCCCTTGCTCTTTCTGGGTATCATTGTCTAGGGACGCCTGAGCCCGGCCTTTGCTCCAACTTCTTCTCTTTAGCTCTCTGCTGCCCTCATGTGGCTTTCTCAAGAAGGGTTGGGGCTGCATGATGGCTCCCCGGTGCCAGCTCAGGAGCCCCTTTTAGAAAGGCAACATCTCCCACTGCCTGAGTCCTAAATACCCCAGACCCTGCACAAAGCCTTTCCCAAAATATCCAGCTCCACCTTGCAATCGGGAAGCTGAGCAAACCTCTCTGCTCCCAACCCAACCTTCCAGCACAGCATGAGTTACATCAGACGAAGGCTCCTAAACTAAAGAAGGGCTGCTCCCCTCCCTCCGCTGGCTTCCCCCCCTTCCCTTGCCTCCTTTCCCCTCAGCTCCCCACCCAGGCCTTGCCAGCAGGCAGGAAGGAAGCTGCTCATAGTGGGGAGGGTGGGGCACTTCCAGCTCACACTGAACAACTCCGGGTTGGGCTATAAAGAGTCAGGGCCTTCCGCTCCCGTCACCCGCCACCCGTCACCCTCCACAGCCCCCACAGCCCCACACACCCCCTTCAAGGCCAGAGCCTTCCCTCCCCCAAGATCAGGGCGTCCCACCTCAAGCCCTGCCCAGGGCTCTGCTCTGCAGGGAAGGCAGGAACAAGATCTGCCTCCTAGAGGAGGAGCCATGGGCCTGGCTACTTACCCGCAGAAGGGCCTGTCACCTGCACTGACCAGGGTAGGTGGGGATGGGGTCTGGACCAGCCTTCCCAACGGCAGAGAACACAGCCACTGCCAGAGACCCAGGAGCTGGGCTCCCAAACAGATTCTCTCCAAAGAACTTCCAGCTTGAAATCCCACAATTCAAAACTAAAATTGCTTTCCTCTCAGTGGAACTTCAAGTCTGCGGGTCTTGAAAATTTTGTCTTTTCAGAAATGACTGTTCAAAGTGAGGTCGCTAATAAGAGCAGTGGGCCACTGAACCGCATAAACCTAAACGCCCTAGTAGGGATGACTGACAAAGAGCAAAGTGGAGAGAGACAAGCCTGGGCAGGGCCTTGCCGAGGAAAGAGAAAGGCCCCATCTCCCCACCTGAAAGATTCGGGAAGGCCAGAGTCCCTCAGTGGAAGTTAGGACACCCGGGCCAATGCTGGCCACAGCCCCAGGAAAAGTAGGAGAAGAAAAGCTTCCGGTGGTGAAAGCCAAGCCTTTCTCTGTCTCTCCTTTGACTCTTTCTCCTCTTCCTAAACCCTCTGCCATGCCTCCCTCAACATCCATAGAGCCACCAGTGCCACTGTGTTGAACTGTCCCCAGTCTCCTTGTGGCCAGAAAATGTCCCATCTTGGACACCTCACCCTTCACCAGACTGACCCTCTAGTTCTGCTCACCCAAAGCTGTGCAGCCTCTCAGCTGACTCCTTTCTCAGGGGCCCCTCTCCACTGCCTCCAGAACACAGCTTCCAGCCCTAGGTGGCTGCCCACATTTGAGCGAAACAAGTTCACGAAGCACGTACCTGGTGCCGCGCACTCAGGCCCAGCAGGGTCCCGAATGAGAGGAAGCTGGTCTGCATCTCCCAGAGCACACACACTCACTTGGGACATAAATCAAAGGCACAGACAAGCTGCCCAAGAACCAGCCCTGAGAGGAACCCGAGCAAGTGATATTGCCAGGGCCTGGTGGCCCGGGGACAAAGCACGGCCCGGAGAGCCAGAGCAGGTCTCACAGAGGAAACACACTGGAGCTGTGTGTTGGTCAGGTCCTCCAGGAAGCACACCAAGAAGGAGCTGGAAGCATAAGAGACTGATTGGGGGTAGTGTCTGTGAAAGACAATGGGGGGGCAGGGGAAGGCTCCAGAACAGGAGGCAGGTCTGTTAGCTATGGAAAGAAAGAAGGAAGAAGAATCAGACCACAGCAAGCTCTGAGAAGCTCTCTGCCAGGCCAACAGGGGCTCCGCATCAAGACTGGCCACAGAGGAGTGCAAGCTGGGCAGAAATGGCGAGCCCACGGACCTCCCACAGCTCAGACTCTAAAGCTTCCAGGGAAGCACATGGCCTTGAACCCTGGGCAAATTCCAAAGGCAGGCAGTTCCTGCAGCAGGTTCTCTCTGGAAGGGAGACCTGGGCAGGTTACCTCCAGAGATGCCAGGGCTGAGCCATGAGGAAGGGGAAGAAAGATTCTCTTAGTCAGAGGGCAAAGGGTGAGGTCAAGAGACAGCACAGGTAAGGGCCTGAAAACTGTCTGGGGATCCATGAGGAAGCCCGTTTGTCCAGAACAGAAGGTGGTGCGAGGGCTGGGCCAGGGTGGTGCTGGGCCTTGGCCTTGGGTCAAAGGTTTCAGGGAGGGCCGGGGCAAGAGGTAAGCTCTGCTTTTGAGATGATTCTGGAGCCCTGGGAAGCGCAGAAGGGAGGGGAGGCTCCAAGGTCAGGAGACCACAGGGAGTGGCTTCAGTAAATGGTGCCGGCAAGTGCTCCCGAGGACTCAGCATCTGATGCTTGTTGTCACCTTCTCCCCGAGGAGTCCAGCCACTGCTCCACAACCTGGAGTGTAGGGAAAGGACTCCTTCCTGGTCATGTGCATTTTAGGTAGTGGCTGAATGGGAACCGGAAACGGGGTCTGGTGAAAATGTCTGAAAGGGGCCTGGATCCACTTCCTGCCTTGCTGGGAAAGGGGGGTGAGTGAGAGGGGGCCCTAGGGGCAGGTCTGGACTGAGCATAGGCCTTGCGCTTCTGCCTCCCACCTGCCTCTTTGTGAGAGAGGGGCAGCAAACCTCTCCAGGTGTCCAGGAGCCCAGGCCTCTTTATGTTTCCAAGGTCCCCTCGCCTTCCTCCCTCCAAACTGGCAGACCCTACCTTCTTGGTATGACCCCAGAGCTCGCAGCACAGCCTGTTCCTTCCGGCTAATCCGCCTGCCCGGCCCCCACCCAGGCGCACCCCAATCTTATCCTCCACTGCTTTTCAAAGGAGTCCAGCCAACACAAATCTACGTGTTTGTTTGTCTGCCTGTCTGCCTCTCCCAGTCTCTGCCTATTCCAGTCTCTCAACTTCCGTTGCTTTCCCACAGTTTCTCTTAGTCTCTGTGGCCTCAAATCCATGAGGCTCAGACCCCTGCAGACCCAAATGCCCCAGCTCATGGCCTTTCTCCAGACCCCTGATGGCTGAGAACTACAAACCCCAGTTTGCACGACTGCCCGAGGTGGATGAAGAGTGCTGGTGTGCACCATCTGCACTCTGGGAATTGTAGTTTCCTATCCCCGTGCTCTTGCTAGGGCTCCAAGATCTTCCCCGTGGGCAGTCCCTGCTCAGCACTAACTGCTGGGTCTATCTGCTGACCTACCACCCCCAGGGAAGCATGCGTCACTGGATGACAGGGTGGGGGTGGAGGCCCTGGATGGCAGCTTCCTGCTCTTTTGTGTCCCCCACTTGAGTCATGGGGGGCGGGGGTTCCAGGAAATTGGGGTTGGGAGGGGAAGGGATACCCTAATGCCACACTCAAGGACAAAGGGTCACTGCATCCTTGCTGAACTATATTCCCAAAAGCTCCAAAGCACTCAAAGGTGGGGGTCCAAGAGCACGTAGCTGTAGAGAGGGTGAGGAAGGGGAGCACCTGCAGTGACCCCAGAGGTCCCTGTGGTCACTAAGAGTCTGGGAACCATCCCCTGCTGCTGACACAGTGCTCACCTCCCACCCAATCTCTCAGAGCAAGGCCAACAAGGACAAGGTGGAAGTCCTCCACTCCGGCCAGACAACACACAAGGACCTCTCTGACCCTCTGATTGTCCACCCTGCCAACTCCACCCCTACCCCCTATCCCCACCCCCCCCCACACACACCCCTGCTCCTGCACTCCAGCCCCAGGGCTCCAAGAACACCTGGCTTCCCACTTATCAGTCCTAGTCCTCTAAGCGGAACCCAGGCGTCCGGCCCCCCACCCTCTGGGCGGGCATGGAGCCGAGGCTTTAGAGCCTCCCAGCCTGCCTTGTTCCTGTCCCATTGTGTGTGGGGCAGGGGCGGGGCAAGGGCCAGCACCGGAGAGCCCCCTCCCACTGCCCCCTCCCCTTCCTAAGGAAAAGGCCTGGGCTCTGCTCGGAGGGCCAGAGCTGAGGCAAGGCTGAACATGGGCAACTTGAAGAGTGTGGGCCAGGAACCCGGGCCCCCCTGCGGCCTGGGGCTGGGCCTGGGCCTGGGGCTGTGCGGCAAGCAGGGCCCTGCCTCCCCGACCTCCTCTGAGCCCAGCAGGGCACCGGCACCCGCGCCCCCACCAGCACTGGACCGCAGGTAAGGGCCCTGGTGGCTAGAAGCAGGGGGTGGGAGGGAGGGTGGCAAGCCCAGGAGCCCTGGCTGGCAAGGGCGGGAGCCTGTAGCCCAGCCAGGAGGGCCAGGTCGCCCACACAAAAGGGCTATCAGTATGGACAGAACAGGACAATCAGGGAGGCTCAGATAAGAGATCAGGATCAGGGCCAGCAGGCAGCAGGTGAAAGCGGGAGGTAAGGGTGCCAGTTGACCAGGTTTGAATGCTGCTCTGATGCCAAGAGCTGTTTGACTTTGAGCAAGTCACTTAACCTCTCTGAGCCTTCATGTATATAAAATATGGACATAGCAGTGATTGCTCCAGGGGATTGTTGTAAGTTTCTAGCTCGTGCAAGCCTTCAACAAACACTGATGCTTATTTAACAGAAAAAAAGGGGCTGGGGAGGATAGTTACAGGAGAGTGAGAAGATCCGCTCACAGAAAGAGGAGAGAGTTCGCCCAGGACAGTCAGGCCCTTGGGGTGGGAGGCTGAAAAGACTGAGCAAACAGGCCTTTTCCCTCGACTCCTGGCCTCACCTCCTAGTGTTCATCAACCCCCAAACTAACCTGCCATCCTCAGCCCCCAGAAGAGAGAAAGGGCAGCTGGAGGCCAGGTAGGGTGTCAGGCCAGGCAGGGTGGCGGGGGGCCTGGAGGCAGCTCCGTGGGGAAGGCTCCGCACAGGCGCACCACCGAGGTCCGAGTCCCTCCCTTCCTCCCCGCCGCAGGCCTCAGCCTCTGGGAGGAAGTGATAAGGCCTCTGAGGCTTCCCTTCACACGATGGTTACTGTCAGGAGGGGTGTGAGTGGGGAGGGAAATCTGAGCTGAGGAATCCCTGCAGGGGCTTCCCTCAGCTCAGCCAAGGGCTCCATCCCCCTCAAGGTAGGGTTCATCACAGCTCCAGGGAGTTGGACACCCCGCGTCCAGAAAAGGCGAGGTGGGCCCTGAACAGGGATGAGGACCCAGCCTTGGGTCAGGGGCTCAGGAGCTCAGCACTGCTGCCCTGGGCAGCCCAGGCTCTGGCAATACAAGAGAGGGGCGGGCCTGGGATTTTAAAGAGACCAGTTCTGCCCACAGGGCCTCTGGCAAGATTCCGAACTTTTCTGAGCCTCGGGTCCCTCGTCTGTAAATGAGGTGGCCGATACTGTCTACCTCCTAACTGCGTTGTGAGGGCTCATAGAGGAGACGTAAGGAAGCATGAGGCAGGCGAGCAATAAATCACAGGGCTTATTCATGTCGCCAGAGGGGTCTCTGGGGGCACATCCAGAAGGAAATACACTCCTCCCCATGACCCCTCTCCTGGGTCTCAGCAGCCCCCCGCTCACCCGGCCCCCGGACGGGCCCAAGTTCCCTCGCGTGAAGAACTGGGAGGTGGGGAGCATCACCTACGACACCCTGAGTGCCCAGTCACAGCAGGTAAGGCGGGGAGCCCTCCCCATCCCACATCAGGGTCAGCGTGGCTGAACTCAAAGAGACACCAGGAAGAGCCAGAGGAGCTAAGGGACACACAGGGGACTTTGGTGACTCCTAGCCTCCAGCCCTTGCCCCAAGTCCTGCCACAGCCCAGCCCAACTCACCCCGATTTCCAGTCCCAGCCCCAGCCCTGCACCCACACCTGCCCAGACCCACCTTCCCTCTGGTCCCACACCCTGCCTCTGCACCTGACCTAGTCCTGACCTCCATGCTCCCTGCTCTTTCTGCCTCTGCTCTCCACCCCAACCTAGGATGGGCCCTGCACCCCCAGACGCTGCCTGGGCTCTCTGGTATTTCCACGGAAACTGCAGAGCCGGCCGTCTCAGGACCCTCCACCCCCTGAGCAGCTGCTGAGCCAGGCCAGGGACTTCATCAACCAGTACTATAGCTCTATCAAGAGGTGAGACCGTGCCTTGAGACTCACAGCCCACCCGTGTCCTTTGACCTGGGGCCCTGGTCCTGCTGAGCCCTCAAAAGGATGATCACCTTCCCTAGGACCCACTCCCATCATCCCCCACCCTGACGCCAGCACCCACCAGCCTCCCCCCAACACCCACACAAAGCCTGGGGAACCTCTCCTCCCGACGTGACTTTCTTCTGCTCCCCTCTCCACCACAGGAGCGGCTCCCAGGCCCACGAGCAGAGGCTTCAGGAGATGGAAGCTGAGATAGCGGCCAAGGGCACCTACCAGCTTCGGGAGAGCGAGCTGGTGTTCGGAGCCAAGCAGGCCTGGCGAAATGCTCCCCGCTGCGTAGGCCGGATCCAATGGGGGAAGCTGCAGGTGTGGCTGGCCAGCAAGCACCCAGAATCGGGACTGAGGGACAAAAAAGAGGAAAGGAGCAGTGAGGGCAGCTCCTGATGCTTCCCTGGGGGGTCCCAAGCAGTGGGGAGATCCTTGCCCATTCCCTTAGAGATTGGTACCCTTGGGGAGCCCACAGGCTGGTAGTGAACACCTGGTTGTTAAGCCCCATAGCAATTGCTTGGCTGGCTGTGGAGAGAAACACCAGAAACACCCAAACATACTGAGTCAGTGAGGACAGCTGGGCAGTGATCCCAGGGAGTACTGTCTGAGCAACAGAAGCATTCTGGAAACGGTCCCTTGCTGCTTCTTCCCTGTGGGCCTCACTTGTCCAGCCCAGTCCTCCAGCACCTTGGCCTCACACCCTCCCTCACACTCCCACCCCTGGAATGGCCTAAGAGAAGCAAGCTGACCCACAGGGGAACTTAATCCATGACCTTGGCCTCTTTAGCTGTAACTGGCCACCAAAGAATTTGGAATAAAGCCACATGCTCAGTAAATCCCAAAGGAGTCACCAATAAAAGAACGATCCTATCTGACACTTGCATCCCCTTGAAGTTGTTCAAAGATCTAGCTCAACTTTGAACCCATCAGAGCTTCCATATTGAATCCCACTCACTGCTACATCCCTACCTTGGCCCCAGACCAGCCACTGCCACCCCCCGCTTCTGTCACTAACCCAAGCAGGTAAGGGACCTCCCAGCTCCCTGCTGATGGCCCCACTCAGCTAGTCAAGGTGGCTTCTCCCAGCATCAGAATGTCAGGACGGGCAGACTCCCCGGAGAGCCACCAAGTGCAGCCAGCTGCCTTCCCGCCATCAGTGTGCTCAGGGAGAGTCTGCTAACTGGCCCGGGGTCACTTGCCTTTGCTTGAGCACTGTGGGTAACGGGGAACCCACCACCCACACCCTTAGGTGGCCTCCCCGTCACTTGGTGCCTTTCCCCAATCATCAGTGTGGCAGTGACTGGGTCCCTCCTCTGTATCAGGTACTGAGTCAGCTTCTGCAGGGGTAGGGAGTTGTCCCAGCAAGGAGATAAGGAGCAGACCAGGCTACGTTGGGTGTGTGGGGTGCAGGGCAGGAAGGGGGGGTTCAGTGTGGGTGCAGATGGTCAGGGAGGCTCCCCAGAGAGGAAAGAACCGTGACGAGTGACCCCCGCAACCTTTAGAGGCTGCAGACGAGGTGGCTACTTACCTTCTCCTAGAGCTGAGACTCAGGAGCCCTGTCCCCCCTCCCCCCGCCCCCCGCCTTGGCTAGCTCAGGTGTTCGATGCCCGGGATTGCAGCTCTGCCCAGGAGATGTTCACCTACATCTGCAACCACATCAAGTATGCCACCAACCGGGGCAACCTCCGGTGAGTGCCCCTACACCGCGCCAGATGGCACCCCTCCCCGCGGTGGCAGTGAAGGCAGGGCTCTGACAGCTGTCGTCCCCATGTGTCAGCTCGGCCATCACAGTGTTCCCCCAGCGTGCCCCAGGCCGCGGAGACTTCCGAATCTGGAACAGCCAACTGGTGCGCTACGCGGGCTACAGGCAGCAGGACGGCTCGGTGCGGGGGGACCCAGCCAACGTGGAGATCACAGAGGTGTGCCCAGAGAGTCGGAGCGGGTGGAGGCCAGCCCATGAGGGCTCTGGGAGGAGGCGTGGGAGTCCAGTCAAAGAGTGACCAGTGGAACAGGGAAGGGGGACTCTGAGATAAAGGAGGGAGCTGCCAATGAAGGGGGTCCCTGAGGAGGGCAGGAGGTTGGGCCCCTCAGAGCTACCTCTGGCCCTGCCCCCCACAGCTCTGCATTCAGCACGGCTGGACCCCAGGAAACGGCCGCTTTGACGTGCTACCCCTACTGCTCCAGGCCCCAGATGAGCCCCCAGAACTCTTTGTTCTGCCCCCTGAGCTGGTCCTCGAGGTGCCCCTGGAGCACCCCACGTGAGCATGAGAGGGAATGGGGCAGGCGGAGGAGGGGCTGCCCGGGGGTGGCCTGGCAGGCCAGGCTCCACAGGCAGCCTGATCCCCTGCCCGGACACCCCCAGGCTGGAGTGGTTTGCGGCCTTGGGCCTGCGCTGGTATGCCCTCCCAGCGGTGAGCAACATGCTGCTGGAAATTGGGGGACTGGAGTTCCCTGCGGCCCCTTTCAGCGGCTGGTACATGAGCACTGAGATTGGCACGCGGAACCTGTGTGACCCTCACCGATATAATATCCTGGAGGTGAGGACCCATACGTAGGGAAGAGGACGTATCCCCTTTGGAGCCATTGCCTCGCAAATAGGTCCCCACGCTGTCAGCAAGTGGGAGCACCTGAGTGAGGTCCAGGCTGCCTCCTACACTAGAATTTTGGAGGGTTCTGGGACTGTGAATTTGGGGCAAAGGAATATACATGCATGGATACAAATATGCAGTTATTTTTCTGGGATCTATAGCTCTATAGCTTTCCTCAGATTCTCAAGGCAGATCTTGCAAAAACAATGTCATCTTAGAAAGGAGAAGTTAAAATCCAGGGCAGAGAAGTAACTGGTCCAGGGTCCCTCTCTGCTCAGGGGTGCCTTGCAGGCAAGAACCTGAACCCGCCCCAAACTAAGCAGTCTGGCCTCTCGATGGCCACCTACCCACCCTCACTCCTTCTACTCATGAGTTCCAAAGATGCTCTCCGTCCACTCCCCCAAACCTTGTCCCTACCAATGCCATGCACCCCCGCTCCCAGGATGTGGCGGTCTGCATGGACTTGGATACCCGGACAACCTCATCCCTGTGGAAAGACAGGGCCGCGGTGGAGATCAACTTGGCCGTGCTGCACAGTTACCAGGTACACTGGCCCAGACCGCCAGGAGGGAAGGGGCTGGGGCTGGAAGACAGGGAGGCACTTAGAGACAGGGGCAGGAGTTGGAAACAGCTGGAAGAACTACCATGGTCCATGGGGCACACTGGGCCCATGCTGCTGGGGACACAGCACCTACTACTCCAGGCGCCACAATATGGGGGTAGAGTGTGCTCGGAGCCCTGCTGATCAGGGCATGCTCGGTAATGCAGGCCCCCGGGGCAGACCGCATACATATTGTGATTTGTGGGACCCCCTGGATTCTGGAAACTCCAACTCCAGGACTGGAGGCCTGCTGAGCATTGTCGTTTGAGGAAACTAGTGCCTGCTGAGAACCTGGCCAGAGTTTAGGATGTTTTGGTTCAGGGGCAGGACAGAGCGACGTGGGAGACGGGAGCTGCTGGTGCCAAGCTTTGGGCTCGCGATGCATGCTGCAGCCAGGGGTGACAGCATGGTGGGGGAACAGCCTGGGTTAGATTTGGGGTGACCCAGGGCACAGCGGTGACTGGGGTCACAGGAGTGTGGGTCTGTAGGCTGAGTCTAAGCCCCTGCCTCCCCAACCCCAGCTGGCCAAAGTGACCATCGTGGACCACCATGCTGCCACTGCCTCCTTCATGAAGCACCTGGAGAACGAGCAGAAGGCTAGGGGGGGCTGCCCTGCCGACTGGGCCTGGATCGTGCCCCCCATCTCTGGCAGCCTCACCCCTGTCTTCCATCAGGAGATGGTCAACTATGTCCTGTCCCCGGCCTTCCGCTATCAGGTGCCCACCCCGCTGGCTCTCGCCCACTGTGGCCAGCTCTAACGAAGCAGCCCCCAGGGGCCTCCAAATGTTTGTTTTACTTATCTCCTCCTCCACTCCCCCCATCACTCCCCTGCAGCCAGACCCATGGAAGGGGAGTGCAACCAAGGGTGCCGGCATCACCAGGAAGAAGACCTTTAAGGAAGTGGCCAAGTAGGTGCCCTAGGAGCACTGCCCTTCCCCCACACCCAGCTGTAGCAGTGGGAAGGCCCCCACCCCCACACACCCACCACTCAGCGCCCCAAGACCTTGCTTGGACCATGCACCTGGGGAGGCTCTGGCTCCATGTCCTTGGGACCGCCCTCACCCTGCTCTCGCCTGCAGTGCGGTGAAGATCTCTGCCTCACTCATGGGCACTGTGATGGCAAAGCGAGTGAAGGCGACTATCCTGTATGGCTCCGAGACCGGCCGGGCCCAGAGCTACGCACAGCAGCTGGGGAGACTCTTCCGGAAGGCTTTCGACCCCCGGGTAGGGCTAAGCCCAGAGGAGTGGGGATCTGGGAAGGGGAAGGGGGCCCATCCATATATTTAGATGTGCCCCAGAGGACAGAAGAGGGTCACAAGTCAGAGCCCAGGAGAAAGCCCGGGATCCAAACGGATTCAGGGATCAAGTCTGCGCCTGAGTCAGGGTCTGAACTGTGCCCTGCCAGGGCGGGTCAGAGTAGAAGTGCCAGGACAGCAGGGGCCAAGTCCCTGGGACATCGGTCTTCTCGTCCACAGGTCCTGTGCATGGATGAGTACGATGTGGTGTCCCTTGAACATGAGACACTGGTGTTGGTGGTGACCAGCACATTTGGGAATGGTGATCCCCCAGAGAACGGAGAGGTAAGGCCTAGCAGGAAAGGGGCCACAGGAAACGAGGGGAGATTCAAAATGGGGAGGCTGGGCAGGAACCCCACCTCCATGATGGAGAGTGGAGATGCCTTGAGAGTCCCGCAGAGTGTGTGTGTGGACACTGCACTGGGACCCAAGAGCCTGCACAAACCAGACTCCAGCCCCACCTCCACACACACCTGCTTCAGTGTGTCACTGGGTCATTTCCATTGTCCCTGCAAGTGTTTAATATGTGGAAGGCATTTGGCTGGCCAACGAGGTCAGACTGCTCTCAAGCACTGACAAGTTAGAAAAAGTGCGATACTCCACTTACTGCTCAATTTCAGCTTTCTCTTTTCTTCTTTCCTTAACAAAAGAAAAGAGCACTGCTCGGATGGCAACAGAGATTAGGCAACTTCACTTTCTGCACAAATCTTTAAAGAAACAAACTAGAGCACCCCCACTGACCACTTTATCATCAGCCATTATCTTCCCAGCTTCGTCCCTGGCAGCCCCGCTACAGGCATTCCTCGTACTCTTGGCTGTTGCAGCTTCTAGGTGATAAAGGTCTCCTGAGCACTCGGCACCTCCCCAAGCAGCCCAGAGCAGAACGCTGAGGCAAGACTTCCCCCCGACCCCGTGCTGCCCACTTCAGCTGTCATTCTGATCTGCCTTGTAAAGAACAATAGATCACTGACTTTTTTAGTATAAAAGCAGTATTTACGCCCACATGACCCACTACCCTATAAAGACATAGAACATTTCCATCACCTAGGCAGTCCCCTTGTCAGTGCCCCCAGCCAGCCCCTTCCCAGTCCATCCCTTCTGTCAGCCAGGTTACTTTGGCCTGCTCTAGGATGTCACAGAAAGGCGAGCACACAGTAAGGACTCGGCCCACGTCTGAGGCTCATCTCACTGTGAGTGATTTGGTAACTTGCTCCTTTCTACTGCCGAGCAGCCCGAGGCGTTCACTGTGTGAACGCACCGTGTGTTTCTCTGTTCTCCTGCTGACGGACACTTGGGCCGTTTCCAGGGTTTAGCTATTATGAATAAAGCTGTTATGAACATTCTTGGGCAAGGCTTTTGTGGGCTTATGTTTTCATTTCTCTTGAATAAATACCTAGGAGTGGAATTGCTAGGTCATCGGACAGATGTATGTTTAACTTCAAAAAACACGAAAAAAAAACCAAAAAACTGCCAAACAGCCACAGGGACTGAACTGCACCTCTAACTTCTGTGCATTTCAGTGTATGTAAATTTCACCTCTTTTTCTTTTCTTTTTTTTTTTTTTAGTGGTGCAAACCTAGGAATACGGCCCACAGAAAACGGGGTGTATTCACCAAAGTCACTAATAAGAATGTTTACAGCAGCATTATTCATAACAGCCCCAGACTGGAAACAATTCCAATGACGGTCCACAGCAGAACGGATACATACATTGTGGTCTATTCAAATTCTAGGCAGCAATGATGGTGAATGGCTCACAACCACCCGACACAGATGAATCTGAACACTCAATGTAGAGGGAAAGGAGACAAACACAAGAGAATCCAACCGTAGGGTTCACTTTGTATTCAGTTCAGAAACAGGCAAAAAGAATCCATGGTGTTTCAATCAGGAGAGTGGTTGCCCCCCTGGGGTGGGAGGTGGTAACTGGGGGTCCAAAGCTGAATTCTAGGTTCTAGCAACATTTCCTGAGAGGAGGCTGACGACACAAGTATGTTCAGTTTGTGAAAATCTAGAAAGCTGTACATTTGTGATATGTGTGCTTCTCTGAACGTATTATGCTTCAACAAAAGGTTCAAAAAATAAAATTAAGGTAGCACACACTAATTATGGTGAATCTAGAGACACACCACCCAAACGCACCTACCACTAACGCGGGGGTGTTCCGGGCTTGCCACGTTTTAGGTTTTGCTGTGTGAAGGTGTCCCTGTAGCTCTTAGCTGTTTCCGTGGCAGCACCTGACACAGCTCAGCCTTCTAGAAGATGTTCGTGCCACCGACTAGCAATGGAGGCAATGCAGGGAGAGGGAGGGCTGTTTTCCACCTATCAAGTTGGCTGAAACATTAAGGACTGGCCACATGCTGTGTTGGCAGGAGTGAGCAAAGAGCGTGTCTCTTGCTGCGGGCTGGTCTGACCACCCACTTCATCCTGCCTTTAAATCCTGACTCAGCAGCTCCCCTTGCAAGGACTACCCTAACGAAACACTCAAAAGAGGAGGCGGGCATGTATATGTACAAGTGCTGGAGCACTGGTCACACACCGCCCAGATATCCTGAGTCAGACAGAGTCTCCTCCATGTGGTCCATGCAAATGTGGGCACACTGTGCAGCCATTCAAAAGGAGGTCAGTCTTGGTGTGTGGACCTGGAAGGAGGTCCATGATAGGTTACTGAGGAAAAAGCAGGTAAGTATGGTGTGGCCCCATTTTTACTTTTTGAAAAAACTATAAATACACATATATATGGAAGTTCAACCAAACAGATGTAGGAGTTTAAACACCTGCCCATAGGGTACATGCCTTGGGGGCAAGGACTGGAGGAAAGGTTAGGGTAGATTTTTGTCTTTTATTACTTTATGGTTCTGTAATGTTTTCAAAAAGCCAATACCAGTTTTAAAATTTTCAAAACAAATTAAAATCAGAATTTACAAATAATAAGGATCAGCTGACTGCAGTTTTAAACTTCTGTGTGGTTTGAAATAAAACAAAACCAACCATGATACCAACACTTCCCCTCCCCAGAGTTTTGCGGCGGCCCTGATGGAGATGTCCGGCCCCTACAACAGTTCCCCTCGGCCAGAACAGCACAAGTGAGTGGGGCTGGGAGCTTGGGGGGAGGTGGTAGGGAGGGCAGTGGGGCATTTGGAGACAATGAGGAAAGGAGGGCTGAAATGTTGTCCCTCCATGCCTCCAACAAGCTGGAGGATGGATGTAGGAGGCCTGGACACCCATCACAGCTCAGGAGCCCCTCCCTCCTTGCGACCCGGCCATTCGCAGCCCCCGGGGACTCTGAGGGCTGGTCAGTCCTCAGATCCCCTTCAGAAAGGGCAAGGGAGGCACACTGGGGCCTGAAGGCACAGAGATCCCTGGGTGACAAAGCCAAGCCCAAGGGCAAGGTCTTTCCTATCCCAGATGCAGAGAGCCTGGAGCTGTCCCTGAGCTATGTCTGGGCCTGCACCATGCTCCCAGTTCTCTGTGACAGCCCTGTCTTTGTCTTCTCTTGCCAGGAGTTACAAAATCCGCTTCAACAGCGTCTCCTGCTCAGACCCGCTGGTGTCCTCCTGGAGGCGGAAGAGAAAGGAGTCCAGTAACACAGACAGCGCAGGGGCCCTGGGCACCCTCAGGTGTGGGAGCTGCACTGAGGGGAGGCATGGGGGGGAGGGCAAGCTGCCTGGGCATACATGAGGCGGGGACGGGTGTGGGCTCCAGTGACGGCTCCCTGAACCCCAGGTTCTGTGTGTTCGGGCTGGGATCCCGGGCATACCCCCACTTCTGCGCCTTTGCTCGTGCGGTGGACACACGGCTGGAGGAGCTGGGTGGGGAGCGGCTGCTGCAGCTGGGCCAGGGAGATGAGCTGTGTGGCCAGGAGGAGGCCTTCCGTGGCTGGGCCCAGGCCGCCTTCCAGGTGAGCCCCTGGGCCTGTTCACACATGTGACCCGGGCTTCCCCTCCCACCCCAATTCTGGCTCACTCCCACCTGCACCCCTCCCCCTTGAGACATGCAATATTGAGGCTGGAGGCCTTGCTGCTGCCCTGATTGTTTGGTTCTCTGGTCCCATCCTGTTCCTTCTAAAATCCATCCTCATTTCGCCACTGGACAGCCAGCCCTCCTGGCTCAGTCCTCAGCAGTGGGTGATCCGACCCTAACAACATGGCAGGTGCCTGGCCCAGGCAGAGGAGAGCAGACAGGGCCACGGTAGGCAGACCTTCAGCCAGGCATAGATGGGGCCCCTGAGTGGGCGCCCAGAGAAAGAGCATGCAGGGCAGGCAGGGCGGAGGGAGAGGAGAAGGCCCAAGAGAAGGCTGGACAGAGGCAAGGGCTGAAACTGAGGCCAACACAGAACCCACAGGAAGTCAGAGGCCAGACAGGCTTGGGGTGGCGCCTGGACCGATGGTGTCCTGCCTGGCTCAGGGAAGTGCAAGAAGGGGTGCATCCCAGGGCTGTGACTTTCTCAGGCAGGGCTTCCCCCAGAGGCAGCTCGGCCTGGTCTGGGGATTATGCCTGGAGGTGAGCAGACTCCTGCCTGTCCTGACACTCCTGTTCACACATGTGACCCGGGCTTCCCCTCCCACCCCAATTCTGGCTCACTCCCACCTGCACCCCTCCCCCTTGAGACATGCAATGTTGTAGGGCAGTGCTGGCCCGCCCAGGGTTCCCAGGCTTGAGCTTAGCAAGTCTGGCCTGATGGAGCCAAGGGGGACATGCAAGCAGGGGGGCTGTGGGGTTGCCTGGCGGGTTTGTGGAGGGTTTGCTGGGGAGGAGAAAGTCAAGCTGAAAAAATAGATAGGCTCAGGTTGGGAGGAGAATGGGAACGGAAAACAAGAATCCAGATGCAAGGAAGCGACTGGAAGCTAGGAGCGGGACAGGAAAAGGGGCACAAGGTGAAGTTTTAGGGATGCTGCTTTAGAGACGCAGGGTCAACAAGAGGAACATTCAGCTAGAAGCAGGAAGACGCTGAACGAACGAGGGTGGTAGCAGTGGGGGTAGGAAGGAAGGGAGGGGGGCAAGGAAGGAAGGAAGAGATATAAGACCTTACACACACAAAAGAAAGATTAACAGGACTAGTGATATGCGAGTTGGGAGGAGAGGGAGCAACCAATCATGGGTGAGCCCTGGATTTCAAGCCTGGGCCAGGACCAGCAGTGTGCAGGACTCCTACCTGAGCAGAAACAAATAGGATATGCACCCTCCCAGGGGTCCTGCCCCGGGGCCCCTCCAGCCCCAGTGAGCAACGCAGGAAGGACAGAGCAGCCACAGCCACCCAAATGTGGTGTCCCACTCTGGGAGCACTGTAGGGTTTTACATAAAGCCTCTCATTTCATCCTCCCTGGAACCTAATGATGCGGAAAGATGGGTCAGTGAGGCACGTGGAATGTAAGCAGAGGAGTCGGAATCTGAACACAGCTCTGCGCACACTGACACATTCACTGAGTGCTGCTGTGTACCGGGCACCGTGTTCCCTGAGACAGTAACACTCACCAGACTGAGGAACTGGTGGGTGTGACACTGGTAAATACGTGCAAACGGAGAGCTAGTGCAGTGGCCAAGCCATGCCATGGGCCGAAGAACAGGCCCCGTCAGCCTAAGCCACCGGGGCCGCTGAGGCCACAGGCATGAGCCGCGGAAGGGCGCCTCCCACTCCCAGGCCCCCCCACTCTCACAGTCCCAGGAACGGAAGGAAGGTGGCCACTGGGGACCCCACAGCCCAGCTCAGCCTCCTGCCTCAGGCTCCCTGAGCTTCTCACTGTTCCGGCCCTCACCCCTTGCCCCTCAGGCCTCCTGTGAGACTTTCTGCGTGGGAGAGGATGCCAAGGCCGCCGCCCGGGATATATTCAGCCCCAAACGGAGCTGGAAGCGCCAAAGGTACCGGCTGAGTGCCCAGGCTGAGGGCCTCCAGCTGCTGCCAGGTGAGGCTCTGGCCTTCCCCTGACTCTGCTGGCCCTCTGGGCTCCCAGGGTCCCAGGACTCACTGTCAGGGGCCCGGCCAGGTTCCCGGCTCAGTCTCAGTCTCCCCCCAGGCCTGATCCACGTGCACAGGAGGAAAATGTTCCAGGCTACGGTCCTCTCAGTGGAAAACCTGCAAAGCAGCAAGTCCACGTGAGGAGGACCACTTCCCCCACACGCACACCTGCCCTGGCCCCTCCGCCCCTCTGTCCCAGCACGCTCCCTCCCACGCCCTCCTTGCCCCCTTCTAACTGCCCCAACTCCTCACCCCCAGCCGGGCCACGATCCTGGTGCGCCTAGACACTGGAGGCCAGGAGGCGCTGCAGTACCAGCCCGGCGACCACATAGGCATCTGCCCGCCCAACCGGCCCGGCCTTGTGGAGGCGCTGCTGAGCCGTGTGGAGGATCCGCCTCCACCAGGAGAGCCAGTGGCAGTGGAGCAGCTGGAGAAGGGCAGCCCTGGTGAGGTGGAGCGGTCTGGGGCACAAGGGACGTCCCCTGGCCTCAGGGTCCCCTTGAGCTGAGGAACTGGTAGAGGGCTGCCACCTCCCCTGACAGCCATAATGCCTGTGCTCAGAGCTGGCTGTGTTCCCTCCTGTTGGGCTGACCTTGTGGCTGGATGGTCCACAGAGCATGGCTCCTTTCTCAGTACCTAACTGCCTACCGCCAAAAGGCCGCCCCCTCCCTCTGGGCTCCCCCCAAAGTCTCCTCCTGACAGCCTCGCCTGCTCTGTAGGGGGCCTCGGGTCTACCTCCTGCCACACCAGTGCCTGGCGTTAAAATAAGAACCCGGACCAACCCAAACCAGCCAGAGGCCCCCAAACACACACACACACAGGCTACCCAGACAGGCCCACCACCACTGTTCAAGGGCAAGGTCTCCAATAAAACACAAGGTGTGGTCAGTCCCAGGATACCCCCCAAGCAATGACCACCTCAGACTCTGCAGTTCTGGCTGGCCCCTTCCTCAGACCTCCCCTGTACATCACCCCCAGGTGGCCCGCCCCCCAGCTGGGTTCGGGACCCCCGGCTGCCCCCATGCACACTGCGCCAGGCTCTCACCTTCTTCCTGGACATCACTTCCCCGCCCAGCCCTCAACTCCTTCGACTGCTCAGCACCCTGGCCGAAGAGTCCAGCGAACAGCAGGAGCTCGAGAGCCTCAGCCAGGTGCGGGCAGCCCCAATGGGCAGCAGGGGCTCGAGAGGCAGGAGGAGCCGGGTGGGGAAGGGAGTCCACCTGGCTAGCGCACCCTGGGGTTTAAGACCTAGCTCTGGAGTCATTAATTCATCTCGAATTCTCGGTGCTCAAGAAATGTTTGTTGGCCTGAACTAAGGAGGGCGAAACCCCAGGAGGCTCAGCTCAGGAGGAGTCAAGAAGGGAGGTCAGCAGGCAGGGTAGGGAGGTTCTGAGCCCATTGCGCCCTGCTCCCACCAGGACCCGCGGCGCTACGAGGAGTGGAAGTGGTTCCGCTGCCCCACGCTGCTGGAGGTGCTGGAGCAGTTCCCCTCCGTGGCACTACCTGCCCCCCTGCTCCTCACCCAGCTGCCCCTGCTCCAGCCCCGGTACTACTCGGTCAGCTCAGCACCCAGCGCCCACCCAGGAGAGATCCACCTCACGGTAGCCGTGCTGGCATACAGGACGCAGGGTGAGCTGATGGAGGGCCAGGGTCAGGGCCACACAGTGACCCTGGGACGGGCCCCTCATTGGCACCCTCTCCTCACCACCCCCCAGATGGACTGGGCCCCCTTCATTATGGAGTCTGCTCCACATGGCTAAGCCAACTGAAGGCCGGAGATCCTGTACCCTGCTTCATCAGGGGGTGAGTGAGTACTTCAGGGGATGGAGGTGGAAGGGGCACCGAGAAGAGAGTGTCTGCCCAAGCAGGGGTGGACAAAGTGCCACACGGATGGCCAGGGACAGATGGAGGAATCGGCAGGTGGCTGACACAAGGTGAGGGTGGGAGCTTTGGTTAGAGGCATGATGGGGAGCAGGGAGGACCCACTTAACACATATCTAGAATGGGGTATCTGGTTAAGCTACTTCGGAACTTTGACTAAGCTTTGGGTGTTTCGCTAATTAGGACTTAGGGTCCTGTCCCAAAGCTTTCCTTCCCAGAGACAGGGCTGGGATTCGACCAGCAGGCCCTGATGCTTTTAGGTAAACTATGTCCCTCGCTACATCTTTGGGGTCAGTCTGATATTGGGAGGCATGGCACTTGGGAACTGTACCCTGTTCAAGGCCAAGTCCCCACTTAGTCTGGGGAGAACTAGTTAGGTTACCATAGCATCACTGAGGACTCAAAGAAAGTAAAAGATCGCAGGATACCCTTTCCTTGTGCTGGGTTCAAAAGCCCTGCCTCATCCAGCAGCCGGGACCCAAAGCCTCGATTGGGGGTTGGGAGGGACTAAAAGGAGTTCCCAGGACATGCACCAGTTGGGTCCAGTAACCCAAACCCATCCAGGAGGCTAAATCACAAACTGTACCAATCTACTGAATATAAACCAAATACCAACATTAAGGCTAGGATTTAAAATAAACACTCAGTGAACTTCTTATGAACCAAAAGCTGTCCTTCCCTTCCCATATTTTGTAAATCGCCTAAATTGAGATATCAGAACATTCTTCAGTTCAAATTGACTCATATTCCCTTTGACCCATCCTCCAGAGATACAGGTGCAGGGAGTTTCTGCCTGCAAGTAGAGTTCTTTTCATAAACACACTGTGCCCACTCTGAGCTAGACTGTGTCGTAAGCACTTGACAACACATTTACCAGTGGAAGTGGAGTTCTCCTCTCCCCTCTCAGTTGAAGTTGGTAAGAATGTGGGAGCTGGGAAAGCACAGGGGCCTGACAGCGTGTTCCTTCACTAGGGCTCCCTCCTTCCGGCTGCCGCCTGATCCCAGCTTGCCCTGCATTCTAGTGGGCCCTGGCACAGGCATTGCCCCCTTCCGGGGATTTTGGCAGGAGCGGCTGCATGACATTGACAGCAAAGGTGAGACTGGGGGCCAAGGGAATGACTGGAAGGCAGGAGGGAGTCACTACAATCTAGGGGAAAAGGGACGGGGGCTACAAGACAGAAGCCAGGTAGGAAAGAGGGCAAGGAATGGGCCACAGAGGTGAAAAGAAGCTTATTAGACCAAGAGAAGGGCAGTGCCCTGTTGGTCCGGCTTCCTGGGGCTAGACACAAAGTAGGTGTGGGACAGGGTTAAGGACAAGGGGTAAGGGGAACTGGAAATCTAGAGAGAATGGGGCTAAAACTCAGAAGGCAGAAATGTCCAGAAGTGGCAGAAATGTCCACTCAGAAGGCAAAGTGTACTTGGGACTGTGCCAGAGCTCACCTAGATGTGTCCAAGACCCAAGGAAGCTACAGGGTGTTCAGGCTGGACACAGGGTGTGCAAGACAGCTGGTAAATCGAAAGGAAGGGGCTGTGACTGATAAAAAGGCAGATTATGTGGAAGCTGAGGATGTGCAAGAGTATGGGGTTGGAGCCCGGACAGGGCTAGATGGAGTCCTAGAACTTCCGTGTTAGATGGTGCCAAGCGCTTGGAATTCCAAGTCAGAAGGCCCACGTTCTAGTGCAATGCCACCACTGGTCATTCCACCGGAGGAGCCACCACCTCTTGCACACCTCTGCTTTTCCCTGAGCGTCTTCTCTGTAAATCGGGGCCAGGCGAGGTCTCTGTGAGAGCATCCTGCACTCTCCTGGAGGCTAGTCAGCCGAGAGTGGTTGTTTCCACTCGAAAGGCTTGGGCTGTCCGCCTGGGCGAGGTTAGCCAGTGGGAGATGTCGCTAGGGCTGCGCCCCGGGGAGAGAGCTCTCCCAAGCCGCAGTGCTGCTTGCAGGGCTGCAGCCCGCCCCCATGACTTTGGTGTTCGGCTGCCGATGCTCCCAGCTCGACCACCTTTACCGCGACGAGGTGCAGGATGCCCAGCAGCGCGGAGTTTTTGGGCGCGTCCTCACCGCCTTCTCCCGGGAGCCCGACAGCCCTAAGGTGCGACACCCTGAGGGCGCGGGGGTAACCTGACACTAGGCACCGGTGAAGGCCCGAGGGGCGCTCGGGAGGGGCGGGCGGGCCCAGGCCCGGCCCCACCCCCTCTAGAGCGCACCCTCCGCCCCGCCCCTCAGCTCCCACCCCAAGGACTCAGACAACCGCCCCCACTCGGCCCCTCCCGCGGGCCTTTTGGTCTCCCTCACCTTCACCCTAGCCCCGCCCCTTGCTTGGCTCCACCTCTCTAGACCCCAGCGCCGCGCATTTAGGAGCTGTCTGGCCGGCGGAGAGACGGTTCGCACCCGGTGCCGGACCCTCCCCCCAGGACCCCTCTCCCAGGGCACGCCCCTAATCCCGGCTTCCCTCAGACCTACGTGCAAGACATCCTGCGGACGGAGCTGGCTGCTGAGGTGCACCGCGTGCTGTGCCTCGAGCGGGGCCACATGTTTGTGTGCGGCGACGTCACCATGGCAACCAGCGTCCTGCAGACGGTGCAGCGAATCCTAGCGACGGAGGGCGACATGGAGCTGGACGAGGCCGGCGACGTCATCGGCGTGCTGCGGGTGCGGGGGGCGGGGCCGTGCCCGGGGCGGGGCCGTGCCCGGGGCGGGGCCGTGCCCGGGGCGGGGCCCACTCCTCCTTGGATCCGACCTGTTCTGGCCCTTTCCCCGCAGGATCAGCAACGCTATCACGAGGACATTTTCGGGCTCACACTGCGCACGCAGGAAGTGACAAGCCGCATACGCACCCAGAGCTTTTCCTTGCAGGAGCGACATCTGCGGGGCGCAGTGCCCTGGGCGTTCGACCCGCCCGGCCCGGACACTCCCAGCCCCTGAGAGCCCTCCTGTTTTTCATCCCAGTTCCGGCAGTGGGGCCGTCAGTCCACTCTGGCTCTGCGGCTCTCCTGTCGGAGTTGCCAGACCAGCCACCTCTCCCCTCCCGAGGTGCCTTCCCCTCTTTGTCCAGAGTGTGCCCTAAATCGCCTTATTCACGGAAATGAGTGAAATGTCCCTCTCTAGGTCTGTTTACTTGCCCCAGGTCCAGAGCCCCCCCTCTCAGGTCCTACTGTCACCCCCTTTGTGTTCCTTAGGTGAGTTTTAGATTCCCTTTACCTCTCTCAGGAGTATCTTATCTCGAAACCTAATCTCTAAATCATTCAAATATTTATTATTGAAAATTCCCCATAAGAGACTGGACCAGATGTTATGAGAGCTACTAAGACGCCTAACCCAGCCCCATCGATTAAAATTACAGAATGACAAGCTTTGTCTTTTAATTTGTGCAGATGAAGGTCATGGTAATTCTTTGGAAGGCAGTCCTACCCTACATTCTCCACTCTGACCAATGCTCTAGAAATGTGGTTTCCAGCCAATCACAGACAGTTCTGTGTTGCCTCCTTGCTCTTGGTTGAGAAGCAGGTACAGCCTTCAGCTGTCAGCAGGGGGAATGCCAGAGACTAAGGTCACAAAGATGTGTGACACAGCCAGGAGCAACCTTTACTGCTGGTTTCAGGATGAGCGGCCACACCCACTTCCTCCGACGTCACCCTAGTGCTGAACTCCAAAGACATCAGCCCTCCATAGTTTTTCCACTCACAAGTCCCCATGGCCCCCCTCCACAAGTCCCGTGGGACCCTGAAGGCCAGGCTGGCTTGAAGAGCCCACTGCCGTCAGGTCCTGTCCCTCACTGTTTCCCTTACATTTAGCTAGGCCTCCGCCTTGGCCCTGTACTTCACCCTGAGAATACCTGGGGAGTGCTTCCCAGGCAATTGCTCCAGAACAGCTAGTTGGGGTGGTGTCCCCTTAGCGCCCCCAGGTGGGGATCATCTCTAAGACTTGTTTCCAGATCTTTTGGCATCTCCTCTCCTACCCTTTCTTGGCTCTCCCGGGTGAGCTCATCACTAACCTCCCCCAAGTCCTGACCAACTAGAGCGTCCTTAGGCCTACGGTTTGGGGGGGGGGGGAGGGTCTCTGAAGAGGGCTCGGCGTCATGTCCTTCCACTCCATCTTGTCTGATCTACAGCTGGAGAAGCCAGGGAACCTGGGGGAGGAGAAGGCTCTTGGCAAGCATTCCAGGGGGTTAGGTTCCAAAGATGACCATCCGCATCACCCTGAATTCCCACCACTGCCCCCAATCCCTCCAAGTGGGGCTCCACCCAATTTTCTATTCATTCCCCAATCCCCCCCCCACCCCCACCCTCCTGCTCCATTAGACAACACTGACCCTGAGGAGCCCTCTCAGTCAGTACCAGCGGCCTGACCAGTCTCCTGAAACTGTCCAGGGAGCAGATTCTGGGTCCTCTGGGTTCTCCACTGCTGTCTGGGGCTGGAGGCAGGACTGGAGCCTGGTGAGAAAAGCCATCAGCTGGCCGGTGTGGTGATGCCCACTGTCCACCCAGGGTCTGTCCCCTGCACACCCTGACCACCTCACCATCACTTGACCAGGATGGCTTCTCCTCATCGGGCGAGAGTGTCTGGGAGGGGCTGGACCAGGGCCTGGACAGGGAAGAGGCTGAAGCCTCGCCCCACAGTTCCTGCTGCTGCTGTTGATGGAGCTAAATGGAAGGAAGAGGAATGGTGGGCTCTCTCGTGCCACACAGTGGGAAACCCAGCCCCTGGACTAGGTGCAGAGGCTTTTCAGCTCTTCCAGCTCCTACCGAGTACTTCCTTACACTCTACCCCCCCCACCCCATCTGCATTTCATTCAGCTGCTTTCTCCCTACATTTCTCTTTCTGGCACCCCTCTGCTCACCTGGTGCAGGTAGATAGCATGAAGACTCATCTCAGCAGAAGCAAGCTCTGGAAGCTGGGCCAGCTTCAGGCCCCCAGTGCCTCCTGGGGACACACAGCTGGAACAGAGGGCACAGTACACCAAAGACATGCCTCTCCCCCCTGCACCCCACAGCGAGGGCCAGATTTGATTTCCCCTTCCGAGGGCCCATGTATACTCCTCCTGGAGGACCAGCCCCCACCCCTACCACCACGCCCCCACCATGGCTGCCCTGCCTCTCCAGCCCCCCCTCCTCACCTCGGGTCCTGGGCAAGGCGGGAAATGGAGGCCAGCAGGCTAGCTGTGGCTGCGGCTGGGCAGGGAGTCGTGGGGCTCAGGTCCCGTGGGGGCAGGAGGGGCTGCACCAAGAGGTTGGCCAGAAAGGCCTCAGGCTGGGAGCAAGAGAAGAGGGCATCAGAAGAGAGGACAGAAGGGGAGGGAGGAAGTCCAGGGAATGACTGAGAGCAAGCTAGACCAAGGAGCAGGTTAATACAAAAAGTGAGAGGGACAGGAGGGACTTCGAGTGGTGAGGGCAGAAGGGCAGGCCAAGCTGCAACTCACCAGAGGTGAGGAAGAATCACTGAGCACCCCAGGCGTAGGGGGGCTGCGAACAGAGGTGGCGCCCCAGGCAGCTGCATCTTGTTGTACTCTGCCCCGAAGGTGCCCTAGGAACTTGGAGCTGTGCCCAGGGGGGCGCCATTGTGGATGCACGAGGGAGAACCTCATCAAGGAGAGCTCAGTCTTTCCATCCTCCGCGCGCTGAGACAGTGAGGCCTCTGTCTGTCCTGCCGAGAGCCACTGAGAACAAGAACAGTCAGTCGTTCAGATGCTGTGCACACTGCTCTTACAGCTTCAGTGGGAGCCTCGTGGGGTAGGCGGGACAGGAAACACTGGCCCGTGTTCCAGGTCAAAGAACAGAGGCCACGATGGGGCCTTGCTCAAGATCACCCAAGAACAAAGCAGTAAAGCAGGACCGGGGTCTAGAGCCAGCACTAGGGGAGGGTGTGGGCTTAATGTTTCGCCAGCCTGTGTACACTGGACCCCAGGGCTGGCCTGACCGCCTGCTTCCAGCCCCACCTACTGACCAGTTCATACCTCTGCCTCTCTGACAGTCTTTCCTCCCACTTACTGGAGTTGCAATGTGCTGAGAACTCTGTAAGGGTTCTAGACACATCATCTCCTGTAATCCTCACAGCCCTGTACCTTAGCTACAGTCACTGTCCTTATTTGACAGATAAGGACACTAATGTGTGGGGAAGTGAAGTGACTAGCTCAAGGTCACAGGTGGCAAGCAATGGAGCTTGGGGGGGAACCCAGCTCTGCTTTGAGTGAGGCAAGCAAAGCCCTACCCAACCACAACCCCACACAGCCAGGGATGGGCTCTAACCTGAGGGTGGCCGTGGCGCTTCACATCCATAAGGGCAAAGGAACAGATGTCCCCAACTCCAGCCACATCCACAGTGAAGTGATGAAAAAAGTCAATGATCTCCAGAGAACGAGGGCAGAACCAGAAGAGCAGAAACAGCGGAGTGAGGAGTGGGGACAGGAGCTCCTCCAGGAGGGAGACCTGGGGAAGCAAGGTGAGGCTAAGAAGGGCATGTTGAGGGGTCCACGCTCACAATCAGGACCAAGAGATCCCCAGGGCCGCTCGCCGGGGCCGGAAACCTCTAAGCCTCCCGGCTCCTGGGATGGCCAGCCCCGAGCCGAGCCCATTTGTCCCACGCCTTCTCCTGGGCGCCCTCGGGCTGCCCGGGTATTTCCGCAGCCCCCCTTCGGGGCGGACCCTCACCGCTCGGTACTGCAACAGCCGCGCCATCTGCCGGTAAGCGCTGGCCCGGCCCGCGGGGCCGGGCTCCTCTGGGAGGTAGTGCATGTGCGCCAAAGCCGCCTGCAGCAGGAACTGCGGGGAACGACTCCGACCCTGCTCTTCCGGAATGAAAGACCTGGAGAGCGGGTGGGGGTGGAGAAGGGGCCTGCAGTTAGGATGTGCGGACGGGCGGCGGGGCTGGGGGCGGGGGGCAGGGCTGACGGCCTGAAGGGTAGGGATTGGCGGGAGGCTCGGCCCCCGGTCAGAGGAATGTCCCCCTCCTCTCCGGACGAGCTCCCCAGCACCTGGCCACGGTGGCCGTGACCCCGAGCGCGGTCATGGCGGTGAGCACGTGCTCCACGGCCAGCACGTCCTCGTCGTAGACGGTGAGCACGAGCAGTGCGGCGAAGAGCGCGCCAGCGAAGAAGACGACCTGGCGGGCCAGCAGCGCGAGCAGGGGCGCGGGGGGCGCCGCGGCGCGCAGGAAGGCGGCGGCCGGGCGGTAGGCGCGGGCCAGGCGCGCACGCAGCTCGTGCGGCAGCTCGTTGAAGTGGCGCAGCTGCAGGTGGGCCAGGCGAGACCAGCGGCGCGCCCCCAGCGCCCCGGGCTCCCGCCGCAGCAGCTCCGCGTGGCTGTAGAAGGCGTGCAGCACCTGCCAGGCCAGCACCAGCGGGCTCAGCGCCAGGTTCACAGCGGCCAGCAGCAGCACCGTGCGCCGCCAGCGCGCGGCTAGGGCGCCCCGCTGGTCGCTGCGCTTGTAGGCGTCGGGCAGCTCCCAGCCCCCGCGGAAGAGCGAGAAGGGCCCGCGGAAGAGAAGCAGGTCGACGTTGAGCGCCAGGCCGCGGCTGAGGAAGGCCGCACTGCCTCCCCAGGGCAGTGCGCAGCGGGCCGGCAGCAGGCCCTTGTTGGCCAGAGCCACCTTGTAGTTGGTGTAGCGCAGGATGCGGTGGTGGACGTCGAGCTCGGTCAGCGGCCGCGGCTGCACGCACAGCCCCCCGCTCTTCTGTAGTGCCAGCAGGCGGGACTGCACCTCGGCCCAGGGCACCGAGCTGAGCTCCTCCTGAGGAGAGGGCACTGCTGAGCGCCAGCAAGCTGGATCCTGCCGCACGGTGGTGCCCAAACTCACCTTGACCAGGGCTACATCCCTCGTTTGCCCTCTCCCCACCTTGGTCTCCCAGCGTCCTCGAAGGCGTGAAACCTGCCACCTTTCCCTTTCTGCCCTCTCTTGCCCTCCCCTGACCTTGTCACTAACAATCAGGACACTTCTTTCTTCCTTTCATCCTCTTCTGAATTGTGTTCCTCCTGCCCCTGCCTCTCTTGAGGCCATGAGTCACATGCTTCCCGGTGACACCTACTCATTTAACTTCTTCAGGTATCTGATTTCAGCTCCTGAAGAGCATCTGTTCTGGACCCTCCCCCTCCACCCGGAAGTTCTTCACCTACAGCACGGAACTGCTGCCAGGAATGCAAAGTCTCTCTCCTTCCCGTTCCTAGGGTGCTGGCCCGCACAGGACCAGAAGCCTCCTTGTCTCAGCATGCTTTGAGACCCCCGAGCCCCATCCCACTCCACCACCAGATTAACCTGCCTAAGACACTGGCCGTGTCCATGTCTGGTGGGATGCTGTCAGATCTCACTTGGGGCTCATCTGCAAACCTCATGTTAGCCCAGTTTCACCCAGCTGCCCCAGTCCGGCTTAGTCAAGTCCCTCCAGGCCAGCCTCTCCAGTCCATCCCAGGCTCTCCCCTTCCCCTGAAAGGAATAGGGGAGGAGAAGAAGGGAGGAGGAGGAAGGGAAGAGTCAGCAGCCTCCTGGAGGAGCAGTGGTGTAACTCCCGCCCTCCCCGACCTGTGCTACCCTGGCCCTCTCCATCCTCCCTGCACTCTGCCTGTGCTCCCCTACTCAAGGGGCTTTCTGAAACCTCTCCGCCTCGCTGTGCAGGAGAGCTGTGTGGAAGGTTCTGCACTTCTGAGGGAAGCAAGGGAAGCTGGCTGCAGAAGGTAGCCTTTGAGCTGAGTCTTAAAGAAAGAACGTAGGAACAGAACAAGAAGAAGATGGGGAGGAAAGAAAGGGCAAAGCATGAACGGGGACAGGGAAGGGGCCCATCACAGTGGTCCACTGCAATAGGGAGTGAGGCCAGACAGGGGGGTGGGATCCCCCGATGGGGCCTGACCATTCAGTTGCAGGCCAGTGGGTCCATCTCAGTGCTGCCCCACTTCCTGCATCAGCACTTGGAATGCCCTCCTATTTCCTAGCCTTCCCAGCCCCGCCCGAATTCCTGCTGCCCTGTAAAGCCAGATGGCCACCCTTCCTCTAAATACCTACTGTTTCGACCACAAGCATGTGACCATAAATCATCTTCCATAATCTAACTAAATCAACAAAATCCCACTAGGGTCAGGACCATGTTTTCTAAGGTGGTACCCCACCTCCTAACATTACTCAGGGCCTGGGCAGGTGTCCATAAGGCCTTCTGCCTGCTTTCCACTGGGTCCTTCTGTCTGCACAGCCCCCACTCCTCCCCTATTCTCTGCCCCCTCTGACAGGGACCCCATCCACAGCCTCGCCCACCCAGCTCACCGGGGGGATGTGCAGGGCCTCCCTGTAAAACACCTGGATGTCCCAGTAGCTGAAGAGGTTGCAGACCGAGCGAAGCAGCTGTAAGAGCCAGAAGGCCGCAGCCAGGATCAGCAGGAAGACCAGCAGGGGGCTGGAGCGGATCCTGTGTGGGGCGGGACAGATAGCAGCGAGAAAGTGGGGGCCCAATAGAAAGGGAGACTAGACTTGGGGAGAGATGGAAAAGTCACAGAGAGGGGGACCCAGCTAAACCAGCGGTTCTCAAAGTGTACACCCTGGGAATCCCTGAGTGTCTGCAAGGTCCAGATTTTTTTCAGGGAACATTCAGGTTTTCTGCTGTTTTCACGCTCATTCTCTCGTGAGGGTACAATGGACTTTTCCAGAGGCTATGTGTGTGACATCGTGTCGGCAGCCGATGGAATGTGTGCTTCTGCATTCTTAGATTTTAAAGTTATTCTCAGCTTTACTCTCTAATAAGATAATTATAAATAGAGAGATATGATTCTCATAAACAAAAGCTCTGGAGTGTTTTTGATCGAGTTTAAGTGTATAAAAGGTGTCCTGAGACCAAAAACTTGGAGAACAGCTGATTTGGATCAAGGGACAAAAGGAGGGGGGGGGTTCTTGTCTGCTCCTCTCCCCCTGTCGTTCCCCCAGCCAGCTGTCACTCACCGCTGGGCACACTGGGAGGAGGACAGGATGGCATCTGCCAAGGTTACTTTGTTGTGGAGCAACCCAGGTCTCGTCCGGTTGTTTGGCTGGTTGGCAAAGAGGATGTTGTAATCCACACACCGAAGGAGGAAGGTTGTGAAGGTGACAATGAAGACAAATTGTCTGGGAGACAGGGAGTGAGGTGATCAGCCTCCAGGCCAGCCCCGGGGGGTCCTCCCCACCCTGCTGAGCCCCTGGGCTGCTGGGGGCGAAGGGGGTGGCCACGCTGGGGGGACTAGAAGCGGCAGGCACTACTGAGGAAGCAAGATGACAGAGTTTGGGGGTTGGGACAAGTATCTCACCCCAACTGGAAGACATCCTCCAGCAGGATGCAGGCAAAGCCATTTCTCTGGTGGTAGCTGTAGATGTGACAGCGCGTCAAGAAATAAGCCTGAGGCATGATGGGCCTTTCTTGAGGACCCCTCTCCCTCACTCCCCCAAAGCACTGCATCCTCAGAGCCTCCCTGCCAAAAATGGCACCAGCCCCCAGAGGTCCCCCATGCCACTCCTGCCCAGTCGAGTACAAAGGATATCTTGGTGAAGAAGCTGTCCAGGTTCTGGATGTGGTGCCAAGAGCCTGGGCACAGAGAAGAGACTGTTGGGACTTGGCTCTCACCTGAGTGACCAGTTCACACCCTCAGGAGCCCCCAGGCCCTCCCCAGTACTCCCCTCGCAGCCCCACACCCACACTTACCTCGGAGCCCTTCAGGCACATGGAGCAGGGGCTGCTGCTCCTCTCCATGGAGGGGTGAATCTTGGGACCCCTCAGGGTCACAGTCTTCCAGCCGCTCATAATCCTGCTCAGGGATCAGAGGGCCTATCCGCAGCCCAGGAGGGTCCTGGGGGCATCGGCGTGAGGGAGGGGGAGTCACTGAGGCCAGGGGTGGGGTGGAGTGGGAGCCCCATGAGGGAGGAGCAGAGATGGGGGTCATCGCAGGCTGTGCCTGCGTTGTTGGGGTGGGGAGGGCACTGTGGCGAGGCTGAGAGGCCCCTGGGGCCTGCACCGCTGGGCAGGGGGGTCCCAGGGCCAGAGGGGGAGCTGAGGAAGGGGAGCTTCTTGTGTGAGGGGCAGGGGACAGAGAGAAGATGGAAATCCTCCCTCCGCCAGGCCCCCGACATGGAGGAGGAGGAAGAGGAGGCAGGGGCATGGGGAGGAGAGGCACCGATCCAGGCCCCAGGTCTCCCCACCGCCCCAGCCGCCCTCTGCTCCCCCCCCAGCCCACTCGCCTCACCATCAGGCCACTAGCTTCTCTGGAAAGCTTGGAAGGACGGGAGCTGCTGCTGCTTCCACAGAGGTCTGGGGTGCTAAGCAGGGACTTCAACAAGGATAGTGACAACAACAGCGTGGTGACTCAGTCAGGGCAGCCCTCAGGCGTCCCAGCTCTCAGTCACCTGTCTGACCACTCACACCCCTTCCAGGGCAATCTGCGGCCTAACCTCTCAGGGCCAAGCCTCTGTGCCTGGGAGGGGTGTAAGCTGGAGAGGCGGGGACTGAAGAGCGGGCAGACCAGAGATACCTATCCTCCCCTCCTCAGACCTCGAGCGGATTTAAAGGGGAGGCCAGAGAGTAGCAGCCAAATAAACACAGCAAAAAGAAACTCCTATCAAAGGATTATAATACTACGAAACCGAGATGTTAAATCTTTGATTTCTTAAAATCTTGTCTCCCCTCCCCCTACACACACACACACACACACACACACACAGATCAAAAATCAACAGAGAAATGCTTTAAGACCAAAAGCAAAAAGAAGAAAAAGAAAAGAAAGGGCTGATTTTCTGTTTGCCTGATGGTACTAAGGGAAGAGGGGAGACTGCCCACCTTCAAGGCCAGGTTGGAGGAAACTGGAGGAGGGGGAAGGCAGTGAAGAAAGGAGAGGCAGTTATCCTGGATGTAGGAAGAGGTTTGGGGAGCTTACCGTAGAAAAGAGCCTCTTCGAAGTTCTATTATGTTTTTTTCTTTATCCCCTTAAACGTCAAAAACCCTCTCCCCCTTTCCTATCCCGTTTGGGGGGGGGCGGAGAAGCATCAGAGCTGAATGAACCAGCAGAGGGCAGCTGGGGGGCCAGGATTTGGAAGGGTAATTTGAATACCCAGGGAGATCTGGCTGAGTTGAGCTCCTTGCTGCCACTTCAACAACAAAGAGTAGCAGCTGGTTTGTTGCCATGTCCGACGTCATTCCTAAGGCCCTGAATCACCAGGTTTCCTACTGAACCCCATTCCTGAGGTGCTGACTCAGCCACCCAGGTGTCAGGGCCTCCAGAGCTCAGGCCTGAGGGCTGTTGTAGGGGACATTAGCCATGAAATAGAGGAATAAAGTGAGTCCAGAGTGTTCATTGGAGGAATGTGGAGGCAATCATGAAATTGACCACAAAATGGGAGTCCAGATATGCCTGTTTTTCTCCTTCTGTGCTGCCTTCCAGGGATAGGGCTTGCATCATTTTATCCCTGAGCAGCCGGAGGTAGAGCTATGAAAACGAGATTCACTCCTTCTGGAGGTGGCATCCTAGTGCCCAAGATGGAATCCCACATTGCAGAGGGGCTAGGAAGTTCCCATCTCTCGGAGACATCTGCCAAGGTGGGTTATGTAGGCTCTGCCTGATCTCTCTTCAACCTCACTCACCCCAATACTCAACATACTCACATTAGGACCCTTCCCATACTCCCAGCCCAACTTCAAGCTAATCTGGCACATGTTCTTACCCAGTTCCACCCCAGATTCATCAACTGACAGCCTCCCTACCACCACCCCAATTCAAGTGAATTTATTATAAAAAGGGCACTTTTCTCTGCCAGGCACTTGGAGGGGAAGAGGGTATGGATGAATAAGGCAGAGCCACTACCAGAAGGAAGTCACAGCCCTTGGGGGAGGTAGCTGTGCAAATAATTACACGGAAGAAATAAATAAGCTCTCAACAGAGGTGCAAGAGCTGTGCGGTGGGAGCCTTAGGCAAGTCACCTTGACTGCGGTGAGGAAGGCATCTATGGGGGAGAAGGACCTAGGGTCGCACCTCGATAAGCAATACAGGACCTCCACGCTAGTGGTTCTGGATAGTTAAGTAGGGGGAGTGTATCAGAATCACCAGGGTAGTTTTTTCCCAAATACACGTGGCTGCCGTGCCTGGAACTCTGACCTGCCTGGGAGAAAGGGGCGGGTGACAAGGAACATGCAGACGTTTTGGGGAAAAAAAAAATTCCCCAGATCATTTTTGTCCCTTCCTCCCCTAGGACAAGCACTCTACACTCCTTGGAGGCGCCGGGACATCTGGAGTCTGCCGGCAGCACCCATAGGAAAACAGCCCCGAGGTCAGCGGCGGGTGCGTTACTATGGATACCCCGCGGTGGTGAGACGCACTAGACACACACTCGTAATGTCACCCAAAGCTGACCCCGGCAGTGGGCTAAAGGCCAGGCCCCACCTGCTCGGCCCCGCCCATGCCTGGGGGCGGGCGGGAAGGCGGCTGTCTCCAATCACAGTTCCGGAAGGAGAAGGACCGAAAAGGCTTTCTCCAATCACAGACTTCGAGGAGATTGATGCGTCTTCCCACCAATCGTCGCCGAGGCGCGAGGGGGTTGTCGGGATGGGGGCCGGAGCCAACATGGAGCCCTCAATGGGATGAGGGTGAAGCTACAGTTGCCGGCTGCTCCTGTAGTCACGTCCCATCATGTTGGTGCATTTATTTCGGGTCGGAATTCGGGGCGGCCCTGTCCCAGGCAGGCTGCTACCACCCCTCTGCTTCCAGACATTCTCGGCCGTCAGGTAAAAAGTGACAAAACTACTGGGAGCGCGGGCCGTTGACCGTCTAGCCGTGCGTGGGGCCCGCTGGGAGATGGAGTCCTGGGCTCGCGCGAGGCCTGCCGGAAGTTGTAGGCCGGCCCGGGGCGGGGGTGGTGGTGGTGGAATGTCACCCCCTCAGGGCTTGGCCTCAATTATTTATAGCGACGACCCAGGTGCCAGCAGGAGACTCGGTCCGGCTGTATCCGTGTGTGGGCTGGACGCTCTAGGTCGGTGACCACACCGGTTCCGTACTTCCCACCAGAGGGCGCCATGCTGCACAGGTGTAGAGCCTTGGGGTTGCCGCCGTTTCTGCCCCTTTCCTGTCCTCGTTCTTGGAATTGGTCTGGCAATTTGGACAAAAATTATTAGTGTCCAGAGACATTTAGTATTGGTGTTGCTCCCGAGATTCAAAATGAGCTAAACATAAATGGTTCCTAGATCTGGATACTTTCAGCAGAGATAAAGTCAATCTAGAAACGCGTACATGCGTGTTCTTGTGTGTTCACTCTACACATGTTGGTTAAAAGAGAGAGAGACGCAGGTAGGAAACGAATATGGACCCTGAAACTGCGACTCCAGTGTAAATGCTTTATGAGAAAGGAATCACTGGTTCCTTTCTCATTCTGGAGTGAATAACCTGTGGGCCAGCCAGGCAGTGGACTGGCAGTGGCGGGTGGGTGTGAACTTGTGTCATTTGGAAAGCCAATCTGATTGAAAAAGGGCAAGAGCTGGGCCAAGCTGGAGCTGGAAGTACTGTTGCTGGGAAGTAATCCTCCAGTTCTTGGCAGTGACTAAGCCCTGCTTAGAGTCTTAGTTTTGAGAAGATGAGAGAAGCTGGAAAGTAGCCACGGTGAATTATTAAAAAGTTTGAAAACAGTCCTTAGGAAAAGAGGAAGGTTGTTGATATCATTACTGGAGAGAAACTCAGGGGAAGACATCAAATAGTATCCAAGTATTTGTGTGTTCACAAGTGCAGTGTCTTTCAAACGTGCAAGTCACAAGAGATCATAAAATGAATTTAGTGGGTCAGGATCATTTAGAAACGAATATAATAGGGAGCACCTATAGAGCATGTGACTCTTGATCTTGGGGTCGTGAGTTCAAGCCCCAGGTCGGGTGTGGAGCCTACCTTTAAAAAAAAAGTAACTATAATAGAATACATGTGTAACAAATTAGGGGAAGTATTGTTCTGTGGAACGTTTCAATTTTGTGTGACATGTCTATTGTACTGGGGGGCAGTACACAGCATATCTCTTATTGTTGGCCTCAGTAAGTCTAAAACTTTGCAAACAGTGCAGTAGCAGTTCAGGTCAGATTTTTCTCTTCTGTATTTCTAATAAGGGCATGCACTCAACAAACGTATGCATTTGCTGAACATCTCTTACGTACAAGAGCTCTGCTAAGTGCTGGGGATGCAATGTGAATAAGATAGAGCTTCCTGCCTCAAGGAATATAAAGTCTATTGGGGAAATTGGAAGCAGGGTGAGCTTCTCTGTCTAAAATTTAAGATAGATATAATGTACACAGTGGAAAACAAGACATAAAAACCAGGCGTCTGGAATGGGGTGGAAGGAACCATAACACAGAGGTGGCAAGAAGCCACCCAGGCAGACCCCCCTGAAACAAGGGAAGGATGAAGTAGAGATGCAGTTAGGAGCATCTAAGAATACGATAGACTATCAGAGTAAAGGAAAAACCTCAATATACTCATTTCTTAAAAGCCCCTCCCCATCAATAACATTTGAATCTTTTTTTTTCCCAAAGGGAGTATTTTTTCTTAAGATTTATTTATTTGAGAGAGAGCAGGTGCACTTTTACATGAGTTGGGGGAGGGGCAAAGGGAGAATGGGAGAGAGAATCCTCAAGCCGACTCCCCACTGAGCGCAGAGCCCAACTTGGGGCTAGATCCCAGGACCCTGAGATCATGACCTGAGCCAAAACCAGGAGTCAGCCTCTTAACTGACTGAGCCACCAGTGCCCCAACCTCATTTGAGTCTTTGAGCATCCTACCACATACTCTTGGCCAGATAACTTCTGCTTCTAACAAGCTCCCTGTAGCCCATCTTGCCCCTCTCCAGCCTTCTCCTTTTTGCTATAATCTTTAAGTAAATTTGATTATGTCATACCCCAGCCTAACCCCCCCCCACATGGTCCCCATTGCCCTCTAAAGTCCGGGTGTTCTGAAAGGACAGTGATGCCTGCCCTGCCCCACACCGCCTCATGCCTCCTCTCCCTTGTATGCCAGGCTTCAGCTCCTCTGTTCCTGACATTTTCCATTCTTTCCTACCCGCAGCTGTTCCGAACTCGCTTCCTGCTGCCTAGAGCTCTCCCCTACTCTATCTCCACACATCCCGCCCTGCACTGCCTTCACTTGGCCAGCTCCTTCCCATTCACCCTCAGTCTCATCAGGAAGGCCCTTCCTGACTCCCACAGACAAGAGGAGTGCCTGCTCTGTGCTCCCCGAGGGCCTGCTGTGCCCCTTTCCACACTCAGCAAGCTTTGTCATTAGCTGCTTGTCCTCCCCACTAAAATCTCACCTCCATGGGGGTAGTTACTTCTGTCCGCTTACCTCTGTTCCCAGTGCCTCGCATCAGAGCACTAGCATACAGTAGGCACTCAACCCGACATTGCTATGGATCCATATGGAAACCATAGAACACAGAAGGTGATTTTGGCCTACCTGAGGTGCCAAGATCTATTATTTGGATTTTTATTCCTTTTTTCTCCTTCAGCTGATAGGGAATATGTCACCATTTCCCCCCATACGTTGTCACATACGCCCTCAAGGCCTGGGAGGAGCCAGGGCGAGCGGGTGCAATGAGCACTGACTGGCAGGCAGGAGACTTGGGGCCGGTGCAGGCTCTGCCACGCACAGCCTTGGGCACCGCACACCGGGCGGAGTAGAACAAGCCTGGATTCTGGAATCACACAGCAGGGTTCTCCTCTTATCCCAGTTCTGCTGCTGGGGGACAAATTATTGCAGCTCTCTCAGCCCCCATGACATTTTCTTTTATCAAGTGAGAGTAAGGGCACCTCCGTCCCAGAGAATGGAAGATCACACGCAGCGGGTCATCGACTGGGGAGGTGGGGGCCGCACCTGCTGGGCTCGCCGCTGCAAGCGAGCCCGGCGCCAGGCACCAGGGAGGCGCTGTCCCTCTCTTGCCTCTCCAAGCCAGATTCCCTCGGGGCTTCTGTGTCCTCGTCTGCAAAAGGAGCACCTGTAGACTAGCTGCCATCCCAAGCGATGTCCTGCGATCAGAAAGAGCACGGGTTGGAGATGGTCACTGACCAGAGGCGCCCGTGGAGGCTGAGAAGGCCGCGCTGTGTGAGGGCACAGGGAGAACACCTCTCTGACTTGTTTACGGGCTGCCGTCTCAGTCCTCCGCTACTTGGCCGGTGTGCGTTCCTCTCAGAAACTGAAGCTGCTAAAGAACAGCCTGGGAAAGACAGCGCAGGACCCTATGGCAGAGGAAGTGCTGTCCAGAGGGCTCCGCCCGGAGCTGGGCTGCTTTGTCGTTCCTTTGAGGGACAGTCCGGGCCTCGAGACGTCGATGCCATTCTCTCCCTGCAGGTCCTCTCATGGCCGCCACAGCGCCTATCTCCTCAGGGCCGTGGCCCAGCTGAGGTCCCAGCTACGGGCCCACCTCCTTCGAGCACCTCCAGCTCCCAGCCAGAGACGCTCTGCCTGGCGCTGGGTTGGGGGAGTCCTTCTGGGCCCTGTGGTGTTGAGTAAGTGCCCCCGCCTCGGCCTCGTGGCACTGTGTGAGGCAGAAGAGGCCCCTCCCGCCTGCTCCAGACCTTATGTCGGGGAGTCCCGCTTTAACTGGAAGCTCTTCTGGCAGTTTCTGCGCCCCCACCTGCTCGTCCTGGGGACAGCCATCGTGGTGAGATGCCCCTCTCCGTTCCCCCACATCAGGGACAGGGAAGGAGCCAGTCAGGTTTGCGAGCTGCATGGGGACAGCTTGCCTGCCTCACCAAGTCTCAGAATAGACTTCAGGAAGCAGCAAGGGCTGGCTGGCTTGGGGACTGGAAGCCAAGGGATACCAGGAGATCCTGCACAGAGCAGCTGGGTGTGCAGGGTACAGGGGTCCCCAGGGGCTGGCAGCCTGGACTTTAACTCAACTGTCTCAAAGAAGCACAGAAGTAGCCAAAGCATGAGCAGCTGCAGGGGAGGGAGGGCCAAGGTCAAGGCTAGGGATGGGGAAGAAGATGGCCCCTTCTAAATGTCTGCCCCCCCCCCCGCAAGCTGGCACTGGGTGCGGCACTGGTGAATGTGCAGATCCCCCTGCTTCTGGGGCAGCTGGTGGAGATCGTGGCCAAGTACACAAGGGACCACGTGGGGAGCTTCCTGACCGAGTCCCGGAATCTCAGCACCTACCTGCTCATCCTCTATGGCGTTCAGGTACGGCAGGAGGGAGGGCCTGGGGGCACCCAGAGGAGCCACCCAGGCGCCCCTGAGTGCCCCGGCCTCTCTCCCAGGGGCTGTTGACCTTCGGGTACCTGGTGCTGCTGTCCCGCATCGGCGAGCGCATGGCCGTGGACATGAGGAGGGCCCTTTTCAGCAACCTGCTCCGGTACTGCCGGCCACAGGGTGTGGGTGCGGGTGACTGGTGGCCCGGCGGTGGGGCGGCTCATCCTCAACTCATGTCTCCCTCTTTTCCCTGACCGCCTGTGCCCTTGACCTACCATCAGACAAGATATTGCTTTCTTTGATGCTAAAAAGACAGGGCAGCTGGTGAGCCGGTTGACAACTGATGTGCAGGAGTTTAAATCATCTTTCAAACTTGTCATCTCCCAGGTCAGTTCCCCAGGTCCCCCTGTGTGTACACACACACACACACACACACACCCCTAATGTAGACACACCAGGCCAGCCCCACCCCGCCTTGCTTTGGGCCCTGAGCCTACGCTCACAAGTGAGAAGCCTGCCGTCTGGAATGGGGAAGTTCACGGAAGGGAGGTGCCGTGGCATCGTCCAAGGTCAGGACAGGCTGTTTCTCTCCTGTTCTGAAATTCTACCTCCCTGGAAAACCTTCCCAAGGACTCAGACAAGAGCCTTTCCTGGACCAGCTTGCCAAGAGCAAATTCACCCTGGCCTGCCTTACCCCCAGAATGCCTGGCATGCTGACAAGGGTTAAGGAGAATGAGTGAAGGCTTTTTAGTGTATCACTGACGTCCCATCCTCATCCACTCCCACTATCACCATGCCTCCTGGGTAATGCCAGACACTGGCCCATAGCGGTTCCTGGGCGACATCCCTACTCGATTCTTTTTGTTCAGTTTCTTGAGCAAAAAGCAAAGCCAACTGGGATTTGTTTAGAGGAAGGATGCTGTGGTCCATAGACATTCTCACCCAGCCCTTTCATGCATGCTAGTAGAGAAGGGGTTCCATTTTATGACTGGGTGGACTGCCATTTGGCCTCCCAGGGCTCGGACCTATGGCCTTGGCCTTATGAGGGCAACGCTGTAGCCAGCAGACCCTTGGTGCAGTCCCCCCTGTCATGGTGCTATTGCCAAACGGCCTTCCTGCCTTCCTTCTCTCCCCAGGGGCTGCGAAGCTGCACCCAGGTGGCTGGCTGCCTGGTGTCCCTGTCCCTGCTGTCCCCCCGCCTCACGCTGCTGCTGATGGTGGCCACACCGACCCTCATGGGAGTTGGCACCCTGATGGGCTCAGCTCTCCGAAAATTGTCTCGCCAGTGTCAGGAGCAGGTACTGGCATTCTTGCCCATCCTCCTCACCTGCCCCGTTTCTCTCTGCCCTGCCATCCCTCCCCGGCTCCAACCTCGCTGTCTACTTCCCGGACTCCTTGCAGGTTGCCAGGGCAACGGGCGTAGCGGATGAGGCCCTGGGCAATGTTCGGACTGTGCGGGCATTCGCCATGGAGCACCGGGAAGAGGAGTGAGTCCCAGACGGGGAAGAACGTGAAGCAGGGAGGACTCCCCGAACGCACCCCACCAGCCCTGCACCCCACCCTGGCTGCTTCCTGACGGCTGGGCTTGGCGTCTCTCCCCAGACGCTACGGAGCGGAGCTGGAGGAGTCCCGCTGTAAGGCAGAGGAGCTGGGCCGAGGCATCGCCTTGTTCCAAGGGCTTTCCAACATCGCCTTCAACTGTGAGTGAGCAAGTCCCCACCCGGGGCGTGGGAGCACCCGGGCATGGCTGGGTATGAGCGTGGAGCAGGGAAGGACAGTTCCAGCAAGGCGGACAAGGGGCAGCTGTCCATGTGCTTCATGTCCTTCAGATGTCTGTCCAGTGCCAGCTGCCCAAGCGTCCCCTCCCCCCCACTCCTTTCCAAATGAAGAAACAAAGGCAGACACCATTGAAGTGACTTGGTGACATTTCAGCCTGTCCGAGGCACAGCAGGGATTGGAACTGGGGTCTAACACCTGGGCTGGGCTCTGTCCTCGGCTCCTAGTTGCTTCCTTACTAACTACCTGGCCCTTTCCCCGTGCAGGCATGGTCTTGGGCACCCTGTTTATTGGGGGCTCCCTCGTGGCTGGACAGCAGCTGACAGGGGGAGACCTCATGTCCTTCCTGGTGGCCTCCCAGACGGTGCAGAGGTGAGTGTGAGGCTCTTCCCATCCTGAAGGAGCCCTACTGGGTCACCGGACAGGGGGTGGCAGCCTGCTCTGGGGACCGCTCCCCAGCCCCTGGCAGCCCAGTTTCCTCAGGGAAGCAGGGGCCGAGGAGAGGGCCGCCTCCAGCCTCCTGCACCGGCCAGATGCTCGGGAATGGGGCTGTCCTCTTCCGCTGCCTGAACAGCTCAGAAATGCCTGTGATAGCTTTTTAAAAAATTGGTAATTGTGGTAGAATACGCATAACGTAAAATGTACCCTCTTGACCAGTTTTCAGCTTGGACTTAAGGAGCGTTCTGCACGTGTCGCGCTGTGGTGCCGCCATCGGTCACCAGCACTCCTTTATCCTGCAGACATGAAGTTCTGTGCCTATTAACCACTAAGGCCCCTGACAGCCTCTGGCTCTGTCCGCTTCGCATCCCTCCCGTAAGTGCAATCGCACAGTGGCTGTCATGTGCCGGGCCTGTTTCACTCGGTGTCACGTCTCCCAGGTGCGTCCTTGGCACAGCCGTGGCAGGATTTCCTTGCTTGTTAAGGCTGAGTAGGATCCAATGTGTGGGTAGACCGTCTTTGACTTGCTCTTTAAGAGCTCACCTGCTGTCCTCTGCCTGACCTTCCCAGGGACAAGAAGCTCACCCCCTCTCCTGGCCTGCCCACCCTGGAGCTCAGTGTGTTCACGACTCTGAGGTCTGCCTGCTCCACTGGGCCTGTCTGCCCAGAGCTCTCGGCTCCCTTTGCACAAGACCCCCACAGCCTCCCCTTTCTCTTCTGAGCTAAACATGAGCAGCTCCTGCTGTCATTTCTCATCCCTTTGTCTCCCCCCACACGCTGTGTATATAAAAGTATGTAAAACATAAATAGATATTACGATAAATAATTGAAGAGCAAATATGCTATAATAAATCACTGAAGAGTAGAGACCAGCATTACAGTCAACCACGTCAAAAAAATACAGTATCACCACAGACAGCCCTCCGTGCCCCTTCCCCATGGTGTCTGATTCTCACGGCACGCGTGGCCGGACTATGCATCGTGTCTTACCGCCCGTTTCCTACAGCATCCCTCACCGTCAGCCTCATCATTGTCCCAGGTAGAGTGGAGCCGATCCCAAGACTCCCACCTTCGGCCCCACTTAGGTCCTCCAGTGCTCCCTAATATGAGCCCATTCAAATCTTCTCTGAAGTTCAGACCCCAGGTGGCCTCATTCCTCCTCCAGCCTGGGAGCTAGGAAGCTCTTAGCTGTTGTAGAGACAGGACTTGGCACCGACCCCAGGCTGAGCCCTGGCCTCTTGCTCTGGTCCCGAGGACCCTGATGAACCCCACTGGTTCTATTCATATAGTCACCACATGGCTCTCCACGGACAGTGGTGGGAAAGTCTCCCTTTCCCTACCTCCCAAGCCTGGCCCTCCTCCCTTAGGCCTGCTTTCCCCTGGGCCCCCAGGTCCCCCCTATGGCCTGAGTTCAGACCCTTTCCTTTCCTCCCCACTGCACTACCTCGCCAGTTAGAGCTTTGTTACAAACAGGAAAACCTGGGGAGTCCGTCCGTACTACCTCTCTCTCGGACGGCTAGAGGGAGCTGCTCCCACAGCCACAGGCCTTAGGCCCCTCCCGCTGGGGGCCCGTCACCACATGGACGTTCTTCACCATCCACTTTAGAGGAATTAGGTCTATTTTATTAAGGAGGCTGGTGTATTTCCTCCTGGGGTCCAGCAGGGGAAGGGCCTGTAGACCCCATTCTAGGTGTTCTTTTTGTGGCATGGGGTCTCTGGAGGAGATGGGGAGGCATCCAGAAGGACCCCAGTCAGGGTCAGGCCTCCTGGTCTGTATCCTGGTCTAGACCCCACTTGGAATGCCCCCCCCCCCAGGCCTCTTGGGAGAGCCAAGGCCTGCCTTCTGAGCCATCTCTGAGAGCAAGGGCATCACACACCAACGAGTCATGGGCATCTGGTTCTTGGTTGCTGCTGGGCACTGCTGCCAGGTCCTAATGGCTTCCAGATCTCTTGTGGAGGGTGTTCTCCCTTCTCCTCCATGGATAGCTTGCTGTCCTGCTCTTCCTTGCTCGGTGCCTCTCCACTCACGTTGGCAAATGCCGCTAGCTCTCCACCTTCCAGAACCACTTCCTTGCAGGCTCCTCCCCCTCCTCACCCCTGGTGCTGGAAGAAGTGACTCTCCTCTTCAAAAGAGTCAGTCTTTCCTCTTCGAGAAGGGCCTGCTTGCACACTCACAGACATGCGCACCGTCGCGGGCCGGCCGGCCCAGTCAGGGGCTGGTGACTGAGAAGCATGACTCACCTTCCAGCAGCCACAGCCCCGCAGGGCAGAGGCGACCTCTGTCTAGACTGAGACACAATCACGCCATGCCTTACACAGGGCAAGGCCACACTAAAGTGTCTCTGTGGAGTTTTGTCTTGAGGTCCCCCCACCCCACCCACGGTCCAGTGGCTTTTTCTTCCTGTGAAAGGATTAACACCCGTTTTTCCACCTTAATTAGCATTTGCTCCCCCAGGAGTCCATCGCGCTAGATCTGACCTGGCCTTGTGGCGTTGGCGGCCTCCCTCGTGTTCCGGGAGCCAGCCTTCACGCTGCAGGTGGCCTGCTGGGCGGCTCGGAGTCCAGCCCCTCTGAGCCCTGTGCCCGCTTTCCTCAGCTGTCTCCCTGGAGCCCCGGGCCTGAGGCCTCTGACAGTTGTCAGCCTCATCTGGCCGAGGAGAGAACAGGGAGATACCGTGGCTCCAAGGAGAAGCGACTTGCCAGCAAGCCGTCCAGTGTTGCTGGATCACAGGGCTGCCGCCATCCCAGATTGCGGGAGTGTTCTCGGTGTTCGCCTTCAGGCTGCCTGTTTCCCAGCCTCAGCCAGCATGGCCCCCGCCCCCGCCAAGTGCAGCTGAGACCCATACCCTCCCCTCTGGTGCCAGTCTTCTCTTGGGCTCTTGTCCCCACTTCTTTAACCTTTCTCTTCTCCTCACAGGTCCATGGCCAACCTCTCTGTCCTGTTTGGCCAGGTGAGTGGCAGTCAGGGGGATGGGCCCCAGGGTGTGGACATAGGATCTGGGCTGGAGTCGTGGCAGCAGTGTCAACCTGTGTGCTGCAGGAACCAGGTGTCAGATGGAGGGGACACCCCGAGCCCCTCCCCTACCTGCGCGTGAGAGTCCAGGAGAGGGTGCTGCGCTGTCGGCCTTTCCCTCAGTCCCCAGCCCTCCCTCACCACCGACTTTAACCCCCTCCCCAGGTGGTGCGGGGGCTCAGCGCGGGGGCCCGGGTCTTTGAGTACATGACTCTGAGCCCATGCATCCCGCTGTCTGGGGGCTGCTGTGTCCCCCGAGAGCACCTGCGTGGGGCCATCACGTTCCACAACGTCTACTTCAGGTCAGCATCAGCGAGCGGGGGCGGGGGTCGTTCCCTTTGGGCTGAGGGACCTATGGGTCAATGTCTCCCTGTAATCAAGCCGCCCTCAGGGTCCCGTGAGACTTGAGGAGGGACCAGGGCAGTCAGGGGCCGGGAATCTGGTCTGACTGAGGGTCTCTCTTGGCTCCAGTTACCCCTGCCGCCCCGGCTTCCAGGTGCTCCAGGACTTCACTCTCACCCTCCCCCCTGGCAAGATCGTGGCCCTCGTGGGCCAGTCTGGTGGAGGTGAGAGGAACACACCACCCTCCCATCCTATGACTTATGGAGGGGGAGGAGGGGTCCCCCTTTCCTGGCATAATGTCCAGAAACCATGCCACCTCCCTAACCACCCCATCTCCCCAACCCCGATTCCCCAGGAAAGACAACCGTGGCTTCCCTGCTTGAGCGCTTCTATGACCCCACGGCAGGGGTAGTAACGCTGGATGGAAGGGACCTGCGTACCCTCGACCCCTCCTGGCTCCGGGGCCAGGTCATCGGCTTCATCAGCCAGGTGGGGGGAGGAGAGGCTTACCTCTCTGCACAGGCTCACCTAGGACGTGTGTCTTTAACTTCCCAGACCCTCTCCCCTCCTTCCCACCCCCATCACCCCCTGTTCTCTTTGGCAGGGCGGGGATGGGAGGGCTCTGGCCTTCTTCACTGGTCCCCCAGTGGTCAGGGGATCTGAGGCTTCCCCGTGCCAGCCCACTGCAGCTCTGCCCTCGTCCCCAGGGCAGGAACTCTACTCCTTAACTAAAGCCATCCAAGCAGGTGGGGTGGGATGCTGTTTGAGGATCCCTGGGTTCTCTGACAAACCTGTGGTGTCCAGAAGGTCCAAAGGCCCCCGCCCCTGTACTAGGCAAGGCCCCACGGCCCCACCCTGAAGCCCTCAGTCCTGCTCCTTTCCTTCTGTTTGAGGTGGTGCCGCCCAGCAGGGGTCTGCCTTCCCCCTCTGAGTGGGTAAAGAGGGCACCCTTACCTCTTCCCGCTGCAGGAGAAAGCCAGAATGCAGACCCCCTCTCTCCCCATCTCCAGAGAGGAGGGGCTTTGCCAGGCCAGCTGGCCCGGCTCCCGGCCCCCTTCCCATCCCACTCCTGAGGGACCCTGTGCCCTGCGGGAGCTCAGCCTCTCCCCACTTCGATAGATCTCTGTTCTTATTTGACTTATAACTGGACTGCCCCTACTTGCCCTCCAAGGGGGCAGTTCTGGTGTAGCCAAAATGGCCTTTCCCGATGCACCCCTCTGGGGTTTGGGGCAAAGTCAGAATGTTCCATGTGGAGCCCCACCCGCAGGAGCCAGTCCTGTTTGGAACAACAATCATGGAGAACATCCGCTTTGGGAAGCTGGGTGCCACGGATGAAGAGGTTTATGCTGCTGCCCGGGAGGCCAACGCCCACGAGTTCATCACCAGCTTCCCGGAGGGTTACAACACCGTTGTCGGTGAGTCCCAGGGACGGCGTCCTGTTCGGCTCTGCAGGGCCCACGGTGTGAGAGTCTGGGGGCAAGAGCAGAGGCCAGGCATCAGGGAAGACCAGACCCGCGGCCTAGGCGGGCAGACAGGGCTCCATGGTTTAGCCGCACACAGGCTGCAGAGACGGGATGCCACAGGGCGTGCAGGTACCGGACCCAGCCAGGGACACAGGGACCCATGGTGTTGGGACTCTTCGGAGCTTACCAGGGGTCCCCAATCCTAAGACCCGACCAGGACACTGGGGTTATATCGCCTCGAAATTCCTTGTGCTTCTGGCTCCCATGTCATTCCTGCCTTTTATTCCTTAATTTGAAATGTTTCCATCTGGTTACCCACGGGGATTTCTTTTTTCTTTTAAGATTTTATTTATTTATTTGACAGAGAGAGAGAGACAGCCAGTGAGAGAGGGAACACAAGCAGGGGGAGTGGGAGAGGAAGAAGCAGGCTCCCAGCAGAGGAGCCCAATGTGGGGCTCGATCCCAGGACTCTGGGATCACGCCCTGAGCCGAAGGCAGATGCTTAATGACTGAGCCACCCAGGCGCCCCACCTACGGGGATTGATGTGACTGAACGGGTCTCCCTTCTGACTTACCCAGAAAAGGGCTTAGGTGGTTCTGGAACATTGAAATCTCACAGCCTCACACTAGAATATCCACTTCGTGGCTTGCAGCTTTGTGCATTCATCTCAGGGGTCTTTTTCAACCTTTGGGGCCAGGTTTTTCATCCAGAGTCTTGGCTCTGTTATAGAATGTTCCAGCACATCTCAAGGTGTGGGAATAACTGGGGTTTTCAGCTCTTCTTGAAACTTAGGCCTCAGTCTAGCTGAGCTTCAGCCCTGCCAAGTGGCACCCCCTCCCCGCCCCATCTTTAGCCGTCATTCATGTTCTGTTGCTGACCAGCCGATTCTGCTCACTGCTGACTCCACACTACCCTGAGGAGAGGAGCTGTCCCCACACCTCTCTTGAGCAGCACCTTCCTTGTACCTCTGACCCCAGCACACTCCCAGGCCCAACTGCGGCTTCAGTCTGCCCTCACTGGTCTCTGACCACTGTCACCGTGGTGCTCTTTTTAGCTCCCAGGCTGCCACCTCTGCTGTTTTCTGTGGACATTGTAGACCCCAAGGGTGGTCTTCCCAGAATGCCCTGTGGCCAGCCGTCACCACACTCCAGGGCCCACATCCGGGTCCTGGACATCCCCCCAGCAGCAGAGACCCAGCAGGCCAGAGTAGGGCAGGCCCTGGCTGGCTCGGAGACCCTGCCCTGGTGTGGGAGGGTCTGACCTTATGTACCTGCTCTCTGGTGTGAGTGCATTCGTGCATTTGCACAGGGTTATGGGATGGGGATGCTGACGAATCAGAGGCAGGACAAATGTGCACAGTGCTGGGGGGATGCCCGGGGGGCCAGATGGGAAGTTCCGGGCAGCCCCAGCTCCCCTTTGTGAAGATCGCTTCAGGCCCCTGCTCTGGGCCCTTCCCCGCAGGTGAGCGGGGCGCAACCCTGTCTGGCGGGCAGAAGCAGCGCCTAGCCATCGCTCGCGCCCTCATCAAGCAGCCCGCGGTCCTGATCCTGGATGAGGCGACCAGCGCACTGGACTCGGAGTCCGAGCGGGTGGTGCAGGAGGCCCTGGACCGTGCCAGCGCCGGCCGCACGGTGCTCGTCATCGCCCACCGGCTCAGCACCGTGCGTGGGGCCCACCACATCGTCGTCATGGCCCACGGCCGAGTCTGCGAGGTCAGCTGGGGGCCGGGCCGCGGCTCGGTGGGTTGGGACAGCTTCTGCCGTGGACAGAGTGGAAAGCGTGGCTCAGCTGCGCCGCAGGAGGGGGAGGGTCTGGCCTGGCCCTGGGGGCCCGGGGAAGCAGCACCCTGTGTGGATTCAGGAGCTCCTGCCCTGGCCTGTCAGGGCCCGTTTCTTCCTCTGTCCCAGGGGGTAGTGGAGCTATATCATGGCTCCTGGACCAAAGGGAAAGGACTCAGAGAAGTGTGGAGTGCTGAGCAGGAGGGCCTAGAGGCTGGGGTGCAGAAGAGACCGCGCCAGGGACCCGACCGGGGGCCGGCCAGGAGCAGCTCTCCAGAGGCTGCGTCTGCGGCAAGGCCGGGACGCTGCACGGGGCCTGGCTCCCAGCTCCCAGCTGCTCATTCAAGTGAAAGCTGAAGTCTTTGGGTTCTGTAAGGGAGGAAGGATTCAGATGCTCTTCCAAAATCTGGCTAAGCAGAGACGTGGCATTAGCAAATACAGACGTGCCAGTGGCAGTCAGCAGCCAACCGAGCTTTGGGTTCATGGTGTCCCCAGAAGGGACACTGGCTTAGGAGACAGTGAGCCAAATGGCTGATAAGAAGCCAGCCCCCCTACAACTCTGAACTGGGTTGGGGTGATCACTTGCCCCTCCTTCCTCTCTCCAGGTGGGGACCCATGAAGAGCTCCTGAAGAAGGGAGGGCTGTACGCAGAGCTCATCCGGAGACAGGCCCTGGATGCCCCATCTCCAGAGATGCCCAGGGGCCCCAGGAACCGCCACCCCAAGTCCTGAAAGCAGCTGTCTGAGGTCTGGTCGCTGCTGAGCATTGGTGCGCAGGGCCGAGGCTCAGCTCCGGAACCTTCCAGGGACCAAGCACCCAGGACGGCCAGTGTGCCGGAGTGCAGACTGCCGCTGCTCACCTGCTCACGATGATTCCTGGGCCTCGAGCTGGAGTGGGGGAGGTGGGGACTGCTCCCATCCACTCCCCCCTCCTGCCGCCAGGCTGCCTCCCTCCTGCCAGAGCCATAAATCACTGGGCTGCACAGAGGAGAGGCAGAGTCCCCAGACCCTGCTCTGTTCAGACCCTCCCAACCCCTCTCAGAAAACCTGCCAAGTCTCCCCTCTACCTGATAGCCTAAAGGTGTCTGGGCCCAGCTCCAGGGAATCTTTACAAATCAGGCTCAGGGAGTAGGAATGGGAATTCACACTAAGGTGGCCCACACCCATGCCAGGACCTCACCTTTCTGGACCCTGACTCCCCACTCTCCTCTTTCCCTACTGCCTCTCTGAGCCGTGGGAGAAGGAGCCCACCCCTTGGACCAGCCCCTTGAACCCACAGTCCCCATCCTGAGAACAACTTCCCTTCCTTCTCCCTACTCCATTAATAGGGTCCTTTTTCTAGATTCATCCCCACCCCCCCACACCCCCATCCAACAGAACAAGTGAGTTGGGCCACCTGCCCCTGGCCCTTGGGAAAGGGGTAGGAGGGGCAGGGCATGCCGTGGTCTATCCCACAAGGAGCTTCCAGCTTACCAGGCTGCCTTACCACCGCCCCGGCCCCATGCACCTGGACTCTGTCACCTGTGAGATTGTGGACAGCCCCTCTTCATGAGGACACCCCGCTCTGAAGGAGACGGAGGAGCCGACACACACCCCAGACTCCAGCCACACAGGTCATACAGTGCTAAGAGTCACCAAACTGCTAGGGAAAAGTGAATACATAGTCCCCAGGTGGATTTATCCTGTGGATTTATCCAAGGACAATGCCACGTTTCCGGGGCGGCCGCGATGTGTAGGACGAGCAGAGTTGGCCACGGCTAGAGGCCAGCCAGGAAGAATAGCAGTGGCTCAGGTGTGCGGAGCTGGGCTGACCGTCCCTGCAGCCTCTTCTGGGTGTGGTTTAGGACCAGATGCTGCTTTGGGGACAAAGCACCTAAAATGTCCCAGGGCCACAGCCACCCTGGTGTGATATCCTGCTTCCTTACTGATCAGAGGTGGCATGCCAGGGCAGCCACAGCCCAGGAAGCAGAGCGTGGTCTCGGGGTGGCTTGGCCGCCAAACACTCCCTAGTAAGTGCAGCCGGGAGCCGGCCTCAGCTCCCTAGCCGAGTCTGCGCTGGCCTGCCTCACCCCTCCTTCGAGGGAGAGGCAGCGGAGGGAAGCTCCTCCTCCACCACTCCAGCCCCAGCCGCCCAGAGAAAATGCTGGGTCTCTCCTGACCTCTTCGGGGGCCTCTCCAACTCCTGCCCCCCCCCCACGAGGGCAGTAGTGCGATATGTGGGAGCCTTGAGCGGGAAGGCTGTGCGGCCAGCCTCACACTCGCCGTGCAGCCCCAGCCTCCACCTCGCCTCCTGCCCCCTTCACCGCGGGTCACAAGCCTGGCAGTACTTCATTCTGAGAGGTTGTTGTGAGAGTTCAAATGGGGGCGTCTGGGGGGCACAGTCGATCGAGCATCTGACTCTTGGTTTCGACTGATCGTGATCTTGGGGTCGTGGGATCGAGCTCCGTGTTGGGGCTGCACACTCAGTGCAGAGTCTGCTTGAGATTCTCCCCCTCTGCCTCTGCCAGTCGTGCGCGTGTGTTGACCTCTCTCTCTCTCAAATAAATCTTCTTAAAAATAATAAATGGGATCTGTGGTAAAGTACTTCGAGCTCACGGTGCTACAGCCTCAGAAGCTTGTCACATCTGTACAATAAACTCATTTACTTCCTCCTTCCAAGATAACATGTTGGTTAAGCACCTATCGTGGGCCGCTGCACCTGGCCTGCGACGGGGAGGAGGATGTCCCAGCCCCCGCGGAGCTGCAGTCTTGTCGGGAGGACGGACGGCTGGACAGGCGATCGCAGGTGTGATCATGGTCAGTTGGCGAACTGTGTTTCTTCCAGTCACGGCCAAGAGCCCGCCAACGGGAACCTGGCAACTTCACACACTTGGTGGAAAGAGAAGGAGTAGAAATAAGTTTCAATAAATACATTAATGGAGATAAAGCCGCATGCTCTCAGGCGGACCGTGCAGCCTCTCCTCACTGCCGGATACACGGAGGCAGGTGAGCATTTAGCCAAATGCATGGCTGGACACTGACGAGGACCAGGCCCCAGCTATCCTCCACGTGGGGTGTCTGGGCTGACCCCCACAGCCCCTGGGCCCCTCCTGCTGCTGCCCTCTGTCCCCGTGCCTTGGGTCAGCAGGACCCCCTCAGCCCACCGTAGGCCCGTTGGCACTAACCTTGCAGACGGCCGCTCTACTTTCTGGAGGCGTCTGCTCCAGCTGCTGGGAGTCCTCCCCTCGCCCGACCCATGGTCTCCTCCGGATCATCTGCAGTGTCTTCAGTCAAATGCCCCACTCGCCCTCTCAAGGCCAGCATTGCTATGCTAGACGCAGGGCACCCCGACTGGGTCAGGGACACTATCTCTTCCTTTAGGAAAGCTCTCCCCACCCCCCACCCCCCTTGCAGGGGCATCTCTCTGGCTTAGTGGGTAGAGTGTGTAACTCCTGATCTCATGGTTGTGAGTTCAAGTCCCACATTGGGCGTGGAGCCTACTTCAAAAAAAGAAGAAAAGAAAGAAAGAGAAAGGAAAGCACCCCTTGCAAAACAGGTACACTGCCTGCCGTGTAACTGGTGGGACTGCAAAACTCCCGCGGTGGGGAATTTTGTGGTATCTACCAAGTTACCCATACAGTTGCCTCTTGACCCAGTGGTTCTATTTCTGGGAATTTACATCTGTGCAATGGTACTGAGAGCACCATTGTTTGCAATGGAAGACTGGAAACCCCCAATGTTCATCATAGGGATGTGATTGGATGAACGTTGGTACATCCACATAATGGAATCGAACACAGCCATTTAAAAAAATGGGGAAGTTTTCCAAGTGCTAGATATTGCATGGTATGCAGAATATATTTTTAAGTGAAAAAATATGTGAAATTATAGGGCACCTGTGTTCCCTGGGAGGGGGCAGGTGGGCATCCATGTTATGCCTGGGAGCGTGGTAGGCGAGCCCACGACCACCTTGGCAGACGCCAGCCTCTCACAGGAGGGCCTCACTCGGCATGGGGAGGTGGGAAGAGGGTCTCTGGAGACAGACCACCACTGGGCATGGGATGTGCAGAGCCTTGGCCATCCAGCGTGGCCTGCTGGGGGCTCGGCCGATGCCAATCTTCCCACAGCTTTCCAGCTTGGTCAGGAGCCAACTCCTCTCTTTGTAAAGGAACAGATTATCTCGAATGAGGTTAGTGGGAAGGGAGGAGAGACAAAAGGAGGGAGGGACTAGGCCGAGGGTCAGCAACGGACCCTCAACCCAACCATAAGGGCTGCAGCTGAGAACCCAGAGGGCCATTAAGGAGCCCCCAGGCCCAACTTCTCTCCAGGCTCCCTTCAAGCCTTACCCAGGATTGCTGTGGTTCCCTGCTGGCGCCTCTGGTCTCCACAGCCGCAGCCCCCCCCCCCCAACACACCGCACTAATGGCTCAGCCTGGGGCCCCAGGGACCTTCCCTGCCCCCCAGACTGCTCTGCGGGCCCCCTGGCCCCCTCACTGCTGTAACCCAATCCTCTGCGGCAGCTCGGGCTCAGCCGAGCAGCCTCCAGCACAGCGGCCCCTGCTTCCCACATCGGCTGCGCCCTACCTGGTCTCTCCAGCAGAGCCCCCAGACCGGCGCTGAGCCCTGCGGAGCCCCGGCGTGTTCCTGGAGACCGTGGAGCCAAACCTGCTACTCCAGTGCCTCCCTACCTCTTGGACTGGGCTCCTCTCCCCCACCCTCTCCTCCCCTCGCCTCACCCTTAGTGACCCCCACCTGGCCACCGGAATCCTCTCAGCCCCACCCGGTCCTCAGACTGACCCCCTTTCCCCCTTCCAAGCCCCTGCAGCCTGGTCACCACTCCCCGGCCCTCTCAGTGTCCCCCGCCCTGGGCCTCAGCCATGAAGCCCCATCCCGGGCCAGAGGAGGCCCGGCGGCCAGCTTCCGACATCAGCGCGTTCGCCAGCAGCTGCACGCTGCATGGGCTGGGCCACGTTTTTGGCCCTGGGGGCCTGACGCCACGCCGAGGGCTGTGGGCTGCCGCCGTGCTCCTGTCGCTGGCCGCCTTCCTCTACCAAGTGGCTGAGAGGGTGCGCTACTACGGGGAGTTCCACCATGAGACGGCCCTGGACGAGCGCGAGAGCCACCGGCTCACCTTCCCCGCTGTCACCCTGTGCAACATCAACCCGCTGCGCCGCTCCCGCCTCACGCCCAACGACCTGCACTGGGCTGGGCCCGCGCTGCTGGGCGTGGAGCCTGCGGAGCATGCCGCCTTCCTGCGCGCCCTGGGCCAGCCCCCCGCGCCGCCGGGCTTCATGCCCAGTCCCACCTTCGACCTGGCTCGACTGTACGCCAGGGCCGGGCACAGCCTGGAGGACATGCTGCTGGACTGCCGCTACCGAGGCTGGCCATGCGGGCCTGAGAACTTCACCGTGGTGAGCTGGTCACTGGCCCGGGGCCGCTGGGCTCCTGGCTAGTCCCTGTCCCAGACCCGCCATCCCCAGTCATGCCAGCCCAGGCTCCTCCAGAGCCAGGGGACCTTAACACCCGTGCCAGGGATCCTTCCCTTCCCAGCCAGGCCACAGGCTTCCCACCCCACCAGGGCCTTTCTGTTCGGCCCAGGAGACTGTGCTCCTTGGGGTCCCCTCCCTGTCACTCAGCTGGACCACAGTGTGCAAGGTCATGCCTCCCAGCACAGGGCACTCACCCAGGCTGGCTCTGGGCCCAAGCTCTGGTCTGTGGAGACCCTGTTTCTGGGGGCTGGGGGGAATCTAGTGGGACTGTTCTAGGGCAGAAGGGTCCTCTCTGCCTGGGGACTCGGCTTGTTTTCCCTCTACCTCTTCAGAGTTCTGTTAGTCCTAGAGGAGGGCAACTGAGACCCACTTCCTTTCTTGCCATTCTCCAAAGAAACACTTGTCCCATAGTCTGCGCCCTGGGCCGGGGGGGTCAGAGAGGGGGAGGAGGGGCTGGAGTGATGGGAGCCCATGAGGGTCCGACTCCGTATGTGCCGGTACGAGGGACAGACTGAGGGCACTGAGATGTGGGTTCAGTGGTCAAAGAAACCAAATGGAGGGCGGGGAGAGGGGAGGTCTCGTCGTTCTCATGTTTGCCTGGGGAAAAGGCTGGCTGGGCTCCTAGACCCCGGAGAGGTCTGTCCCGTCTGCTCACCCACAGGTCTTCACCCGGATGGGTCAGTGCTACACCTTTAACTCCGGCGCCAATGGGGCAGAGCTTCTCACTACTCCCAAGGGCGGCATGGGCAACGGGCTGGAGATCATGCTGGATGTGCAGCAGGATGAGTACCTGCCCGTGTGGAGGGACATGGGTATGCCGCACGTGGGTCAGGCTGGGTGGCACAGATGGGCTACGAAAGGCTCTGGGAAGGAGAGGAGGCACTAGGAAGGGTCCCAAAGCACATCCTTTCCTGTGAAAAGGGGGCAAGGTTGGTTGGTCACAGTCCTGGGGAGAGAGTTCTGCAGCAGGGGGTGTGCTGAGACACGGGCCTCAGGGTCCCCTTTCCCCTGCAGAGGAGACCCCGTTTGAGGTGGGGATCCGACTGCAGATCCACAGCCAGGAGGAGCCGCCCACCATCGACCAGCTGGGCTTTGGGGCAGCCCCTGGCTACCAGACCTTCGTGTCCTGCCAGCAGCAGCAAGTATCCCCACCCTGACCCCGCCGAGGCCCCCAACCCCCTCCTTCACCCACAACACCTCCGACCGTCCCAGGGGGCCCCCACCCCTCCGCATGCCAGCACAGGGACAGGTCACATTGTACCTGGTGCCTCCTTGACCCAACCAACTACAGCTGAGCTTCCTGCCCCCACCCTGGGGCGACTGCAGCTCCGCATCTCTGGACCCCGACTTTGAGCCAGAACCTTCGAGTCCCCCCAGCCCTAGCCCAGGCCCCCACCCTTCCTATAGTCTAATGGGGTGTCGCCTAGCCTGTGAGACACGCTACGTGGCTCGGAAGTGCGGCTGCCGAATGATGCATATGCCTGGTAAGGGGCTGGTGGGGGCGGAGGAGGGGGGCTGGTGGGGGCGGAGGAGGGGGTCCGGGTCCCGGAAAGGGGGCCTGGGGGCCGTTCCTGAAGCTGTCTCCTTCCCGGTCTCCTCCCCCACCCCCGCAGGCGGGGCGCCAGTGTGTAGCCCCCAGCAGTACAAGGACTGCGCCAACCCTGCGCTCGGTAAGGGGCAAAACTCTCCGTCATCCCCGCCCCTGCTCCGCCCCGCCCACGACCCGGCCCCCGCAGGGCGGGCGGCGCTGACCCAGGCGACTGTGACCCCTAGACGCCATGCTGCGGAAGGACGCGTGCACCTGCCCCAACCCGTGCGCCAGCACGCGCTACGCCAAGGAGCTCTCCATGGTGCGGATCCCCAGCCGCGCCTCCGCCCGCTATCTGGCCCGGAAACACAACCGCAGCGAGGCCTACATTGCGTGAGCCGGGCCGGCAGGGGCGGGGCGGGCACCCTCCCGCGGGCGAGCCTTCGTGCGCACACCCGGGTGGGACACCAGTCTGCACATCACCACAGGGCTCCTGGGCCTCTGGGCAAGCAGTTTAACCTTCTGACACCATCTCTGCTGCAAAAGGGGGCCTGATGCCCGTCCCAGGGCTCTTAAAAGGAGTCACAGAAGGGAGATGGATCGTGCACCTGTTTCCTGCCAGCAGCTGGCACCAGCGGGTGTCCCGCAAGCTTGCCTGCCCTCTTTTCCTCCAGAGAGAACGTGCTGGTGCTGGACATCTTCTTTGAGGCCCTCAACTATGAGACGGTGGAGCAGAAGAAGGCCTATGAAGTGTCAGAACTGCTTGGTGTGTGTGCGTGTGCGCGCATGCGCGCCCACACAGGGCGCCCAGGAGTCTGGGGAGGCGTGGGCAGGGCAGGTGGCTGTGAGCTGATGGGTAACCTGGGCTCCGCAGGTGACATAGGGGGCCAGATGGGGCTGTTCATCGGAGCCAGCCTGCTCACCATCCTTGAGATCCTGGACTACCTCTGTGAGGTGGGCCTGAGCCCCAGCTGGGGGAGGGGAAAGGAATCAGGCCATAGGATCTGGAGGAAGGTGTGCACTGGCCACTTCCCCCACTGCTTGCCCCCAGGTGTTCCGAGACAGGGTCCTGGGATACTTCTGGAACCGAAAGCACTCCCAAAGGCATTCTGACACCAATCTGGTAACAACTCCTTCCTCCTTCTTTGCCATCCCCAACATGGGTGCTCAGCCCTCCCCCTGAAGCCTAGAACACCATCCCTACCCAGCTGAGGAAAGAATGGTGGGGGAGGAGCGTGCAGTGACCTTGGTTGGGCCTGGGAGGGAGGACTCCTTCCCACCTCTGACCCTTTCCCTCCTCCCACAGCTTCAGGAAGGGCTGGGCAGCCACCGAATCCAAAGTTCCCACCTCAGTCTGGGCCCCAGGTAAAAAGAAATGGCCCCCTATTTCAAGGGAGGAGGGGCAGGTCCTGTCTAGAGGGTGACATTGAGGTTCAGGAGGGCAAGGCAGTGGGTACAAGGCCTCCTGTCCCAGCGCTGTGGTCTGGTCCCACCAGGCCTCCCACCCCTCCCTGCGCCGTCACCAAGACTCTGTCTGCCTCCCACCGCACCTGCTACCTCGTCACACGGCTCTAGACCCGGTGTCTGTGTCTACCGGGCTACACCCTGACATCCTGGACATGCCCCGCCTGCTCGTGTCTCTGCCATCTTCACCCCAAATAAAGTTCTAGTGCATCAGCCTTGGCTGGTTCTCTTACAGGCAGACTAATCAGGCCAAGGTCAGCCCTACTCGGCTCCAGAAGACCTCTGCCAGCCAGCATCCAGTGGGCAGTGTCTGAAATGTAGGTGGGTCCCAGTCAACCACCACAAATCTCTCTGGGAGAAAAGAGTAGTAAGAGGGCATCCGTCATTTGCAGCTCAGTGTGAATGAGCTTATCAGAACCACATTCAGAGAGAATGGAGCCCAAAGCCGAGTGTCAAGGCAGCGAGGAGTCAGCGGGAGAACAGTTATGTTTGGGGTCCCACAAGGGAACAGCTAGAAGAAGACTCTGCCCCAGAGCCTGGCAAGAAGTGGGGGAGCAGGCAGGGAGAGGACAGGAGGAACTAGCCACTTCCAAGAACGCAAGCTGCTGTCCTGCCTGGGAAGATCAAGACTCTTTTCTCATATTCGGGACCAAGTGCCAACACACCACCTGTCTCCATGGGAACGGCTATTTTCCCAACCTCCCCAAAAAGCAGAAGGCCCCGGCTCAAAATGGTGCGGGAGACCCTCCCTTCCCCCTTCCCACTCCTGCCAGTAAGAATACACCCAGGCCCCAACTACTGCCCACCATCCCTGCTCTTTCTCTGTACCCCAAATATTGGGAAACTGGGGGCAGGGGAAGGGGTGTTCCTAAGCTAACCACATCTCTGGATCTCTCCTGTCCCCACCTACAGGCCTGGGGATGACGGGCCGGTGAAAGAGGAAGGGTTGGGATGTACATGTGGGATAGGGAGAACAGTCCTCCTTTCCCCATTCTGGTGGGAGCCCAGCCTTACTCTGACACTGGCTGCCTAACCCCTCACAACTGGCGCTCCTGGGCATGGGGGAGAGGTGCCCGCATCAGCACAGGGGTGGGGGTGGTGCTGCCCCCGAGCATCCGTCGGGGTGACAGTCAGAGCCTCCAGCACCCAGTCTCAGGCCACTTAGAGTAGTGGAGCAAGGACCCGACAGCTGGGCTGGGTTTGAGTGGGACGCAAGGCTGAGGAGGGGTGGTAAGGCAGAGCAGAGGCCCCGGCCCCAGCCCACCCCCTCTCAGAGCCACTCCACCACCACATCAGCCAGACTGTGGGAAAGGAGACAATTTATGAAATTAAATAAAGTCCACGGAGGGAGTGAAGACCACGGGCCAGGGCACCTCCTCCCCGGCCAGGCCCAGCACAGCTGGACCCAGCACACCGTGCATCCCCTACTTTTCCTCCCTTCCCGGGAGGGGCTTAAATAGGCCAGGCCCCAGCCTGGCCAAGGTCCTGGAGCCTACGGGGGGCAGAAGTCGGAGAAGTAGGGGTGCTGCAGGGCCTCTTCTGCCGAGATGCGCTGGACGGGGTTACACTTCAGGAGATGCTGAAGGCACGGAAGAAAGGCGTGGCGGGGTCAGGCGGGGTCAACTGCCTAGAGCCCCACCGTCCCCCAGCCCCCCTACAAGTGTCTGGACCCCGCCCTCTACCCCTGCCCTTGGTCACCTGTAGCAGGTCCCTCCCCGTGGCATTGAGCTTGGGTACGACATTCACCAGGGACGTTGTGGCTGGGTACATTGGGTAGGGCTGTTGGGGGGCAGGGAGAGTCAGACCAGAGGTGTGGGGGCTTGGAGCTGCTAGAGCTGTGGAGTAAAAAGGACCCCCCCCCAATTCCCCATCACACCTTATAGTCTGGCAGCTTGGTCATGGCAGGCCACTGCTCCTCGGTCGGTGTCCCCAGAAGCGTGTCCATGGGGTCAAGGATCACTCGGGTGGAAAGGGGCGGGCGAGGGGCTCTTCCTCTCCTGGGGGGGAGTTCCTCATGCCCATCCCCAGACCCCTCACTTTATCCCACAGCTCATGACAGAGGCAGGGCCCAGCACACGCATGGTGTTCCCGGCACATCTGCTACTCTGACCTCAACCCCGATGTCTGCTCCTGATGTCCCAGTCAGCCCTCTCCTACAATAATCCTGCTGCTGCTTTTGGCTCCTCTGTCCTAAGGATTCACTTCGCAGCTGGGGGAGCACACTCAGGGCTTCTTCCCCCAGCGAGCCCTCCTTGTCTCTAGGTCATACGCTCTCCAACTGGCAGCCTCAATCAGCCCTGAGAACATCGGGGTGTCCGCCACCCCTCACTCAAAGCCATGCCCTATCCTGGCCCAGCCCATCGCCACCCGTCACTCCCTGCACTCTGGAGCTCTACGGGCTGCTGACTTCCCTTTTTTTTTTTTTTTTTTTAAGTAAACTCTAGACCCAATGTGAGGCTCAAACTCACACCCTCGAGATCAAGAGTCACGTGCTCTACCAATGGAGCCAGCCCAGCGGCCGCCTTACTCCCCTTCAGAGAGCTCGAGGTGGAGGGAAATGTCAAAGGATATCGGAAGATCCTCTTCAGCTGGTCGTCTACGTCATTGCCAGGGAAAAGAGGCCGCCCGGCATTGGCCAGCTCTGGGAGCGGAGCAGGGTGTGAGAGGAGGGGACACACAAAGACCCCCTCGTTCCCATAGCACCGTCTGTACTTTCCATCCCCGTCCCCAAGGGCCTCACTCCCTTCCCCAGAGGAGACACCCCAGGCCCTATCTGTCCACTTGGATGAGCGAGAAAGTGCCTGTGCAGACCCCCAGCTTGTCACCTGCGAATATGCAGCCGGCTGACCACATGTCGATGGATGTGGAGTACAGCTTGGCCCCAAAGAGGACATCCGGCGGGCGGTACCACAGCGTGACCACCTGCAGAAGACCCCACCCACAGCGACCCCCTGCTTAGAGGACTGGGCGGAGGGGCTCAGTGAGGAGAGAAAAATAATGTTTTGGGTCCTGGAGTAGGAGATGAAAGATGTTCGGAGGGGACCCCCTCCCTCCGCCCCATATCCCACCCCCAACACCCCCAGCTCACCTCGGCTGAGTAACAGCGAACAGGGATCCCAAAGGCTCGAGCCAAGCCAAAATCAGCCAATTTCAGCTCCCCATTCTGAGGGCGGATGGGAAGGGACACGGAGAGGGGTTTTCAACAGTCTCGGGGCAGGCCCCCTGCCTCCGCCTCCCAGCCCAGCTCCCCTCATCACTTGTGCCGGCCAGCCTGTGACCCGAGCCTCCCCGGTCTCCCACCTTCTCCCCAGCAGGTACCCTGTTTATTAGCAGGTTCTGGGGCTTCAGGTCCCTGTGCAGCACGTTGCGACTGTGACAGAATCCCAGGCCTTTCAGCAGCTGGAAGAGGAATGACTGTGGGGGGAGGAAGGAGTAGGGGAGGGCATGAGACCTTCTGGATAGGAAGCTGCCCCCCTGCAGTGGGCCCTGCTCCCCTCTTCACCCTCTGCTCTGCCTCCAAGCCCCAGCCATCTTTCAGCGACATCATTCATGCACTATGGACCACCTGCTTGGTACTGTGCTAGGGAGTAGTAAGTGGAACAGTGCACGGTGGCCCTGGTCCGAATCTTTCTGGAACTTACAGCCTAGTGGGCCTTCCTACCTTCCCACGATGATCTCTCCCCTACCTGGCCTCATGTAAGCACACACCTCGGAGCCATCAATACATATACCATGCTCTATCATTAATCAGCATCTGCTTCTCCTGGAACCTGGGACAAGGCACTTGGTCTTGGGCCTAGAATAGTGCCTGGCACACAGCAAAGTATCCAACAGGTATTTGTTGAATGAATGATTGAATGAATGAATCTCTTTGAATCTCATTTTCTCATTTATCAAGTGCAAATCACATCACTGATATCAGAGTGTTACTGTCAGATCAAAGAGACCAGGTGAAGAGGTCTGCAAAGAGGGAGGCTCCTAGAGGGCAGAAACAGGGTTTTCTCACACCCCGAACTCCAGTGTGTCCCACTCAGGGCCTGAACTTGGTCCTCAGAGAGTGCATAGACTGAAGACTGACTCCCACCCCGCCCCGCCCCACTGAGTCTCTCGGACACCAGCCCCTCACCTTCACAATTTCAGGATCCAGGTCACCATTACAGCTGTCGAAATACTTCTTGAGGTCCTAAAAAGGGATGGGGGTGGGGAATGGGACAGAGTTTAACCTTAGTCTGGGCCCCTATACCCTCTCAAGGCTCCTGTCCCCCAAGTCCCCCTTTCACCTGGTCACAGAACTCAAAAACCAAAGTCAGCTTCTTGTCGCTATGCAGGACGTCATGAAGCCTAGGGAGGAGGAAGGACTCAGCCAGGCAGGTCTGCAAATTTCAGCCTCATGTCCCTATAAACAGCCCAGCCCTGATCCCAGGATGAGCCCAGCCCCTCTCTGAAGCCCCCCTCCTCCAACTGACCACACAGGCAAGGAGGGCCCTGCCCATCTACACACCTGACGATGTTCTTGTGCTTCAGCTCTTTGAGTAGGCAGATTTCCCGAAGGGCTGAACTCGGCACTCCCTACACATGGGAGGGGGCCGGGCGGGCAACAGTCACATCCCACCCAACCTGGGCCCTCAACCCCCTCCCTGGCCCTGATGTCCCAGTCCTACCTCATCATCGTCATCCAGCCTCACCCGTTTCAGAGCCACGATCTCATGTGTCTCCCGGTTTTTGGCCTTGAATACTGTTCCGTAGGTGCCTAGAGGAAGAAGGTCAAGGGTGAGCGTGAAGATGGGACACCCTTCTCACCCCAGGAAGTCCCTGTTGGGAGAGCAGGGAGGGTGGGAGTGTGTTATTTGTGAAGCCCGAAGGAGTAAGGGGAGAGATTCAGGTGAGGGCTCGGCATGGAGGACCTCCGTGAGGGAGGATGGGGCAGAGAAGGGGCCTGCAGACGGCTCAAAGGTGTCTGCAGCAGGGTGAGGCTGCGGCTGCCAGGGTAAGGAGGTCTGTAATAACGGCGGTGCTTCCGCAGGGTCCGGAAATAGCGAGCAGGCCTGGGAGAAAAGTGAGGGCCGGCAGAAATGAGGTCGGAAGTCTGCATCGACAACTGAGGCTGGGGGGTGGGTGAGGCTCTGGAAGTGGAACTGAGGCTAGGGCCAGGAGGTGCAGGAAGTGCTAAGGTCGGCAAGTAGGTCTCCGGGAAGTGGTAAGGTTGGGAAGGGGCGTCCGCGGGAAATGCTAACGGGAAGGATAGGTGTCTGCAGGGAGTATTGAGCTCCGGGCCAAGGCTGCAGCCAGTGCTGAGGTCGGAGCCTGTGGGTATTGCTGACGGTAGAGGAGCCGGGGCTGCAAGGAATGCTGAAGGGTCTGTAGAAGAAGATCTTGCAGGAACATCTCGTAGTCCCATTACCTTCCCCAATCTTCTCCAGTTTCTCGTATTTCTGCATCGCGGCAGCCGCGGGGACCCCTATGGGCCCTGGGTTCTAAGACACCGGCCCCGGCGTTGCAGAGGAGGCGGCACCCCAGCCTCCGGCCCTGCCCCGCCCTCCTGGCTGCGCATAGGCTTCTGGGGCGTGTAGTACCAAGGATAACCAGGTTTCCCAGCAATGTGCGGGACGTTAGACAAGAAGACTACAACTCCCAGCAGGCTGCGCTATGGCTCTCTGCAGCACTCGCCTCCCGGGACCCCGGTTCGACCGCCGAGGAAAACCTTGGACTTCAAGTCCCAGGAAGCATCGCGTGTCCGCTTTCCGGGCCTTACCGCCGTAACGCCACCGCTCCCAGTGTGCCCTGCTCTTGTTACTCCTTTCTGTGATCACAACCTTCTTTTGGAAAGGGCCTCTCTGGGACTACACATTCCAGAACGCAGTAGGGTGGGGGTGGGGTGCTCTCTGGGGTTTGGGGTTTGGCGGCCTGGGATGGGTGCGCTCTGATCCGGCTGATGGTGTTGAGGTTCCAACGACCACCTGACAACCGCAGTACGAATTCCCACCTCTCCCCAGGCGATCTGGAGGCCTCAGGGTTGATTGGGGAATGGCTCTGAGCCATGCCTTGATGACGACTTCACAGGACCAGCTGAACTACAGGGCTGGGAAGAGAGGCAGGTGTGCCCCTGGAGTTAACTTACGCCAGAGACCCCTCTCTGCCTTCTGGGCGGCGTTTGTCGTCTCGGAGCCCACCCGACTCCAGCTGCACGCAACACTGTGACCTCTCGAGGCAAGCTGGTTGGAACACTGCGAGTCCTTCCATACCAGTCTGGAGAACCCGGGCCCACCGGAGTCAGCCAGGGTGTGGCCGAGGGCTGGCAGGTTGGCTACCGCCCTCAACAGACAGAAGCACAGACAGATGCTACCCTTGGAGCAGCCTTGACCTCATCCGTTAAGGAGTTGATTATAGATTTTCTTGCGCTCCTCTCTAATTGTCTCATGATTGCATTCTTGAGGGCTGAGAACTGGACAAAAACGGCCCCAAACAGCACTCCTCAGCACCAGAACCATAGTTGGCGATAAACATTTGTTAATTAACTTGTTTATATCAGAACGTTCTCTCATACACAATCCTGTGCTTCACCTAGTGGCATACTAAAAAAAAAAAAAAGTATACTCCTTATCTGGAAGAATTTATAATTTAGTTGAGAAAACCAGAAATACAGAAATCTTTAATGGCAGCTGATGAATATAACAGGGTTCGAGGAGGGAGGCCGCCGCCGGCAATCACAGGCAGTAGTTCCCCAGTTCGGAAAGTCTAGGTCAGCTCAGGGTAATGGGAATCCAACCTCGAGGAGCCATCACCCCTATCGCCACCGCTCTCCCGCCCCCCAAGCAAAGAAAGGGTCTTTCTTGGAGGCACTGGGGAGTAGGGGGTAGGGGGAGAATCTTGACCCCGATGCATTTGTATTTCAAGTTCCTCCTCCCCGAATTTCCTGATCATCTTTGTGTCTCCGTTTTCCTGTCTGGGATCCCCAGCGTGGCTCCTTTCCGCCTAGAGGTGCCTAATGCGGCCAAGAGACGGCGTCCCCGGGGTGCCCAAGTCCCATGCGGAGAAGCCCGGGCGGCTGCCTCACGGGACTGAGCCGGACAGAGGGGTGTCCGCTGGGGCGCTGGGCTCCCGGTGCCGGGCGGTGCCTGGAAGCGCGCCTCCGTCCCCGGGTCTCAACCCCCGCTCCCCGCCTCCCCACCCCCCCACCCGCTGCGGCGGGGCCGCGCACGGTGCGCCGGGGGGCGCGCACGCAGGGGGCTGGCCTGCCCGCGGCGCGGGGGAAAGTTGAGTTGGGAGAAGTTGGGAGCGGCGGGGGTGCGCCCCGAGGTGGGCAGTAGGGAGTCGTCGGGAGCGCGCGAGGGCGCCGGAGAAGGGGGAGACACCCCGAGACCTCCGGGGCACGAAGTCCAGAGCTAGCGGGTAAGCGGAGAGGTGGCGGCGGAGGAGGGCTAGGGCCGCGGAGGGAGGAAGGGAGGGGGAAGGAAAGGGGGGAACTCGGGACTCGGAGCAGGGAGGGAGTGGAAGTGGAGGAAGGGGCGGAGACTGGGGCGCGGGGAAGCGAGGTCTTGGGGAGAAGGATGCGGAGGCGCGCGGACTGCTGGTCGGGAGCGGGATCCGGGGTCCGCTTATTAGAGTTCCCTAAAGTGAAGGTGCCGCGCCCCCTGCCACCAGGAGGGGGTAGTCTCTGGGAGGCGCCGCCGGCCTTCCCAATTCCTCGGCGGGCTCCAGACGACACCCCTCCCTTACGACCCCCTACTCTATTCTTAAGGCCCGTCCGGGGTGCCGAGGCTGGGGGTGGCCGTGGGCCGCTGCCCCGGCCCTCCGGGTTGGTAGGTGGAGCAGGGAAGGGAGGGGGTGGCGGGTCAGGTCAGGACAAGGGGTCAGGCAGAAGAGGGAGCAGCTGGGTGGGGATGGGAAAGACGAGTCTGGAGAGTTGGACCTGACTCGGGGGAGGGGGGGCTGGCTTGTCTGGGTGGGAAGCCCCGTGCTGGGTGTTGGGGGCGGTGCTGCCTGAAATCCACTTTATCCTCCTCCTTCCGCCCCCCACCCCACCCCCACCAGCCCCACATCGAAGAGCTGTGGAATGTACGAGTTTACTTGAGGGGTGGTTAATGCCCAAGTGGGGGTCCGGGGTGCTAATCCTTTGGGCGGGAGTGGGGGAGATACTAATCCTCTGGGCCGGTCGGGGCTGGTCCCCGGAATGTGCCCCCACCCCGGATTATCGGCACCGATGCTCTGGACAGAAGCTGCTTTGTGTTCTGGGACGGCGGGGGTGGGGGGGTGGGGGAGTACACTGAGGGCACAGCCTGGAAGTGGGAGTGGGGCACCTGCAGGTGCTCGAGACACTACACACCCTTCTCAGACCGGGGTCCCTCCCCCAGTACCCCTCTCCCCTACACCAAACGTGACCTGGCTGAAGGCCTGCTAGGGGGAGGTGAAGAGAGCGTCAGCTGAGTTGGAGTGCTTGCCAGGAATGTGTTGCTCCAGGCTCCCCACCCTGGACTGACACCCCCAGACCTATATTGTTTGACCCTACACTGACCTGTCTTATCCCCAGGTTAGCCCTAAATCGGGCAACCCTGACCGCCCCCCCAACACCACACTGGGGAGCTTCAGTACTTTACTTTGGAGAAACTTGAGTGCCAGTCCCCCCACCCCCGACATCTACTTCCCCCACTAGGAATGAGTACCCTGATTTGCCCTGGTCAAGTTCCTTAACCGCAACTGTTCTGCTTTCCCACCACACACAGTGCCCTCCCGAGATGCCCCAACAGTCACAGTCAGGAGGGCGTCAGCCCTGCCACTCAGATTTTCCTGGCCTCAGGGGAGGGGAGGGATCGGCACTGCCCCTTAGGGCAGAACCTCAGGGTTTCTGTGCCCACCCTCCTCCCAGTTCGTCACGTGCCCCTCCCCCATTATAAAGGTCCGTCCTGCCTGTGCCCGCTGTCTCCCTTCCTCCCTCCCACTGAGTGAGTGGAGTTGGGCTCCTGCCCCTCCCCCCCCCAGGGAGCCTCCTTCATCAGGGGAGGGGGCACAGTCCTGTGTCTCCTCCCAGCCCTGGGTCTGGTGTCTCTGCCACCCCTGTGCTTGCTGTTTGGGGCTCTCTCCAGTCTCTCCCTTCCTTCCTCCCCACTCTGCTCCATGGGGTGTCTCCCTGTAACCAGGATACCCCTCTCTCGATCAGCCCATCTCGGGTGCCACCATTCGGTCACTGCTCCCGTTTGTGGCTCAGCCTGTCCTTTCCTTCCCTCCTCCTCCATCCCCCACCCAGATTTCTGCTGCTTTCTCTGTAGGTCTGGGCCTTGACTCCTGCCCCCCCTTTCTGCAGCCTCTCCCATCTTTTCTGTCTCCTCACTTGGCCCTCTGTGGCCTCCTCTGTGCCCCCCATCCTCTTTTCTCTATTTACTCTCTTCTTATAAATAACTCTTTTCTTTGCTCTCGGGCCTCTAAGGGCCACCCTAAAGCCCTTCATAGTCCAGAGAGTCCTGGGCAGCAGGGAGACCCTTCAGTGTCAGCTGGCGGGCAGTTCCTGAGACCTGTCCTCCCCGGGGCTGGCCGCATGTTGGGGGGCTGAGCAACGCCGGGGCACTTGTGTGCCTGGCGGCCTGCTCTCACGTGATCCACTCCCCCCCCCCCCAGGTTATGCCGCCGCCTTGTTGCCCTGAAAGCCGCTGTGACAGTGAAAAGGGCTAAGATTTGGCCATGAGCAGCGCCCCCCGGCGCCCCGCCTCGGGCGCAGATTCTTTCTGTACTGTGAGTATTGCCGGCCGGCTGGGTTGGCCACCCCACTGCCCCTCCCACACCGCAGGTGCTCTGGGGGAGGGTCCGCTGTCAAACCCGGGAGAGAGAAAGAGAGAGAGAAAGTGTGTGTGCGCGTGCGGGGCGTAGGCTCAGGAGGAGCCTCTGATGGATTGGGGAGGGGTGCTGCCATCCTTCCCCTGGTTTTGTCTGGGTTTCAGGGGTCTGGGATGGGTATTGGTGGGGCTGTCATGCCGCTTCCAGTCCTGTGGAGGGAGTTGAGGCTGTTTCCTGAAGATCCGGGTGGTTCTTTAGCCTCAGAGAGAGAGGAACTTTGGGGACCCTGGGTCTCTAACCCGGCGACCCCTTCTGACCCAGCCTTAGAGACAGCAGCAGTGTCCTCACCCAGCGGTTCTGGGCAGAGTTTGCTTGCAGTGACGCCCGCCTCTGGCCCCACGTGCCACCCAGGCCCGCCCTGCGCGGCCCCACGTGGCCACCACCCCACGTGGCCCCCTCCTGATTTTCCTGGGGAGTGTAATGATTAACCCCAAGTACCATAATCAGCCCCTTATTGGCCATCTGGTCCATAAGGGCACGTGACTGGGAAGGGGCCCGGGCTAGTCCCCTCCCCCTCCTTCCCGAGTTCACCCCTGCCAGCCATGGACTTCCTCCTGCGGCCTCAGGTGCGAGGGGCTCTCAACCCCCCTGCCCCCACCCTGGCTAGCTCCCCGTGCTCACTCGCTTCAGCCGCCTCTCGCCGCCTTCCTCCCGCTGCTAATTCTGGTGAGAGTGGAGCGGGAGCTTGGGGAAGCGGGCTAGAGCTGCTGGGAGGTGGGGGGGAGCAAGGGGAAGGTGGGAAGCAAGCCCCTGACTCCTGTATCTTGTGTCCAGTATCGCTGTGGCTCCCTGCCGCTCCTGTCCCCACCTTGGTGTCTCTCCAGGACCCGCCTTCTTCTTAGACCTCCTCCCCTTGCCCTTCATTGCTCTGGCCACTGGCACCGCCACAGAGGGGGCTCCGTACCCCGCCCTTGGAGATCCCGATGCCCTTGAGGTCCAGAAGCTCTTGAGCAAATATTTGGCGGTGCCTGGAGCTGAGACTGGCAGGGGTGGTGGGGGCTAGACAGAGACTGGCGAGGCAGCAGGCTGCTTAGCTAGGCTGAGCTCTCGGAAGCGCCGGCCGCCACCACCGCAGTCCCGCTGCTCCTCTCCTGCAGTATGACTCAGGTGGGGGGGGGGGTGAGGGGCGGGGCTAGCGAGCGGCCAGGGGGTGGGGGTGGGGGCCCAGGCTCGGTGGGGTGCAGCTGTGGGGGGGCATTCCTGACAAGGTGAAGCGCTGCATTCCTATGGGGGCTCGGTTTCAGTTTGACTCAGAGTTCGAGTTCGCTCAGCTTGGGCACCTTCTCCAGAAGTTACTTTTCGGGCCTGGTAGTGGTACTCCAGTCAGAGGGGATTGGTTCACCATCAGCCGTGTGAACTGGCCAGTTCACACAGCTTACCTCGGGGCTGGAGACACAGGATTTCTCCTGAGATTTTCCACCTGCCCTAGACCTGACCAGAATGGGCACAGCCAGGGTTCCGATGTCCTGGAACTTAGGGGAAGGCTGCTTGGGGAGTGTGGGGGGCGGTTTGGGTCCCTGGCATTTGAGGGGAAGGCTGCTGGGGGGGTCCTGGGGCCCCACAGGGTGGGGTTTCAGGGTATCACTCTTGGTGAGTCCCTGTGTGTCCTCCCCACCTCTTTTTCCTCACAGCCAGAGCCAGAGAGCTTGGGCCCTGCAGCGCCTGGGTTCCCTGAGCAGGAGGAAGATGAACTCCACCGCACTCTGGGTGTGGAGCGGTTTGAGGAGATCCTACAGGAGGCTGGGTCCCGAGGAGGAGAGGAGCCAGGCCGCAGCTATGGGGAGGAAGACTTTGAATGTGAGGGGGCGATGGGGAGGGGGAGACAGGGGCACTTAGGCTTGCCTGTCCAGCAAGGAAGGGGCCTGGGGTCTCGTGGGAGGGGCCCAGGGCTGGGATGGCAGGGGAAGGAAGCTGTGCCCGCCTGCAGCCAGGTCCCCTTCTGCCTGCAGACCACCGCCAATCCTCGCACCACATCCATCACCCTCTGTCCACCCACCTGCCTCCGGACACCCGCCGCCGCAAGACACCCCAGGGCCCAGGGCGGAAGCCTCGAAGGCGCCCTGGAGCCTCCCCCACTGGGGAGACCCCCACCATTGAGGAGGGGGAGGAAGATGAGGATGAGGCCAGTGAGGCCGAGGGGGCCCGGGCACTCACCCAGCCATCCCCTGCCTCCACACCCTCTTCGGTGCAAGTGAGTTGGGGCGGGGCTCCTGGGGGTATCTTCAGGGTCCCTGGCCTGGCCTCACCTGCCCCCATGGGTTCCTGTTCCAGTTCTTCCTCCAAGAGGATGAAGGTGCTGACCGGAAGGCAGAAAGGACCAGTCCGTCTCCTCCCCCACCGCTGTCCCACCAGGAGGCGGCTCCCCGGGCCAGCAAAGGGGCCCAGACCGGGTAAGTGTCCCCAGATAGAGACCTCCCCCACTGGTGTCAGTGACGTGATGTGGGGAAAAGAGCATGAGCCTCGGGAGCCTCAGATTGGGGTTCAACTCCCAGCCCTGCCCCTTTGGGCAAGTACAGCCTGTCCGAGCCTTCCCATGTGCAAGCCAAGAATAACGGAACCTTTCTCACAAGTGCTTGCAGGGATTAAAGGGTGGTCTGAATTAAGGCTTAAGTGTGGGTTGCCGTGGCGCGGGACAGGTGTGCATGCTAAGCACTCCCACCTGCTCCCCCACCTATGACGTCAGGTGGCGTAGCATCAAGCGCTGGATCAGGGATTGGGTCGGTAACCTCCGTGCACCTGCCTGGGGCCCCAAAGGTGTGAGGAGACCAGGAGACCCCTCTTCCGCCCTTGGGGAGCTGCCTCAGAAAAGTGGCATCAGAAAAGTCACTGTGCTGAAGGGCAAATCTGGGCACCATGTCCGTATCAGTGGGGGATTGGAGTTTGGGGGTGTTAGCTGGAGAAGGCTTCTTGGAGGAAATCACTTTGAACTGGGTCTCAAGGTCACCACTATCGTGGACCTGTTGTTTTCTGGGTGCCAGGCAGCGCAGCGTGAAGGGCTGCAGGGAAGGGGGGCGGGCTGCCTGACTCGCTGGGGAGACAGGCGGGGCGGGTGGCACCGAGCCCACGGCGGCCGTCTGCACGGGGGCACATGCTGGCGGGCGGGCCAGGGGCAGGGGGAGGAGCCTCAGGGAGCGCATGGCATTGGAAAAGTGGGTCAGATCTGTGGGCAGGGGTGCAGGCAGAGCAGAGAGCACCGGGGTGGGTGTAGAAAGCCTGATGGGGGATTCTTCTCGTCGTGGATGGGGGACACGGGCTTGGAGCTGTGGGAGAGCAGTTCAGAGTGGTGTGGCAGGGGCTGAGCGCCGTGGCAGAGAGCAAGGAGACATCCTGGTTTGGGAACAGGCGCAGAAGTTTGCACCTCTAAGGACAAGCTCATATTCTCATGCCCGCAAGGGAGCCGTCTACACTTTCAAAGGCCCATTTTTACCTACTTTACTCCATCGGGTTAGAAACTTGGGATCTGTGACCCTCCTGAGCCCATGGGGAGGAGTGTGCTCTGGAGGGGAAGGAGGCTGTGCCCTGGCTGCTGTTGCAGACATCAGCTCTCCCCGGACCCGAGGAGGCTGGCCTTGCCTCTGCTTTGCTCTGAGGAGCTGTGTTCGGAGGGGGCTTGTGTGACGGCTCCGGCGGCGCGGCCCATAAAGGGCAGAGCCACATCGCAGGCCGCATCTGCTTGGGGGAGGCTCGCCGTTCCACGTTGGCGCCCACCGAGAGTGGGGAAACGAGGAGGGTGGGGTCCGGGTCTCCCCTGCGTGGCTCTGGCTCATAGCTGCTCCGTCTGTGCAGAGCCCCGGTGGAGGAGGTGGTGGCCGTGGCCAGTGGTGCCGCTGGAGGCGATGACGGGGGAGCCTCCGCGCGTCCCCTGACCAAGGCACAGCCCGGGCACCGAAGCTACAATCTGCAGGAGAGGAGACGCATCGGGAGCATGACGGGGGCTGAGCAGGCACTGCTGCCCCGAGTCCCCACAGACGAGAGTGAGGCCCAGACGCTGGCCACCGCTGACCTAGACCTCATGAAGAGTGAGTGCTGGCCAGGCGAAGCCCAGTGCTGGTGGGAACAGGAGGAAGAGGGAGGGGAAGCCTGACCCTGCCCCCCCCCCCATAGGTCACCGGTTTGAGGACGTTCCTGGAGTGCGGCGGCACTTGGTGCGGAAGAATGCCAAAGGGTCTGGACAAGGCGGCCGGGAAGGGCGAGAGCCTGGCCCCACGCCTCGGACCCGGCCCCGGGCCCCCCCACAAGCCCCACGAGGTACTGTGCTCCACTACTCGCTCTGCCATTATCTCCCTATCCATTTCCTCCCCACGGGCTCCCCCCGCCCACACACACGCCAGCAGTAATCGCCAACAGGACTGCCATATGTGGTTGTGAAGGTTGTACACTGCACGAGAGTCCTTGACATTGTTGATTTGGGTGTTAGGATACCGATTCACATCTTAGACACTGTTGATTACTATATGATGGCCGCTTTCTGGCCGCTGGCCGTGAGAAGCTTAGGGCCCTCTGGGCTAGAGGTGGCTCCGTGGCGCGGTACACAGCCCAGTTGGCATCAGCCATAGTCAGGGGCAGTGATTGACCAAGATCACTCAGTTCCTTAGGAACACCGCCCATCTTAGACTACAGCAATCTGGTTCTCAACCCCACCCCTTCCAGTGGATTTTTGTTACCTTTTTATTGAGGCCTAACAGCATCCAGGGAGGTGCCCTGGGGCTGAGTGTAGGGCTTGGTGACTCTTTACACATGTAAACAGCTGGCTAACTCTGCCTAGACAGAGAATGTTTTCCACACTCTCTTCCTTCGTGCCTCTGCTCAGTGCCGTCAGCTGTGACTGCTCTGTCATTCTTGGTCAGCTTTGTCAGTTCTTGAATTCGCATCCACGGAAGCACACAACATTCCAGTGTCGCGTGCGTGCATGTGCGCGTGCGTGCCTGTGTGTGGTGACCGTTCCTCAAGCACTTCCTACCTCGTGGACGGTGCTCAGGGTTTTGTATGCTTTCTTTTGATTCCCCGTAACAGGCCTTTAAGGTGGGAAGTAGTAGTAGTCCCATTTTACAGATGAGGCAAAGAGAGGGTCAGTTTGGTTAAGATCTTGCTAGGCCTGTGCCTCTGTACGGTGCGCGGTGCCGTGCCGGCTCAAGGCCCACCCTGACGCTGCTCGTCTTGGAGAACAGTCCCTGGGGCCCCCTGGCTCTGACCTTGCCGTGCCTCTCGTCTTCTATCCCAAGGTATTTGTGGAGCTGAACGAGTTGCTGCTGGACAAAAACCAGGAGCCTCAGTGGCGGGAAACAGCGCGCTGGATCAAATTCGAGGAGGATGTGGAGGAGGAGACGGAGCGCTGGGGGAAGCCGCATGTGGCCTCCCTCTCCTTCCGCAGCCTCCTGGAGCTCCGCCGGACCCTGGCCCATGGTACCCTGCGCCACCCTCCCCCGCCCCCCTGGGGAAATCCTGCCAGCTAAGCCCGTTCGCTGAGGACCAGAATCCCCCAAATGGTGCCGTGAGCAGCACTGGGTGTACTGTTACCCCAGCCCAGGAAGGAGCCTCCTCTTCTCATGACGTCATATAGCCTGTCGTGGCTGGGGCTCTGTCATTGGTGATCGCGGGGCAGGATCGACAGCGGTCTCTCTTATCTGGCATTTTTAGCAAATAGCTCCTTTAAGTGATGTTTTCAGATAACCGAAGCTGGTATGTTTGGGATGGCGACATGTTTTTAAAGAATGTCTATGGAAACTTTTCTGAAATGATCTAATCTATAGGGCTATGTAAGGGGGTTTTGTTGTTATTGTTTTTTTTTTTTTTAATAATTTTATTTTTAAGTCATCTGTGCACCCAGAGTGGGGCTCAAACTCACAACCCCAAGATCAGGAGCTGCATGCTCTCCAACTGAGCCAGCGAGGTGCCCCGCGGGCTATCTGACTTGCACTAAGTGACCAAGGTGCGAGACTCTTGAGGTCTCTGAGGTCTGGGCTCTGTGTTTGTTTCTGCCTTCCTTTTGGAGAAGTCGCTCCCAGTTGCTGTCAGAAGGCCTATGTCTAAGCAGCTGAGGATTCAGAACCCTGCTGTCAGAATTGTTTCTGGAAACCAGGAGTAAATAGGCTCGGAGGGGAGCTCTCAAGCTTTGGGGGAGGTGCCAACATGCAGATGCTTTATCGCTGGGCTTTGGGGTCTCCATTCTGGCTGCTCAGAGGCCTTCGGTTCTATTAGTTGTCACACCCATTTTTTTGTTTTTGTTTTGTTTTTTTAAGATTTTATTTATTTATTTATTTGAGAGAGACCATGAGAGAGAGAGGGAGAGAGAGACAGAACGAGGAAGGGTGGAAGGGTAGAGGCAGAGGGAGAAGCAGACTCCCTGCTGAGCAGGGAGCCCAACGCAGGGTTTGATCCCGGGACCCCGGGATCATGACCTGAGCCGAAGGCAGATGCTTAACCGATAGAGCCACCCAGGCACCCCCAATTTTTGTTTAAATGGTTCTGTTCGTTGTCTGGTTCTGTGTTCCTACAAGTTGACCTCGACAGAAAGATGACTTCGTTACTTTTGAAAGGACTTCCGTTTCTATATAAAATAGTAGTTCAGAGCAATGACCGGGTAGAAAGATCTGGAAACTGTCCCATGAGCAGCTGTTGGACTTGGGGAAGCCGAGGAGCCCAGTCTGGAGGGTGACATCTTCAGATGGCTCAAGGCCACAGATGGGCCATGTCGTGCTCAGAGGGCAAAACTAGGACTCGAGAGTGGATGCTAGGGGAGGTAGCGTGTGGCTCACTGAAAGGAGGAACTTTCTAGCAGCAAAGAGTGGCCCCATCTGAGTGGATGGCCTGGTGCGCCCTAGCGGAGGCTGCGTGCTCCTTGGAAGGGACCTCTGGGAGGGCCCTGCCTCTGTGGCCTCTGCTGAGCCCCACCACATGCCTGTGGGAGAAGGTCAGAAGGAGTGGACGTGATGGGTCAGAGACATGATGGGGCTTGGGTCTTGAGCCCTGCTCCTGGTTTCTGCGGCAGTGCTCCGTCCCTGGACCGTGCTTATCTGGCTGCCCCCTCGTCCCTGGTTCTCTCTCCCTTCCACCCCCTGCCCTCGCTTCTTGCCTGGGGATGAGGGCCCGTCCATGCCATCCTTATTCCAGGGGCTGTGCTTTTGGACCTGGACCAGCAGACCCTGCCAGGGGTGGCCCACCAGGTGGTGGAGCAGATGGTCATCTCCGACCAGATCAAGGCTGAGGACAGAGCCAACGTGCTGCGGGCCCTGCTCCTGAAACACAGGTGAGGCCCCACCTGCTGCTCCTGCCTGCCTCCCCCCTTGCCCTGGCCACTGCCTCCTTCCCTCACTGCCCTCTGCTCTCCCAGCCACCCGAGTGATGAGAAGGACTTCTCCTTCCCTCGAAACATCTCAGCCGGCTCCCTTGGCTCCCTGCTTGGGCATCACCATGGCCAGGGGGCCGAGAGTGATCCACATGTCACTGAGCCTCTCATCGGAGGTGTTCCTGAGACTCGGCTAGAGGTGGAACGAGAGGTGAGGGGAACGGGTAGGCGCTGGCTGGTTCAGGTCCCAGTCACCCCCGCGGGCTGCAGGGCTGCGTGCGATCCCGGTGTGAATAAGCCGAGGGGTGCCTGGCCGGGCTGAGCTCCGTTCTGCATCCCCAGCGGGAGCTACCACCTCCAGCCCCACCAGCCGGCATCACTCGCTCCAAGTCCAAGCACGAACTGAAGCTGCTGGAGAAGATCCCTGAGAATGCGGAGGCCACAGTGGTCCTTGTGGGTACGTGGACAAGTCTTGCGGGTGGGGGGTGGCGACGGCCAGGCCTGCCTTGGTACCACCCTGGGGCTGGGGGCTGGGGGCTGGGGAGCGGCCTGTGGCCTCGCTTAGCCCACGATGGCACCCTGCCCCTAGGCTGTGTGGAGTTCCTCTCCCGCCCCACCATGGCCTTCGTGCGGCTGCGGGAGGCGGTGGAGCTGGACGCGGTGCTGGAGGTGCCCGTGCCCGTGCGCTTCCTCTTCCTGCTTCTGGGCCCGAGCAGCGCCAACATGGACTACCACGAGATCGGCCGCTCCATCTCCACCCTCATGTCTGATAAGGTCAGGCCCTCCCTGGCGCCCGCGGGGACACCTCCCCCCATGCCCCCCCCACCCCGGCCCCGCTCCGGGACCCCGGCCCTTGCCCCGCACCCTCACCGGCCCTGGGCCTGCTTTGGCAGCAATTCCACGAGGCAGCCTACCTGGCCGACGAGCGGGAGGACCTGCTGACCGCCATCAACGCCTTCCTGGACTGCAGTGTGGTGCTGCCGCCCTCGGAAGTGCAGGGCGAGGAGCTGCTGCGCTCCGTCGCTCACTTCCAGCGCCAGATGCTCAAGAAGCGGGAGGAGCAGGGCCGGCTGTTGCCCCCTGGGGCTGGGTTGGAGCCCAAGTCAGCACAAGACAAGGGTACGGGCCCCCTGCGGGGGCTCCGGGGCTCAGGTCGGGGTGGTCTGTGTGCACGTGGAGGAGGGAGCCGAGCACAGGGGGGGCTGCGGCGGGCGCCCTGACGGAGGCCCGGGTTGCAGCGCTCCTGCAGATGGTAGAGGTGGCGGGTGCAGTCGAAGACGATCCCCTCCGGCGGACGGGCCGGCCCTTTGGGGGCCTGATCCGGGATGTGCGGCGCCGCTATCCCCACTACCTGAGTGACTTCCGAGATGCACTCGACCCCCAGTGCCTGGCTGCTGTCATCTTCATCTACTTCGCGGCCCTGTCTCCTGCCATCACCTTCGGGGGGCTGCTGGGTAAGGAGAGGCTTCCAGGGGTTGGGGGGGGGCACGGGGGCAGGGCATGCCCAGCGCCCTGGCTGCCGGCTCCTGAGCCGCTTCCTGCCACCCCAGGAGAGAAGACTCAGGACCTGATTGGGGTGTCGGAGCTGATCATGTCCACGGCGCTCCAGGGTGTGGTCTTCTGCCTGCTGGGGGCCCAGCCGCTGCTGGTGATCGGCTTCTCCGGGCCCCTGCTGGTCTTTGAGGAGGCCTTCTTCTCGGTAAGGGCCCCCGGCCTAGTAGGGGGCTGGCTCTTCCTGCCCTGCTCCGGCTGCCCCTCCTGTTCCCCGAACACGCCCACCTCGCTAGCCCCTGGGCTCTGGGACCTGACTGCCCCCCCCCCCCCCCCCCCCCCCCCCGCGCGCAGTTCTGCAGCAGCAACAACCTAGAGTACCTGGTGGGCCGCGTGTGGATCGGCTTCTGGCTGGTGTTCCTCGCCCTGCTCATGGTGGCCCTGGAGGGGAGCTTCCTGGTGCGCTTTGTCTCCCGTTTCACCCAGGAGATCTTTGCCTTCCTCATCTCCCTCATCTTCATCTATGAGACGTTTTACAAGCTGGTCAAGGTGAGCAGGCCCTGCTGTGAGAGCTGGGTCGGGAGGGGTGAGACCTTGGGACCGGAGGGAGCCGGGGAGCCTACTGCCCTTCTCGTGCCCTTGCTTTGGGGTAGGAGGTCCCAGGCTAGCCCAGAGGTCCCCTGGGCTGCGGTCCAGGAAGTGCATGGAGCACGGGCTGGTTCTTCCTCCTGGCCCCTCACCACCCTCCCTGTCACCAACACACATCCCGGGACTTCAGGTCAATCTTAAAAACTCACACATTTTTAATAACAAAGGAAACATGTCATTTTGTTAAAGTGGCAGACAGTCCAGAAGTGTCAAAGAGAAAGGGCCCCAAGATGACACACACAGTCACAGTCTGGGCCTTGGAGCTGTGCCCGAGTGAGGCTTAGGAGAGGACACGCCCCTGTGGTCCTCTGCGCTCCGCATCCTGCCCGGCCAGGCCTGGCTGCAGCTATGCCCCCACTGCCTGAATCCCGTTTCCCTTGCTCCCATCCGGTCACTTCACTCATTTTCTTGATCAACAAGACAAGCCCGGGAGCGCCTAGGGGGGGCTCAGTCAGTGAGGCGTCTGCCTTCAGCTCAGGTCATGATCTCAGGGTCCTGGGATCAAGTCTCATCTGGGCTCCCTGCTCAGCAGGGAGTCTGCTGCTTTCTCTCCCTCTGCCACTCCCCCGCTTGTGCTCTCTCTTTCTGCCAAATAAATTAAAAAAAAAAAAAAAAAAAAGCCCCTTAAGGCCAGGCCTGCCATCTCCTACCCTGCCTGCCCTACTCAGCATATATCCGCGCCCAGAAAGCTCTCCACTTTGGCTGATGGAGTCCTTTGTCCTCTCCCTAGATCTTCCAGGAACATCCCCTCCACGGCTGTTCGGTCTCCAACAGCTCTGAGGCGGACAGCGGCGAGAACAGCACGTGGCATGGGGCAGGAGCCACGCTGGGGCCGGGGAACGGGAGCTCCCCGGGGCCGGCTAGGCAGGGGAGGCCCCGGGGCCAGCCCAACACCGCCCTGCTGTCACTGGTGCTCATGGCCGGCACCTTCTTCATCGCTTTCTTCCTGCGCAAATTCAAGAATAGCCGGTTCTTCCCTGGCCGGGTGTGTGGGCTGAAATGCCGGAGGGTGGGCGGGAGGGGGGCTGGAAAGGGTGTCCACGTCAGGGCCGGAGCGGGGCGGGGGGCCTCTGAGCACGGTGCTTGCCCACAGGTGCGGCGGGTGATTGGGGATTTCGGGGTGCCCATCGCGATCCTCATCATGGTGCTTGTGGATTACAGTATTGAGGACACCTATACCCAGGTAAGGCGGAACACGTGCCGCGGTGAGGAGGGGCTGCCTGGCGCCGGGCTCCGGAGATTCCCCTCCAGCCCAAGCCCAGAGCTGCCTCTCGACTGCGCAGACACCCGGCCTCTTCCACGCCACGCCCTCAGCATTCGCCCTGCCCAGCGCACCTCAGGGCTGTCTTTCCCTCCGCCGTTCACTGGTCCCTGGCCCCACCCTCTGCCCTACAGAAGCTGAGCGTGCCCAGCGGATTCTCAGTGACAGCCCCAGAAAAGCGGGGCTGGGTCATCAACCCTTTAGGGGAGAGCAGCCCCTTCCCCGTGTGGATGATGGTCGCCAGCCTGCTGCCTGCTGTCCTGGTTTTCATCCTGATCTTCATGGAAACTCAGATCACCACGTGAGTGGTTCTAGCCGACGGGGGTGCTCTGCAGACGGGAACAGCGTTGTTGTGGAAGGGCTGGAGCCCCAGCAAGGCGAGGAGATGGGGTGCACTGGGTGACGGAAGCCCGGAATGCCAGGCTGGCCCCTAGAATTTATTTTTTTGAAGATTTATTTATTTGAGAGAGAGAAACAGCGCAAGTAGGAGGGCAGGGGAGAGAAAGAGAATCTCAAGCGGACTCCATGCTGAGCTCAATCTCACGACCCTGGGATCACGACCTGGGCCAAAACCAAGAGTCGGATGTTTAACCTTTAGCACCACCCAGGTGCCCCTAGAATTTATTCTGTAGGCAGGAGAACGTTCCACTGATGGGCACAGTGGAGGCTGGAAGCTGTCCTGAAGGGCAGGGAGGGTGGCTAGAGGGGCCTCACCTCATGACAGAACTCTCGTCCTGATGGAATGGGCAGGACCACCAGATTCCAAAGGCAGATAGAGGCTCCTGGCTGGGAGCTCCGGGAAGACACAGTTGTCTGCCAGGCTGGGCCCAGGGCTGCGGGCATCAGGGAGTGCCTGTCCCCACCCAGGCTGATCATCTCCAAGAAGGAGCGCATGCTGCAGAAGGGATCTGGCTTCCACCTGGACCTGCTGCTCATTGTGGCCATGGGCGGCATCTGCGCCCTCTTTGGCCTGCCCTGGTTGGCTGCTGCCACCGTGCGCTCCGTCACTCATGCCAACGCACTCACCGTCATGAGCAAGGCTGTGGCGCCTGGGGACAAGCCCAAGATCCAGGAGGTCAAGGAGCAGCGGGTAACGGGGCTGCTGGTTGCCCTGCTTGTAGGTATGTTTAGCTCTTGCCCCAGCCTTCCCGTGCCATCTCGGGGGCTGGGAAGCCCCCGGGCCAGCTCTTTCTCCCTCTCCTCCCCCAGGTCTTTCCTTGGTTATCGGGGATCTGCTCCGGCAGATACCCCTGGCTGTGCTCTTTGGAATTTTTCTGTACATGGGAGTTACCTCCCTTAATGGGATCCAGTTCTATGAGCGGCTGCACCTGCTGCTCATGCCCCCCAAGCACCACCCAGACGTGACCTATGTCAAGAAGGTAAGACCCCACTTGGAAGAGCCCCATGCCTCTGCCCCCTCCTGGTCCGCGGCAGTCACTCTCCAGCCCCCCATCTGCCCATTGTGTTCAGCCACCGTTTAGTCTGTGCGGACCCGGCTCTGGTAAGCACCCAAAAAAGGACTGCCACCGCCATCCCCATAGAGGGAGAAAGGGTCACCCATCTTCCAGAGGTGGCAGGCCCTGGTGGCCCTCCAAGGGACCAGGGCCCTCCAGTGCTGGGGAGAAGCCTCGGCTCACCTGTCATATCCCACCCACCCCCAGGTTCGGACCCTCCGGATGCACCTGTTCACAGCCCTGCAGCTGCTCTGCTTGGCCCTGCTCTGGGCTGTCATGTCCACAGCTGCCTCCCTGGCCTTCCCCTTCATCCTCATCCTCACCGTGCCCCTCCGTATGGTGGTGCTCACCCGCATCTTCACCGAGCGAGAGATGAAATGCGTAAGGCCTCCTGCCCCTCCCCCAGCGCCACCGGCCCCATCTGGGGTCCCCACCCAGGTTGAGGTCAGGATCGACCTTCTTGATCCCCTCCCCCCCACAGCTGGATGCTAATGAGGCGGAGCCAGTGTTCGATGAGCGGGAGGGTGTGGACGAGTACAACGAGATGCCCATGCCTGTGTAGCTGCTGCCTGGACCACAGCCAAGGGATGGACGGACAGAGGGAGCAGGGGCTGGGGGGTGCTCTCTCCATTCCCTCCCTCGTTTTTATTTAAGTGAATAATTTAAAGTCCCCATACCATCCCCACTCCCCTACAGTAAAGTGCTTCGGCCCCCACCTACCTCTGGCCTTCTGTCTCTATATGGGGAGGGAGCGTGGATGGCAAAGGGGGGGCCCAGCCCGCTCCCTGTCCCAGAAATGAGATGCACGATGGGCAAGGAAAGGGACTTTAATGAGAAACCAAAAGATAGAGAGCCAAAGTGCAAATTGTCCACCCCTCATCAGGGGGTCATCCTGAGCCCCAAGTGTACCCCCTTCACCCCCCTTCAGGCCCCCAGCGGAGGCCCAAGGCCTGGAGCTTCTGCCTCAGGTAGCTCTTGAGCTGGGGCAGGCCTCTCTGTGACTCCAGTTCCTCGAAGGGTAGCTGCAGGGGAGGGGGAGCGGCAGGTTACCCACGGGGTCTGTGGACTGGGCGAGGGGCGTGAGGCTGGCATGGAGTCTCTCCCGGGGCGGGGGTGCTCTCACCGGCAGGAGCTGGTAGCCCAGCAGGCCCAGGTGCCGCTCCCGTAGGGCCCGTGAGCCCAGCAGCACTCGGCCGTCCCGGCAGAAATGCCAGCGTTCTCGCAGCATCAGCACCACCCTGGAGGGAGTGGACCATGTTCAGGGTGGTGTCCACAGAGGCAGGGGGGCTCTCCCGCCCTCTTCCCTTACCTCTGGGCAGGGTCGTGGGTAGTGGGCTGAGAGGCAGCCTGGCCCTGGGGACAGGACCTGGGAGGGTAGGGTAGGAAGGGGTCCTGGGTCCTCACGGGAAGCACAGCACCAGAGCTGCTCACACACAGCAGGAAGTCTGGAACGGGGGAAGGGGGGAGAGAAAGGGCCACTGGCTTCTCGCCAAGGCTCTGTATCCCCCGCCGGCCACCCACCTGCCCGCCTGCAGTTCACCTGTGCAGTAGCCTGGAGGCACAGTCAGGTCCTGTCGGTACTTCTCCTCCCCTAGCAGCTGGCGCAGCCCCTCCGCCACTATATCCTTGTGACTGAGACGGGAGGGGGAACAAACACCGATATGGAAGGTTCAGGAGGCTTGGCCCTGGGCAAATGCCTTTGATGTCCCAAGGCCCATTTTTTTCCCTCTACGACTGCTAAGAGTGGGTCATCAGCATGGACAGTTCAGGGTCCTCCTGGCTTTTCTACTCTGCTTCCTGCAGGCTGGTCCCCTCCCCTCCCCCAAGCCGCCCCATCCACCTGTACTTGCAGCGGGCACGGTCAGTGATGAGTGGCTGGGGGAAGATGGGCACTTGCTGCCTTCGGGGAAGGCGGGGACCCCGGTATCCTGGAAGCTCCAGCTCCACGGCCGTGTCTAGCAGGGAGAGGTAGCGCCGCACAATCAGGGCATGAGGGGTGCCTGTGGGAAAGCAGGGCTGAGGCTCGCGGGTCTGCAGACTCCCACCCCCACTTTCCCCTGCCCGCTGGCCCCCGAGTCCCCAGCCAGCCCTCCCGTCCGCGCACCACTGATGTGGTTGATGAAACTTGGGGAAAAGACAAAGTGCAGGGCTCTGAAGGGCAGACACCGCAGCTGGCACAGTGACATCAAGATGTTGACAGTAGCCAGGGGAGCCACCCCTGCTTCCCGAGCCAGGATCCTCTCAAGGCAGGGCATAAACTGCTGTTCCAGGGGCAGATAGTTCAGCCGCCCAAAGGGCAGGACCAACTTCTGTACCACCTGTGGAGGAAGAGCAGCCCTTCACCCAGCACGAAACAATTCTCCAATATCCTTCACAAGCTGAACCTCAGGGAGGCTTGGCCTGCACGCTTATCATGTCTCTGTAAAGGCAGAACAATCCCTCTACCCTGACGTACACACCAGAAGTTCGACAGCATAACCAGTGTCTTGAGCCCCATGTCATTAATCAAACCAGTGGAGGAGACATCGCTAAGTCTGGCCCTGAAGACTTAGAGGAGTGGGCTCAACGAAGCTAAGACAGCGCCGAGTGCGGAGAACTGCAGAGAACCCGGCACACACGCTGGGTAGGTGGACGAGCCAGGTGGGGGTGAGCAAAGATGAAACCCCAGGGGACCGAGCAGAGAGCCTGGCTGGTTGTCTGCTGCAGGAGGCAGCCAATCAAGCTGAACAGGGGGCAGGGCCTGACACAGAGGAGGGCTAGGAGAGGAGCATGGCAGGGTGGCAGGTAATCCCACCTTGCTGCTGAGCTGGGCTTCCTGGACCACCAGGAAGTGGGCAATGGCTTCCAGAAGCTGGGGCTCCCGCAACCGGTGCCGGGCCAGGTGCTGGGCCAGGAGCACCATCACGTGGGGAGTCAGTTCCTCTGGCCTGGCCTCTGTGAAGAACAGCCTATTATGGTGGACCCTCAGGCCAGATCTCAACTAGATTCCACCTCAGCCTGAAGACACCACCTGCCTCCTCTTCAGCCCCTCCCGCCACCTGCCTTCAGTCCCCTCCAGCACCTGCCAGGCTGCGGATGAGGTGCTGCCGCGGTCGCCTCAGGAAACGCGGGCAGCTCAGAGCAGCTTCCAATCTTTGCCCACCGCGCAGGCCAGGTTGCAGAGTGGGAGGTGGCTTCGGAGGGAGGCGGAACCTTCTCTCCTGCTCCAGGGCACACATCAGGGGCCCATCGGACGGGAAGCCTGAGAGGGAGAGGGTCAGAGGAGGCAGGCCTGGTAACGGGGAGCTGCTCTGTTCCAGTCATGGGGTTCAGTTGGTGAATTCCCAACCTTTCACGTCTCCATGTTCTGGATGGAAGGGTTGCTATAGTGTAAGTAGCACTGGAGAAATGTGAAATACCACGTGAACGTGAGGTATCACAACAGTCTGTGGGGAAGACCTTATACAAACATGGCAAATAAGCTCTCATTGCACGCCAACGGTGACAAACTGTAGTGGCTTCCTAGAGCACTGTGTTGGAAGGAATCAGGGTTGGCACCCCTAGCTATGCTGGAACGAATGCTGCTGGACTCCTGGTGTCTGCTGTGGATACAGGGGAGCAGCACCAAGTGTGCCAGGCCATGTACCATTCCTGGCAAAGCCTGAGAGGTGAATTCTGTCAGTGATCTTGGGTCTTCTATGCTCTTTCTCTATTCTTCCGTTAACACCCACCCCCCAGACACCCTCCTCACCAAGTAAGACTGCAAGGTGCAGACACACGTGGATGGTGTGAATATCAAAGGAGGGGCAGTTTCGGATGATGAGCTGACTCAAGTCCTGTAGTGTGGCCTGCTCCACGGGAGGGGGCCGTGGCTGAGACCCCAAGAGCTGGCCCAGACGACGAAGTGCCACAGGGTAGTGATGGGCGCGCACCTTGGTGGGGTTCTGGCCCAGCCAACGCAGCAGCTCCCCAGGGCTCCTCGCCTGTTCCAGAAGCCGCTGTAGCCCCTGAACAGGGCCTGCATGGAGGCCTCCTCCAGGAGGCCGGTCCCCCCACTTGCTGGGCCCCAGACAGCAGGGCTGTACTGGCGGGAGCAGCAGCAGGCCAGACAGCCGAGCAGCAGAGGCCTGGGCAGAGAGCAGGACTCGAAGCATGGAGTTGGGTGATGGAGACCCTGAGGGGCAGCCCAGAAAAGGGGGTGAGGTTTTCTCCAAAGGGGAGAAAAACCGGCTATCTACTCCTGACCTCAGTCCCCATTCAGAGGGCCCAGAGGTCAGAGCAACCCACTCATGTTCACCCTTCCTTGTGACTGCTCTAGTCTTCTTCCCACCCCGCCCCTCTCGGCCTCCTTCCATCCTTTGAAACAGCACCTTCAGTGTAACTCAGCACCGTGATATTTACAAAGCAAGTCCACATGCACTACGTATCTCCTCCGATGCTCCACACACGCCTTTGCGGTGGTAGGCAGGGTTGGCACTACCTCAGTTTCACAGGTGGAGAAACCAAGGCCCAGAGAGGAAAAGGGGTTAAGCCCGAGGTCACGAATCGGGTTAGTGGTCGTGCCCAGCCTGGAGCCCAGCTTGCCCCGTCGATACGCCCTCCCGACCACCTCCCCCTCCCGCAGGAGGCGGCAGCGGCAAGGAGGGTGGAACGCGGGCTCGGCAGCCGGGCGGTCCTGGGTTCCATGCTGGGCGCTCCCACTTACCAGCTGCATGACCTTGGACAAGTGGCTTCGTCTCTCTGCCCAAGCCTCCTCGCCCGTGAAACGAGAACGCAGCGCCCACCTCGCAGGGCGCTGTGGAGCCCGAGCGCGCAGCTTTGCAATGGCGCGGAGTCCGCCGTGTCAGGGGCCCCCACACCCACCCGGGCCCGGCAACGCCAGAAGACCGTGGTCACGGTCACCAACACCAACTCCCGCCGCCCTCCCGCAGCCCGCCCCGTAGGCGCCACCCCTACATGGCTCCCCAGGCCCCGCGCAGGTCGCTCCCTCAGTCGGTCTCGGGGCCGGGGAGCCGGGCTCCCCCCGCGGCCTCCTCATCGGCCGGCCACCGAGTCCGCCATCTTCCCAGCAACCCCCGGACCGCGGTCTGGACGCCAATTGCGTCTCAGCCCCCGACCAGCACAGACGTGGCTCCCGTCAGGCCCCGCGCGCCCCGGCGTCGCACGCCCCGCCCCCCGCTTCCGGGAAGCTGCGCGCGCCGAGCCGGGGCGGTGCCGGGGGCGGAGGGGCGGAGCCAAAGGGCCAGGAGCGGAGACTGGGGCGAAGAGAGAGCGGAAGTCGGCGGCCTGTCTTGTAATGTTGGGAGCACCGGGAGGGCTCCGTCCGCGCCCTTCACGCATTAACTCCCAGTGGGCAGGGGCTCCCCGTCCAATACCCCCACGGGCCCACACACCCAGACACACACCAGGAGTGAAAACTTCACAGTTATTTAATCTGCACGTGTCCCACACAATCCCTCTGCCCCTCCCAGATCCTCTTCCCCAGCGCCCCCGCAGTCCTTAGGTCCTCAAATCAGCCCAATGAGCTATTAGGGACTAGAGGTGGCTGGGTCCTCAGGCAGAGTACTAAGAAGGGCCCAGGGGTGTAGCCCGGCTCTGCCCAGGGCCAAGGCAGTGACAACAGCTGCCCGACCCCGAGGAGCTGACTGTCAATGGGGGCTGAGAGCCAGCAGCCCCGGGAGGTGGCCCCGAGCCATGGAGGTCACAGCGAGGGGCCTCGGCCGCCTCCCGGAGCGCTCTGCTGCGCAGCGCTGGGCTCCAGGGTAGTGGGAAGAGGCAGGCCGGAGAGGTGGGCCTGGGCAGACAACAGCGCCCACTGTGTCGTGGGGAGCAAGGTCCAGAGGGGCCAGCAACGCTTCCGAGAGCCCGTGGAGGCACTACGGGCGGTACATGGCAAAGGCCAGGAGACTGAGGAGCAGGGTGAAGCCGGCCAGACCCAGGGTGGCGGTCAGGGGAAAGAAGGGCCGGTACTGGATCTGGCAATACCAGAGCAGCAGCAGCAGCAGCAGCAGGAGCGGCAGCAGCAGGCTGCCTATTTCCAGCCCGGAGGGGCCTGGCTCTGACCCCGGTGGGCAAGGGGGGTGTGGGGGACCGACGCGCGTGGACACGTGGCAGTGGAGAACGCAGTTGGGCGGGAGGTGAAGGCTGCCCAGGGTCTGGGTGTCGTCTCCTAGCAGTTGCCCTTGGTAGATGAGTCGCACCTGCTGTTCCCGGCCGGGAAACTGGGTCCTGAGGAGAGAGGGACCTGGGTAAGAGAGCAGGCCTCAGGCAATCCTGGTCCCTTGCCCACAACAACACTCCCACCCCTCACCTTTGCCTCCACCCACCACCCAGGTGGTGGCGTCTACGGGGGTCCCCTCCTGCTACAGGGGAATGATACAGTGCGCGATGTGGGGACCTCAGTTCCCTCGTCCATAGAAGGAGGGGGAAGTCTCAGATCTCTCTGGTGGCCCTTCTGGGTTTGTAATCACTCCCACCCCAATCTTTAGAATTTCTTTCCTGTCCTCATCCCAGCTTACCTTTTCAGGGAGCCAATGGTATCGTGGGGCCAGGCCCTGGCCACCTGCTCTGAATCGTTGAGGAATTTCAGCCGCAGCACTAGGGGCTCCTGGGGGGAGTCCGGCGACGGCGATGTTGCTGAGAGCCCCATGCCAGGCTCTGGCTGTGCAGCCTGACCTCTGTGTCTCAAGCTGGGGGTCTCGGCTCCTGGGGCCTCCCCTCTGATGCTGCCGGTGACCGCCATGGTTTCACTGGGCTGTGCTGGTGTTGGAGTCCCTGATGGCTGGGGCAGTGGGTCGGCACCCTCCGCGGTGTGTGTTGAGACCCAGGCGAGAGCCAGCACCAGAAGGCAGGCAAGCACCGCGAAAAGGACGGTCACCTCATCACCCACCCCTTCAATCAAGGCCATGGCACCTGCCTTGCCTGCCACCTTACTGAGCTGGAGAGGTACAAAGAACCCATGAGGGGCTGGCTCGCTGGCCAACAGCCCCCTGAACTCCAACAGGCTCCTGACCCCACCCCACCAAACTCTGCCCCCTTACCCATGCTCCACCCTGGGGCACATACTGTTCTGAAACCCGGTTGTCCCAAACTTCCCTCCAGTGCCCCGTCCCATAACCAAATCCCAAGCCCTAACTTTTTGTAACCTGAGTTCTAGGTCTTTGACCATCTCCCCAATTCATTCAAACACTATCCCAATGTAAGGGCCTTGATCTTCTAAGCAACCTCTCCCCTAAATTCAACGGTCAGCAAACTTCACCCCAAAGCTTACCTAATCTTCCATCTACTATCCCAAAGTTTACCGTCTTCGTCTATTTCACCCCAAAGCTTATCTACTCCTCCATCAGTACGTTTCTTCAAGGGGGAAGGAAATGGGGTTCTAGGCCCTCCACTCCCAGCCCCGCTATCATTTAACCAAACCCCACCCGCCCGCGGCCGGGGTCTGCTTCCCAAGCCTTCCCCACACCATACGTCAATCTCCACCCTTTGGCAATTCGGAGCTTCGGAGGGCTGCCATCATCCCCCCACCCAACTTAGCCCCTCCGGTCTACTCAAGCCCCACCCCGCGGCAGCCCGACTCGGCGCCTCCCCTGGAAGCCTCTCCAAACCCACTCCGCAGGCGGACCCGAGATCCCGCCCGGGAATCCGAGACTTCGCCCTCCCCACCCCCAACTCCTCCATCACCCCTCCCATCTTCCCGCCCCCCGGAGCCACGGGAGGGCACCGGCGAACCCTGGGCGGGGCGAGAGGGAGCCAGCTGGGGCCCGGGGCGGTGGGGTGGGCGCGGTCACCGCGCGGGGACTCACCGCCCGGCTCCGCCAGCTCCATAGCGGACCCTCGGGCACTTCCGGACGGGAGGCGCCGAGGTCGCGGACACCTGAAGGCACCCCCTCCTTCCCTGCCGCCGCTGCTCGGAGCATTGTGGGACTTGTAGTCCTGCGCGGTGCGCATTTCCCGCCCTCCGCCCTTCTGACCCACGTGCCGGGATCCGCAGGCTAGTCCTGGTGACCGCAAGTCGCTGAGGGGCCCGCGGGGGCGGGCTTAAGGGTTGTGCCAGCCTCCTGAGGTTCGAGCCACAGCAGGACCCGCCACCTCCCCCGCTGGCATCCAGGGCATCTGTCACTCCAAAAACCGACGTCAGCGAGAACACGTCTGAGCACCCTGTTTCCAGATGCAGGCTCTAGGGAGCTCAGGTGACCCCTATCCCGGTCTGTTCTTATATCAGAGTGGACGTCAAAAGGCATTGTGGGCCCCCGTAATTGACTCTTTGGCTCAGAGCCCGGTACTCGTGGGCTGTCCCATCAGGTTGGCTGAGGACATTCATCCCCAGGGCTGGCCACAGTGGCTTGGGCTGTCCTGTCTCCCTGGACCCTTGCTCCACCTTGACCCTGTAAGACTGTGCAAGAAGCATAGACCTTGGAACCTGGCACAAATGCTGATCTCTTATCCTGTGTTTATTAACTGTACAACCTTGGGTGGACCATCGAATCTCTTTGAACCTTAATTGCTTTGTTTCTAAAACATAATTCATAAGGAAATTGTAAAGAAGAACTTAAGTATTTTATTAAACCAGTGTGAAAACTATGTCAGGGACCTGTTATACAGTAGGTGTCTGCTCACCTGTATTAACCGGAGTACCCGAGAGTACACGCTCCACCCAAATCTGGGCTTAGACACTAGGTCCTTAGAGTGTTACTGTGTAGAGGACTCAGCCCCAGCCTGGCTTGGGCCAGCTAATTTCTATGGCTTTTCCCTCCTTCCTCTGGGCTGCAGAGATCTCACGTCCTGGGTTTTATAGGCCAGTCTTGGTGAAAAGTAACGTGCCCTAGTGTTTCCATAGTTCATGCTTACTTATGGGAGCAGGTACCCCAAGTGGGAACAGGTATTGCCTTGAGAAAGTCAGTTTAGATGTATAACATACAGACCTAACTTCTCTCTAGTTCCTTCTCTCCTATTCATTCGTTTATTCTAGAAACATGTATTAAATGTATACTATATGTCAGGCACTGTGCAAGATGCAGGGAATACAATGGTGATTCATACGTGTGAACTTGTCCCTGCCCTCACATGGCTCATACAACGATAGGGGAGAGACTTGTAGACAAGCCCACCGGGCCTAACATAGATCTGTGCTGACTGCTGGGGCAACACATAGGAGAAGCTCTTTACCCTCAGCATTTCTCCTGGGAGCTACCTGGTGCAAATTCTTGCTGTCAGTTCTAGTTAAGCATCTGAAAGAGATGTTCGCTATTGCTTTCAGAATTACACAGCATCAGAGCTAGGTGTTCTGCTCAACCACTGTATTTTGCAGATGAAGCACAGAGAAGGTTCAAGACATCAGTAAGATCAAACATGTAGATAGCACCTGAATCTCTCAGGAGTTAAGGAGGCCCCAGGTGTTGAGTAGCTCGCATCTGGTTCTTTGGATGGAACGAGACACTTGGGTGACTGCGTTGGTGATGAGGTTGGGGGATATACGTGACGTTCAGTGGGGTGGAGTCCGGAGCCGATGACCAAGAAAGAATTCTTGAGGTGTCTTTGGTGCAAAATTGGTGGTTTATTAAAGCACGGGGACAGGACCCATGGGCAGAAAGAGCTGCTGCCCCGGGTTGTGAGGAACGGCCTATTTTATACCCTCAAGTGGGGAGGGGGTTAGGGATAGCGTAAGTCTCTAGGGAATTTTGGAAGCAAGGTTTCCAGACCTTGAGGGGGCTAGCTGTTGTTGGGAAAAGTTCATTCATTACCGTCTAATAAAACCTGAGTCATGAGACCCTTCAGATGTATATCGGTGGGCCATATGCTTGGGGGATGATTGCCAATACGTATCTTGGGGGGTTAGAGATAAAGGAAGTTTCCAAAGGAATTTTTATACGTTAAAGTAGACTTACAGGATCTTGGTGGAGGGGAGGGGGTCAGGCTAGGACTGCCTTTTGCCCTTAGCAAAGTATTAACATCGAGGCAGCTGAGTTCCTAGAGGAATGTCACCATGCCTGTTTCAAGGACTTGTCAATGGGCTGTAGGTAGTAAGGACTGTTTCCTTGTCCTTTAGGGCAGCCAGGACTGCCTGAGGAATGTCACATACATCCCATGGCGGGGGGGGGGGGGGGGGGTGTTGCAGGGTGTCAGCTTCTGCTTTGTCTTCAGCTTGCCTTCCGTTCCCTCATCATTGGTACTGGGGCAGAGTTGTGTGAGTAGCCAGATGGGGGCAACTCTTTGCTGGGAAAAGACTCAGCTTGGCTTGGGAAGTGGAAGTGTGTGTAAAAAGACTGACATATGTCAATTGAGCCGGAGGACATCTGGGCACAGCCCTGGGAGGCTGACTGGCTGGGGCCAGTGACCTGCACATGACCTCTCTTAGGCATTTTTGCAAAAGTTGGGGGTGAGGTCTGACTAGCAGACAGCTTTGGCGGTGGGGATGTAGAGGGACTAAAACATCGAAGGGATCTCCCTGGCCCCTGAAGGAGTGGCAGGAACACAAAATGGGCAAGGGGTTGAGGACAATGAAGAGAGCCATGTGGGCTCTGGTGAATCTCTTGAATGGGGTGAGTGGGGGAAGAAGACATCATATTGGATTCCTCTCTCTTCTTTGCCCATGTACCAGTGGGTCCGGAGCGGTGGCAGACAGTGAACCGTCCCAGTCCCACAGGGGGGTCTTTTAGGAGAAGCCTGAAGATGAGCGAGGGGCTGTTGTTCAAAGAGCCACTTCCAAGGGCCTTGCTGATGAAGCTCCCAGGGAGAATTGGAAATAGAAGCCGGGAACCCAGATTTCCAGGCTCTGTGCTGCAGCCCACAGTGGCGACTCCAGGGGACGACCAGAGAGAGAACCCCGGGGACAGGGTGGTCTCCAGGGATGATCTCGGGCGGGAACAGGGGAGCCTGTGCAGCACTAAATGCAGGACCGTGTAAGTGAGGCGCAGCTGTGCCTGGGCTGGTGGCCCTTCTCGGCCAATCCGCCGCGTTCATCAGCACTCTCAGGCTCAGGGCACACTGCTCGGGCACTGCCCAAAGATCGGACACCCCACCCAGACCAGAGCAGGGAGGCGAAAGAGACAGCCGGGGCCGGGAGGAGGCCCGAGCAGCTGTCCACTTGGAGCCGGTGGCCCTCAAGGCGGGTGTGGGTGGGGGCTGGAGAGCAGGCGGAAGGGCCAGGGCTGGGTGGGAGGGGCCCGGGCGCCGGGGCTGGAGCGCGCGGCTTGGGGGTGGAGGCTGAAGAGCCAGCTAGCGAGCGAGGGGCGGGGGCGCTGGGGCCGGCGCGCAGGAGGGGCGGGGGCGGCGGGGAGGGGGGCTCGGGCTGCGTGTGCCGGAGCTGGCGGGGGCGGCGGTGCGTGCGCATGACGCGGGGGGAGGGCCCGGGCCGCGCGCTCCCGGTCCCGTTGTTGTTGCCGCTGGAGGCTGCTCCGAGGCAGCGGGATCGCGGCGCCGAGAAGCGCCCTGCAGCGGCGACCACAGCGTGCGCGGCGGCGCCTCCCGGCCTCGGCCCCCGGCCTCCGGCCTCATGCGCTAGCCCCGCGCCGCCGGCTCCGTAGTCCCGGCCCCGCCAGCCCCGCGCGCCCGCCCGCCACCGCCGCCGCCGCAGCGCCGCCCCGGGCCCCGGCCGGGCCCGCCTCGGGCCCCGCGGCTCCAGAGCCATGAACTTCCAGGCGGGCGGGGGGCAGAGCCCGCAGCAGCAGCCGAGCCTGGCGGCGCCGGGGGGCGGCGGCGGTGGCGGCGGCGGCGCGGGGGGCGGCGGGCAGTTCGGCGGCGCGGGGCCGGGGGCTGGGGGCGGCGGCGGCCCCTCGCAGCAGCTGGCCGGCGGGCCCCCCCAGCAGTTCGCGCTCTCCAACTCGGCAGCCATCCGGGCCGAGATCCAACGCTTCGAATCCGTGCATCCCAATATCTACGCCATCTACGACCTGATCGAGCGCATCGAGGACTTGGCGCTGCAGAACCAGATCCGAGAGCACGTCATCTCCATCGAGGGTGAGCGGAGCCGGGGTCTGCGGGAGATGGGGCGCGGTGGCCCGGCTCGGCCACGCTCTCCCTGTCTGGGGGTCCTCGCACGCCTGAGGTCCCAGCCACGCGGTGTGCTGATCGCCGGCGCTGCAGAACGCTCGTCCAGGCTTCGCTATGTCTCGTCCGGGGACACTGGGGCTCGGGGCCGGTCCCGTGCCAGGGGACACGTTTTCTGCTCTTAGTGCTCCAGGGCGCGAGGGTGGTGTCGCTCCCGGGACAGGTGCGCTCAGAGCCGCAGAGGTCCGGGGGGCTAGGGCCAGAGCTGGCCAGGCATGGCGAGGGAAGGTGGGCGCAGTCCAGGGCCTCGGCGGGCCGGGAGGTGGGGCCGTTGCCCCGGCCCTTCCCCGCGGCTGGGCGGGGGATCGAGCCTCCCGTTAGTGGATGGCAGCCTTCCCGGGCCCAGCGCCCGCGGGCCCCGGAGGGTGGCGCTCGCCGCGGCGCCCTTTCCCGACGCACACCCCGTACGCTGCCGCTGCCAGGCGGGCGCAGGCCGGGCCTGGCGCGGGGCTCCGGCGGCGCGACCGCGTGGGAGGCGCCGGCCGGTACATCCGCGCCTTCGCCGGGTCCCACGCGCACCCGGGAACCGCTCGGGAGGCGGGCGCGGGACTGCGGGGGGGGGGGTGACTGACCTCCATGGACACGGTGCCGGGCGTCGAATGCCAGAACCCCGGGCTGCTGCCCTGCCCAGCGCTCCTTTCTCTAGGCTTTTGGGCCCGGGATTCTGGCTGCCAAGGTGGGCAGAGGAAGTGGGTGCACGCTGCTGGCACATATCCCACGACCCCTGATGTGGTGGGGGCTCGCCGCACCCACAGAAAGCCTGGTGGCACTGTGACCTTTGAGCGCCCAAGGAGCAGATGGGCCTCACCCTGGGTCATCTGCCTCCTCCCCGCTCCATTTGAAGGGGGACGCCCACCAGCAGGTGGTGGGTTCAGCTTTAGTGGAAATGCAGGGGGAATTGCAGGGGGTTTTTTGGTGATGAGATGGAGTTGTGGGCAGGGACCTGTCTACTTCTTGGGTCTCACAATTAGGGCCACGTTCTCATCTTGTGTGAGGCTCTGGGGGCTCACCTGAACATTCTTTCTGCTTTTGGAAGGCCCCCCAGTTGGGGAAGGAGCATTCAGTATTTTGGGAGTAGAGGACCCCATTAAGAGTTGGGGTCCTGCCCTGTTCTCGCAACGTTCTAATCTGAAGACTTCCTCTGTCCTTTCCCCAGTCCTCTCTTACCTCTTTCCTCTCAAGGCTGAGTTCACTGTGAACTAATTAGGCGACAGGAAAAACTCATTAACATGGATCTGAGTAAATGGCCTGAATCACTGTTGTGGCTGGGGACCAGAAGATGGCATTTGTGTGAGCCTAGGGCCCCAAAGAGAGGAGATGACCAAATTTTTCTCCTAGATCCGAAGCGGGTGGGGCAGGGAGAGCGGCCATGCCTTGTGGCTTCACTGTCCTTCCCAGGAAGTAGAAGTTCCCAATAGGCTCTAAGATACCCCCAGCTCGTTTTGGTGAAGAGACTTGGTGGGATAGCTACGGAAGGGACTGAGGAAAGAAAGACATCGGCTGCCGAACACTTCCCCGAGCAGGGAGGGGCAGGAATTAGCCAGATTCCCATCCAGCTCCAACTTCCTTAACAGGATCTGTGACTGCCCCTCCCCCCTCCCCCAACACACACCCCAGCTCCGGAGGTCGCCAGCTGGGCATCTTCTGTGACGTGAAGGCCATGGTTCCTGGGATGCACTGAGTTTTCATCCTGTCTTGAATTCAACATGACAGGCAGAATTTCCCCACTTAGAGCCCTTCCCCGTGACCAACTTCCCCATTGCGGTTTGGAAGTACCTCATGTTCTGTTTGCTTGGCCTGGAAGCTTGGTATCACCATCGTGAATCCTGGGACCCGATGTCTCATTGTCACCAGGCCCAGCTGCTCCTCACACATCCGCTCTCAGCTCTCCTGATCCCTGCTTCCCTGCTCTTTCTTGGCAGGGCCTCCCACCTCTTTCTTCCTGCTCCCCCTTTTCTCCCAGCCTGTCTCCTAGAATCCATCTTTAGTACCCATCTCACCCCTGCTTCCCCACTTTTGTCACCCAGCCCTAGGCAGGCAGAAAAAAAAACCAAAAACCCAGAAAACTCCTTCTCCAATTTCTGCCCTGTACCCTTCTTGCAGTAGAGTCCCTCCATCTGCCAAACCATATTGCTGCTGCCTTGTAAAACAGCGTCCCCACCTTCTTTCTTGGGGGTGGGAGGGGAGCAGCTTCTCGGGGCGTTCCCCTTCTCCCTGTGAGCCTGACCGAGCCCCCCTGCCAGGGCCCAGCAGACCTGGGTCCTCGTGTTACATAACACATCCGTAGCCGGGGAGGCCGGTCTGTGTTTACTAGGGCCGAGCCTCTTAGCGGGAAGGGATGACATTTTCCTAGTGTATAATAAGCTTCCGCTTCACTCCGGTAATACTTCGGTGAGGGATTTATTTGTCCCAGCTCTGAAGGTGACCTAGGAGACGTAGTCAGGATCCGTTTGGGACTGAGGGAACGTGATGGCACCTTGCCCTCCGGTCTTCTCCCTGCCTCCTTCAGTCACCTCTAACCCTGTGGCCAGGGCTTCCTCCCGCCCTTCCCATTGTTTCACAGGAACATTCAGCTTCCCTGTTTCAGGACAGGGTTTGAGGGGAGACGGATTGTTTCTGAAAAGTTAGTTCCTTTTCCACCAAAGGCCAAGGAAGGAGAAACGGTGTCCATCCTGCAGTTTTGAGGAATGAAAGAGTGTAACCCAGAGGTGGGGTGGAGGGATAGAAAAGACTTAACTGTGGGCAGAGCCTCTGAGCCAGTCTCATCTCTGTGGTGGGGAAACTGAGGCTTGGACAAAGGAGGGATCATGCGGGACCTCGGGTAGGAGTCTGCAAGGAAAGGAGCTCTTGAGACTTGCTCAGGTCTCCTGGCTGTGTCCTAGAAAGAGGGCTGCAGAGGAACTGGGCCTCGGGCCAAATGGGGGACAGCCTGGGCACGTGGAAGCTCCAGACACTGGGCCAAGTGAGCCAGGAGCCAGGGCGAGCTGCTGGGAGAAGCAGCCTCGGGGTCCCAGCAAGTGGCCTGGCAAGGCGGGCTGGTGTCTGAGTAGACGTTATCCGTTATCCGGGAGGTCTGTCCCAGTGGAGTCTGAGCGGGGGTGGGCCCTGCAGACCCACGGCGAGGCCTGGGAAGCGCACCGTGGCCTTGGATGTGCCGTGTGGCTACTCGTTGGGCAGGAACTGGGCTTGGTCAGCTGGTGGTGACTTGTTGCTGTCCCCTTTGTTTTCCTCCAACATTTTTTTTTAAACAGCGGAGTCCCCCTGAGCATTCCTGCGGCACCTCACTCTTTGAGGGCTTCCTCAGGCTCTGCTGGCCCGCCACCAGGACGTGGGGCTTGGTAGTGCTCTGGGACTGAGATCAGTTGGCAGGTGCAGGTTTTCCTGGTGGGTTCAAGCTGAGGCTAGAGAGGGACGGTGCCCCTGAGCTGTGGGCAGGGCATGCTGGGGATGGCTCAGAGGGAGCGGGCAGGGGGTGCCCCCTCAGCAGCGACTCTCCCTCTCAGGCCTGCCTGGGGCTTGAGTTTGTCTTGCTTCCTCTGGGTGATGAGATCCTGGCAGCGGCCCTGGGATGCTGAGACAGGTGGAGAGCAACCGTAGCCATTTTGGAGACAGGGACGCTCTCTCCTGGGCTCCTTTGCCCTTCTGCCTCTTCCTCAGGGTAGCCGGTCGCCAGCCTGGTAGTAACACCCACCTGGGGGACCTGCTGAAGTACACATTTCCGCCGCTTCCTGCGAGCGATCTGATTCAGTCGGCTTGAGATGGGGGCCCAGGGATCTGGGTTTGTCACTTCCCCGGGCATGCCGGTAATTAGCTGGTTGCGGGAATGAGTGCCTGGTGGGGGCCTGGAGGCTTCAGCAGGACTTTGCACCAAAGAGCTCTAGGAATTCTGAAAAGGAGGATGTCTGTGTGGGTGCTAGTGGCCGGGGAAAGTCATATTTGTTCCAGGTACATTGATTTAGCTCCTCCCTTGTGGCCCAGTTGCATGTAGCACAGTGGAAGGCAGGGAGGAGGCGGGGAGGGGCCACACGGGCACTCTGGACCCTGCAGGTGAACAGATCAGCCTGTAGGAGGTGCCAGAGTGGGGGCTGGGAGTAGTGGGAATAAAGCCCAGATTTTAAGAAAACCGGGGCAAAGGTTAGAGCCTGGGGAAGACTCCTCAAGACCCCTTTCTTCAAGGTCACGGGAGAGGGATGGAAAGACCACCTCCTCAGGCTGTAGGACCTCAGGTAGCAGAGATGGCATCCCCCCCATTCAGTCCTCTGCCACTGAGCTTCTGCTCTCTGCCCGGTGGAAGACCCCCTACAAATATGACAGTCCTTGCTCCTACAGCACCCTGTGGCAGCTAGCTCAGACTGCTGACTTTCCTCTTTCATCTCTTAGTTGAATGTGTATGCCAGGCATGGGGATCCCGGAGAACAGGTTTGCAGAGGCAGCAAGGGATGGAGAAAGTATGGTGTGGTGTTCAAGGAACAGTCTGCACGCCTGGGGCACGGAGTCCAGAGGGGACAGGCCAGAGGACCCTGGTTTGGGAGTTTTTCATGCTTTATCCTGTATTAATTTACTTATACCTCACCGTGTTCCAGGAGACCCCGTAAGATGGCATGGAATCCTGGGGGAGCTGGGCCACTCTGTGAGGGTGAAGCAGGAGCGTTAGGGCAGGTGTGGCTGAGAGCAGGCTCTTGAGGGGGGCGGGGGGTGAGTGGCAGAGGGAACAGTGGCCAGGGGGAGAGCAGGCAGGAGGGGAGGCCGACCCATAAGTCCTTAGTGTCCACACTGTGCATTTGCACTGTGAGCCTTCCCTACGAGCTGTCAGGGAGTCCGTGGCCTTAGAACCTTAGGGGTGGAGGGAGCGAAGATGCCTTTCTTGAGAAGCAGGCTTAGGGGAACCGAGGCCTGGGGGCGGGGAGAGGGGCAGACTGGGGCCCTGAGAACTGTGTCCTTACTTGGCATCACCTGAACGCCCAGCCGGGGGCCTTTGGCCTACCTTCTCTTTTTAATATGCAGGTAACTTGAAATTGGTTTAACCAGATTGCTTTCCTTCTGACCTCTCACAGACTTGCAGGCCGAGGGGTAAAGGGAAGGTAGTTTTGGGACATGGAGCTGAGCCTTAGGGTGAAGGAAGTGGGAGAGGGCAGGTGGCCTGGAGCACGTGCTTCTGGGATGTAGGCATTGGCTGGTGCTGAGTTCCACGGCTTAGCATTCTCTGCCTGCCCACCGGACATCGTTATGAGGCCTTTGCCACACGTGGCGGGTCTCTTTCTAGGCATGCAGGTATCATCCCCATTTTGCAAAGCCTGGGACTTAGATTGAGCAACTAGGAGCAGCAGGAACTGGTTTTCCGGCTGGAGGGCTGGTGCCTCCCCCGTGGACGTGGACGGATAGATGAATGTGCTTTGGTGGCTCAGACCAGATGCCCCATCAACCCTCCTAAGGTGCCTCTCAGGGAAGCTTTTTGACCTCCAGTTTAACCTGTGCACACTTGGAATACAGCTTAGAGAGAATTTAGGGCTCCTCTTTCCTGCCGTAATCTTCTTCTGGATGTCTTGAATCGCCAGCCGAATGGTGGCTCTGGGACATGTCTCTCCCCTCCCCAAGCAGCGTAGATATATATTTAAAACATTTGAATATTATGTGGAAGTGGCAAAAGTAATGCACGCTTATTATAACAAATTTAGACAGGGAAGGAAGTAGAAGGAACGTGTGCCCCCCCTCCCAGTGCCCCCAGAGGTAGGAGCCACGGGCTGCCCGATGTGCGTCCCTCTGGTGTTTTCTAGGTGTTTTCTACCCTACGCATATCTGCTATCAACGACTGTGATTGATTTGATGTTATTGGCATTTCTCGACAAAAGTGGGATTTTGGTGGAAAACACCGTGCTGGGAGAATGGGAGCCCCTGCGTTCTTCTGCTCGTCTGGTAGCTCCCTGCCGGGGAATCAGGAGACCTGGGTTCTCATGCCTGCCAGGCTGCGACGGGCAGGTCACCCCTTGCTTGACCTGTCTTTTTTGAGACTTGCGTTCTCTTGATTCTGTGCAGTTCGCCGTGACTCCCCACACGGGTCCTTGGACCATCTCAGTCTTGGCTCTGTGGCCTCCGGTCCAGCCTGTTCGCGGGGTGCGCCTTGGGCTGAGCGTGACGCAGGGGTAAATAACAAAACCTCCCCGCAGAGTGGCGCCACGTAAGGCTTGCTGGGGTCGTGTGTGCGAGGGGCTCACGGTGGGGCCTGGCACCGAGCGAGCGCACAGCGAATGCTCGCCACTATTTTAAAAGACTGCATGGGCGCCTGGGTGGCTCAGTCGGTTAAGCGTCTGCCTTCAGCTCAGGTCATGATCCCAGGGTCCTGGGATCGACTCCTGAGTCGGGCTCCCTGTTCAGCGGGGAGCCTGCTTCTCCCTCTCTCTCTGCCGCAGTCTTGTCTGTCTGTCCAATATATAAATGAAACCTTTTAAAAACCAAAATATAAAATAAAAGGCTGTAGGATGCCTTTTAAAGAAAGTATGGTTTCTCATGCATCTTCTTGCACATAGACCTTCGTATACTTGTCTGGTCGCTTCCTTGGGACAAATTCCCAAAAGGAAATGGCGAGACGGTCAGGAGTGCATGTTTTTAGGACTTTTGCTGCACGCCACACTGCCCTCCAGGAAAGCCCTCCTGTTTCTAGGGGTACCGTGCCTGCTCCCCGCCCTACCCGCCCCCCCCCCCCCCCCCCCCGCCCACCTCATAGATTAAAAACACCACCACCACCACCATTAGATGCTTTTCCTTGTTGTTTTTGTGTTGGTTTGATGACTATTGAGAGTCAACATTAAAGAACAATTTTGGTCATTTGCATTTTGTTTAATTCTGTTCATGTCCTTTATTCATTTTCCTCTTGGTTTGTTACTCTTTTCCTACAGCATGTAAGATAGTTTTAATCTCTTAATGTGGATTTTTCTCAAGTGAGCATTTGTCTGCTGGCGGGAAGCCATGGCCTCGGGCTGTCAGGCGGGGCTCGGGCCCCCCAGACCCTGGGCTGAGCTGACCGGGCTGTCCTCTGGGCGCTGAGGAGAGCGACCCACACCACGTGATTTTGGAGGGCTATGCCTGCTCTGTTTTTGTGCCTGTTTATAGCGGGTGGTTTTCTTTCTCTTTCTTGTCTGTCGGCACCCCTCCTGGCCACCGTTGGTGTGCCCGCCTACAGCACTTTCTCTTTTGCCTTTTAATTTGATGTTTTGATGGCTTGCAAACCCAGAGCCCAAGCTCGTAGAGTGGGATTCGAGCCCAGTCCCGACCTCTCCGGCGATGTGTCTGTGTGCGTGGTGGGGCCGGCGAGGCTGGGAGATCTGGACCCTGCAGTGCTCGCCCTGCTGGCTCTGCTGCCTGCTGTCTCCCAGGGAGGGGCCGACAGACCTCTCTGCCCTGAGGATTTGGGGTTAATCAGGCTCTATAGGAAGGCCCTAGAGCCTTTGGTGTGAAGAGCTGTGAAGATTTGGTGCCTCTTAGTTGCTCCCAAGCGCTCCTCTGCTTGGTGATGGAATATGGACTATTCTAGACTGCTTTACATTGGGTGATGTGGTCGACTGAATGCTGGGTGTCCTTCCTCGTCTACTGGGGGTAATGGTTATGAACCTGGTTCTGGGGCCACACTGCCTAGATCTGAATCCCAGACTTACCAGTTGGTAGCAGTGTGACCTTTGGTGAGTCCCTTCATCTCCCTGCGTCTTGGCTTCTTTGTTGCTGAAATGAGGTTAACAAGCGCCCATTTCATCGTGTAGGTGTGAGAATGAAGTCGGCGAATGCGTGCAGAACTTTCAGACCATTACTGTTCCCTCGGAAGTGCTCGTCTTGTGCTGGGTCCTGTTCCATCATTCATACACTAGGTGCTGGCCGCTGCCTTTGCAGGGTGGGAGTGGGGACTGAGGGCGCCGTGTCCGCGCCCCATGGCTCCTCCGGGGGTGCTTAGAATCTGCAGTGGCGGAGTTTGGGGTGAACTGGTATAGCCTGGTGGGCCCCGGCGTGGGGAACCACCTCAGGATTTGAGGTTCAGCAGATGGGCCCAGGCCCTGGACCACAGCTTGTCACAGGAGTGTGTCCATGGGCACCCAGCATTGCCTTTATTTGATTGCCTGTTGACTCAATCCAGCACTGTCCAGTTACGAAGGTGAGTCCCACGTGTCCATTTAAATTTTCAAGAAGCCGTATTAAGAAAGGTTAAAAAAACAAAAAAAGGTGAAGTGAATTTTAGTATTGTATCTTATTTGACCCTGTGTGTCTGAAATGTTATCTCCACATGCAGTCAATATGAGAAGTTATTAATGGGTTTTTTATACTCTTTTCTCACCCCGTCTTCAAGCTCCGCCCTCAGCACCGCTCCCCTGGGACATGCCGAATCTTGAGCGCTCGTAGCCACGCAGGGCCTGTGGCCGTGGCAGTGGAAAAGCAGCTCTAATTTTAGGCCGGAATAAACCAAAGAATACCCGTTTGTGTAAAAAGTGAACACAAAAGTGCATCCTTTTTGATTTAGCTTTATAAAGTATTGCATTAATAATAACGTCCCCTGGGTGCCTGGGTGGCTCAGTCGGTTAAGCGTCTGCCTTTGGCTCAGGTCAGGATTCTGGGGTCCTGGGATCGAGCCCCGTGTCGGGCTTCCTTGTCAGCGGGGAATCTGCTTCTCCCTCTCTCTCTCTCTTGCTCTCTCTCAAATTAAATAGAAATCTTAAAATAATAATAATAATAATAATAACATGCGTTTCCTGTAGGTCCTGCTGTTTTCCATCAGCCAGGCAACAGGCGTGCGCTTTCCAAGCACCCGCTATGGCTCTGGTGATTGATTGCAAACAGATCCATTGAGAAGTTGACTGAGTCTGCAGTCGCTTTTCGTCACCGTGTGTTTTCTGAAAGCCTGAAGACCACCGCTGTGGTGAGGGCACCCCCGCGGAACCTGTCCCTGTCACGGGGTTCTCACGCTCCACACTTGGGAGCCGCATTCATGCGGTTCTGCCCCAGCATGGGAGGTGGGCTGTGAGCCCAGGGCCCGTTCTTACGAGATGAACGCGTGTGTCGTGGGCGCCTCGCAGGTGGCGCCTCATTACTGGCGGGTTGGCCACAGGCTCAGTGTAGCTCGGGTGTCCTTGTGCGGCCCCTGCATGCCCCGCAGCTGCCGCTGACCTCTGAGCCCTGGGCCTACCTGTTGCCGGCCTGGAGGGTAATCCTGAATTCGGGCGAGGGAAGAAAGGTGGGCGGGCAAAGGCATGGCTATTCCCACGGCTCCTTCCCTCTGCTGCGGGATGGGCCCGCGTGGTCTCGAGTGCTGGTGGCCCGACCCAGGAGTGGACATGCAGGCCGGTGAGCTGTCGGTGGACGGGGCTCGTGTGGACTAGCTGGCTTTCCGCGTATCAGCTTGCTACGAGGGCCCATGGAATGCTGGCTTGGGAGGTGCACACGGTCGGGGGAGAGGGTGCTGACTGCATGGCCCGGGCCACCGTGCACAGTTGGAGAAGGGCGAGCCCAGCCCTCCGGCTCCGCAGGACAGGCGGGTTCAAGGTCACTGGTTAGCAGCAGGGCCCAGTCAGGCCCCCAGGCTTTTTTGCATCATGGTGACCTCCTTCCACTACACAAGAGGAGGTGGGCTGGGCAATGGATCCTGCTGGTCACCTTGCCTTCAGCCGTGACCTGTGACAGTGGTGCCAAGATGCTGCTGCGTGTAACCAGCAAATGTCACAATATGCTCTTCACCCCGTCCTGACGTTTGGGGGGGGAGCTGTTTCTGTAGGGTTTTGCGGTTTATGTTTTGCCCTTAATTTATGCTGGGTTGTATGTATATATAAAATAGCGGGATATATATTTATATTGTAGCGGAGAGATTGTAAATGTATGCATACTCCTGGGAGACATGCAACACAGAATAAAGCCCCCCAGCCCACAGCTCTAGGCTGGCCTCCTTGCTGTCAGCCCAGCTCCCTACAGTGCAGTAAGGAAGGAGGCTTTCCTCCCCCTGCCTGCTCAGAGGTGAGGTTATCATGGACCACACCCAGGAAGCCGCATCTCATGGTATTGCAGCAATAAAACGCTAGGCTCCTTTAACCTCCCTCCTCTTGTTAGTGGCAAGAAGGACCCGGATTCTCTGTCCAGGGAATCTGCAGGCGGGGTAGGTTGGGCAGTCCCTTGTGATGTCTTCCATGGGACTTCTCAGAGCGGCCTCAGCCAGCCTGAGAAGACAGAAACCATCATTTTGTCGATCTCTCGTTCTCCCCAGCCCTGGCACTGTTGGGACGGAGACCCGGTCCTGAACCTATGTTAAAGGTTCTCTTGTCATTTCCTGGGCCCCAGTCCGCCTGCGGACTCAGTGGGCCCTGAGCGGCACAGGGGCCCCTCCAGGGGGGGTGTTACCGCCCTTGAGGAGAGACTCTATCAGACACACACTGAGCAGGTAGGGCTCTAAACCCGGTCTGTCCAGCTCCAAGGCCCACCTTTCCAGTTTTGTCCCTCACTGGGCCTAGAGCAGTTGGTGTTCTTACCCCCAGCAGGCATTTGTCATAAGCTGGTATCTGCTTCACTCAGTGCTTCCCCTGTGGACACGGAACCCTGAGCCAGTCTTGGGTGAGCCTCCTGGCCTGGCAGAGAATGCTTGACCAACAACCAGGAGGCCTCCCTGCTCTGTACCCAGCCCGGGAGCCCTGTTGGGCACGGGAGGTCCTTCAAGGAGCCTCCTGCCTGTATCACTGTGCTCTGTCCTGCTCCGGGGTCATGGTGCTACCCGAGGGGCCCTCCCCAGCCTGGTGAGCCCTGCTGGCCGGAGGAGCAGGGGGCAGGTGGAGCTGCAGGCCATCAGCCCTCTGACAGCCCTCGGGGAACAGGGCCAGAAGTTGGGAGGCCACATAGGGTGGGGGCCAAGTGTCATCGTGGGGCCTTGTGTCTTCTCGCTGGCGGGAGAGTGGGGAGGGGCCTCCCCCGGGAGTCTTTTCAAGGCGGGCTCTTGGCTGCCTCTCGCCTGGGCTGCGGACGTGCGTGGAGTGATGGCAGGAGGGTGGAGGTGGGTCCGGTTCTCTGTCCTCCCTCTTGGAATTCACATTCCTCCCTGAGGGGTCTGAGCTGGGTCGGAGCTGGAAGATCATTGAAAACACGGGTATCCTGCTTTTCGGTGTATGCTTCTGACAGGTCACCTGGCTCGGGTCTTAAAAGCCATTCCCTGTGCATTGAGGAAGCCTCCCTGGGAAGCATGGGAGTGGCCCTCCCTCCATCAGGCCCCCGGGAGCGGGGGGTGGCGGAGGAGCCAGTTACTGGCAGAGAGGTAGCCCGGGCTGGCCCTCCCTGTGTGACCCTCTCTGCGGGTGGCTCGACAGGGTGACCGTGGCTGAGGCCCTGAGGGAGAGACCTTCCTTCATCTCCGGAGCCTCGGATGGGATGCTCGTCGGCACCAAAGAAAAATCAACATGGTGTCTGAGAAAAGCGTGCGTGCCTCGGGCGGCGAGCGGCTCCTGCCCGGCGAGCTGATGGGGGGGGGACGGCCGAGTGGGTGCCGCGGCAGCCCGGCTGCTTTGATCGGCACTGCGAGACACTGTTTTACTGGAATACTGATTTTATTATGAAAATTGCTGGCGTAGTGTGTTTTTAAACTATTCAAATGTGCCACCCCACACGGTAGCACTTTGTGTTTGTGCTGCAAATGTCGCAAGATTGACAGCTCTTGCAGTGGCGCGGGGAGCGCTGGGGTTCTAAGCGAAGGGTGGCGGGATCAGATCTGGGATCTCAGAAAGAGCGGTACGAACCAGATTCACTTCCCACGGGTGCTTCTTACCTGCCCGCCGCCACCCTGCGTGCCTCCTCCTCGTTCGCTGGACATCCCTGCAGGGCGAGAGTTACCCCTGTGCTGCAGATGGGGACAGAGATGGAAAGGGATGTGCTCAGGGCTGCGGAGGCAGGACCGGGCGCAGGAAGGCTGGTCTCAGAGCCTGTGTTCTGGGCCCGCAGGCGCTGCTGCACCAGAAACAGATGCGCCCTTTTAAAGTACAGCAGAAGGAGCGCCTGGGTGGCTCACTGAAGCGTCTCCTTGGGCTCGGGTCATGATCTCGGGGTCCTGGGATGGAGCCCCGCGTCGTCGTTGGGCTGCCTGCTCACTGGCGAGTCTGCTTCTCCCTCTCTCTCTGCCCCTCCCCCTGCTTGTGCACGCTCTCTCTCTTTTTCTCGCTTGCTCATTTTCTTAAATACGTAAATAAAAATCTTTAAAAAAAATAAAATGAAATACAGGAGAAAATTCAAAGAATATCGTCTCTTCTGGGGATATGAAGGGTCCCCTTAAGCCAGATAGGAAACCCAGAATTTATAGAGGAGAAGATGGGCCAGATTTTCTCCCCAGCTTTTTATTTTGGAAAAACCACCACCACCCCTTCATCCCCACTCCGCACCTCACATTCTGTGGGTGGTGGGCGCGGCCAGCAGCTGCAGACAGCGCGGCACTTCTCCGAAGGCCCTTGAGCTGGCATCTCCCAGCGCGGGCACATTCTTGCGCGAAACAGAACACCAGTGTCACGCTGGAGAGATTTGACAGGAATCCTCTGACGTCATTTCACAGCTCACCCGTAACCAGATTTCCTCAGTTTCCCCCCAGTACCTTATATGCCCTCTTGGTCTTTCTAAATCAGGATGGGATGAGGCTGGGCCAGGTTTGGAGAAGGTCTGTGCCCCGGGTTTGGATGCTGCTGCTGCCTGGCTGTCTTGATGTTCTCCCTGCGTCCCCGGAGCTGCCCAGGACCTGGAGTGAGGTCGAGGCACTGATGAGATCCAGGTTAAACCCTTTTGACAGGATTACCCCCTGTTGTGTCACATCTGGCCCTGCTGTTAGTGATCTTAAGGAGCTAATGGTCTGGAAGGTCCGCTTCCTCCCATTGGTGGTTGCTAAGTGATCTGTGGGCTGGGCCCTGGGCACCACGGAGGTCAGCTGCTGCCAGGGACCCCGAGCTCCCTGTGTGTGCGAAGGGTGTATTGGGGGGAGGCACGTGCTCATCTTCTCAGGTGCGGGTTCCTTCTGTGAGTCCTGGCTGGTGTTCTTCCAGGGGGAAGCGCTTCGGCCCAGCCCACCCTTTTGTATCCTCGCTCTTGTCTCACGGGTTTTTGTTGTTGTTGTTCAGATGTTCTAATATAATCAATTACAAAACGAACAGATTTAATGACATTTCTGTGGAATAGAGTAGGAGAATTTGCTTGCCGTGTACATATGCTAGTTAAATGCTTAAGATGCCTGTGATCTAGTTCCTGCAAACTGTGAAGAAGATTTTTTAAATTCCAAAGGCAAACAGGCAGAGCAGAGGACCAGAAAGACAGTTCAGAGAAGAGGAAATGCATGTTGTTGGTGGTCCTGAAAAATGCTTAACCTCACAAGTGACTGGGGATCCAGATCAGAAGAGCAAGTTCCTGGGCTCCCCTGTCCGATAGCAGGAGGCAGACACACAACTCTCGATGCTGGTTCGAGGGCCGGTGTTGGCCCACCCCGCTGGGCTGCCGGGAGATGGGGCTCATGAAGGAGAAGCCCTTGGACGCTATCCATTACCACGAAAAATTTGTCCGTCTTTGAACGCAGCTGTTCAATTTTTTTTTGCCATGCAAAGAAGCAGCTTGAGGTGGTTTAAAAAAAAAAAAAAAAAAAAAGGAAGCCACCAGAATGCCCTCGAGTCAGGGAATGCTGGGATGAGGTGGATCGGAGGCCCTGTGAAGTATGGTGAAGCTAGTCAGTCAGGGTGCGTGAGGGCTGCAGCCGCGGGTGGGGTGCGGACGTGAGCATCTGGGGAGCGGAGCGCCTGGTGCATTTTGGTGCAGTGCTAGAGGCCGGCTCCTGTTAAGGTGGGGGGTGGGGACTGGACACTCATTCTGGAAATTTCCATCCGTAGGGAAGTGCCAGGGGGCCAAAAGCAGTTTCCTGAGTGTGTTGTGAAAGTGGTTTTATACCCCGAGGTAAAATTTTAAAAAGATGGAACGTGTACATTTATTTCATGTACTGGTCCTAACCCACTTTCCTATTTTGTGTCTCACCCAGAGCCGGAGTTGGAAGGCTCTCATGAGCCCGTGTCAGAATGTGTGGTGACCCCCGAGCAGCTGCGGACGTGGGGGTTGGGGGCTGGACGGAGCAGGGGTTCGGGGGGGCCGAGCTTCTAGCCAGGGCAGTGCAGACGAGCCGCACGTGTCCTCTCTGCGTGCAGCCCCTTCCGCAGGTGGAACAGCCCTCCCTCTGCTGCCAGCATTTCTTTTCCTTTTTACAGCAGTCGTGTCCTCCCTGCGCAAGTTGTAGACAACACAGTAAATAAAAGAGACATCTTGCAGGGGCGCCTGGGTGGCACAGCGGTTAAAGCGTCTGCCTTTGGCTCAGGGCGTGATCCTGGCGTTGCGGGATCGAGCCCCACATCAGGCTCCTCCGCTATGAGCCTGTTTCTTCCTCTCCCACTCCCCCTGCTTGTGTTCCCTCTCTCGCTGCTGTCTCTCTCTCTGTCGAATAAATAAATAAAATCTTAAAAAAAAAAAAAAGAGAGATCTTGCAGAAAAATAGAAGCAGAAGAAAAATCACGGTAGTGATCCTAACCGCCACAAGTCAGCCACTGTTGTTCGGGTGTGTTCCTTGCGCGTGGGCTGTGGTACATACCGTCTTGCTTTTAAAAAAAAGAAAAAGACCGTAGGTGCAGCCGCCACCTGTGCGAGGAGAAAGGCTTTGCACACATCTTAGACGGTCGTGCGACGTTCCACCTCCTGGAGCCCTGGTCGCTGCCTGCCTCACTCCCGTGTTGCTGTGCGTTTCGTGTGCTCTCACTTGTTTGGAAGCATTCACATCTTCGGGCCTCTGTCCTTCCCTCCGTGTCAGATGGTCCCCGCGGCGGCACGGATTCTGGAGGCCAAGCCCCTCTTCCCCACCGCGCCTCACACGCTCACACCGGGACCGCTTCACACCCTGGCCCACTGGCAGGGCTTTGGAAAGAGAGCGGTAGCATTTCATTCTTGATTTCTGTTTATTCGAGTATCACATGAAAATGAGTGGTTTCCACTTGTATTGGCCATTTGTATTTTCTTTACTCACCTGGAGTGAGTTTTTTTTTTTTTTTAAGATTTTATTTATTTATTTGACAGAGATAGAGACAGCCAGCGAGAGGGAACACAAGCAGGGGGAGTGGGAGAGGAAGAAGCAGGCTCCCAGCGGAGGAGCCTGATGTGGGGCTCGATCCCATAACACTGGGATCACGCCCTGAGCCGAAGGCAGACGCTTAACCGCTGTGCCACCCAGGCGCCCCTAAGCAACATTTGTGATATTAACCCATTGACCTAGCCACCTTCCTCCCCCTCAGGTGTCGATTTCCCTTTAATTCTATTTTTCTTAGGGTTCTTACCATTTTTAATTGTTCTGGATTTTTTGTGTTTATGTAGTTGGACTTATCACTCTTCTCTCTCCTGTCCTTTATTTTTTTTTTTTAAGATTTTTTTTATTAGAGACAGAGAGAAAGAGAGCGAGCGCACAGAGGGAGAGGGAGAAGCAAACTCCCTGTTGAGCAGGGAGCCCGATGTAGGACTCGATCCCAGCACCCTGGGGTCATGACTGGAGCTCAAAGCAGCCGCTTCACCAGCTGAGCCACCCAGGCGCCCCCCCCTCCTTTAAATCCGACAAGCCTTGGGGCCTATTGCTTCGGGCTACACCCTCTCCTGGTTCACCCCCTGCCCCACGCAGACTTCCACAGCTGGTGGGCTTTCCCTGGCTGCCCAGCCCCGCACTGTTGTGCTCAGCTGGCGGTGGGCGTGGGGGGCTTGGATAGCTGAGGTCTCAGGCTCCAGGGGGAACAGGGAGCATGGGAAACAGGGCCTTTGGGCACCGAGGGGTGAAAGGAGGGTACACTGAGGGGCCTCATGTCCCTTCTGCGTGTGGGCTGGTACACTGCTTGGGCACCGCCACTGGGTGTGGGCAGAAGCTGGGCAGTGGAGACCCTGCAGGGCCCAGAAAGCTTGTGGTCCCCCAGGGAAGGGACGCATCTTCAATTCAGGAAGGGGTTCTGACTGACTCCCCCACTCCGTGACCCGCAGGCCCGGCCTCTTTGTGGTTCTGTCTACATGGCATCAAAGTGAGGCGTGCCAAGGGCTCAGCAGCCCCAGAGAGCCCCCCTTTTGTCTATCAGAAGTAATCATGTGAGGTGGCTTTCTCCTTCCTAAGTGTCACATATACACAGACATCCCTGGACAGGCCGCTGCAGAACCTGGATCCATCTCTCCTACTGAGTAGGACTGGGCCAGGAGTTTGTTTGTTTGGAAGGCAGACAAGGAGGAAGGGGGAGGGAGGGGGGTGGTGATGGTCATTTTTGGGAAGGAGGGCCCTTGCTAGGAAGGGTCTTCGCTGGTCTTCGCTGATGTGCGTACCCAGACAGGAAGACAGACACAGGCTCCCTGCAGGACGAGCTCTGGGCCCAGGTCGACGCTGTGTCCGCAGAGATCTCGCGGGGCCAGGGACGCCCAGGGGCTCGGGGCCAGCCAGATGGCCTGGGTCCGAATGCCAGCTGCAGCCCCTTACGAGCTGGTGACCTTAGGCTGACTGGTGTCTGTGCCTTAGCTTTTGCATCTGTACATTGGGGACAATGACCTACCTTTCTGCCTGTCATCAGAGATAAATGGGTCACTGCGTGTCATGTGCTCAGTGTGGCTGATTGTGTTAAGTGGCTCTCAGTACCAGGTGACCGGCCGTGTCCCGTGTGGCTGCTGCCTTGCGTGTATAGGGCAGCAAAGGTGGCTCTGCTGTCCTCAGGGCTGGCCCGTGTGTGCCCAGGAGCCCAGGCCGCCATGAAGTGAGAGCAGGTTAGATATTAGCTTCTATAGCAGAGACAAGATGAGCTGGGGATGCTGAGGGGGCTGCAAGGCGTGGGAGCCCCCCAGGGCTTCGTGATGGCAGCGGGCACGAGCTGAGTGTTCTGACCCCACCGCTGCGCTGGCGGGGGTAGAGGGAGGCGGCCTTCACGTCCAGGCCCTGCCAGAGACGCCTTCCGCTTCCTTCCTTCGCTTCCTTCGCTCTGGAGCCCTCTCGGGACCCGAGCCCCAGCCCCCGGGCAGTGGGCAGGTGGGAATGGGGCAGTGGGCACTTGAGAATGGGGCAGAGCCTGGGCCTCGGGGCAGGCCCCACCCCCTGAGGAAGGTACCGGCTTCACTTTCAAAATCTGTAAGGGGAATTCAGACACTTTTAAACTCCTGTTCACTGGGCTCTCAAACTACCCAAGTCTTTTTTTTTTTCTTCTTCTTCTTTCTCCTTTAGCATGCAGAGCAGCCCCCTTCACCTGGGGTCCCGCGCTCGCACCTGTGAACCCGAGCTCTCAGCCACCTGGCGGCGCTTTGCTTTCCATAGCTGCTCCCTCTTGGAGCAGAATTAGCGCAATTATTGTATTTTATGCAATCTTCCCTTTTATTTATTTTTAAGGATTTATTTATGAGAGAGTGTGAGAGTGGGGGGGAGGGGCAGAGGGAAAGACTCTTCAGGCAGACTCCCCGCTGTGCACAGAGCCCCACGGGGACTCACAGGGGGGCTCGGTTCCACAGTCCCGAGATCATGACCTGAGCCAAAACCAAGAGTCGGTTAATAGCGCCACCCCGGCGCCCCTGGAATCTTTCCTTATTAAGATATCTCACTTTTGTAAAAATAAGGTGAAAGCAGACAGTTGGCCTTACTGCTCCTGAGGAATGAAGATCTCATGAACTGAATGCCTTTGGGAGCCATGGGACTGGAAGATGCAGACTTTTAGCTTATGAGACTTATGCGGACCTTGGTTCAGTTTTGAAGGAGGAGAACACTTTTAAAGACAAATGAAATGCAGGATATGCGTCAAAAAGGCAAGGAGCCCTGACGGAGCGTGCACGGTGGTGCATTGCGAGTCTGGAATCCCTGTCCCGGTCAAGGCAGCTGGTAAGTGCCCGGCCCCTGCCCTGAAGCCCTGCAGGGTCCGCGGAGTGCGGATGCCGGTGACAAGCAGCAGACTTCCCTTGGGAGAGCGCAGCGTGCCAGGGCCCATGGTCCTAGCTCTCGGTGTGAGCAGGGAGCAGTGTCTGTCTGGGTCCCTCTTCGGGTTTTAGGATGTGGCCAGGGAGAACAAGGTCAGGACGCTGATACGGGAGGTCAGGAGGATGTGCGGAAGTCCTGAGCCTAGCACAGAGCATGTGGACAGAAAGAAAATCGAGGAAATTACTATGGAGTGGCTAGGTTGGTGCTAGAAGGCTGTTTCCAGGTTGGGTAGCTGCCCAGCAGAGGGGGTGGTCTTGGTTTCCTCCCTTTGCCCTTCACCCCCACTTGCCCCTTTGGTCCTCTCAGCTTCTCCATGGGGAGGGCGGGAACGCAGCCACTGGGGAGGTCTCCGGTACCCTGACCTTGGGAGGCGGGGGCGGAATTCCTAACCCTGGCCCCCTGGAGCCCACCCCCTTGCGCTTCCTGCCTTTGGGTGCCGCACGCTCATTCTGTCCTGGTCTGGAGGCCACAAGTCGGAAATGCAGGAGTGGGCAGGCTGGGCCACGTTTCCTGTGAAGGCCTCTCTCCTCAGCTTGTGGACTGCCGTCTTCCCCCTGTAGCTCTCTACGTTGTCTTCCCTCTCCATTACTGTCTTTCCGTCCAGATTGCCCCTTTTTGTAAGGACAGCCGTCATAGGGGAGTAGGGGCCCACCCTATTCCGTCGTGACCTCATCTCAGCCAGCGACATTTGCAACCGCCCTATTTCCAAATAAGGTCACGTTCTGAAGGACGGAGGGTTAAGACTTCAAAATATGAATGGTGGTGGGCACAACTGAGCCTGGAATAGCTTTCAGCAGATTTTCAAAGATGTGATCCGGAAGGGTCCCAGGGATGTCTGAGGTCTGCTTCCACAGTCTTGTGGAGGAGAGACGCGGACCGGCATGGCCTGTTCCCGGCTGATGCTTAACTGCTGGCACGTCCCACTAGGTTTCTGCCTTGAAGAAAGCGGGTTTCAGTCGTTCCTGCGTCCCACAGGACTCTCTCCCCTCTCTCTCCCCTAGTAACGGCTCCTTCTGATCCTCCGCTTTGTGCCAAGCGCCGTGTTGGGCCCTCCAGTCTCAGCACTGGTCTTCATAGCAACTTCAGGGGCAAGGTGGGGTCATTTCTGGTTTACAGACTAAACCCCAAGACCCAGTGAGGTTAAAGTGGCTATAGACGGCCACATGGCTAGTAGGTGCCAGAGGCTGAATTTGAACCCAGTTCTTTCAACTTCAGAGCACCCCATGCCTCTTGACTGAGGGGTCTTTGCAAGATGACTGTGCCTATAACTTATCTCCTTGGCAGACTGTCCCAGCCCAGGACTGTCTCCTACATCTGCCTCCCTCCCCGCAGGAAGAACAGAGGCCTGGGCTTACAGATCACGCTCAGCGGGCATGCGTGCATTTATTTGTTCATAGAACCGGGGCACGTCCCTGTCGTGGGCGTGCGGGCCGGGTTCTAGCAGGGGAGCAGTAGACATGCCAGGAAAACACCTGAGAGCGAGGAGCGTTCCGTGTGCGTGTGCGTAGTGACATCGCTGCTGCTCTCGTCTCCAGAGACTCGGGAAGAGGCCCTTGTCCCCCATTACAATGAGACGGGGCGAGCTGGGGCGGGGGGGGCGGAGGTCAGGGGGGTGGCAGCCTAGAGTCTCCCCCTCGTCTCTGTGGACTCCCCAGTCCCCCACCCGGAGGCCTGCACAGAGCGCTCGGAGCTTGCTGGAGGCCACTCCGCCTTAGGCCGCCCTGGGTGTGGCCCCGGCTGCCTGCCTGGACTTAGGCTCTCGACTCAGGCTCTCCGGGACTCAGGCTCCGCAGGCGTGGGCTGCCCTCCTCCCGCCGCCTTCCTGCCACCTTGCTCCCGCCTTGCTCTCCGCCTCCTTCCCCTCCCCTCTCGGAGGCACCCTGGCCGCTGGAAGATGTTTTGCTGCCACCTTGTGGGCATGATGAGCCCGGCGGCCGTGGGAGGCCCAGTGTGGCTCTGGGACCCCTGGGGCCGCAGGAAGGAGCCCAAGTCTCTCCCTTGAGCCACCATGTGTGCCCTTTGGCTTCCCTTCCTGTCGCTGGGAAGGACGCCCACAGACTCTGAGCTGCGTGTGTGGCCCCAGCCAGGCACACCTTAGCACTTATCAGTGGGTCACCCTTGCAAATATTTGAGCCGAGACTAGGTTCGAGGTCATGTGGGGTTCTGGGGCTGGAGGCCACCCTGTCCTCACAAACAGTGTTTGGTTTCTGTGCAGGGCCTCCCACGCCACACTCACAGCAGTCTTTCCTTCCCCCTCCCTGCCCCCCCGCCCAGCTAGGTGGGGTTAGTCGTGTCCCCCTGCCACCCCCAGGCCCAGGCCGGTCCCCGTGGCGGGCCCAGCCCACCCAGCTGTGGATACCTCCAGAATTGGCTCGAGGTTTTTCTGATTTCCCAGCTCATTTTCTGTCCTCTCTGCTTCCAGGGAAACGTGTCTCCATTCTCCCCCAGAGTGCACGTGGCAGGGCGTCGAGAGAAACCGTATCTTTAATTCCCCCAGAAATTGCCACGGAGTCTCTCACCCCTCAGCAGCGGAGTTAGCTCGGTGTTTTGGAGGACCTAGGAGACTGAGAACTCACCTGAGGGCTAGCCTCGTGGAATTTCTGTACTGTTTACACGATCCCAGCGTGAAGCTTTTTTGGTCCTAATTTCTTTGGGGCCATGTTGAGTGGAGCTGTGTTTGCCGCAGCTCTTTGGAGCAGAATCTTGTCAGGCAGAACAGAGACTTCGTTTCGTGATGCCAGTGAGGAAGAGAGATTTGTGCCTGCGCTGTTCTCCTTGAGGTCCTCGACCGGCCCTCTTGCCCGGGGATATCTACCCGGGGATATCTATGTGTCGGCTCTGTCTAACTGGGCTCTAACTGCTCGGGGTCAGGAAGGACTTCTGGGAAGGAGCGGGAGGAAGGAGGCAGCCAGGGGAGGGAGCGGAAGCTGTTGCCGGTTTGGGACTTGACCTGGGCTGAGCATTTTGCCTGGACTAGATTCTGCAGGTGCGGGGGGGAGCCAGCAGGAGCTGGTGCGGCTTCCAAGAACGGAAGACGTTCTTTTACCTCGGGGACGAGGCCCTGCTGCCTGCCTTCCCACAGCAGGCATGTGTGTCTGGGGCCTCTGCCCCTCGTGGGCCCTCCTGTTCCTCTCCTGCTGAGACAGCCAGTGATGTTCTAGGGCAGCTGGGCACCTTGTCCCTCTCCCTCTCCGGGGACAGAGCTACTGTCCCGTGCTTACAGTTCCATTGGCTTGTACTGAGCAGGCCTGTTCCTCTGGGGAGGGGTAATTCCCTCTGAGTCTGTGGGAGAGAGGGCAGACAGACAGATGTGCAGATAGGGACATGGAGTGTGGGAGACTTCAATGTGAGGAATCGAGGCAGGACTCCAGGGCTGTGTTCTTGTCCCCACGCCTGAAGGATCCTGGGAAAGGCCCTTCTGTGGAACCGTCTATTACGTGGGGAATACGCATCCTGGAGAGGGAGAAGCCGGCCTCATCACTGTTAATAAGTAGTCCCGGGAAAATATGAAACCACCCCCCGGGCTCTCCAGCCCTGGGAGATCCAGCCCGGGACTTGAGAGTTTCCAGCTCTGGGGCTCTTCGGGAGCACCTAGGATGGAGAGGCCCTGCCTTCCTCAGGCATTCCCCCACCCCAGCCCCCTCAGGAATGTGCCACTTTTATCTTGTACTTTGCTTCTACCCAGAAGCATGGAATTCTGAGGCTGAGAGGGATATTGGGAGTTGGGTTGTACTGGGGGTGGAGGAAATTGGGGAGTAGTATCTCTTTAAAGCACATGCAGCCCCCCCCCCCCCATCCTTGCCACTACCTAAACTCATTTCTCAGTCTGCCCATGGTCATGGGTTCCGGTAAACTAGCTCATCACCAGGGCCTCAGAAGAGGACTGGTGTTTAAAGTGCAGTGGAAAGCACAGCAGGGCAGCTCCTGGCCTCCTGCCCCCATCCCGGGGTGAGCCCTGCACTTCATGCGTGTGTCCGTCCAGCGCACCCCACACTCGTGAACAGGCATCTGTGCTTGGAGGGAGTGAGCATCAGGCTCCAGCCAGAACCGAGGGCAAACACTTCACCTTGGCCAGCCGCCCTCTGGACAGGAGGTGAGACCCAGCGAGCAGGGGACTGGAGACTCAGGGACACAGAAGTGAGTCACTCGTCCAGAAGTGTGTGATCCAAGACTGAAGGTTACCTTTTGGCTTCCACTGCCCTTAGGCGGGACACTTCACCGAATCCAGACAATTTTATCATCTCCGAGGGAGAAGAGCAACTCGGCCATTAACAGAAGAGCTGCCTGTAGCTTCCAGCAACTCTGAATTCTGCAGTTTCCCAACCTCACTGTCTCAGCCAAAAACTAAGCCTCCCCCCCATTTTACAGACAAGGAGACTGAGGGCCAGAGAGCACATATGACTTGCCTCCTGGCTCCTAATGTAAGCTTTCCATAATGCCGGCCCTGTGGTGTAACACCTGTTTGGTCCTTTAGAGAAAGAGCAAATGGCCCACTTCTCTCCCAAACAGGGCTCAGTGTGTGGTGTGCCGAGGACTGTTATTTATTTGGCCTGCTGGTAATGACAGCTCCTCACCTACTTGCCCCAATCCGAGGAGGAGCCCTGGGCTGGAATTTCCTGTTTTCTGAGGGCTCCGGGGGCTGCCCCAGCAGGCTGACTCTCCTGCCGCCGGCCGCCGTTCCAGGGTGTTCCAGGCCAGGCTTGCCGCCTCTCCTTGCTGGGCCGGCTCCCGGCCTCTCCAGGTCTGGGCTTGCCGGCGGCTGCGAGGTGGAAGCGTTGAGGGACTCCTTCGGCCTGACTCCAGGTGCCCAGAGGCCGGAGGTCCGTGCGCCCCGGCCGCGGCCCGGCCCGGGCCCAGCCCCGCGCCCCTCGCCATGGGCCTGGCCCTCGCCCGCGGGCCCTGAGCATGGAGCGGGGCTGGCTGCCGGGGGACAGCTGCAGCCGGGAGCGGCCCGCCGTCTGCCGCCGCGCCCACAGCGTCTGCGACTCGCTGGACCTGCACGGCGCCCCGGCCGGCCGCGCCGCCGCCGCCCTGCAGGCCGCCCTGAGCGCCGCGCGCGAACAGCCGGCGCGGCCGCGGAGCGTCTGCTCGGGCGGCCCGGGGCCCCCGCCCTCCGGCTCCCGCAGCCTACTGCTCGGCCTCCTGCGCCCGCGCCTCGGCCGCCGCGGCCCCGCCGACGGCCACCCGCCGGCTCCCGGGCCCGCGCCCTCGGGGCTCCCCGGCTCGGCCGCTCCCAGCCCCGCGCCCAGCCCCGCGCCGGCCCGGCGTAGCCGCACGCGGGGGGCCCAGGCGCCGCGGCCACGGCCCACCAGCATGACGTTCCTGGAGGTGAACCGCCTGGAGCTGGCGGCGGCCGAGGGCGCGGGCGCGGGCCTGGGCCGCGCGGGCAGCGCGGGCTTCTTGCGGGGCGCCTCGCTGTGGAGCAGCCAGCGCTGGCAGGTGCTCCGCGGCGGCGGCGGGCGCGGCACCCCGGGGCCCCGGCGCGGCCTGTCCGCGCTGAGGAAGAGCTTCAGCTTCCGCCTGCGCCGCGGCCAGGAGATCCGGCGCGCCGAGTCGGGGCTACTGCCCCGGGCGCGCACTCGCAGCGACGGCGACGCCAGCTCGCTGGGCGCCTTCCCGAGCCGCCGCGACCTGCTGCTGGGCGCCGAGGCCCCGCGCGCCGCGCCCGAGCCCGGTCGGCCCCGCACCGCTGCCGGTCTCTGGAGACTGCTCACCAGCCGCTTCCGCCGGAGGGAGCCCGCGCCCGCCGAGCCGCTGTGGAGCCCCCGGGCGGCCGCGGCCTCCGGGCTCCTGGGCGCGCAGAGCGGTAAGGGAGCGAGCCCGGCCGGGAGTCCTCTCTGGTTGGAGTCCCTGGTCGAGAGCGGGTGTGAAAACAAACCGAACCTGCTTGGGAGAGGGGGTGTGCCGTGCGGCCGGGGACTGAGTGAGACCGGTGCCGGTGCGCTCTGGGTGCCTCATGGGTGCCCAGAAGGTGGCTGTAGCAGAGGAGGACTTGCAGGTGCGTCCAGTGTGGGTCGCCCGCCACCCGTCGCTACCCCTGGCCCTTGGCATGGTGGAATGTGAGGCCAGGACGGAAGGGCCCCTTCCTCACTTCTGGCACTTGCAGAACTGAGTATCTGGAAGGGTGGAGAGTGCATATGCTTCTAGCTTCCAGGTGGGCTTGAGTCCTCGCTTCTAGCTGCCTCTGCACATGAGCAGAGGGAGTGCTTGCGGACCCGACCGATGGTGGCAGCTACTCTTTGACAGCCTGGGGAGGGCAAGCAGGCAGAGTCTGGCCTGGCTGGAGGATGGCCATTACAATGCAAAGAGTAAAGAAAATGGGGCTGACGGTGGGGCTGGAGGGGGCTCTGGGGACTTGGAGGCTTCCCCTCCCCAGGATACTGCCAGAGGAAGGCAAGAGCTGAGAAGGGCCTGGACCTGAGTACGGGCAGCCTGGGAGGTGGCTCTCTGGGAGGTGGCTCTCCTGGAAAGACAGAGTGGTGGCCTCCCACCGAGGAGGAGCTTGGGGAGGAGGGCCAGTTGGGCAGGATAGATAGCGCCCCATTCAACCTGCCCCTCACAGAACAAGGCCAGGTGAGGGCTCCTCCCTCTTCACCCCGCCTAGGAATGTGGTGGGTGGCCTCACCCTGTGAGGGTGAGCTGTTCCTACTCGCTGCAGGAGGCTGGCCCCCCTGCCCAGCTGCCAGGTGCCCGGCCCAGCTTGGGTCTGAGCTGAGAACTACTGGAGAGGCCTCTCACCTGGGCCGGGGGTCTGAGCCCTGGTGGGACCAGGCCCAGGTGTGGCTCAAGGTGGGAACTGCTTACCTTGCTGGAGCAGTAAGAGAAGGAGGGACACAGGTCCGGGGCAGAAGGACTGGGCCCACACCTCTTAGAGTCCTCTCCCTGAGGACCGTCATTGCTCCAGTCCTCTCCGGAAGAATTTTCCTGTCGGTCTCTAGAGAATTAGGAGTGAGGATTGGGGGTCCCATTGGGACGGTGCTGTTTTCTGGCCGTGGCCCAGGAAGGGGCAGTATAGGAGACAGCTGGTGGCGATGGCACCGGCCTGTGTGCCTCCTGAGTCCTGATGGGTGGCCTTCTCTCCTGCAGACTCCTTTGTAAACAGCCAGGAGTGGACCCTGAGCCGCTCGGTTCCGGAGCTTAAAGTGGTGAGTGAGATCGGGGGGGGGGGGGGCAGGCAGCCCTGGGGCTGGGTGGGCACAGGCTAGCGTGATGGGCCCAGGCGTTGCTTCCCCTACTTCCAGTCCCCTCCTTCTCTGGTCTTGGCCTTTCTCCGACGCCCCTCACTTCTGGTCAGCTTTCCTTTCTAATCCTTAGTTCTGGCCCTTCTTCTTAGGGTCATCTGTCTTTCCTGTCCCATGTTTTCTGTCTTGCCCCTGACCGTGGCTCTCACCCCTTCCTCTCCCACAGGGCATTGTGGGGAACCTGTCTAGCGGGAAGTCGGCCCTGGTGCACCGCTATCTGACAGGGACCTATGTCCAAGAGGAGTCCCCTGAAGGTGAGCATCACGGGCTTGCCTGGGCTCTGAGGCTGGCCGCTCTGTTCCCCCCGTGCCCCCAACTATCGTCTGTGCCAGGGAGGCTGGAGACCCCCGTCCTTCCGAGTCTTCCTGTCTCCTCTGTTGGTAGCTGTGGATTTCATCAGTGCTTGGCCGCGGTGGGCTCTCCCAGCTTGGGGCCTGATCATGCGCTCTGTCCTAGGGGGTCGGTTTAAGAAGGAGATTGTGGTGGATGGCCAGAGTTACCTGCTGCTGATCCGAGATGAAGGCGGCCCCCCTGAGCTCCAGGTGATGCTCCTGCCCCCCACCCCCGGCCCGTGGCGCCCCTTGCCCAAGGATCGGGTTGGGATCGGGCAAAGCTGTGTGTGTGCAGAGGGGCGTGGAGCTTCCCCAGGAACGGGTGCAGGGGGTAATTCTGCTCGGTCCCCCTAGTTTGCTGCCTGGGTGGATGCGGTGGTGTTCGTGTTCAGCCTGGAGGATGAAATCAGTTTCCAGACGGTGTACAACTACTTCCTGCGGCTCTGCAGCTTCCGTAACGCCAGCGAGGTGCCCATGGTGTTGGTGGGCACGCAGGGTGAGCGGGCCCGCGGGGCTGGTGCTGGGGTGGGGGGCGTGCACACGGGGCCCGCGGGGGCAGGGGAGAAAGCCACCTGCTCTCCCCTCCTGGTGCTGACTGAGCCTTCCTGTGTCGCCCCAGAGCGGGCACCGCCACCTTGCTCTATACACGCTCGATCTCCCCAACTGGAGCCTCCCACCCGTGTGACGATCGTGTCCACGGTGTTGGGGGCGAATAAACGGAGCGGCTGGCTTGTGTCCACCCTGAGTTAGTGGCGGAGCTGGAACGAGGCCTGGATGCCCGTATGCTTGCGCTCCGCGTTGTCCACTGGCCTGGCTCATGGCCCACGCACGCTCGGACCCAGCGCCGCACCCTGTCCCCATCCGTGGCACCGCTTCTTGGCAGGCTGAGTAAAGTCCCACCCTCCCGCCTCCCACAGACGCCATCAGTGCCGCAAACCCGCGGGTCATCGACGACAGCAGGGCCCGCAAGCTCTCCACAGACTTGAAGCGCTGCACCTATTATGAGACGTGCGCGACCTACGGGCTCAACGTGGAGCGCGTCTTCCAGGACGGTAACTCGGGCGCGGGGCGGGAGGCTCCCCCCCTTCCAGGACGGTAACTCGGGCGCGGGGCGGGGAGGCTCCCCCAGAGCGGGGGCTCAGGACGCTCTGTGGCCAGCGGGGCTGTGCGCCCTGGGGGGCGGCTCTAAGCTGGGCTTCTCCCTTCTCCCCAGAGGGGTAACTGACTCTGCTGTCCCCTGCAGTGGCCCAGAAGGTAGTGGCCTTGCGGAAGAAGCAGCAGCTGGCCATTGGGCCCTGCAAGTCACTGCCCAACTCCCCCAGCCACTCGGCAGTGTCCGCCGCCTCCATCCCGGCCGTGCACATCAACCAGGTGCGGCCAGCCTCCCCGCCTCCCGCCGCGTGTCCTCGCCTCGGCCCTCATCATCTTGTCTGTCTGCCTGCGTGTCCCCACCTTGTCTGGTCTCCCGCCTTGTGATTGGTGTGAAAGCGCTGGCTTGAGCTCCCCGTTGCCTGCACGACTGGCCTGGCCTCCTCTGTGCCCCGTAGTGACCGCCTCCCTGCTAGTCCCCGACCTTGTTGCTGCCCCTCTTGCCCCGCAGCCACGGTAGCGGAGGCCGCCCGGAAGCTGGCTCGGAAGTTGCTCCCCGTGGAACCATACTTGGGGGGCGCCGGAGGGCTCTCACGGGCCTGCTCCCTCCTCACCTGTGGCCCTGCAGTTAGAAGGGCAGCACAGGCCCCCCAGGGGCCGACGGCCTTTGTGCCGCGTGGGGTAGTAGCGGTGCTCTGAGCCAGGCCCTGCCAGCGATTCTCCCCGACAGCTCCGGGATGCCTGCCCACTTCCTGCCTGCTGCCCAGTTAGTTTTGGGCCCTCCGTCCCCGGCTCCGTAGAAAGGCCCGGGTGGGCACAGATGTACTGGCTTGAGTGGTCAACCTGACCGCCTCCGCCCTACTTCTGCCAAGGGCTGCTGTCTCCAAGGCCCGCCCGGCCCCCAGGCTTTCTGACGGCGGCCTGGGTGCTTTTCCAGAGGCCCCTCCGTTAGTGTTTCAGGAGACAGCAGGGGTTTCCCCGGGAGCATCCCCACCTGGAAAAAAGGAGGAGCGCTAGGTCTTTCCGTGTTTGCCCTGAGCCGGCGGAGTGCGGGGCGGGACGTCCGGGCTCGGTGTGCGGGCCCTGCCATGTGGCTCTGAGGCCAGGGGGCAGCTGTTAGGGCATTTTGCTTTTTGTGCGGATGAGGATTCGAGGAGGCTGTCAGGGCAGGACGTGTTCTCTGCTTAGTGACTATGGGCAGTTAGGAAGCAGGCCTCGCTGTGCTGTGCGTGTTTCCCGAGTCCCGGAGTAGCTGCGGCCATGCGCTTTCTGTCTCCATCATGTGATCCCCTCTGTCTCTCTTCCTTTCCCACCTCTGTCCTTTATCTGCTGCTTCCTCTGAGAACAGTCTTTGCTCCGTGCCGCTCTCGGCCTCGGCTCTCCCGTAACCTGCCCCAGTCCCGCACACTGTCCGGAAGCAGGACCACCGCCTCCCCGGGAGTCCTGCGCCCCACCCTGGCCTCCCGCATCTTTGGCACATGTCACTGACTTGGGGGCTCATCCGAGGTGACCTGCTCCCTTGTGCCCGACCCCCTGTGAGGCAGGGCTCCACCGGTCTTTGGCACTTACTCTGACCCGATTCAGCTCACGGGTGGGCACGAAAGCAGGCCCGCCTGGGCCCTAGCGGGGTAGCCCAGGGCGGTGCTGGCTGGCTTCTGCCGGCCTCCAGGCTGTGCCGCCTTCCTCCTCCGCTGCCCCATGAGCCCCAGGCCAGGTCCCCACACCACAGGGGCTCCCAGCTGCTGCCTGCCGCCTGCCGCTGCACCCCGCTCCAGAGCAGCCCTCAGCAGCCCTCTCTGTCCTTAGGCCACGAATGGCGGCAGCAGCGCCTTCAGCGACTACTCCTCCTCAGTCCCCTCCACCCCCAGCGTCAGCCAGCGGGAGCTGCGCATCGAGACCGTGGCGGCCTCCTCCACCCCCACACCCGTCCGCAAGCAGTCCAAGCGGCGTTCCAACATCTTCACGGTATGTGCCCTGCGCGCTGCCCTCCCGCCGGCCCGGCTGCCGGCACTGGCGAGGCAGGGCCCAGCCCCCAGCCCCCAGCCGGGAGGGAGCAGGCAAGAGCCACAGACACTGGGCCACGGGCAGCCCTAGCCAGCAAGATGCCATCCACACAACACACACCGTTTCTGTAGGCTCCTTCCCAGTGCTCTCCTGCGCACATCCAGACTCTTCTTGACGGTCTCTCTGAGCCCACAAGGGGCTGCCCGAAGCATGTGCACACAGACCCTCCTGCCTCTGCCGCACACACTCCCCCCTTCCCCTGACCCATAGAGCTTCTTGGCCAGCTCGCGGGATCTTTGGGCACGTCTGCTCTGACGCCCCGACGCCCTCGATTGCACAATTGTGGATCGAGCCCCCACGGTTTTGTGCCCAAGGCTCCACGAAGGGTTAGCTGGCGGAGCTAGAACCGGGGCTCCGGCCTCCTCATCCGCATTCTTCTCTTTTCCCCTGACCTTACGCTTCCCGCCCACTGCCGCAGTTGGTCCGCAAAGGGCTTAGACGTCTTTCCCCAGGTCTTGGCTCCTGAGGCCTAGCCTGTGCCTCATCGCCCGGCCTCAGGCTCCGTGCAGGCTTATCCTCTCCCCTCCTCACAAACCTCACACCGGGGACCCATGTGCCTTCTGTGGCTAGGGGCCCAGCCCCGCAGCCCTTAGGTGCCCCCAGTCTGCTGGCTGTCCGTGGCCAGCATCTGAGGCACAGTGCCTGCCCCACACTCTCAACTTCCAGCTGGGACTTGGCTGGGCCCTACTGGGAGTCTTGGGTCAGACGCAGGTGGGTGAGCTGGCTGTGTGGATTCGCAGGAGACCACTCGGGGCTTTTGCGTCAGTCTGCGCGCCTCTTTCTGGGCAGCAGGGCTTGGCTCGCAGCCTGGTCCTGTGTCCGGCTGGCCGGGCAGGCCCTGCCAGGCTCCCTGGAGCCCCGTCCAGACAGAGCCAGTACCCCCAGGCCTCGTTCATTCATTCTTGCCTCCGCCTGCCCAGCACACCGCTGCCGGTCTGCACTCCTCCGTCCCCCGCCCCCCGTGCCTGCCACGAGCCCCCTCCTCGTCCCTGCTGACCACCCCTTTCTGCGGAAAGCTGCTGCCGTGCACTGCGCTACCCCAGCCCTGAGCCTGCCTAGACTCGAAGCGTCTTGTTTCCGTTCATGCGCATTGAGCCACTCACCGCCCTGGGCTGCCTGCTTGTGCCCACGCCCGCTGCCACAGAGCCCCCCGGGTGCCTGTGTTTGCAGTGACCGCCGTCTGCGCCCCTGGCACCTGCTCCCTCCGCCCCATCCTGAACCTCTCACTTCCTCCGCTGCTAGGCCTGCTGTCCTCCCTCTGCCGTCCATGTCCCGCTCATGGCCTCCTCGCCGCGCCCTCCGTGCTCCCCGCCCTGTGCTCCCCGCTGCCTGCTCCGCTCCGCTGCGCTGCCTGCGCCTGCCACCCTCGCTGCGCGCACGGCACGGCCTCCCCCCGGCCCTTCCACTCCATCCTCACTGTGGCGACCTTAGTTTTTCTTTTCATTGTTTCCATGGTGACCTCCCTTGCGCCATTGTCCACGAGGAGGCCTCGAGACCTGTCCGTCTCTAGGAGCGCGTCTCGGGACCTCCCCACTCTCATCGTTGCTGTCGGGGCCACCTCCTCGCCCTCATCGTCCTCCCCAGCAGAGCCACGCCTGCTCTGTGGCCGGTGTCCTTGTGACCCACCCCCTGGATGTGGCCATCGATGTCCCCAGTCTCCCCCATGACCTCATGTACTCATTTTGTTGCCACTCTTGCCCTGCTTCCCATCCTGGGGCGCTGCCCCTCGGGGCTCCCAGGGAATCCTCTGGTGGTTGGGGGCCTCTTGGCTCACCAGCCTGCCCGGGGCAGGCTGTACCCCACTCCCCCCAACCAGCTCTTTGGTCCGGGGACCTGGTGGCAGCGGTCCCATCTACCTTCCTCCTCCCTGGGCCGAAGGAGCAGAGGCTGTGGCGCCCAGGAGAGGCCTGGGGCAGGTGCTGATGGCGGAGCCGTGGGCAGTGGCCTCTGGCCCGGTTCTTCCTACTCCCATGGTTGTGTGCCCCCCCACCCCCCCGCAGTTGCAGGCCTGTGCTCTGGCCTTTGCCCCGGGCTCCCGGCGGCCTGGGAGAACAGGAAGGGATGGGGGCCCCGGACGCCCAGTGGCGAATGTTCCCTGATGAGCCGGACGGCCCAGCGGCCCCTGAAGCCACCGCCGCCTCCTCCTCCTCGTCCTCCTCCTCCTCTTCATCCCGCTGCCGCCTCTCCCCAGGCACCTGGGTCTCTGCCCTCACCAGTGCTGACCGACTCGTGCGGGGCTTGAGTATAACTTGCCAAAATCTTTATTCTTTCGATATTTGCAGATATGTGCCACTGTTTCCAACTTTTCATCAACAAAAAGGCCTTTCCAACTCCTTCCAAATTAGAAGACCAGGTGGTGACACACAGCACCTCTGGACATTCTCCCCTGTGCGGGGCCGGAGGCGGGCCGGGCCCTGGGACTGCTCTCAGATGAGAAGCGGCCGCCGTGCTCCCCACTCCAGAGACCCACAGGAACCTTTGTAACTAACCCCCACCCCCAGGGAAGGCTAGGAACGCTGGAGCCCGCGGCTGGGGGCTGCCGGGGGACCAGGCCCGGCTGGACGCGCTGCGCCAGGCTCGCTGCATGGAGAAGAAGGGAGCTCGGCCCCACGCCCGGCGCCAGGCCAGCGCAACAAGGCCCAGAGGGGCGGGGGCGTCCGAGCGCCCGCCCTGGCCCAGCCCAGCTGCTCCTGGGGGGAGCTTTCCTGCCCCTCCCCTCCTCTGCTCCTTCCTGCATGGACTTCTGCCGTTCCTGCTCCGCTCCGGATGCCACAGCCACCGCCGCGCGCTTGCCTTTCCCCCTCTTGGCCTCCCCATTTCCTAGGATCCGCGTTGGGGCGGGCTCTGCCCCAGGAGCCTGGCAGGGGCGCAGGGCCTCTTCTGGCCTCTCTCCTCTCTCTCTCCATCCACTGTGCCCCTCGGGCCTCGCCGACCGTGCTCGGTGCAACGTGTCGTGTGGTGTCTGCTGCAGACGGGCCACTGCCCGCTCACTTCTGGACTTTGCTCTCCCCGGTTATCGTGCCCCGTGCTCCCTGCCGTCCCTCAGCCCCACCGTCCACCTCTCCTCGCCCCCTCCCTTCTCTTATGCCCCAGCCCTCTGGGCTGTGCGCTCCTCGCGCCCTTGGTATTCCGTGTCCTTGCTCTTTTGTAAGGGGCGGGCCTGGCTCAGTGACCTGTGCTGCTCTGTATGGTGCCGTGTGTAAGAATAAACCCGTTGGAATACTCATGGTCTCCGTTCCTTCCCGGTCCCGCCGCCCCGGCCCTGCCCCACTGCTAGGGCCTGCCCAGGAGGAGGGAGGAGGGGAGGGGAGGGGAGTCCAGGTGGGCTGCTGTCCCCCATGGACCCTGGGCCCATTTAACACGCCTCTTCTTTTCTCTTGCAGTCTCGAAAGGGTGCCGACTTGGACAGGGAGAAGAAGACGGCTGACTGCAAGGTGGACAGCATCGGGAGTGGCCGGGCCATCCCCATCAAACAGGTCAGCACTCCTTTGCCCTGTGGCCGGAGAGCGGTGGAGATGAGGAATGAGGTCCGGGGAACACGGGACGATGGTCTTTCCTTCCGGGGCCCCGAGCGGGGGGTGGGGGTGGGGGTGGTGATGTGAGAGGCGAGCGCTCCCCCCGCCAGGCCTGAATGCTTCACCGGGAGAGAGGTTCTCCCGCTAAGGACAAACCTCTGGGAGGAGTGGCCGCCTGGGCTGGAGCAGGCCCTCTGCGGGCTCTGCCGGGTCCTCCTCACCGCCACCGGGGGGCAGCAGAGAGCTGCCTGCCGTCCTCACCAGCTCTCCCGCGGGTGGTTCAGGAGTTGGGTGGCCAGGCCTACCTGTCCTACTCCCAGAAAAGGGTTTCACAGAAGAGTACCCTGAGGAGCACGCACTGAGGGGCACACTGAGGGCTGCTCCGGCCCTGGCTCATTAGTGCAGTTTGCTCCATGGGAGCCTGTCTTCCCTGGAAAAGCTGAGTTGAGCTGCCCCCCCACCCCCAGGTGCCTCCTTTCAGAGTCTCTGCCTGCAGGGCTGGGCCTTCGGAAGCTTGGAGCTTCCCACACCCCCCGAGTGGGTCCCGGTGCTGGAGAAAGACCTTGAATGTGGCAGGGCGTCCTTGTGCAGAGATGGTGGTGTGTTGGGCAGGGCAGTAGGGCTGCTGGGCCGGGGTGGGGGGGGGGCGGGGAGGGCGGTAGAGCCGGGAGGTGTCTGTGGAGCTCAGTCAGAAGCCTGCTGGCTGACATGCCCGTGAGGACGGGCGCAGCGGCTTGGTGGTCAGGATGCTGGGCTCAGCCCAGATCTTCGTGGGAGCTGGTGGTTAGACATGCCGTGTCTATAGGGGCTGTATTGTCTGTCAGGTTGTGACTACAGAGGAGACTGGGGTGGCCAGGTCACCGGAGCTCTGCCAGGCCAGGGCCCCGTGGTCAAGGTTTGGCCCTCCAGGCTGGGCCTTCTGGGGCCCGTGAGCAGTCTGACAGAATTCCTGTGTTAAAGTGGGATTCTAACCCTGCCGTGAAGGTCCGTTTTGAACGGAGAGCCCGGAAATGGTGTCCGGGTCCCAGAGGGCAGGTGGGAAACACTCTGTTGCTCCGCGTCCTGTGTCTCTGCTTCCGTTCTCCCCTGGAATCTCATCGCAGGGGCCTGGCAGAGGCCGCTCTAGCCGGATCGCTGCCGGGGAGGCCGGGGCAGCGGCCAGTCTCCTCACCTGTCTGCGTGTGTCTGGGTGCAGGATCGGACCCCATAAACCTGTTGATGGTGTGATTGCGTGTTTGGGGGCTGTGCAGACGAGTGCCCCTGGGGAACCGCTCACCAGGCGAGGCGGGGGTGCCTCCGGAGGCCCGGCACTCTCCGCTTTTGGGGGGGTGCTTTCTTTTTTTTTTTTTTTTTTTTTTAAAGATTTTATTTATTTATTCGACAGAGATAGAGACAGCCAGCGAGAGAGGGAACACAAGCAGGGGGAGTGGGAGAGGAAGAAGCAGGCTCATAGCAGAGGAGCCTGATGTGGGGCTCGATCCCATAACGCCGGGATCACGCCCTGAGCCGAAGGCAGACGTTTAACCGCTGTGCCACCCAGGCGCCCCTGGGGGGGGTGCTTTCTGAGCTTGCTACCGACACATCAACATTTAGTACGTAAAAAAACACGTTTTCCAGGGCCCTTATTTTGAGATAAGGGTAGCCCCAAATGCCTCCCTCCTGTTTGGGGTACAGGCTAATTTGTCACTTCCCTGAATCCCCCACATGGAGGGAAGGGAGAGCTGTAGGATGGGGCTGGAGCCCTGTGAGCTTGCCCCTGGGGCTCTGGTCCAGCCCCGGGCCAGCTGGGTCGCCTGGCTGATCCAGGTCGCTAAACCTCAGGGACCCCTGTAGGAGCGGACCCTGCCAGGAAGGAAGCTGAGCGAGCTCTCATGCCACAGCGGGGTCGCGCAGGAGTCTCGCAGGGCACTCGGGGCCTGTCTGCATGGAGGTGGGGGCCGTCCATGCTCTAGTTTCCCAAGCCCCATGGCCCTTCCTGGCGCTTTCCCCCAACCTCTGGCTGCCCAGGGCCGGTGTGGCCCCCTTCCCGCCCTCGTGTCCCAGTCTCCCCATCCCGTTCCTTCCCCCTCCCCCCCACTCCTGCTGGGAGTGGAGATTGCATTTCAGTTGCCATTTGCATTCCCAATCAATCCGGACTCTGCAATTAAGCCGGCTGGCGGAGCTGGGAGGGAGGCGGCGGCGGAACGGGTCCTCTGGGGGCTGTCGCCTCCGCACCGCTCCCATTCCGCCCCAGATTGCTTCCTGCTCCGCCGTGCGCAGCCGGGCTGGCCAGGGAGGGGAGCAGGAACCCCTGTAGCTCGTCTCCCTCCTTGGAAGGCAGGATGTGAGGGAACGGGAGGCCCTGGGTAGGCAGGCCTCTCGCTGGCCCAGCCTTTCTGCTTGTTCTGTGCCCTGTGCGGGCTGGCAGGTGAGAGGCAGGTGAGAGGCGGGTGGGGCGCGAGTGGGCGGCAGGTCGAGTCCCTGGCCAGTCGCGCTCGCTCTCCTCCTTGCCGTCCTCCCACACCCGCTCGCTCTTGGAGCTCATTAGCTCATTAGCGCTAGGCCATGGCTCCCCTGCTTCCTGGCGAGGCCCAGGTGAAGGAGGGGCCAGAGAGCTGGGTAGGAGGGGGCTTCCCTCCCAGACGGGCCCCCTGGGCATCCTGATCCTGACCGCCTGCTTGGAAGTGCTCTCCCTATCTGCCCGGCAAAGGGAGGCCCAGGCAGGTAACGCGACTTGTTTGATGTAGAGGGCTAGCTGGTGGCAGACTCGGGAGCAGAGCCTGGCTTCCGTTCCCCATGACCCGGAGCTGGGACTGGACCCAGGAGGGAAGGGCTCCAACGTGAAGAAGATGAATGGTCCGGCGAGGGAGGGCAGGGCTCAGGTGGGAAGGATTTGAGAGCAGAGGGTAGTGTGGAATCCCCCACTGAAGGCCGGGGGCTGTGGAGGAGGGGGAGATGAGGAGCAGGTGAGCTGGCCACGGCAGCCATTCTCCCGGCCCTTCCTGAGGGCACCGGGTGAGACTGGGGGCTGCCTTCTCCAGAGTCTGGCTGGTGGTCCTGAGGGGTGTTGTCTGCAGTCAGGGGACAGGAGGGGGTGGATGCCATGCCCAGAAGCAGATCACTGAGGCTCCTTTGCAGACCACAGGGCAGGGGTCCGACTGCCTTCTGGAATGTTCCAGCCATACAGTCTAGTGAAGGTCCCATTAATACCACTTGTCTTCACATGCTCCTTGTGAGGATAGGGTGTCTCATGCCGATGGGGACCAGGTCGTAGAATGTGTCCTCAGGTGACTCGGGACCCCCAACTCGATCTCATGTGGCCGCACCTCCCACAACAGCATCTGTCTTTTGGGGGCGGTGGGAAGAGGGGGGCAGGGAAAGGAAGGAGTGGTAGTGAGGATCTGAAACATCTGTTGAAAGGTGGGAGACTCTCGGCTCCTTCTTGGTTCCTATGGGGCAGGATGTCCCAATGGCCTGTTGGCTTGCCTCCTCCCTTTAGGACTGAGCCTTCTCTTCGGAAGAACTAAGAGGGGAAGTGTGAGAGAATCTGGGTCTACCCTTCACCCTTGGGCTCCAGGATCTGAGCTGATACTGTTCCCTCACACTCGAGTCTCTTAATCTTTGTTTTTCTCCTTGTCTTAGGGCAGGGCCTCCATTCCTCAAGCAGGAGCCATTACAAAACCACATCTTTGAGCCACACCTTTTTGGTCCCCACTGGGGTGGACTCCGGGTGTTTGCTCTGCTCTCTCCTAGCCTCTGCTGGCCCTGGCTCCTCCCCGCTTGGGCCCCTCCTGTGTGGCTCTCCCCTCGGAGGAGTTTTATCCCAGAATCTCCAGGGAATGCTGCCTCTTCTTGGCCCTCCTGTGTTTGGGGCGGGGGGTCTCCCAGGGGTGATGCTGGTCCTGAGAAGCTGCCCCTGGGATCCGTTCGTGGCCCTTTGTCCTCTCCCTGACCCCAGCTCCTATCCTCAGCCGTTCTCCTGTGCTGTCTGGCGTTTCAGGGAGAGAGCCAGAGGTGGGCAAGGGCATCTTCGGGGGTGGCCATTGCTGGCTCTGCCCTGCGGCCTTCCTCTCTCGGCCACAGCTCCTTTCAGCATCTCTGACGGCCGCCGTCGGCTGGCTTCTCCCAGCCCACCCACCAGATGTTTGCTGGGCATCTGCTGTGTCCCAGGCACTGTCACGGTGCTGAGGGTGTGTCCGCGAACAGAGCACAGCCTTGCTCTCTCCCCTGCACGCGGAGCGTGTCGTAGGCTTGCACAGAGAACTTGGCTGCTGAGCTCCGTGCCTGGGTCGCCACACTGCTCGGCCTGGGGAGTCTGGGGCATTCTAGGGACGGTTCACCCACCCCTGGAGACCTACGGGCGGGAGCATCACTGCCAGGAGGTCATCTGACACCCTGCCTCCTGGTGCTGGCATGGCCCCATGACTCCGGGGGACTGGGGAGGTGGGCCCCCAGAATGCTTCCTGGAGGATGGTCAGGACAGCCGTCGGCTTCCGTCCTTTATAGCCTGTCGGCTCAGATGAGGACAGAGACAGAGGACGGTGTTGCCTCGTGTCACCGTGACCTTCTCTGGGCCTGGTATGTGTGGGCTGGCGCCCGCCTCTGACCCAGACTCTGTCCTCAGGGCGTCCTGCTGAAGCGGAGCGGCAAGTCCCTGAACAAGGAGTGGAAGAAGAAGTACGTGACACTCTGTGACAACGGGCTGCTCACCTACCACCCCAGCCTGCACGTGAGTCCGTGGGGCCCTGGGCCGGGCCAGAGCCGCAGAGGCGGGCGGGCGGGCGGACTCCAGCACGGAGGGACGCGGTTCAGGTGGATTCGCCCTTCAGAAAGGGCCCCGCGGTGGCGGCTGGGGAGCAGCACAGACGGCAGGACACACGCCGGGGCCAAGCACTCGCCCGCAAAGCTCTGAGTTGTGGTTGAACCCTTCGGAGCACGCTCAGCCCTGGGACGGCTGCCTCCTGGCCCGGCCGCCGCGTGCGGTCAACGTCTACGTCCTGCACGCTCCTTGTTTAAAGAACTGAATGGGGCCCATTTATGTGGAATCGCTCAAGCTGCAGGTGCCAGTGGTTGCCAACCAGTTGTCTTCAGGGAAGCCACATCAGTGGGGACCCCCGGGTCCCTGGGGTGATGGAGAGCCAGAGGGCCGTTAAGCCAGGGCTGCCGAGACGGGCACGGGTCCTCTTGGGAAGGGGAGCGTGGGGGTGGGCGTGTCTGTGGCTGGAGGGGTCTGGAGGGTGTGTGGGTCCGCCCCGGTGGGGGGGGGTGCGATGATGGCAGAGTGGCCCCTGTGGCAGCTCCCCCACCTTTCCTTCTTCCCCCTCCCCTCGCTGCGTGGCTCCAGCACACAGCTGTTGCCAGAATCCATCTCTGTCACCGCCCCACTGCGGGGCTAATGAGTTCTCCCGTGAAGCCCCTCAAGCACAGCACGTGGGCCGGCCCCACCCCCGGCCCGGCGGCCCAGGGCCTGCCTCCGAGGGTCCCTCGCCTGCCCCTGAATCTGCACAAGGTGTCAGGGAGGCCCGACCCAACAGGTGCTGGGCCCACCGGTGCCCGGCCTGACCGGGGCCTGAGCGTGCCGCCCCCTCCGCGCCCCCGAGCCAGCGCGCCGAGGCCCGGCCTGGGAGGAGCCGGCGGTCTGCTTCTGGGCAGGACGGAGCCCAGCCGGGTGCTGCTGGGCCTCTCCCTGCCCAGGGCCTCGGGCGCTGGCCCTTTTCCCCTAGCTCCGCGGCCACGGCTGGTTAGACGGTTTCCTCCTGGTGTCTCATCCTCCACAGGGTGGGAGCTGGTGCCAGGATCCTGGGGGCTGAGGAGGGGCCGCACCGGCGCCCTTGGGCGTTCAGTCCACAGGCTCTTCCGCCCTGCTCCCGCGGCCACATCGTTCAGGGACCTGGTCCTGCTGCGGAGCCCATGAGCGGCAGCAAGGCGCAGGTGTCTCAGGAGGCCACGGGGCCTCCTGCAGGGGCAGGGCCTCTTGACCGGCAAGATGGCAGAGCCACAGCGCTCCCCAGCTGACAGGCCACCATGCCTGTTGGTAGGCCAGCCTCGCGCCTTGTAACTCCCAGCTAGCCGTACTTCTCCGTCCTCCCCTTTATCCCAGGCAAGATGCATTCGTTCTCCTCAGGCAGCGTCTTGCTGGTGGGACCGGGAACGAGCCTGTCGGAAGCACCCCACTTTCCCCCACCCGTGTTGGGGTGGCCTTGGCTTTCCCTTTTGCTGCATCCGTACCCGCTCTTTCTGCTCGGTGCTGCTCGAGCTGTGCTGTGTCCCTTTTGCTTGTCCCCATGCCTCAGATAATGGAGGAAGCCCAGTGTGGGAAGAGGGACAGGAAGGGGGTCTCAGCACATGGAGGGAAGTGTTGGCGGGGTTTGGTTTGAGTTTGGGAAGGGAAGGGAAAGGCTCGCGGGAACGCTGCTTTTACGCTCAGCAGTCTAGAGAGCAAAAGTGTGGTGGGCTCGGTTGGGTCATCAAAGTCACCCAGCCAGTGGCTGAGCTAATATCTGGACCCATGGCTTTCACTTGAAGCATGACCCAGATTTTTCTGCGTCGTGCCCAGAGCACCTCTCTTCGGGGCTAGCCGAGAAGGTGACTGGAGAGTTCACATCCAGGCAAGTGTTGCCCAGGTTGTCAAGGAGGACGGAAGGAACCAATGGGCCAACTGCCTGGGCCGCTCTGAGGAGCTTGTTGACCCGAGTGCCGCTGGGGGCGTGCAGGGGCCGGGGACAGGATCCGGGTGCTAGGGGCTTCCAGGCCTGTCCTTGCTTTCTGGCAAGGGGAGTCTAAGAGGCAGGTGGCTCTGCTGGCCTGTCCCCCGCCAGGCCCCGTCTTGTTCTCTGGGCCACAGGACCTCATGAAGAGGCGAGCGACAGCCTCTCTGAGGACACAGGCGCTCTGGCAGCTCTTCGCTGGCTGCCCGTGGGCTGAGGCATTAAAATGTAGGCCTTCCTCCCCCACGAGAAGCCGGGAGGCGCTGGCTCGTGCGGAGAGCCGCGGCCCTGCCCTGCGGATGCTTCTCTTCCGTCCAGAAGACACCGCTCGGGTTGGAAAGGTGTGGGAACCGTGAAAGTAGGAGCTGAGGCCGCACCGGGGGTCATCACGTGCAGCTGCATGAACAGGGTTGAGTTTACTGCTAGCGAAGGCCCTTCACTCCGTCTGCCCCTCTCGCCTCTTCCTCCCTCGGCGTCTGCCGTGCTCAGGTGTTGCCGCCTTACCTGCCTCCGTCTGCCCTTCACCATCTTTCCCCAGCGGCGCGGCCTTCTTCGTTGCCAGCGGCAAGCGGGCACCCCCCCCACTCCGCCCGGTGAGCCGCCTGACTTCCCGGAAGGTTCCCTCCTGCTGGGGAGCTGGGCAGAGGAAGGGCCCTCCGGTCACCCCGGAGGTGCACACGCGCCACTCGCGGCCTCGTCGGCTGCCGTCGCAGGGACAGTTCCTGCCCGCGACCGCAGGGCTGTGGCGCCAGTGACTCGCCTGCTGCCGGAGGTCGGTCGGGCCGGAGGGACCGGCGGGGCGTACGGAGGAAGGGCTGCCGGGCAGGCCTCAAGCCTTGCGCCCCAGCCTCGCCTGGCCCAAGAGAGCCCGCCACAGCCTCCCCCATTTTGCAGCCAGCGGAGCCATTCACACAATCACCTTCTGTTAATTCTATCTGCAACATCAATTAAATTGTTTGTAGAAACTAATTGAATGTGGCTTAATCACACATCTTAATAGCTTTCCACGCTCTGAACTCGTTGTTAATTCCAGTAATAAAACGAGATGAGAACGCTGGCTGGGTAATTAGCGAGGAGGCTGGGGAAGAAATTGCTGTTTGATGGTGGGTAATAAAGGCAGCCGTGGTGACCGCTCTCCTGAGCCGCCGCCGCGCTCCCCGTTCTGCTGACGGAGGGAAACGCTGTTGCTCTGCCCCTGACGTCCCTGTCCCTGCTGCTGCTCCTTGCGCTCCTCACCACGCTGTCCTTGGGCCGGGCTGTCTCCCGGCTCTGCGCCGGCCTGGCATGGGCACGGGCACAGAGCGGAGTGCCCCGGGGGCTGGCCTGCGCCGGCACGAGCGACGCCTGTCCGGTGTGCTCGGGGATGCTCCCGGGGGGCCAGGCCCCTCGCATCGGTTTCTGGCTCCTTGGCCTCGAGCGGAGTCCTTCCGTGCGACTTGTGTTCTTGGTGTGGGGTCAGCGCCTGCCATGTCCCAGCCCTGGCGTCCCAGGGCTGTTGCGGGGCCTGAACACTTGCAGCTGCCATGACCTCCTTGTGAACTAGAGCGGCCCGAGCCCCTCCCCCAGGACAGGGACTGCAGCTGTGCCTTCGGCCCAGCCAGCTGCTGGCGTTGTCTGGAACAGCCGATCCAAGATGTGACTGTGTGCAGGGACCCGGGACGGGCGCGTGCGGAAGCCGAGTCAGTGGGATGTTGGGCCCGAGACTGTGAGGCTGATGCTGGACGCTGGGCCGAAAGCAGGACCACAGGGCCCGCGGTGACTGGGTGGGGGCGCTGAGTTTGCTGGAAGACGGACGGGTGGGGGGATCCGGAGGGGGTGGGCAGGAAAGGAGCTCCCCGGTTTGTTTCTTTCCCAGGTACCGGGGCGAGGCCTCACACTGGGGCCAGAACCCTGGCAGTGCTGAGCAGAGTGGGGGTGAGAGCTTGTTATGGGGGTCCTCCCATGGGTGGAGACCACTCTTCCTGACTTCTCGCATGTCGTTCTGCGGTTCTGCGACCCGAAGCAAACACCCGCAGAACAGGGTGTGCCCGAGGCTGGGCACCTGGCACCTCTCATCACGGGGGACGAGGTGGCGGTGGGGGGAACAGACACAGCCCGGAGCTGCATGGAGGGCGCTCCTTCTGGGCGCACGCTGCTGGGGGCCCCTCTGTCCTTCTGAAGGGCCGCTCGGAGGGTAGAGGGCAGCTACAGGCCTGGCCGGGCCTCACTGCAGCTGGACGTGGCCGGTGAGGCCAGCGTGCTAGTGTCCCCACAACCCTCCCACGGTGCTGCTTCCTTGTTCTTCTCTTCCAGACCCGCAACGTGCCTATTCTTGTGGCTCCTTTGGGGCCGGGGGACCCCTTTCTACTTGACGTTCTCTTGGTCATTCCCAGAGTGAGGGCCAGCCCTAAACCCCCGGTCAGACCCTGCCCTTTCCTTGCTTCCCAAATGGCAGCGTTCCTCACCTGCTCTTACACGCAGAGGACACCGTCCCTTTTCCCTGAAGCTGGAGGGTAGGAGGGTAGGAGAGCTGCTGGGTGACAAGAAGTCGGACGTATGAAGTGGGTGAAGGTACGAGGGCTGGGGGCTAGACGGACACAGGGACCACGTCTCGGGGAAGCCCTCTGAGGGCTGCTCCTGGGGGAGAAGAGCAGATCGGAGTCTAATCAGGGGAACTCCAAAGTCCAGCTGCCACCACCCACCCGGATTCTGCTTTCTCGAGGGAGTTTTGGCCACATTTTATCAGCGACGTCAGCTGGGAACTGCTGAGGAAATTGCCGGTGATAGAAGCGAGGAAATGGGAGTCAGCCATCGGGAAGGAGACAGCAGAAGCAGTGGGGAGATCTCGGGCCCTGGCTAGGCTTGGGGTCAAAGCAGGAAGCTAAAGGGCTGGGGGCCGGGCTCTGCTGTGTGGCCCCCCCATTGCCACTCCACCATGGGACTCCCAGGCCAATGTCCAGACGGCAGGAATGGGGTGGGGGGGCAAGGCGCTGAGTGGCTCCCACTCTCAGGGGCCCTCCAGGTGCTGACTTGAAGTTGGGATGAGTGCCTGGGCCGGGCACGTCGGCTTCAGGGCGCAGCCCTGGGAATCCGCGGAGCCTGGGCTGGAGTCTGGTTCTGCCTCCTCCGATGGTGTGATGGACCTTTGTAAACCTCGGTTCCTTCCACTGCAAAGTGCCCCTGGTAACCCCCCTCCTATGCCGTGAAGGTCACGTGAGGGGACGCGTGAGCCACGAGCTGCACCTGTGGGGCGTGAGTGCCTGGCCCGTGGATGGGCAGGTGACGGCGTGATGCGAATGGTGCTTGTTACTTTGCTCATCAGACGCCCCCTGGTATCTGTGGAATCGCGGGTCTGTCTCTATACTCCTGAGGCTTCTTTGTAAGTGTTCGACAGATATTTATCGTCAGGCACTGTTGTCAGGATTGAGGACTGTTCTAGGCTTTAAGGTTCCCTGTGCCCCAGTGGTGGCGAGAGCGTCTGAAACCAGGACTGAAGTACTCGGTGTCGAGCTCCCCGGAGCCTGGGGCAGCCCAGCCGTCTGCACCCATTGGAGCTTGTCAGTTCCTCTCGGGGCCTGGGGGATCCGTGTCCCATCTTGGTCCTGTACTTGGCCTCGTCTGCGTGGCCTCCTGAGCTGGCTTTCCTAAAGGAGCCCTGTGCCTCAGCTCTGGGCTCCACGCCCTTCCCTCTCCCCTGCTCCTGCCCCCTGCTGACTGCGTCCCCCCAGAGCTGCATTTGGTCCCCAGTGGATTGGGTGCCACCCAGACGTGAGACGCTCTGTGGTTTCACCGTCCTGCGTTTTAAAACTTGGGCTTTCCCTCTCCTTCCCTTTCGTGCTGCACGGGGGGAGAGACGTCCAAGCTGGTGGGTCAGTGCCAGAGACAAGGTGCGGCGGAAGCGGGACCCGCCCTAACCCTGCACGTTCTCTGCTTTATCCCCGTGGCCTTTAGGATTACATGCAGAACATCCACGGCAAAGAGATTGACCTGCTGCGGACCACGGTCAAAGTGCCAGGAAAGCGCCTGCCCCGCGCCACGCCTGCCACAGCCCCAGGCACCAGCCCCCGGGCCAACGGACTGGCCTTGGAGCGGAGTAACACACAGCTGGGTGGAGGCACAGGTGAGGTGGCAGCTGGGGGGGCGGGTGGAGAGCGTGGCTGCTTTTCTCTGCAAGACTGGGCAGTGCGGCTGTGGAGGCCCCCAAAGGTAGGCGCTCTGGGGCTTCACTCCGACCCAGCCTGGTTCTCAGGGCTCCAGACGCGCTTGCCGCCCAAGTGCTGCTCATGGGAGCCGGTAGAGGGCGCGGCCAGTTTGCGGCCTGGCAGGTGATTCAGAGATCAGGGGAGGGCCACACGGCCTTGCGCCAACAGGTGCCATCAGCGGTCCCGGACCGGACCGTTTCTCCTCAGCTGGGGCCAAGCGAGGCAGGCGAGGGTGGGAACAGGCTCTCTAGCGCCCACAGCCAGCATCTCCAGCCAGCCTGCTCTGCGGGGAGGGAGGGAGGTGGAAGGGACGGAGCTTCCAGGAGTTCACCTGGCGAACGAACGCCCTTGGGCCTGCCGTGAGAGGTAGGGTGTCTGCTCAGAGAGGACTGAGTTGAGAGAGAAGCCGGAAGCCAAGCAGACTGTGCCACGCGTCTGGCGGTGGGGGATGGAGAGCTAGAGCCTGAGAGAGTCTGAACTTGAGACGCGGTAGCTTTTCTTGACCAGGTGACACTGTGAGTTCAGGTGAATGATGCTTATTTTCTTTCTGTCCCCGGCTTTGTCTGCCTCCCTAGGCCTCTGTGGCCACAGTGTGAATCCAAGCCACGTTGCTCTCCCTCCCAAGTCCCCATGCCCCAGATCTGCCTTGGCTTCTGGACCCTTATTCCCAAGACTTCACTATCCCAGACGTTGTCCTAGGGGATTGGATCTCCTTTTCCTTGGACCCAGAAATAGCTGACCCTGTCCTGCCCTCCCAGGGGCTGCCACTGTGTCCCTGCCCCAGGGGGTGCCCTGCTTATCACAGTCGTAGGCTGCTGCAGGCATTGAGTGGACAGGGGGCCGGGTACTAAGTCCCCGGAGTGGATGGAACGGACCCCGAAGAACTGCCACCCTCAAAATGCTGATAGGACCTGCATTGAGCAACTCCAGGTCCAGAGAAGGTCAGACGATGGCCCCGAGTGTGCTCCTTGTTGGAGGCACGTGATCGCTTGGCACCCTGGCCCTGTGGCCTTGGTTCAGCCCCGGCTGACCAATCGGAGGTGCGGGGAGGGGCTGCCATGTGCTGATTGCGATGCGCGCCAGGTGCCGTAGGTGTTCTCTAGGTCAGGCCCGTTCGGCAGCTCCGTGGAGTTGAGATTATCCTCATTTGATGGACAAGCAAACAAAGGCTCAGCGAGATTCAGTAACGTGGCTGTAAAAGTCCACGGTCAGTGGTAGAGCTGGGTTTGAACCGGAGTGTGCCTGACTTGAAAACCATATTTTATCCTCTAAGCCACCCCGAGCTCAGAGAGAAGCGCTTGAATTGTGCAGAGGGAGAGCGCCAGTGGACTAAGGGAAGGAAGGACGATAACGAGAAAGGCACCCACCCATCACGGGGTCGGGGGGGGCAGTGCTGAGAGCCTCCTGTGGGGTGCACTGGGGGAGGGGTCGAATGGCAAGAACGGTAGGCCCCATGCAGTCCTCGGCGCTCCGTGCAGAGCGCTAGGTCAGGGCTGCTGGGAAATCACTGGTGTGCAGGGCCGGGGGTCAGCCGGGGCCCTGCGCTCTCCCAGAACTGCACGCGCACAGTGAGAGGCAGCCTGTGGTCTGGCGGGGGGTTTCTCGTTTCCTATGGAGGAGGAGGAAGTACCGCTACACTGAAGGGTGGGGGGGAGCCTTTCCTTGAAGTCAGGTAGCGGGACTGGGCTTTTCCCCAAAGGGAGAGAAACAGTAAGACACTCTGTCCTGTCACAGTCCCGGGCCCTCATAGCCTTCCCTTGGGGGCAGAAGTGCATGTGAAGAGACACATGGTGCACTCACCCCCGGACGCTCGCCAGCATCCCCAGAACACATGGATGGGCATTTACCCGAGCCCGTGTCCCCTCCACCGCACGCTGGCGCCGACCTCATGCACACGCACACATGTCTCCCGCTCACCGGGCGATGTTAACATCTCATTATCTTTGTTACTGTAATTACATTATCCGCTGCTTTATGCAGAATTATCCTCCGAGGACTAATTGATGGCTCCATGTTTAATTCATTAATCATTAGCATCAAATTCGACAATTACAGTGCACACTGATTGTGGGATTGCAGGCGTAATGAGGGGAGAATTAACAAAGAAAAGGGAAAGCACTTTCCCTCCCTCGGGGTTTTGAGTTGGGGGGCTTGGGGAGGAAGTGGGGCCTGTGATGGCTTTGGGTGGGGCTCGGGATGAGGCAGGGATAAGATTTGGAACCCAGGAGGGGATGGAAGCAGGACAGGGGTGGGGAGAAGCAAGGTCTCTGAGAATTTCGGAACTGCATCTGCCGCTCTGGAAGGTCTCCTGCCAGGGAGCCCAGGGGACCCTGAGGAAGGCCAAGTTGGCAGGGACCTGTAAGGCCAGAGTGCGAGGGGGCTGGGGTTCTGAAGAAGTACCAGCACGTTGCCTTGAGGGGACTGGAAATGGGTAGACTAGAGGGCAGTGTCGGCACCACACGGATACTCGTAAGCACTTACTTTGTGTCTGGTCCTGCCTTGGGTGTTATGACGAATACGAGAGAAACACAAAACTTGCCTTCCACCTTTCGGCACCGTACTGCCCCCAGAGCATTAGGGATGTCTGGCCTGTTGCTTTACCTTCTAGTGGCTTCCGCCCAGAGCTTCCATCCCTAGGCTTCCAGAGACTCCACCCATGTCCTCCCAGGACTGGTTTGAGGCTGAGTGTGCCGCCTGCTCTCTCCCACCTCATCCAGCCCCAGGTCTGTCTCTGCCTCCGTGCGGCACCTGGCCCGCCCTTTCGCGTTCAGTTCCGACACCTCGCGTTCGGCCCACCTGTCCTGACTCCCCACCACCACTGCCCTTGCCGCCTCGGTCTCCGTCCTGATGCGGGCTGACGTGAGAGGGCAGTGGAGGCCCCTTAATTGTCATGGCCTCTGAGGCCCCGTGGCTGTCCTGTGGGCTCTGTGCAAGGGACTCAGTGCTTGGGGAGGGAGGCAGGACCGTTCGGAGGGCGCAGGTGGCACTGCCTGCCCGGGCCCTGGCGCTCCTGGAGCCTTTGGTTCCCCTTGGCTCTGCCATTCTTCCCTGATGGGAAACGAAAGATTAATTTTCTCCAGCCCAACAGGATAATTACTAATACTAATTAGACATAATTACTTGAATCTGATACACTTATTTCTCGTCAGAATGGCACCAAAGCTGAGGCAAAGCAAATGGCATTTGTGGACTGGAATGTGGGGTGCAGGGGCCTGATCCGGAGAGGAAGGGCCTGGGGACGATGGCCAGACAAGGAGTGCTGTGCGGAGGGGGTGTCAGCACCCTGTGCCCCCCTCTTCCAGCTCACAGGAAGGGGACAGAAGTTTACGCACTCTTCATGGAGAGGGTGTGATGTGAGACCAGCTGCCTCCTGAGGTGTTGGGGGGGCCCCGGGCGAGGCCTCTCGTTCTCCAGTAAGCCTGGCGCATTGCCTGGTAAATCCCTCATTTGGGGTCAGTCTTCTGCTAGAATTTCTCAAGTTCTGCCTGTAGCATCATTCAGGGAAGTCTGTACTCGTCCCCAGCCTCCCTTCCCAGTCTGACCCTTCCCCCCCGCCCCCAGGTGCCCCCTACTTGGCCAGCAACCCGGCCTGGGCTGGCCCTCGCCCTGAGGGTCTGCACCAGCGCTCCTGCTCCGTGTCCAGCGCCGACCAGTGGAGTGATGCCCTGCCCCCAGGTACGCAGGACCCTGTTGAGCCACACAGAGGAGGGCAGCCAGGGAGCGTCCGCAGCCTGGGAGGCTGTGTTGGGATGGAGCCCAGGCCAAGCGACACAGAGGCCCCCAGCAGCGCCTGCTAGGGCTTGTCGCGCAGGGCAGTGCTGCAGGGCCCGTGCAGGGTCTGAGAGACGGCGTGGGCCTCTGTCCCTCTCCAGCGGCCGAAGGCGGCTTCCTGCCCCTTTTCCCCTTTGCTGCCCCCAGGCCCTGCTGGTGGCTGGTGCCAGAGCCCTTCCCTCCACGGCTTGTCTGCCCACCCCCGGCTGTCCCTAGGCAGTGCTGGTGGCGGCTCAGCTCCCCATCAGCCCCCCGCGCAGCCAGCTCATCAGCCTCACCGCGGGGGGGACAGGGAAGCGGCTGAGGAGGGAGGTCGGAGGCTGGGGCTTTAAACACGTTTTGAAGGCGGCAACCTGCCTGCCACGGAGAGGGGGTTCCTAGAGATAAGATCCAGGATCCAGGAAGGTAGTTTTCCCACCCGTGCCGCCTCCAGTGGGCTGAGGCCCCATCCTGTCTAGCTGGTCAAAAATTCTACCTTCTCTGACATCCCATCCTCCTCTTAACTTTCCTTGGCTCGTCTGACGTTTTCTTCCCCTTTCGTCCATTTTTGTGCCTTGCTCTCACATCTCAACTCTTCCTTCCCTTTATTTTTTCTCCCTGCCTCTTCAGCGTGCACGCACGTGTGTACACACACACACACACACACACACACACAAACACACACCCGTCTTCCCCCAGCTTACTCTCACCCATCTCCTTCGGCCCCAGATCCCCTCCGCAGTGCTGCGGACTAAAAGGGAAACAGCACTGCCGTCCTCTCCTAGGTCAGGGTGTGGCGGGCGGAGGAGACTCAGGGTGCACCTTGTCCCGTCAGAAGCCAGGGGGTGGGGTGTGGCAGCCCAGGCAGACCTGCTCCTCCCACTTTTCCTCCCACTGGGCCCATCAGCTCTCTTCCCGGATGTGCCTCCCCCAAACCCTTCACAGGCCCCCATCCCCCAGAAGCACTAACCCCCAGTGTGAGCTCTGACTGCAGGAAGGAACTGGGTGCTCTCGGCACAGGGAATCTCCCCACCTCCTGATCCAAGTCCGAGCCTCCCTGGAGGGAGTGACTGTGGAGGGCTTGAGAAGGGGAGCTGAGGGCGCTTCCCAGAGTCGCCATCCTGGCCCGCGCTGGCCTTGGTGGGGCCCCTGTGTTGAGTCTGGAAGGAGGAAGGCAGGGAGGGAGGGAGCGCGTCTGCCTCTAATGAAGTTTGACATTTAGTGGCGAGCGCCGGGCGGGGTGTGGGAGACGGGAGCTTGATTAGCGCGCTCTAATTGACAGTAATTAGGCAGCTCCCTGATTGTTTCTAATTCTGCTATTAATTGTGAGGAGCGGGGAGTGTGATTGAGGATAAATTTGGTGCGGAGCTGCTGGGGCTTCAGCTCCCTGTGAGTTCCCTGGGCCGCCTTCCACCCCTCCGGGCTGCCGAAGCCCTAGCCAGCCATCCCTCCTCGCCTCTATCCTGCTCTGCCTGAGTTCCCCACACTCTCCTCTCTCCTCCTGCTCCTCCTCCGAGGCTGGGGAAGCTTTGGGATTGGGACAGGCTGGGCAGCCCCCTCCCCGGGCTCTCCCAGGGCAGCCCAGCTGCGGTTCAGGGTGGAGCTGCCGGTGGCACTAGGCAGGTCTTGTGCTCTGCCCCCCACCCTCCCCTCTTCCCACACTTCTCCAACTCTCCCCTCACCAGCCAGTGGCCCAGCTGAGGTGCTCAGTTCCAGCCCCAAGCTGGAGCCTCCCCCATCTCCCCACTCCATCCGGAAGAAGCACCGGCGGAAAAAGAGCACCGGGACCCCCCGACCAGACGGCCCCAGCAGTGCTGCTGAAGGTTAGGGGGACCTACAGGGAAACCGGGGCACAGGAGGTGGGCTGTGGGACTCGGGGACAGTACTCCAGACCTGACACCATCTTCTCCGTTTTAGAGTAAGTGCTTTGTGACAAGTAGCAGTAACCAGAGTTCCACGACTTCCTTGGGTAATCTAGACCTAGTATCTTAGAAAAGCTCTTTCTTCTGCCTATTTAAACCCTTGCTACTCAAACGTGAGCCTTTTTTTTATTCCTCATAGAAGGAAAAGACAGCAGGTGGCTATTCCAGTGGCTGTTCCAGAACTTGTGGGCAGGACCTATGTTTTCTGTGTCTCTTGTATCCCCCATTGAGCTTAATGAGTGCTGGGCGTATAACAGGTGCTTAATACGTGTGTGGAAACTGGCTAAGTCTCTCCTGACTCGTCTTTAGGCTAAGGAGTTCCAGCTCCTCAGACATTTTTCCATAGGGCCTTTCTCCTAATCTGGTGTTAATCATAGCACTCCTTCTCTGATTTCTCCGAAGTACCCTCAACATGTCCCTCTTCTCAGTGGTCGGAGTCTTTCGCTCCCAGACAAGTTTGACCTATATTGGCGCACAGTGTCTCGCTTCTGCTGCGATTGCCAGGGGTAGGGGTGTGGCAGGAGGGTGGAGACGGCCTCCGTGGGGAAGAGCTCCCTTTCCCAGCCTCCCTGTGGGGTAGAGGTGCGTAGCGCTCAGGGCATGGAGTCCACCTGTACCAGGGAGCCGAGTCCCCACCCAGGAGGGCGATTCTGTGGTTCGGAGATGGGCTTGAAAGCAAGGTGAGGTGGAAGGGTGGAGCCTGGGGAAGGAGGGGGCGCCAGCATTCTTCCAGGACGCAGCTCCTGTTGAGGGTGCCCGTAGAGCAGGAAGACGTCCAGGGGCTGCCCTGGGTAGGGCCCGTGACTCAGGCCTTTGCCTCTAGCTCCGCGTGGCGCCTCCCCACAGGCCCCCGGGTCCTCTCGGCAGCCCCCGCGCCACCTTCACGCCGCTCGTTAGGAATGGCTCACCCACGGGGTGGTGACCGTTGGCAGTGAGATTCGTGAGGCCGTCTCCTGTGGGCCTGAGGGAAGCAGAGCTTGGAACAGCTTCACCACGTTGCTCGGGGTCACAGTCCAGCCCACGGTGCTTGTCACTGGAGCTGGCCGCAGGTCCCTGTCTGCTCACACATCCCAGTTTGTGCGGAGAGCCTCTCCTTCTCTCGCCATCCACTTGTCCTTCCTGCCTATCTGTGCCAGGGTAGTGGGGGAGGGGCCGGCTCCCAGGAGCCCCACGCTGACGCCGTCAGGAATATTGGGTTTAATGAGCTGCAAAATGAGGCGGCTGCAGCTGACATGTACGGATGGTGCCCACACCCGCCTTCCCCCACCCTCCCCAGCATCGCCTCCTAGCGCCCCGCTGCATCCTGGTCCAGACACTCCGCTCGTTCCTCCAGGAAGCACCCCACTCTGAACGCCAGACCCGTTCTTGGCGGTGCCAGGGAGGCGAAAACCTTGCACCCCCTCTCTTCACCCAGGCTCCACAGGTGGTTAGGACCAGGGTTGGAGGGCTCCTCTGCACGCCTGCAAGTTGGCCCAGGAGCGTGGCCCTTGGGGCCGGGGATGGGGGAGAGAGGAGACTGTCGCCGGGAAAGCAGGCGCGCGGAGTTGTGCAGTGGCGCGGCCCCGGCTGTGTGTGCGGCAGGGCGCCCTGCCCTGACCGTGGTAAACACCCCCGTCTCCCACAGAGGCAGAGGAGTCGTTCGAGTTTGTGGTCGTGTCCCTCACTGGGCAGACGTGGCACTTCGAGGCCTCAACCGCAGAGGAGCGGGAGCTGTGGGTCCAGAGCGTGCAGGCCCAGATCCTCGCCAGCCTGCAGGGCTGCCGCAGCGCCAAGGACAAGGTTGGCACGGAGGCCCCGTTGGGGTGGGACCCAAGGTGGCCTTACGACTGACTGGCCACCCCTTGTCTCTCCCATGGCTCAGACTCGACTGGGGAACCAGAACGCGGCTCTGGCCGTGCAGGCCGTCCGCACCGTTCGCGGCAACAGCTTCTGTATCGACTGCGATGCCCCCAGTGAGTACGAAGGCCAGCAGGGCTGGGGTTGGGGAGGCTTAGAGAAAGCTCTACGAGGGGCTTGCGCTGGCCCTGAAGGAGGACGGGGGAGAGGACTTCCCTGGTGGTCTCGCTCTGGTTGCCCATGGACCTCACGATGCTTCCTCTCCTCCTAGATCCAGACTGGGCCAGCTTGAACCTGGGTGCCCTGATGTGCATTGAGTGCTCAGGGACCCACCGACATCTGGGGGCTCACCTGTCCCGGGTCCGCTCCCTAGACCTCGATGATTGGCCACCTGAGCTGCTGGCTGTCATGACCGCGATGGGCAATGCCCTGGCCAACAGCGTCTGGGAGGGGGCCCTGGATGGCTATGCCAAGCCCGGGCCTGATGCCTGCAGGTGAGTGGCTGGGGGGGCCCTGAAGCTGGCCAGAGAGGGAGGGGGCGTTGGTGCTCTGTTATGGGGAAGCTAGGGCGGCCGGCCGAGTGGCTACAGCCGTGCTCAAAGGGTTAAAAGTGGCCGTTGCTCTGCTTGGCAGTTGGCCCCTTGGGGTGCCCCTCCCCCTCCCTGCCTGTCACTCAGGCTCCTCATAACAAGAGGCCCTTTCTGAGCCTTATCAGCAGGTCAGGGGCCAGCAGGAGGCGCATGCGCAGGGCCCTATCGCTCTGTGGCGTGAAGGCCCTCGACCGAGCTCCGAGATGGGGAGAATGGGTGGGAGATAGGATAGTGCATGGGCCCCTGGTGGAGGCCCCCCACCCCCTTTGTTCCGGCAGGGCCAGATAAGCTACCACGGGAGCCCTGCCTGGAATCTTGCTACCCTCTCAGCCCCTACGTCCCTGCTGCCCCCAAGGGGGCTCCCTTCAGTTTTCTTTCCTTTCAGCTTCTTCCACCCCCTTTGCGTTACCCGCTGTACGCCGTCCATTTCTTAGGCTCTTCTCATCACTGCTCTGTCCTACACTTTCTCTGTTTCTTCCTATTCCCCTTTGGGGTGTTTGTGTCATTCCCTGACCACCCTCCCCGGCCCCTGCCCGTTGGCTCGGGCCCTTCCTTGGCTCATGCCTTGATGGACCTGTGGTTGCAGAGAGGAGAAGGAGCGCTGGATACGGGCCAAGTACGAACAGAAACTCTTCCTGGCCCCGCTGCCGAGCTCGGACGTGCCGCTGGGCCAGCAGCTGCTCCGGGCCGTGGTGGAGGACGACCTGCGGCTGCTGGTGATGCTTCTGGCACATGGGTCCAAGGAGGAGGTGAACGAGACCTACGGGGATGGCGACGGGCGGACGGCTCTCCATCTCTCCAGTGCCATGGCCAATGTCGTCTTCACACAACTGCTCATCTGGGTGAGTCGTGGGCTCCCTCCTGGCCTTTCCAGTCCCACCCTCGAGCGCTCCCCTGACCTATCCAATCTCCTTTTTGCTCTGGCCCTTTGAAAGCCACCTCTCCTTTTTTCCCCAAGAACCCCTACCATTCTTGCCACGTCATGCCAACTGTGAAAATGTGCTTTCTTCTGCAGTATGGGGTGGATGTGAGGAGCCGGGACGCCCGGGGCCTGACTCCACTGGCCTACGCTCGTCGGGCCGGCAGCCAGGAGTGCGCAGACATCTTGATCCAGCACGGCTGCCCCGGAGAGGGCTGTGGCTTAGCACCTACCCCCAACAGAGAGCCTGCCAATGGCACCAACACCTCTGCTGAGCTGCACCGGAGTCCTAGCCTTCTATAAGGCCCGCGAAGAGGGCAGAGGGGCCAGAAGGACTCCGTGGCCTGGGGCCCCTCCTCCCTACAGGCACTGGGGGGAGCCAGACACAGAGACTGAGAAGCAGGGATGTGCAAAAAGGAAGAAGGAGAGGAAATGAAGAGTCAAATAAGAGAAGAGTTAAATGGCAGAGACAGAGGGACCAGAGGAGACCTCTGGGATTTGCAGCAGAGAGGGAGTGGAGCTATTCTAGCCCTCTGCCCTAGGGTGCCACTGAAAAGGGACAGGACCCTTTGGAGGTACCTGTGAGGAGAGGGGAGCAGGACCTCTCCCTCCTCCAGTTTCCTACCTTCTACTGCCAGCCCCCTGCAAGCCTTCGTCCTAAAATGGAGCCTGGACGGATAGGGCACAGGCTGGGGGGTGCTGGAGGAAAGAGACGAGGAGGTGATCTGTGAGTCCCGTGTAAATTTGTACATTGGACTATTTATGTTTGTGTACATATCTGGTGTGTGTGTGATGAGCCAGTAAACCAGACTGCGTGTGGCCTTGTTCTCCCCTTCTCTATCTCTGCCCTTCCAGAAATACCCTTTAGCCCTACTTTGCTGCCGTCTCCTCCTGTCTGTGCTCTGGGACTTCCTTGAGCTTGTCAGTAGCACTGGCCCTGAGCCCTGGAGGAGGTTCGGAGTTCTGTGCTTCCCACTGGAATCTCTGTGCTGCCTTCCCCTCCTCTCACCGCCCCCCGCCCCGGCCCTCCATCACTGCCCTCCGGCTGGTGTCCAGTCGCCTCTTGCCACACCTGGTGCCAGCCACAGCTCACCCAAAGAGGGGACAGACGTATCATCCCCCTTCCTAAGAGTCTGGGAACTAGCTCTCACAGCCAGACGGACAGGGAGAGACTCAAGGCATAGGACCAGAATTCTGAGGATACCACAAGGGTAAGTGGCTAGACATTATTAGGACAGCACTTCTCTCGGGACGCCTGTCTAGGCTTTGCTTTTGGGGGAAGGGAAGGAGGTAGGTCACCGATGGCAGAACAGCCACCTGGATTCCCACCATCTTACCAAGCTGGGGGGAGAATCCTGAGCTCCTGTTTTTCCCTTTGACTATCCCTGATCCTAGAAAGACCTGAGGGAAACCCCTCTATACCTTTCTTGAAGGATGAGAACTTGCCGAGTTAAGGTTCTGCTCTCCAAGGAGCCTATTTTCCCATTCCTACAACCACTTTGCTGGTGGCCCTTGTTTTCTGCCACACTTAACGAGGCGGGTGTGGCGGGCTGGCCCTCCCTGTGGGCACCTGCCTGGGTGCAGGTAGATAACCAAGCAAGAAGCAAGTGCTCTTCAGAGAGGAAACCGGACTGCACTGTTCGTGGCCCACGCCCCTTTGCAAGGCCAACAGAGCCTTAACCAAAGAGAAGAGTAGAACCGAAACACCGCCTTGGGTCTGTATACGAATGGGTTCCTGGGCTCAGAAATTACTAGCAATAATCACGTCCTTTATTTTCCCTAAGGAAAACCAGCTGCGCCCGTGGCTGGATACTGCCTGGTGTGGTTTAGGAGCCTTCATAGGTCAATGCAGAGGAAAACAGTAAATCAGAACCTTGGTTCTCTCTGCCCCCCCCCCCCCCGGCTTGGGCACAGAGCCAGAGAGCATCTGCTCTAGGCCTAGACCGGTAGACATGAATTCCCAACAGCCGAAGTGACAATAGCTCCTGTGATCTTCAACCACTGCCTGACTTCTCTCCTAAAAAGAATCTAACCCCATAGGTTCCTTATGTGGCAAAGACCACCTTAATCTAAATCCGGAGTGGGGCGAGTCTGGGCTACATTTTTTTAGCCTAATTTTCAAGCCTTGCTGAACTGTAGCCGACTAGAGAAGACCTGCCCTGGACCCGTGCATCCTGGCTGGGGACTGTGACACTGGTGAATAACCAGTCCTTTCTGTTTGGTGGCCAAAACCAGCCAGCAGGAAGGGCCTGCCACAGAAGGCCTGTCTCCTTGTACGAGGCACGCAGCAGATGTTTGAGTAAATAGTGGCTGGCACGCCATTCCAGAAAGCGGGAACAGCAGTTTTCTAAGGACCGTTAGGAGACTGGCCAGGTATTTGAGCTTGTGTTTCCCTCCTTGACCTTAACCTCCCGCGTCTCCTTGCCCCACTCAGAGCCCTGCCGGTTCTTCTCAGTGGCTCTGTTCTCTACCCTGGCTCTCCTCCCGACTCCACGCAGCTCATGTTTCTTCCCCGCTTACCATGCTCCCAACCGCAGCTGGCATCTGTAATAACCTCTTTGCCCAGTGTCCGCGGCCCCGCTCCACAGCTGGTGCAGGAGAGGAGCCCTTCTGTGAAGGTGGGGGAAATGGCAAATAACTTCAGTCTGTCTTGTTTCCACTCACGGTAGCCTCGTACCCTCATGTTTGCTTTGTCCACTAAGGCCATTCCTTCACTTGATCGTAGAATCCCAACCCCAGAGCTCCCAGTCCCCGTCTCTGCGGCTCCTCCCACAGCACACAGCCGTCCAGAACATCGCACGTTCACTCCTGCCCCATACACTTTGCAGTGGGCCCTCTCCACCAATCTCATTTTACAACCGAAGAGGATCTGGTATCCCAGGCTGTGTGAACCAGACGATGGGGAGAAGGAGACCCCACAGTTAATGCAGTGAGAACAGAACTGGAAAGGAGTCTTACTCCAGGCCCTCCCATCTGGAATACCAAAGGGGGCCAGAGATGGATTCTGCTGCTGCGTCCTCTGCACAGAAAAGGATTGGTGATAAGGGTGAGCCCCCAAACTGCCCCAGTCACGGACAGGACTGGTAACCTCTACCGAGTTGGGGCGTGGACATACCGCAGCTAACCTAGGGTCAAGTACTGCGTTTCCCCATATAACACAAAAGGGAGCAAATCTCTTCTGAAGTCTGCCAACTCTCCCGAAGAGAAGAAAGCAGAGGTGAAGAAGCTTGCCTTGTTTAATGGGGAGAGAGAAAAGAAATGTGCCGGGACATGAGGTCTAGAGGTGTAGACAGTGGGCGGCGCCCGGATGGGAAGTGGAGGTGGCTTACACGGGGGAAGAAGCTCGTGCTGAGGGGTTCTAAGGAGGCTAGTGACAGTTTCATTCTGTTTCTTTGTATGCCCTTGTCCTACAGACAGGCGAGACAGCCCCCACCACAAGGCAGGAAGGTAGAACTGAACTCTGGCTGAAGATGGAGGGAACACACAGCTTCCTCAGTCTCGGGCTCAGATGGACAGAGGCAGATAGCTCCATATATACAAACTTTACAGAAAATAAATAAGGAGCTGTGATCAGCTTGACTAGGCTTCATCCTGGATTCTTCCCGCCACTGTGAGAAGTAATTCCAGGGCATTAGCTGGGAACCTTTCAGGCCCCTAGGCATGTTAGAAAACCCCCCCCAGGAGTCCACCTCAATCCCCACAGCTCCTCAGCATCGAGAACCCAAGCCCCTTGAACCCTGAAGCCCCCAGCCAGAGGGTCTCTGGAATGGGCTCAGGGCCCAGTGCCCATGTCCCAGGTTGCCAGGAGAGCACCCCTAGCACGGACGTTGGTTGCCGCCTGAGCCCCCTCCCCAGGCAGGATCACCGGGGTAGCCCCTCTGGTCCACAGAACCCTGACCCAGTCTCAGAGCGGGCACGGAAACAGATCCTGTTGCTTCCGAGGTCCTTGGGAGCCCCTTCAGGGCCGGGCCCCCTGCTCCATCTGTTGGTGCTGGCTCCGTACGGCAAACCTGTTGACATGCACAGGTATGGGTACGACGATCTTGGGGTTTCTTACGGGCTCCCCAGAACGGCTGCTCACATTGCCAGCTTTGATACGCTTCCACTTGGCCCGCCGATTCTGAAACCAGATCTTGACCTGCACCTCACTGAGCTTGAGGGCGTGGGCGATCTGGGAGCGCTCTGTCAAGCTCAGGTATTTCTTGCAATGAAACTCCTTCTCCAACTCCAAAAGCTGCTCACTGGTAAATGCTGTACGGCGCCGTCGGCTTTTGCCCCCAGGAGCTGTGACTCCCGCTGCCACCGGTGCCCCCTCCTCCGCTCCAGTCCCCAGGCTTCCCTTTAGCTTCGGTTTAGGTCCCAGGAGAGCCCCGGGGCCCCCTGCAGAACTGTCCAGGAAACCGTCGTCTTCGCTGTCACCGCCTGAGCCCTCTTCCTCCTGTTCGCTGCCTGCTGGGTCTCCTGCTGGTGCCTCCAGCTTCTCCTCATCTGAGCTGTACACTTTCCCCTCTGCTGTGGGGAGTGAGAACCAACGGACGGGAGGAGCAGGCGAGGAAGAGGCAGGCAGGTTGGAGGAGGCACGCGGAGCCGTGGCCAGGTGCGGACAGAATGGCAGCAGGGAGACAGAGACAAGGAAGGGATGAGATGGGGAGGAGGGGAGACAGCACATCCAGGATAGGGGGTGGGGAAGAGGTTCAGGGAAGACAAAGAGATGGAAAGAAAGGTATTAACCAGCACAGATTTCACTACAGTGGGGGGGGGGGGGGGGGCCAATAAGTATACATCAAAGGAACGCCATTCCCAGGACCAGGGCCCCTCAACTTCACCGCCGCCGCCTCACCTCAGTCTCCCTACCCACTGCCTTCCCAGCTTTCTCCAAACCCAGGCCAAGGGCTTTTCACTCATTTGCCACCCCTCCAAATCCAGACGGCACAGGGCCCAGAGTGAAGCAGTGTGGCGCTGGCTCGGGAGCCTTTCCGTTGCTCTAGGTAGGAGGCGGCGTGGGGGAGGAAGCGCTTCTGTGGGGTAGATGGGGCGATCACATGCCAGCCTGTTACTCTCCTAGGGATCCTCACCTGCCCCGGGGTTGAGCTCTGCTCTGTCTCCCCACTTCCCTTCTTCCCTGGATCTAGAATCTTAGAATCTCATTTCCAGATGGAAACGGAAGTCATCTATTCCCCATCCTCATCAAACCCCCCACCCCAAACCTGGGCCCAAGAAATGTTATCAAGGGATTTGGGAGGTGTCCTTACCCCCACTTCTAGTTCTCCTCGACCAGCGCGGCCAGCCCAGAAGGGGGAGCCCTCCCTGCCACAGGCCCCCTTGTCTGTGGCCAGAGCTGCTTCCCGTTGCTCAGCTCTCCCAGGCCCCTTTCAGTCCCTGCCCTCCTCCTCAACTGTGAAATGACATCATCCTTCCCCACCAAGGACGCCAGAGCGGCACAAACAGCTGCTTTCTGCTCAGGTCCCGAATCCTGAGACCCTGAGCTTGACGTCAGCGGGAGGAACTGGAGGGAATGTGGGAGAGGAGAAAGAAGTGCAACAAGGGAAGATGTAGAGAGGAAAATGGTAAAAGGGGGAATTTTGACTCATTTGGTAGACGCCTGATTATTTATAATTATAGCCAGATCAAGTGTCTTAAATCCATACGCAACTCTAATAGTTAATTCAATCGTTGGTTTTAATCCCACCCAAGGACAGTTTTGTCAGAACGGCAAATAACAGCAAATGTTTTCAGTAGTTGAGTTGTAAAACTGCTTTGTTTTCTGCCCAAAGGGCCAATACACAGCGAAACAAAAAGAAGAAAACCAACCAATAGGAAAGAGAACAAGAAGTGGGTAACCTGGACACTAACTAGTCAGCTCTTTAACACCGAGCTCACGGGTAAAGGGGTTGGGGTTTCATAAGGGCGGAAGTGCATCTGTCTGTAACCACCACACATCCCACAGACGCTCATAAACTCTGAGGTTGAGACCATGACCCGAAGTAAAAGAACTTCAGGGAACAGATAAATGCTTTATAAGAGAAGCAGGGTGTGTGACTGAACACCTTCCAGCACCCTCCCCGCCTGCCTGTGCTCCAGAAGGAGCGTCTCCGGGGTCTCCAGGACCAGCCCAGTACCTTGCCCATCCCCGGAGTTCCCTTCCCTTCCCTGATGCGATCAAGCTGCACCTGGAGAGCCATGTTTACACCTTCCTTAGAGGCCAGACTTCTCGGCCCACGTCCAGATCACCCACCTCCATCACACGCAGCCTCTCATACCTCGAGGGGATTTTTATCCCCAGCCCCTGCCCTTTCTTCCTTTAGGGCTTCATTCTTTATCTAATTTCAAACTCCACGTGGCGCACGCTCGTGTGGGCTCACCCAGCCTACCTATGTTACTCCTACTCATTGCTTTTCCTCAGTGAGCACTCTCTGTTCCCTCTAGCAGCTTCCCGGGCTTCTCGAGCACCAGCCTCACATCCATCCGTCCATCCGTCTGTCCCTTGGTCCATCTACAGAGGTTGCTCCTTGCCATATGTCCCACGCTTCCTCCCAGACCTCATTCTGGCCAAATCCATGTTGTTTTCTGCAAGAGTCACATCCTGGGTTCTCTTCTTCATTAACGGCTCCTCCCCACACTGTTTTCCATTTCCACAGAACTCAGACCTAACACGTCCCAAACAGAACTCCTGACCTCCCTCCCAAACGAGCTCTCCGCTGTCTGTACCCATGGCCTTCCCAGCTCGGTTAGTGGTAATTCCGTCCTTCTTTTTGTTCAAATCAAGCCTTGTTCCTCTCTCAACCCGTGTCCACTCCCAGAGCCCGCCCTTCACACCGCGTCCCCTGCATGCGACAAGTCCCAGTCAGCATCGTATCTGCCTGGTTCATCAACCTGTTCTCCAAACTGGTTTCCCTGCTCCTGTCCTCCCCTCCCCTCCCCTGCCTACCCCATGGCCCATCCCCCAGATGATTCCTCTGTTCAGAATACTATACTCTCTACCTAGATTTTTGCACTCGCTCATTTCCTGTCTCCTTCGGGTCCTTTACCAAGGAGACGTTCCCTTGGTACGTCTTTTTAAAATGAAAACTTTCAGTACTCCTATCTTCGGTTTCTGCTTTGTTTCTATAATACATGTCACCAACTTTATTCATTTATTTTATTGGCTGTCTTTTCCTATTAGAATATAAGCTTCATGAAGGTAGGGATTTGTAATATACCTTTTCACTGCTGTATCTTCAGCATCTAGAAAATTATCTGCACAGAGTAGGCACTCAATAAATACTTGTTGACTAAATAAAAAACTATTCCCAAGCACTTTCTCCCCCTCCCCCCGTCTCCACCTCTGTTCTTCCTTTCCCAAGCCTCTCCTAAGATATTCCCCGCAGCCCGACCCCATCCAGTGCCCAGAAGACATTCTCTCCATGAGTATTATCCTACCCACTTCTCAGTATGCCTTCTGATCTCACATTAGCTGGAGAGAAACCGTCTGCAGTGGGGATCTATAGAATCTTATGCTCAAAGAAATAAGGGAAAATCCTTCACATCCTTACTAAATCCTCTTTCAATTTTAAAACCTGGTTTGTAGTACATAATAACAAAAAGCATAATGAAAGCTTGTAAAAACTCAGCCCAATATTACAATATTCTAAACAGCTGGTAAAAAGGCAGACGCTGGATTTCAGGGCTTGAAGGATGAAATCATTTAGCACAGTTACAAGCGCCCAGGGGGTGTCCAATAAATCTAAACTGATGATGATTGAGGGGAGGCTCCCAGGTTCCTTGATCTGGCAGGGCCCTCCCGAGATCATATCATCCCTCCCTCTGTCTTCAGACAGATTCCATAAAATCAAGCCCACGTAAGCAGACCTCCCTCAGTGCTGCTTTGAAAGCCGTACAAGGGGCACAGGTTCACAACCTCTCTTGGTTACTTGATCCCGGTGGGATGCTGAACGGCAGGGCAAGAGTTTCTCTCTGAGCCTTTATAATCCTGACTTTGAGGCCCCTGATCGGCAACTCTTGGAAGGAGGTGGGGGTGGGGCAATACGAGAAAGCAGCCAGGAGGGGGAAATACAGCTCCGCTCTCAAAGGACAGGGTCTGGGGCAGTGAGTGACACTGCGATGTGGGAAAGAAAGGGCCAAAGCAGGCAGAAAGAGGACTGGGACAGGAGACAAGTGGGGCAGACATAGTGGCCAGAGAATGAAATGATGAGTCAGAGAAGCTGAAGGGGCTGGAAAGCTTAGAGAAGGGATAGAAAAAAGAAAAAAGAAAATCATACCCCCTACCTTTCTTCCTCCAAAACACTGCTGCAGTTGGAGCAAAGCAAAACATCTTCACCCTGCCACACGCTCTTTGCTCCACCAAGACGGGCACTTGAAGGTGCAGTCCATACCCAGAGTGAAGGAAAGCGATTCAGTGGACTCGGATAGGCCACAGAGCAGCCCGGTTCTTAACAACATAGGATCCTGAAGTGGCTTACTATTTTCTTATGGGTTAGCTAAAAACTAAGCGCAAGCTACGTGAATAATTGGACTTGGTAGATATAATGTCCATAGAAGTAAATGACTAATTGCAGATGCTATAATTGGTTGATATGAGAAAAAAACAAAACCCAAAACCTTGATCCATAAAATGAGGCTTCTCCAAAAAATTTTACATGAGAAACAATTCTAATGAGAATAATTTTAGCAAAAGGAAAATGTTTAAATTGGAAACAATTTGACTATGTCCATAGGTAGGCCAAACAGATAGAAAGGTTCTGTTGTATACGAAAATGAGATTATTGGTAATATAAGAGTATATTGAGTTTTCAGCTTGTTCCTTACGTGTAAGTCTAAGTCTGAAAGAAGTGTGGTGTCTATCCAGGGGGAATGACTATAGGGCAGACCGGTTATTAGGAAACATCTAGAGTTCTTGTGAATTCTCGTAGTGGATGCTATTATCTTAAGAACCAGAAATCACAAGGTTTGAACCGTGATTATTTGTCAAGCCCATACCAGGGGCATTCTTCCCACCTCCAGAGAGCAGTACTCAGGCTCCGGGGACATACTTGCATGGGGTCTTGATTCCAAGAGGAAGGGAAGCAGACCAGAGATATAGAAAAGCCCATCTTGTGAATGGATCTGGTCAGGGAGGGAAGAGATCAAGGGCCAAAGAATCCATGGTCGGTATTCTCCAGGAGAACAGATAAATAGCACCAGATTTGCACTATCTCGAGGGGGAGTCCACAGCTGTGGTCGCCAAGAATGGTGGGCCTGAGTTGTGGTGCTGGAAAGTGGAAAACCACTTTAGACCCCCAGCTATGGAAAGTGGAAAACCGCTTTAGACCCCCAGACAGAGCGCCTCTGCTGCCCCTCATCCACCCTCTTCTGTTTTAGCTTCTATAAAATCAACAGCCTTTATTATTCGCTGAAGAGAAGTCTCTCCCCCATTACACTCAGTTCTGACTTCTCTTCCTCACACTCCCCCAACTACTGTCAGGACAGTCAGTCTCCTTCTGATCATCCTGGGTCAACTACTCAGCTTCCTGAATACAGAAACAATTGAGTGGGGGGCACCTGGGTGATCAGTTGGTTAGAAGTCTGCCTTCGGCTCGGGTCATGATCCCAGCACACTGGGACTGAGTCCCGCATCAGGCTCCTTGCTTAGCAGGGAGTCTGCTTCTCCTCCTCCCTCTGCTGCTCCCCCCACCCCCCGCTTGTGCTCTCTCTCTCTGTCAAATAAGTAAGTAAAATCTTTAAAAAAAAATGGGTGAGGTCAAAAGGTGGAAAGAAACCCAGGTCATCCCTCAAAAAGAGGTACATTTACCACCACTCTAGAACTTCATCATGATGCCCAGGACAGAATTATTTCTCTGTTCTTTCCGGAGACAGTAGTTTCTCCCATCATTTACAGCAATTAGCTCACTTTCCATTTGTGTTTCACTCGCCCCCGTTAATTTCACGCTACTCCTCCTCCCTATAACTTCAGGTGCAATAAGGAACATTCATTTTCACGTTCTCTCTCTCCACTCTTCCTATGACCCTTCAGCATTCCTTACTGCAAATTGACATGGGAATTTTCTCTACACCATTGCAATCCAGAACCCCTCCGACCTTCATGACAGGTTCAGGGCAATTTCCCCACCACTCAGAGCTCCCCTCATGACGGAGCAAGCCTACCGTTGCCAAGGGCACCCTTGTTACCTTCGACATTCCAAAACATTTTCACACTTATTATTTACCTTGAAGCAACTCACTGAAATCGAGTAGACCTATTAGTAGTACTAATGGAAGGTTGGTAACCTTATCTCAGGTGAAAAAACTGAGTTTCCGAAAGATTAAATGATTCTCCTAAGTCACACAGCTAGAGATAGATTAATGTCTAGAAACTTGGTCTCTGAAATCTCCAACCAATGCTCCTTCTATCCTTTCCCCTCCCGCTCCAAGAAAATGCCCAGATGCCTCATCAGATAAATAACCCTGCTACCCAGTTTCAGTCCAGACCCCATCCCTTTCACTGATCACTCCAGAGCCCCAGCCTGATCATTAATACCTCCCCTTAGACACTCAGAGAAGGCTCTTAAAATTACCGTAGGAGAGGCCCCACCCACCAAATTTACCTTGAATAGGCTGTTTGTCCTGTCATTTCCCCAAGACAAAATTCCTATCAGATCAATTTTTTTTTCTGTCATTATTGGTTTGTATGATGTAATCTTACCAGTCAGCGTTCCTTTTATTTAGAAATGCATTTTCTCGTTTTAAAAATACCATTGCCAAACTCTGGAAACAGTTTTGGTTTAATATCCTTTTTTTTTTCCTAGCTTCTAGTTTACAAATGTGTCACCCCCCCGCCAAGTGCAGTCTTTCCCGTGCAGGAATCAGCGTCACCGAGGAACAGACACTTTTCTACCGTCTTCATCTCTCTCCACCTTCCTCATTACAGAGCTCTCTTCAGAGCTCCTCTCCCGGTGTCCCTTCCATCACCCCAGGGCCACTTCTCCAGCCGGAGAGAAGGCTTTCCTCCCCGATACTGAAAGGAGCTAAGATACATCCCTGCCCTCTTTCTGCTCGAGGTAGACGTCTGTTCGGGGTTTGCTTTGTCTGCCCAGCATCCCTTCCTCCTTTTGTCCACTAACAACACCCCCTTCCTTTGGGCACTGCTTCTCATCAACCACCCAGGACAGTGGGACTGTCCATCACACTTCCCCACCTTCATGACAACGTAGGCACGTGACCTGCATCTGACCAATCCTAACATCCCATCTCGCCCATCTCCCTGGAGACTGGACTCAAGCTAGTTAATCAGTCACCCTAGAATTTTGTGTATGCTAGAATCCACTGGGGTCTCCACTGGGATCATAAAAAATTAGAGCTGCTTATGTTTGTGCCCTTCCTTACTTCTCTTAAGGAGAGAACGAGGCAAAGGAAGAGAGAGGAGCCGGGTTGAAAGGAAAGAAAGATCTAGCAATACGGCTTGCATTTCTGGATCCACGCACCTCCTGTACTTAGAGTCACGTGAATCAATAAATGCCCATTTTAGCTTAAACTGGAGTTGAGCTACTGTCACTTGCAAACCAAAGAGTTCTACATCCAATGCTGTAATTGGAAGTGACAATGATCACATGGCTCCAGGGGAAGTGAGTCTCTCCACCTCACTCCCACAGCTCGCCCATCCCAAATAATGTCTCCACGTTACCTGAAAGTATTCATAATACCACCACCGAATATTCCACCAGCTTGAAATTCACTTGGACTTTTAAAAAATCTCCTTGGAGCACCTGGGTGGCTCAGTCGGTTAAGCACCTGATTCTTGACTTCGGCTCAAGTTATGATCTCGGGGTCATAAGATCCAGCCACGTTGGGGCACCTGAGTGGTTCAGTCAATTGGGCATCTGCCTTTGGCTCAGGTCATGATCCCAGGGTCCTGGGATCAAGCCCCACATCTGGCTCCTGGCTCGGTGGGGAGCCTGCTTCTCCCTTTGCCTGCGGCTCCCCCTGCCTGTGCTCTCTCTCTCACTATCTCTCTACGTGTCAAGTGAATAAAATCTTAAAAAAAAAAAAAAAAATCCAGCCCTTCATAGGGCTCCACGCTCAGTAGGGAGTCTGCTTCTCTCCTTCTCCCTTACCCCCACATCCCACTCTCTGTCTCAAATCAATAAATAAATCTTTTTTAAAAATCTCCTTAATCCATCTGAGTATGAATTATTTTAATCCAGTAGCTTTGCTCCTAACATCAAGCTGAGATCAGATATATGAGAGAATAGGAATTGTGGCGAAGAAAGGAGAGGTGTTTTTTTATATATACAATGTAAAGAAAAGAAGAACAGGCCCCAGTGGGACACAGAAGGGCTTCGGTAGTCTTGGGATCCACAGAGAATGTTGAAATGCGAGACAGAGAAACCAAAGGAGGGAGAAAGAGCCAAAGAAAAAACGTGAAATCTGCTCTTATGAGATGCATACACTGGTTCTCTTCTGGCCTTCCCCCCAGAAACACCTCGCAGAATACAGTGCTATTTCTATCATTACTCCCAGAGGTATCTCTCCTTGTCATACAGAGTGTCACCTATCCTAGCCAGTTCTTAATAAAGAAGTCTTCCCCAACTTAATTCCCAGGCACGCTCCCCATCCATTTCCAGTACAAGGACAATACCAGGAATTTCTTGCACACTGATTACTTTAGGATGCTTGACAAGCACCTTCTCACTTAATCCTTAACTCCGTGAGCTAAGTATTGTTGCCCTATTCTGCTTGTGAGCAAGCTGTGACTGCAGACGTTAGGGTTTTGCTGTTGATATTTCTCTCACAAAAAAAGAGTAGCGTCAAGATCTGTATCCAAAGCCCATGCTCGTTCCTCCGCGCCGCACCCCATCTCTTTTGTGAACACTGAATTCCCATGTCCCCTGTCACAAATACCGTACCAGATGAAGAAATAATAGAGAAGGCCAGGGACTGATTCCACAACTTTTCCTTTTCTCACTCCCTGATGGGCACGGCTTCCTTCCCCACCAGGGCGTCAGGCACAATTGATCCCCAATCTTTTTGGCCTCAGTACGATCGCTCACCTTCATGAAATGTTTCTCTCATTTAATATGACAAATGTACACAGCCATAGCTCAAGTCACCCCTCCCCGATCCCAGATGACGAAGCCTTTTCTGTCCTGAAGCCCAGACCTGATTTCGCCTCAAGATACACATATCCCAGCCCACCTCCTCTTTGGCTGCCACGACAATTCAGCACTGGGAAGTAGAGAATTTCCCCCAATCCCTTTGCTCAGGATGCTTTTTTTTAAAAGGAAACAATTCATTAATAGAGGTATCCTTACAGATAAAACTGAATCGTAGAGCTGGAAGTGACTGGAGATCATCTAAACCAAACCGCTAATGGTACTGATGAGGAAGTTAAGCTACAGAGAGGTGTGGCCAGCATCCCTCAATCCCGTACTCCCCGTGTGTGCCCATCGCGGAGAATAGCTGTCACTCACTCCAGCCCAAAGGGCTTCTTACCTTCGCTCTTAGGATAATTTCCTCTTCCTCCCTTCTCTTCCCATTGCTCCCAATACAGACTTCCATTGTAACACCATTTCCTCAATCCAGTCAAGAAATCCATCTCCCATTACCCCTAGTTCAGAAGTATCTTTCTGTTTCTCCCATCCTCAGTTTTCGCATCCTAGTCTCTGGGAGTCCCTGCAGCCCGTTGCTTCTAACACAGATTCTCAGTTCGCCACTTGAAGGTCACTGCTTTCCCATCCACGGTGGGAAGGGAATGAAGACACTGCTTCACAACCACTTCCTATGACAACTTCATTCACCTTGTGGGAGTTGCGTCCTATCACACCAAATTCAAGCATCTCGTCCCCCTAAGTTGTTTCTCCCAGTTAGCACACCAGTATTTCTTCCACGTGACGCTGACACTTTGCTCCCGTATTTCTCCCGTATTGAAAAACTCTTCCGCGCTGCTGCCAACCCAGACCGCTTTGCTCGCCGTCATGACGAGTGTAGCCAGGGGCACCACCACTGGCATCGAGAGCTCTGTCCTTTACACTGGTTTGGAACCAGGGCTTCTCTCTTACCCCACAGCATGGGGCTTTTTTTCCTGCTCCCTCTAGATAAAAATTCTCTCCCAGCAAACTCTTTCCTTGTCATCGTTCCTATTTAAGTTTCCCTCTTTTTGTCCATCCGCTCCACCATGCTCTCATTTCTACTTCCTCATTCCCAGCTTTAAGGCAAAGATCCTTCTTTCCTGATTACTTCCGAGGCAAATTCCTGCCTATAGCTTCCCATCGTAACATTACTCTCGTTGCAAAGCACTTTGTTCATCATGCCATGTTCCTCCTTTCCAATTAAAATATTCCCCTCGTTATTTCAATTACTGCCTTGCTCCCATTACTCCCAGTATAGACTAGTTATGCCCAGCACTCTAAGAATTATCCCCCTAATCATCTAAATATTTATCTCCACATTTCCATTTGCCACTGTAGAGATCTCCCTTCTCTATTCAACCCTCCCAAGTGTTACCTTCACTGTGGTATAAGGTACCTCAGTATCCCATTCCGATGCTTCAGATATAATTTTCTTACCATTTCTGGGATTTCTGTCTCTCAACTAGGGGTTCTTTTTTTTTTTAAAGATTTTATTTATTTATTCGACAGAGATAGAGACAGCCAGCGAGAGAGGGAACACAAGCAGGGGGAGTGGGAGAGGAAGAAGCAGGCTCATAGCGGAAGAGCCTGACGTGGGGCTCGATCCCAGATCGCCAGGATCATGCCCTGAGCCAAAGGCAGACGCTTAACCGCTGTGCCACCCAGGCGCCCCATCAACTAGGGGTTCTTAACCTTTTTTGTGCCATGAACTCCTTGGCAGTCTGATACAACCCCTTCTCAGAATAATGCGGTTAGGGTATATAACATAAAATGTACAGGATTACATTAGAAGGCAACTATATAAAATTGCAGTTTTCAGATATTTAAAAATGAATTTGTGTTATAATCATGTTTCTTTGTTAATTCATTAAACAAGATGCCTCCAAAGTCTATAAATTTATAAGAAAATATCTATGATTTCTGTTGGTGACACAAATCTGTTACTGCTGAAACTACTATGGTTTCTGGCCTACACTCATAACTGAAGAAAATGCCAAATTTTAGTTAGAAGTTCATAAAAATAAAGATATAATTTTCCCCCACTCATAATGAACAGATCCTTTTATAAGAGGTCCATGAAATCCATGTTAGAACCCTACTTTAAACATCGAAGCTAGAAAAACAAGCTTTTATTTTATGGAATTGACGCAAATATTAAAAATAATCTGAATCAAAACCTTTATGTTACAGATGAGGACACTGAAGCCTAGAGAAGTTGTAAGACTTTGAGTCTCCCATAGTGTCTTGAATATGCTAAGTCCGTAACAGACACTCAGTAAACGTTCCCTGAATTGAAGGAAGCAATTTGCCAAGGTTTCGCAGCTAAGTGACAAAGCTGGCACCTCAGCCCGTGTGTCACGACTCCTCGACTCCTCGATAAATGTTCTTTCAATCACATTAAGTTAAAGCAACATGTGCCTTTCTATAAATGCCAATGGAGCAAACACTCCCACTGTGTGCTTTTCCTCAACATTTCTAGGAAAACACGGGTCTCCATCACTTCCAAGTAAAATTCCCCTCCTGTTTCTAACAACAGAAGTCTCTGATTCTGTGCCACATTATTATTTCCTGTTTTTCTCTCATCAGTAAATACATCTTGACGGTCATAATGGGTACCTATTCAAAAATTAATCGATGGTCATCTAAAATGTTCTCCCGCTATAATTGAGTGCTTAGCTTATAGCAATCAGCCCTCAAATATCATGCTCCTAGGAAGTTTCCCAAGTCTCCTTGCATGATTTCCATCATTACTGCCAATCTCTGTTCAGAAATTAGCAAATTTTGGGGCGCCTGTGTGACTCAGTCAGTTAAGCATCCAACTCTTGGTTTCAGCTCAGATTATGATCTCAGGGTCCTGGGATCGAGCCCCATGTCGGGCTCTGTGCTCAGTGGGAATTTGCTTGAGATTCTCTCCCTCTCCCTCTGCCCCTCCCCCTGCTCACTCTAAGATAAAATTGTTTTAAAAAATTAGGTTTTTTTTTCTTTTTAGTTTTTAAAAATAATGTTCACTAGGGACACCTGGGTGGCTCAGGTCATGATCCCAGGGTCCTGGGATCCAGTCCAGCATTGGGCTCCTTGCTCAGCGGGGAGGCTGCTTCTCCCTCTGCCTGCTGCTCCCCCTGCTTGTGCTGTCTCCCTCTTTCTCTGACAAATAAGTAAATAAAAATAAAATAAAAATAATGAAACAAAATAATGTTTACTACACTGCCATCTCCCGGGTTCATTCCATCACATTCTCTTTCCTATATCATCTCAATGTTTTCTTTTCAAATGTTTTCTTCACCATGCTCAATACTGGCATTATCTTTCACGTCAATCTCTCGCTAAATTTTTATCATCCATCCAACAATTATATTTGGATTGTCTACCATCCTTCACTTCTTACGTCTTTGTTTTCAAGTAATCCAACTCCTTCCTCCCTGAATCATTGCCCTAAGCACCCCCAGCTTAAAGTTTTCTTCTGCATTTCTCCAGATGGACAGCTCTTTCCATCACGCCCCCCAGCACACGGGACATCCTTACCCATCGGTGCTGAAATGTGCACATCTTCAAGTCAGCTCGGATCACTCCAGGCAGAGTTCACAGGCACCTTCACACAACGCAGGGTCGCCACTGCCCCACTCACTCACGGCAGAATTCTCTTTCCCTTCTCTCGTTTAGACTTTACGGCTGTCTTTTCCCCATTCTTCTAATACATCGAAGACTTCGCTATCACCCCAATTCAAAGCTCCTTTTCCCCATCACTCTCACGTGACTCTGCTCTTACGACTCTCTAGATCTGTCATGTGGATGAATACAAGTCACCACTGCCCACGTGAGGCCACTGACCCTTTGAAACGTGGCTAATCTGAACTGAGATGTGCTGAACGTATAAAATATACACTGGATTTCAAAGATAATACGGAAGGAAGATATAAAAGATCTCAAGTTTTTTTATATTGAGTAATGCTAAAATAGTATTGGACATAATGATTTAAATAAAATATATTATTAAAATTAATTTCACCTATTTATTTCCACCTTTTTAAGATGGCTAATAATATTCTAATTACATAAATGGCTTGCTAGACAGCACTACTCTGGGGTCTTCTGCTGATTCATACTTTTAAATCTTCTCTATGAATTCAAAATTCTCTCCTCTTTTATCACTTCTACTAAGACACCTTCCCCAATTATCCTCACTGTTCCCCACATTCTAAACCCAGAATTATTTTCAATCTAACATTCTCAGTACCTCTTCTACCCATTATTTCTGTACGTGGTATTTCTTTTTGCCTGATAATATAGCTTCTGCCCCTGCAGCTGAGTCAGAATCAAGTTGTTTTCTCCAGCATCAGTTGTAGTCAGGTGGTGTCTATGTTAACTCGAAGCAAATTTTCAAAAAAAAAAAAAAAAAGTAATTCCCAACAAAAAAGAACTTCATTCATCATTCTCCAGATTGGCCTATCTTCACTATAATTTCATTTAACAGCGTTAGTAACTGTAAAACATTAAACAAATATAAATTAATAATTTCAGACCAATGTCACCCATTCACACTAGAACAGTAATTCCTCCTCTGTCATTTTAAAGATAGCATTCTTTCTCCAAACTCTTCTAATGTTGAGGTTTCAATCCCATTATTCAAGCAAAAACTCTCATTTCACGCTAAATACTCTAATACAATTTCCAAAATAGAGTATTCGTTTTCCCACCATTTTCAGCACAGGCCATGTGTCATCACTCCCCAAACCGATTTTATGTCTAACATTTCTGGAATTTCTTTTTCTTTTCTCAACTACTTCAGGAGAAAAAAAATGAAGCCTGGGCAGGTGGGCGTGAGTGGTGTGGTGAGGAAGACTCAGGAGAGTCTGTACTGAGAATGATACGAAGTGGGGGTCGCAGATAGCTCTCCCAGTCTCTATCCTCCTTGTTTGTTTCTTCTGAAATCTCTCCTTCCTGCCCTGCCCCCCAAGCCCCACGACAAACCCTTTACGTGTACCTCTTCCCAGTAGGAGCCATTACCTTTGCTCTACCGTCTCTCAGCATCCTCCCTCTGTAAGCTCTCCTTCCCATCATTCTTGTCTTTACTCCAAGAACAAGTGTCTTTTGATTGCTTCCAATATCTTCCTTAGATGATGATCTTTCCTTCATTATTCTCTCTATATAAATTCCAGTTTACTATCACTCCCAGTATTAAAAAAAAAAAAACCTTTTAACAAAATCACTCCTAGTGTTGACACTTCCCTGTTTCCCACCAGGACATTTATTTAGCTCCTTCCCAAGCCTCTCAAAACAGAACTCTTTCACACACCATTTCTGATCCAGAGATGCTGTTCCCTCTTCCTCTAGCCCAGGCTAGGAATCCTTCATACCTCTCTCTTCCAGTAGGCAGACCTCTTCTCCCTCATATTTTCCCTTTGGATAATCTGGGGATAGTGCGCACTTGTTGGCCCTTCCTTTCCTCTATTCTTCTTTCCTCAGTATTTCTCTTCTGTTCTTTTCCTCTGCTTACACCCCCCTACACTATCTGATTTTACAGCCAATATTCTACCTGCTTCAGAAAAGAGCCTTCATTCTACAAATGGGTCAAAAGAAACAACTGAGGGGAACATGAAAGAGTAGGACAAGTTCTCCCATGGTTTAGGCATATTCCTCCCCAGCTCCTCCCCTAGCATGTCTCCCTTTCTGCTCCCCCTCAGCTCGTCTCTTCCTCAGGTGTCTGCTTGCTCCTCCAGCTCCTATTGCCCCCAAGCCATCCCTCTGATGGTCTGCCTTGCTCTTTTCTGCCTTAGGACTATTATTCTGAAAATCCTACTGATCTGTTCTTCTGCCCATCCTGCCAGCTGCTCCTCCTCCCCTCCGCTCCGGGCCCTCTCCTCTCGTGGACGTTTCCTCCCACTTTCCAGTTGCTGCTCTGTCATTTCCTTTTGATCCTCCTTAGGAGATGCTGCTCAGACTTTAGCCACTGGATCCCCCTGGCCCAACCAGGTACGAAAACAACAGCAGAATCCTCAAAGCCAAAATGCCCAGGGCTGAAGGGGAAAAGGGGAGGAAGACAGGCCCTGTAGCAGCACTTGGGGTCTGAAAGTGGTTAGACCTTCGGACAATTTCAAGGAAGGGCCCAGAAACATATCACCGGGAACTGTCTTCTCCTGGCAAAGGACAAAAGGACTCTTGGATCTCCTCCTTGCCTCTCCTAGAGTCAGCCCCCAGGCCTCCCTGGGTCACTGTTACCTGCTAAGCTGATGTGACGAATGGTTAAGCAGAGGTGGATTTATCCTGGTGCTAAAGAAGTTTAAGCTTCAGGAACCCCACACTTGCATGCAGCCTGTTTTTCTTAAACAGAGTCCACTAAATTGTGTAAGCTCTGGATCTCACCACACCTGGGTCTGCCCCTGGGTACGGGAAAGCTTTTCTGGCACCTAGGGGTTGAGGATCGATTAGGGAGGTCAGGAGGGCTCCGGGTAGCTTGATTCTGAACAGGGTTCGGTTTAATACACCCTGCCTCTATTGAGAGAGCATCTTCCCCTGAATTATCTCTTGGCTGAATCTCACTGGTTCCAGAATCTTAGCTACATTCTTGACTCCAGGCATTTGTGCCACGCCCAACCCAGCCCAGCCTTTAGCCTCCATCTTGACCTCCGGGTCAGTCCTGGTACAGCAGGTGCTAGGCCCCCTGCTAGCTAATGTTCCCTTAGGCCCCCTACTCAGTTCTTCAAGGCTGATCTCTAAATACGCCAGTTCAGAAGTGATCTCTACTACTAAGGCAAAGACAGGTCACCACCGTGGTCACCACTGCTTTAAGACCCTCCCTTTGCCCCTGCATTCACAGAGCCTATTTGGGGTCAATACAAGCTTCTCAGGAGCCAGAACTGCCTTCCCCTTTCTGAATTGACAGCTGCCCCAGTGTACCTTCACCCTATGGTCTTGCTAAGTGTCCCCAGGAATCCCACACTTGCAGCGTCTCTATGCTACGCAGAGGAGAAAAATGAAGGGATTCTTAAAATCTCAGGGAAGTGGGAGCCAAGGCTTGAGGACTAGAATGCTGGGAGGAAAGGTACTAATTTGGAAGGGAGTACTGGGAAGTCTTTGGTGCGGCTTCAGGCACTCTGGAAGACAGAGCAGGGCAGCGGTTCTGGGATCTAGAGGTGCCGTGTTTGGAACAGAATTGGAGGTGGTTCTGCAGAACCCGACATCTGGGGGTCTGGGATTCCAGGGCTCCAGGCAGGTGCTGAGATTCTGAGCAGGCTGCTGTCTGGGATTTCCCAGTGAACGAGCCTCCCGCCCGGCGCCCTGGTCGGCCCAGCACTTACCCGGCAGACTTGGGAAAGTCTCTGAGAAGTGCGGAGGCGGGGGCGGTGGGGGCTCTGCCACTTTCTCCCGGGTGGGCAGCAACTCGTCGGCTTCCAGCCCACCCTCCGGGCGACGGCCGCCCGGCTCAGGGTTGTTTCGGGCGGCAGTGGCGGCAGCGGCAGCGGCGAGCTCCTGGGGCCCGTAGAAGGCGTCGGGCGGCTCCGCGAAGCTGGGCAGCGCGGTGGTCAGCGCCACCATCGAGGGCACGGCCTGGCCCAGTCCCGCACAGAAGGTGTTGGTAAGGCGGCCGGCAAAGGAGGCTAGTGGGGCGAGAGGCGGGAGGCCAGCAGGCAGCGGTGCAGGGGCCAGCGCCTGCGGCAGCACTAGCGGCCGGTAGGGCATGAACATGGGATAGCCGGTGTAGAGCAAGTGGCCGGAGCGAGGCGGCGGCGGCCCGATCAGGGAGTCGATGGAGAAGGCAGTGCCCGGGCCCCCACCACTGCCCCCGCTGCTGCCCCCGGGGGCACCCCCGCCTCCAGCTCTCTGCATCGTGCCCGGAGCTACGGCCGCCCCGGGGCGCTGCCCTCTGGGCGCCGCGGTGCGCCCCGCGGCTCGGGCGCCCCGCGTGGACACGCAGGGCTCGCTCCCAGGCTCCCGGCCGAGGTGGCGGCGGGGCGCGGGCTCGGCGCAGTGTGGCTCCGGCGCCGCGCTCCCTCTCTCTCATAAGGAGGGAGGGGGCGGGCGAGCGGGCGGGCTGGGGGTGTCGCCCTCCGGACTCATCCATCTTCCTCAAATTACGCTTCACTTCCTCCCTCCGCCCGCCGCTGCCGCGCCCGGCTCCGCTCCCTCCGCAGAGCCCGTTCCCAGCGGCCCGGCCGGCCGGCCCGGGACCCCCGCCCGCCCCCCGCGGCCCAACCAACTATTATTAATGGAGATTGATGAGGCCGGACACGCCGCTTTGTGAAAGTTTGCGGCCGACGAGAAGGCGGCGGCAGCTGCTGGGCCGGTGCCCCTCCCTCCACCCGACCCGCCCCCCACTCAGCCCACCCTGCCCGGGCGTGGACGTGGCGCGGGACGCCAGGCGAGGAGGGCGCACCGGGACTGGCGGGCGGCGCTGCCGGACCACAACGCCCCAGGCCCCGGGCCACCGCCCTCCGTCGGACCCTGGGCCGGTCCTCGGCGTGCCTCCCCGCCCCCGACGCCCCTTCCCCGGCAGTCCTGAGGGCAAGCTCTGGCCACGCGGGCTGGACAGGACCTCCGCGCCCCGTCGGGCGACGAGGCGGGAACGGCAGGGGGCGCGCTCTGCCGCCGGAGCTCAGGGCCCTTGTACGGGGCCCTTTTCCCCTTGGTAGTTTCTTCCCGAGCCCATTCCCCTCTCCCCGGGTCTCATTTCTCCTGACATTGGCTCTTCCCCCTTCTTCCTCGTTCCCTTCTCCGACGCGGACTACCTCAGTTCCTCACTGTAGCCTCTGTGGGTAATTTCCTCGAGTGCCCACACTATGCCAAGTACTTACCATTCCTCTCACCTTCCCTCCATCTTCCTCCCATCCCTTACTTGCTTTTCCTTCCTCCACTCTTCCCTTTCCTGCCGTCCTTCCTATCCCTATTTGATTATTCCTATTTCTCATTCCCTATCCCAGTTGCCTTATTCTATTTTTTTTCTCATTTCTCACCTATATCTGTATCTCTTGTCTGTCTGTCTATCTCTGTCTCCCTCCCTCTCCCTCCCTCTCTTCTGCTATTAATTTCCCTGATTGGCTCCCCGGTTCCAGCACCGCTGATGAGCCCTATTCATTCCTGGGCCTGACACTCTCGACCTGCCCTAGCTGATTGCTGGGGGCTGGCCCCAGGAGCGCTGATGAGCCCCAAGGGTCAGCAGCGCTAATTATTCGCTAATTGCAGATGACTCTGTTCACCTCCCCCATTCTCAAACACAGAAATGGTAGCGTCTTTTACCACCCCCACCCCCTATTCCCAGCGGTATGGTTGTCAGTCTAGAGGCAAAAGTCATGGGCACTTTTGCTTGATAGGAGGCCCAGGTCAACGGGCAAAAAAGACTTTCCTTTTTAAGACAGTCAACAGGAGAATGACCCGAGTTTCAGGATCCAGAGCAAGCCTTCCTAGCTAAAATGAAAGTCACCTGGTCACTAGGAAACTGTTATTCAGGTGGGGCCAGGGAGAGCCAAGCTAGTTAAAAGTAATAGCAAAGCCAGGCCAGTTTAGGAAGATGCAGTCCAGACAGGGGAAGTTACTTGGCTCAGGTGAGGAGGGAAACCTATGGCTTTGTCTCGGTGTTTCTGAGCCAAGACAGAGCAGGCAGGAGGGAACTCTGGATCTCAGTGACATTTGTTCAAACCAGGAGTGTCGTGGTGGCCTAGTGAACAGCACTAATGTCAGACAGACGTATTACAAAACAGCACCCTGAAAGACACTGCCCCCATGGTGCTACAGAAAAGGGTGGCACCTAGCAAGGACCTTTCTTTGGTTATGCTTGATTGACAATTCGTCAGACAGGTAAAAAGGAGAAGAGTGTGGTTTCCATGCAGTCCCGATCTATCTTGGGTTCTACATTAAACTCATGAAAGCTCTTAGAGACAAGTCTGGTGGGACGATGTCGCCATGGAGAAGGAAGAGGTGCCTCATCTCAGGTCGGGGAACCCTGCCTCACTGCTAGGGTACTAGGATAATCTTTGTACATCGTCCTGAAGATCTTCTTCGGAACCCTCTGTTAAATTAACCAAGTGCTTCATGGTACCAGTATGGAAGACTAGACTTCAAAAGTGTGTTGTACTTTAAAAATGAGAGGTCAGTACTTGGTTTGATGGCTTTACAGTGTTGGATACACAACAGAGGCTTATTGACTTGATAAATTGAGAGAACTTTGGGTTACAGTCACTAAAATTAAAGCTGTATGAGCAGTAACAGCACCAATCAAATAAAGCATGAAGGAGAGACATTTTTTAAAGGAACTGCATTCATTTTTTGTATAGGTAATAAAATTACATAGTAAGAAATTCCAAAAGCTCAAAAGGGTATATATTGAAGCTTCTCCCTCCCACCAGTACCCACCCCCCATAAAAGGCCACTTTAATAAGCCCGTCGCTCTCTGGTCGGACAGAATGGATCATGCACTGTCAAGGACTCAAGGTTAAAGACCCTCTGATCTTGAAGATGTAGGTCACCCAGCTCAAGCCAAGAACTTATTGCCCAGAACTAGACTTAGTGAGATCCTCTGCTCAGGCTGGCACAGGTACAGCCTTAAAGCTTGTTGCCAACAAATCCCAGCGGGCCACCAAATCTGAAACGAGGCAGGCGAAACCCCAGGGACTTTGTATCGCCCTGGTGTGCTGCATCTTTGTTAGAAACTGTATTTTGTAATCCATTTATATCCTTGATCTGTCCCCTTGCCATGCTAGGTCATGAAGTGTGACTTCTGCGTAGTCCTGGACATTCACTAGCCAAACCAGGATAAAAGCCACATACACGTGGCAACCGAAGCAGCCCATTCCCTTTCCGCGCCCTTTTGTAGACTGTGGAACTGAGGCCAAATGCTAAAGGGAGAAAAGCACTGGCTGGAGTAATAACACTTGGAGTTAAGTTCCCGTTCTGACCCCTCACAGAGCCATGTAACCTTGGCCCCTCTGACTTAACTCCATCCGTGAGAGAAAGTGATTAATATCTACTCTGCCTAGCCAAAAGCCAGTGCAAGGATCAAGCGAACATGAATAAACGCCTTTCAAAATACTTTTCCTTCCTGTCCTAAATGGACAAAAAAGAGCACAGTGGTCAAGAATAGAGGTCCCCTGGATCAGTGGCTCTCCTCTACTTCACCATCAGGACCAGGGCAAGCACTTTTTTCACCGTCTAAAACAGTATTCCGCTTCTTTAAATGTCCACTTACTCTAACTTGTCCCACTCTCACCATACCACCTGTTGGGTAAAGGCTCATACAGAGGAATTTTATTTTGAATCTACCCTCTCTCTGCTTGTCCCTATATCGGACCTCACCATCTGGCCTCCCCTTCATGGTTTGGAAACCAGCACCTAGGATACCAAGAACGAAGTATTCTAAAGTCAAAGCCAAAGTATCTGTACCTTCACCTCACTTATCCGCGGAGAGAGTCCACTCACGATGGGCAGCGTCGGGCGCTGCCCGCGGGTACCCTCTCGTGGCCGCAGCGCGCAACTGCGTCAGCGTGAGTGAAGTGCGGAGTACTGCAGCTCCCCCTGGCGTTAGTCCAGGAGACGTGCGAGGGCACAGGAACCCGACCAGGTGAGCCTTCCTAGGGCGCGCGCGCTGGGCGCAGCTGCTGGGTATTTAACTGTGAGGGCACTGGTTGGGCACGGGGGGGGGGGGGATTGTACCCAAGATTCTTAAAGCCTAGTACGCATGCGTGTAGGTTCGTGTATATTTTTCGTGTCCAGTTACTTGAACCCTCTGTATCTGTTGTGTAAAATGTGTGCCGTTTGTGTGTGCGCACGCGTTACACGTGGGTAGGTTGGTGGTGGGGAGGTCCGCGCCTCCAGTGCAGGGCGGAGTCCTCACGGAGGCGTGAAATTGGTTTGGAGCAAACACATTACGGAAAGCAATTACCGGGGAGAGGTTCTGGGCCCGCGGGACCCGCAGCCAGGAGGCTGGGGAGGAAGCTCCCTGGCTTGCAAGAGTGTCTGTGGATGTCTAACCCCAGAAAGGACCTTCCTAACACTGCCTGCTAATGGCTGAACGCGGGAAGTTGGGCAGCAGCCCCTCATATTGACCACTCCACATCGTCTTTCTTCCCTTACTGCTATCCTCCTTAAAAAGGCATCCTGCAGAGAATCCAATACTCAGACATGGTCAGAAATCCTTCTCCCTTCTTATCACTTTGGGAGAGGACACCACCCCCTCTGAAGTCCTCCCAGGTCCCTGCCCCCACATGCCCTCAGCTCCTGCTCCATGTCTTTTGCATTCACTTCATTGCCCCGTGTATTTGAACTAGTGATTCACACACTTGTTTTTCAAACTAGATGGGAAATTCACTGAGGGCAGGAACTGGTCTCATTCACAGCTGTAGATCTAGTGCCTAGAACCTGGGACTCAGGGGGCGCAAATCATGTGGATGGGATTAAACAAAATTTCCATCGAAGTGCATAAACAACTCTCTCAGGGAAGTCATCCCCTCGAGAGTCAGGATGCTCTTAGAACAGAGCTTTCAACATCTTTCACATGCCAACGATCCCATTTATACCCCCAGACCTGACCTTGTCTCTGAATTCCAGATTCCTAGATCTAAATGGCCTTGTAACACAGCCCCTTTGAGATGTGTAGCAGGCAGCTCCGACTTCATATCTCCCGGAGTGACCGGCTCCTTCCTCCACCGCCTACCCTTGCTCATCTTCCCCACCTTAGTCATTAGCACCACCAGCCACCCTGTGTTCAGCTGAAACACAGAGTCACCCTGGATTATGCTTTCCATCAGCCCCCACATCCAGTCCATCAGCATGTCTCCTCCAGTCTCCAAAGAGGGTCCCAAGTCTCACCTACTGCTTCCCCATCTCCGGGGACTCTGGACTTCAGCAGGATCCCCCTAATGGTCTTAGATTCTCCCTGGCCTCTCCCCTCTCCCCATTCAGAGAGCTTTCAAACCTACATCAGTTCATGGCACTCCCCAGCTCCTCCCCACTCCACTCACGCCGCTGGGCCTCAGGTCAAACGTCACCTCCTCCAAGAGGCAGCTTCCCTGTCACCCAGTCTCCAACATATCCAAGCACGCTGGCAATCACCGTGTGAGCTCCTCAGAGGGCTTAGCACTGCGGCACCTTAGGGTTCCCTCCCCACTAGAAGGTGCTCCGGTGGGGACTAGAGAGCCAGACCTGTGTGCGCGTGGCACCTGGACCACGGGTGCACGTAAGCCCTTACCCAACAGATGCATGGGCACAGGGCATTCTCCCAGGCCCCCACCTCGGGACAAGACGGGCTCTCCGGGAGGGGCCCCACACTGCGAGGGGAACTCGCACATGCACAAGCCCCCCGCAAATCACTGCCCAACCCGTCTCTCATCCCCTGTGCGGACCCCCCCCCCCCCCAGCCAGGGCCTGCCCGCTCAGGACCCGCCCGGTGTCGCCACAGCTGAGGGGCCAGGCCTCCGCCTGGTGGTCCCGTCCTCCTGCCGTGCCCCACAGGGCGGGTCAGCCCAAGGCCCGCGAGGCCAGGTGGGAACCCCCGGGCCCACTCACCTCCGCCCCGCTTCTCCTAGGCTTTTCTCTCTCTCTTTGCGCCCTGCCGGCCCCGCCCCTGCAGCCTCCTTCCCGAAGTTGGTGGGAAAGTTGTGAACACCGGCGCCTGCGCACTCTGGGGCCTTGGGAAACCTGTCTGGAGACCCTTGGTTCACAGATCACAGTGCACTTGATTGGCTGCCCCGCGCCACCTGTCAACTCTATCTTCCTACTGTGGTTGCAGACCGACTCCTGCGTGCTGGCCACCTGCAAGGTCTTAAAATCCTGGCACTGCAAAGACCCTCAGGGACTCTCTCCTTTCTTTTCTTACAGATGTGAGCAACTTGAGCCAAAAAGGGGAAGAAAGTTCCACAACCAAATGGTAGAGCTGAGACTCGGACCCCGGCACGTAACTCTCAGCTCAGCTCCTGCTGCCACATAGTCAAATCCAAGAGACGCAGGGACCGGGTGTGCGTCTGGTTCTCCCTGAGCTATAGGATGGGCAGTGCTAGAGTTGTTTGTTTTTTCCAAACCTGAATCTTCCACTCTCACCTGAACCACGGTTACCCTCCTCGGTGGCTGACACCTGCACCCACTTTTCATTGGCCTTCTTGCTCTTCTTCTCAACTTTCTACCCCAGGGCTGCCTTTCCCATCCTGTCCCACCGTCCGCACTGCCTCATTCCTGCAGCAGCTCTTCCCTACGCAAGCCTGTTTGCTCACCCAACCTCTGGCTGGCTGTGCTGACACTGTCTCACCTGGTGGCCCTTGTGCCACATCATGAGCTGGCGGGGCAAGTCTGCCTGGGATGGCTCAACCCGCCAAAGGGGGACAATGACATCTTTGGCGCCATGGGGCAGATCCGGGGGGAGGGCATAAGTCCGCCCATCCTGAGTCCCCTGAGTGACCAGCTCAGAGGAAGGCCTGTTGGAGACAACACCAAACAACACACGCCTGCAGATTTTTAATGCTCATACAGGGTTTGGATGGGGTGGAGCGGTGCCTTAGACCACCACCAAGGAGTGCATCACTTGCCACGAGTCCCAGCTGTCTCTCCATTAGACATCACCTGGCTGCACGGTCTGCCTGCCCCTCTCCCTGGTGGGAATGGCAGCGTCCACATCTGCCTGAGGAGCCGGACCTCTTGCTGACAGAGACACCTCGGCCCGAATCAGTTCAACTCAGGCCTGGGTTGAGCGTGCTGTGAGCAGCAGACCGGAGCCCCCTGGGGCATCTGCTTTCAGGTCTCTCAAAAGGCAGTGGACAGACATCTGGAAAGAGAGGTGTGGATTCAGAGAGGTCCCACGGTCCAGGAGGCTGGCTGGTTCTGGCCAAGGCCCTGCCCCCAACTCTTTCCTTGCCTCCCACCCATCCCTCTAAATGGCTACGGCTGCCCACAGAAGCCGGGACTCACCTAGTAGAGCACGTCCTCAAAATCCAGCTGCAGGTAGCGGAGCAGGCGGGGTGGCAGGGGTAGGCGGGGCAGGGCGTGCGGCAGGCAGGCTGCCAGGTGAGCACGGAGCGCACAGCGGCTCAGATGCTGCAGCGATCTGGGCTGTCTCACCAAGGCGAAAAGGGAGGAATAGAAACGGTGGTGCTTCTGGAGACAGAATGGGGGGGCTCAGCGAGGCAGCCTTGGACAAATGGCACCCTTTCCTCCTAAAGCAGGGGGGAGGCTGGTGGCCAGCAGGTGTCTACACGAGCCTCTGGAAGTAGTGTTTTGGGTGTTCACACTGTGTGTTTTCTTCTTCTGGGACATGAGCGGGTCTCTGGGTCGTTTCTCTGGGGCAGGCTGGGGGAACCAAGAGAGCTTCCCTGCAGGCAGTGGGAGTCCCTTGGGGCCAGGCTCAGTGAGTGTGTGTTCAGGGTCCTGGAATCTGACCTGCAGTGTTTCAAGAGGCACCAGGGCCATGGCCTCCTCGGGAAGCTGCATGGTACTGTAGGTGTTCATCAGGACCTCGATGGTCCTTGGAGACCCGCACCAGCGCTCCAGCACCTGGAGGAAGCAGAGAAGCATCAATGATTCCGGGGTTCCCGCACACCTCAGGTCCCCAGCCAGTCCGCACAGGATGACAAGACAGCGATAGAGCAGCTGCTAGGGGTTGGATTGTGTCCCCCCCCAAAACATGTTGAAGTCCTAATCCCCAGTACATGTAAATATGACCTCTTTAGAAATAGGGTCTTTGCAGTTGTGATCCAGTTAAAATGAGGTCATCAGGGAGAGGATTCAGAGAGAAGGGATGAGGCCAGCAGAGGCCTGGTGGGATCGAGTTGGAGCCAGATTCATTCTGTCATGTCTTCATTTAGTAAATATTTACTGAGGGCCACCATGGGCTGAGCCCTGGGGACCCTGCAATGAGGATGACAGACAGACAGTTGCTTGTCAGCTGGGAGCTTCCATTTCAGTGGCAGAAAACAATATAAACGCATAAACAACCACTTACAGATAAGCCGTTACAATGAAAAATAAGTAGACTTGGGGACTGTGTTGGGAGGGTGCTGTCTAGACGGGCGGTCAAGAAAAGCCTCTCTGAGGAGGTGACCCGCTGCAGGCGTCTGGGAGCCATGCTGGGAGAGCAGCCTGTGCCAGAGACTGTCCACGGGGAAGGAAAGACCTCCGCACCCGCCTGGACACACGCAGATGCCATCATACTCACCCGAGCCCGCGAGTACGAGCTTGAAGCAGGTTTGTGCTTCATTCACTCCATCTCTGGCTGCGTCTCAAGCTATAGGCAGTGGCCGCAAACCCTTTATAAAATCCGAGGACGGCTAGGTACCATCTCTCTGGCAGCGTTCCTGCACGTGACACCCCTCCTCTCCCCACACACACTTGCATGCAGCATTAGGGGCTTTAAAACCCCTGCATACAAGGAGCCCCTCCTGCCTGGCAGGCTGGGAGTGCTGCATGGGCTGGGTGCTGCTGGGCCGTGGGAGCGGGGCCCCTGGGCAAAGCATCCCACACACCTGGAGCCCCCTCTGCGTCTTGCCCTGCATCTGGGCAGTGCTCACTGGGGCTGCCCCGTCCCGTCTGCCCAGAACGGGTCTCTGACTTACTCCTCCTCAGATCTAGGAAAGAACAGGCTGGTCACAACTGTCTGCTGTTTGGGAGGGGTCTCTCTGTGCCTCCCGCCCACGCTGATTCCTGCCTCTGTCCTCTGCCTGGAATACCTGTGTCTTCCTCCTCCTCCATCTCCGAGCCCTGCCCATCTCAAGTCCCCTCCGCTCCGGGAAGCCTCCTGCGGCTGTTCAACCTGCATCTCTCTCTCCCTACGTCGGGATGATGCCCAGCAGCGTTCCCACACATTAACTTAGAACAAGAGCTAACAGGTGTTGAGCGCTAACTCTAGGTCAGGCCCTGTTGAAAGGGCTCTATGTGTATGAGCTCGGGTCTCATACTAACCCCATGAAGCAGGCACACTCCTATGTCCCTGTGTTACACATGAGGAAACTGAGGCCCAGAGAGATTAAGCCGCTTGCCAGGGGTCACGCGGCTAGCGTGCCAGGCTCCAGAGCCTGCACCCTTGGCCGTCACTTACTTCCACGTTCGTTGGGAGAACTGAAAGCGTCCGTGCAGCAGGTACCACGCCGTAGAGTGGTGTCTGGTAGTGGTCAGGGCTGTGCTCGCTCCTGCTGTTACCCATGGGGCTCCTACAGCTTATCACTGTTCGCTAGAGACTGTATTACATGCAAGGAACATGCGTTCAGAGCGTTCCAGTGACTTGCCTATAGTCACAGGAACAAGCATCAAACCAGACCCCGGCTCCAGGCTTCCTGGGCACCCAGTGGCTCCTGGAGAGCTGGCTGAGGCCGGCAGTGATCGCAGATGACTCCTTGCAGGGAGACAGGCGCCTCAGCCAAGCGTGGAGCAGCTGCAGATTGTAGGAGACGATGGCAGACTCCTTCCTGAACTTTTTGATCACCTGGGACACGGCACCCCAATGAAGGGGAGGAACGGGCCACTTGGCTGTGCCGGCCCCCTTGATCCCTAAGGCAGGGCAGATCGGGGCTGGGGGCAGGGGGCGGCCAGTGGGGTCCCGGGAAATCTTTTTGCCGCTCTGCCTCCTCCTCCCACCCCCTCCCCGAAGGGGAGATCATTAGTTGTCAGAGCCACCGTCAGATTACAGGGAATTGCTCGTCTCCTAATTATCTGGTGTTAATAGGAGATTAATTAGTGTTAATTGTTGATTTTCTTGTATTTTCCCAAAGGGGAGACCAATCTGCCGAACTCTCGGGCTGTTTAATTATTTGGTCTTGCTTAGGAATCTAGACAGATGCGTCTAGGTTTGTGAGTGAAGGGGAAAGGCAGGAACGGGAGAGGAGTGCCCGGGACCGGGCAGGGCCGGACAGTTCAGGCCCCGAGCTGGCGCAGAGGGATCTGCCCACAGCCTGCTACCCTGTATCCGTTCTGACCCAGCTCCTCAGAGAACAGGGCTCCCCGCCCCACTCCCGGCACGCTCTGTGACATTACATGGCCCCCTCCAGCTACGACGCAGTATGGGACAGGGCCCCCTGCCAGGGCTTCAGGGACACAGGTCTTCAAGTTGAACCCACTTTGGGAATATTGTATGTTAATAAAATGAGATACAGCCAGGAAATTGACAGTGGAAGGCTTTTTCCTCTGGTGCCAGGATAGCGCTGCTGGTCTGGGTGACGCCTGTCCTGCTAAGCTCTCAGAAACAAGGACCGTGTCTGTCTGCCAAAGGTCAGGAGGCTTTGACCCTCATGACCCAGGCTCATCTCTCTGCCCTGGAGGAGCCTCTCCTGTGCACAGAGTGTTTCACTGAACGGATCCCACTGCCACGCTGAGCTTCCTGCATGCTTCTCTCATCAGCTCGCTCCCCGGACGAAGAAACAACTCCCTGAGGCCCACATCAGTCCTGGCTCCTGTCTTTTCAGATGCACGATCATCTGACCTCCTGCCCTCAGTCCCCCTTTATCACACACGCACACATGTGTGTATATATGCGTGTGTGCCCACACTTGTCTATGCACGTGTGGGCACATGTATGCACACACACACACACACACACACACACCCCTCCTGCTGGTCTTCGTCCTTGCCTTTGCCCCCTATTGGGCTTTGCTTGCGTGATGAATGAAAGGTGAAGAACTGACTAATGTGCTCGAGTGTCTGAGGCCGCATCCAGAGCGAGCGCGAACAGGTCTGTCTCCCCACCCTTCACCCCCACAGCCCTCCCTCCGGCCCCAGCCCCATACCTTCGGGAGGGCCCCAGGCCAGACACGGACAGCACCATGGTTGAGCAGAGCTCGCACTGTGTGCTCTGGGCTCTGGGCCAGGGCCGCAGCTGGGCCCTGCAGAGCGCAGTGCAGGGCCGTGTGTCCCCCATAGTCCATGGTGTTGGCGCTGACGCCGCAGGATAGGAGCAGCTCCACGACGGTCGCGTGGCCGCGGCGACAGGCCAGGTGCAGGGGCCGTCGCTTGTCCTGGTCAGCGGCATCGGCATCGGCTCCGGCCGAGAGCAGCAGACGGCAGAGCTGGAGGCAACGGGCGGTGGTGGCCTCGGCATCGGCGGGGGACATGCAGCGGACGTCACAGGCAGCCAGCAGTGGGGTCGAGCCTTCGGCATTACGGGCATTAGGGCATGCCCCCCGTCTCAGAAGCAGGTCTGCCAGCTCCACGTGGCCCAGCCGGGCGGCCACATGCAAGGGGGTCTCCTCCTCCTCCTCAGACCGACCATCCACTTTTGCCCCAAACCTCAGGAGCAGTTCTGCACACCTGGGAAGGGCAAGACGGTGGTGGGGAGGAAAATAGGGCCCCCCACTCCTACCAGTCTCCTCACTGGAAAATGGGGATAATCGCTAATACCTAGACCTCATGAAGTCGTGCGCAGCCCGATGCCTGGAAAGGCCATGACAGCAGCCCTTGGCGGGGAGAGTGGGTGGTGATGGGACATGGCAGCCCATTGTATTATCCTGCCCACCTTTCTATATGTTTAAAAGTATCCATAAGAATTTTTAAAATACTTCTGTTTACTCGGGAAGGGAAAGGATGATTCTCACCGGGTGTGGTCTCCATGAGGCTGGGTAGAACATGCCAGAACTAACGGTGTGGGACTGTATAGAGCCATGCTGCCCAATACACTGGCCGCCAGCCACACACGGCTGTTGCACACTTGGATTATGACCACGCCTGATTGAGATATGCCGTGAGTGTAAAATACACACCAATTTCGAAGACTTGGTACAAAAAAGGACATAAAATATCTCATTAGTTCTTTATATGGATTACATGCTGAAGTTGCAACGTCTTGGATATACTGGGTTAAATAAAAGATATTATTAAAGTTAATTTCACCTGTTTCACAGATATTTGTACACCCACGTTCACAGCAGCACTATTGGCAACAGCCGCAATGTGAAAGCAGTCTAAGTGTTCATCCACAGGTGAATGGATAAAATGTAGCATCTACAGACACTGGGAAAGGGAGGGCATCCTGACACCTGAGGCAACATGGATAAACCCCAAGGACATGGTGCTAAGTGCAAGCAGCCATCACAAAAGGACAAATGCCCTGTGATTCCCACATATGGGGCGCCTGGGTGGCTCAGTCGTTAAGCGTCTGCCTTCGGCTCAGGGCGTGATCCCGGCGTTCTGGGATCGAGCCCCACATCAGGCTCCTCCGCTATGAGCCTGCTTCTTCCTCTCCCACTCCCCCTGCTTGTGTTCCCTCTCTCGCTGGCTGTCTCTCTCTCTCTGTCGAATAAATAAATAAATAATCTTAAAAAAAAAAAAAAGAATAGTCAAATTCTAGAAACCAGAAGAATGGTGGCTGTCACAGGCTGGAGGGAGAGAGGAAGGAGAAGCTGTTGTTCAGTGGGGACAGAATTTCAGGTTGTTTTTGTTTGTTTGTTTAAGATTTTATTTATTTACTTGAGAGAGAGAGCACGAGCAGGGGGAGAGGGAGAGAGGAGGAGGGGCAGAGGGAGAAGCAGACTGAGCAGGGAGCCCAATGAGAGGCTCGATCATGACCTGAAGGCAGAGGCTTAAACAACTGAGCCACCCAGGTGCCCTAGAATTTAAGTTTTATAAGATTAAAAACGTTCATGAGAAGGATGGTGGTGACGGGGTTGCCTGACAATGTAAAATAAACCTGCTTAGTGCCATTGAACTGCGTGCTTAGAAACGGTCAAGATGATAAATTTTATGTTATATGTATTTTACCACAATTTTAAAAATTAGTTTCATCTTTTTCTTTTTTTTTTAAGATTTTATATTTAAGTAATCTCTACACCCAATGTGGGGCTTGAACTCACGACACCAAGATCAAGAGTCACACGCTCTACTGACTGAGCCAGTCACGTGCCCCATTGTTGTTCACTTTTTTAATAAGGCCACTAGAAAATTTAAAATTACGTACGTGGCTAACATTGTATTTCCATTGGGACACACTGGTATAGATTACGTCTTCGACCATAATAAACCAAAGGTGTCTGCTGAAGGATGATAGGATTATCAGGAGCTTAACCAGCTGACGATGAAAGGGTTACAAATTTGGCACCATTCAGGAGCAAAATGGGAAATTTGTCAGGTGTGTAGTCAGTAGAGAGAGGGTCTCTATTGCGTGTGCATAGATTTGCTGAGGCTCCCTTTGCCAGGATTCCACGCTCACCAAAAAATTGAGTGAGGGGGCCCCTGGGTGGCAACGTGTCTGCCTTCGGCTCAGGTCATGATTCTAGGGTCCTAGGATTGAGCCCCACATGCGTCTCCATGCTCAGCGGGGAGTCCGCTTCGCCCTCTCCCTCTGCCTGCCACTCTGCCTGCTTGTGCTCTCTCTCTCTCTGTCAAATAAATAATTTTTTAAGTGAGGAATCATCCCCCAAGGCTCCCTACACATAGGGCATAATTATTTGGGTCATAGTAAAGGAATTTTCCCTACAGTAAATAATACATTGAAACATGGGTATATCTATCAGTTTCTTGTGAGTTTAGTTAGTTAAGCTCCATCCCTAGGCCCATTTATCTGGGAGTACCTGCCAATAGGGAAATGCCAGACCTGCCCACAGGGATCAATGCATGCCCTAACTGGGGGCTGCTTTCCTTTCCAGACTATCTGGATCACTCCTGGACTGTCAGCTCCCTGAGGGCGAGGTTATGCCGCAGTTACTGTTGTACTTAGCACAGGGCCTGGAACACAGGATAGGCTCAGAAAAATGAACACTTTACAGTATACCACCTCCCCATAATGGGTCCAGACAACTTCCCAACACAGGCTATCCCTCTGGGTCCCTGCCATAGTCCTTTTACACCCCTGGGGAAGCAGAAACTGTCCCAAGAACAGGCCATTCCAAAGTTCCAGGACCAATGGTCGATGACTCCCCACCTGAGCCGAGCTCAGCAAGCCTGCCAGCCCCCCACACGCTCGCTCACCCTCCCTGAGGTCATCACCCTGACTCCCCTAGAGTAGAAGGGGGCTGGGCTGAGGGGTCACTCACTCAAGGGAGCCGGCCCCCTGGCAGAGGTGCAAGGGGAGTTTCCCATCCTGGTCGGGGATGTTGGGGTCGGCTCCTGCCACCAGCAGCACGTGGACGCAGGCAGCGTGGCCCGCAGCACAGGCCTCGTGCAGGGCGGTGCGACCCCCAGGGGCGCTGTCAGGCCTTGCCCGTCGCCTCAGCAGCAGCTGCAGAACTTCTGTGTGGCCCCGGCTCGCGGCCACGTGCAGCGGCGTGGTCAGCTCCTCTTCGTATGTCAGAGACCAGAGTCCTAGGGAGAGAAGGGACGTGGGCCTCAGACCCTGGAGGGAGGCGAAGAGCGGCCAGGCAACAGAGGAAGTGGGCAGAGGCTGGGGCAAGGGAGCCCAGAGCTCCGTCCCCAGCCTCCCCTGTCCCGCTCAGACCCCCCGGGTGCCCCTGGCCCGTACTCAGAGCGCGGATGTTGAAGCGGAAATCCCTCCATCGCTCTGGGTCGCTGGTATCAAAGATGGAATCCGGAGCCAGGCCAGTGCCGGAGTCGGCGAGGATGCGGGAGACCGAGCCCACGTCCCCAGCCAGCACTGCCTGCCAGTAGGCCAGGGCAGGTCCGGAGGCCGTCCGGGTGACGATGGCTCCCGGGCCAGACTCCGGGTGTTCTGCAGACCCTCTGTCGGGCTTCTCCACCAGCCTGGCACAGAGGGCATGTCTGTCACTGGGGGGTTCTCCCTGCCCCCTGCACTCTTCTGGGGACCAGCTCATGAGGACAGAGTACGAGCACGTGGGAAGAGGAGTGGGGGAAGGAGGGGCAGGGGTCAGAGGCAGACAGAGGGAGAGGAGGAGGGAAACACGGACAGGTGGAGGGAGAGGGTCTCTATGTCCCCGAGCTGAGCCTGACCCGGCCACGCAGCTCAGCAGAAGCTATTCTGGGCTCCGCATGACTTCACTCCCGGGCCAAGGCTTAGGCAAGCCTCTGGGTGGGGAGAAGTAGCCAGGGGGTTCTCGTTTTCCTCAAGCGCTTGGTAACTCTGTGTCTGAGAGGGTCAGCCCAGGCCCCTGGCCCTCCCTCCACCCCCGCAGTCCCTCACCCCTCTGGTGGCTGCTCCAGCGAGGCTCGGCAGCCCGGGACTCCAGCAGCAGGTCGGCTGTGCTGTGTGGGGGAAATAGCTCCTGTAATCTCGCCAGGTCTCCGGTGTACAGGGCATTCTGCAAGGCCATGTCACGGCACAGTAGTGGCGACCGCCGAGTTGGCTCCCAGGCTGGGCGGGACTGGGACCCCCAGACCCGGCAGGCCGGGGCCGAAGTCAGGCACCCCAGACGGCGTCCCCAGTGGGGAGGGGAGCTCCTTCCCCCAGGCATAGCCAATCTCTGGGAGAGAGGGAGCCAAAGAAGCGGGACTCGGGACGATGCCACTGGCCGACTGGTCGGGCAGGTGCTGGGCCTGAGCCAGGCAGAGGCCGAGTGTGGGAGGGGCAGGGGAGCACACATAGGTCATGCTGCAAATAGCCCGGCTGTCCTAGCTGTCAGTCCCAGGGCAGGCAGCCTCAGGCTGGAGTGGGCATTAGGGAGGAGTTGGAGAACAGAGTGAGGATCGAGCCCTCCAACCCCGAGTTCACCCTGGAGTTGACGGCCCTCCGGGTTGAAGGGATCACCCAGATCGTGGTGGCCAACCTGCAATTTCACAGGTAAAGGAAAATGGAGCCTGGGTGTGGGAAGTGATTCGCCCAAAGTTTGACAACTTGTGGCAGATCCGGGACTAGAATGGGGGTGGGGTGGGGTGGGGGCTCTCAAGCTGCCATTTCATACTCTGGTCGTCTATCGTGTGCTTCACCAAGCCAGCCTCCAATGGCCTGGGCTCCGATCCCAGAGGGAGGGCATGTGGGTGCTGGGTGATTTTCCCTCCCCTCCCGAATGCCACTGATTAGCCCTGCACCTTCCCCCTCCCAAATTCAAGGAAAGGGCTCACGGTAGTGACAAATGGCAGAGAAGGCCCCACTCCATGAGGCTTTCCTTCCAGTGTTCTCTGAAAGACAGACTTCTGCCTGGGGGAGAGGGCTCAGCCCATGGACAGCAGTGGAAACTCCCAATACCCACCCTGGGTGCTGCCCCCCATCTCCCCTCTCTACCTGCCAACGTTAGAGGGGTCTCAGTTGGGGAGTGAGAAGGAGAAAGTGGTTTTGCCCATTCGTATGGGTATGTTAGGATAATGAGACTACTTTCATTTGGGGAGATAAACAAGAAAACAGGGAGAAAGAACACTTAAAACCCGGCCCCTGGGCAGCCCACCACGGGCCCTGGGCCTGCCCCAGCCCCAGGGGTCTCATCTCGTCTGGCTCTCGTTGGCCTCTATGACCTGCCAAACACACGTTGACTTTTGTTCACATACTCTTCACTGCTTCTTCTGAGAGAACGCTGGGGCTCCCAGCCCTCCGTGGCACGACTATCTCTCGCTCCCTGAGCTTCCCTTCCCTCCAGCGCCCCCAGCTCTTCCCTCCCCAGCAAAGGGGACCCATCCACTCTCTGAGGGACAGACTCTGGGTCAGAGGAAGGAGAGCAGAGCCTGGGCAGGTAGGTGGGGGGGCTGGGGGGGGGAGGTTTCAGAAAGATGTGGAGACCACTCACAGAGGCACTGGCTCTACCAAGGGCCCTTGATCTGATCACCTACTACACCCTTTCTCCCTAGAACCTAGAAGCCTAAGAGTCCTCACCCCCCTGACACACTTTTGTAAGGATAATCAAACCCTAGAGTACCAGGGACCTTGGAGGCTTGTCCAACCTCTCCTCGCTTTACAGGTAAGGGAACTGAGGCCCGGAGACAGGAAGGGACTGTGTAAGACCATACAGGGAGTTACTTCTGAGATGGGGCTTCCACCAGGGGCTGCTGACTTCCAAACTTGCTCTTTCCTTTCTCCAGACTTACCGTAGACCTTCCTTTTCCCTTCTCGTTTTCCTTCTTTCTTTTCCTATTTTTCTCTCTTAAAAACCCCAAGAGGAAGAGAGCTGGGGAGTCAGGACAGGAACCAACAGGAGATGAAAACATGGGTGGGGTCAGAGGACAAGGCTCTGGGGCCCAAGGGTGAAGGCTGTGAGTGGGTGAGGACGGAGGGCCAGCAGGGATGGGGCGGGTGGGGGGGAGGCTGGGCACAGGCAGGGGGCACAGAGCAGGGGCGGGAAGCACAGAGACAGACAGAGAGAGCTGCTCCCTGAGCTGTGTGGATGTTTATGCCTCTGCCCCTGGCCCTCCACCGGCCGGGTGCCACCCCGTCCCCCTGCCAAGCTCGGGCACCCTGGCCTCAACCATCACTTCCTTTTCTTCTTCTCCTTCGCCAGCTTGGCTTCCTCAGCGTCCTGGTCCTTGATGAGTTTCACCCTCCTCTTGCCCAGTGGAGTCTTGAAGTACCAGTCCTGGTGGGAGGAGGAGGGGGAGGTGGGAGGGCATGAGCTCCACCCCCGGCTTCTGCCCCCCGACCTCGCCCTCCCCTTTCCACAGACATGCCCTCCGTGCCCTCTGCAGCACCAGCCGCCCGTTCTCCTCTCTTCCCTGGCTCAGGTGTCCTGCTAGAGCCCTGGGTTCCCTTGCTCCCCACCCAATACTCCAGACCACGGGGTCCGCCACGTCAGGGGCGAGCCCTCTCTCTGGCGCTCCCGCGGCCATCCAGACACCCGTGGGGCCCTGGTGGGCAGTGAGTGAGGTGGGGAAAGTGGGTGTCAGTGGGCACCAGGACCAACCACGGGCTCTTAATATCCAGGTGGCACTTTCAGACTCCTGCCCTTGAGGGCACCAGGTGAGCCCACATGCCCTTCCCTGTGATTTCTTGTCCCCTTCCCAGCTAAACTCCATGGGGGAGCAGAGGGAGGGGTCTCAAGGGGCTTCAGAGGCCTGACTCCCTGGTTAGTGCTGGCCCGTTACCCTCTCTCCTGGCCTCCCCGCTACCCCCACCCCCCAAAGCCTCACCTTCAGGGACTCCTCCTCCTCCCTGTACACCGGCCCCAGCTTTGCCAGGTGCCCCAGGAACTCTGAGGCCACCAGGGGCCGCTTGGACAGCTGCAGGACCCGCCGCTCGGTCAGCACTGAGTGGATGGCTTGGAGAATGTGACCGGGTGTGTAGCCATCGGACACCTTGGCCAGGGCACTGATGTCTAGGTTCTGGGTCACCTGGATTCCCCGGGCCTCTATCATCTGCCTCCAGAGCACTGCAGGCATCGGGGGAGGACACAGGGCGGGGAGTGGTGGTAGCTGATGTCTAGGTTCTGGGTCACCTGGATTCCCCGGGCCTCTATCATCTGCCTCCAGAGCACTGCAGGCATCGGGGGAGGACACAGGGCGGGGAGTGGTGGTAGTGAGGTCTGCGCTTCTGGAGAGCGGCTCGGTGTTCATCAGTGCCTCTCCTCCCAGGAGGGTGAGAATCATCCTCTCCACTTCACACGAGGAAATGAGACTCGGGGACTTATGTGGCCTGCGTGGTGCACGGAGCCAGGCCAGGACCCAGGCCCCTGGGCTGTTGGTCTAACTGCCCTTCGCTGCCATGGAGGCACCGTCTCAGAGAAGCAGTGGGCAGGGGAAGAAAGGCGAGCAGGCCCCGGCAGGCGTGGTCCCTGGATCCCTTGTCCAGCCGTCCCCACGTCACAGGGTCTCACCGTAGCGAGAGGCGTAATCGGGCCGCGGCATGAAGAGGATCCGTTCGTAGGTCCGGCACAGCCCCCTCATCTCCGCCAGCTGCGGCTGGTCAGTTGTCCCTATCAGCATCACGCGGTCTCCTGGGCTCAGCAGTCGCAGGGCCTTGGTGAGATCCTTCTTTATTCGCTTCGGATCCATCTGCTCTGGGGATGGGCGGGGGGAGAGACACGTGGCTTCTATGGACTTCTGAGTTCTCTCGGAGCACATGCCCACTCTCAGCCTCGCATGGACACTGGGAGGTGGCCAGGGGCAGGCCAATCCTGCTTCCAGGATAAGGAAAGGGCAGCAGGAGGACAGGGAACTTGTCCAAGGCCCCACGGCGGGTGAGGTTTGGAGTTGACTTGAACAAGCCCAAGCCAGCCTTGCCATGGCTCCCACTGCTGCCCAGTCCCCGCACCTCCTTCTCTTCTTTTGGGACCCTCTTATAGAAATTCTTCTCAGCATTCCCAATCCAGATCACAGATGGCTGTAAGAGTCGAGCCACCTGGACAGGTCAGAGAATAAAAACCTGATGTCAGATGTCCCTGGGCAAGGGTCACCTCCCCGCCTGGTCCAAGGTCTGGCCTTGGAGCTTCGGCCCCCACTTCCCACGTGCCGCCCCTCTCGGCCTGCGGCCCTCCACCACACCTCCGTGTGAACAGAGTCCCCACCCTCCCTGCATGGTGAGGCTGCATATTAAGCCTCATCTCTACCATAAAAGAAACTGCTCTGCTCCCCACTTCCCCCCATGTCCCCCATCCCCAGGGCTTCAGGAATCCACAAGCTCCTAGCAGGGGCTGGTAGGGAGACCTCACCAGCTCCTGAAATCACACCAAATAGGCAGATGGGTGACCACCTAAGCATAAAGCCCACCCTGCTCTGTGCGCACAGCCTGAGAATGAGACGTGCCAAAGTCAGGGGACCCAGACCTTGAAGACGATATGCACTATCATCTGCACCCCCATCTTGCCAGGATATTTGCCCTGCAGGTTGCCAGGTGACAGGTCAAACAGGTTGGCACCAGTTTCTGTGCACACGGCCTTGACCAGCATCTTCTTCCCCATGCCAGAGGGGCCCACCAGGAGGATGGAGCGGATGAGGGGAGCCATGGAGTGTATATCTGGGGAGCCTGAGAGAGGAAACAAGGGCCAGAGGCAGGCAGTAGGCTGGTAGAGGACCGGCCTAGAAGCCACTGTGTGAGGTGAGGCCAAAGGCCCAGGCCTGGGTGGGAAGAAGTTCAGATCCTGGCTGCACTGCCGTCCCCCAGCGTGTGAGCTGTCCCCTAGGCAGGCATGCTGAGAGAGGCAGCCCAGAGGACTTCCAAGGGCTTCCCAGGTCTGATTATGAAGAGTTATATGCAGGGTCAGGAGGAGCCTTCCATCCCCTTCCAGTACCCTTCTGTTTTCTGTACCATCTCTTTCCACTTCTGGATGATGAAGGGGATGGAACTAAAGGGCCTAAGACCAACCGCTTCAGAAAAATCCTGGTCTTCTGGGAAGGGGACAGACTATGGGATATCACTTTGGGTTGGGTAAGGGGCCAGAAAATTGGACTCCTCAGTAGATCAAGGGTCCACATGACTTCTGCGGTGGCCCAGTCTGGGTGTGACCTCCAGCAGGGCCTGCGGAAGGCAGGAGGAGTCCAGCATGCGTCCATGGCACAGGGGACGTGCCCACCTCAGCCACCCTGACACGCACCCCAGTTCCCCCAAGAGCCACCTGCCAGCGTTGGCTCTTCCTGCTCCCCAGGGCATCTCACCAAGCCGAAGGATCCCATACAAGGCCACGTTCTGTCGTATGTCAAACAGGGAAGGCATAGGTAACTTGTTGGCCAGATTCAGAACGGATCCAAGATAGAGGTAGTCACCTGGGGGGACAGGTGAGTGGCATCCACCAGGGCAGGGCCAAGAGAGAGCCATGTGAGGAAAAGGCTCACTGCAGGGGTGGTAGCCAGCCACGGGGAGGGCCGTGGCCGGGCACCGGTCCTCAGCCTGGGAGCAGGCTCTGGGGAGGGGTCTCACCAATGTAATCTTTCAAGGCCACTCTCTCGCTCTTCCTTAGAAAGCCAAAGACAACGAGCTCTTCAAACAGAGAGTCCACAGACCTGCAGAGGAGGGCCCCCAAGGGTGAAGGGACATGGAGGCAGAGATGAGTGGCATGGTGCTACAGGCTTGAGGTCAAAAATACCCATAGTGCCACTGGACAGCCAGCACCAGAAGGCACAGCACCTACCCACCAGCCCAGAAGGCCGTCTGCCCACAGTGGGTGCTCTGTGGGTTGAGTGGGGTGTGAGAAGGACCAGTGCCCTCTGCGACCCCTCAGTCTACTCATGGCCCAAAGTTCCACCATCAGAACCCAGTCATTTGGGCAACATATCACCCTCTTTCTAGAAATCACATTGGATGTATACGCTCCCGGAAGGGGTGGCCGTTAAAGCAACGACATCCAGGGCTCGAGACCCACTTTATCAAAGAAGTGAGTAGACAGCGACCACTGGCAAGTTCCCCAAGGCCCCAGAGTGGATTCCAGGGGGAGATGGCTTTGGTGGGGAAAGCTGATTAAGGCACAAGGCTGCAGGGGGGACGGGAAGGAGGGAGCACTGAGGACAATCCCCCACTCACATCTTCCTCTGCACCACCATTTTCAAAACACTTTCTCATGCTTCTATTTGACCCTCACAGCTACCCTGTGGGTTTGGCAGGGTGGGCACTTGGTTAACGAGGACAGGGAGTCAGAGAGGTTAAGTGACTTTCTCCAGGGCACAGAGCTACAGAACCAGGACCGGAAGTCTGATCAGTCCTGGGCCAGGGTTTGCTCCACCACCCACGATAACGTAAAGGGTCTGCTACCTGTTTGGGGTCAGATCTTTTTCCTTCTTCTTCTTCCCAGCTTTCTTCCCAGTCTTTTTCTGGTTGGAAACAAGCATACGGGCAATCGTCCTCTGGTCCTTGCGTCCCCTGCCGTGTGCGCGTCCGTGTCCCAGCCGTCGCCCCTCATCTTGCCTTCGGATGCTTCAAGGGTCTCCCCTCCTCCCTGTCCACGGCCAGGCGCAGGCTCTTCAGCTCTTGACGCATCAGCTCATCCACCTGGGGGGACAGCGGGAGCACAGTGGGGCAGCCAGGGGCTGGAGAGGACAGGTGGGAGGGGTGAGGCCTGGGACGGGGTGGACAGGAGGAGGGCAGCCTCAGAGAAGAGCGAGACTAGCCCAGGGAAGGCAGCAGGGGTGCCCACCGACAACCTTCCGGCACACCCTTCTGGGACCTGCAGGCTTTGCCCTTCTCCCCCTGCCCCTGTCTCCCTGCACCGGTCCACACCCAGTGCCCTTGCCTGGCATCGACCTGGGGAGAAGCTCCAGGATGGGGTCAGTTGGCTTTCAGTTCAAGCCCCAGACCCACCCTTCAAAGTCTATGTGACGTGAGCAGTTGCAGACAGGTCAGCCCGTGGTCTGACCTCAGGAAAATCATGGCGCCCCCGTCAGGGCTGCTGGAAAGGCCACATGATCTAATGCTCCCAAGGTAGGCCCTGCGGCCGCACAGCAGGAGCTCTTTAAGGGTTGCTGGGCGGGATGGCGGGTGTGACCCTGGCTCAGAGCCCCTCTGCTCTGACCCCGGGGAGAGAAGGACCAGGGAGACGCAGAGGATGATGGAGGATGATGGAGCCCGAGATGGACCGAGCTGGAGCTAAAATGACACAGCGCATAGAGGCTGCTAGAGAAGAGGGGCAGGCCAGGGGCTGGAGGGGAAGAGCCCGAAGCCGTGGAGGCCTGGGGGTAGGGGGAGGGCCCTGAGCCAGCTCGCTCACCTGTATCCGGATCTCATGCTCTACTTCCTTCCTCTTCTCCACCCGGAGCGTCTCGGCGTCAAAACTCTGTTTCGGGTATATACTCCCATACTGGCTCTTCCACACACCTAACCGTGGAGAGCCGGGCAGAGGCATGACGGTCAGAGTCGCAGGGCACCCACACACCCGGCCAGGAACCTGACCCAGGCTGGGACCTCCATCCTCACAGGGCTGTCTGGCACTGCTTCTCCCCAGACCACCGAGGCCTGACCCCAAGGCACAACTCCCTCACCCAGGGAATCGCACTCCACGCTTCCGTCCCCCTTTGGCATCCTCTCCTCGGCCTGCACACCCACACACCCACACTGCCGCCGCACGATCCCAGAGCACGTAGACCCACTTTCCCCAGGACCCAAGGTCACCCCAAGCCCTCCCAAGGCCTGGACACTCTTCCCCAGCCCCCTCCCGCCTTACTCATGTACTCCTCATGTCCGGCATGGATCACGGGTATAAATCTGGATGGCCACACTTTCAGCATTGTGTCTGCTTCCTAGAATAGAAACATCCTTTGATCTCGACCCCTCATGGTCTCTGACCCTTACTCTCCTCCGACCAGCCCCCCACCGGGAATCTCCTCAGACTCTGTGCCCCCCGCCCACTTGGTCCACATCAAGGTGTTTACCCCCTTCCTGGTCTTCTCGTTCTTCCCTTTCTTTTGCTTCCCCTCTTTTTTCTCCTTTTCTTTTTCCTTATTTTTCTCTTGGTCCTTTTTTTTGCTCTCCTGGATCTGTGCCTCCAGTTCCATTTTTACCTGTGATCAGTGATGGAAGGCATTTCAGGGAAGACCAGCGGGATGCTACAGGACCAGAACCCAGGCCCGAAACAGGGGTGGACTGGGGTCACTTGTGGGGTCCAGATAGCCGAGAGTCCAGAGACGTCCCTGGGGTCCAGCAGGAAAGAGGTGTTTCGATCAGCGCTGCTACTCTTTCTTGGCCCGTGGGGATTTGGAGCCACAAGGAGTCTCACCAGACATGCTTTCTCTCCCTGGCCAAAGATGTCTTCTCTAGACACAGGCACCCCCTCCCCCGCCACGCAGTCTTGCTAGCTACATGTATGTCCTCCAGCCACATCGGCCTCCACTGAGGCTGACCTTCCCCCCACCCTACTGCCCCCCTCAGTCTACACTCAGTACTGGCTGGAACCTCAGACCCCGCCTACCACAGAAAGTCTCCTGTCTCCACCTAGAGGGTACCTGTTCTGGAGTCTTGTCTGCAAAGATCAGGTAGGATCCACCTCTAGGCTCGTCTGGATAATCAGGGAACCGACCAGTAAGGGCACTAAGTAAACATAAAATGGTCAGAGAGATGAACAGGTGGGTGGATGGACAGATGGATGGACGATAGATGGGTAGACGGATGGATAGAAGAATGGGTAAACGGATAGACAGTTAAATAGAGAGAAGGAAGAAGAAAGAAAAAGGACCAGGGGGATAGAGGACAAGAGGGAAGGAACAGAGAGTTACAGATTAGAAAGGAGAGACTCCTCAGGGGGCATCCATGGATGCTTTCCCATCTAGTTTTGGCATTTTCTCGTCCATCCAGGGAAACGAGAAGTCATGGGCAGCGATGGTCCTGTGGGTTGGGGGCCCCAGGTTTAAGTCAGGGGTTTGAGCAGCAAGGGAAGGGGGATGGGAGTGGATGGAGAAAAGGGCCCAGTCTGGACTAGAGAACAGACAGGTGTGGGGACATGGTGTGGAGGACGGAAAGAGGGGTTGAAGGTTGGGTCAGCTGAGGCTGGAGACACTGACTGGCATTCAATAAACCACTGTCGGATTTGCTCCTTCAATTTCTCCTTCATGTCAGGCCCCTCTGTCTCTTTGAGAGCATCATGGGTCTTCACCATCGCCAACTGGAACTCTTCCTCCTTCTCCATCTGGTGGATCCTTCGGATATCTTCCCCAAGGCCGGCTTGATATGAGACACCCGCGTTCTCCACCTGGCTTGGTGGCGAGGGGAGCTGGGGAAGTGGAGAGGAGGCCCAGGGACTCAGGAGTGGGAGTACAGAGGGCCCAGGCCCTGGCCTCAGGGACACACACCTGCCCCCCTGCTCCCCCAGCACCCCCGCACACGTGAGGCCCCGCATACACGCCCACACGGAACAACGGCCATGCCTGCATCAGGAGAAATTGTGTTTGGAGCCAAAACTCGCCTGTGTAAATTACTCTGATAATGAGTTTGCGAGATGCATCTGGGCTGGCCCCCCTGCCCGTTCCCCCCAGTACACCCTCCCCTGTGGGCCTCCGGCCCCAGCCCCCACCCACACCCCCGCCCCAGCGGCCCATGTTGGCAGCCGCTCTCGCAGCCACTTTCCCGCCTCATTGGCTCCCAAATGTATTTTAAATATCACTCTGCGCAGAGACAATTACTGAAAACGCTGAGCTCACACTGCTGATGGGCCCGGGCGGCCAGGCTCATTCCTCACCCACCACCATGCCATGCCCCCCCTTCCCTCCAAGGCCCGACCCTGGCTTCCCTCTGCCTGCTCTTGTCTCCTGGGGGTCCAGCTCTCTGAACCCCCAAGTCTGACCTCCACTCCCACGTTGTGCCCCCGATCCTTCCTTCCTTCTGAAGCCCCCAAGCCTCCAGCAATAGCCACCCCGGCCCTTGTCTCTGGCCCCTTCGGTGCCCCAGCCCAGCCTCTCCCCAACTCCCTTTCTCAGGAGGCCTTCACAGGTTCTGCCCGCTGCAAAGCTCCCTCTCAGGGATCACACCCCTCATCCCCACCACGGCTTTCTTTCCAAAGTCAGCAGAGACTAGCCAGAAGTAAGATCCAGCAGAGAGAAGGGGACAGAGGTTGTGCGGGGAGTGGGGCCTGTTCAGCACAAGCGCTGGGGGCTGCCCCTCTTACCACCCCCGCTCCCCTAGGGGCACACTCCTGCTCACAGACCAGGTAACGCTCGGCTAGACTCCCTGCATAGCAGAGGAGAAGCCAGTCTGGGCCCCTCAGAGCAAGTGGGGAGACTGTCGCCTGAAACACTCTGCTGTGAGAGGGATATGCTCCCATCCCACCCTGGCCCCTGTGGTTCTCCCAGAGGCTATAAGAGCCCTGGAGGGGGGCTCCCACCAGCCTTGTGTCTCCTCCCTCCTCTGGGTGCACCCACTCAGCTTCTCCTTCTGGCCAGGGGCAAGAACAGGAGGTCCAGAATGCTCTGTGCTACCATGCCTCGTCCCACCCCACATGTGAGATCCTCCCAAGGGTTTTAGAGGGGGAGGGGTACAAAGGGACGGGGCTTGGTGGTGGCTTTCTGGTCCTTCCCGCTCTTTCTCAAACCCTGAAGGATCCTTTAACCAGGATCCCCAGGCCTGAACCCCTCCACTCATGCCAAGCACAGTCCCGAGCGGAGGGAGTTGTGGGCAGTGAGGAGCTGTATGGGGGGCACAGAGGGACAAAAAAGAGGGGAGGGACCCCATGCACTAGCCCGGCCCTAGCCCCTGTCCGGGGTGAGGCGGGGGCTTACCATGCCAATGAACTCCATCTCCGTTCGCCGGTCCTGCTGAGTACGCTTCCTCTGGAGGTAACCCTTCCACACCTGGGGGGACACATGGGCCGAGACACGCCCCCCACTGCATTTCTGCAGGGATGCAGCTTGTGTGATCAGCCCCAGGGAGAAGCAGCAGCCACTCGCAAGGAAAGGTCTGGCTAGGGGAGCTCTGGGGTGGGAGGTGGGGGAGGAGTGCCAGGGAGGACACCTCCCAGGGCAGCCTGTGGGCAAGCGGCACCCGGAGCAGGAGCAGCCCAGGACAGGGCGGGGCCGGTAGGCACCCACGCGGCCCAGCTCCAAGGCTTTGCTCCCTCAGGGGTCCCTAGGAATACCCTCCTTCTCATCCCCACCCTCTAATCTGCTGTGTCTTTTTGAGGTCAAGTTCAAATACCACCTTCCCCCAGAAGCACTCCCACTCTCACTTCTCAGAATTCCCACACCATCTGGAATACACACTTGATCCCCCCCCTCCCCCGGGCATGTAGACATCGGTCCTGTAAGGGCTGTGGAGCTCCCCTGATGAATTCCTACAGTTTTGACCCAAGGAAACTGAGGCTGGAGACAGGACATGGCCTCTCCCGGGTCTAAGAGCCCATTTGGGCAGAGCTCAGACAGGGCCAGGGTTCCTGACTCCTTGCCCAGTGCTCTTCTCCCACGCCTCCGGCCACTCTCAGCTCCAAGGACTGCCCAGTACCAGTGGGGTGGGGGCGGGGCACTGGGCAGGGGGCACTGGCCAGGTGGGTTCTGTTCCATAACAGAGCCTCAGAGAGCAGCCTCTGTGTCCACAGTATTTCTATATTCTCGATGTTTAGCAACAGGGACAAAATGACTTGCTTTGGCTTTTACGGGAGAAGAGGGGCTCTCTCTTTGGGGCTAACCTTCCTCCTTGAAGGGTTTGCTTTAGCGGGCCCTGGGAGCAGGAGCTGCTCCTCATCCATGGGCCAGCCCGGCATTAGTACAGTCACCCAGGTGCAGGGGACTCAGATGGGCATGCTCCGTGCACTGATTAAAAATCTAAAAATCTAGGGACACCTGGGTGGCTCAGTTGGTGAAGCGTCTGCCTTCGGCTCAGATCATGACCCCAGGGTCCTGGGATCGAGCCACATGTTGGGCTCCCTGCTCAGCTGGGAACCTCCCACTCCCTCTCCTGCTTGTGCTCTCTCTCTCCGTCAAATAAATAAAATCTTTTTAAAAAATCTAAAAATCGATCCCATTTGGAGGGTATATATCTTCTTGAGTTATTATTTGTTAGTTGGTTGGTTTGCTTCTGGGCTTTGGTGGAAAGGAGTTCTAAGTTTCCTCTCTCGGGCTAGCAGACAGTCCCTGAGGCATTGGGGCTTGAGAGAGAAGCTGCGAGAAGATGTTCATTGGAGACAGAAAGACCAGCCCCACGCCAGCAGTTCTGGGCCTACTTCTGGAAAGAAAAAGTGGCAAGGGATGTCCTGTGACAGGACAGGGCAGCGATCTCAGGACCTATGATGCTGCAGGAGCAAAGGGTTCCCTTTCTGCACTGGAATTTTCCTAGGGCCCCTCCAGCCTCCTCAAGCTGGTAACTGCTACCAAACGGAGTAGGCCTGTGTCAGCAGGACTCAGGGATGAGAGAGCCCCCCCCCACACACACACAGGGACAGCAAGAGCTGAGAGCTGCGGAATGGCCACCCGGAATAGAAGAGAGGGGTGACCACCGGGACGGTAAGAAGGCCCAGGGACACCTAGGGATGGGGCTGGGTTTGCTGCAGTGGGGCAGATGGGATGTGATGATGTTATTTCCATGGTAAAGGGTGACCCAGATGGCACAGCCTTTGAGGACATCTGGGTCACATCAGTTCTCAGACTCTGTTTTGTTCTTCACCATTCCTTTTACCTCAGCTGCCAGGAGTCTCAGGATCCATTTTAGTGACTCATCGTTAACAGTCTTACGAGTTTCCGGAATGATCATCTACTCTGTTCTGCTACCTTGTTATGGATCTTTCTCCCCTAATTTTAATGATCCTTCTCTTTCTGGGGCTTTTATAAGATGTAGCACAAGATACAAGCTTATTAACTGACTACGTCTCCAGTTTAGGATCTGGTTATGGGGGTAACAGAATCCAAGCACCAGCACCTCTGTCCTCAGTTGCTGAGCCAGGCAGTCTTCCTGGAAGAGGTGACTCAGCTCTGACTTTCCTCCTGGGTGCTGGGGGGTTACCTTCTGTACGGTGATAGCTGCTTCATTCTGATTGAACTTGTGCCAACCGTCCTCTCGAATCTTCCGATCCCGCTCCTCCTCTTTCCGAATCTCTCGCATGAAGGTGGCTCGGAGCCGGCCTTGCCTGGCCCGCTCAGCCCTTTGTAGTAAGATTATGGCCTCGGTCCGGTGCATTTCTGGAAAACCCTGGCCACAGCAGGGGCAAATGAGCCGGAGAGGATGAGAGAGGGCTTGTATCCAGGCTAGCAGCTGGGACACCATCCACCAAAGGACATGCTGGGGACATGGTCCTCCCAAAACATCTCAGTTCCCAAATCCTGTCCCCTATCTTGGTGTCAGAAGGTTTCAAGGAGCACGAGAGCATCTTTGAAGCAGGCCAGAGATTACCCAAAGAGCACTCTGAGGTGGGTAAAGGGCAGGGCAAGTCTCCTCTGTGTCCGGGAAGATGGCATCTCTGTTCTGGGAGGGGTATATGAGAGGAGTCTGGGAGGGTGTCTCCCTGACTTACCCCCTTAGCGGTCACTGGCTCCATTCTGGACAGGATCTCTGCCAGCATCAGCTCGCGCTCCTTCAGAATGGTGGACTGCTCCAGCAGAAAGTATTTGGGGATTGGAACCTCCAGGTCTGCCTTTGGGACAATATGGGGGAAGGAGGGTCAGGACTCAAAATCTGGGCCATCTGGCTGATCCTACCATTTTAGCTGCTCATATAGACACTGGTGATGGTTTCCCTCATCTTAGAGCCCCGGGGTGGGAGATTTATGGGTTATGGACAGCTGCCCCTGAGCTCATCCCTCCATCCCCCTGCCCCACCATGTAACCGAGCTGAATTCTGGAGGATCATGATAGTAATGGGCAGTGGCTCCAATCCTGACTGTGCATCCGAATCAACTGGGAAGCTCTTACAATGCAGACTCCTAGGCCCTCCCCAGACTACCACCTCAGAATGGCAGCGGTTGGAGAATCTGCTTTTGTTAGTTTGTTTTTTCAAGTCCACAGCTGAGTGTGATGCAGCCGGTCTGAAAACTCTGAGATTTCCTCCGATGGGGAGCAGTGAACCGTGACCTTAGGGCCCACTGGAGACTGGTGCATTCACATCACCTTCGGGGCTTGTTAAAATGCAGGAGCGGATTACTGGGTTTGAGCTGTGGTCCGAGATTCTGCATTTCTAGCAAAGTCCTAGCAACACCGGTGTTGATGATCCAAGAACCACACGTTGAGAAGCAAGCCTCTAGGGAATGGTCTTCACCAAACGCCTGAAGTTGGTGGGTATTCCCAGCCCTGGGGGGCCTCCAGTCTGACTCTCTAGCCATCCCCGCAACGACTTGCATGCACCTCCTCTTCTGAAACCCTTGTCCCGACCAAACCCCATCCTCTGATCTGCCCCGTCCTCCTTCCCTTGCAGAGGTCCCAACACCAGGGTTGTCCTTGGGAGGTCAGGACCAGCTCCAGCCTCTGCCCGCCCTCCTGCCCCAGGTGGTGGAGGCATGGCTCCGTGTCCGCGGGAGGTCAAGGCCACGGGCTAGCCCCCCCACCCCTCCCCCCTCCCCCGTGGGCGTGGCTCCGCTGCGTGGCCCGCGCACCGGGGTGAGCTTGAGGTCCTGTAGCACGCGGTCCAGGCAGTGGTATTCGCTCAGGTCGGCGCGCACCAGGTCGTCCTTGAGCTCCAGCACGCGGCCCGCCACGCTGTCCAGCAGCCGCCGCAGCAGCCGCCGCTTCTGCGGCTGTACCATCTGGTCGTAGAGGGTGTCGAACCGGCGCATCAGCCCGAGGTAGGACAGGTAGATCGAGGAGAGCCTGTACTGGAAGGACTGCCGCTCCCTGGGGGACACGGGTTCCAGCAGGGGCTGCTCCTGGTCCAGCAGCTCTTGCAGGGTCACGTGGGAGGAGTCCCAGAGGCGTTGGTAAGCTCTGGAGGGGAGGGGAGATGGGACAGCAGGCCTGGGGTGATCTGGGCCTTGGAGGAGTGGGGCAGTGAAGGGGGGTGGGGAAGATGGGCTCTGCCGAGGCTTTTGAGGAGTGTGAACTCGGGGTTCCAGAGGTGTGCAGTAAGGTTACTCATGGTGAGGAGGGGTCCTGGGGGGGGGGGCGTGAGGTGGCAGTGAAGAGAACACATGTCGTGGCCTGGAGCACACGGGACATTGGGATCACTGGGAGGAGGAAGGCCACAATGGATTAGCAAGGAGGATGAAGGATAGGCATGGCCCTTAGGGGCTCCCTGGAAGGAAGAGGCCTCTTGGAGTCTGCAGTCCGTCCCTCCCGGGAGAGCGTGCAGCCCAGGAATGCTGCAGGGGTCTAGAATGGTGAGGGGGAAGGGGGGGTGTGGAGGAGTGTAGAGAAGGGTCCCTTCCCCCGATTCTGGAATCAGTAGTTCAAGGAAAGTCTGAGGAGTGAAAGCTGACCCCAGACCGGAGCAGCCAGGGGCCGCTGTGTGAATGTCCGGGGCCCAGCCAGGGCTGGCCCAGCCCAGAAACCCCGTCTCCCCATCATCCCTTCTCCCATCCACCTGCCCCGGCCCTGGGGGCTCCACTCGTGCTCCTCACTCACCCCTCAGACATGGGGCCCACTTCTCACAGTTCCCTTTTTGAGCTGGTCATGCAGTCCACAGAAACTATGGCTCCACCTTGACTCCACCCTCCCCCCCCAAAGCTAGAACAGCCCAGTTTGGAGAGTTCCATCCCATTGTCTCAACGTTCTAAGGCTGTGAGGGGAGGGGGCAGCAGGTACAGGACTGGGGACCCTTATCTCAGAGGATGTTCCCATAGCAAGCCTTGGAAGGCTAGGGCAGAGGGTGGGGTCAGCCGTGGCTTCTTTTCTTGGAGGATCAAATAAAAGAGTTGCTGTTTGAAGTCACCCTGAGAGCTGTGAGGCTGTGGGTGAAGGTTAGCCCTAAAGGCATTCATTTTTCCAACCACACTTCTCAGCTGGAGGAACCCTGTTCTCCTTCATTCAGAGCCAGCCTCCTTGGCTCTTACTGATGACTGTCCTGGAGGCAGGTGTGACGTGAGGGGGAAGGGGCACTGGAGTTGCGGTCAGAAGGTCCGGGTTCAGGCCTCGAGGTCACGACCCCTTGAGATGAGCACAAGCACACCTGTTTCCCTGGGGTCTGATCGCACTTCACATGGTTCATGTGAACTGTGCCTGTGCAAAGAATGACATTAGAAAGAGTAGCAGATGGGACCCAGTGGTCTTTGGGGCTCATTCTGAGCTGTCTGTGGGATACCCCATCGGGGCTACAGGCTCAGGAGACCATTCTTTGGAAAATACAAAACATAGCGGCAGAACCCTGACTCTGGTCAGCTGAGGGTGACCTTTTTGATTCGGTGTTAAGTAGGGACATATGAATAAATAAGGCACAGAGCAAAGGAAAGGGAGAGAAAGGGAAGAGCAGCAAAGAGGAGCAAGAGAGGAGGAGTTCCGTGACTTTCATGTGCATGCAAATTACCCGAGATCTCATCAAAAATGCAGATGCTAATTCCACGATCTGACTGATCTGACTTGGGTCTCTGAGTCACACCGTAGCAAGGTATGAAACGCAGTGGCAGTGGGGAAGAGCCGGGGCTCAGGGGCCAGATCTCCTGGGCCCCCCCCTTTCTAGCTGTGGGACTAAAACGTGGGTTAGGCTTGGCCTCCAAGAAAATGTGTCAAGGATGTAGGATGGCATCCAGAGGTCAGCCCCCGTTACAGTGAGCCTATTCCGTACATGAAGGGGACAAGCTGTGACTGTCCAGTGGCAAAGGGAAGATAAAGGATTTTGCACTTGTTCACTGAATGCAACCCCTTCACCCCACCCCCTCACAGCTTGGGAGGGAATTTGTGGGTCATACGCCCACAAGATAGAGCAGAGGCCGAGTGAGAGAGAAAAAGCAAGTGTGAGCAAATGTGAGGTGGTGAAACTAGGGGAAGGATATACAAGTCGTCATTGTACTTTCTTGCAATTGTTCTGTGGGTTTGAGATTTTCAACATAGTTTGGGAAAAAGAGAGGGGTCTCAAATATTCCTACCAATGTCCTGAAATTAGGGGGAAGAAAACAATAGGGGAAAGCAAACAAGTCCTATAGATCCCAGCAGGTTATTGAAAAGCCTTCCATTTCGTATCTTGAAGAAAAACATCTATGTGGCCCCGGTGCCCAGCACAGGACAAAGATGGTAGTTTGCCAGGAAAGGCATCACGAAACCATGGCCTAAGGGAGTGAACACACAGCCTATCGGGGATTCTAATCCAGATCCCAAGTCTTACTAAAGCTCGAGTTAGAGCTTTGCGTGTGTACAAGGCACTGTCACACGCTGCTCACGGGGCACACTCAGAAAGCAGTATTCAAAAAGTATGAGTAAGTAGCATTCCACCCTGTGGCCATAAAAAGGGACCACGCCCTTGGCCCCACATCACACGCCCCTTCTCAAATCACCACAGTGCGCGGGAGCAGTTCACTCTTTATTAACGCTCGGCCCCGGGTCACTTGGAGCTGGTGTACTTGGTGACGGCCTTGGTGCCCTCGGACACGGCGTGCTTGGCCAGCTCCCCGGGCAGCAGCAGACGCACCGCCGTCTGGACTTCCCGGGATGTCAGTGTGGTTCGGCCTGAGTACTGGGCCAGCCGGGCAGCCTCGCCAGCCAGCCGTTCGAACACATCATTCACAAACGAGTTCATGATGCTCATGGCCTTGGAAGAGATGCCGATGTCTGGGTGCACCTGGAGAAGCAGCAGGGACCACTCCGTTAAGAGGAGGCTCTGCCCGACGGCCCAGCCCCAGGTTCCGGACCGCAAGACTCCCTCACCAGCCTCTCTCCAGAGGCCAAGACATGGAAATAGGGGTTTGCTACTATATCCAAGCTAGAAGTTTTTCCTAACTGTAGAAAGTAAGGCTATCAAGTGCCTTGTGTGAGCACGTGTAAGCATCAACCTTTGACAAACGCAATCAGTTACACAGCACTTTGCTTTCCTCGTTTAGTGTATTTGCGTCGCGTTACTGCTAGAAAGGGACTCCTAGTGGTGAAGTTCCCGGAGGCGGGAGGACCACTGGGTCCAAGGGTTTACGTACTTAACTTGGCAAATTATTACCAGATTATTATCCGGAGGGCACACTCATGTGACACGATCTCAGCACCAGCCTAGGAGTCAGAACACCTGGGAACGTGGCCGTCCGGTGAATCACCGCATGACCTCAAGTGAGGCACTTTCCTCTGGGCCTCAATTTCCTCCCCTGTCACACAAGATTTGAACTAGCTGACTTCCAGTAACACAAGCCATAGGGGCCTGGTGACAGTCCGAACCTGGGAGCGGGCAGACATGAAGTGTTTCCCTGTGAAGTGGGAGGGGCCACTGCCAATGACACACATCAAGCCAGTGGTGGAGACAGAAGTGGAACTCGGGCCCTCCCCACAGCCTCTCGATGTCAGCGGCGCAGGGGATCCGAGCCTAAACCCCTCATGTTATCACATCGTTTTCTCCTTGGGGTGGAGGGGTGTCACGGTGAGTTTCACAGTCCGTGGGTGACTCCCTAGCAGCTCTCCTTCGCCAGTGCAACCCGGGGCCAACCCTTGCCTCACCGTTCTTGAGCCCCAAGGTTAGGCAGAGCTGCAGGGCTCACCAGGGCTCCCTCCCACCCCCACGTTCTTCAGGTCACTGGAGTCTGTCCTCTGCTGCCGCCCTTACGGCCCTCTACAATGTCCCTGTCCCACCCTGGACCTGACCCCACGAAAGCATTCCCAGGCTCCGTGTCTGGAATCTACTCTAACAAAGCGGCAAGACTCGGGTCGCAGAGACTCAGGGCAGGCCAGGGAGCTGTTCTGCCGGCCCCTGGCCCTGGTTCTGCTGAGCGGGGCAGAGGCTTGGAGGCCAGGCTGCCTTGTATCCTTGACACACTGTTGTTGGGTGCCCGCTGATGCCCCCAAACATTTGTCAGTGTGCAAGTGCCAGGAGTAGGTGCTTCTCGTAGGTGCCTGGCAGGCTGCACGAGCAGAGAGCAGCCACAGCACCCGTGCGTGAAGAGGTGGGACGAGCAGGAGCCAGGGGCCCGCCCCCCGCTGCTGCCAGGTCACAGGACTCAGTCAATGCACGGAGCCCTCGTGGACCTTAGGGTCCTCATCCGCACAGCAGACCGATCCCGGAGCCCCTGAGTGACCGAGGGCTGTGTGGCTGCAAGGCCTTCCCTGAGACCTCAGCTCACACACACAGCTCCCGGCTCCAGCCACCACTAACTAGGGCCTCTCGTTGGTACCGTAATGTTGGCATTCGACCACGCTTCAGCGCCACGCTTTCTTACAGTCTTCCCTGTCTTTCGATTACGTCCCAGCTAACGTTCCACACAAGCATCTTGTCTGTCCAAAGCCCTGTAAGCTTCGGGACTGTGGTGGTGAGCTTTAAAGCTCGTCACAGGTGCACGGCGGGTACCGAGAGGTCGTAGGGGCCTCTGAGCTCGAGCAGAGCCACCGCAAGAGGCGCACGGCGGCGTGCCTGAGGCCACCCCCGCAGTGCCAGGAGTAAACAGAGGGGGACTCTCTGTCCAGTGCTCTCTCAAGGCTCTTTCGCCAGTACACTCCACACACACACACACACACACACTCACACTCACGCGCGCGCACGTCAGCTCCCCACTCTCACCTGCTTTAGCACCTTGTAGATGTACATTGAGTAGGTTTCCTTGCGCCGGCTGCGCTTTCTGGACTTCTTATCGCCGGAACTACGGCCCCTTCGGCCCGCCGACTGCTGCTGCCGTCCATGCTCCGCGCTCATCCTCCCGCTCCTCCAGCAGCCGCCTCCTGCTCCTTGGGGTGCTTTTATGGAGTCAGCTGCCCACCAGGTGGGGCTGGGGGCCAGCACCTGGGATGGAGGGGGTGGGAGGGGCGGAGCGTGGCCCCTCCCTCTCCAGAACACGCTCTGGGTTAATCCTGAAAGAAACTAATGGCTCCCACCTCTCCCGTAAGTGATTTCCTGTCTCTGAATGAGAAGCCCTCCCCCGCCCCGTACCCTCCGCCAACCGATCATCTCCCAGAATACTACACACCTGTGAGAGTTCACACAGCACCAGACCACGCCATGAGATCACTCTGCACCCACTGTGCTCAGCATGACTTGAAATGCAGGTGAGTGTCAGGAAGAACACAAGGCACCCCCCACCCCGCACCCCCAGAGCCCTACAATACAGCTGAAGAGGCCAGACCAGCCCACACAAAAGACAAGAGTAGAAGGACTAAAGAGGGGGCATAGCGAAGAGAGTTCAGAAAAGAAAAACTAGTGAGGGCTGGGGCGCCTGAGTGGCTCTGTCGGTTAAGTGTCTGCCTTCAGCCGTGGTCATGATCTCCAGGTCCTGGGATCCAGCCCTGCTTCGGGTTCCCTGCTCAGCAGGGAGTCTGCTTCTCTCTCTCTCTCTCCCTCTGCCCCTCCCCACTGCTCATTCTCTCTCTCTCTCTCTCAAATAATACAATAAAATCTTAAAAAAGAAAAACCAGTGAAGGCTACGGTAGCCAGAGATAGCTTCATGGAAGGAATGGGGATGTGACGCTGGTCTTGTAGGAGGGGTACAGTTTAACTGGGGAGAATGACAGAAGGACAATCCGTGGGAAAAGCAGAGTGGAATCAATGCGTGCTGAGTACATGAGGCTGGGACGGATGGCAGAAGTGGAGCAGAACCCGAGCCTAGACCAGATGCAGGCAGCGGGAAACCACGGGCTGGAAGGGCCCCCCGGGGAAGGTTTTGGGCAGACTGGAGGAGCCAGAGCAGAGGGACGCTGGATGCTTTCCACGAAAGCAGGTGAGGCGGGTTCCCTGTGCAAGTTCGCTGCAAAGGGAAGAGGCAGCTGTTCAATGGAATAGTTCTCACTTTGCACCTACGTGTGAATGATATTTCAGGTTCTTAAGTGCTGTGTGATTAAAGAAACCTGGAGCAACGTGAGAAGTATGGGCGGGGGGGGGGGGGGGAGGAGAGGGTTTTCCCAGTCAGGAAGAGGTGGGGGAGCGTCGTGAAGACCAGCATCATCTGTCAGTGGGTGGAAGCAAGCCTGAGCAGCCAACACCTCACTAATCTCACCTCTTCATCCGCTTCCCCAACAGCCGGCTACAGCTTGCGCGCTAAGGTTCAAGAGGACCAGGAGGGAATTCTTAATCCAAAAGAAAAGTGCTGCTAATTTTAGGCCTTTGTAGAAATGTATATATAGTGAGCTTTTTAAGCATTCTTGAAGTTTTTGAAATTGGCTTTTTGAGGGGGTTGCGAACAGGCAAGCTGAATAGCCTTTGATTCTCCCAGTTCTGAAGCCTTACTTCGCACCTCAAGTAAGACCCTGGGGGACTTGAAAGGGAATCGGGAGGAACATACCCAGGATCTCCCTTGGCTGAAGGAGCAGGAGTGTTCATCTCTGTACCCATCGTCCCAGCAGCTCATTCTCGAGGCTATTCTCCCCCTTACCCGTCTCTGGATACTCAGAGCAGAAAAAGCAACAAAGCCAGGCCCCTCAGGGTGGGAGTCCGAGCCTGACTCCAGCCTCGCCACCAAGGGCTCGGCCGCAGCTTCTCAGCTCACATTCACTCCCACCGTTCCGTCTGCCCGGGGCAGCTCTTGGACTTCAGGGTCATCTGAGGTCCTAATCATCTTTCAAGTTGGAGCACCAATCCTGCCTTTCTGGAGAGCTACTCACAAGAAACTTTCCCCCCTTCTGAATCCTTCTGTGTATCCTAACAAGTCACAATTGAGCATCTGATTTATGCCCTGTCGTGTTCTCTAGCCATTGTCGGCTTCCCCATTAGATCGTGAGCTCCTTGGGGGTTTAGACACCATCTGGGACTGTTTTTTGTTTTACATAGTCTTAGCTGTACTGTAATCAGCACTGAAAAATCATGGCTGTGTAGGTCTCCCCACAGGGACGGCTGCTGAGGTGGTGTAATGAATCCGAACCAGTGCAGTTGGCCACCGGTGTGCCTGGTGGACAAAGGCTGCGAGTGCTAGTTGAGTTCGGATAGATCATGCAGAGCCCTGGCTGGGAAGTAAATTAGATCATGCTAACAAAAATTAAGGCCGTGGACAGATAAAATAACACAACTTCCTGTATCCCACCCAGAAATTGTGGTTCACAAACCTCAGTGTGAAAATGCGGACTCCTGACCATTTCTGCATCTCTCCCACCCCACCAGATGAAATCAGTAGGTTGGGGCCTGGTAATCTGCATTTTAACAAGCACCACTGGCTCCAAGTGTTGAGGTGCGGGTCGCAGCAAAGGAGCCTCAGACCACTCTACAAAACATGTCCCAGGAGAGTGGTTCTCAAAGTTCGGCCCCCAGACAAGCAGCATCAGCAGTACCTGGAAACTCGTTACAATATTTTAATTCCTGGTCTCACCCCCGACCTACTGAACCACAAACCCTGAGGCAAGACCCAGTGACTGGTGATGTAATGAGTCTTCCAGGTGATTGTGACGTGTGTCGTGAGACAATGGCCTAAGACAAGGCACAACTTCAAATCAAGGGAAGGAGAGTTATTCCAACTCCTGAAGACTAGTCTTTAGTCTGCATCCATCCCACCAGTTCCCAGCCAAGCTCCTGCTGAGGGAAAGTGCATTGGCACTGCAGGGAGGAGGGGAGTGAAGGGCCCAGAGACCAGAAAAGGAAGGTAGGGACCATGGCTTCTTTTTTCTTTATTGGACACTTTGTAGATGTCACGCAGGTCTAAAAGTTACACTGTTAAATAATTATTTAAAAACCGACCAGGACTAAAGCCCTGGCCCAGAGCTCCAAACCAGAAGCAGAAAGGAATGGGGGCGGTGGGCTGGGGGGTATTCCTCCAACATCACCAAAACCCAGAAAACGAGGACCCTAAGCTCTTTCACAGGCCAACCCAGGATGTGGGCCCTTGGGCTAACCCTCAGGTGCCTCTGGCTGCATCACTATCAGGTCAGTAACCAGCAAGGAGCTGGCAGAACAGCCAGCCGAGTCCACACATGGACAAAAGTAACTGGAAGGACAGGAAACGGACAGGTACTGTCCAGCTGTAGATAAGATCACAGAGTGCAGCTAAGGCAGGTGGGGGCAGGGGAGGGGCTGGGGAGCGGTATTGCAGCAATGCAGGAGTATGGCCCCAGAGGCCCAGCCCAGCCTGGGCAGGGGCTCACACATTGTGGGTCCTCCTGGTGAGCTGGGGCTCTTCACCCACCAGCTTAGACTTGAGGTGCTCCTTGTAGGCCAGGATATCTCCAGGCCACTTGGTGATTGTCTGCTTCTCACAGACCCAGATTTCCTGTGCAACCTAGAAAGCAAATCTTAGGCTTAATAATCCTGGCCAGCACTCTCCCTGTCCCTGTTCAGAAGACCACGGCCAGGAGACTCCAGGAAGAAACCCCCACCGCCCAACTCCATATCCAGCTCACAGTTTCACCATCTCTAGGTTCTTTGGGATGCCTAACCCAAGGGTACTGTAACCAGCATGTTTGGAGCCTTCCAAGCCAATATCCGCTGTGTCCCCTCATCTCAAGTGCCCCAACAGGGCCTAGATATGTTTAGAAACTTCACTCTCAGCTTCCTTTTCTCTACCCCATCCTTCCCAAAGCTTCAGAAAAATGATCAGAAGCTTTTCCAGCAATGCCTGGTGGTAAACCTTTGTTTAATCCAAATCCTCCTTAGTATACTATTTCTATGCTAAAGGAACTTGGTAAAGTAGGGGTGTCTGGGTGGCTCAGTTGTTGAGCGTCTGCCTTCGGCTCGGGTCATGATCCCAGTGTTCTGGGATCAAGCCCCGCATTGGGCTCCCTGCTCAGCGGGAAGCCTGCTTCTTCCTCTCCCACTCCCCCCTGCTTGTGTTCCCTCTCTCGCTGCCTCTCTGTCAAATAAATAAATAAAATCTTAAAAAAAAAAAAAAAAAAGGATCTTGGTAAAGTAAAAGCACCCTGTTCTCTACCCGACTCCCTCACCAATTTTGGCTAACAATGCCATGTGCCAAATAGGCTACCATCCCCGAATAACTACTGAACAAAATGAAGTATCTCCATTAAGAATTTCTAAATTTCTCAGAGAGCCATAAAATCTGGTCCTCATTGGGGCACCTGGGTGGCTCAGTCATCAAGCGTCTGCCTTCAGCTCGGGGCGTGATACCAGGGTCCTGGGATCAAGGCCCGCATCGGGCTCCCTGCTCCACTGGGAGCCTGCTTCTTCCTCTCCCACTCCCCCCGCTTGTGTTCGCTCTCTTGCTGGCTCTCTGTCAAAAAAATAAATAAAATCTTAAAAAAAAATCTGGTCCTCATCCTGCCCTGTTTACACCCTGGGACCTTTTCCCACATCCAATAAACATGTATTGAGTGCCCCCTGCCACATGCTATGACTGTGTTCTACCCAGCCTTCTCCTGGATGCCCCTGCACTGACTCCCACTCCAGCCAGGGGCCTCACCTGCTGAATGAGTCTGAAATCATGGCTGACCAGCATCATACCACCCTCAAACTCATTGATGGCATCAGCCAGGGCGTCGATGGTCTCAATATCCAGGTGATTAGTGGGCTCATCTAGGAAGAGCATGTGGGGGTTCTGCCAGGCCAGCCAGGCCAGACACACTCGGCACTTCTGCCCATCAGACAGGTTCCGAATCGGGCTCACCTGAGGGGAACCGTGACATTTACAGAACTTGGTGTTACTCCCACCACACAGCGTGGCTCACCACTCCCCACCGCTTTCTCCACTAATGTGATCACCATTCTACAAAAAGGAAGACCCAAGATCACAGAGTGAGACAGTGACACAGCTACCAGTCTCTCAAGGCCTGTAGGGACAAATGTGGAGGCCTGAAGCACCTGCCGTCACTAAGGCCATACCTCTTGCTCTCTCTCTGCACTTAAATCGTTAACTAATTGAAACAATATGGTGGATCCTCAATCCAGAGCTGAATTTCCCTCGCCCTCAAGCACTGTGGTTTATCTTGTAGTGTGAGGCCAGGGCGTGTCAGAGACTGGGTGCTATCCCTGCCCCTCCCCATAAGGAGACCTGAATATTCCAGTACATACAACCTAGGGAAAAGGAAAGCTGTTGGGTTCTCTTGGATGCTAGAATCAAAGGAAGACACTTTTCAGTAAAGCACACAACTCTTGATCTCAGGGTTGTGAGTTCAAGCCCCACGTTGGTTGTGGAGCCTACTATAAGGTTAAAAAAAAAAAAAAGAAGAGACTTTGGGATAGCTCCCAACCCCCCAGGGACACCAGGGACAGCATTCCCTGACCTCACAGCCACAATCTCCCAGTTATCTGGGGTTGTTCCCCACATCCACCCCTCCGCCCCCCCGCTGACCTGCTGTTTCCCAGTGAGACCATATCGACCAATGATCTTCCTCATTTCTTCCTTCTCCTTGATCTCTGGGTAGCACTTCATCATGTACTCTAAAGGTGAGAGGTCTAAGTCCAGCTGCTCTTGTAAATGCTACAGGAAAAAAAGAACCCACTCAGATGTGCCTGGTGTCCTACTTCAAAAGGAGTGCTGCTGGGTTAACTGCTGAGTAACTCTACCTCTACCCAGGCACCTGTTTAAGATTCCAGGAGAAGCAGGCAAAAGCTGACTTGGCCACATGCAGTCCCCTTCCCACACCCTGGACACCATCCTGTCCCCCAAGGCCTTTCTTTACCTGATGGTAACGCCCTATCTTGACATGAGAGTGTTTTCGGATCATCCCATCTGTTGGTAGTAGCTAGAAAGAAAAGAGTATTAGGTGGAAAGAAAAGCACACAGAAAGGGAAACTCGGTCAGAAGCAGACAAAGGCAGAGTAGGAAAATAAACATATGTTCACTGAACAAGATGCTAAGTTCCTAAACAGAATCTACATCACCACCTCGCAGACTGCTCATCTGGCCACTCTAAAAATATTGAGGAAGCTACATTGAAACAGATGTTTTCAAGGGAAGCAAAGATACATACAACACAGTCTACTTAGTAATTAAATGTCTACTACAGAATGCGCCACCTGTAAAACAAAGGACTTGGACATACCTACAACAGGGTTTCCCAAATAAAAACATGTCTCTAAATGCAGATGTTCCTCTAAACATTCTAACTGAAAACAAGGAAAAATATCGAGCCACATGCATGTTTTTTCTCTCTCACACTCACACTCACACACACACAGATCCTCCTTCCCTCCCCCGCTCTGAGAAAACAGCTCCAAGCTTCAGCACTGCCAGTGACCACATCCCCCACCCCAGAACTGGCTCACTCACCACCAGCAGCTCACGCACCATCGGTGTGCTCAGCCCCTCCAAGCGTCATGGCCCCTGCACACCTTCCCTCTTCCTCAGACACGGTAAGTACCTACTCTTAAAAATCCCAATCCCCAACTTGGCCCCATACCTCTCCAGTTAGCAGCTTCAGAAGAGTTGACTTCCCCGCTCCATTGGGCCCCACCAGAGCCACTCGCGTATCAAGATCGATACCAAATTCTAGATTGTTGTAGATGCAAGGCTGAGGTGGGTGTGAGAGAGAGATGAACACGACGCTAGGTTACCCATCAGTCGAGTTGGCTGGCAGATCAACCCCACCACATCCCCAGTCGCCACGCGAGGAGCTGGGAGTGTGAGGAGGAGGCCGCTCTCATAGCAGACCCCAACCTACTGCCTGCACCCACTGCCTCAGCTGAGCAGTTCTCCTCCCAAGTACTTGAAGAGGGGCCACCGTGAGACCCTGGGCGAGGCACCTAAGCTACTATGCCTGAAATATCCTGCGCACCATGTGGGTTAGCGGGTGGGTTCAGCAAAGAACAGCAGACTCTCCCAGCCAGCTGATGCTTATCTTGTAAAACGCACCCCAGCCTCCCAACCGCACAGGAGTACTCACCCCGTCTTTTGTATACTTGAAGCTCACATTTTGCACCATAATGACAGGTGGAGGAATCTTGCCACACGGTGGGAAATAAAATGACAGTGTCTAGGAAGAGGAGAGTTTATCAAGTTAGGTTGTGTCTTACCCACCTCACCGTAGGCCACTAACTTTACCCAGGCGGGCCCCACCTTGTCGCTCACGACCCTCTCTGTCAGTCCCGATGCCATCATTTTCTGTAGTGTTTTCTCCTTGCTCTGCGCCTGCCGAGCCAGCTTGGCACTGCCATGACCAAACCTAGCAATGTAGTTCTGAAAGAGACCAGAAAGAGGGCTTGGAGTATGGGCGGGTGCCAAAAAACTCATTTTAAATGTGGGGTAAATACTGATGACAACTTCTTCCTGACTTCCAGAACCCCACCCTAAGTTCCCCAAATACCCCCTCATCCAACTCTCCTGGAGAACATGAGCTCGGCTCTACCTTCATGTGTGCAATCTGATCCTGCTCCCAGTGAAACCTCTTCATCTGGTTCTCCTCCAGCTCCAGCCGTGTCTTCACATACTGATCATAATTACCCTGCAGAGAAATGTGCCAGGCAAGGCAGGCAGCTTTAACCTCCGGCCTGGTTCTCAGGGTTTAGGGGGATGCGGGACGGCATCTGACTTGGCCCTGGCTATAATACTGTGCAGCAGGGAAAGGGGAAGTACATTAACGAAGCAGACCCTAACCTAGAATCTGAGGTCTTTCACATTGTGTGCCTCTCACTCTTAGCCAGAGCTGGACCCCAGAGCAAATCCTCGGGTTAGCCATAAAGACACCCACAGCACTGGCAGCAGTCCTGACTAAAACAGTCATACAGACATCGCAAGGCTCACAGCCTTCCAAGAGCACCTCCTACTCCTCCCTACCCCACTTAGCGGCTGAAGCCCCATGTGGGCTACAGAAACTGCACCCAGAAAGGAAGACAGTAGACCAATCAGATTTAGGACCTAGCAAACCCTGCACAATTGGACTGCCATGGTTTCTATCTGCAAAAAATCAGGCTCAACCTAAATAGTCATCAAAAAGGGCCTGACAAGTAAGTTACCAGAGAGCTATGCAATGAAATATTATGCAATTAACTGAAAAGAATGAGGTTGCTGTATACATATTCATATGGGAAGCAGTACAAAATATATTAAAATGTAAAAGCAACCTAGAGAAGAGAACAATTATTAACATTACAGCTCTGATATGTATACATGAAATTTACTACAAATCCTTGCAAGTATATATGAAGTCTCTGGAAGACTATATAAGAAATTATTAATACTCCCACAGTGAGTGTAAGTATGAATGAAAAGGACTTCTATTTTCTTTTTTTGAAATACAGAAAATGGAAAGGCAGACAAGTGGGCTGTTGAGATCCTGACTCCCACTCTTCACGGAAGGAAGGGTAATTGTGTGACTGTTGTGAAACAGAGTTAAGTCGTCATTCAAGGAGGCAGGGAGCACCGGGAACTGCCTGCGGACCATGAAAAGTCCACCTCTTTACCATACGGCAAACACACCACGTACACAGGCTGCCAATCGATGGCCTACAACCTGAGAGCAACTACTTTGAGACTAAAATAGAACAGGCTGCAGGACTCCTTGTCCACATCTTTTTATAGCAATAGGTAGAAAAGGGCTATTAAGTCTGTTTTGTTTTGCTTTGTTTAAAGGAGAGCTTCAAGGAGCTGGTAAGCACAGAGGTTGCCGTGGAGAAGCTGCGGCCTACTCACCGTGTAATACTTCAGTTTCTTGTTGTGCATATGAATGATGTTGGTACAGACACCATTCAGAAAGTCCTGGGAATGGGAGACGAGGACCAGGATGCGCTTAAAACTGTAAAGCCAGAGAACCAGTCAGGGAGGTGCTCAAAACTGTGACGGTCCACAACAGGGGAGCTGAGAGGTCCAGAAAACCTTCATCTTTTCCCATCCTTACACCGGAGCACCCTTTAGATTTAACAGCCAATTCCTGGCTCCCAGCAACCACCCAGGCCACCAGTGCACATTCCATCTGTAATGAGACTTTGAAGGCTTTCAGTCTGAGTTTCCTCAATCTTCTGTTCTAATTTTCAGAAGAATGGAGTGGAGATGGTACTTTAACAGTGACGATAAAAATAAGCATATATACACAAACATATCCATAAATGTCTCTAATAGGTGGGTGGGAAGAACCGAGCAGGTGTGATAAAAATCACTATACTCTGCTTTTTGAAAGACGGTACCAAGTCATTGCAGAGACCACTAAAAGCCTGCCCTCAGAGCTGGTACAATATTCCAGTTATTGAGCTCTTTGGCTGTATGTCACTGCATCACGATCTTCAGTGGGAGCCCCTCTTTACACGATGCATAGAAATACGGTTAAGAGAAAAACAGTCTAAAGACATGTATGAAGTATGAAGGTGTCGTATTTTAAATGGGAAGAACCAAGAAAACTTAAAAAACAACTTGCACGTTTCAGACTGCAAATAACCAATCACACGAAACAGCCTGCGCTAAAGGTGCTCACCACGTTTTCAGTCTGGCCTTCCCCCGCCTTGCATCGGTTCTTTTTCTCACTGCTCTCCTATCACTGCAGTTTCTGGGCATCCATTTCCTTTAGACTCTGCTCAGCTCCCCCCTTCAGGACCTGCCCACTCCCAACCCCTATCCCCAGCCCCTTACGTCTTTAATTCTTCTTCCAACCACACACAGGCATCGAGATCCAGGTGGTTGGTGGGCTCGTCCAGGAGCAGCATGAAGGGCCGAATGAAGAGGGCTCTGAAGGAGAGGAAAGGAGACAGAGCCCCTTCAGTCTGCTGGGGGCTACACAGAAGGGGACTGCCTTGCCTGCTACCTGCAAACCTGGTCAGACACGGCTTGAGTCCTGAGATCAATTCTAGGTTCTGTAACTGCGAGGAAAGGGGAGAATGAGGAGAGAAACCAGAGCTGAGATGAAAGGGCAGAAAACGGGGTGAGAAGCACAAGGATGGTGCAGTTTGAGGATAAGGTTGTAAAAGTCCTTACGAGTCTGCAAATCTTTTACGCTGAAACTGGTGACCATCAGGAAGACAAAAGGATAGAGGAAATAAATTGCTAAAGCAAAAGTATTCAAGTTAAACCTATCTGACGGGGTTGCCAGACTTTAGCAAGGAGGCCAAAAAATGTTCTCTTCTTAGGTAGAATCTCAAGTCAGCAGAAGCAAGGAGATAGCACCGGTTCCTATACCCACAGTCACCACACTGCAGGGCTTTTTAAAATTAGATTTCCAGGCACCAAATTCCAAGATTCCAACTGCACAGATGTGAAGAGGAGGCTAGGCAATCTGTACTTCTAAAAGCTCCCAGGGGAAACCAGAGGTGGCTAATCCTTGCTAGCACGTGCAACCACTGCTCTCATGGCCTAAGGCACACACACAGCCTCGCTAAAGCAGTGTATCAAACCTCACCAATTCACTTGGCAGACAACAGCGAGATGACGGAGCCACCTATTTAACTGGGGACTTCCTGCGGGGCCTGCTGAGGGAATGATGGGCTCTACAAACTCACTTTGGGTCCAGGTCACAAGAGGGTAGGACAGATTTCTTAATAACTGCCTAATATTTTATCTTCATATAGCAAGAATTAGAAGGACTGAAACACAAAAAAGGACAGGATGGGAGTCAGGAAGAAAGAAATGGACCTACTTTACCATTTTACTTAGGCCTGATCCTAGGATTCCCAAACACTGTGCCAGAAATCCAACAATGATCACTTCGGTCAGGAAGCTCACTCCTGAGCCCAAGCATACCACCGCCCTCCACACCATGGATGTCGTGTCTTGTATGGCACACTTACAGACCACTGACCTCTATTCTAAACAGTTCCACTGGAGTAAGCATTCGACCCTGAAGGAAATGGGGAGCTCCAGAGGGTAGAGAAGGAGGAAGGAACTCACCTGGCAAGGGCAACCCTCATTCTCCAGCCCCCACTGAAGTCTTTCAGCTTCTTGCGTTGCATGGCAGGAGTGAAACCCAGTCCATGCAGGATCCGTGAGGCCCTCATCTCTGCCTTGTCAGCATCCAGCTCTTCCAGTCGCTCATAGAGCTCCATGAGCTTCTCACACTCCGCTGTGGGCAGTGAATGGCTCGTGAGGCTCCCTGGGCCTTTCCCGGGAGGAGGTCCACCCCCACCCGTAGGTCTGGAGCCCTACCATCCTCGTGAGCCAGCCGCTCAGCCTCCCTCTCCAGCATGGCCCGCTCTGTGTCGACTTCCATCACACACTGCAAAGGTGTCTTGTCACTAGGGGGCATCTCCCGAGTCAGATGGTAGATGTCAATGTGCTCAGGGATGGGCACTTCCCGTTTCCCAATAGCAGAGAGCAGCATGGACTTTCCTGAGAAGAGCAGGCAAAGAATGGGAAGAGGACACTCAGCACAGATCTGCCGGTCATTCCCCTACTTCAGTTCCTCCACTCCAGCCAAACCATGACCTCACCATTTTTTTGAGTACCCTTCTTCCTTCATTTATTCAAATCCTACTATTAATTCCCCCGCCTCCCTGCTTTCTGGGGCTACCTTTCCAACTTTCCTCCAATTCTTGTCCCACCCCTCCTCCGTGAAGTCAGTTCACCTACAGTGGCCTCACACACCACCACTCCTGCCCCTCCCGCCCACTTCTCCAGCACCTACTGTCTGTAACTACTCATGTGGTACTTACCACATACTGCTCTGTACTGCTAGTTCCTTTTCCCTGGACATATGTGGTCTCCCACCCATACTGTAAACTCCTTGCTTTGCACATAGCTGGTGCTAAGTAAATACTTGCTGAGTGACAGACGAGCCAAGGAGAGATACCTCCCACCTCGCCTTCCAAGGGCCTCACCAATTCCATTTAAGCCAATGAGGCCATAACGACGGCCTGAGTTTAATTCCAGTTTGGTGTCACTGAGCAGCTCTTGACCATGAAAGGTGAGGGAGAGGTTGATAATGTGGGCGTCAGTACTGTTGGGGTGAGAGGCGAGGACACCAGTGACAGCTCGAGCAGCAGCTTTCTTCATCTCAAAGTCCTCTAGCTCCTTGGTCAGCAAATCCACTTCTGGAGACAGAAAAGAAGTTTAGGAAAAGGGTAAGACAGACCCCGCCCTCGCACTAAAAGAGCATTCAGACAGCTCAGTAGAGAATCAGACTTTTAAACTGAGGGTCCAGGGTTTGTGTCCCTGTTTGGGTATTGGTGGGTTCTGCCCCTTACTTAAGTGACCAAATGTTATCTTACGAAGACCCAAATGCTGAAAAAGGCATGCCCTGCAGGAGCTGGCTTCAAGATCGAGTGGAGCTGACAGATGTTTCACAAGCTTTACAGAGTGTGTACATTGTATATAGGTCTGTCCTAATCCCTCCTCTCGCGGGCTACTTTTTATTCACAACTTGTTCTTTTAATTCTAACGTCTGTTTTTAAATGACATAAATGCATGAGGGGAATGGCTAGAACTCCCAATTTTCCTCCATTATGTATGTGTTTAAGAATTAGTCCCAAAACCCAAAAGAAAGCAGATACTACGGAAGTGCAATTCTCTCATTCCATGACCTAGTGGAATTCCATATTCCAGATACGCTTCTAAGCAGCGCAGAAGGGACCACTGTGAGAAAATGCATAAAGGGCTCGACACAAGTAGAGCCAAGGCTGGGAAAACCAGATGTTCCCAAATCTGGAGGGTGTCAGAGATGCAAACTGACCATAGCTGTGGTGCCTTTGTGGTTTTTCAGGCAGGAGTACATCTTTAGTGTGGGAAGAATGATGAATATTAATGGCTAATCTATGCTGAGTTTACTCTGTGCTTGAGACTGTGCGACGTCATCACTCTCCATCTAACTTAATCCTTACAACACCTATAAGATATATACTTATAAATGAAGAGGTAAATAACACAGCCAAGGTCAAAAAAGCTAGTTAGTGACAGAGCCAGAATTTGAACCAGGTGATCTTACCTATGTCACTATGCTACCTTTCCAGAAAGGAGAGTGCCCATAAAGTATTACTGAATGGGGGCAGATGGAGTCCTGGTAAGCTGCTTCCAAAAGAAAATAAGGCTATTTATTGACCTTTTGGGGAAGGAATCAGGAATTACATGAGGTTCCACTATGATGAGAATTTTCTGATTTTTTTAGACTTTGTTACCCTTACCTATGTTCCCTTAGTGATTTTACAGAATCCCTGAAATGAGAAAAGACTATGTGCTTGTCCTCAGGAGGAATAAAGATGGGGTAGAGGGGTGAAGAGAGCTCTCTCGTTGGGGACACCAACTCCAAGAGAGAGAATGTGGGGCGGTTAGTCTCAGGTCACACTCTCTGAATACCCCACCCTGTCAGATAATTACTAGTGCTGGTCCCATTACCCACCTTGGGGCTAACACTGCCCTACCTTAAGGAGTCAACACTAAGGGCAGGGACTGCTTCTCTAGACAGATGGCAGGTGCTCCATCTCCATCTCAGCTCGTGTGTCATAAATCAGTGCTTGATGAAAACTTTTTGAATGGAGATCAAAGTTTTTGTTTTCACTGAATAAAGGAACTTTCAGTCTCTTTTCTACGTGGCTGAGTTATCAGACTTCCTACAGCTCTGCTTCATGCCAATCCCTATTCTAGATGCTGAGAAGATGGGAGTAAGAAGTTTATGATCTAGATCAGGAGTTGGTAAACTTTTCCTTAAAGGGCCAGATGCTAAATATTTCAGGGTTTATGGGTTTACAGGTCAAGTGGCAAAATCAAGACATTTGAAATGTAACCGCTTTAAAAAATGTAGAAAACCATTCTTAGCATAGGAGCGGGGGGGTAGCTCAAAAAAAGACTGGCCAGATTTGGCCAACTGCCTGTTTTTATAAAGTTTTACTGGAACACAGCCACACTCATCATTTGCAGTGTCTGTGGCTGCTTTCCACTACAATGGCAGAGCTGAACAGCTGCAACAGAGACCATATGGCTCACAAAGCTACAAATATTTACTATCTGGATCTTTATAGAAAAAGTTTGCTGATCCCTGGTCTAGACCTCCATCTGCTCAGGCAAGAGGAAGATCAAAATTAAGGGAAAGCTATATATTCTTTTCTCTTGACCTCTTCTAGTTTACAGCATCTAGGACCTAAGTCACCTCTCAACCTTCTAAAGTAAGAGACTTCATTCATAAAGTAACAGACTTCATTTTCCTCGCCTACAGCATCCCAGGAAACACTGTCACTAAAGACAGCGCTGAATAAATGCAAAAGGGATTCTGGAATAAACTTCATCAGCGAGAATACTGTAGACTTCACAAGAAGTCCCTTTCTACTCACTCCCCAAACAAGAGGACCAGCTGAACTCCAGTGTCTGTCCTGAAGAGTCTCACATTCTAAAGAAGGTTACGCTGTCAGAGGTCATTTTCTTTGACATTTATTTTGATATTTCCATACCTTACTACCTAAGGAAGATTGTGTGACAATGGCAATCAGTAAAGGTTGGAGAATGGTGGCCTGTAGCATCAAGTAATCTCAAATTCAGAGAGGAGAGAGGACCCAGTCTTGGAAGAGGGAGCAGAAATGACACGGGTCCCTGACAATAAGAAATGTTTAAAGAGGGCTGGAAGGAAAACAGATGTCACATTTCAGAACAGCAGCTGCCTGAGGAAGCAAGGTGAAAACCAAAGCTCTCCTATTACTGAGATGGGGATACCACAGCTGGGTTCCCTGGAAATCCTATTTTCCCAGGGGCAAAAGTGAACAAGAAACTTGTAATGGAAACAGTGGACAATAGTCTCAAGTAGGGTTCACTTTGTTACCTTTCCAATTCAGCCAGAGAGCTGATGACAGATACTGCTTCACCAGGGCCTAGAGGGGACCCCACCTCTCTATTTTAGAGATCACCTCCTCATTCGCTCCCATCATTTTAAACTTGGCATCCTCCACTACTCGGGCCAGGAATAAAACTTCCCTGTGACCTGACCTTACTGCACTAGCTTTCTCCCACAATTCTTATTTTGGAGACAATTCCTACCACTCAACTCTCTCCTCTCAATCACTTTTAACTTCCCCCTCTCTGAATTCTTATCTGTTATTATTTGTATCAGTAACTTTGCTCTTCTCTTCAAACATTTACTTAGCATTCCATCTGCAAGGTTAGTCCTACAAAAAAGTATTACCCAAGAAACATGGTCCCTGCACTCAAAGATCAAATGATTTAGATGAAGAAACAGAAGATACAACATAGGGGCGCCTGGGTGGCACAGTGGTTAAGTGACTGCCTTCGGCTCAGGGCATGATCCCGGTGTTATGGGATCGAGCCCCACATCAGGCTCCTCCGCTATGAGCCTGCTTCTTCCTCTCCCACTCCCCCTGCTTGTGTTCCCTCTCTCGCTGGCTGTCTCTATCTCAGTCGAATAAATAAATAAAATCTTAAAAAAAAAAAAAAAGAAGAAGACACAACATAAAAAGTAACAGTATACAACAGCACAGGGGTTTAGTGAAAGGTACTATTTTAAAGGTCAGGTTTGATGGGGAAAGTTTTGCTATCCTAAGCTGCACCCCAAGAGAAATGTCAAATGTAGATAGCACAAAAATTGTGGTATTAGAACCTTAGTGTATAAGGGCAAAAATGTCATGACTAGTCAAGGGACAGTAATAGTCGGGATGGAGCAGGTCTGTTTGGGGAATTTTCAGAGGGGTAGGAAAGAAGGCTGGGAAGAGACTTCCAAGAGCCTGAAAAATTCTGTATCACATACTGTCGTGTTTCCCTAGCTGGACTCTAAGTTATCAGAGAGCAAACTGTTCAAAGTGCATCAGTATGTAGCATGGTGTCTAGCGCTTGAGAAGTGCTCAATAAATATTTCCCAAAATATAAATAACAGGAAAGCATCTTTTCCCAGGAAAAATCCCAAAAAGCAATTCATAAGTTTCTCTCTCAGTAGAGTCACTACCCCTGGAAGGACAGGGGTATGATATGGCAAAGAACCTGGCATACTGACCACCATGTGTGGAAACGGAAACTGAGAAAAGGGCAAGGAACTCACCTCCTCCTCAGGCTAGCATGAACAGCAGCAAGATAGCACAACACCCGTGCATTTGTTTTCCCCTAGGTACGTGAGAACCTTGTGTTCAGTTTCCCTGATCAATAACAAGACTTCACATGCTCCAGCTCTATCAGTTTGGTTCATTATGAAAAGTTTTGTGGCACCAGATATATTCTCCAGTGCCCCCGCGTCAGGATTCTGACTCCGGTTTGGGCATCCACTAAGTTGTAGCAACCATCCCAGGAACCCACGTGTCCCTCAATTCACCTGTGGTCTCTCGGCCATTGGCCTCATTTTTCTCCTCTGCCACCTGTGGTTCTGTGACAGTATCTCCGTTTTCTTCGTGTCCCTTTCTGGGCCGCTGTCGTGCTTTGGCAGCTTCCTTCTTCTTGGCTGCCTTCTTCTTGGCCAGGTCAGAGGGCATGGTGATGAACCACAGGGGTACGAAACTGTTCTTACAGGGAGCCTGAAGGAAGGAAGGCAAACACCCCCAAATTCTGAACTTGTGGTAGAATGCCTGGGCCCTGCTCCATCCCGCTCAGGAATTTTCCTATCAAGCTTTGGATACCCTGCTCCGCCCATGCCTAGCCGCTCCAAATTTTGTCAGGGTCTCTCCAGCCAATTCTGGTCCTCGGCCGCTCTTCTAATCTTAACATCTCTTCCCTCAGGCTTTGTCCACCAATCCCCACTGACTGCCTCACTCTGGAAACGCTCCTCCTTTCAGGGCCTCCACTTAGGGACCAGGTTCTGCCCCCTCGGCAGAGGTCCCCGTCTCCGGTTTCCCCACAACTTGGCGCTCGGCGCTCCAGCCGGCCGCCTCACTTTCCCGGGCTTCCTCCTCCCGTCTGCCTCGGTCCTCCTCTCCGTCGTCCCCCTCCACACCACCGAACCGTCGGACCCAGCTTCTTCCCGGGACGCACTCGTCTTCCCCTCGGTGAGTCCCCTCGGGGTCTCCTCGCTCGCCACCCCCGGGACTTTCCCCAGCCCCCGCCCGTCAGTGTCTCTCCCTGGGCCCTTTCTTCTCCTCCGCAGCCTCCTCCATCCCGACCCCGTCCCTCCTCCCTCTTCTCTTCTTCCCTCCCCCCTCACCGGCCAGCACCCTCCCCCCGGCGCCCCTTCCCCCAACTCACTGGGCCTCGCCGCTCGGCCTCTGTCGCAACAGAGCTGCTCCTTGGGCTCCTCCGCGTGCGGCCGGCTCACTAGCCAATCACGGCATCGCGCGGCTGTCGGCGCACCGCCGCGCAGACTCCTGGGAAGTGTTGTTCTCGAGTCGCGGCGGCTAGGGCGGAGACCCCTCCTCGAGAACTACCGCCTATCGCAAGGGCTCGCGTGACGTCATCAGGATGAGCGAGGATGGGGGAATTAGAGTCCAAGAGCCCGCCGAGAACCTGTCGGTTTTGGGCCCTGGAAACTGCAACTCCCAGACTGCTCCTCGGATAAGGGGCTGGGCCTTCCAGGCTTTACCCCACCTCTCAAAAAATTTGTGGAGTTATGTGCAGATACTGAGTTTATAGGGCCGCCCAGCCGTCTCAAACAGCAGGGCGAGCGACTACACTTCCCAGCATGCGTCAGGAGGGAGTGGGTCGAAACAATGGGAAGAGGAGAGGAGGGAGGTAGAGGGAGAAGGAGGAGGAAGAGTGAGGCAACTGGAAAGAGAGGGCTGAGAAAGAGGCGCTTCACGACGAAGGTGATGCGAAGAACAGAATTCCTCTTTGAAAGAAAGGCGTCCTCGTTTTAGGGTACCGAGATTTTAGATGCTGGTCCAGTGTTAACCAAACTTTTAGTGGGTGCCGAACGTTGTTCCTGAACCTTGGCCGATTAGCCTACATACTCCAGAATTGTTAGATACCCACCAAAGCCATGTAAGTCTGGTGGTAAGAGCTCTGAAGTTAAAAACAAAACAAAACAAAACAACAACAAAAAAAACCTTTCCTGAGTTTAGCTGTATCGCCAGTTAGACTTGTAACCTTGCCCTTTATTTTTCTCTTGAGTCTACTGTTTAAAATCCCTCACGGACTTCTTATCGCCTACATTGTAAATCCCAAATTTGTAGCCTCAAATACAAGGCAGACCTTTTGTGATCCCTATTACTTCTTCAGGCTTCTGATAGCGGCGCCCCACCGTCAGTGACACAGCTAGAGGGAGGCAAATGAAGCTTTTAATCCCTTTGAGCACATTCTCCAAAAGTGCCCCCACATCAGTAAAAAACAAAAACTAAAAAACTCACTCTTCTCCCCATGGAACTAGTTTTCCTCTTCAAACTTGATGCTCCACTAGAATCTACTTGTATTTCAAGTAAGCGTTGCTATTTCATGCCTTCATGCCTTGAGTATAGCTTGTTCTAGAATACCCTCCACCAATTAAGTGCCCATTAGACGTCAGGCTCAGAGCTAGATGCTGGCGTTGCAATGGAGATGAATTATTCCCTGACCTCAGGGAGCTCACTATTAAGAAAGAACTTTTTAAGATTTTATTTATTTATTTGTCAGAGAGAGAGAGTGAGAGAGCAAGCATGCACAAGGAGGGGAAGGGACAGGCAGAGGGAGAAGCAGGTTCCCTGCTGAGCAAGGAGCAGACACCAGACTCTATCCCAGGATCCTGAGATTATGACCTGAGCCGAAGGCAGACGCTTAGCCGACTGAGCTACCCAGGCGTCCCAAAGAGGAACATTTAAAGAGTAAACAGACATTTAGGTGATAAGTGCCAAAAAACAAGTGGCTTATGCATGCTGCTGGAGTGCCTAGGTGGGGACCACACTTGACATAGCATAACTAAGAGCATGAGTTCTGGGGCAGACTGCCTTCATTCAAACCCCGCCTTTACAGTGGGTGACCTTGGGCAAAATACAAACTCTCCTCTGTAAAATGGGAATGATTACAGTACTTACCTCATATGGTTGTTAGAGTTTCTTTTTAATAAGCTAATTATTACTTAGCTGGAGTTCTGCTAGGCTGAACTCTGCTACTAGTAGAATCCTAACCTAAGTATGCACTAGATATTTATTTAATTTAATACATTTAACAAATATTAAGCATCTACTATGGGCAAAAGCATTGTTTTAGCTGAATAATATAGACAATAGTTAATTGACTGCAAAGCCTTTTTTTTTTAAGATTTATTTATTTCAGAGAGAGAGAGTGTACAGAGGGAGAGGGAGAAGCAGACACCCCGCTGAGTAGAGAGCCCCACCTGGGGCTCAATCCCAGGACCCTGAGATCATGACCTGAGCTGAAGGCAGGCGCTTAATCCACTGAGCCACCGAGGCGCCCCTGCAAAGCCTTTCTTTGTGAAGCAAAGAAGTTATATATGGTTGTGGATCACATAAAATCACTCATTCAAGCACCTCTTGGGAGCACTGTTGACAATATGCCTACCTGCCCAGCCTCATTAAAATGTGTGGTTACAGGCAGGTTACAGAGAACTAACATTTATTATGTTCTTACATTTATGCTATCCTATTTAATCCCCTCCCCCAAACTCTGAGGTGGGTATTATTACCATTTTGCAGATTAGAAACAAAAGCACAGAACTGTTAATAAAACAACACTGCCGGTAGGAGACAGTGCCAGATTTGAGGCTGGAATCTTCTGGTTTGTAAAATGGCTTGGGATGGCCAGAGAAAGACTAACCAGCTACTTCTCTGAAGCCACCCACATAGCAACCAATCACATCCATGATTTCCCATGATCAACAGTTGCTGGGCAGAGTCTCCCTCAGCACAACAAGAGTGGCTTAGAAAAACTGTTGGCCTCGTAGAAGTTCTGCCATTCTCACCTAGGGTTTTGATCTTTTGCAGGAACAGAACTGGGTATGGGTATTTTACAGCAGGGAGCCTGCTTCTTCCTCTCCCTGTGCCCCTCCGCCCTACTCATGCTCTGGCTCACTCTTTCTCTCTCTCTCAAATAAATAAATATATATATGTTTTAAAGAGCACACTTATAATGAGCACTGAGTAATGTATATAATTGTTGAATCACTATATTGTCTACCTGAAACTAATATAACCCTATATGTTATACTGGAATTTTTTTAAAAAGCAAAAAAACAAAAAGAAGATGATTGCATGTGGAAAAAATGTAAAATATCTCAATTTTTTATATTGATTTTATGTTGAAATTATATTTTTATATGTGTAATAATATAATAAATATGTGATTAAAATTAATTTCATCTGTTTCTTTTTGCTTTTTAAAAAAACGTGACTACCAGAAAATTTAAAATTACATATACAGCTCACATATTTCTGTTGGACAATTCTGGTCTGGAACCTGTATCCTAGTGTGGAGGTGAGCGTCCCTACTATGTTTTCCAGAGTCTAGTCTAACAAATCATTGACTTACCACTTACTATGTGCCAGTTGCTCAGGGGAGATCAAATTGCAGTCTAACTGAGGATAAGACCAAAACACAGTAAAGAAAAACAAATGCTGGTAACTTCTATCTCATATACTTCCTAGAATGGTGGTTCTTAACTCTACCAGCCCCAGTGATTCTTTTTAATAGCAAACTTTTTTTTAATAACACCCCTTTACTATTTTGAAGTAAAGTTCATAGATGATATAACCTAACTACACACATAAATTACTATATATATATATATATACACATATATATATAGTCTTAACCATAACAGAAGAAAGAAAAGGAGAGCCTTTCCAATAATCATTATTTTACTATGCTCGAAAACAAAATTAGTCATACGTTTGTACCTGTATATAGGATCACCTTGAATGTGACAGTACAAATACAGACAGAACACCATGAGTGCACTGCTGTCTGTGATACAGTTCTCCAAAACAGTAACTCTTAGTAAATTCCTGAATGAAACAAAGTACTATCTTCCTTCAATTTACATGATAGTTACATTCCTTGAAAATTCAGCACATGTTACAACCCTGAAAAATTACTTTGTTTTTATATATGAAACACAGGCTCTTGGAGCGCCTGGGTGGCGCCTGCCTTCCGCTCAGGTCACGATCCTCGGGTCCTGGGATTGAGCTCCATGTCAAGCTCTCCACTCAGTGGGGAGTCTGCGTCTCCCTTTCCCTCTACCTGCTGCTCCCCCTGCTTGTGTGCTCTCTCTCTCTCTCTCTACACCAAATAAATAAAATATTTTAAAAAATAAAACACAGGCTCAAGGATTAATTATAACCATTTTCTTTTCACTTACATGAACATTTAGGAGAACTTTTGAAAGCTGTGTAGGGCTGGGTGATTCCTCGTGTATGACACTGTTTGCAAAGTGCAGGATTTGTAGCATTTTTGGCTCCTCCCCTCAACCAGAGGACTAGATTGCCCCCATGCACTTGCCAATTGCTTATTAGAATGTTCCTTCCTGGTGGAAACCAGCTGTGGTCTTTGGAGCCTTCCAGCCTCCTTTTGGGTTGTTCTCTCTTCTCTCACAAGGCTTTAGCTGGCCCTGGCCTTCCCAGTTCTTCTCTAGGGCAGTGTCTTTCCTCTTTCAGGGCCTATGTGCTCGGCTGTGTGCCCAGAAAACTCCTCTCCGCTTTTTGTCTAGGTAACTTACTGAATCTTCGGATCTCAGCATTCCCAAATTCCCAATCTAATTTAATTCTTCCTGTCATGTTTTTCCGATGGGCTCTACTTTCTGCAACGACAGGTTGTGATTTCATTTCTACCTGTTTATATTTTTGGTATGTCATTGTGTTTTTAATGTCTGTCTCCTTTAACCCTCAGCTCCCCGAGGGCAGGTACCATGCCCACCTCACCTACTACTTGTTCACTCAATTCCTTTCCTTTCCCCCCTTTTCCTCTTTCCTTTCCTTTCCCTTCCTCCCTCTCTCTCCCATTTTTTAAAGATTTTATTTGTTTGTGTGTGTGTGTTGAGAGAGAGAGCTCCCGCACAAGCAGGGCGAGCGATAGGCAGAGGGAGAAGCAGGCTCCCTGCTCAGCAGGACTCGATCCAAGTATCCGGCATCACGACCTGAGCCGAAGGCAGACGCTTAAATAACCGAGCCCCCCAGGCGTCTCTCACTCAGTACTTTCAACGCGGGCCTGCAACTTAGGAGGCAAACAACATTCTGAAATAACTCAGTGGATGATAGGGTTCCGAAGCCCATTGGGAGAGTCGTGGAGGAGGCAGAAGCGCGCCCACTGAGGCGAACGACATTTTATTTCAAAGGCGGACAAAAGTTGAGGTTGAAGATGCGGAGCGCCTTCAGGTCCACCGGTACTAGCGTCCGTGGGGCGCACGCTTCCTCGTGGGGGCGGGGGCCTGGCACGGCCGCCACGTCATCCCCACGGCGCCTGCGCGGTGCGGGAAAGGGGGCGGGGAGACCACCTAGAGGGGGGAGGCGGGGCGAGCGACCGGATGCTGTCACCATAGAGACCGGGACTGACGGCTAGCGGAAGAGGAAGGCACGGGCCGGGCTGTGAGGTGGCAGCGACTGCAGCGGCGGAGCCGGCGCCTCGGCCGGCACTGGGGTCTGTTCCCCCTTCCCCGCCCTTCCCCCTGCAGGAGCGACAGGGGCGTCGCTCCCCACGGCAGGAGCAGGTGCCACCCCCACGCCCTCGCCCCGGCTGCCCAGGACGGCGCTGGCCGCATCGGCCACACCTGGCTGCCCTTTACCGGTCCGCCGCCTCCCCTGGCCCTGCTGCAGGGCCTCCCCCTGTGGGACTCGGGTGTGCCTGCTGTCCCGCGCCTGCTGGCGCAGGCAGGGCCTTTGCCCCCCCGACTGGCCTCATAACGGGGTCTTTGCCTTCCTCTCCCGGCCGCGACCTCCATTCCCTCCGCCCGAACAAACCGAGCTGAGTCCCCCAGCCCCTCCTCGACAGTTCCGTGACGCAGCCGGTTTTATTTCTGTTTTGAGACTAACAGCTAAAACTCGCTTTGGGCCTTCCTTCTAGGACTAGAATTGGGCTTTGATCGCTGAGAGGTAGAGCAGGGGCGCTCGTCCTGGCAGCGGTGACGTCCAAAGCCAGCCGAGCCTCCGTTTGCTTTCACAGGATCCCGGTGTCGTCTCTGGCTGCTTCTCGTCCTCCCACTTTGGTTTGGCTTGGGTGCCTGGGGCCCCGGTAAAACCAGACACCGAATTGCTGTTACACAGCCAGAGTTACTGTCATTTGCTTCCTGTCTCCTCTTAGAAGAAGGTGGACCGCACCAGCCTCTCCGTAGCTGGGATTCACAGAAGAATTGCCCTGCAAAATGGTTCCATCAGCCATTGTGCTCCTCTGAGAGGCTCTCAGTGCTGAGTCACATTATCTGTCCACCTCATGCGGGTGGGCAGAACTGTGCACCATGCCAGCGGCTCCTGACCACTCTCGACTGGGAGGAGGGGTTACTCTAGTAGCTGTGTGTTTCCTTAACACTCGGGAGTAGAGTAGAAAGAGGCCCTTAACCCTTCCCCTGTGCTGGTCTTCAATAGCTGGTCAGCAGCCCCTTCAGTAAATTGTGTGAGAAATGTGCCCCCAGCCAGGTGCTCTTTGAAAAAGGCCTATTGACCAAGTCTCTTGTCCTTGGGGCAGTTATTTTGATGGAGCATTTGCTTTTCCCCAACCCTTTATCAGCTGCTGCTGTATCAACTTAGATCCAGTCTACAGATGTGTGTAGTCCTTCTTTTTGGGTTAGATTGGGCAGGATTAAGTTTTTGTCCTCCTCTTTCTGGAAGACAGACCATCATCCCATTAGTGGGTGAAATTGACTCTAATATGTATTGCCATTTAGACTGAGGGCTAAGTCTGGCACCTTGAGGACTGAAGCCCAGCCATATGCTTCCTGGGGATGCTGGACCTGGAAGCAAACACACCTTGCTCTGTCGTTGACTTCACCGACCCCAGGTTTCCTGGTTAAAACTGTAGGCCTACTGCTGGCCTGACACCCATCAACCTATTGATTGATCCTTGAGGCTGTGCCCTCTGGGGCATGCACATGGCAGGGCCTACCACCATGCGACTGAGCTCCCTGTTGGCTCTGCTGCGACCAGCACTGCCCCTCATCCTAGGGCTGTCTCTGGGATGCAGCCTGAGCCTCTTGCGGGTCTCCTGGATCCAGGGTGAGGGAGAAGATCCTTGTGTAGAAGCTGTGGGGGAACCGGGAGTGCCACATAATCCAGACTCAAGACCTGGACTCGACCAAAGTGATGAAGACTTCAAACCCCGGATTGTCCCTTACTACAGGGATCCCAACAAGCCCTATAAGAAGGTGCTCAGGTGAGAGCTGTGTGTGTACACGGTCCCCAGACGCCACTTCAGCGTGGCTCTCAGGCTTTGCCTCTGCCTGCACTGTAATCAGTGTTAGGCTCCCAGAGCAATTCTTTGCCTAATTACCCGTCATGGTTTGTTCCTATTTTTCCCTTCTCAGGTTGAGAAAGTCTTGCCCATTGGTGTTAAAATTAGTGTTGGGTGTTCTTAAACAGGGCAGGAATTACATCTAACCATCTAATCATCTAATCCGTCCTTGGTAGACCCCTCCCCAAATGAATTCCACTGTCAGTGGATGCTCACTGTACTAGCTCATTGATATGGATGAGGAGGTCTCTCCTCTCTCCCTTCCTAGAGTGATCTATGTGCTGGACAGACTGGGCTCCTAAAAGTTAAGGAGTTGACCCTTGGCATGTTGGTCCCTCCGCAGGACTCGGTACATCCAGACAGAGCTGGGCTCTCGGGAGCGGTTGCTGGTGGCTGTCCTGACCTCCAGGGCTACCCTGTCCACTCTGGCTGTGGCTGTCAACCGCACAGTGGCCCACCACTTCCCTCGATTACTGTACTTCACGGGGCAGCGAGGGGCGCGGACTCCTGCAGGGATGCAGGTGGTATCTCACGGGGACGAACGTCCAGCCTGGCTCATGTCCGAGACCCTGCGCCATCTCCACACACACTTTGGGGCCGACTACGACTGGTTCTTCATCATGCAGGATGACACGTATGTACAGGCCCCCCGCCTGGCAGCCCTTGCTGGCCACCTCAGCATCAACCAAGACCTGTACCTGGGCCGAGCCGAGGAGTTTATTGGCGCAGGCGAGCAGGCCCGGTACTGCCATGGGGGCTTTGGCTACCTGTTGTCACGGAGTCTCCTGCTTCGATTGCGGCCACATCTGGACGGCTGCCGAGGAGACATTCTCAGTGCCCGTCCTGATGAGTGGCTTGGCCGCTGCCTCATCGACTCTCTGGGCATCGGCTGTGTCTCACAGCACCAGGTGACAGCCCTTTCAAGTCAATCTCGGTCCCCGACAATTCGTAGTGACTGAGTGATTGGTCTCCAGGGCTGGTGCTGCTGGCTCCTTCCCAGCAGCACCTTGGGGTTTTGTCCTTCCTAGCCACTGACCCTGGCTTAGAACCTTAGTGCTTTCAAAAGTGGCATCTTGTCAGGGACCCTCTGGGCAAGATAGAAGGGTGCCTCTACTCACCAGCTCCTCCCATCTGCCCCCCTGCCCTTTGCCCTCTCATCTGACACATGCACAGTCATAAATGATCTGGGAGTGTCCTAGAGGTGGCCACTGTCCTGAAGAAGTAAGGTCAATCAGAGTAGTGGGAACATTTTCTGGCTTGTGGCTTTCATTCTCTTGAAACGGTGGGGTTCTTTGGGCAAAGTGGGCATCCTTAATTGCCTACTTCACATTCTTTTCTCCCATATCTGGTGAGAGTCAGGCCAAGTTTAAGGCGACCCTGGAGCGAGCTCCTGCTCTCTCCCCTTCTGTGGCAGCAGCGGGTGTGAATGTGGAGTCCGGTTAAGGGTGGTGGGGACAGGCAGCCCTCCGTTTGTGGTTTTGATTGATCTGATTGGTCCCTTTAGGGGCAGCAGTATCGTTCATTTGAACTGGCCAAAAATAGGGACCCTGAGAAGGAGGGGAGCTCGGCTTTCCTGAGTGCCTTCGCAGTGCACCCCGTCTCCGAGGGAACCCTCATGTACAGGCTCCATAAACGCTTCAGTGCTCTGGAGCTGGAGCGGGCATACAGCGAGATAGAGCAACTGCAGGTGAGCCTGGGTCCGTGGTTGGAGGTCAGCGGGAGCTTCAGCTGTCCAGGCTCCCAGTGAGGGGGCAGCTGAGTGCGCGGGGAGGCTGGCGAGGTAGGAAGAGGCTGACCGGACCTAAGTGTAAACATCTCCAAGGAGAAGGGGCCCATGGGGACCCAGGTCAATCATAAGAGAAGCTCCTGGCCCGACTTGGAAGCAGTTAAAAGGATTTGCACTGGGGCTTAGTACAGCGCTTAGACGCGATTGTTTTAGTGCCCCTCCACTGGAGAAGCGGAAGCCTAGAAGGCCCTGAATTTGTAGCACTGTCCTTAAAAAGCCCAGGTAGACGTGGAAGAACAATCCAGTGGATCGTGGTTGGGAGGGGTGGAGTGTGGGTGAAAGCCAAGGTTCCGGCATGAAGAAGGCGCACTTGGGGTATGGGAGAGAAGGGCTGCGGGGCTTTCACCTCTGCAGAAGCACCACCTGTTCCTTCTCGCGCCAGCTGTGTACGGTGTGGACGATTCGTGTGCTTTCTGCATTTTACAGACAAGAATGGAAAGGGAATTAAATGATTAGCCCAGGGGCACTTCCCTCCGTGTTGGCGGAGTCAGGACAGCTCAGAACCCGGGACGCTCGAGCCGGGCCGGGCCCTGACTCCCTAGAGGGCACTAACTGTGCGTCCCTCCCACCCTAGGCTCAGATCCAGAACCTGACCATGCTGACCCCCGAGGGCGAGGCAGGGCTGAGCTGGCCCATTGGGCTCCCGGCCCCTTTCACACCACACTCTCGATTTGAGGTGCTGGGCTGGGACTACTTCACAGAGCAGCATACGTTCTCCTGCGCAGACGGGTCCCCCAAGTGCCCGCTGCAGGGGGCCAGCAGGGCCGATGTGGGGGACGCCGTGGAGACTGCTCTGGAGCAGCTCAATCGGCGCTACCAGCCCCGCCTGCGCTTTCAGAAGCAGCGGCTGCTCAACGGCTACCGGCGCTTCGACCCGGCGCGGGGCATGGAGTACACCCTGGACCTCCTGCTGGAAGCCGTGACGCAGCGCGGCCACCGGCGGGCCTTGGCCCGCAGGGTCAGCCTGCTGCGGCCGCTGAGCCGGGTGGAGATCCTGCCCATGCCCTACGTCACAGAGGCCACCCGCGTGCAGCTCGTGCTGCCGCTCCTAGTGGCCGAAGCCGCCGCAGCCCTGGCTTTCCTCGAGGCCTTCGCGGCCGGTGTCCTGGAGCCACGCGAGCACGCGCTGCTCACGCTCTTACTGGTCTACGGGCCTCGGGAAGGTGGCCGAGGGGCCCCAGACCCATTCCTTGGGGTGAAGGCGGCAGCGGCTGAGTTAGAGCGACGGTACCCTGGGACCAGGCTGGCCTGGCTCGCCGTGCGCGCCGAGGCCCCTTCCCAGGTGCGGCTCATGGACGTGGTCTCTAAGAAGCACCCCGTGGACACGCTCTTCTTTCTCACCACCGTGTGGACCAGGCCTGGGCCCGAAGTCCTCAACCGCTGCCGAATGAATGCCATCTCCGGCTGGCAGGCCTTCTTCCCGGTGCACTTCCAGGAGTTCAACCCTGCCCTGGCACCACAGAGATCTCCCCCGGGGCCCCCGGGAGCTGGCCCCGACCCCCCGTCCCCCCCTGGTGCTGACCCCGCCCGGGGGGCTCCTGTAGGAGGCAGGTTTGACCGACAGGCTTCCGCGGAGGGCTGCTTCTACAACGCCGACTACCTGGCGGCCCGAGCCCGGCTGGCTGGCGAGCTGGCAGGCCAGGAAGAGGAGGAAGCCCTGGAGGGGCTGGAGGTGATGGATGTGTTCCTCCGGTTCTCAGGGCTCCACCTCTTCCGGGCCGTGGAGCCAGGGCTGGTGCAGAAGTTCTCCGTGCGGGACTGTAGCCCCCGGCTCAGCGAGGAGCTCTACCACCGCTGCCGCCTCAGCAACCTGGAGGGGCTGGGGGGCCGGGCGCAGCTCGCCATGGCGCTGTTCGAGCAGGAGCAGGCCAACAGCACCTAGCACAGCCTGGCGCCCTGCCCCTCCGTGGCGTTCCCCTTTCTGCCTCAGCCCCGGGAAGGGCAAGGCAAGACGGACGGACAGATGGAGAGCTTGTTGCTGTATTTTTTTAATAAGAAAAATGTTATTAAAAGTGTCTTCTGCCAAACTGTTTTTAGGTCTAGGGAAAATGGAGTAAAGAGAAGAATCTGAGGGAGGGGGTGGGGAATTTTCCCCGAGGGACCCACCGCCTTCCCCTTGTCCTTCCTCCCCAGTTGCCAATGACACACAAGGCTGCTCTCAGATGCATGACCTTTAATCATTCCCCTGCCTCACCCGGAAGGTGTCAGAGAAGTGAGGGCAGAGCCCCGGGGGACAGGGCTCAGGCCCGGAGGCCCGCGGTGGCTCCTTCACGGGGGCTCCTAGGTGTTGCGTACAACCAGCGACTGCTCCAGCTCCTGCCTGCGCTGCTGGATCTTTAGGGAAATAAGAGCAGTAGCAGGGTGACGCTGTTGCTGGTGAGTGACAGGGCAGTCCCGACCACCCAGCCACCCCGGAAGAGCATCTGGGGGCAGGGAGGGCTCCTCTGTGCCAAGGGGCTGGTGCAGGGGCAAGGGCCACAGACGGGGCTGGGAAGGGAGGCTTCTCTTGGAGCGAGGGGAGGGGGAGGCCCGAGGTACCCGGGCCCCTCCACACCTTGCAGTAGAAATAGCGGCTGACGGCTTCCTGGGACCAGGGCTGGTGGTAAAACTCAGCCCGGCGCTCCTCCTCAGGGTTGCCTGCCACATCTGTCATCACCTGGGAGGGAGCAGTGGGGTCAGCCCTGAGCCCGGACCCCCGCCAGCCCTTGTGTAACAACCTTTACTGTCTTCCCAATATGCTTGTCTTCCATCCAGTGCTCCCTGAGTCCCCTTCACCTTGAGGTCCCGGCTCTGGGAGCGGAGCAGGTCTTGGATGTAGCCTTTGGGGTCTCTGGAGAAGCTTAGCATGAAGTCCCTCTGGATCTTGAGCTGGTTTATGGACTCAATCGTCTCATGGATCTACAGGTAGAAAGTCAGGCGCTTTCACCTGGCCATGGTGATGTGGGAGAGGAGGGGAAGGAGGAGGGGGGCCGGTGGGGGGAGGGATTGGCTGCTGTTCCTTTGAAGGGCAATCCCTCAGGTCCCTGCTGCCTCTGCATCCCGGGGAGGGGGGATGGGCAGAGCTCCAAGTAGCCAGGGAAGGGCCACCTGCCCCCTTCATCTCTCCACAGGCCCGTCCTCTCGTCTGTTGTATTTTGTCATTTCTGGGTTAATGTCCCACTCCGGCTGTGGGCTCCGGCCCCACCTTACTGTCCAGAGCGCTGATCTCCTGCTGGTTGGCCGTGGACAGGAGGAAGCTGCTCATCTGTCCCTTCAGCGGCTCCTCCACCTCCACGTCAATGTCATAGCATGCCGTCTTCTTCTGGTCCGACGGGTCCACGCTGCCAGGGAAGTCCGGCCCTTGGCATCCGTGCTGCTCCCACAGAGGCCAAAGGGTCCCGGGGGCAGATGGCGGGGTGGGACGGGGGTGGGAGGAAGAGGGAGGGCAGGACTGCAGTGATTCCCTGGTCTGAGGATCAAGCTGGGGCCTCACCTGATGACGTGGTTGATGACAATGGGGTCAGGGGGCAATAGCAGAGCTGTGAGGCGCTGGGGAATCTCAGAAAACTTCAGCCGCGGGCAATCAAAAATCTGAAGTAGGAGAGAAAGAGACCAATCTCATCTGCTTGAAAAGGGTGTAACTATAGTCCTAGATCCTTCCATTCTGGGACGGCCACAAGACGCCAAGAGCAAGTCTAACTCCTCAGCGCTGCTGGGGTTGGGACAGGGTGTCTGTGGGCGGTGGAGTGTGACAAGGACGTGGGTTGGCACGGGGCAGTGGTTGTAAGCACTGGCCCTGGGTCTGTGGCCGCCAAGGTGTAAATCCTGCCTCTTCTGTTAACACTGCAACCTCGAGCCAGTCCCCTAAGCTCTCGGGCCTCGGTTTCTTCATGTCCAGAGTGGGGATGGCAACTACCAGGGCGGTTGGGAAAACTAAGTGGATGAGCCCACGCTGCCTGCAACAGTGCCTGGCACACGGCAAGTGCTCAATAAACATCGACTGTTATTTTACTCCTCAGGCTTATCTGGCGTATTTATTTAAACAGCTTTAGGAATAATAATCTCTACTTTGGTACAGTCTGGATCCAGGACTAGAACCCAGGCATCCTAACTCCCAGGTGCCAAGAATATTGTGGTCCCCAAACTGTCGGCCTTTTAAGGTTCTAGATCTTTCTAAACTGGCTTGGCTAAAAGGGATGGGCTGCAGTGCAAAGCTACGCCATGGTAGGGTAGCGCCTGCACTAGGACCCTGATTACCATTTGTGATACCCAGGAATCTAGAAGAGGGGGGTGGTGTTGCCTTATTGGGACCTCTGCCTGTCCCCCACATCCCTGAGATCAGGGGAGAGGGTACCTGCTGGAAGTATTTGTCCCCATTGATGTATTCCTTGTCATGCGAGTCCTGCAGCCTGTTGGTCTTCACGTACTGCCACAGGGCCTGCACGATGGCTGAGCGGCTCTGCGTGTGCAATCCCAGCAGCCGAGCCAGGCGGGGATCCAGTTTGAACTGGGGAGGCTGAGAAAAGAGGCCGTGAAAATAAAAAAGGGGGAGTGGGAAGCGCTCAGGGCCAGGCAGCTTGGGACTTGGGGGGACGTGATGATTGGGCTCCTGGGAAACATGCTTCTGGAGAAGGTGAGGTAGGGAGGAGATGGGGTCTCTCGGGATGTGTGCTCCCCTGAAGCCAAGGTGGGGGGCCTCGGGCGATGCCTGGGGGAGGGGCACGGACCTGGTAGTCCAGCATGAGGAGCAGTGTGCAGCGTACACTCAGGTCCCCCGGCCTCTTCACCTGGAACCCATCGGTCTCCTGGGTGGTGGGTGTGCGGTGCCACTGCCCGGGGGAGGAGAGCTGGGTCACTTCACAGGCCCATCTGGGCTGCTGGGGCCAGGGGCTCTCGGGTGGTCCCTGATCCGGGTCCGTGCAGCTGAGGGAACGGTGGTCTGCGGAAGGGTGGCAGTTCCCGGGCAGAAGAGGTCTGGGTCTTACCTCAACTAGGTGGTTGTCAGGCCCATAAAGGTCTTTGTCCAGCTCAATGACCAAACTCTTGAAGAAGGAAGAGAACTTCCGCTTCTGCTTGCTGGGCTGTGGGAGAGGGACAGGGACCGTGGGGGCAGGACAGGGACCGTGGGGGCAGGATGAGTCGGGGGTGGGTGGGGCCGGTCGGGTAGGGCAGCATGGTTAGAAGCAGGCCTCTGCACCCGGGCTGTCTCTTCAGGCCGCCCACCCCTGGCCGGGGCTGACTCCCTAACCCGTAGTGCAAACATCTCGCTCTGTCCTCAGCTCAGCCCCATACCCACCCCAGGACACCTGGAGAGACCTGGGCCAGGACGTACGTCATCCAGGAGCTTCCCCTCCACCCGCAGCTCCCAGGAGGCAATGCTGCCATCAGAATCCTCAGCATCGGGCTTCGCAGGGTTAAAAGTATTGGAGATATAAAGACGCAGCTTCCGCTTTTGCTGTAGAAATAAAGAGTGTAGTACAGAGCAAACACTGTGTGCTCCCATTCCCGGGGCGATCCCACTCCTCCATTCTTGGAACAGGACCTAGAGCCCTCTTACTGCCCCCAAATCAAGACACCTTCATTGGCCTCTTCAGAGCCTCCTGGATGTCCACCCGCTTCCGCATGATGGTTTGATCCAGTTTCCTCTCAAATGCCAGGAGGTCCATATAAGCCTGGGACTCGGGGACCAGCTCCCGGATCTGGAAGAGAAGGAGCAAGGCGGGAACGAGGGGCTCAGCCAGTCTTGTAGGTGGAAAGTGCATGTCATGCGGTCCCAGGGTACAAAGAGCATAGAGGGGAGCTGGCCAGGTTCCAGGCACGCAACTTTGAGAGTGCAAACGGGGACTTCTCCCCAGAACTGCATATCCAGCAGAAAGGACCTCGACATGCAGGGATACAAGCTGCTTCTCCCTTGAGGGAGAAGCACTTCATCACTAGGAGAGGCCGTAGCAGCCACGGAGCCCAGCATACGGCTTCACCTCTTCATCTTGTCCTTGCCCTTGTCACATGGCCTCTGGACCTTCCTGGGGTGTCTGCAAAGTGCCTAGGACCCTGGGGTGCCTGAGACAGAAGATGTTGCTGCTTGCCTCTACCCTGACACCCCACCTTGTCGCTCCACCTGACATCTCAGCCGTACTACCCCCACGCCTAGCTCGGCCTGGGTTCACTTATGACGTCCAGGCCTTCTGGCCAGCCTCAGCTCCCTTCTCTCCCCCTGCCAGCCTTTGGTCCCCTAGCTCTTGTGCCTCTTTGTCCCACACCTTTATTTATGTCTGCGGGGAGCTGGAGCTCAGTCCACTGCACCCCCGGGGCCCAGTACCCTACCTCTTGCGGATCCGCTCCTTCCCTCTGCCCCACCCCCTCCCTCTGGCCAGGGAGCCCCACTTCTTAATTAGCTTTTTAAACAAAAAGTGAAAGTGGCTGTGACGATGAAGCTCTGCTCCTCAGGGGGGAGGGGAAGCGGCCCAGGGTGGTGGGGTGGGGGGAGAGGAGGCAGAGCAGCAAAGGATGGGGGGTGAGCTGGGGGCTGCTGTGAAAGGCACTCACCCTTTGAGGGAGGATTTTGTCAGCCATCTTCCTCCTCTTGGCACTGTACATTTTTTAAAGAAAAAACCAGGTTACCATGGCGACAGATCTGGGAGTAACGAGGCCACCTGCTAAATTATCCCGACATCTCCACCCGCCTGGCTGGGGTTCCCACAGCCCGCTTGTCTGCCTGCCCAAGGGGCTACGGGCAGTGGTGTGTGGCATGGCACTATGTCCTCTTGTGGGGAGCAGACGTGGCCCCATCCCTTCTCTAGCCCGGGAGCCCCTTTCTACCCCACCACATCCTCAGGCCAGAGAAATTTAGACTTAGGAGGGGTTGGGGGGGTGGGGGAGCTGCAAAACTGTTTGAGAAAAGCTAGGGAGGGGGAGGACAGAGGAGAGGGAGGAGGGATTCTGAGGACTTTCCCTTTCTGTTAAGCAGGGGTGCACAGTCCAAGCTGGCCTGAGCTCAGAGGGAGGGGAGCCAACACCCTCTTCCCTCCCTGGAGCAGGAGATGATGGGTGAAGCTGGTGCGCACTTGCACCCCTGGCACCCTGGGCTTGGAGGGGGATGCTGACAGGCCCTCAGATCACCTGCCAACACGGTCCGGAAACACACCCAGAGGGATCCACAGAGAGGGTTCTCCTGTGGGGTGTGAGGCTGGATTTGGGGTGGCAGCTGGGACTTGGACTCTTCTTGACCCTGCTAGCTGCTTCTGATTTCCAAAAGCACCCCCAGAAGATCCTTGGCGAGTTGAGATTAGAACCCTGCCTGGAGGATGGCTCTGTACCGTCCCTGTGTGGTGATAACCACTGCCCCCTCCTGTCCAAAAGCCTATTCAAAGGCCAGATAAGCACCTTTCATTAAAGGTCTGATTTGTTTTGAAGAAATTATCTATGTGAAACTCTCCATTTATACCAGACAAACCAGGAACTTGTTTACTGTATAAAAGGATGATTCACTTTGCAAAAGAATTCATCATGGGATTCCTATAAATGGTGAATTTTCCTTGATGTGTAAAAAATATTTAATAATGAGGTAAAATCCATATTACTCCTGTTATAGGACTCCATCTGGGGTGCAAAGGGAAGCATGTGTGTTTGGTGGAATAGTGAAACCCAGAGGGGCATCTCTCTTGCCAGACGCCAGCAGGGGCTTTTGGGGTGCCACCAGCTGGCTCAGACAGGGAAATGGGCTGGCCCCTGGTGGCTAGGGGGGCCGACCTGGTCCCCGAGAACAGACTATGGCAGCTCTTCAACCTCTGAGTGCCTAGGAATCACCCCAGAGCAGGACTGTGCAGGAGACCACCCACCCACAGGGCAAATCCCCAGGCTCCACCCCCCTGGCCAGAGAGTCAGACTGAGAATATCTGGAGTGGGGCTTTTCAACAGTCAAGCCAGGGGACTGAGCACCGTGCACTGGACAGCCACACTTGGAGAAACACAGTCCCTAGAGCTCAGCCCTCAGTCCTGCCGCCAGCCCCACCCCCACCCCAAAGACTGAAGCATCTCCCAGAACCTGGGGACAAGGGGTGGAGAGAAGGACCGAGCAGGTGACAAGGAGAAGGGCGCGACGGCCGCAGCTTCAGTCTCTACGGTGGGCACACAAAGGAACCAGACCAGTGCCCCCTCGGCCCACCTCCCCAGAGGGCATCCCACCCAGGACGGCTCGTTCCTGGCTGATCCTTCTTCCTCGCTCCTTCTAATCTCGCTCCTCACCCACCCCGTCCCTGGGGTCCCGTGGCCCGCCCCCTCCGCGCTGGGCCCCACTCACCTGCGGCTCCGCGCGGGGGCGGTGGGCACCGGCTGGCCCTGGCTCTGGGCCTGGCTCTGGCCGGGCGGGGGCGCTGCTCGCTTGCGGGCGGGCTCCATGCCCGCGGGGGCCAGGCCGGGTCGCACGGCGGGGCTGCCCATGTACGGGGAGCCCGGGGGGCCCATGGGCGCCCCCTGGTGGGGCATCCGGGCTCCAGACGGCATCCCGGGGCGCTGGTGGGGGGGGGCGGGGGCGGAGGTGAAGCAGAAACAGGCGCCCGCCCGTCAGACCAGGGCCCCGGTTCCAGGCGCCGTGAGCCGCGTCTCTCTCACCCCAAGCCCCCCGGCCGGTGACCCTGATGCCGCCAGCGCGAACGAGGGGTGGGAGGGGCAGGGGCGCCGCAACCGCGCGACTTGGCGGAGGGGGCTTTGCGTCTCGCCGCAGGAAGCTAACTGAAGCCAGGCAACTGCACTGGGCATCGCCAGCCTCGGATTTGCGGAAGGTACCGCGAAAATGAATATTAATGGCGCCTTTCAACCTTTTCAAAGGATGTTCACATCCACATGTTCCTCCGCAAGACAGACTGAGGGGTCCTTCCAACCCCACTGGACAGATGAGGCAACCGCGGCTCAAGGAGAAAAGCGACCTGGCCAAGGTCACGCAGCTCCTTCTGGCAACGGCAGCACTGAACGGCCGTTTCCCGAGGGGCTGGGGCTGTTTGCTCTCTGCAGCTTCATCCGGGTTAGAGGCCCAGCTCCCTGCTAGGACTTCTGCCCCTCTTTCCCCTCCTTGCTTCTGGGTCCACTTCCTGGGTTGTCCTGCCCGGCCCTTGCCCTCCCCACCTTAACCCAGCCTTCTCTCTGGGCCCCTGCTTTTGACCCCTCAGCTCCAACCCACACCCCCTTTGGCTGAGTCCAGGCCTCCACACCCAGGGGCTTTGACGACTTAGCCCCCCCCCCCCCTTAATTTGCTCCTAAGGGGAAGGCTGGAGGCCATGGGAGCCGGTGAGGTCACACCCTACCAGGACTCCCTAACAGGACAGGAGGCAGCTGGGCTGGAGGTGGGCTGCCCCGAGGGCTTGGAGAGCTCAAAAGCAGCGGCATTTCCTCTTCCATCCATCTCTCCCTTCCTGTCCGCCTGCATTACCAGAGATGGTTCCATCCTCCAGAACTCCTCCACTTCCCACCCCGCCCCAGTGAGGTAGGAAGTCAGGGCTGAAAGGGGGCCATGGAGAGCAAGATGAGGCAGGTGTATTCCCTTGCCACCTCAGATGGGATGTAGATGAGATGCAAATTCATTGAGTGAAGTGTTTCACAGACTTTTAAAAACCCCACTTGTCCAGATTCCAGAAGAGGGATTGGGGAAGGCCAGAGGGGCTGTAAAGTGGAGGGTGGGTGTGATGGGGACAAAGAGAGCACGAAGGAGATTAGGGAGCAAGGGATGTAGCCCCTGTATCCCCATTACCTTTTACCCACTTTGCCCCCTAGAGTGCAGATGCCCCCAGGCACAAGGAGGAGCCCTGAACCCCAGCTGGGTGAATTCCTTCTAACTGCCCACTCTCCCTCCTGTCCCTTGCCCTGCACTAGGTCTAACCCTAACTGCCAGCCAGCCAGCTGTCTCTGCCCATCTCTCCCACAGTGAAAACTGCCCGTCCATGTGTCTGCTTCCCCCACCCCACCTGATCCTGTCACTCATATCTCTAGAGTGGTGGCCCAGAATGGAGCCTAGGCCCAGCCCCACCAGTGCAGATGGGGTACTGGGAGTGAAGCGGTGGGACTCACAGCCACCCAAGAACTGAAGCTCTAAGTTGGCCAAATTAAAAACAACAACAACAACAACAAAAACCCCACACATATAGCCCCCTCTCTTCCCTAGATGGGCCTTTTTAAAGGGACCTCACCAAGCAGCATGGTTAGGACTGGCAACTTGGCTGACTGACACGAGCACCCCTGGGAAGTTGCTTCAGAGATCTTTGGGACTGGAGGACAGGCTGCCCCAGGGAAGCCCCTTTACCCAATCAGCTGCTCTCCTATTTTTCAAGGCCAGTGATACTTGCTGATCTGCTGAAGAGGCCCTGAGAGAGAAGCTTCCAGAGCCCCCAGAGGGCTGTGCCAGCTGCTGGGACCACCCCAACGAAGGGCCAAGATTCTAGGGACTCTGGCCTCCCTCTCCAAGAATGTGCCTTCTTTGGGGTCACAACCAAATTTGGCCATAGTCAACTTGACAGCCTCCTCTGCACCCAGCTCCAACCCCACTAGCCATTCCAAGTCCTACGGCCCCTGCCTCTCCCATTCTGCTGCCCTCCACACCTCTCCCAGCCTGGCTCCTGCTGCCTCAGCCTGGGGTCCCATCCCCTCAGGTCCCCCTGGGCTCCCTTAGGCTCCCTGTGTGCCTTCCAGGTCTGCTCCTGGCAGGAAGGTGCCACCCTGCCCCTTTGGCCTCTAGGCCTCACGTCCCTGACTCCAGCCCTTCCTTCACACCTTTGAGGATTGAAGGACATCAGCTTCTGGTGGCTGAGTCTGCCAAGGGAATCTTCAGACACCTTAACTTGGGGTCTGTCCCTAGAGAGGGTCTCTCTCTGACCCTGATGGCAGAGGCCATCAGCAAAGCCCCAGAGCCCTCCTGCCAGGATGCAGAGGTCGTTCAGCCAGAGAGCTTCCCGCGCACAGTGCCTCCAGGGTCACCTGCTCCTTGCTCCCAGAGACACAATCAGAGACACTGTCCCAACGGATGAGCAGACAACCCAGCCCACCAGAAGCCTTGTCCCCCACCCCCACCCCCAGAGCAGGGGAACACCTGGGCCAACGAGGAAAAAAACAGAAGACAACACATCTGGTACAGAGGGGACCCCCCACACACTTGGGGGGGACAGTCCCCAAGTCCCACCCCCAGCCCCTGACAAGAACCCATGCAAACGCCTCCCGTCCCCGCCCGGGCACCCATCCCCGGCCCGCCGCCTGACGACGTGTTCGAGTGCCAGGGCGCCGGCACAGTCCTGGGGCTGGGCCGCGGGCCGTGGCGCCCCTGCCAGAGGGGTGGGAGAGCGAGAGCCCCCTCCCGGCCCCTCCCGATCATCCCTCCATTCAGCCCGAGCCAGCTCGCTCACCCTCCCCCGCTAACTTTCCCCCACTCACCACCCCATGGACCAGAAACTCAAAAAGTTTGCTTTTCGTGGCTTTGCGCGCCCCTCCGGCAACTTCGTCCGCGGCCATCGGGGTGGGCTCAGCGGCTCTTCTCACTCTCTCTCTCTCTTCCTCTTTCTTTCCCTTTTCTGCCTTTTTTTTTCCTCCAACTCTCCCCTCTGAGTCCTGCTGGGCTCTCTCACACTTCTACTCGAGCGGAGTGGGGAGGGGGCCCCTTCAGGGCTGCCCTGACGGCCCACGGCCCACGCCGCCGCCGCCCGCCCGCCGCCGCCGCCGCCGCCGCCGCGGCTGCCGCATTCCTGCACTGATAAGACAGAAATAGTCCGGCGGCCCGGGGTCTGCCTGTTGACTCGGCGGGGACAGAAACGCCTGCCTTTCCAGCCCTCGCTGTCCAAACAGCGCAGATAAGCGGCGAGGCACGCCGGCAAGCCCGGCTCCCGGGCGCTGGGCAGCGGCACTGCAGCCCGAGGCCGCCCGAGGGCCGCGGGGAGGCGGCGCGGGGAGGGGACGCGAGGGGAGGTGGCGGGGGGCTCGCCGGCCACCCGGGCTCTCGCCACAAATAGTTTCTCGGTTAGGGAATTCGCCGGCAGGGCCAGGCAGGGAACAGTCAGTTCCAACTGTCCCCCAAGTGGCTCCTGCTGCATTTCTGAGGCCCTTTCCCCAGAGACCTGGCAGGCCAAGTAGGGAAACATTCGCTGGAAGGAATCCGGGGGGAGCCGAGCCCGGAGGAGGCCTTCCTCCTGCACCAGGCCGTCAGTGGTGGGTGTGCCCAGGGAGGCGGTGTCCCCTCGGTCCACAGATGTGTGCGCCCTTGTCTCGCCCGCCGTGTGTGTCTGCACCCTTGTGTGGGCATGGCTCGGTGGCTGTGGGTGTGGATGTTTATGTGCGTGCACAGACAAATGCCTTCTCTGTGTGCCTCCCTCCACGAGAGCCGCCAGTGCGTGTGCGCGCTTGCGGGTGCGTGTGTGGCAGGACATGGCCTGTGTCTTCCAGCTCTGTGTGAGTCTATTTCTGGGTATGGGAGTCTTTGTTTGTCTCTATGTGAGAAAGTGAGGGCAAGAGGGGAAGTATTTCGGAAAAGAGGGGTGGATCCGACTCCTGAGAACAGGAAGAGAAAATGTGAGGGAAGGAGAGGGGTTGGGGTGGGTGCTTGGGTGGATGGGCAGAGGGAATGAGGCAAGCAGAGCCTCACGGCTTTGGAACCGGGCATGAGGTGGGGGCAGGGGACCCAGAGGTGCTGGGGCTGCTGGGTATGGTAGGACCAGCCTCAAGATCCCAAAGAAAGCGGGGCTAAGTGTGGGATTGTGAGGGAGCCCCAGAAGAGGCAGTGTGGAGGGAGCTGGCATTCCCTGGGGTGAAGGAGGGACAGGAAACAGGAGGGGCAAATCCTGAGATCTCCAGGCTGGGATCCGTAGCACCACCCAGGCCCCCAAAGGCCACACCCCTCTCTCCTCCTTCTGGAGGAAGAGCCCAAGGGCTTTGGGACGACAGTGACAGTGGGTCCAGTTTACGTGCCTCTTGGGGCTGCACTGTCAGAACCCAGGTGAGGGTGGGGCAGTGCCTGGGGGAATTTGTTGGAAAATTTATTTGAAGGTACACCTTCAAGACCCAGAATTGCACTTGGGGATCCTCACCCTCAACCCCTTCAGAACGCCTTCAGAGGTCAGACAAAGAACCAAGGGAGTGTTCTGTGTGGAGAGTCCTCTTGCCTGCAGCCTGATTTCCCTGGGCCCTAGTTGTGCTCCTGGCAGCCACCGTTCAGTTGGGTGTCCACTGTCAGTCCTCTGAAAGGCCAGAGTGGCCCAGGATAACTCTCCTTTTCCGCTGGCTTAGCAAGGAACCAAGAGGTCCCCTTCCCACCAAATCTCTACCCAGCTTCCCCTTAGACTCACCCATGCAGAAACTGGGTCCTGGCAGGGTGGGAACAGGTGGGTGGCTGCCACAGGCCATGAAAGTGGCTACTGGTGACCTGGGGAGGTGACCTCTCCGGTTTGCCTGCTAACCTCCAAACCCCTCCCATGTCTAAGCCTCTGCTCCCACTATTCTTTTGCCTGGAATCCCTCTACCTACTGCTCATCTGCCTATCCAGATCACATTCATCCTTTAAAGCCTAGTGAGGGCCCCACCTCCTTCAGGAAGCCTTCCCTGATCCCACTCCTGTGCACCAACCTTTCTTTTCTTTGAATACCCATTGCCATTTATGCTATGTCATGAATTGGCACTTGCCTGACCAGTGTCTGAGAGGTCAGGTTTGGTTTTCCAAACTGGAACTGGTCTTTAAGTCCCTATCTACCCTCCCCACCCAACCCCATGCTGAGACACGGGGACTTAGCATCAAATGCCTGCTAACACTTGCAACCACCCAAAGCTCAGTGGGCCAGTGGATGGAGCTCGTACTCTGCCACTTACCTGAAGGTGTGAGTCGCCATGGGCACCCCCACCCGCTGTGGGGGCTTCTAGCATGGACACGTGAACCACAGACCTTAGAGGTCTTTGTGTAAAGCTTTAGGCTTTGTGTAAAGCTCAGAGTTCTCAACTCCCGGAGAGGCCTTTTGGGTAAAGAAGACAGCAGAGGCGGATGGGCACCCCAGCTTGGGCAGCTATGTTTGAGGGAGGGACACGAAGGAGAGTGGGAATACCCTGCATCTGTGAGGGGACTGGTCCTGGTGGGGAGGAGACTGCAGGAGGTGGTTAGACCAAAGGCTCTGGTGCTACCCAAGGAGCTGGAGAGTATCACTCAAGACACAACTAACTCCCTCCCGGGGCCACCCCAGCCTCTGGGCCTCCTCCCCACCTATCCCAGCCATTTCTCTGGGAGACATACTTCTCCAGCACAGACAACAGATACACAATGCATGCATGCCCCTCAGGCACGCACACCAGTGCGAATGCCAGAGGGACAGGGAACCACGTGGATTTGCACACACAGGCACGTCTGCACCATCTCCCCATCCCACTCACAAGGTGCGATTGACAAGGCACCAGCCACTAGGTACATTTGCATGCTGCTTTTACGGGGGCAACCCTAGCTGTGCAGACACGGGGGAGCCTGAAGACCAGAAAGCAGAGGCGCAGGTGTGGGCCCCCTGAGCCAAGACTCCCACCTCACAAAGGCCAGGATCCCCAACGGCTCAGCCCCAGAAGAGCGCTCAGCAGTGCCACCACCACAGGCTCCGGCCCCGGTCCGGTGGAGGCCCAGGGAAAGCCCCGCTTCCAGATGGCGGGGGCTTCCTCCCAGCCCTCCTGGGCCCTTAGCCCCGGCCCGACCGGCCCAGGCCGTGCTCCGGGACGACCGTGCGCGTGTCCGGGCAGAGGGCGGCCGCCCTGCGGCTCGGAGCCGGAGTCCCCCCTGCCGTCCCCCCATCTCTCCTTCCCTCCGAAGCACCACCAGCACCAAATGGCAAAGCGCCTCTCCCCGCTCAGGGAGAGATGCGCCGCGGCCGGCGGGACGGCCTCGGCATCCCCCACCCCCTCCATCACCACCACCGCGCGGGAGCGGAGGGCGGCCGGGCGCGGGGGGCACGTCCCGGCCCGCTGCCTCCCTCCCTCGCCCTCGCCCGCCAGGGGCCCGGGCAGCGGCTGGAGCCGGACGGGAGCCGGCCCGGGCATGCGCACTGCGGCCTCCCTCCCGGTGAAGGTCAGCCCAGGGCCTAGCTGCAGGACTCAGTGGCGGCGGGGGAGGCGGAGGAGGGAGGAGGGATGCAGCGGAGAGACTTAACTCCTTCCCTGCGGGAAGATGGCCATCGAGGCTGAGGCCGGAGCCGGCTGTCCCACCCCCCCCCCCACCCCGCCTTCAGTGGAGGTCCTGTTACGGGGACCCAGCTCTGGGGGAGGGGGGAGGAGGGGCACGGGAGGGAGAATGGAAGAAGGAGGCTAGGAGAGGAGGGAAGCTGGGAAGGGGAGAGGGAGGAAGGCGAGGGAGGAACAAAGGAAACCAGACTGAAGGGAGAGACCTCTTTCTGCTGCCCCCTTTTCCGTATACCCCCAGCAATAAAGCTTTCCTTAGCAAAATGAAATTACCCTCACTGATTGGGACGGCAGCGTGTGTGTATGTGTGTGTGTGTGTGTGAGAGAGAGAGAGAGAGAGACAGACAGACAGACAGACACAGAGACACAGAGAGACAGTGAGATCACCTGGAACTCTCAGGCTGAGGACCTCTGATGTCCGTGTTCTGGCCCATCACTAAACTCAGCCCCCAACTTCTCCTCTGGTCATTAAACCCCAGGGCATGCCAGGGGTCCCAGAGGCAGCTCTGACTCAGCCCACCCACCAGGCCTAAATCCCAGCCCCCCCCCCCCCGAACTCCAGCTAGGCCTTGGGGCCAGGCCCAGTCCCCAGAGATGGGTGGAAGGGAATCTGCACCTTCACCGCCCCCCCTCCCCACCTCTGGTGAGGGGCTTCCTCCAGCCAGCAGACAGGACATTGGCAGAACAGGCCTGGGACATCATAGCACAATCTTCCTCCTCCTCCTGGCTCCCCCCACTACTCTTCCCAGGCCAGAGCAGCACTGGGTACCTCCCTCTCTGTGCGAGAATGTTTCTGTGCCTGGACACCCTCTGCTACTAGCCAGGGGGCTGTCTGCCTCTTTGTATGACTTCGGCTTCTGTGTCAGTTTTGCAAACACACACAAGAAAGACAAATATGATAGAAAGAAGCAAAACGCAAAGATAAACTAGGACACCAAAATAATTGTGTGACCTTGGGCAAGTCGCTGTATCTCTCTGTCCCTCAGCTTTCTCAGGAGTAAAAGGAGGGGGGTGGCCAGATGATTCCTAGGGCCTTCCTGCCCTGAAATCCAAGGATTCCGTAAGACAGAGACAGGAACCAAGGCAGACAAGGTGGGAAGGAAAGGGAGACAGAGACATACAGAGATAGGCCCACACCATTTAAGGGCTGCTGCTAACCCGAGGTGGAGCCTGGTCCTTGTCACTCACTGTCACTCACTTCCAGTGAGCCTTCACCACTGTGCCGTCAGCCTCCTGGGAGCAGGGCAAGCCTTGCCTTGGGATCTCCAGGGTCCTGCTCAGTTAGCAGGTGTATGATAAAGGTTAGTGGAATGAGTTAATCCTTCCTCTCTTGTTCTGTGTGGATCTCTTCAGTCTAATGGGGTGCTCTGTGCCCCCTCCCTGCCCCGCACCTACACCTCACATACACAGGATAACTGCAAACGGCAGCATGTTGAAACTGCTGGTCACTGGGGGCCGGAGCTCCCACCAGCCCAGAGGGGGGCACATTTTGGATTTGTAGCAGCTTTGCACTCTCCCCTCATGACGGCCGTTAAATGAGATGGTTCCTTGTAGCAACATCCTACGGCTTACAATGCTGAGCAAAAACGAGCCACACTGGTCTGCTCCCCATTTTGGCCAGGATGGGGTTGGTCTGTGGGGAGGTATTTATGTGGGACCCTGAGGTGTGCTCTAACTGCCCCAGCTCCCATCCTGCAGCCTAGGGGGTGGGACATGGGGCAGGGCTCTCCTTGGTGCGGGGGGCAGGTAGGTGTCCACAGAACCATCCTTGCTCCCCACCCATCTGCCTCTAGACCAACACCGGCCTATCTAGCTAGCTGCAGGGGCAAAAACAAGGGATCCATGTTCTCAGGACTCACAGGCTATCAAGACTCCAAGGAGCAGCAAGCCCCTCCTTCTCACCACCTACCTCCCTCCACCAGCCTCCTGGCTGCCCCCCAGCCAGAGCCCAGGAAGCCCACCCATCCCACAGTGCCCTCTGTCTGGCTGAAGCCATCACTCCTGCCCTGCTTGCACCCCATGGCTCCCAGGCCCCGGCCCTCCTTTCTCTTGGCAGAAAGGAGCCCCATCCCGGCACCTCTGATTCCTCTCCTCTCTCCCCCACAGCTCACTGCTCCCTCATGACCAGTGTCAGGACAGTCTCCTGGTGGCTTAATGTCCTGCCCCTCATCCCCGGGGAAGCTTCTGAGGTCTCAGCTACTGCTCTGACCAGGTGGTCCGAGGGATTTCGGCCAACCACTACATTCTGAGGTCTGGGATGTCACCTGAGTGAAGAAAACTGAGTAGAAAAAAATTCATGTACATTCCCTTGGCAAATGTTTCAGTGAAACCAAACCAAATGTTGGGGGGCAGTGGAATGTACAGATAAAACCTGCCTGGAAGCAACCCTTGAACCTGGTCTCCCAGATACCTGCAGCTCTGTGAGGGATCAAGGGCAGGCCCCGACCTGCCCTCAGGGTCTGAGGACACTTTTACACTGCACGGGTGGGGGCTGCGAGTGCCCCCCCCAACACGACACTCTGTCCCTCCCCATGGTCAGCCTTGAGTGCACCTGCCTTCCTGTCACGATGTACTTCCTCCCTTGAGTCCAGCCCCACAGAAGGCCCCGGACTCCCCTCAGAGGCCCATCTCCCAACCTGAACCCTTCTACTGTGCGGTCTGTCATAAGTAAAATTTCCAAAACGCTGGGCCACTTCTGTGAACAGCCCTTTTGCCTTCTTGCAAGAGAAGCCCTCCAGAAACCACTGCCCTTGAAACTGCCACTGGTGGTGTCAGTATTTTCTCCAGAGCTCCCCACCCCTGGACTCAAAGTGGGGTAGGGACCCTCCCTGCCACTCGAGGACACTCATTGACGCCTGTCCTCTTCTTGCTGCTTTTTGGGATCTTCATGGGTGGTCCTTGCCATACCTCGGTCTCTCGTCCCTCGGCCACCTCTCCTCTAGAAGTCCCCCACCCTCCCTCAGCCATTTGCTCCAGGTCACCTATTGGGTCTTATCATTCCAGCAGCTGCAGCCCCACACCCCAAAATCAGCCTTAAACACCTCACTCCGACCACCATCTCCTGTCCTTCCAGCTCACTCTGTCCACTTCCCTGATTCCCGAAGCCTGTGACTCCACTGGAACCTCTGGTCCATTTCTCTGACCCACACCCCTCATCACAACTACACTGTTACATAGGATTCTTTTTTAAAAATTATGATAAAACATACGTAACATAAAATTCATCATTTCACCTCCTTTGCATATACTCCTGACTCTCTTACTTAAGAGTTAAATCCAGCTTCACCAACTCTTGCCCCACACCTGGCACCTGAATGTGGCCAGAGAGACACCTAAGCACCCTGACGGGGTCTCCCTGTTCAGGAGCACCCCCTTCACCTGGCCTCATGCTGCGCAGCTGTCCCGCTGTCCCTCCTCCACGCACGCCCTTCCCCGCTCTGCTCTCTATGCGAGTTTCCACATCTGCTCCCCTTCCTGAGCTGACGCCCTTGCTTCTCACTGCACTGAGACACAGAAGCTTCCAAAGAACTTCCACCTAGCCACCTCAGTGCTTGCCTGCTTTGGGAACGCGTGGTCCTAGCCATAGGCCGGAAGCGGGCAGTGCTCCGGCGCAGCCCCAGAGCAACCTTGTCCTGCTCTCCCCGTGCCGCTTGGTGGCCATAGGTCTGGAGAACTCGGAGACTCTCACTGGGCCTAAGGAGGGTAGAAGTGAGCTGAGCAAAAGGCAAAAGCTCCGCCCGTGTGCAAAGGACTGCAGGTTTCTTGGGGGAACAGGGCCAAAAGTGCATGGGATCAAGAGGAGATGGTCTTTGAAGCTGCTCTATGATCAAGGTCTCGCAGTCAAAGCAGGGCTCAGTCTCCCCCGTGTCCCCACACAGCATACCGTCTTTACTCCTGGGCTCAAAGAGCTGTGGTGATGGCCAAGAGGCCTCGTGAAGACTCACCAGGGAGCAGGCAGTAGGGAAATGGAGGAGGATGGCCTCAGGACCTGCATGGTGCTCAGCCCCGAGCTTCACAGTCCTTTGTAATTAAGGCCAGCTGGTGCCCCCCCAACCCAGTGAATCCCCTCCAGGTAGCCCCTCAGCCAACCCTGCCCCCCTGCCCTTGCTCCCAGATCTGGGCTTTTGCTTTGGCCATTGCAACCTAGTCTGTCTTGGGACCGGGCTGTGACAATGAGGCCTTAATGCCCTGCACGTCACTCCAGTTCTTTCGGGGTCCTGTCCTCTCCCAGGCTCTGAACACACTGCCCTGGGTAGGGTCTCTGCAGGCACCACAGTGCGATGACTCTGAGCTTAGACTCCAGAACAGGACTTCTCAGCCTTAGCACCACTGACATTTTGGGCTGGATAAGTCTTTATTGTGGGGGCTGCCTCATGATGTTGGTAACATCCCTGGCCTCTATCCAGGAAATTCTACCAGCACGCCCCCCGCCCTCACCCCCACCCTCAGTGCAACAAACAAAAATATCTCCCAACACTGTCCTTTGTCCCTGGAGGGTACAATTGCCCTGGGTGAAGAACCTCTGATCTAGAGTTTGATGGTCCCGGGTTCACACTCAGCTCAGAACCTTGCACAAGTTATTTCACCTGTCCGAGCCTCGTCTTCCCTGTCCTCAAGACAGGGCGCCCTACGCCTGACTCACAGGTCGATGTGAGGCTTGAAATAAAGTCGTGCACGTGCAGAATTGGGCACAGGGTCCAGCACAGAGGAGACACTTAACAGTTGCTGCTCTTAGAGCTTCCTGATGCTGAGCCTGCCCGACTCTGCGGGCGAGGCTGCACTGCCCTGCCTTATCTCTGGGTCCTGGCGGTCCTGTTGTCCAACGACCCCCAGCTAGGAGACTGGTGAAAACAGGGAGCCCTCAGAGCCCCTCTGCTGAGGAACCATCACAAATACCACGGAGGGGACGTCTGAGGGCTCAGCTGGGCAATTATTCACAGTGGCTAATTCTGGTGGCTCTGGGAGCCCAAGCGGAGTCTGGGTTCTGGCCCAACCGCTGGAAGCCTCCTTGAGCGCATTAGTAGGCAGGGTGGGTCTTGTATGGGAAGCTTATCCATGCAGTGCAAAAACTTGGTAAAGACTGCAGGAAAGGGGGGAAGGAAGACATTCAGAGGCCACCAGAAGTGGCAAAGCCACTGGACTCTCACCGAAGAGTTTGTAAGGGCGACCGTCGGGCCAAGAGAAGCAGAGGTTCAGGAGCTGCTGCTGGAAGCATCCGGAGGAAAAGCAGGGCCTCCTCCTGCACCTGTCCCCCTCCTCCTCTGCCATCCTGCCGCGCACTTAGTGAGCACCTCCTGTGTGAGCGCTTGGTGCCAAGTGCTGCCCACGCACCCATGAGACACAGCCTCAGCCCCTGGGACACAATGTTGGAGGACTGGATAGAGTAGGGTGGGGCTGACGGCATCGAAGCCGTGAGAAGCTCATGTCAGCTCCTGCCCCAGGACAGCTGCTGCTCTGGCAGGGGGTTGGGGGGAGCAGGCACCGTGCACCCCATTCCAGAGCTCTGGGCTTCCTTATGGGGAAAAAGAGGCATTCAGCCCCCAACAGCTATGTCTTCAGTGGGGCTGTGGCTTGGCAGGGTGGCCAGCCTTGTGGCAGTGGTGGAGAAGTCAGCAGCTAGCTGCAGCCATGGCCGAGGGTGTCCCCAGTCGCTGTGCCCAAGCCCCAGCAGAGGTTGCAGGGGCAGCCCGTGGGGGGCAGTGGTGGAGCCCGCCATGGGGCTGTACCAGTGCACACTGGTGAATGCCGGGGGTGTCTGTGGGAACAGAGGGCTCGGGACCTCCCTCCAGCTCCACGCAGCCCCTAGTGAGGAAAGCTCCAGCCCAGGGAGGAGCTGGTGTCCCCGCAGCAGGGGGCAGCGGGGACCTCGGACCTTCCTGTGGTGCGTGTGAGCCTGGGTCACCTCCCAGACGTTCTGGCTACCTGGAACTCATCTTCTCCCTCCTCCATAAGACACAGCTCCGAATTCCGAAGCAGACGTCATAGTACCCCCAGCACAGGCTGAAGTGTGTCTCCCCCCACCAAACTCGTTTGCTGGAGTCCTAACCCTCCTCCCTCAGAATGTGTTCTTACTTGGAGATAGGGTCTTTACAAAGGTAATCCAGTTAAAATGAGGTCAATAGGGTAACCCTAATCCAATATGACCGGGATCATAAAATAGGGGAAATTTACGACACAGGGTCAGGTACACACAGAGGGAAGACGCGTGACTCGGGGAAGACGGCTGTCTGCAAGTCAAGCAGCGAGGTCCGGGGCAGATCTGCCCTCACAGCCTCAGAAGGACCCAAGCCCCCTGTCGACACCTTGTTCTCTGGCATCCTGCCTCCAGAAAATACATTTCCAGCCTTAAAGCCACCCACTGTGACCGGCCTGCCTGTCCAAGGGCCACCCGCCTCTCCCCTCGACCCCGAAAGCACGGCACTGAGAACAACGTGCTTATGGGCACAACGCAGGGCCAAGCCTGGGGCCAGAACAGCTGAGGTTGAGTCTTTCTGCCACCACCAATTGACAGGAGCACAAAAGGGCCACATTGTGTCAATTTCTCTTAGCCTCAGTCTGTTTATCTTTAAAATGGGTACACTGCCACTTCAGCTCTCTCACCAGCTTATTGCGAATAGCAAAACAGTACTGAGGGGACACATGCGGGAATTTTCTTTAAGTCCTGGAGGTCCAAACGAAGCCATCACTGTTAGTAGCATATCACTCCTTGGTAACCATCCATCCCACTTTGGACTTTCATTGAACTTGCTGTCAATTAAAACCTCAATTCTCTTTCTACTCTGATTGTGCCAAAACGTGTCTCCCATCCCCTACTTCTAACATTGCCTATTTGGATTCAAGAACAGATAACTTATATTTATTCCTGTTGATATCCATCTTGTAGGAATCAGCCCATTATTCCAGCTTGAGATCCCTTGAATCTCAATTCGGTAATCCGATATATTTGCCATCCTTTCCAGCTATGTGTCATTCACAGATCCATGAGCATGACCTTCTCTCCTCACCCAGGTCCGTGCTGACTGTACTGGAAGAGGAAAGACAAAGCCCTCGTTCCAGACAGACAATCTACAACCTTTGGGTTGAGTCTTCAATTGGCAGCAAATTTACTCAATCGTAGTAACATGCAGTGATGTGCTGGAGTGTCATGTTGGTAGTTTAAAATCAGCCGTGGTAGGAGTATTTATACCATGGAAATTGGCAAATAATACAAATCAGATTTCAGCTCCCCCTTCCCACCCTGTCAAGAGCCAGTTGTTAAATATTTACCCGCACACTACTGCATCCAGCCCACGTTTATGTGTCACACTCAAGATATTGGGAGAGACTTTGTCAAACACCTCCAAATTCACACATACATCTTTACGGAGCTTCATAGCCTACAAAACAGTGCAGTATGCATTATTTAATTTGGTTCTTTCAACATCCCAGGAAGTTAAAGGGCTGAATATTACTATACCCATTTTAAAGATGAGAACACAAGGTTAATGATTGACTCAGAGCCAGACAGGGAACTAGTGTCAAAGATGGGGCTCAGACTGCCATGTTCTGATCTCAAGGTCACTGTTCTTTTAGGCTTGTCATTGAACTGCCCGCCGCCCCCCCCCCCCCCCCGCCCCTACCGTTGGTTGTCAGAGGTGCCCTGAATTCCCTCACCAGCCGCTGTTCTGGGTTTAAAACTCAAACTTTGAGGGGGATTCTGCAACTGGGGATTCTACCTCCAGTCCTTTCCATTAGCACCCCCCATTGGGATCCCTGTTTCTAGGGCAGGATTCTCAAGTTTTTGACAAGACTCTCTGCATTCTGTTTAAAAATCGTTGATGGCAAGAGACTGCTTAAAGTGACCCCAACTCAGTGTGGTGTTTCTCAGCCTGGGGTCCAATGATGCCTGGGCCCCTCGAGTTCTCTGGACTAGCAATGCTGATTTAGGGCTCTGGGCCCGAAGGCTAGAAGAGGTGACCAGTTGGGGGTGATGGCATGAGGGGAGCCCAAGAAGGAAGGTGCAAAGCAAACAGGTTTGGCTTAACTCATAGTGTCTTTCTTGAACACTTTTTAAAATCTTAAAAATTGAGAGATTTCACATAAAAAGCCAGATTTCCAGAATCTCTTAAAAACCTGGAAATCTAGCAATACAAGCCCACCAATATACTTGGAAACAGTCAGATGGAATTGGGGAGGGGCTATCCCTTTTCTAAGTGGCAAGACTTCTCCAATTTACTACACACACACACACACACACACACACACACACACACCATTTTGGGGGTTGCAAACTCTAAAGTCCTAGGCACCCAGCAATGAATGTAAATCAGTTGTGTGAGCTTTGAGCACCAGGACAACTAGCCTTTGACCTTGGGTCTAGGTGCTGGGGTACAAGGGGCTGGCCTGGGTCTACAGAAAAGGCTGGCTGCTTTGTCTCTTTGAGGGCCCGTCTGGTTTGGGTCACTGCACCCCTCTGGGGGCTAGATGTGGTGGACAGACCCCAACTGGGGCTCTTGCACTAACCATTGGGAAGTTTACTCAACCTCTCTGTGTTTCAGTTTCTCATCTCGAAAGTGATGATGATAATACTATCATTTTAGTCTTGCGGTGAGGATAAATCAGCTAAACCATGACAAATTCTTAAAACAGTTCCTAAAACCTGCACTAAGATCTCAGTCAACAGTGGTTGCCACTCTTCTGCCCTGGGCCTGCTTGGCCCTTCTCCATCCTGTGGGAGCTGCTCTGGAGTCCCGGGGGCTGCTGAAGTGAGGGGTGGGACTGTTGGGGGTGGGGTGGGAGAGTCTGGATAGGTGGGGCCCTAGTCCACCCGTTGGGCATTCTTTGAAAGGGTGTCTGAGACAGTTTTCTCCTGAAGGAAGAGGCCAGAGTAAGATGGTGGTGGGGTGGTAAAAGTAAGTGGTCAAAGGAGAAACTGAGGCACAAAAGCAAGAGTGCTTCCTGCTGGGTGGGATGAAGTGGGGTCCTCCGAGGGAGCTGGAGCTCAGCTTCTGCCCCTCCTCTGGGCCCTTGATGGCTGGGGCCCCTCCCCCAAGCCCACCCACCGGGCCCCTGCTGTGGATTCAGCTGCTTACAGCCCAGGACAGCCAGAGCACCACGGAGCTCTCTCCTCCACCCTGCTGGCTGGCTTTTTATTTCCAACTTGAAACTTTATTAAAGGCTTAAATATGCAGACTGCGTCAGACTGGGAAGCCAGGCTAAAGCTAACTCTGCATCTGAGTTCAAGATGTGGGAGCAGGGAGAATGGCGTTCTCAGCTGAGGGGAGGAAAGGCCCAGGGGTTGCTCACTGACTCCAGGCCTTTATGAGCCCACACTATAAGGGTGGCGAGAATGGAAGCTGGGCCTGGAACCTGGGGGGACATGGTCACAGGGTCTGTGGATGACGCCTGGATGCCGTAGTGCGCAGGGCGGCACCGGGCACCACATTTTAGCCCGCGGGCTGATGAGGGGTACCAGGTGCTGGCTGTTGAGCTGAGTGCTCGGTACTTAGCAGCCCTCTGAATCTTTATAGAAGGGGCATCAAGTCCCACCTTACAGACGGGGACACTGAGGCTCAGAGAACTAAGTGCGTCTTCCCACATCAGCCTAGCTGATGAGGGGCAGAGCCCACCTTCCAACGGAGCCCCGGGAGCCCCGAAGCCTGTTTGCCGGCATCAGGCAGCACCCCCCTCTGGCTCTCGCAGTGGGCACCAAGGGCGAGAGCAGCCTGCACGGGCCCCCAGGTGAGGAACATTTGAGGAAGCCAGACCTGAATGTTCCTGAGAGCGGACCCGGGGAGGGGAGGCAAACGACTGGAGGCAGTCAGATGTCATGGAAGCAGAAGAGCGTTTATTCTCTAGAACTCCAAAGGGCAAGACCAGGGTCCCCGGAAGGAAGATTCTCCTCATCACAAGAACAACTAAAGACGGGGTGCCCGGGTGCCTCAATCGGTTAAGCATCTGATTCTTGATTTCGGCTCAGGTCATGATTTCAGGGTGGGGGGGTGGGTTTGGGGGGGCTCAAGCCCCATGTTGGGCTCTGTGCTCAGTGGGGAGTCTGCTTGAGATTCTCTCTCTCCCTCTGCCCCTCCCCCTCTCCCCACCCTCCCCTCCCCCAGGCCTGCTCTCTTTCTCTCTCTCTAAAATAAATAAATAAATCTTTTTAAAAAAACCAAACAACTAAATATGGAAGGAGCGTCTGTGAACATGGTGAACAGGTCCTTTTTGAAAGGGACTGCTGCCCAGGCATGGGCCAAGGGCTGCTCAGGTGTCAGCAGGCCAAGGTGGGTAGTTAAGAAAGGCCTACCCTTGGGTTGTGCGGGTACAGAGAGGGCAAGGACCAACCATACAAAGGGATCTCAGGGTCCTCTTTTTTTTTTTTTTTTTTTTTTTTTTTTTTACAGAGAGAGCGTAAGCAAGAGAGCAGGGAAGGGGCAGAGGGAGAGGGGAGAGAGAGAATCCCAAGCAGGCTCCACGCCCAGCACAGAGCCTGACGTGGGGCTCGAGCCCACACCCCTGAGATCATGATCTGAAGCGAAATCAAGAGTCAGACATTTAACTGACTGAGCTGCCCAGGTGCCCCTCAGGATCCTCTTTTTTTTTTTTTTTTTTTTTTTTAAGATTTTTATTTATTTACTGGACAGAGAGAGACACAGCGAGAGGGAACACCAGCAAGGGGAGTGGAAGAGGGAGAAGCAGGCTTCCCACTGAGCAGGGAGCCTGATGAGGGGCTCTGGGATCATGACCTGAGCTGAAGGCAGAGGCTTTACGATGGAGCCACCCAGGCGCCCCGCCCCTCATGGTCCTCTTAAGATCAACTGTCAGAGCCACCTCCTCCCACCCCCTGCCTCATTCATTCACGAAATGTTTTTCTGTACTGTGCGGAACACCACAGATGCAGTCTGAGCCTTTAAGGAGCAGTATGATGCAATCTTTAAACCTTTGGTACACGCTATAAGCCATAAGAAGTTAGGACGTCATACCTAATCAGTGTGGGAGAAAGTGTCCCTGGAAGAAGTGGCGTTTAAGTAGAGACTTGAAGGATGGGCAGATTTAGAGAGGTGAAGGGAGCTGGAAGTGTGTTGCAGGCCAAGGGAACAGCATGTGGGAAGGCCCTGAGTGAGGGCAGGCCCTTGAAGCCGGTGAGGAAACGGAAGAGAGAACAGATCAGGTCTGTGTTGCAGGAACCCTGGCTACCCCAGTGGGCTGGGGTTGGGAGGAGGGGTCCAGACTGAGAGTGGGCCACGACTTGGGTGGCTACCTCAGTGGTCCAGGTAGGAGACAACAGCGTCATTACGGAGACATAAGAGGATGGAACTAAGACATGTCTAGGAAATCAAATCAAAGGAAGAGGTGATTGTCCCAATGGAGAGAGAAGGGGGAGGGTCAAATGTCACTCCCAGGTCAGGACTTGAGCTTTGGTGTCGCTGTCAGCAAGATGGCTAGCCCCACACCCAACCATGGAGGGAACCCTGTGCTCTTGTCATCATGGGTTCACGGGGAGACCTCTACTCTATTCCTCTGGAGAGAAGACTCTGGAATAATCCTGCCACCTCTCCCACCCCTTGGGAGGGGCTCTCTGCCTGAGGAGCTGGGGGCGTCTGACGTCTGCTGGACAAGTTCCTCTCCTGGGTCAGGGGTGGTGACATCAGGGCTGTTCCGTGCAGCCTGCCCTTCCCTTTGGGGTGCGTCTGCTGGCAGGAGGGAGCCCATCTTAACCTTTTCCTACGCCCCAGATAAGCAAACACAGGTTCAAGCTTCTTTCTCTAGTCCGGCTGGCCCTGCAATAAAGCTGATATGTCCCTGACACGTGGGCTCACGATCTACGGTGGAAGGCGAGTGACTGGGCCCACGCTATACCCAAACTCACCTGCTGGGCATGTGTGCTGGTTGAGGTCTCTATGTTCCTACAAGGATATTACCCTTCCCCAAGAATGTGTGGGACTCTGTAGTTAATTCCCGATTTTAAATAAACCTTCCTGCTGCCTGACAGTTCTCAAAACTGTTGTTGGAAATATTAAAGTGTAGATCATTTCCTGAAGGCAGGCGATGTCTTCCTCTAGTCCTTCTAACTTTTATCTTGGGATTGACCATGATCAGCAATATTTATTTGGCTGCATACTATTGTGTTGGTCTTTGCCTTGGCCTAGGAAACCTGTGCTTAGCTCTGTCACCCAGTGTCCCCCTCACGTCATCACATAGGAGACACTTCTCGGGGTCACAGGGCCCGAAATCACAGCGTCTTGGAGCAAACGGTCTGGCTTCTAGGCGGTGCGAATGCCATGAGCGCCCCTGTTCTCCCACTGCGGATGGGGCCTCCGGGCCTTGCGGCTTGTGCCTTGTGCACTAATGCCATCCTTGGCTGCCCCATATATTCCCTCCCTGTATTTCCAATGTCCTGACTTGCTCACTACACGTGTCTTTGCCAAGTGCCCCCGACCCCTTCTGGAGTAAGGTGGAGCACAGCACATCCTCCTGTGTCTTCTTGTCTCTGCCTTTCTCCCCTCCCCACAGCACGCTGCTCCTCACTCCAGGCCCCAGAATGTTCTTCGGTCTGGAAAGAAGGTTGACATGGGAGATGATCCAAGTTTGTAAATTCCAGGAAAGGCATGAGCGGGACACATGCTCATAAGACACATTCTCAAATTTCCTGGAAGTTAAGTTTAGGTAACAAAGAAATTGGTTCACAGCTTGGGAAGCAAATCAAGAGGTGGGCCAGGCTGAAGTGAGCAATTCCTCTCCTGCAGGGTCCTCACAAGTGACCAAGGGTCTGCACATCCCTCACCAGCAGGGGATACTGGCAGCCACAGCCCTGGCCTCCCCAGGCGTCCGTCAGCCAGAGTGCCCACCAGAAGCGGGCCGACGCCTCTGGCACGGTCATCCGAGAGGGCACAGAATCCAGCGGAACCTGAGGGCCGTTCACTCAGCCCACGTGTCTGCGACTCCACCTTCTCTCGTGACACCTCCTGACACCTCCTCCCATGACACCCCCTCCTGGTGACACCTTCAGCTCATTACCTCCACCACTTCACGCTCACTAATAACGAGCTCTCACTTGCAATCACACTGCCAGCACTCGGGGCGAAGACAGCCTCCAGCTGCTGCCCGCCTGGGAGTGCGCCCACCGCGCCGTCTAGACGCTAGCACGGGGCCTGTCAGCATCCAAATGACAGCACGTGCCCGAGCCGCCAAGCGTCAAAGCCGGCTCCATGCCTGGGACTGCACGTGCTGAATGAAGCCCCATCTCATGTTAATGCGGCTCTAAAACAACGCGCCAGAAACTTCCCCAGCACCTCACCCCTTGCCTCCTTCATCACATGGGGAGGCCCCCAGGAGTTTCAGGACGGACCCTCCGTTCACCTTGTGACCAGGCCACTCCGGGACCAGGTGTCGCTAGGATGTACCCACAGCTCTCAGAGCCTCCAACCCCCCAGGCTTCCCATGCCTCCCCTCCCCTGCTGCCCATCCTTCAGGGTGATCACCTCCTTCAGGCAAGGTCTGGATCAACCCAGGGCACCGAACTAGTGCTGCTGGGGAGCCAGCTTAGGGCTTAGCTCAGTGTACCCCAAATCAGCCACGACTTACAAGGACTCACCACATGGGGGCCCCTGGCTCTAGGGTACCTCCCAGGGACCCCAGCTGCTCGGCAAGCCTCCACCCTCAGACACCAAGAACTTTAGAGTTGCCCAGCAAGTACACCGGCTTAGGCCTTTTCTTTAGGCTTCTGCATTAAAAAACCAACCCCTGCAAGCTGGGAGACAGGCCCGCAGTTAAGCTAAGGCAGGACCTTTGTGTGGGGCACTGACTTTCCTGCACCGCCCAGCGTTTGTCTGCCCCGTGGCCAGCACCAGGTGACAGCACTGGGCTCCCCTGGCAGCCAGCCACAGCACCATCTTCCTGGAGGCACAAGCCAGCCACAGGGGTGGGAGGGAGGGGAACAGCCTAGGCAGGATAGAGAGAGTTCCTCGGCCCTTTCTGAGGAAGAAGTTGGGAAAGCCACCCTCATTTCACCCAGCCCCTTTTCCTCTGAAAGCCCACTTCACACTGCTCCTCTGGGGCCTTTCCGCTCCTCAGAGCCCTGGGGCCTGAACTGTCTGCTGTAGCACTTCTCGTGGGCTTTCCCAAGTCTGTCCCCCTGCTGGACTTCCGGTCCTGAGGGTAAGGACAAAGTCCTTCACACCTCTAGGGTCCCCTAGCACCCAGCCTGTCAGAGGAGACTCCCACTGGTGAGGCAGCCAGGGTGACAGGTGGGGCTGGGCAGGCCTCAGACCCAGATCCTGCCCCTTCCCACAGCTGAACAGGGCTCTCAGGCAGGCAGCCTTTCCACCCAGTGCCTCAGTGCCTCCTTCTGGACCAGGGGCACCGATACGGTACTAGCCCGGCCAACCTCCTTACACTTTGCCAAGAGGAGGCCCAGGAAGTCCAACTCACATGCGATGGGCCTGGAGCATCTCTGAGTCTGAGGCCTGCCTGGTGGTAGCACAGGGCTGGCCCCACCCAAGGCCACGCAACAGGCTGCCACCACCTCCCCCTCCCACCAAGAACAAACCCCTGCCTGGATTCTGGAAGGATTTTAGAGGTTTGCCAAAGAAGGTTTGGGGTTAGGTTTCTAGAGCCTAAGTTGTGCTGGGTGTCAGCAGGCCCCCCCCAGCTAGCAGAGAGCATGCGTGCGCACACGCCGGTGAGGATGGAGGAGGTGTGTGTCTGCGTGTCTACGAGTGGAGGAAATGGAATGAGCCACAGCCCCAGACCATTTTCACCAGAGGCAAAACCTGGTTTCAGGCTCGCTGCTTCCTGGCTCCGAATGGCTTTGATAGGCAGAACCCAGGGAGCCAGGAGGAGAAGGCACTCAGAAGGGGTAGTGGAAGGGTGGGAGGAGATGTCAGCAGGATCTGGGGGATGGCCCAGCAGTGGGAGGGGATGGGAAGAAGCATGTCATAGGTACGGCTTGGGCGGGACAGAAATGCCAAGAGGGGGCCTTGGGTTATGACTGGAGGTCAAGAGCCAGCACCTCTCAGTGGGGTCCCAGGGCTCCTGCTTCTGGGTTTGGGGCCGTGGGGGCAGCGCCTACCTGTACCACGGCGGGTGGGTGCTGAAGGCCTGGAGTCATAGGTGGAAGGGTCCTGCAGCAGGGGAGTCATCCAGTGCCCCCTCGGTGCCCGGGCCCGGAGCCCACTGCACCTGCAGCACCAAGGGCCATTGTGAGGAGAATCTGAAAGGAGAGGGCAGTGGGAGGGGTGGGCCAGAACCTGAGCCCCAAAGGCAGAGTCCAGATGGACCTCCGAGGGCTGGTGAGGAAGCCTGAGGGGGTCAGCTGGGTGGACCAAACTCTGTGACAAGGAGGTCTGAGAAAGAAAACAGGAGGTGTGCAGAAAGGGACCAGGATAGAGGGCTGCACGGGGATCACAGGGCAGGAGCAGTGTGAGAGCAGGAAGCAGTCGGCAGAGACCAGGTCTTGCAGGACTGAGCTATGAGGACAGAGCAGAGAACCCAGGTGAGACCTAGGCCCAGCAGGGGAGGCAAGTTCTGGGGACTTGGCAATAGGCAGGGGAGAGGGACCTGAGCATTGGAGGTACAGGGCATGACTGTCAGGCCCAGATGGGACCTGGATGGCTTCTGGAGCCCAGAAGGGACATCTGAGGGAATCCCAGGGGTGGCAGGCACGTTGAGTAGGCCTGTTCTTAATCTGCCCATTGCGCTCATGCCGGCCCCTCCCTGTTTCACCCCTGGTTTCTCCTCTGGTTTCACCCCTCCTGCAAGAGCAGCAAGGCCACAGGCTGGGGTCAGGACTCAACTTGTGAACTCAAGTCCTTGAGCAGGTGGAGTGTGGGGGACAAGTAAAAGGCAGTGTTATAGGTATGGGGCGGGGGGCTTGAGAGTGGGTCAGGGTCACACGTAGGTGGTGTTGGCCAGGAGGCAACTCCAAGAAGTGTGAGGAGGCAGGGCGAACAATGAGAGGAGGAAGATGCCAATGGGGGAGAGGTTACCTGCCCAGGGATGGTTGGGGGGGGGTGCCCTGCAGGAAGGCTAAAGACAGGGGGACAACCTGAATGGGAGAGAAGTATCCAGGCAGGAGGGTGTCAAGTGGAGACAGGGAAGGTGCCAGGCGGGGGGTGGGGGGAGGAGGGAGGTGCCAGGCAGGATGGGAGGAGGGGAGGTGCCAGGAAGAGGGAAGGAGGGGAGGTGCCAGGCAGGGGAGAGGAGGGGAGGTGCCAGGCGGAGGGAAGGAGGGGAGGTGCCAGGCAGGGGAGTGGGTAGGAGGGAGAGGATGCCAGGCAGGAGCAGGATGGGAACATGCTAGGCAGGGAGGAGGAGGCAGGCGAGGGGGAGAAGTAGGTGCAAGGCAATCAGGGAGGAGGGAAGGTGCCAGACATGAGGGAGGAGAGGAAGGTACCAGGCAGGAGAGTGCCAGGCAAAGGGAAGGAGGGGAAATGCAGGTGGAGGGAGGATGGGAAGGTACCAGGTAGGGGAAGGAAGGAAAGATGCCAGGCAGAGATGAGAAGGGGGAAGTATCAGAGAGGAGGTAAGATGGGAGTCTGCCAGTCATGGAAGAGGTGCAAGAAAGGGGGTAGGAGGAGGAGATACCAGGCTGAGGGTGGGGGAGGTGCCAGGCAGGGGGAGGAAGAGAGTGAGGAGTGGGGGGAGAGATCAGGAAAGGAGGAGGGGATGAAGATGCCAGGCAGGGAGGGGGGTGCCAGGTAAAGGGAAGTGCCAGGTAAGAGGAAGGTGCCAGGAAGGGGTGAGAAGGAAGATGCCAGGCAGGGGAGGAGGAGGGGTGTCAGGCAGTGGGGAGACCAGAGAGATGCCAGGCAGGGAGGAGAACGGGGAGAGGCCAGGGGGGCGGAGGGGGATGTCAGACAGGGGGAGATGCCAGACAGGGGGGAGGAGGATGCCAGGCAGGGAGGAGAAGGGATGCCAGGCAGGCGGGAGCAGAGGAGATACCAGGCAGGGGGGAGGAGGGATGCCAGGCAGGGGAAGGAGGGATGATGCCAACAGAGGCAGGACGGGTACTGCCAGGCAGGGAAGGCGGGGGCGCCGGCGCAGCGCGGCCGGGCGGCGTCTCCGCAAGGGCCTGGGGGCCGCGCAGCGCGGGTCGCTCACCTGCTCCCCCGGGACCCCGGCCCGGAGCACGGCCGCCCGCTCCCCGCTCGGCGCTCGGCTCGGCCCGGCGCCTGCGCCGCTGCAGCCCGGAGCGGGGGAGGCGCAGGGAGCGTCTGAAAAGAGCGAGGAGCTTAATAATGAGTTAGGGATCAGAGCAGGAAGCGTCGCCCCATCCATCCGAATGTGCGATCACCGCGCTGGGAGCATCGCTGCCCGCCCTGGCCAAGTCCATTGTGATCCTCAGCCTGTGCACAGATGAGCCTCAGGTCTGTACATGCACCTACGTGCCCACTGATTCACACAGGCTGTCGGAGCATCCTAAGTGAGCGCAGACATTACCTGCTCTCGGACCACACACACACACACACACACACACACACACACACACCCCAGGCAGGGGGCGGGTGTCGGTTCCACTCCAGGTTCAGAGCCAGGCACTAACTGATGGCACCTCCTCCTACCTTTATGCATGACATCCAGTCACAGGAGACCCCTCAAAGCACCAGTAGCTGCTGGCACAGTGCCTGGCATACAGTAGGGGCTCAAGTCTTACCTGCTAAAAGGGATGAGCCTCAGAGAGCCTTAGGCGAGGTCCAGAGCAAGTGGGAGCCTCCACATGGAGCTGCCAGGTGAGGACTTTGGGGGCAGGGTCCGGGCAGACCCCGAGGAAGAGCTAGCTGTGACAGAGACCCAGGTCAGTGGGATCCCGACCCCTCAGATTCTCGCCTCTGCCCCAGATGCCTAGCCTAGCCCCATCCAGGCCACTCTGCTCACACTCCCCCATCTGGGGGTCCTGGGCTCCAAGCGTTGCCTGGGCCTGCACTGCCCCTGACATGAGCTGACTTGGAGGCTTTTCCACCTCCACTGTTTTTTTGTTTTGGTCATTATGTTTTACTTCTTTACTTAATTTTTTTCCAATTGTGTTAAACTACACAGAACACAAAATGTGCCGTCTTAGCCGCTTTTCAGTGTGCGGTTCAATGCCGTCAAGTATATTTACCTTGTTGTGCAGACCATCTCCAGAACTCTTTCACCTTGGCAACCTGAAACTCTACCCAGTAAACAATTCTCCTCTCCCTCAGACCTTGGGCACCATTGTTCCACTTTGTTTCTATGAATTTGCTTACTCTAGGTACCTCATATAAATACATTAATACAGTATTTGCCCTTTTGTGACTGGCTTGTTTCACCGCACATAACTTCCTCCAGGTTCATCGATGCTGTAGCAGGTGTCAGCGCTGCCTTCCTTTTCAGGCTGAATGAGCTTCCATTGTATGGATGGATACAACGTATGGATGGATATCAACCACGCTTCGTTTATCTGTTCATCTGTCTGTGGACAATCGGGTTGATTCCACTTTCTGGCCACTGTGAATAACGTTGCTTACACCCCCTTTAAAACATGTCATTAAGCCGGACAGAAGCACACTCCCGCTCAGCCCTGGGAAGACATACTCAATCCTCCCCAGCCCCTTTCAGCACCTCTGATTCTATTTTCAGGACCCTTCCTCGGAGGACCTCAGGCCTTTGGCAACTCAGAGGACCCACTCTGGCCTTTTTACCCAAATTTGCTTACTTAATGCTCTATCAAATGTATTCCTGTGTCCCTTCTAGTGAAGGAACCCGGGGTCCCTGCTAACAGCTTGATGCTATCCTTCCTAGGAACATTTATCCTTTAACAAGGGACTCTTGGAAATGCAGGGGAAGAAGAGGCACAGTGAATATTTTGAGGTGGGGAAGGATTTGCTCAGTGACCTGGGGGGAGGGGGGCACGGAAAGCCATCAGGACAATGGGGTCTGAGGGGGCTTGAAAGACCTTCCACGACCCAGACCCCGGTGCCAAGGTCAGTGCTGGAGCTTCACTCCTCTGGGCAGAGAGGAGTCTACCTAGAGGCGGTACGTACCCTCTTGTGCCCCCCCCCCCACCAGTTATTAACTTGGCAGAATAAGTAAGTGAGGCGAGGTGACTGGGTCCTGACATGAGGGTGTATGTGTTGGGTGGGGGTGGTCACCAGAGGAGGCCCCCAGAGGGAGTGCAGGCAGCCAGGACACAAGGAGGGGCGGCCTCAAGCAGGCAGGCTGAGTGCTGGCCTAGGCCTGGCCAGAGGAGACAGGCAGAGGAGCCAGTTGGGCAGTCCCGCCTCTTCTGACCCTGTGCCCACAGCCCTTGGCCCCCTTTTTCCTCCTCCCACTCACAGTCTGTCCATCAGGGATAAAGTTTTCAAAGGTTAAGCCCCTGGTCCTTCTTTATGACTTCCCAGGTGGGTGGGGCAGCACATCTCTATCCCAGCATTGATACCTTGTTCCCAGGTGGGTGGGGCAGCACATCTCTATCCCAGCATTGATACCTTGTTCCCAGGTGGGTGGGGCAGCACATCTCTATCCCAGCATTGATACCTTGTTCCCAGGTGGGTGGGGCAGCACATCTCTATCCCAGCATTGATACCTTGTTCCCAGGTGGGTGGGGCAGCACATCTCTATCCCAGCATTGATACCTTGTTTTTACGTCACTGATCCCTTACCCATCTTCCCTTCTGGACTGTGAGCTCCAGGAGGGTGGGACTGGGGTTTGTTGGCCCAGCACAAGCCCGGTGCAGAGGAAGAACCAGTAAATGTTTGGAGGAAGCTTCCAGCAGACAGGCTCTGGCCACAGGAGGAACGGCAGGGGAGGCCTGGGAGGCCAGGGGTGAGGCTGAGCCAGAGGTGGTGTGGGACAGGGAGGGTTAGAGGGTGAGAGGTGAAATTCAGTCATCTGTGAGGCCCAATGTTCCCTGCAGCACTGCTCCTATAGCGAGAACTTGGAAATACCTAAATGTTCTCCAATCGGTGACAGATTAAATAAATTCTGTGACAGGTGTAAACAGGTGATAAGAGACAGGATAAACAGGTGACAAGATAAATACATCATTCAGTAAATGCTATCAAACAATGGGGAAACACTCTATATACTGGTAGAGCAGGATCTCAAAGATAAGGTGAGTGAAAAAAGCAAAATGTGCAGAACAGTGTGTAAAGCATGATAATGTGTGTGTGTGTGTGTGTGTGTGTGTGTGTGCGCGCGTGCGCACGCGCACATATATACACAGTCCTCTAGAAGGGTACAAAAGGAACCGACCTCTGGTGAGGATCCCGAGGGCAGGATGGGTAGAGGGAGACTTGCTTTCCACTGTGTGTTCCTTTTTAGCTTTTTAATTTAGAAGTAAAAGTTTACAAAAATCACCCGTATCATCATTTACACTTTTAAATTATGCTGAGCACCCACTATGTAAAATCAGGCCACAGATCTATGTGCCTTTGATCATGAACCTGTATTGGACTCTTCATCAGTTAATTTTTTCTTTTTTTATGATTTTATTTATTCATTGAGAGGAAGAGAGAGACAGAGAGAGCACAAGCAGAGGGAGAGGCACAGGGAGATGGAGAGGCAGATTCTCCGCTGAGCATGGAGCCCACAGCGCTCAATCCCAGGACCCCAAGATCATGACCTGAGCCAAAGGCAGACGCTTAAACACCTGAGCCATCCAGGCGCCCCCCTCAGTTAGTTTTTTTGACTTGTTTTGCATTTCTGCCTCAAGCTTGTCTTACGGTGTGCCCAGCACCAGACTAGGCTCTGTGGGCAGGGATAAATGAGGCACCTCTTGACTGGATAAGGGATTAATACATGTAAACAACTCACTATGCCAGGTAGAAGGGCTGGAATGCAATCACAGAGGCCAGTCCCAATGCTGGAGGGGACAGAAAGTAGAATGGAGCTGCGGGGGCAGGGCTGGGAGGGCTGTGGACAGGGGGAGGGGAAGTTAGTATTTAATGGGGACAGAGTTTCTGTTTTGCAAGATGAGAAGAGATCTGGAGATGGGTGGTGGTGATGGTTACACAACAGTGTGAATGTATTTAATACCAGAGAACTGCACACTTTCACATGCCTAAGATGGTAAATTTTAAGTTATGTGTCTTTTACTACAATTACAACAAATAAAAATAGGGGATATATATAGCATGGTGACCACAGTTAATAATACTGTATTGCATATTTGAAAGTTAAGAGAATCGATCTTAAAAGTTCTCATTTCAAGAAATAAATTTTTTGTAACTATGTGAGGTGATCAACCAGACTCATTGCAGTGATCACTTACGCAATACAGCGAATTGTTCTGTGGTACAACTGAAACTCATGTTATATGTCAATTATACCTCAATTGAAAATACGTTAACTAAATATAAGAATAAAAAACAAATAAAAGAATCCTAGCAGAAAGAAGTGGTGTTTCCTCCCCTTACTACATGTCAGGTACTATATAGGGTGTTTGGTTTTCCAACAGCCCTGCGAGAAAGACATAATTATTCACATTTACATATGATAGACCATGAAGCTTAGGGAGGTCAAGAGATGTGTCTGAGCTGGGATTCAAATTTCTGTCCTTTGGGCTTCTTCCTGCCCTGCAGGCAGCTCTGGGGAAGCAGGGCGGAAACTGGAGGGTGCGTGTACATTTCACGGAACAGGCGGCTGAGCGTGGATGGGCCATCCAGTCGTGACCTGTGACCGGCAAGGGAGAAGACGGCCCACCAGGCAGGGAGCAGCCAGAACACCAGCCTGGCAGGGTGACTGTGAATGGCACACCCGTGGACTGACCGGTAGCCTGCTGAGCTAAGAGACAAGGCTGCAAACGAGCATGTCTGGTACGGGGTCTGGCATGCTCGCTCAGGAGTCTGGGCTTTGTCCTGGGGCCGCCGGGTGTGGGCAAAGGACTGCTGTATGTCCTGGAGCTCCCAGAATCTTCATGGGTTTTCAGGACTCCTCGCCCCCCCCTTCCCCCTGCATTGTCCTCCATGCCCTCCCATCAGGACAGGGAAGGTGCAAAACTTCCAGAAACTGCTCTGAGATTTAGTCAGATTTATTCCTGATTTGGTGTTTTCCTTCTCTTCAAGAGTCCTCCTGCCCTGCCCACCTCAAAATACCCTATTCAAGCTTCAGGCCCCACAAAATCTTGGTCTGGTCCTGGCTGAGCCATGTACTGAACTGTGAGTACTCTTCCTTTCTTGGACAATTTTCGTTTTCCCTAGAGTTCATAATTAGCCTTTTAAAAATAAACTACTTTTTAGAACAATTTTAGTTTCACAGTAAAACTGAGTGGAAAGTACAGAGAATTCCCATATACCGCTGTCCCCTCCCCCAATCGCCCCCACTACAGGAATGGCACACTACCAGAATGGGACATTTGTTACGATCAGGAAACACTGACACATTGTTATTACCCAAAGTCCACAGTCGACATTGGGGTTCACTTTCCTTGTTGTTACATTCTATGGATTTGGACAAACGTATAATGACGTATCCATCACCATGGTATCATAAAGAATTATTTCACTGCCCCAAGAATCCTCTGTACTCTGTCTATTCCTCTCTCCCTCCCCACAACTCCTGATCTCCATACTTTTGTATGCCAGAATGCCATATAGTCAGAAGTATCCAGTATGTATCCTTTTCAGACCAGCTTCTTTTGTGGAGTAATGTACATTTAAGTTTCCTCCATTCATATCCTCTTGTGGCTTGATAGCTCATTTCTTTTTAGAATAATATGGCCTTGTAAGGATGTACCACAGTAATAATTATCTTTTTGAAAAAAATTCTTGTTTGTTCCTTTCCTTAGTTTTTTACATACTTATAAAATCAACCCCAAGTCTCTGCTGACATCTAACTCTCCTCTCTTCGGGCATTCATATTCTATAGGCTCTCCTGGAGCCTTCCGACCTCTTCCAGTCTGGACTGGTTGCCCAGAGCTGTTATCCTGGAATTTCCTTTCAGTATAATCTTGGGAATTCCTTCCCCTCTCTACTGCTCTTCAATCCCCTCATCAGATAGGTACTGCGTGCCATTACCTGCTTGACATTGTTTCAGGCACTGGGGTACAGCAATGAACATCATGAACCGAAAGGTTTCTCCTGACTTGTAACTTAACCTTCAAATGGGAAGGACAGGCAACAGGTAAGAAAAATATGTGGGATGTTCATTCCAGGCTTCTGAGGCTGGTTCGGTATTCAGAGATGGATCAATATAATCTACCATAATAACAAACTAAAGAAGAAGAATCACATAATCACAGCAATTGATGCAAAGCATCTGAGAAAATTCAACAGCCAAGAGGCAATTTGAGGAGTTCCAAGAAGCCTTCACTGTGAGGCTAGGCAGATGCTGGCTCCCGAAGGTAGGCCCACATCCGAATGCCTGGAACGTGTGAGTGTTACCTTGTTTGGAAAAAAGGTCTTTGCTGAGGTAATTAGATTAAGGATCCTGAGATGAGGAGATTATCCGGGATTATCCCTGTGGGCTCTAAATGCCATCACAAGTGGCCTTATAAGAGAGAGGCAGGAGATCACATGCGTACACACAGGGAAAGGTGATGTGAAGCCCGAGCAGAGAAAGATGGGGCCCCACCAGCCATCAGAAGCTGGAAAAAGCAAGGAACAATTTCTCGCCTAGAGCCTTTGGAGGGAGTATGGCTCTGCCTGTGCCTCAATTTAGAAATTCTGGCCTCCAGAACTATGGGAGAACAAATTACTATTGTTTTAAGCCACCCAGTTGGTGGTAATTGTTACAGTAGCCACAGGTACCTAATACAACCCTACAGTGATATCCTAGTTGTGATATCATACTATAGTTTTGCAAGATGTGACCACTGGGGAAAACTGGATGAGGGATACACAGGGCCTCTCTGTATAACTGCTTACAACTTCACGTGAATACACAATTATCCCAAAATAAAAAGTTTAGGGATTTCTGGCTGGCTTAGTTGGAAGAGCATGAGACTCTTAATCTTGGGGTTGTGGGTTCGAGTTCCACACTGGGCACAGACCTTACTTGAAAAAAAAGTTTAATTAAAAAACAATCAAGAGCCTGGGGTGCCTCGGTGGCTCAGTCAGTTAAGTGTCTGCCTTCGGTTCAGGTCATGATCCCAGAGTCCCTGGATGGAGCCCTGCATCGGGCTCCCTGCTCAGTAGGAGTCTGCTTCTCCCTCTGCCCCTTCCCCTTCTCATGCTTTCTCTTTCTCTCAATTAAATAAATAAAATCTTAAAAAAAAAAAAAAAACAGCAGAGAGGGAGATGAGAAGTTTGCCACGGGGGAGGAGGGGACACCAAGTGCAAAGTCCCTGGATTTATGGGCCTGGTGTGTTGGAGGAACTGCAGGAGCTGGAGGCTCCGAGGTCACAGAGGTAATGGCATCTATGTGTATGGAGGGGGGGCATGCCGGGCCTCGTAGGCTATTTTGAGGACGCTGTGTCTTACTCTGAATGAGATGGGAAGCCACTAGAGGATTTGAGCAAGGACGGACATGATGGACCCATGTGGCTGCCATGCTGAGCGAGCATCCGTGGAGAGAGCCAAAAGCAGGCAGAGCAGCTAGAAGGCTACTGCAGTCATTCAGGTGATGGCCATGGCAGCTTCAAACACAAAGTAGTAATCAGGATGGTGGGGAGTGGTTGCGTTCTGAGTATATTTTGAAAGCAGAGCCAAGGGCATTTGTTCTCAGAATGATCGTGGGTGGGAAAGAAACATAGGAGTCATAATGGGTACAAGGATTGGGCCTGAGCCTGGCTGGAAGGATGGAGCTGCCATTTACTCACATGGGAAAGGCTGGGAGGAGCGTGTTTGAGGGAAAGATCAGGAACTCCATTTTGGATATGATAAGTTAGACGTTCAAGGACAGATGTTCAGGGGCGCCTGGGTGGCTCAGTCATTAAGCCTCTGCCTTCAGCTCAGGGCGTGATCCCAGGGTCCTGGGACTGAGCCCCGTGTCGGGCTCCCCGCTCTGCTGGGAGCCTGCTTCTTCCTCTCCCACTCCTCCTGCTTGTGTTCCCTCTCTCGCTGGCTGTCTAATAAATAAATAAAACCTTAAAAAAAAAAAAAAGAACAGATGTCCAGGTGACATTTGGATGTGGGATTCTGGAGTTTAGGCTGGAAATATACATTTAGGAATCGCCATTTACATAGCACTAATGCCGTGAGACTGGATGAGTGCTCTAAGTCCAAATCCTGAGCCTTGAGGCATTTCAGTTAACACTGAACTTAGCAGGAACTCGGATATAAGGAGAAGCCAGGAAAGGATGCCGAGATGTATCCATCTCGAATTAGGAGGAAGACAGGAAGAATGTGGTATCCTGCAAGCCAAGTCAAGAAAGCATTCTAGGGGAGAGAGGATCGAGCTGGGTCAAATACTGTTGATGGCCACTAAGGTTGAAGACTGGTCATAGGCATCCACAAGAGCAATGAAGAAGCCATTGGTGAACTTGATGACAACAGCTTTGGCGGGTCCATAGGGCAAAGCCTGGAGAGCAAATGGAGAAAAGGAATTACAGACACCAGTACAGACAACCCTTTAGAGAATTTTTGCTATGAAGGGGAGTGGAAAAGTGGGCAGTAGTGGGAGGAAGAAATGGGGTTGAAAAGTTTTCCTTAAATTGGGGAACTTTACAGCAGGTTTGTAGCTAGTAGGAAAGAGCCAATAGAGGGGAAAAATCAATTCTGGGAGGGAAAGAATGACTTCTGGAACAGTCTCCTGGAGTAGGTAAAGGGGGAGAGCACGGGCTGCTCATCTGCAGTAGCAGCTTTCAATGTTGGATGTATGTTAAAATCATTTGGGAAGCATTTCAAGACCCCCGTCCCTAGGCTGCACCCAGCACATTAAGTCGGGGTCTCTGGGATGAGCTGGCAGAGAACTGGAGGGAACAGCATGCAGGCACAGAGGCAGGCAGGCAGGACAGGCAGTTGTGGGAGCTTATGGGAGCTCCCTACTGACTGCTGCTATTGGCTCAGTGAAATGAAGGGCATGTTCATCTACTAATCTTAGGATGGGGGAGGAGATCTTGGGGGGATGAGGGAGGAGAAGATATGGATGGTAATGTTGCTGTTATTGATAATAAGGTCTAGGGTAAGACCGTGAAAATGAGCAGCTGGGGGGTGGGGTGGAGGACAGAGTCATTGGAGGAGGGGAGCTGAGGCAGTACTGGAGGCCAGGGTACTGGAAGTAGCCTGTATGTGGATATTCAAGTCATCAGGAATTAAGACTGGAGTGGTGGTAGAGAGAGTGACGACAAGTTAGGAGGATTCTCTCCTGACCTCAGTCAATGCAGGTGTGGAGCTGAAGTGGGAACATCTCTACCATGACCCTCACCTTGCACGTTGTGTTTCAGCAAAACTGAACTACCTAAAGGTCCCAGATGTTGTGCTGGAAGTCCTGTTTCTTGTATCCTATGTCTTTTCCTTTCTTAGTTTAATTCTTTGTCTGGATGGTACACCCTCATAATTTTATTTTATTTATTTATTTATTTATTTATTAAAATATTTCATTTAGGGGCACCTGGGTGGCTCAGTCAGTTAAAGTGTCTGCCTTCAGCTTGGGACATGATCCCAGGTCCTGGGATCGAGCCCCTCGTTGGGCTCCCTGTTTGGTGGGGAGCCTGCTTCTCCCTCTCCTTCTGTTGCTCACCCTGCTAGTGCTCGCTCGCTCTCTGTCAAATAAATAACATCTTAAAATAAAATTATTTATTTATTTATTTATTTATTTATTTATTTATTTGAGAGGAGAGGGAGGGGCAGAGGGAGAAGGACAAGCAGACTCCCCACTGAGCGTGGAACCTGACATGGGGCCCAATCCCATGACCCTGAGATCATGACCTGAGCCAAAACCTAGAGTTGGATGCCCAACCAACTGAGCCACCCAGGTGGCCCCATGTATATATGTATTTCTTTATTTTCCTAAGACTATTGCAGTAATCTCCTTACTGGAGTTCCTGCCTCTAGTCTTGTTCCACTCTACTCGGTCACTGACAAACCCTGTGTCTTCTCCACATTTCCTCCAGAATAGCTTTTTGAATCACCAAATCTGACCTGGTCACTTGCTTGCTTAAAACCTTGCAGTGATTCACCATCCCTAACTATGTTGATCACTTTCCGTGCAGTTTTAAATGTTTCACAGTCATCCAAAAGATGTGTCCTGTCATTACCCTTATTCTATAGTGATGAAACAGAGGCACCAAGAGGGTAGTTTCCTCAATGCCACATGAAGCTGACATTACCCTGTGTACAATGCTGCTCGTAATCGATCACCCTCCCCGTACAACTACCTTTCTTAGCATTTCCTCTCACCATGAACTTTATGCTTCAGTGAAGGTGAATTACTTAAAGGTCCCAGGATCAGTGAGGCCACCAGCAGGAAGTATATAGCACAGAAAGAAGGTTTAATTGAAAAAAGTTAATAAAGGGCCTCTTTATGAGACATGGGCAGGGCTAAGGGAAAATAACGATAAGACTCCCAGACACTAGCACCAAAGGGAAACCAAGGAGACAAAAAGAGGGATGCTGTTATCAGAACCATGTGGAAGAGGGTCAGCCCAGCAGGAGCAGTAGGGGCAAGCAACCAGTCAGAATCGTGATAAATCCCCTCGCCCACCTTTCCTCCAAACCCACCATCTCCTGCTCGTGCCTCGTTTGGTCAAATCCAACTGGAAGCCAGAAGATGAGGGAGCCCGGATGATACAGTCTATAGTGGTTAGCCTCCTGGGCACAAAGCAGGCAAGAGAGGGATGAAAAATGAATCAGAGAGAGTTTTTGTCCTTATTTAGAGGAATAAATCCTGTGGCCCCCATCCAGAGAAGACCAAGTCCTATCAGGCACTGATCACAGGTTAGACTATGCTGCAAAGCCTCTGGCTCAGATGCGGTCCTCCTTGCCCCTGTTTTGTTCTACGCGACCAGTACAGCGAACCCCATTCAGTGTCTGCTGGGTCAGCAGCACAAGAAGCCCAAAAGTGGCCAGTCATAAACCTGAGCTTCCAGTTTAATGGGTTCAAGATTGTGTTCTCCTGGGAATGTTCCCTCGTGTGCACTAGGACCTCCAAACCTACAGAGGCCAACATTATGGGGGAAGCAAATGTTCTGTAAGAGGATTGTTTGGTGAAATGGTGAGAGATCACTTCCACTTCCACCCTAGTCCTTGTACACGTCCACAAACCTAAGTGATCATGTCACACCTTCTCCTCTTCAAATCTTGATCGTTTCCTCCCCAGACTACACTTCAGAACAATTCGAGTCTCTAGGGATACGCTGTCAAAGAAGTGAATCTGCATATTCTGGCCGTGAGGGAAAGAGCACCACGTAGATGTGGCATCTCTTGGAGGAGGTGTCTCCAGCTGGCGCCACGACTGAGCCCTCAGCAGGCCATTCCCCAGTCCATTCAAACAGCTGCCACTGAGTATCTCAGTAAGCACACACAGACCAGTGAACTCCATGGGCATGAACTCAGTGCCTCATGCCTTCTGCTATATAATGAGCTCCTTGGTTGGAGATGGTGTTGTGTGCGTTACCATGACAACGAATAGGGCTTTCTGAAAACCTTCAAGTGGTGGTGCTGGCAGAAGCATTGCAAGGAGAGAAAGCAAGTCTGTATCCGGAACTGGATTCCATTCCTAAGAAAGCAGACTGCTGGATCTCTCCATGAAGGAGCAATACAAGCTACCGGCCTGGCCCCCCAGTGGAAGGTGCAATATCAGGGATTCAGTGATGGTCTTTGCTAGAAGTTAGCAGTTTGGGAACTTAATGGAGATGATATCTCTTTTAGCCCTAGTGAAGGGTACTTACTGAGGATGCACTGGGGTGACAGATGAAATGGGTTGACTGACATTTACAGGACAGATTGATCATTTTATCAGCTTGATTATCAAGCACCTCTGCTTGGGGGCTCTGCAGTGGGTGCCCCAGATGGGAATGTCCACGATACCTTGGTATCTTCACATCATGCTCATCCTGGGGCTTCCATCCATGTACCTCTTTCCCAGACTTCCTGGTCACAAGTCTTCTGGTCTTAACCATTCAGGTTTCTTGACCAGCCAGTGACTCTATTACTCATAACTCATTAGTCAGTGTAGACCTCTGAAGAACACAACCAGGTTGGCCGAAACGTATCTACTGGGAGGCTTTCCCTTCACCACTGTCTTTTAGGACCATTCCTGAGTCAGACTTACTGCAGTGGTTATGCACCTCTTATAGTAAACATGTAATATGAATATATGTTCACATAGGAATACATATGTGATGAATATACATACATATCTCTATACATTTATTTGTTCTGTTTTTCAGGAGGACTCTAATACACTCCCCAAAGTTTCCTTGTGTCCCTTGGTAATACATCCCTCTCTATTCCTTCCCCCATCCCCAGGCAACCACTATCATTATAGATCACCTTAGATCAGTTTTCATTTTCTAGAATTTTAGATAAATCAAATCATATGCTATGTACTCTCTTTTGGTCTGGCTTCTTTCACTCAGTTATTCTGAGTTTCATCCGTGCAGTTGTATGTATCAATAACTTGTTCCTTTCTATTGCTGAGTAGTATTCCAGGAGATACACTTGTAGATGGACATCTGAGTTGCTTCCACTTTGAGGGTATTTTTTTTTTTAAAACTGCTACGAACATTCTTGTCTAAGTCTTTTTACGGACATATGTTTTTATTTCTCTTGGGTAAATACCTAAATGAGGAATGGCTGGGTCACACGTTTCACTCTTAAATAAACTACCAAGTTGTATTCCAAAGTGGTTATATTGCCAGGAGTGTGTGAGTTCCAGTGGCTCCACATCTTCACCAACACTTGATACTGTCAGTGTTTCTGTTGTACTCATTTCAGTGGGTGCGCAGTGATACCACATTTTAATTGGCATTTATTTTTCTTAGTGACTACCGATGGTGAGCACTTTTGCATGTGCTTAATTGCTATCTGTAGATCATCTTTGGTCAGGTGTTTGTTCAGATCTTTTGCTTTTTTTTTTTTTTTTTTTTTTTTTTTTTGAGCATGAGCCTGGTAATTTTTATTGAATTCTGAACATTGCATTTGCAAAAGAGGCTGTGGATTTTGTTTCAGTTTTCTGCCAGCAGCCAGATAGAATATAGGCAAATCACCCTGGTCCAGTTAAGGATGGGCTTCTGGCTTCAAGCAGGCTGGCCTGTGTCTGGTGTGTTGCAACTCCTGGAGCAGAGGCCAGCACAGGCCTTCCACATCCTCCACCCCAAGCCTAGGGCGTTCTCCATGCTCTCTGCCTGGCAGGCACAGAACGCCTTGCTCTGTCTCCCACACCCACTGACTGCTGAAATGACTGCTTTTAAGCCTCCAGACGGATGCTTTCTAATTTCTCACTCTCTTATTCCAGAAGCCCAAGAAGACTTGTGGGTGTGGCCACATGCTGGGACCCCTCTCAGCTCCAAGGGCATCACAACCTTTCCTCCTGAGCCTGGACTCTCTAAAATTTTAGGAGACTTCTGGTGAATCCGTGGAAGCAGCCCCCTCTTCTAACCTTCAAAGGCATCTGTGGAGGGGGACTGGATCCCACTGGAGTCTCTCTGGCCCACACAGGCAGGGAGAGTGTAAAATGCAAGTCCTGCTTCTATCGGGGTGTTCCTTGCTCTTCCAACAGAAAGAATCCTACCAGGAAGGTGTCAGGGGAAGCTGGGAAGGGATGGGGTGGAGTGTGCTGGCGGGGAGATAATGATGAGGGACTCTATCACCCTCCCTGTCCTTCCAGTCTAGAACAATCCTCTCCATACGTGGAACCCAGCTGGCTGGGCCTCAGGATTCATGTGCCACCTGCGGCTGGGCCTCAGCAGGCCTTGCTCCGGGTGGGGGCACAAGCCCCCTAGTGGCCCCCACAGGAACAGGACCATGTGCTCAGCTGTGGAGAGCTGCAGGAGCAGGAAAGTTTGAGGAAAAGAATTGAACAAGAAACATCTTTTAACAGCTCTCCAGTTTGAGAAGTTCTTTATAGGTCTTGGATATCAGCCCTTTATCTGTAATGTCATTTGCAAATATCTTCTCCCATTCCATGGGTTGCCTCTGTTTTGTTGACTGTTTCCTTTGCTGTGCAGAAGCTTTTTATCTTGATTTGGTCCCAAAAGTTCATTTTTGCTTTTGTTTCCCTTGCCTTTGGAGACTTGTCTTGAAAGAAGTTGCTGTGGCCGATGCTGAAGAGGTTACAGCCTATGTTCTCCTCTATGATTTTAATGGACTCCTGTCTCACATCAAGGTCTTTCATCCATTTGGAGTATATCTTTGTGTATGGTGTGAGAGAGTGGTCAAGCTTTATTCTTCCATATAGAGCTGTCCAATTTTCCCAGCACCACTTATTGAAAATACTGTCTTATTTCCATTGGATATTTTTTCCTGATTTGTCAAAGATTAGTTGACCATAGAGTTGAGGGTCCATTTCTGGAGTCTCTATTCTGTTCCATTGGTCTATGTGTCTGCTTTTGTGCCAAAACCATGCTGTCTTGGTGATCACAGCTTTGTAATACAGCTTGAAGTCAGGCAACGTGATGCCCCTAGCTTTGTTTTTTCTTTTTCAACATTCCCTTGGGGTCTTTTCTAGTTCCATACAAATTTTAGGATTGTTTGTCAAACTCAACACCCAAAAAACAAATATCCCAGTCAAAAAATGGGTAGAAGGCATGAACAGACACTTCTCCAAAGAAGACATACAAATGGCCAACAGACACATGAATAAATGCTCAACATCACTAACTTATCAGGGAAATACAAATCAAAACCACAATGAGATACCACCTTACACCAGTTAGACTGGTAAAAATTAACAGGAAACAACAAATATTGGCGAGAATGTGGAGAAAGGGGAACCCTCTTACACTGTTGGTGGGAATGCAAGCTCGGTATAGCCACTCTGGAAAACAGTATGGTGGTTCCTTAAGATGTTAAAAATAGAGCTACCCTACGACCCAGCAATTGCACTACTAGGTATTTACCCCAAAGACACAGATGTAATGAAAAGAAGGGGCACATGCACCCCAATGTTCATAGCAGCAATGTCCACAATAGCCATAACTGTGGAAGGAGCCAAGATGCCCTTCAAAAGATGAATGGATAAAGAAGATGTGGTACATATATACAATGGAATTTCTTTTTTAAGATTTGATTTATTTATTTGACAGAGAGACAGCCAGCGAGAGAGGGAACACAAGTAGGGGGAGTGGGAAAGAAAGAAGCATGCTCCCAGCAGAGCAGGGAGCCCGATGCAGCACTAGATCCCAGGATCCTGGGATCATGACCTCAGCCGAAGGCAGACGCTTAACGACTGAGCCACCCAGGCACCCCAACAATGGAATATTACTCAGCCATCAGAAAGGATGAATACCCACCATTTGCATCGACATGGATGGAACTGGAGGGGATTATGCTAAGTGAAGTAAGTCAAGCAGAGAAAGACAATTATCATATAGTTTCACTCATATGTGGAACATAAGGAATAGCACAAAGGACCATAGGGGAAGGGAGGGAAATCTGAAAGGGGAGAAATCAGAGAGGGAGACGATCCATGAGAGACTATGGACCCTGGGAAACAAACTAAGGGTTTCAGAGGGGAAGGAGGTGGGGGGATGGGGGTAACAGGGTTATGGGTATTAAGGAGGGCATGCTTTTTGATAAGTACTGGGTGTTATATGCAACTAATGAATCACTGAACACCACATCAAAAACGAATGATGTACTATACAGTGGCTAACTGAACATAAAAAAATAGCAATATAGATAAAGTAGAAAAGACAGGAAGTTAATTAATAAAATTATCATGCTATTTTTCTGAAAAAAAAAAAAAAACAGCCCTCGAATACCCCTTATGCTTTTGTCTTTTTGTAAACCTTTACCTTTTTCTTTTCTTTTTTTTTTTTTTAAGATTTTATTTATTTATTTGACAGAGAGAGACACAGCCAGTGAGAGAGGGAACACAAGCAGGGGGAGTGGGAGAGGAAGAAGCAGGCTCCCAGCAGAGCAGGGAGCCCGATGCAGGGCTCGATCCCAGGACCCTGGGATCACGCCGTGAGCCGAAGGCAGACGCTTAATGACTGCACCACCCAGGCGCCCCATAAACCTTTACTTTTTTCATATCAAAAAAAAATTAAGCAAGTAGACTTGCTGCTTCCCCGTGCAGCCATCACTCAGCTTCAACTCACAACTCCTACCCACTCCCTCTTCCTTGTATTTTCTTGTAAGTAAACTCTATGCCCTATGCGGGGCTCGAACTCATGACCCAAGATCCACAGTTGCACACTACCGACTGAGCCACTCAGGGGCCCCCTCCTTGTATTCGCTTAAAGAAAATCCCTGACTTCATATTATTTCATTTGTAAATATTTCAGTGTGTATCTCTAAAAGATAAAAGTTGGTTTTTATAAAAAATTTTAAAGTTAAATATATGAAGTTTTTATAAAAAACATTAAATATCTATTTTATAACATTAAAAGTTTCAAAAATTAAAATTATAAAAATACAAAATATTTTTAACTTTTAAAATAATATAGAAATACAAAACACAAAATATAGACATGTGTATTTTAATAAAATTTTAACATATATAAATATATTTAAAAGTACCTAACAAAATATATAAATATTTATCTAAATATAAATAACATATAATTATAAAAATATAAGTTTTTAAAATATAAAACCTTAATACCATCATCACACCTAAAAAATAACAGTACTGTCAGAGTGCCTGGGTGGCTCAGTGGGTTAAGCATCTGCCTTCGGCTCAGGTCATGATCCCAGGGTCCTAGAATTGAGCCCCTCATTGGCCTCCCTGCTCAGTAGGGAGCCTGCTTCTCCCTCTCACATTCCCCCTGCTTGTGTTCCCTCTCTTGCTGTCTCTCTCTCTGTCAAATAAATAGTCTTCTTTAAAAAAGTAACAATACTTTCTTAATTTTATCAAATACCCAGTGTTTAAATATCTAATTGTCTTACAAATGTCTTTTAAAAATACCTTGCTTGTTTGAATCAGGATTCAAATAAAGTTCACGTGTTGAAACTGCTTGCTATGTCCGTTAAGTCTTTTCTACCCCATAGGTTTCTTGACTGTGTGTGTGTGTGTGTGTGTGGGAACGGAGGCATTTGCCTGGGTCTTGCTGGTCGCACCACGGTGGGGCAGTGCTGTGTTCTTCCATCAGGAGCCACACACTGTCTGGTTATCTCTTTTGCTGATACTAACAGCAGTTGATGATCAACGATAGATTCACAAATTCAGTGCTTGATCCTACACTGCTCCCCCTTTCTGGTTCTGGTTTTGGAGATAAAAGAGAAGGTTGCGACAAGGTCCTCAGTGTCCTCATGATCCTCTCTCCCAAAACTCCACTGTGGTTTCCCCAGACCTGCACCCATGGGTCAGTCAGGATGTTTCCTGACCCCGGCACTCCTGATCCATAACGATACACACCTGTGTCGTGAAGGAATAAGTGAATGAATGAGATAATGGCCTCCATTCCTCTGCAGACTGTCCCCCAGGTGCCCTGGGCTCTCAGCAGGATTACTGACCTGGGCTGGGAGAGGAAATGCCTTATGGCAGTGAAACTCTCTCAGCATCCCTCAACTCATGTGACCGGTTGTTGACCAGAGCTGAGGATGGAACATGCCATTCCGATGGTGGTCCCTATATAGAAACTTCCAGAGCACAAGGGAATGAGAATGTGTTAAGAGCATGGGTTTTTCAGTCTGGCAGACTAGGGTTTAGATATCAACTTTACCACCTAATCAAGTGAGCAAGTTACTTATCTCCCCACCATAGACTGATAATGGCTCCCAAAGATACCAGGTCCTAATGAGTGTAAACTGTAAATGCTATCTTATTTGAAAAAGGGTCTTTGCTGATGTGACTAATTCAGGATCTTGACAATGGAGAGCCTACCCTGGATTATCTGGGTGGCCCTAAACGTAAGCATAAACGTTCTATGAGAGAGGCGGAGGGAGACCTGACGCACATCCAGGGGGGAAGGTACCATGAAGGCAGAGCTCAGAGGGATTTGAAGATGGCAGCCTTAAAGATTGGAGTGATGTGGCCACCAGCCAAGGAGTGCCAGCAGCCACCAGAGGCTGGGAGAGGCACACGGAACAGCTTCTCCAACAGAGGCTCCCCAGGGAGTGTGGCCCCGCCTCCTCGATGTCAGACTCCAGAGAGAAAACATTTCTGTTGTTCTAAGCTACTCAGTTTGTGGGGACGTGTTACAGCAGCCACAGGAAATGAATCCACCTCCCTATGCCTTGGTTTCCTCATCTACGTTTTCTAGTGGGCCCCTCTGGGTAGGCTTGGAAAAGAAAGTCCTGTGGGTGGGCTAGGAGGCCACGTTAAGGGGAGCCGGGCCCTCTGCACTCACCCACCTTCTCCCTGCCTCCTTACAGCTATCGCTTGGGCCCTGTGGCCTCTAGTATAATGTACCCTAACTGGCCGTAGCTGACTGGTCTGGGGCAGCGGGTGGGAGTTCTGATTGATTCTGTGTCTCCCCAGGTGGCTGGGTTGCAAAGAGCTGAGCTGGAGGAAGAGGGCAGCATGAGGCCAAGGGGAGAGTGGAGCAGAGGGGCAGGGAACAAGCAGGGACACCCTTTCCCCTGAGATGGGGCTTGGGGGTTTAGGAGAGATCCCACGGGTTCCCCTGGCCGCCCTGAACAGGTCAGGTGAGCCCACCTCGGGGCCACCCACCAGCCCATCTCACCTGGGAAAGCCCTGCTCCTCCTGAAGGCCCGAACATCCCGCTCCGCCCGCTCATGACTCACACAGCGCTTGCTGGAGCGCATGTTCTCAAACCCCGCTGGGCGAGCGCCGGCATCAGCTCAGTTTTGCTCGCTGCAGCATCCCCAGCACCTGACACACAGTAGGTGGTCACCACACATTTGTGCGGAGGGATGAGTGAGTGGCCGGTCTGAGAAGGGGATCTGGGAGAGGCCAAGCATTGAGTTCAGCATTTAGGATTGTCCCTTGAAGCTGCAGAGCTACTCTTGGTGCCATGGTCTCTGCCCTGCACCCAGGAAAGGTGAAGTAGCCTGCTCAAGGTCAGCCAGCTTGTCGGGCAAAGCTAGGCATCAACCTGGGTCTGTGACCCCCGGCCGTGCCTTAGAGCTCCATGCAGTGTTCTGCTGGAGATCTGGGACAAATACAACGCTGGACAATGCCTGTGTGTGCTTATTATCACCCCGCCTGTTTCCCCAGAGAGACTGGCCATAAAATGGGGAGACGTAAAAGGACACAAGGAAGGAGCAGAGTGGAAGAGGTCCTGAGCTTCAGTCAGTCCAGGGGAGGGTCAGCCGCTGGAGGGAATGGAGGACGGGGCGGTAGGAGAGAGGGTTGGTCAGTTCTTCAGCCACGCTGGACCAGCTGAGTAGAAAAACTCGCCCAGGATTTAACCGTTAAGAATAGCACTGGACTTATGGGACAAGACAGAACAGCCCAGAAGGGACTAGGTTTCCATCCGTTCCCCTCACTGTCCAGCTGAACTGAAAGGGTCTGGAGGCAGAAGAGAGTAGACCCCAGGTGGGAAGGTACGAGGAGGACCAGGGCTCCCCAGCCGGCCCCTCACACTGTCCATCCCACCCAGCTCTGCAGGAGCCCACTGTGGGCACTGGGGAGGGGGGCTTCCTCTCCCCCAAAGAAACCATCCCGGGCCACATCTGGAATTCCTGGGTCTCTACCTGAGCCTGAAGATTCCTGCCCCCTTCCCATTGCTGGCATTCCTGATCCAAGACTTCCACCTGTTCAGCGTTTGTGGTAATGGCACTGCGACTATGATTTGTTTTGAGTCTTATTTTATGGAGTTACCAACTGAGACATTGACAGATGAAATGAAGGGCTGAGATTTGCTTTTAGAAACAAACAGGGTGGAGGGGTAGGAGAAACGGAATTAGCTTTTCGCAATACTGTTCGGTCTGCTTTTGTATTTGAAATTTGCCTTTGAAAGAAAATTTCCCCTGGAGTGGCCGAGGCGGGGGCCGGAGACGCACACCTGGAGACCCGGGCCTCCCGCGCGGTTGGACCTGGGCGTCCGCGGGTCCGCGGCGGGGAGGCTGCGAGCTGGCGCGGGCTCTGGCGCCACCTGGCGGCCGTCGCGGGACCGACAGCCTCGGAGGCTCCCCGGCCCCGTCGCGCCCGCCCGACAAACGCGGCACTCTGAACCCGAGCGGGACCCCACGACACCGAACGCTCGGGCCCACCGCTGCTGCCCTGACCCCCCGGAAGGTCCTTCGGCACCCCAGCCCAACCTTGCCCTGCCGGGGCCCACCTCTGCCCCTCAGTCCGCCCTCCCCGACAGAGCCTCGTGGCGCCAGCAGTCGTGGGGTGTGGGTGACCGGGCTGACCTGGGGATGGTGGGGTTCCGTGCTCCACGCTGGCTAGGGGGCCTTCTCGGGGAGGCGAGGAGGGCCGGCCCCGCACGCGGCACATCCAGTCAGCTCGTCAGGGACTCACTTTCTGTAATTTCGCCAGAGTGTCGCAGTTTAAAGGCACGTAGGAGAGCATGTCCCACCCCCCAAGTCCTGTTCTCCACAGTGGGCGCCCTCAACTTTTAGCCCATTCTTTTCCTACTTACCCTCATCGCTAAAGAACAGTCTTATAGTTTCAGCTTTTCCACTTGAGGTGTTTGCAACTGACGACAATGAGGACAATTTGGCTTTCCTTCACTTTTCACCTCACACTCCCACACTTCCGTCTCCTTCAGCCCCCTCACCTTTCACCCCTTTATACTTCCGGTCTCCTTCACCTTTCACCCCTGCACTTCCGGTCTCCTTCCCGCTTCACGCCTTACACTTTCTGCCGCCACCTCTCCCAGATGTAGCTTATTTGGGGTTGGATCAATTTTCTGAGTTTGGTTTTCAAATTTCTGAGATTGGTTAACTACTATTCACAGATGAGCCACGATTATTTTTTCCTCCTGCTGTAACTTTTTGTTTACTCTGGATTTTATGATTGTTTTGCATTTTCTTTTGCTTAGTTCTCTATATATTTGTTACTATTTTATTATTAAATCTTCCCAGTTTACAAGTTGTGTAGATTCAAATACATTAGATATTCTATTAATTTGGGCATCTGCAGAACTTTTCCCTCTGGCCTTCTGGGCTGCTCCCATGTAAAGGGGCTGAAAGCTGCAGGAGCAGAGGGCCATCCTGGAGATGCCCTCCACCTCTCTCTGGGGTGACGGCCCATTTTCTGGATCCCCTTTCTTCTCATTTCTTGCTTTGTTCTCCCATTTTGAGTAAGTATGTCCTCCAGCAGCTTCCTGAGAAAGAATGCTTGAGAGATGAACACTCGAGAGCTTACACAGCTAAACATGTCTCTTTTGCCCTAATGCTTAGTGGCTTAGCTGGGTATATAACTGTTGCTTAGGAATTGGTTTCCCTCGGGGTGTTGAAGGCACTGCTACCATCTAGTAGCTAGTGATGAGAAGTCTGAGGCCATTCTGATCCATGGTCCATCCTATTAAATGTATTTTTTTTCCTTTTTGGAAGCTTTTAGGGTCTTCTCTTTATCTTTAGTATCCTGAAAACTCATGATGATGTGCTTTTGAGTGGATCTAATTTTCCATTGTAGAAGGATTTGAAGTATCCTTTTGATATGTTTCATGACTTCCAATTCTGGGAATTTAGGAGAGAAAACAAAATTAGAAAATAAATCCAGGATGTTCAAATTGAAGTTTTCGAAATAAGGAACAAAGAATATAATAGGAAGGAAGTTAATTTGTAAAAAATATGCAAAAATTTCCCAGAGCTGAGTATCATAAGTTTACAGATTGAAAAGTCCTAGGGAGTCCTCAACCTGATGAATAAGTAGAGACCCAGTGCCAGGCATGAGCTGGTGACATCTCTTGGTTTGTATGTTTGAAGCTGCATTTAAATGTTGCATAGAAATTATTTGGACCTCAATATACAATCCAGGTAATAAGTGCTATGACTGAAATGAGGAAGGATTGATGCTGATTTGCTGCATAAAGCTGTATCCAGGAAGGCTTCATGGAGGAGGTGAAACTTGAGTTGGTTTGTAAAGGGTGGGCAGAGAAGAGGGCTAGGTGTTCCACAGGAGGGAAACACTGGGTTTGTAATGAACCCCTGGGGGGGGGGCGGTGTGCATGTGTGGCTGTACCCTGGGTCGGGAGGCCAGGCTAGCTGCAGTATCAAGATAAGGTGAGGTGGGACCTGATCGTGGAGGCCAGTCCCGATCTGGCTGTGGTGGAGCCCCGCTCCTTATCTGAAACTTCCCACAGAGAAAACAATGCCCTCGCTGTGTTCAGCCTGAGCCCAATCACGCCAAAGAGGCCCTGGGCAGCTGAGGCCCGATAAGCAGGTAAAGGTTCCTCTCGGGAACTGAAGGGCAGGGGTCCTGCCTCTTGAGGTCACCTTGTGGGGAGTCCCCACGACCCTCCTGCCCTCCTCATGGAGTTTGAATCTTGACACGGGGAGGGATCTTAGAGCCTCCTAGCCACTGAGCAGAGGCCAGACAGGGTTCAGGATTTGCCCAAGGTCATGCTGCTCTTTGGTGACAGAACTGGGTTTAGAACCCAGATTTCTGGACCCCTGCCCAGGGCTCTTTCCTGCCTGCCTGTGCTCACATCTGGAGAGGCAGCCTTTCATCTGAGGGTTGCCTACACTCAGCCACTCTGCCCCAGGGGCGTCGCGGGGTGTCCAGCTGGGGGGTGGAGGAGGGACCCGAGCAGAGGGCTTGCTGTTTGACTTGGGATCTGCATTTAAGCTCACTTGGAGAATGTAAGTGCCAAGGGCAAGTATGTCCATTCTGCACGTCCATTCAATATCCTACCGCTCTGCACATTTGTGACCCACATTCCCCCGGTCAGGGTCCTCAGGACGCCTCCCCGCCAGAGAGCCCCAGCACAGCACTTGGCAGCAGCCAGATCCCAGAAGGAATTGGAGCCAAATAAAATATGAATTCAGTTGAGCAATGACTCAGGCGCTCCGTTTTGCATAAAGGTTGCTGCTAAGCAAGACGGGGCGGCGCTTACCTCAGAGGCTGGGGTCAGCTCCTTGAACGCAGCGGCCGTATCCCTTCGGCAGCTGGTACGGTGCCTTTCACACAGAACTTGCCTAATACACTTGTGTAGACTTGCCGCCTGTTATGGGTTGAGTTGGGTCCCCCAAAGACGCTGAAGTCCTCATCCCCAGTCCTTGTGAATGTGACCTTATTTGGAAAACGGGTTTTGCAGATGATTAAGTTAGGATGAGGTCAGTAGGGTGGGCCCTAGTCCAATGACAGATGACCTTATAGACAGGGGGAAAGACAGACACAGGAAGAACACGTGAAGACAGGAGTTCTGCTGCCACGAGCCCAGGGACCATGAATGCCGGGAGACCCATCCTCCCCTGGCAGCTTTAGAAGAAGCAAGCCCTTCTGACACCTGGAGCTCAGACTTCTGGCCTCCAGACGTGGGAGGCAATATATCTCTGTTGTTTAGGCTGCTCAAGTTCAGGGCCCACATGTGGGTGGCCCCAGGAAACTATTACAACGCCCCAAGCATCAGTGGTTTCTGCCTCCTGCCTGCCAGGCTGGTCTGTCTGTCTGCTGGCCTGCCAAGGCTGTGTCCCAGCCCAGCCATCAGAGGGTAGCATCTGCAAGACTGGGGTCTCGGGCCCCACACGTGTGGGACTGAAGCCCTTGGCCAATCTCACACACCAGGGGGCCCCCCAGCACAAGGGCATCAGGAGAGGTACAGAGGGACCGGCTCAGCTGAGGCCCGACACCAACCACTGGCTGGTGGAGCTGCAGCTAGCGAGAGAGGCCTTGGCTCAGGCCTGGAAAGCTCGGTTGTCCGTCCAGTTGTCAGGGAGAGCTGCCACCATTCACGCTCCCACCTGGGAAATGCATTCCTCATGCTTCCCCACTGGGTGTCCCAAGGGCATGCCCGTGTGCACGGAATATTTTTGGTAGTCATGAGAAGTGGGGAGCTTCTGGCATTTGGGACACGGGGTGCTAGGCACCCTGTAATGCACAGACGCTGCGAGGGGAACAACGAGGCTTGGCCCCTGTCCTTCCTGGTTTGCGATCAGATCTCTGACCACTTTCTTTTTTGAGAAAGGACGAGTCATTCTTGTGCCCCCCAAGTTCCTGCTAATTTAGTGTCATTTGCATTTGCAGCCTTTTAGGTTATTTAACTTGTAAATTTCCCTCAATAATTCCAGCTCCATTACTTTCCGAGTCCTGATTGCAGCACTTAAATTTTTTAGTATTCCAGGCACCTCCTTCTGAGATGTGTGGGTGCAGCCGCCATCAGAGCAGCCAGAAAGCCCGCCAACCTCCCGTCTGGAGGCTGCGGCTTGACAGATCTGCGGCGAGTGCTGTGCCCAGGCTCTGAGAGAAGAGAGGGGCACAAAGGGGTTCTCACTGAGCTCTGCGCTCCGTGGGCCTTTTCCCATGATTGTCCGTGAATGGGCAGGTCCTCATGCACTGGTAAAGCCTGCTGGGGAGCACCTGCTGTCCCCGCTCTCAGCCCTCCACGGGGTTTTCACATGGGCCACACTTCTCAACTCCACACCCTGTGGGGCGGTTTCCCCCCGAGCATCCCCGTGGCACCCCTGGATTCATCCTCCATCATTTCTGGTCCTGCTCTGTGACTCAGGGGCTGGCCCTGAAGGATGTGCCCCCAGCAGGAGCTCAGAGGGGGACTCACCTGGGTGCTCAGGACCATTGTTCCTTCAGGGAGGCCCCTCCTCCACCTCCAGCTCACTAGGCTCCACTACCAAGATTTTCCTCCTGGGGCACCTGGCTGGCTCCGTTTGTAGAGCATGAGAATCTCAGTTTCAAGGTCGTGAGTTCAAGCCCCACATTGGGCACGGAGCCTACCCAGATAGATAGGTAGATAGATTTTCCTGAGTTCTGGGGGGCTAGGAACGCAGACAAGGCAAAGAGAGGCAAGTAGTCTTGGCTTCTCAGCCAGGAAGACTGGAAGGCTGGGGGACTTGGCAGCCAGGGCTGGAATCATCTGGAGGCTTCCTCACTCACATAAGGTCTAACAGCTGAGAATGGCCGTCAGCCAGAACTCCTACACATGGCCTCTTCATCTGGTCTCTCTGCACAGGCTGGCTTGGGCTGGCGTCCCAGGAGAGCACAGAAGTCCCTGGTACTTGTATGATCTTGCCTTGGACGTCACATAATGTTACCTCCACCGTATTCTGTCGTTCTGGGCAGGCAGAACCGCTCCTGCAGCTGCCTCTGGAAAGTGGATGTGGCTGAATGTCAGGTGCACACAGCCCTTACCTCCTTCAGCCACTCGCTTCCCACTGCGGCCCAGGAGGGTGCGGCTAACCGGAGGAAGATTTTCCCTATGCCTGCCCTGCGGCTGCCAGGGAAGCTGCAACGGTGAGTGTCTGGCATTTTCTGCTTCTAGAGCAGGAGGGATTTTTGCCTGATAAGAGGATTTCCCTAGATCTATGAATAGAGACATATTAAGATAGATGAAGAACTTCCGGTGTTGGGGGATCACTGAGTCCACGAGAGGTTCGGTTCTGCAACCCAGGGACAACTGTGAGCTCTGACTTGTCTGTAGCAAACAATGGTAGGATGTGCCCTCTCTACGCTCCTACAGCAGAACATACAATTACATCCAGTGTACACGTCTCCCTTTTTTGCTGGGAATGGAGTCTTTGGTGACATTGGAATATGGCCTTTTAACCGCAATTTCAAAGATTGTTGTGGAACATTTTAATAAAATGAGTGAGAAATTATAGACTCTAGATTTCATATGTATATTAAGGATACTTTCTTTTGTCATCCTTAAATTCAACTTAAAATTAGTGGAACCTGAAACAAAAGCAATAAAAATGAGATAAAATCAATGTAAGTGATTCTGACATCGAGAAGCAAATTATAACAAAAAACTTTCAGATCCCATAAAAAGCGCTAATTAACTCAGGGGAAGGAATAAAGTTTGAATAGAAGCTATGAATAGGTTTGGGGATTGTTTGATAATCCAGTTAATGAATCATATGAGCACCCTGGGAAAGGATGGAACTTCTTGTTAATTTGACAAGAAACGGAGACATTGACAAAGAAAGATAAAACTCCTCCAGCACCACTTCAAGGAGGCTTTCCGTGACACCCCGATTAATAAATGTCATTAATTCAAAGGGTTTTAGGATTAGTCCCGGAGCAAAAAAATAACTTGAAATGCACTGCAAGCTTCAAACTCCTATGTGAAACTTGATTGAGATTTCCTCAAATGTGGAAATTTATGATAACGATTACCAGCAATGCATTCTAAAGTTGTATTACTCAGGGTCCAGTCAGGAGGCGGAAACCGCCTAGCAATGTGCACAAGGAAAGTTTAACACAAAGAATTAATTTGAACAGGGGATTGGAGTAATAAGGGACTGGCTGGAAAGAAGTAAAGAGGATTCTTAAAGAACACAGCCTCAGAAGACCCAGGGAGCCGCCATGGCCCTGGGGGAGACAGAGCATCCATGAAGTGGTCCCCCTGCAGGGTTGAGATCCAGATCTCGCTGCAGAGAGCGTGGCTCAGTGCATGGCAGACAAGTCGCTGAGGTGCCAGGTCGGCCGCACTTGCTGGAAATCGGCCCCCTGGGGTGCCAAAGGATCATCCACAGGGAGGTGTCACGCCTCAGAACTCGCCCCAAAGCCACAGGAGAAAACCAGGAGATGCTGTTCGTGCCCCACCCCCCAAAGCTGCCCCAAGGGATGCCAAGGGGAGCTCCTGGCTGCTGGCGATTGTTGGAGCGAGGTGCTGCAGAAGCCGCTCTGCTGGCGGGACCAGGGGCTGGCGGATCCTCGGGTGCCGCCGCCGCCGCCGCGAGCAACACGCCGGAGCCAGCGAGAGGAAGCCTTCTCCTCCAGCGGCCCTCCAGCGCCCTCTCCTGACGAAGCTTCGCACAGCAGTCGGCGAACAGTAAATATTCCCAGGGTCCAAGTCATCACCAGAAAGCGGGCACTGAAGGGATGGATGCTCGGGAGCTGAGACGCAGTCACTTGGTAACTGGCACGGAAGCTGCAGGAAACTTTTCTAACTTAATAAATCACTAAATGTGTATCCATCGTGCTAGAGGAAAGACTATCTTCCCAATTTCTCTGATCAGATTTTGTCAGGGAAGAGTTAGTCAAACCACTTATAGCCAAAAATTATAAGAAAAAATACTATAGAGGTATAGCAGATAGTTAATGAGGATATTTTATTTTTCTGGATTTTATGTTTTGGGGTATCTTTCAACTTGAAAAATTGGTAACGTTGTTTTTCTCATTCTAAGCCAATATTTACTTTCATTCCTAATATCGTATTTGTAAGAATTGTGTTCTTTTTCATAAAAGGACTTCCCAAATTCTATTAGTTTCAGGGACCCCAAAACTGGATCTGCCCCTGCCCATGGGAGATCTTCCCTTCAAGCTTTTTATAAACGTTGCTCATCCAGAGGCCCATGAGGTCTCAGCTTCCGTGTGAAATTTCTTCGAATACTTCAGGCTACCCGGATACTTGGCCCTTCGTATACTGTCTGCGGCCCTAAAGGGGGACTACTCACGCAGCACTTCTGAAACCAGGTGTGGGTTTTCCTCACCAAGCAATTCTCCAGTTCTCTGAGATCCCCGCTGGGTGTCCTACAAGTCAATCCAGCTCTGACACCACCTACCAGCACAGAGCATCACATCCCACAGGTGAGGGGCCCGGTCCCACACGACTGACCCACCATGCAGACACGGTCACCAGTCCACTCTGTCACCTGTGCTCCTGACCCACTGGCTTTCAATCAGGTTCCCACCACCCCTTCCTCAGGTTGGATAATTCGGTAGAATGAGTCAGAGACCTTGGGGAAAGAGATTACTTATCTCTGATTACAAATCAGAAACAGCCAGATTGATGAGATGGCTGGGGAAGCCTTGGGGAAGGGGTGCTGAGCTTCCATGCCCTCTTCACACACACACACACACACACACACACACACACACACACACACACCAGCATTGCCACATGGTCAGCCACCCAGAGGCTCTCCGAACCCCTTCAATTAGGGTTTGCTGGTTTTTTTTTTTAAAATGGAGGCCTCATGTCATAGACTCAATGGGTAAAATTATTGCCCATTAACGATGAACTCAACTTCCAACCCTTCTCCCCTCCCTCCTGGAGCGGTGCAGGGGAGGAGCGCTGAAAAACCAACCCTCTAACCGGGAGGTTGGTTCCCCTGGCAACCAGCCTCCATCCTGAGGTTTATCCCAGAGCCCCCAGCCCCATCTCCTTCACATCTAAAAAGATGCTTGTCACTTCAGAGATTCCGAGGTTTTGGAAGTCGCATACCGGGAAGTGGGACAGAACAAATATATATTGCTCATTATGTCAAAGGCACTTTTTTATCTCTGTGCTCATTGGCCATCTAGCCCACGCCACTGTCTATTTTTATTTAACTAAAATTTCTTTCTAGCTTCACACAAATGTGTCTTCTTTTCCTGGAATGTGCAGAGAATTCTCTGTCTCCTTCACAGCAACGGTCACCTCCTACCTTGGCCCATCACTTGGACTGTAAACTTCCAACAGGGAAGAGGTCATGTTATTTATATATCTGAACTTGAACACCTAGCAGCGTTCAATAACTGTCGAGTGCATGAATTAAGATAGATCTCCTGTCTCCTCTACTAGATTATAAGCTCCTTGAGGGCAGAATTAGGGTTAAAGTTGGGGGAACTCAGGGAGGTCATCCAATCTAACCCCTGGGGACAGGGGGAAATGAGGCCTGTAATGGGGCATGTCCTCAAGACCCTAGGGGCTAGGCCACATGAGTGTCACCTTCAAGTTCAGTGCTCTTTCTCCCCTTTGTGTGTGTGTGTGTGTGTGTGTGTGTGTGTGTGTGAGATGGGGTCGGAGGTCAGAGATAGAGTGAGAAGTAGAGCCTGTCCCCCTGAGCCGTGTGGCTGAGACAGGCATCCATCCTTCTCCTCATTCTTGGCACAGGTAAGTGTGTTGGGAGCAGAACCCCAAGAGTCTGTTCTTTAAAAATGGGAGTGGGGGCATCTGGCTGGCTCAGTTGATGGAGCATGTGACTCTTGATCTCAGGGTTGGGAGTTCGAGCCTCATGTTGGGAATAGATATTACTTAAAAAAAATAAAATCTTTAAGAAATGAAAATGAAAAATAAAGATGGGAGGGGCTGGGGACATGTGATCAAAGCCTTCCAAAATTCCTGACAATCTCCACAGCAGGGTGCAGCCTAGGTCCTGACAATAGTCTAAAAGGGGGAATTAATGGGTCAAGAAGTACAAACTTAAATAAAATTAATATTCTTCATTAATATTCTTCATTCTTCAAATTGTTGTACCAATTTATAGCCTCATTAACAAAGTAGGAAGATGTGTATTTCTCAGATGCCCCAACTTCATCAACCTTGGATACTATCAAACCTATGCCAGTATAATAGCAAGCAAATGATTTCTCATTGTGCTTAATCTGTGTTTCTTTAATTACTGGAGGGGTTGAACATCTTTTTAAATGTTTATGGGTCAAGGAAACATACAAATGGCCGAGAGACACATGAAAAAATGCTCAACGTCACTCAGCCTCAGGGAAATACAAATCAAAAAACCACAATGAGATACCACCTTACACCAGTCAGAATGGCTAAAATTAACAAGTCAGGCAACGACAGATGTTGGCGAGGATGTGGAGAAAGGGGATCCCTCCTACACTGTTGGTGGGAATGCAAACTGGTGCAGCCGCTCTGGAAAACAGTGTGGAGGTTCCTCAGAAAGTCAAAAATAGAGCTACCCTACGACCCAGCAATTGCACTACTGGGTATTTACCCCAAAGATACAAATGTAGTGATCTGAAGGGGTACCTGCACCCCAATGTTTATAACAGCAATGCCCACAATAGCCAAACTATGGAAAGAGCCCAGATGTCCATCGATGGATAAATGGATAAAGAAGATGTGGGGTGTGTGTGTGTGTGTGATGGAATATTTCTCAGCCAACAAAAAGAATGAAATCTTGCCATTTACAACAACGTGGGTGGAACTAGAAGGTATTATGCTGAGCGAAATAAGTCAATCATAGAACGCCAATTATCATATCACTTCACTCATACGTGAAATTTAAGAAACAAAACAGAGGATCATAGGGAAAAGAATGGAAAAATAGAGTAAGATGAACTCAGAGAGGGAGACAGACCAGAAGAGACTCTTAACTAGGGTGCCTAAAAAAAAAAGGAGACTTTTTTTTTAAAGATGTTATTTATTTATTTGACAGACAGAAAGCATAAGCAAGGGGAGTGGCAGGCAAAGAGAGAGGGTGAAGCAAGCTCCCCACGGAGTAGGGAGCCTAATGCGGGCCTCGATCCCAGGACCCTGGGATCATGACCTGAATCAAAGGCAGACACTTAACTGACTGAGCCACCCAGGTGCCTGAAAATAGACTCTTAATTATAGAGAACAAACTGAGGGTTGCTGGAGGGGAGGTGGGTGGGGGGATGGGGTAATTGGGTGATGGGCATTAAGGAGGGCAGGTGATGTAATGAGCACTGGGTATTATACAAGACTGATGAATCACTGAACTCTACCTCTGAAACCAATAATACACTGTATATTAATTAATTGAATTTAAATAAAATTAAATTTAATTTAAAAAATAAATTAATGTTTGTGGGTCATTTTAATTTTGGGGGATAAAATCCTATGGTTGTTTGTTATTGCTGATATTTAATAACAAAAATTCAATGGAGTAAATTTTAAGGATCTAGTTGACTTTTTAACCAATTCATGAACTGGGCAGCATCCTGTCTAGGAAGTAGACAAGAGTACCAAAACACTACAGAAAAGGACAGGTCTTTAAATGTAGAGAGGGAGTGGAAAAAAAGGAAATGATTAGCAAAGAATCCATTGTTTTAGGCAAGGTGGAAGGGAGTGGGGGTCTATCCTAGTGCCGATCAGGAAATTTTCATGTTGATTGGTTAAAGGTCACATTTCTGGGGGATTGAAACTGCAGTCAGGTTAGGCATTAAGTCTTCGTTTACCGACTTGGGGCCTTAACCTACGCGACCCCATTTTGGGCCCGTGGTTTTCTTTTTCTTTTTTCTTTTTAATTTATTTATTTTTAAAAGATTTTATTTATTTCTTTGACAGAGAGAGAGCACAAGTAGGGGGAGCAGCAGGCAGAGGGAGAGGGAGAAGTGGGCTCCCTGCTCAGCAGGGAGCCCAAAGAGGGGCTCAATCCTAGGACCCTGGGATCATGACCTGAGCTGAAATCGAGCTGGCCTCCTGACAGACTGAGCCACCCAGGCGCCCCTCTTTAAACTTTTCAAAAGAGAGAAGTAGAAGGCAGATTGTACCAGTGGATGGCAGCCTACGGGTAGATCATGGAGTTTCACGATCGCACGTAGTAGGTGCTCAATAAACATGGGTCAGATTAATGAACAATCATCAAGGATCCTGCTTGGTGAGGTGTGCAGGGGACCATTCTGTCCTGCTCTTTCCTGCCTGATTCTGGGCTTGGCCAGGGGAGTGAAATCTCTCCTTGCTTTTGTGGGGAAGGGAGCCAAGGTGGAAATAGGACACAATGGCTCAATATGAACAGGTGTCCTAATCCGTTCCGGCTCAAGTTTTGTAGAGATGGTTCCAGAGAATACAGCAGGAAGGGTGTGGCTTGTAGATTCTGCCACTTTTAGATCCTGCTAGATACTTCCTTGAGCTGCGAGCCAACACAAATTCTGAATTTCACCACAAGAGAGAGCCCTAAACTAAGGATGATGCTGAAATTCGGCCCGCGCTGTCTTCAAGTTACCCTTCACAAATTTTGATTTTTCCACCTCAGATTTTTCCTCACAAGTTAAAATGGCTGCAAGAGGTGCAATTCCCTGTCTAGTGTCTTTATACATATTTTTTAAAACAAAACTATGATGTAACTCTTGGCTCTATGTTCAGTGATATCTAAATACCATAGCAACTTGATACCCACCATTTAAAAATACATAAAGTTCTCTTTTAATTTCCTTTTTCTTCATAAACTTATCTTTCCATTCACTTCCCTCATCTAATTTCATCCTAGTAGAATACGTCTCAGCAACAAGAATACAAATTAAAATTTAAGGAAATTTTATATCCTATGACATGAGTCTCTAAGTACTGAGAAGTTTCTTCCGGTCAGGGTTGTCATTGCCATTATTAGTAAACATATATCTCATTAAATCAACATAAAAATGTTGCAAATTTTGATAATTGTTAAACATAAAAAGTCAATTTTCATTGGAAATACCTCCCTTAATGAGGTGAATGAGGTTGTTTTTATTTTCCAGTTTGCCGGAGTAGGACCCATTCCTGACCAAACACAGTCCCGTGTCCACTGCTTAGAATGGGTTTTGGGCTCTGCAGCTAAGAACACCTGCAAGAGTGGTCAGTGCTGAGATGCTGATTAAAGCCGGATGAAAGCCTCTGAGCGATGTCCTCTGAGGGTTTGAATTCAGTTATATTATCCACATGTGAAAGCACACTACAACAAAATTAAGTAAAACTGACCTGCTCCTTCATCCTGCATCTAGGTAATCATCAGTCACTGTAAATTACTTTCCCTTATAAGCATTTGCATCCATTTCTTTCTTTCTATTAACTACTTTTTTTTTTTGAGAGACAGAGAGAGAGCACGCATGCGCACGGAGAGGGGGGTGGATGAGGGAGGAAGAGTAGAAAGAGAATCTTTAAGCAGACTCCCTACTGAGCAGGGAACCCCACACAGGGCTCCGATCTAAAAACCCTGATATCATGCCCTGAGCCGAAAAATCAAGGGTGGGCTGCTTAACCGACTGAGCCACCCAGGTGCCCCTCCATTAACTACCTTTAGCCAGGTCTGTATCTCTTTCTACCTGAGCCATGGCAGTGACGTCCAGACCCCTCTACAGTCCTTCCCGCACATGGTTATTGGATTGGTCTTCCTTACGCCCCTTCTACCCTGCCACTCTTTTACAAACAAAACAAAACAAACTTTCTGATCTCCTAGAATAGGAAGTCTAGACTTCTGTTGCTATTATTCAGTGCTCCCTGGGATGTCCCTCTCTGTCATCTTGAACACTGCTGGACCTATTCTCATCCAGCATCCTCTCCCAGTCTGGCGGGTCTCTCCTGCCTCACTTACCTCCCATGTCGCAGTCTCTTTGAACCAATGGGCAGTCCCTCTTGGCGGTCCCTTCTGGTCTGCCACTGTCTTCATATCATGGGAAAGGCATATGCGGTTGCTAGCAGAGACAATACATATTTCCGTGTTCATGTAATGTGCCAGAAATAGATTCATCTTGAAATTTATGGGGCAATCAGAGGATAGAAATTTCAAATAAGTGCTCCTAGGGAAGTATTATATATTAATAATGTTGACTAAGCATCTGCTGTGTTCATCACTGTGCTAGGCACTGGTGCAAGAAATAGAAATGTAAGATGTAGTCTATCTTCCCTCAAAGGCTGTTAATTTACTTGGGGAGACAATAATTCTATACATTAAGATAGCAAATAAAATAGTATAGAATCAAGGGACACCTGGGTGGCTCAGTCGGTTGAGTGTCTGACTCTTGACTTCAGTTCTGGTGGTGTGGGGTCGAGCCCCGCACTGGGCTCTGTGCTCAGTGGGGAGGCTGCTTGAGATTCTCTCTTGCCCTCTCCCTCTGCCCCTCACCCTGCTCATGCTCTCACTCTCTCTCTCAAATAAATAAAACAAAATCTTTTAAAAAATTGTATAGAATCCATATGTTCATTATAGAAAATTTTGAAAATAAAAAGTCCTAAAAAATGCTATAGAATCAAATGCAAAATGAACCTGTTATCATGTTATAAATTATTTTCCTATCTTTTCCCTTGTTAACTTTTAACTAGAAGTAATACACACTTGTCAAAGTGAAAAGTTTTGAAGTAGACAGAGTAAAAGTGTAAGTCCCTATTCACCCCCTTCTCTATCCTTCTTGGTGAATACCTTTCCGGATTCAATGGTCTTAGAGATACATGTGTTGATAAGCACACATACACACTTACAGTATGTTTTAACAGCACTGTCATAGTTACACTGTTCAGGAACTTGCTTCTTACAGTTTTGTACCTTCCACTGTCCGACATGCATGCAAATCTACTCTGTCCTTTCTGATGACTGCTATAGTGTTCTGTAGTAAGAACTTCCTCTCATTTATTTCTCCTTGCCCTCTATTGATGAGCATTTGGTTTCGTTTTACTTTTTCCTTATTAGAGTTACACTCTACAAAATTGTGCAAATTCATCTGTATGTGTTCTGCAAACAAGAAAAACACAGGAACAATGAAGCAATGAAAGCAATGAGTAAGCATTAGTCGTTAAGAATGTAAGCTCTCTTTTTCCCTTCTCTTCATCTCTTCTCTTCTCCCCCTCTTCTTCCTTCTTTTTCCCATGAAAAGGGCATTCAAAAAAATTATAGTATCTAGGGGTGCTTGGGTGGCTCAGTTGGCTAAGTATCTCTCTTCCACTGATGCTGGGGTCCTGGGATTGAGCCCCACAATCGGCTCCCTGCTCAGCGGGGAGCCTGCTTCTCCCTCTCCCTCTGCCTCTGCTCTCTCTTGCTGTCTCTCTCTCTCAAGTAAATAAATAAAATCCTTAAAAACAATTTTAATATCTCATTCTGTTTAAAGAGATAAAGTTATCAAGAAGTGTAGGAAGTCTAGGATTTGTCCTTAATGTAGTAATCTACAGGAATATCACTGAACAAAACAGAACTAACAACCACAACAAAACACCCTTAGAAAAAGCTTCACATCAGAGATGACCTTCACCATTATAAATAATGAATAATTAGCAACAACCTTGTGACTAGCCCTCCCCAATCAATATCTATTTCTCTGTCCCTCTCATTGTAACGGAATCCCTGACTTCGGTTGGCACAGGGCTATCGAGATTGAGTTCTGCGTTTCCCAGCCTCCTTTGCGCCTGTGTGACCAGGTGACCAAGTGCTGGCCAATGGAGACGTAAGGTGTGAAGCACGTGACTTCCGACTGAGCACCCTCCCTCCCTTCGCCTTTTCCCTTCTATCTGCTTAGAATGTGGACGTGCTAAGGAGCCACCAGGTACTCCGCGCAGGAGGGCTGTGCCCTGCAGATGGCAGCGCACTGAGATGGAAAGAGTGTTTCCTTGCACCTTGGGGTCACCATATCAGCCTGGGGTTCTTAGAAGAGCAGACAGAATTTCAATTTCCCTTAGTTATTTTGAGTCTGTTCCAGCAGGCAAGTCTGTATTCTAACACAAATGCAAATGACCAACAGTAGGAGATGATGGGCTGGTCTATTGTATTCCTACTCGGTGAGATATTGGGTAGCTATTGAAATTATATTTATGAAAGTATGAAATAATAATAAAAACTCTTCAGATACATTAATTTTTTAAAGTATGATTAAAATTGCATATATGGGATTTTTTATATATATATGAAAAGCTCTTATTAAGAAAAATTTACATGGAAAAGTTAATAATGGTTGTAGTTTAGTTAATGAAACAGGGGGATTTATATTTATCCTCTCACTTTATTATTTAATATTTTTTAAATAATAAAATAAGAAGGGGCGCTTGGGTGGCTCCATTGGTTAAGCGTCTGCCTTCAGCTCGGGTCATGATCTCAGGGTCCTGGGACGGAGCCCAGCCCAGTAGGGAGTCGGCTTCTTCCTCTCCCTCTGCCCCTCCCCCGACTAGTGCATTTTCTCTCTCTCTCTCTCAAATAAATAAAATCTTTAAAAATTTTTTAAAAATTAAAAAAATAAGAAAAATTTGTTAAATAGTATTCCTAAACTATTCAGCAAATCTCTCGGGTTTGGTTGCCTCTTTGAGCAGGTGATACAGGCATGGCCAACAGAGTAGGGAACAAGGGGAAGGGCTCCCCTCTTCTGGCCTGACTCCCCTCACAGGCTCCCTTGCAAGACTATCCCCGATTACAGCAATCCCGTTACCAACCTGCTTTTCTGTATTAAGCTCTGCGACTGCTATTTAATCCCCTCTTTGGGGTAACATGCTAAATATCTGACGCATTAGGATCAATCACTTAGTAGCTGGAGCCGCTTGGTAATTAGTACTTGTGAGGAAGTGGGCAGGGGTGGAGGTGTGGCGGTTGGAGGGTGAAGAAAGGGAACATTGGGAACAAGAAGTAGGTATCCTTGACCTGAAGCTTTGCCTAAATGACTGCTTGTGGAGCGAGCTGCTGCTGACAGCTACTCAACGTCTGTTCCCCTCTTCTTTCTTCCTAAGAGATTACCAATTCTTTTTTAAGGGGGTAAGCCACGATTCTCCGAGATGACACGCAAATAGTAGTGGTTATTTTTTTTTTCTAGTCTATTGACTTTCTAGTGACATTTTTTCTACTCAAGTAGGAAGTTTAAGGGGTGGGGCTTCTGATTAAGCTCTCGTTTTCCTAATAGAAATGGACAGACTTAGTTGACACACGCTTTTCATTCTTTGCCCTTCCTTCTTCTCATCTGGACCATGGACACAATGTTTGGAGGTGCAGTGACCATCTCTTTTCAGGGCATAAAAAGTGTTAAAGTTTCAGAATAAAAGTAAAATTATCACTCATATTCAGATATAAAAATGAACATATGTTAAAGATTTTACTGAACTCATGAGGGAACAAAGCAGATGTGATAACCAGCTCAAAAGAGGAGCCAATGGGGCGCCTGGGTGGGTCAGTCGGTTAAGTGACCAACTCTTGATTTTGGCCTAGGTCATGATTTCAGGGTCGTGGGATTGAGCCCCATGTCCATGTTGGGGCTCTGGGCTCAGTGGGGAGTCTGCTTGAAGGATTCTCTCTCTCCCTCTGCCCCTCCCCCCTGTGTCTTTGCTCTCTGTCTCTCAAAATAAATAGATATATCTTAAAAAAAAAAAAAAAAAAAAAAAAAAAAAAAAAAAACAACCACCGGTTGAATTAGACATTCCCCAAAGTTTTAGGAAATAGGTTTTTTTTTTGTTGTTTTTTTTTGTTTTTTGTTTTTTGTTTTTTTTTTTTTAGAAAATAGGGATGGTGGAGATTTCTGATTTTCCCATTTTTTAAAAAGTTATTTATTTTAGAGAGGGAGAGAGCACACAAGCAGGGGGAGGGGCAGAGGGAGAGAGAATCTCAATCCCACTCTCTGCTGAACGCGGAGCCCGATGCGGGGCTCCATCTCCCTACTCTGAGATAATGACCTAAATCAATGATTTTACCTTTTTACCTGTCATGCATACCATGTGATTTGTCATTGTTTTCTGGAATCAAGTAAAGAAACAAAGTAAAGTAGTTCAGCATTCCACAGAAGGCTCTCAAACTGTAAGCTTACAGCAATGCCTAGCTACTTTCTTGCCACCGTGTTCATCTTAGTTTTCATTCACCCTTGGACTTAAAATCACAAAGCTAATATTGTACATCAAATTCTTTTTAACATTAAAATAGGTTAAATGATAAAACAGATTATTCTGAATTTAGTTAGATAGTATGCATACCATGGTTTGATTTACTTTACCACCTCTGCCCTTATTTCTTTTCTTTTGAGAGTTGGAACATCACCTACTCACCTCTTGGGAGACAGATGAACAGAGGTACTTGGGTTAAACATCTGGGAGCAGAGCATGCCGGAAATTCGAACCCGGGACGCAGAACCTGAAGACTGCATGCTCTCAGAGGGATTCCACCTGAGTCAGGTGAGCAGCGAAGCCCATGGGGCAAAGGCAGAGAGAGAATCCTGAAGCAGATTCCCTACTGAGCGCAGAGCCCGGCATGGACGACATGGACGTGGGGCTCAATCCCAAGACCCAATCTCTCAGTGCCTGAGATCCAGCCTCCCAGCCCATGTTTCCTGGGAATCAGAGCAACTCTCATATCTGATACTTCCAAAATTTCTTTCAGCTTCTGTCATCTTCCAGGGGGACTGAAATTATGTATTCCCAATCAGGGGGAAACAAATCTCCCTCACCACTTGCTTGGTTACTCTGTCCTTCGAGTTCTCTTCCAGCTAAAATGCTAAATAAAATGGCCACGTCTCCAAATAAGGTTATCAGTGATTGAAAACCTACCAGACTGGAAGTGTGACTCATCATTCAAATTCCCTGAAAATTCCAGTTTATAACCACTTCCCCAAATTCCCATTTACAAATAGAAAAACCAAGAATGAACTGGTTTTCTTTTTAAATCCACTTCCTCATCTCTAAAAAATTAGTTTACTGCACAACTTCACCCAACACATGTACACTGTTCTGATCAAAGCAATTCTAAATAAAGCTGAACTGTTGAAAATTCCTGATACTTTTCTAGCAGGAGCTGATAACGTTCAGCATGAAATTTCACTGTCATGTAAAGGATGTTTAAGGATTTTCTGATTCAACTCCAGCAGAAGTTGCTTGATTCCTTGTTACTACAAAACCCATAGCAAGAAAAACAAAGAGACAAATTAGGAAGAATTCTTCATCTCATGAAATTGCAGTTGAAGCCACTAAATGTCAGCGTTAGGAATCACAGAAAGGAGGCAGGTTAATAAAATACAGCAAGAATGATAAAGGTTGAATTATTGGGTTAAAGACAATATGCATTTTGATTTTGATAGTTACTTCCATGTTGCCCTTGTAGGAGATGTGCCAGTTTCACCCTCCGGGAGTAAATAAAGAGGGTGTCTATTTCCACACAGCCTTGCCTTCACCGGCTGTCACTTTTTTTCCCAACCTGATAGGCACAAGGTGGTATCTTATAGTTTGTTTTTGTTTTTAGAGAGAGAGAGAGGCAGAGGGACAGGGTGAAAGATTCTTTTTTTTTTTTTAATCTTTTTTTTTTTTAAAAGATTTTATTTATTTCTGTGACAGAGAGACAGCCAGAGAGAGAGGGAACACAGCAGGGGGAGTGGGAGAGGAAGAAGCAGGCTCACAGCGGAGGAGCCTGATGTGGGACTCGATCCCCGTACGCCGGGATCACGCCCTGAGCCGAAGGCAGACGCTTTAACGACTGCGCTACCCAGGCGCCCCGTAGGGTGAAAGATTCTTAAGCAGGTTCCATGACCAGCACGGAACCTGATGGGGGACTCAATCTCACAACCCTGAGATCGAGACTTGAGCCAAAATCGCATCTGATGCTTAACAGACTGAGCCACCCAGGCGCCCCATGTGTAGTTTTAATTTATATTTATCTCATTTTGAGTGAGGTTAAGTAATCTGTCATATGTTTATAAACCATTTGTATTTCCTCTTCAGGGAACCACATTTTCAGAGCCTTGGCCGTTTTCTATTTTGGTCCTTTTCCTATTGAATTGTAAGAGCTCTTTATATACCAAAGAGATTTGTTTTTGATGTGACTCACCATTATTTTCTCCCATTTTGCCGTTTGTCTTTTCACTAAGCAGCTGATTTCACTCAACGTAAAGAACTTTTTTTTTTTTTTAAAGATTTCATTTATTTATTCAACAGAGATAGAGACAGCCAGCGAGAGAGGGAACACAAGCAGGGGGAGTGGGAGAGGAAGAAGCAGGCTCCTAGCGGAGGAGCCTGATGTGGGGCTCGATCCCATAACGCCGGGATCACGCCCTGAGCCAAAGGCAGACGCTTAACCGCTTTGCCACCCAGGCGCCCCTCAACGTAAAGAACTTTAATTTCAAAGATTTTCTAAGTATTTGTGTGCCCCAAGGAGGCTATTGAGATAGAGAAGACTCTTACTTGGACAGACACAGAAATCCGCCAGCTTGGCGTGCGCTGGTGGGCCTATGGGCAATGCTTCCAAGCCAAGGGTTGAGAAAAAGGGACTGAAATTGACCTGCTTAATGTGTGCTGCAGCCTCTCCGCGATGGGCGGGAACACTGGCAGACAACGGTGCCTTTGGGAACCTGTTTCTCTTCCTTAAAAATGGATTTAGGCCATATTCCACCTAAGGCTTCCCACCCGAGAATGGAAGGGCACCAGGAGGAGGGGTCCTGCCTCACCTCTCCCGATAGGGGGTGTCCAAGGGTGTGCAGAGCCCCTTTCAGATGGTTTGTGTCAGGGTCCGCCCGGTTTTATTCTAGATCCAATATATCCATTTTTGGAAATGTACAGCTGGGGCTAATCGCATCCTGGGGGTTGCCCTGGTGTAGCTGATGTCGTTTTTTGTGAATGTCGACGGCCAAGAAAGAATTCTTGAGACGTCATCTGTACAAAATGGTGGTTTTATTAAAGCACCCGGACAGGACCCGTGGGAAGAAAGAGCTGCTGCCACCACTTCCTGCTGCCCCAGGATTATCAGGAGCAAGTGATTTTATACCTTAGGGTTGGGAGAAGTAAAGATAAGGGAGATTCCAAAAGGACTTTCATATATTAAAGAAGACTCTCAGGATCCCGGAGGAATGTTACAATCTGCCTATCTCAAGTATTTGTCAAAGCGCTGCAGGTTAGAAGGAAAATTTAATTTTATCTACATTCTGTCTGCCTTTGTTTCCCACATCCTAGTGAGAGGGGCAGACAGATCCTCCCACAAGACTTCAGCGACCTTGGTCGGGTGGACGGTGTTATTATTATGCCCGTGGACGGTGTTATTATTATGCCCGTGATAGAGGGCTAAGTAGCTGGGGTACCCCCAGGCACTTGTTGGAGCTGGCTGCTTGCTAGCGAGACCTAAGTAAGCTCTCAAGCCCCCACCCATCACAATGCTAGAGCAGGCCCAAGGATGGTTTCGGGATTCATAAAGGATGGGCCAACAGCCTCATCCGAGCCAACTTTCTGAGGTCTGAGACGGACATCTATCTCCCATTTCCGGGTCCTCCTACCAAAGGCTCAAAGCTCTACCAGAAAGTGTGCTCAACCACCTGGGTGCCGCCCACGTTCCGAGAGCATTTCAAAAGTTGCCCTTAATTTTTATGCACACTTGTCTTATTTTCTCACCTGGACGTACGGACAGAGCCCAGGCATAGCTCTGCATTGACCACAGCGCTGGGCAGAGCGCTTTGGGAATAGGCGGCTCTCCATAGACCTTGCGGTTGCTGGTGCGATGGATACCTGGTTAGCAGGGCCAGCGTCGGGGGAAAGAAGCGCCAGGGCAGGAGCCGGGCGAAGCAACCTAATTTCATCGTGAGGGGAGGCCCGATGGAGAGCGGGAGTAAAACCCGGACATTTAGGGGGACAACCCGCCCTCCGGGGGAAAGCGCTCTTCCTGCAAGGTCCGCTGGCTTTTTTTCAAGGCTTTTGAAGAAATGAAGCCAGGAGCAATTTCCTCTGAAGTCGAGCAAACTGGGTCCGGCCTGCGATCCCGCGCCATCCCGCGCGGATACCGCCTCGGCTCCCGCAGGGTCTCCACCGCCCGGGCGGTATCCTCAGTGAGCCCCCGGCCAGAGGCCACTCCTAGGCCCCGCCCCGTCTCGCCCTGCCCCACCCACCCCGCCCACCCCCGACTTAGCCCCGCCCACACAATCATCAACACTCGCTCCACGTTAGCCCCGCCCACAACCTATTCCCCCGACCCGCCCTCTAACCCCGCCCACAACCCTCCTTCTTGGCCGCGCGAGGGTGGCGCGGCGGCCGCAGCGGCGGGGGCGGGGCCAGCCTCACCCGGAATGAAAATAAACGGCGGCCGCTGCCGCATCCGGGCACTCGGCGGGTCGCGGCGGGCGCGGTGGTGGCGCAGGTGAGGAGGGGGTGGCCGAGCGTTTGGTCCCTGACCGGGGCCTCACCGGCGCTGTCTGGCGCCCTTGTTTCCGGCACGACCCCGACGCATCCCCCGCCCGGGGTGGGGCGCGGCCACAGCGGCGGGCGGCGGGCAGTGGGCGGTGAGCGCGGAGGCTGGCCGGGGCTTGGGGACGCGCCGACGGTTCGCGCGGCCCTAGGTCTGCGCTGGGCTGGGTCCGGGTGGAGGGGTGTTCATCTGGAGTTTTTCTGGGGGCGAGACAGAGGAAGTTATGTATACACTAAGGTAAATCTCATTAGCCGGACAAAAAGCTTGAATCCTAACACTGCTATTCCAAATATGTCATTTGGGATTCGTATTTGCAGTCGAAGCTAGATTTTCTTTGCTATTTAATGAGAAAATATGGTTGAGTCTGCATTTCTCTGATGATCTGGTTCTGCATTTGTCATCTCCTTCCCTTACTCTTATTTTTTAGTACAAGAATCTTTTATTACTCCGCCTAAGATGATAATACGATGGATTTTGAATATACGTGTGTATATATATGTATATTTGAAAAGCTCTGGGTAAAGGTCCCATAGATCGATTCATTACAGAAGTGAAAGTGAAATTTTTAAAGGAGTGGTTTATAACGTTTCGCTTTCAGTTTGGAGCAGTGATATTAATGAATTTCTGGCCTCCCCCGTCCTTGTTTTATTGAGAAATAATTGACATACATCACTGCTTTTTTGGCTGTAATGTGAAACATCGTGTGGCACACATAATGAAACTTTCAGTTCTGTAGTTAAAATTGAAACTGGTTTATTAAACTTTTTTTGATTGGATTTCAAGTACGTATCCACTTTTTATTCTGTTGTCTATAACAAATTTTCGTAAATTTCAAAACAGATTAATCTTTTTTAAACATTAAGTCTTGTGCCTGTGGACTTCCATCTGTTCTGTTGATTTGCTCAGTGCGTACTGCGTTTGTGAAACCCTTCGGGCCTTTACTCAGACCTTACAAAGAGCTTGCGTCAACAGTCCGTGAAATGATTATCCCTCCCCATGGATATTTAATCCAGAATTCATGAAGATTTATGCGTACGGAACTATGTAGGGTGGTGGCGTGAGTTATTTGTGTTTGAAAAGCTACTCATGCTGTTCTGTGTGAGCAGCAGTTTGCTAGTGCTTGAAGATCTAGGTTTCTCTCGTGGGTCACCTGGCTGCACAGCAACCTCCGTGATGTGTTTGTTCCTTCCTCCCTTTCCTCCTCCGTGTCCTGATGACCCTCTTTCTCCCCCCAGACTGGTATAGGATAGATTTGAACTTTCTTTTAAAATATTCATTTATGGAATACACTGAAGTTAACAAACTTCATTTAAAAATTAGGTGAACTGGGTTTTGCGGGTGTGAAATACTACAGGCCCTATATAGAAAAAGAGAAAGTTACTTATCAAGGTGATGGTAACCTTTATATATATTTTTTACTCTATAGAACTTGTCTTCATTCAGAAGCTAATTACCCTTTTACTTTTCTTACTCTTTCTCTGATTTGGCTGTTGACATCTCTAGCAGCCTTCCCCACCCCTTCAAATTGCTATGCTAGTGAGAGATGAGACAACTGCATTGCTGCCAGGGGCTTCTTTGGGAGAGACTAGTTACATACACAGGACAGACAAGCCGCAAAGGATTGCGGGACAGAATGCAAAGTAGTCCAGTGTTGTAGGCAGAAATCCCAGTGCTACTATGGTGCTGCCTAACTTTGTGTCTTGGGCCAAGTCATTTTACAAACCTGGGGCCTGGGTGTTTTCAGCCGTAAAATGATGATCCAACCCGTGTTAGATGTGAATAGTGTACATAGATCTGCTGTCATGTGCTTATTGCAAAATATATAAAATTTTTCTAGCGAAACTTTTTAATTTTAAAATTTCCGATATAGAGAATATTGATAGTTCACTGTTCCAGCTAGCTTTTATGTTTACCCTATCAAGGTGGTTGGTCTTTGTGTTAAACTCATCAAAATACAAATACAAGAGAATTTTTGTATTTATGTTGAATTGTTTATGAAAATTAACAGCTTTAGGGACTCATCTTTCTTTGATCTTTTCTCTTAGATCAGAGAATAATAGTTTAAGAAATAGAAAAGTATAGGGGCACCTGGGTGGCGCAGTCATTGAGCGTCTGCCCTCGGCTCAGGGCGTGATCCTGGCATTCCAGGATCGAGCCCCACATCAGGCTCCTCCACTGGGAGCCTGCTTCTTCCTCTCCCACTCCCCCTGCTTGTGTTCCCTCTCTCGCTGGCTGTCTCTCTCTCCATCAAATAAATAAATAAATAAAATCTTAAAAAAAAAAAAAGAAATAGAAAAGCATAATAAATGTTGCCACATATTAGCAACTTTGAAATACATATTTTATGTAACATATAATATGTAACTGTATATAGTGTATTTTAGCATATGTATAGAATGTGTATATTTTAGAGAACTTTAGAGCTAGTTAAAACTTAAAGTAATTCAGAGGGGCGCCTGGGTGGCTCAGTCGGTTAAGCGTCTGCCTTCACCTCAGGTCATGATCCCAGGGTCCTGGGATCAAACCCCACGTTGGGCTCTCTGCTCAGCGGGGAGCCTGCTTCTCCCTCTCCCTATGCCTGCCATTCCCCCTGCTTATGCACGCTCTCTGTCAAATAAATAAATAAAATTTAAAAAAATAAAATGAAAGTAATTTAGATTAAACAGGAGAGGGAGCGGTGCAGGGGAGCTCTTCTTACCACATTGAACACATCAACGTGTTTGGTAAGTTATAAACTGCTTCGAAATGTAGTATGGGGTATTGCTCATGTACTGTTTTGCTTTCAAGGATGGCGCAAAAGAAATACCTTCAAGCAAAATTGACCCAGTTCTTAAGGGAAGACAGAATTCAACTTTGGAAACCTCCATATACAGACGAAAATAAAGAAGGCGGTTTGGCATTGAAGGTATTTTCTTTTAAGACATAAATAAATAGCAGTGTTAGAAGTCTCCTTGGTAAATAAGATTCTGAAGTCCCTGGAAATTTCCAGGTTTACCTGTGTAAAGTTTTGGCATAACCAAAAGTATTAGAGATAAGCAGGGACCCACTTTTTACTAGGAATTGACAAACTTACTTTTGTTCAGTAAGATTTTATTCATATGAGAATGTTCTCTAATTTCCCAGGCATATACTATTTTTAATACCCTCACAGTGTTACATAAAATTAGCATTTGGGAACTGATTTTGCCCTGCTGGTGTGCGGTATTGATGATGCCACTAAGGGTGTGTATTACGTGTTCACGGGGAGCAGCTGATTGGTTCTCGGTTCTCCTTGCTAGCGTCGTTCACTTTAAACAATTGCTCCCTTCCCCCCAGCTTTTTTTATACTATGGCTCTCTGTTCATTTGTCCAAAATACATGTTTCTTTTTTTTTTTTTTTAAAGATTTATTTATTTATTTATTTGACAGAGATAGAGACAGCCAGCGAGAGAGGGAACACAAGCAGGGGGAGTGGGAGAGGAAGAAGCAGGCTCATAGCGGAGGAGCCTTATGTGGGGCTTGATCCCAGAACGCCGGGATCATGCCCTGAGCCGAAGGCAGACGCTTAACCGCTGTGCCACCCAGGCATCCCAAAATACATGTTTCTAATACTTCTCAATCTTTTATGGTGACATCAGAAATGGCATTATTTTACGTAGTGAGGTTTCTAGAAATTGAAGTTTGCCTGCTTTTTCAAACAGAAAAACATTAATCATTTCTGACAGAAATTTTTTATATTGGAATATAGCATGTACTTCTTTGCTTTCTCAGTCCAAGTATCCTGAGATAAACGATGGAGTGTTTATCAGGAACTAAAGATTGTCACAAGGGCATCATATCGTCTGGGGCAGTGACACAGTGATGTGCTTGGGAGGGAAGAGTTTTTCTTCCTGTCTTTCCCGTTCCTGACAGGCCTCACTTTTTATTTTTTGCAACCCATCTTGTGACCTTTTTTCTGAATTTGTTTGTTATAATCTCTTGGCTCCAAAGCTAGGTATGGCATAAGAAAGCTATTTGTTCTTTGTCCCCAGTAGCTGACACAGAGCTCCAAAAACCCTTGGAATATTCGCAGTGGTAAGGGTGATAGGAGCATCTTTTGTTCCAATGAGGCAGCTCTTGGTAATACCTTCAGGATGGGGCTGGTGGCCAAAAAGACCAAACTTCAATTAGAAGATTAAACTTTCGGGGCATCTGGGTGGCTCAGTCGGTTAAGCGTCTGCCTTCGGCTCAGGTCACGATCTCAGGGACCTGGGATCGAGCCCTGTGTCAAGCTCCCTGCTCAGTGGGAATCTGCTTCTCTCTCTTCTTCTGCTCTTCCCCCCATTCTCTCTCTCTCAAATAAGTAAAAAGAATCTTTTGAGAAAGGAGAAAAAAGATTAGATTCTCAGCCTGCTTTCCAACCTTGGGGAGGGGAGAGGGCTGGAGATTGAATTAATCACCAGAGGCCAATGATGTAATCAATCGTGCCTACATAATGGAACTCCCATAAAAGCCCTTAAATGATGGGTTTCAGGGAGTTTCCAGATTGGCAAACATACCCATGTGCTGAGAGGGCAGCACACCCCTACTCCTCAGGGGTAGAAGCTCCTGCACTCAGGACCTTTCCAGACTCCACCTGTGTATCTCTTCACCTAGATACTCATTTGTGTCCTTCATAACAAACTGTGATCGTAAGGATAGCATCCTGCTGAGTTCTGTTGAGTCGTTCTAGCAAATTATTTTACAACCAGTACCAACGATTCAGGATTTTCTGTTAAGAAAGTTATTTAAGTCTCACTTGACTTGTTCTCACAAGTTAGAAAAATGAGAATGCTTTTTTTTTTCCTTTTTATTCCCTCTAGTAGAGTTGATCACTTCACTGTTCCTTCAAGCAATTTATAATGTATTACAGTGACATAAATCATGGCCCACCTTTCTTTTGAGCCTAGAACAATCCCAGTTATTTTCACGTCTTCTTTTGGGTCTGTTTTCCTATCCTTTATTTGTTTTTATTTTTCCCTGGATCCGTTCTAGGCTCTGTACCTCTCTAGATGCCAAGCCCGTCTGGATTTCCCTCTGATGGGCTGACCACCACTCAGCAGTTTTTTGCCTCAGAGTCCTTCATTTGCTGTTCCGTATTGTGCCCCTTTTGTGAGTTGGCACTACGTTGATCTCTTTTCTGATTTTGCTTCACAGGACCTTGCTAAGAAGTACTCTGACCGGCTAGAATGTTGTGAAAATGAAGTAGAAAAGGTAATAGAAGAAATACGTTGCAAAGCAATCGAGCGTGGCACAGGAAACGAAAATTATAAAACAACAGGAATTGCTACAATTGAGGTCTTTTTACCTCCACGGCTAAGAAAAGTGAGTAATTTTCCCAAATGAGTACATGTAGCGATGCTTTGTTACTTAGTGATCAATTATGATTTTTTTTTAAAGCTACAATCCAAAGTTTAAGTTCTTCTAAGTTAGTTCACATGCTGAACGTTTATCAACTTCAGAGTTAATTTTATGGATTCTTAAAATTAAGAATTTTAAGACATTTACAGGGTAGGTTTGTCCCTCTTAGGCCTCCCAGACTTCACAAAGCCATGCATCACGTGCTTACCTTTTCTAGAGTTTGAATGAACATTTAGAAATAGTGGGGAATTAAAAAAGTACTTCTGGGTTTCCCAAACCGTACACAGTAGGACACATCAGGAAAGATGTCTAGAGGGTGGTCAGCTGAGTGATCAAGCGGGGCCACCTCCTGTCAGGGCCATGTCCTCAGTAGTTCAAGTCCAGAAATGGCGCTGGGGCAGGGTACCCAAAGGTTGCTGGCCTCTGAGGACCGATCAGTGTTAATCATTTTCAGAAGATTTGAAAATACGTACGTGTGTGTCAGAGCTACCATAGGACCCAGCAGTTTTACTCTAAGAGAAATGAAAACCGTGTCTGTGCAGAAACTTGCTCGTGAATGTTTATAGCAGCTCTGTTCACAAAAGAGCTCTGTATAGCTCTGTCTAGCCAAAAGGTGGAAATACCCCAAATGTCCGTCAGTGGGTGAACGGATCAACAAATGCACTATAGCCACACCGTGGACTATCATTCAGCCATGAAGAGGAATGAAGTGCTGACACATCTTCAACATGGCGGAACCTCAGAAACTTTATGAAAGAAGCCAGACACAAAGGCCACGTGTTGTATAGTTCCATTTCTATGAAGTATCTAGAATGAGTAAATCCATAGAGACCGAGACTAGATTAGTGGTTGCCTGGGGCTTGGGGGATAAAGGGAGAAAATGGGGGTGCAAAATATGGTATTTTTTGGAAAGGATGATGAAAATGTTCTGAAATTTGATCATCATAATGGTTGTATAACTTCATAAGTGTACTGGAAACCACTGACTTGTATTTTAAACAGGCGAGCTTTATGAAATGTAAATTATATCTCAGTAAAGCTTTAAAAAATTTCTAGGAAAAATAAAGAGCTTATGAGGAAGAGGAAATTATATATGTATCTACCTCAGGATGCCCGTTCATGAATTCAAAGGGCTACCTATATAGTCTTCCTCTTTGCTAGTGTCCAGCCCCTGGGAAACCAGACCACCAGTCAGAGAGCTGGTTGGCAGGTGTGGAATCTGAGCAGGTTTGCATCGTCTCCTAGGCTTTCCTGGTGATTCCAGTTTTTCTGCCCCCTTGAGGGCTGCTAGGTCACAGGGTCAGCACACGCCAGGTCCTGTTCAGTAGCTCCTTCGCTAGGCGCGCATCATTTCAGCCCTTAACATTGTCTGATATCAACCTTCCTGATTTTATAGGTGGAGTAATAGCACCAAAAAGTGTCACGCTATAGTACATTTTCTTCTTTTTTTTTTTGTTGAATTTTTTAATGTAAATTCAATTTAGTTAACATATAGTGTATTATTAGTTTCAGGGGTAGAGTTCAGTGATTCATCAGTTGCATATAACACTCAGTGCTCATTCCATCAGGTGCCTTCCTTAATGCCCGTCACCCAGTTACCCCATCCCCCACCCACTTCCTCTCCAGCAGCCCTCCGTTTGTTCCCTAGAGTTAAGACTCTGTTTCGGTTTGTCTCTCTCTCTCTGTTTTTATCTTATTGTATTTTTCCTTCCCTTTCCCTATGATCTTCTGTTTTGTTTCTTAAATTCCACATGTGAGTGAAATCATATGGTATTTGTCTTTCTCTGACTTATTTTGCCTAGCATAATACCCTCTAGTTCCTTCCATACAGTTTCTTTTATTTGCCTTTTTTAAAATAGGATAGGAAAAACCTGTTGGAGACCCGACTGCACATCACTGGCAGAGAACTGAGGTCAAAGTAAGTATCTGTCCGGTGCCCCAGCTGCTTGACCCTCCTACACTGGCTCATAGGATCCTTTGTGACAGTCCTGTAAGAGAGATAGGGCAGGTACTATTCTCTCCTCACTTAGTGGAAAGGGAAATTGAGGCTGCAGAATGGGATCAGGCTCACACTGGCAGTTAAGGGCAGAGCGAGAACTCAAGACTGGCCCCGTTTGCCTCTATTTCCTGGTGTAACTTGAGATCAGTGGGAGCTCTGTGCCTCCCACCTACCAGGTACTTGATGACGTGCTTGAAGCAGTGAATGAGTGATATAAATAGCCTGATATGCATCAGATCATTAGCTTTGAATTTTATTTTGTAGTGCATTCATAACTTGCTGTGACATTCAGCAAAGTGTTGTAGCCAATTTCAGGCTATTGGCCCATCTGTAAAAAAGAAAAAATACTTGTCCCGTACTAGTGACATTCTCACTTTTGAGACCTGGTTGGTTATGTCATCCACTTCTATATTTTTAAGTGGTAAGTGTTTTGAGTACCTCCAGGGCTAGCCAGCCCTCGTCTCTGAAGCTGATTTTTCTCATTTTCTTTGGTCCGCATCAGGGCTGTTAGGGATGGATTCAGGAAGCATCATTCATTGAACACACATGAGCAGGAGATTGTTTGGAACAGCCCTCTATTATGGGCTCCTCCAAGGAGACCGCAGAAGGTATAGAGAATGGATTTTCTCCTGCCATGCAGCCAGGGCCCTCCTCTTCAGATGGCTGTTCCGCACAAGTGGTCTCCACTTCATGAGGAAACAAGTAGTAAAGCAGAGAGTTCAAAAAAGAACACTGTCTCTTACACAGTTTCGCATAACCGTCTAGTAAGCTGGCTTTATCGTGAAGTGTTTGGGAGACAGTAAATCAAAACACTGGGCTTTCTGAGTGAAACGTATGAAATAGCTGTCATAATTAAACTTTATTTAACGGATAATAATAAATCGATTACCTGCAACTTGTACCGGTTTATTTTACAGAATTGCTGAAACCTTTGGATTTCAAGAAAATTATATCAAAATTGTCATTAACAAGAAACAGCTTCAACTAGGTATGTCATGGCAAAGTGCAGATTTTATATCGAGTTAATGTAATGACTGCATCTTTTTTTCTCACTGTTTTCTATTCACAAATTTCTAGTGCCTTTACTGCATATATAATCTAAAACTGATTACTGTAGAGCTGATTAAAATAAAAACGTAGGGGCACCCGGGTGGCGCAGTCGTTAAGCGTCTGCCTTCGGCTCAGGGCGTGATCCCAGTGTTCTGGGATCGAGCCCCACATCAGGCTTCTCCACTAGGAGCCTGCTTCTTCCTCTCCCACTCCCCCTGCTTGTGTTCCCTCTCTCGCTGGCTGTCTCTCTCTGTCAAATAAATAAATAAAATCTTTAAAAAAAAAAAAACGTAAAGCAGAATACAACTTTTCTAATCAGTGTTTACTGGGTGTTCTGTGCTAGTGGGAAGGTCTGAGGAAATGTTATAGAACGGGAAGTGTAGGTGTGCTCAGAGTGAAATGGGGGTTCCAGGAAGTTCTCTCCAAGGCAGAAGTGCTAAAGCTGAGTGAGGGCAGCGGGGCATGTTCCAATTGAGAGAGCCTCCTATCAGAGCGCCCTGATGTGAATTTGAGCAATTGAAAAAGGTCCCGTATGGCCGAGTGTAGACAGTGAGGGGAGGGTAGTGCTTTCTAAGGAGGGAGGGCCAGGCAGAGGCCACAGAGAAAAGGCTGTGGCAGCGGTTCTCAACCAGGGGCAGTTTTGCCACCCAGGGCACATTGGGCAATGTGTGGAGACATTTTTGGTTATCATGACTTGGTTGTGGGATGGGGATGGAGGCTTGTGCTCCTGTCACTCAGTGAGTCAAGACCAGGGATGCTGCTGAACCATCAGGGCGCCGAGCAGCTCCCATGACAAAGACTCATTGGCCCGTGGCGTCAGTGCTGCTGTGTAGGAACCTGGGCCCTGTGAACTTGTGCAGTATTAGAGTGTTTCTCCTAAGAAAGGCTGGGAGCCATGGATGCCGGGGGGTGACATGACACATTTGGGTTTTAAACATCCTTTTGGGTGCAGTAGGGGAATGGACTTGAAGGAAGCATGAATGGGCTTGGGAGACCACTTAGCTGTTGCAGCCACTCAGGCAGGCACTACAATCGGTTTCCAGTAGGTTCTTAGGGCTTAGAGAGTCAGGTTCACATCCTAGCTTGGTGGGATGCAGCCTGCACACAGCCCTAGCCTGCCTTCTCCGTGAGCCATTCCCCATCGTCTGTTCCACGTGTCTTAGATAGCTTTTCACTGTCCTCTCATCTCTGTGACACTTCTGTTGTATTCTTCATTGGGCGGAAATTCTTGATTTTATTGTTATCAGATCCATCAATTTCCACCTTGTCATTTGTGTTTAAATAAGCTCTTTCCCCAAGCCCAGGGCCACACAGACAGTCTTCTACATTTTCTTCTATAAGCCTAATCTGCATGCGGTCTGCAGTCTGTCCAGAGGTCCCCTTTATATATGTAAAGGCTAAGGATCCAGCTTTATTCTTCTAATACCCCTGCTAAACTTGCCCTTTCCACACTGGTACTTGGTGCCCCCTTTATTAGAACTCTGTTTCTGCACCTCCCATTCTTTCCGTTTACCGATAGGTTTATTCCTGGACCGGAACCATAGAGGGTTTTTTTATTGGGATATAATGGACATATAACATCGTATTAGTTTCAGGTGTACATCACAATGATTCAGTGTTCGTATATATTGTGGAGTGAGCACAATAACGTCAGCTCACATAAACATTTTTTTTCTTGTGATGAGAACTTCTAAGATCTACTCTCTTAGCAATGTTGAAATATACGATACAGTATTATTAACTCTAGTCACCATGCTGTATGTAACATCCCAGGATGGATTTATTTTGTAACTGGAAGTTTCTACTTTTTGAGCACCTTCACCTATAGAGGTTTTTTTATGACTTTGGTTTTGTTGTAGTTTTAAAATCTAGTAAGATGAGTCCCGTTCTTGGCTCTTCTTTATCAAGGTGACTTGGCCATTGGTGTATCTTTATCTTTCTACATGAATGTTAGAATGTTTGTCAGTTTTCTGAAGGAAAAAAAAATCTAACGGAGTTTTCCAGAAAAATGTTCAAATTTATATATTTATAGTTCATAATATTTCATTTTTTAAAAATCTGTATGCATCTGTGTTTATTCTGCATTTTGGTGGTTGTTTATTTACATCTTTGACTTAATTTTGTTAGGTTTGTGTATTTGATGAATTTTTCATAGAACCAGCTTTTGATTTTGTGAATATGCTTTCATTCTGTTTCATTGATGTCTGACACTATCTTTATTAACGTTTTATGTGTAAGGTCCTGAGCGTAAGGGCTTTACTCAGGACCACAGACTTAAAAAGAACCCAAGAGGTTTGCTTTTAACCGCCACAGTGAATTAGCTCTCGCGGTGCCTGCTGCACTGTGGCTTCTCGTCTGTTGCTGTGAACTGGGTGTATTATTTCTCCAGTTAGAGGGTACGAATATTCACTGGCCGATTTTACGCTCTGCTTAACAGTCACAGAGTCATACAGCCAGATGTCAGCGTGTTCTCACCGAGCATGTGGCGTGGCGGCTCGCAGGCACAAACGCAGGCTTCAGAGTTCCATTTAACAGAACGGACTGTGATCCAGTACATTTATGGCTCTTTTCGTGATAAGCTTTTCTGGTTTTTACAGGGAAAACCCTTGAAGAACAAGGAGTGACGCACAATGTGAAAGCTATGGTGCTTGAACTAAAACAGTCTGAAGAGGATGTGAGGAAACACTTCCAGGTTGAAGAAGAAGAGCAAAATAAAGCCGAACTAAAAGAAAAAAGGATTCAGAGGACCAAGAGAGGCCTGGAGATCCTGGCAGAGAGAGGTACACAGAGCTCTGGGCTCCTTATTTCCCTCCGGGCTGGGAGGGGACACCGGGGGGGGGGGTGTGCAGCGGTCACCGTTGTCAGGGACTTGTCTTCCCTGCAGTCTAGTACTCGGAATGCCCATTGCTGCCTTCTGGTGTTGAATTAATGGCGTTCCTCTCGGTTTTGTTGCAGCGGAGATGGTGGTGGATCCAGAAACCACACCATATTTAGACATAGCTAACCAGACAGGCAGATCAATCAGAATTCCTCCTTCAGAAAGAAAAGTAAGTACTATAGAAATTTATGGCTGCCGCTTTGATTTGCTGTCAGAACAGAAGTGGTTTTCTGGCTGTTTTATCTTGGACTGTCATCAAGGATTAGAGACAGCTTTTCGTGGGAGCTTCTAAACAGGATGGAAGCCTCTGACGAGCACCTGCACAGCCGACTCAGCCTGTGATTTTCATTGCAGTAGCACAAAACAGCTCGATGGCACTGTCCTGCGGAGGTGACCGAACGTTCTGGAGTGACGGGGGGCACTGCCTTCTGCACACGTGGCTCCCCGCAGCAGTGCTGGTTTTGGTGTGGGTTTTTGGTTTTTGGTTTTTGGTTTTTACCAGAGGGCCATGTCCTCTAAGGGATGGATCAGAATAGGGAGCTGGGCTGGGGAGGGGGGCATGTAATTTGGGAAAAGTCGGACAGGGTATTCTGCCATCTCTCCCCTGCCTTCCTGTTTCCCCCTTTGCTAATCTGGAATAGGCAGGCCGTGGTTTTGTCTTTGAACACATCCCAGGGCGTCTTTATAGCCGCATTCTACAGCTGGGACTCTGAGATTAGTATCTGATCTGGAGTCCAGTAGCTTCCGATAATAAAGAGCTGTAATGACTGTGGGTCAAGTCAATTTTAATTTTTCTGTCTTTAAAGGACAAGTTTGAGTAGGCTTCACTGTATGACTTACATCATTTAAAATGAAGGATTAAAGTTTTAATGAGAGAACTTGGTAGCTATCAGTGGATTGATGGTTGTTTGTTTTTAAAATGTTGGTAATTATTTGCCCACAACTCTCTTACATTAAGTGATGACATCGAGGGGCACCCGGCTGGCTCAGTTGGTGGAGCATGCGACTCGATCTCAGGGTTGTGAGTTTGAGCCCCACGTTGGGTGTGAAGATTAATTTTAAGAATCTTAAAAAAAAATAAATGATGATATCCAGACTTTTTGGAAAACCTTTACAAGACCGAATTATATTAAAATTCAAATTTAAATATTAATGAACTTAAAAACATTTTTGGACTGCCCCCTTTTTTTTTAAAGTAAGCTCTGTGCCTAATGTGGGGCTTGAACTCACAGCCCTGAGATCAAGAACAGCATTCTCTACAGCCAGGTGCCCATGGATTACCTTTTAAAAATTGTTTTAGGAATACTAGAGTTGACAGATACTTCAGAAAAAAAAAAACTTGATTAAAACTAGAAAGTGAGGGGCGCCTGGGTGCATCAGTCAGTTAAACGTCTGCCTTTGGCTCAGGTCATGATCCCAGGGTCCTGGGATCGAGTCCCATGGCTGTGTCCGGCTCCCTGCTCAGTGGGGAGTCTGCTTCTCCCTCTGATCCCCTGCTCGTGCACGCGCTCTCTCAAATCTTTGTTTAAAAACAAAAAACTAGAAAGTGAAATGGATACTTTTTTTTTTTTTTTGAGAGAGAGTGAGAGCATGAGCAGGGGGAGGGGCAGAGGAAGGGAGAGAGAGAATCCCAAGGGGGCTCCAGCGTGGAGCCCGATGCAGGGCTTGATTTCATGACCCTGAGATGATGACCTGAGTTGAAACCAAGAGTTAGATGCTTAACCGACTGAGCCACCCAGGTGCCCCATGAATGCTTTTTTTTAAAGGGATACAAGCGTTAATAGCTACTTTTTTATTTATTTGGTCTTACTGAATACTGGAAGTCTCCATCAGCAGATACTAAAATAAACTAATGGAAACACACGGACAGGTGCTGGTTATGACCCTGTCAGCCACTTCAGCTGGGTGCTTGATTCCAGCATTGGAATGAAATGAAGCTTTGACTATATTTTTCTTAATTTTGGCTTTTGGATTGAGTTGTGAACTTGGGTTTTAAAAAAAATCTTAATTTGATTTCTTTAGAGTTGATATGCTTTTAATACAATTTGGTTTACTATAAAGTGATTTTTTTTTAAATCGTATTTTTTTCTAGGCCCTTATGTTAGCTATGGGATATCATGAGAAGGGCAGAGCTTTCCTGAAAAGAAAAGAATATGGAATAGCCTTGCCATGTCTGCTGGATGCTGACAAATACTTCTGGTAGGTGCTTTTGTACTTGGTGATTACCAGTGTTAAGGCAGATAGCCCAGATTATACACAGCACCGTCCCTCCCCATACACTTAAGACTTCAGCTTTTCACCCAAGACCAATGGTTTCAGTGAAAAGAGTAGTTATGGTGTAGACCAGTTTGTGAATTATTTCATCCCTTCAGATTTGTAATCTCTCTTCCCTGTAAAGAATTTTATAAACATACGTACTTATTTTTATAGCCCGCATGGGGGTGATCTGTCTTTGTGCCGTGCTGTCCGCCTGCACTGTCCACCGTGCAGTCTCCCTCCACTTTTCCCCGGATGGTTTTGGTGTGGATGTTCTTTCTTTTTTTTTTTTAAAGATTTTATCTATTTATTTAACACAGAGAGAGAGACAGTCAGCAAGAGAGGGAGCACAAGCAGGGGGAGTGGGAGAGGAAGAAGCAGGCTCCCCGTGGAGGAGCCTGATGCGGGGCTCGATCCCAGAACCCCGGGATCACGCCCTGAGCCGAAGGCAGACGCTTAATGACTGAGCCACCCAGGCGCCCCATGGTGTGGATGTTCTTGATCATTCCCCAAATCTGTTGTTTCATTAGGGGCTGCAAAATAGTGATACCTTAGTTTTCCTTCTGCATTTATTGCTGGGATTCCTCTGAAAAGCAGTGTTTTCCTCATCAGCTGTTTGGTTACAGTGAGGTACAGTTTGTACAGAAAGAATAAAATGCTTGGTTCTTTCTTCCTATTTTCTTGTTTTCAGAATAAATGAGGTGCTTCCCTAGAATTCTCCAAAGAGGATATCACCAGTGAGGTTTTCTTTCTTCTTTTTTTTTTTTTTTTTTTTTTTAAGTATCAATATGAACTCGACTTTTAACACATTTGATGTGTTTCAAACCTCGGTGCTTAAATTGACCATCTGTGGCCAACAAGTGGGTCCCGTCCTGCATCCTTTTGACTTGATCCCGGTGGTGTCTGGTGTCCAGAGCTGTTCCAGACCTCATCCTACACATTTCCTGCCCCAGACCAGAAATCAGCGGTTTCCCAGGGGCTCCTGATTCCTCTTGACGGGAAGTGGCACCCAAGAGACTATAATCCTGGCAGAGGAGACATTTGAAAAGTAGCCTTGATATTTGAAAATGGTCAGAAGTGAACAACGTTAAGGTTATTTTCTTTTCCATTTTGATGAATTCCCGAGATATACTGTACACTTTAAGAGGATAAATACAAATGTTTGTAGTTTGCCAACCGTATTAGCAGCAAGCACCTTGGGTTTTAAGTGAACAAATCCCAGTTTAAACTAACTTAAGCAAAAAAAGGGGCTATTTGGCGGGGAGGAGGCAAATCTGAAAATAATTAGGACAAGGGCTTGGTACCGTTTGGGTTTTCTTCCTCCGCTTGCTTGTCTCTGCTTCTGTGCTGCCTTCATTCCCTTCGGCTGTTCGTGGGGCAGGTGCTAAGTTAGGTCCTTCAAACTCAGACGCGTTTTTCATTTCCTTCCATAATTGTGATTTTTTATTATGGAAAATTTCTAACATACATAAAAATAAAGATTAGTATAGTGAATTCCTATGCATTTTTTTAACAGATTTTTATTTATTTGACAGAGACAGCGCTAGCACACAAGCAGGGGTGTGGTAAGCAGAGGGAATGGGGGGAGCAGGGTGCCCGATGCTGGGCTCGATCCCAGGACCCTGAGATCTTGACCTGAGCAGACACTTAACTGACTGAGCCACCCGGGCGCCCTCCTCTGTACTTCTAATCCAACTTCAGCAGTTACCGAGACATGGTTGATTTTGATTTGTCTCTATGAACCTTTCTCAATCTTATCCCAGACAAATCCTTGAAATAATTCTCAGGTCTCCAGGAACCCCTGAATAAAAATAACTGTGTCTTCAGCTCACAGAACATTGACATGTTCAGTAAGTAGTAGATATAATAACCCAGTAATACTTGTCAGTGCCTCTGTAGAGAATGACATTTTTTTCTTGAAGCTCTCCTTATTCAGGCTGACTTATTAGCATAATTTTAGTGCGAGTTCTTTCTCTTAGTAAAGGAGATCGGCTCTAGCGCACGTCAGGGATGCGGGTGGAAGAGACTTCAGTAGTTCTGTTTCCTTCCCACCTCCAGGTAGGCTGAAAGTTCTGACAGAACTTTGTTCTACGTGTTGGAGAGTGGTATGTAGTATGACCAAAGTAGTTTCTTTCCTCCCTGTCTAAACAGTAAAGTGGGAGCTCTGCTTTTGGCCAGGATGGAGTAACAGGGACTGGATGTACCCTCTCGCCTGAAAGAACTGAAAATTTGGACGAAGTGTATGAACACTTCAGTTTTCTGGCGGTATAGGACAGTGATCCCTAAGGTGGGGAAACAAATGAGGGGAGCCCTGTGATTGTTTCAGCTCCCTGCCTAGGGAGTCTCTAGACTGCCGTGAAGGGACGAGAAGGCCAGGTGGGGCCTCCTGGGCTCCCTGGAGTTGCACAAATGGAGCTGGGAATGCAGGGAGGCCAAAGTGTGAGAGGGGAGAGCAGCCTGAGGGAGGAGGTCCGAGAGCTTCAAAAGGTCTCCTTGGTGTATTCTGTTGACTAACGATCCGTTCATGCATGTGAGGAAAACACCGCCCGAGAGGAGCAGAGAACAATCTTCAGAGTTCAGAAGGCCGAGAATAATTTGTGCTCCCACCAGCCACAGCGGCAAACTTTTTGATCGAAGTGCTTCACAGAATTCAGAAGGGTGTTGTCTCAGCAGTAGGGCAAGACTATCTCTAAAGGCTGCTGTGGTCCCACCTGACAAAGCTTACAAGCAAGCCTTTAAAAGATCACCCTGTTTTTAAGTCACTTAACTGCATCCCAGACAAAGCTCGGTAATACTTACCACAATACAGAAATATCCAGTCACCAATTCAAAATCAACGGTCATGCAGAGAAGCAAGAAAATACAACCCATAATAAAGAGAAAAATCTAGTCCATGGAAACAGACCCAGAAGTGACACGGAGGATAGAATTGGTCGGCTAGGACATTGAAGTGGTCACTGGAACCGAATTCTGTACGTGCAGGAAGGTAGCGAAAGGACGGAGCGTGTTAGGTAGACGTGGAGCGTCCACGAGAGAGCCACGCTGGAACTGCAGATGAGAAGCAGTGTCTGAGGCGAAGACAGCTGGGTGGGAGTCAGTGCAGATTGGACACCACGGAAGAAAGATGGGTGCGTGTGAAGATGGGCCACAGGAATGATCCAGCAGGAAACTGAGAAGTCGAAACATAAAAAAGATGAACACAACATCCAGCATTGTAAGCAGTTTCAGATGACCCGGTACATGGATCATTGTAGTCCCTGTGAGAGGAGGCAGCTGGGCCCCCACAAATCTTAAGAAATAACAGCCAGAATTTTTCCCAGTTTGATGAAAACTGTAAACCCCCAGATAAAAGAACTGTAATGAGTCCCAAGTACAAGAAATAAGAAAACACCAACTGAGGTGCACTGTAATCCCGTTCTTTTAAGCCAGTGATTGAAACTGACTTGTTAATCGACGTTCCCCGAAAAAAACATGGAGATACGTAAGCTTAGCTTGCCTTTCTTGAAAATGATCTTTATTTTACATAAAAATTTAAAACTTATCAGGCAAATAGAGTACATTTCTGTTAACTGATTCAACCCAAATGGGATTTAATTTTTCTAAAGCTAGGCTTAGTAGGCTTTATTTAAATAGATGTTGCTCATTTATTTTAATTAATGTTTTTAACATGAAAACTTGACCCTTGAGTGTGAAAGCTACCCTAAGCCAAGGCAGTACTAATAAAAATATACTCTAAGATACAATTTTATACAAACAAGGCTTTAAAAATGTGTTTTTTCCGAGTGACTTGATCAGGTTCAAATATAGGCCTAACGGTGTCAAAATTATTAACTGTTAGTATTGATTTTGTGATCTCTTTTATAGGCCTCTATCTGAATAGAAAGTGCTGTTTTGGAAACAAAAAGAATGACCTGTCCTTCGCTAGTCTGAGACCTGTGCTTGCGTTTGTGCTGCACAGTCGTTCCTTCTGGGCTGAACTTGCACACATGGTTCTATTTTTACCTGAAATGAGGCAGTTTCTGTCACTGCTTTTCATGCATTTTAAACACGAATGAGCCCGTGCGCACAGGGCATCGAAAACTGTGACAAAATGTCCCCTGCTTTCTTAGGGACGGCAGGATTGTCTTCTGTCACAGAAACAGGAGTCTAGAATGTAAGGTCAGACCACAGTGCACAGAGTTTTTCCTCTTCCTCAGAGGCAAGTTCCCAGGCTGAGCAGGCAGGTCAGAGACAGTGCCCCCCGCCCAGGCGCGGACCTGTGTGCGCGCGTGTGTGTCACATGTCGTGGGCACCTTACACAACCTTCCCAAAGAGTGGAGACTGTGAGAGAAAGATAGGACAGATGACTGAAAAGCCTGCTCTGGTGTATTTGTCCCGCACCCAGCAGACTGTCCCGCTCAGCAGACTCCTGCCTCACAGCGTAAATGACACCATCACAACATTTCTTTGGTTTTTCTTTGTTTCTTCCGAGCAGATTTTGATAGGCAAGGCGGGAAGCTCGAGGGGGTGTGGTTTGCGGTTTTACACAAGTGCAGTCTTATCTTTAATAGAATACCCATGGAAACAAATAGGCAAGACCTTCGAAGTTTGTTCTGAATGTTTTCCCTTTTTGTTGACAAAGTTCTGACGTGAGGTCTAGGTGTGCATTATGAATTTCTGCGAATCACATTTTAAAAGCAGAATAAATAAGCCTGATGTCCATCTTTGCCAGCATTCCGTCGTCTTGTCTTCTGCCTTATCTGGAGCTGGGGACGGCATTTAGCCTGCACCTGCGCCCCCAGCTCAGCTAAGCATTTAGAGCCTGCCATTTTCTGGACTGTTTTCCCCCCCAGCTTGACTGTGATTGGACATGAAGGCCTTGTTTTTGTCAGTTGGGGCATTCATAGTAAGTAGTGATTTGGGGGCAGGGGGTGTCTTTAAAGCATTGGTTCTCAACTTCGGCTGCACATTAGAATCAACCGGAAAGATTTTCAAAATGCAACATCCAGGCCCTGTCTCCAGAGGTTTCTGTTACAATTTGATGTAGATGGGGTCTCAGCACCAGTGCAAACCAAAAAATAAAATAAATTCCTCACTTCCAGGTGATTCTGATTTTCAGTCAGGGCTGGAAACCTTTGCTTTAAGCCATGGTCTCCTCATGTTTGCTGACCTCATGTTTTCTGACATGGTGACCCCATTTCCACTTCCTGCTTGAACCTTGTTCCCTGTGTAGCAAGGGTGTGTGTGTGTGTGTGTGTGTGTGTGCGCGTGCGTGTGCGTGCCCTGGGGGAAGGGGGTATTAAACTGCTACTCCTGAGCCCTAACTGCTTCTCTCCCACTGGGAGGATCGCAATGATAAATACAGCTCCCTTCGTAAGCATTGGGGGGTGTGCCATGGAACAGTCTTTGGGAACACAGCGAAACCGGGGAAAGCCTTCCGCTAACTCACAAGAAGGTTTTAGTGCGACTTTGCTGCAATGCCCTTTCCTGTCGCCCCCCAGCGAGTGCTGCCGGGAGCTGCTGGACACGGTGGACAACTACGCGGTCCTGCAGCTGGATATAGTGTGGTGCTACTTCCGCCTGGAGCAGCTGGAGTGCCTGGACGACGCAGAGAAAAAATTAAACCTGGCTCAGAAGTGCTTTAAGAACTGTTACGGAGAAAACCATCAGAGACTGGTGCACATAAAAGTATGTTACTGGGATTTTTCTACCATTTGAGTTTATTCCTGTTAAACGTTTTAGACTGCTGTCAGAAGGGGATTTGACAGTGGTGTGCTCGGTGCTCTCGTTAAGCTCTTCGCTAATGGGATTGTGACATGTATTACAAGTTGGGCTGTTACTTTGGTCTGTGCAGTGTTTAGCTGGAGGAACGCAGTTTTCCAGTCCCAGAACCCCGTCGATGATCACCCTGACCAAGCGGCCTGGTGACTAGGTTCAGTAGAGTCTCATGGAAGATTTAATGCAGAAAAAAATAGACGTTTCGAATGGTAACAGTTGACATGAATGAGTCACAGCTCCAGCACTATGAATAAGGATTTTTGTATGGTGATTTCCACAAATTAGAATTCTGCTGGGAAATTTCAGGGCAGCATAAAACATCCCTAGTTTGGGTTTTTGTACACTTCCTTTCTGACCAGAGGACCAGTGTCCTGGGCACCTGGAGACCAGTGTTCTGGCACCATTCCTTGTGGGACAGGGGATGTCCTTGTCCTCTGAGATCTTTACTTTTGCCCTCAGCAGTAAGGGAAGATAGAAACATTTTAGGAATGCTCTTTTGTCCCTGTAGGGGTGAAGGAATTACAAGTGTGAATGTTACAGATCTGTAATTAGAAATAAGACAGTTTTATCCTTTTTCCCCCCAATAATTTTAGGGGAACTGTGGGAAAGAGAAGGTATTGTTTTTAAGACTTTACTTGCTTCAAGGTATCCGAAATTATCACAGTGGAAATGGCGAAGAGGCTCGTGACTATCTCAACAAGGTAAGAAAATGAATACTCCAGAGTCGTAGCCATTTTCACCTACTTTTTTTTTCATCCCCAAACATTCAGTATTTCATAAAGTCAGTATTTTGTGACTAGGGAGGAACATGCGTCTGTCCCCCGTGCCCTCTGCCTCACACACGCCAGCGCCATACTTGTATTTGTTAGGGTGTGGGTGAGATGCTGTAATGAGGACACCTCAGAAAGACACTGGCTTTAATTGGCTGGCAGTTTCCACGTCTCATCTAGCAGAGTGGAGCTGAGCAGGTGGGTCAGTGGAGCAGCCCGGCCAGCCTGTGTGTGGCAGCCACCGTTGCTCCTGTCAGTCCTCTTCCAGCCAGCAGAGGGGGCAAGAGAGTCCAGGGTCACCTCTGGAAGGACCAGAAGTTGGGGCTGTTGCTCCTGCCGCAGCCACTGGCCTAGATTTAGCCACTGGCCTAGATTTCACCACGTAGCTACACCCAGTTGCAGGAGACCATGAGAAATGCCATGTGCACAGCTCAGATTCAGGGGATTTGATTACAAAACCCGAAGAGATAGTGGATACCAGCCCCTCCCATAATACTCAGCCTGTTTCCTTCTGTTCTGTTATGATACATCACACGGGCAGAGTGGTGTCTGTATTCTTTTTGAGCTAGTTGGTAATAAGCAGAGTTCAGAGTTTTTATCTAAAATCCGACACATCGTAATTCACATTGGGTACTAGCTTAATTTTTCAGGTTTTAGCTTTGTATTAAGCTTTAACGTTGTTAAAGTTACACGATTCTTGTATTTTTTTCTTGTCTGTAGGCACGTCAGCTCTTTAAAGAGCTGTATATTGATCCATCAAAAGTTCACAATTTGCTGCAGTTGGGGTTTACCGCCCAGGAGGCCCGGCTCGGCCTGCGGGCGTGTGACGGGAACGTGGACCACGCGGCAGCCCACATTACCAACCGCAGAGAGGTACCGTAACGTGGTCTCGGCGACACTGGGTCTCGGCCTTTGCGTAGGTGAAACTTGAGGCAATAGTAAGCCTATTTCCAAGATGCCATAGCTCTCGGGTGTGAAAGAAGAGAAAAAGATTGTTCCGTGGTGGTTATAATCACAGGGAGCTCTTTATGCTTCAGACCGGGAAGAAACGGAAGAAATTCGTTTTAATTGCATTACTTGTCAGGCGGCGCAGTTTCCTTGGTTTTCCGTTCTGCTGTGGTGGCAGTAGCTCGTAAGGACGTTACCCAAGTAGCCTGTGTGTGTGTCTCCTCCCTCCCTCCCTCTCTTCGTCAGGGTAGATTTCGGGAAACCATTTTAAAGGGGGCTTTGTGGGGCGCCTGGGTGGCACAGCGGTTAAGCGTCTGCCTACGGCTCAGGGCGTGATCCCAGCGATCTGGGATCGAGCCCCACGTCAGGCTCTTCCTCTATGAGCCTGCTTCTTCCTCTCCCACTCCCCCTGCTTGTGTTCCCTCTCTCGCTGGCTGTCTCTGTCTCTGTCAAATAAATAAATAAAATCTTTAAAAAAAAAAAAAATGGGGCTTTGTTTTCCCACGGAGCCAGTGTTACAGTTTGGGATGGCGTCGTAGCTAGAAACATGAGTCAGGTCATAGGGACAATTAACATTATGTGAAAGCAAAGGTACAAAACTACAGTCATTTGAAACAATTATAAATAAGTAGGTTTAAAAACTTTAGATTTTGGAGTCAGAGGGCATGTTACCATATCTAATATTGCTAATTTTACAGTAAAAGAGCTGAGGTCCAGAGAGAGGTGATGATGAGCTACTGAGAAGCGGAGCCACTGTTGTTCTCTGAGAAGTCGGCATCGATTTTCTCACAGGTCCTTTCTAGCTGCAGACTCCAATCACAGAAGTCTCCAGCACTGCCTCTGCTGCGTAGCCCAGTGCAGGACCCCTGTCCTCCGCCCCGTCTGTTTTATTTGTCCAGTTTCTAGTGTAAAGGGAAACATCAGAAAAAGTACTTTCCTCCTGTGTCTCTACATGATTAAAAGGAGGGCGACCTGGACGTTTGTCCTTAAAGAAACAGTACTTTGAGGCTCTGACTTTGTGTCAGATCTGGGTGAGATGAAGCCTGAGTCCTGTGTCTGCTGGCCGGCAGCACCTTTCTGTGTGTGTGAATGTTCGCATGTTTCTTCTGGACTATAAATGGAAGAGCTGAAATTGGAAGCAGAGGGTGGGGCAGGGGAAAGGCAGCTTACGCGGCGGGTAGGTGCGAATCCAAGTCGAAATGCAGGTGGGATGGAATCAGTTCACCGGCCTGTGTGGTTGTGTAGCGGGCAGGACAAGGGCAGCGTGGGGATGTGGGGGCCAGGGTGTTGGGACCCTGAGATCATGACCTGAGTCCACATCAAGAGTCAGACACTTAACCAACTGAGCCACCCAGGCGCCCCCAAAATCCATTTTTTTAAATGACATTTGTTTTAAAAACAAATTCTGAACTCTCCTGATCGGGGTTAGGGTGGGAGAGAATCAGCTAGAACTCTTTGTAGCCCTTCTCAGACTCTTGCAGCAACAGAAGGCACTTCTGAAAGTCAGGGTCGAGAAGTGTGGGATTAGATGACCTTTGTCTGCTGACATGGAGCATTCTGGAGGTTGAAACAGTCTCCCAGGGCCTAGGCGGCCTGAGTCACTGCTGCCTGGAGCGGGGTGGGTAGGTCTGCGGCTTTGGTATCACCCAGGACACTGCCCCCCCAGCCCCACCAGACTCCACATTTTAATACAATCCCTGGGAATTAACCGGGGGCCCAGAAGGCCTCCCAGCCATGCAGGCAGCTCCTGCACCCCCTCCCTAGAAGAGGGTCCGTCCACTTCTCTGGCCTGGCAGCGATGAGCTCCCTGGCTCTGCGTGGCCTGTTGTGGTGTGGGGTGGTGCTTTCCGAGAGGCACTCTCCTCCCGCCCTGGGCAGAGGTCTCCGGCTCCCGCTGGCCTGCCCCAGGAGCGGCGCTGGGCCCCCGTCCTTGCCGCCTTCGTGCTGGTGATTGGGCGAGACATGCAGAGAGAGGTTCATCCCCTTCATCCCCCTTCTTTTGTTTTTCACTTTGCCTGGCAACCCAAGAATCCTACAGAGCACATTGAGCAGGCTTCTTACAGAATCTCAATCCCCAACTCTGTGACTTTGCTGTCTTCCTAAAGGAATTGGCCCAAATAAGGAAAGAGGAAAAAGAGAAGAAAAGACGCCGGCTGGAGAACATCAACTCTTTGAAAGGAATGGGCTACTCTACTCACGCGGCCAAGCAGGCCCTGCATCAGGCCAGCGGGAACCTGGACGAAGCCCTGAAGGTAGCAGCGCACCCCCCCCCCCCAGCCTGCCCTGAGCGCCCGTGCCTGTGGGCCAAGGGGCCCCTCCTTCACTTAGGCTTCTCTCCAGTGTCCTTCCATGGTGCGCGGAGCCCCACTGCCAGGGCCTTTCTCCTCAGTCCCGGTTTGGATCTAAGGGTCAGCCTCTCGTTCTCGAACCCAGTGACAGAGCCAGGATGGAGGAGCCCACAGGGCAGAGCTCCGTAAGGTTTCCGTGATGTGGAGGAAGAGAACAGGGATGCAAGTTTTAGTGTAGTTTTCTTTTAATTTAAATGGTTTGTTTGAATATTGTTTATTGATTCAGTCAGTGCATGTTGGCCTCACGGAGCCCCCAGAGTACTGGGGAGACAACACAGTGGAGGAAAGGCCACCGTGTGGGAGCACAGCACGTGGGGGCAAGGGTGCAGCCAAGTTGTGGAGGATCACACGTGGGCCAGGCAAACGGGGTGCCCGTCCGGGCAGACGCAGGGCAGCGTGGGGGTGGAGGCGCAAAGCAGGGGCCCTGGGGAGCTGCCGGGGCTGTGCTTGCGGGGCCGGGGGGCAGGTGTCCCCTTGTTTGCGCTGCTGAAGAGTTCCTACCGGATCGTGCAGGCAGCGAGGAGCCTGCCCTGCTTTTGCCTTTTATTCTCAAAACCGGTCCATTCCTCATGTTTCCACAAGTGAACGTTTATGTAGACACACGCACACACGCACACGCACACACACACATAATTTATAAATGGATTCGAGTATCTAGCTTGGCTTCCTGTGCCGGAACAGTATAAAGGCAGGAAGTTCTGACTGCACGGAGGTTCTGGGACTGGTGAGGCTCCGCCATAGGTTTGACTACACGAGTGGCACCGTGCCACGTGCCACCAGTCTAGAAGTAACGTAAGGGGACATTCCCAGAGGGTCTGGAAGGCTAAGAATAGGTATTGTGTGATAGAAAATCAAGGGTCAAAAAGCTCATCTCTCCCTGACATTTTAAATCTAGCTCATGACACTTTTCCAAAGAGAAATGACACGGGTCAGCCCTGCAGGGCCCGAGAAGCCTTTGTTTATCGCCCTCCATGACCTGTCGCCCCAGAGGCTGAGCTCTGACACCAGGGCTGTTTCCTTGGTTTCTTTCCAGCCGCTGGCTCTTGTCCCTTCCTGCTTCCTCAGAAGGGACCTTCGTCTGGCACATCTTGCCCCTCCTCCAGACCTCAACTCAGATGTCCCCTTTGCAGGAGGCCTTCTTCGAACACCGGCATCCCTACCCCGCCCCTGGGCTCAGGGACCCTTTTCTCTGCTTCCTTCGCACCCTGTGCCTGGTCCCCCCACAGCATCCTGCACTTGTCTGCCGAGCACCAAGTAGGTGCTTAGTCGGAGTAGGTGAGCAGGTGTGAGTGGTGAGTAAATTCCTGTCTGTTTCTAGATTCTTCTCAGTAATCCTCAGATGTGGTGGTTAAATGATTCAGACCCTGAAACCAACAACCATCAAGAAAGTCCTTCCCAGGAAAATATTGACCAGGTAAGGGAGAATGTATTTGCGCCCCTCCACCTGTACAGCTTGTGGGGGGTGGTTAGGGTGACCAGGAGACAGGGCAGCAGGACAGGGCTCCAGGCGTGACTCAGGTCCACCCTAGCAGGCCGGCCAAGCCCGCGGCCGTTGTGATGGATGGAAGGGGAGCAGGAGGTGTTTCCTTCGAGAGTAGGAAATCGGAGAGCAACTGGAAGTCCCTTCTGTAGGCTTTTCTCCTCTTTGCAACAGTACTTTACCTCCCAACCACTGCTGCTTTCAGCTTCTCTCCCCGCCGGTGACCGAAAAGGGTGTCACTGTGGCGCCTCTGTCCCCGTTGCCCTCCCCCGCTGGCGCACCGAGTGCGTTGTGACTGCCTTTCTGAAGGCCCTGGTCACCAGGACTAGCACGTCCTATCGGCCCACAAGCCCGTGCCTTTCTGAGAGGACCGGGCACAGGCACATCGGGCTCCTCCTTCCTCGGTCCTTCCCCGGCGGCGCCGTGCACCTGTTGTGGCAATAGTGGTGTGGCAGGAGGCCGCTGCCGTGTGCACGCCGGGGGCAGACACGTACTCCCTGTAAGGCTGTCCTCCCTGGCCGGGCGTGAACACAAGTGCTGCACGTGGGTCCGCACAGTGTAGCCGTGGCCTGTGGGCCGCAGCCACCGTCACCCCCCCCGTTCTCCCCCAGCTGGTGTACATGGGCTTCGACGCGGTGGCGGCCGACGCTGCCTTGAGGGTGTTCAGAGGAAACGTGCAGCTGGCAGCTCAGACCCTGGCCCACAACGGGGGAAGTCTTCCTCCCGACCTGCAGCTTGTGGTGGAGGACTCATCTTCAACGCCATCCACATCCCCTTCCGATTCCGCAGGTGGGTCTGGGGTCTCTGAAGACTGGATGGGGAGCGGCTCACCCAGAGCGGCCGCGGGGAGAAGGCGGTGCCCTCCCGGACGCAGGCGCTGGGCTGCGCGGTGTGGCCAGGGAGGGCCTGGGGGACGTGGGTCAGCTCCGTCTCTCTGCGGTGTTTCTCCTCCTGTTCTCCCGACTCAGCGGTGACCACGCTCCGTTGCAGGTACCTCCAGTGCCTCAACAGATGAAGACATGGAGACAGAAGCCGTCAATGAAATATTGGAAGATATTCCAGAACACGAAGAAGATTATCTTGACTCAACTCTGGAAGATGAAGAAATTATTATTGCAGAGTACTTATCCTATGTAGAAAATATAAAGTCAGCAACAAAGAAAAACTGAATAATGAGCAGAAATAAGTACTGAGGTTTTGCTTATAAATTCTATCATTATGAAAAATCAAATGCAGGTCTTCTTTTTTTTCCTTCTTTTCATCTGATTTGCTGCGAGAGTGCTTCCTCCTTGGCCAAGGGGCGGTAGGGGCGGGGGCTGCCGGGAGGGGAGAGGGCGCCAGGGGAGGGCGGGGAGGGAGCGGCCTGGGCCTGATCTGTTCTTCCCTGCTGCCTTCGGATGCTGCAGCCCCACCGGTCTTCCCCGCGTGGTTTCTTTTACCCGAAACGGGAAGGACATTTACTTCTGGAGAATAGGGTGGCCCGGGGAAGGTCTCCAGGAAGAGCTAATGGGGAGGGGAAGCATCCAGACCCAGCTCCTCTTCACTGTGCCCCGCTCTGCTGCCCTTCCGACAAGTGAGCTCACTGCCGAGCTCTTCCTCCCTTCTTGCTGCAGCCTCACCGCCCATCCCGAAAACACCCTTTAAACCGTCAGCCACTCCACGCGCTTTGGGGGGTCTACAGATGAGGCACGAGCCGTGGCAGCCGTACCAAGTTGTGGCAGAGGGAAAGTCAGTGCTCCATGCTTAGTTTAGTAAAACGTGTATTTGAAATTCAAGGTTGAAGCTGAGAATGTATAGCTGTTCAAAATTCTTTATAAAATCTTTTATTAAATGGGAAAGTCTTAAGTGCTAAACAAAGCGATTAATTTTTAATTAGCATTTTCAGATGCTGTGCTCTCATATTAAACTCACTGCTCGCTCAGGTATCAGAGATTAAGATCTATTTTCTCCGGATTTGTGGGGGGTTTTGGTACACCTGTGTCACAGCAGACTGTTTCTAAAGGTACGCAGTTAGCCTCTTAATGGCCCAAATAAGCACTCTCGCCACGCCATCCGTTCCTCTGGAGCTGTGTGATGAATGAAAGCCCGGTCCAGCCAGGACACAGCTGGCAGCAGCAGTGTGCGGAATCGAGTGCCAGATGTGTTCCTGCCCCTCTTCCTGCCCTTCCAGAAGTCGCTGGAAGCTCCTGCGACGGAGGGCAGACGGTCACATTGCTGCTGTCGGGGCTGGCTGAAATGTTTGACTTCTTCACTAATCATTTTCATAAAGCTTGAACAGCAGTCCAGTTTGAATGGGTGGGAATCTTTTCTGTCATTTTTAAAATGGATGATACAGATGGAAATAAAAGGTGGAAAATATATTCAAAAAACTTGTCAGCCTAACTTTGCAGTAAGTTGCTCAAACTCCTGAACTGTTCTAATATTGAGAATGGGTGGTCTGGAGCCTCGTTTAGATTCAAGATGTTGCTTACATGGAATTCTGTGAAGAAATCAAAAGCAGCATCGGTGTCTTATAAAAAGATAAAACGGAGAAAGCAGCTGGAGCCGATGGTGGGGAAGGAGCCTGCGCAGGAGGGGAGGGGGTCTGGCTGTTGGTGTTGAAGTGGCTGAACCGAGGTGATGAGCGGGTCTCTCAGCCTCACTGGGACCATGTCATCCTCAGATTTCAGGCCTGAATTGCAGCTTCTGGCTAACTAGTTACTGTCCTGGCCTTGGGCCAGGCATGGCTTCTAGCTTCCCAGATGCATTCTTAATGGTCCTAGAAAGATTAGAAAGCTGAAGCACACTGGCAGGGCTCTGAGGTCACTTCAAGTGCTCAGGAAGAGACATGGAGAAGCCAGTTCTCACGTAAGGAGGGCTGCCCATCCCAAGTCCGGAGACAGGCTCTGGTCCTGGCTTTGCCTCCAGCTGGTGTGTGAAACTAGACAGGCTGTGACCGAGTGCCACTCCCAGCTCTGCAGGGCAAGAGAAGCAGCAAAGGGCATTTGTGATGAAAATGTTGTCCCCAAGTAAACGGGAGTGTGCTGAGGCCGGAAGAGTCACAGAGGAGGTGGGCCTTGGAGGGGCTCTCCTTGGAGAGTCCGAGAAGAAAGGAGAACATTCCAGACCTGGGACCAATGAGGTAACGGTGTAGGACAGGCCAAGTGTGCCATATTCATGAGGTCACGGCGGTTCTAGGCCCACCAGAGGGTGGGGTGGGACAGAGGCTGAGGTGGGAAGGACTGCCAAGTCCAACTACAGTGCACCCTGAAAGGCAGGGCGTCTAGATTGGAAGGGCCGAGTACCCAGGCCTTTAGAGAACTCCGAGCAGGAGTGGGACGCGGGTGTCTGCACTCTTCACATCTGATGCTGATCCTTCTCTTGTGAAATTCTGTCTGCTCTTGGCTTTGATGACACTTCTGCCCGTTTCCTACCCATATGTCCATAAGTACTTTGTCCCCCCCCCCCATTCATCCGTATTTATCAAGGGCAAAGAATACCTGGTCATCTGATCTTTACATCCTCAATATCTAACAAAGCCTTGTGTGTTGTAGAAATAAAAATTACCCAAATATAGTCTGCTATATAAATACAACCCCCCTGTCCGCCCCCCCCCCCTTTCCATTTCCTACTCTCCAGGAGAGGCAGGCGGGAAAACAAATCTGCCCCAGCTCCTGTGTTATGCTCCGCACCCGGGGCTGTTTCCCCGGGTGTATCCTAGCCCGTGTGTTTTAGTCTCTGTTGTGGTTGGATGAGATGGGGGATCTGAGGTGACGCAGGAGCAAAAGCTGTAGAGACAGGAACTCTGTGTGGGCTGTGAGCGTCCGTGGGCGTCTGGTTACTCTAGCGGCCTCTCGGCCCAGCGGGAATCCTGGCGCAGGTACTCCAGGCAGCCGCTCTGCCGGCCCTCCCTGAAATGCAGCTCAGCTCCCGGGAAGCCCTGGTGGTGGGCATGCCCCTGCAGCCGGCGCCCCCAGACACAGCCGGCCGCACTGGTACCTCGGGCCTGGAGGCCCAGCCAAAGAACGCCGCGCGATGCTGCCCCGCGTGCCTCTCACCAGCCAGCCTGTTTTCCTGGGTGGGCCCCGGGGTTCCCAGGGCTTGGGGGTGTGGCCTAAAGCACTTGGGGCGCCTGGGTGGCAGAGCGGTAAAGCGTCTGCCTTCGGCTCAGGGCGTGATCCCCGCGTTATGGGATCGAGCCCCACATCAGGCTCCTCCGCTATGAGCCTGCTTCTTCCTCTCCCACTCCCCCTGCTTGTGTTCCCTCTCTCACTGGCTGTCTCTATCTCTGTCAAATAAATAAATAAAATCTTAAAAAAGAAAAAAAAAAGCACAGTCACAAAGGTACGCGTCCTTCCTACTGCCCCAGGTGCCAATCCTGTACCTATTCATGGGCCTGAGGGGGAGGGACGCACCTGTCAGGCCTGGACCTGGCCACCTGGGGAGCGCGGGTCCTGCAGCGCATCTGCCTGATGAAACAGCTCCTGCATTAACGCAGTGCAGTGCCCGCTCCTCTGCACCGGAGGCTCCCGACCTCGGCGGGATGCTGAGCTCTCAACCGCAGACACTGCCAAGCAGCTTCTCCTGCACCCCGATAGAGCCGAGGGCTGGTAGAGCGCCCCCTTCCGGTGATGAGAAGTGCAGCTGGGGGCGACTCCCCTCGGGCCTCTCCGGAGCCCGGGGCCCCACTTCCCCATGAAGCCCCTCCCGGCGAGAACTCCAGCTGCTCCCCTGAGCGACGTCCCACGCTTTCACCGTGCCCAGCGCGGGGCTGGCTCCTACGCACGCGGGCCGGAGGTTGCCGCCCGGCCCTTCCTACTCCAGACCCAGACCCGAGGGGAGAGCCCTCCTCGATTCATGCAGACTCCGGAGCTCCGAAGCAGGGGTGACAGATCCCCATCGTCACCCAGACAGGCTGAAGGGCCGGTGCCTTGCTCCCCAGCCTCTCCCGTGGCCACTCCCTGCACGAGTGACACTGTAGCGGTCACCAGGCCGCAGCCCCTCACTTCCCCTCGAGTTGGGGCAGGCCCAGGCAGGTGTGTGAAGTCTCCCCCCCCCCCCCCCCCCCCCGGTTCCGGGAACCCCTCTACCCTGTGACCGGAAGCTGAGAGTTTGCAGAACAAAAGACATATTCCAGAGCACTTGGAAGAACGTGTATTTCGGTTCTTCACTAGTGTCCTCAAGACAATTTGCCAAACTCATGACAACTGCGGCTGGGCTGCCTTTGAAGAAATCCCGTTTCCCCTCAGGACGGGCTTGGCTTCTGGGGACCTCAGGCTCTGGGGGTTGTGGGGCCGCACACCCTGGGTCGGGAGGGTCCCGCTGGGCCAGGTGCAGACCTGAGTGCAGGGCCGACTCCCGGGGAGGGGGGGGTCGGTCTGTAGGGGGTGGGGACGGAGACGTGGTCCCCCACGGCGAGCACGGTCGCCCTGCACGGGACGGGAGGGGGCTTCAGGAGTCCACGGACACCGAGGACAGGCAGAGCCCACTGCCCGGGGCGGGGCGGCCGGCGGGGGGCGGTCTCGGGGCGCTCAGGCGGGCGGCAGAGGCTCGGCGGCACAGCCCACCTTGTTGCTGAAGAGGCGGGAGCGGCTGCGCGCTGGGGCGGCGGGGCGCGGCGGCGGGGCGCACGGGAGGCCGCGCACGTCCCAGAGGCGCAGCGCGCCGTCGTGCGAGGCCGTGTAGAGCACCTGTTCGTGCACCTGCGGGCGCGGGGCGGCGCGTGGGACGGCGCTGCGAAGGCCCCCCCGGCCGCGCTCCCCTCCGCTTTGTCGGCGCGAACGGCACCTACCTAGCCAACTGTCGGTGGCCTCTCCGCCGGGGGAGCCCGGTCTCGGGGTGCCGGGGGCGGCCTTCCCCTCCCCGCCGAGGCAGAGCCCAGGAGCCGGGCGGGAGCGCCTACCTGGATGCAGTTGATGACGAAGGCGTGACCGCGGAACACCCTCTGCAGCGCTCCGGACTGGGCGTCGAAGGCGCGCGCGCGGGCGTCCCCGCTGCCCGTGAACACTGTGAACACAGGGCGCCGCTGGGCCTCCCGCCCGGGAGCCGCCGCCTTCTCCAGGACGCCGCGGCGCAGGGGGCGGGGGCGCGGCGGGGCAGGCCCGGAAGTGACCGGGACCCATCCGCCCGCCTCACCCGGAGGTCATTAGGTTCAAATGGGAACTAGCAGGAGCCCCTGGCAAGGAAGGAGCCCCCACCTTCCTTTTCCTGCTGCGTGCCTGGGAACGCGGGGGCGGGGGTATACTACCCCACTTCCCATGTTCTGCGGACTGCGGCTGCTGAAGCTGCCTTGGGCTGCAGGGCCTGCCTGCGCGGCCCCCTCCGGGGCTCCTGTCCCTCCTGAGTACCACCTCGGGCCAGGTCCCCGCTCTGAGACCGTTGGTGAAAGCCTTTGGTGAGGCCTGGCTTCCCTGCTCTAAAGCCCCTGTCTGGGGGTGGGGGTGGGGATGAGGTCATCCACCCCCCATCATCTGAGCAGCCTCCTGGAGCAAGGACCAACCAGAAATCCGTTCCTCCTCTGTCTGGCCCTCCAACAGAGCCGAGACCCTCTGGCGTTCGCTGGAGCGCCCCTGCCCAGCTCTCCTGGGGGAGTCCTGGGATTCAGCCTTCCTTGCGCCTTTTCCTATATTAGAACTTAGTTCAAGAGTTCTGGCTCCAGTGAGCACCCGGGTCACCTGGAGGGCGGTTAAGGCAGATTGCTGAGCCCACCTGAGTTTCTGTCTTAGGAGGTCTGGGGCGGGGCCTGAGAGCGTGCATGTCTAACCAGTTGGGGGGGGGGGTGCTGCTGCTGCTCAGGGACCACACTGAGAACACTGACCAGAACTCTGTGGTTTACTTATGGTCCTGGCCTGGGCTCTCCCGGAAGCTGACACTGACGCTAGGATTTGAGTGCAAACACTTCATTTGGCAGGGCATTCCACGAAGCGGGGAGAGAAACAGGAAGGAAGGATGTCCATACAGGTGTATTAGCAGGTGACTGCAGGGGGCCCCTTGGAGAAGGTGCAGACCAAAGCTCAGAGCTGTGCCCCCTGGGAGGTGGGGGGTAAGTCATTAGTTGAGGGCCTCTCTTGTGGGTGTCAGCTCCCAGCCCTCCTCCGACCTGCTCCTCATGGGAAAACCCTCTAGGGGAGAGGACCTGAGAACCCCAACTGCGGTATCCACAGCATCTGCCACGCCCACCCACAGCCTGGGCAAGCCGCGGGGAGCCCCAGACTCAGGCAGCTCTTCCTTACCCCACTTGCTGCTTCACCTGCCTATTTCCAGCCCTGCCGCTAAAGCTGCTGGTGACTGTGGCTCTAGAGGGCAAGTTTCATTCCTGGGTCTCTTCTGTCCCTTTCCTGCTTCCCCTACCCCAACCCAGTGTGGCTGCTGGGCATCCTGTGGATGGGAGGAGGGTCAGGAACACCCTGCAGCCTGTTGGCAAAGACCACGGACAGATTTCCTTAATAGTGAGCAGCAGGTGGGGTCCCTCCCAGCTGCTGCCAAGGGGAGGCGCCCTGGGCGGCTTTAAACTCTTTAAATTAGAGGTCCTGGCTTGGGAGCAGAGCCATAATCACACTTACAGGCTTGGACCCAAGAAGAAGGAAAAAATAATTTTCCCGTGTCAGACACCTAAATCCCGAGGGTATCTCAGGCTCTATTTTCAGAGATCCACATTCTGTCTTCATCTAACACCTGTGCTGTAAAGTCAACTTGAATTATCTGCTGTGACTCCCCCCACCCATCTGCTCCCTCAGTGTGTTATGTGAGAGAGAGAAAACAGAGAGGGGATGAGGGAGGCTGATGGTAAAGCGATGCTGGGGACAGTTTTGGGAAAGAGATGTTCAGGAACCTGGGAGCTCCACCCCCATGTAGGTATGGTGAGGTGTGTGTGGGGGGGGTGCTTCCTGGAACAGTGTCTTCTGGGTGTGTCTGGGGTGTGAACATGAGCCAGGCCTACAGGACAGAGCCAGCAAAGCTCAGATGTGTCAGTTTGAGACCTGTGGGACAGACAGCTTGTTGCCTACCCAATAAGCCATTCTGCCCTTCTTTCTTTCCAAAATAACCTGATTAATTCTGGCAGCAATATTCCCAGATAAGAGATTTCATTATTCAGTCCCTCTTGTAGGCAGTGGTCAAAGAAACGTATGCAAAGTCTTTGGGTAGGGTTTCCAAGAAATATCTTTAAAGAGACCCACTCAGCTAAGAGACACATCCTTTTGCCCTTCCCTCTTCGTCCTGTCTGCCTAAAACGTGGCACGATGGCTGGAGCTCCAGCAGCTGTCTTAACTATGAGGCCCCCTAATAGATAGGAAACATGTGCTAAGGGTGCTGAAGCAGCGTGATCAAAGAAAACTGGGTGCCTGATAATTTAGTGGAACCATCCATTCCCACCTAGACTGCGCCTCAGAAATTCTACCTGAGAAAATAAACCACCATTTCATTTAAAGCACTGTTATCTGGGCTTTCTCTTATCAACTTAATGCTAGGTGAAGCCAAACCCACGTGGCCCTCCATTCTGGCAGAAGTCAGTGCCGCACGGTCTCATTTCAAGAACTGGAATGTGTCTGTAAGACAACGTTCTGAACCCCGGGACTCCTGAACATTCAGGCTGCTGCGCGTTCTTGTGGGGAGAAGCTGGGGAGGAGGCCCCACACCCTTGTTTGGACCTTCTTTGTAAGTAACCCTAGAGGCACACGTGCGTGGAGCGGGCTCGGCTGCTGACCGCCCAATGGCCGCTGAGGCTCAGGAGGGTACAGCTGAGTAAGAAGCGGAGCGCAGAGGCCCTGCGTGCGGGAGGACTTGGTGGGGGCGAGCAGTGAAGGGCAGCGTGGGGCCAGCCGGGGCAGGAGTCACTTACGGGTGCCTGCGTGGTATTTGAGGGCGCTCACGCTGTGTCGGTGGGCTGCAAACGTGCGCACGCGCTCCCCCGTGTCTGCCAGCCAGCACTTGACCGTCCTGTCGGCGCTGCCCGAGTACACGTGCCGGTTCACGAGCTGGGGGAGGAGGAGGGAGGGGAGCTGGACTCTGGTGCCGCTGGCCGCAGCAGGTGACGCAGGGCCCCCTCCAGACCTCGCTGTGTGACGGGGGGAGGGGCACGTGCAGGTCTCACTGGAAACCGTGGACCAGCAGGAACTGCCCCTGCGGGTGGGGACCCACCCCACTGCCTGATCCAGCACCCAAGAATCTTGTCACTTTGCCCTCGGCCACGCCACTGACTGTTCCCCTGCTGCTGAGCGTAGACAGGCATCCTGCCAGTGCCTAACCGGGGGGCGGGGGAGGGGGCGCAGAGAAGGCCCGAGCAGCGCTCAGCCCGCCAGGAGCAAGGCCCATGGAAGGTTCGCCCGTGTTGCTCTTGTTGTCAGGTGTCTCTCGTCTGCAGCTCCTGCTGAGGAACAGCCGTGCCTGAAAGGTTCCCGTCAGTCCACCTGTAGCTACCGACCAGCCGCGCCAGCTGTTCCCTCGACTGTCCCGGCTGAGGAGAGGGCTCCCGCGGCAGGGCTTTCACTCTGGACGTTTGCTCACAGAGGTGCAGATAGGAAAAAGAAAGGTCTAGAAGCAACCTGACTGGCTGCAGTGTGTCTGAGGGAGATCGGTGCTAGGACCAAAGCTGGACAGCCAGGGGCTGTCCTCGGGTCCTGAAACTCCTGCTCCCGGGGCTGCCCTGGGGGGCAGGGAGGAGCCCTGGAGACAGGCTCCCCCACTTCCCGCCTGCCCCAGCTGACCAGCGTGGCATTCACACCCCTGCTCTACCAAGCAGGAGGGAAGAAGGCAAGGGCCTGGTAGGGAAGGGATGGGGCTGGGGAGGCCCCTCACAGGAGCACCCCTTGCCAAGATAGACAGTGTCCTAGCCCAAGGGAAGTGCAAAGACTTAAAATAACTCTGCACAGTCCTCTAGACAAAATCCCCATGCAGCCAAGAGAGCCGCCACCCAGCAGTTCTAGTTAGCAGGGATGCAGAGGAGAACCAGAAGTCGGGCGGGGAGGGCAGCTGTGAGCCCTGGAGAGAGCCATTCGTGCCAGAGCCGGGGCCCAGGAACCCCTGGAGGCTTCGGAAAGAGGAGGCCCCTCTGCTGGGGCAGCCGGCAGCAGGCCTGGAGCGAGTACCGGCCACCGGCATCCTTAGCACGGCCAGGGCCCTCCTAGCTCGAGCACGCACTTGCCCAATGACAGCCACACTCTGGGCCCCTTTCCACTCCGGTTCCCGCGGCTGACCCAGTTTCCCCCTGTAATTTCCCAGTTTAAATCCCAGAGGACGGGGACTCTGACTAGTCCGGATTACGTTTCCACCCCAGCCACAGCACGGGTCACACTTGGCTTTGGGCCATTCACGACGGCACAGACAGTGGGATCCCGGGGAACACGTACAGCCTCCTGCCCCGGTGTCTGCCCCATGCCCTGTGTGTCCTGACCGTCCCCGTGAGCCGTCGCTCCCGAGGCAGCCCCAGGCCTCCAGTGGCTCCACTTCCTAAACGCGCACTGAGACTCACGGACCTGGAATTAAGGGAGCTGGTGTGTGTAGGCTGCGGGCTGGAGGCCCCTGGGGGCCACTGGGCACCTCCACACCGCTCAGCCAGCCAAGGGAGGCACTGAGCTTCGACGGCTGCTGCAGCGAGGGGATGACGCCACCTGCTCCCCACGCAGAGTGTCCCAACAACGTGGGGCTGTCACATTGTGTTTGAAAGTGACCAAGCTGCACGATCCAAAGTACAAGAGTCCGGAGGCCCAGGAAATGCTCCAAGCGTGTTGTCCTTGGCTGCCTAAGACCTCACTGTTCACTTTGGCTGCCTTCCTGAGAGGGACGTCCATGGGGCAGAGCCGGGCAGCTCGGGAGGCCAGAGGAGGCCCAAGGCACATGGGGAAGCAGACAGACCCTGACAGGGGCATGTCACAAAGGACAGGGCCTGCAACACTTCCCCCAGCCAAGACAGCTCTGAGGGGACGGGGCTGGGGGCCATCTCCCTGCTACGTGATCCATCCAAGTAGATGGCAGGCCCAGGCAGGCAGGCCTGTGGCTCTGCTGTGGAGGCCCCCGGGGTGCGGGCCTCTCCCCGCTCAGCTCACAGCAGCAGGTGCGCTCAGGCAGGGAATGAAGCCGCTGGGCCTGGCTGCAGAGCATAGCTGGGCTCCGGACAGCCCGCCTCCGGAGTAAGACCGACAGAAGAGGCTCCCCCAGTCTGGCAAGGCACAGGCCCCACCACACCTTTATAAGCTGCTGGTCAGGGGCGCCTGGGTGGCTCAGTCGGTTAAGTGTTGGCCTTCAGCTCAGGTCATGATCCCGGAGTCCCAGGATCAAGCCCCATGTTAGGCTCCCTGCTCAGCGGGGAGTCTGCTTCTCCCTCTGCCCCTCACCCTGCTCTGGTGCTCTCTCTCACTCTCTCTCAAATAAATGAATAAAATCTTAACAAACAAATAAGCTGTTGGTTACATGTTCAGTCCCGGTTCCAGTCTGTCTCTGCCCCTGACCAGCTGTGAGACCCTGGACAAGTGGCTTACCCTCTCGGAGCCTCTGTCTTCTCATGTGTAAAGTGAGAAAGGTAAGCACGGGCAGCGAATCTGCTAGGTGCCCACAACGGCACAAGCTGCCCGGCACCCACGCGGGGCACGTCTGGGCCCCGCCCAGCACCAGTTCATGAAATCCTCACGACCACCGGGGTGGGCGTGATTTCACACTCAGAATCCCTGACCCAAAGTCTTGGGGCCAGATGTATTTCAGGAGTGTTTGGATTTTAGCAACACGCTCATGTTTCTACAGCAAAGGAATTCATATTCCCAGGAAGTGGGGTAGAGTGAGCTCCAGCTAGCCTCCTATCTGTGCGGGCCAGGCTTTGCTGCCAAGGGAGTCTTGGTGCCAAGCCTTAAAGAAAAAAACAAAACAGAACAAAACCTTCATATTGTGGAATTTTGGATTTAGGAATTATGGACCAGGGTTTCTGGGTAGACATAATCCTCAACCTGTAAACAAACCAAAATTCCTATGCTGACAATAGCCTTAACCCTTGTTTCTGTGAGTGTATTTGGAGACAGGGTCTTCAAGGAGGTAGTTAAGTTAAAATGAGGTCATTGGGGCGGAACCTAACCCAGTAGGACTGGTGTCCTTATAGGAAGGGGACGTTTGGAAGCAGAGGGACGACCACGTGAGGACCCAGGGAGAAGATGTCCAGCTACGAGCCAACACCTGGGTCTTGGACTCGAAGCCTCCAGGGCGGCGAGACGACCCGCCTCCGTCGTGGAAGCCGTCCGTCTGCGGTACTCTGTTACACAGCCCAAGCTAACAAGTACACAGGGGAGGGTGGTGGCTCAGAGGACGACCCGGGGGCCTCCCTGGCGAGGGCCAGGCGGAGCTCACCTCCAGACAGATGACAGAGCCCTGGTGCTCCCTGAACACCCGCAGCTGCTCCCCGCTCAGGATGTCCCAGGCACGGATGGTGGCGTCGGTGCTGCCGGTGAAGGCAGTGTGACTGGGCGTGTCCAGCACAAGGCAGAGCACGGCTCCCGTGTGGCCCCGCAGCGTCTGGTGGCAGCAGCCGCTGGCCACCTGCCACACCTTGGCCGTGCCGTCCGTGCTGCCCGTCACCAGGAGCCCGCCAACTTCTTCAGCGCAGGGAGCCCCGGGCAGGTCCCAGGGCGCGGAGTAGGCTAGGGTCAGCACACAGTTGCGGTGGCCCCGGAACTCCTGGGACACCTGCCCCTTGTCCACGCTCCAGGCTCGAGCCGTGCGGTCGTAGGAGCTGCTGAAGAGCTGGTTGTTGGCGACCAGGATCCTGGTGGGAAGAGGGAGAGGGCAGGGGTCAGACCACGCAGGGGTCGGGGCAGAGGTCAGACCACGCAGGGGTTGGGGCAGGGGTCAGACCACACAAGGGTGTGTAGCAGGCCGTCTCGGAGGCCCTGGTGTCCTCTGTGTTCAGTGAACCCAGGGAACTTTGTGTGGGAGGAACGGGGTTCTGTTCACACCCATGGGGGGAGGAGAGGCCTCCCGAGGAGCAAATATTCATGATTCTTAGTCCCATTTTGATGAATGTTAAGAACTTCTCCCCAGAAAATACACGTTTGTCTTCAGTACAGAACTCTGCATAATGTCAAGGCTCTGTTCACACACCCTTATTAAGAAGCCCCAGGCCCCCCCCCAACCTGAGAGGAGCCCACAAAGGGGAGCAGCAGAGGGGGAGCTGGAACGGGCCAGTGTCCCAAGTGTGAGGACAGAGCAGTCGGGACCCTGCATCTTGGTGTCAGAGGCGCCTGGCGCTTCCCTGGCCTGCTCGCTGCCCACACAGCTCACCTCTGCGCGGCTCACCTCTGCACGGCTCACTTCCCACAGGCAGTTAGGGGGCCAACCGCCGGATATGCATGCTGCTTCGGACCCCCTTCTTCCCTAACTCCCCGTACGGACAGTTTTTACGACATGCGTATGTGTAAGGGAAAGTGACCACGTGACACCACGTGTCACCACAGGTGATGTTCTGGGGGCCTGAGCCCTGCCTGGTCTGGCCTGGCATGAGAAGGCATGGTCCATGCCCCCCAGAACTCACACACCCGGCCGGGCTCTGAAGTGACTTGCACATCCCGGCCTCAGGGATGTGGCAGCTGTGAGCACAGCTCCTTAGTCATGCCATACAGTTGCTAAGTCACGCTTAGTATCGACCCGGAATGATCCGCCCCGTTTAGGACCGCGACCCCTCCACGGCTGTGTGTGTGCATGTGTGTGAACCGTGTGTGTGTGCTGAACACGGCAGAGCCTAATTTCTAGCCTTGATTACCCAGGTTTGCTTTTGGGGAGCAGCTGACGGTTTCCGGTTACAAGCTGAGCGCAAGCCAGTCACTGAGATGTGGCCTCTCCCACCCGCCCCGGCCTCACGACGCGAGACTCCCGCACACCCACACTTCCCTCCGTCACAAACTTCTTCCTCAAGGAAGCGACCAGCAGGAGGTGTGACTTCCTCCACCACCTCATCTGCCGGGCCCTGGTGGCGGGTGGCCGGCCATGCCCGCTCCAGCTACAGAAGCAGGGGGGAGGTGACCTTCTCCACTCGCCACCATCCTGAGCCAACACGACACTCTGTCTCTGCTGAGGGGCGGTGCCTAGTCCTGCCCTGTGGGTGCACGGGTCTGGGCCTCCCATTCCCACCCTGCAAGCACTAAACCACGGGCAAGTCGTTTCCCACCCCGACCCAGGGCTGCACAAAGCTCAGGCGGCAGCGTCCCTGTGGCCGAGAACAGCTCTCCTCCAGCCGCCCAGCCCAGCCCCTGACCTCCTCCAAATGCCTGCCTGCACTGGGCCCTTTTCCTTTTTTTTTTTTTTTTTTTAAAGATTTTATTTATTTATTCGACAGAGATAGAGACAGCCAGCGAGAGAGGGAACATAAGCAGGGGGAGTGGGAGAGGAAGAAGCAGGCTCATAGCGGAAGAGCCCGATGTGGGGCTCGATCCCATAACGCCGGGATCACACCCTGAGCTGAAGGCAGACGCTTAACCGCTGTGCCACCCAGGCGCCCCTGGGCCCTTCTCCTGGCTGACTTAGCTCAGCCCCCCTGGGCACCCTCCCCACCCCCATCAGTGAGGCCTCGAGGGCCCGTGCCTAGACGGGCAGGCAGGTGCCTGGACCCCTGGTCTTCCTCGACACTCCCTCAGGAGTCTAGGATGGCCACCACAACTTACATAAATAGTGCCAAACTGATGTGATCAGCAAAGGAATTTTCATGGCTCAGCTCAGACCCAAATTCAATAAGGGAAGGAAAAATTCAAACCTCCTAGAGAAGGAGGGGTGGGATATTTCAACAACAACATGGAAAGGAGAGTTTTAAAAATACTCTGGACTCCAGAACAAGCCTTCCCCCCAGCCCCGGTTGACCATCAGGTACCAATTAGGCCACTTCCTCTGGAATTCGTGGCCATCAGTAGGGGATGTGGCCACCATCGACTTTCCCCGTGCCTAGCGGTGGGCAGTGCGCTGCTGGGGTTCCAAGGGGGGCGTCCGGGCACAATCAATGTGCTGGTGGTGCCTTCCTTCCCCAACCCTGCCTGCCGAAGCCCCGCACGCAGCCCGGGGCAGCCAGCCCTTGTCGTGCCTGAAACACGTGCACCCGGGCCTTCCACAGCTGTGCGCTCCGGGCGACCTCCGCACATCTGCACGCAGGCTTCCCTGCAGAAGCTGAATTCCTCCAGGGGCAGGGGCCGCACGGCCTACACCTCTGTCCCCTGGGGCCCCGGCCACACTGACCTGTTCACGATGGACGTGTGTCCCCGGAAGACATGCAGACACTGCCCGGTGCGCACGTCCCACTTCCTGATGGTGCGGTCCGCGCTGCACGTGAAGGCGGCCTCGTCCTCCAGCTGGCAGAAGGTCACGTAGCTCTCGTGCCCTGCACACGAGGGGAGACGTGAGTGTGCCGGGGCATGGCCGCTCTGGTCTTCCTTCGGGAAGCGAGCAGGGTGGGGAGTGTTTGGGACGAGTCCAGGATCACTAGCCCTGCCGAGGGGCGATTTCCGTCTGGGCGTCTCAGGAGCTACGGGTGCCAACAGAAATTCAGGGGCACTGTCCCTGCCCCGGGTCCTTTAGATCCCTCTTTTCCCACTCTCTCTTCCTCCTCCCTCCTCCTCTCCACCCCCTTCTCTATTGGTGACTCTCGGTCTTCTTCAGACTCCTCAGCTGTTTGTCTTCACCCGGTCATTGAACAAACCCAGTGTCACAGAGGCGGGACGCATAGAGGCCCAGGGCACCCCTGGCCTTCGGGGCCAGAGCGCTCGGCCAAGCTGCTGGGGCTGCGGCTGACTCGCCTCTGGACACCGCCATCTCCTCACCTGCCGAGGGGAGAGGAGCAGCCCTTTGTTGCGGGGCGGCCGCGCAGGCTGGGCGAATGCTGGGCGGTGGCTGTGTGGGGAGAGGGATCGGGTCCTAGTCCTTGGAACCCGGAAATGTTACCTTACTTGGGGAAAAAGACACACGTGCCGATGTCAGTAAGGATCTGAGGTGGGGAGTGTCCTGGATTCTGGCCAGGAAGGCCACCACAAGGGTCTCTGTAAGAAGGGGCAGAGGGAGATGGGAGGACACGGGGAGAGGAGGCTGTGGAGACGGCGCAGAGTGACCTGAAGGCGCCCCGAAGACGGAGGGAAGTGGGTCTCCCCACAGGCTGCAGCGGGACAGCCGCTGTACCAACACCTTGATCTGGGCCCACTGACGCTGGCTTTGCATTTCTGGCCCCCCAAACTGCGCCAGAAGAAACTTCTGTTCTAAGGCATCCAGTGGGATCACTGGTCACAGCGGCCACAGGAAACTAAGACACTTTCCCTGCCTTCAAAGAGAGGACGAGCCGGGCAGGAGAGCGTCGGCCAGCATGACACGGGCTGGACAGAGCACGTCCGGGGTCGGCGGAGCAGAAGCCCCAGTGACGCGGGGCATGAAGAGTCTCCGCGGGGCCTGCTGGGGAGGGCAGGGGAGAAGAGCTGGGGAGAGAAGACGGCACACGCCAAAGCAGGAGGGGCCCCTAAGGCCAGAATTCAGGTGTCTGGCAGAAATGGCGGATAAGGCACAGACATACTGTGGGTGGTCTAGGACAGACGGAGCCTGGGGTCTCGGCCAGGTGCACCTGCTCGTCCGTCTTATTGGTGCGATCGTCAGTGCTTGATGATCGGCCTGGCTGACAGAGCAGCCCCGGAAGCACTCAGCTCCCCAGGCGCAGGAGGGCCTGTCCTTCAGGTAAAGATGGCTCCGCCTCAGGGGCGCCGGGCCGGCTCGGTCAGCGGAGCGCGGGACTCTTGGTCTTGGGGTCATGAGCTGGAGCCCCACGTTGGCTATAGAGTTTACTTAAAAGACAACAAAATCCTTTAAAGTCCTGTGTGATAAAATCTAAATGTATTTAGAATCTAAAATCAGGGGCGCCTGGGTGGCACAGCGGTTAAGCATTTGCCTTCGGCTTAGGGAGTGATCCCGGCGTTATGGGATCGAGCCCCACATCGGGCTCCTCCGCTAGGAGCCTGCTTCTTCCTCTCCCACTCCCCCTGCTTGTGTTCCCTCTCTCGCTGGCTGTCTCTATCTGTCGAATAAATAAATAAAATCTTTAAAAAAAGAAAAAATAAATAAAATAAATAAATAAATAAAATCAGAATTTATGGGGGCACCTGGGTGGCATAGTCGTTGAGCGTCTGCCTTCGGCTCAGGGCGTGATCCCAGAGTTCTGGGATCGAGCCCCACATCAGGCTCCTTTGCTGGGAGCCTGCTTCTTCCTCTCCCACTCCCCCTGCTTGTGTTCCCTCTCTCGCTGGCTGTCTCTCTCTGTCAAATAAATAAAATCTTTAAAAATAAATAAATAAAATAAAATCAGAATTTATGGGTCAGACATATGCCCATATATGCAAAGACTATACCTATATCTCTTTCTATACTTACATACACTCATATACAGATTTAAAAAAAGAAGTTTCCACCTCAGATAACCACTCTTTTTTTTTAAGATTTTATTTATTCATTTGTCAGAGCGAGCAAGAGCACAAGCAAGGGGAGCAGCAGGCAGAGGGAGAGGGAGAAACAGGCTCTCCGCTGAGCAGGGAGCCCGATGTGGGGCTCGATCCCAAGACCCTGAGATCATGACCTGAGCAGAAGGCAGACGCTTAACGACTGAGCCACTCTGATAAGAACTCTTCCCCGCCCCCCCCCCAACAACTCATGATAGCAAACTGAAGCTGACTATATCTGAGGAGAATCCAGGAGCCAGAAAATCAGTTGAATCAAAGGAATGTTATACCCAAGATCCATTTCACGGACGATGAAATGGATTAATTCAGGTATCTACATGTGTGGAATATATTAATTACGTTAAAGATCACAACTGAATTTTAAAATTCCGTCTAGATGTCTGGTACCAGACAGGGATTTTTATTTTTTTTTTAAAGATTTTATTTATTTATTTGACAGAGCGAGTGAGAGCACAAGAGGGGGAACAGCAGAGGGAGAGGGAGAAGCAGGTTCCCCACTGAGCAGGGAGCCCGATGTGGGGCTTGATCCCAGGACCCTGGGGTCATGACCTGAGCCAAGGAGATGCTTAACCGACTGAGCCGCCCAGGGGCCCCAGACAGGGATTTAGAATATTCTGGGCAGTTTCGAGCCGATGTGCACTTTTTGGCCCTGGGGTTTCAGCTCGGTTACTCTTGGAAGAACCCAACTCCCTGGGCTCTAAGAAAGAGAATTAAAAAAAAGAGAGAGAGGGAGAGAGAGAGAAAGACATGTTTTGCAGTCTTCCTGGATAGCGTGTACCAGGCCTCTAAGAAAACGATGTTTCTGTGAAGGAAGCAAACCCTCGAAGATGATGCCGATTAGGGTTCCTTAAAATACACGTCAGTTTAAAAGTCGAGGGCAAAATGTGTTTGGCAACGCACAGCCCCACTTTTTGCCAACCCCAGAATGTTTATAAAATATTTTAAGATTGTCAACAAACTTTCCCTGAAACCAGAGCTGCCGTGGGGAGGGCGCCGCGCCGTTCGAGGAGCCACCTGGCTTCCAGGGCTGGCTGGGAGGCGGCCCGGAGCCCCAGGGCAGGAGGGCTCAGGGAGCCGGCCCTGCACACACAGCCCGCAGTCCTCCTCGGACCCTGGGCCATCCGGCGCCAACCAAGCCAGGAGAGGCTTCCGCAGGGGCATCGGCCCCATCCTGGCTGCTTCTGTCTCGTCTCAACAGCATCTGACAGCAGGAAGGAGACAGGCCAAGTGTATATAAGGCCAAGAAAAGCACTGGAAAGCAGTGTGGCCAGTAAGCCACGGCAGCCCCACTCAGTGAAGCCACAGCCACAAGACCAGGGATGTAGGACCAATTATACGGCCCATGGAAGTAGGACAAAAAAAAGGATATAGACAATAAAAATAAAAATATAAATATCTATAGGGGTACCTGCGGGGGGGTCACAGTCGATTAAGGGGCTGACTCGGTTTCGGCTCGGGTCGTGATCTCGGGATCGTGGGATCAAGCCCCACATTGGGCTCTGTGCTCAGCGTGGAATCTGCTTGAGATTCTCTCCCTCTGCCCCTCCACCATCCCTCTCTAAAATAAATACACACACACACACACACACACACACACACACACAAATACCCATAAACAAAGACTTGAAGAAAAGAGTCAATAATGAAAAGAATTTTTTCAATGTAAAAAACAATCTCATCTCTAAAGCTGGACCAGGCTGACCCTCTGCCCTCCTGGGGGCCTGGCCCTGGTCTGGCTGAGGCTCCCTGCATCGGTCAAGGCCCCTCCCAGGACAAGCCCCTTCCTCTGCACACCAGGCCCCCGTTCCACATCTGAAAACCCACTGACTGAGTCCCAGCTCAGAGCCCGGCTGGCAGAGGCTGCAGAGCGTGTCCCTGACCACAGTCCACAGACCATACGACAGGGCCCACTGCGCACAGCCTGCAGGGTCCCCGGGGCAGGGAGGGATGAGGGAGGCTGGGGACAAGGAGCCCATCCCATCTCCAGGGACCACAGCGCCACTGCCACGAGCGGTTGGAATTGTGTAGAATAAGCAAAAAAGCCCAACTAAAAATAAACATTTTTGAAGGGATAAAGAATGCAGATAAGACGCAGTTATTATGTTCAAAAGGACATGCTGAGGCTCGGGGTTTTCTGCCAAGGCAGTCGCCCACCCCCCGCCTCCCCGGCCGCACACCCCGACTCGCCGGAGGTGCCCCTTCCACATCCGGGAGGAGGCGCTCAGCGCACTGGCCACCCGGGGTCTGCGGTGGCAGAGGTGGGCCGGCGTGGGCACCAGCCAAGCTGGAACATTCGTTTGACTAACTTGGCAAGAAAAGCGGGGCCTCCTTTCCCTCTGCTGTCCCTGGCAAGTCTTAGGTCGGCCCCTCCCCCACCCCAGGGGGCTCCCTGATCCCCCCACTGCCTGCAGGGTTCAGACAGCTGGGAGCCCAGCAGGAGACTTTGGGTCTGGATCAGTTGGCCCGCAGCCATCAAAACCTCAAACCATGGTCACACTTCCCTGGAGGGAGGCCTCTCCACAGCCATTTCTGGGCTGCCGTGAACTCTCTGGCCATGGCTCCCCCAGGTCTGGGGGCGCCGAGGGCCCTGCAAGTAGCAGCCACGGTACAGCGGCCCCCTATACCATGCCCCCCTCGGCAAGGGTCTCTTTCTCAAACTCGCCTTGAGCTACTCTGTTGAGGGTGCCATTTTGTTTCCTGCCTGATGGAGCCGCCCCTGGATGTGTCCCGCCAGCAAGCCGCAGCAGCGACAGCCACGCGACCCGAGCATGGAAGCTGTGGCTGAAATAGCGTCTGACAAAGCCATTGGACACTCGGCCACTGGACACTCGGCCACTGGAGACTCAGCCTCCTGCCCCGAGCCCCCAGCCACGACAGGCTAATGCTCCTGTCGCTGGTGCCACTGCAGGGCCTGTCCCTCCTCCTCAGCTCCTCTCAGCCCATACCCCCCACCAGGCAGCTCTCTGGCCTCCTCTGAGACCTCCTCGATCCGCACCCACGGGGAGCTCACTACCCCTGGACGGTGGCGTCCGAGGCGCTGAAGAATGAATTACCCGCCTGGGCTTCCGTCACATCCATGCTTACAACGAACTGCATTTTGATGGAATTCTTCCTTGACTGGGACGAAGTTAATAATGATGTGTTTATGTCTGAGAGCCTTCCCTGTGCCCCCACAGCCTCCTCCAGAAATATGTAGGAGATGCGCGCCTGGGTGGCTTAGTCGGTTAAGTCATGATCCTGGGGTCCCAGGATCGAGCCCCGCATAGGACTCCCTGCTCAGCAGGGAATCTTCTCCCTCTCCCCCTACTTGTGCATGCCCTCTCTCTCTCAAATAACAAAAATAAAATCTTCCCAAAAAATGTAGGAGATGATTCAGCAAGCACACTTCTGGGTATCTCCAGAAAGGAACGGAAAACAGGGCCTGGAAGAGATGTTTGCACACCCAAGCTCAGCGGCATTTCTCAGCACAGTCATGAGGAAGCAATCCAAGAGTCCGCTGACAGACGAATGGGCAAAAAGAATGCACACAGCAGAACAGTACTCAGCCCTCCAAAGGAGAGAAATCCTGACACCCGCTACAACACAGACGAACCTTGAGGGCATCCTGCTAAGTGAAATGAGCCTGTACGAGGTCCCCAGAGCAGTCAGATTCAGAGGCAGAAAGCAGAATGGTGGGCACCAGGGGCTGGGGGGTGGGCGAAAGGGGGTTATTGTTCAAAGGGGACACAGTTTCAGTTTCCCAGGCAGGAAAAGTTCTAGAGATGGACAGTGGTAATAGCAGTATGTTATGAATGTTTACTATCTTCAAACTGTACACGTAAAAACAGTTAAGATGGTAAATTCGATGCTACATGTTTTCTATTAGAGTTAAAAATTGTCCCAGGTCCATTCCAGGCCCACCTGGGCCACGAGGTGCACCCTGACTACCCCAGCTCAGGGATCCTGCTTATCTGAAGTTCGAGTGCACACAGCCCCTCAGTTTAGCCAACCTGCAGACTCCCAGGGGCAGCTTCTTCGAATCTAACACAGGCACCCAGCGCAGTCAAGCCAACAGTCCAGTGGGACAAAGGCTCTGGAGCAGGAGGGAGGAGGGCAGGCTCCCCCCAGTGACGCTCTGCCTGCATAAACATGGCAGGACTGGCTAGCCCTTCGGAGCCTCGAATGGCAGAATCAGGCTGTGAGAAGCAAAGGACGAAGAGCTTTGGAGCTGGCCGGGTACCCTGCCAAGGAGGTGCTCTTACTCAGTCCGGGCTTGTGGATGTGAGCCTGGAGGACAAGGTCACTAACAGAAGCCCGGAGCTATCTATTGACTGGTTTACTGCCCCCTCACACACACACACACCCAACCTCATAAGGCTAGATGACCATGTTATCATCCCCAATTCACAGATAAAGAAACTAAGTCACAAGAAGTTGAGTAATGAGATTCGAGCCCAAGCAGCCCAGCTCCAGAGCCGGGGGCTCTTGACTATTAACGGCCCCTCCTGCTCCCTGGTGGCGAGTAGGGGTCAGGGGTCATCAGGATGGGCAGGCACCAGCAGGTTTCCAGTAAACAGGAGTGTGCAGTTTGTTCACATGGAATTAAAAACAAACAGCACCCCGTCATGCTAGAAGATGCTGTTAGAGGACAAGGATGCTTGTGGAAGACCCGCAGTGGGTTGGACCATTCAGGCTGGGTCCCTTACTACATAGGAACAGACCAGGACAGGGACTGCCATCCGGGGACATGCTGCTTATTTCATTGATCCAATGAAGGTGCCCCAACAGATAAAAGAAAAAGGGGGGAGATAATTCCATTAAATGCGGTTCTTCCCTTTACAGAATAATTGGCAGTTAAGCCTCCTTCTCCCCCTGGAGCTCACTAACTGCATTTGAAAGCCAGTTCCATTTACTGAAAAAGCAGAGCTGCTGTGGGAGGGAAGCTGGGGGGCCCTGGTTATGCAGCCTGCTCTCCAGGACCAAGGGGGACAACTTGCCCGTCAAGCCCCCACCCACAGGGGACTGCCCTGTTGTTCCTCTCCAGCACATCCCTTGGCATAAACTTTCGAAACCCTGAGAAACTCACAGAAAAGCCTTGGGCCCCCAACTCCCTCTGCTCCCCAGGAACTGAGCAGAGCAAGAAGCTCGTGTGCAGAAGGAGAGCGAGGGCAGGAGCTGCCCACTCCGGCCACTCTGCCCCAGAAATCCAGGCCTGGCCCACCAACAAGCTCTTCTCCAGAGCCTTCTTGGGGGCCCAGCGCTGCACCAGGTGCTAGCATCACCCCAATCTGGCAGTTTCCACAACAGGAGTAGCAAGAGCCTGGAGTGGGGGTCAGGAGAGCCCGGGGATCTGGGCTGCAGCTGCTCTGTCCTGCAGCATCGTCCTGATGATAGCAGGAGCCACAGAGGGGGAGAAGCCATCTGCAAGCCTGCGCTGTGACCTCAGGCACGTCCCATAACCACACTACATCCCAGGGGATGCTGACAACAGAACCTCCCTCACAGGTTAGGCATCTAGAAAACACTTCGAATTCTCCATGTGTTGGTAAATCTGTGCCTGCCCATTCTCATCTATAAACCGGTGTCAATTCTATCTACCTCACGGTTTTGAGTATTAATAATAATAATGGATAAAGAAGTAAGCATATTGAGGGGTATTTATAAAATATAGGATACTAAACAAATGCTAAGACATTTATTACTATTTCACTGATACAAAAAAATTCCTATTGGGGGCAGAGCTAGCAAGACCTTGCTGTCTTTGGGGGTGGGGGAGACACAAGGACTATCGCACACCCCAAAAGACTTTTTCAAGTTAAGTCTAATAGTGCGATTTCAGGGTGAGGAAAGCTTACTTCTGTTCCTTCTGTCCGTGAAAATTCTTGAAGTACCAACCCTTACAGCCGCAGAAACAATTCTGGTAGAAACGGGTTGGCAGTGTTTCAGTTTGATAGTTTTCCCGTTGAGTGGGACGGCTCTCAACCAGATCACCAGAGGGGCAGGCACAGGCCCACCAGGACGCAGGTGTGGGTGTCCTGGGGGACAAGCCACCGTGAGGGCCACCAAAATGGTGTGAAGGGGAGTTGCCAGGCACAGAGCTGGGTGGTGATGGCAGGGCAGAGCTGGGCGGGAGGGTGGGCTCTGGAGGCGTGGTCTAGGCTCTAGAGCGGCCCTGGGTGCAGAGCCCCACGCCTGCCAGGCCAGAACCACCCCGGAAAGGCCTGGAGCTCAACTGGGGAAGAAACCCACCTTCAAACTGGGCTCCCACAATGGACACCAGGCCTAAGGGTTCCCAGGGTCAGGATGCAGCAGATCCATCCAAAAGCTTGTTAGAAATGCAAATTCTATGGGGCGCCTGGGTGGCTCAGTTGTTGGGCATCTGCCTTCGGCTCAGGGCGTGGTCCCGGCGTTCTGGGATCGAGCCCCACATCGGGCCCCTGATCAAGCTGGGAGCCTGCTTCTTCCTCTCCCACTCCCCCTGCTTGTCTCTCTCTCACTGGCTGTCTCTGTGTCAAATAAATTAATAAAATGTTTAAATAAATAAATAAATAAATAAACAAATAAATAAATGCAAATTCTAGAGTCCTACACCAAGAGCTCACTGAAACTGGGACCTGGGAATTTACATTTCTGAAAGCGCTCCAGATGAGTCTTATGTTTGGGAAGCAATACTGTTGGATTATAAACTTTGGACAAATCTTAGATCTTCCACTCTCAGTTCGGTGCCTGTGTGACTTTGGGGGTGATTTTGGGGGTGGCAGAGGAATGTGTTAGTTTATAACTGACTCTCCCTTATCCATACCCACCCCATGTAACAAGCAATCCAAAATTCATCTCTTCTGGGCTTTGAAATATCTACCATAACTGCTTTTATTTAAAACCAATAGGGTCGGGGTGCCTGGGTGGCTCAAGCATCTGCCTTTGTCTAGGTCATGATCTGGGGGTCCTGGGATGGAGCCCCACATTGCATCAGGCTCCCTGCTCAGTGGGGAGCCTGCTTCTCTCTCTCCCGCTTCCCTTGCTTGTGCTCTCTCTCTCTCTCTCTGTCAAATAAACTTAAAAAATCTTAAAAAAAAATAGAAAATAAAACCAATAGGGTAAATATCAGCCAATGGTGAAGCTGTTGTACACCCTGTGCCCACATGACTTGGAAGGTGCAGGGAGGCCACCCAGGATTTGCTGATTATGGTGGAAAAAACACAGGCGATGATAAAAAACCACAGTGCCGAGAGCCTGTGCTTCAAGGGGCCTACCTGCTGCTCAGGGGCCACCAGGGGCAGAGCTGGAGAGGGGCCTCACAGCCCTGCCCTGCAGACATGTGACAGGGTCCCTGCGTAGGAAATACATTCCCCTCCAGTGACTAAATACAACAAGTATAAACCAGTATGCATGCCTTTGTGAAACTTTTATAAAACAATATGTGCGCCTACTATGTGCGCCTCCTGCCATTGCCTCACGTTTCCAAACACGCTATGTTGGTTTAACAACCCCATTTTGAGAAACTTTGATCCATCCCTCCCCGCCACCCCTTCATTTTCCAGCAGAAGAACCGAGGCTGCAGAGAGAGCAGAGTAGAATGGCCAGATGGGGAAGGGGGCGTTCAAATTTCAACTCCACCCCCCACAGGCCGTGTGACCCCGGGCAACTTACTTCCTGCCTCAGTTTCCCTGTCTGCGCGAGTGGGCTAACAGCAGTGTGAGGCCAGCCAACCGCCGTGCTCAGCAGCGCCCGCGCTTAACCAGCGCCGGTGGTTACCGCAATGGTTCCTAGAGGAACGTCCGGCCAAAGCCACTCGGGCAGTGAGAGACTGGGGAAGGCGCTGCGTGGCCCGCGGAGGACGCAGACGTGCGATTCCGGGTTATCTGCTATTGCCGTTGTAATGGCAATGATTTCCTGCACTGGGCTGACAGGTGAGGGTAGCCCCCCGCAGCGGGTGCTCCCCGGCCCACGCGTCCCGGTGGCCGCGGGCTCCACACCCCACCCTGCGCTCTCTCGGCCGGTCGCAGGCTGGGCCCCCGGCGAGCGCTCCCCCACGAGCGCCCCGCCGTGGGCGGGAGCTGGGCTTTCTGGCAGGGGTCTGCGGCGGCAGGGCTGAGGTCGGAAGAGGGCGAGCGCGCGGAGGGGACGGAGCGGGAGGGTCTACCTTGCAGGAGTGCGCAGCACTGGCCGTCCGCGGTGCTCCAGAGCCGTGCCGTGCCATCCTCGCTGCCAGTCAGCAGGCGCTGCCCGTCCGGGCTCAGGCTGAGCCAGTTGATGCCCCCGCGGTGGTCGGCGCAGACCCTCAGGGCCGAGCCTCCGCCCCCCATGCGGCCGGCCGGGCGGGAGACGAGGAGGCTGCGCCCCGCTAGGGAGGGGCGCCCCGGCATCGGCGCGGCGGCTCCCGGCGGCTGCGTCCCGCGGCCATGGCCCTGAGGGGCACCGGGTGCGGCGGAGGTGAGGTGGGGGTCCTCGCTCCCGCGCCGCCCGCACGGCCTCGCGGCCCGAGGCCCCAGTTGGGGCTGCGCTGCTGGGGGCGGCCCGCCGGGACGTCCCGCTCCGCAGTGAAGGAGTCCCGGCCCCACCGGCTGCCTCCCTTCCCCGCGCCCCACCTGAGCAGGCCCTCCCTCGGAGCCCGGACGACCCGGCAGAGGCGTCTCTCGGCGCGCTGGAAGGCTCGGGCCTCGTCGCGGGGTCCGGAGCCGGGGGAAACCCGGGAAGTCGGGCCCTGCGCCCCGCGCGCCCTCCCCGGCCCGCGCCGCTTGCTGGGGGCGGCGAGTGTGGAACAATACAGTCCAGCCTGGCTCCTCCTCAGAGACCACCCCCCAACCTGTCCCCTCCCACTTCTCCGGCCGGCGCCCCAGCCCCCACCCTACTGCCCCCCCACCCCGGCACCCGGCCCTCCGGACCCACCTCGGCGCGCGGCCCCAGCGCCCTCCCTGGGGACGCCGGAGACCGGCCCACGTGGAACTCTCCAGGCTGCCCCGTGCGGAGACCGAAGGCCGGGACCAGGCGGAGGAGGCGGACGCAGGGTCCCGTGGGGTGAGCCGCGCGCGCCCCGGAGCTGACTCGGGCCGGCTGCTGCGCGCCACTACCGGGCAAGTCTGCCCCCCTCCAGGCTTCCAGCCCTGAGGACCCTGCCAGAGAGGTTCTCGGGGGACTTTGGGGTGGCCCCCTTGTTGGAGAGCGCCCCTAGTCCGCTCTCGCTGGGAAATTACGCATACACCCCGAATTCTAAAGAAGTTCCGCAAGTGGGGTGGCGGCGGGCTAGCGAGAGAAGAGCGGCGCGGTGAGGCTTCCCGGAGAGGTCAGGTTCACCCATTTGAGCGGCCGCGGGGTCCTAGGCTACGGGCTCCCGCTGTTCTTGTGCTGGGGTTTTGGGGCCCCCACCCACTAATCCACCATCTTTCGGCAGCCTCTCCCACCCCCATTCCACCCCAGCGCCTCTGACAGTCCACTGAGGTCTCAGCTGGAATCCCACACCCTGGGTTGTGAGCCCTCCCGGAATGCCTGCTGGTTCCCATTAGAGCTGTTCCGGTGCCTGCTTCGCGGGGGGGGGGGGGGGGGGGGGGGGAGTGACACCCCCCCCTCACTCGGATCCTCCAGGTCCTAAAGGTAGCAGGGTTTCCCGAGGGGCGGGGTGGGGGTGAGGAAGCGAGGTAGCTTTGGAAAGCCAGCCCTCATGGCAACAGCCACACCTTCTCCCAATGGCTATGTCCAGACCTTGAAAGAAAATGCCGTGATAGGGTCCCAAAGCACATGGGACAATTTCTTCTCCAAGCGTCTTAACCAGAGTAACCCACTCTTTCCCCGATCTTGGCATGCAGGCGGAAGGGAGGACTGTGGGGGTCTCCACTATGCTAAGACTGGGTAGAGGGAGGCTGGTGACCTGTGTCCAGAGATGCTCCTACAGGCTGATCGCAAGTTCATTTTAGCACCTGTGACCTTGAAGCTGCCATGGCAACATCCAGGTATGAAGACCAATGGGCAGTTTGCCATACAGGTGCTCAGAAGAAAATCCAAAGGAGACAGAAGACCCTTCCTCGGGCTGTTGCTCCAGGGGTGTCTAGTCGCTCCTTCCCTCGGGGTCCTGGTCTGAGCCCTTTTACCTTCTCTGCCCCCAGGACAGGGTTCCTCCATGCCTGACACGGGACTACCACGCCATTCTCGAAGGAGAATTGCTGAGCTACCATTGGCTGTTGAAAAAAAGAAGAGAAAAGAAAAGGAAACGTGTTTTTCCCCTACATTCCAGATTTCAGCCTTTACAAGGCAGAGGGAGGACTATTTGGGACAGAGAGACCTTCCCAAGCCTCCTGACCTTTCACTGTACAGGCAACAGCCGTGTCTGGCTTATGGTTTCCGGCCAGCTCTGCTAGAGGCTCTCCCTGAAACATACGCACCATTCACACTTCCCACCAGCATCTTGCCTGCATCAGATAATGAAGAGGTAAAACGAGTTCTCTATTCACCACCAGACAAGTAACGATTTACAAGGCTGGCAGAAATCTTCCCTACATATTTTATCCTCCCCAAACACTAAACAAAAAAACTCTACGCTATCGGAATTTTTATGTTATTTCACTGTAATCAAGTGACAGTGATAAGGCAGGCACGATTGATTACACATTGTGTAATAACGCTTAACTTCCGTAACAACTTCTCGTGATAAATATTATCTTTCTGATTCTGCTGAGGAGGACAATGAGGCCTAGTGAGGGTAAGTAGACAAAATCATTCAGTGAGTGGGAGATGCAGGTCTGTCAGGCACCACGTTTAAACGATCTGTCTACACAAATGCAAGCGAAGCAGTGCCTTGAAAGGAGCAGGCCCATCCCTCTGAGCCTAAGACACAGAAGGCTTGTGGTCATTCCTTCCCCTCCAATCCCACTGAACTTTCCTGGAGAGAAATCTCAGGCAAAGGTCTGGCAAGAGTGCCTTTCCCTGACTATCCCGACGACGAGGATCTGTGGGCACCCGGCTAAGTGCATTTCTCTGTGGACTGAGAGGAGCACAGAGCAAGCCAGTCTCTTGCTCCCTGCAGAGATCTCCTGCAGAGATCTCAGACATGCTGCTCGTGGGCAGCTCTCCTCTTGCCAGTGGCTTTTATTCTCATCGGACCCAGCAAGGCATCCTGGTTACAGTGTGTGTGCATGCGTGCCTGTTCTTGTGTGTGTGCGTGCCTGTGTGTGTGTGTGTGTGTGTGTGTGACTAGGAAGGACAACAAGGGAGGCTGGTTTAGCAGCATCTGCTTTCACTCATTCCAGAAGATTTCTAGCTGCCCACAAAATGATGCATTTGCTTGTGTTCTGTGTGGATTCTGAAGCCAAGTTGAATCCGTACTGGAGTTGTTAATCCTACTGTGGGTATTTTACACGAATTTCGTGTGTTTCCGAGTGGAAGCCAGGGCCAGCTGAGACTAACTCCAGACCTGCCTTTATTTTGCTGGGAGCAGCGAGGGGGAGCAAGCTGGTGTCAGTCGGGTTTCTTTGACTGTGGTGAGAGAAACAAAGTGAACTGGCAAGAGAAGGGGATTTGTCAGAAGGATATCAAGTGAAGGATGAGACGAGCATCCAGAGTAAAGGAAAGAACTAGGAAAATGTTGGGGTCTCAGCAGCCAGAACTCGTGGAATTTGTTGGTAGGATGCTGTTACGAGTTGACCTGGCTCCAGCCTTCTTCTCTCCCGGTGTGATTTGGCACCAGATTTCATTTCCAAGGAGAGAAAAGTTAACTGCCTACACTGAGTTTTATTTGGTTGGGAGCAGTCCCCTGTGACCTCTGCCCCATCAGCATCAGCAATCCTCCGTTCTTTCCATGGTCACATCCCCAAATGCCCTACTTTACAGTGACTGCCCCATGTGAACCACACACGCCCTGTCCCATTCCCAACAGGTGACAATGCACCAGGCTCTGAAGTGATGTGGGATGGAGGCCCATCTCTGAGTCCAAGAACGCTGAGTATGTTCACGTCTGAACTACATACTGTCTTAATATTCTACAACCTGTGGACGAAATAAAATCAAACACCGAAAGCCTACATTACCTACAGAGAGAAGAACATTTTAAACATTTTAAAGAACATTTTAAAAGAAGAACATTGTATGTGACACAGCAGGCAAGAAATACAGGGGAGAGGCTGCCATTCTTGTTTCTAGAAATGACATATGTGTCATCTGTCCCCATGACCTGTTGCTGGTCCCCTAGCTTCTGGGTCCCATCTCTGCCAGATGAGATTGTGGAGACCCCAACCTTTATTCCTGAGAGGCTTGAGTCCTTGGTGGCCTGCCTGTGTACGGTTGTCATTGTGTCCTGTTCATCTTTGTTGCTGAGTATGACGATCAGAATGGTAATAATAATATTTATTGAGCACTTAGAATATGCTAGAACGTGTTACAAGTGCTTTACATGTCTTATTTCATTATCCTCACAATAATCTTTTTTTTTAAGTAATCTCTATGCCTAATGTGGGGTTTATTTTTTTTTAAGGATTTTATTTATTTATTCGAAAGAGATAGAGACAGCCAGCGAGAGAGGGAACACAAGCAGGGGGAGTGGGAGAGGAAGAAGCAGGCTCCTAGCGGAGGAGCCTGATGTGGGGCTCGATCCCATAACGCAGGGATCACGCCCTGAGCTGAAGGCAGACGCTTAACTGCTGTGCCACCCAGGCACCCCCTAATGTGGGGTTTAAACTCACAACTCTGAGGTCAAGAGTCGCAGACTCTACCGACAGAGCCAGCCAGGCGCCCCTTCATAATAACCTTTCGAAGAGGTACTATTAACATCCCATCTTACCGTAGGGAAATGGAGACACAGAGACACATTAGGTAACTCTCCCAGGCTCACCCAGCTAGCAGAGCAGAGGCTGGGCGGGAGCCCAGGCAGTGGGCCAGACCCACACACCTCCACAGGGATGGCCTATCACTGTGGGAGCAACATTTCCCCTGGGGGTCAGTGTAGACCCCTCAGCCAATGCCACAGCTCCCCCTCGATGCCCTGCCACATTTTGCTGGTCATCCTCACATTCACTCACACGTGGGGAACCCTTAAAAGCTGAAGTACTTAGGGGTACCTAGGTGGCTCCATTGGTTAAGCCTCTGCCTTTGGCTCAGGTCATGATCTCAGGGTCCCCTGCTCAGCGGGGTGTCTGCTTCTCCCTCTGCCCCGCCCCTGCTCCTGCTCTCTCTCTCTCTCGAATAAATAAAATATTTTTTTTAAAAAAGTTAAAGTATCTATTTAGCTTCCCCCTGCATCTTTATCTGAGGAAACGACCCAAGGCCCAACTTTAAAAAACTAGGAAGAAGTCACAGGAGACACCTGCGACGTTGTGGGTTGTGGCAGGCATCTTCCTCCAGGTGTGTGGTCCCCCCACTCCGAAGAACCAGGTCTGGGAATTGTGCGAGTCTCTCACATGTTGCCTCAAACACCTTCCTGACCGTGCAGATCAAGGGTGACTTCGGTGGATCGCTTAGTGATTTAACTCCGGGAGATCCCTGTTAGTGACCCAGAGCCCAGGAGCTTGGAAGGTGACAGGGCTCCCAGAGAACCAAGCTCTGCCCCCGCCTTATACTCTGAGACCCGACCCACCGCACCTCCCAGTAGGTGCCCCTCCACCCCCTCAGAAACCAGACCTTTCCATCACAGCCCCTCTGACAGCCAGTAGAGACAGCCTTTTTAAAGATTCTGGAACTTCCATCACCAGTTTATTCCTGTGGCAAGGCGGGGGCGGGGGTGGAATCAAATGGGTGCCCTCAGGGTGCCTGCAAGGGGTGCGTGGTGTGGGTACACGTGAGTGGATCCGACTCGGCATTCCTCTCTCCCACAGGCCTAGAATCAAGTGCTCGTGTTATGCAAGGGCTCCTAGCCTTTCTGTGTCATTTCAAGGCCATCAGTTGGCATCGGCCAATCCACTAAGTTGTTAGAACACAGACCACAGTCCCCAAGCCATCAAGTCAAACACAGGATCGTCTTCTCCATACCCTCAATAGGATCCAGAATCGTGTTCCTTCTACTTGGCCAAGCACCCTCAAAATCCATTCCCATGTTCTCCAGATTTTTGATGTAAATTCTCTCCCTCTCCCTTTGCCCCTCCCCCTGCTTGCACCCTCGCTAAACACATACATACATAAAAAACATCTTAAAAAAAATAAATCTTTTTTAAAAAAGATTTTATTTATTAGACAGAGAGCATGAGCAGGGGGGAGGAGCAGAGGCAGAGGGAGAAGCAGGCCCCCTGCTGAGGAGGGAGCCCAATGTGAGGCTCCATCCCAGGACCCTGGGATCACTACCCAAGCTGAAGGCAGACACTTAACCGAGCCACCCAGGTGCCCCCAAAATAGAAATCTTAAAAAAAATAAAAGAAAAAGAAAGAAAACCTAAGACTGGCAAAATAAATAGAGGTTAATTTCTCTAACATAACAAGAAGGGTGGCTGCTGACCCTGGTTCAGCAACTTAATGAGGTTGGAGCCAGAGTCTCTCTTCTTTGCTCTCATAATTACAAGAAGGCTGCCTGAGCTCCTGGCATCACATCTTCATTTCAGGCAAGAAGCCAGGGGAAAGGGACTTTTTATCAAGACAGCAAAAGCTTTTTAGAAGTCGTTTTAACAGTCTTTGACTTTCATCTCATTGCCCAGAGCTTTTTCCCATGGCTATGTCCCAGAGCTGTGTCCAGGCAAGGGAGGCAGGGAAAAGACTAGCTGGCTTTCTCAGATGTGTTAGTGAGGACAGGCCAGGGGAGCAAACTGGGATTGGATCAGCTAGTCTACCATATCTGTCACATCTCCTTAGGACTTTGTTGACTAGTGTTTTTCACACTAGAGAAATATGGCCCATTGGGGGTTGTGAATTAGTGGGTCTCTGACCAGCATTGTTTTAAAAGAAAATATTGATGTTCAACTCGACAGAGCCATTTCAGTTGTATATAATGACCCCCACACAGGTTTAGTCAGAAAGATGGGAAGGCCACTGCGGTGGGGCCAGAGGCAGGAGTCAGGTGCAGGCTCCAGAGTCAGATGGTTGGGGCATTTTGCGTCTTTTGCAACAATGGTGCAACTTTGGCAAGTTACGATAATCTTTTAAATCGATTTCTTCAACTATAAAAGAGAGAGAATAACATACCCAGTTCATCACATATAAAGCTGGTTTAGCACAGTGTCTGGGGCATAATAATTGCTCAATAAATATTAGTTGTGTTGTTATCATTAGTAGAAACTGATAACGAAGGATGGCCAGGTCCTGCTTTAACAGCTCAATTAGATTCACTGAGAATTAGCTAAATGTCCCTATGTAAACAAGTGATGCAAAAATATTCGCCCCCACAGAAAGTTTACTTTGGCATGATGCCATCAGCCTAGCCCTATGGGGCATTATTAGCAAAAATCCTAGGGAACTTGTTGTTTTCTTTGCAAGAGGGATGCTTGTGGATGCTGCCTGTGGATTGCAGCATGGGTCCCGAGGACCCGTGGAAGAAATTTCTCTTTGGCCAGTGTTCCAGGAATGGCTGGGCTCCTCCTGGGACAGAGGTTTCTTTTTATCTTTTGGACTCTGTGTCATGGTACCGATGCTGTTCCCCTGGTTGCTTGGGCCAGTCAGGAGGCTGCTGTAGCAATGAATCAGGACTTTGTACCCCATGTCATGTTGTGGATGCTAACCTTATGCTGGCCTCACCTTTTTTTCTTTTACCTTTTTCAAAATCCCAAAGATGTCTTCACAGACTTTCTCTTATTTTTTGAATAAGATAGATACTCCCTGGGGCGCCTGGGTGGCTCAGTCTGTTAAGCCTCTGCCTTCGGCTCAGGGTGTGATCCCAGAATCCTGGGATCGAGCCCCGCATCGGGCTCCCTGCTCTGCTGGGAGCCTGCTTCTTCCTCTCCCACTCCCCCTGCTTGTGTTCCCTCTCTTGCTGGCTGGCTCTCTCTCTGTCAAATAAATGAATAAAATCTTAAAAAAAAAAAAAAAAAAAGGAAGGGATTTCTGGCCGGTAGCCCCATTTCCTGGGTGGTGCCTGTTCCTGCGGCCCTTTCTGTCCACGTGGTTCAGGAATCCCGGGACCCAGGGTGGACTGGGCCCCACTGTGATCCCCATGCTCCCCATGTCTGGCACCCAGGGCAGCCTCCCAAATCCTCTATGGGAAAGGGACCCAGGAGACAACTTTCTCAGCCCCAAGTGGTGGGCTCCCTGTTTTGGATGTTGGGGGCCAGGCAAGATGGGCGAAGAGAGGGTGTGGTTTGGTCTTCCTGCCCAATGAACTTTGATCCCCAGTGACAGCAGTCCTACACAAAGGCCAAGCCCACTCTGGCTGAACTGGGACGCTCCTTCCCGGCCGATGGCTCACCCACGGGGCCCCTGCCCTCCACTCTCCCAGAGCCTGCTGCCCTGGGGGTGCTGGGCATGCGTGGGCCAGGAGCAGGGTGCTCACCTCTGACGCTGGGCCTGCTCCCCCCACCCACCCCGAGTTTCAGGGAGCCCCACCCCCACCCCGAGTTTCAGGGAGCCGCCCCCCCCCCCCCCCCCCCGCCCCGTGCCCTCTCACATGAAGCCCACGCCAAGGAGCAGCGTCAGCTGGACTCTCAGGGAGGTTTTCAGTCACTGATTCCAAAGAGGGTCTTAGCCGCAGGCAGCCGGGGAACCAAGAGCCTATTTACAAAAATGCTCACTTTACATGTTCAGGCTTCACAGCCTGGGGTGCGATCCCCTTCCTCTTGCGTCGCCAGGCTGCCCCCAGACGCCAGTGCAGCTGGTCGGGGGCTGGGGCTCAGGAAGCTGGGGTTCAGCCATTCTCACCCGGCTCCCTGAGCCACCCCATGGAAGGAATGTCGCCTTGTGCACTCTCCGTTCCCTCAGGGTTCGATGGGGAGCCGAAGAACAAGAACAGGGGGACAGATTCCTCAGGTCAGGGGCAGTGCGGGCAGGTAGCACCCCAGAGTCCTCTAGAACCCGGGGAGGGTCTGTCCTATCCAAATCACCACCCCAGCAACGAGGAGCTAGACTTTTGTGTTTGCGGCAAAACCTGCAGCACCTCAGACTCCCGTCCGACCCACTTCTCAGCGCTCGGTTCCGTGGCAGGGAGCACGTTTGCCACCATCGTCCGCGGAACATCTCCATCTGCCCAAACTGGAATCCAGGACGACATTCCGCAGGTTTTAATGGAAACCCCATGTGGTTTCTTGAGGGGAACAAACATACGTCGTGGAGCAAAGGCAGAGACAGGAGGCCTTCAGCAGAGACTGTGCTGAGTCCCCAAGGGTGCAGGGGACAGCTGGGTCACCTGCAGGGGGGGGAGGAATGCGCCAACAGAACACCCGGGCCAGCCCCCTGCAGGCGGGGAACATCTGCGTCTTCAAAGGGAGTTTTGTCCTGCGGTCTGCCTGGGCCTGTTGAACAGCGGGTCCCGGTCGGCAGGGGGCCGCGGGCTGCGGCCGGAGGGATGGCTCTGAGAGAGCCCGGGCCTCCCAAACCGCAGCGTGGGGACAGAAGCATGTGAAGCATGTGTGACTCTCCTCGGAGGCACTGGCCTCAGTCTACCAGCCCCCAGTCTACCAGCCCCCTGGACCGACTTCAGACAAATTACAAGCTGCCCACAAGCACTGTGGTGGGAATCTTGTTTTTCCTCTTTCATACAGAAAGCAGATTTGCTGACAGATTAGGGAGTAGGGGGCTGGAGGTCACCCAGGAGCACAAGCCTTTTGGTGAAGCATTAAATCACCCGTTAATGAGGTGCCGCTATTCCTCAGCGCCGGGGAGAGGGGACAAGTTCAGGAGAAACCTCTGGAACACGGGGAAGGGCCACCAGGCCTGCTCCACTCCCCCCCCCCCACCCGCCCCACCCGGCTTCTGGAGAACTGGACCCGTGGGAGGGCTTCCTCAATCAGCAGTTCTCATGTAATCCCTAGGAGGGGGTGCTGTGGCCATCCCCACTGTACGGCAGGGGAAACTGAGGCAAGGGGCAGTGACCTGTCTGAGGTCACAGCGTAGGGAGTACTGGCTCCTCGTGCTCCCACGTGATGCAGTTGCTTCTCCCTGCGTCCCCGCGTACAGGGTGACCTTGTGCCGTGCCTTACTACGAGGACCCGTATTCACACAGCACCTTCTCATGGGTTACTTGCTTGGCTTTTACAACTGTATACAGTTGGAACAACATATAGGTTTGCACTCACTTCACTCACTGAGGCCTGAGGCTGTTTGGTTTGTGTTATGGGCTGAAATGTATGCCCCCCCAATTCCTACGTCCTAACCCTCAGAACCTCAGAATGTGACTGTCTGGAGACAGGATCTTTAAAGGTGCAATTAAGTTAAATTGAGGTAGTTCAGGTGGACCCTAATCCAAAGGGACCGGCACCCCCATATGAAGAGATCAGGACACCGACGCACACAGAGGGAGGGCCCTGTGAAGACGCTCGGGGAAGGCAGCTGTCTGAAGCCAAGGACAGAGGCCTCTGGAGAAACCCATCCTGTGGCCCCTTGACCTTGGACTTCCAGCCTCCAGATGGGGAGAAGCCCACGGTGGTGGTATTTGTTCCTGCAGCCCGAGCTGCCTATGGGGCTTTGCTCCCGGTTCGTACCGTGGCTGCAGAAGGCCGGTCCTGCTTCTCCCCACATGCCCCGCTCCAGGGTAAGGAGCCCTGCTTCCCTTGCTCCCCGTCACAGGGAGTGTGGCTGAGTGCAGGGGACGGTGCTTTGAGCCTGTGATTGCTACTGGGTGGGGTGACACTTTAACGATTGTAAAATCCACCTCAACCCACAAACGTGTGGAGCAGTATGGTCGGCTGGTCGGGAGCAGAGAGGTAGCCAGATCTGGGTTTGCATCCTGACTGTGTGTGACCTTGGGCAAGTTGCTTAAACTGTCTCCTTGTTTGCAGGGGTGATGATAGTATTATGATCTTGGGATTCGTGTATGTAATAAGTAACCTTACAGAGCTAGATACATGCTCAGTAGCCATCACCACTGTCAGCAGGTAAAGGGGTCTGGGACCCTAGAAGCCTGGGGCCAGCTGGAACCACTGACCCTTCTGCCCCAGACCTGGGTGCAGGGTTGACGGGCCAGTGGAGCAGGGACTGGGTCCTAGGCGTGGGCAGGGCCCACACAAGCAGAGGCCTGCATGGCTGACTTCACACAGAAAGTTCCACCTCCCGGAACAAACTGGCAGAAAAATGAAAAAACAAGAGCATGATTTCATACAAAGGCTCTTCCCAGCTCAGACACGGTGCCGGTGTACTTAAATGTTGATTCGTTCACTTAGAGATGTGAACTGGTTTGCTGTCGGTTTGTGGTGGTTTCTTCAATTTCATGATCTGAGCCTTCTCGTGGAGGGAGGGTCTGGATGGAGAGGGTCTGCACCTGGCAGCCCTCAGTCCCACAGAGCCAGGGGCATCCAGGGCTCCACTCTCTGGACTGCAGGAGGTGGACCGGGGCGTTCGGGGTGCAGGGCACACCCCTCGTGGACGCCATGTACAAATGGCAGGATAGCATCCCGGGCAGGTGGATGGTCGCCCAGTGGTATAACCTCTGCTTAGAGGGGTCCCCCAGGAGACTCGTGGGGCCCCTATGCCTTTGCCACCCAGATCTTGGCAGTCATTGCTCGGGGTGAACTGTGGGAGCTCTTGACGACTCACCTTTTTCACTTCTGTCTCAGTGGGGGATGCGGGGCGCAGGGGTGGAACCTAGGAAATGGGGGAACTGCACCCTCACAGTCCCCCAGGACAACCATCTGCTCTTACTCAGAACCCTCGGCAGAACCCAACCCTGGAGACTTCTGGCTTGCTTTCAGGGACCCTGTTTCCCTCCCTAAATTCCATCCCTACCACCCCCAGCCTGTCCACAGCTCAATTCCAGTTTATGTATTAACCCCAGGGTTCAAGTACTTTCCCACAGGGGTCCTGAGGGAGTGGCCAGCCTGAAGGGGCCCTTCCCAGTGGGGACCCCTTTCCCCTACTGGAAAAAGAACACGCAAGATGTGTGGTGAGGAGGGGTGGGAGCCTGCGTGGCCAGTCAAGAAGCAAACTGTGGGGGGCAGCGAACCCCAGGATCAGAGTGTGGGGGTTTGGAAAGTGGGACCATGAGCTTGAGCCAATGGTCAGAACTCCTGGGAACAATTCATGCTGCTGCAGTCCCCGTCCCTCTTCCAGCCAGGGACCTCGGTCCAGGTGCAATGGGGAATAGACAGACATCTTTGGGGTCCCCATCTCCATGAAAGTGTCCAAGTGTCCAGTGCCCCTGTGTTCCCAGGAGCCCAGCCCACAGGACAGGACCTGTGTGGAAGGAGCATCTCCCTCTCCATCTGAACAGCCAGGGTCAGTCCACGCTGCTCCGTGGCTCAGGATTCTGGTGGTGGTGGGGGTGTTTCAGGCAGGCGGAAGGTTCCCATCCTCTCTCATCGGGGAGGGGAGGCTGGACACTGAAGTGTGGGTGGGGAGGTGTCTTGAGCGAGGACCCTTTTATTCCCAGAAACCCCACTACCTTCCAGGACAGGCTCCTCCCTGCCCCTGGGGCAGTGCTCCTCTCCATCGAGCCCACCCCCAACAGGGTGGACCTGGTGTCCTGGAGAGGGCCCAGGCCACGAAGAAGTTCCATGGATTCACCCAGGGGGAGAAGGGAGCCCTGGGTCTGCCCAGCCCCGTGAGCATGCTTTACACTCCCTTCAGCCCCAAGCCTCCTTCCAAGTCTCCTCCTCCATTCCCTCCGAGTCCACGTGTTCGAGCATCTTCCAAGCCGCCAGTACAAGACATAAGGGGCCATGTGTCCCTAAGGCCCAGCCCATCCTTTCAGAGGGGCCTTCCCGGTAAGCCCCAAGGCTGAGATCAGCCGGAGAGGCAGACTCATGAACCCTGGGTCAGGCTCTTGGCTGCAGAGCAGACCACATGGCCTGGCAGCCCCGAGCTGCTGAGTCAGGGAGAGGCACAGCCAGGAGGGAGCGGCCTCGCGGCAGACCCCCTGGGACCTTCCCCCACCCCCCAGCACTTCTCGCCCCTTCACCCTAACTGGTCCAGGGCTCCGGGCCTGAGGAAGCGCCTGGGCCCTACCCCGGCTCCACCAGAAGCTTGCTCTGGGACCAGGGGCTGTCCTTCCCCATTCAGGGCATGGGCTTTTCATGAGTAAAGGGAAAGCGTTCGACTCTGTAACCTTTAGATCCCTTCCAGCTCTTGTGTTCCCCAGTGGGTGCCTCACAGTGCCCCTGCCGCCCTTCCTGGTCCCCCCAGCTCCCTGCCCTGAGTTCTGGCAGCCTCCCGCCTGGGGCCTGGGTGCCCCACCGGCTGCCCTGGGTCAGAAAGGGGCAGGGAAATCACGCAGGCCAGCTCAGCTCTCCATGTCTCTGATTTTTATTCCCGGGGGTCTGAGCCCCGGGGGGCCGGAAGCGGCTGCCCCTATCCCCAGGCATGGCCGGGGTCCTGGCGGGCTAGAAGTAGTTGACCACTCTGCGGAGCGACTGGATGCGCGCGTTGTGGGCCTCCCAGTCGGAGCAGCTGCGGAAGTCCCCCCGCTCCACCAGGTACATGCGGCCACGGTAGTTGGGCTCCTCGTACAGGACCCACCTGGGGTCAGAGGGAGGCCAGGTGACCGGGGGCTGCTGAGTACAGGCGCCCTCCCTTCCCGGCAGGGGGAGAAGACCTCCCACCAGCCCGCCACCCCTCCTGGCCCTGCTGGGGTCTGGAGCCTGAGCTGAGGGGTAGAGGTGTGGGGGGACTGCGGCCTGACAGCTGCCCCTCACTTGTCACGCCCGCCTTTTCTCAGGCTGGCCTCTCTCCACTTCAGATGCTCCCTTCCCCCTCACCACAGATAGAAAACAGCTTTTTCATCGTGGGAAGCAAAGCGGGGCTACACACCCAGATCTGGTTGCTGGGGGCCTTCCGGGCCCAGGCCATGGGGTGCTCTGACTCTGTCTTTGCAGTGAGCTCCTGCTGTGGCCCTAACCGTTCTTGCCCTCTTACCCCAAAGCACTCTGCAGTTGAGGGAACTCTCCCCCCGAGACACAGACTCAGAACCCATGAGCTCGTCGAGCCCGAGGCCACACAGCCCACTGAGTGGCCTGCTTAGGGCAGCTCCCCCAGCGCTCCCCTCTCCTGTCACTGTGGGCTTGTCTCCCTCCTGACGCCACATCTGGTGCCCTGTGCAGTCTGCACAAGGGTCAGGGGTCAGGAATGACGACAGAAGCCCAGCATGTGAGCTGCAGGGGAGCTCAGGGCCGACCTGGTTTATCCCGGCTTTCCCACACCCCCAGCCTCCCTACGCCCTGACCACTGTGCCCAAACTGCCCCCTTCCCCTGCCCCCAACCTCCCCACGCCCATGGGCTGGGCCTCCTCAGTAAACCTCTGCTCCCGGGCTTCCTGCTGTGACTTTGGGGACAGACAGGGCATGAAGAGGAAGGAAGGAAGGGGCCTGGCCCATCCACAGGAGCTCAGGGACTGTGCCCTTGAGGGGCAGGAAGTAGGGACAGTGATGTGGCACATATCCCTCCAGATGACATGGGTCTGTGGGGACAGGTCAATCCTGAGCTGACTTGGGAGCCCACGCACAGCAACTCCTGGTCTCTGGGAGGTGGTAGGGAGCCATTTCTGGAAGCCCCCATCAGACCCCAGGAAAGGCCCTGAAGGAGGTCACATCCAGACCAGGTGATCCAGGCCATCACCTTCGGGAAGCTTCTCCTTGCCAAAGGCTTACTTTTTTTTCCCCCTTTGACTAAAGTCACAGAAGGCTAAGGGTGAGGGCTCTGTGGGGAGGAGAGCAGAGCCCTGTGTCTGAACGTGGGGTTGGCCACACGCAGCCTCGGAGTCTCCATCTCCTCTTGGGTAAATCGAGAATTACAGGAGACCCCGTGCCCCTGTGGTCGGAACTCTTCGCTCCTACCTTCCCACCGTTTTTCTCAAGAGGCCCCGGGGGTTGCCCAGGGCGGGTGTAGGGGTGGCAGCAAGGTCTCAGGACACCTTCCATGAAAAGGTGTGACTTCGCCTCCTGAGACACAATTTGGCCAGCAGTTTTCCAGGCAGACTGTTGTTCTGGAATTCAACCCCCCAGGCCCCCGGGTGCCACCAACTGAGGGCAAACAGGGAGTTTCTGAGAGGCAGAGAAAGGCAGACATGACAGAATGAATCCTGAGGGAACCAGAGTGACAGAGCTAGCAGGGAGGGGCAGGGGTGCCCTGGGCTCTGGGTCAGGCTGCCCCAGGGGGGAAGGTGGGGGGTCCAGTTCTTCCTCTGGCTCAGCCACTATTTTCATTCAGTCTCTCCTGTGACCACTGTCTGGAACCTCTTCGATGTTCCCTGATCCCAAACCTCAGACACACAGACAGCAACTGGATCCCTAAGCTGCCGTGACAGGAGCCATGTTCCCGGAACCCGAGCAGGGCTCTTCCGCAGACAGGATGGGGCTGAGGTCTCGGGAAGCTCCCTGCTCTAGACCAGAGACACAGACTTGAGGCCAAACACCTGGCTGCAGTCCCAGCTGCCCACTCACAAGCGGGCAAGGTCACTTTCTGAGCCTCAACTAGCTCCTCTGTAAAAGGAGGCAACGCCATCCGCTGGCTCGGTGCACGGGAGATGGGAGATGGCCACCATGAAGACATGGGGGCTGAGCACGACCGGTGTATAGGCTGCCCACGGCTGATGGAAGGAAACAAGTGTGCAGGGGCCATCAGAATCCAGGCTGGCCCGGGGTTCTGATGACTCTCTTGTGGAAGGGCGGACAAGCCCTCTATGCCTGGGCCAAACCTCCCACTGGCCACAGTCTGTCCACCAAAAGTGGGCCACCATGATGTCTATGCCCCTGGGAGGCCTGCATGCTGGGGGTTTGCCCGCTTGGCAGGAGAGGTCCAACTCAGGGGTCCACTTTGCTAGGTAAGTGAGCGGTGTGTAGGGTGGGCAGGGCTACCCTTCTCTGAGCAGGCTTCCCCTGGCTCGAGCAGACCAAAGGACAGTCCAGGAGATCGGTCTAATCACAGAGAACCATTAGTTTGCAAAGTACCTCCCTAGGTCTGCTCCCCCTGAGTGGAGCCTCTGCGGGCCCAAGTCTCCTCAGGACGGCCTTACTGAGCCATGCAGGAAGCCACTTCCTTGCTCGACTGGGGTAGAGGAGGCAGCTGAGGGAGGGAATGGGCCTCCAGGGCAGGGGCCAGGCTGCCCCCCTGCTGGGGTCTGACCCACCCTGCAGCCCGCCACACCTGGCTTGTGCAGGGCCTGGCTGCACTGTGGTCCCCGGCCTTGCGGCTTGCACTCACGCTCCGTCCCCGTAGACCTTGATGGCGTTGACGCAGTTCTTGGACCAGCCCTGACTCTGTAGGAAAGGGCAGTCTTCCTGGAACTCCAGACACTGGCCAGTGAAGTTGCAGCCCTCGAAGATTTCCAGGCGGAAGTTCTCCCCATGCTGCAGGCCCCGTGGGAGTGGAGGAAGGAAAGAAGGTACATGGCACTGAGTTTCCCTCCCCTACACAGAACTCAGTGTGCTAGGAACTCCTGGGGGGCCAGTGAGGGCCCGCCACTCCAGCACAAGCATCAACACGGCACTCCGCTTGTTCCGTCACCTTGAGATCTGGCTGGACGAAAGGGGTCTATCCCTTTAAAAAGCTTCCAAGCCCCTGAAGCAGTCCAAGCAATTCTTTCTTCAACTAAAGAATCCAAGGGTTAGAGAGGGCCAGACTGCCTGGGAGACAGTGCCGTGCTCTGACCAGCGCCTGGGCCACTGGGCTCCCCTCTGGCGCCTGGACTGGGGGACCCCTGCCCCAGCCACCCCGATGCATTCCTCTGCCCTTCATCCCCACCCTGGGGCCGCAGGCCAGGGGCAAGCCTTTACATGATAATATTTTACAAACTGTAATAGAACCTTTTATTAAAACACGAAGCCAAAAATCTAAAACAAATAACAGAGATCTCATTTGCTGAAATCCCTGCTGGCTCACTGGGATGACAGTACATAGCCCCTATAAGATTCCTTGCATTTCCAAAAGTCAGAGGAGGGCCAGCTCCCGGCTGGCTCTGGTGCGGCAGGGGCTGGGTCTGCATCACAGCTGGCCCTGAGGATAGCTCTTCAGGAGAACAGCATTCGAAAAATACCGAGGATAGTTTTCATATAAATAGCATTATGCAAGATCCAGAGCCAGCCACGTTAATCCCTTTTTCCAAATGTCTATGGCCTGGTGGAAATACTAAGAAAGCATTCTTACAATTTGAGATGCCAAAGTCCGGCTGGTTTTGTAACTGGTATAGAAAAGAGTCCCCCTCCCTCCCCCCACCCCCCACGCACAAGATTCCCTCCCTGGGGTTCATCAGATGTTCACTAGCACCACCTGGCCCCCACTTCCGGGGAAAGGTCCTCCTACAGAGACACACGGCTGAGACTCTGATGAGACTCTAGTGCGGGAATCGGCCATTTCCCACCTGACCATGTGGACCTCCCAGCAGCTCAGCTGGCACTCGTAACTTGGGAGAAGCCAAAGGAATGGGAATGCTCAGTCCTCAACAGCCCCCCCAAGGGCTACTAGACATGAACAGTCCTTCACCATGGGTAGTGACACCCCTCCTATGCTCTCCCTACACACACTAGGCCACACTGTGAGATGACAGCCACTTGTGTGACTCCAGGAGACCTGCCCCCAAATTCCCAAGGACTGGCTAGTGACTTAGGCCTCCTCCTTCAGTCATTCCATGGTCAGAGCATCAGCGTCTCTTGAAAAGCACTCCAAGATGACCTGAACGGGTGGATACCCTGGGCCCAAAGTCAGCCTGGCTTTAGCTAAATTCTCCCCCATCTGGTTGCAAATCCAAACTTCTAATATTTCCAACAGCATTTTAAGTGGAAGATGCAGCAAGACATTGGGATCAGACACTGGAGGTGGTTCCCTGATACGTGCGACTAAATGTAGGTCCAAAATCTGGCATGGGCTCTCGAGTTCGGTCCGTTGCCATCCCACCCACAGGGGAGTGGCGGGTCTGCATGGGGGCATCTCTCCATCTTAAACATCCCACAGCCTCATCAGATCTTAAAGTGGGGAGGGCCGTGCCCCCAGATTATCTGTCCCACGTCTGAGCAGCACTGACCCTCGGTCCCTCTGGCAGGAAGCCCCCAGCCGGAGGCCCACTCACCATTCCTATGGGGCGGCAGGAGCCCATGTGGTCATTGTGGCCATTCCAACGGAAGAAGTCGGGGTAGTCTCCGTGCTCCAGGATAAACTGCTGGCCCCGGAAGTCGGGATGATCGAAGCAGACCCAGGCGCCACTCTCCACGCGGATGGAGTTCACCCGGTTCATAAAACCTCGGTCCTGGAAGTTGTCACAGTCCCCGTAGACCTCCAGCTTCCTCCCGGTGAAGTGCTTGCCCTCATAGAGGATGATCTAGAAAGGCCAGGTTAGAGGGCCTGGGGTCAGGGGCTTCTCTCCTTACAGTGTTAGGAGCAGACACCTGGCATCCAACATCCTTGACTGAACCCCGATTGCCAGGTCCGCTGTACCCAGTAGGTGCTCAACACCGTTAGCTGGGTGAAAGAACACGTGGATAGTGGGTTGAGGTCAGACCCAGGGTCTGTCCCTCCCCACCTGGAAGGGGGCTCTTGGTTGAGCAGATAAATTTCAGAAGGCATACGGGGACAGGGATTCCCCCCTTGTCCCCAGGCCCATTTGAAAACAGGCCCTTTTCAAATTCCCACTGCATTTTTTAAACTCCGTTTTTGTTCATTGTTAAAGCATAACATCCCAGGAAGTGTTTTTGGGAGAAAGCATTTCACCCACAACCCCACCATCATAATCAAACATTGAATTTTCAGAAAGTCAGGCTCCTGAGACTGGGCCCCTTAATGGAAGAGACTGAATGCAACGGAGAAGTCAGGGCCTGGTGTGGGGATTACTGGCTTAAAAGGGGGCTTTTTTCAATGTAACTCATCCCTTTGTTTACTGGGCCACTCCTTTGGGTGACAGGCATGTGTCAGAGCTGGAACACTGCCAACTCAGCGGTCAGTTTAGACACAGTGTCCTACGGCAACGTAGCACCGACAGGTTCTCCTTGTCCCTTAACTACACAACACAAACTTATCGGCCCCAAAGTTCATTTTCTGCCGTGGAGCGTGAAATTGCAACCATGCAATAACTCTTTGGGTTTCTAGAATTGTGCTCCTAGAAGGGCCCTGGCAAAGTACAAATAATGTTGCCCCCGGGGCTGGTAATTGCTGTAATCACTTGCCCTGTCACCGATGACTACCCTTCTGGGTGCCCTGGGCAGAAGCTCTGAGAGCCAGGGTGTGACTTCCCAGCTCTCCCTGTCCCTCTGGGGGGCAGAGGAGGAGAGGGAGGGTGTGCAGGGGCATGACGGGCTCTTGGGGTTGTTTGTTACTGAAGCATAACCAAGCCTGTGCAGACTGAGTTATGTTCTTACCCACGAACCTTGACCGAAGCCACTGGAGACCAAAGGCTGCCAGATTAGCCAAGGGAGGGAGCAGAGAACGGGTGGGGGGATCCGAATTTGCCACCTTCCTGCACAAGACAAGTCTGGCCGATGGTCCTGAGAGATTCAGGGGGAACCGGTCGCCCACCGGATTCCAAGATCCCTCAAACCGCCCCCAGAGCCAGTGCTGGAGGCGGTGGGAGACGGGGACCTTCCCACCGCCCACGCCGCACAGGCCCTCCGCCAGGGCCAGGCCGCCCAGTTCGGGTAGGAAATTCTGCCAGTTTTGCTCAGTTTGTCAGATGCTTAGGGCCCCTCAAGTAACAGTTCGTCCCTGCCTCCCGAGGACGAGGAGCAGCGGAAGGCGGCGGGTGCCGGGCCGCGCGCCGCGGCGTCCGTTACCGTCGGGCCGGGAGGGGCCCCACTCACCTTTCCCGAGCGCTGCGCCATGGTGTGCCCGCCCCGCCGGCGGCCGGCCCCTATATAGCCGGCGGCCGCCCTGCTGGCTCAGCGCCGCGCCGGACAAAAGATTTGCTGCCCGGCGCGTTAGTGCTGGTCCGGCGCCCTAACCCGCAAGGGGCCGCCCCGCCCCGTCGGTAGGACCGAACCCCCGGCGCCGCGAGCCCGGCCGCGCGCTCCGCCCCCTGCCCGGGGTCGGTCGGGGGCCTGCGGGGTCACGGCGGCCCCGCGAGCTCCAGCCAGCCCCACCGCCTCCTGGGCCTCCGACCCCCGCCCGCCGTCCCTGCTGAGTCAGGGGCACACACACGTGCGCGCACACACGCACACGCCGGGCCCCACCGCCTCCCTCGACCTTGCGGTTCTGCAGCAGTGCCGCCCCTCCTCCTTCCCTCCTTGGGCACCGAACCTTCCCGGACCTCCCGCCCCTCCCTTTCTCACCTGGTTCCCCGCGCTCAAGCAGTGACTGAGGTTTTCCTCTGAACCAAGCATGGAACCCAGCTCCTGGGGGCAAAGAAGACAGCCCTTGATTGCCGCCCCCCCCCCCCCCCCGCCTGCTGCTCTGCTCTTAGCTCCCAACCCCACTTTCCACTTTCCACTCCAACGACACGCAGTTGCTGGTGGCCCACTCCCCTCCCCCCATCTCTGTGCCAGGTTGTCCTCCCCTTCCTTTTCCCCGCCTGCGTTCTTGCTCTCTGAATGCTGTCCCCCACCCCCAATCATTGCTCATCCTTGATCCCTTTCCGTGCTACCTGCCCTGCCCCCGCAGCCCTCGCTGGTGGTCCACAGTGCTCTGCACCTGGACCACCCTGGACGACAGGGAGGGGTTTACAGAAACATGCAACCCCATTGCAGCGTGAGACTCTCAGGGCACAGAAGTTCTTGGCACTCAACAAGGGCTCAAAGATTGTTTGTGAAGGGAGCAGAGTCAACACTGAACCCACAAGATGTGCAGCCCCCAGATTAGGCTGGGGGGATAAGATGTGTATACATCAAACAGTGACTCTGGTGGGCGGTCAGCTGGGGCTGGGGGCCGGCTCTGAGATCAAAGGAGAGAGAGCTCACCTGCACAGGGGTGACCCCAGGGGGCTTCAGGGAGGGCAGAGGCAGTGGGTCTTGGGGGATGAGGAGGGGGTGCTGTGGAGAACAGTCTGAATCGTCTCTCCACTTTCAGGAAAGAATTTTGAGCACCATTTCACAGATGAGATGCTTCAGGCTCAGAAGAGGTCATGCAGTTCTTGGGGTACAGGCGTGACCTTGTCCCTGTTCTGAGAGGCTGTCCAAGGATAGGCCTCTAGGCGGGCCTGGCCCAGCTGTTGCCCCCACAGGCATCCACACTGGCCAAACCACACATTCCGTTTGCCTCCCGACACGGGCCCTGTTGGGGAAATAGAATTAAAACCAAAATCTCCCCAAAAGCCTGTCCATAAAGGTAGAAGAGGAAGAAAACCGTTGTATTATTGAATAAATAAGCATTCAGCCCGAATGTGATGTGCATCACAGGCCATGTGCTAAAGAGAGTTCAAAGACGAGGAAATCTCAGCCTTTTTATCTGGACAGGCAGCTGCAACTCACTACACGTGTGTTCTTAAGAGAAATTGCTAATTTTCTTGTATTTTTGCGCTGCGAGATAGGTTTTATGATTCAAAGTAAGGTGACAGCTGGGGCTAAGCCAGCCCTCTCCTCCCAGGAAACTGGGAGGTGGGGCGATATTTCCTTTGATGATTCCGTTTTGAAGAGGTGGCTCCGAGCTCCAGGAGGAAACATTCCTGAGTTTGCAGACTGGCAAGCAGCTTGTTTAGCCATTAAAAGATGTGCATGCATGTAAGAGGAACCAAGGAAGGGGGGCCGGGGTGGCTCAGTCAAACTTCTGCCTTTGGCTCGGGTCATAATCCCGGAGTCCTGGAGTCCAGCCCCAATTTGGGCTCCCTGCTCGGCAGGGAATCTGCTCTTCCCTCTCCTGCTCCCCCTGCTTGTGCTCTCTGTCAAATAAATAAATAAAATCTTCTTTTAAAAAAGGGGGGGTAGCGCCTGGGTGGCTTAGCTGGTTAAGTGTCTGCCTTCTGCTCAGGTCATGATCCCGGGGGTCCTGGGATGGAGCCCCACATGGGGCTCCATGCTCTTTGGGAAGTCCGCTTCTCCCTCTCCCTCTGCCCTTCTTCCTGCTTGTGCGTGCTCTCTCTCTAATAAATAAATAAAATCTTAAAAAGAAGAAGAAGAAGAAGAAGAAGAAGAAGAAGAAGGAAAGAACCAAGAAAGAAATTCTAGAAGAAAAAGGAGGAACGGGAAGTCTCTTCCCTTATTTTCAACTGGGAAAATTAAGCCTCTTATTTTTTTAAATATAAACTTTATTTTTGAGAGCAATTTTAGGTTCATAGCAAGATTGAGCTCCAAGCACAGAGAGTTCCCATATACCCCCTGCCTGCCCCAGCCTCCCCACCATCAGCAGCCCCACGAGGCTGGTATATTTGTTACAACTAGGAGTAAACACTGACACATCGTTATCCCTTGAAGTCCATAGTGTAATTTGTATCTGCCCTTAAAGCACCAGGGCCAGAGCCCACAGACAATGCACCCAGGTGACATGGGGAGATTGAAAACACAAGCAGCAATTTCAGGTGTTTTCTGTTGAGTACACACCAAAAAAATGACAAGGCACAGCCTCACTAAAAGAATTGGTAAAAATGAACAGGTGGATCAGATTCTTCAACTTTGACCTCCATTCCTCTGGCCCCGCGCCATGCGCCATGTCTCCGTTCGGCCAGGATTTTCCTTATAAGGAGGTCAGGTCTGCATGGTTCATGTGACGTATTTGTGCCCAAGAAGAATCCCTGCCCCAAACAGCTATCGACACGTGCAAGCGGTGGGCTGGCAGAACCTGGGCCTTGAGCGAGTCATCTTCAGTAGTCTGCTGTTAAAAGGAACCTTGAAATAGGCAAGATCTTAAGCCACATGTGACTGCTAGTTGGTGACAAAATGCTAGGGGAATGGCTCAGAATGGAACGATGACAGTGGAAGGAGCAGGGTTGAGGATGCTGGCTTGATTTTAAGAAAATCTCAACAACGTGCCACTTTGAAAGCTGCGAGCAGTTGCTCCATGTGGGAAAGTGGCAAATCATGAGCCATCCGTGCCCACCTGCCCGCTTCCATCCTCCCACCTTGGGTTTTTGTCGAATCTCTCCCCCTTTGGGGTAAGTTAGAGGAAAGAGAAGTCTAGAGAGCAATAGAAAGAATAATAACACACCCATTACCCAGCTTTGTGAAATCTAAACATTTTGCCATTTTTATGTCAGGTTGACTTTTTTTTTCTTTAAAGAAAGAAGTCATCAGGGGCCCCTGGGTGGCGCAGTCGGGTAAGCGTCCGAGTCTTGGTTTAAGCTCAGGTCTTGATCTCAGGGTTGTGGGATTGCACTGGGCCCTGAGCTCAGGGAGGAGTCCGCTAAAGTTTCTCTCTCCCTCTCCCTCTGCCCCTCCCCGTTCCCTCTCTCCCTAAAATAAATAAATAAATCTAAAAAAAAAAAATCATCAAAAGCCTTCCTTCTCCAGAAATACCCACTATCCTGATTTTTGTGTTTATTATTTCTTTGAACGTTTTCATACCTTTACTATTTGTGTACCTGGAAATAATATACAGTTTACAGGGGGCTAACATTGTACAGTATTCTTCTGCAATTTTTAAAAAAGATTTTATTTATTTATTTGACAGAGTGAGAGAGCACAAGCAGGGGGGGGGGCAGTAGAAGGAGAGGGAGAAGCAGGCTCCTCACTGAGCAGGGAGCCCTATGCGGGGCTCGATCCCAGGAACCTGTGATCATGGCCCAAGCCAAAGGCAGACGCTTCACCATCTGAGCCATCCAGGCACCCCCTTCTGCAATTTGTTATCTTTTTTGTGACCCCAGTTTCTGAAACAGTGAACGAACAACTCTTGGTAAGTTCCTCAGAAAACTAAGTAAAATCTTCCCTCTATTTATGTAGTACATTGCACGCTAGGAAAATTCAGTGTCTATTAAAAACAAGCAAAGAATACAATGTGTTTGGGGTGAAATTGTGGGACTGCTCCTCATGGCTTGTTGCCAGATATCAAGTATCCTGGGGCCCTACCCACTAAAGGCCTGCCCTTCCTCTATCATTCTGAAAATGGGAACACCCTCCGATGTCCAAATGCCCCCAGGGGCCAATCCCACCATGTTTGGAGGCCATACCTCTGTGAAACTGCTGGATGAAGCCTGAGCTCGCCCAGCCCCCACGGGATGCGTGAGTGAACGACAGCAAGCACCCCAACAGTGCCGTGTTAGCCATCGGGATGCTCGCCTGGGCCTGGGTTAGTGCGTGCCCAGGAAGTGCACTGGGCAGCTTGGGGACAGTCTCGCTCCTCTGGACACACTGGCCTCTGGTGGACAGGGAGGGAGGGAGCTCCTTTAGCCAGACTCTGCGCCCTTCTAAGGGGAGTGTGTGTCTGTGGACCAGAGGGGCCCTGAGCCTCCTTGGGAGAAGGAGTGAAATCTTCCTGGGTTTGCTCAGTGCCAAGCCCCACCGCCTGGGGTTCCGGCTGGGCCCTGTTTCACTTCTGCTTCTAGGAGACAGAACACATCTCCCTCCCAGAAGAGGAGCCAGAGGTCTCCAGTGCAGGGGGTGAGTATCGGATTAGGATAGGGTAGGAGTGCCAAAGCTGAACGTTTGGCTTCTAGCAGACATCCCCTTGGCCCCATCTCCCACCCCAGAATAAGCACGCTTAGCGAGAGGCAACGAAGCCTGACCCTTAGTGGTGGTTATAATAACTACACCCCCAACTGCTGGGGGCGGGGCAGCGGTGTGTGTGTGTGGGGCTTGGGATTACAGTACATTCAACTGCAGGGACAGTGATCTCACAGGGTTTATACAGCCAGGGACCAACACAACACACGTCATGCCATTGAATTCCCTCGGCAATCTTCAGAGGCAGGTGTTATCACCCCCACTTTGTAGATACGGAAAGTGAGGCACCGGGTGAGTAACTGGCCTCAGGCCACAGAGCTGGTGAGCAGTGGAGCTCCGACTTGAATGCAGAATCCATGCCTTTACCCCCAAAGAGATTACGGTTCGTACATTCTTCTAGCATGTTGCTGTTTCACAGTCTTCCCAGCTTGTCTGTTCCTGTCATGTTTCAGACCTTCCTCCTCCAGCTCCCCCTTCACCCGAGTCTTCAGCATTTCCTCGTCTAATGACTCAAAGGCTGAAAATATGCCCACTTCGAGAAAGCCATCCAAGCAACAAATAGAGAGCAAATAAGGAATTATGAAAACACATTTAAGTGACATGAATGGAAGGCTGATAATTCCAACATATACCAAGGGACATTCCAGAAAAGAGCCATCAAGAGCAGCAGAGGGGCGCCTGGGCGGCCCAGTGGATTAAGCGTCTTTCAGCTCAGGTCATGATCCCAGGGTTCTGGGATTGAGCCCCATGTTGGGCTCCCTGCCCAGTGGGGAGCCTGCTTCTCCCTATCCCTCTGCCTCTGCCCCTCCCCAAGCTCGTTCTCTCTCACACGCTCTCTCTCTCTCTCTCAAATAAATAAAATCTTTAAACTGGTTTCAGCTCAGGTCAAGATCTCAGAGTGATGTGATCGAGCTCCGCGTCTGGCTCCCCGCTCGGCTTGGAGTCTGCTTGGGATTCTCTCTCTCCCTCTGCCCCTTCCCCCTCCCCCCAACAAACAAATAAATAAATCTTTAGAAAACAAAAGAGCCGCAGCGAAGCCCTATTTGAGGAGGTAGTGGCTCAGAACTTTCCAGCACTGAGGCGACCCTGAACTCTGACTGAAAGTGCACTCTGAATACTGAGTACTGAGCAAGACACATAAAACTAGCCATCTAGACACAGGGTGGTGGAGCTGGTCCAGAACGGCACGGTTAGAGGCAGATCTCTGAACATACCGGACAGAAGAGCTGCGTCATCCTCCCCGGGGCCCAGAGCAGGGCCCTCAGGCGTCCTGAGAGTCCACGAGCCCCAGCCTGCAGTGACGCAGGGAGGATTGCCCCACCGAGCCACGCCGCTCTTGGATTGGCTCCTGGCCCTGAGCCTCAGTCCCCTAACCTGGGAAAGGGGCAAATAAAATCCCGCCTCCACAGAACTACAAGTCAGAGTGAGCCGGGAGGGGGGGGCGGGGGCTGGCAGCGATTTGTTTCTTCTCTTTTCTTTTCTTCTTTTCTTTTGATATTTAATATATTCTCATTGTTTATTAATCCCCACTTGTGACAAGCCTACATCCTGCTACAGTGCTGTAGTTACTCCATTTTACAGATGAGCAAGTTAAGTCCCAGGCCCAGAACTAGGCAAACTTTTTTTTTAGGGCCCCTGTCTATATAGAATTTGAGTCACCTGAAATCAGCACCACGGCACCAAGCTTGGGTGGCCCAGGCATGGGTCAGCGGCGGTTCGAATCTCCTCAGCGCTTGTGGTTCCTCACTCATGCCTGCTCGCTCGCTCGCTCTCCTGCATCACAACTGTGGTAGCACGTGGCCTGACTCGTCTCCACCTCCTGGCCTCCCAGGGCCAGTGGACTCACTCCTTCAGTATTTCCAACCCAACTCCTGAAAAAGGGACCCAATCCGGTTTGCGTGGGGCCAAGTGGGGTCCCAGCTCACTCCAGCAGGTCACAGGGCACAAACATGGCTGTGGGCTGGGGGAGGGGTGCTGGGGGTGCGAAGGGCAATGGGGGGCAGAGGCCTGCGTCCTGGCTTCAGGCCTGTCTCCTTTCATCTGGTGTGAGTCTTGATGGTGGCTGAGAACTGGGGAGGCTGAGCCGTTCGTTGGGGGCAGAGGCAGAACAGGAGGGAGGGGGCAAGTGATGTGGGCACAGTCGGCTAATACCAGTGGGGTCACGATTTCCATAGCAGCGACACAGACAGCATGAGAGGTTTGTGGAATTCACATTGGGAAAGGGGTTTTGCTTTTGGAGCAAAACTATCTGCAGCAGGGGGAGCTGACCACTGACGCTAGGTCTTCCTGTTCAAATCCAGCAGGGTCCAGCCGAGGGCGGACGGTGGATATCGGGCTGGACACCTCTCTGAAACAACGGGGTGTGTGACCCCACCAGCCAGACACTGAAGGTGCCCTCAGAGAGGGTAACACTCGAGCTTTTGGTGGCAGGATGAGGCCTTGAGCTCTGGGGTGGCCAGTGGGGCCGGGAAGCCTGAAGGACACAGCCCCACAGCCCCACTCAAAGCTTCGGTTTGGGGAAACAGCGAAAGGGACTCCCTACATTGGGCCTCAAATCCCACGGAGCTCCTCCTTCGGGAGTGGTGGAATGTGCGTGCTGGGCTTGGGGGCCAGGACACCCGGGTGACCAGGGGCACATCACGCAGAGCCCTGGGCTGAGCGGCACTCAGTGGTGTCAGGCTCCCCTCCCTTTCCTCGGCAGCCCTGCTCTCAGATCTCCCTCCACCCTGAACCCAGAAAACCCGAGAAGGGAACTCGGAAAATGAGGGGAGAAAACATGGAAAGCCTCTCCTGTCATTGGCACTGGGACTGCGAGCACGTCGCAGCCAGCGGCCGGGCCTCAGGACCCCATGCACCGCAGGAGCCGCAGAGGGTCAGCAATGCGGAGGAAGACATCAGCAGAGATTTGTGCCTTCCTCAGACTCTAGGGGGCGACAGTGCAAACCTGGCCGTTGGACCTCGGGCTCCCGCCGCAGCTCTCAACCGTGTAGGCAGCTACCAGGTGGGGGCAGGGCACCTGACCCACTGACACAGCACTTAAAATCCGGGTGTAATTTGGGGTTCAATCACATTGGCAAGTGGCTGCACCTGCTACCCATTAAAGAAAAATTGTGGGGGGGAAAACCGCCTCAACACTGAAAAAGAATTTTTTTTGATAAAAATTGGGAAATTTAAATTCTTGCAGAACATCTTAATCCAGCTCAAGAAACATGCATAATTGGGAACAACCCATTTGGTTCAAATGCTTCTTCATTTTGAAGATGGGAAAACAGAGGTGAATCCAGGAATGTGGACTATCCCCCTGGTGGCAAAGCACGGGTGAGAATGTGGGTCCCTGTCCTTGAGGGATCTTTAGTCTAGGGGCTGCACCCTCCTGAGGGGGAGTATAACTGAGCCAGTGTGGCCTCCGGTCCAACAGCATCAGTGTCACTTCGCACTTGTTAGAGCTCTACCCAGACGGACGGCACCTGACTGTGCACTGAGCCTCCCCCCGCGCCCCCGCCTGGGTGGCCCAGTTGGACGGCTGTTCCCACATTCATACGTGTGTATACACATTATGCATTCGTGTGTACGGGAATCATCTGGGGATCACGGTCAACCCTGAGAAAATGGGTTCTAGGCTTGGGTCTCAGGAATTTGCTAGGTGACCCACGTCAGGAGCGATATGTCCCCCTCGAATCTTATCAAACCAAATCACATGTTGAAAGCTGATCCAAAAGGTACCGGTATTGGGAGGTGCTCAGCTCATGAGGGCGGAGCTGTGATGAATGGGACCAGAGTGCCCTTAGGAAAGAGCTCCCTTGCTCTTCCACCAGGAGAGGACGCAGCAAGACGGCTGTCTACAGACCAGGAAGCGCCTCTCACCAGACACCAAAATCTGCGCGCGCCTTCGGACGTCCAGCCTTCAGACGATGAGAAATACTACCTTGCTCCAATCCCGCTAGGCTGTGGTGTTCTGTCATCGTGGCCCCAATGGACTAGATGGCAGGTCACAACTCCGACCTTCAGTTTCCTCCTTTGTCAACAGGAGTGATCTGGCCACGTGTCATTTGGGATGGCCAACTTGCTAGGGTTTGCCTGAAGCCCCACGTGCACCAGTTTCCTCGGGCAGCCCCGGCAGAGTGCCACAGTCTGGGGGGGTGGTGGTGCTTAAAACACAGATATTTGTCCTCTCCCAGTCCTGGAGGCCAGAAGTCCGAAACCCAGATGTGGACAGCCTTGGTTCCTTTTTGGAGGCTCCGAGGGAGAGTCTGTTCCATGCTTCTGTTCCGGTTGCCTCTGCTCCCCTCCGTTCTCGACCTCTGTCACTGCATGTCCTTCTTCCCTGTGAGATCTGGCTCTCTGGGTCCAAATTTCTTCTTAGAAGGACATTAGCCGCTGGATTGGGACCCACCTTAGTCTGGTATGACCTCACTTAACTTGATGACATCTGCAAAGACCTTATTTCCAAGTAAGGCCACGTGCACAGGTACCTGGGATTAGGACTTCAATATAGCTTAGGACACAGCCGCTAGTCCCCGGCAGAGTGGGCGTTCGGTCACCCCCGCCCTCCACTCTGCGATTCTGCAGGCACAGGACTCCTGCCTGTGTCCCCCTTTATGTAGGTATCATGGCTTAAGTCAGCGGCTCTCAAAACGTGGTTCCTGAACCAGCAGCCGCAGCGGCAGCCCTGGGTACTCGATAGATATGAGGATGTCTCGGGCTCCAGCGTGGACCCCCAGAATCAACAGCCCCGGGTGAGGCCCTCCCTGTTTTAGCCAGCCCTTCAGGTGACTCCTAGGCAGGCCCACGTTTGAGAGCCGCCCGCCCCAGGTTCGCCAGGGAGCACTTCCCGACCAGTTCACAGCCTCACGTAATGGCCCAGTTACAGGCACAGAAAAGGTTGTGCCTCGGAACGGCTCCGGTTATGGGATCCTAAAAATCCCCACGTCACAGTTGAGGAATGTAACCTTTCCAGCTGCTCCAGCTGTCCACGCCAGGCCCTCGGCGTCAGCCTTTTAGGGTAAAGTTCAGGACAGCGCAACCTCGCAGGCGTGCCACATACAAAAGCCAGGGATTACGGTGTGGATTTACTTGGCTTCTCTGCTAATCTAGCGATGGGGGCTGGAAGAGGGCATAAACGGGTAAACCCAAACCCTAGGAGGCCAGCGAGGCCTGCAGGACGCGCTCCCTGTGGGAGCAGGCAGCCGAGCGGGTCGTTCTGTTTTTGTGCTCTATCGAGAGGCACAGCTCCGCCCGGGCCCTTCTTGGGCAGCAGGAGGAACTGGGTGAAAGGTCCTGATTGCTGAGGCTGTAATAATTCCAGAATCTTTTGCTATTTCCTGAGAAACTTCATGCCTTAGAGATCTAAGCCAAGGCCGCTTCCTGGGCGGTAACAGAATGTGGGAGCCGAGGGGCCTTTGAAGCCCGTGTCCCGCGCACGCAGTCTTCTCCTTGGAGGGTGAACTGAGGTCCCTACTTGGCATCTGAGGGAGCAAGCCGTCTGTCCGCAGACCAGGGCACTCTTCACGGCACCGTGACAGGGTCTGCTGGAGGCTGAGCTCCATGGGTCCAGACAGGGGCCTCCGGCGGCAGACCTGCATTTCCTTGACGAGCACGGCTGCAGACCGACGTGTTCTTGACCCCCTGGGCCGGACTGGAATGAACTATTTTTTTTCAGATTTGGGAAACTTGCGTGTTGAGATCGCTGGTGATTCTCCATCGTGTCTTTCTGGGTGTGCAGGCCTCCGGGAACCCCGGAGTCACCCACAACACCCAGTGCTGTTGGCCCCACGTGGCAGAAGCTTGCGGAGCTCAGAAACAGCGGGCCCCGGGTGGCAGGTGAAGGCCTCGAGCGGGTACAGGGGGCGGCTCGCGGTCCTCAGGACTGTGACGCTGCATTCATTAGGGCTTGGGGACAGCCAAGGTTTTCCTACTTGTGGCATGATGACAGTCCCTGGCAAAGGGAAGTTTTGTGGATAAAGGAAATCAAGACCAGAGAGTGTGAGGGAGTTGCTCGAGGACACACATTAGCTGCAGACGTGGGACCAGAACTGCTTTGTTCTGAGTCTTCGTCCGAGGCTCCATTTATGCGGGGTTCCCGGTGGGTACTGGGGTGCAGTGTAAACTAATGGACTAATTGTTGGGAGCTATCTCTGGGCCTCAGGTCCCGCCGCTGGAAGCAGGGATGCTAAGTCCACTCTCGGCTTTCCAGTTAACTCCAAGCAGACGGCCCGCCACACTAGGAAGTCATCGAAGGGACAGAAAGAGCATCAGGATGGGTAACGCAGAAGTTCTGCTCAATGTAAAGTTTTGCCCTCTTGGGGGAGGGGGAGGAGATTGCGAATGGTTCTGGAATCTCCTGAGGAATGCTCTGGAAGTCATCCTGGTTTCCCACTGGTACAGCCTTCACAGCAGCCCCTATTAACATGCACTGCAGTCTGGGTCCACTGGGGTCACCACGGCAGCCGGACGCCTCGGGCAGGCGCGCGCTCCGGAAACGCGGCCGGCAGGGCTGAGGCAGCTTGGGCCGGGGGCTCTGCTCAGGCCGGCCGCGGCCCACAGGAGCCAGAGGCTTTCCTGGAGTCCAGGCCTCTCCAAGAACTGTTCAGCTGTGCTTCCGTTTCCATGATAACCGAAAAGGCAGCGGCGTATTTGGGTCATCTGAATGACTTCCTGGTGACCAAGCACGGTGGCCGTCTGAGTCCCAGGCTGCCTGCGCTGACCTGGCAGATGGCCCCGTCCTTCCTCGTTATGACCCCGTGAGGGGTGCGCTCAGGAGTGAGTAAGGCTGTCCCAGCGCCCTGCATGGATGGTGGGGAATTTCAACACCGCAACGGACGTGGGCCAAATTCAAAGGAAAGCAGTCTAGAATGTAGCCCCACAGAAGGGCTCATCCACCCACCCGTTCCACTGTGCAGGCCCTGCAGGGACGTCACTGGGAACACTGCCGTAAGGACCTCGGAGAACCCAGGGAGAACACTGGTAAAAACTGTCCCCCCAGATCAGAACTCTGAACATTAATTAAAGGCTTGCAACAACCGGGGGGTGTTTATTTAAGAAAAGCAATTAGGGGCGCCTGGGTGGCACAGCGGTTAAGCGTTTGCCTTCGGCTCGGGGCGTGATCCCGGCGTTATGGGATCGAGCCCCACATCAGGCTCCTCCACTATGAGCCTGCTTCTTCCTCTCCCACTCCCCCTGCTTGTGTTCCCTTTCTCGCTGGCTGTCTCTATCTCTGTCAAATAAATAAATAAAATCTTTAAAAAAAAAAAAAAAGAAAAGCAATTAGCTCTCAGCACAAATGAGCCTTAGGGCATTGTCATTTCCCCTCCTGCCAGGCCCCGACCCCAACTCCGAGGTGCCCTGCAAAACAGCAGCCGCAATGGGGAAAAACCAGCACGATGGCAGCCCCAGAAAGATCAAGAGGGGGCTGGAGCTCTTGCAAAGCCCCGCATTCAGAAAACTCCTCAGTTGTCACAACCAGCAGTTCCCTAGAAAACCCCCCTGCAAAACTTGGCTTTATTTGACCTGACCGCTGTTTCCCAGAGTATCTGTCAAAAACAATCGGCAGCCATTTATTTGACATTGGGACAAACAGCAAACAGTCTTAAAAAAAAGAAAAGAAAAGAAAATGTTGGAAAAGGTGTCCAAGGGGGCTCTGAAAAGACAGCAGGCTCCTGGGGGTGCAGATCAGCACACGCGCGGGCCGCACCTGCTCCTGGAGAAACCTCAACCAGAAGGGGCGGGAAAGGGCCGAAGGAGAAACGCGCTGCCCCCAGAACTCTACATCCCACAAGGCCTTCCTGGAAAGAGGAAGAGCAACACAATCCGCAGAGAATTCACGCCTGGCAGGCCTCGAAAGAAATGCTGGAGGGAGTCTCGGCGGGAACCAAGGTCACTAGATGACTGCAGAGCACCTGGAAATGTCGCTACACAGGTGAGTACACAAGACAGGATAAATGTGTTTTTTATAAGTTCTCCCATTTGATTTAAAAGATGACTTCATAAAGCAAAAACAAATCTGTTCATTTTACACAACATATAAAAATGCAATTTGTAGGACAATACCACAAATGGGGAGCATGAGCTATATACAGGAGCCAAGTTTTTGTACACTAGTGACACGGCGTTAATCCGTTATGAATTAAGATGTTCATTATAATGCCTAGGGCAACCACTAAGAAATTCACAAAAAAATACACGTTGTAACAGAGACGACAAAGTCAAGTGGCGCACTGGGCAATCTCTTTCGGCAGGCCCTGGCTCGAGGGCGCTGGGGAGTCAGGGGCCCGGGACGGGTCGATCACTGCCTCCACTGCGGGCGGAGCTAGTGTGCCAGCCGAGCATGCGGTGTGCACGGGATCCAGTGATGGATCGAGACAGGGGCTATACCTTGTGATAAAGTGTGAGGGCTCCGACACTCGCTAAGAGGAGCCCACGTGGTGGCCTGGGGGTGGGAAGTCTGGGGAAGGGCCTTCTGGGCCCCAGGAAGACAAGCACAGTCTTGAGGGAGAAGAGCTTTTTGTCTGGGAACCACCGAGGCCAGAGGGACCAGAGCACAGCCTCGGGGGCAGATGAGGTTGACATAAGCACCAGCTCTATCGTGCTAAGCTCCAAGCATTGGAATTTTGGATTTTGGCACGATTATTATTAGAGAATTTAAAGGAGTGACATAAAACAATTAGTTTCAGCAAGTGACTCGGTCCGCGGTGTGAAGGGTTTGGAGGGTGGGCTACCTACCACAGGAAGCAGGTATGCACTGGAGGTGGACTGCCTGGGAGGAGAAGAGGGAGGAGGGAGAGGATGGCCCCCCACTCTCTAGCTTTAGAATCTAGTGGACAATGGTGTCATTTCCTGAAACAGGGTCTTAGGGGAGGCCCAGGTTTCTAAGGAAAATCAAGTATTCAATATTGACATAACACATCGGAGAGGGCTTTGAAACATCTAAGACAAGAAAAGCCCAGAGAAGTCAGGGTGGGAGGTGTGAGCTTTGGAGCCTTCAGGAAATGTGGGAGTTAAAGCTGTGACTAGGGAAAACCAGGGAAGAGGGTGCAGGCAGAAGGGCCCGCTGAGGTCTGGCAGAGAAGCAAACAGCAAAGGAGACTCGGAGACTCATGCCCACAGTGTGCTGCAGGAGACCTGGAGAACGTGGTTTCATGGAAGCACGGAGAAGGCTTGCAGTCACTGGCCGTGTGGAATGCTGCTGAAAGGTCAAGAAAGAACCCAGGAGGACTCAGTGGGTGTGGTGACAAGGAGGTGATGAACAGTTTGGGCAAGAGCGCTGCGCCGTCAGGGACACGGCAGTCTAGAGAGGGTAAGTGGCTGGACAATCTAGTTTGAGCAAGATTCCATCACATTAATTTAAATTTGTAACGTGATTCTGTAATTTGTATTTATTGTGGGCTGCAAAAGCGTTTAATATTTTATTTATTTATTTGAGAGAGAGTGTGCAAGTTGGGGGAGGAGCAGAGTGGGTAAGAATCTTTAAGCAGACTCCGCGCTGAGCATAGAGCCCGACATAGGGCTCGATCTCATGACCCTGAGATCATGACCAAGCTGAAACCAAGAGTCAGACGCTTAACCAACTGAGTCACCCGGGGGCCCCTGCAAAATAGTTTTGAATAGATACCTCGTTTTATATTTGCATGTACTGTATTTCAATGAATCTGGGACATTTATGTACCACTAAGAAAAACATTATCTTTCTGAACGTGATGCTTTTTCATTGATCCTAAGACTCATTTTTGATTTCAGAAATGTTAAAACATTAAGAAAAAAAGGCCAAGAAGTGGCTGATGGAACACAGTATTAAATAACAAAAAAAACTGAAGTCAAATCTGGCAGTTGCCAGAATTTCTTCAGAAGCTCAGATATCACATTGGCAGAGAGGACACACAATGGATTTGGTCATTGGCATTAACCAATTGCTGACCCCTTTAAGATGGTTTTCTTGACTGTAAATAGGGCGGCACCTTCTTCACAGGGCAGCTGGGAAGCAAATCGTAACATCAGCAGAGCACAGGTGCTACCGACCACCTCCTACCGGCACCTCAAGGGAGTGAGCGCTCGTCACTGAAGCCTGGAGCCGCAGCACCACGTCTGGAACGCACGACACGCTCAGTCCATCCAGTAAGTCAACCAACTGCCTGTGGATGGGATCGACGCACAGGCAGCAGGACTGGCCCGGCCCTGGGGCATCTCCAAGGCTCAAGGCTGGAGGCAGGCTCTACAGGGTGCGGGTCTCCCTGCTGTGTTCACGACACGTAGCACAGTCTCACTGCATGTTAACTGATGTTTCAATAAAAACTTGGGAGGAAAAAAAAAAGAACAGTAACCGTCGGGAGTGAGTAGGTGAAGAAGCACCACGTAAAGGAACCCCGGGCCACCTCCAGACAGGGCCCGGTCCTCCGAGGATCACTTGGTGAGAGCTGGCTTCCAGCACGAACATGCTCAACGTTCCCATTTACACAGAAATTCCTTTCAGAAGTGGATCCGGATTTAACACAGTCCCACACATGGAGGACCCACGCAGAACACAAGGCCTAAGAATAAAGCCTGTTAATAAGTGACAATACTGTGTGGTCAAAAAAAAATTTTTTTTGAGTATTTGAAACACTACCTTTTATTAATAAAGTCAGTGATAACATCTGCTTCATGGTCAGAACTGGCTCTGTGCACCGTCACTGGGAAAGCGCCACTCAACTCAAGTGGGACTTACGAGTCGATGTGGCGGCCACCGTGCAAAGGAGAACCTCCTTGCTCCTCGCTGGTCCTTGTGGAGCAGGAGGGGTGCGGTCGGGGTCTGAAGGCGGTTCTCAAAGCTCCCCCCCCCCCTTACTGGCAACACTTCCCGCCCTTGAAACAACTCGGTGTTGTGGGATCTGAATCAGATCCTGTCTGCGGTGGACATCAAGCAAGGCCCAAGGAGAAACAGGAAGTGACTCTTAACTTCCCCTTGTCTTCAAGTGGCCTACAGGCAAGCAGCAGGGTAAGGAGAGGGCTCTGCTCGGTGCTCCCACAGCACGAAGCCGCCCACTCAAGGTGGGGGCTCTGAGGGTAGAGGGGAGGACAGTCACTACTGGCCACTAACTCCTTTCACAGACCCCTCAAGGCCACTCAGCTGGGGTCAAATGAGAGCCAGCCCAGTTCTGGCGCTCTTCCTAACTGTCCACGGCCCTGCTGTCTGGTGGGCCTGCCAGGCGCCAGGGCCCCCAAGCCCCTGAGGTCAGCAGGCTGGCCCTGTGGGCTCCACTCACCTCCACCCGCGGCCACATCCTCCCCCCCAGCAGGAGCCGTCCGCAAGGCAGGGCAAGATTTCCTCTGGAGGACCACGTTTTCTTCTTTAAAAGCCACACTTAGGCAGCTCGAGGGGTTAAGGTTTGCAGCTATTTTATTTACAAGTATACATTTAACACAATGAAATAAACACTGATATATCGAAGCCTAGTTAATAGTAGTGTAACAATATGTATCATTTTGATGATTACATTATTTTAAACAACAAACTACACTGAAAAATTAATGCCGATAAAATTCTTGGTCATAATATTATTAAGAAATACAATATATAAATTGAAAATATGATTGCTTAAAATTTGAAAATGGAAGTGAACTCATTTGGACAGAGTCAGAGTTTAACATAATCTGAAAGGGGGGTGGGGCAGGAAAAAGCTCTGACCCAGATGAAATCTTTCAGGTTAACAGAAGGAAAAAGCAGCTGAGTTTATCTGGAAGGATAATGGGCAGTCTGCTTCTTCGGGCAGGACTGACTCCCAGCGTCCTCCGGTTCTGGGCAGGATTACATCACCGAGCAGGAAGACTTTCCTTGTGAAGCGGCCCCATCAATTTTTTCTGCCTCCAAAATTATCCTTCTAAAAACATCAACAGCCGTCTGAAAATCAGAGAGAAAACTAGACCGCATTAGTTTTAAAGTGGAACCCTGACGAATACTTCTACTGCTGGCAGGACTCAAACAGGCCCACCACCCACCATCCCCCCTGCAGGTGGAAGTGCAGGTGCAGACGCCCCCAACCTGCAGGAGCCCCGGACTCCCTCCCTGCCTCACCTCCTCCCCCTCAACCACCACCACCTGACTCGAGAACTAACCTCACATCATGCTTCTGACCCGTTTTCACCAGTCACCGCAGGCACCCAAGGAGTCCTCCCCCTGCTACGGTGCCTCTGGAGCTTCAGGGTCCAGCGCGAGCACCCCCTCACCTGCTGGCTCTCATTCCCACCAGAACGCCGTTTCCCTGTAGCCCTTTCCCCGAGGGGGTGGGAGGGGTGGGGTTCTCTCTTCACAGCCCTGAACCACGGGACTGACAGCAGGGCCGGGGCTCTTCCTGCTCCTCGCTGACCCCTCCGACCCGTGCCTCCTACTTCCTTGAAACTGTCAGCTTCAACTCTTACACAGCTGGGCCGTGATATAAGACACCTTCGAGCCACATACGAACCCCGAGTCGTCTCCCCTCTTCCTTCTGGAGCAGCGTCGCTGTCTCCAACGCCGCTCTCAGCCCCATGACCTCCTCTCCTCCAGTGACCGGTCTTCCTCGACCGCAGCCTCTAGCCCCATGGGCAGCCCCATCAGCCCTTCATGAGGAGTCACTGGTATTTTGGGGTGGGGAATCCCCTCTTAGGCTGAACACCTGTCCCTCATGATAACCAAAACTGCCCCTGTTCTCAACAGCCTCGAGGGGCAGCACGTAGATCCTGTCAATACCAACAGCTACCCCTCCATCACCCAATGTCAACTACCCAGCATACCCACCTTCCTTCTCTCCCTCATTCCCTCCCTCCCTCAATACCCCGAACTCTGCAATCCTCAGCCCCACAGGCAACAGCTTCCTTTGTCTGAGGACCCTTCTCTGTCCCTTAACCACTTCTCGTCCTCACTGTCCTCCCTGGCCAGCACTGACTCCACAGCCCACCCCCACTGTCACTGCCAGCCGTCCACCGGCTCGGCACCTGCAGCCACACAGCCAGAGTGGCTCGGCTCACTTTTCCTCTGGGACCTGGACTCCAAAGGGGACCCCTGGCTCCACCCAACTGCATTTCCCTGGTCTAGCCACTCCCCAGATGAAGCTTTCATGCCTTGCCTTTCTCCTGGGATTTCTCAAACCTCTCCCCCATTCTCACACTCAGCTGGTAAGTGTGTTTTCCAGCTCGCTGGGAAACTCGCAGCATTCATAAGAGAATTCTACATACTCCATTGTCCACCAAACTGACCACCCCTTGAGTCTGGGCTCATCGGCTCTGGCTCCTTCCCTCCTGCCATGGACGAGGCACCCCTAATTCAGCTAAAGCCGGCCCCAGATCCCACCCCACTTGTCTAATCAAGGTCACTGGCTTCAGCAAGGTTTCCTCCTTTCCCATGATTAGACAAACAAGTTGTTTGTCTCACTGTACAAAAATGCACAGAAAAATGTTCGGAAAAACACGTGCCAAACTCTCACCAAGAAAACACAGTGTGCCTGGAATTTGGCTTTCTAGATAAATCTCAGAATTCTCCTTGATTCTCTGTGTGATGTGACTCGGCCCAAGTATTCTCTTTCATCTCGTTGCTAGAATATAGCTGCAGGCCTCCACAAGAAACAAGCCCGAGCTGCAAGCACATCCCACAGTTCGGTAATAGCCCGAGTGTAGGATTCTCACGACCTCGACCATTTTTACTACCGAGCACTCAGTCAACAAAGTCCACCGAATAATACAAATGACAAACAAGCTGTACTTGAAAAATTGCCAATGAAACATCTGAGCAGTTCACACAGACTGGTCCCTGACCACACGCCTACTGGTGTGTGGTGTGTGTGCACGCGAGTCTTTACTACACAAGTTCTCTCCCTCCCCGGCACGAACAGCGGCAAGCACGCTGGCATGTGCGTGGGTTAGAATCACTTACGCCTGACGTAAGGCAGCAGAATTACTTGGTTTCTCCCCTGTGGGCGGGGAGAGACTCGCCAGGCTTGGGGTCTCCTGATTCCCTTCAGCACATCCCAAGACCACGTGGGCAGGAGTACGAGAGCGTGACAGAGAGCGGGGACATCTCTAGACACACGTCTGAGAGGGCTGCCCAGGCCGCTGGTGTCCCAAGAACTCCGTGTCACTGCTGTATTTACCTGACTTGGGTACAATTAAAGGATTCATTTCCTGTCTAACGAGGAACCTGCTGCACTGAGGGCAGCGCGAGAGCAGAACAGACGACGACGAGTGCGTCCCCTCGTCCTTGAGCTTCTCTGGCTTGAGCCGTGTGAGGCGGCCATACAGGACCCTTGCCTTCCTCGGCATGTTTAGCTGATATCAGATCAATTTGCTAAATATATCAAAACCGAGAAGAATCACAGAAGCTGGAGTCCTTTCTCTTTGGCTCTGAGCCCTCAGCCTGACTCGTGTTTTACCTGTGCCTTGGAAAGCACCAAGCGACCTTCTAAAGGAAGCACCAAGACAGAGAACAAATCGACCGAGAGCCACATCACAACCGGAAGCTGCGGTGAAGTACGGCGTAAACCAGACAGCAGAGGCCTGCACCCCGAAACCCCGCACTAGCGTACGCAGCTCCAACAAACCACCACAGGTCGTCGTCAGAAAGTTCCACCAACCCGAGCGGTGGGCCCTCCCGGGCAATGCCCCCTAATCACACTGGGGGAGGGCCCACAAGCTACCGACGCATCCGGGGCTGCCAGTGGGAACGCCCGTAGCTGCCAGACACACACGCAACAGTGGTGCGCACTGCGCAGGGGTCACCCGAACAGTGACACAACCCTGTGGCCGCCACCTAGGTAAGGACCGTGTCGGATGGAATGAGTGCGTCAGGACCCCCAGACCTTCACCAGAGAGAAAGAGTGAAGGTAGCACACAGAACCAAGACAGCTGGGGCCATTCAACAGCACTCCTCCACCTTGAAAAACATGTTTTAAATGAGGTGTAAGTGACACATAACACTGTGAGTTTGCAGCGTACGCCAGAATGATTTGTACACACTGGGAAGTGAGCCCCACAGCAAATCCAGATTGTTCACATCCACTGCACAATTCTTTTTTCTTGTGGTGAGAACTTTTACCATCTACTCTCTCAACAACCTTCTAATACAAACAAAAACAACACGGTATTGTTAACTGTCGTCACCATGCTGTACAGCACGTCCCAGACTTACGGAGCCGCTTTCTAAGCGGAAGTTCTTATCTTCTAGCCATTTTCAAATCTTTATGATGCAAAATTTCAAACATACAGAAAAATGGAGAGAACTGTACAATCATCACCTGGCCCCACTACCTCGAGTCAACAAATGTTAACGTCTTTGCTGTATTTGCTCGCCCTCTCTCGGTCCATCCACCCCATCTGAAAGTAAGTTGCAGACATTATGTAACCTGGCCCCTTAATACTTTGGTTTGCAGCATTTCCTAAGAATATGGATATTCTCTTCATAATTCTTATACCATCACTGCATCTAAGGAAATTAACATTATTTCCCTAATATACACAGAACATAATAAAATCTTTCCAATGGACCAAAAATGTTTTTTACACGGTTTTTAGAACCAGATTCCAATCAAGGTTAACACACAGACTCTGTAATCCAGACAGCCTGTATCCCTCCCCAAGAACGCTTTACTCTATTATGCTTCGGTCATGCACGAGGCCTTCTCTTCCCATCCGCCGGAAGCATGGTGTAGAGGAGAGAGGACCAAATTGGGGTTAGATTTAAACTTTAGTCTTAGTTCTTATGCCATTTAAATAGAGTGATCTTACAAAACTCATTGACCTCTCACACTCACTTCCAAAATGAGATAGTGCAACTAAATGATCATAAGGACAGATTAGACACCCAATAATGTTTGATTTAATTCCATTAGGAAATGAAGGTATCTCTTACTATCTCAACTCCTGGCATCTGAATTCTCACTGTCTGCACTCAGGAGCTGAGCAGAGTCACACGAATCCCTTGTTACCTGGCACTTGGGAACCAATCACACAGATTTAATCTCCCTCATTAGCTGAACCCAGGGACAAAGGGATCTGACTGTCAAGGGATCTAAGTATCTACCAGACAGGTGTGCTGACAGAGTCCACCGTGCTGGACATTATGGAGAATACAAAGGTAAAGGACACGTCTTGGATTTTGGAATGAATGAAGGGGGATAAGAGAAAAGAACCTTGAGGGCTAGGGGAAAAGTGGCAGAGGTGGCCCACAGTGTGCCAGCCATCCTTACCCAGGATGCACCAGTCACCCTTACTGAATAGTTTCCTCACAGACGCGAACACCAACTACTCTTCTCTGAGGATCAAACAAGAGAACAAGCTGAAAAGACTTTAAAAGGCTGTAAAGCACTGTATGGATGTAAGTGGTGAATTCGAGAAAGGACAGCTGAGGTCCGAGCAGAGCACGAGGGCGCATTCGGTGAGTGCCCCCCGTGGGGAAGGTGGTGGCTGCGCTCTGTCATGCCTGAGGAGGACTGAGAAGGACAGGGACACAGCCAAGAGGAACTGGAAGAGCACCGACCCCGCCCTGCCCTCCGTATCCCTAAGGGCTCCGAGTCTGTTCTCTAGACAACGGGCAACCCACTGACAGTTCTTCTAGCACAGGGTGACACCATCTGACGGCAGCTTTCGGAAGTTAGCGGCCACGGACAAACACTGGAGGGAACATGGAGGCAGGAGGCGCTGGGTGCTGGGGGCTACAGAAAGGCCTTGGGAGGAGAAGGAAAGAGAGGCTGCGTGAAGCCTCCACAGATAAAACCGACAGCTTTCCTAGGATGTGCCTTCAACGGAACATCTGCCGGGCTGAGCGGGGAACAGAGGCCTGTAAAATGGTTCTTGATAAGTTTCTACGTGAGAAACAATACATCCATCGCTCTCTGTTTCGTCCTACAGAGAAAGGGGATTGGTGTGGGCACAAAATCACTGCCAACGTGATTTAAGATCATTCTCGTTTCTTTTCTATGTCTGGACTTATTTCTGTACCAGCGTTTAATATAAAACAAAAATAATAATGTACGTTCACAAAGTAGTCTTTCCTTTACTCTTAACTTCTGTTTATCCTACAGATATCCTAGGTCCCCTCGTAAGCAGAATCCTGAGAGAAACCCAAAGGCCGACGCGAAAGTGGGCAAAGGAGGTGCAACAGGAGTGGCAGGGTGGGCAGGGCACTGCTGACTAAGGGGACACAGGCCTGGGACTGACGGCTGCAGCACGAAAGGAGTTCTACAAAATAGGTACCTGATTTTCTTTAGCAGAAGATTCCAAAAAAGCTGCGTTCCAAGACTCTGCTAATGCTTTCCCTTCTTCATAACTGATCACCCTATGGGAAAAAGAAAATTCTAATTAACATACTGTGCTCTTTATTTAGAAAACATCTAGAATTATTAGTGAACCAGGCTCCACTTTTATCAACTGTTATCCTTGTCACGCAGAAGAACGCTCTCTGCTCGGTCTTACCATCCAGTGTGTGCCACAGGGGAGGGTTTTAAGGATGCCTGAGTTGGGGAACGGGACAGACGTGGCCTTACGGGAGTACCCATGCTCCAGCAAGCCCTCGCGGTTCAGAGAACACGACTGTGTTTTCCAGTACTCCAGTACCCGGGAAGCGGACTGTTTCACAGCGAACTGGGCTGTGAGCGCCCGAGGATGGGGTAGCTGTGAAGGGGTCCCCAGCTCAACTCTGCTGTGCGCAAGGCCGCACGTACCCAGCTGGCGAGCCTCGTCTCCAGACCGGCTCCGCAGCAGTGGGGGCCTTGCCCCTGGTTCGCTGATTGAACCCTGACTGCGGTAACTCAGAAACTGGGTGCTGAACGAACGAGTGCTTCCGTGGTCTCTTCAGAGTCCACTTGGCACAAACGGTGGGAGAACCCAAAGCTAATTTCCTACCATGTTTGCTCCCTCTTTTTTAGAGAAAACACTGGTCAGGGTGAGATTTTATATTGGTCTTGCTCCTGCTTGGGTACACTCGCTGCCGTATTTCGGAACACAGGCAGGCTACGCCTCAGAACAGTATCAGCACGGGAACAGGAATTACAAAAGGTATTTCAGCGCGTATATCACCTCGGACTCGATGTTAATAAATCAGTAATTATTCAGAAGTTACATACCTTTCCATGTGGAGGTCTTTCTTATTCCCAACCAACATAATAGGTATTCTAGTCACGTGAGACAAAAAAGCCAAAGGAAACTAGTCAATGCCAGATCTTACTGTTCAGAAGACAGAACTATAATGAGTGTATTTCACAAAAGAGAGAAACTGTTACTACTTACTGCACTTTCCCCACCATATCCAACAATTTTCCATGAATAACTTTAATCACTTCAAAACTGTAAAACAGAAGCATGAAATCAGACATCCATCTTAAGTGCTGGTATTTTTAAACGTTTCTTATATAATGTTTATCGTGGGAAAAATATATAATGTCATCGACTCATCATTTTAATATAAAATAACCTGAACGCAAGGAATTCCTTAATTCTTTCCTACATGTATCTGACACCAACCAACTCTTACTGAGAATATTCAAAATGAAATAGGTGAGATATTTAAATGGGAAAGTCTAAAACTTGGCTGACAAATCACATAAACACAAATTTTAATCTCTGAATAGACATTTGCAGGGTGTTCTTTAGCTAGAGGGCCCTAGCAGTCAGCCCGTGTTCCCCACTAATATGGTGAAAACACACAAAAAGTAAATCAATTTATGGAGTTCCCATTTCCAGTAGGAGAAGAGCTCAGATCATGTGCAATCACTATTTCTCTAGGCAGCTGGAGCGAGGAAATACAGAGCTTTTATTCTATCCGTGTAAGAAAACATCTACTGGGATATTTTTCTCCCTTAACAACCTGTTTGCTCCACAAGACAATCACTGAAAAACATTTAGCCTGGTAAGTCTGATGTTACTATAACCAATTCCATCATGATCTATGCTGACGAATGCTATCTACGCAGAGCAAACAAACTCAAGCAAGCAGCAGGAGTGAGTCCTACCTTTTGATTGATGTAACAGAATACACAAGAATATAACCATTAATATCTATGGAGTATGTCTGAGGAAAGATGGAGTATTCATCCTGTGGGAGAAAAAATAATTCCATTTGAGTAGAAGTCTTCATGTAGCACAACAAGCAATCTGTACCCAAAGATTTTCCACACATGACCTGGTCAAAGAAATCAAAGGAAACAAAAAGTAGATTAAAATATTCTTCTAGAAACAGAGCCCAAACACTCAGGACTTATTTAAGACAGGTCTGGGGCTGATACTTGCTTTACGCCAACATTCGAAAAACGAGTCTGGCTATTTTAAGACTTTTGGGGAGAAGGCTAATAACTTCTGCAATTCCTGGGGAAAGAGGATGGAAGAAATGACAACAACAGGTCCTGTGATCCTACAGGAGGCAAAAAAGCACTAACAGTTCTTTTACGGAGAAAAAGTCCAAAACCTTAGATCTCACGGGAAATTCACGAGTGCTTCTGGTTTGTTCCATAAATTTGTATTTTCCTATGTAAAACTGTTACGTCTCCACTAAACCTATTCTCTGCGTATGAGTCACAATGGCCCCAGTGCCAGTTTATTGGTCATTAGTGGGCTGTCCCCAGCACTTGAGAGGGCAAGGAGAGAGGAGAAAATCAAAACGCCGGATCTTGTGTACCCAGACTTCTGAGGATCAAATGAGTTGTTTATTGAGCAAGTCTACAAATCAAAAACAAAGGTACACATTACGAAACAATGTATCAGTACCCAGTTTCATAAAGCAGCTTTAGGGAACTCAAAACTCGGCTTTAGTATTATTAAAGCATACTAAAGGTCTACTGTCAGTGCGGTTTGCCTTAGTACACGTTTCATTCTCTGTTGAAATGTAATTATCAACATGCCACGTATCTCAGGCACTATTATAGAAAATCAGGCCAAACCATCATTATATCAACCGTCTCTGTTAACTCTGCAATTCCACAGTGTGGTTACAACCAATGTTCATGATGGCCCTGAATTACTGCCCCAAATTATTACTATTTACCATAATAATAAGGTATCTTTAAAAAATAAAAATCAAAGGAAAATTAAGTTTTACTGTCAGCTCTTTTGGTATCATCAGTAGTAATCATTCATCAAAAGAGCATTTCTACAACTCAGGGCTTACCGCATATGCAAAATAAAACCTTTGTTTTCATTATCAGTTTCATATTAGTTTCATTAAATTGAGTTCATTTTAGTGTTAAATTTTGAGAATGCATTTTTGTTAATGGAATGACAGGTCTTTCCACCCAGATTAAAAACAAATTCCAAATGATTTTAGTCACTAGCTGAGCTACAGTAGATCCAGAGTTCAAATCACCTTCTCCCTGGAGAGAAGACGTGGGAATAAAAGAAATGAGTCATCATATTTCAGAGGCGTGGTGCAAACCACCACCAGTTAGAAAGTATCCTGGGGGGAAGCACCTCAGCTGTAACAGCAACCAAAAAGGACAAAATTCTAGGAATAAACTTAAGAAAAGTGTACGATCCATCTGAAGAAAATCGTAAAATACCCCCAAGACATCAAAGATGTAAGTAAATGGGCCAGCGTGCCATGGTCCTTGGCAAGAACGTGTAGGTCATCAAGGTACCCACTGATCGATCCTGAATTAACATTTCTAAATGTAACAGAATCCTGATAAAAAGTGTATTTTTTCTGAGAAACAGCAATTGTAGAAGGAGCTGGGTGAAACTACAAAAATACTTATTTAATTAAAATAAATACCTACTATTTCATAAATGAAGTGGACTGAAAAATCTATGAAGACCCAGACAGACGGGAATTAGGTAAATGCTAATTTTGGCAGTTCTGCTCAGTAAGGGTAAAAAAGTAACCCTCAAGAAAGCTGTACAGGGAACAAAAGCAGAAGCATCTGGGGGATAAATGAATGGCCAAACTGGATCTCTAACTCACACTTGAGCAAAAATATATTGTAGAGGATTTAAAGATTAAAAATGGAAACCATATGCATAGTAGATGGAAGAATTTTTTAAGAATAGTATCAGTTGATGGGACGCCTGGGTGGCTCAGTCGGTTCTGCCTTCGGCTCAGGTCATGATCCCAGGGTCCTGGGATAGAGCCCCATGTTGGGCTCCCTGCTCAGTAGGGAGTCTGTTTCTCCCTCTCCCTCTCCCCACTAGTGCTTTCTTTCTCTTTCTCTCTCAAAAAAAAAAAAAAAAAAAAAAAAGGAATAATATGAGTTGAAAAGAGATTAACAAATTCAACTATATGAAAATGAGAAAGTTCTTCATGACTTAAAACCTTTCAAACAAAAACCACAGAGAGAAAACAAACCAAAACCTTGTGGCTCACATCACATAAAATGCTGATTTTCTGTACATTATTAAGGGGTCTCTCAAACCACTAAGCAGAGATGGTTCACCCAAGAGAAAAAGGACAAAGTACACGGACAGGATAACTCCCAGAGAAGGAAATACAAATGCCCTCAAACAGGAAAATATGCTCAAACTCCTTCATGAGAAGAAAAATCCTTATTAACTGGGATACTCTTCTTCACCTAGCGGACTGGCAGATAACAAGAGATCTGCTAAACACCGTGCCAATGAGCACGCAGGCCAACAGGCCCCTGCTCCTTGCCGGTGAGAAGGTGACCGCCGGCCGAGGATGCGGCAATCCTGCCGCCAGAACGTGCTCTTGACCACCCACACACGCGGCTGAAAAGGACACAAGAGGCTGACCGCTGGTGTCACTGCTGGTGGCAGCACGACTGGAAACGACCTACGTGTCGATTAATTGTCAAAGCACGCTATATCCGAACGACAACGTATTGTGCAGCCATGGGGAGGACAACTGGGGAGGACAACTGGGGCCGTACGAATGGCTATGGGATCACCTCCAAGATGGAGACACAGAGATACGTTACTTCTTGCTTGAAGTACATGGGGAGGACAACTGGGGAGGACAACTGGGGCCGTAAGAATGGCTATGGGATCACCTCCAAGATGGAGACACAGAGATACGTTACTTCTTGCTTGAAAAAGAAAAAAAAAAAAAAGAAAACCCCAACTCTATTTGTATGTTCACGCAGAGAATATCTGGGAAACATATACTAGAAACTGGTGATGGGGCTGCTCTTGGAGGGGTGGAGCTGATGCCGCCGGAGTGGGAAAGATGGAAGCTTTACTATTTATCATTTTGTGCTATTTTATTTCTGTAATATGTGCATTTAGTACTATTTTTAAAAAACTGAACTTAATACTTGTTTTTTTAAAAAGGGGATTTGACATTATGAACACGACTGCCACTGACTCACTTGTCACCGAGTCTACTTAAATTAGGCCCAAACAAAATCTTTCATGCAAACTAAAAATAATCGACTTGTATGTAACTATGTTCATCATCATCCCTTGCTGGGCAATGAAACCAGATACGACATCAACTACTAAGTAAATAGGACGTGCCATTATATGTTGCTACAGGTTTACTCCAAAAACGCGTATACCAGTGAACAAATGCGCTCTAGGTGGCGGTGACAGGATCTGTCCTCTCCACATCATCTCCCCCTGCCGCTGGCTGTCTCGGCCCCAGCCCAGCAGAACCCAATTTTAAAAACAGCTCTTGGAGCAGCTGTAAATGTGACACCTCGTCCAGTTGCTACTGAATGAGGTGTACGTGGTTCTCCAGGACCACAGCACGAGGAAATGCTGTGTCACATAATCACGGATCACAAATATGAACGTAACCTTCTATTCCATAGTCTCCTAATTGAATGTAGCCTTGAAGAAAACTACTAGCTGCAATGAGAACAAATTATTCAAGGCAGCTAAATTTGGAAATATTCTGTGCAAAAATTCTCTAACTATTCTTATCTGGCAGTAAGAGAACTCACAGGAGCAAGAAAAGCAGAGCCAGTCGCTGACCTTGCCCTTGCCATCCCTCACACCATACACTCACTCCCCGAGATCTCGGCTTCTTTGGGGCGGGGCATCCTTTATTACTCTATCATTAAAACAGTTAAAGGCACATGATGCTCCACTGTACATTTATGCTTTAGAGCAAAACAGAACCCTAGAGGAACACATCTCTATTTTGATAAGGAGTCAACATAAAGGAATTTTCTCTCCAGAAAAATGTTTTCAAGGACAGCTCTACTCCAAGTATAAGCAACACCCGCACTATTCCATCCAGTGTCTTGTTAACATCACATCAAGCTGCCATGCTAGGCACTGCTCTGGTCTTAGGAGCATCAAAGATCTAGAAATATGGACCAAATCCTCGTGAAGCTCGCACATCCACTCTAAACCATGCAACAGTCCCGTAAAGGCAGGCACTACGTCGCCAGTTTGCAGATGAAGAATCTGAGGCACAGAAAGGTTCATAACTTTCTCAAGGTCACCCGGTTGGTAAAAAAAAAAAAAAAGCCAGGATTCAAGTGCCGGCAGCGTGACTGCAGAGCCCACATTCCAACAACCCTGAAATACTGGTTCTTCTTCTGGCCTACTACAAAATGTATTTCTCCAGTAACGTGACATGAAAGTGATTTGCCAATTTACATCCTCATTCCCACTTTCCAGAAGCTTAATGAAAATTCAAAATGAAGATACAAAAAGCAAACCAAGATCCGGATAATGTCAGAGGCCCTCTATGAATGACGTGGCTGTGCTTCTTTGCCCATAACACTATCAGTTAGCACCCTCTGTCCCAGCATAATTATTACCAGGGCTCCCTTCACTCTTAAAAGTGTCCTGTTTTAGGCAATAAATTACAGTCACTTTAACCATAAAAGATACAAACAAACTCTCAGAATCCAATATAATGTCTTATCCCAGAGGATCTTCTATGGTAACTTCTAAAATAAGCTGCGTCCTCCACATCCTCACTCCCCTATGGAGACTTCTACTGCTCCCCCTTGTTCCTTTAAGCTCCAAACCCCCTTTCTATCACTGGACAGGTACCCCGCAGAGTAAAAGCCTCGGAGGGCTCTGCCCTAAGGCAGGGGTCATGAGGCCTGATGACAGAAGCCCATTATACCCACCACCAGGGGGCGTGTGTAGGGTGAACGGGGGAGTGTGGTGGATCTGTGATATACACATCCCATTTATTTACTTTGAAGCTTCCAGAATTGAAACTCCAGGGTTTCTTCAGTGCTCAAACCACTCAATACAGGTGCCCAAACCACTCAATATAGCTATTTTCTTGCTCCATTAGGAGGCTACACTCTGCTCCTATGTTCACTTCAAAACATAAAGCAGAGGGAGTTCATTCCAAACCCACAAGACAGGCCAAACCATTCTCGGTCTATCTCCATCTCCCTGGGTTCCAGAAGAAAAGTCTCCATCTAACATGGCGGACCAGATTACACTACACACACCCTCCTGCTAGTCTGATCCTTTGTTGACTGTAAGAGCAAGGAAGGACTCGGAGACCAACATCCTCACACCCCAGCAACTGTTTTAACAGATTCAGCCCCAAAAAATGGTTTCTAGTAAAGGCTGGACGGGTGTCATGGGAATGGGGAAGTTCAGCTGTCAGGGTTAAGGGGTTTCTTTGTACCCTTCAAGTTCTCTCAGTTTCTTTCACCCACTGCTTCTAGTCAATTCCCTGGTCTTCCACTCCTCAAATCCCTACTACATTAAACCGTGAATATGGTGTTGGATTTTTTTTTTTTTTGGTTACTTAATCTTTGGCAATTACCTACTGTCTACAAATCAAATCAACACTCCCTAATCTAGTAATCATATGACTCATCTATAAACCAGCGCCTTTCTCATGCCTTTCCCCTGGAAAAGACTTACTTTGTCTTGATGTGGCGTACGTATTGGAAAGGAAGAAAAAGCAGTAATATGATTCTGATATAGAACGCAAGTTTAGAAAAACAGGAATACACTATCCTGTGAGAAATACAAACCTTCCCAATGTTATGAGTATATTTCACACCATTCTAAAGTAGAAGAGCAAGTCAATGATTTGGAAAAACTGCCGTAAGTGTCTCTTAGTAGACAGCCTATTAGTATTCAGCCACACATGAACCCCGAAGGGTTTCCTCGGCATTGCTGCTGTGCCGAAGCATCGGCGGCAGGGCCAGGACCGTCAGACAGAAGGACAGAGGAGATTCTGAGACACTGGAGAGACTTACTTGCCCAGCTGTGTCGACAAGTTGAAGATGATATTCTTGTCCATTGACTGTGATCAATTTTGTGAAAGCTACAGGGGAAAAAGGAATTAAACATCAGTTCAATGGAACAGATCAGCCCACGTTTACAGATTCTTCCCCCACTTCCATTTCTAACTAAGAAATACTGGCTGACTGATGCAAATCAAGGTTCAGCAGGCCTTAAACCTTTTTCAAAGGAACTGAACTTAGGCAATAATTCACATCCTGTAAAAGTCACTTGAGTGCTCATCTGTGGCTACGCCTTCCTCTTGCGAAAAAGTGAAATACGCGACATCAAGTTTGAGGTCGAGAATGAACCCAAAGCACAAAACTTTTCATTAATTTATAGGAAGTCTGATGTCAGAGCACAAAGAGCTAATATTAACTGCAGTATTAAGAACTTTCAGTACATAAAAAAAATTAACAATTTTATTGACAGATAAAACAGCAAAGGAACAGGTGTTCTGCATGAAGCCATCATTCCCACTTAGCTTAAGGATCCAAGCAATTTTGTGACAACTTCTTTTCCCTACCACGGGGGAAAAAACCAGACTCAAATAACTTCCGGAAAAGTCAATTCAGAATTCTGAGGAGACAGACTTCAAATAAATGTAGACAAAAGAGGAAAGAACTATTAATAGTAACAGAATATTAAAGCGTAACCATCTGGAACCCTGACAACGAAGGGGAACTGATGTCTTTTGCATCCCCGGTCCCAGCCATTTGTCTGACATGAGTCCTCCAATCTCCTGGCTGCCCATTCGACTTGACTAGAACCGGGCAGCAGAATCTATCCCTTGCATGGCTGGGAGAGGACCCACTGTTGCCCACTGTCCCACAGCCAAAAGGGAAAGCAGAAACAGACCCAGGAATATCACAAGAGAAAACTTTTTTTTTTAAAGATTTTATTTATTTATTTGACAGAGTGAGAGAGGGAACACAAGCAGGGGGAGTGGGAGAGGAAGAAGCAGGCTTCCAGCGGAGGAGCCTGATGTGGGGCTCGATCCCAGAACACCGGGATCACGCCCTGAGCCAAAGGCAGACGCTTAACGACCGAGCCACCCAGGCGCCCCAAGAGAAAACTTTTAAGTGACAAGGGGGATAGAGAGGAGATCTTATCTGAATGCTGAGGTCCACAGGGAGAGAAAGGGAAGCTCATGCTAGCATCGTAGCCTCCTACTGCAAGCAGGGGTGCGGGAAGCAGGTGGGCAAAAACCACGGACCACACCACCCAAGCAGACTGCCACACTTTTTCTCACTCTTGTGCCCTTGATGGAGACGACCACTTTAGGGAATAATTAAATCAGATGAAAACCAAATCCAAGTATTTCAAGATAGGGAGTACCCAATATAATCTGTTTCATCAATTCTAAGAAAAAATTCTTATTGTATTTTTTTTCACATTTGCAGCCTCTCTGAACTTGGGATGCATCTTGCATCGACTGCATTTTCGATCACTGTCAGCCAGGGGGCAGTCATGATATTCCCGTGCAAACACCTGCCACTGACACCTTAGTCAGGTAGGCTCAAAATGTGCCTTTTAAACTTGGTGAAAATTATGGAAGCAACAGCGGTGAACAATAAAACAAGTAACCTCCAATTAGAACAAAGTAATTGCGGTTACGAAGTAGAACGTAATTACTATGAAAACATGATTCATTCACGCAAGAGCTGTTTCTTGAGAACCTATTATCCCCAGGAGCACTGTTCTGGGTGCTCTCGAAATACTGCAGCTGACCTCAGTGAGCTTCCAGCCCCGGGGAAGGAAGGCAGACCCAGACACTGTCAGGCATCTACTCTGGGAGAGGAGCGTCCAGGGCGAGGTCAAATAGCGAGTGACAAAAGCAACCAGTGAGGAAAAGAAGGTTGACGCAGCAGAGGCTGAGAGAGTGGTGGGCAGGTACCCAGACTGGGGAGGAGGCAGAAGACCTTATAGGAGATGATGGTAAGGACTTCAGAGTTTTATTCTATGTGATGGGAAACTAGGGTTTTGAGTAGGGGAGTAACCTGGTCTGATTTATATTTTAAAGAGATCACTCTAGCTATGCTGCGAATAACAGAAACGGGCAAGAGTGCACAGAGGCCACTGGCGGGAGCCCATCATACAGTGCCTATACAGACTCGGGACCTGAAGACGACAACGGGGGTCTGGATCAGCGGGGCAGAGAGGGCAGAGAAGGTGTAGTTCAAGGGTCGAGCCCCAAAGGATCTCTGACTGGCTGGAAGTAGGGTGTGGACATGGAGAGGCAGGACAACTCCAGGGTTTTTGGCCTGAGCAAGGAGATGCCTGATAAGCCGCTTACCAACTCAGGAAAGCCTGGGGGCGGAGCACTGGGGGTGGGGGGAGACAGGAACGAAGAAGCCTACACCGATGGGGAAGTGAGCGCAGCTAAATAAAAAAGCCCAGAGTTCCGGGCAGAGGGTGGGGCTGGGGCTACTGTGAGACCAGCAGATTCGCGGAGAGGGGCAGGTCGCTGGTGACCAAGCACAGAGAAAACCTGAACCTGACGTCGGAGCCCAAGGGCGCCCTATGCTGCCAGGTCCACAAGATGAAGAACCAGCCAAGGAGACGGGAGAAACACTGGCCATGAGCTTAGAGTAAAAAGGGAGGACATGTAATTGTACATAAGATATAAGAAATAAAATTATTAAACGATGTTTTCGTATATTCTTGCACATAAAAAGGATGTAAATCCTCCAACGCGCAGCAGCAAAATGCAATCGAGGCCCTTCCATCTGTCACGGAAAACTGCCTCTTATTACTATAGAAAAAAAGCAAGTGTAATAAGACATCTGTCAGTTCCATAAACCAGGAATCAGTTCTTCTGTGTACTCTATGTCCAACCTCCTGGAGCAGCGGAAAGCTGGCTTTCTCCTTGTCTCACTTTCCTCGAACCCCCTCTCCCTTCCCCTCCCTTTTTCAATCACTAGAGAAATTAATCCAATTTCCAACCGAAAATCCTGAAATTGCCCTAAGCAGACTTAATAGCTACTTAGTGGTAAAGCCTACTAAAATAAGGTAATAGATTTCTAAAATTTGGAATGCATAAAGATTTATGTTACTAAAGTACTGAGGACTCCTAATTCATATCCTACCGAGAAGCCCACCCACCATGCAGTGCTTGATGTTGCAAAGCTCCTAATTAGAATTTTCCAATTTTCTGAGGTTTATTAGTGCATCAACAGTACCACCTTGAGATGGCAGAAGTTATAAATTGTTATTCCTCCTTAATTTATAAGCTACTGCTACTAAATTTCACCACAGCAAATTGGTTTGTACTGAGTCGTTAGAGGAACAATACAGTAGATAATAAAGCACATTTGCACAGGCAGCATTTTTGGTATAAAAATTCCCCCAACTAGAAAATACATGGTTTTATTGATGTTATTCTCCAATATCCCATTTTAAAAGATGACACAGTCCCAGAATTTTTGCTTTTGTGGTGATGCTTTCATAGAGATGTGTCACCACCGAATGTTTGCTATGAACCACTTGTTCTAGGTTATAAAGTTAAGTATAAAATAATTACCAGGTTATTTCCAGATTTACAGAGTGCGGAGCTTTTTAAAGCCTTAAACCATCTATACATTTGTTAGCAACAGGCTTATGATAACTGTTCCATTTCTCATTCCCTGTTATCATTGAACAGTGTTTTTGACCAAACAGCAGAGGATAGGGTGGAGGAAGGGTTTCTGCCTGGGTTAGACGGTCAGAAGCATGGTAAATAGAAACTGACGTCTACATACGCCTCATGAACTTTTAAGCGATCCATATACCCTGCTATTCATTTTCGCTCCTCCCTAAAGACTTTAATAAATATTCCTAATCCATTTTTGAGATGATAAGTCCTTATTACTGAACACTAAGTATTGGATAGGAAATACTAAAAACAATTAAAGATGATGTTGACAGCCTTCAAAGTAAGGTCACCTCATTCAATTTCTGCGATAATATCAAGGTAAGAAAGCTGGATGTTCATTGGATCTATTAATTACATATAAAGAAAATCTATTTATATACAATACCATGACTTTCCCCCCACCTCAATTTTAAGTGGCACAAGGACACACAATTATAGGAACCACTTTTATGAGCAGGGCTTACCTAGAAAACTATATTCTATTATTCTATGAATAAAAGGCCCAAATGAGCCTTATCTCTTTAAGGACACACAATTCTAAACAGTTACGTACAATAAATATTAAAGGCCATGACCACAATTTTTTTGTGTTCTATTCCGACGGAGAGATAACCAAACTTGTTCAGGTAGCATTCAAATTAATCTGCTCCTCATGCTGACATACATACTATTCTGAGTGACAGCCAAACAGAATACAGGATGTGTATGTAGGCCTCCTCCTTTCTGGATACTATCAGAGGTTACTTTCAAACCCCAGCCTTCCCACAGTCGGGTTAGCAACCAACAGGCTTCCTTCCTTGCCACCAGCATACTGGGACATGAAGGCTCGGTGCATATTTTAAGTCAGAGGTGGGCAAACTCTTCCTACAAAGGGCCACACAATCTGTTGCAAGTGTTCAACAACTCTGCTTTGTAGAACAAAAGCGGGCATGGATACTACGTGAATGAATGCACATGGCTGTGTTCCAATAAAACTTTATTTATGGACACTGAAATGTCAATGTCATGTAACTTTCACAGGTCATAAATATTCTTCTTTTGACTTTTTAATTATTAAAAAATATAAAAACCATTCTTTGCGCATGCGCTGTATGAAAAGACAGTGGGTCTTCCTGGCCTACGGGCCACAGTCTGTGAACCCCCTGTTGCAAGCCTCTTTCGAAGTCTCTCTTGCAAGCTCTGCGCAGGTGAGGTCTACAAATCTAGTTGTTAAAACTTATGAACCTGACTGTTAAGTCGGCTTCATGTCTAATATGCCCATCAGGTTTTGAAGAATCCCCTGTTTAAATGTGTTATGTTCCTGGTAACAAATCCTGGGGTAAGTCCAGGTGTCAAGAATGTGAGACGACTAGTTCTAGGGTCTACTTAGGGTTTTAAGATTGCTTGAAACAAGACCAGCTTCCAACAAACCAGCTTCCCTGGATGAAATGCTTCAGGTTTTCTTCCATGATCCTAGAATCAAGACTCTTCATGATCCTAGAATCCTTCAGGAAGATTTTGAAACCATGGATTGAAAGTGAACACGGTAAAGGTTGTGGCTGGTCCTACCTATTCTTTGGTGCTTTTTTCTGCACCTGGCCTGAAACGCCAACAGCCTTTAGAGCCATCTTTGTTTCATGCTGCAACTGCTCTCTCCATCCCAGAATCGCTCACTTCTCCACGGCCTTCTTTCCACTCTTCAGGACTGGAAGGGGTTGGGGAGTGTGGGGGTGGGGGAAGGGCTAGCGATTCCATAAGAATAAGGTACAAAAGGATCTGGAGTGTTTTCGTCCTTTCTTTTCAAACTTGGAATCCTTAAGAAAGGGCTACTGTTGCGAAGGAGGGGAAAAAAAAAAAGACTGTGCTCTCTATTTGTGTTTTCCTGAAGCAGTCTGGGATAGGAGGTTCACTGTAGGAATGGATTCCTATGGAACTGAGTAACAATTTCTAGGTGGCGGGATCTGGACACTGAATAAAAACCCATTTAGTGTGAAGTGGATCAAACTTTTGGAAGCTTTTTTGGACCCCAGCTGGAGATCTATAGGTTTACCCCAGTAAGCCCTGCCATCGAAGCCTCCAGGAACACACAATGGCCGTTTGTGTGAAGAATGCAAGCTTCTCAGTTTATAAACCCTTCAAAACAATACTTACTGTTTTCTATGGTTGGGTCGTAGGAGTCAACAAATTGGCCTTCAACGAACTGAATCGTCAATGAGGATTTCCCTATAAAAGAGAGCAAAAGCTCAGTATGTATTGGCATATTAAAGTAACAAAAAATTTAATTCTACTATTTTACAAAAAAAACCCCTAACAAGATGAAGAGATGGAAAGTACTGGGATCAGAATACATTCCTTTAACTTCTGGGCAATTTCAAAAAGGAAATAAATTTCATGAATTTGCTCTATATGACAGGAATTTAAGCAATTAAGCTATTATGAATTAAACACTTTTGTCACATTAACAATATTACTGACCAACAAGCATATCACATATTCTGTTAAAGGTAAACAAACTCTGAAATAAGGTCTCAGCTAAGGCTAATTTCCTCTGGTGTCCTTGAAATGTGGATATTAACTTTAATACAGAAATTAGTGAGACAGGGTTTATTTCTTTAGGCTCTTTCATATATGGCTATTAGAAATGTTACCAGGTATAGTTTTTAAATGGGGGAACCTGAGACTATGTAACACAAGTCTTTATTTAAAAAATTCCTTGAAGGTAGAAATTCTGTCTCAGCCATTCAGTATCAAAGGCCTAGTGATGTCAGGCACACAGAAGACAATTAAGAAATATTCTGGACTTCACAAAATAACTGCTAATAATTGAGCCTGTCTAAGAAATCAAGAGCGACAGCCCTAAGTTCTCACCCCTCTGTTACCTAAAAAGGACTTTAGACCAGGGCACTCTGTAAAGACAGTGCAACGACAGTCCAGGACATGATGGAAGTGGTCCCTTCCAGATTTCACCCTAAACCCTTTCTCCTCTTGTACATTCTCAGAGCACATTCTTAAGATGTTAGGTTTTAAAAAGATTTATTTATTTGAGAGAAAGTGCACGTGCATGTGAGCACGGGGGCTGGGGGGAAGGGGGCAGAGACAGAGGAAGAGAGACTCTCAAGCAGACTCCCTGCTGAGCATGGACCCCCCCCCCCCACACCCCCGATGTGGGGCTTGATCTCAGGGCCTTGAGATCATGACCTGAGCCGAAACCAAGAGTCAGGATGCTTAACGGACTGTGGCACCGAAGCGCCTCAACATTTTAAAGTAATCTCTACACCCGAGGTGGGGCTTGAATCTACTAGCCCGAGATCAAGGGTCGCACGCTATTCTGACTGAGCCAGCCAGGTGGCCCCGCAGAGCACTGTGAATTTTAAACACATGCTCCACACGCTTGCTGCGTCTCACTGAACTTCCATCTCAGAAGATCTTCAGGGAGAGAGGTTTATACAAGGAACCTTCTACTCCTGGGGTTTAGGTTGTGCTTGCCTTCCTCCAGTCCGTGCGGAAGGTAGTTGACAGGTGGCATGTTTTCACAAACACAGATAGGCACATGCTTAGAAATTAATGAATTAATAAACCGGTTTAAGAGTGGGAGCTGTGGGGAAACAACTAGAAAACGCCCCAAGTTGGCGGGCCTATTTTACTCCTCACAAGCAGTTAAACACACAGTTCAAAGCGTTTCTGAAATTATTAAAACCTGAAATCATTTTCTACAAAGCAGCCTCCATGAGCTTTTGACAATGAAATGTTACCCTCCCTGCTTAAAACCCTACTGCAATTAGAATAAATTGCCAGCTCCTAGCCAAGGCCCACAACACCAGGCCCTCTCTGCCCCAGGCCCTGCTCTGCTGCCACTGCTCCCCTCCCTGGACCCTCCCAGGCTCCAGTCTCATCCCCCTGTCCCTTTGTTCCAGCCATCGCCTCAGATCTCCGCACATATGACTCACTTTGTCATTATTCTGGTCCGGGATCAAACACCCCTTCTTCAGAGAAGCCTCCGCTAAGACCACCCCAACTACGGCGGCACCCACACCCTACCGGTCACTCTGTCACAGCCATCCTGCTTTGTTTCTTTTTAGTGCTTGACGTTTTCTGACTCATTAGCCCACCAAGACCAGTATGGTGGCCGAAGCGCTGCGGACACTCATTTCTGAACGAATGAAATTAAAACTCACGTGTCCTAAGGGCACTCTCATACATTCCAGATATTACACAAGATCTCAATTTTATATACATACGTGACAAGGAAACACAGTTCAACAGGAATTAAGAAACAGTTCTGTCGTATTTATTTTGGGAGGCAACCACAGGCCTGCCCGTGCTCGACAGGATGCGGGGGTCATCCAGGAGCACACACATTGCTAAGGGATTATGTTCAAAAGGAATCATGTTATCTAAGCTAGCTCATAAGGAGCATTTAGCTTAAAATACAGCAAAACTATTTTATGAAATGAAACAGCAAAGAAAAAAAAACTTCTATTAAGTCATTAGCACAACTGAAAAAGTTAAAGGAATAAGAAAATTCTTATTTACATTGAATGCTATGGCTTAAAGCAAAAGAAATTTAATTAGAAAGAAAAAAGAGAGAAGAAACTTCTTTTGGACTTCTGAAGAGTACTTCTACACACTCTGGTGGGCTTCTGAAACCCTTCTGTAGGCTACTGGGGATTTTCCGGCTTGTAAATGGAAAGAAGGAAGGAAGAAAGCAGAAGGTAATTTTTTCTTAAGATAAACGGGCAAGAGTTACAATGGATTAAAAGGATTTTTACACTTTTTCCAAAGTAGAACCAGATTAAAAATAGTGAAAGAAAGGGGTTAGTATGGTATACGTGATAAGCCCCCCAAGAGGAAGGCAGGATACATAGCTGTCGAGGGCCTTACTGCAGGAATGAAGGGATGGGGGACAGGAACCTCAGGCGTTACCACAGGAAACTGAAGAAAGTTACATTAAATAAGATTGCATGAGATTAGAGCAACAATGGAGTTTTAGATGAACAAGTGGACCACATTTTAAAAATATAATCATTGGTACATATCCAAAGAGTTCCTTGTTTGCACCATGAAGGGCAGAAATTATCTGACAGGCTCAACTAACATCTGACTTGAAAAACGCAAAGAATCATTCCGGCACAAGCAGACAGTGTAGTCCAACCCAAATCACAATACAGGTTGACAGCAAACTCTCATCTTCACGAGTAACTGGGACACCCGAATTTAAAACTCTAGTCTGTAGGGAGCAAACTGGCTTTCTCAATCAGTTTGGTCCTGGGAGAAGGGGACTATCCATTAGCAGAAGCAGGACTGCAGAAAAGCTTAAGCCTCCCCTGGGTCTCTCCTCCTCGGTTCTCTCCCCTAAGGGGAGATCATTAATTATTTAAATTAAGAAGGGACAGGAAGACTACATTTGCTAACATGACACAGCGGGTTTTTTGCTGTTTCCATTAAAAAGTAGAATTATTAAACAACTAGTGTTGAAATTTTCATATTAATCTTAGTAAACAAATCCCACTGCTCATCATGTTCTCCGTCCTGGCTCCAGCAATTTCTGGCTTTCAGGGACACGGCTGTCCTCTAAAGCAGCAGCTCGGCTCTTAGGTCAAGCTTCTGTGCAGTGTGCTTGCAGCTACAAGAGGCACTGCTTTGTACAAATGATGTTCTTTACTGGATTATCTCTAACATCGCCCCCTTGTTATAACGTCACACATTTACTCTGGCTTTTGCATTTATCAAATTCAGATTCTGAAACACTAGTTATTTCCTGAAGATGTTTCATGCTCTCTCTCAGTGGGCTCAAATTTGTACATCCTGAGGAGGACCTCAAATTCCTGATGGGCTCTCTGGAGAAATGATGAAACAACACAGGAGTGATTTGAAATAAACTGAAAGGCATCACCTACCCAGATGTGTGTTATCAACACAAAGAAGGGCACGGATCACTCCTTTTATGACAATAACATAGTACCAAAAAGGCGTGAAAACAATATATCCCAACATCCCACAACTACCTTCCAAATATTCTTCTGCCACACTAAAAAACAACTTCAAAAATATCCTACAGATTATTTTTGAATAAGTTTCTTCTAAACTTCTACCAGGTAAACACAGGATTTATGTATTTCTTTTTTTTTTTTAAAGGTTTTATTTATTTGAGAGAGAGAGGGAGAGTGAGCATGAGAGCAAGCAGAGCAGGAGGGAGGAGAGAGAGGCAGAGGGAGAGGGAGAAGCAGGCTTCCCGCTGAGCAGGGAGCCTGATGCGGGGCTCGATCCCAGGACCCTGGGATGATGACCTGAGCCGAAGGCAGACGCTGCACCAACTGAGCCCCCCAGGCGCCCCGAGGATTTATGTATTTCTTGCCAAGGATAAGTTTGTTCACCCAGCATTTTCACTACAGAAGATACAGCTGCAGGGTTGTTGACTGATTACTGCAAAATAGGCACTGTATGTAAAACGTCTTAAGAGCTTCCAGATGAATTCTGAACTACTTTTCATGATTATTCACCTTAAAAAACCCACTACTTTTATATATTCCCTCCCCCTCCCTCCCCCACCAGCATTCTATGGAACAGCCGACAGGTTACTTGTTCATTGGTACATAATAGGAAGGAGTAGGTTTCAATCTACCAACTGGTCTGTCAAGTCATTTGGCACAAGGGTCCAGTGGGAACAATGTAATGTATCTGGGACACAATCCATTCTGAGGACTGCTTTCGTTTTCACCTCAAGTTCTTAACATCACCTTACAGGACCCTGCTGTCCGCATGTATAAGCTAACAGTCTAGCCTCAAAGCTTCACTGGCATTGCCACCAATAATTATCTCCATGCCACCTCGTGTGCGTACCGTGGAACACTGGCTGGTCACCCCTCCCAGACGACTCCACCTCCAACGCCTGCAACCCCCCTCATTACCAATCACAAGCAGGACGGCGTACTCTCCCAGCGCCCTCACTTTCTGACTCCTGTCCAGGACATCTCTGGAAGCAATGTTTTCAAATCAGGGGCTGTAACCCACCAGGTCATGATATTAATATACCGAGCTATGATCAGTACTGTTTTTAAAGAAAGAGAACACCAGAGTGGACGGCAAATAATAAAGTTCTGAAACTTTTCTTTCAGTCAAACATACACGACTGGGTCACAATGTAAAATAGGTTTCTCACCGCAGGCTGCAGTCACAAAGGTCAGAAAGACACTACTCTAAATGACCACATCCTGAACCTCCGATCTTCACCACGCTTCACTTCCTTGCCCATCACTTTAAGCCCCAAGATAAATCACCGTCCGCTACTATCTTGTCTACCCTCCAATTTCCTTTCTCTGGGCTCCTTGAAAAACCCTCTGATCTTAATCTAATCATTTGCCTTTTGGTGAGCCTGTCGAGCTCAGCTGCAGGGAAATTCTGCAATCATGTCGGTTAACAACTATTCTCAATCTATGCTCTTTCCGCCTTCCCCCTGGCTGTGCCAAGGCCTCAGGAATCCTCTCTGGAGCCCTCTCTCCTCCTGCAGGAGTAGTGTAAATGTGGTGCCAGCAGCATCCCAGGTAACCTATTACAAATGCAAAAAAAAAAAAAAATTTTTTTTTAAAGATTTTATTTATTTATTTGACAGAGAGAGGACAGCCAGAGAGAGAGGGAGCACAAGCAGGGGAAGTGGGAGAGGAAGAAGCAGGCTCCCAGTGGATCAGGGAACCTGACGTGGGGCTCAATCCCAGAACGCTGGGATCACGCCCTGAGCTAAAGGCAGACGCTTAACGACTGCGCCACCCAGGCGCCCCTACAAATGTAAATTCTTGAGCCCCAACCAAACCTCCTGGGAGGACTAACAAGCTCCAGCCCCGTTTGGCTGCGCACTAAAGCTGAAGCAGCATTGTCTGTGGGAAATAAATTCAAATTTAACTGATCATTCAAAGTCACTTTTCTCTTCCAACCTCCAGAACGTCCCTTCCAGCAGCTCAGATCGTAAGTACTTCAAGAATATTTAAGATGAGCCAGGGCACTTGTGAAGTGGTGCCTAACCTCAGAGGGCACCCGTGTGACCACCTCTTCTTTCCACAAATGCTATTCTGGCCTTTTGTGTTCTGAATCCCATTCCCTCCCAGTCTCCTCTAAATTCTCCTCCTGAAATAGCTATGAACACGTTCTCAGCTTCTACTGCTTTATGCCATCCCAAGTGGTTGATTAACGGTGCCTCTGAAACACCGAAATCCGTACCAGCCAAGGAGAAAGGCCTGGAACAGACCCTCCAGAGCACCTTCCGAGGGAGCAGGGCCCTGTCCACCCTTGATTTCAGACTTCTGACCCCACAGCTGTGAGATGATAAAGGTCTGTTCCCCCTCCATTTGTGGTGTCCTGTTGCAGCCACCCCTGAAAATGAATACCCTTCTTTTGTCTTTCAATTTTAAACAACTTTATTATGATAGAATTCATATACTATATACTTTAACCACTTAAAGAGCACAATTAAGTTTTTAGCATATTGACATGGCTGTGCCATCGTCACCACAACCAATTTCAGAACATTTTCATCACTCCAAAAAGGAACCCCATACTTGTCATCCGTCACTTCCATTCTGGTGGGTGCCCCCCCGCCCCCCAGAATCACTGAGCTACTTTCTGTGTCTGTTATTCAAAAGAACTCAAAAGGAACCCAATAAACTAGGCAAAGACTTGAACAGACACTTCACAAGAGATCTATGAATTACCAATAGGTAAATGAAAAGATGCTCAACCTCCCTAGTCACTGGGACAATTCAAATAAAACCACGACCTACACATTAGCATGGCTGAAGTTAGAAAGTTCGAGGCCCTGAGCATCAGTAAGGATGGAACTCTCATTTGTTGCTGGTGGGAGTGTAAAATGGTACAAATGTATCAGGAAACAGTTTGGTAGTTTCCAACAAAACTATACACTTAACATATATGTGGCCTGTGCAACCCCACTCCTAGCTATTTACCAAAGAAAACTGATCACATGTCCACAAAGACGTAAGAAATGCTTCTCACAGCTTTATTCTTAGTAGTTAAATACCGGAAACAAGCAACAGATGACAGGAGAAAGAGACCATGACACGGCCATATGATGGAATACTACTCAGCGGTAAAAAGGAACTACATACACATGTGACAACCGGATGAATCTCAAAAACATCACGCTTTTTGAAAGGAGCCAAAGAGTCTTCACTGTACGGTTCCATTTATATGAAACTGCAGAACAAGAAAAGCTAATCCATGGTGACAGGAAGCAGATCGATGGTTGCCTGGGAGTGGGGGTGGGGTATGAGGGAACGTTTTGGGATGACAGAAGTGTTTTGTATTTTGGAGTAACGGTTGCCCAGGTGAATAAATCTATCAAAACTCATGTAACTTTACACTTAAAATGCATACTTTGTTATATGTAAATTATACATCAATAAAAACTGATTAAAAAAAAGTAGAAAAAGGAGAAAGACATTTACTATTTCTCACTGAGCAGAACAGGATGGTGATTAGCTACGTCACCGCAGGCAGTTTTCCTGAGTCTGTCTCCTTGTTTGTAAGCTGGAGGTAATAACAGCACCTACCTTACAGATGGCTGTGAGGTGTAAATGAAAATACGCGTGGAATAGCTGGTACGAAGTCCTCACTAAATGTCCCTATTAGTAGTAATATTATCAACCGATCTTAAGACTAAAAGAATCAGCTTGGGAGAATAATTTATTAGACGTAATTATTGAATGCATTTATCTGTAATCTAAGAAAATGACATATACTAACAACTACTTCAGCTAAAGCCTCAAAATAACATGACGGGGAGCCTGGCTGGCTCAGTTGGTGGAGCGTGTGACTTGATCTCGGGGGATTTTCGGTTCAAGCCTCACCCTGGGTGTAGACATTACTTAAAAAAAAAAAAAACACGATAAAGAAATCATTAAGTTTAAAAATACACCCCCCCCAGCAGTAAATTACCAACTGCTCAGTCAACCACCACTGCAGAACAGACCACCCCAAAACTTAGCGGCTAATACCAACAGCCACGGAATCCGTTCTCGAGTTTGACAACCCGGGCTGGGCTCAGCTGCGCCCTCTGCTGGTCTGGCAGTCACTCCCTGGTGGGGGGCTGGGGGGCCTGCCACCTTCCACATGTCCTCCTCGCCTAGTACGCCCACATGTTACTTGTAGCTCCAGAGAACACAGAAGGGGAGGACGCTGATTTCTTAAGGAGTAAAGCTGGTACTGGCCCATCGTCATCTCTGCAGCATTCTGCTGATTCTAGAGTGTCCGAGGGACAGGGCATGAACACCAGGAAGGTGTTTCTCTGGGAACCACCAATAGAAAGGACATCAGTAAAACAACTCAGTCTGCAAGCAGCAGAAAGACTGCAGAATCACCTGGGGTTATAAATGGACTGCAACCTGAACATATCATCATTATTAAAAGGGCTAGAATAACAATGAACTGTATGAAGGTTCAACAACCTGTTCCTTACGTGATACACGATGCCAATTAGAGGCTTACTAAAGCACCGCCCCCACTTCAGTAAAAAATGTGTGGTTCTCTGTCAATGGCAGGTGGTTGTTTTTTTTGAGGGGGTGGGGTGATATGCATATACATCAGGGTCACCAAGGAAGCCTTTTAAAAAGTACACTTACCTCACCATTCTAATTGAAAAAGGTGGTGCATAAAAGCTCGTGTGTCGTGTCTGCCGTGATTCTACTACACATGCCCGTCCCTACAGCATCTCCATCAGTCAGAGGAAGGCACATAGGTTCACTAGAACCTACAAGCCAGACACCGTTTTAAGAGTTTGTAAAACATTTTCATATGAATTATCTCATTTGTTCCTATGAATTAACCAGGGCTGACATCATCTCATTCTTTCTCATACCCCCTTCCCGATTTTTAAAAATAGATGCTAGGTGAGAAAAAAACCAAGGTGCACTTATTATTACGACAAATACAAGACAGAATGAACAAGCAAAACTGGTTCATAAAATTATTAGTCATTCAAATACTTCCCGGGTGCTTACTATCGCCAAGCATGATGCTATCAGACGTACACCACTGAGGAGAATACGAGAAAGAAGTTTATATTAAAACATAAAGATTTGAGCTACATAAATGAAGACTTTTATTAACCGTCAGGGTTACTAAACTGAAAGAAAAACAAAATTCTGCCAAGAAAGGCTATGGAACTATTTCCCTCAAGAGTTTTAAAACAGGAGATCCATTTCCGTGGGATGATTCAGAGATACGGCCGAGCTGGAAGGCAGGGACAGACCTGATAAACTGCAGGAAATTCAATGTTTGGCAACAATGAAGAATAAATTTTGCTACGTATGTGGCCAAAACTGGGGAGAAGGCTGGGGTTCAGGGAGGAAAAGAGCTAGAGAAAAGCAAACGAGATAAATTCTCAAATTATAACACAATCTTTAATATATAGAGAGCATGAAGTTCAAGACTCATCAAAACTAGTAATAAAAACACTAGGAAAATGAAATGAGACATTCATCAGCACGAGTGGTTATTTATAAAAATTATTTCCTCAAAAGGCCTTTAAGAATCTACAATGATCCATTTATGAGCACCAATTCATTCCTCCCTATTCCTGTGCTGTCCCACAGTGGGGAGCCAGTGGGCAGTGGACACTCGAAACATGGTTGGTCCTGAGACGTGTCATGCGTAGTATAAAACACACAGAAGATTTCAAAAGCTTACCATAAAAAAGTAACAAACATCAAAAATATTCAATATATATTGAAATAATATTCTGGACATAGTGGGCTAAATTAAATATATACTTAAATTATTTCAACTATTTCTTACTTGCTTAACGTGGTTACTGACAATTTTAAATTCCCTATGTGGCTTGCGTTATATTTCTGTTGGACAATGCTACTTTACACCATGGTTTAAGGGTACAGGAACAGCCTACGTGTATACACTTAGCTGCCTACCAAAAAGATTTCCACAGAAGTTTAAGAAATGGAAGCTATGTCCATTTTGTGTATAGTCCAATTTTTTTGTTTAATAGTCATGTGGAAACATGGTTGGATTAAGACAACATTTTATAAAAACACATTTCACACATTTTGGTAGCAGTTACTTAGAATGAAGAAGTCTAGGGGCACCTGGGTGGCTCAGTCAGTTAAGAGTCTGACTCTTGATTTCAGCTCAGGTCTTGATCTCAGGGTTGTGAGTTCAAGCCCTGCATTGGGCTCCACACTGGACATGGAGCCTACTTAAAAACAAAAACAAAACAACCCAGAAAAGTCTAGAGATGAAGCCCGGCTCCCAGTCTCCCCAAAGCAAGGAACGTCCTTGTAGATGGACATGAACCCTCAGCACCCTGCCTGGCGGGGTGAGCAGTGTGAGTGTGTGTGGCCAAGTGGGTCTCGCAACCTCCTGTTTCCAAGGCAGCAGGGAAACAATGCCACAGCAGGAAGGTGTGTTTGGGCACACCCTCAGGCGACAGGGGGACGCAGGAGCAGCATACCCTCAGAGTCCCAAACGCAGGGACAGCCACCTAGCTCTAGGACCACGGGAACTGTGTGGGTCCCTGCTAGCGCCTCTGTAGCCAGAAAGCAAGGTGAGTGTGCCGATCTGGCAGGTACATAAATGACTGTGGTCCACCGCCAAATCCTGGTCTACCCTTCCTCCCTTTAGCCAACGGCACCCTTACCCACTCAGGGCCCCCCCGCGAGCCGAACCGCCTGAAGGGTATCCTTAACATCTCCCACACCACAGTCTTGGCAAGTCCCTCCTCGTCACTTCTCAACTCTGCCTCCTCATCCTGCCCGTCCTACACCAGTCCCTGACACCTTGGCTGGTGAACGTCAGTACGTGGCTGGTCCTGGCACTTCCGTTCCCTGACTGCCCATCCACCTCAGGGGGCAGCGGGAGGGATCTTCCTGAGGATACAGAACAGGAGAATCAGCAACTACAGACCAGGGGCCAAACGTGGGCCACAGTCTGGTTTTGTACAGCCTGGGAACTACAAGTGGCATTTACATTTTCAACTGGTTGAAAAAAAAAAAAATCAATGATATTTCATGGTATGAAAATTAGATGAAATTCAAATGTCAGTGTCTGTCAATAAGGTTTTATCCGCACACAGCTACACTCACGGATGTGCTGTCTACAGCGGCTTGCTTGCTGCAAAAGGCAGGAGCGCAGTGACTCTTGAAACAACACGGGTTTCAACTACACCCAGGTCCACTTACATGCAGATTTTTCCTGATAAAACACACGATAGTACTATACATGTATTTTCTCTTAAGATTTTCTCAGTAACATTTTCTTTCCTCTAGCCTACTTTACTGCAACAATACAGTATATAATACATATATTTACAATATATTTACAGAAAAAGTTTGTCAGTCCTGGCGTAGATGATCATCTTATCTGTTGCTTAAAACTCGTCACTGACTTTCCTCTGTTTCTAGGGAAAAGTCTAAAACTTTCACAAGGCCTACAAGGCTGGTTTGTTTTTTTTTTTTTTTTTAGACTTTATTTATTTATTTGACAGAGATAGAGACAGCCAGCGAGGGAGGGAACACAAGCAGGGGGAGTGGGAGAGGAAGAAGCAGGCTCATAGCGGAGGAGCCTGATGTGGGGCTCGATCCCACAACGCCGGGATCACGCCCTGAGCCGAAGGCAGACGCCCAACCACTGTGCCACCCAGGCGCCCCTACAAGGCTGTTCTTGATAGACAGTCGGCACACAGATAAATCCCTCCCTGCCCACTCACATCGTACTCTTCTCAGCCTCATTCACCATTCCTCGGTCAGCCACACTGTGCCAGGCTCCCACTCATCCTTTGGGAGCTTTGCATATGCCGCTCCTTTTGACTGGAAGGCTCTGCCCTTCTTCCCCTACCCCACTCACCCCCACCCTCTGCCTGACTAACTCCAGCTTTAACAACAGTTCTTTAGGGATCGTTCTCTACCCCCACCCATGGTTACAGGAGCTCTCCCCTCCATGATTTCTCTCATTTATCCCAACTGTATTTAAATAATCATCTGTGTAGTGGCCCAATGAGAGTGCTGGCTCCAGACTATGGCTTAAATTCAGATCCTGGCTCAGCTACTTAATGTCTGACCTTGGGCAAACCATTTAACGTTTTTATTGCTCAGTTTCCTCATCTGCAAAACAGGCATCATCATCATCATCATCATCCCCCCTACCTCACAGAGTTTAAGGGTGCCCATACCGCTAATGCTTTAAAAACCACCATATTAGTAGTAGCAGTACTGTCTCCTGTGACTCCCTCACTAGATGAAGCTCCCTGGGCAGGGATCAGGACCGCCTTTGCCTCTGTGACTAAGCACACACTGTCTGGCATACAGTAGTGACTGATCTGAACATTTAATGAACGCCTATCTAAATAACATATGACACCTAATCCACACAGTGTCCTCTACAAGCCGTCATTTTAGCAGTTCAATCTTCTGGGGGACTGAAGTCCTTTGGAGAGCTGACAGAAGCCAACTCTTTCCCCAGAAAATAGGCCCATGATTTCAGGGAAAGCTCATGACCTCCAAGAACCACTCCTCTAAGTTGGCAATGCTCCTCAACACGTGACACCCAGCACTGGAGACACTGCTCTACGTGTGGTTCAGAGTGAGTGCCGGTTAACTAAAATGCCCAGAAAATTAACCCAGGTCCTCAACCTGTACGCACTCAGGAGACCTCTTCTGAAACATAAGCCTAAGACTGTACGTTTCTTTCTTTTTTAAAAAGATTTATTTATTTGAGAGAGAGAGTATGTGCACATGAGCGGGGGAGTGGGGAGAGAGAGAGAGAGAATGCTGAAGCAGACTCCGCACTGAGTGCTGAGCCAGACATGGGGGCTCAATCCCAGGACCCCGGGATTATGACCTGAGCTGAACCCAAGAGTTGGCAGCACAACCGACGGCACCATTCAGGCGCTCCAAGACTTTACATTTCTGGCTGTCCTTTCCTCCAGGAGCCATCTCAGTAACGTTCCAGCCCAAACTTCGTTCGCAGAGCTCTCATGTCTCCGGTCAGGCATTCCAGCCCCCTGGCATACTCCAGGCCACACAAGCCTGGTCAGAGATTCGCCTACCACATATAGTTCTTGTCTAGCATGTGGATCGGAGATTCCAGTGTTTTCTCACTTCCCCTCCAGCCACAGAGTGTCACATTTTACCTTGGTGCGTCCAGTTTGCCAAGGTCACCTTGAGCCCTCCTCCCCCCTTGATGTTAGCCACTGTGGTTGGATTTTACCACTTACACTTTTTACTCAAGTACCTATAACAAGTCATGGACAATAATAAAAAGAACCAGGGTGCTTGGGTGGCTCAGTGGGTTAAGCGTCTGCCTTCGGCTCAGGTCATGATCCTAGTGTCCTGGGATTGAGCCCCATGTCCAGGCTCCCTGTTCAGTGGGGAGCCTGCTTCTCCCTCCTCCGTTTTTGCTCTTGCACATGCGCTCTCTCCCTCTCAAATAAATAAAATCTTAAAAAAAAGAAAAAAGAGTAAGAAAAACCTATATTTTAAAATATTCTCTTTAAAATAAATTCTAAATGTGATTTATTTTTCAAAACCAGCAAAATGTCAGCTGGATGCATTTATATCTGATACAAGTCTTAGAAAAGCATTTCGTTTCATCAAACTACATTAACTGTAGGAGCCGATGTTTTCATCTCCACATGCACAAATTATTTACCGTGATGCTGTAGTTGTAACATTCAACTTTTGATCTTGCAAGAAGCAGGATCACATATCTTGTTAAAACACCAATTTCTGTTTCAAGAGTCCCTGAGAAGTCTTTCTGCAAGCAAGTAAGCACAACAAAGAGAAATGAGGGAGGGGGAACAGGGAGGGAAGGGGGACACCAACCAACCGAGAACATGAGGGAGTTCATTTTATTAGGGTCCTCAAACTGCCCTCCTTTCCCTTGCCCACAGAGCGCCAGACTTTTGCTTCTAGCGCCTCTGTTCTAAATTAATCTCAATGTAGACTTCAGATTCCAATGTCCTATACGGAACTCTTTTTTCTTATCAGAGGCCCAATATACCTTTAAGAATATTAAAAAGACTAAAGCAGCATTCCAGGACCTCTGTTTTGATATATTAAATGATATTTCTAAATCAAGCAAGCAATTCATGATAAAGCAGTTTGCACTGTGACAGGTACATGGTTAAGACAGACTGTGAGGACTGTATCACTTAAGGCTTACTTTGGTACTTCATGATAAACAGTTCCAGAACTAAGAATAAAGGTTCTCTCAAGGGTGATCACTCAAGACCTGATAATGGTTTAACTTACAGAATCATGTCCAAGTTCAGTTCTGACTTATTCAAATAACTAACTACGATCCACTCATGGACAATATTAAAGTTAACTCCTTATTTTAGACCTTCAAGTAAGAAGAGTGTTGTATATTTCTGACTTCATAATCACAGGTAGAGATGGCTGTTTCTGATTTTGTGATAATGTTGCTGTTGGTACTTAAGTACCCCCCTGCACCCCAATTCTCATGCTTATATTGGAAAACCGTGTTATTAGCATACAAATCCTGATATGCTGCCATCCATGGCAATTTTTACTAATCTCTGGGAGCCTCACCATCACCAGATCAAAAAATGACACTCACCCCAAACTGCACCACAATCAGAGGCCACGCCAACTGGCTTTAGGTACCTTAAGTCTCCCCATACTCTTAGTAACCCACTGCTCACTACTCAGAAGGAACGGTCTCTTGAAGTTCCTGCAAGGCCCTGCCTCATCTGCAGCCCCTGACCACCTCCACCTTCATTTCCTCCTCCCACCACGTTCTCTGCTAGTCACCCTGCCTCCTTCAGTTCCCAAGCATGCAAGCTCCTTCCTGCCTCACCATCCCTCTCTCCTATGAGGCGACAGGGCCTCTTCTGGAAGGCTCCTCCAAGACCGTGGTGACCAGGCCCCTTGAGTAGCATCCAGGATGCAGCCACTCTTGATTCAATTCTGCACAAGAGCAAGTAGCAGTCTAGCAAGGTTCTGCACACCACGACTCAATGAGTCTCAGAGTGTAGCCAGAGACACTCTGGGGGGCCCTTGAGACCTTTTCAGGGGGCTCATGAGGTCAAAACTATTTCTACCACAATACCAAGCTATTATTTGCCTTTCCCACTATGTCCATATTTGCACTAATGGTGCAAAAGCAATGCTGGCTTGGTACCCTTTAGCACGGATCAAGACAGTGATTACACACTGTAGTGGAAAGCCGTGTAGTCTTCATGACCATGACCCGCAGTAAAAAAAAAACAAAACAAAAAAACACACCAAACTATTTTTACTTCCTTGAGGAAGCAGTAAAAATGATTAATTTTATCTTGACCCTTAAGCATGCCTTTTTAATATCGTGTGACCAAATGAGATGTATACACAAAGCGCTCCCACATCCTGAAGTGTGATGGCTGTCTTGAAGAAAAAAGCACGTGCGCCACTGTTTGTGAAGTGATCTGAAAATAGCCACTTTTATCACAGAACTGCATTTTTACTTGCAAGAATGACCAACAAACGATCATTATTTCAAATAGTTTGTATTCGGCAGGCATCTTCTTGAAATGAAAGAAATGAGACTGTCACTTCAAGTAAAGCTGGTAGCACTTTGCCAATGAGCCAATTCAAACCCTTAGGAGGAAATCAGAATTTTGGAGAACTTGCATCACTCACAGTAAGCTTAATTAAAGCTTCCCAATATTTACATTTTTTTTCCTAAAGAGACTGATGGTGATATTAAAAAACGTGATTAAGAAGTTTGTATGCTGGGGCGGCCTGGGTGGCTCAGTCGGTTAAGCATCCAACTCTTGGTTTTGGCTCAGGTCATGATCTCGGGGTCCTGGGATGGAGCTCCTGGTCGGGTCAGGCTCTGCTCTGTGGGGAGTCTGCTTGAGAGCCTCTCTCTCCTGCTGCCCCTTCCCTGGCTCACAGGAGTACTCTCTTTCTCTCAAATAAATCTTAAAAAAAAAAAGTCTGTATGTTGAAATGTATCAAAATGTGGAAGGATTTGCATAACAGTGAACCATTCTTTTTGAAATAACCAAGATATGACGTTACAAGATCAGTCACGGGTAGAAGACACATCCAAAGTGCAAAATAAAGCAATGGAATTCAGTGTAACAGAGTAGAAAAAATTCTTCCACATGATTTCAGGTTGCATATTACAACTAACCACCTATGGAGCTGAAACCACCACCAACACCTACGGAGTTCTGGCAAGTATCAAAGAACATAAACAATTACCTGAAAAAGGTATTAAAATACTCCTGGGTGCCTGGGTAACTCGGTTGGTTAAGCATCTGACTTTCCTCGGATGGTGATCTCGGGGTCCTGGGATCAAGCCCCACATCCCCGCTCAGTGGGGAGTCTGCTTCTCCCGCTCCCTTTGCCCCTCCCCCCACTCATGCGTGTAAGCTAATAAATAAATAAAACCTTGAGAAAAAAAATACTCCTCTCTTTCCCAACAAGGTATCTTTGCAAGGCTGGATTTCCTTCACATGCTGCGTTAAAATAACACATTGCAATGGAATGAATTTAGAAACAGATATGAGAATTCAGCTGGTTTCAAAATCAGACATTTAAAGATAATTGCAAAACTATAAAACATCCTGTCAAAATCTTAGTGGGCTTTTTTTTTTTTTTTTCAGGAGCTGACAAGCTGGACCTAAGATTCATATGGAAACACAAGGGATTCATAATAGGCAAAACAATCTTGAAAAAGTATAGAGTATAAAGACTGACACTTCCCTATTTTGAAGTTTACTATAAAACTACAACAATCAAGATAGTGTGATAACTGGCATTAAAGACAGACATAAAGGTCAAAGGAACAGAATCCAGGAACAAACTCTAACATTTATTATGGTCACCTGGTTTTTGACAAGGATGTCAAGATAATCCAGTAAGAATGGTCTTTAATAAAAGGTGCCAGGACAACTTGATATCCACATGCAAAAGAATAAAGTTGTACCCCCATCTCCTACCATATACAAAATTAACTGAGTAGATCATAGATCAAATATGTCAAAGTTAAAATGATAAAACACTTAAAAGAAAACATAGTAGTAAATCTCCATGGCTTTGGATCAGGCAACGGTTACTTAGACATGACACCAAAAGCACAGGTCACCAAAGAAAAAATAAAACTGGACTTTGTCAAAATTGAGAACTTTTGCTTCAAAGGACATCATCAAGAAAGTGGAAAGACAACCCCACAGAATGGAAGACATCATGTACAAATCTCATGTGATACCACTTCACACCCATAAGCACGGCTAAAATAAAAGAGACAACCACAAGTGTTGACAAGGACGTAAAGAAATTGAAACCAACATTCAATTGGTGGGAATGTAAAATGGCACAGCTGCTGTGGAAAACACAGCAGTTCCTCTAAATGTTACACACACGGCACCTGGGTGGCTCAGGGAGTTAAGGGTCTGTCTTTGGCTCGGGTCACGATCTTGGAGTCCTGGGATCGGGCTCCACGTTGGGCTCCCTGCTCAGCTGGGAGTCTCCTCATCCTTCCCCCTCTGCCCCTCCCCCTGCTTGCATGCGAGTGTGCATGCACACACACTCACTCTCTCTCTCTAATGAATAAAATCTTAAAAAAAAAAAAAAAATAGGGGCGCCTGGGTGGCTCAGTCGTTAGGGGTCTGCCTTCGGCTCAGGTCACGATCCCAGGGTTCTGGGATAGATCCCTGTGTAGGGCTCCCTGCTCCGTGAGCCTGCTTCTCCCTCTCCCTCTGCCTGCTGCTCTCCCTGCTGTGCTCTGTCAAATATATAAATAAAATATTTAAAACAATGCAGTTAATTATATTAAAAAAAAAAGTTATACATAATGACCCAGCAATTCCACTCCTAGGAATACACCCAAGGGAAATGGAAACATATGTCTACACAAAAATTTGTATAGGAATGGTCATAACAGCATTATTCATAATAGCCAAAATGTAGAAACCACCACATGTCCATCAATTGACAAATGTATAAATAAAATGTGGCATATTCAAATAACAGAGAATCACTTGGCAACAAAAGGGAATTACTGGTATACGCTATACAACATGGATGAACCTTGAAAATATTCATGTTAAATAAAAGAGGCTCATCACAAAAGACCACGTGTGTATGCTTCCATTTACAGGAAATGTCCAGAGTAGGTAATTTCACAGAAAGAGAAAGCAGGTGGATGCCAGGGGCAGGGGTGAGTGGGGGAGTGTGTTAACAGGTACAGAGTTTCTTTTTGGGGTGATGAAGGTTATTATGGATAGATATAACCCACTTGGACATCAAAGTAACATTTGGCACTGAAGTATCAATCACAAATCCAAGTCTGACTATCGTCTTGTACAGAACAAATGAACACCCCCCCCAAAGTTAATTTCAATCTTCAACACAAGGTGGCCACTACAGGACTACCCTACCCACAGGTGCACAACCAAAATGTTACTGAGTGCCTGAACACACAACTTCACAGGCTAATGTTCCACCTTCAGCATTTTCAATGGAATGTGTCAGGAAAGGATACAGTAATTTAAAAAGACAGTAAATCAGAATACAACTGGATTGTATTTTATTGGGAACAAATTTAATGACATTTTTCCCTATGAAGTATCCAACTAAAAGGTGCACCTTTTTTACTACCTAAAACACTTTGACAAGGTAATAATTTGAGTTACTTTTGAATTGTCTTTTACCAAACCACAGAGTTATTTCATTTTCTCTTTTATGATCTTTCACATTCCTGTGATCCTCTCCCTTTTTTTTTTTTTTTTTATGATTTTATTTATTTAACAGAGAGAGCCAGCAAGCGAGAGAGGGAACACAAGCAGGGGGAGTGGGAGAGGAAGAAGCAGGCTCCTAGCAGAGAAGCCTGATGTGGGGCTGGATCCCAGAACGCGGGGATCACGCCCTGAGCTGAAGGCAGACGCTTAACAACTGCGCTACCCAGGTGCCCCAATCCTCTCCCTTTTGTTAATCTCAGAGACTTTTATAGGACAAAATTTTTTTTGATTATAGCCTGAGGATAAACTAGATTATCAAAGCCCTCTGCAGAAGATTCCAGCGAAGGATGTACCAGATTTTATTCAAGGATCGTTACCCGACACATTTTTAACTTGTTTAGTTACCTCCTATCAGAGGACTACTTGTTGTATTAGAAACAGTGGATGTAAGGGAGCTCAAACATTTGCCACCAGTGAAACAATTAATACAAAGAACTCCCAGAGAGCCAGACTGCGTTATAGGTGACGTGTCCTTAAAAGCTTAACATTGTAAATAACAGGAAAAGTACTTCAGGAAAAAGGGTTGTACGATTTACCTGAGAATTATACATTCCTCAGTGGCAGTTTTATCGGTGTTTAAAAAAAAAAATCCAAAATTTGAAAGCCAAGTAAAACAATCATAGCATTTAGTAGTTTTATCTAAAGGCAAACTTTTAAAATAAAATTTGTGACATAAGTCACAATGACAAGTACCCTACTAGTCAAGCTGAGATAAGATATTTAATCAAGAGAAAATTCTAAGAAAGGTGTGGTTTCTAGCTGAGGCTTTTTCAAAAAGATTTTACTTTTAAGTAATCTCTACACCCAACAAGGGCCTGAAACTCACAACCCTGAGACCCAACAGTCACACACTCCACGGGGTCAGCCAGATGCCCCTTTTTCTACCACTCTTTACCGTCAGTCAATACGACACACAGCTCAGCATCACAAAAGAACAACCTAGAAACACATATACTCAAACTTCCCTCGTATAGCACCACATGCAAGTAAACATGTCCGTAAACTCTTCTTAAGTCTAAATACGGAGTAATTCTCTGAAGAGCGGCTAGTACATAGCATCAGGGGAATACTTCCTTTTTTGATGCTGGCAAAACGAAAGGCCCACAAACCACAAAGTATCTTGGTTCCTAACAAAGGTAAACAACGTTAAAATCAAAGGCAAAGGTTGGGAGTAATTTAAACTCTCCAAAATACCTTTTACTTTAATCATCACTACACTTGAAGTAGGATATAGTAATATGACATATGGAAGGCACAGCGAACAGGGACCAGAACTTAGTTTGTACCTCACTGGAGGCTAGCTGAGCACAGTATTCCAAAATAGATGTTTGTGAACAGAAGGCGAAGGGGTGACCTGTCACATCTGGGTCTTCAGGGGGATGAGGATTAGATGGAAAACAAAATAGAATGGATCTCAATCGGACATAAGGAACTTCTTCAGCAAAACCGCAATAAAACACTAGACTTGCTTATTACTGAAGACTAGAATCACCATCTGGAGAATTTCAAGGAGTAAGTCAGTACCTTTAGGACATTCTCTCAAGTTAAAACAGGTAGCCCAGGTAGAGGTCACCTGCAAATTATTCAGAGACTGCTATCCTCAACTAGTGAGCACTGTGCATCTATGTATCTGGTTAGAACTCCCTCCCGAGCCAGGATATGTCCTCTTCCCACTCTTCAAAATGCCAAGGAAATAAAGAGAAGAGAGAAGCAAGGGCTGGGTGATTCAGTCTGCCAATAAAGGTTCGGTTCCACACGGGCATTTGGGGAGTGGACTGCTAGTGATTTTTAAAAGCCTCCATGTGATGCGTGGTTACTTCAGAGCGGCAGCTGCTAAGGCCCTCACCCATTCTTCCCCCACAAACAGACCTATGATTTGGCACTGCATCATACAAGAGTTATCCCTCTGACTCTTGGCACCCCCTATCTCTACACAAGCATCTCTCAGCCTTTGATTTCCCCCCATTCTTATGATTCCTCCACCCCCCCCCCCCCCGGCACTTTGACGAGAGAGATGATAAAAGGATGAGTAAGCATGCTGTAGCTGATCTTGGTCAAAGAGCACAGACCCTGGCACCGGCGGTGGAAAACGGGGGTGAGGAAGCAGAAGAGAAAGCGGACTCGGGGAGTTCATCAGTGGGTAGGAGGCAGTTACAAGCTTTCCTATGGCAGTTATTGTTGCCTCCTTCTGCAATCACCATAGACTCCAAACCTTCGCTTTTACCTCCCTCCCCCAAGATCAAGTGCACATTTTCCTTAGACAGTTACTTCTTAAAAACAACACGAAAAGATAAACGTAATTTCTCCAGCCTTCCGGTTGTCAAAGACAATAAAGCCTCGCCCTGAAGCATGGTTAAGTTCAACGGTTCTGTTTTCTCACTCGTCTTCCGGCACCCCGTCCACCCCCGACCCCACCACAGACCACCCCCGTTCAGCAAAAAGGCGACTGCCACGAACAGTTTCAAATATATGTCAACCTTTGGGGGGGTGGGGGGGAAACCCCGGCAAACTTCTGAATTACTTCAACAGCCCGGTTACAAGTACCTGACCTTATTTTTTCCCGAAGAAAAATAGGACACAGAGAGATCAGAAATCTCATTTTCTCTGCCTTCCTACTTCGGTCGCTGGCCACATCGAGGGGGCTTTCGAAGAGGGCTCTTTCGGGTTTCTTCGGTAGGAAACTTGCCCTCCGTAGCCAAACGTCCTTTAGGTCCCTGGTTTTCTTTAAAACGCTGAACTTCGCCACGGATAGAAAAAACCCAAGGTGCTGTTTCCTTTGTTAAAATCCCCCGGACTTTATTTAATTTGGGGAGGAAAGGCCGCTGGCAAGATCGCGACAGCCAGCCGCAAAAAGGTGGAGAGAAGACAGGTGCGACTGCTCCCTGCGGCGGTTCCGGCCGGGAGCAGACCCCTCCGCCCGCTCGGCGGCCCCGGGCCACGCCGGACCTCCCCGTCCGCCCGCGGCCTCCCCAGGCACGTCCTCCCGAGCCCAGGCCGCCCCCCGCCGCCGCCCCACGGGGCCCCGGCCTCGCCGCCTCCGCTCAAAATGGAGGTGGCGGCGGCGGGCGGCTGGTTACGAAACGCGCGGCCGCCACATGGCCGCGCCGACCCCAAACTTGGCCGGGCCGCCGCGTCCCGGCGCCCAGGCGAGGCTGGGCCCGGGCGCGGAGGCCGCGCGGCGCCCGCCACTCACCCACAGACCGGTAGCCCAGGATCGCGATCTTCCGGGACTTGGACTGCGGCATCTTGGCGGCCTCCTCAGCCCCGGGCCAACCACATCAACCGCGGCGGCGGCGGCTCCTGTGCTGCGATCGGCGGCGGCCGCGCCGGGGCAGAGCGGCATCCAGGGGCGGGGCAGGCGGGCGCGGGCAGGCGCGGCAGCCTGGGCTCCTTGCTCGCGCGCCCAACCGCCCGGAACCGCCGCGCGGCCCCGCCCCCAAACACGCCCACGTGACCGCCGCCGCCGGCCCCGCCGCGACTCGCGTCAGCACCGCCCTCCCCGCCGCGGCGGCCACCCCCGCCCTCGAAAAGCACGGGGGTGCGTCGGGCGACGTTTAACTTTAAGGGGAAATAGAGAGGACGCCAAGATGCCCCCGGAAAAGTCACGACTAAAACTCGCTGCGTCATGACCCTCCCACCCTCTTCCGCCGCTGTTTAATTACGCCAGTTCTTCCCGGGCGCTGATTGGATAGCTCCCGCCCGCCCGCGCGATGACGCGACGGAAACTCCATCTCCGATTGGGGGCGGCTAGGAGGCGGAGCCGAGGGCGGGGCTGCTCGCCCAGAGCTAAAAATAAATTCCGGCTGCGACCCCGCGGTTGCGCGCCGAGTGAAGTTTGAAGGATTCCAACGTCTCAGGCGTTGGGGGCGGGCGGGAGGGGCGGAGAGAAGCTAGCTCCCTAGTGATTGGTTAGAGCAGGGCGGGGGGCGGGGCAAACTGTGGGGAGTGTGGTGATTGGCGGAACGTTAAGCGATTGGCGGACTCGCGCCCACAGAGCCCTTAAAAGGCGCGAGGCACGTAGCTCTTGCAGGCTGGTTTGTGGGTTGGCTGCTGGTGTTTGTGTGGGTTTTTTGTTTGTTTGTTTGTTTTTAATTCTTTAACGCCTTCATTCCTTTAGAGTTCCTAAATCTGGGATTGAGGTTGAAGGTGGTTACTAGGCGTCATCCTTGGATGTAGGATGCTGGGAAGAATGGAATATGCGTTAATTCCAAATGTTACACATTTCTCTACATATGTGTGTGTCTCCCCAGTTCTGGTCTCAGCCCTGCCACCGGCGAACCCGGCACACCTCCCAGGAAATACCTACCTGTCAACACCTGCGTGGCTAATTCAGTAGGCAAAGTCAAACACCAGCCATCGCTGGCCGAGGACGCTCCAGAACCATCCTTGCAGGGGGGATTCAAGTCTGCTGGACTTGCTCTCCTGTGCGGGCTGACCCCTCCAGAAAGGGGACGCCGCTGTTCTTCCCACAAAAAGTACACGGGGCAACCCCTTTTTCCAGTGCTGGTGGTGAAGAGCACCAATGTTGGAGTAGGGGAAGGGATGCCGGCGCTGGAGGCCTCGGTCACGGAAAATAAAGGTGGAAGTCAGGACTGAGAAATGAGGATGTGCTTGGGACCTTTCCAGCCCGGGAGGCTTCCATCACGCTTGATCTTCTTGCCCTTGGTGGTTGCTAAAGAGGCAGATACTCTCGCTACTCCTACGAATGTCCCCTACTGTCCTCAGGCTGTTTGACTGTGTTGGGACAACCCACCTGCTGGTCACAGCCCTTTGCCTTTCCCAGGAAGCACAGAGGAGTGGCAGGATTGGATTCCTGGGTATGAAGATTTAGTGGTGTGACTGTCCCATAAATACGCCTGTTGAGTTAGAACACTGGCATTAGGGCAGAATCCTTCCACCATCCTGCTGACCTGCTTCTAAGAGAGGGAAAGTGTGTGTTCAGATCCTGGGGTCTCTACAGACTAAAGTCCCAGACAACCAGCTGGAACTGAGAAGTATCTGTGAAATTCTGTGTTTTGTCTTAATGGTTTTTGCATTCTACTCTATATTTAAAATATTTAAAAACTTCAGGTCTTAAAATGTGTGTCTCCAGGAAAATGTATCATTTTTTTTTTAAGATTTATTTTATTTTATTTTATTTATGTGACAGAGAGACAGCCAGAGAGAGAGGGAACACAAGCAGGGGGAGTGGGAGAGGAAGAAGCAGGCTCCCAGCGGAGGAGCCCGATGTGGGACTCGATCCCGGAATGCCAGGATCACGCCCTGAGCCGAAGGCAGACGCTTAACGACTGCGCTACCCAGGCGCCCCAGGAAAATGTATCATTTTTATCCAGTGAACTTGGATGCCCCTTACCACAGTACTTTGAACTGATGCTACTAGACTCCCTGGTTGGTTGTGAAATCAGATTTGCGGTGTTACCTTTTCTTAAATAGAAGAACAGAATAGAAAATAGATTGCTCGAATTGGTAAGTATTGTTTTGTATTATTTCATGATACTTTTGTTGTGTGTGTATATGTATTTGTAAATGCGTTATATATGTTTTGGGTACTGAGTTTCATTGTAAAATGTATTTCTTACTGTGAGTTGCCTCAGAGTTTGAAGGTGTTGACCTAGCCTGGGAATATTAGGAGTCCAGACTGAGAAGCTCTGTTGTAAAGGACAAAGTCCTTTAAAAAAGGTTCCAGTTGTTTTAGAGTCGTTAAGGTCAGATACAGGAATTTTGAAGATTCCATTATTCCAGAATGGGGAGAATTTGTTTGGTTTAAGAAATGACTCCCTAAAATTATTTGGGATTGATGGCGTGAATTCATGTAGAAGTGACAGACTGCAGCCAGACCTTATAGAAACATGGTGGAGAAAGGTGTTTAATTCTGAATTCAAAGTAGTTCTACTGATTGAGATCACTTGTTACCTGTTTAAGCAGCTGGAACTTCTGCCACCAATCACTATCTCCTCTGCAGGTTCTGCTTATTCAGGACCGCTCTGTCTTGTGGTCTCTGCATGCCGCCTTTCCTCTGTGTGTCCTTCTACTATATTCCATGTCCCTGGGATATAAGAATTCTATCTCTTCCATTTAAATTCCAGAGAGAGGACATGATTGGTTCAGCTAATCACCACTATCCCTTGAGTGAGGAGCTCGTGCTAAACCTGTAGATTTGCCAGGAAAGCCTCCACTGGCCTAAGCTTCCAGCATTGCTGGGTATGGCAATTAATGGCAGTTATTTGAAGTGTGAATTCGTCGTTACTGTGGGAAAATTATAATGCTCTGTGAGCATTTCCAAGTTCAATGACATCTTATTTCTAGCTTCAACATTTTTAAAAAAATTCCCTGTGGTAATATACAAAACTTATTTTTATCTACCATTAGGTTAGACAAGGGGTAAAACCGCGTGCTTGCGTTTGCTGAAAGGATGTTTGTGAAATGAGTTTACCTTTTTACATGTGAAAGGGTGACCCTAAGTGCCAAGTGGACATGAAGGCGTTTTGTTGTTGTTGTTTTGCTTTTAAATATTTGATGAGGACTGGAAAAGCACTAATCTTAATCATGGCATAAGCCAAATCAGACTGATCTGTTATGTCTCATCTAGGGTATCATTCAAATCCAACAGTGCAGATTTGGGGAAACACGCCAAGGCCATTGCATTGTGTGGTCTTGTGGATGAGAGAGTGGTTTTCTCAGCAGGATCTTGATAGGCCTGTCCTCAGCATCCTAGCAGGAGGCCGTCCTAGGGAAAGCAAGTGCCTGACCTGCGCTGGGATGAAAAAGATCCTTTTCTCTCTGATGCCAGGGTTCAGTCTGGCTCAAACCCTGAGGTATGGAGTTGTATGGGGTACTCCCAGAGGCGGAAAGTGGAATAAGTCTCATAGGTCCATGGAGGTAGGCAACTCGTAAGGGAGGTAGTTGGCTTAGCAAGGAACTCTGAGGACAGATTTAGGTCTATGCAGTAGTTGTAAATCGTTTTCAACTGTTAGAGCTTGAGCGTGTCTTTCAAAAAGGTGTACTGAAGTCCCAATTACTCTCAGAATGGGATCTTATTTGGAAATAGGGCTGTTAGAGCTGTAATTAGTTTAAGATGAGGTCATATTGGAGTAGGGTCGACCCTACTCCAATATGACTGGTGTCCTCCTAAGAGAAGAAGAGACCCTCACACAGACACAGGGCCCACAGCCATGTGAGGACAGAGGCAGAGACTGGTGTGATGCTGTCACAAGCCAAGGGATACCTGGAGCTCCCAGAAGCTGAAAGAGAATAAATTTATGTTTCCCGAGGTCCCCTGGTAGTGGTCAGGCAAGATGGCCGAAGCAGAACACCTGTTCCTAAGAGCCTGCGTGACAGCACCTGGGGGATGCTTGAGGCGAGCCAGGCGGCTAATTCTGTGCAATAAAACAGGTGACGGCTTGTGCCAGTAAGGCTTGGATTACATAAGCTCTTCAACTGCGTTTTAGATGTGGAATTTACTCACGGTGTTCACAAGCTACCCAAAGTTATAATTACTGTTTGAGGAACGTGTTCACGGTGGGTTCTCCCTCCTATGGGAAGGCACCTCAGTGTGGGGTTTTATCTAGCATGTTGGGATCCAGGGAGTTTCTCTCATTGGTGTGCAGAGAAATAAAAAATAGAATTTCTATTTTTTTAAGAACATTTTTAAAAATAAAAGTAATTGAGCTTTGCGACTGTGTAATACATGGATTGGCCAGGGCTCCTTCATGGCCTGTATGACAGGTGGTGGCATGTTGTGACAGGTATGAGAGGTAACCTGGTGGGACGTTCACTGCAGGGAGTGGTCGGCGGCATTGCCCTTGTGGGTGAGTGTCCCGAATATTGTAATGTATTGCTCTTCAGGGGTCTGGTTTTGAGGAATTATGGGATATATTACGTAAATTCTAAACTAAATTTCACAAAATTGGTCATGGATCTGAAGAGATTTCCTTCAAAGAAACCATGAATTAGTGATGAAAATAAAAATGCAACATAAGTAAATACTCAGAAGAATGGCAGAGCTAACACCTGTTCCTTGTGTGAGCTCTGTTAGCTCCACTAAAGGTAAACCAGATAGCTGAATTATATCTTTCAAGAGAATGACCAAAACCTTTTTTTTTTTTTTTACAAAACAGTCAAAATTGACAAGAGGAGCATTTAAAATATAGATTCACACCCACATCATTAATGATGACTAAGTATAATTACACCTTAATGTTAGCTAATGATATATAGTGAGTATCCCTTAACAAACAGCAAGATGTTTAAAAACTAAGCATCCAAAACACCATGGCAGACTTTATAAAGTTTTTCTGCAACTTTTTTTTTTGAAAATTTCAAGCATGTATATAAAACTAGAGAGATTGGTATAATGCGTCCCAGCCTCTTACCAATCCAGTATTTACCGAACCATGGACAATCCCGTTTCATCTATATGATACCTGCTTCTCCCACCCACCCATGGATCATTTTGAAGCAAATCCTAGATATCATAACATTTCATTCACAAATATGTCAGTATTTTCCCTGAAAGAGGACTCTCGTTAGAAAAGGAAACATGCCATTTTTACACCTAAAACAAAACCAGTTAAGGACTTGTTAATAGCAACAGATATCCAGACTATTCAATGTCTCTTAATGATTCATAATTTTAACCATTTATTCAAATTCAAATCCAAAAAAAGCCCATATAATGTAATTTGTTGCTATATATCTTAAGTTTTTAAAAAATAAATTTATTTTTTAGAACAGTCTTAGATGTACAGGAAAATTGCAAAAATAGTATAGAGCGTTCTCCTATGCCTGTGCCCAGTTTCCCTCATTCTTAACATCTTACGTCAGTGTGGTATATTAGTTAGAATTAACCAATATTGCTACTTTATTAGTAACTAAAGTCCATACTTAGATTTCTTCAGTTTTCTCCTAATGTCCTTTTTCTGTTGCAGGATCCCACCTAACATTTACTCATCACGTCTCCTTAGGCTCCTTTTGGATGTGATAGTTTCCTCAGACTTTTCTTGTTTTTTGATTACCTTGACAATTTTGGGGAGTGCTGCTCAGGTGTTTTGTAGATTGGTATTTGCCTGATATTTTTCCTTCAGGGTTAAACTGGGAATTTGGGTTTGGGAGGAAGACCACAGCGGTGAAGAGCCATTTCCATCATATCATATCAAGGGTGCATGCTGTCAACATGGCTTATCACTGTTGATGTTGACCTTGATCTCCTGGCAGAGGTAGTGTTTGTCAGATTTTTATACTTTTTTTTTCTCCCCTTCGGACCGCCTTCTTTGAAAGGAAATTACTGTGTGCAGCCCTCACAAACTGGGGAGTTATGCTTTACCCTAGTTTCCTTCTACCTGAAGAATTTCAGGCATTTCCTGGAGTTTCCTGGCAACAAACTCAGCATTTATTTATCTGAAAATTGTCTTTATTGCATTTCTTTAACTTTTTATTTGAAATAATTATACATGGGTTGCCTGGGTGGCTCAGTTGGTTAAGTGTCTGCCTTCGGCTCAGGTCATGATCCCGGGGTCCTGGGATCGAGCCCCACCTTGGGCTCCTTGCTCAGCAGGGAAGCCTGCTTCTCTCTCTGCCTGCTGCTCCCCCTGCTTGGGCGTGCTCTTTCTCTCTGAAAAATAAATAAAATCTTCAAAAAAAAAAGTGAAATATAAATTAATTGGTAGTTTTAAAAATAGTACAGGGCAGTGCAGTGTACCAATATCCCAATGGTAACATCTTATGTAAATATACTACGGTATCAAAACCAAGAAATCGAAATTGATACAATCCACAGTACAAGTACTATTGTGTGTGTGTAGTTCTATTCAATTTTATTACATGTGTAGATTTGTGTAACCAAAACCACAGTCAAAATGCAGAGCTGGTTCATCACTACAGAGATCTTCTCATGTTATCCTTTTATTTCTTTTCATTTTTGAAACACTTTTTTGCTGAACTTAGAATGTTAGGTAGACAGTATGTGTTACGTGTGTGTGTGTGTGTGTGTGTGTGTTTTAGTACTTTAAAGTTGTTCCATTTTCTCCTGGTTTCCAGTTTTTTCTAATGAGAAATCAGTGATTATCTTGTTATTTCCTTTATGTAATACTTGCTTTTAAGACTGTAAAATTTTATTTTATTTTTAAAGATTTTATTTGAGAGAGAGCGCACGATCAGGGGAGAGGGGTAGAAGTAGAGGTAGAAGCAGGCTCCCGGCTCAGCAGGGAGCCTGACGCGGGGCTTGATCCCAGGACCCTGGGAGCATGACCTGAGCCGAAGGCAGATGCTTAACCAACCAAGCCACCCAGGTGCCCCAAGACTGTAAAATTTTAAAGATTTTCTCTTTATTTGTGGTGTTCAGAGTCTGTGATGTGTTTGTGTGTAGTTTGCTTTTATGCTGTGTAAAGTTTACTGAACTTCTTAGATTTGCGAGTTACTATTTTTGATCTGATTTGGAAAACTTCCCAGTGTCTCTTCGAGTATTTATTCTGCCCCATACTCTGTCCTTTTATTTTGAGACTCCAGTTTCACACATATTAGACACTTTGATAGCTTTCTGCCCGTCATTGAGCCTGTTTGTTCTTTTCCGTATTTTCCCCCTTCCTAATTAAGTTATTTAAAAAAATCTGGTAGCATTTTTGTTTCTAGGATTTCCCTTTGGTTTTCTTTTATAGTTTCTCTTCTCTCCTGAAATTCTCCTCTCTACCCAACATACCCTTGTTTTCTCTAGGTTGCTTAACACATATATTGTTTTTTTTTTTTTTTTAAGATTTTATTTATTTATTTGACAGAGAGAGAGACAGCCAGCGAGAGAGGGAACACAGGCAGGGGGGAGTGGGAGAGGAAGAAGCAGGCTCCCAGAGGAGGAGCCTGACATGGGGCTCGATCCCAGAACACTGGGATCATGCCCTGAGCTGAAGGCAGACGCTTAATGACTGAGCCACCCAGGCGCCCCCATATATTGTTATTTTTAAATCAGCTAATTGTAGCATCTGGAGCATTCATAGGTCTGCTTTTACTGAGTGACTTTTCTCTTGATTACAGGTTGTTTTGTTTTCACATCTAGTAACTTTTGTAGTGGATGTATGGATGATGTATTATTATTATTATTATTTTTAAAGATTTTATTTATTTATTTGACAGACAGCCAGTGCGAGAGGGAACACAAGCAGGGGGAGTGGGAGAGGAAGAAGCAGGCTCACAGCAGAGGAGCCTGATGTGGGGCCCGATCCCATAACGCCGGGATCACGCCCTGAGCTGAAGGCAGACACCCAACCGCTGTGCCACCCAGGTGCCCCTGGATGATGTATTATAAAAATCTGGATTTTGTAAATGAGCTTTGTTTTAATACTTGTATATGGCAAAATGTATGGAGCAAAGTTTTTTTTTTTTTTTTCCACATGAGTATCCAATTGTTCCAGTACCATTTGTTGAAAAGACTTCCCTTTCTCCACTGAATTGCCTTTGTATCTTTGTCAAAATTCAGTTGCCCGTGTGTGAGGCTACTTCTGGACATTCTTTTGCTCCATTGATGTATTTTTCTGTCTTTACATCGATTACTGTAGCTTTATAATCTTGAAATCTGGCCATTTTATCCCTCCAACCTTGTTCTTCTTTTTCAAACTTGTGACTAATCTAGTCCTTTGCATTTTCATGTGAATTTTAGAATCCACTTATCACTTTCTACAAAAATTCTGTTGGGATTTTGACTGGCACTGTTTTGAATCTATAAATCAATTTGGGGAAGAATTGCATTTTAGCAATATTGAGTCTTACCCATGAGCAAGTGTGAGATAATAGGAAAAAAATATATATACACACACACATACATACACACACACACATACCGGCCCCTGCTTCCTGGCACAGAACTTGTAAAACCCTCGTAACTTACTAAGCGATAACCTTAGGAGCATCTCTTGTTCAATATTTGTCTTTGACCCCATCCGTGACATGGGGCTCCTAGAACCCTTGTAAATTTCTAAGATGATAAGAACACCTTTTGTTCTAATGAGTGACTCTGGGTGGGCTCCTGGATGGGGGCTGGTCTCCAGAAAGACCAATCCATGATTAGAAGCTTGGGATTTTCGGCCGTCCCCACCCATCTTCTCCAGAAGGGGAGAGGCACTGGAAATGGAGTTAATAATTGATCATGCCTATGTGGGGAAGCCTCCATAAAATCCCAGTAGTACTGGGTCAGAGAGCTTCTGGGTTGATGAACCTGTGGAGGTGCTAGGAGAGTGGCACCCCTTCCCTCATACCTTGCCCTATGCGCCTTTTCTATTGGGATGTTAATCTGTATCCTTTAAGTATGCTTTAATAAACTGGTAAATGTGTTTCCCTGAGTTCCGTGAGTGGCTCTAGCAAATTAATTGAACCCAAAGAGGTGGTTGTGGGAATATCTGATTTATAGCAGGTGAGTCAGAAGCACAGGTCACAACACGGACTTGCAATTGGCATCTGAAATGAGGGTGGCGGCAGTCCTGCGGGACAGAGCCCTCAGCTTGATGCTCTCTCCAGGCAGATAGTGTCAGAATGGAGTTGATTTTTTGAACACTCCACCAAGAATGGTTTGCTGGTTTTGGGGGAGAAACTTCGCACATTTTGGCGACCAGAGTGTCAGAAGTGAAGTGTTCTGTGTGAGCAGTAAAGGAACCTCACAGGAGGGAAACACAGGAGAGAAGAACTGGGTTTTTCCTACTATAAATGGGATTGAAACATTTTCAATTTTTGATTGTTGCTAGTATACAGAAATACAGTGATTTTCGATTATTGATCTCTTATCCCAAAACTTTGCTAAACTTGTTTCAGTAGATTTTTCATAGAGTTCATTGGCTTTTCTGCATAGGTAGTCATGTAGTTTTTACTTGTAACATTTCATTTTGGGTGCTTTCAATATAATTTTCTTGCCTTGTTACACTATAACATTGAATCGAGGTGGTGAGAGTGGACGTCCTTGTCCTTAATTTAGGGGTAAGCAGCCCAAATTTCACTGTTCAGTGCGGTGTTTATTTATCAAGATACGATTGGGTCAGACTCTCAGACTTCAGCAACAGATAGTTGTGTCTTAAATCATTACAAAAAGAGAAACAGTGACTGGTATGCCATTTCTGGAGAAATGTCTATCATCAAGGGAAGGACTTCAGTTTCGAATGAGTACCCTGGGTTTGAATTCCTGCTCTGCTTCCTGAAGTCCGCACAGCCTTGGATAAGCTACCCTACCTTCCTGTGCCTCCCAGACCCGCTGTGATCTAACTCTGGGGGAAGGCTTGGCCTGTCATCTTGTCCCTTCCCCTCACCTTCCCTCTTTTCTGGGATTGGATTAAATGCTTGATTCTGTCCTCCGTGCGACGTACAGTGTGTGCTAGGACACTGAATATAAAGTTTCCTCTTATTCTTGTTTTCAAATTATTCTGTGATATTGACTTTTCCCTGAATTCTTTCATACTAGTAGTTCATTTCTTGTTACTTGTTCTTAATATGTGGTTTTGGTTAAAGATGTCATTTCCAAGGAGAGGCCAACTTTCCTTTGATTTTAATGGAGGAAAGATTAACTGGATAAATCTTTTGAAATTAAAGCAACTCAACCAAAACACAAACATGAAAGGAGTATCAAATGCTTCCTTGAACTAAAAGGTTTCCCGTCCCAGAACCAATAAAGTTGGGAGGGCTCTCACTGCTCGACCTTGAAGGAGGTAGCTCAGAAGAAAAGAAAATCAACTGCTTTAGTTAAGAGGAGAGAGGAACAGCCAGCTGGAAAGGAACCAACCAAAAGCCTTGGAGGCAGCTCTTGGCTGGGGGAAGAAAGCAGTCTGATCTCAGTGTGTAGCACACAGGTCTTCCCTGAACTGGGCAAAGCCAGGCTTGGTTCATAAGTCTCCTTTGTTAGTCGGATGTCAGCATGACTAAGGTCAGGGTCAAACAGGAAACTTACAATATGGTTTAGATGTTAAAAACAACAACAACAACAACAACAACAACAACTGGTGATGTGCCCAGATAAACTACAAAAAAGAAGTCAGCTTGAATTTATTGTGCATAAGAAAATTTGGCTGTTAATTTCTTTCCACGAGGATTAAAATTTTTAAGATTAATGCAAGCATAAAATTAGTCAACTGTCAATGGTTCAAGAAAACTTGTCATTTGGTATGTCATATACTAAATGGTAGAAATATTTAAACCAGATAATTTGGGGAGTAAGCTGTGTGCCCTGGTTGAACAGTGGATTACCTTATGGGACTTAGCTTAGCAATGCATAAATTATAAACTGAAATATGCCATTCTGATTTGGAGTATAACTTTATCTCAGTGTTTGCTGAGATATGGAAGCTTATCAGTAACTTGCCAGCTAATATTAGATAAAGGTCACTACATTAGTACATTGTGTCTGTATGGATAGTTTTATTTCTAACTCAACTGAGCAGATCAGGGCAGGTGTTCCTGGTTAATTATACAGCTGTTTTCAGGGGAGATCTTGGAAGGCTCTTCATGCCCATAGGACTCTTCTGGGGGTTTCTTCCTACGTGGGTTGGCATGTTCTGTGCTAGTGACTTCGTAATTCTGGCCCACTGCTGGCTGGGTCCGGATGAGCACCTGACCCAAGGAGAGCCAGTTTATACATTGATCTGTGGCCTGCTCAGAGTTCTGCTCAAAAGGGTCATCTGTATTGCATGGTGATTGACTCAGTCTGATCCTCTTGGAGATTGAATGTAAATTATGAAAAGTTGGCCGTTAGAAGCAGTAGAAGCTGAAAGACACGAAGGGAGACGGGAGCCATGCAGAGAAGGCACAAAGCAGAGAAAGGCACACGATAGAAACAGTAGGTGCTGCTGCTGTTCCTGGGGAGACAGCTAGACCAGAGTGGGAAGGCCATGCTTCGAAGTGCCAGCTGTGCAGGGCTGAGGTTTCTTTCTCCTCACCTTTTAGCACTACGGCCACAGGGCATCAGCCTATAGCTTCTTCACAAGACCCAGGACACCAAACAAAGGCCTAGCTCACCTGTTCTCCGTGTAGGCACGCCTGGGAGATGTTGCGGGGTCGGTTCTAGACCACTGCAGTAAAGCTAATACTGCAGTAAAGCAGGTCCAAGGAATGTGTTGGTTTCTCGTGGGTGGAAGTTCCGTGCACAAGACGCTGGGTCTGTGAGCTGTGCAATAGCATTGTGTCTAAAACGACAACGGACATGCCTTCATTGAACGATACTTTATTGCTAGAATGTGCTAACTGCCATCCGAGCTTTCGGCGAGTCAGTCCTGCCGCAGCTGGAGGGTCTGGGGGGCGCTGCCGACCCATCAGGGTGCTGGGCGCTGGAGGCCGGCGCGGCCGTGCAGGTTCGTAAGACAGGCGTGCGGTTCGCCGCCTCGACGGCTCGTCCGTCACGGTTTCTCTGCTGCGGCCGGTGCTGCCGGGTGGCATTTTACCCGCAGCAGAACTGCCTTCAGAATCGGAGTCCGTCCTCCCGAGCCCTGCCGCTGCCTCGTCGGCTGAGCCGCGGTCACCTTCTCGATCCTCGGTGGTCGTTTCAAGCATCGTCTCGGCGTCTCCGCCAGGACGAGCCGCATCCGGGAAGCCCCTTGCTTGGCGCGGCCCGAAGCAGCGGCTCCTCGTCCGCTCACGTTCGGTCCGGACTCTGCAGCAGCTCCGTGCCGTCTTCCGGCTCCACGCCTGGTTCTGTCCTCTGGCTGTGTCTTAGTTGTTGGGTTTCTAGAGCACAGACGGAGGGCACTTAGCATCAGTCTTAAGCACCCTAGGGTTTTCAGGTCACCGAGCACCGGCTTCCACCTCAGGTCACCAGGCGCGTTAGCCCCTCACAGGAGGGTCCGCCTGTCCTTTGAAGCTTGAAGCCAGGCGCTGCCTTCTCCTCTCCGGCTGCGAAAGTCCTCGCTGGCGTCTCCTCCAAGAGCAGGCTGTCTCGTCTACGCGGACAGTCTGTGGTTTAGTGCGGCCACCTTCATCGGTGATCCTAGCTGGAGCTTCTGGAAAGCTTGCTGCTTCACCTTGCGCTCCTGTGTTATGGGGACGGCGTCTTTCCTTGAGCCTCCTGACGCGGCCTCTGCCAGCTTCAGACGTTCCTTCTGCAGGTCCTCACCTCTCAGCCGTCCTAGAACCGAGGAGAGTCCAGGCCTGGCTCTGGATGAGGCTTTGGCTTAAGGGAGCATGTGGCTGGTGTGGTCTCCTGGGCAGACCACTGCCCCTTTCTCCACGCAGCAATAAGGCTGTTTCCCTTATCATTCATGTGTTCCCTGGAGTAGCACGTGTAATTTCCTTCAAGAACTTTTCCTTTGCATTCACAACTTTGCTCACTGTTTGGCAAAAAAGGTCTAACTTTTGGCCTACCTTGGCTTTTGAGATGCCTTCCTCCCTGAGCTTAATCGTTCCTAACTTTTGATTTAAAGTGAGAGAGCTGTGCTTCTTCCTTTCGCTTGAACCCATAGAGGCCTTTGTCAGGTTATTAGCTGGCCTATTTTCAATATTGTTGTGTCTCAGGAACTAGGGAGAGGGAGGGATGGGGGAACGGCCAGTCAGTGGAGCAGTCAGAACATACACAATGTTTATTAAGTTCATCTTCTGTGGGCACGATTTGTGGCACCCACATACGATTACAGTAGTAACACCAAAGACTGCCGATCACCACAGCAAATATAATAATAATGAGATATTTGAAATATTGTGAGAATTATTGAAAGGTGACACACACAAAAGAAGCAAATGCTGTTGAAAAAATGGTGCCAATAGACTTGCTTGACTCAGGGTTGCCACAAACCTTTAATTTGAAAAAAAAAAAAAAAAGGCAATCTTCTGAAGCACCATAAAGGGAACCACAATAAGAGGAAATAGATTTATTGCCTGTAGTGGCTCTTGGTATCATGGAGCGGGCTTGGTACTGTGTTGGCCATGAGTGTTGTCAGTGTTTAGCCAGGACACGTATAAAAGGAGAGATGGGAGGACCAGTGAGGACTACAGGCAAGAAACATATTAGGGGGCGGGATAACTAAAATCTGTAATATTGGAAGATACATCTTAGAATTTATGATAGTTCATTACTTTTCAAATTTTGGATTGTGTAAGTAGATTTCCACTAAACAAGAATTGTTGATTATGGCAATAGTCAACATTTCATAATTTTAGTTTTTTCACTCATGATCCTCTTTCCCCATTTAAGTAATCTGGCTGCAAATAGGGTAAAGAGCAGAGGCAGTCATGCTTACTCACCAAAGGAATGTAAATTGATGCAGCCACTGTGGAAAACAATATGGAGTTTCCTCAAAAACTTAAATATAGAAATACCATATGATCCAATCATTCCATTATTGGGTATTTACCCACGGAAAGCTAGAACACTAACTCAGAAAGATCTGTGTATCCCTCTGTTTATTGCAGCATTATTTCCAACAGCAAAGAATGAGATCATGACATTTGAGACAACATGGATGGACCTAGAGGGTATTATACAAAGTGAAATAAGTCAGACTGAGAAAGACAAATACTGTATGATTCCAATCAGAAATGGAATCTAAAAACAAAAACAAACTAAAACAATCAGACCGATAGATACAGGGAACAGATTGATGGTTGCTGGAGAAGGGGACAGGAGGTCGGGCAAAATGGCTGCAGGGGAGAGGGAGACACAGCCTCCAGTTATGAAATGATTAAATCATTGGAATAAAAGGCATAGCATAAGGAAAATATAGTCAATGATATTGTAATAGCGACGTAACAGGACAGATGGTAACTACATTCATGGTGAACGTATAGCATGATGTATAAACTTGTCAAATCACTAGTATGGCAGAAACCAGAGACGAATGTACCTTTGGGTGTCAACCATCCTCAAAAACAAAAAGAAAAAGATCACTCACCATTACTAAGTAGGTTCATACAACCAAAGGCTTAACCTTCGATTCAGGCCTCTTAAGGCACTGTGTCTTAGTCTGTTTGGGCTGTTATAACAGTGCCAGAGATGGGGTGGCTTACAAACACAGATTTATATCTCGTAGCCCTGGAGGCTGGAAGTCTGAGATCAGGGTACCAGCATGGTTGGGTGAGGATCCTCTTCTGGGTCACAGACTTCTTATTGTATACTCACGTGGCAGAAGAAATAATAAAACTCTTGGGGGCACCTGGGTGGCTCAGTAGGTTAAGCATCTGGCTCTTGATTTTGGCTCAGGTCGTGATCGCTGGGTTGTAAGACTGAGCCTCATGTCAGGTTCTGCGCTAGGCATGGAGCCTGCTTAGGATTCTCTCTCTCTCTCTCTGCCCCTCTCCAACCATGTGCACACACGCTGTCTCTCTCTCTCTCTAAAAAAAAAAAATAATAATAATAGAACTCTTGAAAATCCATCATCCAGAGGCAATCACTGTTAATGCTTTGGCATAGTGCATTTCTAGACTTACTTCTAATCACGTATCTATTTATAGCCTAAGAAATGAAATACTGTCCATACCATGTATGGATCTTTCTCTGACAAATATGCACCCATCTCCAGCATAACTCTATGTAGTATTCCATGGTACGACTGACTATATCATGATCTACGATAATAGCATTTTATGGAGCTTTTACTGGGTTCCAGCTGCATTATATGCATTATCTCAACTAATCCGCACACCAGCTCTACGGGGATGAGATATGATTTGGTATCTTTGCTTAACAAACAGAAAACTGAGGCTTAGGGCTGTTAGCCTGATAGATTGCACGTCCATCAAGTGCAGGTTGGAATGCCAGGAGTCTGACTCTGGCACCTGCATTTTTTTTTTTTTTAAGATTTTATTTATTTATTTGACAGAGACAGAGACAGCCAGCGAGAGAGGGAACACAAGCAGGGGGAGTGGGAGAGGAAGAAGCAGGCTTATAGCAGAGGAGCCTGATGTGGGGCTCGATCCCAGAACGCCGGGATCACGCCCTGAGCCGAAGGCAGACGCTTAACCGCTGTGCCACCCAGGCGCCCCTGCACCTGCATTTCTAACCACTGTGCTGTTGTGCTTTCTATCTTTGGGTACTTTGGTGGCTTCCAGAAAGACACATGCCAATCATTATTTTGGTATAAATATAATTTATTAAATCTGTTAAACAAATTTCATAGAACAGGTTTTTAAAATAAAAGCAATGAAATTTTATGCCTTTCCCACTGACATTTAATAAACTCAGGTTAGAATTTATGCTAATTCTATTCTTGGTGAGATTTCTGTGTTCATTCTCTCTCTTCTCCTCCTGTAGTCAAACCTTCCCAGATTTGGGACACCACGTGGTTTTAAGGCTGCCCTGCCTCACAGAGGCCCCTGGCTGAGTTCCTCAGCTGCTGGCAGGGTGTCTTCCTCTCCAGGCTTAGCCTTGAGGGGAAGTGCCACCTAGGAGATAAAGACACTGTCTTTTCTCTCCAGACCCTGTTCTAGGACCTCTACGCCACCCCACACCTTTCCCCATGCCCAAAAGTCATTAAGTTGAGGACCATCACTATGGGTGCTGCATACGACCCAGTCTGCCCCTTTCCCTAGTCGGAAAGCAGCGGAGCACAGCACCTCCCCTCGCAAAGGTTATTTCTAGCAACTGCTAGCTAGGTGTAACTTGAACCCAGTACAATACTTCTCCTGGAAGCAGAGTGAGTTCAGAAGCTGGTAAAGCGGACCTCCCACGTTGTTCGATTGTGATGCTAAATGACATCGGCAGATATTTTCCAATTTGATTCGGATTGTCTCTGAGAAATGACCAGTTTAATCCAGATCTCCTCATACGATGCTCTAATGGCACTCTCATTGAGGCTTCTAAATGTGTTCCGTCAGCTGGTAGAAATCTAGGAAATGTACTTAGAAGGGGGCAAATTGATTCTAGTCCCTGGAGGGATCAGTACACACTTAAAAACTCAGTGTTCAAACAAGCACAGGTAACCCTAGGAGGGCGCAAAAGCTTTCCAAGAGACACACAAGAACAGGTAATTTAAAGAGGATCAAATTCCAGATTTTCATCTTAAATGTATACTATTTCCTAAATGGGTCTGCCTGGGAATATGCCTGAGTTCATTGCAGTTCTTTTCCCACTTACAGAAGTCAGGTAGACCCTTCACCAGTCCTAAATCTTACCAGGTTGCACTGTCTCGGGCATACAAACTATTGGAGCACCAGGTAAAGGGAAAAACCTCCTTTAGTGATTAATGGAAACATCACCGACGCTTAGAACTTTGTACATTCTTTTTTCTCATACATGTTCATGTTAAGATTGAAGCCTCGTGTTCGAAGTGAAGTATTTGGGCCTGAGTCGAGATGTTCAGGAATAATATGGGGAGGGGCAGTAAGAACGACAGTTTTTCATTTATTTTCCTCTTCCGATCCTGGACTGTGGTTAACATATATCAGTTCTGAGGGAAAGTTTTATGAGAGCAAAGCAATGAGAATGTGGATAAGAAATAATATCCCCCGGGGTGCCTGGGTGGCTCAGTCGGTTAAGTGTCTACCTTCAGTTTAGGTCAGGATCCCATCAAGCCCTGCATGGGCCTCCCTGCTCCACGGAGGGCCTGCTTCTCCCTCTCCCTGTGCTTGCAGCTCCCCCTGCTTGTGCTCTCTCTCTGTGTCAAATAGATAAATAAAATCTTAAAAAAAAAGAAAAATAATATCCCCCAAAACCAGCTTTGAAAAAAACCCCACAACTTTTCAGAACATAATTCTTGGGGGCACCTGGGTGGCTCAGTCGCTAAGCATCTGCCTTCAGCTCAGGGCGTGATCCCGGAGTCCTGGGATCGAGCCCCACATCAGGCTCCTATGCTGGGAGCCTGCTTCTTCCTCTCCCACTCCCCCTGCTTGTATTCTTTCTCTCTCTCGCACCCTGTCTCTCTCTCTGTCAAATAAATAAAATCTTAAAAAGAACATAATTCTTCTCAATTTCTCTCAATAGTCATCTCTTAACTGTTGTTTCATTAACTAGAAGGAAGAGAACTTGAAATAGCCAGAGCACTATGATAGTTAAGCTGATCCCATTAAATGTAGCTGAAAAAATTTCTTAAACCCCCCAAATTTTCAATATATATTGGATAGAAATCAAGGATAAAACTTTTATATTTCTTTCACAGTTGGTATGCACTGTTCAAAAGTGTTAAAACCCCTTTTATCAAATCATCATGAAATATTTATATGTACTCAATCATTTTAATTTCATCTTTTAAAATGTTTAAAATTTCTTACTTCCAAAGAGCAAAAATAGAATTACAGGCTAGCTTCTGGACTAGTTAGTGCTAGTGTTATGTAGTCATACTTTTCTCTTTCACCAAATACATGGGAAAATGTTGATCATGATATCTAACAAAGTTTAAAAAAAAATACATGATTCTTTTAATTTAACTTAAAAAAATTTAATCCCAGTATATTAATATGCAGTGTTAAATTAGTTTTAGGTGTACAACAGAGTGATTCAACAATTCTATATATTATTCAATGCTCATCAATGTAAGTGTACTTTTTTTTTTTAAGAGAGAGCACACACACACACACACACACACACACACACACGGTGGGGAGAGGCAGAGAGAGAGAGGGAGAGAGAGAATCTTAAGCAGGCTCCATGTCCTGCATGGAGCCCGACATGGGGCTCGATTTCACAACCCTGAGATCATGACCTGAGTCAGAATCAAGAGTCCGAAGCTCAACGAACTGAGCCACTCAGATGCCCCAGGATAAGTGCACTCTTAATCCCGTCACCTATTTCACCCACCCCCTCCCCCCCTCTGGTAAACATCAGTTTAGTCTCTATAGTTAAGAGTCTGTTTTTCGGTGAGTCTCTTTCATTTTGCGTCTTTGTTTCCTTTCTTACATTCCACATAGGAGAGAAATCATATGGGATTTGTCTTTCTCTGACGTATTCCACTTAGCACTATACTCTCTAGCTGCACGTTGTTGTACATGGCAAGATTTCATTCTTTTTATAGCTGAATAATATTCCATTATGTAAGTATACATACATATATATGTGTGTATGTGTGTATACATATATATTTATATATTTAGAAAAGATACTGTATCTTCCTTATCTGTTCATCTTTCAGTGGACGCTGGCTGCTTCCATAATTTGGCTATAGTAAGTACGGCTGCAATAAACATAGGGGTATGTATATCCTTTTGATTTAGTGTTTTTGTATTCTTTGGGTAAATACCCAGTAGTGTGATTACTAGATCATATGGTAGTTCTATTTTTAACTTTTTGAGAAATCTCCATACTCTTTTCCACAGTGGCTACACCAGTTTGCATTCCCACCGACATCCCTTTTCTCTACATCCTCGCCAACACTTGTTTCTTGTGTTGTTGATTTTAGCCGTTCTCACAGGTGTGAGGTGACAGCTCATTGTGGTTTTGATTTGTATTTGCCTGATGATGAGTGATGTTGAGCATCTTTTCATGTGTCTGTTGGCCATCTGGATGTCTTCTTTGGAGAAATTCCTGTTCATGTCTTCTGCCCATTTTTTAATGGGGTTATTTATTTTTTTTTGGTGTTGAGTTGTAGAAGTTCTTCATATATTTCTGATACTAACCCTTTATTTGATACATCATTTGCAAATATCTCTCCCATTCAGTAGGTTGTCTTTTAGTTTTGTTGATTGTTTCCTTTGCTGTGCAGAAACACAGAAAATTACTTTGATGTAGTTCCAATAGTTTGGTTTTTGCTTTTGTTTCCCTTGCTTCAGGGACATATCTAGAAAGATGTTGCTATGGCTGATATCAGAGAAATTACTGCCTGTGCTGTCTTCTAGGATTTTTATGGTTTCAGGTCTTTCTTATCTGTAGGTCCTTAATCCATTTTGAGTTTATTTTTGTGTATGGTGTAAGAAAGTGGTCTAGTTTCATTCTTTTGCATATGGTTGTTCAATTCTCCCAACACTATTTGTTGAAGAGACCGTCTTTTTCTTATTGCATTTTCTTTCCCCTTCTGTCGAAGATTAATTGAAAATATAATTGTGGGTTTATTTCTGGGCTTTCTATTCATTCCATTGATGTATGTGTCTGTTTTTGTGCCAGAACCATGCTGTTTTGATCACTACAGCTTTGTAATATAACTTGAAATATGGAATTGTGGTACCTCCAGCTCTGTTTTTCTTTTTCAAGATTGCTTTGGCTATTCAGAGTTTTTTTGTGGTTCCATACACATTTTAGGATTGTTTGTGAAAAATGCTGTTGGTATTTTGATAAGGACTGCATTAAATTGGTAGATTGCTTTGGGTAGTATGGACATTTTAACAATGTTCTTCTGATTCATGAGTGTGGAATATCTTTCCATTTGTTTGTGTTGTCCTTAGTTTCTTTCATCAGTGTTTTATAGTTTCGGAGTACAGGTCTTTCACCTCCTTCATTAAGTTTATCTTAGGTATTTTGTTATTATTTTTTTGGTGCAGTTGTAAATGGGATTGTTTTCTTAATTTCTCTTTCTGCTGCTTGATTGTTAACATACAGAAATGCAACAGATTTCTGTATCCTGTGATCTTACTGAATTCATTAATCAGTTCTAGTAGTTTTTTGGTGGAATCTTTAGGGTTTTCTATATATATTATCGTATCATCTGCAAATAGTGAAAATTTTACTTCTTCCTTACCAATTTGGGTGCCTTTTATTCCTTTTTCTTGTCTGATAGGTATGGCTAGGACTTCGGGTACTATATTGAATAAAAGTGGTGAGAGTAGACATCCTTGTCATGTTCTTGACCTTAGGGGAAAAGCTTTCAGTTTTTCACCATTGAGTATGATGTTAGCTATGTGTTTTTCACATGTGGGCTTTATTATGTTGAGGTATGTTCCTTCTAAACCTATTTTGTTGAGGGTTTTTATCATGAGTGGATGTTGTACTTTGTCAAGTTCTTTTCCTGCATCTGTTGAAACAACCATATGGTTTTTATCCTTTCTCTTATCAAAGTGATGTATCACATTGGTTAATTTGCAGATACTGAACCACCCTTGTATCCTGGGAATAAATCCCACATGATTGTGGTGAATGATTTTTTTTAAGTGTTGTTGGATTTGATTTGCTATTATTTTGTTGAAGATTTTTGCGTGTATGTTCATCAGAGATAGTGGTGGCCTGTAGTTCTCTTTTTTTGTAGTGTCTTTATCTGATTTTGGTATCAGGGTAATTTTAATACTGGCCTACAGAAGGAATTTGGAAATTTTTCTTCATCATCTGTTTTTTGGAATAGTATGAGAAGAATTATTAATGTATTAATGTATTAACTCTTCTTTAAATGTTTGGTAGAACTCACCTGTGAAGCAGTTTGGTGCTAGATTTTTGTTTGCTGGGAGTTTTTTGATTACTGATTCAAGTTCATTGCGGGCCTGTTGAAGTTTTCTGTTTCTTCTTCTTCTTCTTCCTCTTCTTCCTTTTTTTTTTTTTTTTAAAGATTTTATTTATTTATTTGACAGAGAGAGTGAGAGAGGGAACACAAGCAGGGGGAGTGGGAAATGGAGAAGCAGGCTTCCCCCGCTGAGCAGGGAGCCCAATGCGGGGCTGGATCCCAGGACCCTGGGATCATGACCTGAGCTGAAGACAAACATTTAACGACTGAGCCACCCAGACGCCCCAATTTTCTGTTTCTTCTTGATTCAGTTTTGGGAGGTCATATGTTTTTAGGAATTATCCATTTATTCTAGGTTGTCCAATGTGTTGGCATATAATTTTTTCGTAATATTCATTTACAATCTTTTGTGTTTCTGAGGTGTTGGTTGTTATTTCTCCTCTTTCATTTCTGATTTTGTGTGAGTTCTCTTTCTTTGTCATTGTCGTCTTCTTTTTTATGAGTCTGGCTAAAGATTTATCAGTGTTGTTGATTTTTTCAGAACCCAGTTCCTAATTTCATCGATCTGTTCTGTTGTTTTTCTGGTGTCTATTTTGTTTATTTCTGATCCCGTCTTTATTGTTTTCTTCCTTTTATTGGTTTTGGGTTTTATTTGTTCTTCTTCTAGTTCCTTTAAGTATAAGGTAAAGTTGTTTGAGATTTTTTTTCTTGAGGTAGGCCTGTTATTGTAAACTTCCTTCTTAGAACAGCTTTTGCTGCATCCCAAAGATTTTGGACTGTTATGTTTTATGTCTTCATGTATTTTTTTTATTTCCTCTGATTTCTTGGTTGACCCACTTGTTGTTTAATAACATGTTAATTAACCTCCGTGTATTTTTGCTTTTTTCAGATTTTTTTTTCTTGTGGTGGTTTCTAGCTGTGGTCAGAGAAGATGTATGGTATGACTTCAATCTTTTTGAATTTGTTGGGACTTGTTTTGTGACCTAATATGTGCTCTGTTCTGGAGAATGTTCCATGGTGCACTTGAAAAGAATGTGTGTTCTGTTGTTTTAGGATGGAATGTTCTGAACATGTCTGCTAAATCCATCTGGTCCAATGTGTCATTCAAAGCCACTGTTTCCTTGTTGATTTTCCATTTTGCTGATTTGTCCATTGATGTGAGGAGTTAAAATCCCCTACTATTGTATTACTATTGATTACTTTCTTATGTTTGTTAGTAACTGCGTTATGTATTTGGTGCTCCCATTTTGGGTGCATAAATATTTACAGTTGTTCTAGCTTTTTGTTGATCTCTTCATGATTATATAGTGTCCTTTGTCTCTTGTTACAGTCTTTGTTTAAAAGTATATTTGTCCAATATAAGTATTGCTATCCTGGCTTTCTTTTTCACATCTCTGTGCATGATAAATGCTTCTCCATCCCCTCACGTTCAATTTGCATGTGTCTTTTGGTTTGAAATGAGTTTTTTGTAGGAAGCATATAGATGGGTCTTGTTTTTTTAAATCTGTTTTGTCACCCTATGTCTTTTGGTTGGAGTGTTAGTCCAGTTACATTCAAAATAATTACTGATAGATATGTATTTATTGCCATTTTGTTACTTGTCTTATGGTTGTTGGTTTTTGTTTTGTTTTTTGTCTTATGGTTATTTTAATAGTTATTCTCTGTTACTGTCTTTCCTTGCTCGTTTCTCCCATGATAAGTTGGCTTTCTTGAGTGATATACTTGGATTCCTTTCTGTTTTTCACGTATCTATTGCTGGTTTTTGATCTGTCACCGTTAGGTTCGTATACAACGTCTTCTGCATAGAATAGTCTATATTACGTTGATAGTCACTAAAGCATGCATGCGTTCTTACTCCCCTCCCCCCCACATTTTCAGTTTATGGTGGCATAGTTTACATCCTTTTATTTGGTGAGTCCCTTGACTTATTTTTACAGATGTACTTATTGTTACTGCTTTTGTGCTTCCTGCTTTCTTTATTACTCTTACTTATGGTCTTTCTTTTCCACTCAGAAAATCCCCTTTAACATTTCTTATAGGGCTGATTCAGTAGTCTTGAATTTCTTTAACTTTTGTTTGTCGGGGAAGCTCCTTATCTCTCCTATTCCTTTTTTATCTGTCTTCCCACCTTGCTGGAATAGAATATTCTTGGCTGCAGATTTTTTTTTTCCATTACGTTGAATATAGCATGCCACTTTCTTCTAGCCTGAAAAGTTTCTGCTGAAAAAATCAGTGATAGCCTTATGGGGGTTTCCCTTATATGTAACTGCTTTCTTTTCTCCTGCAGCTTTTAAACATTTCTCTTTATCACTACTTTTTACCCTTTTAATTTCTATGTCTCTTGGTGTGGACCAGCTTGAATTGATTTTGCTGGAGAATCTCTTTGCCTCCTGGAACTAGATTACTGTTTCCTTCCTCAGATTTGAGAAGTTTTCAGCTATTACTTCCTCAAATAAATTTTCTGCCCCCTTTCCTCTGTTTTCTCCTTCTGGGATATCCATAATGTGAATGTCATTGTGTCTGATGGTGTTGCTGAGTTCCCTAAGTCTATTCTCGTTGTGTATAACTTTTTTTCTCTCACCTGCTCAGCTTGATTACTTTCCATTACTCTGTCCTCCAGGTCACTGATTTGTTCTGCTTCCTCTAGTCTCCTACGTATTCCATCTAATGTATCTTTAATTTATTTCTTGTGTTCTTTATCTCTGATTGGTTCTTTTTGTTGAGGGCCTCACTGAGGTCCACCACTCTTTTTTCAAGTCCAGCGAGTAGCTTTATGATCATTAGATTAAATTCTCTAACAGGCATATTCTTTATTTCCATTTCACTTAGGTCTCTTGCTGTGATTTTGTCCTGGTCTTTCATTTAGGACATATTCCTCTGTCTCCTCATTTTATCTCACTCTGTGTCTCTTTCTGTGTGTTAGGAAAGTCAGCTGTGTCTCTTGCTCTTGAAAGTAGTAGCCTTCTGAAGAAGTCCTGGTGTGCCCTGCAGTGCAGTGTCTCCCGTTCACCAGAACCTTGTTCTTCGGGAGTGTCTCCTATGTGTGTTGTGTGTACCCTGCTGTTGTGACTGAGCTGCTTTTCCCCTCGTCTAGTCATCTGCAGTGGCTTACTTTGCCTGTTGTGGGCAGTGTCTGGTCCCTGTGGCGTTAGTGGGCCACTCTGGGGCCCCCTGAGGTTTGAGTCATACCAGGTGTTTGCAAGATACAATAGCACCAAAATGCAGGGTGCTTTCCCTGTGTTGTCCCCTGGGACGCTTTTTGGTGGGCGGGGCCTGTAGTCAGACCAGCTGTCTGCCCCCAGGCCACTGCTGGGGCTGCAGTCTGACTGGTGTGTGTGGCTATCTTTCCCTCTCGCTGGGGCAGGAGTCACTTTGGAGTAGTGCTGGCCTCTGTTGGAGCTGCTTACGCACTGCCAGGCTTGTGGTACTGCTTTGGAGGGGCTCTGGCCGAGAGCGTATTCCAGGGGGTGGATCTGCAACGTTCACAGGGCAAGACGCGCAGTATTTGTGAGGTTTGCGTGTAGGTCCTCTGCGAGAGGGGACCTGTCACTAGAGGAACTGAGGCCAGCCGGGTTGGAGGGGGTGGCTCAGCAAAGCGAGAGGTGGGGGAGGGGGTGGGGGAGGTGCGGTGTTATCAAGGTTTGCCAGCTGCTGGTCTTCTGGGGGAGGGGACCCAGAGCGTCAGGACTGAGGCAGTCCTGGCTGAAGGGGGCAGATCTGTCATAGCACGGGGGGGGGGGGGGGGGGGGTGGAGGATGGGGGTGGTCTGAGGCTGTGCCATTAGCAAGTAAGGTAGCAAGTGTTGGCGCTGTGCTTGTTCCCGCAGGTGGCCATGTGTTTGTGTTGGGGGCGTGGGGGAGGGAAATGGTGCCAGCCAGCTGCTCTGTTCCTGGAGGAGTTCCCCCAGTGAGCCCTGAGACCAGTCCCAGCTCTCCCTCTGGTTTGCCCCAGGCCTTCTCCGAAGCGCTGCCTCTCTGCTGTACCTCCTGGGTTGTTTGTGGTGCTTTCTCTTTAAGGGTGGGGACTCCGTTTCCTCTTGCCCTCCAGGCTCAGAGCCGAGCCTGCTGATTTTTAAAAGTCCAGGTTTTAAGTCCCCCTGGTTGTAAGAACTCATCAAATTATACAGAAAAATTGAAAGTAAAATTGGGAAAAGGATAAACCAAATAGCAGCCGAAAGAAACCCTGTGAAGCTGCATTGATATAAAATGAAATAGGTCTTAGAGCAGAACTGTTACTGTGGACAGAGTCTCTAAATAACGATGTGAAAGGTTTCATTCACCAGGAACGTGTCACCGTTCTGAACTTTTACGTAACCAATAACATTCTGTTTATGCAAAATATGTGAAGCAAAACTTGGCAGAATTGCAAGGAGAAATTGAAATCATACAGGACATTTTAATACCTTTTAGTAGTTGATAGGTGAAGTCGTTTTTAACAATCAGTGAGGACAGAAAAGATTTGAACGGCAGAATTAACAAAGTTGTTCTATGACCACCTGTAGGACATTGCTGTCAACAAATGAAAAGAAATACACCTTCTTTTCAGACACATAAGCCATTTATGAAAGGCGACCACGGAGAGGGTCATAAAGCAAGCCTCAACACATTTCCAAGAACTTCTGTCAACCGCATTCTCCGACCACAATGCTATCAAGTTAGAAATCAATAACAAAACATAGAGAATCCATTTGGAAAGTAGGAGATATACTTCTGCATAATTCGTGGGTCAAAAAGAAATCATAAAGAAAATTAGAAACTATTTAAACTGGTAATAAAAATGCTACAAATAGAAGCATGCGGGATGCCATAAAAGGGAAAAAGTTAACCTTAAATGCTTACATTAGAACCACAAAAAAGGCTGAACATTACTGAGCTTAGTGACCCGTTTAAGAAGTTAGAAGAATATAATATACTTAAGGAAAGCAGAAGGAAGGAAAAATAAAGAACTGAAGTGAAAGATACAGAAAACAAAATTAAATATTATTTTTGAAGATTTTATTTATTTATTTGAGAGAGAGAGTGAGAGGACAAGCAGGGGAGCGGGAGAGGGAGAAGCAGGCTTCCCACTGAGCAGGGAGCCAGTTGAGGGGCTCGATCCCAGGACCGCGAGATCATGACCCCAGCCAAAGGCAGATGCTTAACTGACTGAGCCGTCCAGACGCCCCCAGAATTAAATATTTTTAACAAACTAACATGCTGGTTTTGGAAAGAATAAAATTGACAAGCATCTGGCCGGGCAGCAGGTTCAGAAGTCATTGGTCCAGATGGACGCAGGAGGACGGCAAAGCCCGTAAGCGGTATCTCTGAGGAAAAGAGAATAGATGGGTTACTTCACGTTTTCAACTCAGGGTGAGGGGACTAGTGTTTTCTTGCAGAGGGTTTGGAGACGAATTAATGGTAGATGATGGAAAACTAAGCACCCATAGATGTGACATCTGAGGGCTGGCCAGGGCCCCGCGGCGGGGGGGGGGGGGCATTGGTTCAGCCAGGGCCATGCAGAGTGTGTGGGGGGCCAGGGTGGGGGTCGGTCAGGGCCCTGCGGGGTGGGGCGGGGCAGGTCTTTTTCAGGAGGACGGGGTGGGGGGGTGGTTGGTGGTGTCTGGCGTGGACGGTGGAGTCAGGCTGGATGAGGAGGCAGGGCCGCCAGAGGGGCGGACAGTGAGGGACTGCCGGTGAGGGAGGGGTGCTCACAGGGACTTGAGCAAGAGGCTAGGGGGTGCTGAGCGTGGCTGGAGGAGCAGGGCTGCCCCCAGGTCAGTGTTCTTTGACCCAGTGACCGCCACCTGAGAATGGCCGTGGGTCTGCAGGAGGCTGGCCTGTCATTTGCCTGACCTGCGGGCTGTGCTCCCCGCTGGCTCCCACCATCATCTTGGTTTCACCGACAGAAGTGGGGAGCACTCTTCCTCCAGGCAATTTGCAAATAATAGAAGTACACACTGTTCTCTTTTAAAAACTGTTTACAGTTCTTAAAAAAACTTGTTTCAAAAAATAGCATTTGGGTCAACTAATTTATAGTATAATAAATAGAACCATCAGGTGCACGAGTATAATGAACGAATCTTAATCATTCATCACTAAGTGTTGTGTTAAGATGTCTGAAATCTATAATATGGTTACTTTTGAAGACAACTTTCCTTTCAATGTGCTAAGAATAGGAGTGTGCCCTATTTCTAACAAATGGTTTCACGGTACCAGAAAATGAACCTCTATCACCATCTGAGAAACCACGTTTCTGCTTTTTTATTTTCAGTCACATCTTTCCTTTCATGTATTTTAATTTTAAAATGTCTAGGTTAAGAGAAAGTTGCTTTTAAAAGGAAAGCAAATGGCTTACTTTTGTAAAAATTTTTAAGTTTTGAAAACAACTCTTTATTATGGAACATTTCAAGCACCTCCTCGGTGCCCAGCTTTGTCACACCCATGTCTGTCCCCATTGTCATGTGGCCTTCAGTCATTGGATTAGGGCCTGCCCGGCTCCAGTGTGACCTCACTGAGCTTGATCACATCTGCAATGACCCTGTTTCCAAATAAGGCCACATTCCCAGGTACTGGGGGTGAAGACTTCAAAACTTTTTGGGGGACACAATTCAACTCGCAGTAGCTGTTTCGAACTGGGATTAAGAGCACGGGCTTTGGAGTGAGGCCTGTTGTCAAGTCCCAAAGTCCTCGAATTCCAAGTGGTACCAGGCTGGCCAGGTTACCAGCTTGGTGCTGATAAAGACTGCCTCAGATGTTGTGCAAGGATCAGAGCGCGCGCAGGCCCCGAAGAGCGCCTGGCAGGAAACGCAATCAGTAGCTTGTCGCTTCTCCTCCCCCTTCTTTTCCTTTGCATTGTTGTTATTTATGGTGCTAGTAGTTATTAATAGAATGTGGTCAAAACAGGCCTCATCCAGAAGGCGAGATCACAGCAAGACCTGGAGGTGGTGAGGGGGGTGGCTGAGCTGAAATCTGGGCTGGGGGCCGGGGGGCTGATCCAGGGGGAGAAAATTGCTGGAGCAAAAACCTTAAGATGCTGTGGCGTTGCTCTGCTTTGAGATTTTCAGCCTGGGCGCGAGAACAGAAGCTCCTGAGGGCTGAGGTTTGTCGTGTTCACAGATGTGGCCCAGACCCCTCGGACAGTGCCCGGCCCGAGGTCGGTGCTTCGTGCACAGCATAGTAGTTGCTAAAGAAATTACCTGATACAGAATTCTAATTGATCAGTACTAAACAAATATTCTCTGTGATGTGGTTCTGGAAAGCAACAGGGATGATGTCATTCCAGGCTGGTTTACTGGAAATCCCCCAACAAGGGACCACCCATCTTCCACCCGCTTCCACCTGCCAACTCCTTTCACCTGCCACTTCTGATTACAAATTTTCCCAAGGGCTGTTCCTCAACCAGCACTTTTTTTTTTTTTTTGGAAGTTTCTGGAAATTTTGTCAGCTGTTAAAAAGAAGACAAGGTGCAAAGAAAGACGGTACATAGGAATTCTCAAAATATCTTGGAATGGCTGCTTCTGGATTTTAAGAGGGTCAGGAGTGAGCTTATCAAATCCTCTGCTTCTCTGGAGGTGTGAGGGGCTGTGTTGGTGCTCCCGTCTCTCTGGTCTTTTCCACTCCCAGCGCCTGAAGCCAGCCTCATTTTTGTCTCTTTTCTCCGTCCTCCTCCCAAGGGAAGGGAGCTTGGCGCTTGTGCTGTTCCATGCTTTGCCGTCCCGACCAGTCGGGGCAGCCCTCTCCCGTGACCGCGGGTGCCGTGGGGGTCTGCGGGCGTCCACATCCCCTCCTCTGAGAAGGAGGTGCCCTTTGTGTCAGACAGGCGCACGCCCTCAGGGGCCTGCCTTCGGCGTCCTCTTCTGGAATCCCTGGGTCAGAACTCAAAAGTTACAGTGTAAGGCAGAGAAGAGGGCTGCCTCGGAATCTGCGGACGGCGCTCCATTCTGCGGCGCCTCTCTACCTGTATCAAGTAAGTAACCTGGCAATTTCGGGGCACGGCTTCACGTGCTTGGAGCATGTCACCAGCCCCCCGATCCTAGTCCATGTCCTGGCCTTTACCGGCCACTCACCAGACGTCAGACGGACATTCGTGAAGCCCCTCTCAGGCCCAGCGAGGAGCCACTGTAAGCATATGGAGATGAGTGGGGTGCTCTGCCCTTCCTGAGGGACTCGGGTGACCACTGCATCACCGAGGACAAGGCCTGCTACTAACGTCGGCGAGTCCTTGAGTGTTCAGGGAGTGCCCTCACATGTGACAGCGTGCACACACGTATTTGTCCTTCTCGGTAACTGTACAGAGGGAAAAGCCAGGCCAGGAAAGGCGAGGGATGTTACGAGTTTCCTGGTGCTCAGGGCAGTGCTGAGAGCACATCTTCTGCCCCAGGTGCCAGGAGGCCTCCAGCGCCCCCCTCCGCCCAGGAAGGATGCAGGGTGGACCAGGCCGACGGGAGTGTGGCTCGGGGTTGCGTGAGGAGGGAGGCATCCGTCTGTGAGCAGGGGAGAGTCCAGCGAGCCTCCAGGGCAGAGGTGGCATTTGAGAGAGCAGTTGAATGTCTGCAGGTGGGAAGCAAGGTGGGGGACCCGCTCAGGCCGGTGGGCAGGTGTGGAAGGCCTGGAGCTTTGAGAAGGGCAGGGAGCATGTGGGTGGGAGGCTCAGCAGGAGAAAAGGGCTGCGGGGGCCCGGGGCCCGTGATGGTTTCTGAGCAGTGAAATGAGATGATGAGAATTTTTTTTTTTAAAGATTTTATTCATTTATTTGAGAGCGAGAGTGCATGTGTGCGAGAGAGAGAGAGAGAGAGAGCGCGCTCTAGCTGGGGGAAGGGCAGAGGGAAAGAGAGCAGCAGACTCCCCACTGAGCAGAGAGCTTGAGCAGGGGCTCGATCCCAGGACCCTGAGATTATGACCTGAGATGAAGGCAGACGCTCAACCGACTGAGCCACCCAGGCACCCGAGATGGTTAGAGTTTTTGTTTAAAAATGCAACTTAATGGCTGTGACAAATGTAAACTGGAAGGGTCAGTGCTTTGGGCTTATCAACAGCTCGGGGAGCCTTGCCGGCCAGGAAGCCAAAGCGAGGAGGGCGCCAGGCGTGCATGTGCCGCAGGCAGGGGGATGCTCTCCCTCCTCGGGTCTTTGCTGGCCAGGCAGTCGCCAGGCCTCGTGCGCAGCAGGTGGAAGTTCCCTTGGTCTTTCCGGCTGAGGCTGTGGCCATGAGCAGCCCAGGGCTTGGCGTCAGGCCATTTATTTCTCCCAGGCCTCAGCAGCACAGTTTGGAAGAGGTATGAAGGACAGGAAGGGACCTGTTCTCAGGCATGTGCGCTGGGCTAGGAGGGAGAGACTCTGCACCTGGAGGAGGGTCAGAAGCATTTCTCCATGGGGCTGGGAGGAGGGGTAGCTGGGGTGCGTGCGGTGGCCCTCGGCCTGGGGCAAAGGAGCACCAGTGACAGGTGGCAGTCTGGGACTATTGTGGTGGTGACCAGTGTCCCGGCAGGAGCAGGGGGAGGGAGAGGGCCAGAAGCTCCTGATGTTGGTGAGTGGGGGCAGCTGAGACCAATCCTGCATCTCCAACCTGCTAGGCAGACATACGTGGCCCGTAGGCTCTGGTGTCAAAAGAGAGCAGATGATTGTGATGCGGGCTTTCCAGAGAGGGAAGCCCATAATTGAAGTCAGAGCAGCATTTCAAAATGCTAGTCTTCTGATTCCCATCTGCGAGTTCCTTGGAGGTGGAGGTCAGCAGTATTTCAAGCACGGAGGGTTCTAGAAGGAACTAGATACCTGGCTTTTCTCTGACCTCCCTGCAGGAAGGATCTCAATACCTTTGAGAGCCAAGTGATAATCGTACCTCCCATGCCATTGCTGTGGTCGATGTTTAAGGTAAATTCTGTGCAGTGTGTTAAGTCCAAGAAATAAAATCAGGCTATGTCCACAATGGGGGGGGGGGATTTTAGGGGTTTCCTGTGAATGTGTCTTAAGCATACTCTTTATGCAGACTTATAACTATGCCAATTTTATAGGAAATTTTATGTGAAAAACAATTTTGTAACTCCTTCTAGATTTCTTTATAAACTGTGAAACTAATTTTCCAAGTATTTCCAAGTATTTCCTTACGGGTTGGAATTTTCTCCAACTTACTTTGAAAGTAAATCCTATGGAATCCACCTGTGGATTACTTTGATTGTCTCCCTTCCCAGAAAGGCTGCCTGCTGAGTTTTTCTTCCCCAAAGACAGAAGGATTCAGTAAGAAAGTAACAAATGTAGCCAAAATACCCAAAGGATTTTTACTTGTTCAGGGCAGAGTGTCTAAGCTCATTACTTGCATCTTGGACTGGGTATTCGGTGTCATGGGGACCATCCTCTGTAGCATCTGTGGCCTCTACCCACCTGGTGCCAGTACTACACACCCCACCCCCACCTCTAGTGGCGACAACCGAAAATGTCTCCACTTTGCCACATGTCCTCTAGGGTCCAACATCTCCCTAGGTTGATGAGCCAGTGGTTTAAGAGGACTGTCTGCTCATGCAAGTGTTTCTGTAGGAGAATCTAAGAAATGTCATTGGTTCAATAAATCTGTTGTTTCTCTATAAAACAGAACGGATGCCCTCCATTTCTGGAACAGATGTGGTTCGTGTTGATACGCTCTTTCATATTCATCACTCATTTGTTCACAAGCCTTTGGGTGCCCTGAGCTCCTCCTTGGTGTGAGGGCCACGGTGGGGGCGGGGCGGGGGGGGGCAGGCCCCGCCGATGCCAGTATGCCTGCTGCTCAGGGGGTCCCCTGGAGCCTGCCGGGGAGCAGGGCTCTGCAAACACCTGAGGCTCATCCCGCAATGGCGCCCAGGTGGTTTCTCTCAGGTCAGTTAGGCTTTTCCCTCAGAATCCTTCCTTCATCGGGCTGAAGTGGCACTTTTCCTTCATTCTAGAAGGGCACCGAGAGGACACTTAACAGAACCCTTTTATCACTTGCTGGAAGCAGCTCCTGGATCACAGCCCTCCGTCTGGTGAGTGGCTGCCGCCCTGGACGAGCTCCTGCGGGTGCGCCCCGAGCCCAGGCATGGGCACGTGTGCCCTGGACGAGCTCCTGCGGGTGCGCCCCGAGCCCGAGTGTGGGCACATGTGGCCGGACGAGCTCCTGCGGGTGCGCCCCGAGCCCGGGCATGGGCACGTGTGCCCTGGACGAGCTCCTGCGGGTGCGCCCCGAGCCCGGGCATGGGCACGTGTGCCCTGGACGAGCTCCTGCGGGTGCGCCCCGAGCCCGAGTGTGGGCACGTGCGCACAGCCCCGCCCTCCCCGTGGGCGGGACTGCGCCTCGTGGGAGGAGAAAACGTTAACACATCTCTGTAAACGGTCCAGGTTCTGAGGCCGAATAGACACAGCCCACACCCACACGTGGTGGAGTCCGTGCACACTCGTGTGCGCCATGCAAACCGGCGGTGGGATGAAAACAGGCTTTGAGTTTCAGAACTGTCTTACGAGCTTTGTGCCTTTTTTGCTTTCTCCCAAGTGTTATCGTTAACCTAAGTCACAGTCACAGTTGTTTCTATGGGGAAATGGACCCATGTGCTCTCATATTTGGCCTCTTAGGAGATCAAAAAAGCGACGCTTGGCACGAAAATCTGCACACCAATTTTTCATTAAATTCTATTTAATAGTGGAGAGAGGTGAAGTTTATGAATCAAGTCATTAAGCGTTTTTTTTCTGATGATGGAAAAAGGGATAGAATTCATGTTCTTCATTTGGGGAGAATTATCTGAGTGGGGAACTGCGTGCAGATTTTTAATGAATATGTGCTGAAAGACATGGTATTTTAAAGAACGTCTTTAACAAAATGGTCGATAATAAGATTTATTTTAATTTTTCAATCTGCCAAAAAAAAAACCCCAAAACAAATCAAACTATACTCATATATATATATATATATATATACACAGTGTCGACATTTTCAGAGCACTTACATTAGGAAACATTGTGTTTCTTCTCAACCATATGACAATACTGTATATGCCACAATAAAATTTACAAAAACAATCGCATCAGCAGTCATACAAACGTCATGATTTTACATTTCAATACACAAGAAAAAAATAGACATCTTCCCGGCACTTTTGTTTCCTCATAACCGCTGCCTGTTTCCAGTCTAGCAGAGCAGGTCTCCACACGTGCTTTCAGACACTTCGGCTTTTAAAACCTAACGGTGGCTATTTTAGAAGTCCTACCCTCTCCAGATCCAAACTTAAATGAGAAATTTGCCATTTAAAAATAACAACCAATGGTTTATTAATGGGTACGGTGAAGCTTCCCCACCACGATGTGTAAAAAATTGCATGAAAGTAAAAATAAATAAAGCTGTTGTAAAGCAGTTTTGTTTACATTATAGTTCAGAACAGACACTTAAACATAAAACTGTCATTAAAGAAGTTTTATAAAGTAATTATTTATATCCAAATTACAACTGTTCGACAAATCTAATGAAAACAAACTGATTTGGTAAAGGTCCAAAGACTTTCACGCCCCAGCACCGTGTGGCTCCAGCTGCCATGGGCCGCGGTGATGACATGTCGCGTGTTCTGACATAAGGCACTAGGTCTGAAGAGGCCATGCACTCGCCTTATGTCATATTACCTGTTACAGACCAGTGAATTCTTTGAAATGAAAAGTAATAAAAATTTCAGGACACAGTGCACTTTAATAACATACAGCATTTGAAATCGTTCAGACAAAGTCTGAAAACAGTCTTTTAATGCAAGCCTGAATCTTCAAACACATAAACTCTGTTTCTTATGCTCAGTTTCAATATCACTGGAAAAAATACCCATCACTAAACCCTGATATACATTCTTAGCCATTCGACTGTCATCTGTCACGGTCAGTGTTCATGAGGCAAAGCGTGACCCAGAATCTCTGTTCAGGTTCTCCTCCAAGGGCTTCTCCGCTCACAGTGGTCATTCTGCTTCCGCCTCTTTCTGTTTGGGACCTGTCGGGAGACGGAGAAATGAAAGTGTCAAAGCAATGGAAAAATACGTGGCAGCTGGGCCTGTCCTACACACAGCAGCTGTGGTTCCCCGCCCCCCCCCCACTTGGTGGTCTTAACCCATATTCTGCAGTGCCTTAGGAGAATGTTCTAGATGTTGGGAGGCAGGGACAGGAGATGAGCAGGTGGCTCCAAGCACCTCTCCCCCACCTGCAGTCACAGCAGCCCACTTCGAGTCTGTGCTACATGTCAGAAGTCGAAATATGCAAGATTTAGTTTGGAAAAAGAAAAGGGTTCTAGCAGAACTGCTAGAATTTGTGAAAGAAGGAACGCACGTGTTGTAGTGGAGGACGGCCGTGTTGTAGTGGAGGACGGCCGTGTTGTAGTGGAGGACGCACGTGTTGTAGTGGAGGACGCCCGTGTTGTAGTGGAGGACGCCCGTGTTGTAGTGGAGGTGCACGGTACTGCTGTCACACAGCGCACCTCCTTCCTTGTGCTTCGCTTTACTGCACTTGGCAGATTAGTTCTTACAACTGAAGGTTTGCGGCAACCCTGCATCGAGCCAGCCTGCTGCGCTGTTTTCCGACCAGCATTTGTTCTCTGTCACATTCTGGTAATTCTGTGTTTCAAAGTTTTTCATATTTTACTTGTTATGGTGATTTGTGATCACTGATCTTTTTTTAAAGATTTATTTATTTGAGAGCAAGAAAGAGGCAGGGGAAAGGAGGGGAGGGGCAGAGGGAGAGAATCTTTCAAGCAAACTCCCCACTGAGCCTGGAGCCCAACACGGGACTTGATCCCACGACCCAGGAGATCATGACCTGAGCTTCACCAGCTGAGCCACCCAGGCGCCCCTCAGTGATCTCTGATGTTACTATTTTAACTGTTGGCAGCATGAACCACACACAAACATAAGACAGCAGCTTAATAAATGTGTGTGTTCTAACTGCTCCCCTGACGAGCCATTCCCTGATCTCTCTCCCTCTCCTCAAGCCTCCCTAGTCCCTGGCACACAGTAATATTGAAATCAGTCCAATTAACAACCTTACGATGGCCCCTAGTATTCAAGGGAAAGGAACAGTCCACCACGTATCTTTCACTTTATATCAAAAGCTAATTAAGCTTAGTGCGAGAAAGGCATGTCAAAAGCCAGGCCTCTTTTAACAAACAGCCAGGTTGTCAATGCAAAGGAAAAGTTTTTGAAGGAAATCGAAAGTGCTACCCCAGGGACACCTGGCAGGCTTGGTCGGAAGAGTGTGTGACCCTTGGTCTTGCGGTCGTTAGTTGGAGCCCCATGTTGGGTGTAGAAGATTACTTAAATAAACTTAAAAAAAAAAAAAAAGTGCTACTCCAGGGAACACACGAATGATTAGGGAAACAGCCTTATTGCTGCGTGGAGAAAGGGGCAGTGGTCTGCCCAGGAGACCACACCAGCCACACGCTCCCTTAAGCCAAAGCCTCATCCAGAGCCAGGCCCGGACTCTCCTCGGTTCTAGGACGGCTGAGAGGTGAGGACCTGCAGAAGGAACGTCTGAAGCTGGCAGAGGCCGCGTCAGGAGGCTCAAGGAAAGACGCCGTCCCCGTAACACAGGAGCGCAAGGTGAAGCAGCAAGCTTTCCAGAAGCTCCAGCTAGGATCACCGATGAAGGTGGCCGCACTAAACCACAGACTGTCCGCGTAGACGAGACAGCCTGGTCTTGGAGGAGACGCCAGCGAGGACTTTCGCAGCTGGAGAGGAGAAGGCAGCTCCTGGCTTCAAGCTTCAAAGGACAGGCGGACCCTCCTGTGAGGGGCTAACGCGCCTGGTGACCTGAAGCTGAAGCCGGTGCTCGGTGACCTGAAAACCCTAGGGTGCTTAAGACTGATGCTAAGTCCCCTCCGTCTGTGCTCTAGAAACCCAACAACTAAGACACAGCCAGAGGGCAGAACCAGGCGTGGAGCCCGAAGACGGCACGGAGCTGCTGCAGAGTCCGGACCGAACGTGAGCGGACGAGGAGCCGCTGCTTCGGGCCGCGCCAAGCAAGGGGCTTCCCGGATGCGGCTCGTCCTGGCGGAGACGCCGAGACGATGCTTGAAACGACCACCGAGGATCGAGAAGGTGACCGCAGCTCAGCCGACGAGGCAGCGGCAGGGCTCGGGAGGACCGACTCCGATTCTGAAGGCAGTTCTGCTGCGGGTAAAATGCCACCCGGCAGCACCGGCCGCGGCAGAGAAACCGTGACGGACGAGCCGTCGAGGCGGCGAACCGCACGCCTGTCTTACGAACCTGCACGGCCGCGCCGGCCTCCAGCGCCCAGCACCCTGATGGGTCGGCAGCGCCGCCGAGACCCTCCAGCTGCGGCAGGACTGACTCGCCGAAAGCTCGGATGGCAGTTAGCACATTCTAGCAATAAAGTATCGTTCAATGAAGGCATGTCCGTTGTCGTTTTAAAATTCCTTGGACCCGCTTTATTGCGATATGCGCTTTACTGCAGTGGTCTGGAACCGACCCCGCGGTGTGTCCCACATGCGTCTGTACACACTCTGAGAACGTTTTAAAGTGTTAGGTCTGTGGATATTTGCACGTAACACCTATCGGGCTGGTGCGTTTCCAAACAGGTTGCTGGGAACGCCACCTTTTTTCTCATCTCAGCAGCTTCTCCTGTGTTAGCTTCAGACACAAGGAGACTTTTGGAAGAGCTGAACAGTCTCTAAGAACAAGGGCTGACCAGCTGTGGCTCCTGCCTTCAGACGACGGCCTCACTGGTGCTGTGTGTGCACGTGCGGTTCGTTTGGACCGTCTGAGTTTTACAAGGAGCTGCTGAAGAGAAACACTACAGCGAATCAGCATCCTCAGTGGAGGACTGTGTCCGTCAGCTGTTGAAAAGAAGAACCTCTGGTACCTTTTCTTCGTGTCACGGTGGACGCTTTCTGAAAGGGCCTCTCACTGACTGGTCCGCGAGCACCCACCCCGCGGGGTGGCTCCCGGGTCCGGCGGGGCCTCGCGGCGCACAGACGGCTTCGTGCATGCTTCTGGGTTCAGGTCAGAGTCTCGGAGGGCTGCAGGGCCTGTGCGAGTCTGCTCGCTCTGCAGCTCACTGGGCAGAGGCCAAAGGAGGTGAGCAGCTTGCCCACTCAGGCAGCTCCCAGGGCACGAGGGGCACCAGGCGAACCGGCTGGACTCCTCGTCTGATGCTTACACCGCGCCGTGCCGCCCGTGTGTGAGCGTCTCAAGGGCTGCTGATCCGAGGCCGGCCGGCCCTGTGGTCCAGGAGAGTGCTGATCCAGATGTTCACTTGGAGCATTTCCTAGCGTTCTACACGCTCCATGGTAGAGAATTCTAATTCACTACTATCTTTAGCAAGTTATTTCTATGGAAACGCACATTCCAAATTCTGGTTGTGGAACAGGGTTCCTCCCCACAGAGCAGTATTAGGGACTTAGAATTTTTAAAATATCAAATGTGGATGGAAATGTAAACTCATCCAGCCCAACTTTCTCACTTTAATTGAAAAACTTTAAAACAATTGTTTTAAAGTAAGCTCTATACCAACGTGGGGCTTGAACTCACAACCCCGAGATCAGCAGTCTGATGCTCTCCTGATTGAGCCAGCCAGGCGCCCCAGGCAACATGCTCATTCTTACGGCCTGTGACACGAGGCATAAAGAGGCTGAACAACTTGACTTGTTCGGTCTTGAGTTTGCAGTGCACAAAGAATCTTGGCCACAGGACGGAGGAGGGCTGAAGTTCACCCTGATGCTGCCGAGCATATGTGTGCCTTGGCCCAGGCCCGCTGCCCGGGAAAGGGGTGCCTTTTTCTGAAGGTGCCGAATTATGTGCCTGCAAGGACGAGTCTGCCCGGGAGGAGGCCTTTTCCCACCGTGCACCGGGAGCTGTGTTATGTTGTCGGTTAGCGTCATCGCACGCCCTGACTGGTCTTGCTCCTCCGCTCGATGTCACGTGTGTGAGGTCGAATACAGCAAGGTGTGTTCACGGTCAGTGCTGCGGGAGGTCATGCAGTCGGCTTCTGCTAGGTGTCTGGGTTATTTCCGGTTTGGGGTTATTACAAATAATACTGTCCACAGTCTCACATTCATTTAGTCATTTTATCAGTTTTCATGATTATGAGGAATATCGGGAATTTCAGGTTCCCTAACAGCTGAAGTTGAAAATGACTGTCCGAGGGCCCGTCTGCAGAGTTTCCGATTCTGCGGACAGCGTCCAGGTGCTGCTGCTCTACGGGCGTCACGGCGTGGGCGGGAGGTTTCTCCCTGTGGCGGGATCCCTCTAAGATGGGCATCTTTAGGTTACAAGCCAACTGAACCCTAGTCTTGGCTAGTTCGATTTCATTCTAGTACACGCACACTTTACTGTTTGACGTACACCTGAAACTCCCAGGAGTGACTTAGTCTGCGGTCTTGGCCTGTCTTGGCACAGCTCAGTCTGGCCCAAGGCTGGATTGTTTGTGCTTAAAGGGGGTGGGAAGGGAGGAGAAAGAGAGGGCTGGTGTTTTAGGACCCTTCATCCCACCTCTATGAAACATGGCACAAAGGAGACACCAACCCCTCTTTTTTTGGAGCCCCCTCCTCCCCTCTCCCTGCATGCTCCCTGACCGTGGCCTAAGCACATGCTCAGAGCTGATCTGGCAGAAAATGAGGTTAGTCATTTGCTGTTTGGTAGTTAATGTAATTTCCAATACACAATTAATGGAAAAAAATTTGTGTTTAGGTCTTCTGTTTTATATACTCAAAACACTAGTAAGTTGTGTTTTTTTTTTTTTTTAAGGATAGATGATGGTTTCAATAGTTAGAACCCAATGAATTTCCCTCCTATGTTTTCCAGGAAATAGTCCTAAAAATAAAGCAAAACTGAAGAGATCTTAGCTTTTTAATGGAAAAGGTTATGAATCTGGCGATGAAACCTCAATTATCCAGGCACTGTGGTCGTGGAAAGGATGCTCCTGAGAATACTTTCTATAAACTTTTCTCTCTCACCCAACTAGAGCACCATAACTACAAAGAACAGCCGCACAGAAAGCGAACATGGTGCGGAGGCATGGGTGGGGAAGCAGCGGTTGGCGGCCCCCCGCCCTGCTCCCCGCTCGGCCTGCGCTCTAAGGGAAAGGCCCGCAGCCGGGGCGCATACCTGCGGGCGTGAGTATCAGGGCTTGCAGAATGTCCGACAGGGAGATGATGCCCACGATGCTGTCTGCTTCGTTTACTACCACCAGCCGATGCACCTGCAAACGAGAGAAGCAGCTCCCATGTCAGGTTTACAGAAGGTTCTGCCTACAACGGGTATTAGCAAATGCGTCTTTCATATAGTATACGAGGAATACGTCCCACAAATAAGAGACAGAAATGGCGTCCAGAACCATGAACGGTCTTAGGCTCCAAAGTTAAAATGCAATGCTGACTTTACTTGTAGGAAAAATTCACCAGCTGTGTCCCGCTGTTCTCAAATTTTAGAATATTAACGTATGAATGATATAATCCAAACCAATGAAGTACAATGTAGCCATAATATTCTCTTAAACAGAATTTTGCATTTTTAAAGTAGTATTTCAGTTTCTAATAGCTATCCGCCACTGATTTACATGGGAAAGATGTCCAAATGAACGCTGGAACAGAACAGGTCACGGTTCACTGTTTTATAGTCTTTTCTCCCTGAAGTTCAGACATTAATACATTCATATAGTTCAGAGGATAAATGAACTATAATAAAGTGAAACAGAGTACATTCACATCTCATGTTCTACTCAGGTCTTTTATAAACGAATGGCCGGTGCTGTGAGGTGTCACTCGAACAAAGCACCCTTCACACAGGAGAGGAGTGAGCAGGCATCGAGCTTCTCTGAGCCCTCACTTCCGAGCTTTAGCACTGAGGCCTGAGGTGACCACACGCCCGCTGGTTGCCCTGGAGACGATCTTCCTCTCCCTATGGAACATTATCCCCTCAACACACACCGTGAGTTGGAAAGAGATGGAAAGGGAAGGAATTCTGTTTTTAGGTTTGTCTCTGATACTGTGTTGGGGATGCTTTTCACATCTTAGCTTGCTTTGGGTTAAAAAAAATCACTTTGTTCTTTCTCATGACATGACTTTTAAAAGCTCCTCTAGGGGAGTCTGCTGGCTCAGTCAGAAGAGCCTGCGACTCTTGATCTTGGGGTCCTGCATTCGAGCCCCATGTTGAGTGTGGAGATGACTTAAACTTTAAAAATTTCTCTAAAAAAACCTTAGGGTCTTCAGTAATCCTGCGATACAATCCAATTATTGAACTATAATTATAAATTAAAATGGCTGGTATCTAGGAGCAGAGAATGCTGTATTGTCAATGGGAGACACAATTTGTTGTTAACGTTCAATAATGCTAACTAAATAACTCTCTTTTGAACTACTGAAGGTCAAGGGGTGGGCATCTCACCCAGAGAATTAATTCTACCAGGCAGAAATGACCACCAAAAACATTTCCTTGTCCCTTGTTGCCGCGTCTAAACTAGTGAATGCTCCTGGGTATCAAAAAGCTGGTGTGGTATTTATGTCATATAAATAAACCAAATCGTTGCTGATACTGGAGGCCCTTTCTCCAACAGCTATATTTAAGCTAAAATTGGCCTTGGTCCCCTGGTAAGGAGCCACTGGGTGAAAGAAATTATTTTAATGGGGGAAAAAAGTCAAGATGCGTAATGAGAAGCGTTGAATGACATCTTTATTTTCCTCAATGACCCCTTTCCTATCACAAAGAAATATCTGTTGCTCACCAGATAAACTGAGAGGACGAGCCAATTACCTTTTTTCTTTTACCTGAGAGTAATATATGCTCAAACAAGAGAGCTCGGAGCGGAGGAGCACCATGCTCTCCGTGTTCTCCGCGTTAGCCAGAGCTCCGCCGCCCAGGAACAGCCGCTGTTAGTACTGCGCTGTGGGCCCTTCTAGCTTCTTTTCTACACACATATATGCATGTAAATGCACAGAATTATACGATATACAGTAACTGGCTTTTTCTCTTCTAGAATGTTTCGCTGTTACGAGGGATTCTAACATATGGGCGTCCATTGTCCTTATAAATAATTAGGATCATTACCTATGATCTTCAAAAGGCACATAATTCTAAGGACTTTAATAAAAAGTTAAGATGTGTTCCTAACTCAATGAAAACTCTTTGGAAAACGAGTGATGGATATTAAATTCAGGTAGAAAAAGTTAAGAATTCATATTGAGATGCTAGTGAAATACATTTCAAAAGCCACAGCAGAGGTAATGGGGGTGGGGGACCCCCATAGGGTGAGCACAAGGCAAGGTGGCAGTCTTCAATACACAATGATGAAAATGGGGCTGTGTTTCTATCTGACGGCTCCAGCAAGGGGGCTGTATTCTGATGCGACCCCTACTTCATATGTAATGTTAAGATCGCCTGTTAGCCTAAAAAATTATCAGGGACACTTCTTCTTAGACTGCATTCTCATATTTATAATAAAAAGTACCAGAGCAGACGTATCATTATGAACGCTTCTGCCTACTCAGGGATTGTTCCAGAAAGAACACAGTTGCAGCCTTTAGTCCTAGAGAGTGATAAACGGGAGAACATTCCTATCCTTAATAAGAAAGGAAAGAAATGATTTGGGGAGAGGGTATATTGAATTAGATGTGTTATTCAGTGATCTTGCTCACCTTTTATTTAAGTACACCCCAAAATCCTACACACAGTAAAGTATGAGGGCACACAAGTGCTGACGGTCAGGAGGTGACGTTATCAGACCGTCTACTATTATCTAAGGAAAGAGAGAACACTAACTTAAAAAGATCAAAAGATAATTCTGATCTGTCCTTCACTTTGTTAAGACTATATAATCACACATTTTTAACTTCAAAGTCATTAATACCCTAATGGAACTTGAAGGCCTTGGGACATTTGTTTTCTTGTGTATTTTTTAAACCATGAAAGTCTCTTACCAGTTTGATTCAACTATGATATCAGGACTTATCAGTTCAATGAACATTTCCAGATGCCCTACGCGTCAGGGAACACGCGAGGTTCTGGAGGGAAAGTCGATATCCGACACCCTGCCTCTGTCTCCCTGGCTGTTCCTGCGATTCACAATCCCCCCAGCGCCCCAGCCAGTGAGTACTTGGGGCATCGCCGTGGGGCAGGGGTGGGGAGGGAGGGAGGAGTGCGGCCCCGCTGCCTCACCTCAGCCCGCACTATCCTGTCCACGATGGTCTCCAGGATTTCCAGCTTACTGCACTTCACGACACCCTCGAAATACTGGGAGCGGTGCTGAAGGGCCTGGGTCACTGTGATATCTAGGTTATTGTAGGTTTTTTCAGCAGCAAGGTTCTGTAATAAAGTAACAGTGAATCATATCCTTTCATTTCAATTCACATTCTTTTTAAAAAACATTCATGTTCATCTTACGTGAGTCCCACCACGCCAGGTTATCACCCGCCCTTAGCATTAGTTCATCACCAATAGTAACGGATGCTTACAGAGAGGTATATACCTGCATCGTGGAGCAACCTTGTGAAATAGGACGGCCTGTCCTGCAGAAGAACCCCCCATTCTTCCCCGGGGAGGCTCTAGAGCCCGAGTGGATAAAGTCTCTGGAGAGGCGGATGGACATTTGTAGAGGGTGAGAAGCGCCCAGGGTGCCCGAGGCTGGGGAGCCCCTGGGCTCAAGCAGTGGGGGACGAAGAGCGCTGGACAGGCCCCACAGACCCACACGGCTTCAGCCTTGGACAACCTGACCCAACCAAGTGCCTGTTTCCGGATGTCTGTTATCGGTAAGCAGAATACATGCAACAAAAGGGTTTGAGGCAGCTGGCTGCAAAGAAATATTTAACGCTGGGACTGACATTATGGCCAAAAAGGAGGAGCACATTTGGGGCTACCAGAGTTTCAGTTCCCTTTCTTAGAATTTCTTAGAAATACCATAAAACCCTAAGGAAGTGCATTTAAAATGAATGGGGAAAGGAAAGCAGCCTGTGGAAAGAAGTGGCACCCCCTCCAGATATACACCAGGGTTAAAAAATAGGACTTTAAGTCATTCTCCTGAATGCTGCTGCTGTCTTTAGAACAGTTGTTCCCAATTAGCAAACAATGGGCTCTATCTAGCAAGGGATCCCCGAATTCACGTGCGCACTAAGCCCTTGCCTGTTGGCAGAACGAGTAACGTCTTGTGAGTGGAAATAGGACCATTTAAAATATTTACACATGCTGGAGTGCTGGATAAACTATCCACGTACTGAAAAGACAACTATAAAATGCTAATGTATTATTCACTGCTGAGCCAGTGAATGTTAAATACAATTACTATGGACAGTCTACGGAATGCTCTGATCGCATATCCGCAAAAGCTGTTAAATTCGGGGAAAACGCAAACAGATTAATGAGTGTTTTAAATGCATTCTAGATGACAGGTGTGATGAAATTAAAAATACTTACAATTACATCAAATTTGGAATAAATATCTACAACTTTTCCTAAAAATGAAAACAGATGTTAGAAAAATGTCTTAGAAACAAAAAGTAACATTTAAAATCCATCCTAATCAGACACTTACTAGCAATTAAGTATTGCTAATAACAAACTTGTCTAATTTTAAATGAACATGACATCACATCTTAATGGAAAATGTGAAAATAAGCTGGTTAGAATTCTCATTAACTTGAGTGCTCCTTGGTGCTGACTTGATCTGCCAGATCTAAATTTTCATCCCCAATCCCTGCCCGCCACCCACCCAATCCAATCTGTTGACCATTTAACAGTAAGTTTGCCCCAGAGGACAAAGCATGGTCTCCTCGGCCCTGGTATGACCAAACCCACAGACCTGACTCGTCCACCACAGGCAAGGCTGACACTCGTCTTTCTACAAAGACGTTCAAGGCTTTGATGATGGGAGTGTCCGGGTGGATGAAGGCGATGTTGTGGTAGGTCCCAATTCCAAGGGCATCCAGGTTCTGCTTCATGAAGGCAGGCTTTGGCATATCAGACATCTAAACAGGAAGATACATACAAATGCTCTAGAGCCCAACACACCTTTTAATGTTCACATGTCCACACTTGGACGAAAAACTATAACAAATTCAAGTTAGTGTTCTCTACCAGTCTACCTGGCTGGCTGAATTAACGTGGAAATGTTACATATAAGAATTGTAGTTTTTGTTCAAACTGATTTCTATTCTGAGCTTATATTTAACTACTTAGTAAAATACTGCAGAACACACACATCGTAACGTTCCCCTTCCCTTCACTCACTGAAAACCTGGCTGGAAGAGGGAACAAGAGGTCTCTTTGGAAATCAAGACCCATAGCCACCCAAGAATCCTTTATTCTTATTTATGTTAAATTCCTGGTCCTGCTGTCAGCATTAAGTGTTATTTATGAAGAACCCACACATTTCCAAACCCAGCACGTTTGATGGGGGTGATCTGAGCTGCGGCTAAGCTGGTCCTCACCCCATCCCACCCTGCATCCTGAACTCTCCTCTGGAGGACACCAGCTTGTGATTACTGGGAGCAAAGACCAAGCCAACCGAACAGAATTAAAAGAAGCTTTAAAGTTCACTTTTCTTTTCATGGGCTGTTTTAGAGGAGGAAGGAGAAGTCAGAAGAGAGAAGTCTAGGGTCATGTTTGACTAAAACAAAATAAGGTCTACGGTTTCAAAAATCCACCTTGTATAAAGGGTATAGTTGATTCCGTCCTCCTGGTGTACCTTATAATTATCAGGAAAAGATGAACAATTAGAAGAAACAAAATGTTCAAGTCAAAGAGTTCATCAATATTCAAATCATGAGAATCCTAGAAATTTAGAGAAAAAAAGAAAGACCTATTAGGTCATCTAGCCCATCTTGATGCAGGATAACCCCTGTTCCATATTGTACGCTTAGGCTAACTGTCAAATGTCTCTAAGGGTAAAGCCACTTTTTCTCAGAAAATGATCTCAATTCGGTAAAAATCAGGGTCTGAAATTTATTTAGAATTCGGTATTTTAATCTGAAAACCTCCAGTTGAACATTCTAAGAGCACAATTTAATTACCATATTGGCCCAAATATAAGGCAGTTCTGGCAGAGGCAACGTCCTCTACTCTTTATGGAAGAGAAAACACCAAGGCCTGTCTCCAGCTGTTATTCCTCGTCTGCCTCGGAAACGGGCTGGACTCAAGCTCGTCCCGTCTGGGAGACCTGGGGCAGGTTTAACCCTCTGAGCCAGGCGCCTCTGTGCCAAGGAGCTACCACGCGGCCTGCTGACAGGGCTGCGGAGGGAGGGAGGCCGCGGGGCAGGAACCGCTCTGCCACTGGCCAGCGGTGAACTGCAAAGTCACTCCACCTCGCAGTCTCACCACCTATAAAATGGGATTAATCAAAATACCTACCTGAGAGGGCGGAGGCGAGGATTAGCTGTGTCTTGTGAAGTGCTTAGGACAGTAGCTGCCATGTCATAAATGCGTTAAGAGTCCCTGGCTCTCACGATTAACGTTATTTTACAACAATTGCTCTCTGAGGGGCAGACGGGCTAAAAGCCTGGCACCTGCAGGCCCTGAATACACAGCCCCAGCCTGGGTCCCGTTTAGCCCTGATGCTGAGGCGGCAGCCAGAGCAGCGCACGGCCACCCTCGGGCCTGCGCACGACAGAGGTGACGTCTGTCCAGCCATCTCCACACGTCCCTCACTGTCCCCGACACGGTGTCTCCACTAAACTGCATGCTTTTCAGTAAACTTCCTACTTTCTTCCTTAGCATTTAACCACGGAGAGTGTTAGTTTTAGGACTGGCTTGATGGACAAGATTTCTCCCCACGTCTGAACCCCTGTGCCCCTGTCTGGCAGAATGGAGGCAGGGCTCCAGGAGAGGGAGCGTCCACTCCTCTGCATCACCCCAAAATGCGAGCTCATTTCCTTAACTGAAGTGTGTAGAGGGAGAGGGAAAAGCTAATGTGATATAGATTTTTAGTGTCCATTAAATTCTTTTGAAAAATGATTTCACGGGGCACCTGGGTGGCTCAGTAGGTTAAGCATCTGACCTGTGATTTCAGTGCAGGTCACGATCTCGGGGCGTGAGATGGAGCCCTGCGGCGGGCTTTGCACTCACCGTGGAGCCTGCTTAGGATTCTCTCTCCCCCTCTCCCTCTGTACTCCCTCTAAAATAAATAAAATCTTAAAAAAACAAAAACAAAACTTCATGTGATTTCTGAGCCACGAATGAGGACGCCTACTGGTCACAGCTGACCAACTATTTCTAACCTCAAACTCAGTGCACAGAATCCAAAGGAAAAAAATTAAAGCCCTCTTGTAAACAAACAAACAAACAAACAAACAAACAAACTCTGGTCCTTCTGAGCCTCTTTTAAAAGATATTGACCAAAGAGGCCAATATTATGATTATGAAGACATTTCATTCCAAATGCAGTTGAGAAAACCTACAGATAACATAGCCCGAATTTGGACCAACATGGTAGATTCTTGCCAAAATTTTATACATTTTGTGTTTTTCTATTGCTGCAATTTATAATAAGATAATCCTGGGGACAGTATTTTTTGAATGTTTCCAGAACCATGATACCAATAAAGCATCATAACGCAATTTGCTATAAATACTGGCTCAATTTATCTTCCATAGCACTTTTTTTAATTAGACGGACTTGCAAATTGCTTTACTGCCCTCATATTTTAAGTGATAAAATATTCTAATTTAAATAGAGAACTCCAAGTGTTTTTATTATTTTGATACTTGCACTGAAAGGTGATTGCTTTTTAACTGGAGTCAACTTGAAGAATGTACAATTTAAATAGCAGTAAGTTGAGAAACGGAGACCTCCTAACAATCCCAATTCCAAAATTAACAACGTCTCCTCCGGAGGTGACAGGAGCCAATTTACTTGAAGTGATTAAAGTAGATGCAACCACAGCTTTAGAAACACTAAAAACTACTTACAAAAAGCTGGAGGAACTTGAGGATTCTTTTGTGGGTAAGGATATAAAGTGCATTCCCACTGATAGGGTCAATAACTGGCAATCTGTGGATTTTATTTTTGATCAACGAGTATACAGCATCGAAGAGGCTGCGGGAAAAGCCATCAAAGTTGTTAGGAGGCTTTAAAGAAAGTTGCAAAACGCTCTGGAGCACCCCTAGTTCAGAAGCATTTGCAGTGTTTTTACATCGTAGCAATAAAAGGTTGACTTGACTTAAAACTGTGTTTTGGAAAAGTTTTAAACTGGCTATCTCAGCAAGTGTTTCCATTTTTCAGTCTCTGTGAATCGCAGATACGAGTGCGAGCTACGGATCTCTAGGAGAGCAGTTTCCAGTAGTGAGTTTAATGCTGCTGTTTGAGAGACGGCAGGGCGAACCCCCAGGACCGCTACCGGACACCAGCAGCAACGGGCAGCTGTGGCCCGCGCCCCGCACGGGAGCCGACCTCATGCAGCCCGCTTCTGGGCTGCCCTGGCCTCTCCTGGGGCTGCCAACCAAGACACCGGTGCGTTTATCTGGGTTTTTTGTACTTAGAAATAAACTAATAAAAATCAGTATTCCACTTTTTCTCACTGGTGCTTAGAGTTTGCAGAATATTTTCATACAACGTGGAAACGTATCAGAGCCGTCCCAGAAGGCCTGGATCACAAGGTATGTGCTAGAACACTACCGAGGAGGCAGCGTGTTCTTCTGACCGCCTCCGGACCAGTGTCTAACGGAGATGGCCCTTCCATGTCGGGGTACAGGAGAGCCTGGGGAGCTGCTGTAATGCCCATTCCTGGGCACCACCCTCCAGAGGCCAGTGAGCAGGTCGGAGGTGGAGCCCGGGAACACGCAGGATTAACAAGCTCCCCACACGGTTTGTGCGGCAGGTGTCCGGGTTTTAAAGCTGCTTAGTCTGACCATCTTCCCAGCCCCTTAGCAATCCTTTGGACAAACAATGGCTGATTCCTATTTCTCTAAATTTATTAAATTTAATATTTGAAATTAAGGAGGCTGTCGCCTATCTAGACTAAAAAAACCTATCAATCATGAAAACAAAACAATCTGAATGAATGTTTTCAAAGGAGAAAAACTTTACAAGTTTACCTTGCATCTGGAGATATATTCACTAAAGGCTTAAATGTTTCTTGTAAATAAAGCTCTGTTTTTATAGAAAGAAAATATGCAATTAGTAACACATTTGCTGTTTGCAATTATTATATAAATTACTCTTCAGTTTACAGATAACAATTAGAAGGATTAAAAACTGAAATAAAACCTAATTTACCGAACACTACCGTATAAATTATAGTTAGGACTATTTTACACAACATAGAAACTATTTTCAGGATGTTGCCATTGTGGAAAAATCAAATATTTAAAAACAGTATTACAACATATGTTGTAAGAAGAAAAAGCAACCAATTGGATGTAAAAAGCAATACCAGCAGAGGTCACTAGAATGCTCCCAATTACAGTTGCCCTCCAGAGATGAAGTGCTCATGAAATCCTCTAAAACTAATTTACGTAGGTTTTAACAAACTTTGTTCTTTAGGCGTTCTTAAGTTTTATTTTACCAAACTAATGCTCAAAATCTGTATCTTGGGGATCTTTGTTGTCTATAGAAATTATCTTTCTAAAGATCCACTATAATTTGCCTTCCTAAGGTTTCTATACAGAAAGCGTTCAAGAACAGCCTGACATTCCCATTATTACCACCAGATACCATGTAATATCAAATTGTAAATACACTTAAATCTTAGTCTAACATTACTTATATAGAATTTGATAAGAAGTACCTCTCTTGGTGTTAAGTTATATATTCATAATGGGCAGTGCTAAGATACAGATTTCATGTTGACTGTGTAAGTTTGACTTGATAAAGCCATTAGAAATCAACTGTACCATTCAATGAAACTTACAGGTCAGAGGGAATTAAAAGAGCCCCTGCCCTTTAGAGAATTCTAATGGACCTTCATATTTTGCAGATTTTCAGTTTTTAATTAACATGTTTCTGTCTACAGGTCCCTCCGTTTCTACCCAGGCTTTTTCTCTGAGACCCCTATACAACCCCTTCCTCAACGTCCGTCAGACTGCCTTCCTCAGTGATTCCCACCTTGTCCAATCCACCCCAACCATCCAGCATGATGGGTCTAAGAACAATTACACATAGAATGAGAATTTAAAAAATGGCTCCATTTTACAAAAGGTGCTCTGATTTTAAAGGGTTATTTTTTCATGTGATTTATCCAAATCTTCCAGTTTAAGGCTCATTTGTTCTACGTTTCTCCATAATTTATAAAGAAATAATTAATTATTAAATTTAAGAACACATCCTTGCTTTGTCAGGCATAGGAGGCATTCCCCTGGTGCATTTCCTATATAGAGACCCATCTGTGGGCAAGGACAGCCACACTCAGCAGTGAGTGGTGACTCCCCTCGGGGCAGCAGCTGGGGCCTGGGTGAGCTCATCCGTCCTTATGTCCCAGCCTTAGTACACGGACTTACTGTAGGTTCTCCACTAACGTCCATTCAACAGAATGGATCATACTTGTAAGAGTAATGGTACACTACTGAGATTAAACGAGACATGTTTTAATTACGTAGTTTATTAAGCAGAGAGAGAAGGATCCGTGAAGTTAAAATATATTTTACACACTAAGAACATTTTTTTCCTGATATTAAGATTTTTAACACCCAATTGTGCTTACCCCTCCATGTTTCAATCTTATGTTCCTCTAATTCATAAATCTGTACCTGCAAATAAGAAAAATTCTTATTTACAAATGTTAACATATACAACATAAGAAAAATTACTTCATAACCTGCAGAGTCCCATAATTCAGCAGGTGGAAACAAGATAATTCAGAAATACTGGAAATATAAATTATAAAATGCTCTACATTTCTTTGAAGATAAATGTTTTCTAAATTTAAAACATAATACAGGTGCCTGGCTGGCTCAGTCAGTGGAGGGTGTGACTCTTGAGCTTGGGGTCGTGAGTTTGAGCCCCACACTGGGTGCAGAGATTACTTAAAAAAATAAAAAATCTTTAAAAAAATAGCTATAATATTTTCATTATTTTAATATGAAAATTTCTGATACACTTAAATTTTAAAACATATATGGACATATATACCCATTCCTCCTTTTTAAAGATACAGAAAATTTTTAGCAACTCTAATTTGGACAAATGGTTAAATCGTGCTAAGGAGAGATGAGAGGAGAGATCACAACCAACATCAGAAATACAAACAATTATAAGAGAATATTATGAGCAATTATATGCCAACAAATTAAGCAATCTGGAAGAAATGGATACATTCCTAGAAACATATATATGACCAAAACTGAAACAGGAAGAAACAGAAAACCTGAACACACCCATAACCAGCAAAGAAATCGAAACAGTAATAAAAAACCTCCCAAAAAAACAAGAGTCCAGGGCCAGATGGCTTCCCAGGGGAATTCTACCAAACATTTAAAGGAGAATTAACACCTATTCTTCTGAAACTGTTTCAAAAAATAGAAATGGAAGGAAAACTTCCAAACTCTTTCTATGAGGCCAGTATTACCCTGATCCCAAAACCAAAGACCCCACTAAAAAGAATTATAGACCAATATCCCTGATGAACATGGATGCAAAAATTCTTACCAAGATCCTAGCCAGTAGGCTCCAACAGTACATTAAAAGGATTATTCACCATGACCAAGTGGGATTTATCTCTGGGCTGCTAGGGAGGTTCAACATCTGCAAATCAATCAATGTGGTACACCACATTAATAAAAGAAAGGACAAGAACCATATGATCCTCTCAATAGATGTAGAAAAAACATTTACAAAATACAGCATCCTTTCTTGATTAAAACTTCACTGTGTAGGGATAGAGGGAACATACGTCAATATCATAAAAGCCATATATGGACAAACCCACAGCTAATATTCTCAATGGGGACAAACTGAGAGCTTTTCCCCTAAGGTCAGGAACACGATGAGGATGCCACTATTAAGACCGTTGTTCAACATAGTACTGGAAGTCCTAGCCTCAGCAATCAGACAACAAAAAGAAATAAAAGGCATCTAAATTGGCAAAGAAGACAACTTTTACTCTTCTCAGATGACATGATACTCTCTGCACAAAACCCAAAGACCACCAAAAAACTGCTAGAACAATACAGGAATTCAGCAAAGTCTCAGGATAAAAAAATCAATGCACAGAAGTCAGTTGCTTTCTATACACTAACAATGAAGCAGAAAAAACAAAAATCAAGGAATCGATTCCATTTACAATCGCTCCAAAAACCATAAGATACCTAGGAAAATCTAACCAGAGGGGTAAAGGATCTGTACTCTGAAAACTACAGAACACTTATATGAAAGAAATTGAGGAGGACACAAAGAAATGGGAAAACACTCCATACTCATGGACTGGAAGAACAAATACTGTTAAAATGTCTATGCTACCCAAAGCAATCTACACATCTAATGCAATCCCTATCAAAATACCATCAGCAATTTTCACAGAACTGGAACAAACAATCCTAAAATTTGTAAAGAACCAGAAAAGACCCCAAATAGCTAAACAAATGTTGAAAAAGAAAACCAGAAGTGGAAGCATCAGGATTCTAGACTGCAAGCTATGTTACAAAGCTGTAATCATCAAGACAGTATGGCACTGGCACAAAAACAGACATAGATCAATGGAACAGAATAGAGAACCCAGAAATGGACCCTCAACTCTATGGTCAACTAATCTTCAACAAAGCAGGAAAGAATATCCAATGGAAAAAAGACAGTCTCTTCAACAAGCAGTGTTGGGAAAATTGAACAGCCACATGCAGAAGAATGAAACTGAACTGACCATTTTCTCACTTCATACACAAAAATAAAATCAAAATGGATGAAAGACCTAAATGTGAGACAGGAATCCATCAAAATCGTAGAGGAGAACACAGGCAGCAACCTCTTGCTAGACACGTCTCCAAAGGCAAGGGAAATAAAAGCAAGAATGAACTACTGGGGCTCCATCAAGATAAAAAGCTTCTGCACAGCAAAGGAAACGGTCAACAAAACTAAAAGCAACCTAGAAATGGGAGAAGATATTTGCAAACGATGTATCTGATAAGGCAGAATATCCAAAATCTATAAAGAACTTACCAAACTCAACACCCAAAGAACAAATAATCCAATCAAGAAATGGCCAGAAGACATGAACAGACATACAAATGGCCAGGAGACACATGAAAAAATCCTCCACCTCAGTCATCATCAGGGAAATACAAATCAAAACCACAAGGAGATACCACCTCACACGGATCAGAATGGCTAAAACGAACAAGTCAGGAAACAACAGATGTTGGCGAGGAGGTGGAGAAAGCGGAGTTCTCCCACACTGTTGGTGGGAATACAAACTGGTGCAGGCTCTCTGGAAAACAGTGTGGCGTTCCCCCAGAAAGTTAAAAATAGGGCCACCCTATGACCCAGCAATTGCACTACTAGGTATTTCTACAAAGGATATGAACGGAGTGACCTGAAGGGGCACCTGCACCCCAATGTTGATAGCAGCAATGCCCACAACAGCCAAACAATGGAAAGAGCCCAGATGTCCATGGACAGATGAATAGATAAAGAAGATGTGGTCCACACACACAGAGGAATATTAGCCATTAAAAAGAATGAAATCTTGCCATTTGCAATGATGTAGATGGAACTACAGGGTATTACGCTAAGTAAAATAGGTCAGAGAAAGACAAATACCATGTGATTTCACTCATATGTGGAATTTAAGAAACAAAACAGATGAACATAGGCTAAGGGAAGGAAAAATAAAATGAGAGAGAGAGGGAGGCAAACCATAAGAGACTCTTCAATGGAACAAACTGAGGGCTGCTGGAGGGGTTGGGGGACGGGGTAACTGTGTGATGGGCATTAAGGAGGGCACTTGCAGTCATGAGCACTGGGTATTATATGCAACTGATGAAACCCTGAATTCTACCCCTGAAACTAGTAATACAATATATGTTAACTAAATTGAATTTAAATAAAGAATAAAAAAAAAGTTCCATTTCCATGTTGTGGAAAATCAGCCACAGAAAATTTTACAAAGACCCTACAAAATCTTTCAAGTGTAAGCTCCCAATCTCACTGAAAATTCAATAGGAATAAGGTTTGAAAGTAATACTGGAGATCACCCAAGGAAGAATTAGCACAGGTAAGATCAATGACAGTAAAGCTGGAAAGAACAACACAGGGTCAGAGACAGCGTTGGGTGGCCTGATACACATGTGACTGAAGTCCCAGGGGAGAGGAATGGGACAGAAAAGATATCTGAAGAAACAGCAAAAACTTCCCAAATTAGGTGAAAAGCCAACCTAGAAGATCCTAGAAATGCAGCAGCCCTGGAGGATACAGACCAGGAAAAGCAGACGCAGGTGCGTGGCTGCTAGCGCTGAAACCGAGGGAAAGACAGTCTTGAACCAGAAACAAACAGTGGACCATCCAGAGGAGAGAAGGATACACATTTCTACTGACTTCTGACCCGAAGCACTGGGAGGCCAAAAGACAATGGAATGACATCTTCCAAGTGTTAAAAACAACTGGTAACTCAGTTTCTATAAAACAGCGGAAGTGTTCTCCAGGCACGGTGATGACATCAGGACACTGTCAGAGGAACAAGAAGCACGATGGTTCGTCACAACAGAACTGGACTGCTCGACTCGGACGGGGGCTCGTCGGACCGTGGGTGCCGGCGGGGTGCACACCACAGGCAGCGGCGAAAGATGGCTCCTCGGCATAAAAACTAAGAATGCTTTTCCTTTTTCCTCTTCATTTTGTTTAAAACAAAAATAAGGGCAGATTAAATGGAACTATATTTTATGTAAAAAGCTCAGTATTAACTCCAAATAGACTGTGTTCAGTGAAAGTTGACACTGGAATTCATACTGCAACCAACATTACAGCACAGAGAGGTATGGAAAGTACCCATGGAGCTCTACCAGCCATGACGGAGGGGACGGGGCTACACTGGTCTCCGGCTGCAAACAACTAGAAAATGGGGCAAAATACGCGCAGCAGTGGCTCTCAGACACGGGGCAATCGGCAGGGCAGGACAGGCACCCCCGGGAGAAGGCAGGCAAACAAACCGAGCCCCACGATCACCACATCTCTCTCTAGACTGTGACCTAGCCAGGGCACGACACTCCCGCTGGGTTCGGGAGACAGAAATCAAAGTCTGAGCAGACGGAGCCCAGTGCAATCTGTGGGCAGCACGGCAGAGAGGAGGAGCTGGCCAGTACGAGACGAGAAGGTGGTGCGGGAAGCTCCTTGCGTTTTTGACTGAGTGCTAAGTGGGGTGTGCCCGGGCAAAAGGACGAGGCCAGGCCAAGACTCACAACGGAAGAGACCGCGTCTTGACCAGGCAGAATGGAAAGTCCAGGGAGTTCCACAGAGACCCCTAAGTCACGGAACTGAACAAAGATTAGCAGTCCAACAAAGCTTACAAACTGGCCCCCAATACAAGCCTTTGCAAAGATGCTCATCATCATTAGCCATCGGGGAAATGCGGATTGAACCACAACGAGCTATCACCTCACACCCGTCAGAACAGCTAGTATCAAAAAGACAAGAAACAGTAAGAGCTGGCGAGGACACGCAGCAAAGGGGGCCTCGGTGCACTGTTGCGAGAATGTAAGTTGGTGCGGCCGCTGTGGAAAACAGCATGGACTTTTCTTGAAAAATTAAAAACAGCTACCATATGAGCTAGTAATTTCACTCTGGTATTTTTCTGGGAAAAATAAAACCGCAAATACTAATTTGAAAAGATATATGTACCCCTATGCTCACTGCGGCATGATTCACAATAGCCGAGATAAGGAAGCAACCGAAGTGCCCACTGATAGATGAATACACACACACACACACACACACACACACGCACACAGAGGAATAGTAGTCATAAAAAGAACAGCATCTTGCCATTTAAATGTGGCAATGTGGATGGACCTAGAGGGCATTATGCTAAGTGAAATACGTCAGAGAAGACAAATACTATATGATTTCACTACACGTAGAATCTAAGAAACAAACATATAACAGAAATATACTCAAAGATACAGAGAACAAACTGGTGGTTGGCAGAGGAGCAGGGGGTGAAGGGACAAGAGAAACAGGTGAAGAGGACCGAGAGGTACAGACTTCTAGTTATAAATAAGTCATGGGCATATAGTCAATAAAACTGTAATTAACTTTGTATGGTGACAGATGGTAACTAGACCTATTGTGCTAATTGTGTTTGTAATGTATAAAAATATCGAATCACTATGTTGTACACCTGAAACTAATATAATATTGTATGTCAATTATAACTTAATAAAAAAAAACTTTGGGCTGTATATTTAGACAACTGCTTTTATAAAAATTTTGATTTAATTAGCTACTGCTGAGATTTTTATTTTATTTTTTCAAGATTTATTTATTTAGAGAGCATGTTTGCAAGAGTGGGGAGGGGCAGAAGGAGAGACGGTCTCAAGCAGACTCCCCACTGAGTTCAGAGCCCCACGTGGGGCTCAATCCCACAACCCTGAGATCATGAGCCAAAACCAAGAGTCAGATGCTTAACTGAGTCACTTGGGTGCCCGTTGCTGAGATTTTTAATAGGGGATTAGCTGCATTTGATCAAAATATATCCAGTTAATCATACTTGTGTTGATTTGGCTAGCTCAAAAGCAGACATATGACCATTATAAAGAAAACCAATATTCACTTGCATTGGTAGTATTTAAGAAATCAGATACCCTGTGTGAAATAAATATGGGATACTTACAAAATCTTTGGTAAAACTTAATTCTAAGAGTATCTCTTATGTTTTTACTTTCTCCTTTTATGTAGAAATTTAATTATTGGGCAATATTAACCATTACATGTAAAAAGAATATTAATTAGATTGTCTTTTACCTTTCAGATACCCAAAATAGTATTAAAAATGTTATACAATTCTGTCCTTGCCCACCCTTGCCAAAAAAAAACCCCAAAAAAGAACCCCGCCCCCGACAAAGCAATCAACCCCCTAAACCAACCAAAACCAAAACCAAACACCAAACGAGCTGGTAGAATCACAAAAATCACAGTGTTAGATAAAAGGCCTTAGGTGGCTCTCAAACTATGCTCTTATAAAACAGCTGGACCAGGAACCAGGGACCGGGGAGTTCTCCCGCTAAAATCAGCCAGTAGCAGTCTTTTTGCAACTGGCAGAAAAATATCAAAACTGAATTTCTCCAATTTTAAGTTTTACTTCTTTAAAACCACAGAGTACATAGAGTTCTTGCGAAAAATATTTAGGGGGTAACTGCATGAGGCTGCCCACCCACGGACAGGCCTGGGAAGGTAAGCCCTGTGGCACGCTCAGCTCGAGAGTGAGGCAGTCACAGCCACCCGGACCGGAGTGCCATGGGGGGGCTGCCTTCCTTCGTGGGTCCACGCAGTCACAACACCGCAACGTGCCCATAACGTCATTAAAGATCCTAAGTTTAGTGACTGACGTACACTGATGTGCCCTGCACATTATATACATATTTGTAAACATCCCCTACGAGCACCACCACCCCTCTACAGACACAGAAACATACAGCTCCAATGACTGACAGAAGGATTTCTGGCACTTACCATGGGTGACTTATAGTATCTATGTAGTATATTTATGAAATCTGTAATTGTTAGCATTCCTGGAACAAAGAATTATATGTTAAATATAAAACTACGAAAACTTTCAGAGGTAAGTAAACCTGGCATATTTTCTAGAAAAGCTTCTAAAAGCATACTTTAAAGGTATCAAGCACAGTTTAATATATTATTTAGGACCATTAGTCTGTTAATTACCTACAATAAACTAAGATAAATTTAGCTGAAATTAAACCTGACAGTACCATGGAATCAACCACAGTATTTGGCGATTCAATGAGAGAAAACTTACTGATTAATATAAAACATCACAGAAAACTTGCAGCTACATGTAAATAATTTAAAACAATTGAAAGTAAGAGAAGGTATTCCAAAAGCTTTAGACACTGGACACTTCTGGGGCACTTGGATTGTCTCCTGAGAAGCATTCTACAAACAATGATTCTTTAAGTAGGGATTTAGCACCTATTAAGTGCCTACTATGTGCCAGACACCAGGACTACAATGATGAAGAAGATATGAAACCTTTCTTTGAGGGAACCGTCACCGTCACCACAGCGGGAGGCAGACCAACTGGGAACTTTAGAACAACGTGATGCCACTAGGAGAGACGACACCCGCCGTCCCCTCTGATGTGTCCGATGAGAAATTCCGGAGATCACACCGAGTTATAGGATATTTCTGATGGGGTAGCAATGATTTAGCACAGGCATCGATCACGCCTACGTCACTCCATTTGCACTGTCCAGAAGGCGTCTGCCACAGAAGTGGGGACGGCCCACGGTCGCCTACACGCGAGCAAAGGTGGCCCGAGGTCAGGGGTGTGAGCACAGCATCCCCCGCGTGCCCCGTTCCCGGGCCTCACGGGAACTGGCACAGGCACAGAAGCCCCTCCTGGGAGCCAGAAAGGTACTGAATCAAAAGAAGCTAGATAAATAAATAAATATGAACCAGAAACTCCGTGGGAGTACGTAAGTGTTTTGAATTTGCTAGCGGCCCCACCTTACCCCGGACATAAAAGCCAGAAAGTCCTTCAGCTTGGCAGTGCTTTCCAGACGGAATTCCAAACCGGCACCTGTTAGGATACCTTGGGCTTTCTACTTTTAGGTTCCCATTTCAGATTTCCTCCCAGGCCCACATTGCTTACCTACAAAACTTTGTTTCTTACTCTCCCACAGTGGCGCTGCTCGGACACCATTGGCAACTAAGGCAAAGAAGGCCTTTTTCACCTAAAGACAAACGGGAGAAACAAAAACATACTTTAAAGTCCATATACCGGGGCGGGGGGGGGAATACCTTCAACCAAAATATCCATCCAGATCTTACCAGTTGTCATCAATGTTAAGTTTTGTAAGTTTGAGAGGCAAAAAAGAGCTGAATTTATTAACAATGGCAAAAACGCTTTTGTATTATATTTAAAGACTGAGATTTTTTTGAAACTGAAACAATGCAATTCACTTCAAACAAATTCTTTTCATTGTATCTAAAGAGTTTGCACACAGAGACTTTATATAATTAAAACCGTATAAAAGAATTAAACTTCTGGGAAACAAACTGAGGGCTTCAGAGGGGAGGGGGGGTGGGGGACTGGGATAGGCCGGTGATGGGTAGTAAGAAGGGCACGTATTGCATGGAGCACTGGGTGCTGGACGCAACTAATGAATCATGGAAAATTACATCAAAAACTAGGGATGTACTGTATGGTGACTAACATAACATAATAAAAAATTATTATTAAAAACAAGAATTAAACTTCAGTTTAATTTCTCCTATATGTGGTTATTCGTTCATTTGAGAACGTTGAAGTTATACCAAATGGCCTGAAATAAAAACCTCTCTCACATGCTCCATAACAAGCAAGCATCCTTCCTCACGTCCTGGAGGCTGAGAAGGGTACGAGAGATGTAATATCCTTGCACTTTCATACTGTCTAGAGACAGACATTCAGCGTGCGTGTGCGTCACGGGCCGGCCCCGTTCAGGGCGCGCTCACGGACGGCGTCTCCGGGACCCCCGCGACACAGCCTGAGGGGGCACCGCACCAGCTACAGCAGGCGTCGGAGGGGATGGCGGGAAAAGCCAAAGCTCAGTGCTGAAGACGACCCTCTAAGTACCCAGAACAAATAAACAGGGGAAATCGTTCCCCTTTATTAATACCCGAAGACATGAAGATTAAAGCAAGCCTAAAGGGTCACTTAGAGCTGCTCGATAGGCCAACATTGTTCGGTTGTGGCAGCCAACACAAGTGCTGCTGGGAAACCATGGTGGCATCATAAATCATCAGAAAGTTTTCTGAGTCAAGGAGTGTATCAAGAATCACAAAAACATTCATACTGTTTCTGTGCTTTTTCTCTGTCTTCTTAAATTTCAGGAGTACGAATGAAAGATGTGGCATTATTTCTAATATTGAAATTGGAAAAATATCTGCCCCCAACAAAAGAAAATGTATTAAATACCGGACTACCAAAGGGAAAAAAGTACCAAATAGTAAAATTAGGCAGACCATGTGGAAGTAAAAGAAAAAAAGGTTTATGGCAGTGAAAAACACAGACTATAAAATTATACATTATAATTATATAAAATATGTGTTTAAAAGAAAAAGGTCAAAGAGAAATAAGCAACAATTTAAATGATATAAAGGAGCTGGGACAGTGATAGTGTGTTTCTTTGAAAAAATTTCAATGCTTATTTTCTTTGTGACTACGAAAGAAGAAGGCTCTTCTCTCTCCCACTGTATTCCAAACCCTTGCTAACTTAATAATGAATAGAAACGAGAGAATTACAGGAACCCAGAACTTCCCATCAGACGAGGATTAACGATTTAGCACCGGTTTATGCCTTTATTACGACACATTTTGCCTTTGTTTGGCAGGCGTTACGTAGGTGCTCGGTTCACCCAGTGAGTCCAGGGCCGACGGTGGGTGAGGACATCTCATTAATTATTTTCTATACTTGTCCCAGCCCCGCACTGTGTCCTGATGATGGACAAGGTCGTCGGGGACTCCCCCTGTCTGCCGAGTGAACGGCACAGGACTGGCAAGAGGCGGGGGGCCAATCAGGTGGCGGGAGAGAGGAACAGCCAGCTCACTGTCATCCATAAACTGGTCAAAGATTTTCTGAACCACAGCGTGTAGCAAGAATCACATTCACGCCGCTCGTGTATCTAAACGGCACCCAGGGATGGAGGGCCCGTTTGTAAGGTCTATTTCTACCTGGGTGATGCTCTGGGAAGCCTTGACTGTGGTCCCGGAAAATATTTTAACGGGGGCGGGGGGAGAGAAGTCACAGAGAAACAGATTTTAAAACACATTAAATACGAGCTCAGCTTGTTTTTCTAAACTGGCTGGAGTAGCAGGGGAGTGGGGGGTGTCTTGTAACCACAAATTACTGATTGTTTTTCTCCGCTAAATCTGTTTGGAGAAAACAATTTTAAAATTATTTATCAAGATCATCCATGACACCGTAAATGCCCACAGCTGTTGGAAACCCATCCAGAAGGCCGGGAGTCTGCCCGAGCCCGAGTAAGCACAGCAGCCGACAAAACATACAGAGCACATCTGAGAGCCCGGCGGGCAGCACACCAGCAAGAGTCGAGAAGCTGCAATTCCCCAGAGAAGAGCAGCCTGTGACTCGAGCGCCACAGTCATTTTGGAATTTTTCTGTGGGCATTTTCCAAATCATCTTCAAATAGGTGCACCTCAACAGAAAACGGAAATCTACCAAAAAGAATCAAATACACGCCGAGCAGGTTAAACAGAAACAAACCCAACCCCTAAGCACACATCACAGACAAGACGCCAGGAATCAAAGGCCAGGAGAAAATCAGCGAGAGAAAAAAGACACACGCATACTTTCAAAGCAGCAGCAATCCCACTGACGGCCCAGCAGGGGTCCATTTCAACTTTCAGGTGTAGTGACTGTTCTTCAGAAACACGCAAAAAAGGTGGTTCTCTGGGATCCCTTGCCTGACTAATCTGCACCTGAAAAGCTCTTAAACAGCCCTAACTGCTACCAAGTGAGTCCAAAGGCCAGTGTAGACAAACGACCGAGGGGACACACAGCGCTGATTCTCAGTGTGGCAGGTCCAACCAGGGGGCACACAGGCCTCGCCGTGGACGCCAGGCACTGACGGGGCGGGCCGGCTTCAGTGAATTCTGACGCAGGCGGTCAGCGGCAGGGCAGGCGAGAGGAGCCCCCCTCCCCCAGTGAGGCAGCAGTCCAATCGACGGCAAAGAGAATGCTAAGAATTTAAAGGGAAAAGCGCCATCGCTGCTGCAAGAGAAGGTAAAACAACCCAACACGAAGGAAAATACCTGGAAGTAAAATACCTCCTGCTTCTTTTCAATGGGTGGAAACTTCTAGAAACTTCTGTGGGCTCGGGTCCTTGACCCTCTCTGAGCCTCAGCGTTCTGAGTTACAGAATGAGTCTAACAGGGAATGTTTTCCTCATAGGTGACCATGCGGACTAACTGGGCTTGAATGTGAACATATTCAGCATGGAGTCAGCACAAGAAGCCAGAAAGATTAAACGCTTTCATTTCCCGGCCTAGAGGGATCCAGCCAGAAGCAGACGGAGAGAGATTCACCGTTCTAATTTCACCCACATGCACCATTGACGCGTCCATACCTCACGGAGGGAGTCACAGTTCCGCCCTCCAAAGACCCAAGACGACATTCGGAAGCGGACGCGACCCTCTCGAGGAGCTTTTGTGCTGAGCAGCCCCGCCTGCTGCTTCGGGGGTCTGGCTGCGCCTCCTCGGCCATCGCGAAGCCTCTAAAACTTGACTTTCTCAACACCACGTGTGTGGAGTTGAAGAGCAACTGAAAGCTATACTTAGAACATTCTTCACAATTACAGAAGGCACAGGGTGTTACCAATGAACCAATACACAGGATAAAAAGAAGATGGGCCCCATCTGGTTCCAATATACAGGGAAAAAACTCCTGGGGGGTCTTGAGTACCTTTGAAAATTTCTTTTCAATGGATAGGCAATTTGCTCAAAGTGTTATCAGTTTTAAAATGTACTTTTTAATAGGATTTTCAAACAACCAAATGTGATAATTAGGTAAGGAAAGATGGATAATAAAATTTTAATATAGAACTGATTTTTTAAAAACAGTAATAAGCTCTAAGAGATTCTGGCAGTCTGACGCCAAGTGGAACACCTGTGCTCCAAAAAACGGGAATCTGGTTCCTCTAACGTCTCACTGTTCCCTGTACAGTTTTACCCCGATTTTCAGTAATTAAGCTGATTGCGGGGCTTTTAAAATTAGCGCTGATGAACAGCTAAAGCTCTTGAAAACTATCTCATTTGGTTTCTTACTAAATTTTTACATCAGAGCTTGGCCGGTGGATTTAATCCGACCTGTGGCATCTCTCCTGTCTGAGAGCTCCCGGCTGCGGGAGGAGGGCCGGCCTCGTAAGTGAGGTATCCATCCAAGACCGCCTCGCTCCAGCCCAGCTCACGGGTTGAACTGGTCTTTTTTTTTTTTTTTTTTTTTTTGGTGCTTCTACGTCACCAAGTTCCTTCTACTTCAAGTGCACTTACCTTCAACTCCACCTATGAAAACCCGGTTGACCTTTAACTTCTGACTCCACAACCAGAGCTACCCACGTCACCCCAGTCAAGGCTGGCACTCCCTTCTCTCTACTCCCACAGTACCTCGTTCATCCCCTGTTACTTCTGGAGTTTCCCTCGTGTCTCCTTAGACTTAAAAATGGCAGAGAGTAAAGACATTTCTGACCAGTTTTCCTGCTGACAAGTCCTCCCCCAAACTACAGGGAAAAGCAGCTGGAAATGGGATGAACTAGGAGGTCTGCAGGGCAGAAAGCAGACGGAGGAGGTTAATCAGTGACGGAGCCTTGCTGGGGAGGGGTGGGGCGGGGAGAGAAGCTGACTGACCGTCTCTCCCTGCACGCGGAAGACTCGAGACTGGAGGCCCTGGCGGGGGTGGGGCCGGGGCCAGACACGAGCAGGAAGCCTGGTTCAGATCGGGAACAGCCGCGGCCACGCGCCCCCACCCCCCGAGGACCATCTTGTGGAGAATGTGCCCTGCAACTATGACATACAGATGGACAGGAGCACCGGGGGGCTGCCGAGGAAACGACCAGCGACGGCCGGCAAGAAGCCCACCCGTGCCTCCACGCACACTCTTGCGGCGCACCCTTCGCTGCGAGCGGGCGGCCCAGACTCAGCCTGACCGGACCCGGAGCGCCGAAGCGGCGACGCTCCGGCTGCAGAGAACACGGACCCAAAACCTCCAGAGGCAGAAGCAAAGGCAAGGAGAGAAAGAGGCAGGATAGGAATATTAACTAATGATCACGAGCTCAAGACCGCGAACTGAAGTTGACAGAAAGAAAACAGGAGGAAGAAAACGACTGAAGACGCGGAACACAAACCGGAGAGACGCACACGCCAGGTTCCGAAGGCGCATCGTGGGCCCGGCACGAGGAACACAAAGACCACAACGAGGCCCATTAGTCTGAAATTCTGGAGCTCCAGATATAAAGAGAAAATCCCGAAAGTTTCAGAGTGGGAAAACTCACATACAGGTGGAGAGTAACTTTGAAAAGTCACAACCGATTTCTCTTTAATACTTGCATCCAGAAGCAATGGAATGATGCTTTCACAATTCTAAATAAAAATTATTTTCATTATGGAATTCTATACACAGCAGTCTACACAGTGAGTATGAGAGATGCAGATATCTAAAATTTCACATAATTACCTCCCGTGCATCTGTCCGTGGGAAGAGTTAGGGTTGAATGTGTCCCCCCAGCATTCAGAGGTGGGAGCCCTCACTCCCAATATTGATGGTATCTGGAGGCATGAGGTCACGTGGGTGGGGACCCCACGATGGGATTAGTGGCAGAGCTCTGCCCTGTGAGGACAGTGAGAAGGCAGCCATCTGCAAGCCAGGAAGGGAGCCCCCAGGGGGAACTGAATTGGCCATCACCTCCACCTTGGACTTACAGCCTCCACAACTATGTAAGAAGTCAATCCTGCTGTTTAGGCCCCAGGCTGTGCTGGTGTGTTACATACGGTACCCCGAGTGGGCTAAGACAGCAGCTACAAAAAGATGTGCTCCCCCTGCGAAGCAGGGAATAAATCAAAGAAGCAGAAAGCACGTGTGCAAAAGACAGGTGTTGCAATGAAGGAGAGGGAGGAGGTATTCCTGGCCTCAGGAGACAGTGATGAGCAGGTTGGGGGGTAACAGCCAGAGCAGGAAGACCAAGGACGCAGAAGGAGTGGCTCCGAATGGAGCTGAAAACATGTCCAACAGGTCTGACTGCACAGAAAATTCCATCAAGAAGTTAGGTGTGGAAAGGCATAGACGGTTAAAATAAAAAGAGGAGAGTACGAATAACCCTGAGTTGTCCAAAAAAATGAAACGTAAGTGTAACTCGTTTCCACTGGGTTCAGCAGTGAATAAAACTGACACAGTCAGAATAACGACAGCAAGCTCGGAAGAACTCACAGCCACCAGAGACCCGGCTACGCTGGGAAGACGGGGGCAGAACGGAGGCCACACAAGGAGCAGGAACCCCCGTCTGCCTGACCTGGAAGTAAAACAGGTCTGAAGTCAGCGAACTGAGGTAACGTGGCAGTCCAGTCTAGATTTCATAGCTGAACTAGCTGTTTCTGGGCAGTGTGACAAGGGCGAGAGGAACAGGGGCAGAAGCTGCTGTTTTGTATTGTAAGCTTTTCATACTACTTGACACTACAGCTACTTCCAACTCCTTCTCTGAAAACCCACACGCGGGCCCCTGGTGTGCTGCCTGTGGGAGTCAGCAGGTGCCCTCCCTAGTCAGTGCGGGCTTGTTGAGGGCAGGGCCACCGTGTCTTCATCCCCCCACTCTCAGCACAGTGCTCGGTCCCCAGTTTTATTCTTTTCTGGAACACTGATAGGCTATCACGTCCCTCGTTCTGCATACCACCTACTTATTCACTGGTCCTAAGAATAATTTAGCTTGCTGAGGAATCTCTCTGTATTTTATTCTTAGCTACCCCCCCTCCCCGGTTTCAAGTCCTCTGTGAAGTAGATCATGTCATCAGCAAAGTCAGTACTGAAGTCATTGTCCCAAATGTTGACGAGCCGAGAGGAAAAGAATCCTTGTTTCTTAGCTTGGGTTCCCCAGAAAGCAGAGTCTGGCTTGCACGTCCTTCACCGGGGAATGTGACCCGAGGAGCAGGTGTGGAGGACGGGGGTGAGATAGGCTAGCAGGTGAGCCAGTATGCTGACGGGTGGCTGACATGGCCACAAACATGGGCAGGCTGACTCAGGTCCACTGGGATCTTCTGAGGACTGTCCACCCTCAGGGTGCGAGGTGGAGGCGTTTCTCCACTGGCTTCTGTCTTCCATTGGTTAAGGAGGCTGGAGACCTGCTGGCGGGCCCGGGCTGAGGCCTTGCCCTGCATGAGGTGAGGGGTGGCTGGAGTCACAGGTGACGTACGAGGATTTTAAAATGGCGCACGAGAGGCATCCAACGCAACTGGAAACCCTGCTCCAGGCTGAGATGGAATCCACATTCTTCTGAGGTCCATAATGAGCATGAATTCAGTCACTGGGCTGACAGACTGCACTTCGGCACCTTATCCATCAGGACACTGTGCCAGGCTGTCAGCGGTCTAGCTGAAACCGAGATACGCCTGTCCTGCTTTTACCTCACCTATGGAACTATCCAAAAAGGAAACCGGGCTCGACTTCTGTGACCTTTGTCAATTCATGATAGGTTCCTAGAGATTACTACTTCTTTGACTTTTACTAATAAGTCATTCACACATCTTACCTGGGACTGGCACCACATCCCCACCCACAGGCTTTTTGGTTTTTTTTTTTTTTTTTTTGGGAACGTGTTTTCTTTTCTTTCCTCTCTAGCCTGGGGCCCGGAACACTTTTCACAGTTCCTGTGATCTCACTAACAGCTTGGCAATCTGCTTCCTAAATCCCTTTGTTACACCAGAATGTGATTCATCTGGGTCAGAAAGCAAACTGGTTTAGTGCAGACGGGCACCCTCCCATAATCTCTACACCCATCTCAGGCTTCAATTTCCTCTAATCACCATCTATTGTACTTTTTCCATTTTGAAGATCATTTTCCTTGATAGGGAAAAAGCTCAAAAAAAGCTGAAGAGTTTTACTTTCTCTTTATTGGCACCTGCAGCAAGAATCCCCAGCAATAGCCCTGGCCCTCACATTCCTTCTTGTTTTTATTTATTTCTTGAGGGGGGGAGGGGCACAGGGATAGGGAGAGAGAATCTTAGCAGGCTTCACACGCAGCACAGAGCCTCATGCAGGGCTCGATCTCACGACCGCGAGATCACGACCTGAACCGAAATCAAGAGTCAGTCACTTAACTGACTGAGCCACCCATGTGCCCCCCCCTTCTTGCTTTTAAAATCAGCAAGCCCTGCACCCTCTCCACTTGTGGACCTCAATTCGAGTCCCCACTTAAGACCATCCTGGGCGGCCCCTCCTGGTCATGCCCCTCCCTGAGCTTGCTTTCACGCTCTATGCTCTTCCTTCGTTTTCTACGAGCTCAGAGAACTCGGCTTAGCACGCAGCCTCTTATTGGGATGTCTGCCTGCTTCTCCCTTCATTTGCTCTTGCATTTTATTAAAAGTTATATTGATTGAAATAGTTTGAGCAACAGAAGAGTGATGGATCATAATAGAATGGGATACATATGTTCACAGATCTATGCTGACATAAATGAGTGAATAGAAAAATAAGTGGGAGAGAAGGGACCACGTCCCTCGCGAGGCATTCTAACTAACTTACGTGGCTACCGCGCTCTCAAGGAGGTGGAGCACAGCCCTGCGTCGCCTCCGTGTGCTGAGCCCAGTGACTGCCTTCTAGGAGGACAGCACGGACCTGGAGAAACCTGACGGAGACCGCCTCAGCCAGCTGACCCATGTTAAGGTCAACAGTGTGTGCACCCTTGACCCGACGGGATGAAATGGCACCTTATCTCTGTGGCCTTCCTTCTAAAACCCGTAATCCCAGTCTGATGGTGAGAACAACATCAGGTAAATCCCAACAGCGGGGTACCTACAGAACACCTGCCCAGTGCTCCTCAAAACCATTACAGCCACAAGGAAAGTCTGAACCACTGCCACAGCCAAGAGGAGCCCAAGGAGCCCAAATGTCATGGGACAGTCTAGGTGTGATCCTCGGACAGAAAAATGACATTAGGTAAAAAGTCAGGAAATCCAAATGAACTATGGGCTTTAGGTGATAATCATGTATCAGTATTGGTTCGTGAATTGTGACAAGTGTTTGCCACACTGATGGCAGATGGCAGGAATGGGGGAACCGGGGCGTGGGGTGCCTGGGAAGTCCAGACACACTTCACGGCTTTTCTATAAATTTAAAACTACTTTAGAATAAACAGTCTATTAAAAATAGTTATTGTTTATAGAGTATTGCTAAAAAAGTCATATTGCCATTGTGAGGAAAGGCCTGCATAATTAATGCTCCCCCCCATCTTGGGAAATTTTATTTATTTTTGAGCCTCTCATCACTATTGAGGTGTCACTGTTTAGAATGTGAAAGCACTAAACCCTATTTTTCTCTGAACTACCAGGCTTCTCTGGAAGGGCTGGGCCACGTCCTCCTTCTCCACAGGGCCACGTAAGAAGGTGCTGTGTCTCGGCTCCAGACCTTTCCTGTCTGGCCTGTAACTGTATCTCTGGACCAGCCGTGAATGATTGTCAACTCGATCATGTGGTGACTGTGGTCACTGTTCCCGATGTGGCATCTTGGGGGACCTGCCACGATGCCTGGACACAGACTTTCTCTCCACAGCAACTTACGAGGACGCCCGGAAGCGTCTGCTCGGACCTGGCACGGGGCCCCCTCACCACGTGCCCGGAGGCTACGCTGCCCTCCTGCTCTCGGCCTTCAAGCGTCTGCAGAGATGTTCATCATTTCGACCTTCCACACGCCACCTGGTCCACTACGCTGAGGACACTGTGCCGACTGGAGCGGACGGGCAGGAAGCAGCAACACTCAGATGATGAGTGCGAGTGTTGAGACATGAGGAATAAGGAAATAAGGAAATGAGACGTAAGGAGACCTAAGGAAATGAGAGGGTGAGTTTCCAGGGTGAGGGGAGGCCGGGAGCATTGGCAACAGCCCCTGCAAGGGATAGTCAACTAACTGCACACGCCCTGCCAGCCACACACACTACAAAGTGGAAGCAACACGTACTACAAAGTGGCTACTTGGACGCATTCACCGAGTGGCCCATAAAAGCTGTTTTCAGAGTGACCAGAGCAAGTCTAGGCTCCTCGTCCACACGGGCCTGTCACCAGCAGCGTCAACACACGGGATCCTGTACGAAGCCCCGGGAAGCACCAGCAGGAGACTCCGGGGGCTCACGTCCGGGGCTGAGAAAAGCAGCAGCAGGAAACCACGCCTTCTTCTGGAGACAGTTACTGTCCTTCTGAGAAATAATTCCTGGCTTGCTACTGGGCCTGGTAGAGACGGAACAACCGACCGTGAGATGCCGAGCGGCCGTGCGGCCTGAGCTCCCACCATGAACGGGGTCCTCGGACCATCGAGCAGCACAGCCAGCGGTCAGCAAGCGGCAGCGGTGCGACCGTGACGGAGCTGCCTCCTCTTGCTCGTTCCACGCCGTGGTCTGGGGGTGCTCCTCACCAACCGCGGCTGACGAGGAGAAACTGGCTTGCTTTACGGATGCTTCACCTGGCAGGCGGGCTCCCCTCCTGCTCCACGTGGAGCGGCCACAGGACTGCACGTGGGCAGGACCGCACGTGGGCAGGACCGCAGGCTGCGCATTTGGTTTCCACTCTGTCGGGATGGGCAGATGGATGTTCGTCCTCAGTGAATTCCAGTAGGAAACGGGAATTTTGCCGAACCCGGCCGTGGAGAGCCGAGCGGGCCCCTCAGAGTCGGAAACTGGAGGCTGAAACTGTGTCCGAGATCGTTCTTTCCCTCGTCTGGGGGAGCCTTTCGTTCCACTCTTCTCCGCCTCTGTGCTCGTCTCCCAGGTCTGGGTGCGTCTAGGACTTAGGACTCTGGTACTTTGGACCCTCAGAATAACGTGGTCATAATACTTGTCTTCTTCTGCAACTTGTTTTACTTAAAAACAGCTTCTTGACAAAAACATCTTCCGTTCTTCTTAATGGCTATGTGGTATTACTCCGTGAGATGCCTACACCAGGATTTATTGAACCAATCTCTCAGCATATGTGGGTTGTTTCTGGTACTCTGCCATCCCTGTGGATGTTCTCTACGTGCTTTCTTTGCTCTCAAGATGTATCAATGACTACTACTGCGTCTAGAAAATACTCTACTCACACCTTTCAAATGCATGTTTAACTTGGCTCTACCCATGAGAACCCCCACCTCCTGTTTCCCTGGTGACAAAGTTTAGCTCCCTCAAAGCCGAGAGCCTCCCAGGACTCACGACTGCCAGGGGATGGTGCACTCACAGCTAGGGCAGCTCGGAAGTGACATTACCAGATCAGGGACCTCCAACAATCCACGAAAATAGCACATTTTTCACGTATCACCCACTTCGGCTAAATTTTAAATTCGGAAGAAAGTCAATTCCGTTGCAAGGGACAAACTGAGTAGGAGTGAAAGCAGACACAGGTCTTAGCAGCCATCACTGACTTTGCTGTTGGTGGGAAACCCAGGGTCAGAAGATGTGGGTCTTGAATAAGTAATAAGCCTTTTGGGGAATGGGAGCGAAGGTGAGATGGGTTGATGGAGTAGTTCTTTACTTTGGGAATTGAGAATTTCTAGCTATTTTACTATTGAAATCTATGGTTACAGTTGTAAAGACTAGATTTCCGGAAGTTACTATCTGTCCCGTTCCCCATGTAGTAGTGTACTGGATGCTTCCCTGTTGTCCTCGTTGTCTCAAAGAATCAGACAATCTTAGGGCTGAGGAGAAACCGTGCAGGTTACCTGGTCTGAAGTGAATTTAACTAAGTCATAGGATATAAAGTCAATTTATAAAAATCAGCTGTATTTCTGTATGATGACAAAAAACAGCTGGCAAATGAAATTAAACAAGAACAAAGCCGTTTTCACATTCCCAAGAGTCCTGTGTAGCAGGCACCGAATGCAGGCAAAGTGGCCCCGAGAGCCCAGGTGTCCTGTGCAGAGCCACAGGGGCAAGCTGCTGGGGGGACCACAGACCAGGCTGGGGAGGGACGAGGACAGGCCCCGGACTGAGGGCCAGAGCTCGCGGAGTCTGGGCACCTCTCTCCCAGGACAGCCCTGGATGAGCGGCGAGGCTGGGGTGAGCTCACAAGGGCACCTGCCCCCTACCCACCCCCTTGTGCCGAGGGGCCAGCTGAGGCCACCCTGGCGGGGCTCCTGCCTTTCTGGGTTCTCCCCCAGTCCCTCCGTGGGTTTCCCGGGAGCACAGCCTAATAAAGCACTGACTGCCCATGAATTCCTGGCTTGGCGGCTGCTTCTGCGAGCACAACAGAAGCCACTCCTTTGCAAAGATTTATGTACAACTACAGACACTAGATACCTACCTGTATATACGCATTTATTACACTGGGTGTGATCCGATCATTACAGTGAATGTATCATTTAGGACTTTGCATATGTGACTGTACATCATACGGGTATAAAATGTGCGGCACTAAGCACAATTTTCATACCTAAACAACAAGGTTCAATTTTCTCTGCTAAAAGAGATCAATAAAGTTCTTTCTCAAGAGATCATCCACCTTAGTAATGTTTTTCTTTTTAACTTGTACTATTTCAAGTTAATTTATTATATACTCTACGAAATAACTAAGAGAAAACAGATCAGGATCTACTGAGGGAGGTGGTACAGGTTAATAGTTCAGGCTCTGACGCACGGGACAGACCCCACCATTCACCAGCTCGTGGATTAAGTTACTGAATTCTAGAATCTGTGGACTAAACTTTGTGATTTAGGTTGACTCTAGAACGAGTTTCCTTATCTAGAGAAAGAGGAGGGTGACAGCACGTGCCTTCCACGGCTGCCATGGGGTGGAGAATGCAGACAAAAGCTCAGCACGACACCTGACGTGTCTGCTGGTGTCGCTGGACTTGAATTCCCTGACGAAGGAGCCACACGGGTGGCAGGTCGTGAAAACTGTGCACACTTACTTGTAATGTAGTATCAAACACCACAAGCTTTGAACTGGTGGGAACGATGTCGTAACACTTGTGTGACCTCATGAAGCGCATGTAAACACCACTTTCTGAGTCTTCTGCTAAAAAGGAAAGAAAAAAGGCAAATATCAGCAACAATGAAGGACTTGCTCATCAGCTGGAGAGAGCGTACAAAAACCTGCGGACGGCAGACTTAGGGACACTGTGACAGGTCTTCCCGTAAGAGCGGGAAGGCAAGGGCGCTCACGCGTGCAGATCCTATCCAGCGCCGTCCTGGAGACCTCGCCCGGGCAGTACGGCAAGGAGAGAATTTACAAAGGCATACAGATTGAAAAGGAGAAAGCAAAACTGTCTTTATTGGCAGACTATATGATTTTTTACAAAGAAGATACCAAAGAATCGACAAAAAAGCTCCCAGACCTAGAAGTGAGTTGAGCAAGGTCACAGAATTCAGCTTTACTGAAAACAAACAAACACATAATTTGCAAATAAATAAACAGAAATACATAATTTACAGAAATGCTAAATGGAAATATGGATCTACCCAAGGAGACAAAGCACTGAAAACGGTAACTATGTGGACAAATACACAGATCCTTTAAATCTCTGTAAATGTGAGTGGACAGTTGGCAAAAGGACGGCAGGGATTCGGGGGGGGGGGTTCAGCTTATTTAGAAGCGAACCGGGTGGCACCACCATCCAACCGATGAGGCAGAATCTGGCTTCCTCCTCCGCACATCGCTTCCTCCACCCTCACCGGTTTATCACGAGGCCCTGCAGGGTTTACTGCAAATCTCTCTGCAGTCCATCCACTTCTCCCCACCTCCGCTGGCCTGGGTCCGATAAATGCCCTCACTTCCCACCTGGTCTCCCTGCATTCAATCCAAGTCTCTCCAACAGCTGTCCACGCTGCATCCAGAATGGTTTTGCCAGACACAGCCTTGATCATGTCACTCCTCTGCTGAAAACACTTCAATGGCTTCCGAAAGAGACCGAATCCCTGGTGTAGCTTATGAGACCCAGCCTGAAAGGTGCGGCCCCTCCGACGCCCCAGCCTCGGCGGTCACGTGCCCGCACCCCAGTGCACCTCCGGTTACGAAGTCTTCTCTTAGTCCCTTCTGGCGCTAAGCTCTCTTCTGCCACAGGGCCTTCAACTACCGTCTCCTCCATCTGCAACACTGTCCACCTGCGAAGTTGTGGATCCAGAATTTAAACCTGGACGCCGCGACTCCAAAGCTGGGCTCCAGGTGGGATGGTCACCCACCGCCCCTGCCTGCAAGGGCCTAACTCCTAACTGGTCTTCATGGTTGAGCGCAAAGTATACTACCTCCAAGGGACTTCTTCGACGACTTCACTTTAGCCCACACTGATCTGTACGTTTTGGGAAGACTGAGATTACCTGGGAAATACCGGGGAAGGAAAAAATTCCTTTACCGTATTTAGTAATTACCGAAGTAAGCGTTGAACAGCGTGACACCGACCAAGTTCCTCGACTGTGCACAGGGGCTCGTTATCCTTTGTACGTCCCACAGTAAACACCCCACACATGCGGCCTGGTCTGCGAACTTACGACAGACTATGCGAACACTCCCAAATCTCTATTTTCAATCCTGACTGCTCTCCCAGGTCCTGGAATGCATAATCCTACCGCTCCAATCACCTCCCGGCCAGTCCCCCTCTCAAGTAGCTCCTTGCCTGCTGGCGGAACAGTTGGACGTCCTGGTCCGGCATTCACAGACCTCATTTCTCCACCTCCTGTCCCCATGTCTAGGCAAACAGCTCCCTGCGAAGCTCCCTACTGTATTTAATCTCACTTTCTTGAATTTGTTCATTCTGCTTTAACTTAAACATCCTTCTCTACGATTTCTTGTCCAATTTCAGCCCAACCTCAAATGCCATGTTATCCACAAAAAAGTGAACATCTGAATGTTCACTATGGGCCAAGCATTGTTATATCGTATACCTCATTTAATTTACGTAACAACGTTGAGGGGTATGCCCGAACTTCTTCACTTTATGTACGAGCAAACTGAGGTGAGGAGAATCTAAGGAGCTGGCCTCAAGTCAGGCCCTCAGGAAGGAACCAAAGCAGGATTTAAATTTACGCCCAGGACCCCAACAGTTCCCAAGAGAACTCTGCAGCGTCACCCGCGCACGCACACACGTCGGACAGAGGCCTGTGGGGCACTACGCTCCATCAGGCACTGTTCTGGTGTTGAGACGTGAAGGTGAACACAACAGGCAGTCCTCTGAGCCCACATGCTGGTGGAGAGTGAGGGCACCCGGATATACGCCACGTGGCAGGAGAAGCCCTGGACCGCGAGAGATCACACGGGCGGACAACCGAGCCTGTGTCAGAAAGGGAAGGAAGTCTAACGACCTCCTCCTCTGAGTATGTGAGGACCCCGACCTGTACTTCTCATCGCGGTCGCCGGACATCTCATTCACAGTGGTCTCTGCGCTCTAACTCTCTCCTCCTGGGCCGATCCCTCCTTTGAGTGGCCAGGACTTGACTCACCCACTGCATCAATGAAGTCAGTTACTGTTTATCGCTCTGCTCTCTGTGTGGGCTCTCCCAAAGCCGGTCAGTCTGGATCTGTGTGATGCTTCTCTCATGATCTCAGTCCTGGGGTGATGTGTTTTGGGAGGGAGACTACAAGGTCAAGTGCCATCTCAACCCACCATATCAAGTGCACCTGCTGTCAACACGACTCACCACCTGGATCGCCCGGCGCAGGTCTGTCCGGTTTCTGCACTGCGGTTACTTTCTCCTCCTTCCTCCCTGCAGTCTTTGCAAGGAAGTCACCATGGGCAGCCTGTACTGAAAGGTCAGGAGTGAGGCCCCACCTCCGGGAGGGCAGAGCATCTCCATCCATTATTTGGAATTCTTCTGTATCAGTATGGATTTATAATACTCCTTTTATACTTTGAGTTACACCCCACTCCTATGTGAGAATGGGTCCGGAAGCCCCCGGGGCGTCCACCCCCCTCGGACAGCGCTGTGTGCGGCAGGGGAGCACCTCCCAGTTCAGACAGCCTTCTGCCCTGCTCTGCCTTCCCCCAGGGCCCCCGGGACTTCCTTGCTCAGACACACGGCCCCCACACCAGCCGGGAGTCTGGGGGGAGCTGGGCTCTCTGCGATCTCCCCCGTGAGCGCTGTCCCAGTCGGCGAAGGCGGTGTGAGGGGGGCTCCCTCTCTCCGTGTCTGAGCACGCCCCGGCCTCCACGACAGGGACAGACGTGTTTCATCCGTCACCAGCATTTGACATTACTAGCATGGTACTTATAGTTCACAAACCAGGAAAATAACGATGAACAAATTATTAAGAGAAGTCCATTTGTTGTTCAGAATTTCTCAGTTTTGGTCCCTCCAGGATAGCCCATGACATTCAGCCCTGGCTCCTGAGGCTCCTCTCGGCTGAGGCGGTTTCCCAGACCTTCCCTGTCCTGCGGGTCCTGAGGAATCCCGGGAGGCGTTCTGCAGGAAGCCCCGCGGCTGGGAAGTCGAACTTGCTTCTCACAATTACACTGGGGGTGCGGGCGTGGAGGAGGACCCACAACATTTGTTTTAAATGTAAGAAGCCCAACCAAAGAAAGCAAAACGTTACATATGTAAAACAATTATAATAAAATTTATTTTGGTCTGTAATAAGGATAGAAAGTATTACTGTTGTAACAGAACTACATTGATAACAAAGTATTAGTATTTTAAGTTAGGAAGGTAAAGTGAACTACTGTAAAATGTCGTGGCTTCCCTACATTGAGTATAAACTTTCCGCTCATATGAGGCACCGTCTGAATTACTGTCACTATGATGAAGTCTCAAATTACAACTGAAGAAAGAAATGCAATGAAATGGAAAATAAGAATAATGTGGAGTTAAACGGAAAGGAAAAAAACCAAGAAACCAAAACCACTCAACAGTAACAGGTTGTTTGGAATGCGTTACTAAAATTCCTGAGAACACAAGAAGTTCAAACCCCCCTTATTCAAAGGGCAACTGGGTTTCAGATATTATCAGGGTTCCGTTCTTGCTCTTGTTTATGTCACCGGCCAGAAGCAGGATGACCGAGCGTTACACCGGCATTGGCGCTCCTGGGTATGGGAGGAACCTGGGTATGGACGGACGTGAACCCCCACCATCCCCAACAGCACGGGAGCCCACCACGGGGCGAGGCAGCTGCGAACGAGCACTACTGGGAAGTAGAAAGTGTATGTCGAAGTGTTGAATTTCCGACAGTCGACAAAAGAATTTGAGAATGCAGCATCTAAGTTTAAACATAAGCAACCGTACGTGCCAGGCAGGACAGCGTGAAAGCAAGCATTTCCCTTCGAGTGGATGTGACCGCACCGCCCCCCCAAAGCCCTCGCTACTGTACCACACACCGCATATCAGTCAATCGAGCTTTCTAACCACCTTACCCGACCTACCCTCCCGGCCTCCTCCCTACCACACCCCCTAGGAATCGTCCACTCTCACATCGCATTGATACTTCCTTTCCAAAGCCTTTCTTGAAGTCTGGGAAGTTCAGCTTTGGGAATGTGCTCCTTGGGTTTCTGCCTCTGCTCTGCTCGCGCTGTTCTCAGAGCGCTTCCCCCCCCATGATGGCCCACGGAGACCCTGCCTGCCTTTGGTTAGCTGAACAGGGCTCCCCAAAATAGAGCCCAGCTGGAACATCAGAATGAGACTTATTTGGAATAAGGGTGTTTGCAGATATAACTACAGTAAGGACCTTGAGATGAGTCAGCCTGCATTAGGCTGGGCCCTAAATCCAAAGACCACTGATCTTATAAAACAGAGACGACGAGAAGGGCCACGTGGAGACGAGGCGGAGGCTGAGTGATGAGGCCGTGGGCCCAGGGATGCCGAGGACTGCAGGCAACTCTCAGAAGCTGAGAGAGAGGCAGGGCACAGACGCCCCCTCAACGCCACTGGAAGGGACCCCCGCCGCCAGCCCCTTGGGTAAAGCTCTCCTGTCCGAAGCTGCCACATCTGTGGCAGTTTGTGGTGGTGGCCTCAGGAAACTGACGCAGCTTCCAAGTTGAGTTCAAGGGCCTGGAACGCCTTCCTCGGAGGACCTCAAGTCAGAAGTAATTGCTTGTTTTGACATTCTCGTCAGTGCTTTGTGAGGAATTCACTTTTGGAGTAGTTGTATGCCTTGTACCAAAGTTGTGGGTCTGCCTACCTTTTCGACTGTAGCTTCCCGAGGCACCGGAAAGGCACCCGATCCAGCCAGTTCCCATCAGGTGCTGGGACAAGCTCTTGCCTGCTTAATGGCAGGTCACCGAAAAACTTGTAAGTGAAATGCAGGGGACCGACTATGAGTCCAAGATTACTGTACTGCATGTCTATCCCTCGAGAGAAAAATCCTAACAAAGCACCCAAATTTAAAAGAATACTGGTGAATCTAGATTTAATGATCAGAAAAGAAATTTTAATTTATGCACCTTTGGAAGACCAAAGGATTGAAAAGGGATGTTTTTTTGTCACAGCGATAATGCATCTATGGAAGTGCCCAATGCAATTTTCTTTTTAAAGCATAACAGCATTAATTTAAAGCTTTAAAAGTGTTTGCAAGCATATTTTATATTGAGACTATTTTCTAATTCTCTTGGACAAAAAAAAATGTAACTGAATTAAATAAAACTGCAGAAGACATTAAAATGCTCACACTACTGTACATATTTTAAAAACCTGAAAATACAGCAAAACAACTCGATGAATTCACATTTCAGAGATAATCACTAGAGTCATAAATTACTTTTTATAAAACCTATTTACATAGAATTTTAGCTTAGAGAGAATTTGTAAAAAATGAATTCTAAGATGGTGTGACTCCTTGGTATTTCTAGCCTTAACTCTATGAAGATGAAGAGGACAGACTGTCACTGCTAATTAGTCTAAAAAAGGCAAGATGAGATGGCAGGTGGAAGGTGCTGGAAGGCTGGCCAGGAGTGGCTCGAAGATGGCTCTCTAGTGGGGTCGGCAGAGAAAAGAGCAGGGACTGGTTCCAGTGACCTCGCGATCCCCTAAGCTCGCGGCCACACCGGGAGCACCAGGATTCATTCTGCCTGCTCTGGGCTGGATGCCCCAGCAAACCTCTCCTCGGACTGCAAGTCGGAGGACGTAACTGAAGCCTGTACAGGAGGGAGGGACTGCTCCTGATGGTGTGCTGTCCTCACCCAATAAGCCGAGGGCATCCTTCCCGCTGCCAGTCTATGAACACTTTACTAACAGAGCTGTGGGGACGGGGGGCTTACAGGACTGTTGGAGGAGTGGGACCCTCCAAGGGACCGGTGGCCTCTCCTTGGGGGCCGGCTTTTCAAGGTACTGTCCAGCCACCACGGAGAAGAGGCTCTGCTTGGCCACGGCCGCAACACACACACACACCCGAATCCAAAGCACGTCCCGCCTCCTTCACTGACCACGACTCAACACTGCTCTTTAAGCCATCACAGGTCAGAGCAACAGATCCAAACCATGTCTCAAAGAGCTGAGTGTGCAAGAATGAAGACATTTTTTTAAAAAGGATTTATTTATTTATTTGAGAGAGAGAGCGAGAGAAAGCAAGCATGTGTGAGCACGAGTAGGAGGGGTAGAGGAAGAGGGACAGAATCTCAAGCAGACTCCCTGCTGAGCACAGAGCCCAACTCGGGGCTCGATCTCATGATGCTAAGATCACAACCTGAGCCAAAACCAAGAGTTGGATGCTTAACCGACTGAGCCACCCAGGCGCCCCAGGATGAAGGCATTTTATATTTTAAAATTTTTTAAAAAAGATTTTATTTATTTATTTGACACAGAGACAGCCAGTGAGAGAGAGACAAGCAGGGGGAGTGGGAGAGGAAGAAGCAGGCTCCCATAAGAGGAGCCTGATGTGGGGCTCGATCCCAGGACTCTGGGATCATGCCCTGAGCTGAAGGCAGATGCTTAATGACTGAGCCACCCAGGCGCCCCTTTTTTTAAAAAATTTTAAAGATTTTTATTTATTTATTTGAGAGAAAGAGACAGAGAGAGAGCACAAGCTTGGGGAACAGCAGGGAGGAGAGGGAGAAGCAGACTCCCTGCTGAGCAGGGAGCCCAACGTGGGCCTTCGTCCCAGGACCCTGAAATTATGACCTGAGCCGAAGGCAGATGCTTAACCAACTAGCCAACCAGGTGCCCTGATGAAGGCATTTTAAAACAAAATTCACTTATCACCCCAAACTTCACTTAAAACCACCCTGAAACCAAAAGCCTCAACTTCTTACTTCCAATCCCCATAGCTTTAATTTAATATATAGACATTTCATTGTAATTCCACAAGCGATCAATATGTTAGGTTTTAAAAATGTATCTTTTATTCTTTATTCTACTTTTTGAAAGACAAGTTTACTATTCACATATGGTATCTTTAATTTTTTAGAAAACCATTTAAAACGGTTGAGCAAGAAATGACCAAAAATGGGGAACATGGAACTTAAAGTATATGGGAAAGCCCAGACTTATGTAAGTTTTCCTAAAGTGCTTAGAAACACAAATGTTAAAGTCAATGCTTAAATATAATTTTACAGGTGTAAGGTTTACCCACTTATTGGTCTTTTCAAGAACTAGGATCTTGTTTTTGTTGAAAGTTAGCAAAATAAATGAAATGCACTAGGTTTTTTCTTTCCATGCCGTTTGCATTTGGTTTGGTGCATTCGGGCAGCGAGTCCCCACTGAAGGGGGAAGCGCATGGGCTCTTCCAGGAAGGGCTAAGATGCGGTAGGAAAGAAGTGTGGGTGGGTGAAGGTACACAGTCTCTCCAGCTCGGTCAAAACCGGCTGCACTAAATGCCTGAGACAAACAGAGCCATGACCTTGAAATTACATGTGATTCCCGTTCATTTTAAAATGGCTTCGTGTTGAATTCTGGGAGCCACACGGCTGAAACTTCCACACCAGCCAATGTTCCCTCGTTCTCAGGACAAAGACCGACCTCTCAGCCGAAGCTGTGGTGAGGATCCCGCCGCGAGCCCCCACTGGGTCGGCAGCTGGGGTCGCCCTGATGGGGACAATGCCAGGAACCACCTCGTGGCCACCAGTGGCTTCCGTCAACTATGTTTCCAGAAACTTAAAGATGTTTCCTTCTCCCTCTAGCTTATCAAGGATTTATTTTAAAGGAACGTATGCTGACCTTGTTCAATTTCTATTTCGGTGTCTACTGAGATGACCGAAAGCTCCTCTCCTTAAACTGGCGGACGTTAATTCCTTGGTGATTTCTTATTAAACGGCAGCCTTCTTGCACCGGGGCAACACCTTGCTCGGTCACCGGGCAGCTCGGGGGCTCCTCCTGCGCATGCGTGTGCGGGCGCTCTGCCCATATTCTCAAGGCCAGGTGAGTCGTCTGTGCTCGTCTGTGTGCGCCATCAGCCGGTCTGGGTGTCAGGATCGAGCTAGCTTCACAGAATGAGCTGGGAAGCTGCCATCATTTCTACGCCCTCAAATAATGTAAATAACCCACACATTATCTGCTCCTTGAAGGCCTTACAGAACGTGCCCATCGACAGGCTGGACACTGGGCCTCTCCTGCAGGGGCAGAGGAAGGCGGAGGACTCTGCATTACTTTTTTTAAAAAAACAGCTCTGTTGAGATATTATTCGCATCCATACTATTCACCTACTTAAAGTGTACAATTCAACTAATTTTAAATTTCTTTTATGGTGACTGAGAAGAGTTTTAAATTTATCGATATAGTTTGGTATACTCAGGTTTCTTTTAATGCTATTTCCTAAATCTTTGCATTTTTAATTAAGAAACTCCCTGATTTCTGAAGCTTTGCATTTTCACTCACTACATTCTTGAACAGACCTGACAAAGGTTTGCCTACTTTTTTTGTCTCTTCCAAGAACTAAGCTTTTGGTTTTGTTGAGGAAGACTACGTTTTGTATTCCATTTCATTGACTGCTGCCATTTCAGTGGGATTTTAGGAGGGAAAAGAGATACATGAATATATTCAGCAAATCATCTTGAGTCCCACGTGTGGCGGCCCAATTCAGTCAGTTCCATCAGGTGAACCGAAGTCTGTGCGTCACCCGAGTCTGAGAATCGGACAGAATGCTACTCCAACCCCTACGACCCACTACAGTCTGCCAGAGCCTGGACATTTGTCCGTGAAGCACGCACACCTTTGGGGTTTAGCAATACGACAGGTCCTCCTGCAGTGGCTCCTCTGGCAACCTCCAACACGGCACACGATTCGCAGAGTGAGGCGCTAACAGAGGAGCCCTTCACAGGCTCCCAGGTTGGCGGGGCCCGGTCTTCTGCAACGGGAAGGCCCGCAAGTGCGGTTCTGGCAGGAGGGGGTGTAGAAGGAAGAACAGGGTGGAACCAGACCAAACCCAGATGAGAACTGCACCGCCTTCTGTGTGAGCTTGCGCGCCGCTGCACGCCCGTACCTTGCGTGTCTTCATTCATCAAATAAGAATGACACCGTCTTTCTTGCAGGGTGAGTGGGGAATGGGGATAAGCAAAGTCCAGCACCCAATCCCATGCAGCACTCACGCGGGGAGAAGTCTGACAGCGCAGGTACTGAAACTGTGGCTGCATGGACCATTGTCACCAGTAATGGTGACTTCGACCTTTAAATTCCCGCTCAGATGCCTCTCCAGACCTTCTCGGGCCTTCATCACGGGCCAGACCTGCGCAGACTGTCCTGCTTGGCAGGCGTGGTAGTGAATGCTATGCTCGCTATGCTCTTATTACTTAATCCTCACATAATCCTATTCGCTAGGGGCTGCGAGTGTGTCCCCATCATAGAAGAAGCTGAAGCTTGGAATAACTTGCCCACGGTCCCACAGGTATTAGGTGGAAGGAATGGGCTCCGAGTTGGCCCCGACCCGTGCTCTTAGTGGCTGTGACGCTAATTACACACACAACTCAGGGAAGGGGGGGCATGCCAGGCACGAGCTCCGAAGCTAGAGAAGTCCGTGGGAAAAGAGAGAGCAAACACGGGGGGTAAATAAGCATGCGAGAATACGGACGTGTGTCTGCTTGAGGCGGTCTTCGTGGGACAATGAGGCGCTCCATCAAGAAGGGAGCGTATGATCTATAAACCACTGGAGCTTACGGTTAGTTACAAGCGACCAGTGCGCAACCACGGATCAGGCAGTTCCACCAATTTAGAGTCATAGAAAATAGCTCGAGTGGGGCAGAAGCAGTAAATTGAACAGAGCAAAAAGTGACAAAAATTTAACCAAAAGGTCCCCAAATGAGTTTCCTCCCCCCAAATGACTCCCCCGCCCTTTTACTGTCAGATATAAGCCAGGCTTCTTCTCCTGACATCAGTGCAATCCCAGCCACAAAAGAAAGACCTAAAAGACGTTTTCCTCAGTTACCAGATTACGTAAGCGAGCCACCCCGCTTCCACCCACTGCTGCCGTCCTGCTGTCGTTCCACCGCCGAGCTCTGCCTCCACATCCAGGGGGGAGGGCCTCTGCACCTCTGGGTGGTACCCCTGTGTCATCGTCCTGCTCGCACGCCCCCACCTGTCACTGCTCTGTGATGGGAACACATTAACTCAGCAGACGGATTCCCTCTAAGCCTTTCACAGAAATGCCTCATTTCTTTATAAGAAATAACTCTAATGACCTGAAGTACGCTAAGCTTATGTGCCAGAGGAAAAGTTAAAACCTTTAAAATAGATATACGTATACACGTATATATGTGTGTCTATACGTGTTCACGTATGGAGCAACTATTTACTGGAAACGAAGTGTTCTCCATCATGGTATCTTTGAGATCTGGCGAGCGGTAAGTTCTCAGTCCCCATCCTCATAGAGCTTACAAGTCAGGGACCGTGAAACATGAAAAACTGCCTCTCTCCTTCGCAGCCCCTACCAAGCCTGAGGGATCAAGAGAGAACACATCAAGGCCTGTCTGGGGCTTTGGGAAAGGCTTCCCCAGGGAAGTGACGTTTGGGCTGAGATCTGAAAAAAACTGGCAGGTGGCCAAGGGGAAAGGAAGACCAGCCCAGGGTGGGAAGCCGGTGGAACCAGGCAAGGCAGCCAAGGACAGACGGAGGGAGACGTGAGCACAGGGGCGCAGAGGGGGGCGCTGGGGGACGGCAGAGTAGGTGAGAGAATGTGGACTCCAGCCTAAAGGCAAAGGAGAATCACCAAAGGCGTCCGCGACAGGGTTTCATCACCTGGATGTGGGAGGGCGAGCAAGCCACAACAACAGCTCAGCGGATGTGCTGCCGCTTATCGAATCCGGCGGGTGAAAACAAGGGAGGACGGGGTGCAGGAGGCTAGAACACAGGGGCTGAGGCGTGGTCGGCAGAGGCGACAAGCAGACACCCGGGGACTCGGGAGAGATGTGGCCAGGGTGTCTGTTTGGGCGCCGCCAGTCATGAAGCTTCGTGGTGATTTAACACATGGGATTCAAACACTGGGCAACAGGCCCCAGGGTCATTAAGGCGTCGGCAGCGAGCAAGGCTGTGGAATGTGAAGGCAGGTGCGCCCACGCAGGCCCATGAGCAAACGTCCAGTGCTCGAGAAAGAACCATTGAGGCCACAGAACGAACCGCCAGCTGTGTATAGGGGCCTGTGAGGGTGCTGTGGGGGGCGCAGGGCAGAGGCCAGCTCTGTGGACTATCATGAAGGGTTCAAAGTAAGAAGAGGCGTGACAGGTGTCCGGTGGAGCTTGCACAGAGTCTCGGGGGCTCGGGCGGAAGCGGGCCAGTGAATGACAGGAGGTGGGAAAACAGAGGATTTCTGAATAAAGGATGATTCCGTGCTGGTTATGCGCACTGGCTCAGAGCACAGGACTGTCTGAATCCTGCTTCTCCACCTTCCCAGATATGGCCCCAAGGTCCTCTTACTTTCTTGATTTCTTCCTCTATAAAACAGGGATCATAAAAATATTTACCTCTCAAGGTTGTTCTGAGGGTTCAATAAATGTGAACACTTGCAAGAGTGCTCGATATGCTTCATACACGCTGGTTCTGAGAACCACAAAAAAGGGATACACGAAATCTTCCATTTCTTTTAAGTAAACTCCAAGTGCTCTGTAGTATCCAGTTTCCCCACTTTCAAACCCACAGGTGAAAGTTAAAGTCGCAGAGATGCCATATAATATCTTTCAGAGACTCTGCAGCACACTCAGAGCTGTAGGATGGGGCCATCCCCCCCCCCAACCCCGCCATGTGAATCGCGGGTCTGGACTGCGGCCTGCACACTGATGGGGTCAGAGCTGAGTGCCAGCCAGAACCAGGCAAAGTCGGTCTGGAAAGGGAAGGTCATGGAGAGCCACCCGTCATGGAGAGGGCCAGAATGCTGCCCGGCTCCTGACGACTTTCCAGTTACTTGTGAAGCCTGCAGACAGGCCCCTCTTTCGAATGCCCCCCAGTCTTTGCACTCTCCTCTATTTCAAGTAGTCAGGGTCTTTCCATTTCAGGTAACAAAACCTCACCAGTCTACAAGACGACTCCTCTATCTCATCAAATCGAAGATACCACCAAATGTCAAGCTACAGCCTGACTTCGGAGACATGAAAACACATACCTAAAATCTATTAAATACGGCCAGTTTTTAAATATGGGGCCAGCAGAAGAAAAATTTTAATTGTAAATGTTTCATAAAAGTGTAACTACTTTTTAATGAAGAGAGAATCTCTTGTCTAAGGCGAGGATGTAAAGCAATAGGGAAGGACAAAGTTCAGAACCTTCCAATAACCTGTAATAATCTTACCATTAGGGAGGAGCCGCCCGGGGTGAGGACAGGCCTGTCACCGGAGCACGTCTACCACCAGAGGTCAGCACTCCTCACATCAGCGCCGGGGGCCTCACGGGGCAGGGGCTCCCTAGCGCTAAGGGGGTGCTCTGACAGCTCACCATAAAAACACAGACAAGTCTCCCTGAAGCCAGAACATGTTCCTCAAGCTTTTTTCACTGTCCAATCCCCCCTCTGAAACTTCTTATCCATTTTCCCTCCTAACTGTCCCACCGTGAAACTGCAATACCACAGAGACGCGGCGCATCCGTCCACGTACCGTGGCCCTTTGGAGAGCCACAAACCACCGTAACATGGAAGATCTTCTGTCCCCTGACAAGAACCAATCTGTTCTCGCTCTGCTCCCCCAGTTAAGAATGAATGAGTTTGAGGGGGCACAAAATTTTGGTTCTGTTAGTTCACAGGGTGGCTGCTGGTTGCTTTAGGCCGTAGTTTTGAATTAGAAGGAAAAGTACGAGTTCGCCAAGTGCCAGGCCCCGTTTTAGACAGAAAACTCACAACGACAATAACAACAAACAAGCAAGCGAAGCCCCAAGAGACTGTGGATTATCTGAGAATGCAGCTACTTCATTACCAAACTAGGCCTAAAACCGAGATTCCTGACTGAACAATACTGCCTTCCCTCCTAAAAAAGGTGGTCCCTGTTTCTTACATACTTTTGATCCGTGTAGACTCGGCTGACCAGCCTTGCTAGAAAAATGAGTTGAAGGTGAGTTCTGAAAAGATTATGCTTTGGAGAATGCTGTGAGGGTGAAGAAGGACAGCCAGGACTGGAAGGATGGTCTGGGATCGGGGAGGAGTCAGATGGCGAGGGAAGAGGGGGAGAAGCCGGCTGGAGAGTCAGCTAAGTGGGGCGAGACACCCACAGCAAGTTACTGAAAACCTGAAATAAGTGAAGAGTCTGTGACAGCTGAACGGACAGGAGGGAAGCTGGGAGATAACACCGATAGCTCCACGGGGCTGTTAAAGTCTTGAAGCGGTGCCAGAATTATAGATTTATACTGATCATGAATGAATGGCTGGCACTTAAATACTTCGGAAAGCACTCCTGGGTTGTGTTTAGGTCCCTATGAAGTACTTGTGCTTGGTCCTGCCATAAAATAAGTCCAAAACAATTAATCCTGATTAAAAACAAACATAAATATGATTGACATGTGAATAAAAAATTGGAAAAGCAAACGCATACAGTGATTGCTACGGGTGAGGCACTGTTCTCACCACTTTGCATACACAGCATCTCGGAGGCCTCCCAACACTCCCAGAAAATAACATTTACAGAGATGCTGTCCTCACTAGGATTCCCGACGCTGCTGAGCAAGTACGATGTTCTGGCCATCTCAGGCACGGGAAACAGCAAGACGAATTGTGAACGAGGCACAGAAGGGATTTAGGGGACGGCCTCAAAAAGAGGGCAAGAACTGGGCAGAGCTGTGATGCATAAGTAAGACTGGCAGGATGGAGACACAGGAAGAGGAGGTCTTGCCTGCAGTACGATGGGACACCCTAACACAGAGACCATGGAGGCACGCAGAGCAGGGGTCTGGCCAAGTACACCTGCGAGCCAAATCCGGCCTGCTTTGTATTTTATTTCATTAATTTATTTAAAAGATTTTATTTATATATTTGACAGAGAAAGAGCACAAGCACAAGCAGGGGAGCGGCAGGCAGAGGGAGAAGGAGGCTCCCGGCCGAGCAGGGAGCCGGATGCAGGGCTCCATCCCAGGACCCCGGGATCATGACCTGAGCCGAAGGCAGATGCTTCACCGACTGAGCCACCCAGGCGCCCCACTGGCCTGCTTTTTAAATAAAGTTTCACTGGAGCGTAGCCTGTGGACCAAGTTTGGTCTTCCGCGGCTTTCTGCCCAGCTGCTGCACGGGCAAGCTGGGTAGTCGTGACAGACACAGAGACCATCTGGCTCTTTGCAGAAGTTTGCTGAGGCCTGTTCTAGAGCCTTGTCCTTCACAGAGGGGTCTACGAAGCAGCAGCACAGGGAAGCCTGGCAGGAATGCAGACTCTCAGGTCCCCCCCACCCCAGACCCGCAAAATTAGTATCTGCCTCTTAAATGGTTCTCTGGTGATTTCTGGCACAGAACACTCTCTGATCACGGGCATGTTACGGCTGGGAGGAGGCGGTGCGGCTGCAGATGAAGAGAAGCACGCACTTATCCTATATGTAGACAGGAGACAGTGGGAAAGATTTTCCTGCCAAGGAGTGGTCCCTCTGTCGGAGTGTAACGAGAAGAAGGGCTGGCAGCAGAAAGTGGGCAGGCCGCGAGTGTCAGAACCCAGGCAAAAGATGACCCTGCCCAGGCATGGTGGATGGTGGTACAGTTCTTTCTTCCTTCCCAGAAGCAAATGACGTTTTAAGAGATGAGTCCGACTTTACCAGTGCCCCCAAACTGTTTCTAACAAATACAGTGTCAGTTATAATTTATTAGGAAATAGAAAAATACTTGATCACAAAAATATTAGTCATCGTGTGTTTCTGTGTATAGCAAATGTATGTCCATCTAAGCAATGTGTCCAGAGCGCAAGGCATACGTTACGATATTAACTGGATGGGAAGGAAATTTCAAGATTTAATGAGGATCTAGTCAACAGCTATCTATTAGGTAGGCTGCTAACACATCAGTTCACAGGATATTTAAAGGTGTAATGGCTTAAACTGTTAGGACTCCCTGCCCCCCACCACCCGCAAATAAATGTAAGATTCTGCTTGATATTCAGTTTTTCCATACCATGGATGAATAAGCAATATAAAGTTCAGAAGAAACAAAGCAGCGTTTTAGACAACCACGCCAACACTATTTCTTCTTCCAGCTCTGCTAACGGCTTCCAAGCGAGTGCTTAACATTCTGCCTCCTTAAAAATCTAGAAAAGTTTGACAGGGTTATTTGTGGGATTCAGCATGCTTTAAAGTAATGACAGCAATATAGATAAAAATAGATGGGAGAAAACAGGAAATCCCCTTTCTTAGATGCTTAGGTTTAATACTTGCGTTCACTGTGTTGGAAGAAACAATGCAAAAGAAACAAGGCTTGTGTATCGGCTTTGAGAAATGCAACAGAATTAAATCAATAAATCTCAAGTAAGAAAAAAAACCCCATCAAATCCATGTTGAGGACAATTTCTATGTTAAAATTCAATAATAAAAACCTTCAAAAGTCCATGAGTTCAGTTAAGAGTGGTTAATGGTACTTAAAAAATAATAGTAACTAACATTCCCAGAGCACTTACACTGTACTACCACTCCATAAATTATCTCATTTAATCCTGAACGCACCCCGGTATTAGCTCCATTTTATAAACAGGGAAAGTAAGGCACAGAGGAGTTCAGTTATGTGTCCAAAGTTACAGAGCTGAGTAAGAAATGGAGCTAAGATGTGAAGCTGGGACTGTGTTCTTAACCCTAACTGTGGTGCCTCGCTAACGCAACTACTCTCCACTTTCCTCTCGCCCCCACGTGTATCTGCAAAAAGTTTAAATGCAATAGACTCTCATCGTTACCGATCTCAGGGACAAAGAAAACCCCCGTGATTTAGACATTCAAAGTCTCAGTGGAAAGGGAGTTACACTATACTGCTCTGTGGACAGTGGTCAAAATTTGACCTGCGACACGGAACTGATGAGTAATGGAGTGCATTCGATTTAAGATACTGGATTATTTTTCAGTAGGATAAAATGCAAATTAAGTCCCAGTAAGATTCTGAAAAGTATCGTGTAACTGCTGGTTAATAATAAATACAGATGCAGACTTTTAACGATAATTACTACACATGCATTATCTCCCAGCTAACATGTTTGTGAAATGCTGCAGGGAATGTAAAACGTAAAATAAATGTAGGTACTGGCCTAATACAGTCTGGTTAACATTCTCATCTTGGCTGTGTATGCTTATTTAAGTGATTGCCTGACTGTAAATGAACACAAGTATTAAAGTAAAGTTGGCACAGGGCACAGCATCCACATGGCACATTCTTTGTTCCAGGAGCTTTATTCTATCAAATACTCTCGACAAAAAGAGGAGTCACCAAGTAAATAACGCAAGAACGCCAGGCAGTGTGGAGTTCTTTTAAAATAAATGCCTCACATTGTCAAGCATCTTGTACGAAGTTCTTTTTCAACTTTGAGCTCATCATATTCCATTTCAAATACAAATTTTGCCAAAAAACAAGCTTATCCCCTTCCAATTTTAACAGTTTCAAAATAAGATCCAGGTGAACGCTCATGGTATTCCGTTTTAAGATATTAATTTTGCCAGAGAACTCGCCCCCTTCACATTTTAACAGCTTCAAGACAAGATCCAGGCAAGTAAGAAGAAAACAGGGCAGGGAAAAGGAGAAGCCGAGTGAGAGAAGAGGCGACAGAAATGATGGAGTGACAGGGTCACCTGAACTCCAAACCAACGCACTAAGCCGCTTCTGGTTTTCCTATTTAACTTTCCCTATTAACCAGCAGACACACCCTACTGGTGGTATTTTCAGAAACACAGATAAGGGAACCAGTCTGTGTTATTTAAAGGTAGGGGCCATCAACATAATTTGGGGGTTACCCTCCGTGTACGGTGGCATTACAAACAATTACGCTGCATGACACCTTGCTCTCCTTTGAGTTCGGCTGGTAAGGACAAAAGGGCCGCCCATCGGTGCGGATGGCCGGCTTGCGCGACTCCCCTGCCGAACCCGGCTAGGATTCCAGCCCCGAACGGCACCCGCGGGCCACTGCAGACGTCCCCAGCGCCGGCTCGGCGTCTGCAGCCCCGGCCGCGCTCGGCAGCCGGGGGCCGCACGGCCTCCGGGGCGTGAACCCCGGCGGTCCCCGCGCCCCGGCCCCTCGGTGACGACACGGAGCGCGTTCCGGCGGGGGTCACTCACCTTCTTCTTCCAACTCGAATTTCTCCAGCATGCCGGCTTCCGCGGGTCCCGGGGCCGCCGCCAGCGCCGCCTGAGGAGGAGGAGGACAGGGATCAGCATGCGCTCGGCAGCGCTCGTCCCGGCCGCGCGGGCGGGGGCGCGGGGGTGCGGGGCGGGGACGCGGGGCGGGGGCGCGCGGGGCGCGGGCGGGGGCGCGCGGGGGGGGCGCGCGGGGGTGCGGGCCCCGAGTGCGGGCGGGGACGCGCGGGGCCGCCGCGGGGAGGGGCCTCCGGGCGGGCGGCGGGGCCGGGGCGGCGCGGCGCCGCCCACCAAGAGGGTACCGAGCAGAACCCAGAGGGCGGCGCGGCCCTGGCCCGCCCCCGCCCGGGGGGCCGCAGGTGGCGCGGGCCGCGGCCTAACCTGCCGCCCCTCCCCGAGTGGAACGGTCCGCCCGTCCTCCCCCGCCCCCCGGCGGCTTTGGTACGGACCGGCGAGGAGGAAGCGTGGGAAGAGGACCCCGAGGAGCCCGGGGCCGGCTCGCGCGACGGCGGCCGGGGCGCCCCCCTCCGGCCGCGGCCCTCCTTCCCGCCACGGCCGCCGGGCCGCCATTAGCGGAGGCCGGTTTTCCCATCCTAGCCCTGTGCTCCCACCCCACCGCACTCATCCGCTCACCTTCCCCGCCACCCACGGCCGGCGCGTCCGCGCAGGGTTAACCTGCACAGGTGTGGTCCCAGCCAGCCGGGGGTGGGGCCAGAGGGGAGCGCCGCCGGGTGGGCGGGGCGACGCGCCCGGGAGAGGGGCTGGGGGATGTGGGACCCCCGAGAGGGAGATGGCACCTCACACCGGGGGCGGGGGCGGGGTAAGTGCTTTTCCGTTTTAGATTTTAGATGAAACTGTCCATCCTGGTCCCCTATTTAAAAAAGAAAAGGATGTTCCGTGGGCTACACGTATTGTAGATGTACTCCGTAGCTATCACTTTTCCCCAGCCACGGAAGTCTTAATTTGCTTCCTTTCTTCACAGCTGATTCTCTGCTTTGGGTGAGCCGCTGCCAAAAGCTCACGCAAATCTCAATCTGGCCCTGGCCACTCCTGTCACCTGGATCTTGGGTATCTGAGCCTCTCCTATCGGCAACTCAGGTTGGCAGGCAGGGAGGCTGCCAGGGCTGCCTGGGAGAGCAAGGCAGCCGGAGAGGAGACAGGCGCCCGACTTCCTGAGGCCCTCCTGTGTGACAGCCAATTCCTGCCCCATCTATGGTGTAACCTTTGCTCATTGCAGACTGCAGGGGCCCTGACCGCGATTAGCTCTCCAGCGCTGATTAGGGCTGTAAAGCACCCCCCACCCACACCCACACATCCACCCCTTGAAAGGAAGCTAGTTTTATCACTCTTGCAAGCCTGGCCTGGAAGAGGAAGTAGTAAAATCTCCTTTGCATTTCCTTTTTGCTCAGTCATCTCAGTTGGGCCAATCCCTAAGTCTTAAGCTTCTGCTTAAAGGGGCGGTGGGGGGGTGCAGGGAGAGGACAAAACTAATGTTGTAAGACCTTTCGTGGTAAAACAAAACAAACGAAAAACTACAAAACCCTATAGCTATGTCTTCCTTAACAGCAAGAGCCTAAATGCTTTTCCCTCTAAGTTCAGGAACAAGGCAACTAGACCTCTTTTCACACTATTCTTATTCAGCATAGTACTAGAAGTTCCAGCCACTGCAGTGAGGCAAGAAAGAGAAAGAGAAGGCATACAAATTGCAAAGGAAGAAATAAAATCATCCCTACGTGCACGTGACGTGGCTGTCTTCGTCAAAAGCTCCAAGGAATCTACTGACAAACAAAACAAAAACAACCCCCCCCAAATCAAACTAAACCCCAAACCACCACAACTAGAACTAGTGAGTTCAGCAAAGTCATGGGCTACAAGATCAACACACAAAAATCAATTGCATTTGTATATACTAACAATGAACATGTGGCAAGTGATATTAAAAACAATACATAATTGATAATCACTGCAAAGAAAATTAAATATGCAGGTACATGCTTAAGAAACCCTGTGCAAGATCTGTATGCTGAAAATTACAATATGTGGATGAAATGAAAGAAGACCTAATTAAATGGAGAGGCATCCATGTGTATGTTTTGGAAGACCCAAGTTAGTAAAGATGTCAGTTCTCCCCCAGACTGATCTCTACGTTTAATGCAATTCCTACCAAAATCCTAACAAGATTTTCTGTAAGACAAGATGAGCTTGTTCGGAAATTTATACAGAAAGGCATAGGCTGGAGAATAGCTAAAACAATCTTGAAAATGAACAACGAAGGGGAAGTAATCAAGACTTTGTGGTACTGGTAAGGGGCAGACACAATAATCAATAGAAACAAATAGGGAATCTAGAAACTGACCCACATAAGTATGTCAAACTGACATCTGAGGAAGGTGCAGAAACAGTGGTGCTAGAGCAGAGGTTGATAGGCAAAAAAATAAACCTCCACATAAGCCTTACATCTTTTTTTTTTTTTTAAGATTTTATTTATTTGACAGAGAGACACCAGTGACAGAGGGAACACAAGCAGGGGGAGTGGGAGAGGAAGAAGCAGGCTCCCAGCAGAGCAGGGAGCCCGATGTGGGGCTCGATCTCAGGACTCCGGGATCACACCCTGAGCCGAAGGCAGACGCTTAATGACTGAGCCACCCAGGCGCCCCCATAAGCCTCACATCTTATATAAAAATAAGCTCAAATTGGGTCATGGATTTGAAAATAAAATGTAAAACTATAAAACTTGTAGAAAAAAAAATCTTTGGGATCTACTAGGCAAAGAATAAGACTTGATATCAAGAGCATGATCCATAAAAGGTAAAATGAACAAATTAGACCTCCTTAAAATCAGAAATGTTTGCTCTGTGGCAGAGGATGAAAAGACAGGAGACAGAGTGGGAGAAAATCCCTGTAAAACCACACAGGCAACAAATGACTAGCATCGGGTGTCCGTAAAGAGCTTCCAAAACTCAATAATAGAAAAATAAGTTAGAATTCAGAATATGGGCAAAAGATAGGAAGGGACATTTCACCGAAAAAGACGAGTGGCAGTAAGCACATGAAAAGATGTTCAACAACATTAGCCGTTCGGGAAGTACAGATTAAAACCACAGTAAGCTGTGACCACACACCTATTAGAATGGCCAAAATAAAAACAGTGACAACACGAAATGCTGGCGAGAATGACGAGAAACAGGATCCCTTCTGCATCGCTGTGGGGACGGGCAGTTGCACCGCGGCTCTGGCAAACAACCTGGTAGTTTCTGATGAAACTAAGCATGCAGTTGCCCTGTGATACATCATTTGCCGTCTTGGGCATTCTGGGGAAGTGGAAGCTTATGTTTACGGGAAAACCTGTATACCATGTTTCATTTGCAATAGCCTAAACTGGAAATATCAGATGTCGTTCAGCTGGCAAGTGGTTAAACAAACTACGTCCCATCGCAACCATGGAATAGGACTCAGCAACAAGGAATGAACTACTGACACATACAACCATTTGCATGAATGTCCAGGGAATTAGGCTGAATGAAAAGCCAATCCCCAAAAGGTATTTACTGTGTCATTCCATTTATATAGCATTCTTGAAATGACAAAATTATACAAGTGGGGAATAGATTAGTGGGTGCGGGGGTTGGGGTGGGGACTGGGGACAGAGGGACCTGTGGCCATAAAAGCCAGCATGAGGGATCCTTGTGGTGATGGAACCATTCTGCATCTTGACCGAATCAATGTCATCATCCCTCTTGTGACATACTATATTCTTCCTCCTACAAGTCAGGCCAAGCTGATTTAATTGTGTGGAGGAAATAACCAATTTGGGATTTTTTTTTTAAAGATTATTTATTTGAGAGAGAGAGAGAGAGAGAGGGAGAAGCAGACTCCCGGCTGAGCAGAGAGCCCAGACTTGAGCCAAAGGCAGGCACTTAACTGACTGAGCCACCCAGGCGCCCCCACATTGGGTTGACCTTTTAAGGAAATCTTTATCGAGGGGTGTCCGAGTGGCACAGTTAGTCGAGCATCCAACTTAAACAAGCTCAGGTCCCGATCTCAGGGTCCAGCGTGGAGTCTGCTTGAGATCCTCTCTCCCTCTCCCCTTGCCCCTCCCGTTCATGCGCTCTTTCTCTCTCTCTCTCTCTCTCTCTCTCTCTCTCTCTCTGTTTTAAATAAATAAATAAATAAATCTTCAGAAAAATCTTTATTGAGATAGGATTCACATACCATAAAATATGTCTTCAGTATAGTCACAGAGTTGTGCACCCATCTGTGTTTGCAACATTTCATCACCCCGAAGAGAAACCCTGTACCCACGAGCGGTCACTGCCTATCACTCCCTTAACCCCTATTCGCAGCCCTAGGCAACCACTAACCGATTTTCTGTCTCTGTAGATTTGCCTATTCTGGACATTTCATAGAAACAGAATCATATAATATGTGGTCTTTTATCTCTAGCTTCTCTCACTCAGCATACTGTTTTCAAGGTTCATCCACGCTGTAACATGGGTCAACACTTCCTTCCTTTTTATTGCTGAATAATATTCCATTGTATGCATACACCACATTTAGCTTCTCCATTCGTCCGTTGATGGATATTTCGGTGATCTTCCCCTTTTGACTATTGTGACTATTGCTGCTATAAACATTCAAGTACAAGGAACTGTGCGGACATATGTTTTCATTTCTCTTGGGTATAGACCCAGGAATGGAATTTCTGGGTCATATGGTAACTCTATATTTAACATTTTGAGAAACTGCCAAACTGTTTTCCACAGTGGCTGCACCTTTTTACATTTTCCCTAGCAATGTGTGAGGGTTTCAATTTCTCCTGCATTCTAGTTTTGCAAGATGTTACCACTGGGGGAAACCAGGTAGAGGGCACTCATCTCTTACAACTAACTGTATGTGAATCTACAATGAGCTCAAAACAAAAAGCTTAATTAAAAAAAAAGCACAGGGGGTACATACTGGAAGTGTCAATCATCCTCATTTTTGAAAAGTCTATATTTTAATTTCTTGCAGTAATTCTAGTATAATTGTAAAAACACCTCCCCAATTGATGTTTATTGGGAGAACCATCCATTTCACCTGTAATCCGGATGAGTTGTTTTTCTGGGAGGCAGAAATGGGCCATGAACGGGAATATGTGTGTCTGGAGGACCCGGGGACTGTGCATATGTGGTCCTCAGACTACGCAGTGTGCCCATTGCTGTGGAAGTTGGGAGAGAATGGAAATTAAAATGAATTACTGTGAGTTTCTCAGGCTTCACTCCACTTGATCCTGGGTGTGCAGGAGAAGACAGAAATAAAAATGTTCCTGTATTATATGTTAGGGAGACAGAGTTTCTTTCCGTAGCTTGCTTTCACTTAGTGAGACATCTCAGGGATGAAACGGCTCTCTGTAATACGCCAGGTCAGCCTCAGGAATCTGAGGGTCTGCGGAGCGTTTCAGGCATGCACACACATGCCGACAGGGTCAAACGCGCAATGGCTTAGTTAGCAAAAATAATTTAAAGTTGGTGGTTGTCAGTTGCCCTTTCGTGGTGGTATTTTAGGTGATGTTTTCTTAAAATCTCAGCTGACTTATGTGCCGGACACCACGTGAGCTCTTTCAGGGAGGCGGGGAAGCCGGAGAGGAAAGGGTTTGGGCAACGCTCCGCATGCCGAGAAGGGGTTTGCATGTGTGATGGCATTTCATCTGTCTTGAGAACCACGCTGGCAGATCTAGAAAGGAGCCCGGTCTTCCTAGCTGGGCCTCATGCAGATCACAGTATCTCTACCCGTATTCTACAGGCTTCTGCAGCCGGTCTGGGAGCAGGAGGCTGGAGTTGAACTTGATCGACAGAACGCCGGAAAACCACGGAGCCATTACCAGTGTGACTTGCTGGTTGGTGAGAAATGCTAAATTATTAAGGTTTGTCTTACATAACTGTGCCTAGGTGTACTTTGAACGACCATCGGACAGGAAAACTTATTCACGAAATTACTGCCAAAAAGCTTTCCTTGATGCACTGAGGTCGGATATGAGTTCACTTTACCTTTTCTTTTATCTTAAGTAGCTACTGCAAGAAATAAATCGACCTTAAATGCTGGATAAGTAGCTCCTGAATAATTTAGCATGTGGAAACCTACAGCTCTGACGGTCCCCCCTCCCCACTGTCTTCTTTGAACAAAGGCGTCCTCTGTGCGGAAGAGGAGGTAGGACGGGCGTCCACCAGCGCCAGGAAAGGAGCGGTCTGTTCTGCTACTCGCTCTGCTCTCGGACCAGCTTTGACCCCTCCTCTGTGCGGACCACTTCCAAGCCTCAGTCCCAAGTTCCCAGCAAGCCTAAGCTCTGGCGCGCTTCCTGGTGTTGTCCTGGAATTTTCTATGGATAGCTCAAACTCATCCCTCGAAAGTAGGCCCGAGTCCTCTCCGCCTGTCTTCCTGTCCTCGGAGGTCGCCTGCCTGGTCTCCATCTCGGCTGCAGTGCTCAGCAGGGCTTCCCCTGTCTTGTCTCATCTCCTGCTGGAGCCAGAGTGACCTTTTAAACACACAGCCTTGTTCCTGTTACCCCCCCCCTTCCCCTTTTAGAACCATTCAGTGGCTTTAGGGACCTTTAGGAAGGCCGTGAGAGCTCCTCAGGCCAGAGCAGGGGTCGGATCCTTTCATTTCTTCATCTTTTCTTGCCAATTTTCTCTGCGTCCCTTGCACTGAGGCCTTGATGCGTGGTTCCCGCTCTGAGCACTAAGGGTCTGACCATTATGGCCTCCCTCCCTACTTCTGACACTTGGCTAGTTCTCCCCATTCCTTTAAGAATGAGTCTTAAAGAGGGGCGCCTGGGTGGCGCAGTCGTTAAGCGTCTGCCTTTGGCTCAGGGCATGATCCCAGCATTCTGGGATCGAGCCCCACATCAGGCTTCTCTGCTAGGAGCCTGCTTCTTCCTCTCCCACTCCCCCTGCTTGTGTTCCCTCTCTCGCTGGCTGTCTCTGTCAAATAAATAAATAAATAAATAAATAAAATCTTTAAAATAAAAAAAGAATGAGTCTTAAAGAAGAAGGCTTGGCCTTCACCAGGAAGCCCTCTTGCCCTCTTCTACAGGTCACCTGGTTAACTTCTTCTCTTAAACCACATATTTCTTTCTACGAGGTACTTAACACGGGGCTGGGATTTACTTTGCTTTCCTCAAATCTCATCTCTGAAGACTGATCATCTTTTTATCGCTTGTGCCTGGCACATACTAGGCATTTCAAAAAGAATTGAGTGAAGTGAATTGTTCATTCTTAGCAAATCAGTTAGAAAACGTGGCAGGTAAACAATTGATTTTGATAGCATCAATGGATTCAGAGATGATTTCATTCCATTTACTCATGTTTCTTCTGGACTTCATTCCTATTTACCAATTATTATAGTTGCTTTCCCTTGAGCAATGGAACTGACATTTAGAAGAAAAAACAAAGTGCCTGAGCTAAAAAGTGGTGGCAGGAAACATTTTAATTTTAATAGACTCCCTTCGAGGACGACACTTGTCCATGGCCTCACGTCCTGGTTTGGAAATCGGTGGGGAGCTCTGCCAGCTCTGGTCCCCACCTGATAGCTTTAGTTTCTGTTAAGTGAAAACAACTGATTTTTTTTAAAGGGGTGTAGGGATTTGATAAAAACTCAAAAACTTAAGATATTTGACAGTATAACTATTAATTCTTCTGATCAATTTCAATCAGTGTATTTGGGGAAAAGATTTTGTTCATTTTGATATTTTTCCAAATAACAATTTCAGATGCTATCAAATAAACTTAATTCCTTGCTAACATTTACGTATGATTGCCTTTAAAGAGCATTTCCTCCATGGTATTTTTTCTGAGTGGTAACCAATTTCTACAGTTAAAGTCTGCTGAAGACCTGTTTCAAATGATCAAATAAGAGATGAAAATGACCTCAACCAAAAAAAGTCCCTTTTGCCAGGATTCTTTCTATTAAACTATCTTCTAACTTCCAAAACGTAGACAATGTTAAGAATTTGAAGACAGACATTGAGCAAATATTTAATATCTGCTGCATGCTGGGCACCCTGGTAGGCGGGTCACTAAAACATCTGGGAGGATTAGAAACTCACATCAAAGATAAGAAGGAGGAACCCTACACATACATAGAGTTGGTCCGTAAATCTTCAAGTTCCACTTTTGTGGACCCAGGAGTCAGTGTCTGAAATACGTGTTTCTCTTGCTTTTAGACAAGTAGACCCAAATTTGTTTTTATATTTTGCTAACCAAAATATTTTATTATTAGGTTTGTGTTTGACAGGACTTACTGGGAGCTAAATATATTCTATTCTCTTGATAATTCCTGTCGTCACATAATACTTTGCCAATAAAAAAAGCAAGTATTGCTCAATAAGTTCAATTAACCTTTCGACTCTCAATGCATCAAGCCATAAACTTTGTGCTGGGTTTCTATTATAAAGCAACACAAAATGGGGCGCCTGACTGGCTCAGTCGGTAAAGTATGCGACCCTTGATCTTGGGGTTGTGAGTTCGAGTCCCTCGTGGGCGGGGAGATTACTTAAAAAAAATAAAATCTTAAAAAAAATAAAACAACACAAAAAAGGTCTAAAGTCACAGGAAGGCTTTTTCACGGTTCTCTACTCTTTCCCTTACAACTGTCCTTACTCATTAGCCCTTTCCAGAACAGACCGATGATAATAGTTTTCCAGTCTTTTTAATCCCTTCGTTTATAGAAACTCTGGCTAGAAATTGGTGAAAAGTTATAGAAATGATTAACAGACGACTTCCATTTTTTCTGCTCTGTTCTACATAGAGTGCTCAGAAGAAAGCCCAATAGGGGCGCCTGGGTGGCACAGTGGTTAAGCGTCTGCCTTCGGCTCAGGGCGTGATCCCGGCGTTATGGGATCGAGCCCCACATCAGGCTCCTCCACTAGGAGCCTGCTTCTTCCTCTCCCACTCTCCCTGCTTGTGTTCCCTCTCTCGCTGGCTGTCTCTGTCTCTGTCAAATAAATAAATAAAATCTTAAAAAAAAAAAAAAAAAGAAGAAAGCCCAATAGTCAAGTTGAAATCAAAGGGGCCTGTTAGTGCTTCTGTTGCCTCTTCTGCCCTTGGCTCTGGGGAATTCGGTGATCTTCATTCACGGTTATTTACGGTGTTACGTAGCTAATAGAGGACTGATGTGAACATGGGGGTGGGGGGGGCAGAGCCGACCAACTAAATACAGGTGCAGGATCTGCACACCTCAAACTGTAAATCTTTTAAGAAAGTGTCTCTTTTCTATGGATATTATCTACCTACAATGAACCGGGTCCATTTCAAGGGCACAATCGGAGGAGCAAACGTAAAACCACCACTGCAATCAAGATACAAAACATTTTTGTCACCCCAAACGTTTCCTCGTGCCCCTGTGTGCTTCATCCCTCCTTCCTGCTGCCATCTCAGGCCATCGGTGGTCTCGGTTTTGCTGCCATAGATATTTTCCAGAATTTTATATACATGGAAGCATTCGGGAAACACTTGTTTGCACCTGGATTATCTCACTTAGCATAAGGATTTTGAGATTCAGTCACCTGGTTGAGTATAAAAGCCCTTTGTTCGGTTTGCTGCCGAGTAGTGTCCCATGCATGGACAGGCCACACTTTGCAGTCACCTGTTGATGGAGTTTGGCATATTTCCTATTTTTGATCATAGTGAATAAAGCCGCTATAAACAAACATGGTCAAATCGTTGCGTGGACACAACTTCATTCCTCTTGGATAAACAGCTAAGGGTAGAACGACTGGGTCATACTGGGTCATACTGGGTCATACGTTTAACATGAGAAATAGCCAGTGTGCGCATTGGCTGTATCATTTCACCTCTCACCTCAATATGAGAACTCCAGTTGGTACATATCCTCATCAAAACTTGGTATGGTCCTTTTGTTTTCCTTTCTTTTCTTTCTTTTCTTTTTTTTAGTCATTCTAGTGAGTGGATAATGGTTTCTCTTGGTGGTGGTTTTAATTTACATTTCCTTGAGGCCTAATGGTATCTTTTTATGTGCTTATTGACCATTCATGTATCGTCTTTAGTGAAGGGACTGTACACATTTTTGCCCACTTTTCGATTGGATTTCTTCTGTCCACATTGAGTTATATGAATGTGGCAGGAGACTCTAAGATGGCCCCCTGATCATCCCCACCTCCTGGGACTCGTGTTCTTGTGTGATTCCTGCTCCCTGAGTGTAAGCTGGACCTAATGACTTGCTTCTAACCAACAGAACAGGCAAAGGTGGTGGGATATCGCTTCCATGATTAGGCTACATGAGACTGTGACTTGCGTCTTACTGTCAGACTCTGTCCCTTGCTGGCTTTGATGAAGCAAACTACCATGCTGGAAAGGCCCAGGAGGCAAGTAACTGGGGTCTTCTGTCCAACAGTCTAAGAGGAACTGAATCCTGCATCAACCACATGAGCCTGGAAATGGATCCTTCCCCAGTGGAGCCTTCAGGTCCGACCCTTTGTCGGATACATGCATTGTGAACATTTTATCCCATTCTGTGCTATGCTTTTTCACATTCCTAACCACGTCTTTCAGAGAGCAAAATTTTAAAATTTTGATAAGATCCAATTTATCCTTTTATGCATTCATGCATTTTGTGTCCTAGGAAATCTCTGCCCCCCCCCCAAGACTGTGAAGATCTGCAATGTTTCCTTCTAGAATTCTTTTATTTTGACTTTTACATTTAGGCCTCTGATCTATTCTGGTTTAATTTTTTATTGTGATGTCTTTTTTTTTTTAAAGATTTTATTTATTTATTCAACAGAGATAGAGACAGCCAGCGAGAGAGGAAACACAAGCAGGGGGAGCGGGAGAGGAAGAAGCAGGCTCATGGCGGAAGAGCCTGACATGGGGCTTGATCCGACAACGCCGGGATCACGCCCTGAGCCGAAGGCAGACGCTTAACCGCTGTGCCACCCAGGCGCCCCTATTGTGATGTCTGGTAAGAGTTTAGGTTCCTTTCTTTCCCCCATGCTGATATCTAGTTGTTCCACATTGTTTATTAAGAAGACTACGTTCTCCAACGAAAATAAAAGATTGCTTCAGCATCTTTATCTAAAATCAGCCTACCATACATCGGGCGTCTAACTCTGGCCTCTCCATTCTGTTCAACGACCTGCATCTATACGTTCGTCATGACCGCCCTTTCTTGATTACGGTAGCTCTGGGGTAAGTCTTGAAATCAGGTAGTGAGCATTCTCCAACTTCCTTCTTCATTTAAAAACTTGCTTTGGCTCTTCCAAGTCCTCTGTATTTCCACATACACTGTAGAACAACAAGAAGCCTACTGGAATTTTGGTCGGGACTGCATCTGATCGGTTGGTCAATTTGGGAACGATTCACCTCTTAACGTGGCAGGCCTTCCAGTTCTGGACCATAGTGGGTCCTTCTGTTCCTTTGTGTCTTTGATTTCTCTCAGTCGTCTTTTGTGGGTTTCATTGTAGAGGTCCTACATATCTTTCACTACATTTATTCCTTAATAGCTTATGGGGGTTTTTGATGTTTTCGGAAATGAAATTGTATTTCAAATTTCATTTCCTAATTGTTTGCTGCTAACATATAAAGATATCATTGATTTTTGTATATTAGCTTTGTACCCTGTGACCTTGGTAAATTTACTTGTAAGTTCTAGTGGCTGTTTTGCTGAGTACTTAGGATTTTCTACCTAAGTAGTCAAGTCATCTATTACCTCTTACCTTTAGTTCTTTACATGGTAGTTCCGTGACACGGTATAATTCTACCCATTCTTATATGTTTAGTGTGTTACATGTGCACTCTGATTCTTAGCTAAATGTGTCATTTTATTCATTCCTTGATTCAGAAAAGATAGTATTTCTCGGGGCGCCTGGGTGGCGCAGTCGTTAAGCGTCTGCCTTCGGCTCAGGGCGTGATCCCGGCGTTCTGGGATCGAGCCCCACATCAGGCTCCTCTGCTATGAGCCTGCTTCTTCCTCTCCCACTCCCCCTGCTTGTGTTCCCTCTCTCGCTGGCTGTCACTGTCAAATAAATAAAATCTTAAAAAAAAAGAAAAGATAGTATTTCTCATACTCTACAGGATGTTATATATGTGATTATGAATTATGTATGAATGCTGTTATGTAATTAGGGATGAATTACATAAGTAAGAACACATGTGTGTATATGGACATGCACATATGTGCACATCTCGCCCCCACTTTAAACTCAGCTGCATACCCGGTACTAGCACTGTGTACCCCTCAGAGTGTGGCACATTGTACTACGTTGTACTGGGTCCGGCTGGTTGCCTACATGGCATCCATTCTTCTACCGCCTTCTTTCCTAGGATAAGCCCCTAATTTTGTCGCAATGTACACCCTTTCGTTACATGAGTCACGATGGTGACAATCTTTCTTACTGTCCAGGAGTACAGGGAAGGGCTTACGGCTGAAGAGAGCTGGCGTCCGCATGCAGGCACGCACGACCCTGTCCCCTGCATTCTTGCCACAGAGAGCATGTGGCCCTGACTGCTACCGAGGACCCGCCTTCAGCTGCAGCCAGGGCCGAGAAAGAGCTTGGGTCGTTGGTAAGGTCACTGAGCAGGCCTGCATCCCGCCCTGCCTGGGCCTGTCCTACTTCTGTAGCTGTACCATGAGGCAACAGATGTCCTTCAAGCCACCATGACTCGCAGTTTTCTGTTACTTTACAGCCAAAAACGTCCTACATGATGTTTGGGAATTTTATCAGATCTAGGCCCTGCTCTCAGGAGGTGATATGCTAATTGGGTGGAGGTTTTAGCCTAATTGTGAAAACTGTATTTCTGTCAAAACTTACAAAGCAGGGGTGCCTTGGTGGCTCAGTCGGTTAAGTGTCCGACTCTTGATTTTGGCTCAGGTCATGATCTCAGGGTCGTGAGACTGAGCCCCTCATTGGGCTCTACACTCAGCAGGGAGTCTGCTTGAGATTCCCTCTCCCCCTCTGCCTCTGCCCCTGCGCCAACCCCCTACCCCTGCTCTCTCTCTCTCTCTCCGCCCCTCCCCCATCTTGTGCACAAGCTCTCTCTCTCTCAAAAATAAATAAATCTTAAAAAAATTTACAAAGCAGTTTAAGTAAAGAGAAAACACACACACACATCCCAAACCCACCAACTCTAGCAACAGCAGAGTGTATGCAAATGCTAAGGAACGCGTTGAGATGTAAGGCTTCCTTTAGGTAAGGCTGCCTCTTCCTGAGGCAGACCGGAAGGAAGTGAGGGGGGAGAGCACTGCAGGCGGTGGTCACAGCAGAGGAAAAGCTCTAAAGCTGAAGACACTTGCAGGACACAGCAGGTGAATGGCATAGTGTTCTTATAGAGAAATTAAGGACAGATCAGTGGAGACCCCTGGGAGCCAAGGCAATGGAATGAGATTTCATGTGGTAGGGCGAGAGGGGCGAATGTAATCTTCTCAGACTGTTTGGACAATATCAAAAGATCTTAATGCCAGTGTCAAGTGGAAAGTGATGGATATGGGAGCACCTGAAACCAGCAAGAATGTTTATGATGTTTTTACAATGAATGTAAAAATCAAACAAGCGAGAAGTATCGCAGAGATAAAAAAAAAAAAAGAGTTTGGACTTACTTGATATTTCAGTGGATCTCCAGGAAATAAATAGAAGAGACTAAGATATTGGGGAAAATTGACAGGATGAGCCAATTTGAGGTAAAAGGAAAGGAGAAATGCCGGGATAAACCCACCAACTTTCCAATGTTGATTGGCCATCCAAGAAGTACCTTTGGTAGGTAACTAGGGTCACCATGAGTATGTGAGTGGAGAGGGTGGTGTGTGCTGTGTTGGGTGAAAATGACAGGGCCTGGATTCATCAGCTGGGCTTCCCAAACTCCAGTCAGGTGCCATTTTGTCATATCTCCATGCAACCTGTACAATTATTCAAAATTGACTTTAAAAAAATTAGTCGTCAGGCAACAATTCCAGGAAATCGTAGGTATGGGTGTTCTAGATATATCTTTTTTTCCAGATACACAAATGTGTAGCTATTAAAATGTTCATCTTTATACCACCTAAAATCATCTTGCACACCCTAGCGGTATTCATCCTATCCGTGGGGAAAACTGCTTTAGGAGAATAAGAGAAGTCAGCACCGAGAGCCAGAACTCCAAGGTTGGCAACAATCCTCATGAGGAGACAGGGTCCTCTCAAGGAAGCAAGAAAAGTCAAGAGACGGAAAGAGAAGAGACACTTGCATTTGACAAGATGTGGCCCCTCGTCACTCAGCACGAGCACATCTGCTACAAGTGGAATGCGAAATCCAGCCAGTAAGAAACCAAGTCTAAACCAGTGGTTCAAAAGCTGCAGAGTGTGACCCATTCATGGGTAATGAAAATAGTTTAATGGGCCAGGAGTAGCTTGGTTTAAAATGAAATATAGAAACACCAATTTGCCTTGAGAAGAATCACTGTTTCAAGAAAGCTGTCTTAATTATATGTCCACGCCTAGGAGTAGTGGGTCAAGATTTTTTCTTATTGTAGTTTTTGGTCATAAAGTGGATAATAAAGGCAGATGATGTATAACTCCCGATGAACCCTGGGTTGGAAGATTTAGTCATATGTGTGGGACATGAGTCACAGGAAGTGGTGTTTGTCACTAAACATGATCAAGTTTCTCTTCACCACAGAGTAGCCGGTGTCTATAAGGACTAAGTTCTGCCTGAGGGAACGATGCTTTCAACTCATTCATTTTTAAGGCACAAGTAAGAGAGTGAAAAATGAGTCTGGACCAAACTCTTTGGACATGTCAGTTGGCACTTTTTAAAGGTATATTCAGGTATACAGTCTACATATCTGGGAGGAAACACATGTCACACGCACACACACACGCACGCACACACACACACGCACACACACACACACAAATATGGGAGTGGCAAAGAATAAAGGTGACTTAGTGTTTTTCCTGTTTTTCAAACATGAAAAATTTTAAAGAAAAATGGTAATGGCTTATTATTTTCCTGCTGAACCGTGGGTGGTTAAGAACCCTTCCCTCCAGGAACGGCTTGCATGTTAAGATTAGGACCAAACAGGGGACAAGGATATGGTCATAAATCCTATGAAACTCTTCCGTCTCTGTCTCTGTCAGCGGTATCCTGAGAGATGTACAGGTCACAGCAACGCCTTGAAACAGCAGCGAAACACCTCCAAGTTACGTGAGTGGTTCTCAAAGTGGGGTCAGAGGATACCTTGGGGGGGGTTTGTCCCTGCAACCTTTCCAGGGAGTCTACAAGGTCAAAATGTCTCATGATAACACGAAGGCAGTATCTGCTGTTTCCCTACTGCCTGTGCCCCATCCATGTCTGTGCCCTGGAAAACTCCAGAACCTCATCTCACACTGAGCTGGCGGCAAACGACAGTAACTTTCCACTGTGGGGGAAATACGCCAGTTTCACTCAAGAGCATCCTTGAGGGCGCAGTAAAAATGTATTCATTTTAGGGTCATCTGGGTGGCTCAGTCGGTGAAGTGTCCCACTCTCGATTTCAGCTCAGGTCATGATCTCAGGGTCGGGAGATCGAGGCCCGTGTCGGGCCCTGCGCTGGGCGTGGAACCTCCTTCAGATTCTCTCTCCCTCTCGCTGTGGCCCTGCCCACCCCGCCTCTCTCCCTCTCTTAAAATTTTTTAAAATTTATTTTATTAAACGCCAACCCTTCAATACATGTCCTTTTAATATTCTGTGTGAAGATACGAGAGGTAGACCTAGAGTCCCCCTGCTGCAAGCTGCAACACGGTGGTGTTCTTGAGGAAAAGCACGCGTGTGGTTGAGTGGCCTTTTCAATGAGACATTGAAAAACTGACAAACTGTGGTTTCTCAGACTTGGGTGTTTGGCAGACATTTTTTCTAAAATGAACAAAGGGAGCCTGTCACTTCAAGGCAAACAACTGACCATATTTGTTGCCAACGATGCAATTTGAGTTTTCAAGCAAAAGTTAGAATTGGAAAAGCTGTGTCTGTCATCATGAGCTTGGCAGCTTCCCAATACTTAGAGACTTCTCAGAAGGAGATCGGTGGTGTTATTAATAAAGGTGATTTTGCTTTTTGATACTGTGTAATGAAATGGGTTGACATTTGGAAGATCTGCATTAGTCAGTGACCCAGGATTTTCCAAATGACCAATGCATGATATTACAAAATCATGCATGGGGTAAAGATCCACTCAGTGCAGGAGAGACGGATAGACTTTAACGTAATAGAATAGATTCTGTTACGTAGGCTGTGAAGATTTATTAACATGGCTTCAGATTCCACATTGCAACTAAACTTTTAAGAAACTACTACTTGTCCAGAAGACCGTCCACAATTTTCTGAAGAGGCTATTAAAATACTCCTCTCTTGGGGCACCTGGGTGGCTCAGTTGGTTGGGCGTCTGCCTTTGACTCAGGTCATGATTCTGGAGTCCTGGGATCGGGCCCCGCACTGGGCTTCCTGCTCAGGGGGGAATCGACTTTTCCCTCTGCCCCTCACCCTGCTCGTGTTCTCTCTCAAATAAACAAATAAAAATTACTTAAAAAATAAAATAAAATACTCCTCTCTTTTCCAACCGTATATCTGTTTGAGGCTGAAATTTCTTCATGCATTTCATCTCAAACAGTATATATATGGCAACAGAATGAATGCAGAAGCAGACAGGAGAGTCCTACTGGCCTTTCACCCAGGGCTGGAAAAGATTTGCAATCATGTGAAGCAATGCCAGTCTTCCAATTTTTTTGAATAAAAATCTGTCCATGCTAATATGTCATGAGTTTATTATTGGTCTTTTAGATAAACTAATACATATTTTCAAACTTCTTAGTTTTAATTGTTTTTCAAAGATTTTATTTATTTATTTGAGAGAGAGAGAGCACACATGAGCAGGGAGGAGGGGCAGAGGGACAGGGAGAAGCAGACTCCCTGCTGAGCAGGGAGCCCGATGTGGGACTTGATCCCAGGACCTTGGGATCATGACCTGAGCCAAAGGCAGACCTGAGCTACCCACGTGCCCTCAGTTTTAATTTTTAATATGGTAAATGTCAATCGATGAGACCCACACAAATAAAAGCCCACCGGGTCCTCACTAATCACAAGTGGAAAAGGGTCCTAAGACCTATACGTTCGAGAACAGCAGACTGACTGCACGGCAGCCGGACCTACCCCTCTGAACTAACTCCCGCACTCCTGAAAATTAAAGGAGATAGTCTCATCCTCTTCTCCGGAGTTAATGGCCTTGGGCTGTGTTAGGCAGGCGTTTCTTTCTATTTTTACTGGGACAGTCACTTTGATTATTGAAAGAGAAACTCTTAATCATCACAGTAGCGCCCGGCACAGCTACCGTCCAAATTCACAGCACCTTTTACGAACCAACGAGTCCCGTCCTTTTTATCCCACTCACATCACACATCATTTTTTTCAAACTACTATGAAGTTTGCATGTTGAAAAAAAAAAAAGGCATTAGCCTTTTGCCTAAATGCTTTTCATTGTATGTGTTTGAAAGAACAAGGCATTTTCAGCTACGGTGGTGTTGACCCCGCGAACTCATAGTGCCAGACAACAGGTCTGAATGTCCTCAGCCTTACTTCCTGTGCAGAAGGTCAAGGTGACCACTCAGCTGCACCCCCCACCACTCCTGCTCCCACCGTCCACATGCAGTTACCCGCCTTTGGTGTTGTGTCAACATTCAAGGTTTAACATTGTCGTGACTCTGCAAATATTGTGCACCTCGGAGCCAAGCTGCTTCCTGTGCTACGATCCACCTTCCTTTCTACGTGATTTAATATTTTCTGGGAGCTAGATTTTCTGCGTGTCTATCACGAAATCATCCCCAAACTCGGCCAAAGCCGGCACTCGTCTCTCGGTGTGATCAGACACGTAAGGTTATCTACGGGTCTTGTTCTTTCCTTGGGAGCTGTTGTCCCAGCTTTCGAGGCCCAGGAGGCCTCCGGACCCACCACATGGTGGTCCCACGGCCTCTCCCTCCCCCATCAGTGTGGGCATCTTTCCTGATGCCTGGGTCTTAATTTCTGCCCTTATTGTGAGGGACCAGATGTTCCAGGAACTTCCCCAGGAAAGGTACATGGGGGGGGGGGTGATTTATTTGAGACCTTGGATGCCGGAGAATGGCTCTCAATTTCACATCCTGCCAAAGTCCCAACTTTGAAATCATCTGCCCTCCATTTTGAAAGCCCTGCCCCATTCGTGGCCTTTTAGCTTCTGCTGTTCTGAATCCCAATCTCTCCCTCCTTTTAAGTAAAATCTGTTTTCATCTCCTCTCTGGAAGCTTTAACTCATTTCTTTATCCCTGCTGGTTTGAAATTTCATGACGCTGTGTCTTGGTGTAGGTCTTTTTTCTTTTCCCTCTTTCTTTTTGTTTTGTGCTGGGCATCAATCTGGGACTCATGTCCTTCACTTGTTCTCCTCTGATTCTTCTCCTCTTTTCCTTGTTCTTCCTCTCTGGACTCGTAGGATCGTAGGATCGAGAGGCTGAGCCTCCTGGACTGATGCCTTCCTTCCTTCCGTCCTTCCTTCCTTCCTTCCTTCCTTCCTTCCTTCCTTCCTTCCTTCCCTCCTTCTTTAATTCAATTTTGTCTTTGCCTTTGGGTTTACTTTCCAGGAGATAAGCTCAATTTTGCCTTCCAGGGCATGCGTGTATGGATATATACGTGTACCTGGTTGCACCGTTTTCCTTTCCCAGAACTCTGGGTCTTGGAATAACCCCTTTTCATTTTTGGAGCCTCCTGCTTTACTTCATGGCTGCAATGTCCTGTGCTCCCTTTTTTGCTTTCTCAGACTTTCTTTTTTTCTGTTTGCATTTATCTCTGTCTTTCATAATAGAGAGTTTTCTTTGGCTGCATATTTAATAGGAAAGCCCTAAGAAGCTAGGTTGGGAGGTCTGCACGTGCGGATGGGCGTCGGGGACGGTGGGCTCCGCCACAGTGAAATGGAAGTGACAAGCTGAAGGTTTCAGGGTCTGCAGATCTTTTATCTAAAGAGAAATCCTCCTTGTCTGCGTGGCTGGCTGCTCGTGAGAAAAGCCGGCTGCCAACATTTTGGGAGCCAGGCAGGGATGCCGGGGGGCTCATTAGTCCGCGTCGAGGCTTTTACTTAATCTCTATTTTTGGAACCTATCCTCCATGAGCAAGTACTCTTCTTGTGAGGGCAAGTATCTGGGATTTCTGTGTATTAACTTGCAAGCAAACCGGCAGCCTCGTCTTCAGAGATAACCGGTGCCTTCGAGCCAGAGTCCCCACGCTCCCATTTCATTTGAAAGTGAGTTTTTCAAGAAGAGCAATAATTAAAAATAGAGGCATTCATCAAAAGAAGCCTTTAAATATAGCAATGAAGTCTTTATGGAAGCAAAGGAAAGCCAATAAAGGACTGTCGACAGCATCACAAAAGCCGTGCAGTGTGGCTATAAATATCACTCTAAAGATTCTTGAGGCTCCAGGCTTGTTTATCGAAGGCCTTCGCCAGCACCTTGTTATTGCCTGGCTTTTAAAACCTGTGGCATAGTCTCAGTTCTCCGCAGTTTTAGAACTCTCCTAAAAAGAATGCAACTTGAAAATTCGCATTGTTTTCCTGGAGTGGCCCTAAAATAGTGTTGGGAGCTTTTTTTTTTTTTTTTTTTTTTTTAACACAATCAATGACAAAATGTATTTTAAAAGAGTGTCATGATCCCCAGCAGGTCGGGATTGTCCCTCCCCTCTCCCTCCCGGAGCCGACACCAGCAACTGGTCACGGTGTCCCTGTGTCCCGGTGTCCGCTGTTGGATTGGTAGTGAAGGCTTTTCACAAATGGGGTGACACAGGCTCAGGAGCGGCCCGGAGAACAGGGCGCCAAGGAGGCTCAGAGACGTGCAGCCGTTTAGATTTTCAAAGCAGAGCAGTTACCCGGAGTTGAGGGACGAGCAATCCACTTGAGGGATCCGCAGTGGGGCAGGTTGCTGAGACTTGCCATTTTTCTCCCAAACTTCATCCTCGGTCTGACATCGGCGAGGGTGCCAGAGGCAGGAAATGCAGACAAATGGGAGGAGGAGGAGAAGCGTCAAGAAAGTCCAGATCTGGTCCTGCTGTTGTGAATTCACTCGTGAAAATGGAATTATTCCCAAATTGCACCTGAGGAGAGTTGTCTGAATTATCAGGACTACTCAGAAAACAGGTAAACCAGTAATTATATTTTTATTTTTCTCCTTCTGTGTTGTTTCCATGGGCATTCTTCAGAAAAGAACAGCAACAGTCTTAATACTCGTAAAGGGGCCAAAGTAAGAGAAATCAGAGTGCCGGTCTCCGGGCAGCCTTGCACCACCATTTGGGAGGCACGAGGCCCATGAGCACGCCACCAGGCATCGCTCTCCCCGGGTTCTTCTTTAAAAGGACCCATTAGAGCCTAGCTGATGCCTCCTAGGAGTCATGAGGCATCTTCAGTGACCTCTCCCCACAGCTGCACCCAAACACGCATCACTTTGAATAGACGGTGTGCAAAGTAGCTCTCCGCAGGAGAGACCCACAGCTGTCATAGCAAGGCGGCCCCTCTTGGACTAGAACATATTCTCTGAGAGGCACGTCAGCATGGGCAAGGAGTTCGGGTTCTGGAGCAGAGCGCCTGGGCCTAATCCTGGCTCTCTCACTCGCCCGTGGTATGGATCTCTAGCACGGGCTGCCCCGCTTGGCAGGACAAGAGCAAAACGAAAACACGGGGCCCCTTGCTCAAAAAATGAAGAATTTCAAGATGACAGCAGAGAGAGCTTTAAAGCAGGAAGGGGCCCTTGTAAGCGCAGGGCGACTGCATAGGCCACACGCCTGTGGAGCTGGCTGTGCCTCGGTGTCCTCATCTGCACAGTGGGGGTCACACAGGACCTACCTCGTAGGGCTCTGAGGGGTATGTGAGTTAATTACACATAAAGCACGTACACCACATTTACAGAGCTCAAGACATTATTATCATACGCCCACATAGCCTCGACTTCGAGTCACACCATCTCGAACACACTATCCCAATTTGGCGAAAATCCAGCCAGCTAGTTCTCTGTGATTATGGCGACAGACAGACAAACCCAGTTTCATAAATCTGATTAACAGCAATTTGGCCAAGGGTGATATGCTTTTTAAACCCTGGGGTTTTATCAGTGAATAAACTCTGATGACTGAAAGCTCAATCTCATCCGAAAGCCCGAGTAGCACCATATTGTGCTGCACTTTTGCGGATAAGCTAAAAAAAATGTTAAGCACATCCTTATTTATCATGGCCACGGAGAAGTACATGCGTTGTCTGATGAGTCAAGAGAAACTAGAAATAACTAAAAGTTTAGAACAGATGACAATACGCGATATGCCTCACAACCGTGTGAAAAAACACAGCTTAGTTCACAGGCAAGGATCTTAGTCCAGCAATACACTTGGCCAAGCACAGATCCTCGTCAGCTAGGATCCATGACTAAGGATCTGAGGAAGGGGACGCCATGTCTTGGACAGCATGTGTGAATCAGGCTAGCATCCGCCTTCTCTTTCATTGTAGTTTCCTGCCTTAGGAAGGGGAGGTGACTTGGGGCTCCTGGCTGGCTCAGTGGGTAGAGCATTTGACTCTTGATCTCAGGGTCATGAGTTCAAGCCCCACGTTGGGTGTGGAGTCTACTTAAAAAAAACAAAACAAAACAAAAAACAAAGATTAAAAAAAAAAGGAAGGGGAGGTGACCTGGTTGTATCGGGCAAGAGCTTTGATGTGAGTAACACCACAGAATCCAGAAGCCAAGTATGGGCAAAAAAATCTCAAAAGGGTATATTCATCAGGTGTTACTTCTCTCATGTAAGATTTCTAAGACTGATGTCAAAGTCAAAACCGGTGCCCAAAGCATAGAAAAAAATGAAGAAAGCAAGTTGTGTGGATGAGAATAAGGTGTATTTGACCTCAAAGCTCATGTCCTTCTGCCTGCAGCAGTCCCGGTTGCGAGTCCAGCTCTGCCACACTCTGTGTGTCCAGCACATCCCTCTCCGAGGCTCGTGCCGGTGTGGCGTTGTCCCCTCTGGCTGGTTGCCAGTGAGTGAACGCTGCTCGTAACGTGGGGTCTGCTGCTCGGTAATGGGTCCCAAAGGTAGGTCTCCATGGGCACCGTGTCTCCACTAGTTATGAGTCGCAAAGTCTCAAGCCGATGACTTAATTTTCTACGTCTTGATTGGTAACCCGCATAATGGAGAGGATAATACCGCTTTGCAGAGCTGGCGGAGATCTGGCTGGGATCGTGTATGCTTGGCCCCTAACAGGCATCAACAAGTGGGTTTCGACTGCATCCCTAATTTCATAATCTGCAAACCAGGCAGGAGAGAGTGACTGCATTGTGTTGTGAGGACGGGAAGTCAAAGAACCTGCATTTGCTGTAAGAAATCAATGCGCCCGATGCTTATTATTTTAAAGAAGGAATAATAAACTATATTATATTCGAAGAATGGTGGATAAATTTGTTCCACAGATCCCAGAGCACCTATCGTCATCCTATGCGACAATCCACTGAAGATCATTTTAAGACTGAAAAATGACATTTTGAAAAAAACCTTCTAGTTATTTGTCAGAGAGAGAGAGAGAACACGCACGAGCATGGGGAGTGGCAGGTTCCCTGCTGAGCAAGGAGCCCGATGCAGGACTCGATCCTAGGACCCTGGGATCATGACCTGAGCCGACGGCAGACACTTCACCGACGGAGCCACCCAGGCGTCCCTGAAAACAACAATCTCATAAATTATTTGCCACCAATGTGCTTTATCTAATTGAATATCGGGCTGAGAACACATGCAGGAACACTATGAAATAGGGTTATCACACAAAGGAGGAACGTGTTATAGGATGATTTTAACTAACCTACAACCAGCATCACGAAGCGTCTAGAACAGTGAGTGGTCATCATCCACCAAGGTTATCTCTGACGCGGATGACTAAGGAGCTGGTTTATATTATTTCAACTGCGCTGCATTTGTGTTAAGGACCAAACCGGAAATGAGGCACGGGATCTCCTAATGACTGGCTGACGGTCTTCTGAGTCAATTCAGAACGTAATGCAAACTGGAGAACAGAATGAGGTATCACGGGCGGCTACAGAAATTCCGGTGCCATATTGAGCGGTGTAAGATCCTGCTCGACTCTCTAAGCGTTGGGGGGACTCTGGTGACGCAGCAACCAGCTCGACCCAAACTGACCTGGGCCAGTGCTGTTGGAACGGAAATAAAATCTGACCTTATTCTGTGCACTGAACTATTTAATGAAACATATTTGTGAATACAACTCGATCTTCTCACATTCGGTCTCGGTGGCTTACTTAAAAGGCAGTCTCTTCATATTTTTGTTTTGAATAGACCTTTTATTACTTGTGTTTATTTTATCTAGGCAACGTATCCCGCGCTCTACTTCGGTTTCGGCCTCCTAGTTCTCAGAAAAAATAAAAAATATGACTTTGCTTTGTTGAGGGGAGCACGTACACCCCCTCCCGTGAAAGTCAGGCCAGAGAGCTAAATGCTGGCGACGCTCTAAGTCCTTGGAGCTCCTGGCTCTAAAGGCCCTTTAATCTTGCTTTTACCATCTTATAAACAGGGAACGGAGGAGTTTTTATGTTGACTTTATGGCTTTTCTTCTCATATCACACAGATACCTTAACATGAGGACCCTTGCCCAGTCACTGCAGACACATGCAAACCCAACGCATAAGTCAAATGCAGTCTACGGTTTATGACCAGTGGGAAAGAGACATTTTCTTTAATTGCCCATTTGTAAGATTAAGTGGGCAGGCAGAGCGATAACACAGCCCCGTCTATGGACATGTGTCCCGAGAGCAGGAAGGATCGCAGACTGTTTCTTGAGCCACTAACACCAGGTCTCTATTTTGAAGACAAATTCTTTCATTAGTTCAGCATGCAGTGCTATACGCAGCCTCTTGGGGGGCATACTAGGAAAAATCCTGAATGAATAAGTATATTTTTCCCACTAGTGGAAAATTATTTCTGCAATCATTCTCACATCTTGGAAAAGAATAAACTATATTGATATTACATCCCAATTCTAGCATCTTCAAATATGGGTAGTGAGCACGTAAACGTGTACTTGGGGATCCTCCCCCCAAACCAATCCTCAATTGCCAGACACGATAAAAGTGAAAGGCCAGAATCAAGTCCAGGAACAAGGACAGCTCTTAAGAACAGGAAAACGTGTTCCTTTCTTTCACCTGCTCACCTGACTCCTCAAAGTGGCAGCTGAGTCCCCGGCCAGCAGGCAAACAGCTCCGGGACCCCCGAGGCTCCCCAGTACTGAAGTGTTGTATACTCGGTTTCTTAAAAGAATATGACCGCTAGTGAATAAGCCTCATTAAATTGTACTATCTTTTATCCAAATACCACTACGATCTCTGTCTGACAGCTTTGGGTATGTTTATATGTTTTTTTTTGTAACTTTCTTTTTTTCTTTTCTTTTTTAAGATTTTATTTTATTTATTTGACAGAGAGAGAGAGAGAGAGCGAGCGAGCACAAGCATAGGGAGCAGCTGGCAGAGGGAGAGGGAGAATCAGGCTCCCTGCAGGGAACCCGACGCGGAGCTTGATCCCGGGACCCTGAGATCATGACCTGAGCCAAAGGCAGATGCTTAACCGACTGAGCCACCCAGATGCCCCAAGGGCTTGGGGTATGTTAAACGTGCTCTCCGGGCTACATGTAATATTTATCGTTTACTGGGTTAGACCCAGCGGTCTGCTTCATAATTTGAATAGTATAAAGTAGTATTTAATATTGTGTGACCACCAAATTTTATGAAAACGAGATCTTTAAAAATGACATCCTCCTGCCAACTGAACGATGTAAACTGAAGACAGGGGCCTGATTGTAACATCAGCGGAGCGCTCGGGCTTATGTTTGTCACGTGTGCACGGCTATGGCTGCGACCGAGTGCACAGCAAAGGCCAAGCAGAATACAGCCCAGCACGGTTGAACTGTCTCGGCATGGCAGAATTGTGCAGTTTTTATTCTCTTTATGCTTTTCTTTTTATAATCAGAAGAACGTTATTATTCAAAAATTTTCTAACTGTGGTAAAATAACATAAAATTTACCTTCTTGACCATTTTTAAGCACCCGGGTCAGTTGTGTGAAGTACATGGACATGGTTGTGCTGCCACCAGTCTCCAGGACTCCCTCATCCCAGAGGGATGCTATTTTCTAAAAAAATATGTTATTTATTTATTTGTCAGAGAGAGAGAACATGAGCAGGGGGAGCGGCAGAGGCAGAGTGAGAGGCAGGCTCCCCGATGAGCAGGGAGCCCGATGCGGGGCTCGATTCCAGGACCCTGGGATCATGACCTGAGCCGAAGGCAGACGCTTAACGACTGAGCCACCCAGGCGCCCCAGGAATGCTGTTTTTAAAAGAGCTAATTGAAGACTTCTCCAGATGTACCTAATTTTAAAAATTAAACACAAAGACGGCCAGTGGAACGGCATAATCAGACTAAGCCAAGATAATTGAGTAGTCCTACCAATTTGCGAATAACACATGATAAGCAATGGGCTTTTAATCTGCTTTTGATACAGTGTGTGAAGAGGAACTCGTTGGCCGACGCATAGAGATCATACTGGCATTTTCTCTGTGTAGTTCCTTAGAGGGTTGTTCCCGAACCACCTCTAATCGTGGTCATGGTGAGCAGATGTCCTTCGTACTCAGGACTCCACACAACAGTGCTTTAGGGTTCTGCGCTCAGCCTCAGAAATAGCGGGGAAGACGTGGTACAACACACCGCCCGCTGAAGTGGGTTGACCACGGCTGGGAGTTTGGGTAGTCACTCATTAACAGGTTACTCCCTGCGGTCTCAGGGAGACGCCGGAGGACGCTTGTTCTAAACTTTTCCACCATTCCAGCGGCTAATTTCTATGGAGCCATTCAGCAACACTGTTAATACTGGTGTTAGGGTCTGTGTCACTGTTGTACCAACGACACTTCATCACCCAAAGTTAATGCTTTTCCAAGTGCCGTGGCTTAGAGGACAATCCTGGTCCTGACCTGAAGGAATTCCCATCTAAATGCAAATCAAGACAAGCCCGTCTAGAATGCACGAGCACATACAGTAATTTTTCCACCATCTAACGTCCAGGCCCCCAAATGCATTTTCATACAACTGTGTTGGTAAGAAGTGTCCCTCATTAGAATGACATTCTGCTTGCTTTCTTCGCTGCACCAGTAGCTATAGAGGTAAAGTGTTCGAAGTCTTGATTTCTTTGATTTGACGCATGGCCCATAAAAGAGACAAAGAGAATCATTTTTCGAACCTCTGCTGCTCCAAGCAGACTTACACATCCAGGCCCCTGGATGCCTCCATTTGATGTCCCAAAAGAATCAAAGAAAGTATGACGCAAATAGAGCTTAACTTTCATCCCAAGATCTACTTCCCCTCCTAATTAAGGACACTGCCATCCAACCTTTCATGCCAGAAACTGGAGAGTCACCTGCAGCCCTCCTCCCACAAGCCACGTCCCTGGCTCTCACCCAGGCCAGCCGATTTTATCTGCTACACACCTTCATAATTAACCCCTTCCTCTAAGTCTTCACTCCTGTGGCCTTAATTCAGCCCTTTGTTGTGTTTCACTGGACTACTGTCGTCCTTTCTTTACGGGTCTGCTTGCTTAGTCTTCTGGACGCTTCCCCTGGCCTCTAGCCTGTCACTTGAGCAATCCTTCTATTAAAACGCATGGCTGTGGGGCACCTGGGTGGCACAGTCGGTGAAGCCTCCGACTTTTGGTTTCGGCTCAGGTCATGATCTCAAGGTCATGAGATCGAGTCCTGCATTCGACTCTGTGCTCAGTGTGGAATCCGCTTGAGAGATCTCTCCCTCCCTCTCCCTCCCTCTCCCCCCCACCCCGTGCCTCCCCCAGCTCGTGCTCTCTCTCTCTCAAATAAATAAATAAAATCTTTGGGAAAAAAATGCACAGCTGACCAATTCGTTCCTCAGAACCACTGCCAGGGTAGGCAATGAGGACTTCGTGAGGCCCGTTTGTGCTATTTACGTCAAATCTGCATCCTTTCCTCACTCAAGGAGAGTAAGGGGATGAATAAGGGCCCTTCCACCTTAAATTTATATTACCCCACATCTCCTTAATCCAGTCCAAAAGCAGACCATATGACATCATAATGCACTGAGGGTAAGGAGAGTGCAGACCCGCCGGTCCCAACTCTATAGGACTACCTGCCAGTTTGCTGACTTTATGGGCAGCCCGACTGCTGGGCCTTGGCGGGCAGGCCCGGTGGCTAACTTCCCTCGCGTGCTCCCGGGGAACTGGCGCTGCGCCCTCAGTGGGTCGGGCTCTACTGCGGGCCTCTTGCCTTTCTGGGGACTAGTCTCACCCTGGCACGTTGCGTGGGACATCCTATTAATTAATGAGATGCAGGAAAGGGAGGCTATGGCACAGATTAGGCAGGGGCTGGCAAGTTTTCTTCCTGAAAAAAGGCCAGATGATAAATATTTTGCGTTTTGCAGGCCATCTGGTCTCTGTTGCAACTCCTCACCTCTGCTGGGGCAGCGTGACAGCAGCCAGAGACGATGCATAAAGAATGGGCGTGGCTGTGTATTAACCGAAGTTGAATTACAGAAAGAGATGACGGGCCAGGTTTGGCCGGGAGGCCAGCCCTTGAATTAGGCATATGTGAGCTGAGCTGCTACATCAGTGTGCGATGGGTGGGCTGAGAAGCCTGGACTTCTCTAGAGGAAATCACACCATGAACATGGGCTTTGGAGCCCTGCTTCCTTGCTTCAAGACTCGACTTCAGTGTTTGCTAGCAGTGGAGCTTCGGGAAGCTTACACACATGCTCTCCTTTGATCCTCACGTGAAGCCTGATTCTTTGGAGGACAAAGGAGTGGGTACAGAGGGTGGGAGGTTCTGGAACGTGTACCTCCCGCCATCAGCACGTTCACACGCTCAGGCCATGCCCATCTTTGAGAGCGATGCCCTCTGGCTCCCTGCCAGCCCTGGCCCTCACTCATGGCTCCTCTTCACTCCAAACTTCATGATAAAGCTGCCTCTGTCTACCCTCCATCACCACACACCCACCTAGTGGTCCCTGGAAGGCTGGCTTCTGCCCTGAGCTTATAGAGAGCCGTGATCAAGATGGTTTCTCCAACAAGAAATGCGTTAGTCAAGGCCTGTTGCATAGTTAGGTGATGTCCTTGACAATGCCGGCCCACGAGATGGAAAAAGCTAATTGCAATGTATTCCTCCTCCCAGCAGAGGTGCTATCTGTAGATCACCCCGCTCCCGTGAGCATCCCAACTCCACGGGACACCAATATTTTAACCATTGCCTTGTCCAGGGTTGCTCCTTTTGGGTGGAAAAGTTCAAGATGAATCCTAAAGCAGCTGTTGTCATGATGGCACATTTCACCAACAGAAGGGTTGGCTCTGTCAACCAAGACAGCAAACTAACTCACTCTGGGGAATGTACACTTGTGCCCCCGTGATCACCGTGATGCCAGTGCATATCCCCCATCTGCTAGGTGGCGGCCTAGAAGGGAAGAGTTGGAGGCTAACTCCTCAGTTGCTTTAGCCCCGGGTCCTGGCTCCACAGGACCTGCTCTTGCTGAGACTCTTGAGGCAGAAATGATCTCAACTGTCCCTGAGCCCTCCATGCCTAGTCTGCTGCCAGGCAAATGATGGCATCTTAGGAAACAACCATGCAATGAGTCATTTCCCTCATGGGTCCCTGGGGAGGTGACAGAGGTAGGCCATTGTCAAATTAAAGAAATATTGAGGTGGAAAGATTCAACGTCCTTTCCTGGAGCTCAGCTACCCTGGGGAACAGAATAAATAAGAATCCCAAAGACCCAGGCCAAGCTCAGAAAAACAGGCCAAGCGCTCAGCCAAGTACATCTCTCTTATTCGAGCTCTACCTTCTCTCTGCTCACGGAGTCACGATTCTACCAGTGCAGGGACCCAGGAAGGATGCCAATTATAATACCTTCTTTTGACAGCTGGAGAGTAGATATTCCCTGCCTGCCTCTTCAACACACTGGCAACACTTGTGTAAGCAACAACTTTCACGATAACCAATCCCGTTATGAATCAGTTCTCGCCGGCGCTCCTACTCCTCGACCCAATGTGAATTTTTCCCAAACTATTTTTAAAATATCTAATCTGTTGTGAGTAACGGACAATGGAACTGTTAGTTTGCCATTTCTGGACAGATGGTCTTAACACCAAGACCTTATTAGGTTGTAATTTGATATTTAAAGTGGTAGATGGGAATATAAGAACAAAACAGTGCCTATAAAATCTTATCTATTCCTTAGTGTCAAGTGATTTGAAATATTTTTAGATTTCTAGAGTGCTTTCCTATCTTAAAAAATAACAAAGGGAACTATTCCAAATAATAGTCTTGAAAGACTGGTTGGTGACTTCCTTCCAAATATTCATACTAGAAAACCAGGGATCTTGGAGATTGATTCAGTGGCAAGACAGTCAATTTTTTAAAAGAACCCCAAACTTCTGAGTTTATTATCTCCCCATATACATGATAAAACAGGTATTAGTTATCTTTTGATATCTAACAGATCACCCCAAAACTCAGTGGCTTAAGAGAGTAATAGTAATTTATTATCTATGAGGGACTGGATTGTGTCCTTCCCTCCAAATTCATAGGCTGAAGCCCTTAACGCCCAGTGTGACTGTATTAGGGGAGGTGCCTTTAAGGAAGTTACTAAGGTTAAGTGAGGTCATAGGATGGGGCCCTAGTCCAATAGGACTGGTGTCCTCATAAGAGGAGGAAGAGACACCAGGGATGTGTGTGCACAGAGGAAAGAACGCATGAGGACACAGCGGGAAGGTGGCATCTGCAGCTGAGGAGGCCTCTGGATCCTGTCAACACCCTGATCCTAGATTTCTGATCTCCAGAACTGTGAGAAATGAATTTCTTTCTTTTTAAAAAATATTTATTTATTGGGCAGGGGGAGAGCAAGCACAAGCAGGAGGAGTGCCAGAGGGATAGGGAGGAGCAGACTCCCCACTGGGCAGAAAGCCCCATGTGGGGCTTGATCCCAGGACCCCAAGATCATGGCCTGAGCTGAAGGCAGATACTTAACCAACTGAGCCACCCAGGCACCCTGAGAAGTGAATTTCTGTTAAGCCCCCTAGTCTGTGGCATTTTGTTATAGTAGACAAAGCAGAATAATACATTATTTCTTATGGTTTCTGTGGTCAGGAATTCATGAGCACTTCACAGATGGGTGGTCCTGGATCTCTGGTATTGGCTGGGGCTGCAGTCTCATCTGAAGACTCGACTGGGGCTGGAGGATTCACGTCCACGGTGGCTCACTCCCACAGCCAGGGAGCTGGTGATGGGTGTTGGCTGGGGCCTTAGTTCCTCTTGCCCTGGGCCTAATGAAAACTTTTCATTCATCCCCAACCAACCATCCTGAACCATTTTCTTCAGTTTAGTTACATACTAAATACATCATAAGAAGAAATACAATACCCCTTTTTTTCACCTGTCAGGATTTTGGAGTCATAAATTGAAAAAATAAAGTAGAGACTAAGCCCATGATTAGAGGTTGTGATGTACCACTCAGATCCCGCCCCCCCCCCCCCCCCCCCCCGCCGGCTATTGGGAATCTGCCAAGCGATGGCCCTGAACTCTGAGCCAGCACTGCCCTTGGCTGAGGAGAGTTGCATTGGCCACACTTAACCCCCTTCAGGACAGCTGCCATCTAATGACTGGCCGATGCAAGGGTAGAAAGGCCTGGCACCTTTGCCCCAACTTGGGACAAGTCTGGGGGACTGCCCCAGTTTTAGTGCTCCCTGGGGGTCTGGACCTTGTAGAGACAGGACTGCCTCGCAGCCTCTCCCTCAGACGCGCCTCCCTCCTTCTTTTCTCCCTCAGGCACTGATCCTCAGAATGCTTCCTAATGAACACCCTGCACGTTAATTTCTGTCTAGAGTCTGCTTCTCAGGGAACACGAACTGCGGCAGCCACCTTTTCAGGGAATTACTCTCAAAAGCGTTAAGCATCTAAATTAAACTCCTCACATAGAGATAAATCAACCTCTAGACTCCAGTATGTTGTGTTCAACTACAGACCCGGCTGTTGAAATCAAGTGATAAGGCGTGCTTTATCCATGCTCTCTGCAGCGGGACTTTGTCACTTCTGCTTCATGCGTTGGCCAAAGCAAGGGAAAATCCAAGCTGGCTTCAAGGGGAGAGGAAAGAGAATGTACCTCAGGTAGGAGTTAGAGTACCAGTTCTGAGCCTAGGCCTCAGGAAGACTTGCCTCTGTGCCTCCTGGAATCGTGCCACTGTCATAAGAACAGGTCTGGGACAGCCTCTGCTGGGGGAGGAGAGACCACACGGAGCAGAGGTGAGACATTCCAGCTGGGGCCACTCTGAGCCGACCAGCCGCCAAGTAACCTGGTAAGTGACCACAGACGTGTGAGTAAGCCCAGCCAAGACCAGAAGAATGCACAGCCCGAACTGACAGCCTGCAGGATTGTGAGCTAAATAAACGGTTGCTGTCTTAAGTTTTGGGGAGGTTTGTTATGTGGCAACAGAAGAACGGGTCTGGTACCCAGTCCTGTTGGATACAGGAACCAACCAAGCAAGAGAAGAGACCCTGGGCCTCAGCTGATGCCTTGGGTTCCCTGTCACTGGCTCAGGGGCTGCGGCTGACGGCTCGGATCTGCAGCCTTCTTCCAGGATTGCCCTTGGGTGACAGGTGCCATTCCAGCTGGAGGTGCATTTCCCTCGGCCTGGGGCATCCCCAAACTAACGGCTGCTTGGTGTGAGGGTAAAAAGGCCAGCTTCCTTGCCTCCAGGCAGGGCAAATTCTGGTGCAGGTTCCACTCCATAGCTCCCCTGTCGTCAGGCTGAGGCTACGTCTCATCCCAAACCACATACTCGCCTTCCTTCTTTCCTCCCCTTGCACCTACAGGTTTATTCTGAGCACTCTGTAATCAATCAACAAACTTGCAGCCCAAACCCCGTCTCAGACTCTGCTTCTAAGGACTCTGACCCAAGACACAGGTCAAGAGTGAAATTCCTAGAAGGAAAAGGGGAGGAGCACGGGAATGCCTGCTATGGAAAGAGAACCAGAAAAGTACCGAACCTCCAGTACCCTCACGTCAAGTCCTCAGTGCAACGGCAAAGAATTCTTCCACTGGTCCCAGACAAACACCTCCCGCCACCCAAGGAATCTCACCCATTGCCTTGACAAGAGCAGAATGTAAGGCTCGCCTTTTCCCTTTGGTCTTTTACTGCTTCCTTCCCACTAACCTTGTCCTGATTGGTGTTTAAACCTATTCCCATTTATAGGAAGAAACCATCACCTCCATTCTAATAGCGACAGCCCCATCTCCTCCCCTTCAAAGTCAGGATTCTCGAGCAATCTGTACTCGAGATCTCCACCTCTTTACTCTCCACCGTTCAAGCCCACATTCCATGGCTTCTGCACTTGACCACAGTATTCCTGCCAATGTTATCAGGGCCGACCTTGGTCCTTACTTTGCAGGCCACTCTACTGCCTTTGACGTCACTGGTCACTCCCCCCAAATGCGTGAGACACAATGAAACACGTTCCTTTTGCCTTTGTGATACTGTGTTTGCCTGGTTTTCTGCTTAATCTCAAGGCAATCCAGAATCCTTTTCCTTTATTTGTGCCTTAATGTCCATGTTTTTCTGACTCTCTTCTGACCTACCATACATTTTTTCTGGATTATTTCATCTACAATCCTGGCATAAATTACCATTCATATCCTGATGATTTTCAATCTTAATTTCTAGCCCCAGATGCACATACCCAACTGCCCTTTAGATAGTCCTCCTGAATGTTCCACGTGCACTTACTACACCACCAGCACCTGAACGCACACATACACGTGTGGGTGCCTGTGCACACATGCACGCCCCATACGTGCTCACGTGCGCGCATGCACACATCCACAGCCTGCTCCTCTTCCTCCCCTGTTCCCTATCCCAGCAAATACAACTACCATTCATCTACTTTCCTAAGGCAAAACTTCTGGAATCATCCTTGATTCTTCTCTTTCCCCCTCAACTCATCAATCACTGCATTCCAAATTCTTCTCAATTCAACTGCTTTTTTTTTTTAAGATTTTATTTATTTATTTGACAGAGAGAGAGAGACAGAGACAGAGACAGCACAAGCAGGGGGAGCAGCAGAGGGAGAGGGAGAAGCAGGCTCCCTGCTGAGCGGGGAGCCTGATGCGGGACTCGATCCCAGGACCCTGAGATCATGATCTGAGCCGAAGGCAGATGCTTCACCGACTGAGCCACCCAGGCACCCCTCAATTCAACCCCTTAAATAGTTCTTTACTTCTTAACCCTGGTCCGCTCCATTCCACCGTCAGGCCCAGATAATTTCACACTGGGTCTCATGTGAGCTCCGGTCCTGCTCAGATCCAATCGTGTTTCCAAACCCATCCAGACAGAACACACTAAAATGCAAAGCTGATTATTTTTCTCTGCTGGAAAAAAAGTCCACTTCCTTCCTCTGGGATTGGCTCTTCCACTCAGACTGGACGGGGTATTTTCTCCCAGTATAACAATACAGGTTCCATAAAGCTTTGTTGTAATCATTTCCCTGCCTGCATCCCCAGATGGACAAATCTCTGTCCTTTGTCCAACTAGTTATTAGCTATTTCTTGAAGCCCTCCCATGCAGAATGCACCATTAATCAAGTGGTGAATTGGATAAACATGTCTCTTCCTCACACGTTTCTCACCCATCTGCCCTTTCTGAGCAGTTTCTGACACATAGCAGTGGCTTAGTAAGTCTTTGCTGAGCGAATACATGATAAAATGAGTACTTTCTACCAAAGACGAACTAAAGACCTTTATCCCCATTCCAATTTTAGAATAAGACTCATGGGAATCCATTTTATAAAAGTGATCTTTGGGGTCAATGTTTACAGAGAGCATCTTTTTGTCCCAAAGGGCAGAGACAAATCGTATCTAAATATTTTCAGGCTGACAGAAGTCTTGAAGCAATCACATTTCTCCAGTGAAGATTATGCTGGCTGCCAAATTCATGAAATCAGCCAAGCTCTTAAGGAACTTAGCACATAACTTGAAGATGTTCAACATAGTCCAATGACAAAGGAGTGCACTTTGTATGAACTTGAAATGACCACCAGCCCTGCTGCAAAGCAGGACAGAGGCAGCCCAATGATGGCTGCAGAGGCTGTGACAGGGGCCCCCAGACACCTCCGGTGATAAAGCTGACCAATGGGATTGGGCCTGTCTAATGTCAGGGAGCCAGAGGGGATGTTGTTTTCCGATTTTGAAATGTATCATTGCAGAGCAGAAGTGAGGAGCCTCTGGTGATCACCCAGATTTTCTGAAGCTCCAAGTTATATAAACATTGTAGCCTTGCCTGGATCACTTTAAAAAAAAAAATTTTTTTTAATGGTAGTAAAAAATTTTTTTAAAAAAATTGTAGTAAAATATACATAATATAAAATTTACCATTTAACCATTTTTAAGAGTATGATTCAGTGGTATTGAGTACATTTGCACCATTGTCTCCCATCACCCCCATCATCTTCAGAACTTTTTCATCTTCCTAAACTGAAACTCTTCCCCATTGAATGATGGCTCCCCAGTCCTCCCTGTCCAGCCCCTGGGCCCACCTTCTATTTTCTGTGTCTGTGAGTCTGACTACTCTGGGAACCTCAGACACGTGGAATCACACAGGAGTTGTCCTTGTGTGACTGGCTTATTTCACTCAGCATCATGTCCCCAAGGACCATCCATGTTGTAGCAGGTGTCAGGATGTCCCTCCTTGTTAAGGCTGAGTAAGATCCCATTGTATGGAATGACCACATCTCGGCTCTCCCCTCAGGACATGTGGATGGTTGCTGAGATGTCACTGAGATGCCACACTCGCTGTCAGCGGTGTGTGTGGGATCGCGGGCCCTGGCCAGGGCACGTGGCATGTCCACAGCTGAGTGTGGGGTACGGCTGAGGTGGCCCCAGGACCGCCTCGGAAGTCCCGGAAGGACTCATGCTTGTCGGCCTCAGCCATGGGCTTCTGAGTTGTGCGAGGGTTAAACAGCTAAGAACACCACTTCCCAGTCATTGTTGTCAGAGGGAAAAGCTGACATTGGACCGAGAGCACTCTCTGGCTTCTCTTTTATTTAAACTAGGGAAGGCCGGCAGCAAACTTCTGCAATCGTGGACCAGCCTTGTGTCTGTCAGCATCACTTCCAGTGATCTAAACCCCAAATAACTGCTTTCTCTTCCTAAATGGGGTTATTCTATCAATATCACTAATCAATGAGAAGAAGCCAATATTTTGAGACTTTTACATCTCATCTCAACCTCCCTCTTCAGTCCTCCCCCCTGCTCCCAGCCCACCCGGGCCCCTTGTGCCCCAGATCTCCTAGCCCACAGGCTTCTGGGTAGGTTTGACCCAAGGCTGGAGGGAGGAAAAGGCCCAGACGCCAGGATTTCTATCCTCTGCGTCAAAGGGCATCTCTGGCCGGCGGCTGCTTCTCCTCTGTGGTTCCAGCTTCTGCCGGGCAGACACACAGGGTTCTAGTCCCATCGGATGGGCTCTGGTAACCCCACCACCTCTCGCTGCCCCTCTAGCCCTAGGGGAGTAGTGGCTTCCTGCTTTTGACAATCTGGGTCACCTCACCGTTCCCTTTTTGGATTCTTTTTTTGTTCCGTTATCTCTATGGCCAAGTCTCTTTGTGAAGTGCCCAGGAGAGCTTTCTAGATCTTCTCTCATTTCCACCAAGTCATGGCTACTTCCCTTCTCTGGAAGGCCTTCCCTTCACCTCTCCCCCCAGTCAAACCCCACAGCTTATGCAAGGCTCAGTTCACCAAGTTGCACTGGGGCCTCAGCGGCCCTCATCACACCACAGTACTTCTCTTCCCCACCTCCTCTAGAGTGGACTCTCCACCCCACCCAACCTCCTTTCTGCTTTGACTTAACTCTTTCATCTGAGGGTTACTCCGTGTCCGGTAGGACGGGAAGCCCTTGAAGGCAGAAACAACGCCTTGCATTCGATCCCTCAGCACCTCAAACAACACTCTGAAACCTACATCTCATAGAGCAGTCGCGGAACGAACAAGGAGAACGGCGATGGTGTGTTCTCTGCACGACAAACACACCTTCCTTCTCTCCAAAGGCAACAATGTTATGGTTGGACAGCGTCCCCCCCAAAAGCTACAGTGACGTCTTAGCCTCTGATGCCTGTGAATGTGACCTTGTTTGGAAATAAGGTCTCTGCGGATGTGATCAAGTGAAGACGAGGTGACACTGCAGCAGGGTGGGCCCTAATCCAACATGAGTGGTGTCCTTATAAGAAGAGGACATCATGGATACACACAGACACAGGGACCACGGCCACGTGAGGACAGAGGTGGAGACTGGTGTGATGCTGCCACAGCCAAGGAACACCTGGGGCTCCCAGAAGCTGAAAGAGCCAGGGAAGGAGCCTCCCTAGAGATTCTGCAGGGAGCACGGTCCTGTCCAAACCAGGACTTCAGACCTCTAGCCTCCGGAACTATGAGGCAGTAGCTTCTGGTTTATTAGGCCCCCCAGTTCATGCCACCTTGTTCCAGCAGCCCCAGGGAACCACTACAGCCACCGAACCCCCCAGTCCCATCCACACAGACTTCAGGGACACGGTTCTTATGTCCTCACCGGGCACAGGGAGAACACTGAGGACCCATGCTCCCCATCGGAACCAGGCAGGGATGGAGAGCATCTCCAAGCCTCAGGCCCACTGTGCGGCAGGCGTGGTCCCGTCGCTCAACCACCTTCCTCCGTCCGCACTCACTGACCCTCGGGGGTCACGGGGGTCACTGACCCGCGGGGGCACGGACGCCCGGCTCACCACACCGCTGCACTCGGAAAGGCTCACCTTTTCTAGAATGCTTCCCAGCTCAAATGACGTCAAGCTGGAAATCTTGAAACTCCAAAATAAAACTTCAGTTTCTTTTTTTGCTTTGCCTATCACTTTTTTCTCTAGGATCCCAATCCAGATAAATTCAAATAAAGCTTTTAATGACCTTCTTAAAAGAGGCTGAGGCAACACACACTTTCTGGTCAGGTTCCAGATGTTACCACTTTCTGTTCAGTTGCTGTTTGCCCGCTGCACCCTCAGCGTCTCTTTCTTGGCCCGGGACTCATGATAAAATAGACCCAACGCATGAGGGGTGCACAGCCTCGGCTTCGGCGCCCCCCTCCCGAGGCCTGGAGGCCTGGGGCCCCAGGAGGAGGCCAGACTTACGGTTCTGGGGGAAGCATAGTGTGTCGGCGATGCTGCTGGAGGCCTGGCCACGCTCTGGAAGGAGGACGGGCAGTACCTCTGGCCTGTGTCCGGAGGGGAAGACGAGGCGTAGATGCGATTTTCCAGTCGCTCAGGCTCGTGCTTGTAGGATTCGAGCGGAAAGGTGTGCTGCTTGGTCACCTGGGTGGGTGTTGACGGAGAGGACGAGAGGCCGGAAGCTGTGGAGGAGGCCACAGAGCGCTGTCAGAAGTCTGGAGGAGGCAGAGGAAGGCTGAGAATGTTCTTCCATTTCTTAGCACCAAAAATTGCAAATGGCAAAAATCTGCATTATTAAATTCTGAATGTTGGGGACGAGATTTTATGTATGTATGTATGTATGTATGTATGTATTTCTGCATCGTGTCCCCCAAATAGCTGTGTGACAGTCTTAACCCCCTGCCCTGTGAAGATTTGGAAATAGGGTCTTTGCCGATGTCATCAAGTTAAAATGAGGTCACACTGGAGTCGGCTTGGCTCTTAACCCAACGAGACCAGCGTCCTCATAAGAGGAGAAGACATGGAGACCTAGACACACACTCAGAGGAGAAGCCGTGTCACACGGAGCTGGAGACTGAGGTCATGCAGCTCCAGGCCAAGGAGCTCCAAGCGCAGCCGGCGACCGTCCGGAGCCAGCAGTGAGGAAGGACGCTTTCCAGGGCCTCAGAGGGAGGACAGCCCGGCTGACACCTTGGTTTCAGAGCTCTGAATTGTTTAATGCCACCCAGCGTGACGCACTTTGTTACGGCAGCTCTAGAAAACTCACATAGTCAAGTTGCTGGCTACTGATTTGTTTTCCAAGAGAAGCCGAATCTGGATTCGGGTCTGGTGTCTCACATTTATGGAAAACTAAGTAAACTTTTTATTTTAAATTTGGTATTTAAAATTTTTAAACCATGCCAGTCAAAGCAAAGATGTCAGTACCAAGGGCTACCTGCTTGCTACTCGCTCCTTCCGACCCAGACAGAGACGCGTCAGCCGAAGAGACATAAGCCTGGACCTCCCCTGCGGTGCTACTCTGTCCTGAATTCCAGACCCGTCTCCTCACAGTGTGTTCCCTTCTCTGCTTCCATCTTCGCTCCCTGGAGGAAGCTCCTATTCCTTGGGAGTCCATTCAACCAACCCCTTTCTCCTGACTCTCCAGCCCTGGGACGCCTGCCCTGGACTCGTGAGCACATCTCACCCGTACTGCATATTACAAGGTCACAACACTCTATTTAACACTGAAACCAAATGCAAAAGTATTTAAGTCTCCTGTCCCCAACAAGATCCCCCATCTGTCTTTGGGGCGGGGGTTCTGGGTTGGCCTTTTGGGTCCCCACAGCAGCCATCGCTGCCCTGGTGAGGGGAAGGTGCCCGGAGACGCTCACCACCCAACAGGCGAGGCGAGAGAAGGGAGCACGGAGGGTGTGAGCTCAAGTTCCGTTGGCGTCTTCTCCCCTCCTCATGCCCAGAGAGTGTGGGGGTATCTATTTCCCTGGTGAGAATTTCAGAAGGAACCAATCAAAGGAGGAGGGTCATCTTCTAGGGAACCCCCTTTCCCATGAAGCATCCCAAGTGGGAAGTCCTGCTCCAGGCCCCGGGTTGACATCTGGCAGGCGGGTCTGGGTGAAAGCAGGAGATAGGACACTCGATCACCCACAGTTTTGTAGGTCTCAAAACTTAAGATACTAAAGGCCTCCAACAGGAGAGCTCCCAACTCTTTCAGAAACAAAAGTTTTCCCCCAAAGGTCTTGAGGTGGGGCTTGGGGGTGGGGGAGGAAGGAGGGGGAGGATCAAGAGCAGGAGATCTGGTGGTTTCCAGCTGTTGGGGGAGGGGTGGGGGAGGCCCAGCAGGCAGGGTGATACAGAGGAGCTGCCCGCCCGAGTCCGGGCCCTTCTCTAGTGTCACGGCTTCAGTGCTCCCCGGTGATGCCCACAGAACGCCGAGGAATGAGGATGCCAGCCAAGGCTCAGAGAGGGCGTGCCTGGGCCTTTCAGAGGGCTCTGCTGGGGAGCCACTTTGTTTGTGGAGCCCCGCGCCCTGGGGGCCTCAGGCCCCCAGGGGTGGTGGCCCATCAGTCCATGGTTCTCCCAGCGAGAGTGCTCAGCTGGCCCACTAGCCTGGTTCCTCACAGAGCGGCCCAGAACACGCTAGTTCTTGCATCACAGGCGCACAGGGGATTTTATGCTCTGTGCTCCCAACGCTCACCCCAACCACTGGACAGGGAGGCCCCCTGGGCGCTTTCCAAGGGAGAGGGCTGGAGACGCAACAGACGGGTGAAACAGAGAGGGATGGGGGGCATGTGGACTCCAAGCTTGCGCCACCAACCCCGTTCTAACAGCCTGTGAGAACCCCTCGGGCGAAGCACCTGTGGGAGTCTTGGTTCTCCAGGTTAAGGACGGGCAGCCTCAGTGCAGACGCACCCATGTCTGTCCAAACACAGGCATAATCCAAACCGGCTTCTCCTTCTTGCCTGTGACTCTACTTCCAGACCCAGCTCAGACTCTGGCTCAAAGCACACCCCCGGAGTTGGCTTCAGAAGCCGGGACCCAGTGTGGACCTCTGTGGAGGCATTCTGGCAACAGCTACCAAAACTACAAACGCACGTGCTCCTTGACCCAACAATCTGCTCTGGGATTTCCTTCCACAGCTGTAGTTGCATAGCTGCAAGGGCGAGTGTGGGGGCATTGGTTACAGAGTGTGGGGTCATTACAGTGGGGCTTTTAAAAGCAGAGACTGGAGACGCAGACGCCCATCGACAGGAAGGGGCTAACGTGGCGACGGCACCTCCACGCAGACAGCCCTGGCTCCCTGACGAGAAGCTTCCTTGTTCTTCTTACCTCTGAGACCGGGTAGGACGTGAAAGGCAAACCCCAGAGCCATCTGTACAGACTGACCCCACTCACAGTCTCAGGCAAGGGGGTGAGAAGGTATATATGTATATTCTGCCTGTCTGCACGTGCCCAGAGTACCTCGGGAAGGATGTGGAAGCACCGCCTGGAGACGGCAAGAGCTGGCAGGGACAGCTGTCATCACACACCCTTCCCTATATTATAACTTTCATATCGTGGCTGCATTAGCGACTCAGACAATTACCTTCCTCAGCCACTGCTCTGCTTTTGAGCCAAGAGGCTGGCTAACACCGAACAGCTGCGCCTCCCGCCCCTTGCCCTGACCCCAGCTGCCCCCACCAGCTCTGACAAGGTCTGTCTCCCCACCCCGGATGGAAGCACTCCGAGGGCAGGGCCTGCTCGCTCTCTGTCTGAGAGGCGGTCCCATTTGCAACATTCTTCAGGGAAGAAGCCCGGCTGCGGTTGTGTAAGGGACATTCATAGCTGGCGGAACTCCTTGTAAGCTCTTTGGGTATAGAACGTTCCCTCCTAAGTGTAAATAATTTAAGAGAACATGACTAAGCAGCTGCCCCCTCAGGGGGCTCTTTAAGCCCAAATGGCGGCCTCTGCTTCTCCTGCGGCTCATCCTCTGTGGGCCATCCCTTCCCCACCTGCTATGGAGGGCAAGAAGGACGGTGCGGGACACACACAGCCCTGGACACAAGCTTGCTCAACTGTCTGGGGTGAGGAGAAGATGAGTGGACTTCCCGTCTGGTGGGGGGAACAGCTGGTTTCTAGCGGAGCAGAATGATTCTCCATGCCCCCAGGAAAGCTCCTCTCAGTGAAGTCTTTCCAATTCAAAAGATGCTTCCATCTTCCCACCTGGGATTCCGGCCTCCTCTCTGCCCCCTTCCCGGAGTGGGTGGTCTTGTGGGGGAAAACAGGGTGATGCTCTGCACTCTAGAGGGGGAGGGAACAGGTAAAATGATGTGAGGATTAGTAAAATGTGTCGTTTAAGGTACAGGGAAAGAACCTTCCGAGGACCAAAAATATGCCCCCTCTTTTCACTGATAGCTGTACCACCTTTAAGAGGGGTAGAGTCTTGCACTAGAAACATCTTTTTTGCATAATGCCTCATCGTTTACAAAGTGCTCCTACACACTCTTGCCCCATGTGCTCCCCGCGGCCACGCCCTGGGGGGGCAGCTTTATCTTCCCACTTTGTAGGGGGAGAAACCAGTGACCAGAGATGCTGCTCACCCCTGGTCCTTTAGTGAGTAAACAATGGCAGAGGGCACACCTGCAACTGGCGTCCTGACTCCAGATCCTAAACCCCTTTGCCAGGATTGAACGGGAGATTGCCAGAAGGGAGGGCACAAAGACTTAAAACAACATTTTGGGTGTGTGAAAGTGGGGTTTCACAGGCCAGCGGGCAGGAGAGCTTAGAAAGCACTCGATGCAGAAGGGAAGTGAGAGGTGGGCAGGAGGGAAAGGGGGACAGGAGGAGAGCGTGGGCTCCGTGGGCTTCCTCAAACGGAGTGGGCTTCCTTGCCAGCCAGCAAGATAGGAGACGTGCTCAGCGGAGAGACTTTTACTCACATTTATGCTGTTTTACCAGGGAAAGGGGGGATGTCTTATGAGAGAAAGCAGAGCAGGTAAGGATGACGTTCCTAAGTTTTTTTCTTCTTTTGAATATCGGTGTCACAACTCATAAACGAAGAGGAGAATGGAGCAGGGCTGCCACAATCCCCCAGTACTTGAAATAGACTGATTTACTTCCTAATCATGGAGCCAACTGCCAAACTGCAATCTTCCAGGAAGACCATGGTCTGCTTAGCCAGCGGCCAGGGGCCAACCGTGTGCAGGCATGGAGGAGGGGGCAGGTCCGATGAATCCGATGAAACCCACCTTTCAGTCTGGTTGGGGAAAGTGGGGTAAAAACAACACCCAAACCCAAACCCACCATACCGTATGCAGGGAGCACGGGGAGTAAAATACATGGAGCACTAGAGCAGGAGGCATTCGGAGAAGGGGTGGGAAAGCTCAGTAGAGACACTGGGAAAGAGCTGGGCCTGCACTTTGGAAAACGAAACAAATCTGCCCCCAATGAAGGCGACTTTCCGAAGGGCCCAGACAAGACTGGGCTGTGGCATCAGTACCCAGAGCAGACAGGTTTCCCCCGTTTTGTTCTTCTGAGAAGGCTTTCCCTCCTTCTTCTGCTTAAGGACTTTGTTTAGGACCGCTGTCAGACTCTGAGAGTGAACAATGCCTTTGATTCTCCTGGGGCAGCAGCCAGGACAAGTGAATAGGCACAGTGAGTGAACAGAAACGGCTCCTGGCAGCCAGACAGGACACCAGGCAAGTGGCTCCAGACACCAGGGAGCCATGAGCTGGTGACTTCACAGGGCCAGGCCGTATTGGCATGAGCTGCATCTAGAGAGATGGGGAAGGAGAGAGCACAGCGGTGGCCCTGGAAGAAAGTGAGCAGAGGTCTGCAGAAGGACAACAGTGTGGCATGGAAGGTGGAGGCCTGGATTTCAGAAGCCTCAAGTTCTAGGCCTAGTTTTACCGCTATCTAGCCACGGGCCCTTGGGCAAATCAAGTCCTTGCATTGGCAAAAATACACCAGGGAGACCAGATGGCTGTGTGGTGTGTCCATGCTCCCCTGCCCCCCTGCCCTTGGGTAGCACAGGCATGCAGTCTGAAATAACAAGAAAGAAGAGAAAATTCATTTTGTTCCTGATCTTAAACATCCTTGCTGACCATTGTCTCATAAGAAGAGCAAATATTCCATTTATGCTGGATGGGAGGTTTGCTTATATGCAGTTTTAAAAACAACTAATGACTCGTTACAGAGATGAGGGGACTTGCGGCTGTTGTTCCTACCTTTGAAGGGATGGTGACAAGGGTCATGGGAACAGGGGGATGGTGGCACAGCCGGGGCGAGGCAGGAGTCCCTACTGCTCAGGAACTATGCCTCAAAGAGGAGCACTTAAAGGGTCAGAAAGCCCCGGCAATATGAGCAGCACGGCTGATGTGTGCACATGCTGGGTCCAGAAAAAGCCTGTCTGCCACTCGTTTTGCTCAGGATGCCTTTTCTCCACAAGTAAATTTACTGCTTCAGTTTTTAACCTTTTGCCTCTTGGCTTTCGCTCTGGCCTAGTTAACCACTGCTCCTCCCTGCACTGCCCCCCACTGATCATGTTCATTTTTCGCCCTGAACTACCTGAGGTGAGACCTACCTGAGGTGAGACCTATCTGAGGTGGAAACTACCTGAGATGAGACCTATCTGAGATGAGACCTACCTGAGGTGGGAACTACCTGAGGTGAGACCTACCTGAGGTGGGAACTACCTGAGGTGAGACCTACCTGAGGTGGGAACTACCTGAGGTGAGACCTACCTGAGGTGGGAACTACCTGAGGTGAGACCTACCTGAGGTGGGAACTACCTGAGGTGAGACCTACCAGAGGTGGGAACTACCTGAGGTGAGACCTACCTGAGGTGGGAACTACCTGAGGTGAGACCTACCTGAGGTGGGAACTACCTGAGGTGAGACCTACCTGAGGTGGGAACTACCTGAGGTGAGACCTACCTGAGGTGGGAACTACCTGAGGTGAGACCTACCTGAGGTGGGAACTACCTGAGATGAGACCTACCTGAGGTGAGACCTACGTGAGGTGGGAACTACCTGAGGTGAGACCTATCTGAGATGAGACCTACCTGAGGTGGGAACTACTTGAGATGAGACCTACCTGAGGTGGGAACTACCTGAGGTGAGACCTACCTGAGGTGGGAACTACCTGAGGTGAGACCTACCTGAGGTGGGAACTACCTGAGGTGAGATCTGAGGTGGGAACTACCTGAGGTGAGACCTACCAGAGGTGGAAACTACCTGAGGTGAGACCTACCAGAGGTGGGAACTACCTAAGGCAGGAACTCAGGAAGGACAGGAAATCTCTTTCCATCTCTTCTCCCTGGGTTTCCCCCTCGAGGAGCCTAGGGGAGCTTGGGGAGACACCAAAGGCAGTGGTAGCTCTGTGTCTAAAGGAAGAAGAAGCTTCATTATCAGGAAATGTGGGTCAAAACCTGAGACCCTCGTGAATCCTAGGCCTTGAGGTCTGAACATTGATGGTAGTTTTCCAGGTTTCTCTTGGTTTTAAGGAATCAAACATGTTCTATGGCAGCTGGAATTTCTGGGGCATGAACTCTACTTACGGGGTAGAGCTAGACTTCTCTGGCCTCAGTGGGCTGGGGTTGCAATGGATGCAAACATAAGCAACCATTTTTAGTTGCTCATGAGGAAGGTTTGGCCAACCATCTCTGGTACATGTGTGGTCTGGCTTTGCCCCAGTCCAGTGATCTGCTCTGAGGCTCTGTGTAGAATATTCCCAAAGAGTCGCCGTATCTTTTTCATCGCACTTTGGACAGCTTTCTGCCTTCATTTCCCATGGGAAGGTTTTGCTCAAAACCCTTGGTCTGGGCAGTCCCTGATCTCCAACCTCACTGAGTTAGCCCAACACACTGGGCACAGTGTCTGGGCCACAAGTTGAGATGCTGCCCAGCATCTCCTCAAACCCAGCTGGGCAAGAGGATCGCCTGGGAGCTTGCAGAATACATGTTCCCAGGTCTTAAATATTCTGGTCGAGTGGGTCCAAGGTGGAACTTGGGAATCTTGGCTTTTCTAAAGTTCCCCAGGTGGTTCAGTGGCCAGACAGGTTTTGAACTGTTAGTTGAATGCAGACTTTTCATTCTGTAGGTAGGACACTTCTAAAGTAATCTGGTTCCCATTCCACACTGAGGTCGTGTACAACCATGGCCTCAGCTCTCGTTGCTCCCTTCTTTGAGGGGGTGAATTCCCTTCTTTCTGACTCCCACGCCCCTTGCCTGGTCTCCAAGGGAAATCACTCTTCCTGTGATTTGTGTCACAGAATTTGTGTCCTGTGTCAACCACAGTCTCATGCAGATGAGCCCTGAGTTATGCCTCGTCCCTGGTCACCAGGTGTTCACGCAGCCACCGGCCGGCTCTCCTCAGGGCCCTTTTCCTTCACAGTTGTTTGCTTTGAACCGTTGCTCCAAATGCTCCAGAATCACTCAGCTCATAAAAGACCCTTTCCTGAGGTCCTCCCCTCCTCCCATCCCCAGCAGGCCCCCTCTCTTACGGGTAAAGTCTCTGCACTCTTGTCTCAGGATGGGCCTGGATATCTTTATAAACCCAAGGCTCTGGCTCCGGCCGTACTTGAGGTTACTCTTAATTCATTTGAGATAAGGTTTTAAGCTGCAAGTTTTGCTTATAGATTGTAAGAATCTGTTTTACAATCTTTAATAGTTGAAACTATTCCAAATATGTTGCGGACTGTCTAGGGTCATTTTGGAATCAAAGCATTATGGTAATTTGGTGGGTGAAAAATTCTTTCCATTAAAAAAACACAAAAATTCTTTTAGGACATTTTCTAAGGTTCTTATTCTCCTAGAAGGCATCCAGGAAAAACGAATCTCACAGGGCTTGGTATACCCCATAGCATTCTGGACCTAGTTATTAGGTAGCAGGCTCAAGCATGTCAGTATCTGCACAGGTGAACTGGAAAAGAGAACGAAGCAAAGACAGGCACAGAGAAGGAAATGGGAATTTCGCAGGGGCCGACTCTGTCAGTCCCTGCAGGGTGGCCCCAGCCTCTGGTGGCTGCCCTGCCTTTAGAAGAGCTGTGCCCTCTTCACACTCCTCCAGAGGTCTGAGTTCTGCTTCATGGACCCAAAATGCAACCCTAGATACTTCACAAAAGCATATGTGCCTTTTCATGTTGAAGCTAAAAGGCTATCCTCGAGGAAAGGAGGAGAGGAAAAAAAGCCTTCAGTCGCTTTATAAGAGAGAGAGAGACTCTAGAGCAATCCTAAGCCCCCAGTTGCTTTGTAAGAGAGAGAGATTCTAGAACAATCCATCTCAAAACAGATTCTGAAAAGCAACTTGCTAAGGATTTGCCAATGAAGGGGAAATAGCTATGCTGGTGCCTTCTGATGATGATCTTTGTGGAATCACAGACGCAACAGGTGTTTGATAATGCACGGATTAATTCAGCTGAATGTGGCAGAATCAGGACAGTCCCCACCAAAAGAATCACAGCCAGGGGAATCAGCGGCGAGTGACCTGAGCAGACAAACATCCCACGGCCTCATTTTACAGTGGAGGAAGTGCAGGCCCTGAGAGCGAAGCGTCAGGTCCAGGGGCAACAGCTAGGTTAGAAGCCAAGCCACGCACAGCAACGCTGTGGCTCTTTAGATCCCCAGTCTGGTGCTATGAAAGGTTTCAGACACCGGCTTCACAACCATGGAGGGTCAGGGAGGAGGCCATCTGTGTAGGGGAGAGGAAAGAGCATGTGTTCACGCAGGAGGCTGGCAGGTGCCTGGAGTCAAAGGTGGGAGGGTGGGACACAGAGGATACCCCTGCGGTCCACGTAGTTACACTCAGCTCTCACAGGCCTGCCCCAGGCTCCTCCTCCCTTGTCGGCCAGCCGCCCCGAGAGCTCCTGCCGGCTGCACAAGGGGGAGCGGGTAGTGGGAAGCCATGACCAGGACCTACTGGATTTGGAAGAGGAGGAAATGAGGTGACTCTAGTTCCTTTCTGGGTCAATATGGCAACTGCCATTTCCTAAGAGAACATAATGGAAGGTTCCTTCCTGGGTCAGTATGGGAACCGTCATCTCCTGAGAGAACATAAGGGAAGGACACTAATTCAATTAAGAGACCCATGGGCTTTCATACTCCATCAGGTGCCCGGTGGGCAGGGGAAAGGCTATCTGGCATTGGCCACAGTGTGGGCTCGAAGATTTCCTGGCAGGAGCCCCCTCCCCAGCACCCTGCCCTGCTCAGATGTGCTCCCAGGTCAAGACTAGCTTTCTATGCATGTTCAGACAAGTCTTTCTAACCTCATTTCTCCGAGATGCCTGCTTGTAACAGTGTCGTTCCAGCAAACTGTTCTGGTGAAGCCAGCCTGTCTAGCACATGCAGGTATCACCAGGATATAAAACGGCGGAGCCGGTGGGAGGGTACACTTGGAATGGACTCTGCTGATCTGGGGCCACAGGGAGGGTCAAGACCCCCAGGCTCCAAAAGCATGCCTCTTGGTGAGAGGTCTCCACCGGGAGGGTTCTGCCTGAAATACCCCCGTTCGGACTGGGTCCTCCCCCTGTGCCGGGAACACGGACGCGCCATTGCTCCTTGTGCTCCGTCTCCAGCCCCTCCTGGAATCCCTAGTGATCCACCGTCTGCTTATTACTCTAGCTACTGGGGAAGCTTCCCTGGAAACTGGGAAGGGATCCTGAAGTGTGTTTGGGTCCCAGGACCCTTGTAAAATCTGCTGAAATTGATAAGTGAAGCACAGATACACAGGTCGTTCTCTCTTTCCGAAATAGCCTCACAGCGGTTCTAACTCCCCAAAGGCCAGGTTTTAAGAATTTGAATTCCACGGGGTCTCAAAACATTTTCACCGTTCCTTTTCCGAAAGGGTGGCTGGACTCCCACCATTTCCGCTTCTAGCAGTAGCTGTGTCCCCTCTGAGGGACCCTCACGGAGGCTGAAGATGGGGCGGAACTTGGGTTGAGAACCAAACCAAGAGAAGCCAGCGAGTGCACCTCGGCAGGACGCTGGCGCACTGAGGTTTCCAAGCGGACTTTTAATTCAGAAACCATACCTTGAGTTCTTCCTGCACTTTCTGCAATTCGGGCTATTTGAATCTAATCAGTACCCCTGATGACAGCTCCTCCCTCCCACAGACCACGGGCCCCTGCTGCTGATGACGGGTGACCCTGTAGCAGTGCTTGATGCCCCACTTTGGAGTTTCTTGAGCTGTTTAACCTTACCTTGGGGGGCACTCCCAGCTCCCCCCTGCCTCTCTCTATGCTCTGGGCTCAATACCAGTGCTGAGGGGATGTGGGTGATCTAGGAGGTGCTCGGAGCCACGGTCCCCTCCCTGAGATAGGTCTGGTGTGATTTCCAGATGTGCTAGACACACTATTCTACCCGGCATGATGGCATGTGGGCCCCGGGAGCACAGTTTCCAAACCTCTCTCCTCTGGAAGCCACGTTCGGCAAAGCAGGAGGAGGAGGTAGAGGCTGGGAGCTGGGGAGACGGTCTGTGGGTGAGTGGTTCCGGCCTGGCTCTTGCCCTCCCGCTGGGTCTCTGGGCAGGCCAGGTGGTGGCCGGCAGCCAGCTGGGGGCATTCCCTTCCTGGGGTGCCGGCTGCAGCCGGCTGCCACGGGACTCCAACCAGGGCTCTCCTGTGGTCTGTTGACTCAACACATCACCTGACACCACACGCCAGGCCCTCTGGGTGTGAGGTGCCAGTGAGACTGGACGGGTGTGTGCGAGGCCAGGGAGGCCTCAGGCCGGGACAGCGTCCAGGCCGCCTCTGCCACCAGCGCTGGTTTCTATGGTGCTGGTCTGGGCTCTCTGCTCTCCTCATTCACCTCACGAAGAAAGGGACCGTGAGCCTTACTGGTTATCTGCTCCCGGGGACTAATGGGTAGATTCCTCGTGAAGGAGGAAAAGAGGGGAGGAAGGAAAGCTGCAGATAGAAGGGAATCAAGCAGCTTATGCTGAAAACACATGTCCTGGCTGTGTCCTTTTAAAGGCAGTCCAGAACCTTACACTAGGATTTGCCTCTGCCCTCAATAAGAACAACAATCCAAGAATCCCACAGCAGTGCTGGGAGTTGAGGATCAAAGATGGCGGCATCAGACCTGCATTTTTGCTTGTGCTTTTTAACGGGTCACCTGGAGGGAACTGGGAAAGGCACTGTCCTTCTGGGGAGCCCACAATCCCTCACCTCCCAGTGTCTGACTCACATTAACCACCCCTGGCCAAGCTTGTTTTATGGGTGGAAGAAGCCAGCCTCCTATTTGTATGATGTTTGGATTTGCAAGGTCCCTTGACCCCTTCCAAATACCTCACCTACTCCATCAGTCTCTCTGGTGACCAAGCCTCCCCTTTCTCCATGTTGTTTTTACCTAAAGGATTGCAATCCCTGTTCATCGTGGCCAAGCTGTAGGGTTGTAGGCCAACCCTACAAATGACACCAAGGAGGTGTGGTCACTGGGAAGGTGAGTGATGGGGGGAAGGACAGGGGCAGGAGCTCTGGATTCAGTTGTACCCAGTTAGCACACTCTGCCTCCACCTAATTTTCTCTCTGGTGCTCCCCTCCCTGGGTTTCTAGAATTGGGGCAGGAGAAATGATATCAGAACACCGTGCTTAGGGAAGTAGGTTTTCCCCACTTACCTTCTGATTCACTCCACAGCTTTGGCATCTATTGTTAGCCAAGTTCATCTTTTGTAAAGCTGGTTTCTAGAGATCACTGATTTCTTTCTTTCTTTTCTCCCCCCCCCCTTTTTTTGAGAGAGAGTGTGCATGAGTGGGGAAAAGGCAGAGGGAGAGGGAGAGAGAGAATCTCAAGCAGACTCCCTGCCCATTGCCGAGGAGCCTGACTCAGGGCTCTATCTCCGGACCCTGAGATCACCTGAGCCAAAACCAAGAGTTGGACGCTTAACTGACTGAGCCACCCAGGCGCCCTGAGATCACCGGTTTCTAGAGTTAACTTATTCCTCTTTTTTATGCACCTTGCACATCCCGACACTACAAATTATAGTATGCTGTAGTTACTTCTTTACGTATCCTGTCTCCTCTGCTAAGCATGACTGGTAGTGAATTTTATTTACCATTGTGCCCCCAGCCTGGGACACAATCCCTGTTTCCTTTTTTTTTTTTTTTTTTTAAGATTTTATTTATTTATTTGACAGAGATAGAGAGAGCCAGTGAGAGAGGGAACACAGCAGGGGGAGTGGGAGAGGAAGAAGCAAGCTCATAGCGGAGAAGCCTGATGTGGGGCTCGATCCCACAACGCCGGGATCATGCCCTGAGCCGAAGGCAGACGCTTAACCGCTGTGCCACCCAGGCACCCCACAATCCCTGTTTCCTAAATGCTCACAGTGCCTACGCAGCACACCTTAGTTCAACAGAATGCCCAACAAGCACAGTCCATAAAAGAACAAACCAATGAGCTGCGTTTCATTCGAATTTAGAACTTCAGCTCTTCAAAAGATACTGTTAGGAAGATGAGAAGAGATGCGAAAGTATTGGCAAAACATACATGTTAAAGGATTTGTATCCAGAATATACAAAGAACTCTCAAGACTCAACAATAAGAGAACAAACAGTTCAATAAAGAAAGTGAACAGAAGATTAAAACAGATATTTCAGCCAGGAGGACATACAGAGGACAAATAAGCATGGACAAAGGTGCCCGGCATCATTAATCATTAGTCATGAAGGAGGCACACTTTATGGCAGCGACAAGATACCACTGCACACCTAGGGGACTAGCTAAGATTCTCTCTAAAACTGACAATGCAAAGTGCTGGTGAGGGTACGGAGGAACAGGAACTCTCAGACATTGCTGGTGGGAATTCAGAATGGTGCAGCCAGTTTGGAAAACTGTTGGACACTTTCTTATGAAGCTAAACATATATCTACGTTACAGCCTCCCAATGCCACCAGAGGAGAAAGTAAAAACTCACCTTCATGCAAAACTGGACACAGATGTTTATGGTGGATTTAGTCATAGTTGCCCCAAGCTGGAAATAACCCAAAAAGTCCTTCAACTGGTGAATGAATACACAAGCTGGTGCGTCCAAACAATGGAACATTCCACAGTAATAAAAAGGAAAGAACCATTGAGATATGCAGCATCATGGATGAATCTCAAATGCATTTTGCTAAATAAAAGACGACTGTACACTAGATTTTACCATTTAAATAGAAATTATAGGGGAAAAAGCAAAATTATAGGGAATAGAAAAATTATAGGTTATAAAAATTATAAAGGGGCCTGAGGGAATTTTTTGGGTTCCATATCTCAATGGTGGTGATGACTATACAATTACATATGTTTCTCAGAACTCACAGAACTGTACACTGAAAAAGGTGAATTTTACTGTATGTAACCTATACGTCAGTAAACCGGACTGTAAAAAATACAGCTCTAATATGAGTTTCAGGGGAGCTGTCTATGCGGGCTGGGCTAACGAGGGGACCAGGTATCATTTTCCCTGGGCCCTGAAGGAGAGATGGGTAGAGTAGGGCTAGGATGCAGACACGGGTGGGGCTGGGATGCAGACACGGGTGGGGCCGGGATGCATACAGGTGTAGGGTGGGGATGCACACGTGGGTAGGGCCATGATACACACACGGGTAGGGCTGGCATGCATCCTACCATTTCTGCATCCCAGCCCAACCCATGTGTGCATGATGCAATGCAACATTACAGTTGAGGTAGGGCCCTGGCATGTGACCCAAGACCTGCTCTATTACAAATAGCAGCTACACTTCCCTCTCCCTCTGGCCAGAAGATTGCTTTCAGAGACAGTACAGAGTGACCACGGGTAAACAAGGGAAAAGAGCGAGCTCTGGACTCTGGGAGTCCCTGAGCTTGCCAGCCTGTGCCCTTCAGGCCACTGGGAAGGGGAGCAGATGAGGAGAGTTCAAAGGTCAGGCTGGAGGAAGGGAAGAAAGTCCCTAAAGAGTGCGCAGGGAGAAGCAGGCCGAGTGAGGCCCTGGCAGACAGGTCACCCAACCTCACACTCAAGGCCGCTGGACAGACACAGCGCAGTGTCGCCCAGAACAGCACTACCCATGATGCCTGCCTCCCCTCCCAGGCCCATCCCTCTCCGCAGGAGTCGGTCTTTGTCTGGCTCCCCAGGGAGGCCCCTGCAGGCCCAGGAGGTTTCTGCACAATTGTGTCACCATGAGGGGCTTTCCCCACTTTAAAACATTGTGGTCAAATGAGGGTTTTGCTTGGTTTCTTAAAAACCTATATGATATGCTAAGTACATGAACAGTCACGAATATCTGTGAAATATGTTAGTAAAACTTTCTAAATAAGCTCATTTGTGGATCAGAACATCTTGAAAAAATTGTTTTAATTGTAAAATGCAAAGAACATAAAATTTACCATCTTAACTATTTTTAAGCGAACAATTAAGGGCATGAAGTACACTCACCCTGTTGTACAACCATCAGAACCATCCTTCTCCAGAACTTTTCATCTTCCCAAACTGAAACTCTGTCCCCGTGAAACACACATCCCCATCCCCCTGTCCCCAGCCCCTGGCGCCCACCCTTCTGCCGTGTCTGCGAATCTGACCACTCCAGGGCCCTCATGGCCGTGGGGTCACACAGGATTTGTTGTTTTGTGTCTGGCTTATTTCACTCGGCATAATGTCCTCAAGCTTCATCTGCGTCCTAGCAGGTGTGAGGATTTATTCCTTTTTAAGGCTGAATACTGTTCCATTGTATGGCTAGACATCCAGTCGTTTCTTTCTTTTTCTTCCTCCCTTCCTCCCTCCTTTCCTTCCTCCCTTCCTTCCTTCTTTCAGATTTATTTGTTTTGAGAGAGAGAGCAAGCAGGGGGAGGGAGAGAATCTCAGGTAGACTCCCCCGAGTGGGGAGCCCGACGTGGGGCTCCATCTCCCCACCCTGAGATCACGACTTGAGCCAAAACCAAGAGTTGAATGCTTCACCGACTGAGCCACCCAAACGCCCCTCACACAGTGCTTTCCTTTAAAACTCCCTCCCAGCTTTGCTATTGCTTTGTTTCTCTCAAGAGACGGCAAACCCTCGCCGTGTGCAACTGCCCTCCCCTTTGGCCGCAGCCTTGCCGTGGCTGCCACAGCCTGGTTTCCACGTGGCCCCTCGGGTGGGGTGCGAAAGGCCCAGAACGAGGGGCCAGGAGTGTGACACCCACGCCACTCCTCAAGATCCCTGGGGACGCCCCCACGGTCCCTCCTGGTCAGAATCTCTGTCTAGCCGGGCTCTTGCCTGCCCCTTCCCTCTGGGCTCTGCGTGTGAGTGGGATGCTGGGCCGCGGTCACAGGATCCTGCGCGGGTCACCAGGCCTGCAGTGGGAGGGAGCCCGGGGAGATGTCAGACATTCCTGGCCTGCCTGCAGCCAAGTTTCCGATGCGCTATCGGAGAAGCCCTGCCAAGGGTAATGTGACATTTCCATGACACCCGGTGAGGCTGCCGGCAGTGACATAACTGGGCGAGGGAGGGTTGGGGGTGTGTCCCCCGGGCAGAGAGCCTGCGGGGCCCAGTCCGATGACTCGGTGTTGTGTAAATTAAAGCAGCAGTCACCTGATCTCCCCTTCTCAGCTGACCCTGCTCCCCTGACATGACCGCCCTATCACAACGTCCGTCACCCTGGCTCCGGGGTCTCTTCGCCCACCTCTGCCCAAGAAAGCCATTTGAGAAAATGCCTATCATCTCCCTGGGGGGATGACGCAAATGCCATAGCGTGGGTTATTTGGCGGGGCCCCCGGAGAGGACAAACCCCTCCCAGCAGGCGCTTGTGACAGGTCATTCTGTGGGTTCACGGAGTTCACGGGGAGCTCACGGGTGCCAGCACGGAGCTGGACACTGTGCCAGGGGCTGCGAAGGCACTGCTAGGAAACACCGCCCCTGCCTTCTCTCAACTCACCCCGCAGGCACTTCAGCCGCAAACTGGAGCTCTTCCGCTAACCAGCGCTGCTCACTTCCACCCCGGGCCTCAGCGCAGCTCTCGGTGAGACGCACAGATCAAAAATGAACTCTTGAGGGGCGCCTGGGTGGCTCAGTCGGTGAAGCGTCCGACTCTTGATTTCGGTTCAGGCCATGATCTCAGGGTCGTGAGATCGAGCCCCGTGTAGGGGCTTAAGATTCTCCCTCTCCTTCTCCCCCTCCCCACTCTCTCTCTCTCCTTCTTAAAAAAAAGAGAAAGAAAGAAATGAACTCTCCACTGGGCAGTCAGGCAACTTAGCTCCTGAAGTGTGCTGAAAGCTGGTCCTCCTCACAGCTGTCAGGCACGGAGAAGGGCAGCCCTGGTCTGCAGACCCTCACGCTAGGCCCGCCTGGGGGTAAGTCCCAGGGAGAAACCGTGCACGCTGCATCCACCAGACTCAGCATGGCAAGAACAGTCTGGGGTCATCTGACGAGGAGGTAGAGCCCTGCCGTGTACAGACCACCCCAGCTCTTCCAGGGTCTGAGGGCACGGGCTCCATGCCAGAACCTGGGCCCAGTGGGGCCTGCTAGAGTTTCCCAGTGGTTTAGCCTCACGTCAGGTCAGGCCTCACTCCCAGGGCTGTGGGAGCGCCATAGACCCTCCTTCTGCTTCAGCCCCCAAATATCTCCTCCTCCCCTCCCTTCCCCTTGTTCTTTACCATTCGGAGTGTGGCTCTGACCAGCTACCGCTACTGTGAGAGACACCATCGTCCACACGGGGCCTTCCCACCATGCACGTGGCAGCCTCAGCGTAGGGCTCCGGGGCAGCATGGGGCCTTATCGTGGACGTGGCAAAGCAGCTGCTCTGCCGAGCTGGGGGAAGTGGGAAAGTGGGGGGCTTCTGGGGGACCAAACCAGGCCATGGCTGCTGTGGTCATCTGCTCTGCAGGCCTGGGCTTCCTGCCACACATCGCACAGCCCCGAGGGCTGTCATCCCTCCCTTGACTCATAACATCCTCTTTTTCTTGCCTAAATATCACATCGTGGCCAAGGGGAAACCATCACCCCCACTTACGAAACGTTACAGAGGTTCCCCCCAACCTTCCATCCATCATCAACTTTCAAAAGTGCAGGGTCTTCGGTTTTAAACCCTCCAGTCTGAAAAGTAGGTTCGAGATCCAGGTGCGGTGGGGCTGGGGCAAACCTCCCTGTCCTCTCAAACTGGAATGAACACAGCCGGAAGGACAGGGTGTGAAAGGGAAAGCCGAAGGGGCCGGGCGGGGGAGCAAGCCTATCGCCAGTCTCGAGCTGGCCAGTTCCTCCGCAGAACTCTGGAAGGCCCTGTGCAGCGCGGTGAGCCACTGACCTGGGCAGCTCTCTCTTCTCCAGGCTTCCATCGGGGCCTGGGACTGCCACCTGCACACTGAGCCCCTCCTTCTGGCCCCCCTGCCACGGAATCCTCGACAGAGAGAGGGGACAAAATGGGCCCTTCCCTCAGGGAGCTGTTGGACGGGAGAGAGGCAGTCAGGCGGGGGTCAGTCATGTCTGGGTCAGGGAGTCCAGGCTCTGTGGGAGGCACAGCCTGGGGCGGGGGAGCTAATTCCCAAAGGATGCCTGAAAACAGCCCAGTCGGCGGGTGGCAGCCTGGGGGCCGGGGTGGGGTGCACATAGGGAACTGAATGAAATGGGGGTTCAGCTGTGGTGCTCAGGCAGGCCCGCAGAGGGCTGTGACCTCAGGTGGGCTTTACTTCAAGCCAACAGCAAGTCCGGCAGGCGGGCAAGCTGTTGCCCAGTGGGCCCACCATCACGCTCACGGGAGTGCGGAGTACGGAATGGGCCATGGAGGACCCTTTCGAAGGGAGCTGCATCAGCAACCTGGTGGAGAAGCAGTAGGAGCCTGACCCGTGCAGGGCCTGTGGGGGCAGGGGAGCAGATGGATGCAGGAGGGAGGGGCCTGCTGGATGCAGGGCTCAAGGGAGAAGGCAAGCCCAGGTTTCTGGAGCTTGGACAGCTCGGTGGCTAATGATGCCGCCACTATGTGCTCCTCAAAGGACGTGTGACCTGAGCCCATGGCAGGCAGGAGCCGGGGCTGGCGCTGCCAAGCAAGGACCAGACCCAGGGGGTAGGCAGGGCCAATGCAGGTGTGGGGAAGACGGAACTGATGGCTCAGAACATCGGAGCCATGGAAATGGCCCAGCCCTTCACCTTTTCACCTCCTGACACAGAGGTTCAAGGGCACCAGGATAGAGAAGGGTGGGTGCAGAGGATTGAGACAAACCCAAACAAACTTCTTGTCCCCGAGCCCTTGTCTCTGAGACCACTTTTGAGGGAATCCACATTCTGAGCAGGAGAATGGGTACCATGAACATTGGCATCAACCCCTTGCACACCAGGGAAGACCGTGCCTCCAGACACCTGGAGCATGGCCTTCCGGGCCCCCCGAGGCCGGTGGAGATGCAGCAAGCGTCCCTGTGAACACCCCCTCTCCAGGAGGTCCAGGCACGCGCCCATGTACGCGGTTGCCAAGCTTGAACGGTCACTGGCAGAGTTGCAGCGAGCAAAGGAAATAACCTGCAAGTCATCAGGCCTTCCGGAAAATCTGGGCAGTGTCCCTAAATGTCCTGAGGATGCGTGAGGTCACCGCATCTCTGACCCCCCCCGCCCCCCGCATGCTACGATGTGACCTGCCGACAGCCGGGAAAGCTAACCCGCATTGCAGCAGGAGACTCTGAGGAACCAAACGAATAGTTACACTGAAGGCAAGGCAGCCGGCAGTACTTCTGGGCAGGGGTCCTGCCTGTGACTCCTGAGGATCCCCCTTGAAGGCCACCTTTCCCCCGGGGGTGAGGCTGCTGCTGGCCGAGTCCCTAGAGACGTCGGGGAGATGCCGCCTGGCGGGCCCGAGGCCACACGCTGCCCGCGGGTGTTCTGTCTCGGCCCCCTGCTGAGAGAGAGGAGCTGGGGAGACCAACGGCACCCCAGCGTCATGGGGCTGAGATGGGGAAGCACTTCTCTTCAACCTTTCGATAGAGGAGGCTGGTGTAAAGAGGACCCCCTTCCTGCTGGGGATGTTTATTTTTTTATTAAGAAATGGCAACAGCGCCTTTCTGAGTATTTTTGCTTTGAAGTAATCAGTTCATCAGTGAGACGATGGGTGTTTACTGGGCACCAACTGCAGAGTGAAGTGTCTGGAGGCGTTCTAAGTAAGGCGTGAGCCCCGGATCCTGTGCTCGGGTGATGGAACCGAGCCCAGAGACAGAAGAAACGTTCGAGCCCATTAAGCCGCCGTGCAAGGAAGCATATGATTAAGTATGCATCAGTCCTCTCTGGAAGAGGAGAGGTGTTCATAAATACGTCAAAGCAGCCTGAGATAAGGAGCCTGGTCCACAGCAGGGCAAAGGGACGTAGGCATGGGGTGGGGGCCGTTCTTGGAAGAGGCTGGTGTTTGAGAATGATTCGAATCACAGAGGTTGGGGGAGAAAGGGTTAGGGAAGGAAGAGGGTGGCGGAGGGGAGGCGCGCTGGTGCCAGACAATCACAACTCAGTACCCTCCACCTGCAAGAACAGGAGACTTCCACGCCGGCCAGTGTTCTGCTGCACGCGAGATTAATGACCTAGTCCCAGGGAAATCCTGCACTGCGGTTCTAGGCAGCGTGGCTTCCATCTTCATATTAGTAGGAAACAGGCCATGCATAAGTCATCGTGAAATGTTTTCTTCCCCCACAAGGGGATATGAGGTGAGTTTTGGCAGCCCTCTCTCTGGCACCAAAATATTTTAAGTTGAATATATAGGGAAGAAGCATGTTGTATGCCTGCCTCTGTTCTGGGTACTGGGAACAGTGAGCAAGAGAAGACACCCCGCCCTCGTGGAGCTTAGGTGTTTAGACCCCGGCTGAGGACCAGCCCCTGGCGTCACTGGGAGCTTGTCAGACTCGCAGACTCCAAGGCCCCACCGCAGACCCACAGATTCCAAATCTGCCTTTAATGAGATCCTCTGGTGACTCGTGCGGCTCGGCTCTGGGCCAAACGTTCAGACTTGACCGAGGAGCATCATGGCTTGCGGGGCTGGCGGGACCGCAGTCCTCCGGGCCCCGCCCCCAGAGCCTGGGGTTCAGTGGTTGGGGTGGACCCCGGGACTCTGCACTTCTGACAAGGTCCTGGGGGTGAGCTGGCTGGGCACCCATGCTCAGACAGCCTAGTGCTCTAAGGGCTCCCTCGGGTTCCGGGGAAGCTGGGGGTGACCCCAGGCCTCTCCAGGAGAGGCAGGATGGTGGCTTCCCCGGCATGGCCAGGCCACACTTCCTTACTCTCCACACCCATTCCCTCCATTCAGGAAGAGTCTGGCTTTGTGCCCAGCGCCAGATGGTCCTCAGCTCCTGTCCTGCCGTGTAGAGAGCAAACGTCTCTGCAGAACCCAGGCCGCCTCCCTGGAACATCTGAGCAGGGATCTTCCAGGATCCCCTGATGTTCCATGCAGACGAGGCCACAAAGAATTGGAGGCAGGCTTGCTGTGCCAGGGAGGTCACAAAACGCATAGAAGGCCCATCCTAGTCCCCTTCTCCCTCATCTCTCAGGGGTCACTCTGCCCCCTCCTCCATCCTAGCCCTCAGGGGCGGCTGCCTGGAGAAGCCTCACGGGACCAAGCAGGTGACACCGGCTTGGAGCCATCACGGGGTTAAGGGTGGCTCTAAACAGAAATGCTGAATTACCCCAATTTTCTCTCCCCAGTCTGCCGCTGTGCCGACCAGGAGGCCGTCACTAGCCACATGTGGCTGTTGATATTTAAAATTAAATAAAATAGAAACTTCAGTTCCTCATCACTTTTAAGGGTTGAATTATGTCCTCCGAAAGGATGTGTTGAAGTCCCGCTCCCCCCAAAACCTGGAAGTGTGACCTCCTTTGGAAATAGGGTCTTCACAGAGGTAATCGAGTTGAAATCAGGTCATGAGGATGGGCCTTGTCCAAAATGACTGGTGCCCTTGTGAGGAGAGGGAAATCCGGACACACCTGTGAGGATGGAGGCAGGGGTGGGGCGAGAAGCTACGCGCCCAGGATTGCCAACAACCACCGGAGGCGGGACACAGGCTTGCAACGGATTCTCCCTCAGAGCCTCCAGCAGGAGCTGACCTCTGACACTTTGGTTTCAGACCTCTGGCCTCCACAGCTTCGAGAGAGAATTTCTGTTGTCTTAAGCCCTCCAGTTTGTGGTGTGTTGTTACAGCAGCCCTGGGATCTAATTCACGCGGCCGCACTGTCCGTATTCCTGCCACCCCCCGACAGCACAGGAGCCAGCGGCTCCCACAGATGGAGACACACTTCCATCTTTGCAGAAGGTTCTATCGGACAGTTTCGTTCTACACTACGTACGCTTTTAGGAGAAAGAAGCAAAGATGGACAGTTTGGTTTTCAGAAAAAGTCAAGGCTTGTTGGGTTGGCCCAATCCCATCTTCCGTATCGTCCATATTCTCAGTCCCGGTCCTTCCACAGGGAGGGGCTCCGTCATTGTCAAGGGGAAACCAGGGGCACGGAATGGCTCTCCTCCCTGACATGAGAAAGTAGACCTTGACACTTAGGCCCACTCTTCCTAAATGCTGACAGCAGATGGTGAGGGTGTGGGTCCACACTGTACCCAGGAACCAGAGCCCCAGAACAAGCCCGTTCCGGCAAGCTTGCCACACATGCTCCCATCTGCTCATCCCCCTTATCTTTGATGTGGGTTTGTCTTCTCCCATCTGCTAACGCGCCTGGCAGGGGCATGTCATATCCACGCTGCGCAAGCTCAACACTCAGCTGTTAGTAATTCAATCCTTAGGATGGAGGCATTCCCAGGCCCAAGAATCCCAAGATAAAATACTCTCAGGAGAGGGCACCGTGCCAAATTATCAGACGATAAGACGGCGTCGCATGAATCGGTGATCACGTGAAGGCCTGGGGGGCACGGCTCCCAGGACAGCGAAGTTGATGGGGGGTGTTGGCTGATGGGAAGGAGGGGAGGACCAGAGCCCCAGGAGGGGCCTGAGTCCAGGACTGCAGGAAAGCCCACAAGGTTGATACAGAACGGCCAATAGGACTCCACCCGTTCCTACGCGTCCTCTTACCACTCACCTCTCCCTGGACCCATTTCCTTTCTTTGGCCAAACTCTCCAGCCCAGCATACACCAGCTGCCCAGAGGACAGGGAAGCCTGGCAGAAGGGCATCTGCCTGCCCCCGCCCCCCTTCCAGGCTCTCACACTCTTTGTTGCCGAAAACAGCTCATGTTTCTTTCATGCCATTGGATGGTCTTTGCCTTACTCATCAGTGGGTGCCAGAGGCAAAGAGAACATTAAAATGGGCCCTTCTCCCCCATAACGAATACTGCTCTGCAAAGAGATTGCAGCTGCTCCAAGCAAGAAAATCTGTTTGCAGAGCTCGTCCGGCTGTTTTCCCAGTGTTTCCAACGTATGTTACCGGGCAAATAGGTCTGTGTCTCTAGCCGCCAGTGTGATCTGCGGAGTGAGGCAGCTCTGCCTTAGCTCTGCCCAGGGTCTGGGGGGCGCTCGCTGGTTTGTGCTATGGATGCGGGGATGGAGCCTGCCTCCTCCCACACCTTCAGGCGGCTTGTGTTTGCAAAAATGTTTTATCAGAGCGTTTCGCAGAAAAGTGCTCAAACTAGGAGCGGACACCTTGATGGATTTGCACAGAGTGAGCGCAGCTGTGTGACCAGCTCTGTGACGCGGGAGGACAGGCCTGCTTTGGATGCCCTCTGCCCACCTCCTAAGACAGCCACAAGCATGATTCTAATGTCCGGTTTTGCCTGTTCTTCTAGGTTCTACAAATGGCACCCGGCAGCGTGGACTCTCACATCGGGCCTTGCTTGCTCACACCGCGTGCGAGGTTTGTTATATTTGCAGCACGTCGCTGCAGACCGTTTATTCACATTACTGCGGAATATTCCATGGTGTGAACGGACTGCAGTGTTTATCTATCATCTCTGTGGCTGCCGGGCATCTGGGGGTTTCCATGCCAGGGCCTTGACAAACGCTGCTACCTGAACATTCTAGACACACACTCAGCAGGGGGCACGCACGCTTTCTTTGGGGGTGCTGCTTGCTTTTGTTTGATGTAGTCCTTCAGCACGAAAATGTCATGGGAGAGGAGAGGGGAGGAGCCTAGCGCTGGAGCATTCGTGGGACATCTACCATGTGCCGGGCCTACATAAGCTCATCTGATGGAACCCACGCGGCCCCCGGGGGGTAGTTATTGACCCCTCTGTACCTGCACCGCCAAGGCTTGGAGGCCGCGTGTGTTCCCGCTTAGGGAGACACGGCAGGAGTAAGGCTGGGGGACCAGGGTTTAGACCCTTCTGACCAAGCCCCAAACCTGCGATTTAGCAGACGCTGCGTGTCCCAGAATGCTAGCGTTCAACAGCCCGACCCTGGCAGCCCTGGCCATGGAAACAGAGAACCCTGAGCCGAGCAAGGTTTCACGGGGTATCAGATGCTACCCACTGCCAGATTCGCCACTGATGTGCTAGCCAAACACCAACCACGTTTGACAAATAGCAGGTTAATGAGAATTTCTCAGTGTTTTGATAAGATGTAAATGCAGTCAGATTGTACTTGCCCCGAACAGAGGCACTGGCATCAAAGATACACAATGAATGCGCTATCAGCTCCTTCGGAAACCGCTGGTCTCCGAGTTGGCTGAGCATGTCAGGTTTCCTTTTCATTCCTGCTGATAAGAGAAAAGTCCACTTCCTTCTGAGCAACACCAAGAAAACAGAGGATTAGTGCCTGTGTTATCTTTTCTCAATCCGACTGTAACACACACACACACACACACACACACACACACACACGAACTGGAGGTGAATCCTGCTGGGGAAGTTGGTTGGAGACCACTAAGCCCCAAACAGGATAAGCCCAGCAGGCTGAACGCAGGGCCAGCATCCGGCTGCCCACATCTGTCCATCACACGAAGCTGGCCTTGGGACCATGGGGAACAGTTCCTGCCGCAGATGAGCTGTGTGTGACAGACACTCCTTAGGGAGACAGACGGAGGAGGGGCTGTGTCTGTACGTGCGGCTACTTAATAAGACCCTATGAATGCACACAAGATCGTTCCGTGGCTTTTTGTGCTGTGCTGTCTTTGGGTGAGGCCGGGTCTCTCTGCCCAGGAAGGACTTGAGGGCAGGTGTCAGGGATGGCTACACTCAGCCAATCTGGAAGCCATGTGTCCCTGTCAGGCCAGCTCCTGCTATGCTTTCTTATGTAACAGGACAGGGGACGTGGCCATGTCGGGCCAACTGAGCCCTGGTAAGGGAAACGGGGACTTTTCTCTGAGAGAGAAGGGGTGTGAGAGCAGCTGGTCAGTGTTCACAGGGGCCTGGAGAGAAAATCAGTCTATTTGTGCAAACGATTAGCTCCCTAAGCTCCTGGCTTTACCGTCCAAGATTCTAGTGAATTTCCATTTCTCTGCCTAAGTGCCCAGGCTCTGGGGTCCCTGGCTGAAGTTAAAGCAAGAACCACGGATCTGCCTTCCTCCTGCTGGCATCATGCCCTTGGGACTCTCAGGGACAGGGCTGGCCTCAAAGTGGCCCTTCCCGGCCAACGGCACCATACCTATTTCCTTTTGACCTGACATACCCACACAGCAACTTTATGACCTTGCCCCCAAGACTGGAGTTGTTGAGGGTAGGACTTCAAGCCTGGAGCCTGAGTTCCTGAGTCCTGCTTCTCAGGGTACAGAGTGACAACCCGCCTTGTGCACTGTAAGGCAGGTCGGAAAGAGACGGCATCCTTACAGCCAACTGTTCATCCAGCTTCAGTGTGGCCTAAAGCAGCAGATCCCCATCCTAGGGAAAACCAGCCCGAAGGGGTTTGGGTTGGGCACAGGGGGCCCCTTGTTTCAAACTCAGCAGGCCTTATCAGAGGCCCCATTTCTCCAAGCCGAGTTAGGCCCTCCCAGTGCCAATCCCTTCTTTGGCCACCCCCGGGCACGTGACCAACAGAGCACAGCTACAAACCACTGAAAGTTACCTGAGCCATCAGCAGGGGTGGCCAGGAGAGGCCGTAACTCTGCAGTCTCTCCAGCAGTCACACCCTGGGCCACCGTCCCTACTGTAACCACAGCTAGAACAGCAGGCTTACGATGTCACGGGGGGCCTGACTCAGCAGGAGTCCTTGGGGCCTGTGCGGCACATTTGCTCTTGCCACAGAACGCCACCTGGGCTGCTGGAGCCCCGGCCACGGTATGTGAGAAGCTGAAAGCCAGAGGGGCCCAGGGGACACTGGAGGGAGCCTGCCTACAGGATGCCCAGCCATGCACAGTGATGGTGCCAAGTCATAAAAGAAGGCTAATCATAGTTAGCGCAGTATTTTGCCACCTGGGAAGGCAGGGGAGCATGGGGAATATTCTAGAAAGATGTCATTAGAATGGAATACTTGAAGGGCAAATTTCAGTTCTTTCAAAGTCTCACTGATGAGAAAGCGGGTTCCCCAGCCCTCTTAGAAAGTGATTATTTTGTACCAGGCATTGTTTGGGGTGATTTACAAATTGTAGCTGAGCTAATCTCACAACACCCCTGGAGGGAGGCTTTGTGGTCTACTATAGATGAGGAAACGGAGGCCCAGGGAGACCATGCGACCTGCCCGGGGCGCACAGCCAGTGGGTGTCAGAGCTGCAGTCAACCCCTGCAGTCCGGCCCCAGAGTGCAGGCTCCCAGGCCCTGGCAGCTCCTGTCTCTGGGCCCTGCAGCACCAACGGACAACGCAAGCTTCCCGTGCAGACAGCAGTGACAGGCTAGAGGCCGGGTGCCGGAAAGCTTGTGCGTGGCCCTGGACTGGGAAGTCAGGCCCTGGCTTGCCTGATCTCTGGCCAGTGAGAGTCTCTAAGTGTGCACCTTCCTGAGTCTCCCCAGGCCACGCCACAAGGGTCCTGAAAGGGTGGGAGCATCTCCCCACAAGGGACAGTGACGGACCATCCCGGTGAGTCCTGGGAAACACCAAGCTCTCCAGCCAAGGGGCGTGGGAGGTCCGAGTGTGTGCGGCAGCTACCGATCTGCTTCCGTAAGACACATCCTCGAAATGCACACTACGGTTTCATGATGTCATTAGGGGCAGTCTTCCTGACCTGCTTCTTCCAAGGAATGCTCTCAGAAGGAGGCAAACCTTCGGCTGTCTCCGGGCCCGAGTGTTAGCTGTGGCAGGAATGGCAGATTAAGCAAACAGTCTATGTTCTGGCAATCCCTTCTACTCCTCAAACCTGACCCTGAGGCCACGGTGGCTCCCCAGGCCTCTCAGGCTGGGTGGAGTCAGCCAGGCTGGCCAGAGTCCCGATCCACACCCCAGTGGTGTCTCCCTGAAGGGAAGACGGCCCCTTCTGGGCCAGCCTGCAGCAGCCAAAGGACACAGGGCGGAGGTCCTTCCCGGTGGTCCCAGGAGCACAAGTCTGAGTCCTGTGTTCTCTCTGTTTCGGAGGGAGAGACTCAGGGAGGGACCAGAGGTTGTTTACTCATCCCAGGACGTTTAGCACGTGGTCAGAGGACAAGCTTACGCACCTGGGTAACAACTGGGTCATGTCGCTAAGCGCAGTCCCCAGCTCTCAGAAGCTTCTCAAACTCGGGGTGTCTCTGTCTGGGCTAGACAGCAGATTGCTGCAGGAGAACTAAGGGCAATGTCACCTCACTGGACCGACCAATGAGCTGGAGACCCTGCTGGGGCAAACCCCTGGGGGGCACAGCACGAAGCCGGTGGCAGGGGCTGGGGGTGCGGGGGGCGCTGCAAAGGCGCCGCTGCTGCTCCACATCCAGGGGTCCCTCACACTAACCAGTGACCCCCAGAGCAACATTCCGAGCAACTCACCCCACCCTCTAGCCTGCCTTCAGCTGCCCCATGCTCTCCAAAGCTGCTGTCTCTGGGGGAGCGGAAGGGGAATTCAAAGGCCAAAGCTCTCTTCCAGCAGCAACCAACTCTTCCTGGAGAGGGGGTGCGGGGGGGAGGTGCCAAGAAGGTGATCCAGTTCTCTCAACAAACCAGCCATCAATGCCCCACCTGCTCCCCGCTATGAAAGGAGACCGAGGGGGCCAGGCCCTTGATGAGGTCCTGGTCCCCCATGGTGGCAAACACAGGACACACAAAGGATCCGGTGCCTGACCAAGAGCCAAGTTAAACAGGGCCAGTCAGTAAGCCGGACCCGGGTCAACAGAGGGCTCCAAACGGGGCCAGCTGAGCCCGCGGGGCCACCGGGGGCCCTGCAAAGCACTGTCTAAAGGCAGAGCTGGTCCGAAGGCACAGGGAGCCCCAGGAGGGAACAGGCATGATACTTAGCAAGAAAACTCATCTAAACCCCAAAAGGGTGGGGTGAGGGTGTGTAGGGACAGCCTACGGAGCACCACCTTGGCATCGACCCCGGACACACCATCGTACGTGATGCTAGCCACCACCTGTCGCAGGGCTGCGCCCGAACCCAGGACTGTCTGCCTGCAAAGCCACATTGTCTTTGTCTGAACCGTGTAGCCGGCTCCTGTTCAGTATCGTGAAGGGAAAGTATGGTGGGCATCGTTACTATTATCTCTTCTTTATTAACCAGGCTCTGAGGGGCCGAATTAATAAGCTCCGACTTCTAGGAACTATCGGTGTCGGCCTTGTCCTCAGCCAGAACTGTTTGACGAGGCATTCTGTTGCTTCTCCATCCTCCTGTGACCATCGGAGGCCTTTCCACCATCAGCGAAAGCAGGAAACAGAAAATGGAGGATAAAAATACCTTCTAAGGAGCATAAATGGTTTAATTCTTTAACCCTCTCATTCTGGCAAGGCAGAGCATTTCCAATGACAGTGCTGTCCTGAGTCAGCGAGGTGGACGACCTAGGCCAGGGGTGCGTGGTGCCCCTGACAGCAGCCTACACGCCCCAGCCCAGAGCGGCTCTGGCGGATGCCCGGTTAGTGAGAAAACCTTATCCACGTACAACGTATTTTCCTCTCTGCACAGCAACGTGACCCAGGAAATGTTAGCAACAGCCACAGCACGGTGAAATGTCTGGGCAGCACGGCGAATTCTATATGGAAATGTAACTGGCCAAGTACAGGACGGTGACGGCTCGTAACTACAACCTCGGAAGCCCTCAGCGGTGCAGGTAATTCAAGTTCAGCGTGGCCACCCGGCCAGCCAGTGTGGCCTTGGGCTGCCCGGAGTCAACCGAGCGCCCAAGAGCAGAGCTGCCAACGGTGGGTCGCTGCTCGCTGGGCGCCCAGAGGGCGAGCTACGCCCAGCCCCGGGGGACTCAATGATCACCGAACATTCCAGAGGGTCTTTCAGGAGGAAAAGCATTTACACATTTACACTGGGACCCCAAAGAGCAGTCCAGAAAGCTGGGCCAAGGCCAGGGAATGGAACTTACATGATGTTCTAACCTCAATTTCCTGGTGAGAGCAGCCATCCGAGACCTTTGGGCCTCTCCCCTGAGCTCGGGTGTGCAAGTGGAGATATGACAAGAGGCATCTCCAACTAGATTTCAAATCTTAGTTCTGCACCTGCTACCCCCCACGCCCCACCTGGGCTTTCCCTCCCAGACGCACCCCTCCCGTGCACGCTCCCTGACCTGCACTGCACACAGGAGCCTCCTTCGCTCCTGGGTCTTGCTCACCCCTCAGCAATCCTCTTTCTTTCTTTCCTTCTTTCTTTCTTTCTTTCTTTCTTTCTTTCTTTCTTTCTTTCTTTCTTTCTTTCTTCCTTCCTTCCTTCCTTCCTTCCTTCCTTCCTTCCTTTCTTTCTTAAGATTTTATTTATTCATTTATGTGAGAGAAAGAATCGGGGGAGGAGCAGAGGGAGAAGGACAAGCAGATTCTTCACTGAGCATGGAGCCTGACGTGGGGCTCAATCCCAGGACACTGAGATCACGACCTGAGCTGAAACCAAGAGTCAGACGCTTAGCCGACAGAGCCACCCAGGCGCCCAGTCCTTCTGCTTCATGAAGAAGCTGCGTGAGTCTTCAGAACAGGAGCCAGTTCCTGGCGGCCTTCTGCTCGCAGCTCTCTGATGGCCCCATCACACTTAGAAGAAATCTGGAGGTCATGGATGGGGCCCCCACACCCCAGCTGCTCTCACTTCCTGCTGCCTTCACCCCCCAGCAGGCCCCCCACCCCTGACCTTGACTGACAGCCACGTTTCCCTCTGGGCCTCTGCCCCTGTGGCCCTCTCGTCCCCAGGTGCCCTGGCCCTGACCCAGGCTCCCACTCGGGAAGGGCTCGCTCACCGAACCCTCCAGGAGAGCACAGCGCTCACTCACCACACACTCCCTCCACCCGCTTCGATTCCTTTACTCCACTTACCACTACCTAACTCAATATACAGACAGACACACGATAACCTAATAACCCCCAGGGCCTCCTCCCACTGGCGATGGGCTCCCAGGACCAGGCACTTGGCTTTCTGCACCTCTGTGCCGGTGGCCAGAGTACCGGGGAGTGGGGGGGCAGACACATCAGGAACACTGACGGGTGGGGCGGGGGGGCAGGGACAACCAGGGGAATGAGAAACACGAGGAACTAGTCAGCACTGTAGTGTATGCACTTCAGAAAATATTTACATTCAATTTCAGTGGGTTAATACATTTAAACACTATTCATTTCCTCCTATTCATTTCCTCCACAAAGCCTCTGGGGTGGGCATTTTCATTTCCATCTCACAGACGGTGACGCCGAGGCCCAGGAAGGGTAAGTAGCTGCAGATGTCTAATAAATGTTTGTTGAATGAATGAGTGAACAAGTCGACCATCACTGGAAATGTGTAAACAGAAGCTGAGCACTGCCCGTTAGGGTGACAGGTGGTTATGGCAGGGGTGAGATTTTCAAGAGAGCTATTGGCCTGTCCGTGGACTCAAGACCCCGGGTTCTCTTCTGCATTCCAGAAATCCTCAGGCCCGAAGACTCTTCCTCACCTGGGCCCCGCGGTGACCTAGTGAATGTGGGATGCAGGCCAAGGGTTGGGGAAGCGTCACTGGCTGGGTTTGGTGCCATCATCCCAGGAGCCCCACCTTCCCTGAGAGGGCCCAGGGCTGGCAATCCTCTTGGGACTCCGTGCCCAGTGGTGGGGCCACCTCTCAGGTGACGAGCAGCCGGGAGGATCCAGTGTCAGGGTGTGACTGGCCACCTGGGACCCAGCCTTCCTCCCACAGCCTGCCTATCACGTGGTGTAACAGGACAAGGTGGTTCGTGACCTCCACCCTCACACGTCCCCCGGCGTCCTCCACTGTGCTGCCAGCTCTGCTGTAAACGGACAGGAGGGGCCTGCGCCCCTGAGCCTGGGCCTCTGCGGCTGGCTCCGCGGGTCAAGCGAGGCGGCCACAGTGGGGTGTCTCTCCTCACTCCTTGGAACTGACCCTCCTCTCGGGCCCCACAAAGCTGCAGATGGCAGCCACAGGGACAGCCCTACAAGGTCCTCTGTTCTGGTCCACTGGGAGAGACGGAGTCCCTGTCCCCCACTGATGAGAGAGGACAAACTGCTCTTCTCGGCTCTGGAAGTGACACCCACCTGCAAACCCCCCAGGGCCGGGGTGCGAGCTGCCCGCTGGCCTGCCCAGGAGACACTGCTGGGGCTGCCAGCTGTAGGAGGGGAGCGTGGGCGAAATGAGGTTCCTGTTACTGCCAAAGGGGGTCAATGCGGGGTAAGAGCCACATGCTCAGTTATCCGGCCGGCTCCCCGAAGGAAGTGTGACAATCTCTCCCACCTCGATCTTCATCTTCCATGGAGGCTTACGCACAGTTCGACGACTCAGAGGAGAAAAATGTTCCAGTCATGCAAATTCATTCCACTTGTGTTTACATTTTCCATCACTCATTTGGGTGCAGGGTATTTTCAGCAGATTCCCAGCACCCAAAGCAAATCCTATGTACAGGGTGCCCTGTGTGTTCGGGGAGAGTGGCCAGGCCACGGAGGAGAGGGGTGCAAGTGGGTGTGGGTGTTCTCTCTGCTCCCTCCACAAACACTCCTCACCCCGGTGCACGGATCTGCCTTTGGAGGTGAGGCAGTTTCCAGTTTCTCCTTTCTGTGGCCAGATAATTAAATCAAGGCAGGATCACAGAATATGTCGGACACGGGGGAGGGGAGACTCAAAGGCAAAAATCCCAGAAGGGCAGTGGGTCAGGGAAGAGAGAATTCGGAGCCTGACATCTTAGAAATCAGATACGCTGCTGTGCAAATCTGAATGCCCTAAACGGTCTTCTGGGAGTGGAGGGAATTTGGGGCTTTGTTATCTTTTGCTCTGACTCCCATCCCCCCCCCCCCCGCCGTGGCCCCCAAGACAGACTCTCTTCTTTAATTGTGGTGCCGTGGGACACGCCCCGATCACAAGCCAGGCTGTTTGTTCAAGGACTCGGCGCCTGGAGTCTCTTACATATGTGTAATGCACTGTTGTTTTACTTCTTAGCACGGAAAATGTAAACACATATAAAGGTGGAACCGACTCACGAGCCTCCATCTTCCCCTCACCCGGCTTCAAGAACTACAACTCACGAAGACAGTTGTGCGCGTCGTCTCTCCAATGCCTGCCAGGGAATCACTTAGAAGTCTCGTTAAAAACCCTTGGGCCCATCCCAGACCGAGTACCTGTCAATTTAGGGGCTAGAGTGCAAGAAGCTGTATTTTCTCCATACGTTCCCCCAAAGGATTCTCATAGACGGCGAGGGTGGGGTTCACCCCGAGGAAGGTAGGGGCCGGCTCACTTGAGCAGTGTCTCACACTTTCTCGGCCAGCACCTCCACCCAAAGGTAGATATTGTAAGTTGTTCTGACGCGTCAACACCGTGCGTGAGAAAAGTGCCTGACACGCAGCAAATGCCCATCAAACACCCAATGTCCTCATCGCCTGTGTCGCTGTGGCTGGTTTCCAAACCCGGGGAAAACGTACATCAAGGTGGAGACTTTTTTTTTTAAGAGAAAGAGAGGCTGGCGGGGGGGCGGGGGCAGAAGAGAGGGAGAATCCTAAGCAGGCTCCATACCCAGTGGGGAGCCTGACGCAGGGCTCCATCTCCTGACCCTGAGATCACGACCGAGCCGAAGTCAAGAGTCGGATGCTTCACGGAGCCGGCCAGGCGCCCCGAGATGGAGATTTCGCAGGGGCTTTGTCCAAACCTACGTGCTCTGCCATCTCTTGGCTCTAAGGCTGAGGCAGCGTATGCGTCTCTGTTTAGGGCCACTGACCAACAGAGAAAAGCAATACACAGACCAGGGAGTTCACATCTTGCTATCGGCCCCCAGGGTCGGGTACGGCACTGAACCCGAGGTTCCCTTGTCCTTTCAGAGGAGGATACGCGTGGAAGGACTTACTGTTAGATACCAAGGGAATGGAGAGAGACCTTTGTCTGGCAATAACGCCCTGTCATCCTTGCCCCCTCTGTGAGTCTGGGCATTCATGAAAGGGGCAGGGGGGCTGGCGGAGCAGGCCCACCTCATCCAGGCGGGTCTGGATCCAGTGATAAACCTTCCTGCAGTGTTCGTCATGCATGGAGCTTAACCCATCCCGCATACAGCAGGCCCATAGCCATCACTTACAAAGGCAGATGGGGGACACGGCTCCCATCACATCGCCGTGGAAACCGAGACTTACACAAATTCAAGCTTCACGGGGCTCCACAGAAATTCATTTCGCCAACAATTAGGAATTAATACCATTCTCCCAGTTACTGGTTTGGATTCCTCTAAGGAAAAGTTTTAACAACCGAAAGCACTTCGGAAAGCATGGAGGCCTGAGACAGGCAACTGGTTCGAAGATTTAAATGTCGATGCTGCAGGTGGGAGCACACGTGGATCCGGGGGGAAGGGGCAGTGTCACACCTTGAGCTTCCATACCCTTTAAGGGAACAGAGTGTTGGCAGTAATGACAGCAGCAGCAACTTGCTCCATAAGAATTTGGGGAAACAAAAGAAGGAAAGAGGTTGCCCTTATAAAGTTAAGTTTTGAAAAGCACGTAAAAGGAAGACGTAATTAGCCATTGATGAGAGTTACCCAAGAGACTGTGATTATATGGCTCAAGAATTTGGGAACGCCCATAACTACACTCAAGGTGACCCGGGTCACCTGCGGGGAGGCAGAAATAATATTTTACTCAAATTTAGTAAGCAGAAACTTTTTGGAGAAACTCCAGGCACAGAGAACGGTGGAAGGATGGTCATTCAAGGGCACAAAACAGGAAGCTCCAAATGCCTTTCCACACGCGGTCCAAGGGGAGGGTGGCCGGGCGCCAGCACATCCCAGATCACGCTTGAAATCACTCAGCGCTGTTGGGCTGGCTCCCCACGTCGCTCGGCAGGTAGGGTGCTGGTGTCCGCACCCCAGTCCACACACCCTGGTCCACGTGTGCCCATCATCTGTGCCACTGAGATGAGAAAGCTTTAGATCTGGACGGTTTTCTGAACTGAGAAACAGGCCTGTTCTTTGTGTGCTGGAGAGAGTGGGTTTTTGAGCCTACAAAGTTGATGACCCATCCTGAGACCTGGTGACCCACCAAGAAACGTGACCATGTGGGAGCGGTCTCTTGGCAGCTTGTCTCAACCTTCCTGGGGACCTCCCTCAAATGTACCGTCCTATGTCAGAAGGGTGTCTGTCTACCCAGCATTCCTTGCATCTTCCCTAGGCTTGGCTTCTGGTGGGGAGGGGCTCCGAAGTGGGGGATTCCCTCAAGACTCACTTTTCCAGCCCCCCTGTGGCAATAGCATTCCGCCAGGAGACCTAGACTGACCCTTGGACATCCTGAGCCAAACTCCTCAGGGGCAGGTGCAAAGCGGGATCTCCTGGTTTCCAGAGACGCGTGGCTGGATAAGTCTGCTCAGGCTGCCGTAACGGAATTGTACACACCAGGTGACTTCAACAACGGAAATTAATTTTCCCACAGTTCTCGAGGCTGGAAAGTCCAATATCAAGGTGCCAGCATGGTCAGGTTCTGGTGAGGTCTCTTCCTGGCTTGCAGACAGCTGCCTTCTCTCTGTGTCCTCCCATGGTAGAGTGTCTCCCTCTTCCCCACTTTATAAGGCCACCAATCCTATCGGATTAGGTCCCCACCCTTGTGACCTCGTTTTACCTTAATTATCTCCTAAATGCCCTATTTCTGAATGCAGTCACTTGGCGGGTTAGGGCTTTAACATACAAATTGGGGGGCACTGCATGAATTGGGAGGGTACCGCATGAATCGGGGGCACTACATGAATTGGGGGGGCACTGCAGGGGCAGGAGTTGTCCCGGTGTGCCCGGGGCCTGGCACTCCCAGTGCTGCATGGGTCCGCTGCCTCTGTCCTGGAAGAGACTCTGGGCACTTCTTGGGGACACGCAGCTTGGCTCTTTGCATCCTGGGGATTCTATGAGCTACTCAATATCCTTTGATAATTTTTTGGTGGGGAAGGTCAGCTTAAAATAGTTAGAACTAATTTCTGGCTAATTCAGAACTCCGATGTCAGGCCAAATAGGACCCCTTTCCACCGAGGTCACAGCTGGCTTCTCTGAATTTCCAAAGGGGATTCTCTGGCTCTTGCTTACCAGACGTGATAGTAGGCCTGCCACGTCCTCCCTCTCATGGTGTTGCTGTGTTAGAATCCCCTGGGAAGGGTGCTTTTGGGTTCTAAGTAACAGAAAGTCTAATTTACACTGGCTTTAACAAAAATATCTGTGTTGGGACAGGAAGTCCCACATGGGGCTGTGTGTCTTCTCTCCGTCTGTCAGGGCCTCGGCTCCCTTTGCTCATGGTCACAGATGGCTGCCAGCTGCTGGGGCAGTGTCTATGCCCACGTCCCAGGAGGAGGGAAAGAAGGAAGAACACTCCTCCACACCTTGGAATGGCACCCCCAACTCCAGTCAGCAGCACTCGGCCTGGGCCAAGACTAGTTGCCAGGTCTGCCTGAATCCCCAGTTTGTCAGAGAACCTGGCCATCCTCGGGCACATGCTCAGGAGCCTGGGAGGAGCCAGGCTGGGCTGGGAGTGGCCCTTCAGCGGACCTGAGCAGAGCAAGTCCAGCCAGCAGGGAGGACTCTGAGCACAAGACACAGACTGACCAGGGTGACCCCAGAGGTCCCCAGCCGTGTCACAGGAAAGGTGCAGGGCTGTCCACGGGAGCTGGCAAAGTGCAGGGTAGGGGGCAGGCCTCTAGCTGCTGGGTGGCAATGGAAGAGCGGACAGGCCCCAGAGTGACAGCATGGAGAACGAGACGGTATCCATTTGGCAGAACCTGAGTACGAAGTGGAGCCTTGATAGGCTGCAGGACGCGGGGGCCAGGACAGAATTAGACACATCAGAGCCATACTGGCTTCTGGGGCAGGCTGACAGGAGGGAGTAGGGGCAGGCAGGGAGAGCCCCAGGCTGGATGCAGGCTGACATTCGGGCACAGAGGGGACGGGGAGGATTGGCAGCAAGAGCCCAAGGTGCAGCACGGTTCTGAGAATGTTCTGGCCAGGTGGGTGGGGAGCTGCCCCTGAGAGTCCCACGTCCTGCAGGAAGAGCCTTCTCTAGACCCAAGGCCATATTGCCCTCGGGTTCCTTTTCTCCCTTTGGCATTAAAACCTGCTCCAGGAAAAGAACCTATTCTCAGTCCCTCAAACATTTTCCCTCCCCAGTGGCTCCTCTGAAAGGCTCATCTCTCCCTGGAAAGGAGGGCTCTGCTTTGATAATGGAATGCTAGTTGTTAACCGTTAACTGGCGGGGAGAAAGGAGAATTCCCTCTGTCCTGAAAGCAGCCAGGTTCTGGTGGGACACATGAGCCAGCAGCCCTGCCTCCATGGGCTTCTCCACCTGCGAGGGAGCGGAGCACGTGCACCTTGGCCTTCCCGCCATCAGCCAACACTCTCTTTTTACGGATGGTGCCGCAGGCACACCCAAACTGATAAGACAGGGCCCCACAGGTGGTGATTAAAGGACAGCCCTCCCTTCCCAAATGCCTCTGAGTCCTCTGACCAGCTCCCCACTTCTGAGCCTGTCACCCCAGCACCGCATCCTCCCCTCCCGTCCTCCCTGGGGTCTCTGCCTGCAGACACCGGGAAGCCAAGGACTGCGGGTAGGAGAGGCTTCCACCTTCCCGACGGGCAGCTGGGGTTCTGGGCTGGAGTCACCGGCTCCTTCTCTCCCCCAAGCACGTGTGGAGACGTCCTGGGTCCCCTGGGATTGGTGTCAGGTCCGAGTCAGGGGCCCTGGACTCCCCTTCATTCAAGGGGTTCTGGGTCTAAATGGGCTCAGGTCTGGGAACTAAGGGGCCGTGACCCTGTTCCTACGATTCGAGTTAGACGTTTGTGCCCTTGACCTAGGCCTTGCCCCCTTACGCAGACAAGAATGTAGCAGTCTTCCCCTCTGTCTCCTCCTAGGACCAGCACCGTCTAGTAGCGACACCCTCCTCTGCGTGAGGCAGACCCCTCCCGTGGCTCCTCCCCCTCTGCTGTCCTCACGGTAACCAAGCCCATCCTGTCTTTGGTGATTAAGTGGTGCCACCTGGGATCTAACTGTCCCCCCATTGCATTTAGGATTTCCAGGGCAGTGGGAGCACTTCCCACTATAATTCAGACCCTCAGAGAAGAGTGACCATAGAACTTTTCCAGGGTGCCGGGGCTCCCCTTACAAATTATTTGTCATGGTCTCACTGAAAAGTGTGTCCTCCGGATTCTCCTGGGGTAGGGGTGGAGGGTGGTGAGCGGGTCTTACATGAAAATCTACTCTCACATTCCGATGTCCCGAAGCCTTCGGATCCCATGTCCCATGGAAGGCATTTCAACTCCATGTAGTGTCGGCCACCCTTGGGTCCATGTTTCAGCCAACCCAACCAACCAAACTGCTAAGCCCTCTCTGCCCCTAGAGCCCTTCTGCAAGCCCTCGGCAAGCCCAAGAGTGAGCATCTCTGCTGGGTGAGTCAGCTCAGCCCTGCTCCCGTAGGCAACACGCCCAAGGAAAGAGGTGACTCTCCCACGGGCTGCTCCGGGTCCCTGGGTCAGGAAATCCCACAAGCACACTTAGAAGGCAGGACTGGTCCCCACTCACCTGGGACAAATGCCAGGCCTGTCTCCATGTCCACTGCCCCCCTACCAAAACCCTCCCCTGACCTCCTGGGCCTCTCTGTACTATTTTTTCTAAGGACCCCATGCCCCCAGGCCACCTCCCCCAGGCCAGGCCAGTGTCTTAGCCCCCTGCCAATCTCCCAACCCAGAGTCATTATGCCTCTTCCAACCCCGTGCCTTGCTCTGTGTGATTGGCTAACTGGTGCTTAGCTGCTAAATGTAGATTTGTACAGGCTCAAGAGACACAGAGGCCTCTGGGAAGGATAAGGTACAGCAGATGGTGCCAGGATCCAACGCATGCCACCCGAGCTGAAACATGCACCTGTGGAAAGTTGGATGTTGGGGACCAGGGGCTGCTCACTGTGTCCCTTGGATCACACTGCAGGTGGCTGCCCCTAGGTTCCCACGGGGGCCCGATACCCCAGCGATAACTCTGAGGTGGTCTCCGGCTCTCTCACCGTCTCATTACACAACAGCGGTGGGCGTCAGGAAGCCCTCCCGCCGGCGGGTACACAGGCTGCCTTGACGGGCCTGCAGTCCCAGCGGGGCGAGATGGCCACGTCCACTGACCGATAAGCAAAACACGGTGTCCACGCACAACGGAATCCTATGTCATCTGAAAAAGGGAGGACACCCTGACACACGCCACAGCATGGATGAACCCTGAGGACACTGTGCTCAGTGACAGAATGGGACTGTCACAAGGGGACAAATGCCGTGTGATTCCACTCACGTGAGTCAGGATGACAGTCAAATTCACAGAGATGGAAGATAGGAGGTGGGTCTACGGGGGACAGAGAATGGATGCGTTAGTGTTCAGTGGGGGCAAGAAGAAAGTTTGGAGGATGTTGGTGGCTGCACGGCAGTGTGAATTAATGCCACAGAACCGTACGCTTAAAAATAGATAAATGGTAAATTTCATGGTTACGTGTTTTTTACCACTATGTAAAAAAAATGCCAAAACAAAACAAAACGAAAATAAGGAGTGGCATGTCACTCAGAGCCACCACGTGTGGCTCACGGGCAGCGAGGGTTCCAGCGGAGCAGAGAGGGGACTCCCTGGGAAGGTCCAAACCTGAGGAGCCAGGTGCCCCCACCTGCCTGTGGGCCCAGAGGGCTACGTCGGCCCGGTGGCTCCAACCATGCCCCGTTTCAAGCTTACTTCTCGCTGTCACCCACATCCATGGTCTACTCTGCCTGAATCTCTGAGCCAGGACCTTGCGACGGTCGCAACAAATCTCCCATCCAATGCATAAAAACTTGCCCTTGGCTGGGATAGCCCTTGTGATAACAACTAACAGTGCTGAGCGCCTACTGTGTGCGGGCAGGGTGCCCATCCTCGGAGGGGCCACCGGCCCCACCCCAGCCCTGTCAGGTGGGGCCGGCGCCTCCAGAGCGCTGAGCTCCCTAGAGGCCCACAGAGACAACTGGGGTGTTGTGGATGCTTGTGATTGTGGGGAACTTCTCTGGCTTTCAAACACTCTGACATTTTGTTTTGGTTTTTAGATTTTGAAATGTAGTAAAATGCATCTAAAAAGCACATCTATTTTCAAGGTGGGGTGGTGGATATTTCTCTCCTATGAAGTTGAGTTCTGTTTCTCTACGGGATGAGAACAAGGTAATCCCGCTTCACTAGGGCACTCCTTCAAATCTTTGAAGGCTGTCCCCACCCCTCGCTAAGCTCACTCCTGTCCCTGCCAGCGTTTCCAGTTCTTTCAACTCCTTTTCATATGACAGGATTTTCAGTTCTCATATCAACCTGATAATTAAGTTCCTGACCTTGAAAAATGTTTACAATCCCATAGAAGAATGAAAATTTAAGATTAAGAAATGGAATAAGGCCCACCTGGAATGACTGTTTATAATTCAGTATTAAATCCTATGGTTCGGACCAGAAAGGAGAAGACGGAGGAGGTCTAGGCAGGGGGAGGCTTCTGTTGCCCTGTGGCCCCGAGAATGCTTGCAGGGGACTGGCCATCCCACCCCAGGCCTTTCCGCTTTTAGGTGAGTCGTTAAAAAGGCCCGAACAGCTACCTCCCCGCACCTCGAAATCTGTCTGGGGACTCGCAGCTGAGCGGACTGGGCCCTCCCCCACTTCGATTTCCTTTGATTTTTCTATCCTAGGGATGAGGTGATCTATTTTTAGTGAAGAGGCTGCTGTAAGTGAGAAGTTGCTATAGCGACAGCTGGTGGTTACAAACCAGGTCCTGCTACAGTTCCCAGTCATAAATAAATCCCAAACGCTGAGCCCCAGGAAGCACACAGCCTTAGAGACGGGAGCTCCTCCCGGATCCACCGGGGACCCCGCCTGCTCTGCTTCATGGTGCAGTGAACAGGCTGAGCCTGAGTCCTCGCTAGTGGGGAAGCCGACCAGGACGCGGGACGCTGGGCACTGCCTTTCACTGCCTCGCCAGGGACTGACGCTACACCTCAAACACCGGCTGAGGAAAAACACCTGCGTTTGTGCAGCTCTGGAGCCGGGCAGAAGGAGGCTGGTTGTGAGTGCAGGGCACCAGGTGGGCCAGCGCGGGAAAACGCAGCCCCGGCTTCGGCTTAGAGCCTAGCCCGGGGGGCGGGCTGCACGCACAGCCACCGCTGAGCTATGCACGAGGCTGCGCACGTGCACGTGCGACGACCAGCAGCCCTCGTACACGTCCCACAGAAGCATGCAAACGTCAAGAACATTCACAGCAGCATTCCGTCAGGGCCCCCAGCCGGAAACCCCAGGCCCATGCAGGCGGTGGACGGAGGAGCTGTGGTCGATGCAGGGGACGGGGAGCCATGCAGGGGCGTTCCGCGCCTGGCAGCCGAAGAGGATGCAGGGTAGTGACAGCATCAGCTGGGCTGTATCTCACAACGTGCAGGGCGAAGAAGCCAGGTGAAAAAGAAATCTTGTGTGGACCCGGCGTAGAAAGTTCAGCACCAGACCACGCTGATCTTGGGGCGGGAAGTGCCCTGGAGGGAGCGTGGGGGAGGCTTCCGGGGTGCTCTTGTGATGCTCTGTTCCTTGGTCTGCATGTCGGTTACATGCGTGTGTTCAAACTGCATATTTACCACCTACGATTTGTACGCGTTTCGGTGTGCTTCTACTTCTGTAACATCTACGGTAACGAGGTTTTAATTAGTACTGCATTGTTAATCAATCCCAACCACGTAGTGCCCGAGGTAGATCTGTTTGTGGGTGCTGGGGCCTTCCGGGACGAGGGGACCCAAGCCCCATCTGGTTACAGCAAGTCCAGGGGCAGAAGTCCCAGACCTGGTCATAAGGATGCGGTGACTCTGGGTGACCTACCACCAGCACGGGAGCCCTGCTGTGGGGCCATCCGGGAGAGGGGACGCTGGTGTCGCAGGAGACCCCTGGGAAGGGGGACCCTGGACGGGCTTTGGAAGGCGACAGCAATCACCCCCAGGCTGAGTGCACCTTGAGGGTTCCTGGCCCTGTGGGCCCCAGCCTGAAGACACAGCGCTTTGCTCGTCTTTCTGGGGTACCGTCTGGGCATCTCCTCAGGTTATGGCCACCGCTGCTCAGAGGTCATCTCAAGGCTACGGAACTTCTGTTTCTCCTCTGATAGCTTTGGCTGTACTGTGACCAGGCTGAGTCACTCAGGAATGAGCAGCAGGGGGACAGGGGACTTCTGACTCAACATCCCCCATGACTCACAGACGGTCTCGGTAGCAGCCGGGGTGTGGGTGAAGAATGTGGCAGAAAGGGGAGGCTTTGTGTGTTATTGCAGCGGAGGGGAGGGGTACCGGTGGCCCACCTCACGCATATTCAGTAGAGGGAAGCCCTATGGAAAGGGTGCCCGGCGTCATGGGGCTGAGGCTGCCTGGAGAGAGCGGAGACACTCATCTCCTTTGATAGGTTGCCACCTGTGACCGACATATCTCTTGGCCTCTCTGGGCCTCCGTTCTCATATCTGTAAAATGTGAACACCCCGCCACCATCTCCTCTACCTGCCTTAACAGAGTTATTGAACATAAAACGTTGTCAGCCACACCACACCACGTGATACCATCACTGATAGCTAACGGCGCTGTCCCTACCACCCAGGTCAGCGCTCAAGGTTCCGGCTGTGTCCCAGCCCCTAGCCCCTTCCCAAGCTGGCCTTCCTCTACTCCCCTCCACGACTCCCTCCTGGTCCTGGCTGGCTGCTGCACCGCCTCCCGCCTCTGATGCCTGTGTCTCAAGGCTGGTGACCAGGGCCCCGCACATGCTGGCACTGGGAGACACCTGCCTGGAGACACCCACCTCAGGGCCATGGGGCTGCCCACAAGCAAGTGGCAGGAGGTGCAAGGCAGGGGCTCCCCCAGGGGCTGGAAACACCTGCAGCTCTTCTCCCGGGGGGAGGCTGAGGGAAGCTGCTGCAGAGGCCCAGGGAGGACGTTCTTTGTGCAGGACCAGCCCTGGCTCCTCCTCCAGGCCCTCTCCTAACACCCTCCCTGGCTGACACCCCTCCCGGGAGCCCTAGCCTGGCATCCTCGGTTCCGCCCAACCTGGCCCCATTTTTTCTTTCTGGAATTTTCTTTAACTGCCCCTCCCCCCATGTTTCCAGCAGTCCAGCCTCACCTCCCGGGTCCAGTGCGGACAGAGCCCAACTCCACCCGAGCCCCAGAGCATGGCACAGGAGCGCCCATCCTGGGGCCTCCTCTGTAGGCACGTGTCCTGACCCCGGCCAGACTGCAGGCAGCCGTGAGCCGCATCTCACATGCTCACTTCATTTTCAGCACCAGGCTAACATACACACATGATACGTGCATTTATCTGACAGATGAACTTGTGGTTTCTGGCTTATCTAATGATGTGCAGCCAGATACACATCATAAAAGAAATGTGTCAAAACCTGGTTCGTACAGAGTGCAGACCGCGGCCCAACAGGCTGGTCTGAAATTAGCCAGCACACCTGCAGCTGAAACGTCATATCCATCTCTCTCTGCGGTGGAATCTTTTCAAACTAAGTCCTATTTCAAATCCACAAAAAGGGATACAGTAATTTTAAGAAAACGACCGATTTGAACGAAGCATCAACAGGTCTCATATTTTTTTTTAGTGTAAATTTAGATTATCAGAGTTTTCTGAGAATGAGTCTACTTGCATAGAGTGAACGCACAGCTCTAGGGAATACGGAGCTGGACAAAGTCAATGGCGTGGCCTCAGAGACAGGGCCCTCATCACTGCCTGGGCCGCCCCCACCCACGGTGCCTCAGTGCCCTCAGTCTGAAGGAGCCACACCTACATGTGGGGAGAAGCTCACAGATCACTTGCGTGGTCCTCGGGTCCTTATGGAGTGCCCAGGGTGGATCAAGCTCCATGTCTGGCTACATCAGTGAGGATTCAGTTTGTTCTCATTTCACAGAAAAATCCAAAATCACAGTGGCTTCAGCAAGGGAGAGGTTTATTCTCCTTTCACACAGAGGATGCCTGACAGGTAAGCAGCCAGAGCTGTCTGGTAACCCAGACTCCTGTCTCTAGATCCCACTGTCCTAAGTGTGTGCACCTTCACCCTCAGCAGGCACCTCAGGGTTCAAGACGACTGCTAGAGCTCCAGTCATCACAGCTGCATTCAAGACAGGGCAAAGGAAGAAGGATCAATGGGGACCCACCCTTCCCCTGTTTTACGAGTCTTTCCTGTAAGTCTAAACCACATTCTCCTTGATAACTCACTGAATAACTTTGTCGCAGGCCCTCCCGAGCCACATGCAGGCCACAGAATGAGAACTGGAGTCTTGTTATTGAGGAAGGTGGGTCATGCATGTGGGCAACAGTTGGAGATCTGTCACAGGCAGAGAGAGAATGAGACACAGTCTCCACATCCGAGGAGTTCGGCAAGTCAGCCCAATCAGACTAACCAAACACTGCACTGAGTTACTGTCTTCCTGCCAACGGTAAGAGAGCAAGATGGTGGCGGGTCCTGGAGCGCTCAGGAGACAGTCTGTGGAAAAGCCCCAAGAGGGTGGTGGGCCTGGACAAGGAGGGCGAGGAGGGTGCGTCCAGCAAAGGGAGAAACACACCCAGCCCCATTCTCTTCAGCTTATCTTCTGAAGACAACACGGAGCCGGAAGGGACCCCTGTCAGCCACGTGACCCAGAGAAGTCACTCTCGGGGCCTGCTTGTCTTTTCTATCAGCCTGCAATGAGAGCAAACTCCCCAGGGGCCACGGTTATCTGGACACTCGGCACCCTCGACCAGCCCACACAATGCGGGGGTGGATTCGGGCCTGCCAACACCCCACAGTGGAAACCTCCAGCAGAACGCCATTGTTTGTTTGGGAGAAAACCTGCTTTTCTAGGGTGCATCCGGGGACCTGTGTCCGGCGAGGCCACACTGCTCTCAGCAGGAGCCTCAAGAGCAGGAGGTGGGGGCCGAACGTGTGGAAGGGGTGCTGTGCCCGGTGGGTGCCACCGAGGCCGACCTTCCAGGCGCTGAGATGCTGGTGTCATTCCCCTGAGCTCTGGGCAGCCCTGCTAAGGGCCCGTGACACAGGCCCCACCCGGAGCCCTCTCCGCTCCCCTCCCATTCCTCTCCCCACCACCAGACACCCATCTGGTGATCTCTGCCCAGAGCGGCCTTCCCCTCCCAGGCCCCCACATTGAAATCAGACCCTTCTGACAAAATATCAGCTTAGCCTTTCATTTTTATCATTTTTTATCATATACTTTTGTGACCTATTTATGCATGTTTGCTCAATATCTCCTTGCTTCCCCACTGTGTCCCCAGCACCCAAGTCCCACACGCCACGGCCGGAGCTTACAGAGTGAACCACAGAGACTGAGCAGGAAGCAAGCACCGGCAGGTCGGCGATGCCCCCGCTGGGGGCCGAGGAAGGGAGAGAGCACAGGCCGGGCGGAGGGGCTGCGCCAAGTGGGAATCAGGCCGGTGAGGCCCAAGGAGACCTCAGAATGGAAGCAACCTGCAGGCCAGACGGTCTCTTCTGCGTCTCCCAAGAGCCCACAGGGCAATGCCGGGTCCTCTGGGGGCCCTCGTGTTGGTCTGGCCACACCCTCCTGTTGCTTTCTTCCAGAAATAAGGCCACGGTTTGGCAAGTCTCAGACTCCATGCAAATGGACACAGAGCACCCGTGTCATATTCCTGCCCACCAGGCACACGGTTGTTTTGTGGGATACTGTCTACGACAATGGGAGAGAAGGCCGCCCAGCACACTTGTCCACAGACACTCACATGGCACTTTCCGCGGCCTAAAGACACCCCCTTCACCTTGGTCCACAGGCACGAAAGACGGTGTCCTTGAAATGAGAGGGAGAAACATGTGCCCAGAGGGAAGTAACCCAAGGGGGAGCCGGGCATGGAAGGCCCAGGAGGCCAGGGTGTCTGGACTTGGGGGACACAAGCCCCTGCACCCAGACCCCGCATGCTGGAGGCTCAGCTCTCAAGGAAGGCAGAGGGCCACCCAGCAGAGTTGAAAACACTTGGAAGTGAAAGGTAAGGAGGGGTGAGAAGTCTGGGAATGATACCTATAACATGAACTCTCTTTTCTTCTTTTCTGTGTTCGTAATCTGGTGTCCGTGTCCTCACCGACTGGGGAGAGACAGCCCCTCCCAGGTCAGCCAATTCTCAGAGAGAGCATGCCTTTCACGGGCAAACAAGCCAATCCAGAGCCCAGACTCAGAACTCCCTCCCCTGTTCGGTTCTTACACTCGGAAGGCACCGTCCCCCTGCCCTAACTTACCATCCCAGGGCCAGGGACCAGACAGCTGGAGAAAATTCGACACCCCACAGCCCTCTGGAACTGTTCACATCAGCCAATTCCAAATCTGCTGACCCTGCCTGGCTTTGCCGTTCCCATGGAAACCACCCTAGAAGCTCCTGACCATCCTCTCCCCTCAACCAGATAGGCTTCTGCCTCCTGACCTGCCCTGCTGCTGCCCCGCGCGGCTGTGTGTGTGCCGTGCCCCCGTCAGGAACTACCCGTTCACGGCAGCATCCCCTGACTTGTCTGTCGGCCTCACTGAACCTGAATAATAATAAAACATACATTTGAAAATACGTCTCCCCATCCTCTATGCATTTCCCTGTTTCCTTCTTTGCTCCGTACTGGCGGACATTAAAAGTTTTCCTAATATGTATACACACAATAAACGGTCAACAGAAAAACTTCCAGGGAAGTACGCACTCATTCCAGCGAACAGAGAATTTCTCAGAAACCCTTGATGAGGGGCACCCGAACTGAGGTGGCTTCCCAAGACGTTCACTCTCCAGGTACTGAGTGCAGAGAAAGAGGACCGGCGCCGAGCCTGCCATCCGGAGCTCAGGGGTCCTGCTTTCTGGTCGGTTCAGCCTTGTCTGCCAGCAAAGCTGAGCTTCTAGGAGGAAGGGGCGACACGTGACTTGGTTTGTAGGTACGAAAGCTATAGGGAGGCTGAACGGTAGGCTCAGCAGGGTCCTACGAGTTCTATCACTTATTTGTTGCTCTTGATGAAATGCCTGGTATTAGCTGATTTGTGTGTTGTCTCTTTCAGCCCAGCGTGGGGCTCGGCAGAGTATTTTAGTTACCCGAGTTACCAAAACTCGCTTCTGAATCTGCCTTGAACCCTCTAGCTCTTCCCTCTCTTCCCAGCAGTCTCTTGCTCTGAAGTCCCAAGACTGTGCACCCACTCTCACAGCCAGGGGCCAAGCACGGGTCTGAGCCAGGGCCTGACTGGGAGGGGACACATGTCCTCCTAGGGGCTTACACTCTGGACCACCACCACTGCTGAGGGGTACCCGTGAAGGCCAGGGACACGGTGGGCCCAGAACCCATCTAGGCCCTCAGGGAACATCCACACTGATTGGTTCTTGAGAGCATTTGGACCCTGTATATTTTTTTCTTCTCAATCATTAAAGACAAATAATTACTGGAGAACAGAATTCATTCTGCTCTTTAGATGTACCAAGCTCTTGATCTCATCTAGAAGCGAGAGGCCCACACAATGCCTTCAGGTGCCAAGGCTCCTGAGCCCTTGGACCCACCCTGGGCCAGGTCCTTCCAGAAGGGTCTGGATGCAGAGCAGCAGGAGTGGTCTGACCCCAGCAAGGCAGTCCAGCCCTGAGCCGAGTCCCTGAGCCACGGGAGGCCTCTCCGTCACTGTCCAGAGTCACCGTGTTTAAATCCAGCTCCTTTCCTGAATGTTCTCTCTCCCTTATGTCTCTATGTACCCCACCGGCTCTGCAATCTTGTCCGACTGCCTCAGATGTCCACGGTGCCAGCATCATCGGTGAGGGTCGAGTGTCTCTGTTCAGGACTCCCCAGAGGATAGCAGCTCCCGGAACCACATTGCCCACGTGCTGCCTAACCTCGCGGGGCCCACGAGCACCCATTTCCCCGTCTCTGTCGTCGCTCGCCCTGTTGCTAGGACTCTCCTCTCTGTCCCGCTGTGACGGAGAAGGGAAGAGGCGTGGACAGGGACAGTCCCAGCCACCACTGTCTCCCCCAGGCCTCACTCAACCCTGGAGCTGTCTGTGCACAGATGGGAAGCCGAGGCACAGGGCGGGTGAGCACACTGCCCGCGGAAACGCCCACCCGCAGCGGCTCCGCCTCCCGCCTGCCTGCTGGGTGCCGACCGCCCGACTGGCTGAGTGATCCAGGGAGCTTGCAGAGAGAGGATGAATCCGGAAGTGCTTAACTGAGATTTTCCCAGGAAGCCCTGGTCCGGGCCATGCCTTCCACCTGTTGTCTACCAGGGGCCCGTGTCCAGGGACCGCCGAGCAGTGCTTGGTGACGGCTGCACAGGGGAGGAGGGGAGAGGAATGCAGAGCTCTTCCAGCTTGGCGCAAAGTGGGACGGCCGGGGGCCTGCGAGCCAGGCCTCCCTCCCCCGATTTCTAGCTGAGATGAGCATTCCTAAACTGTCTGCTGCTCCCAGGAACACCAGTAAAAGCCCTCCTGTAATCCCAAACACCTCCACCCCAACTGTTCTGGAGTCTGAGACCCCCCCAGAATACCCCGGCCCTGATCCTTGCAGACGAGATGCTGGGTCTGTGCGAGCGCAACTACAGCACAGAGAATGGGAGCCCGGACTGGGCAGTTCCAGGTGGGCACCAGGCCCACGGCGAGGCAGGGTGGGGACTCAGTCCCGGGGCTGCCACTACACGGTGGCCACGGGGAAGGCCCAGCCCTCAGAGCCCATCAGTGCTCTTCTCAGGCCCCCAGGGGCTCCATCTCACGCAAGTACAACCCTGAGCCCCCTGCACGCCCGCACGACAGTGAATAAACTGGCTGCCGAGCTCCCCCTCCCACCAGCTCCCCCTCCCACGTGGTGGGAAACCACACTCGGCCTTCCACCGAGCACTCGGCTCTGTTTCCTGCTATCCACACCCTGCCTCTTGCTGCTCCTGGAACATAGCAAGGGTGTCCCTTCTCAGCACCTGGCCTTCCATCTGTCTGGAAGGACCTGACCACCGGGGTCTGCACAGCCCACTTCCTCCTGCCCCTCAAGCCCTGGCCGAGGAGACCTGCCCAGCTAGCTGACCGCTCATCCTGCCTCTTCCTCTGCCACGCTCACCACCGCCTGGCGTCACAAACGGAGGCTCACTTGTCTGTTGGACAAGCCAGACACAAAGGACAAACACTGTGTGACTGCACTTGTATGAGGTTCCTAGAGACTCAACTCAGAGAGACGGAATGTTGAGAGGTGGGTGCCAGGGGCCGGGGAGGATGGAATGGGAGGTGTTGTTTAATGGGTGTGGAGTTTCAGGTGGGGATGACGGAAAGTTCTGGAGATGGATGGTTGCACAGCAATGTAAATGTAGTTACTGCCGCTGAACTGTGCACTTAGAAGTGGGGAAGGTGGTAAATCTTATTTCACCACAATTTAAAACAAAAGCGCAGACACCGGTGGGATTCGCAGAGCACCGGGCATCGCTGAACCTGACAATGGGTATATGACGCTGTTCTCCCCACTTCTCTGTAGACTTGAAAATTTCCATTACAGAGACGTAAGGGCGTGTATTTGAACGAGAGACTAAAGGAGCACTGGTATCTTTCAGGGCAAGCACAATTGCATGGAGACCCTGAGGGATGGGCAGGGAGCAGAGGGGATAGCTGGGGGAGGCAGGACGGACGGACCGCAGACGTCACTTTCCAGCCAGGCCCGCTGCTCGAGGCAAAGAGCGAGGGACACTTCCCCCTGGACTGTGCCCAGCTGTGGGCTCCGCTTACATTCACAGACGACAGGAGAACTGGACAGGCAGTATGGGGGGAATGAGTATATCCGGGCATGAGAAACTCAGGACTTTTGTTCCAGAAGTGGTTGTACATTTATCCCAAGGAAGGCTAACGGGAAGGGGAGGCTCCCTGTAATGCCAAGACCCACCAGAAGTTCTGGTCTTCAGCGTCGCTCAGACCCCTGTGGCATGGGGACAGAGCCCCAGGTTCCTGACGCACCCCTTGGCTTCCTGTCTCTAGGATGGTCCTCAGGAGGGATCTCGTAAGACTCCAGTACATAGATCTTTTAACTACTCCCCTCTAATCGCAGAGGGTAGAAAAGTTGCTGCAGCCAATTCTCTCATCTATCTGACTAGCGTGATCCTGCCGAATATTCCTTGTACATTTTTATTATTATCGACACCTGCTTTGGCTACATAATCTGGATGTCTGTTGACCAGAGAGGCTGGAAAAGTCGAAATCATCGCTTATATATCACACAGAGAATGAAAACCGGAGGCGCTTGCCTCATTTTGCAGGGGAGCTGGGTAGAGGCAAAACTCTGAGGCCAAAAGGGATGAGTTTTCATGAATCCAAACCTTCAAGGGTGTTTTATCACAAGGCTTGAAGGGTTCAAAATCCCAACGAGAGCCCTGTACTTCCAAAGGAAAATGCCATCCAGGCAAATACAAATGGACTTCGTGATTGCTGACCGGCCGTGGCCTGATTCTCCCGGTGGCTCTGGCCGGTCAGGAGGCAGGGTGCAAGTGTGTGCACGCATGTACGTGTGCATACGTGTGCAGTAAAGAGGTATCTTGGCCTGAGGAACTGCAGGAAAACCAGCCAGTGAGACAAAGCACACCTTGTCCCACGAGGTGAGCGGCTCCCGGGACAGTGGGCACGGCCCTGGGGTGCGCGGAGCCCGTGCGACTACCGGCGCATGCTTGAGTTGAGGGAAATGGAGCACAAGTACAGGACAGACACTGTCACCACCCTCGTGGAAGCTTTCTTGGGGGCAGAAGAGACCCCCTCTAAAATTCTTTGCTATGGGAATAACCGTAGGAAGGGGTGGAGTTGAGAAAACAAGAAGCAATATCTACTCGGCGACCAGGAACAATGCATCCCATAACCAGCAATTTCACAGCGAGAGCATGTGATGGGGTCACAATGACGGACGGAACGCTCCTTTGGGGACGCGCCCCTGTCCCTGAGAAGCCAGGAGATCACAGAACAGGTGACCCGGCTTTAGGGGAGGGATGGTTAAGCCGAGTCTGGAGAGGTAGGTGAGGGTTAGCGGGGCACAGAAGGAGGGGAATGCCCAGTGGACACAGTTTTTTCTTCATTTGGTGTCTCCCCGCCCAACACCTGCCATGTGGCCTTGTTCTTGGCTCCTCACATACGGAGACTCTGACAAAAAGAAACCCAGGACACACCACAAGCCTGGATGGCAGGGCTCTGGCCACCTGCTTCTCAAACCCCAGAGGAAGGTTCTGGAGGGAGCCCTGATTTTCCCGACCCTGGTCAGAGCTGGCATTTGCATGTGAGCACTTAGAAAACTTGGTCGACATGCAAATATTATTTTTCATCTCAGAAGCGTAAGAGACACGATGACAGCCAAATTTTAAATGTAAGAGGAGAAACCACAGTCTGGCAAATAATAGGCTCTTAATAATGGGCCTGCCCGGCCCCGTTGGCAAAACGAGACTTTTAGTTAAATATTGGGTTCAGGTTTAATTCTAGGGTAAATGAGTGTTTATTACTTTATTATTTCTTTAAAAAGTCTTCTTTTTAAACCACATCTATGAATCAAGTCCAAGACACCTGCCGTTCCTCCCGTAGGCAAGGAGCAGGCGACGTGCTCCTACCTAACTTCTCTGTAGCATCCGACCAGACACTACTCCTTAGTTCCTTCACAAAGTTGAAAAGTCCCTGCTTCCAGAGCTGCTGTGTCCTCTGGTCACACTCCCCAGGGTCACCAGCCTCACACCGGGGCTGCCAGAGGCTTTCTGGAAGTAGCTGGTTAAATTGGATTAGCGAGTGAAGTCAGCGAGTTTTATATTCACCTTTTTATTTTCACGTACTGCCCAGATGCTTTACCAAAGTCATCTCCCTGCTACGCACAAGGACTTTTTTTTTTTTTTTTTTTTGCCACTTACCATGTCATATGCCGCTGAAGGGACACAATTTAATGCACTGCTCAGCTTCCCCATCTTCACTACCTCTGGGATGCGTGCAGGGCCCTGTTGCTCCGTCTCACAGTGGGGTGCTCGGGAACATCCCACGTCAGGCACTAGCCATCAGGAGCTTGAAATGAAGAAGCCTACCATCTGATTTTGAGTGGGCAGGTCTTAGCCAGGCCTCCAGGAGCTAGAATGCTTTGCAATCTACCTACCCTGCCAGCCATCCAGAGGGAAACCTACCCCAAATCCACAGGTCACTGGAAATACTGAATCGCAGATGCTCCCCCACGTCCTGGTCACACTGGTCCCAATCCCAGTGTGTGGAGAGGCTGTGGAAGGTCCAGAAGCCAGGGAGACCACAGGGCAAACCCAGGGGACGCAAATCAGGCAGGTGCTTTTCCTGCCCACGTTAACCCCTGATCTGTTCGATTCCTCAGCCATAGGGGTGAAGGGTCCGTCCCCTTGACCCTCAACACTAGTTTTCTCTACACACACATTTCATCTTTAACGGCCAAAAATAACAGTTCCAACCCATTCTTTCTTTTTCCCAAGCTGCTGGTTTTACCTGAATGAACGACAATCCAATCAGTCACTAACCTCATTGGGCCAGGTGGGGTAAAACAGAGGGGACAGTCTCAGAACAGCACTGGGCAATTCATGATAAGCATTACCATCAATAAGGAGACACCTGTCAACCTAGTCCTCTAACTCCTGCCTGGCAATTACATCCGCGCACAGCTACGGCTTAGGAGGCGACGCACACGCACGCACGCCGCGGGGTTTCCCTCCTACAGCACGGACTGACAGAGAACTGGGCAAAGGGAAGAGTCCTACCAAAAAGGCCATGGGGCTCCGACTGGCGCCTCTCAGTGCTCCGGTTTGGGTTCTTGTGCTTCTTGTTTCCCCTGAGACTCCCGAAGCGCTTCATGAAGAGCTGTGGCCACAGGAGCAGCGACAGGTGACCATACCAAGACCCGTCGAACCCGTGTCAGCACCAGGTGGCAGGGAGCCGGGAGAGGCACAGCATCAGCCAGCAGGTGTAGGGCACCCGGCAGCCTCAGCCACCAAGAGCTTAAAGACACAGCCTGTGAGTCCAGGTGTCCCGGCCGGGGGCCCTCACCCCCAACACAGGATGGGTCACTCTCAGGGCCAGCAGCTGCCTCAGGACTCGCAGAGCAATCCCACTGCAGTCCTTGCCCTGAGAGAGAGCTCAGCCGTCCTCCCCTCTACAACTCGGGCCACAGCCGCAGGAGCAGCCCCGCTGTCCTTAAGTAGGCAAGAAGCTGCCGGAAGCGCAGGCAGAAGCTGCCAGTGGGTTTGTTTATGTAGCTAAGGTCAGCTGCGCACTCAGACACTCCAGGGCTTTTCCTCCTTAAAATCAGAAAAGGAGGTAAGACTAAATAGGCAAGCGGAGCCCAGGCCCGCCGGTCATGTGCAGATCTGCAGATGTCTCTTTAAAAAGACTGTAAAAGGAAACCGCCCTGGACAGACAATTCTTGGCACCAATCGGCCAGAGCACATTCCCATTATGACATGACATCACACAACTATTTTGATTCATGTGTTCCAGGGCTCCACGGGGTCAGAAGGCTCCGGCTGCTTCTTGGTGGAGGAGCGACAAGTCCTGGGGCTGGAAATCACTGAATCTATTTCAGCTCGTGCTCCTTCACAATGAAAGATGCAAGACCACCTGTGAGATTGGGATTCGGGAGCCCCTGGCATTCACCGGAAGGTTCTCCAGCGGATGCACAATTTAAGCCCTGGGCTTAAGAACCGTAGAGTGCCAGAGCTTTTATTTATTCATCCGTGTAATTATTTATTTATTTAATTAATTAGTAGGCTCCACCCCCACGGGGAGCCCACTATGGGGCTTGAATTCACGACCCTGAGATCAAGACCTGAGCTGAGTTCAAGAGTTGGACCCTTAACCCACTGAGCCACCCAGGCACCCCCCTAGAATGACAGAGCTTTTAGACAGAGATTTTAGAAAGAATCTAGTCCAACCCCCTTCCATTACAGATGGGGAAGTTGAGGCTCAGGAAGAGGGTGGGACTGCCCAAGGTCCTGTAGCTAATGGCAGAACCAGGGCTAGAATTCTAATTTCCTTGACTCCTAAGCCAAACCCCAGTCTCATAAAACACAATAAAACCTCATATGTGTTTTGCAACTAATAAACCAAACTTTAAAAATATAAGATAGAAAAATAATTTTTAAATTAAAAAAATTTTTTTCTGATGTCTTCACTAGGCAAAGGGAAGTTACAGGACATGCTACTGACTAGCTTTCTGATCTTGAAAAGTTACTTCCCATTTCTGGGCCTCAGTTTCCCCCTCTGCGTATCAAGATAAGACTTGATCACATTAGGATTTCCTCGACTTCCAGAAGTCTGAACTTCTAATGGCTGTTTGGTGTGCCTTTTCCTTCCTGCTGGGAATGATGGACAGAAGAACTGATCAAATATTTGTAGCAAGGATGCATGAATGAACAAACAAAATAGTTTTGCCCTCAAGGAATTTGCAAATGACAAGGTTAAACTGTAAAGCAATAGTAATTGCATAAAAAAGCTGTTTGTGATCAACAGTGGGCGGCCAGTATGGGCAATGAGTGCCGTCAGTACACGGATGGAGGGGCAACGGCATGGCCCCCTTGGAAGGGAGTGCGTGAGCTGGCCTTGAGGGCTGGAGGGTCTGGAGGAAAGGAGAGAGGCCAGGCCAGGCCAGCGCAGAACAAGTCTCAAGATCCACCCCCAGCTGGGTCTCCCAATGTACTGAGTGGATCATCTCTGTTGTTAAATATGGTAGCCCATACTTACTGGGATTGAACTCTGAAAAAGACAGTGTAGGTAAGTTTTTCCCATCGAGATTTCCTTTTTTTTTTTTTTTAAATATCTTATCAATTCAGATCCTAACAGAAGTTGAGATGTTCTTCTGATTTAAAAATAAAACAAAGCAGGAGCACCTGGCTGGCTCAGTTGGTAGGGCATGTGACTCTTGATCTCAGGGTCATGAGTTCGAAACCCACATTGGGCATAGAGATTACTTGAAAAGAAAAAAAATAATGAATAAAAATTCACTTAAAAAAATAAAAGCAAAGCAGGGGCGCCTGGGTGGCATAGCGGTTAAGCGTCTGCCTTCGGCTCAGGGCGCGATCCCAGCGTTATGGGATCGAGCCCCACATCAGGCTCCTCTGCTATGAGCCTGCTTCTCCCTCTTCCACTCCCCCTGCTTGTGTTCCCTCTCTCGCTGGCTGTCTCTACCTCCGTCGAATAAATAAATAAAATCTTTAAAAAAAAATAAAAAATAAATAAAAAAATAAAAGCAAAGCAGAATTTCTTTAGGAGAAGGTTACTAAACACGTGTTTCAGTAACAAAGGGGCATATTTGATTAAAAGGAAAGTGAAAAATTTTTGTCTAAGCCAATATAATATTCTTTGTACTATAGAATAATGTAGTGAGAGATAACATTTCAAAGCTTAGCGACTAAACATGAGTGAGTGTAAATTCGTGTGGAAAATGAATAGTGACTTTGGCGTGCCCGACGGTTCTGTGCTTTGTTTCATGGTCACTCACTCATCAAGTAGTTATTAAACCAAATGTACAGGACAGTTGCTGATGGAGGAGATTCGTGCTATGAATAATTCAAAGACATTCTTGTCCTCTAAGAACTATATTTTAATTGGTAAAATAATAGATTCCATTTGTTGAGTGCCCACCACAAGCCAGTTGGAGTGCTGGTCACCTCACAGTTCTCATCTTACTGCAATCTTCCCACCATCCTGTGGGGCAGACATTATTAATACCATTTTATTTAAAGACGAACAGAAGGGGGCGCCTGGGTAGCTCAGTAGGTTGCGAGTCTGCCTTTGGCTCAGGTCGTAATCTGGGGCTCCTGGGATTGAGGCCTGAGTCGGCTTCGCCCTCTCCCTCTGCCCCTCCTCCCGCTCATGCTCTCTCTCTCCCTCTCTCAAATAAAATCTTAAAAAAAAAAAAAAAAAAAAAAAAAGATGAACAACAGTCAGAGAGGCAGCTTGACCAGGATCACACAGCTAACAAGTTGGGAGAACATGAACTTGAACCCTCGTTATCTGATTCCTAGATTTACATCTTCACACGGTACCAAACTTTGTTATATACATGCACAGGAAAATTCACCACCAGCAAGGCAAGAGTCCGGCCAAGGCCCTAGGCTGGATCTTACAGGACACAGAGGACTGGAGGGGGACTGGTGACTGGAATGCTTTGGAAAGTTTCTCTATTCTCACTGACACTTTTTTTTTTTTTTTTAAGATTTTATTTATTTATTTGACAGAGACAGCCAGCGAGAGAGGGAACACAAGCAGGGGGAGTGGAAGAGGGAGAAGCAGGCTCCTAGCAGAGGAGCCTGATGTGGGGCTCGATCCCAGAATGCTGGGATCACGCCCTGAGCCGAAGGCAGACACTTAACGACTGCACCACCCAGGCGCCCCCTCACTGACACTTTTTGATCTTCAGGCTGGCAGACTTACAGGAGAAAGAGAGAAGGACCACGTTTGAAAGTCCAGCCTGCGACCCAGACCAGCCCACAGCTGGGGAGTCTGTGACACCTGACTTGACGAAGGAGCTTGCTGTGCTCTGGAAAACCAAGGCCGACCTGCCTGCCTCCCCCACAGACGCGGGCAGTTTCCTAAGCAGAGAAGTGGGAAGCCCTGTTGTTTACTCTGTGTGGCTCTGCCAGGACTCGCTGCCTTGCTCAGCTCTGGGCCCCACACTGTCAGCATTCACTCAATAAGAGTGTCTGGGGCCTTGCAGAGGGGCATAAGGGTGTGACAACTTAGGCAGAGAGAAGAAAAGTACTGCCCAGATCCTTCAGGACCACTGTTCTGTTACTGAGATGGTAATAGAACATTCTGGAAAGAAATGGCGGAGTTGGTCTGATTTAGCGCAAAGTTTCTGGCCCAGGATAGTTCCCTGTCCCACAGGATGGATGCTGGAAAGCTTGAGAGGGAAGGTTTAGTGCAGCTTGCAGCTTGACAGGGACACAAATTCCCAAAGAGACCCCACCTATGCCAACATGTACTTTTGACCTCACTGGAAATGTTCTTCCCAGGGTTGGTTTTCCCAAGGACAGACGAAAGTGCTGAGCAGACAGATCTCTGGGAGGCGGGGAGGGGGAGGACGTGGTTGGCCACGTTCCATGGTGTAAAGGCTCCAACAGTGGCCCACTTTGAGGCACCAAGAATATGGCATGGATAGACTTGCAAAATTCCTGATAATTTAACAACTGGCTCACCCACCACTGGGGTCTTCCAGTTCCACTCGCACGTGCCTGAAATTCCTTCAAGTGGGGACAAGACTTTTCATTCCCCAAGTAGAGACAAATGCTGATGCACTGGCGGACGACACATTCACGCTGCAGGTGAAGTGACCCAGGACCCTGCCTTCAGCACCTTGAGTGAGCGGCTGGGAGAGATGATCACGCACTCTTCTTCACTGTTTCCACCACCTGATGGTCTCAAACGCACGAGGGTGACGGCTTTACGCAACTGTGATTCAGCTAGCGGGAAGATGTTCCGATGGAAGGCTTTCCATACTTGGGGATTTTTTTTTAAGGGAAGGGCTAAGGGAGAAACGGAACTAGTAGCTCCCAAGATGGAACTTTTATTTTTAATTAAAAAATATTTTATTGATTTATTAGGGCGAGAGAGAACACGAGAGCAGAGAACATGAGTTGGGGGGGAGGGGCAGAGGGAGAGAGAGCAGCAGACTCCCCGCTGAGCTCGATCCCAGGACCCCGAGATCATGACCTGAGCTGAAGGCAGACGCTTCACCGACTGAGCCACCCAGACGCCCTGGACCGTCTCTTAAAATGTATTTTTAAAGGGTCTGGGCCTTTTCAGGTCACACTTTACAAATCACTTGTTGGGGCTACAGCTGGAAGCGCACCTGAGGCAGGAGATGCCTTCTGTCCCTGCACTTGCCCTGGACGGAGGGAACCTGGCCGACTGGATCACCGCGTCGGGGGTTCTACAAGGTTGGGGGAGGGGCGGAAGTATGGGCAATTCAAATTGTGCTGTTCACGTTTGCCGTTGCTGGAGTTGTGGTTTCTCGACTGTGAACCTACCGACAACCAGAAGAGGAAAACAGCGCCGGAGAGTAGCGCTTCCCGGGGGCACGGCGCCTGAGCTTGCCTCGTCATTCTGCGTGTCTGTGTGCTGCTTCCCTCCCCCGCTGAGATGCACGCTCCCCGCACCGGGCATCCCACCGACAGGAGACGCAGAATCAGCACTTGGTGGACGAGTTTCTCGAGGCGGCTCACGGGCTGGGAGGTGGGCCAGGGAAGAGAAGCAGGTTGTGCTCTGTGCCCCCCGGTCACCTGGGGGGCGGCATATCCTGACTCCGGGGTTGCCTGAACTGGAGGCCTGGGAGCCAAGGGAGGCTGTTGTGATGACTCCCCGGCCCTCGGTCAGCGGAAGGTCTGCGCTCACCCTCGGGCAGCATCCGTGGGGCAGGGCTGAGGGCAGGGCCACCGCGTGACAATGGGGAATGCGTCCCCTTCCCCTAATGTTTGTATTTTACCAGGTGGACTGGTCTCTGCACATGTGACTACTGCAAACCACTCAGAAGCCAGAGTGCAGAGGTGACTGTCTCACCAGTGGCATTGCTGGACAGAGGAGAGATGGGGGAGAGGGGACACCACGGGGACCGCGGACGGGACCGCAGGGCAGCGCTCCCTCACCACTGCCTCAGGATGCCAGCGGAAGCAGACAGACAGCTCTTGTTCCCTCCCTGTGTGGCCCACTGCCTCTCCACGCCGTGAACATTTACACGTTCATGGAGCTCCAACAAGTGAGACCCCTCTGGTGACCCTGGCGGCCCCAAAAGGCAGGTAATCCAGGGCAATCACTGGAAGTTCTCGCTGGTGATCCGGGAGGCCTTGTTCCCACAGCCCGGGGGAAAGCGCTAAGACATAAGGCATCTGTTGTCCCCATAACTTGGTCCCATTTCAGGCTTGTGGTCATGGCTCCAACCAGGACTCGTCCCCTCTCTGCAGTAGACCCCACGGTTGATGCCACCCTCCCCTCATCACCCCACCCCTGTACACACAAATGTGCAGCAGCAGGGGGCCCTACAGCTGAGGGGGTCCTCATGGAGCCACATAGGTCATGGAGACCATCCCATCCTCCTCTCTGGGAAGCTCAGGCGGGGAGGTCCAGGGATGACTCACAGGAGAAATCCCCCTGACGCCCACCCTCCCACTGGATTTCCAATTATATTACAATAAAATTTTTTCAAGGCCCCAAACTTTACCACTGAACACACTTGTGTATTGTGTTATGTGTGGCTGCGAACGATTCGCCAGATGGTCATGAGGGGCCGGGACAAGAGCGGAGCACCGGAGACCCCACAGGCCATCCTCACCAAGGCCCTTCACGCCTTCGGGACGGGTTCTCACAGCCCAGCTGCACCCCTCAAGCGTGCCCTCGCACTGGGGGCTGGAGGGCTGCGGAGCAGGCCCAGGTGCAGACAGCGGCAGCAGCGGGGCGGGGCTGCCATCGGGGGACCCACCCCCTTAGGGACGCCTTCTGCTTGAACAGAGGATACAGACTTTTCCTCGGGGGGGGGGGGGGGTTTCCCCACCACGCAGGGAGGTCGGAGGCCAGCCCTTAAGATTCCGTTTAATTAATAAAAAGAAACAGAGGCTCAGAGAAGCAAACTTACTTGCCCAGGATCCCAGGGGAGTCCAGCGGTAGGGCTGGGGTTAGACACAGGGTCACTAGCTCCCCCATCCAGTGGCATTTAGGACCTTGGGTTGCCTCGTCTCTGTCAGGATGTGGGAAGAGTAAATAAAGACACTTTGACTGAAAATTGACTCCGAAAACCTCTGAGGATCATGTGACAGTACCTGAAAAGCACGCAGATCCCTGAAAGTCTGTGAGCCCAACAAAACCCCATTGTGTAAGAGGGGAGCGGGTGCCCTCAGCGCGGGAGCCCGTTAGCACACAGTTGCTAGCTCTGTCCCGCTGGTTGCAAAAGACTGTGTCATATTTCATGGAAAGTTCTAAAGGTCACCGTGGCACTTGACTCTGAGTGAGACTGCCATGTCACCGCATCGGGGCCTTCCGTGTCCCTTCCCAGAGCTGTTTGTGCGGCCAAGGCTCCAGAGAGTGACATGCCCCCACCCTGACCCAGGCACCTGTGCCCACTCACGCGTCACTGCAGCACGCTCATGGTCACTCACCGCTCCCCCACGAGCTGGAGTTTAGACGCTCCAGTTTGAGTGACAAGAGGGTGATTTTTTTGGCAAAGACAAACCACCTCAGCCTGAAGAGTTCAGCTCACACCAGTGACATCTAAACCCAGTGACAGTGGGGGTATCATCTTTAAAAACACAGAAGTGTTCAGGAAGAGCGAAAAACGAGGGCAATAATTATTTTTGGCAAGCCCAAGGGCAACACCGAAAAGTATGAATCCCTAGGTGGTCTTTAAAAATTCCACGGGGCACCCCATGTGCCCTAGGGGGCCCCCCGGTGGGGGCCTTACTTAATCCCTCCTCGTGGCCCTTGCAGGCCCTGGGGGTCTCTCTGCCAGGCCAAGAGCTCCACAGGTGCCAGAGACCAGAACTGCCTCCTAACCCCAGCACTCAGATCCAGGGTGAACCCTGGGCTCAGGGGTTGAAAAGTAGGGGCTTTCGAAAACTAGATTCCAAAGATTCTGGAGGCCGAGCACCTGGATTTTCCATTTAGTTCTTCCTCTGAGTTATGTCTTGGAAAGGCCAAAGTGGTAAAGGAACGTGCAAAAATCCTTGGCAAGGGTCAAGACCTCATCAATTCCCACAGAGTGTGGCCACCTAGGCCTTCGCCTCCTGGGCAGCCAAGCATGGTTTCCCTTTTTCAGAATCCGGGCCTCCTCAAGGAGACCCCAGCTGCTTTTCCACTTCCAACATTTGGAAGCTACAGGCTTAAACTTTAAGATCTAAGCTGAAGTTTGCCTTTAATCTGTTTCTTCTGCACAGTGAAATATATTATAACACAAAATGATAAACAGGAAGGTTTGAAACACTTGGGGCAAACGAAGCACGTAGGCTCACCCGCCAGGATGTGATTTTGAGCCATTTGGTTTATTTTTCCACCTTTCTCCCATAAAAGAGATCACAGTACAACTTGAGCCCATTCCACGGAAGTTTTGAGGGAATCAAATGAGATAAAACGGCAAAAATATCTTGAAAGCTGCAGAGCATTTTACAGGTGGACAGCACCGTCTCAGCCTTGACGCGGCCCGAAGATCCTCCTGGCTCGGACTCTGAGTGCCTCAAGGACATGGTGGGGAAAGCCACAGCAAAGCCTCCGTTACCGAAAAGGCGCCTCCTTGGGTGCCAGTCCAGGGCTGGCTGCCTGGGCTCCGCGTCTCGGGGGAGGGTGTTGGATCCGCAAGCCTGGCTGGCCAGGCAGGCGCCGGGGCCTGAGTAGGAGCAGCCCGTGTGCCGTTCCTGCTCCCGATCTCCACCCAGAAGTCAGAAGTAATTGGACAAAGCCCTGCTCATCAGCCAAAACACTCACAGCCCAAGCATTTTATTTCTTCAATGAGGAACCAAGGCACTTTGCTACTAACGATTTACTCTTTTTAACCACACGCACAAAGAAGACGGTTCTTAGCAGCACGTTGTGGCGGGGGCGGGGGGGGGGGGGGTTGCAACCAGAACACTGCTGCGGAGCACGTCGCTGGCCCGCGGAAGGAGCCGGGGAGGATGAGAGTCAGAAGCCCTGACGATACACAACCTAGTCCCTGTTTCTCAGCGCTGGCTGGCTGGATACGCCGGGCTGCACCACAGGGCAATCCAGCAAGGACACTAAATCGTCTGTAAAGAGTGAAGTTATAGTTCATATCTTTTGAAGAAGAAAACTGCAAAGTGTATAGTGCATCAAACGCTTAAAAAGATGCATGCTTTGGTGCTTAATGGTTTTAAGTTTCAAACATCTAGAAAGTTAACTTGGGTGGCTGGCTTACTTCTTGATATTGACAAAATATAAAAACGGTATTCCGTAGTTCAGATCGTTGGCTAATTCAGATTGGCCTTATCCCAAACTAGTCAGATGTTACCGTAGTCACTGACATTACTCAACTCGACTTCTTTTCCAATTACGTTATAATTCTCGGGGGGGGGGGGGCTGGATACTGCCCCTAAGGGGGTGAAAATGGCTCTTGGGGAGGGGGACATACTCTTTTTATATATAAAGCACAAATAGACACATAGTACATAAATAATATACAGTATATCTGTTCTGCTAAAATTGCAAGGGAGTGATTAGAAACAAATATCTAAGAAGGCTCTTTGGGGGGTGATTAGAAGAAAAGGCTGATTAAAAAGGAAAGCAGACAGGAAACTGAAGATGTGGGGAGTGAGTATTCATCATCCATCGTAATAAGACAACACACAAGCTGCAACACTGATAAGCCATAAAACAGCTGAATATGCACCCGATTTTAAAAGGTTCCTTTTAGGTTTTGGTGGAGTGGGGAAAGGGATTATTGCCTTTCAATATCTATCATGGCGAATTTTTTTTCCCAATTTTTCCAATCACGTGACTGAACCACTTTACTGAAAACTAAAATGTAAAGAGGAGAAAACAAAATAAAACACAAACAAAAAAAATCTCGTAAACGAGAATGAGTATTTACAGCAGGAAAAATCAGCGAGGTGCATTCTCAGTACGTTGCTTCAGCAAAGGTTAAAAAAGGAAAAGAAAAATGTTGGGAAACCCTGTTGTCAGCCGCCACGTGAAGAAAGAGCACCTCCTGGCACCCATGCTGGTATCTGGCTTTTATCTCTTATCTCTGGCCCAGGGGTGGAAGATTAGCGGGGAACATTATCCCAACCCTCCTGCTGTGAGAATGTGCTAATTCCCCTGTGTAACGTAGCTTCCTGCCCTTCAGGCGGCTTGGGGCTGGTGGAGCAAGGGTCCCTGCAGGATCAGAGGGCGAGGAGGAAGGTGGAGGGTTCTCCTCCCAGAGCAGTGTGCCCTTCCAATGTCCCCACCAGGAGGAAACACTGGAAAGAAACTAGACCCACTGCAGTCAAGCAAGGGGCTCCTCGACGGTCAGAGGGTGACGCTCAGAAACAGTGCTCCGGAGAATCTGCTGTCTTCGCTCTCCCCTCACTGGAGGCTTTGAGGGGATGGTCAGACCCTCAGCCAGCCTGTCACGACTGGTGACAATGAGGCAGTCCCCTCGTCCATCAGCCTGTCCTGGTGTTTCCAGAGTCAGTGAGCTGTGGTCACTGGCACCCCCCCACCCATTCATTTCAACAAGTCTAAGCGTCCACACGGGCCAAGGACTAAGGAGCAACACGTTCAGGTATTTTTGGTCATCAAGGCCTTGCTGTCATCAAAAATAAAAGTTCTTATACCGCGAGGGACATGATTAAGAGGGAGAAAAAGCAGCCCGCAGAAAGGGAGAAGAAATCCGCACAGCACGTGTCTGGTAAGTCTCTAGCATCTAGAATGTAGCAAGAACTTCTTTAATTCAGCAACCAAAAGACAACCCAATGGAAAAATGAACAGACATTTGCCCAGAGAAGATACGCAAATGGCCAATAAGTGCATGGGAAGATGGCTGATGTCGTGAGGGAAGGGCAGGTTGAAACCACAGCCAGACAGCACCGGGCATCCACTAGGAGGACAACGGGAACAAGTGAGAAGTTGCAGGTGTCGGAACGGGGGTGGAGGAACTGCACGTCTCAGACGGTGCTGGTGGGAATACAAAATGGCACAGCCGCTGTGGAAGACAGCTTGGCCATTCCTCTTCGAGTTCCACACTGAATTACCGTAGGACCCAGAAACTCCATGCCGAGGTATCTACCCAAAAGAACTGAAGACAGGTGTTCAAACACAGACTCGGATGTCGATGTTCACAGCAGCATTGTTCACGGTAGCCAAAAGGTGGAAACAACCCAAACGTCCAACAACAGATGGATGGACAAACAACATGTAGTCTGTCTGTACAAGGAATAGTGTTCCTCCATAAAAAGAACGAAACACTGACAGCGGCTATAACATGGATGAACCACAAGACGGTACACTGAGTGAAAAACGCCAGACACAAAAGGCTACATTTCGCGTGATTCTATTTATGTGAAGCGTCCAGAAGAGGCAAATCCAAAGAGAAAACTGATCAGTGTTACGGGAGTTGGGGGAAGGGGAGTGGGGAGTAGTGGTATCAGGTTTCCATTTGGGGTGATGAAAAAGTCCTGAAACTGGATGATGGTGAAGGAAGCACAACCATGGGAACGTACTTAACGCGTCTGAACCGCACACTTTAGAAGTGAAGAAGGGGCGCCTGGGTGGCTCCGCCGGTGGAGCGTCTGACTCTTGGTTTTTGCTCACGTCACAATCTCAGGGGCATGAGATCGAGCCCCACGTCGGGCTCTGCACTCAGCGGGGAGTCTGCTTAGGATTCTCTCTCCCTCTCCCTCTGCCCCTGCACCTCTAAAAACACAATACAAAACAATACAATGGTTAAGATGGCAAATGATATGTTGTATCTTACCACACAAAAAGAGTTAAATTAGACCATGCAGATAGTAGAGGAGAATGAACGTGAGTTCCTCTCAATACAGATTTAGGGAAAGGCTTTCTGTTGATGTCTAAGTGCTTTCATCTACGGTCCAAGGGCCATTTCCACGTTTCTTGAGAATGGTCTGTTCATGTCTGTTGCCATATTAGCTCGGAGGTATCACCTTCATATTTTTTCAGAGCCGCAGAGTACTCCACTGTGTGGACATACCTATTTTGTTGCACCCAGCTACTCTCCTAGATGCAACCATATTTCCAGTGTGTCTGCTGAGAGCACCTGAATGCCGTGATGCCTCAGGAGCCATGAGCACACGTGGCACCCGGATCCTACTTCTAGATACTATTGGCCAGTAAAAGTAGCAGGGCTCTTTGGAGAAATGGCTGATTCCAGGCCAGGGCACGGAAAGGATAAGATGAGGCTGCAAGACTTATTTTTTTTTTTAATTTTAAAGATTGTATTTATTTGAGATAGAGCAAGAGAGAGCGAGCAAGCAAAGAGCATGAGGGGGGAGGGGCAGAGGGAAAGGGAGAAGCAGGCTCTCCAGTAAGCAGGGAGCCTGATACGGGGCTCAATCCCAGGACCCTGGGATCATGACCTGAGCCGAAGGCAGATGCTTAACCGACTGAGCCACCCAGGTGCCCCTGGAAGACTTTACCAGAAATTAAGGTCTGCTTCTGACACGGCAATGGGGACAGTTCCAGGAAACAGGGACCAGCCTGAGGGGCTCCTGCTGGCCAAGTCTAGGACAACTTGAACGTCACAATATGATCAGGACAAACCAAACCACTGAATAAAACAGGAATCTGTGAATACATACATATGTACGTACATACATACACAGGGAAGGAAATTTCCTTCCTTAGTAGAATTTCAACCAATCAATATAGAATTCGTGATAAAATCAGAAAATCACCTTTTGGCAACCACCACAGTAATAACTCAGGCAGGACTCATCAATGGATGCTAAAACTAGCAAGTGAACGTTTGATGAGAAAGAAGATATTTACGTAACTCCAAAGTAGTATTGCTTGCAAAGGGAAAAAGTAATTTTGTTAGGACCTCGCATGGCAGATGCTTCCCTTAACCAAGTGATCAGTCTGCATCACTGGGAGTGGGGTCGAGTGACATCACGTGCTTCCCACTGTGACACCAGGACAGGGCACGAGACGTGCGGCAGTGCTGCCCGCCCGGCAAAGCCGAATCTAATTGTAAGAATGCGTCAGGCAAACCCTGAACGTAGCAGAGTCTGCACAAGCCTGGGGTCTTGGAAGACGCTGAGATCATGAGAAACAAGACTGAGGGCTGTTCCGGACTAAGACAGTCTCGGGAGAAAGAGGAGAATCACATGCAACGCCTGATTGGGCCTTTCCTCTCCCAAAATATGATGCTATTGAGATCATCTGTGAATGGTGAATAAAGCCTGTAGTTCAGCGAATACTATCAGATGAATGTTCATTTCCTGACTTTGACCATTAAACTCCACTTTGGAGAACGTGCTTGTTTTTATGAAATACACACTGAAGTATTTAGGGGTAAAAGGACATTAGGCTGCGACTGATTTCTGATGGTTCAGATTTTATATAAACACACAAATATTTATGTATTCAGAGAGGGGGATATGAGCCAATGCGCGAATATGGCAACGCTGGGGAATCAGGATGAAGGGCATATGAGCATTCTTTGTACTATTTTTGCAACTTTTCTGTTAGCCTGAAATTGCCAAAATGAAATGCTATTTTTAAAAAGGAATTCAGAAATAAAGCAGCAGGGCCAGAATGCAGGGTTCGTTAGAATCTACTTCCACTCTGTCCCACGATCGCCCAAGCAGGCCCTTAGAGTGCTGGAGAGCTCTACAGTTCTCTGAGGGAAAGGAGATTCTTCTGGAAATTTCCCCTTGGCTTGTCTCAAATAACCACTGCCCGTTATGATAATGCCCCCGCAGCCCCGCCCGGGCTGGCGCCCACGCTGACACCTTTCAGGGACACCTACATGATAGCCAGCAGAGGGCGCTCTCCCGGGGGGACCCACACTGGGTGCCAGGCCGCCACATAGCTCTGCAATGTGTTGGCTGAACTTTTCAGGAAACTTGGATGCCACACATACTTTTCCTTTCTTTGTGGGTAGGCGAGATGAGTCACGTTTTTCTGAAGTCGGCTCGGCCCCAGGATTCAGTCTCACCAGCTGCCCGGATCCAGAAGGCTCCAGCAGCGGCGGGTGAGCCCGGGCGGCTCAGGGGAGGTCTGACGACGCGCCGCAGCCCTCAGGAGCACAGGAAAGCCAAGGGAAATCTCACTCAGCCAGGCACAGGGTTAAGCTTGTGCAACTCTGCCATCTGGCAGCGTTTGGTACATCTGCCCGCAGCAGCCCTGAGGGAGAGCCGGGCCCTGGCTCACAGCCCCCCGCTGCCTTCTCCCACCTCACGGGACCTCAGCAGGGCCTACCAGTCCTTCAGGCCTCGCTGGTCCACTCATGTGTTCATCCACTCCTACCCCTCCTTCATTCACTCCCATGGTCACTCTGATTGCGGGACCTGGGGGCAGAGCTGAGGCGAGGGCCGACACCTGCACCCGACTAGAAGAAGAGGTGTTGCAGGTGTCCTGAAAGGCAGCCCCACGATGAGAACTGGCATGTAGGAAGTATATTTTGGGATTAACACCCACGACAAGGAAAGCAAGGAGGCAGGGCTGGGCCCCTGATGAAACTAAGGGGCAATGCAGACCTGGTGTGGCCCCTACAGAGAGTTCCAGATCTGGGATGACCCCTCAGAGCTGTCCTGAGTGAAGCAAGGGGACACTCCCATGCTGATCAGCTGTCCCTCACTCCTGAAGGGGAATCTGGGAGGCACAGCATGGTGTCCATCGCTGGCCAGGCGGGCATGCAGTGAGATGGGGTCAGAGCCAGCCAAGGGCCAGGGTGTGGAGGATGCGGTGAGACTTCAGATTTCCACTTGATGTGGTGGGGAGGAATGGGGGGGGTTGAAAAGGGGATAAGATGATCAGATTTATGTTTTAAAACAGGGGGACCCAATCCTGCTGGCCACCTGCTTTTATAAATAAAGATTTATCAGAATGCAGTTTACATTTTGTCTGTGGCTGAGTATCTGCAAGAGACACCAGGTGGCTCACAAAGCCTAAAATATTTACCATCTGGCCTTGTATGGAAAACATTTGCTGGCCCCAGTTTGAGAAGACCCTCTCCTTCCACCATCTCCCCAGCAGCCAGAGGGGCCCCGCTGGTCCGAGGTCCCTCGAGACCCTGCCCCGTACTCACTCCCATTCACACCACTCGGTTTAACGGCTGAGTTTACATTCTTTTGCATTTGTAATATATGTAGATATCACCCACATATGCCGAGAGGCTGCTCCCGGGCTGTCGGGGCCTCCCAGGCAGGAGGGGGCTGCCGGAGCAGCAGAGGGACAGTCCTTGGTATCTCCACCTGTGTCGGGAGCAGCCTGCCCCCCCGACTGCCTAACCCTGTGATGAGGCCCCCGTGTGCACTGCTCAGCCTCTGGGCCCTTCCTTGTGTCCATCCTGGGAAGGAGGAGGGCCACACAGATGAAGAGTCCAAAAGACGAGCTGCTGTGTATGAGAAGAAAATGTGTGGAAGAAAAGAAAGTCAGGTTCCAGAGGCCAGAGGCAGGGGCGAGAGGGGCAGCTGGAATTTGGGAGAGTGCAAAGAAGATGAGCACCGTCCGGCTGGGGTCAGGGCGGGGAGAAGCCAGCGTCTGCCCGTCCTACAGCGTGGCTGGGAAGGGAGTGTTTTAGGGCCCCTTCCAGCGTGTCGTGGGGCAAAATTTCCCTGCTTGCCACGTACCCTCAGTGTCTAGGAAAGGCTGCAGATTGCTGGCCGAGGCCCCCCTCCCCAGGCCTCTCGCTGCTGCAGCATGGACACCGGCCGCACAGGTCCCGGGACCTCCTCTGAGAGCGAGGTGCAAAACCAGGCCCGCAAATGACGCCCTGCGAGCAATCAGCAAACACAGGGATCCGCACACGAGGAGCGGCGGCCGGACCACCTATCAAGGACATCCTGGAGCTGACTCCTTTCAATGGAGGTGCCACAGAAGTTTCCCTGAGAACCTCTCGGCTTCCTGTCACCGCAGCGCTTGGGGGTGTGCCTGGATGCATCGGCACCCAGGGCGTGCAGTTGCCCGGAGGCCGGCACCTTGCTGTTGGTCCTCACCTGCTCTCCTAGCGGGTCCCCTGCTCCGTCCGCAGGGCCCACAGCGAGCTGCCCCTGCAGCCGTGCGGCCCAGGCTCCCTTCTCGGCTGGCTCCCAGCTAGGGCAAGAGAGAGGCCCTGGGTGGGGTCTCTGGCTGTGGCTGCACGCCCGCCGGCGCCCGGTCCTAGCTCCCACAGGTCATGCCTGCACACCCTGCCCCGTGCTGCCCTCCCCGCTCCGCCTCTCCGACGCAGGAAGGCATGGGCTTTTTACCAGTCTCTGGTTTACCTTCCTGACCCTCGCTTGGCTTCTCAGCAACTCCCTCACCTTTACAACCATACAGCCATGAAGTTCTGGCTGTTTTAAATACACCGGGACCCTGACTGACATGTAACGTGAACAGATTCCTGAAAATGGTCAGCACAGACGTTCTGCACAGAAACCAGCCTTGAGGTCCAGACCCAAGGGCTGGGGGACGCCAGTCACTGACTCGGAGCCCTCCACGCGTGGGCGCATCAGGCTACTGGCGCTCACAGGCTGGCGGGTCGCCTGGGGCTGGCCGGCTCCGCGGGCGAGCCCGGGCAGAGAGCTCCTCGGCACTGGGGAGCCCTTGGCATGTGAATCAGAGACTTGAGGCTCTAAATTAAAGTCCATTCCTCTGCACACAGTACAAAACCTCTGGCATTTTACGGGAAAACAAACTTTTATTTGAAAAATAAACTTGAGTTGCCAGGAGAGAAAGGAGGAGCTGTCTGTGATCCAAGACAGACATGGAGTGAAAGGACCAGAAGTTTTCCAAGTTAAACAAACTTCTCTGGAACGCTCGTGCGAGTTTCAAGCGGCTGTCATGGCATCCTTCGACACAGAGCCATAGACAAGGAGCCGGTTTAAAGCACTGAGATGTAACTCACCCGCTCCAGGATGACAGTCACCCGTGGCGGGATTTCGGTGCTTCAATTTAAGTACGAACAGAAAATTAAATTTATTTTGGGTGTTCGGAGTACCCGTGACCTCGGTCACAGCAGCGAGCCGGTCTTAGAAAGTTCGAACGCCTAGCATTGCACATCTCTGGCAAAACCCCAGTGCTTCCTTCCACCCCACTGCTTCTCTGTGCCCTAGAGGTTTCCAGCCAGACTCCCTTCGCAGGCATTCCACACCCATCCTGTGGGTTATGACCATCTACGGTGGTATCTTCCAAAGTGCACCCCCCCAGCCCCGCCCACCGTGAAACCAGCTGTGTGGGGCAGAGAAAGCATGCTTTTAGAACAAATCAGCATTGCACTGAAAACAGAACACATGGGCCAGGGTCAGTACTGTTTCCTGAGAAATGGTTTTCAGTCGTACGTAGGCATGTGCTGGATTACCACATAAAAAGTATCTCCTGCTGGGGGTCTCAGTCAAAGACATCCCACACCATGCTCTAATGAAGCTGCTGGCCTCATTGTCGTGCCCTGAGCTGTAAGTTCCTCCCCCAGGCTGGTGCAAACTCCCTGGGTGCCAGGGTCTGTCCTCCACCTTTTCCTCTTAGCCCATCCTGCAGATATCATGGTCGTGACCTTGAATAGCCGTCAGTGTAATCAGAGTAGGTGGCTGTCCCGGTCAGCGATTTTTAATGCTTTTTTCTAGTAGGACAAAGATAACGTTCCAGTGCCCGGTGGGGCTGACTTCTGTCGGTAGTGGTCCCTTGGTGTGAACGGCTGCCCATGTAGGACAAGATACCATTTCTTGGCTCAGTGGGGGGAGGAGGGGGCTGGCAAAATGCCACCCTATCTGAGCCACCGAGAGCCATCCCTGCACAATTGTAGGGTCCTGGGAAGACAACTGCTTCCAAAAATGTCTGGTTTTGGTGCTAGAAATTCCCCCAGTTATACGCTAAATGTGTCAACAACCCCTGAAATATGTGATCTTTAACTTCTATAATACACATCGTAGTTGGAACACCTTGGTCAGACCCTTCCCAAAGTTAGTTTTGGTCTGAGCGTGGGGGGAAAGGATAAGGCACTGCAGCTCTCAGAGCCGGGAGCCCACAAGAGGAAGAAGACAGAAAAGGGAGCTCCAGGGTCCCCAAAATGGCTTTGTCACTTTACGGTGTGATGAGGGCCAGCCCTGTCCCTGCAGGTTACAATAGCCTTCATCCTGCCTCAGCCCAGATCCCCGCGCTCTCCTCGCGGAGGGCAACAGTCAGAGGCCTCGGGGGCTGTGTTGCTTAAGGTTCTAAGTGGCACTGGGCCGGGGGCGGGGGGGGGGGGGAGCACTGGAAGAGCATGGGGAAGTAAGAGGCAAGCACATGAAAAATTAAACACACGCTTTCCCCACAGACAGGAGGTAACAGAAGCGTATCACAAGGGAACACAGACTGTGCAGATACTGAGAATAACACTTGTGTTTCAGAGCTCTGGCAGACTGCTCAAGGCAAGCATAATCAGGTAAGGCTTTCTGGAGGTGGCAGGGCCCCAGGAGGTCTCAAAGGAGGCGGGAGGGCATGAGAACTGATCTCTAGGTCTCTTCCAGCAATCGGATCACTCCGTGAAGACCCGGAATCCGGGCCTGGCCTGCAAGGCCCCACCCACCTCTCTGACCTCCCCGCCCTCCCCCTCCCCACTCAGTTCTAGCCCTTCCAACCAGCGGTTGTCCCTGCTCAGGGCATTTGCACTGTTCCTCCCTCTGCTAGGCTCACACATCTGCCTGGTTGCTCCGCTCCCTGGCTCCATCCCACTCCGGCTCAGAGCCTCCATAATCGCACGGTCCGGTATAGAGCAGCACCCTCCAACCCTTACCGCTTTACCCCTGTTATTCTCCTACCATGCAACATTTCTGTACACACACTACATATGGCTCATCCTCTCTCCTCCCTAGAAGGTAATCCCCATGAGGGCAGGAACTTACTTGTTCCTGTCTGTGTCCCCAGTGTCTGGCAGGTTCTCATTAAATACTGATTGAACAGATGTAGGCAAGGTGAGAAGACCCCCCCCCCCCCCGCCTTTAAAAGCCCTGGCAGGGCTGGTCAGGTGTGAGGTGCACCTGTCTGCTCAGTAACATCAGCTTTCTTCTGTTTGGGGAGTGCATCTGAAGGTGAACATTCCAAGGTAGAAAAACCAGGCAGGGACAGCCATCTGCCCCAGTCCTCTAGAGGGACAAGGCCAACCTGCAGGGGCAGAAGGCTCAGCACGCGGGGCTATATCGCCCCCTAGTGGTCACTTGGCCATAAAGCCAGGAAAACGCCCCCACATTTTTCTATGGAGTATCAGGTTCAAGGGTGCATTCAGGATATAGAGGCAAAAGGAGGGCACGTATTAACCCCATCTTGTCTTGAATGTGGGAGAGATTTAGTACGCACAGCCTTCATTCTGCTGTGGTTCCAGGTGGACCAGCTGCCCTGGGACTCTGGCTACAGTGCAGGTGGCCAGCCCTTCAGAGCCTCTCTAGGCATCAATCACTACGTAGGAACTTTTCAAAACGAAACTTTTCTTTTTAAAGTTTTTTTTTTTTTTTTTTTTTTGACAGAGATAGAGACAGCCAGCGAGAGAGGGAACACAAGCAGGGGGAGTGGGAGACGAAGAAGCAGGCTCATAGCGGAGGAGCCTGATGTGGGGCTCGATCCCAGAACGCTGGGATCACGCCCTGAGCCGAAGGCAGATGCCTAATGACTGCGCCAACCAGGAGCCCCAAAACTTTTCTTTTTAAAGGAAGTAGTGGAAGGAGTGACATGTAGAAAAAGTGAATTTACAGAAGGCAGAACTCAGACCTAACAATCAGACCTTGCCAAAAGTTGGCCTGAGAAGGGTGCTCACTTGCTTATTGACTTCATTGAGGGTAAGTTTGGGAGGAAAAACGCTGGCAACAGATGTATATAGTGAGGCTTTTGCTAATCTGCACTGAGCGTTCCCTCTCGTTCCCTCTGCCTTAAGACCTCCACACAGCTCTTCGCTGGCTCGGTCATGGTCTCCTTATGGGACTGCTCCTTCCCTCACCATCCTACACAAAACAGCACCCACCCCCATTGGCCCTTGCACCCTGCTCTGTTTTTCTTCATAAACAGGGTGAAAACTAAAGGCTGTCTGTGCTCCAATTCTCCTCCCTTCCCCAGCCCTCCATCTGGAATATTCCTGATTAGCTCCTCCAGCTTTGCTTTGGTTGCCCAGTCTGGATGAATCTCACCTCTGTCGCCAAAGAGACGGGTATCAGCCAGGATCCTTTAATGGCATATAATAGAAAAATATAACTTAGAAGAGACTAAACTACAAAGATGGCTATTACCTAGAATACTGAGCTCAGTGATGCACACCGCCCTGAGGATTACACTCCCACCTTCCTGTTCCGCCATCTTGCATGTTGGCCATGGTCACAAGGAAACCACGTCCTCACACCATAGTCCCAGTAAGGAGAGGGAGTTAGTCCTCACATATCTCTTTTTGTTGGGGGAGGTGCCTTTCCTTTGATCCCTCACAGAGTTCTCCTTACATTTTGTTGGCAAGACATAGGTCCCTGGTTCACCTCAAGGCCAGTGACCCCAAAGCCAGGCACTTCCCCAAATGGGAAAGGGATAATTCCAACAGATCTAGACCAATAAGTCCTGCCCTGGACCCTTAATAAAACCAGGCTCTGTTATGAAGAAAGGGGGAGCAGCTGTCAGATGGGTTATCAGAGTCTGCCAACACCTGGTAGGGACGAAACCATGCACTGGAACTTTGGAGAAGGAAGGGCCAAGGGGTAGAAAAGATAGGAGGAAGGGGCTGCACGCAGCAGCCAAGAGCAGTGTGGCCACCTGTCTCCAGAGCTACAGGATCTCAGTAGAGGCAGGAAAACATTTCTAAGACTGTGCCTAATGGATGAAGGGGGCTTAGCTATCTGACGGTATTTACACAGATGTGTGCACACGCTCTAAAATACATACGTATGTGTCAGGACCAAACAGGCCGAGGAGAGACTGTATGGTAGCTCCTCAGGGTCCCACAGAGGAGCCACCACTGAGACGCAGAGTTAATTCAGTGAGGTCAGAGGGGCCGATTGGTTCTGCTTAGGAGCCAAATCCAGGAGTCCTCAGGAAAGGGAGCGGTCGAACTTTGCTTAGCACCTGCTGCGTTCGGGGCAGACCAGCTCACATGCACCAACACCAGCCCTGAGCTTTGTGACCCTGAACAAAGCCCTTGTGTCAGGGATAAGCAGCTGCCTTGCAGGGGTGCCATGAGGCAGATGCGGGCTCTGCGTGCAGACTTGAACTTGAGTCTGTGCGAAGCGCTCACTGCTAAACGCTGTGGCGGCAGCAGGAAAGGCACAGAGCCCACGCCACCTGAGGAATGTGCTTCATGGTGCAAACGGGACGTCCACACACCAGCGGTGCAAATCCCTGAACAGCCCAGAGGGGCCCAGATGGCTGACGCGGCGTGATGGCAGCTCTGGGGGGACAGACAGCCCTGTCGGGGCCATGAGGACAAACAGGTGTCCCCAGCACAAAAACCCAGCAGTCTAACGGAGAACAGAAGCCAACACCAGAGATGGACACAGGCTCGTGTCCCTGCCCCTCACCACCCCGTCCGTGTGTTTCGGGAGTCCCCCCATCAGCTCCTTGCCTCTCGGCCCGTAAATGTGTTCATCTCTCCTTTCTTGAAGTAAACAGGCCAATCTAAAACTTCCATTAAGTCCAATCTGTCCATTCGCTACCAGTCCCCCTTCATTGCCAGCAGGCTCAGCGAGGCCACAGCAAGAAACAAGCCCAGGTTCTCGGTGGTTTGACATAAAAAAGGTATCTTTTGCTTAGGTCGGTCCCACACAGGGAGGCAGCTGGTCCTGAGCTGTCCTCCCCACCGAGGAGCCAGATCTGGGCTGCTGGCCTCCTGCATCCTCAGCACCGTGGTCCCAACCCAGCTGCAGGGAGGGGCCAGGAGAAGCAGAGGAGCTCCCGCCGTGGATGGGCACCAGGCGCTGCCACCCCTCACTCCCCTTCCCTTCCAACCCACACGCTTTGAAAGAAGACATCTCCGACTCTGTCCTCGGCCGGGTAACACGCTCTCCTTCCCTTCCCAGCTACTGAAACGGCTCTCTTGAAAATCACCCACGATTCTGAAGTCGGGCCATGAGGAACTGGCCTCAGGACCAGCCTTCCTCTTCCCCAGAGTGGGGGCATCTGAGTCGCGTGGCACCTTCCCTCCCTGAAAGTGTTCCTGTGAGGTAAAGATCACGAGCCAAACCTGACACGAACACCTGTTTCCTATCTGTGAAATGGCATCGCTGTCCCGTGGAAGGTCACAGCAACAAAGTACGTCACAGTCAGCAGGTCAGAAGTCTGAACTCAAGGTGTCGGCAGGGCCCCACTCCCTCTGAAAGCTGTGGGGGATCCTTCCGTGCCTCTTGCAGCCCCCGGTGCTGCTGGCAAGCCCTGGCATGCCTCGGCTCTAGATGCACCCTCCGATCTCCGCCTTCGTCACACGGCTTCACCCGTGTGCCTGTCTTGACGTCCCCATCTTCTTAGAAAACACTAATCATTTTGATTTGGCACCTGCCCTACTCTAGGATGACTTTAACTAGTTACATCTGTTGTGGCTTTTTATTTTTTTTAAAGATTTTATTTATTTCTTTGACAGAGAGAGACGGCTAGCGAGAGAGGGAACACAAGCAGGGGGGAGTGGGAGAGGAAGAAGCAGGCTCCCAGTGGAGCAGGGAGCCCGATGCGGGGCTCGATCCGAGGACCCTGGGATCAGGCCCTGAGCCAAAGGAAGACGCTTAACCACTGAGCCACCCAGGCGCCCCCTGTTGTGGCTTTATTTCCATAAAGTCACATTCAGAGATACGGGGACATCACTCTTTGGGGGGACACAGGTAAATCTACAAAAGTTATTATACGGATTAAATGAACATGTCTATTTTTATGATCTACCTAACAGGGTCTGAAGTAGATTATTTATCTCACCTGATTCTCCAATGAGCCCTCGCCTGCTAACTGGACCTTATTTCCTGTAGGAGCCCGTATCTCTGTCCCGCTAACCTGACGCTGCCCACGGCACTGGCGGCTAGACCCGGTGCCTTCCTCGCGCGGCCGGAGGAGTCACTCGGGGATGGTTTTGAGAGTCTGTTGTGTGCAGGGTCTGCAGGCTATTAATGTCCCTCCAGGAACTACAATCGACGGCAATTTCAGACTCCATTTCAGCTCCATCCTCTGTGACACCACATGACAGTCCGCAAAACAGAACACTCAGCCCCATCCCCCTAGTCTTCTAGAAAGACCACAAGATGCCATCGTGGATTCTCACACAAACTCAGTGTGAGGGTGAGGAAGCCGCTGGCCATAGGTCTCAAGTCTTTGTTCTAGCATCACTCCTGGCAAACAACAGCATTTATCACAATCCATCTCCTCTTAATGGGGGCCCGGGGGGCTTGCAGGAAGACACTCGTCAAAAGGAGAAACTTTGGACTAAACCATAATAGGTGGGAAATTGGGAGGGTGGTGTGGAGGTGGGAAGTGAGGCCATAACAAAATTCACTTTCCAGGAAGCTTCTCCTGCTCCCAGGTGTCAGAATGGTCCTTCTGACAAACCAGGTCTCCTCTGGCTGAGGACGGTGAGTTGGTCACAGCGGCGGCAGCCCACCTGCCTACTAACACCTGGCAGCAGGGGTCCTGGGAGAAGGGGCCCCGGTCCCCGCCCCATGTCTGCGCTGAGACTGCTGGCCACGGGCTAGTCTCTGAGCCAAAACCATTCAGAGGGGGAAAGAAAAACCTGACACTAACAGGAGAGTTGGTGGGATGTGTTAGGAAAGCAGATGTCTGGCCGGCAGTGCTCCAGGCCAGTTAAAAAGAGGAAAATGCTTCTGTATCAGGGAATAGTCACACCCCAGACCCCTCCCTGCCCCTCCTGGGACTGCCAACAACCCCACCATCCAGCACAAGTGGACACCCCGAAGGTAAGGCCCAGGACAAGGGTGTCTCTAGGGCTAAGGCCAGAGCCCTATTCTGTCCCCAGTGGTCTGGGGCTGGTAAGTATGCTGAATATCATCGTGCCAGGTTAGACAGCCACTGAAGGGTGAGGGACAGGGACAAAAACTATATTAGCACCAATGCCTCCGTGGTTTGTGACTTAATGCATTTAGCAAGTCAGGTGCCAACACCTGGGAGCTTCTTCGGGCTACGCAGACTGTCCTCCAGCCCCTCACCGGCCCTAACTTTGCTCAGAGTCCCCAAGTAGGACTCAAAGGGAAAGAAAGAAGAAGGATCCAAGGTGAAAAAAACCTTTATTAGATGCTTTTATGCTCTGCCCTACACTAGGAATTAAAGCAGAGAAACCCTGATCCCCAAACCTCACACTTGGATGGTGACCTCACGTCAGGAGGACAGTCCCTAGTCTAAGAGGGCAAAGAGAAGCGAGTTAGGAGCCGTGTGGCTGAAGCAAGGAGTCGAGGGTTCACTGTGCAGGAACCATCTGGTGTCCTGCTGCAGACGTAAGTCCGTGCTCCCTACCCCCAACCTTGTGAAAGTAATTTACAGCTAATAAGAAAAGCGGTGTCGCGGTTGTGGGTTAGCATTGCTATTGTCGTATCTTATTCTGAACTTTGGAACCAAAACATAATTTGCCCAAAGAGATCCCTTTACAATGAGAAAACCCATCCTCAAAGCCAAAGATTGCCCATCACTAAAAATATCTGAAAGAACGGGTGATGGTTCTGAAGGCAGCTCTCAAGACGTCCCCAAAGGTGAGGAATTACTGTCCTTGTTGTTGAAGCAAGGAGATTGTCCAGGCTACGCATACAGGCTTCCCTGCTTCAAGACCACTGGCTTCCTCCCTGGGCCCACCTCGCCCAAGCAGTCCAAGGGGAGGGCAACCAGGCCTCATTCTCCCCGCCGTCACCCATGAGCACCCCGTACGCATCGTGTCAATATGGGTGCGGAGGTGAGCTGCCTAACCGCCTTGTCAAATTTCCAGGGCCTTCGCCAGCAGGAAGTCAACAGGACCTGACTTATCTGGAGGCTGGTGGTTATTCCAAGGCTGAGCCACCAGCCCTCAGATACTCAGTTTCACAATCAGAAAATCATTCTTCGGGATTAAGCCAAAACAAGGTCTTTGTTTCTGATGGAAATGTAAATACTCCCCAGAGAAACATCTCCCTTTGAACAAAATGCACACTTCTTTCCTCTCAGAAGGATTGGAAAGGAGGCTGGGAGATAAAATCTTGAATCCCAAAAAGAGAGGGGAATGCTTCTAGAAATGTCAGAGGAGGGGCACCTGGGTGGCTCGTCCATTAAGCATCTGTTGATCTCAGCTCAGGTCTTGATCTCACGGTCTTGAGTTCAAGCCCCACATTGGGCTCCAAAAAAGAAATGTCAGGGGAGGTGAGAGATCTGGGCTAAGTTATAAAGACTAACATCAAAGTGTTCATTGGGCGAGAGAACACACTTAGTTCTACAGTCCTCTGTCAAGTGGAGCATGAATGTTGCGTCTGCCCTGCCCACAAGGGATTCAAGGCACTTTACAAGGAGATACAGGATACACTTGTGGTGGGATTGGCTTGAGACTCCCGTGGGCACAGGACCTGAACGAGGAAGGTCTCATGTCTGCAGACATGACCAGCTAGAAGCCATCAACCTGGGCGTGTACCGGGGTGCGGGGCCGGGCGCTAGGTGGCCAATCCCAGGCACCCGTGGCCAGCCTGGGGGGGAACTCTGGCTGCAGCCTGGAGAACGGACCTCAGGACTCCCCAGCGATTCCTATGCTGAAGTTCATTCCGGGAGCAAGCGTGCCCCTTGGCCAGTGGAGGGCAGGAATCCTGGAGAAAGACCATGGACACACTGAGCTCAGGAGAAGCTCTCCCACCTGCGGCTAGAGCTGCTAGCAGGTGGAAAAGAACGAGCTCCATGGAAGGACCAAGCAGGATTTGTGCCGGTCCCTGCAGGTTATAGGAGCCTGAGATGCAGAATATAAAAAAGTGTTCATGAGGGCTTGTGGGAAGGTCACTCCGAGAAGCCACAGGCTGGGGCTGGCAGCAGAGAGGGAGTTGGGGAGTTGGCGGCTTCTTCCCTCACCGAGGCAGGGGTGGGATCTGACATCAACCTTCTCAGGAGGCCTGATGGATGGACAAACATCCACGACAATGTGGAGCAGCTGGAGGGCTGCAAGGAGCCAGGAATTCGGTTTTAGTGGCAAGCTCTCTTTTGTGCGAAGGCGAGAGGGAAACCTCTCTGCTGGCAGAGCTCCCTGCCTTTGGTGGAGAGGAAGCATCTGCTTCTGTTCACGTTTACGTTTCTGAAGCCATTATCCTGATGCGGTCAATTGTCGTTTGTCTGTCCTTTACCATTTCTGAGATAGCCAGGCTTATTCGAGCCACGGAAACCTCTCGGTGAACACGGACAATGCCCTGCAGTCGGAAGTAGCAGGAGCCCAAGCTTGAGAGCCGAGCACAGTGGGCGGACTCAGGGGTGGACAAAGGTACAGGGGTTGCCGGTCGCCCCCAGGTGTCAGGCGCTGTTCTAGACGCTGAGAAAAGAGCGTGGGACCAAACAGAGCCCCTCTGCTTGGGGAGCTTACATTGCGGCGGGAAAGGCAGCCCAGGGAATCAGTCAATTCACAGTGTTCACTGTGGAGCAGAAGCCTGTAATGTGCAAACTGTCTGTTTTGTGCAGGTGCCAGAGGAAGGCCCTGCTGAAGAGGAGGCGTTAAGAGGCAGGGTGGGAGCCGGGGGTGCAATGGTCTTCCCCGAACATAGGAACGTCCCTCTAGATGTGTCCTTTCTCTCCTCTGTCCCTGCCCCTCTGTCCTACCCAGGACAGTGACTGGGCTTCAGTCTGGTCTTGCTGCCAAAACTCCCACGTCCAGCCCAGCTCAGATTGACCTTCTGGAGTCTTGCCTTCACTCACCTGACCACCCATCATGGGCACACGCATTTCTCCCTTGGATAGTTCCCTACCTTTTCTCATACAGACTATCTGGCTCCTCTCTACCCAGATCACCACACTGACGCTCTGAGCATCAAGCCTGCAAATTCCAGCAACGGTGAGAAAGCTGTGAATGTTTACCTCGCCTTTATAAACAAATTTTTGCACCCTTTACAAAGGGCTGACACCCCAAGATTAAGATATTTTTCCATGTTGGGGGGCACTTGAATAACATACAAAGTTTTGTTCCATATGGAAATTATTTTGGTGTAAGGAATCTCCCAGGAAACCCTTCACTTTTCCTTTCTCCTCAATGGCTTGCCGTTGTCCTACTATTGGCTTATATATTCCTAAAATCCACTCCATCAAAGCAGAGTCTCCGCATCTGGGTTAAAAGTAGATTTGGGAGTTAGACCACCTGAGTTCAAATCTTGGTTCTACCACTTACCAGCTGTGTGGCCTTTGCTCCATGACTTACCCTCTCTGTGGCTCAGTTTTTATTTTGATAAAAATGGTAAAAATGTAACTTTATAGAGTTTTGTATGAGAATTAAAACGAATGTCATGTATGATGCACTTAGGAGGCACATAGTAAAAACATTTATCATTATTTATGGTTGTTAAATATTATGGCATAATATTTGTAATTACTCACAATGATTAGAAAGCAAAGTTGAGTGACATGACATTAAGCCATTCTTGAGGTCCTGCCTTGCTGACTGTGCAAAATTATTTTATTATTATTTTTTAAAACTTTAATCTTACTATTTGAGTTCATGAACACACTGACTGGGTTTTCTTTTCCTCTTCTCCAAAGGCAAGATCCAGTTCTAAAAAACCTTTTGAAGATAAAGCATCACCATTCTGGAAGCTTCTACGGCCACATGACCGCTTCTGACTTCTTGAGCCGCTAGACAAAGTCCAGACATTTCAGACTTTGTGGGCCAGATCCTGCTGTCACAATGTTAAGGCGGCCACAATCCAAAGAACCAAATTGGCGTGACTGTTTTCAATGAAGCTTTATTTATAAAAACAGGGGGCACGTCAGCTTTTGTCCCCGGCCTATAGTTTGCCCACCACTGTATTAGAGGAAGAGGCAGACGAGTAGATGTCTGTTTTGGGTGGGGTAAGACCCTGACCACCAAGAGAAAGAGGTCTGCTGCTACACAGTGGGGCTGGAGGGACTATGATAAAAACCCAGAATTCCCAAGACATGTCTCGAATCCACAAGCCACTGGACCAGTAGACCAGAGGGAGTGGAAAGCAGCAGCCACTCCACACAAGCAGGTCCTCCACGAGATAGATCCTTCTAGAACAATGATTTGGTTCTCTTCTCTGGGCCCGGACACCAGCCAGCCTAGGAAATTGCTGGTCCCGAGACTAGAGGTAGCAGCTGGGTCTACAGCTCCCACCTGTGTTCCCGTTCTTGTTCTCAGAGCGTCCTTTTCCTTTTTTATGTCCCCTTGGAAGATGACTGCGCTGATAATTTCTATCGTCCTTCTTTCTTTGCCCCGATCGTTGATAACGGTGTTTATCAAGCTCGACTATATATCAGTACAGCTGGGGAGCTGCTGAACCTTTAGATTCTATGTCCACCATGTGGGCCCTAAGTCACGCAACAGAATGACAGGCTGCAGACAGAACTCGAGGAGAAATGGGCATGGCCCTGAGATGCAGGACTTGGAAAACATCCTTAGTTGTGCTGCTTGGACACAACGCAGGGTGGCCGCCTGCTGAGAAAGCGGTGTGCACACTGACAAGTGTACGCAGGGTGACCGGACGGAGTTCCACGAGGTGTCTTTGTAAAAAGGGAGGCTGTGTGCGCACATGCATGCCAGGCACTGGGAGAGGAGAGTGTGAGAGCTGCCTGTTGGCTCTTCTCTGGGAACTTCCTGCCCATGTCCGGGGTAGGGGGATAGGGGACCATCGGTCATTCTGCTCTTGCTGGACAACTGATGGGTTCAGAGACCCTAAATGGGCTAATCAGATATCCTATAATGACTTTAGCATGGCAAGAGGAGAGACACAGAGACTAGGAATTCTCTGGATCTCATGGAAAGATCCATGTACTCTTGCTGCCAAGGCCCACAGAGCCAGCCTGGTTCCCTCCCTCCCTGAGTCCTGAGCAGTCAGCTCTTCTTTGAATTCTATAAATACCCCCCAAATCCTTCCAATGAGCTGTCTTCCTTGTTTAAAAAAAAAGTGGTATGAAAGTAAAGGATGGGAACCAAAATTGGATTCAGAAATGAGGCTAGAGAAGTACCCTTTACGCCCCTCGTACAAAGGCAGCTCTGAGACGTCCAGCGGGCAACAGAGCTGTTACATGACCAGAGCCCATTACAGACAAAACAACCCAATTGCTCACAAGTTCAGCTATTCTGGGTACCAAGACTGGACAGGAAATGTCTCCCAGAGGCCTTGTGGAACGAACAATGTCTTTGGGATGCTCTTCCAATGGACCCAGCAAGTCCCATGGGCTTTTTCTCATAAAGACCCCCATGCAGACTGAGTGACATTACTCTCAGGCTCCACCGTGTGAACTCAGTAGGGGCAGCGGGGAGACATACATAGTCTGGGGACCTTGATCCAGGAATTGATTCAAGTAGGAGGAAAAGCAATAGACAGCATATCATCCAAGCAAGCCTCCTGTGGGCACATTTCCAGACCGAGTGGCAAGGAGCCCTGGTGATCATCCTCCCAGGGAAGTGGGGAACCCTCCCCTGGAAGCGGAGCTTCATTAATGACAGGGCTGACAGGGTGGGCTTCCATTTGGAGAAAGCCAAAGTCCTGGGCTTGGTGGTTCAAGGACAGTAGCATGGGCCATATCATTTTGGGACCAGGCCTACTCTGGTCTGAACATCCCCTCCCAGGGAACTTCTGTGCAGAAACCAAGCGCCCACCCCCACCCAATCAATGCTTGTCTTCATAAGCAGCCACAGCCAACCAGAGCCTTCCCGAGCTCCATCTACAGCTGCCTGGCCAGATGGTAGAGAGCAGCATTGACAAGCTATGCCTACGCCATAACATCTTAGAAGATAGACCTTTGAAACAGTATTTTCTGGCCAAGAACATTGAAGAGCCTTTTAAAATGCCAAACAGAAAAAGGCAGCATGGAGTCCTGCTTCCCAGGGAGCTGAAATGCCAGCCCATCTTCACCACCCAACCTCCCACCCTCCCACACCTCGTATCTTGGCTGCTCCTTTCTACCTTCAGAAATGACCCTGGTCTTCACAAACTGGCCACTCTACACCCATAAATCCTCTCCATCCCCAGCCCATGACATGAACTGTACATCTGGGTTTTTCCTATATAACCCATGTTGGGCTGGATAGTGTCCCCCGAATTCATGCCTTTCCAGGAGCCTCAGAATGTGACCTTTGTGAGAAGAGGGTCATGACAGATGTAATTCATGCAGATGAGAGGAGAGCACACCGGAGTAGGGTGGTCTGTTAATCCAAGATTTAGCTCTTACAAGAGGAGGAGCAGAGATCCACAGACACAGACTCATGAAGGAAAGACACCACGTGATGACGGAGGGAGAGGCAGGGACTGGAGTGATGCTTCTCTAAGCCAACGGGCACCAGGGTTGCTGGCGCCACCAGAAGCCGAGAGAAAAAACACGGAACAGACTCTTCCCAAGACCCTTCAGAGGGAGCACCACCCTACTGACATCTTGAATCTGGACTTCTGGCCTCCAGAAATGTGAGGGTATTTCTGTTGTTCAAACCACCCAGTTGTTATGGCAGCCCCTGGAGGCTCATACAACCTAGTTCCGTCATAACCAACACAGGCATGATGCCACCATTGAAGAAACAAGACATCCTGATGTAGATCTGATGTCCCCTCCTCTTAGAGGATATTTGAGAATTTCAGGATCTCTGCCAAGGAAGCTGGGGATGTTCTCTAGAGCATTAGGACGTCAGTGCGAGGACACGCCCCTCCCTACTGGGCTTTGTATACATAATTCCCAACTGCGTGTCACCCAGCAATGTGTGCTGGAGGGCCACTCTGTCACATGACACTGTGCATTTACGCTTAGGTGCAGTCATTGAGGGGGATGATGCTAGGGGTACTAGCAACAATACCCCACACCACACAAAAAAGAAAAGGGTCCCCCACCCTTTCCTTCTAAGTCACAGACACTGAATTTTCACTCTGTGCCTTGGCCGCGCCGATCGAGTGCTGCTTTATTCTGCAGGTCCTACGTGTACACGCGATCTGGAAAGGAAGACGATCTCACACCTCCGATGCCCAAGGGCAAGTTTTTTTTCCAAATCACTGCCATCCCACACAGGAGGTTTCTACGTCATCAGAAAGACTCAGAAGGCAGGGGGAGATGTGCAAAGACACAGGGAAGGAGAGAATCACCTCCATCTACTTTATGGTTTGCTCTCTCTTATACACACATTTCCTACGCTTGTTTCTCTAATAAATCAACCCCAGCTGCCTAGCACCTAAAACAGAAAGTCAGGATCTGTCAGAAACCAGTCCATTCAAACCCTGCAAAACCAAGCCACAGGTAGTGAGGGCTGTGTCTGGCAGAGCAAACCAAGGTCTGGGTCCTCTGGCCCTGGGTATGCGCCAAAGCTTAGCTTGCTGCTGCTACTGATTTCAGGGAGGGCTATGGGCCCAGGTTTCATGCAGCTGTCCTTGCAAGCCACGCTGTGAGGACGGGGATGTTTGCAGTTACCCCCATACCGACGGCAGGAAGAAAGTGACAGGTGGAAACCAACAATGTTCTGGAGAGAGAGCTGTCCTTGGGGGACAGACAAGACACCTGCACTCAGCACCAAGTCACCGACAGCCACCCAGCCAGCCTGGGTGCCCTGCAAATGGCACTGTGGCCCCCACGGTCCCTAGAAGGTCTCCAGCAGCCCAGCACCCACCTGAAACAATAGCATCAATGTCTTACTTTTTCTGGAGCGGGAGAAGAACCTGATGCCCCCGGGTGAGGTAGACGGGTTGGAGTTGGGGGAAGATTCTTTGGATGAGGAGCGGAAGATCCCACTGAAGCTCATGCGGCGTGGGGAGCGGGGTGGGGACTCCTGGTAGGAGAACGGGAACACGGTTTTGGGAGAGCCAGGGCTGGTCTTGGGCCTCACGGGAGCAGACACGGGGCTGGAGGGCCGGTGCTGGGGGCCTCTGGAGAAGAACCCTTTGGAGGGGCTGCCCGAGCTGCAGGGGCTGTCCACCTGGGGAGAGACAGACAAATGGATGGGTCATTCTGAGCACAGGCACTCAGACCTCAGCCCTGAACTGATGTCCCTCCCAACGTCCTCTATCACCAGGCTGCTCCTGGTGGCACCCTGCCCCAGAAACAGCCCTGAGCTCTTGTACAAACGTAGGTGGCCACCCCGTGGTCTGGAGGAAAGCACCTCACCCGAGGATGCACCAGCCACAGGCTCGTCAGCACCACCCAGAGGCCCACTGACCTCCGTCCCAGCTCTCTAGAAGAGGTTCCTGGAGTGGAGGGGAGGACGGGAAAGAAAGCAAGATGGCTCAAGACGATGCCTCCCATCTGTGGTCTGTCCTCTGGCCTTTACTTCTTAAAACCTGACATTTGTCTTTCTCGAGGTCTGACTATACCGGTGTGATGTTCTCTTGGCCCTCACTGAAGGAGGAAACAGGCATCCCTGCCATCTGAAAGGCAGTGGGCCTGGGGCCCCAGCCTGAGGTGGCCTGGCGCTAGGAAGCAGGAGTTTTCCCTCCAAGCTGCTGTGGCATTGGGACGACATGGGGTGCGGACAGAGCTCAGGAAGGAAGTGACCAAGGCTGAAAGCCCGAGAGGCGCACTTCATTGATGACTTGACCTTGATGGTTTGAGGCAAGTCTGGACTCCGCCCCTATCTTTAAGCCAAAGCACAAAGCTCACAGACTGAGGAACATCGGATGTGTCTTGCTGGGGGGCTCAGGGGCTGGCACTTGCAGTCTGAGGGCATGGGTTTGACCCCAGCTCACCCCTCACTGGGCCATCCCGAGTCACTTAGTCTCGCTGTGCCTCAGTTTCCTTATCTGTAAGACTTGGGTCGTGCCCACCCCTGACGCACAGGAACCTTGCTCTGCACGCTCAGCTGCTGCTGTGTCTTTGGCAAACTTGCAACACAGGAGCCAGAAGGACCTGGGGGCCTACCTGGTCCCGCAGAAGGAAAGAACAGCGGCTTGTCCGCGGGGCTCATGGGGCACGAAGGACGCCAGGCAGGGTAGTAGTCAGCAGGCCGAGACGCTGGGATGCCACATGGCAGGTGGCCACAGGGACACGAAGGTAGGCGAGCCCACGCGCCCAGAGGCAGCATTCGTGGGGCTCTGGGCTCTGGCCTCTGTCCACATGGGGTGCCTGCGTGGGGCCCGGGGCCCCTGTGAGCTCTCCCACCACCAGAGGGCACCCCGAACTGGGCTTGCAGCTCCTTCCAGGAGGCTGTGCCCTCGTGGGGACCCCTTCGGTGACCCTCAATCACAAGTCACTTCTCCCTGCAACTCCCCACCCTATGCTAAAGGGCCCATGCGGCCATATCGGGGGTGCACAGGCTGGCTCCATGCCAGTCCCTTCAGTGAGTGAGTTTCCAAGCCAGAGGCCGTGCACCACGACAGCCACATCATGCAAGCACGTCTCCTTCTAGAGAGGCTAACTCTTTCTTTATCCATTTAATATGTAAAGCATTTACTCCTCCGATTCCTGCCTTCAGAGCTCCGGGTCTTGCCACTATCCCCCTACCTATGGGGCTCAGGCTTTCTGGAGTCTTTCTGAACCCCAAGGAGAAGCTGTCCAGGCAGCAGATGTGCCTGTGGACGTGGGGGTGGGGGTGGGGGGACAGCACACAAGGGACGGAAAATGACCCTGCAGCAGGGTGGTACGAGCAAGGGGTCTGGACACAGAGACCAGGTTGCAATCCTGGCTCAGTTTCGGGCAGTGTGGACAAGTGACTTAAGCTTCGGGGTCCTCACCCATCCAGTGGGGACACCAGGCTGACTCACAGGGCCCGTAGCTGACAGCGTCTAGGACAGGGACGCATCCGGCAGTCTCCAGCACACGGGAAGGCCTCCGTGCAGTTTGAGCCACGCCCCTCGTCACGAACTTGGAATGTCAGGGAGGCGGGGCCGGCTTATGGAAGGGCGCCACAGGTGGTGTAAGAACCGCACTCTGCTGCGAGGCTTCTTAGCAAGGGAATGGCGCAGTCCGATTTGCTCGGGGCAGACCATCTGGTAGCCTCTCACATCACTTGCTGAGCACCACTAGCCCGAAGCCAGGAGAAGGTGCCAGCTGGAGGCAGGGTGAAGGTCACAAAGCTGGTAAGTGGTGGCATGGGACCTCAGGGCCCAGGGCCTTAACCCTTACACCCTATCCCTCCCTAGAGCAGCAGAAATAGCTAGGAGGGAGAAGAGCCTGGCAGACGCGAAATGGAGTCAAGGTCAATTCTGAGGGCAGAGGCGGAGAGTCATGTTTAGGAACTCCTTCAAGGCTAACCCCACAGGTGAACCCTGTGTTTGCCCTGCTCTGCACAGCGCTGGGAGCTCCGCAGGGAGAAGGCAGAACTGCCGGGCAAGTGCTGGTGTTTGAGTATGGGGGGGACAAGACGCAGCTGAGGGAGGATGGCAGGCAAGGCGTGGCTGCCGCGAGCACGAAGCTGATGAAGAAAGGGCGACCCGGACACAATCAGAGAAGACCCTGACAGCTGATGGGCTCTGGACAGGCTGATGGGTGGAGGGCAACCAGAGTCTGAGAAGGAAGAGACAGAATAGGAAGCACAGACGGAGAGCCATTTTCTCGGGCCACCGCGGATGGGTGGAGCCAAATGTCACCAGGAAGCCAGCCACAGAGGGCCCTGAGTGCTGGCCTGAACCTCATTTGATAAACCAGACAGAGCCTTAGGGTTCTCCTGCCTGGGATTCCATTCTGTACTGAGAATTCCAGGCCAACTGAGTCAGGCACTGAGGAGGGAACCCACAGAAAGTAGACCTTTCCCAAAAAAGTCCAAATGATGGTGGACACGGCCTGGCTCAGCCTTCTCCCATGGGGGACCACGAGAGCCTAGTCATGCTCTCCAGCACTGGGCAAACGAGATGGCCAAGCATGCCCACCGTCTGCTCCCCGCCCACTGGGAGGGGGTGATGCAGAGTGGGTGCCAACCGAAGCTGCTGGGGACAGGGCCTCGGCTCACACCTGCTGGCAAGCTGCAATCAGACAGAACCTTCATAAATGTCATCGGATGGTTCCCTGCGTTTGGATGAACAAAAGGACTCAGAGACCCCCAAGTGTGTGCAGGCCGTGCAGAAGCTAATGGGGTGTGGGCAGTTGGGCCATCTGCCAGGAGGGCAGTTGGAGCAAAGGCCAGGCCGCCTGGTGCTCAGAAGCCCCCCTCCCCCCAGCCCAGACACCAGGCCACGCTGGCTGACCCCGAGTGACTGCCATCATGTGGAATGATCTGGAGATCCTGGCATTGACCTTCCCCCAGAGACTGGCCTGGGAACCACAAGCCACAGCTGTGCTGACTCAAGGGGACCAGAGGCTCCTCACAGACACATAGTATGTGACAAAGAGCTGCCGTCTCGGGGGGCAGGGGCAGCACAGACAGGAGTAAAGTGAGGGGGCCTGGCAGATTGCATGAACTGATATTATGGAATGCCAGGTTGGCATCCCAGAGTAGTCAGGAACACCTATGAAGGGGAGCCCAGGATAGCCATCCATCTCACTACACATGGGCTCCTGAGATGCAGAGGGAGCCGCTAAGTGTCCGACTGTTCCCACACTTCTGTGCCCGAGGAGCCTAGTGGCACCTGCCACTGTCTTTGGCCACACACATCACGTCCACAGAAAGGGCCGTCAGGAGAATCTAACCCACATTCCCATTCACAGGGGTGTTTACATTTGCATCTGGATTGCACAGATGAAGGGATGGAATTTGGCAGGGGAAGAGGGCGGCCCTTCCAAGGCAGTTTGGAAAATCCTCTTGGTAGTGGCCAAACCCGGCCTCTCAAAAAGGCTGGCCTTATGTTTATATAATTTGAGGTCACTGGAATCTAATGGAAAGGAGAATTACCAAGGTGCAAGGGTCAGGAGAGGGGAAAGGCTGCCCTCTGGGGATGGGGCAGGGGTGGGCGTAGGGAGGCCAAGGGAAGGCCACCGGCAACAAGGTCAATGGGAATTCCAAGCATCCCCGTCCTGTCCACTTGCATCCGGCCCGGCTTTCATCCGAGGCCTGTCTCCAGGTTCTGTCAAGGGCCACAGATGTCAGGGTGAAGTGCCTTCCCAGCTAACCAGGCATGTAGGTCCCTCTGTCTCCTGCACTGTTGGTCAGACCCTCTGGAAGTTCTCAGAAGTTCACACCCTCCTCTCCCGAGAGGCCACAGGCAGGCGAGGCCCGTGTCCTACACATCACCATCACCAATGTCCTGCAGCGGTCTGAGGATACAGAAACCCTCCAAGGTCCCTCTCTGCTCTGGAGTCACACATTTGTGACAGTGATTTTGCTCTGGAACCCTCTGGGAGACCCAAAGTGGGGGCCAGTGGGGCTGAATGAGGCCCCAGTCCTCACCGTGGGTCTTTACTGCGTTCACAGTTCTGCCTAAGGTTTTCACTTGAAGGGAGGGCTTCTCAGAGTCAAACCCTTGGAAGTGGCCAGCCTGCGAAGAGGAAGAGCCCACTGTGCAGCCTCAGACCTTGCCCCGCTGGGCTGCGAGCTCTGTGGCTCCTTCCTGAGGACATCCTCTGAGCACCTTCTCAGGCTGGGCCCCAATGACTGCTCCTCAGGCCCCTTGCTCATTCAGGACAGGGAGCTGAGGCCAATGGAAACCCACAGGCCTAAACCAGTATGTTGCCTTAATTGTGTGCAATTCAGAATGCTTAGAGCACAGGCTAGCCTCTCGGGCACTGGTGCTCCCGCCCCAACCCCAGCCTGGCAGTACCCAAAGCCAAAGAATCCTGTGGCTCTCTATCTCCCCTCTGAGACACTGCTCACAGCACCCAGGTGGCTAGGACCCTCCGGAGGCCACCTCCCACTGGGCTGTGGGTAATGGGGCCCAGGAAGGACTTGCCACCCAGCTCTCTGCGCACCCCCTCAGTCTTGACTGAAGGCTGCCTTGACCTCCCCTTTCTCGCCATGCCCACCGACCCTCACAGGATACACACTCCTTCTCGGCTGCCTGACCCTACATGGCCACCAGTCTTGTTGAGTTGCTGACCGGCCAGCGGGGAGGGGAGACAGTGAGCTAAAGAGAGGCAAGGACAAGTGGCGTGAAGACCACTGGGCTGTGGGTAATGGGGCCCAGGAAGGACTTGCCACCCAGCTCTCTGCGCACCCCCTCAGTCTTGACTGAAGGCTGCCTTGACCTCCCCTTTCTCGCCATGCCCACCGACCCTCACAGGATACACACTCCTTCTCGGCTGCCTGACCCTACATGGCCACCAGTCTTGTTGAGTTGCTGACCGGCCAGCGGGGAGGGGAGACAGTGAGCTAAAGAGAGGCAAGGACAAGTGGCGTGAAGACCAAAGGGAAGGAAGGCCTGGAACAGGGCGAGGGTGGGGGGATGGTAGGTGGAAGGAACTCCTGTCCAGGATGGGACAAGCTGAAAGCCACAGATGGTCTCCAAATCTCCCATTTACTGATACTTTAAGCCTCTTCTCTTGGCTTATTGTTGACCTTCCACATCACCTCCTTTGGGGAGTCTAAGGGGTCATGGCTGAACCCAGATGGAGAAGAAGAGAAAGGAGCAAAGCCCAAGAGGCTCTCAAATTAGACAGCTGGCAGGTATGAGGGGCATGGCCCTGTGAGGTGTGTGCACCACTGGGTAAGCAGGTGGGAGTGCAAATAGGAGTACAGATGGATGAGTAGGTGGGAGCACAGGTGGATGAGCAGGTGGGAGCACAGGTGGATGAGCAGGTGGGAGCACAGGTGGATGAGCAGGTGGGAACACAGGTTGATGAGACGGTTGGAGCACAGGTGCATTTGCAGGTGGACATTTGTCCTGGGCTCTCACTGAGGGAATCTTGCCTCAGTGGCACCTCAGGTGAGCCATGAGAAGCCGTGAGAAAGGTGGCCTACCTTACGAGAAGAATGCTTTTCTGAGCTCTCCAGGTCTCCATCCAGGAGCGGCATGGCAAAGGAACTCAGGTCCTAGGATGGAAAGAGAGCACTTGGTCAATGGAGTGGCCCTCAGGTTCCCATCCGGCCTCATCCAGGGGCAACACTGGCTCTACGCATGTGCCACTGCCCCCTTCCAGAGTCTTCCAGGAACACCGACCACCAGGGAGGGGTGTGGATGCAAGTGGAGTAAAAGCAGGGTGACAACATGCTAGCTTCCTCGAAGATCCTGACCATGCTCACATTCCCTTCCAGAACATAAGGCTATACTGCCCTCCATCACCCTGGGGAGGAGCAAGGAGAAGATGCCAGGACTGGAGGCAGGAAGGAAAGCACCCCAGAAGGAAAGCAGGAGTGGAGAGCAAAGGCTTCTCAGCACCTTGGGAATGGCTGATGGACAGGACCTCATCTTATAACACGGCACATGGGGCCTCGAGGAAGTGGTCCAGGATGCGAGTCTTCCTGGGAGAGATGATGGGGGCCTCGTGGGGAGGAGCATGGGGCCGGTGGCTGGGGTGGAATGGTCAGTGATGCTAGGCGACACCATGGCCAAGAGGAGTGGCGTGGGCCCAAACTCGGGTCACTTCCCCCTCAGCCCTGCTCCTACTCCCCCGGGTGTCACCTGGTGACTGCCACACTCCAGAAAGGAGCCCCAGGTGGGAAGTCTACCCGGAGAAATTGCCTGAGTCCTTAGCCTTTCTTTTTTTCTCCTTCTTATTGTGGTAAAATGCATGTAATGTGAAACTTACATCTTAACCATTTTAAGCCTACAGTTTAGTAGTGTTAAGTACATTCACATTGTGCCACCATCACCGCCATCTGCCTCCAGAACTTTCTCATCTTGCAAAACAGAAACTCTGTCCGCATGAGACAACTCCCCGTGCCCTTCCCCCAGAGCCTGGCACCCACCATCGTACTTTCTGTCTCTATGAACATAACAAGGCCACTACCTCATTAAGTGAAATCATGCAATATTTGCCTTTTTTGTGACTGGAATACTCTACTTAAACATAATGTCTTCAAGGTTCCTCCACGATGTAGCCTGTGTCACAGTTTCCTTCTTTTTAAAAGTCAATAATATTCCATTGTATGGATGCACCACATTTTGCTTATCCATTCAACCATCAGTGGACACTGGGGTCACTTCTACCTTTTAGCTGTGTGAACGTGGGTGTTGAATTGTGTTTCCCCCTAACTGCCCAAATTCATAGATGGAAGTTGTAACTCCCAGGACCTCAGAATGTGACTGCCTTTGGAGATAGGGTCTTTAAAGTGGTAATTAAGTTAAAATAGGTCATATGGGTGGGCCCTGATCCAGTGTGGCTACTGTCCTTGTGAAAAGAGATTAGGACACAGACGCAGAAGGAAGACCATATGAAGACACAGACAGAAGACGGCCATCTACAAGTCAGGGAGAGAGGTCTCAGAAGACACCATCCCTGCCGGCACCCCGATTTCAGACTTCCAGCCTCCAGAACGGTAAGAAAAGAAAGCCACCCAGTTCCATGATACTTTGTAGTGTCAGCCCTAGCAAACAAACAGGTACACGCGGATCTCACTGAGATCCTGCTTTCAACTCTTTGGGTAAACACCCAGAAGTGGGATTGCTACATCCCATGGGAATCCAGTTTTTACTATTCTTGAGGAACCCCCAGCCCTTCTCCACAGCAGACGCCCCACTTTGCATTCCCACCAACAGGGCACAAGTCTTCCAGTTTCTCCACATCCTCACCAACGCTTGCTACTCTCTGGGTTTTGTTTTGTTTCCATAGGAGCCATGTGAACGAGTGTCAGCTGGGATCTCATTGTGCTTCGGATCTGAGTTTCCCCAACGATGGGTCATGTGGAGCCTCTTCCCAGGTGCTTTTGGGCACTGACACATCTTCTTCAGAAATACGTCTGTTCAAGGAGCCCCTGCACTGTTTTTTAACCAGATTGCTTGTTGGTGAATTGGTAGGAGTTCTTTCTATATTCCAGACACTAACCTTCTATCAGATACAAGATCTGCAAATATTTTCTCCCAGTCTGTAAGTTGCCATTCACTCTGTTGATTGTGTCCTTCCAGGCACAGCTCTTAATCTTGAGGTAGTCCAATCGATCTATTTTCAGTTAGTTGCATGTGCTTTTGGTGTCATAATCAAGACTTCAGTGCCAAATCCAAAGCCATGAAGCTCTTCCCTTGTGTTGTCTTCCAAGACTTTTCTAGTTTCAGCTCTTATGTTTAGGTCTGTGATCTGTGCTTAGTTTTTCTCTACGGAATAAGGTGTGGGCCCAACCTCATTCTTCCCCACGTGCAAAATGTCCCCAACACCGTGCTTTCAAAAGACTGTCTTTCTCCCACTGAATGGGCTTGGCACTCTTACCACAAATCATTTGGCCACATATGTGAGGGCTTGTTTTGGGGCTTTCTGTTCTGTTTCATTGGTCTATAGGGCTGTCTTCATGCCAGCACCACACTGTTCTAATTACTAGAACTTTGTAATAAGTTCTGAAATCAGGAACTATGAAATATCTTACTTTGTTCTTTTTTTTTTTTTTTCAAAATTGTTTTGGCGACTCAGGGTTCCTTGAATTTCCAAACATATCCATTTAGGATAGATTTTTCCATTTCTTCCAGAAAAGGTGCCAGCTTTCTCTTGGGCTGCCTAATTGTTCTCCAAGGCTTTCGGCCTTGCCCTTTCAGGCCATCTCCAAACCTCTGCTCGAAGAGTGATCCCTGAAGGTGTAGGTCTTATACCACGTTGGCCCCTCCCCTAACGCCCCGGGGACTTGACAGTGGCTTCAGCACCTGGTCGACTGGAACACAATGGTAGCTCTTACATGTGCAGATTCCAGACTCAGCCTCTCTGGTGTTGATGTCAGTGGTCTCAGGCCTGGTGGCACCTGGGGAACTTGGGTCCCACCACAGAAGCGAGCTCATTAGCCTACAGTGCAGTACGGCATCTCCATCATCTAGCCGGCAGCCCAGGTGGAGAGCCACCAGCTTCCCACAGGGGACCGTTGGGAGGAGCCATGGTCAGGAGCTCTTGGGCAGGCCTTGCAGCCTCCAGTCCAGGCCCCAGGATTCTGCCGACCTCTGCAGCCTTATTTCTGGTGTGTTCTGCACTCCGTCACCTTTCTGCAAGTGCCCAGGCAGACTGCTGCGGTTCTCCCAAACACGGCTGTGTGTCTGTGGACACACTGTCTGGAACGCCATCTCAACTCCTCACACACCTCAGTTCAAGGCCGTCTCTTTGGAGAACAGACCCTGCTTTGCTTTAGTCCCTCCAGGACAGGGTGGGCCTCTAACACAGAGCCTGGCCCAAGGCTGTGCATGAATGACCAGTGCTGGCTGCCATTCTCCACATGCCCCAAGCTCTTTGCCCCCTCCAGGCTTTGCGGCTCTTCCTGCCCTTCACCCTGCAACCGCCAATCCTGGTTCACAGGGTGAACTTCTATGTACCACGCAAAGCCCAATTCACATATTATCTCTGGCAGGGACCCACCCGCAGGCAGAATGAATTCTTCTCTTATCTGTGTTCCCACACAACTGTAGACAGACCTCTATTACAGGACTTATTAGGCCCGGTTATGATCATTTATCAGTCTATTTCTCTAGCTAGACTTTGAGTTCATCAGGGGCAAGGGAGAGCTATTCGTGTGGCTATTCTCTGCCTGTATTTGCCTGGCACCCAATGGGCATGCAGACGTGTTTGATTCCACATCCCCTTACCCTCTGGGGTCATTGTGGGGGGCTACACGGTCTGTGCTGATGGGCCTGCCAACGAGCAGGCCCCACGCGGTTCAGTTCACTGGGAAGGAGGAGGAACCAGGTGTGGGGTGCTTATCTCCCATTTTAATGAGTACATTCCTCTCCGGTTTCAAATAATCATTACCCTCGAACATTCGTGCGGTACAACAGTTTCCACACGTGAAAGCCTTTTCACAAATACTCATTTGTTCCTCATAGAACCATCGTGCTCTAGCCACCGAGGCCCCCAGCAGTGAAATGACTCATGTTAGACAGTCTTGAAAGAGGAGAGACCAGGATGCTGGTCCAGCTCCCATCACTGGCGGCCTGTGGCCCCGGGAGGCCGCCAGGAGGGGCTGCAGCAAGGCCCCTGCAGCTATTTCTGCCCCGTGCGAGCTCCTGAAAGCATCAAGTCCTCGGAGCACGGCTGTGCGCCCACGCCTCAGCACCACATGCCTGCTCGGTCGAGCATCCTGGCAGGAGTGGTGGCCTTTGCTGGAAGGCTCCTCCACCCCACATTCCACGATTCTAATCTTGGCTCTCATCTCTCAGAGCTCACCAAGAAACAGTGCACACCTTGGAGGCCAGGTATGGGAAAATCTCTAACTGCAACTGTACCACAAGACTATTAGCTGGTGGAATAATGGAGACTTGGCCTCCTAGCTCAGCTGACATTCCAGAAGGCCCAGGCTCCTGGAGCCTGCCCTGTTCATGTGATTTCTAAATATTAAACTCCCAGCAGAGCTTCGTGCTTTCCTCACGGATTTATCTTCTCCCGCCATCCCCGAACCTCCTTTTCCTGTCTGCTAGTCAGGCCAGTCCTGGCATAGGGTGGGCATTTCTCTGGGCAATGTTGAGGCTCCAGGAGACATGTAAGACCTGGTTACTGCCAAGAGACTCTCGGATTGTCATTAGCTGCACACACTACATTTTAGACCTTGACCACGGGCTCTGGAGATGAGTATCAGGGTCTTTGGGGCAAGTGAATTTTCAGGATTTGGGCTGCTAAAGTCACCTATCAGGAAAGCACAGGAATAAAAGAGAAAAGCCCCAAGCTTGAGAAAACTCCCAACACGTGAGCTGACCTTCAAAGTAGCCCTTTTAACCCCCCATCCCACCCCTCTTCAGAAATTCAGGCAAAAGCCCACATTTTACCACAAAAAAGGTATCAGCAGCAGAGCTATCCTTAATCTGCCATTACTGTGCCCTTCTTCAATCTTATTTTGGTCCTTACGGCAGCCCATATAAGTAGGAAGGGCAAGTGGCATCATCCCAGTCTAGAGTTGAAGATACTGAGAGTCAGAGAGGTGAGACCCTTGCCCAAGCCAGACAACCAGACAGTAGCAAGCAGGCCCTATAAGCCGGGACCAGCCACTCCCAGCTCAGAGCTCTTCTGTTAAATCCCACCACCTCCTTGGGATGGCTCAGCTCTATTAACAAAAACCAACTTGGTATCAGAAGCTGTGAAGATGTAGAGCTCTTCCTCGCGAAATGAGGAGCCTTGGCCCAGTGCAACCTCAGGGGAAGAGAAGGATGAGTGAGGGTTTGAACAGCTCAGTGACTCATTCCCAAAGCAGCTTACGATGCTTTCTCTTTAAGGCCTACTCTTAATGAAAAGTAATTCGCGCCGCTGTGGCACAGGGACGCATCCCACCATCAACGCCCTCACTCCACATGCTGGAACGTCTACATTCTGCGGACTTTGGGGGTCTCATTTGTAGCTCTCCCGCTCCCCTGCCACGTATCCTGAACTGATTTATGATTTCCCAAAGGACAGGGGCTGTTTTACTCCTATTTTAGCCTTGAGAGAAGGTGCGAGGTAAGCGTGTATCGATCAGATGCGGTCTGGCTTTTTAGTATTTCTGATGATTCGTCTTACAAAACGCCTTTGTTGACGCAGCTGGGACACCCCAGGCAGAAGCCTGACAAAAGCACAAATACAGGACAAACAGAAAGGCTGCCAATGTCAGGGGCCTGTGGCCTGCACCTGAGGGCCAACTAGGGGTTTTAGACCTCAGGGTCACGATAGAACATTCCAGTGCAATTACCAGCGGGCTGATTCTTACTGAGGAAGGAACACATGTAGGATGGTTTTCATTCTCCGCTCCCACTGAGCAGACCTGAGGACACAGAGCACCAGCAACATCGGGAGCCACCCCAGGCTTGGGAGAACAGCACAGCCGGGTCCTGCATCCCTCCGCCCGCGAGAACACGACCCGCGCACGAGGAAGGAGCCAGGAGGTTGAGTTCCAGCCCCAGCTCTGTGGTTTACTGTGGGGGGGGGGGTCTCGGGTGTGCCTGAATTCAGTTTTTCATCTGTCAAGTGAGAGGGTTTCACTAGAAGATTCCAGAAGAGGCCTTTTAGCTCCCATAGTCTCAGTTCTTATCGCTGAACTAAACTTCATCCTGGGATCCTGGGGGCACTTTCAAGAAGTAGTGCTGGATTGAGAATAAAATGCAGCTTCTCACCTCCTATGATGAGTCATAAAAATAAATTTCTTTTCCTCTCAGACTACCAAATAATCTCCCCTGCTTTCGAAGCTCAGGGTTTGGGGGCAGAGTCTGCAGGAACATGGGCTGCACCGGTGGAGGGGTGGGGGCATGTCCTGAACTCCCTGTCAGTACCTCAGAAGCAAGGTGGTTATGACCCAGCCGCATGTCTATCTTGACGTACCTTAGTCTGCTTCCTAGGTGCTAACCTTCTGGTTACTCAACTGGCTACTAAGGTCCCCCCATCAAGCACCTGGGTCATCAGCACGAATGCCAGGTGGGTCCTCTTGGATGCTTGGCATGATTCCAGGAAAGCCGTGAGTAGCGTCCTCAGAACCACGGGTGCCCCATCACTCAGGTCCCACATAGGATGCCCCTGCCCTGCCCGTCCCCCCGGCTCTCCTAGTCCCCATCACACCACAGGACAGCCGCTCATGTGGTTTAGCTTCCTCTGTGTCTGATCTGTGGGTACTGTGGCTGAAGTTCACCTCTTGCGGTGAGGGCCTTGGCAAGCACCTCAGGTGGGAGGCACGCGTGAGGTGTCTCCAGATGGACTGGGTTTGCGCAATCCCTCAAAACCGCCCAACGGGCAGTTCTTGGTACCAATGTGGGGGGTGGTGACCAGAGCCATGGTCAATTGGAGCCTTTGAAAAACATTCATATTATATAACTGCTCTCAGAAAAATAAGGAACAAACCCTGAATCGCTGGAACTCGGCAACAGGGGAGGGACAGGGGCCAAATTAGGGAAAGCCTAAACTTAACTCTCGGAGAAGTTCCAGAATTCTTTATTTTCCACAGAGGACATCGTGGTTTCTGACTGCAGTCTGAGAGACTTCCTGATGTAAAAAAGAAAAGAAAACCACTATTTTTCACTCCTGCAGCCACCCTGCCTACCCCATGGCCCCACCTGGGGTCCTGACTGATTGACACAGCTGGCTTGGGCTCCCCCACCGACTGCCCTGGGCCTTTGTGCAAGGTTAGTACTTCAGCCACTGGGCTGGGCTGGCCTTTCTCCAAAGAAAGAAGCCCTGGGCCCCAGGAAAGGCCGAAGTACAGCAGCCTGACCCTGCCCTGGTGCCAAGGAAGTACTCCATCCTGGCCCTAAGGAAATACTCAGTTCTGGCGCTAAGGAAGTACTCCGTCCTGGCCCTAAGGAAATACTCAGTCCTGGTACTGAGGAAGTACTCAGTCCTAGCGCTGCAGAAGTATTCCATCCTGGTGCTGACGAAGTACTCTGTCCTGGCACTGAGGAAGTACTCGGTCCTGGCACTGAGGAAGCACTCTGTCCTGGAGCTGAGGAAGCACTCCATCCTGGTGCTGGGAAGTACTCAGTCCTGGCCCCAAGGAAATACTCAGTCCTGGCACTGAGGAAGTACTTGGTCCTAGCGCTGTGGAAGTATTCCATCCTAGCACTGACGAGGTACTCTGTCCTGGCGCTGAGGAAGTACTCGGTCCTGGCGCTGAGGAAGCACTCTGTCCTGGAGCTGAGGAAGCACTCCGTCCTGGCACTGAGGAAGTACTCACTCAGTCCTGGCACTAAGGAAGCTCTCTGTCCTGGTGCTGAGGAAGTACTTAGTCCTGCTGCTGAGGAAGTACTCGGTCCTGGTGCTGGGAAGTACTCTGTCCTGGCACTGAGGAAGTAAGTACTCACTAGGTTCTGGCACTGAGGAAGCACTCTGTCCTGGCACTGAGGGAGTGCTCGGTCCTGGCGCTAAGGAAGTACTCCATCCTGGTGCTGAGGAAGTACTTGGTCCTGGTGCTGAGGAAGTACTCGGTCCTGGCGCTGAGGAAGCACTCTGTCCTGGCACTGAGGAAGCACTCGGTCCTGGCGCTGAGGAAGCACTTGGTCCTGGCGCTGAGGAAGCACTCTGTCCTGGCACTGAAGAAGCACTCCATCCTGGTGCTGAGGAAGTACTCCATCCTGGCACTGGGAAGTACTCAGTCCTGGCACTGAGGAAGTACTCACTCAGTCCTGGCCCTGAGGAAGCACTCTGTCCTGGTGCTGAGGAAGTAAGTGCTCACTAGGTCCTGGCGCTGAGGAAGCACTCTGTCCTGGCACTGAGGGAGTGCTCGGTCCTGGCGCTGGGAAGTACTGTGTCCTGGTGCTGGGAAGTACTAGGTCCTGGCACTGAGGAAGTACCCAGTCCTGGCGCTGGGAAGTACTTGGTCCTGCTGCTCTTGCCAGTTCCTGCCCAGTGGCTTCACTAGCTCCACAGCAGCATCACTCAGTAGAATCTTTTCTCAACAGAACCCCTAGACCGGGGTGGTCAGGAGGCCTCCACTCCCCCTCAGGTGTCGGGCACAGCAGATCGTTCTAGCCTCCGGGAGTCTCAGGTGTTCAATCACAAGTATCATGCAGTATTAGGATTGTGAGGGCCATTGGCCAGGGACACACCTGGCCTTACCAGTCAAAACTGAAGAGGACACCAGACGTCTCCAGGACACCACCCTGAATCCCAGGTCAACTGTCCACCTGGGAAGCCCAGGTGCTCTGTCAGGCCCGCTCAACCTAGGCCTGAAATCCAGCTGCAAAGTTTCCATAAAGACACTGGCTGTGGGGCGCCTGGGTGGCTCAGTAGGTTAAGCACCTGCCTTTGGCTCAGGGCATGGTCCCAGGGTCCTGGGATCAAGTCCTCTATCGGGCTCCCTGCTCAGCGGGGAGTCTGCTTCTCCCTCTCCCTACATCTCTCTCATGCTCTCGCTCAAATAAATAAATAAAATCCTAAAAAAAAAAAAGAAAGAAAACAAAGACACTGGCCGCTCCTCCTCATAATTAGAGAGCAGCCCTTACCCCATCCCTACATGGAAAGACAGGGTGATTGATAACTTGCGTGAGCAGCTCTACAGAGGGATTACCAAGGGCTGGCTGTTCCTGCTCTCCTCCTGTTAAAAGGTAGCTGGGCCTCGCCTTGCCGTGTAGGCAGCTTGACTAGTGCTAGACAGAAACTTGGAAGGTCCTCACGCTGTGCAGAGGGGATGGTGCCTTGTCCACAGCCTCCAGGGCCTTGTGCTCTGGAAGGCCTGAGGACCCCCAGTCCGCACGCCTGGGTCCCCCGCCAAACTCCTCCTCGCTCAGGCCCCCAGAGTGACCTCTTAAAGGCACATGCTCCAGACCAGGGTGAGTCCAGCCTCTGTGAACCACTGAGGATTAGGAACTAGAACCAACCCTGTTTCTTGTCTTCTCCCAACCCAGTTCCTCCCGGAAGAAGGGAGTGGGAGGGCAGGTTGGGTGGAGGCTCCAGGGGCCCGAATCAGCTCATGTCAGTGGCGAGGAGGGAGGCAAGAGGCTGGGAAGGCCCAGGAGACAGTGAGGAGCAAGGCTCGGGTGTGGGGCAGCCATCTCTCCTGGATTGCTGGGTGCGCCTCAGTCCAGAACCATCCACATCTCCACAGGTGGTATCTCCAGCCCAAGCCGGGTGATGAGAGGAGGGAGATGTCACAGAAGGGGGAGCCTCATCTTGTTTCCCAGGACAGCCAGGACTGGTAGAGTCCCACACCTCTCACGAGGAGGGGCCGGCCGTGGATGAGGGCCCAGGCAGCAGGAGCAGCAGCGGAAAGGCTCTTGGCCGCCCCTGGGAAGGAGAGTGGGGCCCAATCGGTCAGAGGGGGTCTCTGCACACTCAGCTGAGCCTTCGCTTTGCCAAGGGCCAGAAAGAAATCCCCAAAGGAAGTAGCTGGATGAGAAGATAAAGACGGATAGGAAAGGTGGTCCATCCCAGCAGAGTTGAGTGAAAAATAGGAAACGGCCCAAATACGCCTAATGTTATTGTCCTGGAAGAAGCTTTGCCACACATAAAGGACAGCAGCAGATTTAGGAAAGCCCCACGATCGCAGTAGAGCCTCATCTCCGCGAGCCCCACCTGTGAAGCGAAAGCAAGCGTTCTTCTGTCACTTGCTGGGTGGCGGATTTCCGCCAGGCACCCGCTCACGCTGTATTATGTCTGAGAGCCCTTCTCCCTCCGACACCAGCGGTCGGCTGACAGCAAGGACCCTGCCTGGTTCACCTGAGCGACTCGTTCGTCCACCGTGCCAGGCACACAGCGGACTCAAACGAGAGTTTGTCTTTCCACGAAACAAAACTGATACTGGAAAAGGTGCTAATAAAGCTCCTTTGTACGGCGGTATCAGAGACCGATGACGGCTCAGAGCGTGCTGCACACCGAGATCGGAGGCTGGGGAACGACGCTCCAAGGGGGTGGCTTGGATTGCTCGGGCCTTCCGAAGGCAAGGACAGACTGAGTACCAGCCATCTGTGAGAGGAGGAATAGCCCTTCATTTCTAGGGCTGTTTTCAGCTCTGACATTTTACTGATTTGCGAAGACAAATCTTAAGATAGGGTTTGAAAAGACCAAGTCTAGGTTTCTGGAGACGGTTTATTTACGCACAAATAAAATGCCAAACCACCAACCAAGACTGTGGTGGCCTTGGGGTTGAACCCTCTGTGGGTGCCACGCACTGCCTGGCCAGCTGGGTGACTCTGGTCGTGGGGTCTCCCCCCCTTTGATGTCCCCTTCATGAGGAAAAACACCAACCATGAGGGAAAGTGGAGGTGCTGCTGGGTCCGTCCCACAGACCCAAATGGCCCTGCGTCAGCCCCACGACCCCCCTGCCCTGCCTAGAGCCCTGCGGACAGTGCTGGCTCCACAGGGAAAAGCAGACGGTTTGGTCTACGCTTGAAGGCAAACTGCAGGAGGCACACCGCAAATTAGAGTACAACTGGGCACCCATGGAACATTTTTATAAGGTCACGGCGCTGCTGGCTGGTTCTGAGACACACCCGCCTCTCTGCAGGAGGGTCTTGTGCAAGCTCAGAGACCTCAGCTCTGCTCCCAACCACCTACACAGTGTGGCTCTGGGGCTTGGCCCAGGAGCTGAACTGATAGCCACAAAGGTCTCCAGCTCACAATTTCCAGAATATCAAATGTCCCTATTTGTAACACCACGCATCAACATGTTCTTCCCACTTTCTGCAGGAAAGGAGGATTCCTCTATCCCTTCTTGCCATGCCACCCACCTGCTCTGGGCCAGCACGTCACACACTGGAAAGTACAAGACGTTCAGAGTAAGCCGCAAACACCAAGGACACAGAAAGAATTCAAAGGCTTTCTGTACCAAGCATAATGAAGAGAGGTGCTTTTCTTTGTTCATCCCTGGGTGACCTGGCTGCTCCAGAAGCATCTGGCCACAGTTCTCAAATGAATAGTCCAAACCCATCCGTGGCTCATCACGTCAACTTAGTGGATTACACAACCATTGAAATATGAATTAGAACAAAAGAAGGATGCCTTTCATTGATTCATGAGATTTTTGATCACACACACACACACACACACACACACACACGGACATAGAATAATGCACATTTCATTGCACTGTGGACAAAATAGCCTGAACAGTTGTGCACTGAAAGAGCTTTAAAGCTGGTACAGGTAGATTTCAGAGAGGAGCTGACCCTTTGTCCCTCGAGATGTCATGAGAGAGCGGAATGATGAGCACCATCTGTTTTCCTCTGTCCTGGCTGGAGCCTTCTGACCTCTCCTAGTATTTTGTGCCCAGAAATATGCACGGAGTAAAGAGATAGAGAACCACCTCTCTTTACTGTCATGGCAGGTGGGCAATTCCTTCCCTGCTCCCCTTGTGTCCTTCCCCTGCGTTCTTCCCCTGGCCCTCTGAGCAGTGGGCACGGCTGCTCTGACCCAGTGTGGGCAGCGTGGCTTCCACGAACCCCAGCAGCCCTGGCCACCACTGGACCCAGGACAGCAGTTATGCCCTTGGGGCAACCACCCACACCTTCAGAGTGGCATCTGTCAGCACCTGTACTCATCTGGCCCAGACCTGCTGCAGACCCCCTGGTCTCCTGACACCTAAGCCCAGGGAAATAATGCAGTCACAGTGTATTATGTTGGAAAAGGTCTCAGAAATCTTCCAAATCTGGGGCGCGTGGGTGGCTCAGATGGTTAAGCATCTGCCTTCAGCTCAGGTCATGATCCCAGGGTCCTGGGATTGAGCCCCGCATCAGGGTCCCTGCTCAGCGGGAAGCCTGCTTCTCCCTCTCCCTCTGCCCATGCTTGTGCTCTCTCTCTCTCTGTCAAATAAATACATAAAATCTTAAAAAAAAAAAAAACAAAAAAAGAGAGAGAAAGAAAGAAATCTCCCAAATCCATCAATCCCCTTTCATCCCAGGTAGAGTGACGGATGTCCATTGCGATCAGAGTTGCTCAAATCCACGTGCACAGTCACGAACCAAATCCTGGTATTGCAACTTCTAGCCAGGTTCTCTTTGTGTCACACTATGCTCTTTTTAGCTGATTTGGACTTTCTAGCTCATGTTTCTATTACATAAGATGACAACAAAATTATCTTACAGAGTCACAGCGCAGTGCGAGCCCCTCGTGTGGGCCTGGCTGTCCTGGGTGTGCAGTAAATGTCAGTCACGGTCAGTCCTCGAGGCCATCCACCGATGGAAGTTTGTCAGCATTTTCAGGTCTTTCCGCCAACGACAAAGCTCTGGTTCCAAATTGCCCTTCTTTGTCATTCATTGGCTTTGTGTGACTGTGTGACTTCCTGAAATCCTCCACATCGGTGTGGCAGCCATCAGGGTGAGCAGCTGCTCCAGGAACGTGCTGGAAACACAGGAACCTCCTCGTCCCGCTGATTGAGGGCTGGTGGGTGCTCTCCACAAAGGGGCTCCAGGTGCGGCCCACCAGAGCCCGGCGCAGGCGGTACGTGGAGACCGGCGGGCCCGGAGACAGTATCTGCCCGCTCCCCTCCTTCCAGGGCCAGGCCCGCCGAGGGCCACGTGAGGCTCGTGCTGGGTGGCCCCACGTGGGAAATCAGCACCCTCCTTCAGAGCTCGTGACCACAGAGGCTTCCACGGACCACACCCTGGACCCGAGTTGCCCCCAGGGTAAGTTAATAACGCTTAAAATGGCCAAATGACTAGCTCTTTTTAAAAATTTACTTTTTGGTCCTGTTAAAAAAAATTAGCTCCTGTTTTTTAAAAAAGCAGCTGAATTGGGCCTACGCCCCTTCCGTGATAGGCCTGCGTACAGAATTCTGCCTACCACCCCTCCCCCAGCCCCGTGTGGACTGGAAACCCACTTCCCATGTCTGGCCCTCAGTTCCCTCACTTGCGATAGGAGGTGTTCAGGCTCGAACCCTAGAGATTCTCCAAACCCCCCAGTTCTGTTCTAGGCCGTCCCTTTCCCCAGCCCTGTGACAAGAGGACTCCCGTCTACCTGCCTGGGTTGTGCTGCCCTACCCGGCATGGGGTCCGGCTCCAGAGGCACGAGGACAAACACCAGTAAGTCAGAGCTACATGGGGTGGGAAGGGGGGGAGCAGGCATTTTTAGGGCCCACTACTCTGTCTGATTCAGCGAACCCAAGGTCAACTAATGGGCTTTAGTTACTAATAATGTATTAATAAAGGCTCATCAACTATAACAAGCGTACCTCGGAAGGCAAGTTGTTAATAATAAGGGATACTGGCGGGGAGGGGAAGGCGGTATGTGGGAACTCTCTGTACTTTCTGTACAATTGTTCTGTAAATCCAGAACAAAAAAAAGTCTATTAAAGAAAAAAGCAAGAGCAACAAAGGGCTAGAGCTGGCTTCAGTGCCATGGGCCAACCCATCACCCGTCTCACTGGGCTCGGCACCCACCCTCTGCTGTTACCATCAGCAGACAGAAGGGAGCCTGCAATCTAGCTGAGGGGCCTGCCCGCAGCTCCTCGGAGAGGCCCATGCATCGCTCCCCTTGAGGACAGGAGATGGGGCATGGTCACTTCACCCCACATCCACGGCTCTGAGGCCTTCTAGAATGCAGGGGAGCAGGTGCACTGCACATGCCCAGACTCAGGGTCCTGAGTGGAGGGGATCTTGTCCAAGGCTCCAGGCAGAAAAGATAAATGAGGAGATAAGGTTACCAGTGGGGTCAGGCAGCATGAGGGCCAGGAAGTTCTGAGAGCCCAGGTCCCTTCTCTCAGTTCAAGCCGGCCAGTGTGGACCCAGTGGTGGGGCCTTCATGCTCCAGATGGAAGCAGGTGCTAGCTGGAGTCACCAGGCAGCCTCAGAATGTGTGGTCTGGGTGGACAAATCCCAGCACTGGGCTGGAGACTGAGTGGGCACAGAGACACTCACGGTTCCTGGCTGGGACTCAAAGCCTCAAACCACGGTGTTAGCGAACCCAAACAAGGAATTTGCTAGGTTTTTTGTTTTTTTGTTTTTTTGCTGTCAACAAACCCATTCTGTTCTGGAGGGGCTTGTTATATAAGTAGGGGAGGGAAGGAAAATGCTGGACATGAGGCTAAAGTCACCAGAACAGCAGAAACTTCTAGATTAGCTGCTGCCACAGCAGGGAGTCAGGTACAAAACACAGGGGTTGTTTGTGGCTTTGCTTTTTCAAGGAAGAAAAAAAGCCTGCTTCTCACATCCTAAGAATTGGGTTAAAAGCCATCATTGTTAGGAGGATCTGATCACTGAGATGTCCCTGTGTGTAGCATGTGTCCCCAGGCCTAGCCAGGATGGAGCAAGGAAGAAACATGTCCCTGAGCATGTCCTCTGCATTTCTCATCTACTCCCTGCTAGAGTACTTCGGAATCTTTATTTCTTGCTGAAAAAGCACAGAGGATTCTGGACTGGGTCCTGTAGTGATATTCCTAGAGCGAGAGGACCCCTGGGGACTGTCTGTCCCTTAGGAAGGCCAGCCCCTTGTTTTCACTTGTGGTCACTACCAGTGTGTCCTGGAAGCCTCTGGACCATGTATCTCTCTGCCTTTTTTATCCATGGGGCCCCAGGGACACCTCCCTCTGCGTCACACCCCAGGTCCTCGTGCCCAGACTGCATAGACTCTGACCTTCCAGGACCACTGTGGGGATGACCTGGGGGAGCAGCACATCCTTGGGGAGGTCCAGGGAGAAGAAAGGGAAACCCCACAGGCAGAGAGGGAAATCAGAGCTGCCAGGGACACTCCCTGCTGCCCCCCCTTCTGTGAACCCGGCCCCACTTTCATGGTTTAAAGGACAGAATTAGAAGATCACGTAGGCTAGTTCTCCCTGGTCTGTGCGTATGCCCAGCTTGGAGAAGGGAATTATGCTGAACAGGAGCCTTCCTGGCTGAAACCTTTAGGGTCCCTCCTGCCTGAGGGAGAAGTCACCACTCCCCCAGCCTGGCATTCAGCACAGCCAGGATATGTGTAACCGGCCTACACACAGTCGCCAGAACCTTGCACGTCAGTTAAGGTTATGACACACAAAGAATATATTTTTTTATGCATTACAATTTTATTTTGGGCTCGACATTTGTTCAACAGTCACGGAATTTCTAGGTCAGGTTCAGGTAACTGAAGAGCCTTTATAATTCATTCCTATTGTCTAGATCCAAGGTGTGCTGCAAACACAGTCTGGGACAAAATGGGAAATCACATCTTTCTAAAGACGGGCTGAGAAATTCTAATCCAGTAAGCTGTCTCTTTTTTCTGGTAGCCGGGCTGATGCACACCTGGCTGCTAGGCCACCACGCACAGGGACAGCCAGGAAAACAGGACACAGCCCACCAGGAACAAGACCAACCAATCCACCCCGTGTGACGGCACAGGTTTCACAATTCAAACCCCCTGGAACTCACAAAACTTCAGTGGAGATGTGAGCGCGGTCAAAACTGGGACCCCGGCGTTGGTAAGCCAGCAGCTAACGAGCCTATGGCACATTTAAGATGTGTCAAAAAAGACGATCTGCTGTTAGACCACAGAGGGCAGCGTTAAGTTCCACACATATTGATCCATGTTCAAGTAGATTCCGGTCTGCTTCTGGAAGTTGGTTAATTTTTCTGGTTATGACACTGAAATTTAAGTTTTCCTCAACAGTATCACCTGGTCCCTGATTTTCCACCTTGAGCCTAATGCTCTCCTCACAGCATACGGTGCCTCTACCCGTCTCCCTCGGCCACGTTGGGGCTCACTCTGACCTTTGCTCAATAGCCAGAGCGCAGCCATCTTTGTTGGACATGTGATTCCTCCTGCACTACCACGTGCGAGCTGACAGCACACCCCTCTTTTGGACTGACCCCCCTCTTTCTCTTACGCCCTGGTAAGAGGACCTACTCGTCCTCCAAGAACTAGCTCAAGTTCCACAAATTCATGACGCCTTTCCTAACGAGTCCAGTTGGAACCATCTCTAATGCCACGCATTTCAAGAGTTCTGGATACTCACTTAAGAATTTAAAGAGTTTCGATTTAAAGAGTTTTAAGAATTTAAATCACCCAAGCATTGTCTGTGATTTATTTATAAATTTTATCTCCGTAGAGATTGTGGGCACTCTGAGGGCAACAGCTCTACGATCCAGCTAATTTTTGCATGCCTGTGAGTAAGAGCTAAATTCATAGGATTCGGAAGTCAAAACAATGCAGAATGAAAAAGTTGGGGTCCCACCCTTGGCCCCATCTATGTTGTGCCCCCAAAGGAACCACATCCCACTAGGGCTTCTTTATGCACGAGCACACTTTCTAATACTAGGAACACATTTCCTAATACTAGGGATCCCTATTATGCATACATTCTGCCCCCCACCTTCTTATTCAGGACACGGCGCAGAGAGATTTTTCTGGTATCCGGCGCACTCCTTTGGCTGGAACATTCTAGTTGCACCAGCCCCTGTGGCAGTCCAAGTCTCCAATCTTTGGCCATCAGGACAAGGCTGTCATGAGAACTTTGTGCATTCTTTGTATTTCTAGGATGTGTGGATTTGTGATTTCTGAACAATACTGTCACATGTCCTCCTTAGGACTGTGCCATTTTGCCCTCCTCACTATGGGAAGGAGGCTCTGTTTCCCTCACAGCCTCACCAACAGATTGTCTACGCTGTCAGACTTCAGGTTTTGCCGGATTGTCACCTACATTTCACCTGTTTAATTTAATCTCTGGCATGCCACCCAGCACAGTACTTGAGTTGGTGAGCTGTGGGACAGTCTTTCTCCACCTGCAGGTAGGACACGGGTCCTGACATCCATGCAATCCCAACAGGCTTTGTTGTTGTTAATAAAACAGAATAGAACTGGTGCCCCAAGAAACGTGTTTTATGGTGTGTCTATCCGACCAGCCGTGAGGTGAAGCTCCTCGCCGGGGTTCACGGTCAGCAGGTTGCTGGGGAGGGGGCTGCGTGCAGTCTTTGTGTTGGCTGTGTGGTGGTTTGCAGCTATAGGCTGGTCACCACTCACGGCTTCCCTCCCTGCACACACAAGCCGTCCACGCCAAGAAACTGAGTCCGTCCTTCCCTCCCTTGAGTTTGGGCTGTTGCCATCAACAGAAGTGCAGCAGGAGGACCACATGATGGGAAGCCTTGCGGCTTATCCCTAGATCTCCCAGAATCTGCCCTGCGGGAGCCCAGCTGTTAAACATCGGACTGCACGGAGAGCACCCTACCATGGGGAAGCTCGTGCTAGCCACGGGGAGGGGCAGCACAGAGAACCAGCCGCCAACCAGCCCAGGCACCTGACGCAGGGTGAGGAAACCTCGAGAGTGCTGGCCGAGAACGCAGGAGGAACGCCATGCGGGAACTGGGCTGGCTGTGAGCCAGGCAACCCCCGGACCTGCAATGATCCCCAACCACATTTCTAAGTTTTGGATGGCTTGTGATACAGCAACAGATGACCAGAAAACTATGCAATCTTGTGAATTAGTGTCTCTGGGGCACCTGGGTGGCTCAGTTGGTGAAGCGTCTGCCTTCGGCTCAGGTCATGGTCTCTGGAGTCCCGGGATCAAGCCCTGCATTGGGCTCCCTGTTCAGTGCGGAGTCCGCGTCTCCCTCTGCCCCTCACCCTGCTCGGTTCTCTTTCTCTCTCTCTCAAATAAGTGAATAAAATCTTTTTTAAAAAGTTGCTCTGCGCCTCAGTTTTCTCATCCATAAAATGGGAATCATAGGAGTTCCTATCAGATTATGAGTTAACACATAAATATGCAAATACATAACATGAGCTAACATATAAAGAGATTATAGGAAAATGCTTCCTATTACCTTAAGATAATTACCTGGTTTTACAGGCAAGATGCCATTATTTAGGGACAGGATGCTGTTATTATTGAGAAAGGCGGGGAGTGATGTAGGTTGGGGGCTTCTGGTCTAGGGTGGGACACTCCTGCCATGTGTTTCAGACTTGCAGGAGGTGGAAAGGAAATGCACACATGACCATGACCACGTGGGCAATGAGGACGGCCAGCCCCTGCTCTCACCTGCTCTCATTCCATCAGCTCTGGTAACACTGATGGTCTAAGGCTGATCAGGGGGCTGGTGTCAGGAACGACTAAATGCAGGGGTGCCTGGGTGGCTCAGTCATTAAGCGTCTGCCTTTGGCTCAGGTCATGATCCCAGGGTTCTGCGATCTAGCCCTGCATCGGGCTCCTTGCTTAGCAGGAAGCCTGCTTCTCCCTCTCCCATTTGCCCTGCTTGTGTTCCCTTTCTCACTGCCTCTCTCCATGTCAAATAAACAAAATCTTTAAAAAAAAAAAAAAAAAAAGGAATGACTAAATGCAGAAACTATTTATTAGCAAGTGCTCATTAGACAGTCTTTCAAAATGTAGGATGAATGGGAGAAACGATAGGAGGCTTAGGAGGATTTTTAAAACACGTTAGAGCCACTGATGTATTCATTCATTCATTCATTCATTATATATATTTTTTATTATGTTAGTCAGCATACAGTACATCCTTAGTTTTTGATGCAGCGTTCCATGAGTCATTGTTTGCGTACAACACCCAGTGTTCCATGCAATGTATTTGTTCATTTAAACACGTGTCAGGTAGCCCGTGTGTGTCTGGAACTGGGCATTCACAGATAAGCCACACCCTCCTCCTCAGTCTCAGGATGGGGCTGGAGAAGGAGACAGACTGCAAAGGGGCCCAAGGGATCTACGGGGTGATGGAAATGATCTCTGTCAAGAGTGTGGTGGTCACATGCCCGTGCACATTTATCACAGTCCAACTGCACACTTGAAATTGGTGGATTTTATTATATATAAATTATAGGTTGATAAATCTGAGCACGAAGAGACCCATCAGCCAACACCCATCCCCACACCTCAGGAGAGGGAAGAGAGAAACGTACCATCTACAGAACACGGGGAAGATGTCTACATTATTAATCCTGGAATATTGGGTGTGCTTTTTCATGTGGTGGGAGTAGAATTTTCAGAAAGCAGCTGTGCAGTATGGGTGATAGTTAGACTCTTATTTCCAGCAAAATTCTCTGGTTACCATTATCCTCCTGGTGACAAGTACGTGGTTACACCTATCAGATGGGGCACACTTGTCCCTTCTTCCCCTTCCTGGGTTCTGAAAGTCTGGCATCTCACCTTCCAGAACCCAGTCCAGACACACAGTTGCTACAGATCTAGGAGAGATGTGTTGGACACCAAAACCCAATTTCTCCCAAGGGTAAAACCCCAGTAGTGTGAGGTGTCACAATCCCACAGGTGTGCTTTAATTTCCTACCCTGACGCCCTTTATTTGGATCAAGGCAATATTTAAAAGATAACCATGAGAGACAACCCATGAAATGAATCCCTTCTCTGAACTGGGGGGTTACTGGTTTAGCTGATCTCAGAAAAGGACCCTGACGGCCTAGGAAAGAAAAGAGAGAAATTCAGGTGGAGTAGAGACATTCAGAAGAAAAAGTGCTTGGGTAAGGCCACTTTGGGGAGCACTGGAGTCGGGACCCTTCGTAGGCCCTTGGAGTGGGGAAGGGGATGTCCAGAGGTACTCACAGGCTGAGGCCACGATTCCCCACCACCTCTCTGTTAACTACCCCTATCCCTCCAGCCAAGTAGGAAGTGTAGGGATCACTGAGCACCAAGAACAGGGTGGACATTTAAATGTGATGAAGAATGTCGATCACAGCTAGCATATCTCAACCTGACATCCTTACTCACTGGCACACCAGATTTTGTCAAAATAGCATCACCAAGGGCCTGAAAGTACCAGAGACTGGGTGATGTCAGGTTTGTTTCACTGTTAAATGCATTTTATAGAACTCTAATTTTTTTTTTTTCAGTTAACATTCCAAATAAGACATAGCTGGTAGGTCTCAGAACTCTGGATCACCCAGAGTCCCAAGGCATTTGGAATTATTGAAAAATACTCTTTGGATTTTTTTTTTTCAATTGCACAATGCTTTCCTTATCTATCTCCATGAATGAAACTAGAGAAAGCTGACTTGGAGGGGGGGGGGACTGTTAGACTTGGGCAAGAAGGTCTAGAAATTTCTTTATTCCTTCCTTCCTTCCTTCCTCCCTCCCTCCCTCCCTCCCTCCCTCCCTCCCTCCGTCCCTCCCTTCCTTAAAGATTTTATTTATTTGAGAGAGAGAGAGTGTGTGGGCAGGGAGAGAGGCAGAGGGACAAGCAGACTTCCTGCTGAGTGCAGAGCCCGAGGCGGGACTTGACCCCAGGACCCTGAGATCATGATCTAAGCCAAATGCAGACGCTTAACCGACTGCCCCTAGAATTTTCTTTTTAGATAAATGAGCAGGAGGGGGAAATACTGACTCCAACTCAATTCACTCTAAGTACAGATTTCTGTCTCCTGCAAAGCCAGTCCTCAGAGTGTGTAAGATGCTGCTGAGAAGCCCTGAGGACCCCATTCAGTAGGCTGGGATGGGATGCAGGAATACACACTTCAACAAGACAATAGGGCCACCCTTCGAGAAACACTTGGGGCTCTGGTCCACTGGCAGAAGTCCTTCCTCCCCATTTAGGAGACAGTGGAGGCAGGTGTGTATGTGTGTGTGTCCAGGGGAGGGAACGGTTCTCATCTACCAAGTAGGGATCTGGGAAGGAAGAGGAAAAACAAATTATGTACATGGCGGCATGGCCCAGTGCCCTCTCTCTATGCAGCCGGGAAAAGGAGCAAGTCCTTCTGGGGAGAGCTGCCAGGTGGCCGCTAACAAGGCCTGGAGGGGCATCCTGACACTATCCCAAGGGGCCTAGAGGAGAGGAGTCCCCAGGTTCCTGAGCGGGGGGCACTCAGAGCCCCTTAACCCACCCCATGCCGGATGGAGTATGCCCCTCCCCCCCAAGACCCACCCTTCTTTCCAAGTGTCCCCCTGGAATTTGTGTTGGAAGACCAACTGGTAAGCGCATTTCCAGGCTCTGTGATTTGAGCAGATAAGTGTGGGATGACTCAGAGCGAGTGGGTGGTGACAGATGCCTGCAGCGAGCTCTGAGCCAGGCCTGGCCGGTTCTGGGTAAGCGCCTGGCTTGGGTCTTGGCCTAACATGAAGGGCGAATCCCACCAGGGGATAGAGGGCTCTGGGATCCTGAGCAGAAAATCTGTTCAAACGGATGAATCCCTAGCCCAGTCCAGCCCCGTCCCACCCAGCCCCAGCTCAGTACAGCATCAGCAGCAGGGTCATCAAGAAGCCCTCAGCACTCGCGTCAGAAGTCAGAACCCATGTGTTTGAGGGGTCCATGCGGGTGCTGTGCCAGGCCCTGCCCCCAGCATCTGGGTGCTGGAAGTTTCCCTTTCCTCTTTGTCTGCCAAGCCTTAAAAGCTTGGCATTCCTGCTCTCTACTAAAATGCAGACACCCCTCCGAGGACAAATCCAGATTCCCTATTGGCTCAGTCTTGACTCTGAAATAGGAAAGCTCATCTGTCTTTGGAGCCTGGCAGAGACTCCTTATTGTGAGGAGGTCCCGTTATCCAGAAAAGTCACCTTTGCAGAACTACCTGCCCCCGTCATAGCCGTGTAAGGCAGAGTAGGTGCTGGTGATGGTGCTTGAAGGATCACAGTTATAGTTAACTTGACTTTTTGGATAAGCAGAAATCACCCTTCTGATCCTTTTTTTTTTTTAAGATTTTACTATATATTTATTTATTTTGAAAGAGCGAGTGCAGGCGAGGGGAGGGGCAGAGAGAGAGAGAGAGAGACTCTCAAACAGAATCCTTGCTAAGCATGGAGCCCAACACAGGGCTCGATCCCACGACCCTGACATCATGACCTGAGCTGAAATCAAGAGTCAGACGCTCAACTGACTGAGCCACCCAGGCGCCCCCACCCTTCTGATTCTTACTGGTGAAAATATTTCTATAAAAATGTCTTCACACATCTCAAAGCTTGATAAGAAGCCTGGTGTGGGTCGTATTTAACCGGCAGATGGCCATGGTTTGGGGGAAGCGCCAGGGCCTCTACCTCCACCAGCCCCAGGGGGAGGGCAGGGGCAGAGCTGCGGCAGCAGGGGCCAGGGTCGGAGGCACTCTCTCCAGGAAGGTGTCTTTTCGCACCTTGTGCTCTACCATCTTTTTTCCTTCTGGAGAGAGTCCCACACCCCATCTGGCTCACTGGAGATTCTGCGTGTTGCTCCCGGTTAAGGGGAGGGTTGTGCGCTGTTCAGTCACCAGGTGAGGGTAACATTCCGCCTGTCTCCACAAGATCTTTTCCTGAACGCAGGCCATCCCAGCTCAGCCTTCCATCTTGGAAGTCTCCATTGCCCCAGATGCCCACGGGTATCAGCCCCAAGTTTACTTCAAGCCGTGAAAGTGTGATTATGAATGTGACTCAGCCAGTGGAGCTTGCAAAGCAAGGAGAACACCTGCATTTAAGGTCCAATCCATGAGCTGCTTGGGTTATGAGAAAAGGAAGAGCCCCGTAGAGTTTTCAGAGATGGTGCTTCACCTTGGCACTCCTTAGCTCCTGCTTCTGTATCTGGTTCTCTCTTCAAGAAGCAGAGAAACCCTGTCCTCGGGGCTCTCCAACCACAGCAGTCCTGAACCAAAAAGAAAACGTAGACCAGCCTGGGAGACAATGTGGAGCCCTGATTTCACAGCCCCTGTTTTACCTTCCTCAGGCCGCCTGGAACCCTCCATCATGTTGTCAGCCCCCCAACATGGTGGGGGGGTAACTGCAGGTGGGAGGGCTGGCTCTGTTCCAACTCACCGAGTGTCTGTTCTCTAATTCACTGGAATCTGTACAGCGCGTCTCTAACTCATGGGTGACTAACGAGATGAAGCCATTATTACCAGGCAGATGGCAGACTCCCTTAAAAGCAGACACGAGGCAATAAAATGCCACCACATACCTCACTTGCAAAGCAAAATCAAAACAAGAACCCAAATCTGGTTTTGTTTTCTTGTACTTTTTCCCTACTTCCCCCTATAGCTATATCTTAGGAAATCAAGAAAGGAATGTATGATTCGAGGAAGACAGGGCAAACATGCCACCGTGACCTTCAGGAGACGGCGGTGGCAGGGGAACCACACTGAGCCAGTAGACAGCTGTGTGCACATGCAGCAGGTGGGGTGGAGGGGACAGAGTGGGCTTGACCAGCTCCAAGGACAGGAGGGCCACTGGCCTGCCTGGAACAGCTAGGGAACTATAGGAACCCAACACAACCCGCAGCCCTCAGGCCTTGATTTCCTGGTGAACAATCAGAGTGATAAGACCTGGAGAATTCTATCAGGAAACCAGATCACTGCGAGGCCCTGCTTTTAGAGGAATGCCGCTGGGCTCAGCACGGGCACTCCGGAACTGACCGCTCACCGACAGGAAGAGGCTGGCTACTGATGGAGGATCTATTACAGGTGGGAAACTAGCCCTTGTCAACTGGTCTTCCCCCCAGTCCTGTGAGGTCTTTGGTTATCTCCAGTTTCAGAAGAAAAATCGGGCTCAGAAAGGTGAAATAATTTGCCCATGGTCCCCAGGTGGTAAAGAGCAGGACACAGGCTCAAGGTCAAGTCTGACTCCCAAGTCCAGTGCCAAGGGCCTCTGGGTTTGAGAAGGCAACTTCACCGGGTTCTGGAACATCAGGTGCCTATGATTACACCCTTCTCAAAACCCCAAATTTGAGTCATTGAGGTCAGAGCTCTGTACTCTGTCATTAACTTCTTTTAGGTCTCTCCAGCCTTCAGTCATGCTCGTGGAAAAGAAGTTTATCCAGGCAGAGGAAAGGTTTGCCAAAGAGCACAGAAAATCCATGGATTCAGGCCGACTACCCTTGGTGGTAGAATGGCAAGGCCTTGGGGCCTTTGGGCCTCGGGGCTGGGGAAGTGTAGGGCCTGGTAGGTCCTGCCCGGCCGCCATGCCATGATGCCGGCTAAGACACACATTTTCACTGTTGGAAGTTTGCCATGAGCTCAAACAGTGCAGTGCGGGGGTGGGGGGCAGGGGAAGAGGCAGGGAGTGGGGGCAGCAACTTCGGAGTCAGAGGACCCATCTGAACCCTAGTGTGTCATATACCAGCTATGTAATCTCGGCAAATATTTCAAGTTCACAGAGCCTCAATTTCCTCCTGTGTAACATGAGGCAAACCTCCCAGCATCATCATGAGAACTAAGATAATAATTAACATCCATGAAAATGCCATTTGTGGCACCTGGTGCCTAATACATAATCAATAAATATTTACCAAAGTGATATGGAGACAAATCCCTTTAAGAAACGAAAACCCTAACTGACCATAGGGAATTATCAATTGAATGAATCCACCTACAAGAACTAACTGAACACAACTTAACAGAAAATAATCCACAGGACAGAAAGCATAGGCATGAACCCATCCTAGCCCACAGGCTGTGTATGAGGGAATACTAAGGGGGTTTGCTAGAAGGTACAGGTCAAGACTTGTCAATGTGAGCATCCTGTGGGAGGACAGACTGCAACACTTTCAAAGGAAGAAAAAAGTTTATGGTTTGAAAGAGAACAGTGAGGAGGTTAGAAAAATCCAGGAAGGATCTATTAGTTAACAGCTGAGCTGAAATCAGGATGCAAAATTAGAACGTCCACTTTCAGGGATCCCCGGCTGTCCGGTACTACTGACGATGAGGTCAAGACCAAGCCTCATGCTCACCTTGGACGGCCACTGCCTCGCACATAGCACTCAAGAGTTTGTTCCAGTAAAAGGGTTGACTTTAATACTGGCCTGGGGTCCAGAGCTCAGCAGAAGCCCATGACAAAGGGGACATCCTCCCCACCATTCTCAGTCCACTCATCTCCCTCCTCCCCATGCCTGCCTCATCAGTGAAGTCCGGGCTGGGCCTCGGGGCACCCAGTTTCTCTTCCCAGTTCAATCCTTGTGACCGTAGGTGAGGCAAGGTGGCTAGATTTTTCAATGACCCCTGCTTCATGAATGTTACCTCCAGTGTCCTCATGCATAAAAAGGAGTTAATGCCTGTCTCCTAGGCCTCACGCTGGGCTAAAACAATTAACCAAAAACAAAGCAAAAACAAACCAAAAACCCCACCTTAGATTTTTCCAGCCCTTGGAAGTTCCCATGCAAACTGCTGAAGCAGAGGAGAGGGGAAAGGCTGTACTGCTCTCCTCTCAGGTCAGGAAGTGAGCTGGGCTGTTCTCAGAGTCAGCAGTCAGCCTGGCTGAGTCGAGAGGCGGCGGAGCCCATGGGGCACTGGTCCAATCTCCCTGCAATCTGTTCATCGCTTCCCTAGGAAGCTTCCTGGGCTGACCACTCACGTCCCTCCCATCTGCCCCCACACTTCTCTCAAGTAGCCGCACCTGACAGCCCCTGAAAGGCCCTCCATTTGTGTTTTGGGGTCTCCCCTGCACTCAGACATAAGCCTGCGTCCCACTGTCGCGAGCCCCTCCGTGCTGCCCCCTCCCAGCTGCCCCATCTTCAGCACTTGGCGTCTGCCGCCATCCCGTGCTTGATTCTCTACTGTTCCCCAAGTCTTGATCTAATATTCTGTTCCCTCCCCGCTAGATCATAAGTCCAGAAGCACAAAATGAAGCCTCATTCTTCTATTTTCCTGCCTCTGCTCCCACAGGGTCCCCCTCCCCCCATCAGCAGCGTCAAGTACCCATCACAGACTCTGAGCTGAAGTTTGGTCACACATGACTCATGTAGCCCTGGCTTATGGAGGGGGTTGTGGGGGGAGCCCACAAAACTCAGCAGCTTGGTCCAAGCGGCATGCTTCCCGTCAGCGGAGGAGGCCGAGACGAGAGCCTGTGCGGCCTCCAAATCCAGTCTCCTCCAGTGGCAGGGCTACTAGCTGCCGACTCAGGTTCTCAGCCCCCACCCATCTCCTCCCACCCAGAGAACGCACAAGCCTTGGCTCAGGCCTGGGGGTGCACCTCTCCCATCCTCCCCTCTTCCCTTCCTGCCTGCTCCCTCCCAGTTTCTGTTTCTTCAATGGATCCTCCATAAGTTAAAAAGCAACAAGTATGCCTCCTGGAGCTCACCCTCATCGGGCAGGAGACCAGTTGACTATGTGGTCATGAGCCTTCCAAGGGACCACACAGGTGGTGTCCACGGGCTCCCACATCATCCCCAATCTTTTCTGCTCGGGACAAATTTCACAAGCGATGACTCGGGAAGTGGGAGAAGAAAGGCAGAGGGTGTCAAGTCTGCGAAGATGTCAGTGGGGAACTTCAAGCCCGGTTGGGAAGGGGGGGTGGAGAGTCGCACTCAGGAGCGGGCAGCTCCAGCTCCCCCCAGCCGGCAGTTGGGCGGGAAGGAGGGACAGAACACAGACAGGGAAGAGCGACCAACACGCCCCCACATACATACCACCTTCACTACTACCCTCTTTAAATCCCGAGGAAAAGTTACATAAGGAGAAAACATACAGCTCCGAGGTAGGGAAAGAACGCTGAGTTCCACCTGGGGGTGTTTAATTTAATAAGAGGCCCCCGCAGAACAAAGCGACAATTCAAAGGCAAAGAGAGGAGACAAAAGCATCCTAAGGGGGGAAAGCCACACACACAGAAATGCACAGTCACCACGCAGTCGGGAACCCGGCTCCGGGGGTCAGCTTACTCAGCCCCAAGTGGTCCTGGGGGTCTCCTCCTGTGGTGCGGACGGCAGCGGGCGGCAGGTGCCGGCGGCAGGACGCTGGCCCACAGGCGGCTGGTGCTGCAGCCACTGCGCTCCCAGCTCCGCCAAATCCTGCTGCCGGCTCCGGAGGCCCATGAGAGTGGGGTTTCCCACCCCCTCAGCACAGGCGAGTTCTAGGGTTCGGCTGCTCCCCGAGCTGCTGCTGCCGCTGCACGTCTGCAACAGATGGGGACCGGGGCTGGGCGTGTTCCCAGTCCCCAGAGCGGCGCACCACGCGGACGCAGACAGCAGGAGCTGGCCCGAGACAGCGCAGGCGACAGTCTTGTTGGCTGGAGCTGGTGTGCTGCTCAACACTCAGGCAGAGCGCGGGCAGATCCCCTCAGTGACGGGCTTGCAGCCAACTGTCATTACCACCTGTGCCAGAGGCTGCCGGGAGGCAACTCCTTACTACACAGGCAAGTGAGCAGGAGGGAGAGCTGAGCCAGGTCTCTTAAAAAGACAGGCAGCAGGACAAATGACAGCCGGGGCAGCCGATGATGCAGCAGCCCGTGGCATCTGGGCCCGAGGTCCTGAGGCCAGCACAGGCCCTGCTTGGCCCCCATCGACACAAGCAGAGGTCCGTTAGCTTCAGAGGACACAGCACGGTGGCTGCAGCCACCCGGACTCCCTGGGGAGCCCTGCCCTTGGAATACAGAGAATCCCGGTGGAGGCCCTTCCCGAAGGCTCTGCTGGGGAACTTCCCATCGGAAACCGGGCCCTCCACCCTACCCACATAACCTGCAGCATCTGGAAGGCAACACAGTCCCTCCCTGGGTGAACCACGTCTTATTTTCCGTAATTCTGATGCTTTGACATCTGTGGCCTCGCTGACCCAGGCGGGACCGCCCTCCCAGGGTTAGCCACTCCCTAGAGAGAGTGAATAGCTCACCTGGGAGGACGCCTTTCAGACGCAAAACAGCCCATCCGGAGCACGACCGCCCTAACCTCTGCCCTCTGCACTCATCGTACCTCGTCACCTCGCGCCCGCGCTGCTCCCAGCTCCCCGCTGAAATGATTCCATCTCACCAATCCCAAACCCACTCGCCCTGCCTGGCCCGCGCCTTCCAGCAGCAACCACAGCAAAGGCCCTTGACTACATCCTCCTCTCACGCCTTGCACCTCCTGACCCAGCCCCCTGCTTCTCTGCCTGGTCCTGCCTGGAATGCTGACCCCCATTTCTAGGGATCTGTGAGCATGGTCAACTTATTCCTTCATGAAGAAGGAAGTGTCGGAGTGTCTTACCATACCTGATTAAAACGAATCCTGGGTAGCCTTTGATGTGGGAAACAAAGGCAGGAGAGAAATTATTAAATTTCCTTACGCTCTACAGCCCTTTGACGAGTCCTTGAAACAGGCAGAGTGACATTCCTCTAGGGACCAAACTGCCTCGATGTTAATACTTTGCTAAGGGCAAAAGGCAATCTTAGCCCAACCCCCAGGATGCTGTAAGTCTACTTTAATATATAAAAATTCCTTTAGAAATTTCCTTTATCTTTAACCCCCCCCCAAGGATACTTGTTGGCCATCACCCCCAAGCATATGGCCCACCAATACACATCTGAAGGGTCTCATGGCTCAGGTTTTATTATATGACCTTTTCCCAACAATAGCTAGTCCCCTCAAGATCCTGGAAACCTTGCTTCCAAAATTCCTTAGAGACTTACGCTATCTCTAACCCCCTCCCAACTTGAAAATATATACTGGGCCATTCTTCATGACCCCAGTGCAGCTCTTTCTGCCCACGGGTCCTGTCCCCATGCTTTAATAAAACCACTTTTTTGCACCAAAGACATCTCAAGAATTCTTTCTTGGCCATCGGCTTCGAACCCTAATGTCTTCCCTACATCACCTTCACCTACTTCCCTGGGGAGTGTGCAAGCTGGTTGGAAAGAAAATGGATCAGGAAAAAATGGGGTGGGGGGGTCTCCTGGCTGGCTCAGTCGAAAGAGCGTGTGACTCTTGATCTCGGGGTTGTGAGTTCGAGTCCCATGTTGGGAGTGGAGATTACTTAAATATATATTTTAAAATTAAAAAAAAAGAAAATGACTTCAGAACCCTGCAATGTTCAACATTAAATAAAACGTACTAATGACTTCAACTTTTCAGCAGTGGAGAAATTGCTTCGAAAGACAGGGAGCAGCTCATGGCTGCAAGTCCACAGCCTCGAAGACTCTGTTCTTCGATCCTATGACAGGATTTAGCTGGCAGATTTGTGGTTCAGGAAAGGGTGACAGCTGTGGACGAGGTATACGGGATGCTTCATGGGGAGAAAGGGACGCTGCATGGCTTCCAAGGCTCATGAACCAAAAGGCAACTAAGAGTTTGGTACTTGAAACTCCCAATAGGGTTGGAAGTCTGTGGCTTTCTTAAGGTTCCTTTCTGCTCGGAGGCTGGTGGCTGTGACCCATTGGTCCATTCTGAGGTCTGAGGAGGGATCAGAGGCACTGGGCATGGGGCCAGGATCTCTCTGGGCACTAGGAATGCTGAGGTCTACCTGAGAAAGTCGCCTGGACCCGGACACTGTTTTCTTGCCTATAGAATGAGCAATGTGTTACCTAAAGGACCTCCGGACCCTCCGGGACCTAAACACAGACATTCTGTGACAATAGCTCAGATCCAAACCATTTCCCTGAATCTCAGGTCTTCCTCTGAGAAAATAATCTTAGTGAAAACAGTCACTCTGCATATCTCCCAGGGCTGCTGTTGGGACAATGGATGAGCAAGCTTTGGACAAAAATAAGCAGCAACTTGGGACGTACAGGGTAATTCTGGAACCAGAGGGCCGTGCTAGTGTAAACTCACAGCTTAGCAAAAAGCTGGTGCCTTTTAGTGATGAGTGGAGCGCTCCCCCCTGCAGCACCCCCCCCCCAAGGTACTAGTGGTCAGTCAGAGACCCAGCCAATCACAGTGTTTTCTCCTGCTGGTTCTGGAACTAGCCTCGCTGGGTTAGCTAGGCTTGTTTTATTTTGTGCTTTATTCCAAAGTATACAAATAAGCCTGAGGAAAAAGCCTAATTAGTTTTGCTTGGAATGGCTGGAGACGCCAGGGAAATGGGCTTCACCATCCAGAGCGTCCCAAGGCCTGCTGCACTTGGAGACAAGTGCCTGCCGATGGCTTGCGGGGTGTGAGTGACCTTCTGCAGTTGTGACGGCCAGAGATCCCACCTGTCAGGGACCTGGCATTACGTGCTGGGGATCCAGGAGCATCAACAACCCCACTCCAGCCTGCAAGCTACCAGCCACAAATACGGTTACTGCTTTCACCTGCATCATTCCCACTCCCCCAGTCTCCACTGCACCCTGCGTCCCTGCTTCCTCCTCAGGCTTGGAGCGATTCCACCTACTTCCCAGAGAGGGTGGAGGTCCGCTCTCCTGAAGGAGAGGCCCCAAAGATCAAAGACTTTTGTGCAGCCGAAGACCACCGTTGGCCGATCTCTGGTCTTGGGCATATTCCTGCCTGTGGGACATTCCCTCTGACTCACCGCCCCCTCACTAATTAATCTTCCCAAACACTGCTTTCTGGGCATTGCCCTTAGCACCCTCACCGGACCAAAAAAGACAAAGCAAAACAAAATAAAACAAAACCCAGAACACTAGAGCCACGCTACCTGCAGAACAAAGCCACATACTGCAGTAAAGGAAACCAGGCCCATGCCGGCCTGGCCCACGTCCACCCAACCTTCCAACCGCCCCGGCTTGCACGAAGCTATCACCCAGGGTCATCACGGGCCCCTCAGCACCCCATGCCTGCACACTACCAACTCTGCAGTTTTGTATCCCAGAGTCCTCACGGGTCCCCCCCAGTCCCAACAGTCTTTCCTGACATCTGTAGGTTATTACCCAGTCGCTCTTCTGGAATTGATTTCTTGAGTATACGTTAGTGCTGGGTATTTACAAATGCTGTCTCAACTTGCACAACAGGTAAATGGGTAAGATAATACCTTTTTTTTTTTTTTAATCAACAAGGAAATGAGTTGCCAAAGTTACGGACACAGCAGTGACAGCACCAGGATTTAATCCCAGGTGCCTCCCCTCCAGAACCTGGCCGTGTCCACGCTGTTCTAACAGGTTCACACCCCACTCCCTTTTATTTATTTATTTTTGCTTATTTGTATTCTTGTATTTGGGTTTTTCTGCAGCACAGGCTTGTTTATTACGTAATTAAAAATAAGAGGATATGCTCACTCTTGACGTTGGAAAGTTCCCCATCAGAGGTCCGTCCCAAAGAAAATCCGAAACGCAGGTGCAAAGGTGGAGCGCGCAGCAGCGGGGAAGGCTCTGACGCCAGCCAATGTGCGAATACGGATTCCTGTCTGGCATGCTCTGATGGAGTCATGCACTGCGGGGTAAGGAAATCACAGCACACCACAGCAGTGACTTCAAAGATGACAAATAACAAGGGAAATGCGGCAGGAAAACCCCAAACTGGCCCCTGCCTTATCTCAGCTGTGTAAGAGCCACCGAAGACTAGAAACACATCACACAGGAGCAGGAAGGTGCCCCTGCTCCCCACCCCTCCCCTGGTCATGGGTAACAGACCTGGGTTCGATTTCTGAACACCCCAGGAACCCAGCACAGACCCTTGGCCAAATCCCATGCCACCTTCAGCCGTGAGCCTGAATGCCAAATGCTGCATGCCAGCCTTGGCCCGTGATGAGGCGCCAAGTGCAGGAAGGCAGCCAGAGCCCCAACAGCAAAAGGACCCAGAGCCCCATGTCCATACTGGCCACGGCGACAGGCCCATGTGGGGAAACTCACGGACCGACAGCAGCTGCTCAGCAAAGCCTATCTCCCTCCTTTTGTAGGTGGCCAGTGCTGGCCCTGCACTCCCGGCAGCGATCCTGGGGCTGCTGGATCCGTGCATGGGCAAGCCAGAGACACTGAGGCCAGAGGACTCCCTGGGCCCAGTGCCTGACTCCTGGCTGCACTGGCTGCACGTGTATTTCAGTCAGGAGCTTGGCAGCCCAGAAGAGGGGGCATGGCATGGTGTTAGCATGGTGTTGGCTTAGCCATCCGTCAGAAACAGTGTCTGAGATGTACTCAGTCAAGCAGGGATGCTGACGGTTGTGGCTCTTCCCTTTGGGATCCCATTCCTAAAGCCTGAGGCCAGCCTCCCTGCATCTATTCGCACTCTGCAATATGTTGGGGGCAGTTTGGTAGCTTCTAGAATATCCCAGCTGGGAATCAAGATGACAAAGAGGACGACTCAGCATGTCCAACATCCTTACTGAAATCTATACCAGAAGACAAGAAATGTCAGAGCTCGCTCCTTTCTCTCGGTGGAGTGAGTGGTGTTCAAGGTAAGTGCATGCTAACTCGGGCTGGCTCAGTAAGGGCACGGGGCGTCAGCATCTCTGAATAAACCAGCTTGAGAATCTGCCCAAGGCAGCGGCAAGACTCCCTTTGAGCTACAGGAATAGGTTGTAGCCGCCGCCTAAAAGCATCTGTGGGATCAGAGAGGGAGACAAGCTGTAAAAGACTCTTAAGCATAGGGAACAAACTGAGGGCTGCTGGAGGGGAGAGGGTGGGGGGACGGGGTAACTGCATGATGGACGTTAAGGAGGGCATGTGATGTGGTGAGCCGTGGGTATTACATAAGACTGATGAATCACTGACCTCTACCTCTGAAACCAATAATACATATGTTAATTGAATTTAAATAAAAATAAATAAATTTAAAAATAAATAAATAAAATAAAATTGTTTGTGGGGGTTTGGCTAACTCCGGTCTGAGATTTCCTTTCATTGTAATATACCACCTGGTACCACGGCTGTTGGGGTGTGGGGTGGAGGGGGGACACAGGCCTTATTCACCTCCCGTACTAGAGGCCGTCATAATGTACCAGCACCTGGATGTTTGCCGCCTCGGTCTCGTGTGCCCCACAGCCTCTCACGGGATCCCTCCGGCCAAGCAGGACTCGCAGTTCGCAACCCCTGGTCTGTATGCTCACATGCAGCCCTTGAGCTCTCGTGCCCTGGTTTCCATGGAGAGGAACCAAACCCAATCCCTCAAAGGGTAACCATTTCTCCATCGTTCACAACCAAGTTCTGGACTCTCAAAGGTCTTCAGAGACTTAGACAACTTTGTGGAGCCGCACGTGTGGAGACTGCTCTTGGGCCTCAGTCTCCCCCCAGGCTGACTGTGGAGCAGGTCCTGAGCCCCCCACCCACAGAAGCGCCGTGTGGATAGACTGTGTGAGTGCGAGTTGGAGCCCACCACCCCCCACCCCCCTTGTGGAGCTGCCACTCTCAGCTAAGCCAGTGAGTATACCAGCTCTAAATCCCAGCGACCGGTTGGGAAGTGACTTGCCCCCCAGGCCACGCAGCTGGGTGCTGAGGGGGCCAGGATCTTGACCCCTGAAGTCACAAGGGCTTAGCCCTGCCTGCCGGAAAGCTCGCCGGGCTTGTTCACGTGGCCTCATGGTGACCTCTCCAGACTCAGTCTGAACAAGTCCAAGGTGTGGAAGGTACAGAGAACAGATGGTGGAAGGGGAAGGATTTGCCATCTGTGCGGCCGCCAAAACAGTGATGGGGGATTGGGGTAAGACACACGTGTACGCACAGGCACATGTGTGTACATGCGCGCTTAGGTCTCTGCCTGCCAAAGCCCGCATGGACATCTCCTCCTCTCAGGGTCTTCTCCGAGCCCACCCCCAGCCCCACAAAACTCTCCTGTGCCCCCTGCCCCGGTTCCTCCAGCGTGCATCGTGTTAGCTTCTAGGGCCCGCCCCGTAGCTACGCACTGTTTTGAATACAGCACGGTCTCTGTCATCGGCCAGCCAAGGAGAACACTCCTCAGATCCAAGAAGTGGGAGTCTGCCATCTGGGATATAGTGTCCTCACCTTGAAAACCTCACCTTGGCACTTGGGAAGCCCCCATTTCCTCTTTCATTTTGTTAAGAACAGGATGGGCTTCTCCCTTAACACCATGTTCCCTTGGTCTGTCCCCGCAGCCCCCCACGGCTCTTGCTCCAGCTCTTGGTGGTCCCTCTCCTAACAAGAAACACTCACGGAGCTCCCGGCCACAGAACACAGGAGAAACCGAAGACAGGGACTCCCAACCGGGGAGACTTGAGTCCTGGCTGGGAGGAAAGTCACGGAGACAAGGAACAAGCAGGCTGAGGGTTAATGGGGTACAGACAGCAGCCTCCACAGAAGTTTCCTGCAGTGGCTACTTTGGAAGAAAGTTGTAAAAAAGAGCTTCCTGAAAAGAGTAAGTTTGAGGCTGAGGGTCTGAGAGGTAAGCAGGAGCAGCTTAAGAAAAAGAGGCGTGGGAGAGTCCTTGGATTTGTGGGCTCCCCCGCACATGCTCCTTCCCCAGTCCCTGGACACTCTGCCGATTGGAAGGCTCGCAGCTACCAGATGCTCTAGTTCAGCCCAAAGCCAGGCTCGGCGCGTCCACAGCTGAACGCCGAGGGGCCGAGCGTGGCCGTGTCATGCAGGTGCTCCTGTCCTGAACGTCTGTGACCTAAAACCACCTCAAACGCTCCGCTCAACAGAAGGCTCTGGGCTGCCCAGGTGGCGCGAGGCAGGCGGCTGCCTCACACGCACCAGTCTTCCTGATTTAATTGAAACCAACACGAATCACACTGGGGCATAAAGCAATTTTTTCCTCCAGACTGCCCTCTATAACCACGCCCCAAAGCATGTCCTCTCTCAGGCTGGATTCATCTTCCCTAGTGGACTGTGAAGGGTAAGAGTCTTCACTCGTCCTTTTAAATAGATGCCACTTTTCTATGCCAGTTCTGCCATTTACTAGCGCTGTGACCTTGGAGGAGCACTGAACCTCTCTGTGCCTCAATTTCTTCTTCTGTAAAATGGGTTTAAGCATAACCATACCTACCCCCACAGGGATGCTGTACGTGACGTATATATAGAGATGTGCATGTGTACCCACACACACATGTGTATTCTAAATACAGAGACACAGCCTGGCGCGTAGCATGGGCTGTGTGGGTGCTGGCTCTGAGTCTTAAGGGGGTGACCAGGGCCTGGGAGCTGATGGGAACCAACAGACTGGGAGACAGTACGGTCCATTTTAATGATGTGGGACACAGGTGTTGAGCCCTACTCGGCATCTCCTGCTACAGTAATTGCCGTTAGAGACAGAGCCTCAGAGACTGAACCTTAGGGCAAAGTAGGAAATGGTGAAAGGTAATCCACAGAAAGTTCTGGAAACACACACCTGCTATCACCTCTGGGACAGGTCTGGGGCTGGAGCAGAACTGGGGATGTCCCACAGAAGCCCCTAGCAACAGAAGGGGCAGCAAGGCCAGGAGAAGGGTGTGGATACCGCCTCCACCTCCTTGCCTGGGCCCACTGACCAGGGTTCGGTGAGCCTTCCCCTGCTGGAGCCACACAGGAACCAGACACAGGCCCTGCCCTGGAGAAGCTTTTGACTCCCGCGGTGGGAATGAGGCACAGAGGTGCAGAACACGCTCATGGGATAAGCTCGCAGACAGGTGTCCAGTGTGCTCAGAGAGGATGGGTCCCTTTGGGCTGAAGGCTCTGAGCTGGGGACCAGGCAGTGGGCCAGTAAGATGGGACCAGCGGCCCCAGTCAGTGCTGGGGGGTGCCTGGGGACAGGGAGAGCCACCACACCATGCAGTCAGGCTTCCTTCTTTCTCACAAATAAATGGCTATTGGGGATGGGGAGAACAATGAATCTACAACAGAAAAATGTCAGCCCTGATTTAAAAAAACAAAAACAAAAAGCCACCCTCCCGCATGTATCAGCCTTGGGGAAGCTGAGCCTCTGCCAAGCACGGGGCATCGCTGTGCACATCTAAGTGTCCTTAGGACACCTCAGGGAAGCCTGGTTTTCAGCTCCCATCACCCCCTTCCCCTCCCACGCCCCAGCAGAAGGAATGTGCCCCAGCTGCAGAGCCTGCTACCTGACCTCCCGCCACCTACCACCTACGGGCAGGAGCCCAAGGCCTGAGCCGGTTTCAGGGGCAGGGGTGCAGTCAGCCCTCCCACGGGACCAGGCGTGGTCCTGGCACAGTGCCTGCCTGCAGACATCCCCAGGAAAGATGGGAGAACAGGAAGGTTCACGTCTCCAGGTTTGTTGGCTAAAGGAATTCCATCTCAATGCACTTTTCTGAAAACTGAATGAACACTAAAACTTCAGCTAAAACTTTTTAAACATTTTAACAATTTTAAAAGAAGTCTCTCAGAATGCACTATACCCTTCCTTGCTGTCGTGGGTCGAATTATGTCCTAACCCTAATGTCCCAATACCTCTCAATGTGACCTTACTTGCAAAGAGGGTGTTTATAGAGGTGATCAAGTCACAGTGAGGGCACTTGGGTGGTCCTGATCCAATATGACTGGTCATCTTATAAACAGCGGATATTTGGACACATAGACACATAGAGAGGGAAGAGCCACAGGGAAGACAGCTGACTAGGAACCAAGGAGAGAGGCCTGGGACAGATCCCCCTGAGAGCTGTCGGAGGGAGCACAGCCCTGCCCACACCTGCATTTTTAGACTCTCGACCCCAGAGCTGTGACACGATCCATTTCTCCAAGCCCCCCGGTGCGTGATGCTGTTACAACCACCCCTGGAAACTAACACACGTGCTTTTTTTTCCCCCCTCGTGTTTCAATAGCTTAAGACAGAATTCACAACTTATTCACGATAAATTCACCCATTTAAAGTGCATGATTAAGTGGTTTTTAGTACATTCACAGGGCTGTGCTCTGTGCCATCGCCACAACCAATTTTAGGACATTTTTCATCACCCCAGAAAGGAACCCCATTCCTGTCAGCCATCCCTTCCATTCCCCTGTGCACTCCCCAGCCCCCCGCAACCACTGAGCTCCTTTCTGTGTCTGTGGTCTTGCCTGTTTTGGATGTTTCCTGTAAATGGAATCATTCACCACGTGGCCTCTTATGAGTGGGTTCTTACCTTCTTAACCAGAATAAGCCTAGGTATGTAAACATGAGTCAGTACCTTACGGGGGAAACCCGCTGGCTCAAGGATCAGAGTTTGAATCGCTCTGTGCCCCTAAGTGTGCTTCTTCACCTGTCTGACCCAGAGGCCCCCCGATCAGCGGGAGGGCTGCAGCTTCGCAGGCCGGGGATAAGGGCCCGCCAGCGCTGGTTCTAGTCACTGTTAGTCTCCTTCTCGTGCCTTGAAGACTCGTTGCCACTTTATTAAAGTTGTCATTTACTGCAGAGATGGCACTGGGGGTACCGGGCAGGTGGGGCCTCGTGGGCCCTTCCACGGAACTCCCCAAACTGCTGAGCTTTCCTAGTAGTCAATGAAAAAAAGTTTTACATCGGGTAGCCCAGTGCTACGTTCTACACATAAATCATTCCAGTTTTGATTTGATTCTTCCGGCCCTTTCCGCACTATCAGCTTCTAAAGAGATTCTCGGGTTTTTTTGTTTGTTTTTTAGATTTTATTTATTTATTTGAGAGAGAGAGAGCAAGAGCACAAGCAGGGAGAGGTAGAAGCAGACTCCCAGCTGAGCAGGGAGCCTGACGCGGGACTCAATCCCAGGACCCCGGGACCATGACCTGAGCCGAAGGCAGATGCTTAACCACCTGAGCCACCCAGGCGCCCCTAAAGACATTCTCGTTTCCGGAGACATCTCACCTGCTGCCCTATCCCAGAAGGAGCCTGACCACCATCCACACGTCTGTGACCAGCTCATCACCCACTTGCTAGTTAGTGTGGGGGGGCGCTAACCACAAGCTCTGTGATGGGGAACTCTTCTGTCTCCCCAGAGCCTTGCTGGCCCTGCTGACAAGACAGAGGCAACTCCCGGGGGCCCTAGTGCCATCCCTGGGCTTAGTGACCAAGACAGGCCACCCAAGGGACGTGAAGGAGCCACGGTGACAGGCGGGAGAGGCAGGGACAGGCCAGCTACAGGAAATCTCTAGAACATGAACGCTGGTGCAGCTCTGGCCTTGCTTCGTGAGCATTCACTGTGTACCAGGCATGCGGAGCACAGGGCCCTCTGCCATGAGCCGCAGGAGAAGGAGTCTGGGACCGTCAGACTCTCAGTTGCCTCACCTGCCCCAGAAGTTTTACAACTCAGCCACGTCAGAGGCTGGGGAGGCAGGGGGCAAGAAATGACACCCTCAGTCTGTTCCTGGAGCTTCCTCAGCCTGATCCTGGGATCCTCCACCAGGGCCGGGCCCAGACACAGGCCCAGAGCCACTCCAGTGGGTGGGAGCTGGAAGGGAGGTCAAGTCAGCTCCTGGCAAAATCCTTTGTCTGATGCTCTGAACCTGGAGGGACCATCAGAAGCCCCCGGGGCACTATTTCATCAAAACATAGATGCCCCGATTGTCTGGAGAGCTACTGCCTCAGGATTTCCAGGGCTGAGAACAGGCGTTCAGGGGGCCGAAATGCACCCTAATTAAGAACCAGCACCTCGTGGTAAAGGCAGGGAAATAACACGGTTGTTCACGGCATCATTTGGCCTCAAAATCAAAGGTGCCTTTAGGAAGGGAGATACAAAGTCAGGAATCAGAGCCTTCCCTTTACGAAGGCATCAGGTTTCGAATCAAAGCAAACTAAAAAGCTATCGCGTGGACTTCGGATGCTCAAGGGCAGTGCAGTCAATTGCTCTCGGTCCAGAACGTTTATAATGACCTAGAAGGCTTCTCAGAGGGAAACTTCATAACTGGCTCAGGTCAAAGGTCCCAGCGCAGGCTGCACTTGGCTCTGTGGCGTTCTGCCTGTCTCCTGACACCCAAATTCCGAGAAGATGTAGATGTGCCTGGGTTGTGCGGACTATGCTAACACCTAGGCGTGAGCAATGCACGGCAGATGACCGCAAGAAGTCCTGGGCCGCGGCTAACAGGAGAGACAGTGGTCACTGGGAGCTGCGGGCGGCGTTCTCTGAATTGTCATGAGACCACAGTGGCCCCGGCGGGCTCCGCCCTCTGACAGATCCCTCCCGCACACCCCCAGCCCTGACGTCAGGCCCAGCCACGCGGCTGGCTTTTCCCAGGAGGAACGCGTGCCACTTCCCAAGGGAAGGTTTGGAAGCTGTCCTGTGTTCTAACACCATCTCTCAGCAAGGACTCAGGGACGGTGCCTGCAGCTTGCGTCCCCAGAACAAATAGGGCACACCAACTGGGAGAGAAATAAACCTCCATCATTGCTCACCACTGAGATTTAGGGTCATTTGTCACCCCAGCATCACCTGGATGACACTCACTGTCACTGCCCCTCGTCCTGTCTTTCTTTGGAGCCTATTCCCTCTCCCTATGAAAGCTCAGCTCACAAACTTCCTGTGGTTGGAAATGCGGTTTTCTTGGCTTAATCCCCCGTAATGCTATTTGAATCAAGTCTGGATTGAAGGGGCCCCTGAGAGACAGCCCTGAATCTAAATACAACACGATTCAACAAATTTACTTTCTCTTACTCCCTAATTATTAATACTTTGTATGGTTTGTGTCCTCTGTGATATCTTAAGACAATGTTATGACAATCTTTCTGTAAATACTCAAAACCCTTAATGTAGAGCCAGACACCAAACACGTGCTCTCTCTTGGCTGGGTTTAATCTGACAAACGCGTACTAGACACTCGCTGTGTACCAGGCACACAGGAAGGGCACAAAGATGAAGGGTCAAGTCCTTAAGCAAGTCCTAGTTTCAGGGGAAAGAAGACATTCAAGACCGATGTTTTGCCTAAAAGGCCAACGCCAGTTTTCTCAGCCGTCTGTGTCTCTCTGGGGCTCTCCTTGGGCCCACCCCTCAACCACGGATTTATTCAGTGTTACCCTTAGGACAAATGGGTTAGGTAAAGGTCTACCCAGAATAGAGACCCTGGCACTTCAAATCCTTGCCACTGCTAGCCAGGCCTAACTTCCTGCCCCCACCCCAGGACTCCTTCACTTCCCTTTCCTGCCCACAATTACCTCCAAACAAAAATTAGTAACCAAGCAACGGTATATCCTCGGTCAGTAGTGACAGTGACCGGCTAAGTCTTGGTTTGCCCAGGACTGACCGGATTTTAAAACAGAAAGTCCCACATTCCAAGAAATCCTCAGTCCCTGGTGAACCCGGACCGCTGGTCCGCCTGAGGGACCGAGGCTGTTGCCCTGCAGCCCCCTCGGACCTCCCCCTCCCCCTCCCCCGAGGCAGTGTGCACCTCTGCGTGTCTATCCCCACCACCGGCCAGACCTCCCACACCCATGCCCGTTTCCTTTCTGTCTCTCCTGACTTCCAGCTCCACGAACGTTGCCACTTTCCAGCCCTTTGGTAACGGAGGAAACACCCTCCCACCTTTCCCTTCCTCTCGGTTTCATTTATTTGGTAAAAATTAGCCCTAATCATTGAATAAGAAGAGAGCCAGGGACTTGTGTTCATCAGGAAAAAGTAATTATTATAAGAGAAAACAAAAGTTTTAAAGTGAAATTAAACCTAAATACCAGGGTCCCCAAGTCCCCGGATATATCAAGGATGTCTAGAAGGATTTGGAATTCCTGTAACATTGTCCATTTAGCTCTTTTTCCTCCTCTGAACAAAGCCACTTTTCATAAAATGCAGCTTTAGAGATAAAACACCACTGCAATTCCATTTTGCCTCTTGCTTTTTAATTACTACATCCACAGCCCCACTTACCCAGCAGCGTTCCCAGCACTGCAAAGCCACATTACAGCGGAGACTGTAGCCACGAAAGGCCATGCTCAAGCCAAAACCCCCTTCACTGCCCATCAGCCGACAGAAACAAGGATCAGAGACAGCTTAGGATGGGAAGCTGGAGCCAGAGAAACAGAGAAGGGGGGCCGCTCAAGCCAAGTCAGACGTTTGGCTCCAAACTGCCTGCGCCCCACGGGCTCTCAACCTCAGACATACATCATCTGGGGAATTAAAAACAACAACAACAACATCAGACTTTCTAATTACATTCACCTGGGGAGCAGCTGGGCACTTGGGAGTTTTAAATGCCCCTCAGGTGAGCCTGATGTGCAGCCAAGTTTGAGACGCACGGCGGGAAGACCAAGGAAAATAAAAACACGATGGGTTACAGGTGCCCATTTACACAAAGAGAACGGAGCAGTTCCTGGGTAGAAGTGTGGGCTTTTCCTGATACGCGTTTCCATAGAGATTTCTTGAGATGGTTTTGAGTAAAACCTGGATTTCCGTAGCCTTTCCTGGCGTGGTTTCCAACACCAGGGCTCGTACGTCCCTGAGCGCAGCCCCAGGGGGTCACAGGGCCCCATGCTGGTGCTGTTTCTCCCCGATGCTACTCGGACCCTGAGCAGATGCAGTGAACCCTGCCTCACCCTTCTTTACCTGCCCTGCTCGTCCCCGTCCAGAAAAAGGCCAACGGAGTGATGCAGGGCAATGTGAGCCTCAGTTCTGAGCTCCTCTTAGAACAGAGGGTGAATGGCATGTGGATTGGGGGCTCTGGGCATCACCTACTCATTCAACTAGTAGTAACGAGCCCCTGCCGCCCAGGGGGAGCCCCAGCCCAGAACCCTGAAATGAGTGCAATTCCTTGTCCATGGGTCTCCACGCTTTTGTAAGACCTGCATTTCCTTCCCGTGGAGCCTTGAGGCAGGTCCCGAGGGTCAGGGTGGCCGTGTAGCGGTCCTGAGAGGAGGGAATTGGGATGGGCATCAAATACCAGCCACACAGCTGAGGGTGGGGCTGTCCTTGAGAGCAGGGCGACATCTGATTCATCGGGCCTAGTACAGGGCCTGACGAACAGTACGTGCTCGGCAAACATTTGTTGAGAGAGAGAATGAATAATGCCTGGAAAAAAAAAAAAAAAGAATGACGAAAAGCTCATCTCACTAAGATGGCAGCGATAGAAAGTGTGGAAAAGCAAAAGTGAGAGGAAAAAAGAAATTTCTGCAGTTTTGGAAACGTTCTTCATCCCTTTCAGGGCCCTTGGTCTCGTGGAGATCTCGATCGGCAGGATACTGCCAATGCGTGCGCTCACAGGGGTGCCCTATGCACTCTGACGGGTTGTGCGTATCCTTGGACATGACAGCAAAAGCACAGGCAGCAAAAGACAAGAAGAGATAAATTGTGCTTCTTCAAAATTCAAGACTGGTGTGCTTCAACAGACACCAAAAACGTGAAAAGACAACCCCCAGAAAGGATGAAAACATCTTCCAATCATGCATCTGATAAGGGGTTTGCATCTGAAATATATAAAGAATTCTCACACTTGACAGTGAAAAGACAACTCAATTTCAAAACAAGCACAGGGTATGAACAGACATTTCTCCAAGGAAGATTTACAAATGGACAAATGGCCGAAGAGCCCAGGGGAAGATGCTCGACCCCATCGGGCACTAGGGAAATGGAGATGGAAGGCACGAGGCTCCCCACTTCCCACCTGCAAGGACAGCCACAGCAAAGAGACACACGGGGACATGCGCTGGTGAGGACACGCACACGCCGGGAGCCGCGTCCACTGCAGGGGGAATGTCAGCCAGCAAGCCCGTCTGGACAACCGTCTGGCAGTCCCTCAAAAGGGAAGCATAGAGCGACTCCAGCAGCCAGCCGCCACTCTGCTCCCGGGTGTGAGCCTGAGAGAAATGAGGACGTACACCCACCCAGACATGCGCACATGAACATTCGCAGCAGCACTATTCCTCGTCCCCAAAAGGTGGAAATGACCCCCAATGTCCTTTAACCGATGAAGAAAGCGCAGTGTATTCACACCATGGAATTTCGTGAAGCCACAAGGGGCGAAGTAGTGATGGATACAACACAGGTGAACCCTGAAAACATGCGGTTAAGTGAAAGAAGCCGGGGTGAAGACCACGTTCCAGGATTCCATTTGTACGAGAGCCCAGAACAGGGAAAGGTATAGAAGCAGACAGTCGTGTGGTGGTCGCCTGGGGGGAGGCGAGGGCGGACGAGGGAACCTGTTGGTGATAGCCTCAGCGTCAGGGGGTTCCCTCGGGGGGATGAAAATATTCCAGAGTTGACTGTGGTGATGGTTGCACAGATCTGCGGATATCCTAAAAGCCATCGACTCGGACCCTTTGCACAGGTAAATTGTGGCTCAGTCAATTGTACTCAATAAAGCTGTTCGAAAAAAACAGAAGGTGTGTAAAGGCCAGCAAAACAACAGTTCGGCAACCACACTGAGCCCCGTTTGTCACTGACCCGAGTGGCAAAAACGATGAAGGAGCACGACACATTCTGTCAGCCAGCCTGTGGGAGAAGAGGCCACAGCCGCCTTCACACGTTGCTATTGGAAATGCAAATGGATACAACCCTTCCCGAGGGAAATCTGGTGACAGCTAACAGACGCGCACGAGCGCGCGTGGGAGCACGTGAGCACACGGACCTTGTCTGCATCCTTGTCTGGGTCTCGGTAGGTGCCCCGGCACCATGCTCACTGGCACACGCAGTGCGGTCTACAGTGCCAGCCTGCACACTGCCCAGCGGGCTTGGCTCAGCATCCTCGGGAGACGAGCAACCGGCAGGCACATCACCAGCTCAGCTGAGGTCACTGATACCAATCAAGGAGGCAGTGAGTGACAAGAGTGACCACAGCCCTGGCCATGCAGAAAGAAGGGAAAACAGGAAACCAAGACAAGCCTGAAGGAGGAAGGGGCTGGGATGGTGTTTGGGAAGATGGGCTGTGATATGGGAAAGGCCATGAGAGGCTCTGCCTTTCTCTAAGGTCAGAGACTGTGTCTTCTCCGTACTTCACCATGTGGATTCTCTCAGGAGAGGTTTCCAGCAGTGAGAATGACAAGTGCAAAGGCCCGGAGTCAGGAGCAGGCAGGAGCAGGCGGGCCTGTCTGGGGCACAGCAGTGGCCCGTGTGGCTGAGGTAATCGATGGGGTCAAAAAGGCAGTGAAACCATACTCATCTGAACGTGACACGGAGCCACTGGAAGTTTCTATCAGGGAAGGCATGACCTGACATATTGTAACACAATCACTCTGGCCCCCTGTTGAGAACAGACAGTCAGGGGCAAAGATGGAGATGGCCTTCAACTCCAGGTTGGAGCCAACCCACGGGTGATGGGGAGCGAGAGGAGAAGTGGGCAAGAGGACCTAATCATGGAAGAAAACCGGGAGGGAACCAATGGGGTCCTGGGACAGTGGCCCTGACAAGGTGACAGCCCCGTGTCATCTGCTCCCAGACACTGCCTCAAAAGTGAGTGTACATCACAAGAGAAGCAGAAAATGGCTCATAAGGGGCGCCTGGGTGGCACGGTCGTTAAGCGTCTGCCTTCGGCTCAGGGTGTGATCCCGGTACTCTGGGATCGAGCCCCACATCGGGCTCCTCCACTAGGAGCATGCTTCTTCCTCTCCCACTCCCCCTGCTTGTGTTCCCTCTCTCGCTGGCTGTCTCTCTGTCAAATAAATAAATAAATAAAATCTTTTTAAAAAATGGTTCATAATCATACAGAAATAGTCCATATGAGAATTAAGGCATATAGAAATAGTTAAAATAAATATTTTTTAAAGATTGGAAGCTGTCCTGAGAAAGGGTGCAATCGTGAAGTAGAGAGACGGAAAGAGAGGACTTAGAAGGTTCTAGGCTCAGTGCTGCTCTGCCCACCTTGCTGGCAGGGAGCTTTTAAGCATTAACACCTTTATCACTTCCCTTTAAGGTACTAACGATCTATGAAGGACTTTTTCTAGTGACCTTGCCCTGGGTCCTTCACTCCTCCTTCTGCAGAAGGTCCCTCTGAAGGGTTAGAGTTAGGGCCCCTGGTGTCCCACCGCCGGCAACCAAACCAACCCTAAGCGTGGGGTGTTAGGGCAGCTGCTCCTGGCAAAGCAGGGCAGAGAAGAGACCTCGGTGAGGGCAGAGCTAGTGCGGGAGTTAGGAACGGAGTCTCTGCGAAGGCGTGGAGCTCCGGGGATGAGCACAGGCCAAGGCAGGAGGGCAGAAGGGGCAGGAAATTCTACAACCTGATTCCACCTTTTTGTCCCTTCCAGGTGGATCCTCCATTTCTAGAAGCAACAATAGTGACGCACTAGACTGGAAGACTGGAGACCAACTCCTAGCTCTAGGGCACGGTGGGCTGGGGTCAGCAGGGGCCAGAGCATGGCACAATCGCATGGCACTGTTTCTTAGACTACAGAGGGCCTGGTGTCCCCTGGTCCTGGGCAACACCGCAGCTCCACCAGGCTTGGCCCAGCTGGCCTCCGTCTGTGCCCCCGGCTGTCCCCTCGGCGCACTCAGCCTGAGCAGCCTGAGGCTGTCACCTTGGTCTCGGGCAAGCCCGTTTCCTGGACATGTCTGACTTGACTTAACTGGAGGCAAGGTCAACATGAAAAAGAGCGGGTTCTCCCAGTGCCAAGTCTGTAGACTTGCAGCCGCCAGATACACGAATCAGGCCATTTCCTAATCGTCTAGGAGTGGAACACGATGTGCTTACACACCCCCACCCCCCAGCCACCCAGCACTCACCAGACCAAAATCTACATAGGAAAACAGTTTTTTCAAGAATCAAAAAGGTAGTAATTTTCTCAGTCATGAGCCAATTACAGAGACTGACAGGAAGGAAGGAAGGAAGGAAAGGAAAGAAAACATAAAGAAGAAATCGATGATTGATGGACAGGCAGCGCCGCGGATTGGGATTCGCACCCGGGTTTGCAGCTAAGCTGTCTGCAGCTCTGCGCACACCCTCCCTGCCCCAGCTCTTTGGGCCTCAGTTTCCCCAACCTAGAAAATTATGGTCCATGAATCTGTTAGTTCTGTTCTTTCTCACTCGGCGAAGTCGTATTTGGTGCCGATTATGTGTAAGAACAGTAGTGTTTACCATTCCAAAAGCTTCAGGCACACCTTGCCCACGTCTGATACTTTGACACTGCTTCGTGGTTTGCCACGTGCTTCACCTGCACCATTTATTCCTTCAACGAGGGAAGACGGGTGTGAAAGAAACACTGCCCTGGGCTTTGGTCACCACTCGGGGAGGAAGGGGACGGGAGACCTGGTCCTGGCTGGAGCTCTGTCTGGACCCGAGGTGCCGAGCCCCAGGCTGTCTGTCACCCCGGCAATGTCACTGGGCATGGAGAGTGACTCCTACTCCAGGGAGATCTCTGCACAGAGCCTGTGACACCGCGTGGGCCAGGAAGCCACGGCAGCACAGGCTGAGTGCACTCTCTGGAGCTCTGCACACACCCAGGGATTCCTGGAAAACGGGGCGGGAAGAGCGGCTCAACAGGGAGACTTGATTGACGTCTCCCCAGTGAGGCGAGGGGAGGCCAGGTGCCTACCTTCTCTGAGCTTCAGGGTCCTCAGCTGTCAAATGTGCATATGAAGTTAGCTGAAGAATATAAAGTGCTAATAAATGCAAGTGAACTATGACTCGGAGATTTCGGGTCAGAGCTGTACATGTGGCTCCTAACCCTGGAGTGGGGGGCGTGGGGCCAGGCTGCGGCCGGGAGCAGCGGTGGGGGTGAGGAGAGAAGGGGAAGTCCAGCCCACACGGGTTATTAACACATTCCGAAAGCGCACTCACAAGCACTCTCCGTACGAATTTCCTTCTTAAGCGAGTCCTTGGTCTTAGAATTCAGGGGCAGGTGCGTCTTCAGGACAGAGAACAGGTCACGTCCAATTCTGGACGGTGCCATGCAATTGGTTCCGTCTCGACAGACAAGTCTGGTTGCATCTGTGCAGGCTTATAAGCCCACACGCCAGCCCCCTAAAACATGCATGTCCATACAAGCAGATACTGCCATGTGTGTGCAGACACACAGGGGTCGACACCCACGTATGTGCGCGTGAATTATGCATGCCGTGCTCTGGCCCACCGAGAGCTTTCAACGCAGGTCCACGCACAGACGGCTAGTGCCCACGGACAGCAGGTGGGCCACGCATCTAGATCCTAGAAGAAACCATAAAGCTGGCATCTGAAAGCAAAGGGAACCCAGCAGCAGGGCTGTATTTCATTTTGTTAAGTTCCAAAGCTTGTATGCGTCAGATACCGCATCCCAGCCCGCAGGCCTGCCCTTCGTAAGGACTACGGCGGGGAAAAGTCGTCCAAGTCAGGCTGAACCATGACACGGCTGCGGCTGTTGCTAGGTTTTCAAATGTGTTGCCCTGTTGTTGTTTTCCCAAAAGTTTAATAAATTATGTCACCAAAAAAATAAAAAATAATAATTTCTAGAGCAAAGTTGAAGTGATATCTCGCTGGTGTGCTTCCAAAAAGAATGAATGGATTTGTCCTTCTCCTTCCAGGATCTGGGATCACACGGCCTGTCTCCATCCACGGTGGGGTGAAGCCTCCCAAGGAAGTTTAGACTGGAGCGTGAGACCACTTATTACCAAACAATTTACCAAGATAAATTTGTGGATTCAGCAGACTCAAGGTCAGGAAGAGTTGGACCCCATTCAAACATCTGGACCGGAGCCGGTGCTCTCTTTGATTAAGAGCAGATGGAAATCCACCCTCTTCCCATCTCCCGTCAGCTGAGAAGCCGTGACCTCAGGCACTGACGCCCTCAGCGTTGGGCCGGGGAGCCTGAGAAGACACAAGACTCGGGCCTCAGGAGGCTCAGAGGGCCATCGAGAACAGGCCATGAAGGGGGCGGCAGTGGGCCACAAGGTCACTCCAGTCTGTGGCCTTGGCTCCACGTCTGGCCGTGGACAGACTGGCTGAGAAGCTTTTCAACATTTCAGATTCCAAGGCCTTGTCCTGAACCTCAACTCTCGGTCAGGGTTGGGAGGGTGGGGGTGCAGGTGGAGAGAGGTCCAGGAGGAAGCAAGACCAGAAAACAATCCTTCCGTTCCCCAGGCCTTTTCCAAGGGCTTGGGAAGCACCAGTCCTACACCGTGTAGGATGGGGAAGCGGAGGGGTGTGGTGGGGCTGTGGGGAAGTTAAGGCAGCTCCCCTCAGAGGCCGGTATTCAGGTCTGCTGTCTGCTGGTGATCTCTGGGCCACAGCTTACTCTTCTGTAAAATGGGGAGATGCTGGTAGGCTGTGTCTCACCTCTCACACCAGTCTAGCTCTCAGTTCCTGTGCTTCTGTGAGGTCAGTGGGCTTCCTGGAGGAGAGGGAAGAGGTCTGCCACTTAACATGGGGGGCAGGACTGGACTAGGCAAGAAGACCCTCCCAACTAGGGGAGGGCAGCTATCGGAGTAGTGCTTTTCAAACACTGGCCCCTCTAGTAGATCATAAAATTATTTGAAGTGGGCTATCCCCACCAGTTTTGAAAAAATGAAACACAACCGAGTAGAGACTATCGCAGCGGCGGGCACAAAGTAAGCGCCATGGAAATGTAAGCCATTCTTCTTCTTATCTCTACCGCAGGCCGCGGCCCGAACAAATTCACAGCGTGAACCCACTGGCAACCAGCACACTCGCTGAAGTACGCCTCCGTGTGCTGTGGTCGACTGTGTATTCCGCACCAGAACACGAGCCCTGCACCTTAGGGATATCCGGCACTTTCGTTCACCGACAGCCCCGGCATCTCAAACGGTGCCTGGCACCAGCTAAATGCCGAGAAACATGGGTTTGGACAAATGAATCGGTATCTTTCCATGAAAAGGCAAGGTCAGCGACCAGGAGGTGAGAGAAATAAAAGGAAAGGTGGTGTGGGACATCTTTAGGCTTTTGCCTGCCTCCCCACCCTCCTCACCAGCGAAGGAGGAGGCCAGGTTACCAGGCACCAAGAGTTAGAGGTGGGGGAGGGTATTTGCCAAAATGGTGTGGCAGGTTAAAGGACCCACCTAGGAGGTCAGAGTCCTTCCAGCTCCCCAGCGGCAGGACTTCCGAGCTCATCCACCCCGCAGAACCAGCAGCGGCTCTCCGGTGCAGTCTGCAGCTCGGGGGCCCCCTTCTCCACCTTCCTCCTGGGGCTGGGTTCTCCCATGAGCCAGAGGCCTGGCCAGCACAGCAAAGATGGGAGGTCTTCCCAGCAGAGGGCTAGGAGGGGTCTCAGGAAAGAGGTGGGCCAGCAGAGGGCAGGGACCCATGAAGCCCGGTGGCGATTTCAGGCTCAGCCCACCTGAATGCTCCCGTGTTCGTTGTCACGGTTTACCGTGAGCCACACTGGCTTTCCATTTCTGCTCGTCCTAGGATGTTTCCTTCAAGAATAGGTTTAAGAGGGGTGCCTGGGTGGCTTACTTGGTTAAGTGTCTGACTCTTGGTTTTGGCTCAGGTCATGATCTCAGGGTCATAAGATCAAGCCCTGCACTCAGCAGGGAGTCTGCTCCAGATTCTCTCCCTCCCACCCTCTCTGCCCCTCCCGCTCATGCCCTCTCTCTCAAATAAACCTTTAAAAAAAAGATTTACATTAAAAAATAGTACTTAGGCTACAAACCATGTAGGTCCCGTGAATCACTGCAGTTTGGGACTAACCTATCCGACGATGCTGTCTCTGTTTCCCTGCGGGGTCAGTAACTTGGGACACGAGAGGGAGATGGCGTTTTAGCCCATGCAGGGGTGCATATGTGCATGGATGTGTGTGTGTGTGAATATGTGTGTGGCTGCATGTGTGTATATACATGTGTGTATGTGCAGCCGTGAATCCTACTCTCGCCATCACCACAGGTTTCAGGAAATAGTATGTTCTCATACATCCTCCATATGTGCACTTTTCCAAAGTTCGGTTCGAGGATGTTTCCACGACTGTTCTGTGGAACAGGGTCATAGATGATGAGGGTCCACCAGAGCCCACAGCTTGGAATGGGATCCAGCTGTTTTGCAAGGGAATTTCTGTTTTAAGGACACAAATTTGAGTCCCTACCTGTATATTAGATTGTTCTCTTGCAAAATCACCAAGGCTCTGATAATAAAAGTGGGCATGGGGGTAAAATGTTGGGGAGGGGTTCCTATGCGCAAAGCCTGTGCCTGCAGGGGGCTGCCTATGATGGAAGAATGGGTGGGATGGTTATGGAGTCTCCCAGGTAAACCGCTGGGACCTTGCAGGAAGACCATCCCTCGACGGGGGCCTCCAGCTACCTGGTGTCATGCAGGGCACACGGCACCAGTTGCGCCCTGCAGCCGAGCCGGGGCCGGCAGAAATATCCCTTCTTGGCAAAGCAAGGAAGGGGAGCCCCTGGGCTGCTGGTAATTTCTCCCCAGCCAAGGGTCAGGTGTGGTTAACAAGTAGGGGGGGGCGCCAGGGTGCACACGTGAGTTAGGTGAGCTGGTCTTAGGTGACTTTCCCTCCATTGTCAGCTCTGTTCTTTTCGTCAAGGCACATCGTCGTGCAACGGTGGCCCCCTAGCACTTCCCGCTGGCCGCTGCCCAGGATCTAGTCTTTCTTAGGCCCTCAAAGCCTGAGCCTGGGTGGAGCTCTCTGCTCAGGCTGTACCCCTGGATTTGCACCTTCCCATCTCCATCCCTGTCCCAGGGCTTTGGCATCCTCTGAAGATGCAGATCCTCAGAAGTGACAACGAGCTAATCTGCTAAACTGAATGGCCAAGTGCTGACCACGTGCCCGTGAGGGCTGGCCTGGGCCTCTCCCCACCCCCAGCAGACCCTTCTCCTGCCCCGCATGGGAAGTCTCTTCAAGTGGCTTGCCTTCCAGACACGAGGCTTCCTTCCTCGGGGGTTCCAAGTCAAGAGAAAAGGCGGTGCACCCCTCCGACGTCGCACCAGGAGGATGCCATTGGGGCGGGTGACATGCAGGCCCTCCACAAGCACCGCAAATCCCACTGCTCTTTTCAGCCAGGTGTTAATCATTCACCAGCAGCCAACGGGCCCTTAGACTGTGCTGCGAGGGTGCACCCTACCCCCATCCCGGGCCGCGGAGCCAAACCGCGAAGGCCAGGCTTCACAACACAACTTATGCGCACCGACCCCACAAAACCTTGGACAAACATCTTGCATGTTTGGATCATTGCGAAGGGAGAAAACAAAACTAGGGGTCATAAATAACTTAAGCTCATTTGGTTTGCACACATCACGTCGCGTCTGCTCCACACCCTGTCATAGGTGAGGAGGGGGTGGTGGCTGGCGGGGCCGCAGGGAGCTGGCCCAGGCAGGCCCGGGGCCTGGCTTCCTGCTCCCACGGTGCTCTTCCAACAGCGTCTGCTCTGGAATAAAAACTAATTACTGTTTAGGAAGTTGTTTGTGATCCCTGATGGAAACGGGAGTGTAGCCGCGTTGAGGAGAGGAGCAAGCACGGGCATACTCCGCCTTGGCGGAGCTCCTTAGGGAAAGGATTTCCTGGCGAAGCATCTTTGGAGAAAGTTTTGGCGGTCGGAGCGCTCTCCCACCCTCGAGGCTCAGGCCGTGCTGGCAATGCACGGGTTTCCTTGAACTCATCTAATGGGGTCCGAGGGATCTCTGGATACCAGAGGCTGGGTGGGAAAGCTCAGGGTCAAGGCACTGCCTGCCTCAGTTTCTCCGTGTCTCTGTTTGCCTCTGTCTAGAGGGTCAGGAGAGCCAAAGCCAGAGGGTGAAGAGAAACACAAACTGTAGCCTTGTCCTGGGGCGTCCACAACACAGCACCACACTCGGCCCCGGGGTGGGGGGTGCTCCAAACCACAGACATGGAGTCTCTCCCAGTCCCGGAGGCTGAAAGGTCTGAATCAGGTGTCAGCAGAGCGCCTCTGAGGCGTGGAGGGAACAAGCCTCCCTTGCCCTTCCAGCCTCTGGTGGTGGCCGGCATGCAGTCCCTGCCGCCTCCTCTCTGCAGTTGTGCCTGCTCTTCTCAAAAGGACACAGTCCTACTGGGTGAGGAGCCCACCTTGACATCACAACGCATTCCATCTGCAATGAGCCAGTTACAAATAAGGCCACATTCTGAGGTACTTCGACATATCTTTTCGGGGGCCATGAGTCAGCCCGCAGCACCTGCTACTGCTGGGCGTGGCCTCACACTCCAGTGCTCTGCCAGTTTCCAGAGGACAGCACAGCTATCCCAAACAGGGGCACCGCTGGGCTGAGGGTGCCCAGCATAGGGGCCCTGGGCTCTGGAGGGCAGTGCATGGGCCCTGGGTAAGCTTGCCAGTGAGGCTGAGACCCTTGAGGCCACAGACCCAGGGGACCTGGACACAGGCAGCTCAGTGACTGCAGAACGAGGCAGGAGGATGCCACAGCAACATGCCACTGATGTCCACACTGGGCACTTAGAACAAATACCCTGGGACAGTGGGGGTAAACCAGGCATGTCCAGGACAAACCATGAACGGTCCTTACCTAGGGAGTTTCTTGGGTGTTTAATTGGAAGGCACCCCGCCAGAAGGCTTCTCCTGGAAGAAGAGATTCAATTTGCCTGTTTATTTAAATTGCAAAGTAACTGACCAGAGAACACGATATCACTTCAACTTAGGGAAGAAACGAACATCAGGAGTAAGGTGAGTTGTCCTATGCTCTGCCTCAGAATAACCTGACATGGTGGCTATTTCCTCTCTTTCACAGGTGGGAAACTGAGGCTCAGAGAAGCAATCGTCCTTTTGGGATAAACCAGCCCAACCTCGCAGCCCGTGGAAGCATCCCAAGGCTGGATTTGAACTCAGGTGCTCGGATTCCGAAATCCTTAAGGTTTCCCGGGCTCCTTCACACTCACCCCACCTCCACTGTCCTATGTCCAGGAAAAATGCCCATCCCGCCCCCTCCCTGCCCACCTCGCCCGATTATCTGCCAGGGAAGCACAGAAGGACACTCGGTGCCAAGGAGAAAAGGGATGCGCCCCTGATCACTTCTCACAGAGGCTGACAGTAATCTGATTGGAAGCCAAGTTTGACAACAGCGAATCAGAAGTCCTCGATGAGTTAGTTTCTCAGCCTCCAAGGCCATTGACCTCCACCTCCTTCCACCCCAAGAACCCGGTGGGACTGCAGAGCGGGGGCTCAAGTTCCTTCAGCAGTGATGGCCAGGACTTGTGTGGAATGCTTTCTCTTCTGTCTGCCTGAATGCCTTATTCTGAGAAACGAATGACTTACACTCTTCCTCCTAAGACAACCGTCATCTAGCAGATTTTTAATGGCCTAGGAGGGAAACATCACAAAGTAAACACGTACTGAGCTAAGGGGGGAAAAAAAACAACTCAGCAAAGGCCAGAGTTCAGCCTGGTTATGACAATCAATTGTGAAAGGCCAAACCCACAACTTTCCGGAGCGGGAGTGCGTCTTCCTGCTGACATAATGCGCTCGGGCACTTGGCTAAGAACAAGTTTTCCCCGTTTGAGGCTGGCAAGGTTGGGGCCTCTGCAAACAAGTCGCTTCTGCTTTTGCCAAAGCTGGCTTCCTCTTTTCTGGAAACTGCTCCCCCACTCAATGTCAGGGGGGCCACCTCTGTCTCTGGCCAGGGTCTGGGACATGCATCATAAACAGTTCAGTTGTGGGTGAGTTGTTTTTTTCTGATGTTGATGTTTCTCTCCAAAGTCGGCTACAAGTGGAAATTTCCGTATTCCCCTGTTCAGCAGAAATTACAGGCTTCGGTTTCATCATCACTGTCAAACCATTAACCATTAACCCCTGACACCCCGCAGAGCCCTAAAGGAAACAGCCTGGGGCACATTCCTGGGGCTTTTGGCTGCTGACTAAGCTGGGAGGTCTCAGGTGCCAGAAGTATCAGAAGTGGGTGCTTCTGGAAAAAAGCACTGAAGCCTCACTTTTCATAGATCCTCTTCCACACCTCACGTCCAAATGTCTTACTCTGTATTATCACCTTCTGTAAACTGAGTGCATCTTCAATCTTATCAGTTCTGAAACCCACTCCCTCCTCAGATTCTTTGGGTTCCGCAGGGGTGTAGACATGAAGGAGCACTGGCGCCGTACCCTACATCCACCCAGGTGGGGGGCTGACCTTCACTCCCCCGCAGTGGGAGCTGAGCAAACACAGCACAGAGAAGCCTTCCAGGGAGCCCCACGTGGGGCAAGACCAAAATGGGAAGTCAGGCCTTGTCCACCTCCTGCACCTCTCCCCTCCCGTTTCTAGAATACAGCCTCAACGTCAATAAATACTGATAACGAGTGGATGGATACCTCAGAACCCGGACACCTACACAACACTTGAAGTGCCCCTGCCCCACAGGAAACATGGGGGACAAGCGGCTCAGATCTTGACCGCCCCCTTCCCAGAAAGCCAGGGCCCCAGTTCTTCCTCTCCTCCACCAGCAGGAGAAGGGACACCCTCCCTCCACGGGCACTGCAGGAAGGCACGGGCTATCTGGACTAAATTCAGTTTCACTCTGGGGAGGGGGCAGCTGCCTCCAACGGCTTCCTGAGCATTCCGCATGTACACTGCGTGTCTCCGGAATCCGGCCTAGGTCAGTGTTTCAGGAATTCCTTGCAGAGCTCACCTCCAGGAGACGTGACATGACAACTTTTTAAAAACAGGTGACGACTATGACAAGGCCAATGGGGCTGGCCGCGGGCGGCTCCCCGTGCGCAGGCCCACATCTGACGGGGGTGGGACGCGCAGGACTGCAGCCCAGCCTCGCGGCAGGAGTCCAGAAAAAGGAAGAGAAACACTCGGTTTCAGCAAGGGGGGGGAACCAAAATGTCAGGGTTGGCAATAAAATAATATGCAGTTTTGAGTCTCGGCTGTTTAAAAATGTTCTTAGATACTTTTTTGTATGTCGATTCCAACAATTTTATATGGCAGATGGACCAGATATTAGGTTGAACTCTAAGATTATCATTCTTGAGGTTAAAAACATAGTCAAATATGGGATATTTCATTTGGTTGAACCTCATATGATCAACTGCATTTCACTGCCGAGGACACGGGGCACGACAATGACAAGGGACGAATGTGACTCAAACCAAGACTTCCCCTCCCAGTCCAGGCTCTTCCTGAGAACCCATCGCATTGCTTCCGGCCCCTAAACCATGACAGAATCCAGGCCCCCTCACGTCACAGACACGGAAACTGGCCTCAAGGCCAGGCGCAGCCACCTGCCTGAGGACACTCAGATCATCGGCCACAAAACCAAAGCCAAAATCCACTTCTTTTACCCCAGCTCCCTTCTCATTGTACAACATCACCATGCTATGCCCAACTCAGATCATGAAATCCTCCTGTCCTTCTGGCCACTGTCATTTATTCCTCCAAAGATGATATTTAAAATGAACCTCCAGGGTGCCTGGGTGGCTCAGTCGGTGAAGCATCTGCCTTTGGCTCACGTCATGATCCCAGGGTCCTGGGATCCAGCCCCATATTCGGCTCCCTGCTCAGCGGGGAGTCTGCTTCTCCCTCTTCCTCTGCCCCTCCCCCAACTCATCCACATGTGCACACTCGTTCTCTCTCTCTCAAATAAATAAATAAAATATTTAAAAATAAAATAAAATAAAATAAAATAAAATAAAATAAAACTTCCAAGCCGTTTGATTCAACTTGCAAATTCCAGAAAACTGAACCCGGGACATTCTGTCTCCTGGTCTATGTCCATATGTCTGTATCTACATGACTCTCTCAATCTCTTTCTCTACACACAACACACACACACACACACACACATGCACACATGCATACATGTGACCCTCTAGTGTTCAGGAAGTGCATGTGCCCGTGTCGCCAGCTGTGAGGCTGAGGGTGGCACAGTCTTCCACCTCCTCCAGGGCCGTGTAAGGCTTGGCCCCTGCCCAAAGTGCAGCCCCTCCTGAGCACCTGTGTGCATCCCCCGCATGTCCTGGGCATGTGGAGGCAGATTTGGGTCCCCTGAGCAGAAGAACTGTGGAGACAACCATGCAGCCCCAGCTCTGCAAGGGGGAATCTGGCCGGTCGGGGCAGAAAGGACAAGCACCTAATGTTTGAGCCCAAGGGTTCACAGGGTCGTTAAGACCTCCTAGAATGAAGTCCAGAGGGGTTAGGTGACCCCATCTGAGTTTGCACAGCTGAGCTGGGACTCAGCTCTCCAGGGTCCCAGGGGACAGAGCATTTTCACCTACACTCAGACACAGGGACCGTCAAAGATCAGAGCCCCCTGTCCTCCTGTCCCATCTCCTTTGATTCCCAAGCCACTGGCTTGAGAGAGAGATGAGCACACAGGAACCCATAGAGCCAGGGAACATGCAGGGTCATGCTGCAAGAAAGGACAACTTTCTAGCAAGGGACAGCCTCTCTGCCTAGCTGGAGATGGCTGTGGGACCCTGCTCTTCCTGGGCTAAGACTGGGCACTGGGATCCTAGCCAACTGACTGCACATACCCCACCCCTCAATCCCCACTGTCCATGCATCCCACCACCCACACCCCACTGTCCATGCACCCCAGCATCCATACCCTACCGTCCATGCTCCCTACAACCCACACCCCACCATCCATGCACCCCACCCACCACCCACTGTCCATGCACTCCACCATCCACACTCCGCTGTCCATGCACCCCACCACCCACCACCTGCCTTCCATGCACCCCAGCATCTACACCCTGCCTTCCACACACACCACCATCCACACCCCACTGCACACACCCCACTGTCTACACCCCAGGGTCCACACTCTACCATCCAAGGAGACAGCAGGAAGATCGATACATGTGGGATGTACCATCAGGGAAGTGGAGTGGGTGGGAGGAGGGAAGAAAAGGGAAGGGAGAAATAAAAAGGACCAGGAATAGGCCCAGCTCCACACCCCCACCTGGCATACAGCCCCGTGGAGATTTGCTTGTTTGCTTGCTTAATTAGAATTTATCAAAAAAAAGAAGAAGAAGAAGAAGAAGAACGAATTTATCAAGTCCCAATGATGCTTATTTATAGCCTGTCTTCATTACCAAAAGCATGCCGCAATGCAGTAGGATAAAGCACATTACAAGTAGAAGCAACAGCAGCCACAGAAGAACCAAGCAGGGCAGGTCCGGAGTGATGCTGTACCCAGAGCTGTGAGTCCTGGCCTGGCAGATACGAGCCACACACTTGCTCTCGGGGCTTCTCCATCACAGCCAACAAATGAAGAAGATACTTTAATAATTATAATTCATCCAAGTTTGCTGCATGTTAGGCATTCATGTGATGTCATTTTACTCTCAAAACAGCCCTCGGGTGGGCATTCTTTTTGCTGGTTTACAAAGGAAGCAACTTAGACTCGGCAGTGCCAAGGGGCTCATCTAGGTAGAGATACCCAGGTCCCCAAATCTCCTCATTGTGATCTTTACAAGACCCGTAAGCTAAGGAAGGGCCCTTGGGAAACACACAGGTGACAGGCAACATCCATCCTGTGATATTTGCAGCTCCTGGGCAGGCATTTCTAGAACCTTCTGCAACCCCTCATTAGGACTTGCAGGGGGAATGAAAAGAAATCTTACAGGGAAAGATTTTGAAGGCAACCACACCTGCTTTAAACGTTGGCTTTGCCTCTCATCAGCTGTGTCTCATGGGCAAATCACTCAGTCTCTCTGATCCTCAGTTTCTCCAACTGTAAAAATGGGGGCAGTAACATGAGCTTGACCGAGCTGACGAAGAGTTAAGTGACAAAATACGTGGTAGAGGCCATAATAGTGCCCTATAACCACGTATCTCACGCTTTCATTAAAAGATGACCTGACAGTCAGAGGAAAAAGCAGACACACCCCAGGCACCAGGGGCCATGTCCCCACAGGAACCTGGCTCCCAGTGCCTCTCGGCAGGTGTGGTCACCAAGGGAAGAGAATTGGGTCAGAAGGCAGGTTTTTCAAGCCTGGTGAAACCTAGCTTCAAAGAAACAAAACAAAGAATGAGAAGAGATTCAGGGCAGGGAGACAGAAGAAAATGAAAAAATGAAAAAGAAACACAAAGGAGGAGAAAAAATAGAGCAAAGGAGGGGAAAAGGGGAACGGATGACTAGAGAAACTACCAGAAGGCAGCCTGAGCCCTGAGTGTCCACCTGCATCTCTCAGCTTTGATAACAAGGGCACCATTTCATGGATCCAAAGACACCAACCAGTGTCATTTTTGGAAAGCAGCATTAGGAAAAACCCCACGACCCATCCATTCTCAAGTAGCCAAGCAGTGGTCACAGCTGTAAAGGATGTTTGCCGAGGACAAAGAGAGATCAGAGTCAGTGGAGGCTATGAAGGTGAGTCAGGGCCCGTCCTGGGCCGAGATGAGAGGCAGGGGAAGGACGGCACCACCTACAAGAGGACATGACGGTCACTTCCTTTCCCACGTGGTGTTCAGGAAGCATCTTCTCTTGCCAGCGGGCTCCCTGCTGCAGACCACTGAAGCACACAGGCTCAGCACTGGGGGGTGCTGCCTGCTGCGGAGACGCTGTGCCCCAGGGGTCCCGTCAGCAGGCGCAAAGAAAGCCTTCAGACTCACTGGTCTACAGTCAGCCTGCACCAATGGTTGGAGGTAAACACCCTCATTCCTTCCACTCGTGTCCTCAGGGTACACTTTGCCTCCCAGGCCCTGGGGCTGTTGGACTCAGGAGCCAGGCAGCTCAGGCTTGGAGCCTGGCCTCTGTGTGCCTACCTGCCCACCTGTAGAATGGGGACAATAATTGCATAGACTCGCATGGTTCAAGTAAGCTAAGGCCCATGCATGCTCGGGCATGCCGGCTCAGTGAGTATGAGCTATTTCCATCAGCCACTGTTTCTCTTTCTTTCTCCTGAGGCTGACCTTGAGAATCATTTGAGCCAAATGCCACCCAGATGGCGCAATGCAGGGAAGACGTGACCGCTCCTTCCACCTTCGATACAACTCTGACCTTTGTTTCTGTCCCCAGGAAGGAATGGGAGAGAGGAGACACGGGTTAGCAGTTGGGCCCTTTGGCTGTCCCCAAAAAGGTCCAGGGTCTGGATGCACCTCCCAGAGCCCTCCCTGGGAAAGAAGGGCTTGTTTCCGGCTGCTGGCCATGCCGCGGGATGGTGGCGCTCAGCTGCCTGCCCCTTGTGAGGAGCGTCTGGGCTGAGGATGTGCCCAGGCCCAGGCAGCCCCGATCTGATGAATGACTAACTCAGCACAACTCCGCAGCGTCCACCGAGGCCCTCGTGAGACTACAGCGCTCCTCGGCTCCCTCCTCCCCTCGTGCTCATAGAGACATCGGGACACTCATCCCCGTGTCTGCGTCTGCTCATCCAAGAGCCCAACCATGACACGCGGGTGCCCTGAGGGACCAGAAAGACCAAGGGAACGTAAATTCCACCGAGGAGTCCAGGTGCAGGGGAGGAGGGACCCTCTTCCTGCAAGACTGAGGCACAAATGGCAGGTCTGGCCGCCCCTAGCCTCCATCACTCAAGGGGAGTTTTCAAAAGCTCTCAGATCATAGAAACTGAGAGAATCAGAGTCCTCTGAGGAGCGGCTGGATGCAGGCCAGGCCTCTCCCATCTGTCACAGGACAGATTCAGAAAAAGCAGGCCCTTGAGGCTTCCGCGGGGAGAGGACAGTGGGTCTGTGGGCAGCGCCACTTGGGGGACAGTGACAACCGGGCCATTTCTGACCGGCACCCCTGCTGGGAATGCAGATAGCCACAGCAAGACCAAGCCACAGTCGCCCCCCGCCTTCCCTTCCTCTCAACACAAGTCCTGCATGTGAAAAGGGGGTGACACAGAGAGCCCCCCTTAGAGATGTGTGAGTCCCTAAAGAAAGAAGCCACGGGGAGCAGAAGCCAGTCGTGGTCTTCAGTGGGCAGGTGGGGTCCGGTCCTTCCCGGGATTTTCACCCACATGGCTCACGGAAGCTTGACCTGCAGCAGGAGCCGCTGGGAAGGGCCTTCCAGGGGTGACCTGCCCGGTGGCTGACCCGACACCTTCCTGTCCCCGCCCGCTTGAGGCTTTGTGCCCAGAAGGGGGTCTGCAGTTGGTGCCAGCACCCACACTGCCCTTTGCTTTGTCAGAGCCCAGTGGCTTATGACACTTCACGTCTCCTCTCACATTTGCTCAGATGCCCACCAGCGGGGTGGACGCACAGAGAGTGACTCCCCATTTATTCAGCGGGATCACTCTGGGCCCCTCTGGTCAGGCCCCATCTGCCTTCTCAGAACCATGGGAGGAAGGCAGCCTCCTGGCCTCCCAAACCGACCCCACCGGACCTGTTTTCTCCAGGCGAGAACTGTCTGAGAACCCACCAGGCTTTCGTGCACATTTCCATCGGGGACCAGAATTGAAATGGGTGACAAATAACTGAGCCCTGTACCCACTTGGACAGACGTCATCGGCGATATCAGAGGGAAATCTCTGGTTATAGGACTTGCCCAAGTCAGCAAAGCTGGCAGACGGATGTGGGATTGGAGTTGCACTCCCCTCCCGCCTGTGGTCAGAGATTCCTTCCACCATGGCCCCGGCCTGCTGGGCTGCGGGCTGGGAGGGACAGCAGGCAGTTGGACACCTGCAGTTCGGCAGGTATCACAAAATCAGGGAATGCTAGACCTGGGCGGGGGCCCTTCCCATCCCTGTTGAGGCTCTATCTCCCCATCAAATCCTTCATCCCTCCCTTCAGTGAGAACTAGTCGTCAGCAGCCCGTGAGGCTCCCCCAGCTCGGAGAGGATGGCCAGCAGCTCTCCGGAAAGGCTTGGGGAGCCAGGAGGGCAAAAATACAGGCTGCAAAGGGCCCCCCTTTGTTCTTTGTGACAGAGATAAGCAGAGCTTGTGAAAACACACTGTCCCTCCCATTCCGCTCCCTGCCTGCACGTCCCTCCCTTCCCCACAGCCTTCTCACCCCAGCCCCGCTCTGCAACCATCTCTCCTCATTCACTCCTTGGAGTGTGCTCTAGTCGGTTCCTGTACCAGCGGGAGACGAGAAACTGAAGCAACACAGACTCTATCCCCGAGAGTCACACGTGGTACCCGAGGCCTCAGGGGCACTAGGTGGTGTTGGTCTCACCTCACAGGGGATAAACTGGAAGACACAAGGCAGTGCAGCCCCCCCCCCCCCCGGAGGACTAGAGGGGACAGGACTTGGGGGCCCGAGTGCCCCTCAAAAGCACCATAACACTCTCTGGAGTCAAGATGTAAGATCCCCAGGAGAGCCCTACTGAATGGCAAATGCCCCGCGGGGCTGAGGACAAAAACCCAGTACACCAATTCCCAGCAATGCCTGCTGCTTATTGTCTTCTAGACTCTACTGTTCTCACTCACATGCCCAGAGCCCGCCGGCCTGTCTCTGTGCATAGTGACCCTATGGGCCCTGTTGGCTCTGGGGCACAAGGAGGTGGAGGCAGGCAGGTGCAGTGTTCCGCTCCCAGGTGGAGCCTGCCAGGATCCACCTGGTCCCCCCACCAGGCTCTCAGCAGGCCCATCAGACTCGGCCTTCCAGTTCCTGCCAGAGGCCGGGTCTAACCATGTTTAGTTAAGGGCTCAACCTCTCAGCCCACGGGGCTCACAGTGGCTTTCACTCTGGGTTCAGGTCCTGGGCCCTGTGGACCAGCTCCCTGTAAATAAGGAAATCTGCAAACAAATTTGCAAATGTATTTAGCCAAAGCATTATAAGGGATAAAAACAAGGTCCCATTTTAGTTTATAATTAAGAATCACCTCCATTGAAAAGAACATTGTCTTACCTGGAGTGGGATGGTGCAGGCTATATTCTTGGGGGGGGGGGGAATCTTTCCCGTGTACCCCTTTACAGGAGAGAGGAAACCAACATTCCTGGGCTACCACCTTCCTGCTTTTCCCCGTGTATCTCATTTCAGTCTCCCCCGCCCCTGTGCGGTGGGGATTATTACCCGCCTTTGACAGGTGAGGAGATCAAGGCTCAGAAAATATGGGGAAACTGCCGAGACACGGGAGCCAACAGTGGCATCAGCATATTGCAACGTTGGCCTGTGACACCCAGACCTACACCCGCCCGGCATGTCACCCTTCTACAGAGCAGAGGAAACCCAGCACGTCTTCCCTGCTCACGTGAAGGATTCTGCTCTAGAGACTCTCCCACAAATGACAGCTGGAACCATGTCTGTCCCAGGGGAGAGTGGATGGTCTCCCCTGCTATGGTTGAAGGCAGTGGGGCCGAGGGGCTGGCGCCTGGTCTCGGGCCAACCATCCTGTCCCTCCTTGCATGTGCTCCACATCCGAGATCAGCCTAGGTGCTAGACTGGTTTCTAACCAGAGGATTATCATGCCACCTCATATACCTCCTGGCATATTTATGATGCTCTTACTAGTCAATTAGCCTGAGCGAAAGCCCAAATAACTTTCTTTTTTTTTTTTTTTTTTTTTTTTTTAAAGATTTTATTTATTTATGTGACAGAGAGACAGCCAGCGAGAGAGGGAACACAGCAGGGGGAGTGGGAGAGGAAGAAGCAGGCCCACAGCAGAAGAGCCTGATGTGGGACTCGATCCCGGATCGCCAGGATCACGCCCTGAGCCGAAGGCAGACGCTTTAACGACTGCGCCACCCAGGCGCCCCCCAAATAACTTTCTGAGGTAGGAGATGAAGGAAAAAAAAATAACTAATATAATAATCTTCCTATAAATTGCTCTTTCACCGAACAAACAAAACATGGTTTGCCTGAAAATTATTTTTTCATTAGATTTGCAGATAACAGACTCACCCAGATTTTTCAAAATTAGTTCACAGAGCTAATGAAGCATTTAGACTCTCAAAGAATGTCCATATTTTCTTCTTTCCCCCAATGAGGTGGGCTTTTGCATTTCCTCACCACCATCATCATAGAGTCGGCTGTGTGGGAAGTGGTTTCCCTGGACGAGGACATGAAAGGTGTAAATGCACACCGTCCTCAAGGAGCACGTGGTCTCATTAAGGAGACAAAAGTCTAGCCGCCCTTGCCCCAATCCGGGACAATGCTGAAGGGCCATCCCAGTTCTAGAATGTTCTAGCGGGTCAGCAGAGGCCTAATCTTTAGGTGACAGTACCAAAGACCAAGTGAGGGGAGCTCACCATTAAACAAGGAATATAACCAAGTATGTCCCTTTGACCTGAAGTTGTACTGTGTTTATTATTATTTTATTAGGGTGGTAAATTCTATGTCTGCATGCCAAGCCTATGGAGTTTCGCACTGAGCCTTTCCTGAAAACTGGTGTTGCCCATGCAGAGAAGGAGGGCGATGGATGCAGAATGGACAGACTGCAAGCCTGGAGCCAGGGATCCCTCTCTGAAAGGACGATATGCTCACTCACTGCCGCCTACAGCCCTTGGTTTTGAGCCACTGAAAACAGAACTGCTTTGGGTTTGTTTTCTGATCTAACGCAAGGTGTAGGCATCTCTGGCAGAGAGCAGATGGGACGTGGCTCACCAGAAGCCTCCCCCCACCCCGTAGCCGTGGATGCTGCCTGCCCCAACATTCCTCCAGCAGAAAACCCTTGTCCTCCCTGCCTTGCCCTTGGCCAACCCTGTGACATTTGGCAAGTCCCTTCCCCCCTCTAGGCTGCCTCCTCATTATGAGGGGTCCCAGGTGAGCTCTCAGCTTCTCTGGCACCTGGCAGGGAAGTCACCGGCTGAGTTATTCCCTTAGACCAGCTTGGTACCACTGCCCCGCATTTCCCTCTGTCTGCGAGCTGAGAATATCCTGTTACCTGCACCCCACGCTCATTTCAGAATCTCAAAATACACTTAGCAAGCAAAGAAGAGAAAAGGGACAAGAAAAGGAACTTCTCTGTTCCCCTGGCACTGGCTTCACCCCAGGAGCACACAGCACCTCTGACACTGCCCGTCTCCAGTGAAGAAGTGGAAGGTTCGGTGGTACTGTCAAACGCTGGCTTTGGAAGGACCCAGGCTCCACGGCTCCTGCCTCACTCACAGCCCCTCGAACCCCACCTGTCCTTCAGGAAGCCCTGCTTCCCTACTGTCATGGTGCCTGAACCCCGTGGAGACCCAGCCTGCCATCCTCTTCTATATTCTCAGAATATAAGAATTACGGAGGGGCGCCTGGGTGGCTCAGTCAGTTGAGCGTCCAACTCTTGGTTTCAGCTCAGGTCGTGATCTCAGGGTCGTGGGATCGAGCCCTGCGTCAGGCTCCATGCTCAACGAGGAGTCTGCTTGTCCCTCTCCCTCTGCTTCTACCCCCACTCGCACACTCTCTCTTTGTCTCGTTCTCTCTAAAATAAATGAAGTATTTTTAAAAATTATGTATATATATTATGTTATATATATTTCTATGTTATATTAAAATAAGTATGTATTAATTACATAACATTAGTTATTAAATGTTACTAATTACATAACACAGAAGCCTATTTAAGATGTTAATATAGTATTACACATTATAATTGAGTAACGTGTTAATAGCTTATATTTCTATATAGTTATATTTTGATATATATTTATGCAACAATGTAATCAATACATTGATCATATATAATACTAATTATTACATATATATATATAAAGAGTAAATGTGTGTGGTTTTAAGTCGCTGTGTTTTGGGGTGTTTTGATATTTGATAGCAAAGGTGAACTGAATGGTGAGAGATGTTCAAGGCGCTTCTGCAGACTCTAGGCCTTGTCAGGGGAGGGGTCCAGCTGTCCTCTCTGAGCCTTGCACAGTACCTGGCCCGCAACAGGCCTTCAGTAAATTCTGCTAACTTAGTAAGAAAAAGCTCTGCTGCTATTGGGCAGAAGACTCAACACAGGATTTCTTGATTTCTGGTTTAGCGCTTATTCTAAGATTCCGTTAATTAAAAAAAAAAATGAGAAAGAACCAAAGAATAAGACCGACGAAATTATAGAAGGCAGATTATTCATTTTTGAGATGAGAAGGATAAAGAACTGCTTTCAATGACTTTCATCTAAAAATTTAGGAGTCAGGTAAAGAGTACAGAGACCTAGTCAACCCCCAGGGCAAACCGCTGGAAGGCAGCTGGCCAGACCAGGGGTTTTGTCTTCTGTGTGCCCGTCATGTGGGTGGTGTCTGCTCCCACCCAGCTGTCCTTGCCTCCCGCCCCCACGATGCCTGGACTGGTCACAGCGCATCAGAAGCTGGGGCTAGGGTGGGGCCAAGCAGAGACATCAAAAACCAATTAAAACACAACTGAGAGTTTTCTAGGCAGGTTGGGCTAGAGCAGTTGTGGGCCATGGACAACCTACACTCTTTTGTCTATGGTGAGGCTAGGAACACGGATAATAATAAGAGTAATGCTATTTCACAGGCTTATTTTTGAGATAGAGAGATGGCTTATATAAAAGTACAGGCCTGCCACGTAGCAAGTGCTCCGTCAGTGTCAGCTAAGTCTGATGACAACCGTGCCATCCCAGATGATATCTGATAATCAGTGATATTGATCAGTCATAGCTACTATGAATGAAACTACCCATTGAGCAATGTCTGAATTTGGAGGAGGAACCTCTGGGGTGTTTGTTTACACCATATGCTGTAGACAAGAATGGGGCCAGGTGATGACACCTCAAGCCTATGACCCGAAGGCTGTGTACATGGCCCATGCTGCGAGGCAGGGTGGAATTAGGCAGAGGGTTTCCATGTTAGCCCAACAGACAGATAGCTGCCAGTCTTCTGGAAGCTGAGCAGGAGACCGAGCTGGGCTGCCCACTCCCTCTCCCCCCGTCTCCACTCTAGGTCCAAGAGAAGGTGCTGGGGACAAGCAGGGTCCTAGAGCTGTCACCCCAGCCTCATTACACCTCCGTTTTCTCAGTGCCCTGCCCAGCCCCACCCATCCCACTTGGATTTCCAGTAGAGAGAAGCAGTGACAGAGGGGACGGGATGCAAGACCCAGATGTTGGGGAAATGCAGTCAATGAGTGGTGGACAGCAGAAAGCAAGACAGATTTATGGGCCTTGGGCTACCCTCCCCGGGGCAGTCTGGGGTGTCCTGGCCCCTCGAAGCACCTACTCACATGGCTCTACCACAACACGAGTGGTAGTTTTTCGTCTGTTGCCCCAGGGTGCTTCAAAGGCAGGGACCCTGTTGTATTCGGTCTCTGGGTCCACCCCGACATGGAGCCACAAGCAAGGTGGCTTAAAACAACAGAGCTGTATGCTCTCACAGTTCCGGAGGGCAGAAGGCTGAAATCAAGCTGTCTGCAGGGCCATGCTCCCTCCAAGTCCTCTAAGGGAGGATCCACTCTTGCCTCTTCCAGCTTCCAGGGGCCCCAGTGTGCCTTGGCTTGTGGCTGCCCCACGCCAGTCCCTGTCTCTGCCCTCACGTGACCTTCCCTCAGTGTCCATGCCCACATAGCTCTCTGCCTAGAAGGGCACCAGCCATCCTGGATTCCGGGCCCAGCCTAATGGCCTCATCTTAACTGGGCTAATTACATCCACATAGACTCTATTTCCAAATAAGGTCACATTCACAGGCACCAGGGGTTCGGACTTCAACGTATCTCTTTGGGGACATAATTCAACCCATAACCCTGTTCATCTTTGTATCCTCAGGGCCACCACATCACCTGGAAAACAGACAGAAATGAGTTGACTGGTTTCCCAGTGCCACCTTTAACCCTGCCTACCTAAAAATATGATTCGTGGCAATTCCACAGCCCTCCTTTTCTTTCAAAATGGAGAAGCTGTGTCCCACTTTCTAAAATTCTTCCCTGGCCTGGTTGCGTCCTTCCTCCTCATGAACACCCCCCTCACCTGGCACAAATGGGGTCACTCCGGGGCTGCCCTGAGCTGCACCCTGCAGCAGGCCCAGCCCCGCTGTGCTCCCTGGAGGGTAACGGAGTTGCAGGGCTTCCCACAGTCTCTGCCTTGTGGGGAAAAAGGCTGGACCCCGGGGGTTACCAAGAGCAAACTGGCCTTTCTTGTACATTCACCAACAACGTTGCTGCCAGGTCAGAGTATATCAGAACACAGAGGCCCTGGCAGAAACCCCAAAGCCTGGATGACATCTGATTGGTCTGTGACAAGCCATGAGCTGGCAGAGAAGAGTTTCCTGTCAACAGGAAGGAAAAGAATGGAGATCAAATTATTTTCAAAGTAGGCAGTGGAGAGAGAGTGAGACTGGGATTAACCATTCCACTGCGGGCCACACCAGCTGGAGGGCAAGCAGGGCCCCCAAAGATCCAACCGCTTCCTCTGTTCCATTGCACACACCGTGCAGTGGGGTCTCTAAGGGTTCCCCATGGTCAAGCCTCAGGGACACAGCCTGACTCTCATGCGGCCCCTCTGCCCATCTCAGAGCAAGATCACAGCCAGCTAACCAAGCAAATCAAGGACTAATGCTCTTGCCTGCTCAGCATCTCATTGGCCTTTGTCCTACATTTTAAAAGACTTGACAACATTTTTACATTTGGTTTGGTGTCATGGTGTTTCAAGATGGGTTGGTCCACTGGGTTGAAAGAAGCAGGAGACAACTGGTGTTTTGTGTGTGATCATATTCACCGTTCAGGGTCAGAGGGAGGGTGGCTGGAGCAGAATGGGGAAAAGAGCTCTGGATCCTGACCCAGCTCTGAAGAGTGCACTTGTCAGTAGCCTGAGTCGCCCCCGTAAAAGTAAAATGGTGCCCAGACACAGAATGTCGTTGGCCATGAACTGAACAAATCAAAATGGGAAAACCAGAAAGTAAAAGAAAATAGTCAAGAAATGGTATCACTTAAAAGCACATGTATTTGTCGGAATGGTTTTGGGGATACACACTGACTCAGAAGTCACTGGATGAAGTCTGAGTGGGTGAGAAGGCGCTAGCAAGCACAGAGTGCCTCTAGGGTCCTCCCGCCCATTGAGTGGTTGGGACACTCCGAAGTATAGCCCCTGGCTGGAGATTAGCCATAGAATATAGTTTTGCGGGGGTTCACAGGAGGAGGGCAGCCCAAAAATAAATAAAACAGGCAGGGAGAGATACTTATCAAGCAACAAGAATCCTAACATGGAATGTGGAAAGATGCAATATTGAGCATACAAACTCTATCGGGTGGCTGCTTCTGGCTTTGCCACCTGACTACCAGAGATGTCCTCTTGGTGAAATAATGATCCATGATGTCAGTAGCGGTCATTAGGGCCCTAGGCAATAGTCAGAGCCTGGTTTGCACAAGGGCCTTGAACCCTTCCACTGATGGGCACTAAGAGTGAGAACCAGACAGGACAGGCTAGGCTAGAATAAAGATCACATGCCGCTTCCCCCACGTCATCCAACCATGGGACGGGAGATGTGCTTGTTCTCAGCTGGGCCATCTGTAAAGTGGGGACAGGAGGACAAGAGAAGGGTACATCCCAGCACTGGGGTACACCCTGAGGCATGGAACGGTGATTCGGCAAATCCCTGAATTTTGTGCATGCTCTGGTTATATCCCTAGAACACGGTCCGTGGAGATCCACACACGCTGCAGGGTAGAGCCTTCAAGGAAGGGGATATCTCAATCCATTCTCTTCCTGCCATTTCCCTCCAGAGGCTCAGGGCTGGACTGCCCTATTGGCACTCAGCCGATGTGCTCTGCCCACGCTTCAGGAAGCCCCCTCACCAGTCCACCACATTCGCATCCTATGAGCCCTGGAGCCACAGGACAGTTCCGGGGGCTCCATCACCGAGGAGCTTGACTTGAAGCTTGAAGGCCCCGATATCATACTCTGGGCTCTACGAGAGCCTACGCTCAGGGCACCCAAGATGTCCAGAGGGCTGAATCAAGAAACACTGCAGTATGGCCTAACAGGCTGGCCCACACAGGGCTAGCCTGGCTGGGGGCTGATGCAGGTTCTCGTCTTTATTTGGAAGCCAGCAGTCTCCTATGTTTGTTCAAAAGTCAGTAGCCAAGGGCATTTCTTCTCAATGACAACTGAAAAAATGCGCGTGGTAGATAATGACAGGTGGATACATAGAAAGACAGATACGTAAGTAGGTTGACCGATGGACAATGGATGAATGGATACCTAAATAGACAGGTAGAATAACTCACAAGGGCAGAAGAAACAGATCAGTATTAACACTGGGGAAGTTGGAAACCCATTGTTTTTAAACCACTGTAGGCATAAGAAACTCCTGGAGAACTTATCAGAAACACGGAACCACGGTTCCATTCCTCAGAGATTTTGACTCAGTAGGGTTGGGCTGCTACTTGGGATTTTATATCTCAAACACACACTGGGTACTTGGACTTAAGTTGGTCCAGGAACCACACTTTGGAAAACCCTGCTTGAAACCCTCACCCCACAAATCTTGTTCAAGGGGTAGAAACTGACCAAGGTCAAGGGCCAAGATCCAAACTGATACCCAACCCCCCGTCCTGCATCGCACCCCCTTCCTTTCCCTAAGGCTCAGTCTGGGGTGTTTTGGTGATGTGACCAAAGGTAGAGAGCACTCTAGGCACACGGTCCTCCAGCCCCAGGGGCAGCAGGACAGCTCCCATTCCCACCCTCAGCCAACCCATGCCCCCCTCCTTCCTAGAGTCCCTCGGCAGAGTGGATCTGGTTGGATGGAGGCTGCTGGTCACAGGCCCACCTCCAGTGTGGACGGCGCCAGGCCTCAAGCAGTGCAAGGCTTCCCTCTGGGAACTCCACGGGCAAAGTCATCACTAGCGACAGGACTGTTCCGGCCAAGTGGTGTCTCTACAATGTTCTGTGACCAGCCAGCTACTCTTGGCTCTATTTTTAGTTTGTCTACAGTGACTGTGAAGGATTTCTGGAGCACCTCTCCCTAGAGGCCCACGGAAAAGTGCCTTCTGTCCGTGGTAAATATTGGGCCACTGCCTCAAACCTGAGCTCCTCCGCGTCTGACTCTGTGTCCCCACGGGCTCCTGCAGGGTCCTTCTCTCGGAAGCCCTACCCTCCCCCGTGGCCTCCTGCTCTGTCACTGGCTTGTAAACCGTTCCAAAGACCCACAAGTTGCTGACCAACAGTCATCAAGTAAAATACAGCTGAGATATATGAATTTCAGCATTAATAGGGAAGCTATTTCTTCTGAGACAAAAAAGGGAAAAGAACACGCCTGCTCCGAGCAACGGTGTCTCTGGCAAAGTTCTGGCTGAATGCCACACCCAGCTAGGCTTCTAAGGAGTAATTTTCCAAAACCATTCCCGCCACCTTCATTGTTATTCCTGCTTTACATTCAGGATGAAGGCTAAGGGAAGAGAACCAGGGCAAGGCGCCAACCCACAGTGACTCTAAACAAGGCGCCCATCCCGTTCCTTTAAAGGCCCAGTGCAACCCCAGAGGAGTCCACATTCACCCTTCCGCTTCCTCTCCTGCCTCCCACCTTCCTTTCCCCTGACAGGACCCAAGAGCGTTTTCCCAGAAAGGTGATCCCAGCTACCTAAGGAAGAGGCTAACATCAAGCCAGGCCTCATTCTCCGTTAGGCCCAATGGCCATTCTCCCTTCAATGAAATTCAATTCATCAGTTACTATAGTGGGTGATTCCAGGTCCCCACGACCTGCTATAACCAATAGGCCCAAGGGCCTCCGATAAAATGGATTCCTCCTTCCTGGTGTCTCAGGACACAGCAGGTGCTCTTGGTAGCAAGGAGGGTAAAGATGGTTAAGACCATCAGAGCCTGGGATGGAGGTCTGCAGTGGTTGTGATGCCCAACACCCTAGGTCATAGTTCTGTTTATGCACCAGATACGAGGATAGAGACTGAGGCCAATCGTGTCCAGAAGGGACTCAATCCAATTCAGTGCATAGACAAGCTGTGTGGACATATGAGAGACCTCAGGGGGCCCCCTCTCTGCCAGTGGACTGGACACCACCAAACGACGCCCCCACAGGACTGCCAGAGCCACGGGGTCTCAGGAGCCACTCCTCAGAATCCCAAACATCCTTGGAAATGGCGTTCTTGGGACATCAGGGACCGGCTGGTTCTGGGGCCAAGGAAGTGGATGATTTCCCTTCGATTTGCTGTGCTTGGCTCAAATTCACCATGGCTGGGACTGAACTCCCCACCCCTCCCTTGCTTCTTTATACCACCACCCTGAAGCCATAAGGTTAACTCAATCCGTGTCTTCCTCCCCATCCGTCAGGCAACCCGCTCACCCACCCTTCCTTCCAACGTCTCACGTCTCCCCCTCACTTGTCTGCTCCTGTCAGTACTGTGTTCAGCCCCTCAAACCCTAATCTCTGGATATTTGCCAGAGCATTTGAGTTGGTCCCTTGGCCACTAGCCTTCCTTCCACAAAGCCACTTTGTGCGCTGCTCCCAGGCTAACTCTCCTGATGTTGCTTTCATCACCTTTAACTGCTTCTGAACTTGGATTCCCACCCCCCCAAGACAGCGAGAGAACGACTTAGATTCAGCAGTGTATCTTACTCAGTGAGGGAAGTGAGGCAGGAGAGCCAGATGACCCGTAAAAGCACATTAACGAATGGACACCAGTGTGGACAGCCGTGCCTGGACACCACTGGGACCCTCTGGGGCTTCTTGTGGAACACACGGGGGCACCGGGGACTGGGGAGGCAGGGCTACTATCACACCTGCAACCCTCCTTGGCTGAGGGTCACCCCTTAGAGCATAATCCCAATCTTGCATTCCCACCGAGCCTGCACCCGGGCTGAGCAAACTGGCACCATCCAAGAGGAGTCCTTCAAGAAACACAGAGGCAAACTGTGGCGTGGAGCGGAGCTGTCCAGCAGGACTCCATGAACTCTGAGTGAGCCACGGGGGAGCGGGGCAGGGCATCAAGTGCGTCCATGGCAGGTTCCCAGCGCCTTCAGGAGGAAGTCCTCACTGTCTCAGGCTGCCTTCTGGGTAGAGCTGCCAGATAAGATGCAGGACGCCCAGTTCAATCAGGATTTCAGGTAACAGTGGATGGTTTTTTACTATAAGTTTTCCCAAATGGTCCATGGGACATTCATATACAAAAAACTTATTTGTTGTTTATCTAAAATCCTAATTTAACTGATCGTTTAGTATTTTTATTTGCTAAACTTGGCAACCTTGCTTCTGAGTCCTCCTTGATCGGGCCTCAATCCATTTCAGAGTACCCTGATTTTCAAACCCTTTCTTCTATGAGAAGGGGCTCCGTGCTGTACCTGAAAGCCGTCATCCAACCCCCAACTCACAGAGCTGCTCAAGCTGGTCCCCTAGCAGGAGTAACCCAGGTTCTCACACATGTCTCTGTCCTGCCCTCCAGCTTGGGGTCTAATGTCTCTGCGGACACGGCAGTACGCTGTCATCTCTCCCGCTCTCCCCTCTGAAAGCAGGTGCTGCCAGCACTGGTCATCTAATGCCCCTGGGGCACGTGCCAGCATTTGTCTAAATGCCGTATTTTCCAGGCTAGAGTGTAATTCTCACCTAGCCTGACACAGTGAGCAACAGGCCATTACTCGATGGTCAATGAGAAGACCCCCTGGTCCCATCAGCAAATGCAAGCCCTATAAGGAGGGAAACAGATCCCCTCTCTTGCACCCCCAGATCTCACCATCAACCAGAGTACTACACGCTTGTTGTGGAATAATTGAGTGAACAGCACTTTCGGTAAGAGATGGAGCATGCCCGAAGGTTGTTTAAAGCAGCCAAAATCATGTCCAGCAAGCAAGAAGGGTGGTCAGAGTATTTCAGCTGCACTGTGGCCTTTCCGCTCTCACAGTGTGGCCTCTTAGTCCTTTTCTGGGTTCTGGATTTTGTCCCACACTAACCACTAGCACCACCCCTCCAGCAGCCCCACACACCTACCCCACACTGCAGTTGGCCTCGGTACACTATGACATGACACTGGACAGTGTCCCTTTCTTTTCTCTATGTCTCTCTTTTTAAAACCAGTTGTTCTGATGTCAACATGATAGCCATACATGTATATAACACTTTAAATCTGCAAGAGCTTTCCCATGACTTATTTTATTTCAACATCCCTGCAAGGTAGGCAAAGCAAATTATTATCTCTGACAAATGGGAAAAAGTGAGTGGTAAATGGCTTCCTCAAGGGATCCCCGCTCCAGAGAGATCTGTAATACCAATGCCTAATTTTTCATTTACAAATATGGCTAAAAACGTCTCATGTTAGCTATGTAAACTAGAATAATCCATTCTAAAATAGAATGCTTATTCCTGCATATTTGGGTCACCACCCTGGTGGCCACGCAGCAGCTGGTTACCTGCTCCCTGAACTTCCCCCAGGAAGGGAGGGCTGGCTACCTCCTCTAAACTTCGGGCTGCTCCCTCCACTACCCATCAGACCTTCTCCATCTGAGTGCAGGCACACACGGAAGAGAAAGGAGCTGCGTTCAACAAACACTGAAGGAAAGTGCCTCGTGGGTTTCGCGGTGGGACGTGAGTGGCAAGAAGCACCACCCCAGTCCCGCCCAGTGGGAGGCAGGCCTCGGAGGATGGGACTCACTGTGCGCTCCCACCCTGTGCCCAGGGCCAGTTACCCCACACAGAGAACAAAATCCCGTTCTTCATGGAGCGCTCTACTCTGCGTATGCATGTGTCTGTGCGCGTGCATCTGCGTGGACGTGTGTTTGGACAACCTGGTTGATGGAGACCAGGGGCGTGACCCTGTTGGGGGTTTCTTTCGGGTGCAGGTAAGGGCTGCGCCGCACGTCCTACCACCTGACTTGTCAACAGGGAAGCTGGGGAAGGCCGCGGGCAAGCTGCGTAGGCAAAACCCACGGTGGGCACACGACCCCGCCCGGTGCTCCCTCGGGATGGACAAAGTCGAGCCGCAGACCGATCGATGTCGCCAAAGTCCGGGCGGGGCTGCCGGCGTGGCCGGGGCTGAAGTTCGCAGCAGCTCTGCACGCGTTAGGGAATCCCGAGTCCCCAAATGCCCGAAAAGTGCAGGGGAGGGGAGAGGATGTAGGCGAAAGGAACGGCCGCAGAGCAGCTCCCCGCCCCGGGCCCAGGCACACCCCGAGGGGGACTGGGGAGGAGGAAGGTCCATTTGGGGGCGCAGCTACACAGCCACACACCCCCGCCCGCTGTCCCCGCCCACCGCCCCTCCCCTGCGTCCCCGGCAGCAGCGCGCGGCTCCACCTCTCTCAAGCGCAGTCCACACTGTCCTTTTTCAACAAAACAACACTACGCACCGCCCCCAGCACCCGCACCGAGCGGGATCCCGGGCTACGCCCAGCCCGCCACCAGCCGCGCCCCGCGCCCCCTCCCGCGTCCCCGCCAAAGCCGGTCGCCGAGCCCCGGCCGTGCGCAGCTGGGGAGAGAGATGGAGCCTAGGCTCGGCGGCCCAGCTCGACCCTGCGCCGCCACCCATCCCTGGGCGCCCGAAGTGACAGAAGGGGCACGCACGGCGCGCGCGGGGCGTCCCGCGTTAACCGCTTCGGCGCCAGGGTCGAAGACGCCGAGAGGGTGGGGAACCGGGGACCGCGCTGCGTGCACTCACCGGGATGTGCACTCGCAGCGAACGCCTCTTCTGGCTGGGGTTTTTTTTGCCGCTGCTCCCTCCAGGGCTGGAAACATCTTTCTTCTTCTTGGTGTCCATGGACGCGCTTCCCATAACTTTAACCAGAAGTTAATTCCGGGTGACTCGTTCCAGCAATTCGGTCCTCTCCTTCCTAGCCCGGCCCCTGCTGTCGGCCTCGGGCCGCGCGCTCTTTATTATTATCCTTCCACCCCGAAGACACCGCGTGGGGACTTCCCCGGGGAAGGAAGGTGGCGCAGGTACCTCGGGCCGCCGCCACCTCGGGCCGCCGCCACCAGGGACGGATGGCGGTCGGCGGGTGCGCGGTGTTCACGTGTCCTCTTCCTCCTTACGGGCTCAGCGATGCAAAATCAAAGCCCAAGGCTGTCCTGGTTCTTGTGTCTCTCCGGGTTACGCGTGGCAGAGGTCTCCCGCTGGGTGACAAAGTTTTCTTCCTTTTGCAAAGCGAAGCAACATTTTCCACCCTCTGAGCTCCTCCCACAGATTCCCAGAGGTAATCTGAAAGGCAGGTGCAAGTAAAGACAATAATTTGGAAAACAACCCTCCCGTGCCTGCGCCGAAGAGGACAATCTGGCGAGAGTGAGACAGTCTGTATGTAAATATAATCCTCGGCCGCAGAATGAACCAGCCGGGAGCCTGGAACTCGGCCCGTCCCCCTTCTGGGCGAGAGAGGGGAGGAGGGAGGAGGAGGCGCAAACGCGAACGCCCAGGCAACTGGGCTCCCGCTCGGCTGCGCGCAGAAGTTCTGGCGGCGGCTCGGCTCGCGGGGGCCCTGCCAGCCGGAGGGCGCGCCCGCTGCGTCCCTCCGCGGCGCCGCGTCTCGGGGACAGGGAGACGGCAGCGAGGGGTGGCGCGGCCCGGACGCAGGCTCGGCGCGCGCGGGGCGGTGGAAGGCCGCGTGCACTGAACAGGAAGTGCACGGCGCACGCCGCTCGCCCGCTCCCCCCGCCGCCCCGTGCCGCCCCCGGGTCGCCGCACGAGGTCGCCTGCCTCGCGGGCGGGGTCTCTCTCTCCTACGGCCGCGGCGGCGCGGGACTCGCTGGGAGCCGGTTTCTGATGCATCTCGTCCCCCAGCGTCTCTGTCTACGCCCGACCCCCTGAAACACGCCCCTGCGCCCTGCCCCGCCACCCCCGCAGCGGCGGAAGCCGGGGGTTGCTGGGGGGATGCACGCTGACCCGCACTTGCTTCCGGGAAAGCCGCGGCCCCGGTCGCTCTCCACCGCGCGTGCGGACCCCCGTGCACCCGCAGCGCGGTCGGTGTTGCCGGGGAGTGCGGCTTTTCACAGCCCGCCCTACCCGCCCCCTCACACCCGGCTTATCTCGGGTTCGCCAAGAGTTGCGCAGTGGATCGGCGGTAAGTGCGGGCGCAGTATCCGCAGTATCCGCAGCCCCGCGCCCAGGAAAACGAGGAGTTCCTAGGACTGCGGAAAGCAATGGGTGCCGAGAGGGCTGCAAACCCAGGGCGAGGCTTCCACGTGCCACCGCGTTGCCACTCTGGCGCGGCCCGTAGCCAAGGGCCGGAGGGGCGGGGGGCTTAGGTGGTGGCGTCCCCCTTCGAACGCCCTAGGATGATGCGACCTTAGCTCCCGGCTGGAAGTGGGGTGAATGCTCGGTCGGGAGACGCCTCCTTTCACGCTCTAAGTTCTGAGGACGTAGTGACCCCAAAAGTCACTGGAGCGCCCTGAGTGCTGACGTCGGCTCCGCCTCTCCCCCTAATCAGTAAAGCAGAGAAAGAACGTGAGGAAGCGGCCTTAACTCCTGTCCAGGTGCGGAGATTCGGAGATTCGAGGAGTCTTCTCCTCAGAGGAGGAGGGATTAGCCCGCCTCAGAGACACCCCTTAGGTCCGCCTCCCACCCATCCCCACCAGGTGTTTCAGCCATCTTTCCTGTGTTCTTCCATCATCTGGTGTGAAATCCCCCCCCAGTCTGGGTGCTTCCTTGGTTCTTAGCAGTTTATATCTTCCTTCTCTTGCTCCCCTGCTCTCCAGTCCAGAAGAAACCACTGGAAAGTCCTGGAGCTCCATGCTTGACAGAAGGTTGACATGCTCTGGAGGGGACTAGTTTGGGTTCAAAAACCAAGTAACCATCCTGGTCCCACAGGTGTGGAATTTAACACTTTGACCTTTTTCTGACGGGCTGGGGTGGGGGGCGGGTCATGAGCCTGCATTATTCCCCTAAATGCTGGAAACACTGCTTAGAAGCAGAAAAGTAGGTAAGGGGGTTTACCTTGGGACCAGGGGAGCCCACACCTGCTCAAAATACTCCCCAACTGCCACTTAGAAGGCTTCACATTTTAATCCCTGTCACAGTACTAATTTTCCAGGGCGTGGACATCACCCCATTTGATGAGAACTGATTTGGGAAAGAAGGATGGAGAGGTGGGAAGGAGGAAGTTGACAGGAAGGGAAGTCAGGAAGATCCACTAGGGAGGATTCAGAACCAGGAAGCCACCGTGTTATTGCTCCCGCTAAATGTTTGCCTGGGGCCTGTCCTGGTTGATGGGCAGTGGTTAGCAGTTCTAATAGGTACTTTTGTCAGTTGCTTTGTGTAAATATGGGCATTCATTAATAAAATTGATGCCTTCTCTGAATTTATTTTGCTGGGGTGTAGACTTCAGTGCCTGGGGACCCTAAATTAAAATGTGTTACCATATTGCCTGCATTTTAAGAGCCTTTTGTTGTTGTTGCTACATATGTTAATAGTTCTGAGATCTGGGTGTTCCTTAGAGACAGTGCCAAAAGAGGCTTACCAGACATTTTTTTTCTCCTTCTGAAAAGATATTAATAAATTGATCATATATCTTCCAATCAGTGGAGTCTTAGAATTGAGTTTTTGTGGTGGTTTTGCTTTGGGGTGCCAGCAACCCCATCTTCACCTCCACCTTGCTGCACACACAGTTATTTTAGCCAGTGGCTAAACATGGCGTGCCAAGCAACTGTGTCCATATGATGACCCTTGCCACTGATTGTTTCTGAATCCGCTGACCCATGACTCCCTTCTCAAAATAATGCAATATGAGCTATGCTGAGCACAATATCGAAATTTAAAATAAAGAGAAGCATTAGTGAGTTTGCCTTTTGCTCTGGTCAACACCATTACTGATCCTATCTTTATGAAAAATTCTGACTCTTTCGGGTATAAAATAAAGTTTGCATACATATAAGTTTCTACAGATTATATATATAACAAGTTTATATACATAATAATCTTATATATAAGGTTTATATGTAATCTATTTAAACTTTATACATGAAATATGAAGGTTATATATAAGTTCATATATTAAGTTTATAATATGCTATATATATGTATATGTGTGTGTATATATATATATATATATATATATATATATACTGCACAGGGTTTGAGTAAAGCAGAGGGTCTTAGGTCACGGAATATCTATGTGGTCCTCTACATTTTCCAGTGCCCTAGCCGTTAGGCTAAGAATGTGTAATTAATTCTGGCCAATGAAATGTGAGTAGTTTTATTGTGAATTATTTCCACATCAGGCAGTGAAGAGTTGGTATGTCTCCCTCACTTTTCCTCTGCTGCCATCATCTTAGAGACCACGTGTTCTGGATGGTGTCCAGTAAGAAACGAGAGGGCAGCTTGCTTCGGACTTGATTGAGGTGGGTTAAACCACTGAGATTTTGATAATTATTTGTTAGCACAGTATTGCCTTGCCTATAAAAAAAATAATTGCGTTGAAATATTACTTATCATAATGACTGAGTTTTTTGGCACCCCCTTAAATTTTTACCCAGAGACATCCGTCTTACCCTGGTGTGGCCCTGTCCTTCTGACTGATGGAAGGATGAGAAGTAGAGGCTGGCCAGGACTGGGGGGGGGGGCATGGGAAGCACCTCACAGGCTCTAAGAGTGTGACTTGAGTCCTACCCCAGCACTGCTACTCATCTGCTAAATAACTGTGAGCAAGTCACTTCCTTCCCCCTTCTGCAAGAGAATCTTCTGAAGATTTCTAAGGCCTCTTTAATAGGGAGCTTGTGTTTTGTCGTGATTATATATATTGTACATCTTTGTTAATTGTATTGCTCTGTTAATCCCTTTTTTATTTAGCTTTTCAAAAGTACCATTGCACAATGAATTGAAAATTAAAAACAAACAAGCAAAAAAAAGGCCTCTGGTCCTTCCCCACAGATGGCTTAGGACAGTGCTTCTCAGGGAAAGGGAGCTTGTTGAAGATGTTTCCATCGAGGCATCACTTGTCCAGGCTGATGATAATGAGAGGTACAATATGCAGCACCTACTATGTGCCAGTGCTGGGGCTGTATTATAGGTTTTAGTACATCTGCAGGAGGAGATGCTGTTAACCCCATTTTATACCACACATGTGTTTGTGTAATTGTTGTTCCCCAATTTTTTTCTATTAAAATCCCCTAGAACTCTCAGAGACATTTTACGGAGGAGGGAAACTGAGACTAGCCGTCAGAACGTGCTCTGATATCCATTTAACTTCTACCTATTGATTTTAATTTGCCGGGCCCTCTGGAAAGAAACTTAAAAGCATGGCCCCTCTGCTTTTAAAAGCTTTGTACAAGGCTAGCAATACTATTTAGGAAACTCCTTCAGGGTGACCTTGGACAGACATCAACATCTTAGCTACGTAGGTTTGTATATTTAGGAAACCAGTCACTCAATTCTGTGCAGAAAGCACCTCTTGGAAAAATGAAACAGGGTCTGGACTGAGGACTCTGCGAATGCTTTGCTAACTCATTGGATACCAGAGAAGCGGGTGTTGTCATCTCATTGTGAAAACCAGGGCTAAGGGTCACATTCAAATTTTTATTTTCCTTTAAACATGGGTACCGATTATGTAACCTTGTGAAAGCTTTTGCTCCCTGGTTTTAAATGAGGCCACTAATATCAATCCAAGGGTAGAGGTGGAGGTGCGCTCAGGACCCGTGGAGAGGGCTGCTTTGGGGCAGCATATGTCCTGGCAACCTTTTCATGGGTCACTTTTGATTTTTCAGGGGACCCACACAAGCCACCTCCTTTATCTGTGTTTCACGTTGCCCTTCATCCATAACGCCAGTTAACCGTGGGTCGTCCTGCTCGTGCAATCCAACAAGTACTTTGGATTAAGATAAAGGTAAGCTCTGTGGCAATATTCTCCCAACGGACAGACTTGCTGTTCACTTTTTTTCTCTAGAGAACAGCCTGGTGTCTTGACCGGCTCTGTGCCTAAACACACACTCAGCAGTTCTAAAGAATGACAGATTCAGCAGGCAGGATATGTGTGACCCGCAGCACTGTGCAGTGGAAAGGCGTCTGTTTGCTAAATAAAAGAATAGGTAATCCCAGCAATTATGTCCCCTTCCTTGACTAAGGGTGGGAGTCACGTAAACAGCATTAGTTGGGAATAAAGTCTTCGGTTCTGCCATTGGCTGCTTTTATAACTGCTTTGCAGAGTTCCCATGTAACTTTTGTTCTGGTGATCCGGCATTTCCTCCCATCCAGGGCTGCAGAATTTGACTAAAGGTCTGTGTATGTTGGTTCTCAACTTAGTTCTGAGCTTTGAACGCACTGTAAGCATACAGATTAACCCAGGGAAATTTGGAATACCACTATTACTGGAATATGGCTCGTGACTGATTTCTGATCTCTCACTCAGCGTATCTATTTGAGGCATTATAAAACAATGCAAATTAATTATAGTAATTTCCCAAGCAAATAAAATTTCTTTGGCAATTATACTAGCCCCAAAGTTCATATACTGCAGTGCAAATATGAACAGTAACTTGCATGAGAGGGTCCTTACCAGTACCACTCTTAAGCTTTTGCTCACGTAACTTGCAGCTGATATCCAGACCTGGCCTCTAGAATGCCAGTTACGGTTTTTTAACAAGACTCCAGAAAAAAAAAATACATTTACAGTGCCTTAGGATTGGCCGTGTTTGGACAGTGGGACTCCAGTGTGTGTCCTGGATTTTCAGGTGTGTTCCAGACTTAGAGCTCTTGACATCCACTCATCACCGCAGATGCAGTTTCCATCCTGACTCTCAGAGAAAGCTGTGTCCCTCCCAGAGGGCCCAGGCACACCTGGAGTTAAACCCATGCACGAATTTGCCCGCGTCTATCCCCGTCCTTGAACCTTAGCACTTCATATCACAATCAATAAATGCCTATTTAGTACACGGACAGAGCCTACAAGATGCCCAGGTCAAGGGCTCTGGTTGTACAGGGAGGCCGTCAAGGACATAGTGAGTTTTAACAATCCTCCTTATGCCATGTGGGTCAAAAAGGTATTTTGTAAGATGTTCCTAAATGTAATTCCAAAGGGTTGCATGAGGTCTTGGGAGAGAATGGGGAGAGAGAAATTCCGTGCCGTGGGCTTGCAAAAGGTCATTTAAAATCATTTTAACACACACTCCCAGTGCACCATTGTGCAAAAGGACTTACCTTGTTTTTTTAAAAATTTTTTTTCTATCCCTACTCATTGTAGCATTTTACCCTCTAGGTGAAAAGTAAAGCATAATTACAAAGTTCGTTGTTCTCTGACCAGCCTGGGAGAACGCTTTCCTGTCATTGTAGCTTATCCATACGCGATGCCCATGATGAGAATCTTGTGAAGACGGATGCAGAGTTTCTCTGGCCAACCAGAAGGACCTTGTGTGGAGCACAGGGGTGCGTGTGGGGCTCACTGCTAATACGGAGCGCTTGCAGAGTCTCCGTGCTCACACTGGTCAGCACCGAGGCCACAAACCATCCACAGTCTCCTGGCTAGGATCCGAGCACAGCGGCTTCGACCCGAGCTTCAACAAGAGTCTACATCTTGGTAGGATTGTTGGTTCTAAGTCTTTTCTTTATATTTCAGCCTTAAGAAACTGACATAATTGGTTCACCAAGAAGGGAGAGGGCTAGAGAATTGGGTCATTGTAACCACTCCCTCATGAGAGTGGTTTTTCAGCCTGTTTGAAGATTTGTTCTTTTGCAGGGGGGGTGTGTTCTTGTGTGGTCATCTCCCTCTGCCCATAGATCCGGTCTCTGTCCCGCCCTGCTCTGTGTTGCCTGGAGCTGCCACCTGAGGACCTTTACCCAACTGATTCCACTTCGCGTCTGGCCGGGTTTGGCCAGAGGGGGGCAGTGGGGAGACTGGAATGTGGGAGCAGGAGAGAGGCTGGGGGTTCTTCTTGCCTTGTTTTGCTTGGGGAGCGTGTCTTTCCTTTGTGGCTCCAGCCCCACCAGCCAGGACCGTCCCTCAGTGGCTGCCAGGCCGCTCTGACTGTGGTCCCAGAGCCCAGTGGACATATGAGTGGAAATCAGGGAGACATGGGTGAGGGAACCAGGTGCGCAGCTGTGGGGGAGGGTTCTAGGAAAGGTCAGGAGGGCAATGTGGCTGTGGGTGGCGGGCGGAAGGTGAGGCTTTATGTAGGGATGGTGCTGGGGAGCATCAGCTAGAAGAATGGCACGATCTGGCTTCCGCTCTGAAAGATTGGCCGGGCAGCTCTGTGAGGTGGAGAGTATAAGTTAGGGACTGTAACCGTCATCCAAGCAAGAGACGCCCTGGCTCAGACCATGAAGGGAGAGGCAGGGTGGTGAGAAGTAGTTGCTTCCGGATGTATTTTGAAGACAGAATCCCCAGAATTTGCTGATAGATCGGGTACAAGGTCTGAGAGAAGGAAACGGGTGACATATGGCTCCGAAGGTCTTGGCCCAAGCAGCTAGAATGATCCTGTTTCCTGGGAGGGGAGGCTTAGGGAGAGGCCGGGGAAATGGGGAGTCTTCTTTTGGCTGTAGTAAGTCTGAGGTGCCTGTAGGGACCTAAGTGAAGATACCCGAGCAGCAGGGAGACATCTGGCTGGAGACGTTGGCCCACCTGGCATTTCAGGGAACTGAATCGGGCACAAGTGTAGACAGTGAAGAGGTCAGGACTGCACCCCATGACCTTCTACCAGTTAGAAGCTGGGGAGATGAGCAGCCTTGAGTTACGAAGAGAACCAAGAGAAGTGGATCTGGCGTCCAGGAGACAGAAGTGCGTCAAGGAAAGTGCACCCTGCATGACAGGACTTGGAGGTGACCGTGGGCTTGGCCACAGCAGTCTTGATGAACCACAGACGGGAGGGAGCAGTGGCCCCGTGGAGAGGGCTTGCAGGACACAGGGCCACGGAGGGGCACTTGCTTAAAGGCTAGTTCCAAGAGCTTTGCAGAACAGGGAGCAGAGATAGGCGGTGGGGAGAGGACTGTGGGTCAACAGATGCTGGTTTTTAAGGAGTAGAATGTTCCAGCGTGTTCGAGTGCGAATGACATGACTCCATCACAGTCCAGGAAGGGAATCTACCATGCAGAACAGGAAAAGTGCAGGAGCAAAGTTCTGAAGTGGTCAAGAGGGGTGAGGTGTGCCAGCTGTGGACCGGGTGGGGGACAGTCCACCGGGTGACAGGAGGCTCGTCACGTGACTGGAGGGACGGGTGCTCGGAGACACGGGCAGGGATCTGGGCGTTCTGGTTTCCCCAGGAATAGGGAGCAGTGGCCCCCGTGATGGAGGAGGAGGTGGGGGGGTTGGTGGGGAGAGAGATGGTAAAGCAGAGCGGGGAGGGGCCAGGTGGGGACCTTTCCCTGCACGAGTGGAGGGGCGAGGTGTGCGTCTGCTAACTCAGCGGCATGTCTTGGAGGGCGCGTAGCAGTTTGCAGAGAGCTGCCCTGTTCCGGAAATGGCCGCGTAGTATTCCATAGTAGAAACACCACATACCTTGCTTGATGGTGATTTGTCATTTGTTACATTTGTTTATTGAAGCAGTCCCCTCCTGATGAGAACCGAGGCTGCTCCCAGAGCTGGAATGCGGGTACACACACTGCAGTGTCGTGAAGCACGCGCTCCGATGCTGGAGCAAAGCTCGCTTGCACGGTCCCCTCGGGACGCAGGCTGTCTGTACTCCTCCTATGGTTGGGGTGCACTCCCGCCATGGGGCACGCGCAGGCCTGTCTCGTGAGGCCCACTAGCAAAGTTGATTTCCTAACTTTCTGATATTTGCTGATGTGTTAGGTGAAAATAGTGCCTCGTACTTGGACTGTTTCGTTTTCTTGTTCTGAATGAAGAACAGCTTTTGTGCGTTTGTATTTCCTCCTCAGTTACCTTCCTGCAAATTACCCGTCTGTGCTTTTGGCCCTCTCTCCTGTTGGTGCTAGCTCTTTCTCTCACCTGCTTGTAGGGGCTCTTTACACCTTCACAGAATTAGACCCATCAGTGCCATGGATTGCCAAGTGTTTCTTCCCCGTCTATCTGCCTTTGACTTTGTTTATCTTGCCTTCTTTTTTTTTTTTTTTTTTTTTTTGGCATGCAGGATTTTCCCTTTTTTATGTGGTTTGTGTTATTGATTTATTTCTATGGCTGCTGAGGTTTTCTGTCACATACTGAGAAGTGTGGTGGGAAGGGCACAGGCTCTGGACTCACACTTGCCTCTGCCACTCCCTGGTGGTGTGTCTGCAGGCACGTTGCACAACCACTTAGTAATCACCGGATGAGAGTGCTGGGGAGTGTGTGAGCACCTGCACGTGGGAGATGCTCCTTTCTCTTAGTCAGCGTCAGTCCCAAAAGTAGAGCACACAGCAGTGGCATGTTTGCTGTTTGCTTCCCAGAATTCTTCTGGGAAATCACAGTGCTCATAATTTCCTGGGCATATGCCCTGTGGCTCTGCGCTGAGAAACGATATTCACCCCAGAGGAGAGCTCACATCCTAAAAGTCTGTTCCAAAGTTGCCGCTGGTCCCAGGGCAGCCGAGAGCCTGGCACCTCGGGGATAGAGTAGCATTTGTCACAGAGTGGCCCTCAGGCACTGGGCTGCTTCCCCACGCTCTGGTCAGACAGTTTGAGGTAGGCCTCCTGGTGTGCACCTGCTGGTGTGAAGTTTGAGACCTGCTGGTCTGACCCTTCTTCCGATCCTTCTCCTGGAAAGTATTTTGGGAACCAGACACACAACAGCTGCACACTTTGCTCTGTCTTTTCAGCCAAGAGAGTTGCAGGCACGGTGCCTGCCTGTCGCCCTCCAGAACGTGTGTGGCTGTGGAGGGTGCCTTCTAGAATAGCCCATCCCCTAGGATCACCAGGCAGGAGAGCACAGCTGCTTCCCACGGAGCTGGCAACTGAGCTGCCCTCCCAGCTGTGTGGGCTGAAAGCCTATCTGAGTCCCTGTGGGGGGACATGCGGTGAAGGGGATGCCAACACGCGTCCCCTTCCCATTTCATGTGCATGACATCTGCACCAAACCGTCCCTGAAGAGAGATTATGTTGTATGAGATGCAAATGTGAGGTTAGGGTTTTTGACTTTGTAAGCCTTTCTAGAGACTTTTATATTATTGAACAGCAGGGGAATGAGTCAGAGGCCTAGGAATGGGATACCACTTAAGGCCCAAGTGGAAAGAGGGTTTTTATGAAGGCGGAAGAGGGATCACATGGGATTTTAGAAAGTATGTTGGGCTTTGCACTGGGACTCCAGAGGGAGAAGGGCAATAGAGTTATTTGGGGTGGTGTTCCAAGGAAGGCACGAGACCCTGCAGAGAAATCTGTTTCTACCTAGAACTGTCCCAACCAGAGCTGTGTCTGAAACCCCGACAGACAGGACTCGATTCTATTAGGGCAGGGGTGAGTGTGGCTAGCCAACAGGGGGATATGATAGTTTGAAACATTAAAAAAGACATATGTTAAGGTCTCCGGAGAGAAATTCCTGTTTGGTCTTAAAACCAACCAAGTGGCCTTTCTCCTGAACTCTTGGTTCTTTTGTTCCTTGTGGGCCCTGGAACCAACCCTCATGTCTTTCTCACGGGTGGCCAGAGACCAGAGCATCAGCGCTGAAAGCTGGAACCCACCCACACATGCCCTGTCCATTCAGTGCTTTATCCTCCTCTTTGGGGGAACTTGCCTCCCCTGCTGGCAGGGGCTGCCCCTCTGCCTCAGTGTTCTGGTCCCTGCCCACAGGCTCAGCCAATCACAACCACCCTCATTTGGGGAGCCAATCAGAGCCCTTCCCTTGGATTCTAACTGGAGCTGACCAAGCCCCCTCCCTCCCCACCCCAAGGCTGCAAGGCTTCCACCTGGAGCTGCCCCCCTCAAGGGACAGTAGCCTGAGAGTACGGCTCTCAGAAGGAAGGAGGGAAGACATGGAAGCCTTGGCCCCCATCACCCCTAAGACCATTTCCTCCTCTCCCTCTCCCTGTGAGCCAACCACATTCCCGTCTTTTCTTAAGATAGAGTTGGATTTCTGTTTCTTGCGAGGCAAGAGCCTTAACTAATGAACATCTCACTTTTAATTAACTTAATTGTGTTATTCTTTCTAGAACAGGGTGGGGAGGAAAAGAAAGGATGCAGGAAGGGAGAAGAGAAGCAAAGAAGAAGGGGAAGGCTGCGTATGCAGAGTTTGTAGCCGACAGGAATGCCTGTTATTGGGCTGTTACAGCCTGACTCTGCTGCCCCTCGGCCACCTTGGCCGCAGTCTTTGCTGTGGTCAGGTAGCCTGGCCCTCATGGCCAGCAGCCTCCCGAGGGACCTGCAGGACCCGGCTGTTTATTCCCGAGTGCATTCTGGATATCTGTGGGAACGGAAGGCTGGGAGGCCGTGAGACCGCCCTCTGTGTGGGTGGGCAGCTTCCTGTATCCACACCGTGCTTGTGGGATGCGAGGGCCATTTTCGGAGGCTCAGCTCCAACAGAGGAATTGGATATGCCCGCGGCTCTGGGCACTCACTACCTCTGATGGGATCAGAGTGCACAAAACTCCCATAGGAAAAGAACTTTGCCCTTTGTGCTTGAAGAAAGCCTGCTTAAGCTTACTAATGACTGGGATTATCGAGGTCCATTGGTAATTTTTCAAGTTACCTGAGCAAGAAAAAAAAAAAAAAACCACAGTGATTACAGAAGCCAAGACCCAGCATCGTCAAGAGCACATTGGTTATTTACTTGAACAGGCAGAACTCAGTCCTTTTTATTCCTGGTTAAACTCCCGTGGCTCTGTAACCAGATACCTCTGGGCTGGGAGGAGGGGCTGCGCTGGGAGGGAGAGGTTGTCAGGTTGATGTAAATGGTCAGATTTCTGGTTCAGAGAATTACCAAGACCTGATGTAAAAATGCCCACCTTCCTTACGGTTTACTCTTACCACATCCTCATTTTTTTTTTTAAATCCTTGTATCTCTTTGTGTTTTTATATCCAGATTCACAAAGTGGCTAATCTTAGGGCTACATGAGATCGCAAAATGCCCTGCCTCCCTGTTCTTTTTTTTTAATGTTTTTTTATTATATTATGTTAGTCACCATACAGTACAGCCCTGGTTTCTGATGTAAAGCTCGATGATTCATTAGTTGTGTATAACACCCAGTGCACCATGCAATATGTGCCCTCCTTACTACCCATCACCAGCCTATCCCATTCCCCCACCCCCCTCCCCTCTGAAGCCCTCAGTTTGTTTCTCATAGTCCATAGTCTCTCATGCTTCATTCCCCTTCTGATTACCTGCCTCCCTGTTCTATCACTGTTCGGCTTTCATGGAGAACAGGGGAACCGCCCACAAACAAGGGCATTATAATAGTCCTTTGGGAAGATCTGCCTTTGTTCTAATGATTTTCCTACTGCTCAAAATATTTCAGAACTCCTTTTAAACCTTTTATAAATTTGGGGCAGTGTGAGAGGTGCAAAAGAGCAAAAATATCAATGCCCATAGACTTCCGATAGAATACTTGTGCAAGCATCTAGCCGAATCGTCCGTGTGGATAAGGCACGTAAAGGGTCCAGTAGTGAAATTCCCACATCACGGTGTCTGTCCACATCCCACCAGCTGGTGAACGTTGCTCCAACTGACCCTTATGAATGAAAACTTGGATCTGATTCAGGCTGAATTGCTAGGATCCCAGGGATTACTCAGTTCATCTCTCTATCCCTTATTAAACAAAGAAACAGTAACTTCAGAGGCTCCCCTTTGCCAGCATATCTGTATCAGTTGGGATCCTCAGGGAGGTGGACGCCAAGACAGAATTAGACACATGAGAGATTGAATGGGGACACTGTCTGTGCAGGGTGCAGGGAAGAACGAGCAGAGGTAGGTGGGGAGAGCCTCAGACCATGGCCCAGGTCTGATACCTATGGCAGGACAGTGGAAGGGGTAGGAAAAGCCTCAGATCAGCACAGTTCTGAGCACAGTTCACAGCCAGACCAAGGGGGAGTCACCACACACAAGTCGTCAGTCGCAGACATGCTGTGGACCCATCATGTTCCGTCGTTACCTGGGGACAGCCCGAGGAAGGTGTGGCCTCAGAAGCCAAGCAGGAGGCTCTGGGGCTGTCAGTCAAGGATGCCTCTGAGGCAGGGCCTTTGGAGGGACAGCTGGGTGTCACCTCTGTGGCCACCGTATCTCCCCTTGCAACACACGGATGCACAGTTTTGTCCATGTGTAGGGAGCAACTCCCCTGTGGTTTCTTGGGTCTCTCACCTCTGGGGAGACTTAGAAGAAGAAGGATGGAATTAACTGTAAGCCACCAGTGCTGCAGCTCGTCTCCCCCACCCCACAGTATCCAGTCTAAATGGCCTACCTGGGAGTGTGACCCAGACCTTGTCCTGAGGGCTCGGAGTCCTTCATAATCACACCGTCCCTGGGCCAGGGCTGCAGGGCACACAGTCACGCTGAGCCCGCACAAGGGAGGAGCCACAGGGGTCCCTGGCTTCCATGTGTCTCCCTCCCCCACCGCATCGTATGAAAGCGCACTACCTCCTACCGCGGATCAAGGTCAACTTACCCCACCAAGAGAGTGACTTCCTTCCTCACCCCCCGGACCCCGGCCACGCGGAGCCAGAGTGTCCTGGTGACAACTGTAGCTTGTAGTTCAGTAGGACCCTGGCCGTGTCCTTTTTGGGAACCAGACTTTTAACTCTACAGAGTCCAGAGTTGCAGGCACAGGAAGCAGAGAGTCTCCCAGCAGGTCACTGGGGTGACTGCATGGTCCATGTGTTTTTCCTACAGGAGACGCAGCACCACGGAGGGGTCTCTGAGGTAAAGCACACGCTGCACCTGCAAGGGGTTCCTTCCCAACCCCGCACAGCCTCCCCTCCGAGCCTCAGGGACTCCTGCAGTCCACTATCCCAGCTCTCTGTGAGCCTGGCTGCTTGGGGATGGTGTGGAGTGTGGGGACTGGTGCATCCTACAGTCATGGCCCCACCCCTGCACCTTCTTAGCTGTGACGTGAGCACAGTCATGGCCCCACCCCTGCACCTTCTTAGCTGTGACGTGAGCCCTCTGTTGGATGCTCTGTTGTGTGGCGTCCATGCCTGGCCAGCTGCCCCATAAGCCCCCAGACGGTGGTGCTCACTGAGGCTCTGTGGGCAGGAGAGACAAATCCACACCTGGAATAGCTGTCTATCCTTGTAAGATGAACCGCTGGCCCTTCCGAGGTGAAAGGGGCTTCATGTGGCCACCTTGCTACCAGACAGATGGTCCCCTCAGGGAGCAGCACCGACTGGGGTCGGCAGTGGCCTCGGTGGCTGACTGGTTGGAAATTCAGAAGGGGCAGTTCTAGATGACCCTTGATAAATGGGAGTCGGTGCTGTCAGGCCCACGCATAACCACCTTCTCTGCCACTCCGGCTGCTCCAGTCACGTACCCATCTCGCCAGTCCCAGGGTGGCTGGTGACAAAGGCCAGCTGCCATCAACCAGTGAGGCAGCTGCACACTTGGCTGTCCAGCACCCCTTGCATGGTGGGTGCTCTCTGGTGGGCACTAACATGGGAGCCAAACACCTGTACACCATGTGCCCGCTCCCAAATGTCCATCCACCTGCCTCTCCCCAGACCTTTCTGTCCCTGACCCTCCAGTCCTTTTCCTTCCAGACCCCTAACCAGCTAGCTGGGCCACTGGCCACAGCCCAGGCACCTTGGTCTATTTCTCTTTCCACACACGTGGGTGAGCATGTGCCCACTGGCAAGAACAGTCACCTGGGTCATTCAGGGCTGTCCCAGAACATGACAGAATGCAGCTGCCGGACACTTTCAGATCCCTCCCCCAAGATGGCCATCTGTCGATCAAGCTGGGATTTTTTTATCTGTTCCTTACGGTGGTCCTACAGGACACCCCACTACCCACATGGCCGTAGGAGTGGGCTGGGGAAGGGGTGTGGTGGAACCATCGTGAGTGATGTGGCAGTCTGAACGGCTGGCCTGTGCAGCTTCCTCAACCCTGTGAGCTTGCTCAGCCTCTGTCCCAGGGGCACCGTCTCCCTCTTGCAATGGACTGCTGCTCGTCTGTTCAGCTTTGTGACTTGGTGGGGCCCACAGGCCCTCGATCCCAGGGGGCTATTCCAGGTGCACGGAAGGCGGTGCTCCAAGGTCAAGTGTTCCCTCTATCAGGAACCTATTTCTCGAAAGGAGCATAGTTCTCTGCTGTTGGCACGGCTGTGCTCCAGACCGTTGCTCCTGCATCGGGATTCTCCCCTGGCTGGTCATAACCTCCATGCTGCATCTCCCTCCACTGTTGACAGCACCAGCACTGCAGGGGGTTCATCAACCCCCTCCCAGACCACCAGCCCCACCTGCTTTAGCTCTTCCCCCAGCCCCCTGCCCAGTTCTACCTGACAGTGTCTCCCCCAGGAGATGGGCAGGCTGGCCTCTGGCCCATAAGCATGGTAGGTGGGTTGAATTGTGTCCCCCAAAGACATATGTTGAAGCCATATGCCTGGCACCTGCGAATGTGACCTTATCTGGAAATTGGGTCTTGGCCGATGTCATCTAGGTAACTAAGGTGAGGTCATTAATGTGGCCCCCCCAAACTAGAGGACTGGGTCCTTACGGGAAGAGAGGAGGCACAGACACAGACACGCAGCAAGGAGAACGCCTTGTGAGGACACACATGCAAGGAGAAGGCCACGTGAGGGTGCAGACTGGTTGGAGTGATGCACCAAGCATTGCCAGCAGCACCAGAATCCGAGAGATGGGCGCCGAGCAGTCCTCCCTGAGAGCCTCGTGGGCTCTGCTGACTGCAGACTTCTAGCATCCAGAACCGCAAGAGGATGAGTTTCTGTAACGAGCCACCCGGTCTGTGATACTTTGTGACAGCAGCCATGGAAACTAATATGCCTATCTCGGCTGCCCCTCCGAACATTTGTCCTGTGTCCTCTCCTGCCTGGAGCACCCGTCCTCCTCTCCTCCAATTACCCACAGCTCCCTCTGTCCCTGTCAGGGCACCTAAATTTCCCTTAGAGCACCCAGGCTCTTGCTCACCCCCTGCTCTGCTGCCCTGTGTTCTTAACACATCTATGGGCAGCGCTGTACCCCTTAGCACTTAATTATAAACTGCCTCACTTGATTTATTTGTATTTCTCACCTTGCTCCGTAAAAAGATTTTCGGCAGCTGCTGCTTTCTGTTGCTTGCGAAAAGGCTATTTCTGTTGTATTTTTCAAGACTGACCCGATTGGTTTTGGAACCAAGTAGGGTCTGACCTCAGCCCTCAGAGTAGAGAGCACACGGCGGGTCTACGCATGGGGTTAAGGCCTGCCGGAGAGGGGACTGGATCACATGGGTGCAGCCCTCATAAAAACCCAGCTATCGGGGGCCAGCCACACCCAGCATCTGACTCCAGGTGCACAAATGCTCTGTTATGATCAGTCTGCAAGACTCTGACTCTCTATGACTTAACCAGCCCTCGTGGCATGGGGACCACAGAAGAAGCTACGAGAAAGGCATTCTGTTGGGGATTTGGGCTGAGCCCCATATTTGAACCCACCCAAGCCTCTAACTCCTCTGGTCCTTTAACAGCTCTCAGTAGAAGAAAAAAAAAATCCAGATCTTGCCACGTGAAAGTTAACGCACAGAAAGGGGACAGGAGGACCCATTCCAAATGTAAATCAAAGACAATTTGCATTTAGCAAGAGCCACATTTAGCACCCATAAGCTTCAATTTTAATTAAGGCAGAGAGCGGCTCATCTCCAATCAAGGCCAGAGAATTAGTGCATTCTCGTGACACATCGTGTCATCTGGCAGAGCGGCTTCGCGGGGAGCCCGTGGTGTGACAGCCGGCTGGGGACCAGCTGTGCTCCTGGTTGCGCCTGGTGGCTGCGCACTGCCTCCCGGAGGACTCATTCTGACCTGCAGTGCGTGAGCTGAGTGTAGCAATAACCTCATCACGGGACCCTCCGAGACCCCCGCTCTGTCTCCCCTTTCAGGGAGGAAGGCCTGAGCCGCGGCAGCCCCAGCCTGGCTGCCACCGGCCCCTAAAAGCTAATGCACAGCCTCCTCGGGCTCTCCTCACCGTGAGTCGGCTTCTGGATTTGTCACCCCCTCCCACCCCAGTGCGGAGGCCGTGGGTGCCTCAGCTGCCTCATCTACACAATGGGCATCCGCCTCACCGGCCCTTTGCTCTGAGGGTTGGAGGAGGGGGTGTACGGACCAGCAGTTTGCAAGACGTGAAGCCCTCTCTAAATAGAGTAGGCCCGTCATCACCGTGTGTCCCGTGTGTCAGAGAAGCCTGTGAATGGTCATCCTTTGCTTTGTCGTGCCTGCTGGGAGGGGCATTTCAGAGTCCCACGGGCAGGAGTGACATCCCGCTGGAGCAGAGGCAGCTGACCGTGTGAGACCAGGACGTGGGGCTCGGGCCTGGGGCATCTGGGCCCCGCGCGATCCTTCTGATTACAGACTCTGCAGTGACATCACAGCCCCGATGGAATGGTGCTGGGCTGGCCCCTTCCCGTCCCTCACACAGGCACGGGGTCTTCAGGCTCCTCACGAAGGACAGCCCTCCACTTCAGGCAATCCTGGAGGTTTGCGGACAGGACCCCCGAATCCCAACCTTCCTGCCTTTCGGGATTAGGGTGGCTGGGTGCCCCTTTCCCATAGGGCTGCTCTTAACTAGCCCAGGGACAGAAATGCCCCACCCTTTTCACCGTTACTGGGCTTTTTGGTGGGGGGTGAAACCAGTGACTGCCACCCACCCAGCCTAGAGGAAGTTGAGTCTTAAAGAGCTAATAAGCATGCCATTTTCCAAAACACGTAGGAAAACTTCACAGTTCATCTGGACACAGATACGCCTGCAAACTTAGCAGTGCCGTCTTCAGAAAGGCAGAGACCCTCCCTCAACCTCGGCAGGTCCAGAGATCAGGACGCATGGCTCTCTGCGGTGCCGGGGTCTCTGCTGCTGCCCCCCAGCTTGCTGTCCAGTCGTGTTTCTTATCCTTACTTCAATGGCTCTATTATTTTGTACCTTTTATTGTACGTGATCTCAGATGTTTTTCTTCTAAGTAGGAGAGGTGCAGATCACCCATCTTATTTATAACTTCGCCGTGAAGATCAGAATCAGAGTGTAAAATTGGGGAGGAATGTGGAGGAGAAGGTACTGGGCAAACAGCCTGCCGTTGGAACCTTGCTTCTGCCTCCTCCTTGGTTTCAATGATCTTGTAGCTTCTACCAGGCAAATGCTCAGGGAGTAACTGGTGGTTCAGCCAAAGGCGTTTACTGACCGCGTCATATCCACGCGGCCAGCACGGACCATGCTCCCTGGAGGACACACAGGAGAGAGTGCAGCCCCCACCCCCACCCCTGCACAAAGAGATGAGGGGCCCTCATGGTGTGATGCAGCCAGTCCCTGACCAGTGGGGAATTGTCACAGGAGCTAACATTTACTACGAGCCCATGTGGGACAGCTTTGTGCTAGGTGCTCTCAGCCCACCTGCGGCCTCTCACACGTCCTTCGGTGGAGGGTCCTGTCACCGCTGAAGAAGTGGAGACGACGGGACACTAAACGTGGCCAAGATGGTGCAGCAGCAAGGGGCAGAGAGCTTCAACCAGGACTGGACAGCCTGGACTTCCAGCAGGTCTGCGGGGTCCCGAGGCAGATGCCCAGAGCCACGGAGCTGCGGGGAGGGGGTGGCCGAGCAGCGTGGTCTCACCCTGAGGTGCCAGCAGCGGCCCCTGTGCTGCCTGGGGCCACTGGAGACCTCCGAGGTACCTCCCCTCTCCCGCTCCCCTCCACAGCCATTTCAGACTCTGCCCTCCCCTCACTCCAGCAGGTAACCTCTCCTCCTACTTCTCCAGCAAAGGGACAGTCAGAACGAACTTCTGCCAGGCTCCCTCCCCCACGGGCCGCCTACCAGCAGCAACAACCACAGAGACTCTTGACTCTCTCTTCCCTAGAAACCGCCTCTCTGCTCTCCTCGAGCCATCATTCCCTCTCTTTCCTGTCCCATCGATGTTTCTCTCGTGCGTGCAGGTGTCCTTCCTCTTGGCTACACATTGGAGTTACCGGTGAGCTTTAAGACAAAAAGAATGGGGGCCTTGTTCCTACAAACTTGGACTGGAGTAGCCTGGAGTTCTCCCCAGGCATCCGGAGACATGAAGCAGATGGTGCCAAGTATCCACGGCCAAGTGCCAGCTCCCCTAGGGGTGCCCACCAGCCAGCAGTGCGCAGCCACGCTGCTCTGCTCCCTCCCATCCACACCCCTGCAGCTGCTGACGACCCACCCCCACCCCCGGTCAGTCCTCAGTCCTCATCTTACTCACCTTCCAGCAGCACTGAGCAGTCGGTCTCTCCCTCTTTCTTGAAGCATTTCCTTCCCTGGCTCCCTGACCTTTGGCCGGGGCTCTCTGTCTACCTTGCTGGCTGTTGTTGGTTCCTCCTGATGGGCTCTTGGTGGCCCAGGTCTCCGTGCTGGGGCCTGTTCTTTTCCCCGGGTGCACTCACCCCCTCACTGTGCTCACTCAGCCTGCAGGCTTTATAAGTCATCTATTCACTAAGATTGGATCTCTCGTCTGACCTCTTCCTTGAACACCAGACTCCTGTATCCAAACGCCCACCTGACCTCTCCACGTGGGGATCACTGACATCTCAAACCGAACATACCCCAAACTGGGATCCTGCCCTTCCACCCCACCACACCACAGCTTTGCTAGCCTTCCCGTTACTCAAGCCAAAAACAGAACTGTCTTGGATTACTTGCCTTCTTCATGCATACTTCCAATTCCAGCAGCAAATCCAGGTGGTCCTGCACCAAAGTATATCTGGAACCTTTGCTTCTCACCCATCCTCCATGCCAGTCTAATCCAAACTGGATCATCTGTCACCTGGTAATAGGTTTCTACTTCCACCCTGCTCCCCTGGTCCATTCTCAAAACAACAGTTAGAGTGATCCTCTACCAAAGTCCTCCAAAGGCTCTACCTTCCACTCTTGTCAAAACCCATGTCCCCACCATGACCTACAAGGCCTTTATGATGGGCTCTCCATTTGTCCCCTCCTCACCTCTGCTCCAGCCAGTTAGCTATTCTCCGAGCTGTTTCTCCAACATGTCAGACTTCCTCCTACCTCAGGGCCTTTGCATGGGCTACTCCCTCTGCCTGGAATGTTCTTTTCCTAGATAACTGGATGATCTACTTTTTCCTTTCCTCCAGCTCCCCACTCAAATGCCACTTCTCAGTGAGTCCTTCCCAGACCACCCTTTTAAAAATTGAAATCCTCTTTCCTGGCATCTCCCTTCTTTGTTCATTTATCCCTTTGGCACATGTCACCTCCTAATACGTCCTAATGCATAATTTACTTATGTGTTTTGTTTATTGTCTGCTCCCACATGAGGTTTTAAGTCCCATGAGGTCAAAGATGTTTATCTGTTTTGGTCAGTGCTCCATAATCTAGTATGGTGTCTGGTGCTTAGGAGACAGGCAATAGTGTTTGTTGATTGAACGAATGTGATGCCGACCAGGAGCTGTGGGGGATGGTGAAGGGAGGAAGAAGGTCTCATTCAGTTCCACAGGGATTATCACTAATATTTGGTGCTGGGAATGCTTCTTGAAGAAGACTGGAGGTGAACCTTGAAGGGAGGACAGTCTTTAATGGTAGAAATAACAGTTGGGATAAGCAACAGGACTCATGAAATCCTAGGAATGATTTCTTCAGAGCTCTGCTCTCAGAGGACGGACAGCCCTGGAGAAGCCGAACTGGAGGCAGGGTGAGGAGGTGGGATGTGAAAGCAAGCTCAGGGACAAGGTCATAGTCTCCTGGAACGTGTGGGCACTGCGGCAAGCTGCCAGGCCCCCATCCTCAGCCCCCGCCGCGGAAGGTCCTCCACAGCTCTTCCTGGGCCCCCAGCAAGATGACACAGTGCTATAGAGGGGAGGGTTAGGACCCCATCAGCCAGAAGTGATTTCCCCGGGGATGTACCTGTCTTGGAGGAAATTCTTTGTGGAGGCGGAAACAAAAGATGGTGCAAATCCGTGGTCAGTGTTTGGGCATGTATTCCCATTTCCAGTCACAATTATGTGTTGCCATGGCAACTGCACAGTCAGGACCAAGCCGAGTCTCACTTGGCCTATCAGATGCAGACACGCTGTGTGCACTTTTCAACCTCAACCTGAAATGTGGAAGCCATGGGTTTTCATGCCAGGATCCCAAGAAGAAAGCCATGGCTCCCCCTTTAGGAAAGGGAGGTCACAGGGGCGTGTTCACACCCATGCTCAGAAACCTCTGAACTACTGCTTGGACTGTGCCCCTCCGTGGCTCCCCCTCCAAGGTTCTACTGTCTTCACTCCCTCACGTCTGCACCACTTGCTTTGGCCAAATTCACTTATTCATAATTTTCTAGATGTAACGGGGAGGAGAACAGTGAGTAGGCAAGGAGACAGAGGAATGAAACAGCATGGAATGTTCTGGAAGCACTTGGGACTATGAGGGGCCGGTTGGGGAGGAAGGACTTTGGCATCCCGCAGACACTGCGCTGACCCTGGCTCTGCCACTCACGGGTGAAGGGCAAGTTCCGTCATTGTCTAACTGTGCTCTCCTCGCCTCAGTAAGACTGCCTTGCAAATCAGTGCTGAGAGCTAAGTGAGGCATCTAGCACGGAAGCAGACAGCTCCAAACACAGCAGAACTGGGCAGACGGGGCGGGCGTCCTCATGCTGCACACCAAAGACTTGCAGTTTGGCTGGTGGGGGGCAGGGAGTCAGGGAGAGATTTAAAGTTGCAGAAGAGTTGGTGCTGCTATTAATCCCATTTTGCAGATGACAAAACTAAGGCACAGAGAGGAGCCTTAGTAAGGCTCCTCCTTAGTAAGTAATTGGCTCAACACCACGCAGTTAGTAGGTGGCAGAGCTGGATTCAGATCCAAGCTCTGAACCACCATAGTGGTTATTCTTCCTCCAGCTAAATAGGAAAAGGAAAGGTCTTTGAGACTAAGACTGTGTTAGGGACTGTAGAAGAATTGACTGAGATCCATAGAAAAGCTGAACTTGGCTTTGCCCCCAACGTAGTGGTTAAGCTGCTGAGAAAGGAAGAATTTAGGTGATTGGCGTACCCATCAACACATCTTCTCTAACAAGGTTGGACCATCGGCCCTCTCTGAAGCCTGTGGCACCACCCCCTATGTCCAGTGCTTTGCAGAAAGACCTGTCCGAAGCCCTCCAGGCACTGCTCCAACCGTGCGGCCTTGTGGAGCTTGTGGTAGGAGCTTGTGGAGCTTGTGGTAGGAGCTTCCCAGCAGCCGTTTCCAACCCTCCAGGCAGATCTGGGAAGGAGAGGTCCTGGCACTAGGACTCAAGACTGCTCAAACACACACACACACACACACACACACACACACACACACACACACAGCAGAGAGGTGTGCATGAGAAAGCCCAATGCCTACATCGGGACTCAGGCTGGAAGGCGAGAGTGTCCTCTGCAGCCACGCATGACTGTGATGGCCATCTGTTAGGGTCCACTGCACGTATTTCAGCCAGAAAGAATTTACTATGGAGCGTTAAACCAGCATGGTCCCCACCTGGCTGCGGGCTGGCAAGCCCACGGAGCCGGCCCTGCTGCTGCCGTGCTTAGGGCTGGGGCTCCAATGGGAGGAGAGGTGGTTGGAGGTTGTTCTACCAAAAACCCCCAAACCAGGGTCATCTTACTGTTGCTTGGCCATCAAAGGAGGGCTGTGTAGTGGGAGTGGAGCCAAGGAGGTGTTGCAGTCTCTTCCAGGAACACCCCAGAAGGCAGAGAAACACTCTGAACCCCCTTTGGCTCCCCCCTTCTTTTCTTCCGGTGCCTCCATTAGTGGGGTTCTTGAGAGCCTGGGACATGTAGTCCCTACAATCAGAGCAGGGCAGGCAGGTCAGGGAGGGCAAGGATAGATGGGAGAGCAAAAGGTGGTTGAGGGGGAATGCTGTTAATCCCACCTGGACCAGTCCTGGGTTATCTGGAACAATCTAATTCCAAATACACTGTCCCAATGCCCCGGTAACTGCTGGAGCTTTCTGGACATTTAAATATGGGTATACACCGATATCAGATTTGTCTTCCTGACACACAGCATTTCACATTCCACTCGCTCAGTGGGACCTGACCCCAAAGTCTAGCTACAGAGTCTTTATCTGAACAAAATCCAGCATTCTTCCCAGAATTTAAAAAAAAAAATCCATAGTAAAACAGTAATCAAATGTTATTTCCTTAACATAATAGACAATATCTAACAAAATCATTGGAACACCAGAGGTATTCTCATTAAATTCTGAATGGTCCAAGAATTATAAATACTGAAAAGGAGACAAGAATTTGTTTGATGATATAATCTCCTACCTAGAAAACAAATTAAAATTGACTGGAAAACACTTAGAACTGGTATGGTAATTCTATAAAGTGGCTGGCTAGAAAAGAAATACTCAAAGTGTAATGCTTTTCTTATATAATAACTATAGCCATCTGTAAAATTAGAGGGAAGAAAGATGTGGCTCACAAAAATTAATGTGCAGCTCCTTTACAAGGGACACGACAGACCTTGGTGGGAGGCTGGAAGACGACCAGGGTGAAGGGAGAGGGGGGCATGTTCCTGGAAGGGGAGACCTGGAGCAGTGAAACCAGCCCTACTTCCTGGAATACCATGTCCAGCGAACAGAATCAGATCCTATCACCACCACCACCAACAGACACACACACACACACACACACACACACACACACACAGAGGATTTTAAAATTTGGGATGTGTACTTTTAAAGTCTTCCAGAAGAATAAATATGGGAGAAAATCTATTAATGGTGGTGGGGGGGCTGGTTAGGAGAGGGTTTCTTCAGCTGATTGTACATATTACATAGTGTGATCCTTAAAAGATGTAGTCGCGGGACAACAGGAAGCATGGAGGTCAGTGAAACCCTAGTGATCATGTCATACATGATGATTATGAGGCTTTGAATCACGGATGGTCATTTAAATATTTTATATAATAATGCGGTCACCCTTACACTGACGGCTATCAGTGACTGATTCTGAAGAATAACACGGCTTCTCCAGTTACTTCCAAAGCAGGTTATGGGATGGGGGAGGAAGGAGAGAACGTGAAACCTCTGGATCCCAGAAAGTTGAAATAGATGTCCTGGTGGGAACTCACGCTCGTGTCTTCCATTAAAAGTGATCTTCAGAGAGGTTCTCTTACATCCACCCGCCTCAGAGTTGTGCTCTAAGAAGCCACAACCTCTCTCCCTCCCTCTCTGTCATCTGCTGGAAAGCCGCCAAGCAGCAACCACGTGTGAGTGCATCGGCATCCACGCTGGCCAGGCTGGGGTCCAGGTCAGCAATGGCCGCTGGGAGCTCTGCTGTCTGGAACGCGGCATCCAGCCCAATGGTCAGACACCAAGTGACAAGACCACTGGGGGAGGAGATGATTCGTTCAGCACCATCTTCAGTGAGACGGGTGCTGGCGAGCACATGCCCGGGGCAGCGCTCGTAGACCTGGAACCCACAGTCATTGATGAGGTTCACACTGGCACCCGCCGCCAGCTCTCCCACCCTGCGCAGCTCATCACAGGCGAGGACGAAGCTGCCAGTGACTGCACCCGAGGGCACCACACCATCGGCAGGGAGATCACTGACCTTGTCCTGGATGAAATTTAGAAACTGGCTGACAAGTCCACAGGTCTTCAGAACTTCTTGGTTTACCTCGGCTTTCGAGGGGGTACTGGGTCCAGGTTCACCTCCCTGCTGATGGAACGTCTCTCTGTCAATTATGCGACAAGTCCGAGCTGGAGTTCTTCATTCACCGCCCCCCCCCCCCCCCCCCCCCGCCGAACCCGGGTTCCCACAGCTGTGGTTGAGCCCGACAACTCCATCCTCACGACCCACATCACCCTGGAGTGCTCTGGTTGTGCCTTCCTGGTAGACAACAAGCCCATCTATGACATGTTGTAGAAACCGCCATACTTAACGCCCAACCCACACTAACCTGAGCAGGTTGATAGGTCAGATTGTGTCCTCCATCACTGCTGCCCTCAGAGTTGATGGAGCCCAGAATTCCAGACCAACCTCAGGCCCTATCCCCACATCCACTTCCCTCTGGGCACACACACCCCTGTCATCTGTGCCGAGAAAGCCTCCCACGAACAGCTTTTTGTAGCAGAGATCACCAATGCGCGCTCTGAGCCAGCCAACCAGAGGGTGAAAGGGGACCCTCACCATGGCAAATACATGGCTCCCTGCCCGTCGTATTGTGGCCAACGTGGTTCCCAACAATGTCCGAGCTGCCACTGCCACCATCAAGCCAAGCGCACCATCCAGTTTGTGGCCTGGTGCCCCAGTGGCTTCAAAGTTGGCATGAATTACCTGCCTCCCACTGGGGTACGTGGTGGAGATGTGGCCAAAGTACAGCGAGCGGTGAGCCTGCTGAGCAAGACCGCAGCCGTCGCTGAGGCCTGGGCTCGCCTGGACCACAGGTTTGACCTGATGTATGCCACACGTGCCTTTGTTCATTGGTGTGTGGGCCAGGGCACGGAGGGAGGAGAGTTTTCTGACACCTGTGAGGACGAGGAGGATGTGGATTTTGCAGAAGGAGAGGAATTACTACAGTTAAAAATGTCACAAAGGTGCTGCCTTTACAGGCAAGCTTATTCTGTTTTAAGTATTGAAAAGTTGGGCTCTGATCCGTTCATTTGTATGTAGCAGTGTATTTTTTCATACGCAATGACGCACCTGTGCTTTAAAACACGACTCTGTTACAGACCCAAGCTGTCCGTTTCTCTGATGGGTTTCAATCAAGTATTCCTTGTCTTAAGTGAAAAAAAAGTAATCTGCAGAAAGGATCACTGGGAAGTCATCATTGGGTCTTCGTGAACAGCAGACAGCCTCCCGGAAGGGTCTGCATTTTCGCAAGCCTGGATCTACAATGTGAAGCATTGTGTTCGAGGGCACTGAACTCTCGGCGGGGAGGGTCTCCGCCCCCACACGCCCTGCCACCCTCTTTCCTCGCTGTAGAGTTGCAAAGACCATCGCACAGGGGCTTTCTCAGGACAAATACTACGGCAGGTAGCAGGGTAAGTCCTCAAAGAGGCAACATTTTCAGAAAGAACTTAAAAAGATACATTTCCTAGAAATTGCCTCTGACATTTCAGATCTGCTCCAGGGAAAACCACTGTGGAAGCTTGAAGTACTGACCTGTCATCATTTGGATAACCGTCTTCCAAAATCATTGAATATCCTACCTCGTGGACTGAATCGGTTATAAAACGTAGGGGCTCTTGACCTTGAAAAGCTCACAGGGATATGTGCTGTGGAGCCAAATACCAAACAAGCCATTTTAAAACAATTTTCAATAGTTGCTCTCTAGGGAAAGTCGGGAGCAGACAGCTTTGGTTTGTTTGTTCATTTTTTTTTTTTAAATAAGTCTGTCCAATTTTTGAGTCTTCAAACTATTTGACTTTTTAACTGATTTAACTCTTGAAGCAGTATTTGTGTACAATTATGGTAAAAATAGGGGCGCCTGGGTGGCACAGTGGTTAAGCGCCTGCCTTCGGCTCAGGGCGTGATCCTGGCGTTCTGGGATTGAGCCCCACATCGGGCTCCTCCGCTGGGAGCCTGCTTCTTCCTCTCCCACTCCCCCTGCTTGTGTTCCCTCTCTCGCTGGCTGTCTCTATCTCTGTCGAATAAATAAATAAAATCTTAAAAAAAAAAAAACATTTAAAAAATAAAAACCCCGCGGTGCCTCATTTCCCCACTTTGGCGTCCCACCTCCCAGCATTCGTTGCCACGTCACTGCCCCCAGCAGTCAGCAGTCCCTGGCTCTTCCCGCTGCCGTCAGAGTGCCCCCTGACCCCAGCGTCACGGTGACTGGAAGGTGAGGATCTCCAGGTCCCTCAGCCACAGATGCGAGCCTGGCTCTGCCTAATTCCTGTTTAGCTGATGGGCCGCGTGAAGGAACCACGTTTCATTATTAAAATGCTGAGTAACGATTAGAACAAGAATCAAACCTTTGAAGAATTCTAACACTGGAGTTGGGGCTTAGCCCTGTGGGTGGGTGAGGCTGTTGTGTTGCTGTTTTTTTAAAGCCGAGCCTCCTCCAAGTTCATCATGCAGCAGCTACAGCTCCACTTCCCAATGCAGGGACCGTGCAAGGATCAGGCTTCTGTGAGTTTCCATCTCAAATTCAGCCAGTAAGGGCCACGTGGTCATGAAGCCTGGCATCAGCAAATCTATGTCAAAACCTGAACTCTGATGGAGAATAATTCAAGTGCAACCCGTCGCAATTGGCCAGCTAATTCCCAGCAATATTTAGGAAGTCATCCAGCACAAGGTGAGGCCCAGGACTGATTACACATACCAGTCGCTTTACCCACTCGTCCAGATTCATACAAGGTGAAAGTAGGTTAAGAGAAATCAGCTCACTTGTATGGGTCAGGGTTTCCCAGACTGATGGAAAGATACATATTTTTATTTTAGGGAATTGGTTCGTGTGGTGCTGGGGGCTGGCAATTCTGAAATCCAGGCCGGCTGACAGGTAGAACTTTGGGCAGAAGTTGGTGCCCCTCTCCTGCCCAACACAGCCACCCCAGTACGTGTGTAGGGCCTGTAAGTTTGTCAGCTGTCCCAGGCATCCTCCTTCCGCGTGCTTCTGGCATTTGCTTTCAGCCCCACATTCTGGCTGTGACCTCTAACCTGGCCAGACCGCTGCTCCCGTTCCCCACAAGGCCATTCCCCACAACTCTGCCCTCACCCCCAAATCTCTCCACCACGAACAGGCAGCCCATTTCTGAGTGAAAGTGTAGGGTGAGGGCCTGTCTGGACATAAGTTCTCTCAGTGTAACTTCCTTCAAAAGCAGAGCTTGAGACAAAGAACTTGCAACCAAGTAAGTGATTTCGGAACTGATCTTTAGAAGCAGGACTGAGAGAAGAGGAAGGAGTTCCAGAAGAAGAAGAAAAAAACTACATGAGTGTGTATTATATCAAGGTCACTGCCAAGGTGGTTCTGCTGGAACTTCTGGAAAGCAAAGAGAACCCCCCCAGAACCACCAGCCTGAAGGAGGGGAGGCTGGAGCATGTGTCCCCCAATTGCACTCACTGCTTGTTGAGGGCTGCTCTGAGCCCCTGCGAGCTGAGCTTGTGTTGACACGGCCCTGGGGGCCTAAAACAAGCTGGCCTAGACTGAAGGCCCTGTGCCCAGAGCCGAGCAGGTCATGCAGGAGACATTCTGAGCTTGTGGGGTCAGCCTTTGAGCTGCACGGATATCGGGTTGGGCTGGTGGGCTGCAAGGTGTCGGGGCGTCGCTCTCGGAGAAATGTTCAAAGGAACAGAAGCAGTTCAGCCTGGGCGAGAAAGCCTGGGGCATGGGACAGAGGGCCTCACATACCAAAGGGCAGTCTGTGTTAGATACATGGTGGTGTGAGGGCTGGGGTGCGGGGGCACATTCTGCATCAGACCTTGGCCAGCCGCTCCCTGGGAATAGTCACATGCAAAGAACAGTGGCAAGATAAAGGAAAATAATACTCTAGATGGTGGCCTTGACCGCTTCTCTAATCAGGTGCAGAGAATTGATGTTAGCGGGGCTGGACCTCAGCAAGCATTCCCTTATGCTAGTTATTCAGGTTTCTGATGAAAGTAGTCCACGAAGCCTTCCATGTCCCCTCTCCAAGCCCCAGCCCTAAATCTCGATTGTACCAGGACTAGAGGCAGCCACAGGTGGTGGTGAGATGTATGGATTTGGGAACCAAAGTTCCAGAGCTTGGGCTTGAATCTTACTTAGCTCTGCCATTTAACTAATTCTATCACCATGGGCAAGTTTCCTGGTGTCTGGTTTATAAAGCAGAGGCAGCAATAGTGCCCACTTCCTGGGCCTGGGATGAGGAATAAGTGAGTTAATTCATATAAAACACTTAACAACAGTATCTGGTGCATAGAAAACACTCAAACTGTTAGTTATGAGTATTAGTACTTCCTGTAGCAGGATGAAAGGAAGAGAGGGGGCCGGAAGGAGGGAGGAGGAGGAAGATTGGGGGGGGGCGAGGCTCAACCAGGCATCACTGCTGCCTAGCAACACCGCCCTCCACCGAGAGTGGTTCTGTCCCACATTTTGAAAAGTCTGATTGTTACTTCACCCCTTCGGAAAAAGCAGGGCAGTGGATAGGAGAAAATCTGAAAGGTACCTCTTGCTTGGGCATCTATCCAATGGAGAAGGGAACAAGCTTATTTTGTGATGTTCCCTGGAGTTAAACCAGGCCAGCGAGGGTAAGACTTGTTCTCAGTATCATGACAAACTGTCTAACATGTCAGTTGTTCTCGATGGGATGATGGGCAGTCCACGGATGCTCCCATGGGCTAGGAAATCAAGGATGGGTGTGCCTGTGCGAGACCCAGCCCACTCTCGACATTTCCTCCCACACTTGTCAGACAGAACATGGGAAGCAGGGCAGAGAGAAGCCCGTTCTGCATATAGCCCCCAGACTCTTCTTTGTAAGTAACATTTTCTAGTGTGTATTGACAGCTCGTTCTAGGTCGTTGGAAGCACTTTCAGTATGTTGTTTGATCATCACGTGGGCCCTGTGATGCACGTGGTTTGTTAGTGAGGCCCAGTCCTCTGGGTTTTGTGACCAGGGATTCCCCTTCCGCACATGGGCTCTGGCCTTGTCACTCTTCCTCCCTACAAACGAAGTAGGTTACCTGACCCATGAGCTCCACTCCTTCCCTGTGGGAGCCAGCTGACAAGAGGGAACATTCTTCCTGCTCTAGGTCTCCGTGCCAGAAGTTCTAGTGGGCAGGCACCCTACAGGAGAGACCGTGGATGTCTGGCATGGCCCCCAAGGGCACGACCACATCCTCCTAATTCTGGGGCTTGATATTAGCAACGAATGCTTGGCCTGCAGACCAAAAGCCAGGCCTTCCAAACTAGGTGTATACCATGATCTGTTTCTACCCGCAGAGCACTTCTGACACCAGATGTGTGGGTTCTTTGCACACCAACCAGTTCTCCAATTCCCCGCATACCGGCTGGGTGTCCTCCAACTTAGTTCAATGCTGACACTAACTGCTCAGAGTTAGCACGCAGACCCCATGGGTTAAGGGCTCAGTCCCACCACAGGCACAGGCACAAGCCCCAGGCTGCCCCATTCTTCTGACCGACCCGCTATAACGTTCCCAGAACCCCCTCCTTGGTTTAATAATTTGCTAGAATGGCTCGCAGAACTCAGAGAAACACTCTACATACACTGAGCAGTTTGTTCTAAAGGATACAACATAGGTGCAGGCAAATGCAAATGAGAGAAGTGCATAGGGCAAGATATACGTGGGGAGGGGGTGGCGCATGGAGCCCTTGGTGTGTCCAACTCAGAAGCCCCCCAGATCTCCATGCTTAAACGTTCCGATGGAAGGTTCGTTACATAGGCCTGATAGAGTCCATCATCAGCCGTTGGAGATTGAGTTACTCTCCAGCCATTCCCTGTTCCCAGAGGTGAGGGTTGGGGGGCCGGGGGGGGGGGAATTCCAACCCTCTCCTCATGCCTTGGTCTTTCTGGTGGCCATCCCCATCCTGAAGCCATCCAGGGGCCCCCAGCCACCAGTCATCTCATTAACAGACCATGGGGCCTTGAGCCAGGGAATGCTCCAGAAGGTGGGAAGAGAAGGAGACAGATCCTCCCTTTGAGCTTCCAGAGGGACTGCAGCCCTGCCAACATCTAGATTTTAGCCCCACAAAACTCATTTTAGACTTGGAACCTCCAGAACAGTTAGATAATAACTTTGTGGTGTTTTAAGCCACCATATTTATCATAATTTATTACAGCAGCAATCGGAGACCTACATTCTAAATCCATTTCTTTTACTTACGATGTATCTGTTGAACTCTGGCCTTTTGACCCATGAAGTTTCCTAAGGCAGGACTTTGCTGACTGTGTACTAATGGTTCAGGTGAACATTTTCCTCCTTCTTCTGGACGTGCCACGAACTGGCAGCTGAATCCACCAGCTGGGTCAGGCTCAGATCCCATTCCTTTGGCAAACACTGTAAGTGACTTGCTTTCTTTTCAGAAGATGCGTGGTTTTTGTTCTATTTCAGTTTAGCAGCAAATGATGTTCGGGTCTCAGCTCCATTAATTAATTCATTTGGAGCTGCAAGCTGGTGGTATTTGAATTCTGCAGTTTAAAAATGTTTATTAGCTATAATACTTTACAAGCTGACCCGTCTCTTCATCTACTATTTGGTTATCTAGCGGTACTGTTTATCTAGGAAAGACAGTAAATGCTTTTCCTTTGCTTTTGTTTACTCAGTTTTCAGGATAATGAATTGGTTGCCTGTCATGCTCAAAAGGTAGTCAGTTAGTTTTTATTTAAATATCATTATAGGGGTGCTTGGGTGGCTCAGTCAGTTTAGCGTCTGCCTTCAACTCAGGTCATGATCCCTGGGATCCCAGGGTCCTGGGATCAAGCCCCACATTGGGGTCCCTGCTCAGTGTGGAGTCTGCTTCTCCCTCTGCCCCCTCCCCCACCCCCACTCATGTGCTCTCTCAAATAAATAAATAAATCTTTTAGAAATATAAAAATAAATAAATATCGTTATAAATTTATGGACTTAAACATATTTGATATGTTTCAATCCACTGAAATTCCTATCTTTATTGAGTCTCAAATTGTCCCACCTTTGGCAGTTGGAACTCCTGAGTCATTTGGACATGGCCTTAATAGTCTTTGCTAGTTCTTTGCTGTTTGATACCTCGAGATGTTCCAGGCCCCAGTGTTCCTACCTCCAATCCAGAATCAGCCATTTCTCCTAGAATCTCTGGTTTCTTTTAATGCAGAATGTTTTTTTTTTAAGAGAAAGAGCATGAGTGGGGTGGGGCCGAGGGAGAAAGGGAAAGAGAATCTAACATGGGGCTTGATCTAGCAATCTTGAGATCATGACCTGAGCCAAAATCAAGAGTCAGACGCTTAACTGACTGAGCCAACCAGGTGTCCCAATAGACAATGATATTTTAAGAGTACAATCTAGAGGCTACGGATATATATATATATATGTGTGTGTGTGTATATATATATAGAGAGAGAGAGAGGGAGAGAGAGAAAGAGAGGACACAAAAATATAGAAACAATGACCAACCAGAATGCAATGATTATCTATAATACATCCAAATGATACATAGTACAATCAAAATGATGTACTTTTTGTTCGTATGTATCTATATATGTACGTATTTCAAATTTTACATATTTATCAATGTGTATCTATTTATGGAGATATCTATCCACCATCTATCTATATTGAGTTCATAGAGAACTTTTCAATTCAAGTTGAGAACAACAAGGTTTTTTCTTAACCACCTCTATATTCCATCTATATATTCTTTCTTTCACACTGAGACTCTTAGTTCTCAGTGATACGGGGAAGGATAGAATTAAAATACCCCATAACTTTTCATTTGCTTCATCCCACATTACACATACTACAGTCTCAGAGCAACAACACTAATCCTAGCACATTAATTATGATTATTGAAAACACTTAACAAGTCTGTCTGCCTCTGTTATACCCATTCCCCCTTTATTTGTTATGATTTATTTTATTTATTTTTATGATTTATATCATCAGATCATATAGTCATCACGTTCTACAATCTCTGCTGTCTTAGTTTTACAAGTAATTATATATTTAATGCTTAGCAGCCATCCTTGTGCTAACGTTTACAGACATTTACTTGTCTGAAGTTCATTCTCTACTAGATTCCTTAGGAAGAGCTCATGGGAACATTATTTCCTGAGTTCTTCCTGCTCACCAGAGTGTGTGCTCCTTACACTGAAAAGTATTTTACTGTTTTAAAATCCATAGTTCCCATCTTTCCTTGAGCACCCAAAGTACATTGTTCTTGTGGCATAAAGCATTGCTGTTGAAAAGCCCGATGATGAGCCCCTATTCTTTACAAGTCACTTTCTCTTTTTTATTGAGATTCTCAAGGTGTATTTACTCCTTTTCCCTAAAGTCCTGTACTTTTCCTAGAATATGCTTTGGTGTTGATCTTTGTGGATAAATATCCCCAGAAGGTACAGTGTTCTCTTTCAATATGTAGTTTTAAATCTTTGTAATTCGAGAAATGTTCTCTTGAATTGAATTAGAGTTGTTAGTACCTGGTTTGATCCCTTGATTTCAATTTTTTACTTCAGGGACTCCTGTCCTCATGTGTTGGATCCTCTTTGTCTATCTTCGATATTTTTACACTATCTTTTCTGGATTCTGGAAATTTTCTCTCCCTTTCCCTTCTACTTTTCTTGTCATTGTCTGTTGTGTTTATTTGTTCTTGTGTTCCTTCTAGTTCAGTCTTCACTTCTAAGATGTGTTTCTTCTGTTTCCAGTTCTTTTTTTATTTCTGTCAATTCAACTCTGAGATTTTTGTGATTTTGATTTATGCTGTTCTGTTTCATCTTGTGTCATTTTCTTAATGTCTCTTAACTTTTTCTGATGTACCTTCTTTTTTTTAAGGTTTTTATTCATTTGGGAGAGAGACAGAGAGAGCACAAGCAAGGGGAGAGAGAGAGGGAGAAACAGACTCCCCACTGAGCTGGGAGCTTGACGTGGGGCTCGATCCCAGGACCTGGAGATCATGACCTGAGCCGAAGGCAGATGCTTAACCATCTGAGTCCCCCAGACGCCCCTCTGAAGTACCTTCTAAGATAGCATCCAAGAGTCCAGCCACCTGGTGTACATCCATGTATAATCCCCTTCCCTTGATTGTGGGCAGGACCTATGACTATAAGAGATATCATTCCCATGATTAGGCTACATCTTATGGCAAAGGCAAGAGGATTTTTTGGTTGTAATTAAGATTCCTAATCAGTTGGCTTTAAGTTAATCAAGGCAGAGTATCCTCAGTGAGCCTGATCTAATCAGGAGACTTGTTTAAATGAGAGTCTAAAGTCAGAGACAAAAAAGTCAGAGAAGTTCAAAGCAGCAGGGGGACTCTCCTGTTGGCCTCGAAAATGCAAGCTGCCCTGTTTTGGAAAGGGTCATGTCACTGGGGACAATAGACAGCTTCTAGCAGCTGAGGGTCTAAGTTCTACAACCACAAGGAATTGAACCCAGCCAACACCAGTGAGCTTGGAAAAGGACCTCAACCCTCAGGTAAGATCACAGCCCCAGCTAACACCTTGATTTCAGCTTCATGAGACTCTAAGCAGAGGACCCAGCTAACCTGTGCTTGAACTCCTAGTCCATGGAAACTGCAAGATGATACATATCTTTTAAGCTACTAAGTTCATAACTCATTATGCCACACTAGAAAACGAACATGGTACATTAGGTTTCTCCCCATTCAGTGAGCACGTCTTCCAGCTTGCTTCGTTGTTCGTGTGGATTGTATGTCGTTCTACTTCTCTTCATCTTCTTCTTAATAGTAACTCTGTGTGAGATTTGACCTTGATATTTTGTGCTATTAATTTTCATATGAAGTTAGTTTTCCTGAACTTTTATAAGAAGGCTTGGTTCTAATAGCTTTTTTTTTCAAGCTTAACAAAGATCCTTCTGTTGTTTTCATGTAGCAGCTTGCTTGATGACATTTATTGGCTTGGTTCTCAGTTATCTGGACGTTCTCTTTTCTTCACTTCTGTTATCCCCATTCTCTTCAATCTTGATTTTACTCCAAGTAGTTTCTCCTTAGTGTCGGGCCTCAACCAGGAAGGGAACCTTGCTGGGCCAGTTTCAAGCATTTATAAGGTTGGACTGATACAGCTTTTGAGGTTTTCCTGCAGGACCTCCATATGCTCTCTCTCTATTGAAATGGGCAAACCTCTCCTTGTTTCAGTCATTGTCTGCAAATTGGTCTGCTGGCTTCCACCTGTTGTTCAGTTAGATGCCCTGTGACTTCCTGAGCTCCCCCACACGGATATTAGTACCGTGCAGGTCTCATGGCTGTAGTGGTTTGTCCCACCTGCTTTTATTTTGGAGTTAATGGAGATGCCTTCATAGCTAATTATCTTGTACATGTTGTGCATGAGTTTTTGTTTTTTCTACCTAGTTGTTCCATTTTTATTTGGGAATTGGGAGGATCCAAAGATGATGCTGCGACCCCTACTATGCATCCCCTAAGAATTCTCCTGCTATCTCCTTTTTATGGCCTGAGAAGGCTGAATTCCCAGGGAGGTTAACTAATTTGCTTTAAGTCACACAATTAGTAAGTGGGGAAACTAGCGTTTGAATCTGGTCTGAATTTCAAAGCTCTTATTTTTTTTCCCCACTATAAGCAATCATTACAGGGAGAAATGGGAAAATGGGAAATGATATAGTAGGGAAGGCAATCTTATTTCCAGATTATGTTACTCCCTAAGGAGTTTGGATTTTATTCTTAAAGCAATGGGGAGCCATAGAAAGTGTTGGAGCAGAGAGGAGCATGCCAAGCAATGTTTTGGAATTATTAATCTGGTAACAGGCAGAATATATAGAAGACAGTTAGGGGACCTGTTTAAGAGACAACTTCAAAGGTCCAGGTAGCAGCAAAGAGAATAGTGGTGTGAAATGAAAAGGAAGGGACAAAGGGAAAGCAGAAAAATAAACAAGCAGGACTTGTTTAGGAAGAGGGGTGCATCAGGGCTGTATCTCAGTATTGGAGTGTAGACAGCTGACAATGCATTGTCAGAGTAAGGGACTCCTCAGGCCCTATTTACCCCCCAAAGCCTTCCTGGTCAACATAAAAGTAAGCCCCATGTGTACCAAGTGACGTGCCCATGAGCACTCCAGGCTGAAATCAAATTATGGTTGCCATAGTTTTCTATAAAGTGGTTCTAGTGATACTGACATCTTTTTTTTTTAACGTTTTTTTATTATATTATTTTAGTCACCATACAGTACATCCCTGGTTTCTGATGTAAAGTTCGATGATTCATTAGTTGCGTATAACACCCAGTGCACCATGCAATACGTGCCCTCCTTACTACCCATCACCAGTCTATCCCATTCCCCCACCCGCCTCCCCTCTGAAGCCCTCAGTTTGTTTCTCAGAATCAATAGTCTCTCATGATACTGACATCTTTGGTGAGACGATCAGGGACCTGAGAGTACATCCTGTCATTGTAAGTACCTGAGACATTTCAGAGTCTCGTTTGATTTTATGACCTGCCTGTGTAGTAAAGAAAGGGCAAGTTTTACTCTATGTGCATCGAAAAATCAGATGACCTTTATAGAAGCCACATAAGCCAGAAGCAAACCTGGGAATAAATCCAAGGTTTCCTGATGCAATATTTTTATCTACACATGTATGTTTGCTCTACCTTCAGTAAAAGAGAACAGAGCACTGTGTAAACACTAAGCACCCTGTAAATTCTAGGTAGTGACCCGAGAGAGAGTCTAATCGTAGAGCCAGAATTAACCCTGTGGAGAGATTCTACGTCTGTCCCTGATGCTGTGGGCAAGGGGTGGGCTGGATGTACTACAGGCAGAGTTGGCCACCAGATGTGTCAGGGATGCCCTTGACTGCATACAGATCCTAGATTTTATCTTGTTGGTGTTGGAGGCTCTCAGAGGAAATACTTCTTTTTGACGGTCAAGGTCCAGGGAAAACCCTGTATAAATAGACTTTTTTTCCTTCTTGTTCTTCAGATGTAACTGTATGTTCAGAGAGTAAGTTCAGTTCCATAGTATCTGTTCGTAATGGACTTTGTTCCTTGGTGAACAGATAAGTGTGAAGAACCTTCCATCTAACAGAGCTCAGGCCCTGGTCAAGGGAGCAAAGATGCCACAGAAACAAAGCTCAGTCTCTGTTCTCAAGAAGCATCATTCCAGTAGAGGGAGGGTGATGGAAGGAAGTAGACAAGTAAAGAAGATCATTTCAGGGACAGCCTAGGGCTACGAGGAAGACAAAATAGCAACATGGCTCAGAGTGGCTGCTTCAGCTGCAGAAGACGCTTGACCACTGAGGAGGAGGGAGCCAGCAATGACCCGGGGGAAGAATTCAGAGCAGAACAATGTTGGTACCAGCTTTGTCTCGCCGAGAAGCAGTATGATACTGGGGAGGGCAGGAAGTAGCAGTATGTGTCCTAACATCCTTCATCAAGAGTTTGCCTTTTACCATAAGAGTATCGGGAACAGCAAAATTCTGTAGACTAAATGCCCCAGCAGCTATATGTGGGTGCCCTACATATGCAGGGTAAGGGCAGTAGCTGGGGTGCAGGAGATGGTTCAGGTCAGGAATGATAGTCCAGGTGAAGGATGATGGCTAACACGAAGAATGATGGTTCACTTGAGGGATAATATTCATAAACCTGGATTAAGGTTTTAGCATTACAGGTGGTAGAGCTAAGATACGAGAGAACTTGGTGAGTTTTGGCTGAGAAATTGCATGGGTTTCACTTACCGAGTAGGGAGAAGACTTGTGGGGAGCGTATCTGGGGGCATTCTGTAGCTCTCTCTTGGCCATGTAACGTTTGAGACACCTTTTGACATCCAAGAGGTGACTCCAAGCTGACAGTCAGATAGTCCTGCAGGGGACTCGGATCTCAGGCTAGGACTGGAGTTAGATAGTTCAGAACCATCCATGCAGAGATGGTCGATGAAGTCACGGGACTGGCTGGGATTGCTGTATTTGTTTCCTAGGGCTGGTATAACAAAGTGCCACAAGCTGGATAGCTTCATACAACAGAAATTTATTCACTTACCCTTCTGGAGGCCAGAAGTCTGAATTGAGGTGTCACCAGGGCTGTGCTTCCTCTGAAAGGGCTACTGCAGAATCCTTCCTGGACTCTTTCAGCTTCTGGCCAATTTCTTGCGTCGCTGGAATCCTTGGCTTGCAGCGAGCTGCATTACCATTGGTAATTCCCACTGCCATCAGATGTCATTCTTCCTCGTGGCTGTGTCCCAGTCTCCCTCTCCTTATATGCACCCCAGACATTGGATTGGGACCCACCCTCCTTCCGTATGACCTCATCTGAACATGATTGCATCTGCAAAGACCCTATTTCCAAATACGGCCATGTTTCCAGGTTCCAGATGGACTTGTGGGGACACTATTCAACCCAGCACAGTTACCTAGAAAAAGAGTGTAGATGGACAAGAAGGCTGCTGAGGACAGAACTTTGGGGTGCTGATGATAGAAGGACCAAGAGAGGAGAGAACATGGGTGCAGGCTGGGTCTCCTGTCTAGGGAGGCATCGTTCCAGTGAAGGAGGTATCAACCACATGGCACACTGTTAGTGGTTATGGAGATTAACCAGTTTCACCTGGTTAACTAGCTTGGTGATGCAGGACAGATTGACCATTTGGCCTTGGGGATGTGGAAATAGTGGGCAACTTTCAAAACACTCTTCCGTGAACTCGTAGGGCCAAGGCATGATTATATTGGGTTGAAGACAGAGTGAAGACAGTGAAACTATAAAAACAGTAAGTAGAGACATCTTTTTCTGTGAGATGTGGGAGGGAGCGCAGACATGGGGCGAGGGACAGTTGAAAAGATGAGTGGAATGGCAGCTTGCTGGTATGCAGGTGGTGTGCGGCAGAGGCTAGCAGTGGGGGAGGAGCTGACCATGCAGGAGAGAAGGGGTTCCCTCTGAAGTGAAGTCCTTGACCTTATGAGGGACTTGGGGAGGGGGTGGCTTCAGATGGGAGCAGAGATGGGCCAATCATAGTAATAGGAGGTAGGGCGAGGTTTCTTAGTACCTAAGGTGGGACCGGTGTTGGGAAGACGGTGAGCTCTCGTTGGATCGCACGTATATCACCTATCCATGTTGGCGACAGTTGGGAATTGGGGAAAGGATGTTGGGTTTGGGCAGAGTGTTGTCGTGAAGTCCAGGACTTAGAGAGAAGGAAGTGGGTGCACCAGCAACCCCCAATAGATGGTCAGGCTGCGTCGGGGCCCATTCAGAATCAACACGGATGGTGTATGTTCCGTAGTCTCTTCGGCGAAGAGCAGCAACTCGGGCAGATGCAGGGTGAGGGCATGGTTGGGTTTGGTCATAGTTAGAGTTCTGCCAGGTGGAAAATGAGAAAGGGAGACTAGGGTGTTCCTGAAGGAGCAGTTATGTTGAGATGTGGGCTTGGCAAGGCAGGAGTGGGGCCTGGGGGATGCTGGCAGGTGGAAAGATGTAGGGCTGTGGATTGGAAGCCGTTTGGGTTCGAGAGCTGTGGACGCAGGAGCACAGAGCAGGTGAGCTGTGAGGATAAAGGTGTGTTTAAGGGGCACCTGGGTGGCTCAGTCAGTTGAACGTCCAACTCTTGATTTCAGCTCAGATCGTGATCTCAGGGTCCTGGGATCCAGCCCGCGTCAGGCTCCATGCGCAGGGGGAAGTCGGTTTGGGATTCTCTCTCTCTCTCTCTCTCTCAAGTAAATAAATAAATAAACAAATAAATCTTTTAAAAAAAAACGTTGTGTTTGAGATTGAACTTTTGGAAGTGGTCCAGTGTTTGGCTGTGACGGAGTCTAGTGTTTGGCCATATGAGTGGACAGAGCTGAGGAGTCAGGAACCAGGAGGCGAGGGCCGAGTGTAGGAATCCAATGGGAATGTGCTAATGCAAGAAAAAAATATGCCTTATTTGATTCTTTTCCCTTCCGTGATGGGAAATAAAAGGCCAAGGAAAGAAAGTCAACATTCGGTGCCAGGAACTGAGGAGCCAAAAACCCAGAGGAAAGGGGTCTCTAGGGAAGCGAGCACTCTCTCCTACCTGCAGGCATCAGGGCATTTGTAAATCCTAACTGCATGGGGACGAGAGGCCCAGCAACCAAGCAGAGAGCGACCACACAGAAGTGAGGCAGACTTGCTAGCGGTCTCGCACAACTGGGGAACACAAAGCAAGTTCTGTGCCGGCCAGGGACGAGGGCCCAGGAAGCACCTCATCTTACTTGGAGAACGGAACAACCGAAAATAGGCTAACATGAAAGCCTAAAATGCACTTTGAGGTGGAAATGGGGTTGGGAATGAAGGAGCCAGACGTTAACAGAGGGAAATGGTGAACAGAATAAGGGGTCCCAGTAAAAGGGGTCCCCTCAAAATAAAACCAACAAGAATTTGCTCCCAGCTTAAAATTTCTGAGGCCCTGGGAGCAAATTTTCACTTGTTTTACTTGATCATTAATCTTGCAATATAAAAACAGTTCACTGGATAAGATTTCCTCAGGTGAATCAGGCTTTTCCAAGAGACGGATTTATTAAACACTGAACAATGAAGTATTTGTAGAAATTCGAGGTGAATGTGACAGATGTGTTTGTCTTGGCAAAGGGGCATCTTCAGTCACAGCTCCACTCCCGTCTCCTTCTGGTGACTCCGTCTTTTTTTGTCTTTCCATTGTAATCTTAGACTTTCCTTGATTGAGAACTCAGCTTGACAATGTTCTGTATGCATGCCCCTCTTTTTTCCTCCCTCTATGCAATTGGCAGACAAGATCCCAGGTCATCGTGGCTACTGAGAAAGGGGGGAGGTTAATACTGACAGGGTTGCAAGGATTAGAAACGCAGGCGACCCCTGTGAGGACCCTAGTGTTCCCATCTTGCAGCAGGAACTGAGAGATGCCGAGATATTACTTGACTTGCTCTTAAAACCCAGGACGTATGGGAGCCAAGAGTCAAACCCACATGTGGACAGTCGAAGCCCAGCCCTGGCCTGTGTAGCCGCTGCCTCCTCCCCACGCTGGGGCAGCACATGCTGGTGCATTCACCAGCACCCCTGACGGTCATCAAAGATGAGAGGGGTTCCTGCATCGTGCCTGTACTCAGCCTTCACTTCGCTGACTTTTTCTTTCCTTTTCTTTCCTTTTCTTTTCTTTTCTTCTCTTCTCTTCTCTTCTCTTCTCTTCTCTTCTCTTCTCTTCTCTTCTCTTTTCTTTCTTTCTTTTTTTTTTTTGCCCAGCAGATATTTATTGAGGAATACTCTCTGTGCTCAGAGCTGGCGCTTTGGAGATGAGGCACCCAAGGAGGTCACGGGCTAGGAGAGAGGCAGACAGACAGCAGTCACACGCAGAGTGGTGATGGCAAGCCGCTCAGCAGCAGACCCGTAACCAAACCCCCAGGCATCTGGGTGAAGCTTGGAAATAGCCCAAAGGCTAAATAAGGGCTCATTGCCATGGCCAGATAATAGGATTCTCATCAGCCGTTTAAAGTACCGTTTCTGGAGGCATGAGAAAAATGTTCACAAATGAGGCCTAGTGAAAAAGGCAGGCTTCAAAACTGAATCAAAGGTCTGATACCCATGATGTTGTTTATAAACCAAAATCCTCCTGGGGGTTAACTATCTTCTGTTCGCCACCCAGAGATCTACTCTCCACCTTTCTCCACCTGCTCCACTCCCTGATGGCTGACCTGTGTGGCCTCTGGCTTCTGGTTGGCTTTGACCAGAGGAAGGCTTTGGATGGAGGGAGGAGAGCGAAGTCGGGGAATCTGCTCCGCCTGCCCCCTCACTGCCTCTGGCCTTAGTCTGGCTGGTCTCCTGCCCCCAGCAAGGCTCCTGCAGTTTCTGGTAACTGCTACCCTGCACCTCCTCAGGCCTAGGGAGGAGAGGGGCCTTGCTCTTATCAACTCCAGGGCCCTGCACCATCTTGGGGGCTTTCCTGCATCCTGCCCACACGCTTATAAACAGGCCCGTGTTTAATCTCTTCCCAAAAGATCTAAGTTGTGAGTGCCAACCCGTCTGTGGGATTGTGGGCCATTGTGTTGTTCTCTCGTGTGATTTGCTAGTTTTCTATAATAGTCACCTTTTGGGGCATCTGGTGAACTCATGACTCCTCATTTCCTCTGAGAACCATCTGCCCAATCCCAAGAGTGAACCCATAACTCATTGGTCTGGAGTAGAGACCAGAGACCAGCTGGGCCATGCTCTTTCCTGGAAGGTCCAATCAGGACTGGAGAAAGCCTGCCTCATCTTGGAGGATAGATATCCTGTGAACAAAGAAAGAGGAGTTAAATAGAAAAATAGGACAAGAGATGGCCCTCCACCCCAAAGCCCATACAGACCCCAGTTCTAGCCCCTTCCTAAGACCTGGCGTCATGGCTCCTTTGACCCTTTGACACTCAGCCCTACAGTCTTTTAATACCCCCCCTTTTTAACATAAGTCAGCTTGAATTAACACAACCAAATGACTCCTTAGTTATACAATCATGAATTACTCTCACAATTAGAAAATAACTATAAGAGGTATATTTATATATTTTTTAACTTTTTACTTTGAAATAATTACAGACTCACAGGAAGTAGCAAGAATAGTACCTAAAGGCTCATGCGTGCTCCACACCCTGCATGCTCCCGTGGGGGACCCTATATGGCTCTAGGACAACATAGAAACCAGGAGATGGCTGTTGCTGCGTGGTCGGTAACCGGACTGCAGACACTCAGTTCTCACCATGTTAAGATCTGCGCTTGCCGGTATGAATGTGTGTGCCGTTCTGTGCCGTTTTATGCCAAGAACAGACTCAGACATCCACCACCATAATCAAGATAGAGAACTGTCCTGTCATCGAAACAGAACCCCCTTAAGCTGCCTTTTTGTATTGCACTCGCCCCTCATGCCACCCCTGGAAACCACTGATCTCTTCTCTGTGTCTGTACTTTTACTTTGAGGATGTTGTATAATGAAATTACATAGTATGTAACCTTTGGAGATTGACTTCTTTTTCCTAAGCATAATGCCCTTCTGGTCCATCCAACTTACTGTGCCTACCAGTCGTTCAGTCCTTCTTATTACAGAGGAATATTCTACTATGCAAATGTCCCAGAGCTTATCCAACCATTCACCCATAAAAGAACATTGTGTTGTTGCCAGTATTTTGCTATTATGAATTAGGGTGCTATGAACCTTCACGTATAGGTTCTGGTGTGAACATAAACTTTAATGTCTCATGGACAAATGCCTAAGGTCTATGGTAAGTGCACGTTTGGTTTTGTCAGAAACTACTAAAGTATTTTCCAGACCGGCCATTTGGTACTGGTTATCCATGGCTACCATTTTGCATTCCCACCCGCAGTGTATGAGAGATCCAGTTCCTCGTTCCTCCGTTTCTCTTTTTGGGTCTTCTTGTGGGTTACTTGAACTTCTTTAGAATTCCATTTTGTCCGATGTTTTGGAATGTTGAAAGACAGCCCAGTGGAGATGCAGTGTGCGAGCAGGCAGGGGGGTTCGCCAGCCTGGAAAGCAGAAGAGAGGGTGGGTATCCACGTACACGATGTGCTTGGCATCTGGATGGTGTTTAAAATCATAATGGGAAAGATGAGGCCACCCAAGGAGAGAGAAGCTCAAACTGGGCACTGAGTGAGCCAAGTGGTCACGTTAGGGAGATGAGAAGGGGAGCCAGCAAAGGACCCTGTAGAAGGAGCTCGTAGGGCATCGAAGGAAGACCTCCTCAGGGGTGTTCATCAGAGATGCGCTTAGAACTTTTTCAACCAAATTAAGCTAATTGTAGATACATACTGTTCTGCTATCACTTTTATAACTTGCTGTATTGAGAATATTCTTCTTCCTAGTCATTAAAGATGCTTTTACAACATAATTTTTAACGATTGCATAGTTTTCCATTGTAGGGCTCTATCATGATTTATGTTTTTTGAGTTTCTTCTAGAACCTTATCCAGGGTCAAAATCAAATGTACTGGCCTCTATTTTTTGGAAATAGCTCTGCTCTTTGGAGCTCAGGACTATAGTTGTTTCTCCTTAGTCCCCTTGCAGTTTTGCTGTTTCCCACATTCTTTCAACATCAGACATTCACCCATGCCTTCTATATACTTTTCTAGCCCTCTGGAATTTAATATGTTCAAAGACCCGTGATCCCTCCCATAAAACTTAAAAGTGCAGTGCTACATCTGTCTACCTATTAATCTTCATACATCATGTTTTCTTCATACATACATCATGTTTTACCTTCCGAACAACCTGTGTGCTTGTTTTTGTCATCCCCTCTTAGAGACGAGGACATAGTCTCGGGGGGTGTGTGTGGTTCGCTCCCATTAAGGCAGCTGGTCAGGGCAAACCCTAGGTCTAATACGTAGTGCAGCCTCCCTCTGCTAGCATTGGTTCTGCCCTTCATGCTTTGGAGACCATGATCCTTGATAGAACAGAGACCAAACAAGAGTTCAGCAGCTCTGTGTTTTCATCTGTTAAATTTCACCATCTGTCTCAGGTACAGGGGGCTCTTTCTTGTTTCTCTGAGCATAACTAAAATCTATTTTGAAAGTTGGCCCAGCATCACCTGGGAACCTTAGTGCTTGGTGGCTGTTAGCTTTCTTGACACTGGTTTTGCCTTAGCCTCTCTTTCATGACCAGTCTGTCAAGAGTCAAGAAGGTAGGTTTGAAGTTAGGCTGACCTGAGTTTGAATCCTGAATCTTGGCAGGAGCTGAGTGAACTCAAGTGACTGCATCAATCTGTATCTCAGTTCTTGGGTGAACACCGTCTTCTCGTTTCCCATGCCCCGTGTGTTCCCTCCCACTCCACTTCAGTGACTCACTTAGGAGCAGAAAGCAGCAGGAGTGATGCTTGCTTTGATATGCAGGGCAACTAGGGTGGAGGGTCTACACTGGTCAGCCAGTTCCTTTGTCTCATCCAGCATTTCTACTTCTATTGGTTAATTGTTCCATATCCTACAGGTCTGGACAAGAGAGAGGGTGGAACTGGGGTGCCTAATCCAGCTTAGCCAGCGCTACTCAAGGAGTAATGACAGGTGAAGACTCACCCTGTCTTAGTCCACTTGAGCTGCTATAACAGAATATTATAGACTGCATGGCTTACAACAGAAATTTTTTTCCCATAGTTATGGAAGCTTGAAGTCCAAAATGAAGGCACCAGCCCATCAGTGTCTGGTGCGTCCTCCCATGGTAGAAAGCCAGAGGGAGCTCTGTGGGGTCTGTTTTAGAAGAGCACTAATCCCATTCATGAGGATTCCACCCTCATGACCTAATCAGTCCACAATGCTCTATGTCCCTATACCATCACATTGGGATAAAGTTAGTGCCAGGGAAATACTGAAATCTACATTCAAGAGGCATCTAATTTAATATTGCCAGACTCAGTTTCAACATACGAATTTTGGAGGGACACAAATATTCAGTGTGTAGCATACTCCAACGAGGACATTGGGGTGCTGATCTCCATGCAGTGACGACCCTGGACTTGTCCCCTGGCACACAGGGGTCAGGATAAGTCATGCTATAGTCACATTCAATGATTTTATAATTAATAAGCTAAAACTCTTCCTTTGCAATGATAATCTGCAGTTGAAAACCATTTTCATACACAAGGTGTCACTTTTTTTGAAGATCTAAATACATTGAGACTTTGACGCACGCTGGTGGAGGAATGGGCTGTTTCCTTTTGCACGAGCTCACGAGAAAAGAGTGGCTCGGACGCAAAGACCGAGGTTGTTATTCTTGTCATAGGCACCCACACTTCCTGAAATGTCCTTTCTCGGTGACCTGGGAGCTAGGGGAGCAGGTGTTACACAAGGAGATTCCAATGAGCAAATCCCACCGGAGTTTAGGGCCCCAAACACTTCTTTCTCCTGAAGAACGAATTTAGGGATAGACAATGGGCCCTGTACAATGTCTTCTCTCCTGTTTCCAATTTTTCATGGCTACCAGGAATATCACATAAATGTAATGCTCATATGCAAAACCAAAATTTTCACAGGTTCCTGATAAGAGTATCTAACCGCTTCTCTTCTCATGCATTCATTCAGCAAAATTTGCTTAGAAGCCAGGCTTTCGGCCCCACATGTCACAAGGTGAAGGGGCCCTGGGGTTTTCCCAGGAAGGCTGTGGTCCATCAGGGAGACAGAGAAGTAGAGGCATACAGGAGAATGGGAAGGCAGCTGCTCGTACAGCAACAGCAGAAAACACTGACAAGGACAGAGGCCAGAAAGCCAGCTCTGGCAGCTGGGGAGGACTTATCTAGGAGCAGCTTGGACCCAAACCTTCCAGGAGGAGTCGGACTTGCTGGATTAGGAAGATAAGGGGCACTGCAAACAGAGAGGCCAGAGTTGGGCAGAAGCGGGGTGTCGGCTGTGGGGTATTCACCACAATGGCTGGAATAAGGGGAGCATGTAGGCCAGGAGCTGGGATGGCATGTGAGGTCAGAGCAGGCTGCAGAGGTCTTCCTGCAGTCTGAGAGAGGCAACAAGCTCGGAAGCTGGTGAGTAACATTATTTACTTTGTTTATAGGAGAAGAAAATCAATTCAGTTTGTTAAGTTCAAGATGCCTGGTGTCAAGAATGTAGAAAGTTGAATAGATGGGCATGGAAGGTGAGGAAATGAAAGATACTTTGATTTGGGGCTTCATTCATTAGCACAGAGGTGGTGAGTGATGAGAGGATGGGAGTTTAAGGGAAAAGTAGCTGAAGCAAAGATGGCAAGTGTGTAGCATGGGCGTCCCCACCTCCCTTCCTGTGCCTGTAGCAGGCATTGCTAGTCGATCACAACACCCTCTCTTGCAGAGCCCAGTGCTGCAGAAGTCAAAGGAAAAGGATTTCTAGAAGATAGGCTGGTCAACAGAGCCAAATGCTCAGAGTCAAAAGATCAAACAGGATGTAGACCAAAAAAGGCTGGGGGGTTGACATGCAGGAAGGCATTGGAAGTTTCTTACCTTTCTTAAAGAAACTGTTTTCTGTTGTTTTAGAGTTATGCTGATATTTTCTTTGATCAAAGTAAACTTGCAGAATTTGAAGATAATAGTCACCTATAATTTCACCATGACCGGTAACATTTTGATGCATGTATTTCCAGTCATTTTTTTCCTACACATGAACAGCTATGTATCATTACATACTTGCGAGCATACTATAGACACAATTTGTGTCATGTGTTCTCTCTTAATATTTCCAATTATTTACTTATCTTCTCTCTTCATGGTTAAAAATGCGGGCATTTTCCAGATTTTGCCATTATAAATAATGGCTTTAATAAACTCTTTTTAAGGGGCACCTGGGTGGCTCCGTTGTTTAAACGTCTGCCTTCAGCTCAGGTCATGATCCCAGAGTCCTGGGATCCAGCTCCAGGTCGGGCTCCCTGCTCAGTGTGGAGTCTGCTTCTCCTTCTCCCTCTGCCCTTCCCCCCTACTCGTGCACTTTCTTTCTCTCTCTCTCTCTCTCTCTCTCTTGCTTGCTCTCCCTCTCTCTCAAGTAAATAAATAAAATCTTTTTTTAAAATTAAAAAAATAAATTATTTTTAAAACATAATCTTTTTAAAAATGTTAATATTTCCTTAAGGTCGATTTCTAGAAGTGGCCAAAATACTTAAAGAGTTTAAGACTCCTGATATAATAAAGTGCGTTTCAGGACCATTTTGCTAACTGGTATTGCCACCAGCAGAGCATAAAGGTATTTAAACGAATGCACCATTTTTGACTATCCCATTGTTGTTTTTTTCTGAAACTGATACAAATCCTTTATAGAAGCCAGATTATAGTATAATACCATAAGATACACACACACACACACACACACACATATTGGTATATGCACTTATGCGTATACACACATACACATATAAATATCTTTTTTCAAATAACTGTAATGATCTGGGCACCAATATCAATTCAAAAGACTTTTATCATCCTTCTACAGGATAGTGCTAAGCAAATCCCTTTCTCCTCGCTTAGACGAAAAGAAAAAGAAACATCTATGAAGTCAATTGCTGACCTGATATACTGTGGGTTCTTCAACACCAGTGAATGAAAACCTTCTCCTAGGACCTACTTCCTACTTAGAGCCACAGCCACATGTTAAAAGTAACATCATCCCAGTTTCACAAAGGAAGGGAACGGAGGCTTAATGGGGGTGATTAACGTTCTCAAAGCCATGTAATTAGTAATTGGTGGAACCAGAATTCACAGGCACGGCCTGTCTTCGTTGAGAGTCTGGGCTTTCTTCCTGTACTGTGAACTACATGCAGAGAGGGCCAGCTAGGCGCACAGAGGGGGTGGGGCTGATGGCTTTCTGAGGCTCACTGACGGTTTCTGGTTGCTTATGTCTTGGTGGAGACACCCGACCCCAAATAGGAAGCCCATCCTCTAAAGGCAGCCAGACATGGTCCATCTCCTCTGTCTGGGTGTGTTTTATATATATATATATATATATATATATATATATATATATATATATATATATTTTTTTTTTTAAGATTTTTAGTTATTTGTCAGAGAGAGAGAGCGAGCACAAGTAGGGGGAGCAGCAGAGGGAGAAGCAGACTCCCCACTGAGCAGGGAGCCCCATGTGGGCCTCGATCCCATGACCCTGGCATCATGACCTGAGCCGAAGGCAGGCGTTTAACCGACTGAGCCATCCAGGTGTCCCTGTCTGGGTGTGTTTTAGAAACAGTTTAGCTTCTGAGCATTCTCCCCAAATCTGCACGTGTTCACCATCCCAGCTCTCTGAGCGCTCTGAACCCCATACTTTTCGGGGTTTTATGGAGGCTTCATCACATAAGCATGATAGATCATTAAGTCCATTTCCAGCCCCTCATCTGTCTTAGGAGAGTGGGAGGTGGGGCTGAATATTCCGAGCTTCGCAGCACTGCCATCACCCACGGAATTCCAAGGAATTGAGGAGTTCTGTGTCAGGACCCAGGGCCAGAGATCGCATATTATAACAAAAGATCCTGCTGGTGCTCTTATCACTTAGGACATTACAGGGTTTAAGGAGCCCTGTGCCAGGAACCAGAGGCAGAGACCAATATACATACGTTCTGTTATCTCACGGGGCGTTAGCCTGACTTGTGGGACAAAAGTCAGCTTTCAGGTCCTAGTTACTATAGGATTGTGTAACCCTTTGCTGATGAATGGGGCAGTTGGGAGCCTTTTTCTGAGAAATTCTGGAGGAGCAGGATCTCTCCCTGCGATAAATCTTCCTTTGAAGAGGCCCTTTGTTTACTGTCCTAGAACCTCGATCTGGGAGCTTGTTGCCTGGGGCCAACACCCAAGTCACTCACGTACGGGCTGCGGAATCCACCTTCTATTTTTGCAGATTACGAAATGCTAGATTTTTACTCTTCCTGTGGCGGTTTTCTTTCTCTTTGCTCTTTCTGCCCTTTTACCCACTGTTTCTCAGGTGGTGCGAGCAGTGTTTCTGTGCACGTGTGAACTTGGGCCCGCGGGTTTGGGCGGCAAGGAAGGAAGCCGCACTCCGTGACCTCAGCACAAAGACCTCACTGTTCTTCCTCACAGCGCCTCGGGCCGCTCGGCGGCTTCTGTGACCCCGCTTACCTGGGACACTTCGAATCACTAGGCGGTTTCTCGAGTTTCCTCTTTGGTTTCTGTTGGTCACAGCTTCTTTTGGGGATAACGCCGAAGGGGCCGTGTTTGGGGGAGGCAGGACCAGATGTGATTGGACCCGGAGCCGGACTCAGCTTCCTGAGTCGAGAGGGGAGCGAAGCTTCAGCCTGTTCCCACCGCCCTCCGGAAGGCCCAGCGAGAAGACGGCCGACAGGTCCCAAATCACACTGCTTCGCAGCTCCACCCTTCAGTGAGCCAGGATGACCCACTTCCCCGGTTCAGAGCCACCCAGAGCCTTTCCTGGAGGGAGCACGGTGTGTTTTACCTGAACAGAACTTGACTCTCCCCAGTTGTATCTCTCTGCAGCATTCATTTCTTTCCATGTTTATTTCTTAAATCGTAATAAAATATAGATGAAATGACCATTTTAACCGCTTTTAAGTCTGCAGTTCAGTAGTGTTAAGTACGTTCACTCTGTCGTGCCACCATCACCACCATCCTTCTCCAGAACCTTTTCATCTGCCCAAACTATAACTCTGTCCCCATGAAACACTAACTCCCCATTCCCCTCCCCCACCCCCGGCAGCCCCCCTTCTACTCTCCATCTCTGTGAATTTTCTGTCTCCAGGTACCTCATGCGAGTGCAATCACATAGCATTTGTGACTGGCTTGTTTCACATAGCAGCGTGTCCTCGAGCTTCATCCATGTTCCGGCACCTTCCTTTCAAAGGCTGGATACTATTCCATGTATGTATAGGCCACATTTTACTTCTCCATTCGTCTGCCAATGGCTATAGCGTTAATTTAACAAACATTTTCTGAGGGCCAGTGATCTATTGGTGATGTATCAGGTGTTTGCTCCTGGAGATAAGATTGCGATAGGAGGTCCCCACCCAGAGTAACAGCAGTTTCTTTCAGGCTCACAGAGACACCAATGACTATTCCTAATTTGTGTATCCTCCACAATTTTTAATAAAACCTGGTTCAAAATATGAGTAAGTAGCAGAGGGGCACCTGGGTAGCTCAGTCAGTTAAGCGTTCTCCTCTTGATTTCGGCTCAGGTCTTGACCTCAGAGTCCTGAGATGGAGCCGTGCAGCAGGTGCTCCTAACGGTAAGCTTCCATCATGGCCATGAGATGGGTGCGCTTATCACTACTTGTACTGCCTGTAGCTCCACTGACAAGAAAGCTGTGTCGGTACTGCTCCGTGTTCCATGAATAAGCAGCAGGAGTTTCTGGTTTCCTGTGCTGTCCCAGGGTAGCAGCCCCCGAGCGCCTGGCCACAGGCTCCCGAGGACACCGTGTCTCCCCCCTGCTTCTGCACCCCACTGATCTGTTTTCCTCTTGCTGCCCTGTGCTTTGTACTCGGCGACCATTTCTTTACTCTGCATGTTTTAAACACTGTGCGGTTTACCGCCGCACCCGGAGATGTGTCTTCTTTTCCACGAGCGGTTGCTCTGCAGATTTCCAAGCGTGCTAATAGTGCCCTGCTGTAGCCAGATGGCAGGCAGGAGCCTACAAGAGACCTTAGTGACCATGGCGCTCCAGCAAAGCTGCCCGAGATGCTGTGGGTCCTCATCTAAGCTTATACAGCCATACATCTGGTGGCTGAATTGTTCTAGATCTCCCTCTTGTGGGCCATCGATGGAATAAAACACACCAATTATATCTAAGAGATGGGATGAAGAAGCTTGTAGAGGATAAGTAATCAATTTCTGCGAATCTCCTGAGTTGATTAGGACCTTTCATTGTTTTTATTATGAAATGTGGTGAACCTATAAAAAGTATGTAGAGAATATGAAAATACCCATGCACCCCCACATCAGCTTTATGAAATCTTAACATTTGCTGCATATGTACTGTAAATCTTTTTTTAAAACTAAAATAGAAAAGTTGAGGACCCCTGTGTACCCTCCCTTTCTGCACACACCTCCCCCCCGCCAGGTAACCGTTACTCTGAATTGGTATTCATTACTCCCACACATGTTTTTCTATTTCCCTACGTGTATGTATGTTAAGATGATACAAACTATTGTTTTTCACCTTCTCAATTTAAGGAGGGATGCTGTCACACCGGGTGTCTGCTTTACAATCTGCTTCTCCCTCAGCGTTATACAGAGGAGGTTTATCCTTGTGCCTCCGATTCTCTCGGTTTCCTCTCCCTCATGTTTGTATGTTTGTTTGTTTTTTAAGATTTTACTTGTCGGGGCACCTGGGTGGCTCAGTCATTAAGCGTCTGCCTTCGGCTCAGGGCGTGATCCCAGAGTCCTGGGATCGAGGCCCACATCGGGCTCCTCCGCTGGGAGCCTGCTTCTTCCTCTCCCACTCCCCCTGTTTGTGTTCCCTCTCTTGCTGGCTGTCTCTCTCTCTCTGTCGAATAAATAAATAAAATCTTTTAAAAAATTAAGATTTTACTTATCTATTTGAGAGAGAGCATGAGTGGGGTGAGGAGCAGAGGGAGAAGCAGACTCCCCACTGAGCAGGGAGCCTGATGTGGGGCTTGATTCCAAGACTCCAGGATCATGACCTGAGCAAAAGGCAGACACTTAACCCACTGAGCCACCCAGGTACCCTCCTGTACATTGTTTTTAAGATTTTATTTATTTATTTATTTGATTGAGAGAGAGAGAGTGTGTACAGGGTGGGGGGGGGAACAGCAGGGGTGAGGAGGAAAGGGAGAGGGAGAAGCAGACTCCCCACTGAGCAGGGAGCCGGATGTGAGATCATGACCTGAGCCAAAGGCAGATGCTTAACGGACTGAGCCACCCAGGCACCCCTCTCCTGTATACTGTTGATCGTATGAATACCACAATATATTTACCAATTCTTTTATTCTGGTTTATTAGGTTGTTTTGAATTTTCCTCACAACAAGCAATGCCATACCCATCTTCTTACACTCGCCTCCTGGTACATAGTGTGTATTTCTCTAGGGGACATCCTAAGGGTGGATTGCTGGATCGTCCTATTTGGCGCATATGTGCAACTATTCTCCATATTGCCAACTAGTTCTTGAAAGGTTTGCACTATTTTCAGCCCCCTATCTTCCTCTCTCTCATCTGCCAGAGGACAGCCAAGTGGCAGGAGCAATCCCCATCATTAGCTGAGCACCCTGTTAGCCGCCTTGGCAAGAATGTTCTCTTTTAGTGATGACAACAATCCTCTGAGGCAGGCATTAGCCTGTTTACAAGAAACCAGAGCAGTCCAGGAATGTGCCCGAGGCCACAAAGATAACAAGCAGCACTAAACCTGACCCAGAGCTGTGCTGCAAACACCTGTAAAGACTCAGCCCCGCAGGGTAGAGAGGGATGGAGGGGAGACGCCCCTCCCAAGGCAGCCTGTGCGTCTGGTCGCTGAGAGCGGAGAGGGAGAAGAAAGGATCCGCCATTTAATTGTATAAATTATGAAAGTCAACATATCTGCAACAAGACTATCTGCAATGTGAATGTATAAGTAAGGAAAAGCAATAAAATGAACTGGGGGTAAGAAGGGAGAAAAACAGAAATTAAAGGCATCTAGATACCTATGGGGGAAAACACGTCCCTGTTAGAAAATTATATTGGAAAACTGTGTTTTTCAAATTATGTATTAGCTTTCCCTTCAATTACTAGGAATCAGTGATCGTTTCAGGACAGAAACCTGCTTTCCCCTGTGCTTGGGCGAGCTGACCTCGATCCGGTGTGGTGATCGTGTGAATACCACAGTATATTCCGCAGAGGTGGAGAGGAGCATATTACCAGAGGTAACAGCCTGGGTAGCTGACTGGAAGCAAAGAGAAAAACAGAAATGAGAGTCGGGTGAAAGAGAAAGAGACAAGGGAAACGTGTTCTATCCTCTGCCGATGGTCTCTGCTCAGCCCCCAGAGGAGCTACGCATCGTGTCTTGTCTCCAAAATGGCTTTGCACATTTCTAAAGAAACTTCCCCGCTTTATTTTAAGAGAAGGACTTAAGTATTCCAGAAATCAGTGGAGCCTGATATTTCATCAAAGGTTGGACATCTGCTTTCAGGAGAAAAATGCTAGGGTGCTTATCTGCTTTTGTTTTGGTTTTAGCCTATATATTTTACAAAAATATGTCCACTGTATATTCGAGGTTTCAGTGTTTGCTTTACATAAAAAGAAAATGACACCCGAAACAGAGCAGTCGAAGCAAACCAGAAGTGAATGTTAACAAGTGTTACAGGAAGTCGACAGGAAGCCAGCAGTGTGGGTATGGAAGTGAAAACCTTTTCAAAAAGCACATCAAGAGCATAGCAGGTGAGGGGGGTAGTTTCCTTAGCATAAGTCAAAGAATATAAATCACTTCATGTACTTTTTTCCTCCAGTTTTTTATGTGTGTTAAAATACATATGACAAAAAATTTATCATCTTAGCCATTTGTAAGTATACAGTTCAGGGGTATAAAATGTATTATGTATTTCCATCTCCACCACATCTCCAGAACTCTTGTCATCTCGTAAAACTGAACAAGAATCCCCCACATCCCACCCCTGTCCTTCCTCCAGCCCCTGGCAACCAGCATTCTACTTTCCTTATGATTTGGACTATTCTCAACAGGTAGGTGAAATCATACCGTACTTGTCTTTTTATGCCTGGCTTATTTCACTTAGGAGAACATCCTCGAGATTAGCCATGTTGTAGCAGGTGTCAGAATGTCCTTCCTTTTTAAGGCTGAGTAGGATTCCATCGTGTGTGGATAGCACCTTCTGCTTACTCACCCATCCACTGATGGACACTTGGGGTACTTCCACATTCCAGCTATTCTGAATAATGCTGTATGAAATGATTCTTATTTGCCATGTGAACCAAGCTACCAACATCCAAAGTCTCCAAATAGGCTGTTTCTCATTAAATTATTAATATTTTGAGTAACTAACCTACGGCCCTAGAATTTATGTAATTCTTATCTTTTTAGAGCATCTTTGGCAGATGTTCTTGGCCTCCCAGAACCAAAGATTACTATTTGGGGGTTTTTTAATTAATTGAAGACGAAACTCATTGTTCACTCAAGAGGCCACTGATTAACATCTACCAAAAGCAATTTTGGTATTATTTATCCAGGGGCAGTGGTCTCATTTGGCTGAATCTATTCATAGAATTTGAACCAATGTCTTGAACAATGTCTTCTTCCCTATGGAGATGGAGCCGAGGATGGGGATTACAGATGCCTTGTCTCTGGTGTAGCCTACCGCAGGTCTCAGGACACAGGGCCTTTAGCTACAGTAACCAGGAGGTAAGCACCTTCCCCCACACCCAAATATTCACGTCTTGTCATTGCTTACACGGTCCTTTGTCTTGTACTGTTACAAGCTTGAATCAAATAAACAAAACACTGGTTTGCAGCAGAAGCAATCAGCACATGGTCTGTCAAACAAGATGGACCACCTTGGATATTACCCAGAGGAAGGTCTGGCATTTATTACCAGATTCTCTCTTCTCCCCAACTCCACATCCCCAGCCCCGAGCCCACAATAATCCCCCACACTCTAAGACAGCGCGTCATTAATTTCTAGAGGTAAACTCTCAAATCACAACCCTGCTTGGGAGTTTCCTAAGATAACTGCCCACTTCCATGGGAAACACTCACTACCCGGTTATTGAGGGAAATGCTATTTGGACCCTGAGATGGGCAGAGAGCCAAAGGATCTGGAGGCAGTGGTCGCTTTGAATGGTTGGGAACCAGAGTGGATGGGGACTGGATTCTTCTAAAGGGTACTTAGGACAAAGAAGAGCATAGGTTGGCAAGTTTGACCAATAGCATATGGGGGAGTTTCGAGGTAGGAGCAGTGTCTGGGGAAAGTTTGTAGGCCTTTGTCACAGGAGCAAAGAATCAGTCAGAAGAGAGTTTTTAGATGAATGAGCCCAACTGGGCCTGGGGGAGGGAGCCTAAGGGCTGGGCTGGGCTGAGACTAAGGTTACTTCATTAATTTTTAATTCCCCTTTTCCTTCCTCCCTCCTTCTGTTTCCTTTTTGCCCCCAAAGATATTCACATTTTGGCATTGCTTACCAATTCCTTGGTCTTAGGAGTTACGATTACTTAAGGATTTATTTAGTGAATGTCGACCAGCACCTATCACATAAGGTCCAGCATCATGGAGTGCAGAGATGGACTTGTCTGTGACCCTCTCCTAAGGCCTGACAGTCCCCCCAAAAGCTTGGGATGGTATGCAATAATTGACGAATTTTATACTCGAATGTTTTTGCCTGTTTTCTTTGATTTGCATTCCCTATTTGTTTCTCTGCCCTTTGTTTTTTGTTCTGTTGTGTTTTTTTTCCCCCTGCCCTTTGTTTTAAGCATTGCTTTTATCCCTCAGAAGACACAGGCCCAGAAAGAAGATGGTTTTCCTGGCTCTCAGTCTGAAGTTCTAACCTATCATAAGAGAGATAAGATATGTTTCCCTTTTCTTTCTCAAACTGAGAGTAAAACTCAGGGTTGCTTTGTTTCTCCTTATAATTGTTTAATTAAGATCAACTAGGATAAAATTTGCCTGCTAATTTGAGAGAAAACATGCACTGTTTCAGCCTCCTAATTTCTTTTTATCCATAGGGAAGGTTCCAGGCTTTCTGCTTACTCCCATGGAATTGACCTCCATTGTCACTAATGCACCTTACTCTCCCCCCCACATTCCTTTCCCTCTGCAACTTTCATCTTCCTCCTCTGAACCTCCTCTCTTCAGCTCCTACCAGCTACCTGCCTAGTGTCATGACTTTGTTCTATGCCTTTTGTTTTGTTTTGTTGCATTATCCTCTCCCCCTTATGAATTAGTTCGTTCTGACAACTGTGCCCCCTAACTCTTGGTTCTTCGGGACACCAGGCTGTAGCAACTCAACACACTTCTTATCTTGTATCTTCCCCTAATTTCTCACATGAATATTCTATCTCCCTTAAGCAACCCCTGGGTAGCACCATGACTTCCATGTCCTTCATACCTACAGAAAAATACTGGATGTCTAGCATGTTCTCTGTTGTTTCATTCCTGGTCCTCCAGGAGGAACCTAACTCACCCCACCCCCCACCCCTGTCTCTTACATACTTTGAAGCAGATGTCTGGTCCCAGGCTAAACAGAGTCAGCCTCCTCAGTGGGGGAAATTTCAAATCTGCTCAGACATGTTAAGAAGACATTTCACAAGCATTTGGCTGAACTCGTGTACTAATATCTAAATATTGAGTAATATGGAGTAAAAAAATTAAAAGGCAGCCAAACAACCCTTTGGCTCATCTTTGAGTCCCTTGAGGTGTTCTGAAAGCTTCTTTTTCTCACGTTGATTTCAAAAAAGCTAAAAATGAGATCTAGCCTAGATTTTGCCCAAAATGAGGCTTTTCCTCTTTCCTCTCTAAGGAATGAGGATTCTAAGACTCTCTGGAAGGACCCTTTGAACTCTGGAAGTTCCGAATTCCACCTGCTGCTCAGACCTTCAAGGCAGGGGCCCCTGGCTGCTGGCGATGCCCTGTGTGACGTCACAAGGGCTCTGTGGCGCACCCGATGCTTCATCTTGTCTAACACCACGCAGGCAGGGCAGCCCAGCCCAATCAAGTATTTGTCAGAATCCAGGCACCATAAAGTCAGCCATTCAGAAAAAAATCTCATCTTTCAGATCATTCAACCTAGACTCCTGCCTAATTTCACCTGTGATTCAGCTTAGACAATTTATCAACTACAGAGCAGCCAATGTCTTAATGGTAGGTGGGGGAGCTCAGTGGGCTGAAAAGTGGGGACAACATGGGGGCCTCCTTCCTTCTGGAATTAGTGGAAGCCGCGCATCAAATCACTGAATCGTGAATGGAATGCTGGCTCTGGGGATTAGGATTAAGAAGATCTGAGTTTTAAAAAAGAGGTTATGGCTACCAGACTGGATTATGCCACTCTAGAGGTAGGCTGGGCATTTATAATGACTTCAGTTCTGGAAACTCTAATTATTTATAGAAAATGTAGTTGTGACATCATCCAAGCCTTAGCCTGTTTTCCTGACTTTGAAAAGACACTTTAAAACAAACTCAATAACTGAATCCAGATTTAGTTTAGGGTTTCGGTTTTCCAGTGTGTGTGAGTATGTGCATTTGGTGGGAGTGGGGGTGGGGATGGGGGAAGAGATGAGGCGCAGATTCCAGAGAACCAGGGGGAGCTCTGCTTTAAGAAACTGTAGTATAAGAAAACTGACATTTGTAAAAATTAAAAAAATTGGACAAAGGTAACTTTCTTAAGTGTTTACATGTAGAGAATTTCCTCCAAATTTTCTTAATATAGTAGAATCCTCCTAGAAAATATGGATTTATTTCCTTCTCCAGCACTAAGCCTATCAGGAACCCACATGCGTATGTTGTCTATTCAATTCTGGTGCCTCCCCTCGCTTACTTTCTTCCTTAGTTTCTAATTGCTTTTGGTGTTTGGTGGAAGTTAAAACAGTCTCAGCATGTGACATTTATCAGAAGTAGTGGTGGTAATAGAAGTTAACCAGCTTCATTCTCTTCCCACTTGTTTCAGTCCACCCAGTTCCTCCAGTTAGAGGCTACCTTCTCCTCTTACACATTTGACACTTTTTCTTTGCATAATCAAACATTTCGTTATTTTTTTAAAGATTTTATTTATTTATTTGAGAAAGAGAGAGAAGCAGGGGGAGTGGCAAGCAGAAGGAGAGGGAGAAGCAGGCTCCCTGATGAGCAAGGAGCCCTAGGCAGGGCTCGGTCCCAGGACCCTGGTATCACAACCTGAGATGAAAGCAGACACTTACCTGACTGAACCACCTAGGTGCCCCAAAGATGTTTTTAAAATGTAAATTCGTCCAATCAAGGAGATTTCACTGTGCAATGAGGATCTTTCTCAGGGTGTTAAAGCCTATGTCTTGGATTGCTCCAATATGAATCAATGCCCAATCTGGTTTTATATCCCTCCCTTGATCTAGGATCCTCAGGACTTAGCCCATGCACAGAACCCTGATTCCATTGGGTTGCGATGCCTAGAGAGTTCTGCAGTTCCTTGGGGACACTCTCTTTCCTCCCTGAGCAGGGCCCAGCACCTTCCCAGGCAGGCTATGCTATAACTTGCTCTAATTTGACCCTAGTTACTGATCTGATGACCAGGAGAGGACTGAGTGGGGGCAGGGGCGGTCCAGAGGGAGGACATGTGTTGCCTGTGAAGTATCCTCAAGCAGAGGAGCAGAGTGGGCCTTTAACGCGGGCGAGTGGGCCATTTCTATAGGCCCAGAGGGTGTGTCGCCGTGGCGCTCCACCCACACACCCCGATCCCGAGTCTCAGTGCGTCGGTCGCTCCCTGGGCAGAAGAAGAACCAGGACTGAGAAGTCACCTTCCCTGGAGCCCAGCTGCCCTTACCACCAAGCCCTGCACACGGTTCTCAGCTCTCTCTGCTCTTCCCACGTAGGAGATGAGAGTCTCTTTATGTGTTGCTAAGGAGGCCAGATTGATACTTTGCCTTCAAGTGGTGGCTCATCACTCTCAGCCTTTCGTTGCCTTTCTCAAATGCATCCATAGCATCCAACAGCAGCCATTTTGATTCCACGGTTTTTGTACCGGCTACTCCCTGCCCCCATCTCTCAAATGCCCCAACCAAACGTTCCTTTCCACCAGCATTCATCCCATTTCCCCACCAGTGAAGTTGGACCAACCACACCGCTTCAGCCCGCCAGCGGCTGTCAGAACACCGCCTTCCCACCAGCAAAAGGGTCCTTCGGGCCAGGCGCTCGGGGTGATCCATCCCCCAAACCCCATTTCGGTGTGTGTTTCCCAGGACCACCCCCACTACCAACTGTTGTAGCTCCAGCTCCTTAGGAAACAGACTCGGAGACTGAAATTTGCATGCAGGCACTTTACTGGCACGTGTTTGGGGGCCAACGCCTGCAAGTGAAGGAAACTGGGTCAAGCAGAGCGTTAACCTTAAAAATAAAACCGCCAGTTATTTTACCAGCAAAAATGGACTTCAGGAATAGCAGAGAATTGCAACCCATGACAAGAAGGCTATGGTATAACCAAATCAAGCCTGCAGAACAAACCGAAGACTCTTCTTTTACAAAATAAAGGGGAAGTCGGAAAAGGCAGTAATAAACAAAATGTCCATTGGCGTCAACTGGAGTTCCAAGTATAGTGGCTTTTCATTGGCTGAGCTATGACTGTCCCTCATTGGCTGGGCTGTAGTCACAGTCCCTCATTGGCTGGGCTATTTCCGGGGGAGGAGGAACCTTCCTCTTGCTGGAATAATAAAATACCGTTCCGGCAAGGTACCTCTCTTGCTGTTGAGTCTGCAGTTGTCAAGGGGTGCTGGGCCTGAGAGCTACCGCTGCGGCCTCCTGACTCCCTTCTAAAGGAGATTTTCTTTTATTTTCACAAGAGAAAGAGGCTAGACTGTGATGTGGTTGCAAGAGGGACCTCTGTCAGTCCCATGGGCAGCTCTGGGCTGGATGGGTCTTCGAGTCATCCCAAGTTGAGACAAGCCAGTTGGGCCCATCAGCCAGTCTTTAAACACAAGTTCCCTCGGGGAAGGTCAACTTTGGGCAAAGTAGCTTGCCCCACCAAAGGTAACTCTGCGCAAGGGACTCGGCCGGGAGCCTGTACTCCAGGCAGTAGGGGGAACGGGTGCTCCAGCCCCAAGGGATGATCTGGTGGCACCACAGGGCACCACTTCATAAGACGTTGTATCCAGGTGTGTTCGGGTCTCTTTGGGGGGCAGGGTGCTGCCCTGGTGGTTTGATGCCATGAAATTGTTGAGAATACTGGGTTCTGTGGGGGCAGGAATGTTCTCTTCTGTGAACAAGAGCGGTAAGAGCTAGAGCACGTTTGCAAGCTTGTTGCTAGTGCATGCCTAAGGTCAAAACTGTGGAAGCCAGACTCTTTGCTTGAGTCAGAGAAATGGGATAAAAATGGGAGGAGGACCCTTGGAAGAATGAGAGCGTGAGGAGGACCCACATCAGAGGGTCCTAGAAAGAGGGAGATACTGGACAGCTCAGGAGGCTCATATCCTTGATTCCCTCTTCCCTGGCCGGGCTGTCATGTGATTTAAAGTGTGGGGATGGGGGAGAAGTGGCTGCTCTATGCACGTATTTACAAGCATTGATGCCTTTTCATAGGTACCGTGTGTAATCTCCATTTTTAAATTTTTTGTTAAAGTAATGCATACATTAAAAAATAAAATGAAAACAAAATCTTACAGAGTCAATAGGCCCCTGTCCAATTTCCACCCTAATCCCCAGTACAACTCCCCAAAAGCAATGACTTTCAACTCTTTTAATATATTTCATATGACAGTTGCCTTCGTATTTTAAATAATATTCTTAGGCTTCTGTTTCTTGGCTTACTTCACACATCAACTTCATTTTTCTTACACGACTTCCATTTTTTAAAATCTTATTTTGCTTATGAATCTATAGCCAGTGTTTACATCTTTATCACTCTACAAACATCATTCCTAAATTTTTACCACCAGAAAGGTCATCTACTTGAATTTCCCCACCGCATATCATCTATCAAATCTAATATTCTTTTGACCCATCTCATTTTGGGGGGGGGGGGGGTGGAGTGCCAGAGCTCTGTTCTAATGTGGGCAGCTGCCCTCCCGGGCCATCTCTGCCTCTCTCCTGGGTTGGATCTGCCACCCTGGGCCATGTCTTCTTTGTTTACTCTTTGTTTTGTTGGCATTTCCAATCCACATGTAGTCTCCCAAAAAAAAATACATGGAACATAATTCTTTCTGAGTCCTTTACAGATCTGAAAATACCTTTATTCCTCTCTCAAGCTTGAGTAAAATTTGACTAGGTAAAGAATTCTAGGTGAAATACCATTTATTTTTTAAAATAATAATATTTTTTATTATGTTAGTCACCATACAGTACATTCCTAGTTTTTGATGTAAAGTTACATGATTCATTACTTGCGTATAACACCCAGTGCCCATGCAATACATGCCCTCCTTAATACCCATCACCGGCCTATCTCATTCCCCCACCCCTGAAGCCCTCAGTTTCTTTCCCAGAGTCCATAGTCTCTCATGGTTCATTCCGCCTTCTGTTTACCCCCCCTTTCTTCTTCCCTGTCTTCTCCTACCGATCTTCCTACTTCTTATGTTCCATAAATGAGTGAAACCATATGATAATGGTCTTTCTCTGCTTGACTTATTTCGCTTAGCATTATCTCCTCCAGTCCCGTCCATGTTGCAGCAAATGTTGAGAAATCGTTCTTTCTGATGGCTGAGTAATATTCCATTGTATAGGGGCGCCTGGGTGGCACAGCGGTTAAGCGTCTGCCTTCGGCTCAGGGCGTGATCCCGGTGTTATGGGATCGAGCCCCACATCAGGCTCCTCTGCTATGGGCCTGCTTCTTCCTCTCCCACTCCCCCTGCTTGTGTTCCCTCTCGATGGCTGTCTCTATCTCTGTCGAATAAATAAATAAAATCTTTAAAAAAAAAAAATTCCATTGTATATATGGACCACATCTTCTTAATCCAGTTATCCGTTGAAGGACATCTCGGCTCCTTCCACGATTTAGCTATTGTGGACAATGCTGCTATGAACATTGGGGTGCATATGACCCTTCTCTTCACTATGTCTGTATCTTTGGGGTAAATACCCAGTAGTGCAATGGCTGGGTCATAGCGTAGCTCAATTTTTAACTTTTTAAGGGTATGCCTTCAGGGATCATTTCTATAGTCTGTTACTGAAATACCATTTAACTTAGAACTGTGAAGCCATTTCTCTATAGTCTGTAAGAACCCAGTGTTGGGGCACCTGGGTGGCTCAGTGGGTTAAGCCTCTGACTCTGAGTTTTGGCTCAGGTCGTGATCTCAGGGTTGTGAGATGGAGCCCTGCGTTGGGCTCTGCACTCAGCACAGAGTCTGTTTGAGACTTTCTCTCCCTCCTGCTCATGCTCTCTCTCTAAAATAAATAAATAAATCTTAAAAAAAAAAAAAAAAAAGAACCCAGTGTTGCTGTTGAGAAGTTTGATATCCTTCTGAAATTCCTCCTGTGTGTCAACTGTTCCTTCTGCACCTAGAAGCTTTTAGGATATTTTTATGTTCATTGCACTGGGCATTTTGTAAGCCCCTCTTGTTCTGGGGGAAATATTCGTATTATTTATTTAATAATTTCCTGTCCTCCATTTTTCTCTGATCATCTTTTGGAACTCTTTTTACTAGTTAGGTGTTATACCTCCTAGAATGAAATACCACATCTCTCCATTTTTTCTTATGTTTTTCCCTTATGTCATTTTGTTATGCCTTCCAGAATATTCCTTTCACACTATTTTCCAATCTTCTAATTTTCCCAATCATGTTTTAGATGTCAGCAACTTTTTTTTGTTCTGTAATGTTTCTTTTTTTTTTTTTTTCATAGCCTGCTTCCCTGGTTTTATGAGTGTAGTATCTTCTTGACTCTGTGAGTAATCAACATCAGTTTTTTGATTTTTTGAAAGCTCTCATTTATTTGTTCCCCTTTTCTTGTTCTATGTGTATTTTCTCTCTTTCTGGAGGCTTTCTTCAAATGCCTAAGTCAATCCTTGGTGTTTGTATCAGTTTTCTAGGGCTGTTATAACAAAATGCCACAGACTGTTGCTGGGAGGGGGTGGGTACTTAAACAAGAGACACTTATTTCCCTCCGTTCTGGAGGCTGGAAGTGCAAGATCAAGGTGCCTGCAGGGCTGGTTTCCTCTGAGGCCTTCTCTCCTTGGCTCACAGATGACCGACCTTCCCTCTGTGCGTGCACCCCACGTGTCTCTTCCTCTTCTTACAAGGACACCAGTGCATTTGGATTACGGCCCACCCATGTGGCCTCGTTTAAACTCAGTTACCTCTTTAAAGACCCTATCTCCAAATACGGTCACAGTGGGAGCCGGGACTTCAACATGATCTTAGGGAGGACACAATTCAGTGTATAACAACATTCCGTTCCAACTGAAAAATGGGACACTAACCCACTGATGGGAATCTCTGACCACGGTCACAAGTGCGCTATCTTCAAGTGACACACGGGGTTGGCAGCTTTGTTGGGCACTCCAATTCAGTGTGGGGGACCTATCTTCTCACCATAGAACAATTCTCCTGTCTCCTACCTCAGGCCTAGTGACCTGACTGCCTGGAGCTTGTGTGTGAGATGGGGAAGTGAGGGGGGGATGATCAAACCTTCTGCATCCAAGGGACCCCTTTGACTTCAGCCCCGACCTTCCCTCAGAGCACCCTCAGTCCCATGTCTCCAGAGAAGAAATTGCCAGGCTCCATCTTGACTTTAAGGCACAGAGAGGGGTGAAGAAAGCTGACTGCTGTGTGTATAAACTCATGGCCTTCCTGCAGCCTCCTGGCTCTGCGCCTGACACTCCACACCTCCAGTCACGCCGCTGCTCTGGGGTTCCACCTCAGAGTCCTCTCGCTGCACACGTGGGGTCCTGGCTTCCCTATTGTTACCTCAGGGCCAGTAGCTTCCAGTCCTCCAAACGTATGTTGAAATCTCACGTGCACTGAGCTTCCCTCTAATGCTCTTTTCACGCTTTTTTCCCAGTAGAGTTTTTAGGTTTGTTTTTATTCACAGTTGAGTCAAGAGGAAGAGGGCACAGGCACACATTTTCTTTTTTTTCTTTTTAAAGATTTTATTTAATTGACAGAGACACAGCGAGAGAGGGAACACAAGCAGGGGGAGTGGGAGAGGAAGAAGCAGGCTTCCCGCTGAGCAGGGAGCCCGATGTGGGGCTCGATCCCAGGACCCTGGGATAATGACCTGAGCTGAAGGCAGAAGCCTAATGACTGAGCCACCCAGGGGTCCCTGCATACATTTTCAATTTGTCATCTCTAAAGGAGGCCTCTCAAGACTTCTTTTTTGATAAATTAGGAAATATTTCCAGCAAAAGGGAAATGCAGAGAAAAATATGAACACTCTTGTGGACACATCATCCAGCTTTATCAAACCTTATAATCATGCCACATTTACTTAAGAGATTAAATAAAAAGTGTTAAGAACACAGTAGGAGCTCTTCCCTCTCTTTCCTCCATGGGAGTGATCACATCCTAAATTTGGTGGACCATTTGCATGCATGGGTTTTCCCAACATTTGCTGCATACAGGTGTATACGTAAACGGTTGCATTGCTTTTCATGTTTTCCATATGCATATAGGTAGCATCACACCCAGCTTGTTTTTTTGTGCAACATGGTGGTGTTTACAATATTGATACATGTAGCTGCAGTTGATCTATTTCCTGTGTTGAGGAAGTAGTTCACTTTATCAGTTCTCCTATTGAAGGAAACTTGAGTTGCATGTGGTTTCTACTACAAACATTACTGCAGTAAACATTCTTGCACAGAACTCATGGTACATGTGAGAGTCTCTTCAGGGCACATTCCTAGGGATAGAAATGCTTCGGCACCATTTGCTAAATTCCCCTGAACCAGATCACTGTCAAAATGGTGGTACCATTTCACCATCCCATCAGTGCTGGACCAGTTATCATTGCCCACTTCCCTCCCAGCATGTGAACTGTGTGGTTTTTTTTATATTTTTGAATTGGTGTCGAAACAGATCTTTAAAATAGAGATTTAAATTAACACTCCAAGATGGATTGAGCATGTATAAGGCAGGAGTAAACCTGCTTTTGCTGTATTTCCATTAGCTGTAGTCTCAGGATTGTGTGCCAGTTACTTTAAATGAGTGTGTGTTTTATAAGCATGTTATGCTTTTTGATGTTAAGTGATCTTCTGAATATCCGTTTTAAGAGTTTTTGCTAGTAGAAAACAAGACATACTTTATCTCATCCAGGTGTACGATAAATACATATCAAAATGAACCTGTTCTTAAAACACTGAAAATAGAATTTAAGTCAAGTAAATGATCTATAAATCACTGAGATATCTAATATAGTTTCTCTTAAATTCTTCTGACTTAGGAAATTTAAAAATGGACCTTCAAAAATGCTAGGTTTACAATGAGAGGTGTCACGATTCAATGTCTATTCTATGGATCCTTGATATCTGGGATCTGGACAGCTCTGTTGTGTTTTTATATTCACCATAATCACGTAAGCAACTTGGAGAAGAAAAGCCAGGGGCCTGCATTAATTTGGTCCCTTGGAAAAAAATTGCAACAGCAAATTACCCACGACCCCAAGCAAATCCCAAGACCGCGTGTAAGATTTGAAACGCCTGACGAGGATGAAACTACAGAATACAAAACCTTCTTAAAGTTGCGTAAGTATGTTGATTTTCTTTTATTGGCCATTTTAAGGGGAAAATATACTATAAATTTAATATTTGGAAGAGGCAAAGAATGTCTTTCCTTAGAGCAATTTGGTTTTTAATTTATAAAAGAATTCACAAAAATACAGAAAGTAGTAAAACAGGGAAGTATCACCTAAATTTAACAATTTTTAATATAGTTTGCTATATTTATTTCAGATAGTGTTCTGTTTTTTCAGAAATAAATGTTAATAGGTACCATTAAAGATTTCGCCCCCTTCCTTCTCCTCCCTTTACCCTCAGAGGTGGTACTTAACCTGAGTTGATGGATATCTTTCTTCCTTTCCTTTATATATGATCTCTAGCAAAATACAATATTATATATTCTTAATGTGTTTGTAGGTACTCCGGAATGAATTGCAATGGTGCCGTGAATGTGGATTATAAGTCTTTGTATGGACATATTTTGTTTCTCTTAGGTTTGGGACAGATGGGGTGTACGGTAGGTCTATGCTTAACTTTAAAGAAAATGACAATGGTGTTTTCAAGATCGCTGTGCCATTTAATATCTCCTCCGGCAGTGTATGAGAATCTCTTTGCTCCAAATCTTCACTAACATTTAACGAGGTCAGCTTTTTAGATTTTAGCTATTCTAATGGGCAAGTAATGGTACCATTGTGACCTTAATTTGCATTTCCCTGATAACTAATGATTTTGAGCACCTTTTCATGTGCTTAATGGCCACCCATATATCTTCTTTTGTAAAGTGTCTCTTCAAGTCCTTTGTCCATTTTTAAATTGGGATGTGTGTCTTCTGATTTTTAAGATTTTTTAAAATGTATTTTGGATTCAAGTCCTTTGATATGTGAGTTGCAAATATTTTGTACACGTCTGTGCCTTGTCTTTTTATTCTCTTTTTAAAATTGAGACATAATTGACATGTAACACCTTATTAATTTTAGAAGTACAGCATAATGATTTGATACATGTATGTATTGCAAGATGATCACCACAGTGAGTTTAGTTAATATCCATCACACCGTTACAACTTCTTTTCTTGTGATGAGATCTGTGTTGGCAACTTTCAGTATACAATATCATACTCACCATACTGTACATTTTTTATGGTGTCATTCAAGAAGAAAAATTTTAAATTTTGTTGTTCAGTTGATCCCAATTTCTTGTATGGTTCATGTTTTTTATGTTTTATTGAAGTAACCTTTGCCTACCTCAAGTTCACAAAGATTCCTTTCTATGTTTTCTTTTCAAAATTTTAGATTTTAGGTTTTACTTTACATTTTACATTAGGGCCATGGTCCATTTCAAGTGAATTTCTGTGATGGGAGGTAAGGGTCAATGGTCATTCTCCCTGTGTGGATATCCATTTTGTCCAGCACCATTTCTTGAAAAATGTTCCTTTTTCCATCCTGGCACCTTTCAAAAATCAGTTGGCCGTTTTTGTTGGGTCTCTTTCTGAAGTCTATTCTCAATCTTCCCAGAATTGTTTTGGTTATTCTAGGTCGTTAGCTTGTTCAGATAGGTTTTAGAAACAGTTTGTGAATTTCTTCAAAAAAGCCTGCTGGTAATTTTAATTAGATTGGCTTTAGAGATCGATTTGCGGAGAATTGACATCTTAATACATCTTACTAATATGGCTTCAGCTGTATTGCACATATTTTGATATGTTGAATTTTCATGTTCATTCAGTTCTCTATATTTTTATATTCCCTTGGAGACTTTCTCTTTGGATTATTTGGAAATAGGTTGTTTAATTTCAGAGTTTTCAAATAATTTTCTACTGTCTACTACTGATATCCAATTTGATTCTGTCATAGTCAGAAAATATACTCTGTATGATTTCAATTCTTTTAGGTTTTTGAGGTTTGTTTTATGACCCAGAATATGGTCCATCTCTGGTGAATACTCCATGCACGCTTGGAAAATCAGTGTGTTTGCTGTTGTTGGGTGCAGTGTTCTTTACGTACACATCAACCAGATCCTGTGGGTTGATTGTATCATCAGCTCTCCTATGTCCTTGCCAAGTTTTTGGCTAGGAGTTCTGTCAGTTGCTAAGAGTGGCTGTTGAAGACCCCAACTAAAATTGTGGATTTGTCAGGTTCTACTTTAACTCTATCCCAGTTTTTGCTTCATGTATTTTGAGGCTGTTTTTTGACGTGTTTCTATTTGGAATCATTACGTCTCACTGATACACTGAACCTTTTATCATAAGGTAATGTCTCTGTCTCTAGTAATTTTCTCTGCTCTGAAATCTGTTTTATCTAATATTAGTATAGCCACTCCTGGGGCACCTGGATGGCACAGCGGTTAAGCGTCTGCCTTCGGCTCAGGGCGTGATCCCGGCGTTGTGGGATCGAGCCCCACATCAGGCTCCTCCGCTATGAGCCTGCTTCTTCTTCTCCCACTCCCCTGCTTGTGTTCCCTCTCTCGCTGGCTGTCTCTATCTCTGTCGAATAAATAAATAAAATCTTTAAAAAAAAATATAGCCACTCCTACTTTTTTTTTTTTTAAGTAGGCTCCGTGCCCGACGTGGAGCTTGAACTCAGAACCCTGAGATAGAGTCACATGCTCTATGGACTGAGCTAGCCAGGCACCCCAGCTGCTCTTTTGATTAATATTTGCAAGTATATCCTTTTCTGTCCTTTTATTATCAATCTACCTATATTTCACTGAAATAAGTTTCTTGTAGGTAGCATATTGTTGGAACAGTTTTTAAATGCGCTCTGTTAATCTGTGCCTTTAACTGGTATATTTAGGTCATTTGCATTTAAGACAATTACTGATGTCAGAGTTTCTCAGCCATTTTATTTATTTTTTTTTGTTTGTTTCTTCTTTTTCTCAATCTTCCGTTTCTCTTATCTTTCTGTGAGTTACTTGAACATTTTCAAAATTCCATCTTGATTTATTTAAAGCGTTTTTTAAAAGATTGCTTTGTATGGTTTCATTAGTGGTTGCTGGAGGTGTTACGCGACACATCTATAACCTACCACAGTCTCCTTGAATTGGTGTTTTGCCACTTCAAGTAAGTGTAAACCATTCCTTAGCCTCTTCAATTTAAAAATATGATTGTCTTGAGTATTGAGCACCACAATAGATGTTGTAATTGTTGCTTCAAAAATCAAATATGGGGACACCTGGGTGCCTCAGTCAATTAGGCGTCTCCCTTTGGCTCAGGTCATGATCCCAGGGTCCTGGGATCGAGTCCCACATCAGGCTCCCTGCTCAGTGGGGAGCCTGCTTCTCTATCTCCCTCTGCCTGTCCCTCCCCACTGCTTGTGCTGTCTCTCTGACAAATAAATAAATAAAATCTTGAAAAAAATCAAATATGATTTAAGAAACCTATGAGAGTTTCTTAATGAGTCTATCATATTTATCCCTATTTTTATCCATTTTGATGTTCTTTTTTCTTTTCGGAAGTTCTAAGCCTCCTCCTGTTATCATTTCCTTGTTTAGAGAACTTTCTTTTGCTGCTCTTCAAGGGTGGGTTTGCTAGCCACAAATTCTTAGTTTTTCTTCACTTGGGAGTGTCTTTACTTTCTCATAATTCCCAAAGGATATCTTCGCTGGATATAGAATTTGCTGTTGACAGTTCCTTTCTTTCAGCATTCAGACATGTTTGTCCTTCCTTCTCCGCAGTCATTCAGATTGTTCCTCTATGAGTCCTGCGTTTTTATTTTCTCTCTGGCTGCTTTCAAGGGTTGTCCTTTGTCTTCAGTTTTCAGAAGTTGAATTATGATGTGTCCTGACATGGATTTCTTTGGTTTATCCTATTTGGGGTTTGCTCAGCCTCCTGAGTCTATAGATGTCCAGCTTTCACTGAATTTGGGGAGTTTCCAGCCTTATTTCCGAGAGTACTTTTTCAGTCCTGGTCTGACGCCTCTCCTTGCAGGGCTCTGATAATACAAAGATCAGCTCTTTTCTTGTCCGTACACAAGTTCCTGAGACTGTTTTTTTCTTGTTTTCTGTGTTGTTCGGATTAGGTGGATTCCATTGATCAGCCATCACTCTGCTAGTAAGCCTGCCCAGTGAACTTTTTATGAGACTGTTGTATTTTTTAGTTCTGTATTTTCCTTTTTTTTTTTTTTTTTATATAACTCCTGTTTCTTTGCTGAGATCTTCCCTTTTCCATTTGTTTCTGAGCATGTTCATGATGGCTGCTTTAACGTCCTAGTCAGATCATTCGACCTCTGGTTCATCTTGGTGTTGGCGTCTCTTGATGGTCTTTTCATTCAGTTTGAGGTCTCTGGCTCTTGGTATGACAAAGGATCTTCTGTTGTATTCTGGGTGTTTTGAATATTATGAAACTCTGGGTCCTAATGAAGCTTCTTTATTAGCAGGCCATCCCCTGCTGAGATGCAGTATAAGGGTCCGATGGATGGGTATTCTTTGTTTCCTGCTGGGCCTGTGGACACCACCCCAGCAACCAGGGAGCAGGTGCACTGCCCCCTGAGGGTGAGGGGAAGTTCAGCTCCCCCTTTGGTAACATGGGGCACAGACTTGCATGAAATTGTTGTCTTGGAGTTGGCTCCCCAGTGGGCCTCATGGACACCAGGGTTAGGAGAGAGGAAGTAGTGTCACTACCCAGCCTTGCATAACCTGCTTCTCTCTGGTTGCCACCAGGTGGGGTAGAGGTTAGCTCTCCATTCAGCCTTGCTGATCTGAGGGGCAGGGGGTGTGTGGAGTGTGACTAGTCCCACCTTACACCCCCTGGATGAGTCTTGTTGCTGCCATGTGGACTTGGAGGCTCAGCATGCCATTGACATGGTATTATCTTGGGGAGAATCAGAGCACCACCTGCTTCCCCCAGGCCAGCTTATGGAGGACCCAGCTCTTGCTCAACCTGTCCACACCATCCACGCAGGTAATCAGAGCTCGGCCTGCTTCTGCCAAGAAGGGGGATGAAAAGGGTAGTTCTGCTCAGGCCCACCCACATCACTGCCTGTTGCTCCCTTGGGTGTGATGGAAGGTCCACTCCCTGCCCACCACACTGAAGCCACAGGGGTTGGTGTGGTTCTCCCACTGCTGCTTGACTTGACTAGAGTAGGTCCGGCCAAAGGTTTTCTGTGGTTAGGACTCCATGGCCCTGTGGCTAGAGGGAACAGGCTTACCTTTGAGTTTTTGTGTGTGTGCCTATTGGTGGTTCTACCTGGAGGCTTCTACAGACCTCTGTCTGGGATTTACAGGAGGCAAAGGAAATCAGGAGCTCACCATGTCCTTCCTCCATTCCTGAGATCTGCCTCAGGAATCTGCCTGCTCGTTTCGACCTTTCAGAGAACCTCCTATCCTTATCTGTTGTGTCATGTCCAAGATTTCTCAGGTGCAAGAAAGAGAGCCTAGTGGAAACGGGGTCACTACATCTTGAAGAGAATCCCTTTTAAATACAATATAGCCTTCTATATCTGTTTTGGAAAGCACTTCATAGGCATTGGAAAAGAAAGTTTATTCTTCAAAAACAAAGCAAAATATAAATCCACTAAGGAAATATAACGAATTACATTAATCAAGTTCTTTCTTTTTCTGATTTAGAGTTGTTCTTAAAATATTCCATTACTGGTTATTTGTGGCAATAGATATTGATATCTCTAATGACCTTAACGTAAGTATTTCACTGCAGCAATATTTGATGTCTGCAAGCTCATTCCTGTTTAGTCTTTATTGTGACTTATTCTTACTGTGAGTATAAAGTGACTTCCTGGTTCCTCCTTCCAATGAATTCTGTACTTTTTTAAATGATATTTTGACTCCTGTATTCTTAGACCGTTCTTTTACTTTTAACCATTTTAGTTCATGCTGTTTATCTTTCATGATTATATTTTGTTTCTTCATTGACATTTAAGAGTTTTTATCTTTCAATAGGAAATTTACTCCATCTTCATTTATTGTTAGGACTGGTGTGTTTGGTTGTTTTATTCTCCGCAGTGGCATTTCAGGAGAGGGGTTTTAGCTCTCCCTTCCCACCCTTCCTAAATCCCTCAGTTACAATTAGTTCACACGGCATTGTGAATCATGATGGGACCAAGGAGGCCAAGCACTTCCTTACCTCAAGAGACTGAATGACCAAAGCCTAGCTTGTTTTGCTAAGGAATCTGCTTTGATTTTAGCCTTATCATACGAAGTCGTGTAGGTTCCAGGAAAATGAATGGCTCATTATAAAAGTGAATTTGCGATATTCTTATTATCCTTTATCAAAGTGATGCTAGTAAATCTATACTTATGTAACTGTAATTACCCTTTCTTGCAGGTAAGGATTCTAACTATTCAAACTCAGAATATATTGCTGGATTTTTAAAATATGGATTTAATGCCATTCTCAGTAAAAGCCTGGGCAGTGAGAGAGATGTGCCAGATACCAGGAATAAAATGTATGTTAATCCTCATTTTTTTATTGAGGTATAATTGACATATAAGATTATATTATTTTCAGCTGTGCAACATAATGATTCGATATTTATATATATTGCCAAATAATCACCACAATAAGTCTAAATAACATTAGCTACCATACATAGTTACAAAAAATATTCGTGTGTGTGTGATGAGAACTTTTAAGATCTACTCATTGCTAGTTTCAAATAAGTAGTGTAATATTATTAACTATAGTCACCATGTGGACATTACATCCCCATGACTTATTTATTTCATAACGGAGCTTTGTTTTGCCCACCCCCTTCATCTGGCAACCACCAGTCTGTTCTCTGTATTTATGAGGTTGGGTTTTGGAGGTTTGGTTGTTTGGTTTTTGATTCCACATGTAAGTGACATCATATGTTATTTATCTTTCTCTTACTTATTTCTTTTAGTGTAATGCCCTCAGGGTCCGTTCGTGTTCTTGTTAATGGCAAGATGTCATTCTTTTTTATGCTGAAAAGTATTCCATTGTGTATATAATACCACATATTCTTTATCCATTCATCCACTGATGGACAGTTAGGTTGTTTCCATGTCTTGGCTGTTATAAATAATGCTGCAGTAAACATAGGGGTGCATGTATCTTTTTGAGTTAGTGTTTTCATTTTCTTCGAATAAATACCTGGAAGTGAAATTGTTGGATCTTATCTTAGCTCTGTTTTTAATTTTTTGAGGAACCTCCATACTGTTTTCTACAGTGGCTATACCAGTTTGCATTTCCACCAACAGTGCACAAGTGTTCACTTTTTTTCACATCTTCTTCAACACTTGTTATTTCTTGTCTTTTTGATAATGTCATCCTAACAGGTATGAGATGACATCTCATTGTGGTTTGATTTGTATTTCCCTGATCGTTAATGATGTCGAGCCCCTTTTCATATACGTGTTGGCCATCTGTCTGCCTTCTTTGGGAAAATAACTATTCAGATCTTCTGCCCATTTTTAAATTGAATGGTTTGCTATTGAATTTTATGAATTCTTTCTATATTTTAGATATTAACCCCTTGTCAGGTATATAATTTTCTCTCATTCAGTAGGATGCCTTTTCATTTTGTTGATGATTTCCTTTGCTCCGTGGAGGGCTTTTTAGCTTGATGTAGTCCCACTTATTTATTTATACTTTTGCGCCTTTGCTTTTGGTGCCAGATCCAAAAAAATCTTCACCAAGACTGACGTCAAGAAGCTTAGTGCCTCTGTTTTTTCCTATGATTTTTATGGTTTCAGATCTTACAGTCAAGTCTTTAATCTATTTCAAGTTAATTTTTGTGTAGGGTGTAAGATAGTGGTCCAGTTTCATTCTTTTGCATGCAGCTGTCCACCTTTCCCATCACCATTTATTGAAGAGACTGTCCTTTTCCCATTGTACGTTCTTGGTTCCTTTGTCATAATTAATTAATCATACATGCATGATTTTATTTCTGGACTCTCCGTTCTGTTCTGTTGATCTATGTGTCTGTTTTTATGCCAATACCAAACTGTTTCAATTACCATAGCTTTGTAATAGAGTTTGAATCAGAGAGTATGATGCCCCCAGCTTTGTTCTTGTTTTCTCAAAATTGCTTTGCCTCTGCAGCATCTTTTGTGCTTTCATACAAATTTTAGGATTCTTTGTTTTATTTCTATGAAAAATGCCATCGAAATTTTGATATAGATTGCATTGACTCTGTAGATTGCTTTGGGTACTGTGGACATCTTAACAATGTCTAGTTCTTCCAATCCATGAGTACAGACTATCTTTCCATTTATTTGTGTCTTCTCTAATTTCTTTCACTAATGTCTTACAGTTTTCCAGTGTACAAGTCTATAAATGACTACATATTAATTTTTTAAATAAACAGTTACTAACCAGGTTTTAATTTTGCCATATTAGAAGTTTTCCTGTTTTTAGGACTTCGAGTCAGATAATTCAATAGGCTGTTTCAAAATGATTCTGGAGTTTATAGGGTAGAGAGCACCTTCCCTAGTTGCACCAAACATGTTCTAGGGATTTACAAGAATTGCATTGCCCACAGATCTTTTTATTAAATTACCAGTTGGCCAAAGGATATTTCTGATACAAAATGCTTCAGTCAGCTACCTATTTTTTATTCAAGATCTGCTTTTTTTCATTGTTTTCATTTGTGTTGGTGCCTTTTTTTTTAACTTCTGGTAAACTGGACATAATGTAAAATGTACCATTTTCACTATTTTTAACTGTTCAATTCAGTGGCATTGAGTACGTTCACATTGTTTTATATCCATCATCACCATCCATCTCCAGAACTTTTTCATTAAATACTAACTCCCCATTCTTCCCTCCCTCTGATTCCCCCCACAACCACCATTGTACTTTCTGTCTCTGTGAATTTTAACTACTCTAGGTACCTCGTAAAAATGGAATCATGCAATAGTTGCCTACCTTATTCCATGTAGCATAATGTCCCCAAGATTCATTCATGTTGTAGCATGTGTGCCTTAATGGTTCTGATGGTTTCCAGCTCAAGATTTTTGATGTTCTCTCTTAATTAAATGAGAAGTACTTAAAGAATACAGGCATCTTCCAGTAACACAGAAACAAAATCCAGGCTCCAGGAAACAGGAGAAAGTGGGGCCTACTGTGTGTTGTTGCAACCTGTGTGTAACACGAACATTTCAATCCACAAATATATGAATCAATAAAGCATCTAGGTAGCTAAATATCACTTAAGATGTGGCACACCCGACAGACGTAGGGTTTACACGTGATGACACTGTCTGGATCATGATAAAAGAAAAAGAATTTAAATTTATTCAAACCATATAACATGATATGAATTTAATTTAGAGGACAATTTTTTTTAAAAGATGTATTTATTTATTATAGAGGGGAGGGAGGGGCAGATGGAGCAGGAGAGAGAATCCTAAGCAGACTCCCCGCTGAGCATGGAGCCCGATAATGGGGCTCTGTCTCATGACCCTGAAATCATGACCTGAGCCAAAATGAAGAGTCAAAAGCTTCACCGACAGCACCACCCAGGCACCCCAGGGGACAACTTTTTTCTTAACCGTATAGTGAACTACCACAAAGGAAAGCCAATATTTTCGAATGCCTGTAAGCTATGAATTTCTTGCCACATCATCAACTTTTCTCCCTAAATCTCATCTCCTAAAATAGTGTAGCTGTCTTTGCTTCCTTTCCCCATTATGTGATTGTTAAGAAAAACAGAAACTTCAGAGAGAGACTGTCCAAAGAGAGAAGTGAACTTGAAAGTTTTCGTATTCAGAATATTAACTTATTTAATAGGAAATTCAATTAGGTACAAGGTATACTTGTGTTTAAAATAAATTTTAACTACTAGGAATAACTTCTACTTTTGGAGTCCAAGCAAATTTTCAACCATTCTCATACTAATCTCTCATACAAATTCCATTAAATGGGATTTCCATTTCAGCTGTGCCTTAAGGTTCACATGATTATTTTCAGTAGCAATGGAAATATTTGATACAGATCTTTGAAGAGTACATTTTTATGTTGCTTGGTCGTCTGATTTAATTTTTTGTCTTTTAACTTACCAATTTTGAAATAATTTCAGACTTACAAAATGGTTGCCAAAATATCTCAAAGAATTCCTGTATAGCCTTTTCTTAGATTCCCCAAATGTTAACATCTTCCATACCCTCAGAACCAGAACAATGAACAAAACCAGGGAATTAACATTAATACAATACCATTAGCTAATCTACAGGCATGATTCAAATGTTTACAGTTGCCCCACTGGCGTCCTTTTTCTGGAGGACCCAACCCAAGACCCCAGACTGCATGTGGTGTTCCCAAGCCCTTGGCTTTCTTCCATCTGAAACCATTCCTAAGTCTTTATCTTTCATGACTATAACACTTTTTAAGAGATCTAACCAGTTATTTTCTAGAATGTTCCTCAGTTTGAGTTCGATGTTTCCTTGCAATCAAATCCAGATCATGCTTTTTGGCAGGAATGCCATAGAAGTGATTTTGTGTCATCCTCAGAGCATCGCATCGGGAGGCACCTGGTGTCCATTTGTCCCATTACTGGTGAAGTGACTGGGGGTGAAATTACTTTTCAATCGCTTGACGAAAACAGAAGCTGTTTAGCTGCACTGTAAAACGACTATTTAGCCTTTTGTAATTCATAAGTGTGCAGATTTCTTTTAAATGTTAATCACAGAAAACCTGGAAAATATTTTTACAAATGCAAAAGGGGGCTTTTTCTCCTGTCTTAGTGCACAAGGTATGTAAGCCAATAACCTCCCCCCTACTCAGTACACTCTGTGTCTGTCTCTGTGCTCTAATTTTCCCTTTTCACGATGACACCAGTCTTACTGGACTAGGCCACCTTAATGACATCTCCCTCGTCGCTTCTGCAACAATCCCATTTCCAAATAAGGCCACATCCTGAGGTACTGGGGGTTCAGACTTCAACACACCAATTAGGGGGAGACACAATCCAACCCACAGTAGTCCTGCTTTATACTCTACTCTTCCTGATCTGTATGATCAGCAAAGACTAGAGCAGCTAACCAAGGACCACCAAACCCGGGCCTTGTCCAAACTTCTTTTACCCTGAAAAACTGCTTATTTAGGTGAGAAAAGTTTAGGTCAGAAAAGACCACAGCAATATTTATCAATTAGTTTTGGAGAAACTCATACACCTAGGGGCCTAGAGTCCTGATGTGACATAGTCTCAGGCCCCTTCACTATCATTGTGTCATTCCTCCGAAGGGACTCCATTTATCTGCAGTTCTCTTAAAATGATTTGCCCAGGGTTGAATATAATGCTGGAGATGTGACCTAAGTAGCACGAGTTCACCCCGGACCGTCACGTCCCTCATTCCTGCGTTACCCTTCTATTCTCATCTAATCCTCTTTGAGAACTCCATAATCTTCCCAGAATTTAAGCCTGTGGGTCATTCTCCTGCCTGTCTCTGTGAAGCCGTGTGCAGGACATGCCTCCCCCTCTTGCCGGCCACTCAGCCCTCTCCCGGGTCCCACTCCCTAGAACATGATGGCAGCTTCTACCTGGTAGGTACATCTTCATCCAGTCTTGGGTAAAAACGTTCACTAGGCAAGTCCCTCTTCTGTGGTGACACCTGCCCATGAATATATTCAGGGTCTGTGTGGGATACCTGTAGGCCTGCCCCTACCCAGCTCCTCCTCTACTGGCATTTCCTGCCCTACTTCTCTTCCCTCAAGTTGCAGTGGGAATAGTGACTTTCGATTTTGACCCCACTCGCTGTCCACAGTCCATTAGCCTAGGGATGGGCACCTGAGTCAGGCTGGGCCAATGAATCCTTACCTGTGACTTTTTGAGAAAGAGGAAGTCTTACCAGTTATTCCTTGGGTGCTGGACCAAGATATGCTGACCTTGGCCACATTTCCCGCTCTGTGAAGTAAAGAATGGAAACGAGCCAGGTTGCAGACAGAGGATAAGAATTGTATAATGAGCCTGATGTGATACTTACTGTCTGCCAGGCCCTGTTCTGAAGATCTGACATTTTAATTCATTGAACCCTCCCAACCTAGGAGCTAGGCTGATGTTGTTATAGTTACTATTATTCCCAGATGTAAAGACAAGAACAGAAATGGACCGAGCGTCCAGGCGACTTTCAAGCCTCTAGCCCCAGTCATTCTTGAAGGCTCCAGCGGCATGCCTGTCACTAGGTCCTGTGGGACATTTGGGTCCCCTTCCAATATATTTCCCTTTCTTATGCTTCAGCTAGCTCCAGTGCGTCTGTCATTTACAACCAGAATATTTCAAAATACAACCAAATAATGTAGCAGTTCAAACAATAATTAATAGCTAACAACTAATATTACTAGAATTCAGCTCCTGTTTTTTCTCTTGTGTGCACAAAAATAATAACACATTTTTGTCAGAAACTTGGAAGAAATCCAATTACACCATATCCACTGCATTTCTTTGCCACAACAAACTAAAGCACAAGATTTTCTTTGAAGATAGTACAATGCAGTTAATTTGAACCTTTCAAAGTGTGTAAGTGTATTAATACGCTTTTATAATAGAAACCAGAATATAGGTACAATTCATGTTTATACTATGTTCAACATAGAATTAAGATGGCCCAAACAGGGTTTCCAGGGAAGAGCGATTATTGCTGACATTAAGAAGGAGGCAGTAATTCAGAAAATATTAGAATAGCACAAGAAGTTAAAGAAGTTTTTGTATTGTAATTTTGGTATTTTCAACTGTACTGTCACCTTATTATCATAACGGTCAATTAAGGGAATAAAAAGGAAAGATGCAAATAAAGAAAGGTACTTCAGCGAGACCCCAAATCATTTCTTTTCCTTTTATTTATGCCTGCAGGTGTCTTCAGAAACATTATCCAGCCGACCTACCTACTGCCAGTGTGGTTATTTGCTTCCACAATGAGGAGTTTAATGCCTTGTTTCGGACCATGTCCAGTGTCATAAACCTCACTCCACACCACATCCTCGAAGAAATTATTTTGGTGGATGACATGAGCGACTTTGGTAAGACAGAGCACCATCCACCTGTGTCATCTGCTCCGAAGGCCGTGTGATCTCCGGCGGAACTTGCTACATGTTTTACATTTGGTGGTTGCCGAGGCAGGCACTGTTGGGACACCGGTGGGGATGTAAGCGCTGGTCCCTGTCCTGTGGTGTTGGGCTCACGGGTGCTTAGCGCTTCCACGAGGTGACTAAAGGTGGGGGCACGAACCTGGTCTTCAGAGATCACAGATGACGTTCAGGAGGAAGCGACATCTAAACTGAGGTCTGAGTTATCCAGATGGAGAGGAGGGAAAGTGTTTTAGGCGGAGGCAATAGCACTAAAGGCCCAGAGGCCAGAGGTAACATGGTGAGTTGGGAATAGTTCTGTACTTTATGTAGTGTATGTATGAGTTCAGCGTTGGGGGAGGGGTGGACATAAAACCAGAGCTATAAGAAGGCCACCAGGCTTGTGAAGGGCACTGTTGGAATTTTCTCTGGAGAGATGGAATGCAGGGGAGTGACGCGACCCAAGTCCTCCTCATGAAAGAACTCTTTTTAAAAAAAAATTTTAAAAAGATTTCTTTGAGAGAGCAGCGGGGAGGGAGAGGCGAGGGAGAGGAAGATAAAAACCCAAGCAGACTCCGCAGCGAGTGCAGAGCCCAACATAGGGCCTGATCCCATGACGCTACACTAAGATCACGCCTGAGCCGAAACCAAGAGTCAGAAGCTCAACCTACCTGGGGCGCCTGGGTGGCTCAGTCATTAAGCGTCTGCCTTCGGCCCAGGTAATGATCCCAGAGTCCTAGGATCCAGCCCCACATCGGGCTCCCTGCTCAGCGGGAAGCCTGCTTCTCCCTCTCCCACTCCCCCTCTCTCGCTGTCTGTCAAATAAATAAATAAAATCTTGAAAAAAAAAAAAAAAAAGCTCAACTTATTGCACCACCCAGGTGCCCCTTACGAAAGAATTCTGATCACACCAACTGCGGTCAAGTGCGTGTTCCCCCCTGCTCCCTGGATTTAAAGAGTTGTGATACTAGCACAAAATATGATGACATGCACTTGGCGTTTGAAATGAGTTGTCTGTTTTACAACCAATTTATAAACCTGGGGCACGCCAGGAGGACCCAGATTAAGGAAAAGCTGCTTGGAGTCTGCAGGTCCCTGTGGGGTCCAGTTCCCATGGAAGCAATATATCAGTATTGGATAAGTTTCCTGTCTAAAAGTTAACCTAATCCACTGTGAGTCTGACCCACTGGGGGCTGGGAAAGAAAAAGGGGAGAGACGGAAGGTGAACAGGCAGGGGTAGAAAAGAGGACATCCCAGGAGATTCATCTGTAGGGAAGTGACTCTAGGTGTGTCAAATGGAGGGTGGAAAATAGCTCAGGCTAATGTCAGCTACATTTAGGAATTTCACACATTGGCCAGGCACTACTGTTCATGACATTATTTCTCCGGGAGCTACTGTTTGTTTCTACTATTGTGCACAGGAGGGGATGTGTAGAGATGGTCAGATTCCTAATCCTATCAGTAGTACTGGCAGCACATCTGGCCGCATGCTGGGCAGGGGACGGGGTAGAGGGGGATCTTCTGCTAGACTGTGGGATTCTAACTGCTCATCTAGAAGGACAAGGGTCCTGCTATGGACATACAGTTCCAGGATGGCCATGGGAGACCTCCCCAAGCCTTTCAGAACCACGCCATGAGTTCAGAGGCGCACCGGTGACTGCCCATAGGTTCTCTTCAGTTCTCACTGATGCTGGACCCTTCTCTTCCATCCATGTTGACCTAGTTTGTGATTTCACCTGCTCCGCCAAGGAGGCCACCGTTTGACACATGCAGCTCAAACACACACAGGAAACGGGGTGTTCTATAGGCTGATGGGGCTCACAGGGCTCTAGGAGAACGACACGAACTTCAGCTTGTCTTTCCCAGCTGATATCAGTAGACACTGCCGCTGGACTCCCTCGGCCTGGGCGGCAGTGGCCGGGGGCCCACTGAGTTATGCAAGAGGCATGTCCAGAGCTGACCTGCCGCCATCCATCCTCTCACAGTGTTGGGGCCTCTCGAGCACAAGCCAGCAACACAACCATCTCCCGAAGAACCCAAGCCCTCCTCGTGACATCAGCAGTCACTGCTGCCAGAGGTGTCTCATTTCCCCTGAGGTGTGGCTCACAGAGTTCCTCGGTGTCCTGCGTGTGGGACAGTGTTTGTAGACTTCTGGGCTGTGAGCCCGCCCCCCACCCCTGCAAGTGCCGTCGTGCGGCCTGCCTCTGCTTCCATGGATCCTCAGCCTCTTGGTGCTGATTCCTAAGACCCCTGGGGAGCCCGAGCCCAGCCTCCTTGACCATCATCATGTCACCCTCCAAATACTGAGGGGCCATTGAGTACCAGGCCTGGGGCTGCGTGGCGTGTCGTCCCTCTCTCCAACGTCTTGCAAGGCATTGGTGGGTCGTCCTCCTCACGGGGGCCGGAGCTGGGACTCCGAGGTCGGACACCTTGCCCAAGTTGCTGCCGAGTCAGCAGCACAGCTGTCAGCAAGAAAGTCGGATTGCTCCTGAGTGCCACAACTCAGGCTTTTTCGATTAAAATTTCAACAGTGATTTATCAAAATAGAGGTATTTCACTAGAAACATAGAAGAATATTTGCAGTTGATCTGAGTGCTAAATCATGTTTCTCTTCCTCACGTAGGGTGAAGTTTTTAAAGTTAGAACTTCTGTGGAAGAACATGGTTTTTAGGAATCAGTCAAAATTGTGATAAATTGTTTTATTTTCTGTAGGTCTAGTTTATACATTGTCAAGTTTTGGGTTTTGTTTTTTGTTTTTTTTTCCAGATGATTTGAAAGAGAAACTAGACCATCGCCTGGAAATTTTTCGGGGAAAGATTAAATTAATAAGAAACAAAAAGAGAGAGGGACTGATCCGATCAAGGCTGATTGGGGCCTCTCGTGCTTCAGGTATGAGCCTTTCGTTTGGGACTTGACCCGGTATCTGTGTCCCGCAGCCCTTCCTGCCCGTGCAGAGATTGTCCTCGTGGGGCCCCTCCAAGTCTCCACTGGCAGAAACAGAAGAGTGGAAATGCCTTTCAGCCAGATGAGTCTTGACTCTGAAAGTACGCATTCTGCTTCAAAATGTCGATTCCTTATTTCAAATGGAAGGTATTTTTTTGCAGAATGTCAGCCCCTGTACAGGATGGTTCCCCCAGATACAGACTGAGATAGAACTATACATGCAGCCAGGAGAACAAGACATTATGGGGACAGTGGGGGGCCACGGGAAACCCCGAAGCTAGGATGGGGAGCAGAGACTAAGAAGACAAATGAAAGAGTGTGTCAGGAACAGCTCCGTGAATGACAGACAGTGGGAGCGTGTGGACCAGGAGCTTCTGGCCTGACACCTGGGGGGGGGGGGGTCTCCAAAGGTCAGGTGGGCCAATGGGGAGCTCCAGAGCACAGATCGCCCAAGAGAGAAGTCCAGCTCAGGCTTTGCACCCCCAACACACACACCGTGTGATTAGTCTATTGGTTGTGAGTCCCCTGGGAGGCCGGGGGGGGGGGGGGGTTTGGTGTGAATACTGCAGCAGATTCCAAAGCCTGGGAAGCTGTCAGACCAGTTCACACAGCAGGTTCCCTTGAAGGGAGTCTGAGCTGAGAGGAGCGGCGTCACTCCCATCCCTGTCTCTCTGGTCCCATGGCCTCCTCCTCGTGTCTGTCTGTGTCCAAGTCTCCTTAGATAAGGGCCCACCTGCCCCAGCAGGACCTCATCCTAATGAATTCCATCTGCAACAACCCTATTTCCAAATACAGTCACCTTCTCAGGTACTGGGGGTTAGGACTTTTAGTGTCTTTGTTTTGTTTTTTAAGGAGAAAGTCGTATTCATTTTTTATTTCGAAAATTTTCATACCCACAGAACACTTACATAAATCTTCCCCTAGATTCACTAGATGCTAATATCTTACAGTACCCACTCTACACACACATTCTCTCTCCCTTGCCATCCTGTCTCCCTACACACACACACACACACACACACACACACACACACACACACTGCATCTATGTCCAAAGTGGTTTCCTCTTTAATCCAGGTGTGTGTGTGTATTTTAAAGATTTTATTTATTTATTTGACAGAGAGACAGCCAGCGAGAGAGGGAACACAAGCAGGGGGAGTGGGAGAGGAAGAAGCAGGCTTATAGCAGAGGAGCCTGATGTGGGGCTCGATCCCACAATGCCGGGATCACGCCCTGAGCTGAAGGCAGATGCTTAGCGATTGAGCCACCCAGGTGCCCCTAATCCAGGTGTTTTTTAAGGAGTGAATTTTAAAGTTTTCAGACATAAGTAGTTGTTGATTACTAGCTTAATTCCTATTGTGGTTGGAATTTGTGGCCTGTTGTTCTGTTGAGACTTCCTTTGTGTCTTAAAGCTGGGTCAATTTTTCAAAAATTCTATGTGTTTTTAAAAAGAATACGTTTTATCTTTTTGGTTGTAGGTTCCATATATGTCTTATTTTGTTTTTCAAATATTCTGTGTCTCATCCTCTAATGTGGCTCGCTCCGTCAGTATCTAGAGTTATGTTACAGTCTGCAACTGTGATTCTAGATCCGCCCATCGTTTCTCCTTGCCGTTTCCTCAGTGCTTGCTACGTACCCATCTGTTGGTGTTTGCCGGCAGCCCCCACCTTGTGACGCAGGCGTGCTCCCAGCTTCCAAGCGGTGGGGTCCTGCGGCGTGGGCGGCAGCTCGTGAGCTCTCGCTAATTTATCACATGTTCAGTCTTCCAATCAAGGATTTATCTAGCACCTACTATGTGCTATGCATGCACATTTATTCTTTTTTTCTTCATTTGTATCAACTCTATTGAGATATGCTTTGCATAATTCTTCCCGCTGAACACGGAGGTGGGTTTTCCCATGGTGTTAATGGTGCCTGCGTAGCACCGTTACCTTCCGGAGGAGTTAGTATTTGCGTTATCAGGAAGCGGCTCTGTCTGCAGTGGAGGCCTGCAGATCTGTCCCCCGCTGTCACTCAGACTTTGTCACTTACTCGTCTCCCCTCACTCTACCCTGGCTGCGCGGACCTTCTTGCTGCCCCTCAGACACACCAGGCATCCTCCTGTCTCAGAGCCTTGGCACATGATGCCCCCCCCCCCCGGAATTTTCTTTGTGTGGCTTCATGACCTCCGCATCACTTGGCTCAGTTCTCTGTTCAGATGCTACTTTATCCGAGAGGCCTGTGTGAAATAGCAAACCCCTGTCTCTCTCCATCATCCTTACTCTGAGTGATTTTTCTTCCTGATATTTGTTGCTACTTACCATTTGTCTGGGTTGGCGGTGCTGCCCACAGGATGACGGAAGTTGCCCATGAACCACAGGAGCTAAGACAGAGCGCTGTGAACTCTGTGTTGTGCCCCCGGGAATGAAGGGAAATGACCCAGATTGGGAAGAACACTCCATTGGGAGAATCCGAAGGCGGGCATTTTGCAAATGAGAAGGAGCAAGCCATCATCAGGTGGTGTGAGTCTAACGGGATGGAGATCCCCCCACCCCGGCCCCGCATGGGAGCAGAGTCGGTATGGTTTGGAGGCAGCCACAGGTAAGTAGGGAATGCCAGTGTTGCCCTGCTCCCAAGGATTTTTGCCGTCTGGGAGGAGAAGGAGGAGCTTCCTATCAGTACCATTGATGGGGGCAAGCAGCGTCTTCTAGGGGGGTCAGGGTTTACATAAGGCAAGAAGGCTGTAAGGATTTTGTGGAAGAAATTAGTGTAGAGAAACTTACTTTACATGAGGGACCTTTGGAAAGGGTAAGAGGCTGGTCCACAGAGGAAGAAAAGGTTTTGGGGGAATACAGGGCAGCCTCGGCGGTGAGAACACAAGAGAGGATCTTTCACTGAATTGGTTTGGACGGTCAGCAAGCAGCCAAGACGGCAGAGATGAGGTGTTGATTTCAGCTGATATCCTACAAGCAGAAGGTTAAAATCCAGCATGGCGTTGAGAGCACACACTGTTGCTTGACGTTCACACAGAGTGAGAGACTTTCGTTGTCTAGTACGGTAGACAGAATAATGCCCTCCCCCGGGGGGTTTCCTAAACCCCAGAACCTGCTAATGTGCCTTATATGGCACATGTGACTGAAATTAAAGGCCTTGAAGTATTCTGCTATTTGATTATGTTGAATTATTCTTCCATTCTGTTGCTAAATCACATTTAGGTTATTTCTGTTTAGGGCTCTTACCAAACGTACAAATCCTTGAGTCCCTGTCTCTTGGCAGACATGTGCAGCATTTCCATAGAACATATGTCTAGAAGTGGAATTGCTTGGTTATGGAGTATGAGTCTGTCCTGATTTACTAGGTGATGGCAGACTAGTGATAATCAAACAGTAGACTACTTTAATAACAATGAATGGCCTACACTATACCCAGCTGCACGGATGAATACATATCATTTTGAGGGAGCAAAAGAAGCTAGATGCCAAAGAATGAAGTTGGAAAATCAGCAAGACTAAGCTACAATATTTTTATGGATGCAAAATTAGATGAAAAACGAAAAAAACAAAAAAACATCAACAAGGAAGTTATTGCCATAAACCTTTGGTTAAATCAGAGTGTAGAATGGGAGGTGGTAGGAATTGGGGAACACAAAATCCTAGGATGAAAACCATATTCTAAGTTTTGATTAAGTGGTAGTTATATTTGTGTTTACTTTCTGATACGTCATTGAGCTCTACGTTTACCTTTTATCTCTTTTTTTATATACATGTTTCTCACAACTTAAAGTTGTGAAATAAAAGTATGACATAAAAAATATGAAAATATTAAAATTGGGGCACCTGAGTGGCTCAGTCGGTTAAGCATCTACCTTTGGCTCAGGTTGTGATCCCAGGGTCCTGGGATCGAGCTCTACATCAGGTTCCCTGCTCGGTGGGAAGCCTGCTTCTCCCTCTCCCTCTGCCACTCCCCGTGCTTGTGCTTGTTCTCTCTCTCTCTCTGTCAAATAAATAAATAAAATCTTTAAAGCAAAAAAAAAAAAAAAAAGAAAAAGAAAATAGTAAAATTAAGGGCCTTGAGATGGGAGATTAGCCTGGGCTATCTGGGTGTGCTCACTCTGCATGAGCCCTTACGACTGGGAGACCTTCCAGGGGGTGGGCAGAGGGTCAGAGAGATGTGTGTGACAGCCCCATCTGCTGTGGTTGGCCTTGAAGGTGGACCAAGAGACCAAGGAATGCAGGCAGCTTCTAGACGCTGGAAAAGACAGATACTCCCCTAAGGCCTCCAGAAAGGAACTTAGCCCCACCGACACCTTGATTTTAGCCCAGGAAGGCCTGTGTTGGACATCTGACCTGCAGAACTGTAAGATCGTGCATTTAGGTTGCTTTAAGCCACTGAGTTTGTGGTAAGGCGACCTCTCTCTGTAGGTGTTGACGTGGAATTGGAGTGTGGTCATTATCTGATTTTCTGGCGGTTCCGTTGCCTCTGGACTTGCAGCCACTCAGGCTGACTAGGAAGTTTTGCAGGCGAACACAGAGGGGCCGCATGGCTTTTCGGGAGGGACCCTAGAGCAGAACTCCCCAAAGACAGCCATACAGAGGGCGGTGGCCGACTGTCGGCCACAGACAGCAAAGGGAGACAACATAGGACCATACAAAGAACGCTGGATTTCAAGCCAGAGCCTGGGTTTCGAGTTCGGCATGTGCCCATTGCCAACTGCAGTATTGTGGGCAAGTCTCTTCTCTGAGCCTCGGCTTCCTAACCCATGATGTGTGAACGAGGGCCTCTGACATGGCTGTTGCAATGATTAAATGAGGCATTTGGGACATTACTGCTTTAGCAGGAAGTGTGGAACAGAATGCTTAGTGTACAGTGATTACTACAAATAAACAAAGTACAGATACTGAATTTATATGGTTCAGAGTGATCACAAGATACATAAGGTAAAACTAGAAGAAATACAGGGCAAGAATAGTAAAAATATAGAATATTAATGGTGGAAAGGCTTTTGGAGATTTTGGAACTCAAGATCAGAGATTAGTTCCAGGTCCCAGAACTCAGGTCTCAGACCCACAACATCGGATTTCCACTCAGTAGACTCTTCATCACACTACTAGGCTATGGCAATGTAACAAACAAGCAAAACTGAGAAATTCAAATAGCACAGTCACTTAAAGATTTTGTTTTAATTTTCATTTATTAGAGAGAGAGAAAGAGAGAGAACCAGCAGGAAGAGGGGCAGAGGGAGAGGGAGAAGCAGACTCCCCGTTGAGCAGAGAGCCCAACACCGGGCTCTATCCCAGGACCCTGGGATCATGACATGAACTGAAGGCAGACACTTAACCAACTGAGCCACCCAGGCACCCCAAATAGTATAGTCACTTGAATTGTTTTGTACCAAAGCCAAATGGCTGTGTTTAACAGATTTATAGTGTGAATTAAGTGGGCACGCTTAGATATTTTACCAAAGTTGATCAATTTCACTTATGCACAAATTCAGAGATTCTCTGAAAATTCCCCCCAAAATATATTTTGCACACCACATTCTTAAACATTAAAAAAAAAAGTACAGCAGTAGCATAATGCGTAGGTTAATAAAAATGAAAATATTTTAGGGGCGCCTGGGTGGCTCAGTCCGTTCAGCGTCAGACTCTTGATATAAGCTCAGGTCATAATCTCAGGGTCGGGAGGTTGAGCCCTGGAACGGGCTCTGCGCAAGCCTGGAGCCTGCATCATCTGTCCCTCCCTCTGTCCCTCCCTGTTCCTCTGCCCCCCCACAAGTAAAAAAAAAGAAAACATTTTAACACCTTAAAAATGATTGCTTCGGAAACCAAATCAAGAATATTTTAATGTTACTTAAACTAAATGTAATGAGCTATGTTTAAATGGAAAAAAAATGTAGAAACTAAAGACAGGCAGAAAAGAAAAGGCAAGGAAGGAGGCAGAGCCTGCGCGAGGCCACCAAGGCATTTGCCCCACCCCCAGAGAGAAAGTGCCCCTGATTGCAGGCTGCAGAGCAAGTCTCTGCGGGGAAGGCGGAGTGAGCGCCCAGGGGTCCTTGGTACATCCCACACACGCTCTCTGGGAGGAAGGCTGGGAAGGGTCCTCATCAGGTGAGTTTGACCTCACGCCCCTCACTCACTCTAGGCCCAGGGAGAGTTTGGCTTAATCTGGGAAGATGGCAGTCTGGGATTCTATGGGATTCAGATGAATGTCCAAGAGGCTATCTCCTTGAACAGGAAAGAGCATCATCCTTCCTATAACCGAGGCCAACAGATGCAGAACAAATGCTCCCTTTCCTGGCAATAAACTTGAGATTCCCACGGAATCTCCTTGTGAGTGTAGGAATCTGCCGAGAGGAATTCCATGCGGCATTGTTCTCGTCACGGTGTGTAAGTAACCCCCGTAAAATGCTTCAGGATGAGTGTAAAAACAGTACAGTTCGTGTGCCAGGAGGTGCCAGGTAGCTTGTGCCCATAGGCTTCACAGTTTAAATTAGAATTAGGAAAAGCTTGATATTGCACATAGAATAATTTTAAATTCTTTTGCAACTTAAAGATACTACACTTGTGATCTTTCTGGGTCATTACAGTTGTCAAAAGGTGAAATACTAGAATCTTTAAATGCTAAGGGTACCTACCCTGCCTACGGTAAATAAGACACAAGTCAGTGTGAGAAGAAGGGCTTTTTGTTATTGCTGTTGTGGTGGTTGTTCCGTTATTTGGGAGACGATAAGTTACTTGGGAAAGAATTTTATCTTCATCTCATACCATAATCCAAATAAATTCCAGCTTTATCATTAGTTTTAGTTTTAAAAAAATCATTAAATTATTATAAGAATTTAAAAATTACAAAAAGAAAACCTAGATCAATACTCACCTGTTCAATGAATAAAGAAGAAATTTCAAAGCTTAAACCTGAGGGAAAGGACAGCACTGACTACCAAAATAGTAAACCTATTGTGAACAAAAAATGATAAAATTAAATAACAGTAGACTAGGGGAATTAGTACAACTTCCATAGGAAAAAAAATTAATATTCTCAGTATGTTAAATGTGTCTACAAAGCCATTAAAAAAAGAAAAAAACAAAAACAAAAACAAACCCAGGGCTCCAACACCTGAATGGGCAAAGGATATAAACATTTCATTTAGAAATGACTGATCACCTGAAAAAAGTTCAACCTCACTAGTTATAATTTTAAAAAGATGTGTTTTTTTAATTGAACTACAGTTGACATATAACATTGTATTCATGTCAGGTGTACAACATAATGATGTGTGATACACATATATATTGTGGAATGATCGCCACAGTAAATCTAGTTAACTTCCACTACCTCACGTAGTTAAGCTTTTTCTTCTTGTGATGTGAGAACTTTTAAGATTCAGTCTTAGCAATTTTCAAATATACCATACAGTATTGTTAGTTATCGTCACCACGTTGTACATTACACCCCAGGACTTATTTATCTTATAACAGGAAATTCGTACCTGTTGGCCACCTTCCCCCGTCTCACCCACCCCCTCCCTCTGGCAACCACCAATCTGTTCTCTGAATTGAAGAGTTCAGGGTCTTTTTTAGATTCCACATATAAGTGAGATCATACAGTATTTGTCTTTCTCAGACTGACTTCACCTAGGATAATGCCCTCAAGGTCCATCCATGTCACAAATGGCAGGATTTCCTTCTTTTTTAGAGCTGATGTGATAATAATGTCCCATTGTGTACATACTACAGCTTCTTTATCCCTTCATCCGTGGATGGATACTCAGGGTTGTTTCTATGTCTTGGCTATTGTAAATAATGGTGCAGTGAACGTGGGAGGACAGAGAACTCTTCAAGGTGGTGATTTCATTTCCTTCTGACGTACACCCAGAAGTGCAGTTGCTGGATTATATGGTATTTCTATTTTACAATGTTTTGAGATAACTCCATACAATTTTCTATAGCGGCTGCACCAATTTACATCCTCACAAGCAGTACACAAGGATTCCCTTTTCTCCACATCCTCGCCAACACTTCTTCTTGTCCTCTTAATAATACACATTCTGACAGGTGTGAAGTAATATCTTATTGTGGTTTTGATTTGCATTTCCCTGATGATGAGTGATGTTGAGCACCTTTTCATGTGTCCCCCTAGTCCGGGGCGGGGAAGGGACAATGAGCCGTTCTGCAGGCAGTCGGGGAAGTTTGGGTTCTAACATGGGACTGGAAATCCTCATTGCTGAACTGAGACAGTGTTTCCAACTTCAAGTAACTATGAGACTTTCAGTTAACGAAAGAGTCACCCGGGAAGTCTTGGACCTGCTCTGGTTTGTAACTAAGGGCAGGGAAAGGACCAGTCCTCCCTGTGGATTGAAAGGAACAAAATAAAGTGGCTCTTCCAAAGAGTCCTGCTTATTCAGGAAACCAGTAGAATAGACATGAGCTTGGAGATGCCATTTTGGATGGGTAGATAAGAAACCAGTGAGTGAGCTGAGGCATCAAGTTTCTATCACTTTTAATGATTTAAAATACCATGTGAATTGCACATAAGAATAATTGCACTTTAGTTAAGATGTGGGGGACATACTCTTTCTTTCCTAAGGATGTTAGTGGGGTTTTTTGAGATATCATTCACATGCTATTCACCCATTAACGTATGCAGTGTTTTTTAGTATATTCACAGGATTATGCAACCATCACCATAACCTAGTTTTAGAACATTTTTTCCCACTGAAGAGAAACTCCATATGCGTTAGCAGTCACCTGCCATCGCTTCTAATCCCATTCCCCCTCCCCTCCACCAAACCCTCCACAACCACTAATCTACCTTCTATACATATAGATTTTTAGCTATTCTACGCATTTCATCTGATGGAATTATATAATATGTGGTCTCTTGTGACTGGCTCCTTTCATTTAGCGTGATGTTTTCAAGGTTTGTCCATGTTGGAGCATGGACAGTATTTCATTCCCTTTATTGCCATTACGTGGATATATCCCATTTTGTTTATCCGTTCACCCTTCGATGGCATTTGAGTTATGACTCTTTTATTCTTAGGAAGAATGTTGCTATGAGCATTCATGTACAAGACTTTGTACAAACCTAAGTTGTCTTTCTCTTGGGTATTTGTGTACCTAGCTGTGGAATGGTTGGGCTGTGTGGCAACTGTATGCGTAATTTTGAGGAACTACCACATCATTTTTTAAAGAGACTGCAACATTTCACGTTGCTATCAGCAATGGACAAGGGCTCAAATTCCTCCACAATCTCCTCAACACTTGTGATGGTTTGCCTTTCTGATTATAGCCATCCTAGCGGACATGAAGTATTATCTCACTGTGATTTTGGCCAGCATTTTCCTAATGATGAAAGATCCTGAGCACCTTTTCATATGCTTATCGGCCATTTGTCTATCTTCTTTGGAGAAATGTCTGTTCAAATCCTGTGCCCATTTTTTTTTTTTTAAGTAGGCTCCACGCCTAGCATGGAGCCCAACATGGAGCTTAAACTCACAACTCTGAGAGCAAGACCTGAGCCAAGATCAAGAGTTGGATGCTTAACTGACTGAGCCACCCAGGTGCCCCTCCTTTGCCCATTTTTTAATTAAGTTTCCCCCTCCTCCTCCTTCTCCTCCTCCTCCTCCTCCTCCTCCTCCTTCTTCTTCTTCTTTTTTGAGTTGTAGGAGTTTCTTATATATTCTAGATACAAGTCCTTTATCAGATGTGTGATTTTCAAATAATTTCTCCCACTTTGTGGATTTTTTTCAACTTCATGGTGTTTGTTTAAGCACAAAAGTTTTTAATTTTGATGAAGTCTTATTTATTTTTTCTTTTGTCACTTGTATTTTTGGTGTCATGTCTAAGAAATCATCTAACCTGAGGTCAGAAATGGATGCCTCTGTTTTCTTCTACAAGTTTTATAGTTTTAGGTTTGACCTTTTTAGGTCTGTGATTCATTTGAGTTAGTTTTTGTGTTTGCCGTGAGGGGATCCAACTTCATTCTTTTTTTTTTCCCCTTAAGTAGGCTCCACACCCAGTGTGGAACCCAGCACAGAGCTCGAACTCATGACCCTGAGATCAAGACCTGAGCTGAAATCGAGAATCAGATGCTTAACCAACTGAGCCACCCAGGAGCCCTTCTTTTTTCATGTGGATACCCAGCTGTGTTGGGACCATTCATTGAAGAGAATGTTCCATCCCCCATTGAACTGGCTGGGCACCCTTGTCAAAAATCAACTAACCACAGACGTTTGGTTTATTTCTATACTTTCAATTCTATCCCTTTGGTCTCTATGTTATCCCTATGCCAGCATCATATTGTTTGTTATTATAGCTTTGTAGTAAGTTTTGAAATCCAGAAGTCCTTCAACTTTGTTCTTTTTCAAGATCATTTTAGCTAATATGGATTCCTTGCGTTTCCATATGAATTTTAGGATCAGTTTCTCCAAAGGAACCAGGTGTGATTTTGATAAGAATTATACCAAATCTCTAGATCAATTTGGAGATTATTACCACTTTAACAATATTAAGTCTTCTGATCAGCCTTGGAATGTTTCTTATACCTTCCTATGATTTTATACAAACTCTGCACCTGAATTTTGAGGTCTCTCCCAATTTGAGCCTATTAAGGTACTTTAGCAGCATGTATTCTTCATTTTGGCCATGCCAATTTTCCCCCATGTTTTCTAAACAGATGCTCATTAAAGCTTGAACTCAAGAGCAAAAATAATTATGCATTTTTGCATCCCAAGCACCAAAAAATACACAAGTTATCCTTGCATTACACATTGGCTAAGTTGAGTCAATCAATCAAGGCCAAGCTATAATACCATTTTTTAAATTAAAGCCCAACTCAATTCCACCTGCTTCTTTAGAATCTTCCCCAAACCACTGTCTAACCCACAGTTCACCAGCTTCTTCTGAACATCTATGGCACATCATTGTACATGATATGGTACAAAATAAAGTATGTGTTTCTAGTCCCCACCCACCCCCGGTGAATCTGTAAGCACTGTAAAAGCCAAACACATGGTAAATGCTCAACAAATACTCCTTGCACTGAACTTTGATTTGGGTTGCCAGCTGTCTTATCCGTTTGCACTAACACTAGCCTATTCTTGCCTCCCCAGGAGATGTGCTGGTGTTCCTGGATAGCCACTGTGAGGTGAATCATGTGTGGCTGCAGCCCTTGCTGGCTCCCATTGCCAAGGACCCCAAAATGGTGGTGTGTCCTCTGATAGATCCCATTGACCATAAGACCCTAGAATACAGGCCCTCTCCTGTTGTAAGGGGCACTTTCACCTGGAATCTAGAATTTAAATGGGACAATGTTCTCTCTTATGAGACGGATGGACCAGAAGGACCTACTAGACCCATCCGGTAGGAGATTTCTTCAGGTTATAGGAATATGTATTGGAACCTGGGGCAAAAAATAAGATTTCAGAGATGATTCTTTCAATTTCTTGGGTTTAATGAAGAGAAATATTGTGTTATTTATCTTGTTTCTAAAAGTCTATAATAATAGAATTTGGTAGGTTTTTAGTTTCTTTGGTTGGAAATGAGCATCTCACCCCAGTTAAGAACACTGCCATGGATAGTGTCCCTCTGGTTTCAGGTGTCTGTCTTTAGAATGTGGACTTGGTTCTCAGGAGCAAATTGCATGTGGTCAGTGAACAAAATGCTAGCACTGTGGGTAGCCCAGAAAAAGTAGATGTCTTTGCTAAATTCGTATATAAATTTATCTAAGTGTTTTCATCTATAATATTATAGAGATGAATATGATTTTCCTAGATTATTAGTCTCGGAAAATGTATTTCTAAGTGAGAACAATTTGATGTTGTGACTTTTAACTGTATCTATGAGGCTATTTCTGAAGAGACTTCCTCCAGGTCACTCCCCGCATTTGCTGGTAACTGACGCCCAGCTCCTCCTCTTCCTCTACTACTAAGCTCTTTGTTTTACAAATCACACAGAGTAAATTTTCTAACACTGTAGCCTGGCAAGTTCTTGATCTTCGTCTCTATTTTAATTTAAGTAGAACTCTGTGACCTTGTGCAAGTTACTTAACCTCTCTGCACCTTATTTCCTTATATGTGGAGTCTGGAGGTTAATGATACTTCACAGGGTTGTTATGAGAATTACAGAACAATATCTGTCCGTGAAAAGTGCTACATCGATGTTTATCACTGTTAGCAATTATTATTCCTATAGACATATCCTGGACCTTTCATCTTCTCAATTACCAGATATCTGTCTCTTTGGCCACAGCCTAAGATGTTCCTGATTTTTTCCTGCTATGCTTCACCCACAACTACCCCTGGACATCATCAGGATCTCCAGTTCTTTGATTTCTGTTTTTACCCCTCATGGTTTCTCTCTTCTCTCTCTTTTTTTTTTCTTTTAGATTTTATTTATTTATTAGAGAGAGAGAGTGAGAGAACACTCCTATCTAAGAATAGGGAGGAATGACTGGGAAATTATTAGGTCTTTATGCTGGAACCATAATGGGATACTATGTAGCCATGAAGCATGACTACACCTGCAGTCTTCCACTGCCTACACTAACCCAGCGATTAACCAGCTCCAGGGGACTCAGCCTTTGGGATGACTCTCTGTCCATCTCTCTGCCTGTCCCCATGGTCCAGGCCCTCTCTGTCCCAGGCTTAGACTCTACACTGTAAAGGACAGTCTGGCCTGCAGGCTCCCCTCCCTCATAGCCTTACTGATAACATAAACAGTTGATTCAGAGTATGTTATATGCCCCATGCATTACACACTGTATACCCTGTGTATATACTGTATATCCTCCCTTGAACTCCAATCAGCACAATCTCCAGGGCTTCCTCCTACCACCCACCACACCTACCTCTTTGCTCCTTCCATCTCTTTTGCCGATTCCTCCTCTTCTCTCCGACCTCAGTTCTTGATCCTCTTCTCCACCTCCCTGCACTCACAAAGTGCTTCTTGTCCATCTTATGCTGAGGACTCCCAAAGTTCTGTCTCCAGCCCCGGTGGCTCGCAGCGTGCCAGACTCTTCCATCCACCTGCCTACTGGCATCTCCACTTGAATGCTGACTTGACATCTCAGACATGTCCCCAGTTGAATCTTTCCACCAAAACCTACCCCCGCCGCCTCCACCATTCCCATCTCAGTGCATGGCAACTCCACCTTCCAGGTACCCAGGCCAAAAGGCTGGGGTCAACCTTCACCCTTCTCTTCCTCCTACACCCACATCCCACTCATAAGCAGATCTGCTGATTCCATCTTCAAAATACATGAGGAGTTGGACCACATCTCATTACCTTCATTGCTGGACCCTTAACCACCATCCCATCCTCTTCCTCTGGGACCACTGCAACAGTGGGAGCCCCTGTTTCCACCCTTGCCCCCGCAGGAGCTGGGACCTTGGCCTGTCGATTCTCTAATTTATCTCTAACACATCATAGGTGTTTAATACATACTTTTAAAAAACTGAATGAATAGATGAACATGTAGTTATTTTCACACTACTTACTTTGGTGTTATCGGGCCCAGCTATTGGTGGACAAAAAAAAAGATGCTTTGGAACATTATGGTTTTCCCAAAAGTAGATATTATAATTCACTTAATGTGCTTAGAAAAGGAGATTTGTAAACTCTAATACCCAATTCAGTGGTTGTCCCCAGGGGAAACTCACATTCTAAAGATAATGTTCCCACTCAAGAAAAAGACAACATTGAGAAGATATCATTATACAATTCAGTGAGAGCTGAGTAAAAGTTACTACGGGGCACCTGGGTAGCGTAGTTGTTTAAGTGTGGGACTCTTGGTTTCTGCTTAAGTCGTGATCTCAGGGTCTTGAGGTCAACCCCCACGTGGGGCTCCGAGTTCCATGTGGGGTCTGCTTGAGTTTCTTCCTCCCTCTCCTTCGGCCCCTCCCCACCCCGCACATGCTCTCTCTCTAAAATAAATAAGTAAATCTTAAAAAAGAAAAGTTACTGCATACTTTTAGGTAGTTATGGTTTCAATTTACTACTTTTACATACATAAATATATATTAAGTTAACAATTTTGGTATCAGTATTGCTGTTTTCTAGGTTTTTTTTTTACGTTATTGCTAATATTCAATATAATTTTGGCAAAAAGTCCAGAAAACTGAATCTGTGATTTAATATTTTATGTGTCCTTTTTAGGTCACCTGCAATGGCTGGAGGAATTTTTGCTATAAATAGGCATTATTTTAATGAGATTGGAAAGTACGACAGGGACATGGAACTCTGGGGAGCAGAAAATTTGGAACTTTCACTAAGGGTAATTCAGACTTGGCCTTTTAAATAGTTACCTTTGTACAGAGAGAGCGAAAGCTGACTTCAGGTAAGGAGACACCCTGTGGTGCTTATGCCCAGTTTTCCTGCCTGGGCATCTGGTACCATTCCCACATCACATGAAGTAAATGACCTATGATGGGACTCCTCGCAAAATGTGACAATAGTTAGTAAAATACCAGCTTTTATTATCATATGTTTTGTCATTTCTAATGTATGGTATATTGAATTAATGTAATGCTTTTATTTATTTGTGAAAACTCATTCTTTTTTTGAGGGAAGAGCATTTATTTTTTTTTTTCAATACAAAAGCAGTATATGGTTTTTATTTTTAAATATATAGAAAAGCAAAGGGCATAACAGAAAATACCTGTAAATCTCATTTCTAGATAGTTGCTGAGTTTATATACATGCTGTGCTTCTAAAAATGTGATCATGTTATGCAAACTGTTTAAGACCTGACTAATTTAATATAATTGAACATCTTTTAATCTTCATACGTTCTCACTGGCAGATATGGTTCTTAACCAACACATTCGTTTGATTCATCTATAGGGAGTTTTAAGCATGTATTTGGATGCCAATTTTTGTTGTTGTTGTTGAAGTCGTTTTTTTTAAATTAACATAGAATGTTTTATTTGTTTCATGGGTACAGGTCTGTGATTCATCAGTCTTACACAATACACAGCGCTCTCCACAACACATACCCTCCCCAATGTCCATCACCCAGCTATCCCACCCCTCCCACCCACCTCCCCTCCAGCAGCCCTCAGTTTGTTTCCTGAGATTAAGAGTCTCTTATAGTTTGTCTCCCTCTCTGGTTTCATCTTGTTTCATTTTTTCCTCTCTTCCCCTATGATCCTCTGCCTTGATTCTGAAATTCCACATATGAGTGAGATCATATGATAATTTTCTTTCTCTGATTGACTTATTTCGCTTAGCATAATATCCTCTAGTTCCATCCATGTCATTGCAAATGGCAAGATTTCAATTTTTGATGGCTGCATGATATTCCTGTGTGTGTGCGTGTGTGCGTGTGTGTGTGTGTGCGTGTGCGTGTGTGTGTGTGTGTGTGTGTGTGTGTACCACTTCTTCTTTACCCATTCATCTGTTGATGGACATCTAGGCTTTTCCCACAGTTTGGCTATTGTGGACATTTGAAAGTTCTTCTTTATTATACTGATGGTCTAGGTGGTTGTGGTGTGGTGAAAATAATAGGATTAGGCAGTGGGGGACTTGGGTGCCACCAACTATACAGACTATCTCAGGCCTCAGTTTCTCCATCTGCAAATTGAGAAGACTCGGTAGGGGTTGTCTGGGTTGTCTCTCAACACTTGAATCCCCGGGATACCTGCTACAACATGGGTGGAACTTGAAAACATTATGGTGAGTGAAAGAAGCCAGATACAAAAGGCCCACATATTGATATGAATGAGTCCACTCCTAGGAAATGTGAAGACTAAGCAAATCCATAGAAACAGAAGATAGATTCGTGGTTGTCAGGGGCTTGAAGAAGGAGAGTGAGTGCTGTTGGGTCCCAGGGCTCTTTTTGGGGGTGGTGAGAATGTTCCAGAATGAGATAGTGGTGCTGGTTGGACAACCTCGGGAAAATCCCCAGAGTCACTGAATCGTATACCGTGAGAGGGTGAATTTCTTGTAGAATGTGAATTACATCTCACATCTAAAGGTTGATTTGACTTCTAAATATTCCCATGATATTAGATCACTAGACATTAGGCATCAGAATGGGTCCCAGCTTTGTCACTAACTTGCTGTAGGATCGTGGGTCAACCATTAATTTTTCTAATTCCCCATGTCCTCACCTGGTAAATAGGAATAAATATAAATGCCATTCTCAGAATTTTGTGACGATTTTTGTGTTTTTGTGGTCTTTTTAAATGTTTATTTAAATTCCAGGATAGTTAACACAGTGTTACATTTGTTTCAGATCTACAATATAGGAATTCAGCAATTCCATGCATCAGCTGCGCTCATCAGGACAAGTGCCCTCCTTAATCCCCATCACCTGGTTCCCCCTCCCCCACCCTCTCCCCTCTGGTAAACATCAGTGTATTCCCTAGAGTTAAGGGTCTGTTTCTTGCTTTCTCTCTCTCTCTTTCTCTCTTTTTTCCTTTGCTCATTTGTTCTGTTTCTTGAATTGCAATTTTGTGAACATTTAATGAAATAATTGGGGTAGAGAAACAAAGTACGAAGTAGCTATTCCTGGAGAGAGAGTCTGAAGAAAATATAAGAGTGCCATTCAGATGTTTATTGTGTGTTTATCATAGGTAAGTTTTGGTTTTTGACTAAATTCTAACAGGCTTTTATCATGTTCACTTTGGGGTGCCTGGCTGGCTCTGTCAAAAGAGCCTGCGACTTTTGATCTCAGGGTCGTGAGTTCGAGCCCCACATTGGGTGCAGAGGTGACTTAAATAACACTTAAAGAAATAACGGTCACTTTGAGCTGTGCATACAAATCTGGGCTGTGAGTTCACCATTATTATCCTTAATTTTTGTCTCACTTTTCTCTGCCCGTTTGTCTCTTTCCAGCAGAGACAATCCAGTGCAAAGAAAGCAGCTTAATCAATGACTAAGTTCAAATCTTGGCTGAGCTTTAAGCTTCCTTGCAGGTAAAATGAAAAAAAAAAAAAAAACCGGAGATCCCTATTACAACGCTGTAAAGACAGATCCTTTCTAGAAGCTGCCTCATAAGTGACAGGTGTAGTTATTCTTTGTTGCCCTCTGTTCTTTAGACTTTGCAATCATCTGCAGAGATCATACTCTGAATTGCACATATTATCTTAGTGTGTATTAAATTGTTTGCTATATTTGCTTTTTGTGTTTTCTTTTTCTGATATATTTTTTTCTGTTTTGGATTTTATCTCCCTCTTCCTTCTTTTGGCTTTTACATTGTTCACTCGAAGTTCCTTTAAGCACAAACTCCTTTTATAATGCTTCAGATAATTTATTTTGAATATAAAAATATCTGGAGCAATATATTTTTCCTCTTAAGGCCCTATTTGGCAGTATGTCGTAAGCTTCTTATTTTCATTACTTCTCCCCACCCCCATCATGTGTTCCCTTCTGATCCAGGCATTATTTTATAATGTTCATGTCTTTGGTACTTTTCATTGTTTGTTGATGCTTCCTTGTTTTATTACATGGCTCTCTGTGAATATGGTATATGGTATATTAGGTCCCCTTCTCAGGACCTAATATCTTAATAAGCACATTCTTGTGTCTCAGAATAACATCAATTTTGTGAACAATACATGCATATTTGAAGAGGGAGTATATTCCTTTTCCTGGCTCTGTATTCCCTCCAGATAGCAAATAACAGCTAACTTATTCAAATGTATTAATTTTCAACTACTCCATTCCTAATGGCCCCTTCATATTTTTTAAGTATGTGTGGGTTTCTCTTTTCATAAACATGTAAATTAGTAAATAGCTAGGGTACTCTCCTGACACTAGCAGCAGTCTGTAACCAAGATAAGTAACCGTGTCTTTCCGGAGAGATCATTGACATCTGTACATACGTCTTAATTTCTCACTCCTCATTCCAATAAATCCACATCCTGGTGGCCTCAGCACCTTGGGACATCATCCTGGGAACTGTCACCAGTTTAATATTGATGTCGCTAATGGATGGCATTTGTTCTTCTGTATACTGGAGGACTGCAACATTTGACACCATAGACCAGTTTTTTCCAGACGTTTTCTTGTAGTTTAGAACAACGCTCCTGGTCCTCTTCCACAGCTCTGTTCTCAGTGTCTGCAGGAGTTTCTTCTGTGCATCCCGGAAGCATGGGTGTTCCCGAGACTGGTTCTTGTCAACTGTCCCTTCTTATCCCATGTGCTCCTCAGGGCTCAGGGCTGACCTCAGCTGTTTTGTACCTGTGAAGCCACATTGGTTGTTAATATAGTGCAATATTTCCTAACCTGGTGGGGAAGAACTTCGACTCTGAGTCAACAGAATATCGCCCATGGACAGCCCACTGACCCCGCGGATCCATGGGCTTTCCATGACCCAGCAACTAAAGGGACAGCGCTGGGCAGGGCAGGGGCACAGGATGTGTTGTCGCATCTCTGTTCTGATCGGCCTGGGTCGTGTCGAACCTTGCTAATATTTTTCAGGGCACACCTGCATCAACTCCCATGGCTCTAACACCTGTGTGGCGACAGTACCCAAGTCTACGTTTGCTTAAGGTTAAGACTGTCTCAAGAGTTCTAGTCAGGTCCAATGTAGCCATCAGGTAGGAGCACCTGCTGTGTCGGGCTATGCCAGATGCTGGGCATTCAGAAGAAGGCACAGCCTTCATCCATCCATTCACTCACTCACTCACTCAACAATCCTGAGAGCCTGTTATGTGCAAAGTGCTGGGCTAGTGCTAAGTACCATGGCGCACAGTGCAAACGTGGCTCCTGCTGGCATGAAGCCCCGTGCTGCCAACGGGGAGAGAGTGGTTAGTTAGTTATTTTTGATAAATGCAATGAAGGAGAAATACAGAGCACTGCGAGATCAGATAAAAGGGGAATCTAGCCTTGTGTCGGGGGAGGGGTGTGTCTTAGATGGCTTCCCTGCAGAAATGACATTTTTAAGTTACGGTGTAACGGATAAAGATGTATTTCATTTATCTGACAAGGTCTTACGTATGTGACATGCACTGCTCTGGACCCTGACAGATACTAACTTACTTATTCTTCCTGATAAACCTGTGAGCTAGGTGCATGATCTCCTACTTATCGTGGAGAAGCTGGGGCACAGAGTGGTCGAGTAACTTGCCTCGATTCACAGAACCTGGGGGTATATTCTCCAGACCTATCATTTCCTGCTTTGTACTAGCTACTCAACTTCAGGTCTGGACACCTCGCCAGCTCCATTCTATTGTCTCTAAGCCATTTCTCTCTGGAAGCCTCCAAAGCTCTGACTGTGTTTTAGTTGCCCTGCTACGGTCACTCTGGAAAGTGGGGATGGGCTGGGTGCCCATGAAGCTGCAGCTTCACCCCCAGCCTCAGGATGCTTCTCCCAACCAGGCTGCAGATCCACACTTCAGTTTCCTGGTGGAGTGGAGGCTGGCCTCCAGCAGTTTCCAACAGTCTGATGGCTTGGGGCTCCATCCTGGTGGCCCCAGATGTGGGCAAGGTGCACTGCTCCAGCCCTGGAACCCTGCCATATACTCTGAGGATCGTCTGCCTCACTGTGGGACGGGACCTCTTAGATACTGACGCCAGCTTAGATTCAGCCCAAGGTGGGCAAACCTCATTGGATGCTGCGATTTGAAAGCAAACCGTGCGCTGGCGATGGAGAAAGGGCGGAGCAAAGTCTTAGAGTCTCCGTAAGGGGGGATTGGGCATGCTCCTCGGCAGCCTCCCGCTCTGACCACAGCTTGCCAGGGCGTCACTGGGTTACTTCCGTGTGCTCAGAATTTCCACCTCTCATGGGTTGCTCCAAGGCACTCTTTCTCTTCTCCGTCCACGCTCTTAGTAACCTTATCTACACCATACTTCAATGACTACATGCCAATGACACCGTTCTAGCTCCTTCCCAGGTCCTTCTGTGCCATAACTTGTATGTCTAATTGCCTATAGGTTACTCTCCTATAGGATGAATATCCCATGAGTATCCTAAACCCAACATTTCAAAAATGGAGCTCTTTCTACCCTCTTGAACCCATTCTGCCTCCCATGTTCTTTTCCTCTTTGGGTGGATGACATGCTACCCTCCCCCTACCTGCAACCATCCATCCCCCATCCCCCTAGAGTACATTCTTGGTCTCCACTCTCCCTTTCATGCCCTACTTTCCCCCACCATGTATGGTTAGATCTAGGTCTAAGTCATCACTCACCTCTGTCCACTTTGCTCTTTCCCACTACCGCAGTCCATAGTTACAGCTTTGATGTAATTTTTCAGGAAGGCTTTCTTGACTTTTTTTTTTTTTTTTTAGATTTTATTTCTTTATTTGAGAGAGCAGGAGAGAGTGAGAGAGAGCTCACAAGCCGGGGGAAAGGGTAGAGGGAGAAGCAAACTCCCTGCTGAACAGGGAGCCCGATATGGGACTCGATCCCAGAGCCTTGGGATTATGACCTGAGCCAAAGGCAGACACTTAACTGACTGAGCCACCCAGGTGCCTGTGGAAAGCTTTCTTGACCTTATCCTCACTCCCCCTGCATGCCGACGCACATGTGTGCACACACACACCCACACACAAACACAACTCGGGTCCTTTCTCCTGTGTATGCTTATGCATTACAGCGCTTGCTTTACCCATTACAACCCTTTTTCTGCTGTACACTAGTTGTCACTTGTCTGTGTGTTCAGGGCAGGCTCTGTGGGGACACAACCTGTGTGGTCTCATGTGGGGCCACGCTTGGAAGGACCCCACACTTAGTGGAATACTCTGCTGTTGCCTTCCTGAAATTTTTTTTTTTAAGATTTTATTTATTTATTCGACGGAGAGAGAGACAGCCAGCGAGAGAGGGAACACAAGCAGGGGGAGTGGGAGAGGAAGAAGCAGGCTCATAGCAGAGGAGCCTGATGTGGGGCTCGATCCCAGAACTCCGGCATCGCGCCCTGAGCCGAAGGCAGAGGCTTAACCGCTGTGCCACCCAGGCGCCCCACCTTCCTGAAATTTGTTATAATTTTTGAATCAGAGACTCCAGTTTTATTTTGTGCTGGGCCCCCATCAAGCTGTGTACTCACCAGGGTGTGAGCCCCGTCAGGGCAGGGACACCATCTGACTTGTTCACAATTGGGTCCCTCGGCACCTGGTATGTTGACCACGTAAAAAGTGGTTGGGAAATACTTGTAAATGGTTGAACCACTTGGAGTCTAAGAAGCCTCATGTATAAATGATCAGAATAATCATGTGCCACCACTGAGGCAATGTGCATTAGCATTTAAGACAGTGTCTGCCACCTAACATGCCCTCAGCCAGCGTTGGTTCCCTTTTTTCTATGCGACAGCTATCCCCGAGTTCTCATTTAAAATAGTATCTGGCTGGCAGCCTCTCCTAACTTTCTGCTGAGATGTTTATTGAGACTGGAGGAGATGGGATCCCACTAGAAAATAAATCTGATGGACTGCCTGAATCTGGAAGGCAGCCCCATAACTGGGAACATAACAGTGGAACAGCCTGAGAAAATCCTACCCTCGTTTTGTCACATGAGGTCCCCCTCCGTCACCTCACAAAAACAAATACAGATTACAGAAGTAAGAAAATACTTAGTAATGCCCTGATTTCTGCCTGCAGACTCAGAAAATAGGCAGCCTTCCAACCCATATGTGTCAGTGGAGAAGGGCCAGTGAGGCTGGACCATGATACAAGGGGAGAAGGGTAAGGCAACGCCAAGAGGGGGCAAGGGCAGGACGCCACAGGACCTTGTAAGGATTTAGATTGTATCATATGCACGGTGGAATGCTGCAGGTAGGTTTTAAGTAGGACGGTGATGGAGATGAACAAAGTGGAGGATAAGCAGGGAGAGCAGGAGCGTCTTGTGATGATCTGGACAAAGAGTGATCTCGGATGGAACTAGAGTGGTGGTAATGGAGGTGGAAGGACTGGACAGATTCCAGGCATATCTTACGAGTAGAGTGGGTGGAACTTAGAGACCAAACAGGTAAGATGGATGTTAAGAGAAAGTGGCGTCCCGGACAACCCATTATCAGTCGGCTAATGCCATGATGATGGTGTGTTACAAAAGCAGCTCGACACTGAATGGCTTAGACCAATAAGCATTAGGTTGTTTCTTTCATATGTTCATGGGCTGGCCAGGGTGACTCTGCCTCTGAATTTAGATGGTCTGGGCTCGGCTCTAGTCTTTGACTTTGATTCAGGTCTGTTCATCATTCTAAGAGTATTCGAATTCTGCTCGCGTTCTACTAGTATTACTATCCTACTAGTATTTGCAGTACTAGTATACGAGTGGTAACTAGTAGCAACTCAGCATATTCTTCTCATTTGGATGAGCAAGGATGCAAAAGTCAAGCCAAACCACAGCATATTTAAAGCATCAGCATGCATCATGTCTGCTCCTGTTCTGTTGGCCAGAGCACCAGAGGGACAAGCCCAAAGTCAGGATGTCAGAGGAATAAACTTTGCCCCAAAGTGAGGGATGGGGGAGTGAGCTAATATTTGCCAAACAGTATTTCCATCTATCACACCAGGTTTCTAGAATAAGCAACCAAGTGGATGGAGGTCTTTTTTACTTAATGAGTAAAACTGCAGTTAAGAGAAAAATGTCCCCTCATGTGTTAGTTAGCTTTTGCTGTATAACAAACTATCCCAAAACACAGTGGCTTAAAAGAGCAAATAATTGTTATGTCCCATAATTCACTGTGTTGCTAAAGTGGCTTTTCTGGTCATAGACAGGTTGGCTGATTTTTGTTGCCTGTCGTTGCCTATACATCTGTGTTCATCCGGAGGCTTAGCTGGTGCTAGAGAGTTTTGGATGACATCACTTGTATGTCTGGGCATTTGCCCAGTGATAGCTGGGGTAGTGGAGATGACTTGCCATTTGTCTCTTACATCAGTCTGGCTAGCTCTGGCTCATTTCCAGTGAAATGGTCACAAGGTTCCCAAGAGTAGCAAGAGAAGGCAAGTCCCACGCAGCAAACACTTTTCAAGCATCTGTTTGTGCCACATTTGTTAAGGTCCCATTGGCCAAAGCAAATCATGAGGCCAAGGCCAGATTTAAGAGATGGAGAAATAAGCTTTACCTCTTGATGGAATGAGGTACAACATTACATTGCACAGAAGTGTGCATATAGGAATGAAGAGGATCTGTGGTCATTCTGGCAACCTCCCACACTTCCCAACAGCAGAGATACACGCTTATTTACAAACACAAACTCAAAGCATTTTATAAGTATCAAATTATCTAATACTCTTCACAATCTCATGAGGTGGGTACTGTTATTCTCACTTTATAATTGAGGAAACTGAGGCACAAATTGGTTGAGTAACTGCAGTAACTTGCCTTAGTTCATACAGCTGATGGAGGACTCAAACCATACTGAGAAGCCCCAGAGTCTGTGCTCTTACCCACTGTGTTACCCTAACTCTCAATGGGGTACTAGTGCTATTACTCCTCCTCCTCTTACTACTAGCAGTAGAAACTGGGAGCTGGCTGGACAACTTCCCGCAGAATATCTGCGGAAGCAAGCTGATCGTCGTCTACATGGACGGCGAGCCCGACAAAATGTATGTCCAGATGGATCGTGTCTCTCTTGAGAATGAATCAACAGTAAAAGAACAAAACATAAGCCCTATGAAGGTTAGGCTAAATTGCTATCGCTTCCTTCAATTTGATTTTTTAAAAAGATTTATTTATTTATTCCAGAGGTAGGGGGAGGATCAGAGGGAGAGAGAGAATTCCAAGCTGACTCCACAGTCAGGGTGGAGTCCAATGTAGGCTCAATCCCAGGACCCTGAGATCATGACCTGCTCTGAAACCAAGAGTCAGACATGGTCAACTGACTGCGCCACCCAGGCGGCCCATGATTTTTGAGAAAGTTTTTTGATGAAATTTTTACTCTTGTACCTCTTTCATCACTAGGATTACTTTTGTTTTCTATTCTGTATGGCAGATTTCTTTTCTAATCAAGAAACATTTCAAACATATAATAAACAGTGCTTTCTCCGGTCTAATTATTAAACAGATATTAATGATCTTCCAAGTTTCCTTAAGTTCTCACTTTAAAAAAAGAGAGCTTTTGATATATAACAAAGCGCCCCCAAACAGTAGCTTAAGTGAACAACTGTGTAGTTCTCAATTTCGGATGAAAATGAGATCCAGGGGCACCTGGGTGGCTCAGTTGGTTAAGCGTCTACCTTCGGCTCCGGTCACGATTCCAGGGTCCTGGGATCGAGCAGCTGTGGGCCCCTTGCTCAGCAGGGAGCCTGCTTCTCCCTCTCCTGCCTGCTGCTCTGCCTGCTTGTGCTTTCTCTCTCGCGAACAAATAAATAAAATCTTTAAAAACAAAAAATAAAAACAAAAAAAGAATTGGTCACGTATGAGGGAGACAGAATCACTTAGTATTCAGAGTGCTGGCTCTGAGGCCAAACTTCCTGAGTGTAAACCCTGCATTCTCTGTCACTGGGCAAGTTTCTTTCTTTTCTTAATTTAATTAAATTAATTAATTAATTTTTTTTAAAGTTCCATGATTCATTACTTGCGTATAACACCCAGTGCACCATGCAATACGTGCCCCCCTTACTACCCATCACCAGCCTATCCCATTCCCCCACCCCCCTCCCCTCTGAAGCCCTCAGTTTGTTTCCCAGACTCATTTATGGAACATAAGAAGTAGGAAGATCAGTAGGAGAAGAAAGGGATAAAGAAAGGGGGGGTAAACAGAGGGGGAATGAACCATGAGAGACTACGGACTCTGGGAAACAAACTAAGCAAGTTTCTTAACCAACGTATATACTAGTTTCTTTATCTGTAAAGCGGGGATAATCACAGTACCTACATTATAGGTTTGTTGTGAGGATTAAATAAACAACCTAAGAAATGTTAGCTATTCCTATGTTTATTTTAAAAAATCGGCCCTTGCCTAGTACTGGCAAATATACATTAATGTGTCCTGTTTTGTCTAGATCTGGATGTGTGGAGGCCAGCTCTTTATACTCCCCTGCTCACGAGTGGGACACATCAGTAAGCATCGCTTTCCAAATCAACCTGGGCTTACGAAAGCCGTGATGTATAACAATCTCCGACTGGTGCACGTTTGGCTGGATGAATACAAGGTGAAGGAAGTGTCTCTGATTTGGAAAGACGAGCAAGAGTACAGAATGGGACTTGCTCTAAAGAAACCTGCTACTACCTTTCCGGATAACAAGTTTGGGGTTTTTTCCTCTATTTTCCTTAAATTAGCGGTACACCTTCAGCCCCTCATCCACCTTCCCTAGACCCTATTCTCAATTAGTTCATTCTGACTTACTACACTGGAGCATTACTTTTTATTTTAATTTCTAGGGAAACCCAAGTTTCTCAGAAGTAAATCAACCACCACAGGAAGTTTGTTTTGTTTTGTTTTGTTTTGTTTGGCCCAGATCTATTTTTCCACCTAAGGATTGCCCCTCTGAAGCAAACACCTCTCCCTGCTCCCCTCCCCATAGGCAACTCTTTACATTCTCTTCCTCTACTACTAAGTTCTCAAGGGATGCAGCTGCTGTGGTCTGGAGACCGCACGAGGACCTCCACCACCTCTCTTCAACCAACAATCAAAGATTTCTCTGTCAAAGCCATGCCCCTTCATCTGTGCACCTCCCCAAGGCTTCAGTCCCTAGCCAGGACCTAAAAGGGTGCACAGACAGAGAACACGTAGCTGTGACCCCATTTGAAAGTTGTCCCTCCAGGATCCATGCACGAACAAATATGGCGATAACCCCAACAAGACCTCATGTCAGATACATGGGGAGAAATACGTAAGAAAATCTCTATGATATTCTATGTTCTGGTCTTAATCCAATATTTCTTTATTATTTTAAATTATAAAAGTAATAATACTCTTTCTCTAGTAATCAGGGCAATGTGAATTAAAACCTCAGTGAGATATTTCTACATAGCCACTTAGATTGGCAAAAATGTTTTAAGTCTCATAGGACCAAGTGGTGGCAAACACAGGAATTCTCAGACACCACGTGTGGGAGTATTCATTATTACACACTCACTTTGGAAGACAGTTCGGCAAAATCAAGTAAAGATCATGAATATCCCGTGATCAAGCAATTCCATTCTGTGTATGCACCCCAGAAAGGCATGCTTTTGTGCAACAAGAACACACAAACAAGAATGTTTACAAACAGTATTGTTGGTATTAGCCAACCACTAAATACAACCCAACTGCTGATCAAGAGTAGAATGGATAAATGTGACGTGTTTAATTGCTATAATTCTATACAGCCATGAAAATTCACCAACTGTAGATATACATACAACAGTACAGTACACCTTAAAGACATAATGGTGAACAAAAGCAGCCAAACACAATAGAATATATACTGATTTATTCCATTTCCTATTAAGTTAAAAATGGGTAAAATTAAGCCATGTAATTTATGTGTGCACAATTAGATAATCAAAGCTAAAAAGAAAAGCAAAGACATGAATACATAATCAAGATAGGATTTAAAACCAAGGGAAAGGCTATGCTCAGGACGGGAAGGGCAGGGGGCTTCGGGGATGGCATTAATGTTCTCTTTCTTGACCTAGTCAGTATGACGGGGGTTGATTTTCAGCAATTCATTAAGTTGCACATTTAATTTTATGTACTTTTTGTATGCTTATTATATTTCCTGATTTTTTGTATCTTTTTTCATTATAATAATATATTTATTATATTATGTTAGTCACCATACGGTACATTTCCTGATTTTTAAAAGAAATTACTTTTTAAAAGGTAAAACATACTCACGTTTAAAAGTCATGCAATATTGAAAGAGTACTAAGTGAAAAGCAGGCTTTCTCAGCCCATAGTTCCACCCCTCAAAAGTAACATTAAATTAGCAATCACTAAATCACTAAATTTAGTAGTCACTAAAATTAATAGTTTCTTGTTACATTAAAAACAAATATATATCCTTTTATATAACTAGAATTTATTTATTTGAGAGAGAGAGAGACAGCGAGAGAGGGAACACAAGCACGGGGAGTGGGAGAGGAAGAAGCAGGCTCCCAGCGGAGGAGCCTGATGCGGGGCTCGATCCCAGAACGCCGGGATCACGCCCTGAGCCAAAGGCAGACGCTTAACGACTGCGCTACCCAGGCGCCCCCCAACTCTGGTTTTAATTAAACTTTGTATTCTAATCTTATAGGTTAGAAATTATTATTATTTTATATTGCATTTATCTATGAGAGATCTTGAGCTTATTTTTACACTTGCTGATTTTTTTCTGGCCCCAGACTTAAGTAGCCGACTTGAACACAGCTAGGACTGAGTAGTTAACTGAATTTCATAGAGGATATAGTGGCAAAAAGGTCCATCTAACTTAAAAAGCATATAATGTTCGGCATAAAATCAATGGATTGTATGACCCGGCACACCAGAAAATGTAGTAAGTTACATTAGACAAGAGAGGGCTTCGCACAAAATGTTGTCTAAGGTCCTCTCTGCCTTTGCTCCCAAATGACAACACCCCTCTTCCACCCACAGGCCCATCCCCTGCAAGTGGCAAGACATGATGGCAAAGACCTACAACGGTCCAGGGTCCCAGGGAGAATCCAACATGGCATGCCCATAATACACTAGCTTGGAGAAGCAAGTTCCTTCTCTTGTTCAACAATATTACTATATTCTGGTCACTGGGAAACACAGATGAAAATACAAGGGTTCTTTAAAAGGAAGCTTCAGTCTATTTAGAATCTCTCTTTTAATGTGGGGCAGATTGAATCCATTAGACATTCATACTTAATACTATCTTAAATTAGAGTGTCTAACAGACAAACTGGGTGTGGTGATAATAATGGCCAGAACTGACATGACACCACACGCCAGCCTTTGTTTCCCCAGTGCTCTGCACATATTAGAGTGTTCAATCCTCACAACAACCTCATGAGGGCAGGGGCAGAGGTCACATAATAAGTAGCAGAGCAAGAATGTGAACCCAGGCTGTCTTCCCCCAGAGTCAATTTGCGCTTAGCCACTACCCACCCCCCATTTCTGAAACCATGGAAGTGTTGATTGGGACCAGGGAGTGAGGGTTTTGTCCTTGGGTATTGAGAGAGCAGGAGAAAGGGGATATATCACAAAAGCTGGCTGTGATTCTTGGGCTCCTAAGAAGCAGCACCCGGATCCCCGGTTCTCTCCCTGGATCTCTCTACAGCCCCTGTGCCATGGTTTGTCACAGCACAGTCTGTGAATACGTGTGGGGCAAGTGAATCCCAGGTACCACGTGTATCTCTTCCCTCACTCTATGGATAGAATCGGAAGGTCTTCTGTTTTTTTTTGTGTTTTAGTTCAGGTGATGGAAATATATACTACTATGTTAGATATAACTTGTTTGGTTTAATGAAATGACTCTCTATTTCCATTTAGGAGCAGTTTTTTTTACGACAACCTGGTCTGAAATCTGTTGCCTACGGAAACATTAGTGAGCGTGTTGAATTGAGGAAACGACTGGGTTGCAAATCATTTCAGTGGTATTTGGATAACGTCTTCCCAGAACTAGAGACATCTGAGGGAAGCCAATGAAAAGGAAACAAATCATTTTCATTTATGAAGGGCTAAACATCCCCCAGGTCTTCAACACAGAGAAGAGTGCAAGTTTGGAACATCATGAAATCATGTGACACACAGTAAGAAATACAAGCAGAGTGCTCTAGAACAAGAGTGCCTTTTTGTCTTCCTTTAACAATAGTTCTTAACACTTTGTTACACATGCCACTAAATTTCTGGGGTGGCAAAACCTTGAACATTAGAAATATACACGGTCACACAATTAAGACTATCATACAATTGAGTGAGGTAAAGTGTATTCTCTTCGTTATTTGCCAAACTCACTTGGTCCCGTTAGACCACAGGGAATGCTCCACTCTTGGCACCTTTGTCAACTCCATTCCACTCCAGGCAGGTGACCTGGCCTGGTGGCCTTCTCAGAAAGACATTCACAGAGAGCCTTGGTTGGTACCTGTCAGTCCTTTTGTCACTTGGAGACAGTCCCTCTTCCCTGTTTCTGATTTTGCCTTGTTCATATTTCTCCCCTCCTACGGCTCTGGCCTACAGCTCTCCTGACACTTCTTGGTTTGTGTGCTCTGTTGTTAATCTGTCTTCTAAGAACTGTTTAGCTGGGACTGGGGAAGATGTAGCTAAGTTCCCTATCTACCCTGTGTGAACACACTCCCAAATGTCTAAAGTACTTCTTTTCGGGGCGCCTGGGTGGCTCAGTCGTTAAGCGTCTGCCTGCGGCTCAGGGCGTGATCCCAGCGTTCTGGGACCCAGCCCCACATTGGGCTCCTCTGCTGGGAGCCTGCTTCTTCCTCTCCCACTCCCCCTGCTTGTGTTCCCTCTCTCGCTGACTGCCTCTCTATCAAATAAATAAAATCTTTTTTTTTTTTAAATAAAGTGCTTCTTTTGGGTTAGAGGGATGGCTGTTGTATTCACCCTGGTGAGGATGGCTAGAAGGGGGACAAAGATTTAATTCACAGAGACAATGAGAAAATGATGGAAAGAACATATTGAAAAGAATAAAAGGAATGGGGGAGACTTGGGGTAGGATCACTAAACCTATCATATAAACTAGTTTTTACAGCAGGAGACAACTTATCTATTATGCTCACTCAGTCAACAATTGAGTGGTCCTCCAGGACCAGATATACTTCTAGGTGCTAGAATGCAGCAGACAAGGGAACAGGAAAACATCCCTCCCTTCATGGAGATCGTATTCTTCGAGATAATCCATATAATATAAAGAAAAAAGAACCAGTTTATACAATCTCTTTATATATATGTATTTAGCAAATTACTCTATAGAATCTATTGTTAGATTTATGTATTTAGCAAAATACTCCCTAGAATCTATCGTTAGAACGACATGGGGAAAACCTGGGCTCCTATGTTACAGGTGGCCAGGGTAACGTGATTGAGCCTTTAAAAAGTCAATCTGGCAACACAAAATAAGCACCACATTATGATTTTATTCTTGGCCCATATTTATACCTTTTTTAAAAAAAGATTTTATTTATTTATTCATTCGACAGAGATAGAGACAGCCAGCGAGAGAGGGAACACAAACAGGGGGAGTGGGAGAGGAAGAAGCAGGTTCATACCCGAAGAGCCTGATGTGGGGCTTGATCCAGTAATGCTAGGATCACGCCCTGAGCCGAAGGCAGACGCTTAACCGCTGTGCCACCCAGGCGCCCCCCATATTTATACCTTACCTGCTTCTAGAAAGTAATAAAAAATGATTATAATAAACCCATGAATCTATTAAAATTAGTGTAAAATACAAATCTGTAGCAGAAGGAAAAAAGAATTCTAGTATAAATAAAGCATCATTTTGAAATAACTTTTTTCTAGTTTTGGAATTTGAGAATGATTTTTTTCTTTGGTAGGCATAAAGGAGGATGTTGTAAACATTAGCTTTGCCAAAAGAAAAAGACAAATGTTCTTAGAGCCATGAGCCTAATATTAGGTCTTAGTTTTTTTTTTCCTCCTTAGAGGGAGTGGGCATGCGTGCAGGCATGGGGGGAGAGGGGCAGAGGGAGAGAATCTCAAGTAGACTTCCTGCATAGTGGGGAGCCCGACACAGGGCTTGATCTAGACCCTGAGATCATGACCTGAGCTGAATCCAAGAGTCAGGCACTCAACAGACTGAGCCACCCAGGCACCCCTTTAAGTCTTTGTTTTTTAATCTAAATGTTGGTTCAGGTACCAGATAACAATATGGGTAAGTCTTAGAAATGATGTAGTATGTTGCTTAAACAACTTCTTTTGAATATTGGCTCTAGAATAGAAATCAGAATAAACATCTAAGTATTGGTGTGACTGAAAGGAAATCCATAGTAGCCTATATGTGGTAATTTCTTGTTTCATGTGTTAACAATCTGATTTGTTTTGGAGCTAGTTGAGAACTATCTGCTAACCCACTCAAAGCTTTTCTCAAAACAGTTTTGGTACGATCAAATGTTCAGACAAGCCTTAAAGTAAGCCTGGGAGTTCTCTAATTAAAGCATACTTCTCTGATTGTAGCCTAAGACACACCCGCATGAAATTGAGCTCTCATTATGTTTCATAGGCTGTGGTGAGTACTCTGTCTGCCTTGATTATCTCCGTTCAACCACACATAAGATAGGGCCTATTGTTATTGCCATTTCATAGATGAGAAAACCAAAGTTAGAATTTGTCCGGGGTTGGGATTGACAGTTTTAGCAAACAAAAATACAGGATAGCTCTGTCTTTGAAATTTGAACTTTGAATAAGCAGTATTTTGTTGAAAGTATATTTCACATATCCCACGGAAAATATACCACAAAATTGTTGTTTCTCTGAAATTCACATTTCAGACCATCCTGTATTTCATCTGGTAACTTTATCTGGGGACAAACTAACACAGCCCATATAGTAGCAGAATCAGCTCAATCTCAAAGACTCTGGGCTTAACCACAACGTTAGGCTGCAAAGAGCTAAAATTTTAGTGTCATTCTTCGTAACACTAAAACTGGAGCTAAACCAAACCTCAATTGCTAGAATTATACCATTATACATTAATTTGATGGAATAGCATATAAACCCGTTTAAAATAACAGCTAGAAAAAAATTTCGTTCCAGACCCATCAGAATGGCAAACATTTAAATATGGATGCTTAAATATGGATGCTATCAAGGGTCGGGAGCAGGTGGATTATTGGAAGCTCTCAGCACTGACTGTTCCCTAGCACAGGGATTTCAGTTTGTGTGCGAATCGCCTGCAGATCTTGAAAGCAGATTTCGATGACTAGCCAGGTGTGGCAAGGGGCCTCCGATTCAGCAGTTCTACCCCCCAGGTGACGCTCACGCGGCCGACTGTAGCCGCTGTTCCTCGGGATGCCTCACTTCTGCACCTGACCACCAGCCTGAGGTTTCTCCACGCGTCTCTGAGAGGTACACCGCAAAGCCTTCACACTGGAACCCACATTTCTTTCAGCAAAGCTGAAGCTGCACATCTTCTAATATGTACAAGCCCGCTTGTCCTTAACGAGGCCTTTTTTTATACGAGAAAAAAACCCAAGCCACCCGTCACAGACCCTCAGGGCCACTGCCAAACCGGGAGTCTCGTGAGCACTCCGACCCCTGCCAGCGCAGCGAAGCGCCCACCCCAGGCGCTAACGGTGACGTCAACCGCGCGCGGGGGCGGGGGTGGGGCCTTCCGTCACGTGTCCCCAAGGGCACGCGCGCTCGCTCCGAGACTGCGGCGCGCCCGCGGCCGCCACCGCGCCAGGTGAAGTGTTTGTTCCCGGGCAGCTCCGCCCGCTGTGGCTAATGCGGCTCGGATCCGGGCTGTGGCAGGAGGGAACATGCCACGGCCCGAGTCCCAGAAGGCCGGGATCCTGCGCTGCCGGCGTCCGGGTGAGTAGCGCGCACGGCCTGGCGCGACGGCGTCTGAGCCCGCGCGGCCTCCGTCGTCCCCTCAGCGCCTCAAGCGAGCGGCTCCGGCGCGCGGCCCCGAGATACAGTGGGGTGACGGCTGCACCCGGCGCCTGGCTGCAGTGTCAGACTGCGCGAGCACGGCCACCTGGGACTGGGTGTTGACGGAAGAACCGCCCGCGGGGCCCGGCGCGCCCCTGTGGGCGGGGGCTGCGGAGGTCGCGGAGCCGTGGGCCCGGGGTTCCAGCTGCTGTTTTCCGGAACGAGGGCCGGAGCCCTGCAGCTGGGTTTGCCAAGAAAAGGAAGTGGTGCGGCAGAAATGGTAACGGAAGGTGTCAAACGTGAACGCTAGAGAGGAGTGAATGATGCACCCTCCCCCGGTCCCCCTCACCCCGGTCCCTCCCCCGCCCGCACAGTATCCAGGCAGCTCGCGTTTCCCGGGAAGGCTCAACAACTTGTGTTTACACATGGCATTCGGTTGATGTCCCTCTGGTTTCTCTTTTCTTTTTGTTTGCAATATACTTGTTGGAGAAATTGGGTTATTTGTCGTGTATAATTTCCCACCTTCTTAAATTTCATGGCGTTTGGATAAATCTAAAAATACAAAGTCCCTGTCCTCCAGTTCTGAAAGACTTCATCCTTTGAAGAATATTAATATGCTCATGATAGAACAGTTTATTTTTACCATCAAAGAAGACTTGGGTCAGCGTACTTTTTTGATTTGTATTATGAAAGCAGTTGTTTGGTTGGTCGGTTTTCCAAATATAAAATGAAATTATAACTTTGTGCTTTTCATAGTATTACTATGCACTGTCTTCCCCCAAATCACAGGTTTAGACCCTACTTTAAAGTGTTTGTTTTACTCCACTCACTTCTTCCCGTTTATCCAGAAATTTGTATGTCGAAATTACTCTGCCTTAAGAAAAACAGAAAAAAAATCTCTCTCCACTCTCAGAATGTATTAGTTGAGCTTTTGAAGTTAAAGGTGGTGAAAGAATAACCCACAGTTTTCACAGCTTCTCTTGACAATTTCTGTGCTGTTTGTTCTGTGCAATTTGGGTTCTCTTTAGTTTTTTGCTTTTTTTAAACTTTTTTTTTAATTGCAAAATACACACAACATGAAATTTATCATTTTAACCGTTTTTAAGGCACAACTCACCTGCATTAAGTTCTTTCACAGTATTGTGTCACCATCCCACTATTTCCAAAACATTTTAATCACTCCAAGCAGAAAATCTGGAACCATTAAGCAATAGCTTTCCATTTCCGCCTTCTCCCAGACCCTTTCTGTCTCTCTGAATTTGACTGCTCTAGATACCTCATGCAAGTGAAATCATATAATGTTTGTCTTTTTGTGTCAGGCTTATTTCATGTATTGTTTTCAAATTTCATACATGTTGAGCATCTATTAGACTTCATTCCTTTTTGTAGCTGAATAATATTTCCATTTTTTGGCTGTATCACAATTTGTTTATTGGTTCATCTCTTCACGGGTGCTGGGTCGTTCCACCTTTTGGCTACTGTGCATAGTGCTGCTATGAACATGAAGTTACATGTATCTGTTTTTGATTCCTTGGGGTGTATAAGTAGGAGTGGAATTGCTGGGTCGTATGGTATATTTGACTTTATGAGGAATCGACAAATCCTTCACATTTTTAAAACTGCTTTCTTAAGACCTGCATGCCTTGCGATGGCTAAATCTGTTGGCCCCACCTCAACTCATGCTGACTTGACCTCTAAATCTTTGTGACACCTCATGTCGCTGGTCAGTACACCCTCTTGAGGGTCTCGATTTTGTGATCCTTCTCATGTCCTTTATTTGTACTTCATTTTCCACCAGATTTTTATATGTGCATGTCCCTAGAGGTTCAGGGCTTGCTGCCTATCCATTACTTAAACCCTCTTCTATTATTTCCATGGAACTTGAACTAAAATTTTGGTGTTTATTTTTAACATTGCTCTGAGGCTTAGATTTGAATTTCAAGCTAGATTTTTTTCCCTCTGTCCCAAATCATTTTATACACTGCTTCTAGAATTTTCTCCCTAAGACAAATTTGCTTAAAGACATTAGTTAGCCTTTTTTTTTTTTTTTTTTTTTTGCATGCAGAACTAGTTAATTCTCATCCTGAGGGTCAGAGCCCCATCCTGTCCTCAGAAGTAATTACCTTCCACTAGTCTTAATCAGCCAATCTGTTCATTATAGCCAGTCATTCCACTTGATATTCTGTTTGGAAAACTGAAAACAAATACATGTTGCAGTTTTCCAAGACTTGAACTTTCTCCTCGAAATATTTCAGTATTTGGCCATTAAAGTCTTACTTTTTAAAACCAAGCTTAAATATCAGCTTCTAAAAGAAATTTTCTTCAAGTTCTTCATACAGTCTTTTTTCGTCTATAACCCACCTGTTTTACCTCCTATTGGTTAATTTGAAGCAAATCTCAGGTATAGGGTTAGATTATTTTAGCTGTATAAAATAAGCTCATTCTGATTTCTAGTCTTGTTTTGTTTTTAAAGATTTTATTTATTGTAGAGAGAATGTGTGTGTGCATGGGCATGAGCAGGGGCAGGGGGGCAGGGCAGAGAGAGGGAGAGAGAGAATCTCAAGCTGCCTCCCCACTGAGTGCGGAGCCCTACGCAGGGCTCAGTCTCACAACCCTGAGATCATGACCTGAGCTGAAACCAAGAGTCAGACACTTAACCAGCTGAGCCACCCAGGCACTCCTCTAGTCTGTTTTTAAAATAAATTTTATTTTAGAATAGTTTTAGATTTACTGAAAATTGCAGAGTAGTACTGAGAGTTCTTACAGATACAATGCCAAGTTTCTCCTGTTATTAACAACTGGCATTAGTATGGTACATTTATCACAATTAATGAACCAATACATTATTATTAACTGACATCCAGAATTTATTCAGATTTCCTTTGTTTGTTTGTTTGTTTCTTTTTTCCCTGTTCTAAGGACATTAGGTAAAAACTAAGGGTCCCATCCAGGATACCATTGCATTTAGTCATCTTGTCTCCTTGGGCTCTTCCTGGCTCTGACAGTTTCTCAGACTTCCTCTGTTTTTGATGACCTTGACAGTTTTTAGAGTACTTGTCAGGTATTTTGCAAAATGTTTGTCAGTTGGGATTTATCTGATGTTTTTCTCATAATTAGATAGCAGTTCCACCCCAGAGTGGGAGGACAGTGCCCAAAATACCACCAGGTGTGGGTACTAGCTGGGTGATTCAAGACCTCTGTCTTAAATGGGACCAATGGCACAAATGTTTAAAGACCCCCCAAGCCCTGCCCAATTGGCTACCGACATCCTGACCTCTGGGAACTGGCCATTACATTGCCCTAATTTTAACCCTCATTGGGTGATAAGCTTATGCAGTTCATATTCATCTCTGGTGATTCAGGGCCAGACATTAAATTGTTGGGAATATACAACTAAATTTTCTTTAAAACAAGGCTTCATGTGTGTCCCCAATCTTTACTCTTCACGGGTGGATACCTCCTATGCCTCAGAGGAGAGCACCACTCAGTCATTTGCAAGGTGTGCCGCTGGGGACCCCCCCTTGAATTTATTGAAAATTTGTGATACCAGTAAATGCCCCCAGTGGTGCAAACAAACCTTAATCAGGGCATCCTAGATCTGTGCAACCCTGTTAGATCCCCTGCCCCTCAATTCCCCTACCTGGGAGAGCCACCCCTCAGGGATGTCTCCCTCCACCTGTGACAGTGCTTTATCGACCCTGTCCCATTTGCTCAACAAAAGGTACCTCACATGTCCCTGCAGCTTACCTGGCCACTCTGTGATGTTCAGCTGCTCCCATGCAGGACACTTTGCAATGCAGTATGTGGCATCTGGCTAGAGCCCCCACATGCCCTTTATAATCCTCCATATCTGCCCAGGGAACAACACCACATAGATGAACATGACCTACACCTCCTCCCAAGGAACATAAGCCCCACAGTTTTGGGCCTCGTGGCCTAGCCATCCAGGAAGAACCCCAGCTTATTTCAGCTTCCCTGATCAAGCAGTTGTGTCCGCTGTGGGTCCAGTGCCTTGGAGCCATCACGCATTTGTGTACTTCTCCTTCCTTTAGCCCCTAACACATGCCAGCCCCCAGGCAGTCCTGTCTGTTTATACCAATGTGCTTTAATCTCCCTGGGACTACCCCTAAAAAATTACTGAACAGGACCTCCAGTCTGCCTCTCTTCCTGCCCCCTCATGTCCAAAGTGCATGTGGTGTTTATCCCCATGATATTAGGAGTCGGTCTGCCGTTGTCCCTCAGCTGGACCAGGCTAGTCACCACTGCCCTGGGTGTACAACAAATCAGTAAGGCTAAACAGGTACAGATATTCCATAATCTCACCCAAGAGTTTTAATCAAGTACCAATTTAACCTTTACCCAAGGGCTTTTATTTTCTTGGCTGGACCCCAGCAACTGGGGATAACAGTGACGGACAGGATTTTGAACTTTTGTTTGTTGATATTGCTGATTGGTGTTCTTGCTTTGCTCAGATGTTTCACTCATTGGGTGACCAAAATCATTTCAGTGGCTTTTAATATCTCCACTGTCCAGCTAATGCCTATGATTTTCGCTAAAGATTAATGCCTAGGCATCATGGGGTCAATTGTGATGAGAAAAACAACTTTTGAGAAAAGCACCTTTTAGGGAAAAATTTGTGTTTCTGAGTTGCTGCCTAGGCATTTTACATTTAGGATAATCTTACTCAGACCCAGAGTCTGGACATTCAGGTAAGGACTTGAGTTTAGGATGCCTGCCGTAAGTTCCTGCTTTGTCTTTCCCAGGGCACTTTTTTTTTTTTTTTTAAGATTTTATTTATTTATTTGACAGAGAGACAGCCAGCGAGAGAGGAAACACAAGCAGGGGGAGTGTTTCCCAGGGCACCTTTTAAAATAACCACTTCAGGCGAAGCTGGGAAAAGTTAGTGACCTCTGCCCCAACTACCTTATAAGTAATAGCTGCTTGCTACCCTGCTCTCTTATTTCCTGCTCCCTGGTAACCTGGGATGTAGGACTGCCCTTTCCCCAGGTCATTGCACTCCCTATCCCCCTGCTTCTGGGAGCTTTAAGTGATAAATCTTGTGACCCTGCTTCCTTCGTGTGGGTATATTGAAATTGCACTGCCAATCCAAAGGATGCTGGAGGTTTCACGTCCCCAAAGTGGGAGCTCAGGTGCTAAGGAGGTGACCTGCTGCCCCGCCCCCTGTGTGGTTGGTTATGCCCCTTCATTCTTAATTCAGTATACCAGCCCCGCTTCTCAGCACACCATGCACAGTTGTTGGTTTATGGCCTTTTTCCTCCATTTTGAAAGCCAGCAACAGCTGGTCCAGTTCCTCCTCTTACATTGCATCATTCTGATTTCCCTTTTGCACATTTAAGGATCTGGAGATTACACTGGGTTCACCCAGATAATCCAAAATAATCTCTTTATTTTAAGGTCAGGTGATCAGCAATCTTAATTCCTGGGATGTGGCTGTGCTGGGGAACCATTATTTTACCTCCACATAGCGTGTCAGTTACACTTCTTATAAAGAGATTTTTGGTGGTTGCCCTACAGTTTACAGTATACATTTTAAACTAATTAGTTTGAATCTGCCTTCACATGACAGTATATTGCTAAACATCTTGTACAGGTACCTTATTAATAAAGACCATCCCAATTTTTCCCTCCCATTCCTGTGACATTGTTGTCATTCATTCACTTACCAGTATGCTATGATCATTCAGTATATTGTGACTTACGTTACTTTGAACAATTTCTTTTAGATCAATTAAGAATAAGAAAAATATAATTCTCATTTTTTTCTTCTCTGATGTTCTTTATGTAGATCCAGGTTTCTTACCTATGTCATTTTCCTTCTGCTTGAAGAACTTCTTTTAACATTTCTGGCAGGGCAGGTCTACTGGTGATGAATTCCTTAGGTTTTGTTCAAGAAGGTATTTCTTCTTAACTTTTGAAGGATAATGTTAGTGGGTATAGAATTCTAAGGTGGGCGGATTTTTTTTTTTTTTTGTACTTGAACTGTTTCAGCCCATCTCTTGGCTTGCATGATTTCTGAGGAACATCCCACTGTAATTCTTACCCTTCTTCCCCTGCAGGTAAAGTTTTTCCCTCCCTGTGGCTTCTTTCAAGATTTTTGTCTTTTGATTTTCTGATTATGGTGTACCTAGGTGAAAGTTTAGGGGGGGATATTTATTCTGCTTTGGGTTCTCTTACTAATTTTGGAGAGTTCTTGGCCATTGTTATTTCAGATATTTCTTCTGCTTTCTTTTTCTTTCTTCTCCTTCTGATATTCTGATACTTAAATGTTATACTTTCTGAAATTGCCCACAGTTTTTGGATGTACTGTTTTTCCCTTTTTTTCCTCTTTGCATTTCAGTTTGGGAAATGACCTATATTCAGGCTCACTGTTTTTTTTCTTCAGCTGTGTAAAGGCCACTGATGAGCCCATGGAAGGCGTTCTTCACTGCTGTTAACAGTGTTCTTGATTTTTTAGCCATGTCTTTGGATTCTTTCTTAGAATTCCATCTCCCTATTTATATTTTTCATGTGTTCTTGCATGTTGTCTTTTTTTCGATTAGTGTTCTTAACATATTAATTAAAGATATTTATTTATTTATTCATTTGTTGGCAGGGGGAGCACAGGGAGAGGGAGAAAGAGAATCTTTTTTTTTTTTTTTAAAGATTTTATTTATTTATTCGACAGAGATAGAGACAGCCAGTGAGAGAGGGAACACAAGCAGGGGGAGTGGGAGAGGAAGAAGCAGGCTCATAGCGGAGGAGCCTGATGTGGGGCTTGATCCCATAACTCCAGGATCATACCCTGAGCCGAAGGCAGATGCTTAACCGCTGTGCCACCCAGGCGCCCTGGGAGAAAGAGAATCTTAAGCAGGCTCCATGCCTAGCATGGAGCCTAGTGTGGGCTTGATCTCACACCCCTGAGATCATGACCTGAGCTGAAATCAAGAGTCAGACGCTTGTCCGACTGAGCCACCCAGGCACCCCTAGATATTTTAAATTCTCTGTTTGATGATCCCCAAATCTGTGTCATCTAAGTCTGGTTCCAGTGATTGTTTTGTCTCTTCAGGCCCTATTTTCTCTTGCTTTTTGGTATGCCTTGTATTTTTAATGTTGTTGTTGAAAACCTGACATGTTGTATCAGGTAATAGGAACTTCAGGAACTAAATAGAGCTTTAGTGTGTGGATTTATGGTGATCTAGCTAGGGGTTTGACTGTGTTTTAATGTTTTGCTGTAGCTACAGATGCCAGAGTCCTCACGTTCTTCTGTGCCCTTGTTTTTATCTGCCCTCTTGACTTTGGAATTTTCTGAGTACCGTTCCCAAGAGAGTCTGTGTCTTGCAGCTCTTTGAGCTGTAACCCGCCTTTATTATATATGGAGCCTGTTGGTGTGGTGGTCAAGTATGAGGGAGGGTGAGAGTTCTGCAGTTACGACCATCACAGGTGTTTGCCATGGTGTAGCTTTTTCCCCCCGCTGCAACCTACTCCCTTCTGTAGCTGTGGAATTCCCAGTCTGTTTCCTGGGAAGCCATGACCTTTGCTGATTATCTTTTCGTCTTAGGTTTGCCTGGAAGGGCAGCACGGGCTGGAGTAGAGGAGTGGGAGGAGTGCCCTTTCCCAACTAGGAGAAAGCTCTGGCAGTGTCTTTTCCCCAGGAGCAAATGCCTTTGCCTTGGAGAGGGTCCTGGGGTGTTTCACAGTGATTACTCTTCCCTTCCCAGTCTGAGTCAGACAGGATCTTTCTTTATCTCCACCTTCATGGTGGGGACCTGTTATGGTTCCTGAAGGTAAAGCCCACAGAAGTGTAGGAGCCCCCCCCCCCGCCTCGACTGCCAGAGTTTCTCACTCTCCTGCCATGTCACACAGGCTGCAGCACCAGTTTGTGGCTCTAGCAGCTTCTGCTCCAGGTAAGAGGATACCAGCTGTGTGTCTCTAGGTTTTGCGTGGCAGTTTGCCCTGTAATCTCAGTTCTCTGATGTTCTAAAAGTATCATTGATTTTCAGTTTGTCCAGTTTTTTCTTGTTGTAAGGATGGGAGTGATGGCTTATAAGCTCTTCTCATATTGGAGCTGGAAGCAGAAGTTACTCCTATTTTTTTTTTTTTTTTGACTTAGGGTTTATGACTTGTTACCATCTTCAGTGAACTCTATGCAGATCTAGGACTGTGGTATTGTATCTAGATTTGATCATGCAGGCTAAATTTGATATTTCATATCACTTGATTAATAATGATTTCAAGCTATACTGTCCGATAGCTTTTGCTTTCCTTAGAAAAGCTTATCACTTTCAAAGTTCTTTTCTTGCAACTATAAAAATACCTTGCAACTTTTCAGAAAAATTTTTTGTATGCCTTATTTTGCACTTTATAGGCAACAAAAGCTATATAGCCCCTATCTTTATTAAATTTTCTACTTAAAAATAAAAAACTAGTACATATAAGAATTTGTCAACCTATTTCTTTTCTTTTGAAACCTGATTTTATTAGTTTGGGTTTCTTCAGAATCCTGAGATAAAAAGTTCAGTTTACCTTGTTTATCTGTGAGGTAATCTCAGGACACAGCAGTAAGAGAATGAAGAAGTGAGAGAGATAGGAGAGAAAGCTAGAAAGGGTACAGATTTCAAGCCATTTTCCACTGTAGGCCCCTTAAGCTTACTCATACTGGGGAATTCTGAAAGCCAGCGTAGAATACAGGTGTCAGAGTTAGCATCCAGGGCAAGCGTGTAAGGGAGCTGGAGTATTTTTACCAGTCTGTTGTTGAAGGCTGCCGCTAGGAAGGTGCATATTCCCAAATACTTTTGGGCCTGCACTGCACATGGGCAGATGGGTCCAGGGGCCAGAGATGTAGATGCTGGCAGCTGGAATTCAGACCTGTACAGGATGGTAAGCCTTGAGAGGATGTGCAAGTGACAGTGTCTGCTATACTGATTTCCCTTAGCTTGATCCAACACGATGAGCTGGGGTAGAAATTGGCCATCTGTTCAATCGATTAGCAGGTTTGTCAGCTTTCTAAACCTCTTGATCTTGAGGTGGTAGATTGCATTCAGAAATGAGTTTCTGGAAAATGCTCAAGATTCTGTCACATGATTTTCTGATGTTCTCTTTTTGGTGATACCTGGCTGGTTCGCTTTGAAATACAAAAGCAGTAGTTTAGAAAATGACCCTGGCCTTGCGCTTCTGGTAATGGCAGACTGGAGAACCTAGTTGAAATCAGTCAGTTCTGAAAAGCATCAGAGAATTCACAAGATAGTAAAGAATTACTGGATTGAGGTTTGGGAGATAATAGAATTCCAGAGAGGTGAACACCTTGCTTGCACTGCTCTTGTCCCTGATATTTGCTATTTTGAAAGGCTGAGCAGTGTGTTGACAGACTCACAGGATAGGGGAACAGAAGTTGGAGTCCAGGATTTGCCATGGGTGAGAATCCTGCTGAGCCAACCATGGGTAATGTTGGAATCTTGAAAGGCCGTAGGCTGGAATACAGGTGGACTGGGAGTATACAGGAGCTTGCCTGAAATGAAATTCTGCTGTGTCATCTAGGGAGTTTAGTATATCTCCTATCTCAGATTGCGGGTGATGACTGGTACCTAACAGAAGCCAATGAAGATGCTCTCTAGAGGAAGATAACATTTTAGGTCTCAAGTTGTTTCTGAGATGATTTTTCAAATAGTGTCCACACAATCAGATCAGTGTAATCAGGTGCACCAGGAGACAACCTGAACAAGAACTCACACAGGCAACAGGCGGTAGAGGCAGCCACTTTAGACAGTGAGACTGTAAAACACTGTTTAGGATGTTTATGGAGATAGAAGCTGAACTTAAACATCTGCGCAAGGAATCAGAGCAAAGGGACAGAACAGATTTGAAAAAGACACAGCTAAATACTAGATCTAAATACAGTAACCAAAATTGAGGATTCATTGGATTAATAGCAGATTAGAAAAGTAGTGAAGTGAAAGATCAGAAGAAACTTCCTTGAATGAAGTATGAGAAAGGAAGAGTCTGGAAAACACTGAAGAGAGCCAAGAAATACATAGGATGTAGTGACAGAGTGCAATGTATGTTTGATTGGAATCCTAGAAGGAGAGGAGAGAGAAAGGAGTAGGATAATACTTGAAGAGAAGATGGCTGAGAACTTCGAAAACTGACAAAGATATCCATGGAATAACAGATCCTAAATGGAGGATAAGGTGTTTTTTAAAAAAACTTTCCACTTGTAGGTCGTAGTCTAGGGCTCATTTCCTTAGAGTGAGTCTGTTTGCTAGCTGCCTGCCTGCCTGCTCTCCAGCCTCCCTCTCTCCTCCCTCCCCCCACTTTCCAGTTTTAGCAGTTTTCGTTATTCTGCTGAGGATAAATGTTTTCTCACATGAAGAATTACATGGTCTTTTATCACGTTTGTATAATTTATGCTGGGGTTCCAAATATTTTGATTAGAAAAAAGATACGACTGCTATTTGGATTGAAATCCACTGAGATAAGAAAATACGGAAGACAAGAAAAGCTTTCCAGACTTCAATTATTCTGTAATGCAGAGATTTCAGGCAGAGTGGGCACTTAGGGGACAGCGCCTCTCCCCAGCCCTCCTGGGTCATGGTCACAGGTAGTTCCTACCCTGTCTGCCCTGGACAGCTAGTCAGCAAGCCTCTCACAGGTGAAGGGCATACTCACCTCAGGAACAGAAGTGTGCTTGGGGTGCCAGCGAGGTCTTTTTTTGGAGAACAAGGGGAAACTAGTACTTATCACAGCACCCGGACATACGGTCATTTTAGGTAACCCCAAGGGCAGGGGTTTTCCATCTCTTTAATCTTGTGGGAAGCATAAATTTATGTTTAAAAAAGTTACTGGATGACTTCTATTTTTAAAAGGATGGCAAGCAGGAAATCACTGGCCTCTTCCTTGCCAGGTGGCACAACAAAATGCTGAAAGGACATAGGTCTGACATCAGATGACTGGGGTTCAAATCTCAGTTCCTCCCCTTCCTTAATTTCTTTAAGACCAAGAAGAAAAAGATAAGGCTGTTTTTTTTTCTCTCTCTCTCTGTTTTATACTCAGGACTAGTATTTTCTTTTTTGTTAGTTTTGATTTGCATACTTGACCTGTGTAGGTAAGCCACTTCGTCAGCACCGTCTGCTCTGGAAGACTCCTGACACGCTAGCAGAGGAACACACTCAGCAGCCATGGTTTAAGGGGAGTCAACTCTGCTCATACCCCCTTGTTCCTGGGACAAAGCCAGCTGTAGAAGGCCATGTGGATAGTGGATATACAGATGCTTGTTTATATTGGGTGTGTTTAAAGCCATTCTAGTTCCTTAGTTATTTGGTATCTCAGAACACTTATTTTAGTGACCATCCTTTTTCCTGTTCACTTATTTCTTCTTCATCTGACGTACTTTGGGTTTAATTCTCCTTTTTATGGGCAGAAGGGGAAAAAGAAATAACAGTTTTCGTAATTGCGGGGGCTGTAAATGGTTCCTCTGTATTCGTTCTATATACCCCTACAGGAGTTGCAGTCTGGAGGCTGATCGAACTTCTGTAGTTTTTCAATTTGAATTTCTTTAGTTGCGGGACTCACCTTGCCACTCTCTAGTTTCCTCCCCTGCGGATGCACCCATTTGTCTGCCTGGTTTTTGACTGCATTTGATTTTATGACCCCTGCATTGACATCCTGTCAACTCTTTCTGTTGGGACTGAGAAAAGGCTGCTGTAAGGGCATTTCCTAACTGTGCCTGTTGATCTTGATCAGAAACATGGGGTCAGAAATGAATTCATTAAAATATGAGAGATCGTAATAAACTATAACTATGTATAGTAGAATATATAGTTAGAAAGATCTTGAATGTAATGATTCCTTGAAGTATATGTGTGTTGTGTAAGCCCCTCATGCGGCTGTGGTCACTTTCTCCCTTTTGTCTTCCCCAGGCCTTGACCAGGGAGAGCTGCTACTTTCTACTTGAGCATTTAGATCAGGGAGGATATTAAAGCGTAATGGTCAGCCTCTGCCAGTCCGTTTTCACTGACCAAGTAGGTGTCCCAAGATTGGTTTACGTGCTTTGTTCTGTTAGCTGTTCTTTCAGTTTCCTTTTCTTCAGTGTTTAATTAAATTTGCATTTAATTAAATTAGCATTAAATTCCCATCAGCATTACCATGTGGTTTTCCTCTGCATTTGAGGTATAGTATATAGACACTACATGCATCTGTTAATGTTCCTTTTGATTTTGTTATAGGGAGGAGATTCATAGATGTTTGAGGGATGTCAGAGGATTATTCCCGGGAAAGCATATGATGTCTGGAATTTGCTCTGAACCTTTACTAATTCAGTAATCTCCTTACTTGTAGTTATGAAATAAGTTGGTGGCAGTGTTTTCTTCTAGTCTTTCAGGTAGGTAAGGAATGAGAAGAAAATTTTTTTTTGTGTTGTCATCACCTGGTAATTTCACAGGGGTCTGTGGGAAGGGCACTGTTGTAAATCAGCATTTGTACTCACATGATTGTAGCTCACTTAAAATATGAATGTGTCTCTTTTATTGAAAAAGCTAACAAATGTTTGCTGTTTGACAACTTGGAATGTAGAATAGACCAACGAGAAAATAGCCAGAAACTATGGAAGGGTAAATCCTTATCATTCAGTGATAGACATTTTAGGGGTCCCTGGATGGTTCATTTGGTTGAGCATCTGATTTTGGCCTTACATCGTGATCTCAGGGTCCTGAGATTGCACCAAGTCAGGTGCTCAGCTTCTGCCCCTCCCCCTGCTCATGCATGTGGGCGCTCTCTCTCAAATAAATAAAATCTTTAAAAAAAGAGACATTTTAAACTTCATTAAACATTATGAAAATTTTGTGTCGAAGAAAAATGAAAGCTGTACTGTGTGTGAGTTAGGTGGTATGGTCTCATTTCTCCTGTAGTACCAGAAGTTGGACATTGGGCAGACGAATTCAGACAGTGATTTGTGGAGGAAAAAGTTTTTCAGATTGTGCTTTTAGAATACTTGTTCAGTATTCAAATTTTATTCTCAAGTTTTTGACAAATTAATGGAATTAAAACAGCCTTTCTTTTAATGTGCTAAAATCTCCTTTGCTTCTGAGGTTAAAAGAAAGGCCATATTTCATTCAAAGCCTTAAAATATTTAATCCTTTCCAAAGTTGTTCTTCTATTTTTAAGTAAGGTTAAGAAATTTTTTACATTGGGATGCTTGGGTGGCTCAGTCGGTTAAGCGTCTGCCTTTGGCTCAGATGATCCCAGGGTCAGTGGGGAGCCTGCTTCTCCCTCTGCCTGCCACTCCCCCCCGCTTGTACTTGCTCTCTCTCTGATAAATAATTAAATAAAATATTAAAAAAATTTTTTTTGCCTTGATTATTAAAGAAATACGTATTCTTTATAGACAATGTTTTAAATAAAGGAAAGTCAACAGAAAATTATCTATGATGCCACTTAGCTGATTCTATTGTTTATTTTTCCATAATTGCCAATAACAGTGTAACATTTTAGATAGTATGAAAGATTAAAAATAGTAGAATATATAGCAAAACATTAGCAGTGGTGAGCTTTCAGGTGGTTGTTTTTTGTTTTTTAACTTTTTGCTTATCTGTATTTTCTGATTTTTTTTAGCATAATAGCAGAGCTTAAAATATTAGTCTCCACTACGTTGATGGTGTCTAACATATAGAACTCTACTGTGTTCCCATTGTTAGCCTTTTCTTGAGGATTGTTTTTAATGATTTTCAGAAGAAAAATGTATTATTTAGTACATTTAATAGGCTATGACTGGAAGATAAATGGAATGGTTTAAATTATCATCTGTAGAGTGACATTGTGTAACAGGCATTGTCTTAGTGGACTTTACATAATTTAACTACTATGGAACATAATTTAGTAGCTGTGTATACTGTGTACTTTCTTAATAGAAGTAATAATGACTATAGATAGCCTCTCAAAATGGGTTTTCTTAGCTCAGATAATTGTGCTGTTGAGAAATACCCTTCACTGTAATTGATAATGATGCTGGAGTTTTGTTTTTATTTTGTTTTGATTTGATTTGAGAGCATGCACGCGCAAGAGGAAGGAGGGGCAGGGAGAAGAAGAGAATCTCAGGCAGCCTGCAGCAAACACAGAGCCTGATGCAGGGCTGATCTCATGACTCTGAGATCATGACCTGACCGAAACCAAGAGTAGGACACTGAACCAACTGATGGAGCACCCTGATGGAGTTTAAACTGAGTGAGATCTCATGAGATTTTGGACCTTTGTCCTATGTAGTTCTCCAGATAGCATTGTTGATATAACAACAGTAGATGCTAACAGTAGCAATATCAGTCAGTTTTTGAGTGGACTAAAAAGCATACATGTGCTTAAATTGTTACTTGCATATTTTGTATGCGTATCTTTCTAGTTTCCTGAATTGCATAGCAGTACAGGGCTGCTTTCCACCTATGAATATGAAGTCGGCCTTTTAGTCCTGCCCCTCCATTCTGTTTCCTCCCTCTCCTAATTGGCTTCAACTTTTTTTTTAATGGTTTATGGGAGAATTCTAGAAACCAACTCAGTATTACGCTTTGTCCTGCCTTTGCTTAAACATCCTTCGTTTTATAATATAAGCAGTTATGTGTATGAATATAGATATATTTGTATGTAGCATTCTATATACACTCTTCTCCATCTTACTTTTTTTTTACCTGGCAACATATGTAGCGATAAAACCATAGTAATATGTAGAGACATTTCTCTTTGCTTTTTACAGCTGCATATTTATATGGATGTTTCTTCATTTGTTCAACCAGTCCTTCATCAGTAGGCAATTGGATTGATTCCATCCTCTTTCTTATTACAAATAGTCTTGTAGTGAATAGCCTTGTGCACACATTGTTTCCTACTTTTTCCCTCTGTGGTATAGATTCCTAGGAGTCATATTGCTAGGTCAAAGGGTAAAGGCGTATGTAATTTTAGTAGAAGTTGCCAGATTGCCCAATACCACATGTGAGACTTTCTCCACAGCCTTACTGTCAGACTATGTAGACAAGCTTTTGGATTTTTATAAATCCGACAGGTGGGAAATTGTATCTCGGTGACAGCTTATTTTGTTTATTTTCCCTTGTCATAGCAAGGTTCAGCATTTTTTTCACAGGGTTAAGAACCAATTGTATTTCTGTTTCTGTGAATGGCCTGAACGGGTGTTGGTCCTTTTTCATTGTGGCTGACCAGACTGAAGGTGATCTGCAGTGATTTCCTGCCATCTTCTGCCCTCACTTTGTGTAATTAATTCTCCGTGAGTGAGAGTGGGACCTAGGCCTTGCTTTTAACCAACAGCATATGGCAAAGATGATAGAATGTCAGTTTCTTGATTAGCTTAGTTTATATAGCAAAGATATGGGATGTCACTCTTATGACTATATTATATAAGACCCCGTCTTGGGGCACCTGGGTGGCTCAGTTGGTTGAGCATCTGACTCGATTTCAGCTCAGGTCATGATCTCAAGGTTGTGGGATTGAGCCCTGCATTGGGCTTCGTGCTTAGTGCAGTCTGCTTGAGGTTCTTGCTCTCCCTCTTCCTTTGCCTTCCCAAGGTCGTGTGTGCGCATGCACACATGTTCTCATTAAATAAATAAATAAATAAATAAATAGATATCTTGGGGAAAAAAAGGAAAAAAGACTCCATCTTCAGCAGACTGGAGGAGACTCCTCATTGTCAGTTTGGTGAAGTTAGGGACTGTGGTGATGCCCACCTGGCAAGGAACTGGCAGTAACTGCTTGGGTCTGAGGGTGGCCTCCAACTGACAAGGCCCCTTTGTCATAGATCCACAAGGAAAGGAATTCTACCAACAACTTGATGAGTTTGGGAGCAGTTTTTCGGAAATCAAGCCTCCAGGTGAGAATGGAGTTTGGCTGACAATTAACTTGAAGACTTGCCGGACCCTGAGTAGAGGATCCGGTTAAGCTGTGCTCCGATGCTTGCTGTTTAGAAATTGTGAGATAGGGGCGCCTGGGTGGCTCAGTCGTTAAGCATCTGTCTTCGGCTTAGGGTGTGGTCCCAGGGTCCTGGGATCAAGCCCTGCATCGGGCTCCCTGCTCCACTGGGAGCCTGCTTCTTCTTCTGCCACTACCCCTGCTTGTGTTCCCTCTTTCGCTGGCTGTCAAATAAATAAATAAAATCTTAAAAAAAAAATTGTGAGATAATAAATATGTGCTGTTTTTGTGGTAATTTGTTATATAGCACTAGATATCTAATACTGAGATAATACCTTTTTTTTTTAAAGGTGCACGTATTTTTTTCTTTTTTCTCATTTGCCATTTTATTTTTCTTCTAGTGTCTTTTGCTACCCTCAGTTTTTTTTTGTTCTTGTATAACCTAGCTTATCTATCTTTTCCAGGATTGTTTCTGGATTTTCAGTTATAGCTAGAAAAGTTTTGCCTACTTCCAGATAATAGAGGAATTTACTTTTGTTTTCTTCTGTTACTTGTATGGTGTCATCTTCCATATTTTTTAAAGTTTTTTATTTTAATTCCAGTATAGTTAACATATAGTGTTATATTAGTTTTCAGTGTACAGTATAGTAATTCAGCAATTCTGTACATTATTCACTGCTCATCATAAGTGCACTTCCTAATACCCATCACCTATTTCACCCATCCCCCACCCACCGCCCCTCTGGCAACCATCAGTGTGTTCTCTATTGTTAAGAGTCTTTCTTCAAGGGAAGAAGAAAGGGGGGAGTAAACAGAAGGGGGAATGAACCATGAGAGACTATGGACTCTGGGAAACAAACTGAGGGCGTCAGAGGGGAGGGGGGTGGGGGAATGAGATAGGCTGGTGATGGGTATTAAGGAGGGCACGTATTGAAGGTGCACTAGGTGTTACACGCAAGTAATGAATCATGGAACTTTACATCAAAAACTAGGGGTGTACTGTATGGTGACTAACATAATATAATAAAAAATATTAATAAAAAAAGTCTGTTTCTTCAAGGAATTGATCCCATTTACAATTGCACCAAAAACCGTAAGATAACTAGGAATAAACCTAGCCAAAGAGGTAAAGGATCTATACTCTGAAAACTATAGAACATTTAGGAAAGAAATTGAGGAAGACATAAAGAAATGGAAAAACACTCCATGCTCATGGACTGGAAGAACAAATATTGGGACAAGAACAAATATGCTACTCAAAGCAATCTACACATCCAATGGAATCCCTATCAAAATACCATCAGCATTTTTCACAGAGCTGGAACAAACAATCCTAAAATTTGTATGGAACCAGAAAAGACCCCGAATAGCCAAAGGAATGTTGAAAAAGAAAACCAAAGCTGGTGGCATCACAATTCCAGACTTGAAGCTGTGATCATTAAGACAGTATTGACACAAAAACAGACACATAGATCAATGGAACAGACTAGAGAACTCAGAAACGGACCCTCAACTCTACGGTCAACTAATCTTTGACAAAGCAGGAAAGAATATCCAGTGGAAAAAAGACAGTCTCTTCAACAAGTGGTGTTGGGAAAATTGGACAGCCACATGCAGAAGAATGATACTGGACCACTATCTTACACCACATACAAAAATAGACTCAAAATGGATGAAAGACTTAAATGTGAGACAGGAATCCATCAGAATCCTAGAGGAGAACACAGGCAGCAACCTCTCCCACCTTGGCTGCAGCAACTTCTTGCTAGACACGTCTCCAAAGGCAAGGGAAATAAAAGCAAGAATGAGCTACTGGGACTTCATCAAGATAAAAAGCTTCTGCACAGCAAAAGAAATGGTCAAAAAACTAAAAGCAACCTAGAAATGGGAGAATATATTTGCAAATGTCTTACCAGATAAAGGGCTAGTATCCAAAATCTATAAAGAACTTATCAAACTGAACGCCCAAAAAAGCAAAAAATGTAGTCAAGAAATGGGCAGAAAACATGAACAGACATTTCTCCAAAGAGGACATACAGATGGCCAACAGAAACTTGAAAAAGTGTTCAGCGTCACTTGGCCTCAAGGAAATACAAATCAGAACCATAATGAGAAACCATCTCACACCAGTCAGAATGGCTAAAATTAACAACTCAGGAAACAACAGATGGTGGTGAGCATGTGGAGAAAGGGGAACCTTCTTACGCTGTTGGTGGGAATGCAGACTGATGGAGCCACTCAAAACAGTATGGTGGTTCCTCAAAAAGTTAAAAATAGGACTATCCTATGACCCAGCAAGTGCACTACTAGGTGTTTATCCAAAGGATGCAAACATAGTGATTCAAAGGGGGCACATGCACCCCACTGTTTATAGCAGCAATGTCCACAATAGCCAAAATATGGAAAGAGCCCAGATGTTCATAGGCAGGTGAATGGATAAAGAAGAGTGTTACATACAGACCGTGGAATATTACTCAGCCATCAAAAAAATGAAATCTTGCCATTTGCAGTGATGTGAATGGAACTAGAGGGTATTATGCTAAGCAAAAGAAGCCAGAGAAAGATAGATACCATATGATTTCACTCATGTGGAATTTAAGAAACAAAACAGATGAACATAGGGGAAGGGAGAGAAAAACAAGACGAAATCAGAGAGGGAGACAAACCATAAAACTCTTAACTATAGGAAACAAACAGGGTTGCTGGAGGGGTTAGGGGGATGTAGTAATTGGGTGATGGGCATCATGGAGGGCTCTTGAAGTGATGAGTGCTGGGTGTTATATGTAACACCTGGTTGTCTCTGGATGGCCTGGATGTCTCTGGAGAAGTGTCTGTTCATATCTTCTGCCCATTTTTTAATTGGATTATTTGGCTTTTTTTGGGTGTTGAGTTGTATCAATTCTTTATATATTTTAGATTCTAACCCTTTATTGGATATGTCATTTGCAAATAGCCTTTCCCATTCTGAAGGTCATTTTTTAGTTTTGTTGACTGTTTCCTTCACTGTGCACAAGCTTTTTATTTTGATGTGGTCCCAATAGTTTATTTTTTCATCTGTATTTAAATATCAAATTCATATCAGATATGTCTAGGTGAATGGTGTGAGGAGTGGACCCTACTGTATCCTTCAACGTATGGTGCTAAACAGTTGTCCCAAAACCAGTTAGCAAAAAGTCATTCATTTCTTCGCTGGCATGTGATATTATCTATAATCATTTATACTAAATTTCTAAATGTAATTGGGTCCGTTTCTCAGTTTCTCATCCTGCCTCATTGGTTTTTAGTCTGTGCATGTGTCTCGCTGTGCTGGTTAGGTAGAAAAACCCTGGAGTTTATTATCCAGTAGGGCTCAGCCCTGCTTGTACTTGTTTTTCAGGTTTTGCCTGCCTATTCCCTGCTTGTTCATTCTTTCCCAAAAGAACTATATAATCAACTTGTTTAGCTCCAGAAAAAAAAATCTGTTAGTATTTTTGATATGATTATGTAACATATAAGTTATCTTAAGGAGAGCTGACTTATGATTTGGGGTTTCTCTATTCAAGAGTAAGGTACATCTTTCCATGTGATTAAGTCTTCTTTTGGGGCTTTCAGGAGTGTCTTACGGTTTTCCTCATACATGTTTAAGACATTGCTTGTTAAGTTTGTGCTTAGTATTTGTTCTTAAGATTTTTTTAAATTCATAAGATTGATATTCATAAACAAGATGGGTGTTTTGGGGAGGTTCAGTTTTTGTTAGATTTTGAGATCAGTGTCTACTCATTTTATAAAACAGATTCGGAAGATTTATTATTATTTATGCTCTTTAGTGGCTTAAGTAGCGTTAGGATTATTAGATCTTTGAAGGACTAGTAGAATTCCCTTGTGAAAAACTCACTCTCTGTGTGGTGGTTTGCTTTTGTTGTTGCTTTGAGGAACTCTTAACGATGTTATTTCTTCTGTTTACATGTCTGTTGGGACTGGGGTTAATTTGAGTAAGTTGTATTTTCCTTAAAAGTTATTCCAGGTTTTCAAATTGATGTGCATGGAATTATATGAAGCTGTCTCTTGATTTATAAAATATGCAGTGATTGCAAATTTATCATTAAGAAATCTTAGACTGAGAATGGAAGAATTGGGACTTTTGCTGGCATACTGAATATTTTGCTTAATAATGACAGTGTCTAATGAAATTATTTAAACTGGCTAGCAGTCTTCTGCTCCTTCAGCTCCTCCTTTAACAAAGGACATTTATTCCCAGGCTGTGCTCATCTCACATATTGTACTCCAAGATTTTTACATTGCACAGAATCAAGGTCCTGAAACCTCTTCTGGAACAGAAGTACACTTTGCGTCATTTTTAATTACACAAACAAGTACTTGTTAATTTTTAATGCCGGACACTGTGCTTGGTAAACGTAATGGGTTTGAAAAGACAGACATGACCCCTGTCTTCTTGGGGGGGGGGTTGCTTATGGTATGTATTAATGCTTACACAATAGGCACATTGTTTATTGGGATAGCTCCAGTTTATGCATATGGAAAGGATTCCTCTATCATTAACTGTACCTCCAAGATGTGAGTGTTGGCATCTCATTTTCCAACCGCCACATTCATTCTTTCCTTGTTACTCTTTCTGCCAGTGTAACTCCAGGAATTACTCAGCCACAGTGAGCCACTCGAGCCACCTCAAGTCCATTGGCCCCGCACCGATTTTCATCCTGCCTCTCATTCTTCCACATCCTCACATTTCTCCTTGCCTGGCTTACATCTGTGGCCTGTCATTCTAATCAGCACATTGCATGTACTTCTCCCCAGACTGCTGCTTCTCCCTTGGTGAAACCCTGACCCTCTGCTTACAAGGCACCTATCCCTCAGCAGCTACCAGACCGTGACTGCCTGGTCTCACTGGAAATTCCTGTACACAGCTGGTTAGCCTTTTATTCATTTAACTTTTGAAAAATGTATTACGTTGACATCTAACTGCTGAAGTTTTGGCTTTATCAACTGCTGAAGTTTATGATTGAAAGAATTTGTTCACTAGTTGTTTTGTATTAACTAACCTTAAATTAAATGTTTGCTTCGACCCTCCTTTTAAAGGCTTTCAGCCTTGGATACTGAAGCCATGGGTAATTGCCTGTAGAAGGAATAGCAAACAGCACAAAGCAGAAAAACTTTATTGTTCTTTGTTAGCATAGATTAGATTAAAATATCATCATTTGGTTTTTGTTTGCATGTTTTAACTTCTTAAGTAGTTAAGAGCCTGTTATTTTTTAAATAACAGGTATCTAATTGCTGTGTTCTTTATTCATATTTGTTAATAATTTCTTGACCTGTCTAAAAACTGATAGTGTCTTTGTTTCTGAAGACTATTATGGCTAATTATATAAAATAAATGATCTGATTTTATAAATTCCTCTCATTTTTATAGATTCCGTAATTTAGTATAAGGATTGACTATGTAAAAAATGTTCTCTAAAGAATTATAATATAGCTTGAGGAAAATAATATCTGCCTGATAGAATTGTTGAGAGTTAAATCATTTTACAGTTCAGGAAGCAAGGACTCTTGATGTTTGGGCTTTTGTGGTTAGGATTGGGAGGGGTATTCCGGGAAAAATCTGGGCAGAGTTGGTCAGATCCTATGGGTGAGGTCTTGAGAAAACTTTTTCATTTCGCCCATAGGTCCTGGCAGCCAAGAGGGAACCTAAGAGCATGCAGTGGACAAAATGGAAAGTAGTCTCCTGTTTTTATCAAAAAGACCTTTATTTAATTTGTGGTATTGGTCAATGAGAGCCTATTGTTTTTTGTACCTTTTCTAATATTTACTATGACTGTTGTTCTGTTTAGTTTCATATTATTGAAATAAGGTAGTCATGATCTTTTTGTATAGAATAAGGTACTGCTTGGCTCCAGTGTGACAGGAATACATTCGCTTATAAATACCCAACATTTTTCGAACGTATTGATAACTGTATTACAGTAATTGATTCATTAACTGCCATGAATATTTATTAAATGTTTGCTACATTCCAGGCATTGTTGTAAACTCAGGATACTACAGGAAATGAACAAAAGCTCTTGCTCTAATGAAGCTTACATTCAAGTAGGGGGGATGGACAAGAAATAATACGTAATTATGTAGTATGTAGGAAGGTGGAAGTTGCACAGAGCAGGGAAGATCAGAAGTGCTAGTGTTTGGTGGTTGAGTTGTAGTTTTAAATATGGTAATATGGTAGTGTAGAAACTTACTGAGATGGTGCTATTTGAGCAAAGATTCAACAGAGGTGAAGTTAGCTGGGATGAAAAGTATTCTAGGCACAGGGAAGAACTGATGCATAATCCCTCAGTGGGAGTATGATTGACACATTTGGTGACCCATAAAGAGACCCATGTCTAGAATGAAATGAATGAGGAAGGAAGTAACGGAAAATATGATCAGAGAGGTAATTCCAGATTAGGTAGGGACTTGTGAGTCATTGTAAGAAACAGGTGGTCATGTATAATATTCCTATTATATATTAAATTTAGACCTAATGAGAAGGAGGAAAATTAACGTTGAATTTGTGTTGTATCCTTTCATTCTATAGATACCGTTCAACAGCTTTTATGTACCATTCATTGTGCTAAGTGAGGGAATACAGTGAACAAATGAAACAAAAGCTAGCCACAGTGTTTGTGGGGGTTCTCTTGATCCAGTGCAAATCACCGTGTTTTGTGTGTTAATCATTGTACTTGATACTTTACATAGCTTATATAATTCTGAGTATTTCACTTAATTCTAAGTATCCAGCAAGGTAGACAGTATTATTAACTTGGAATACAGTTGATGAAAGTGAGGCTAAGAAAATTTGGTAATTTGTCTAAAGTTGCATAGCCATTATGTGATAGAATGGGATTAGAACTTAATCTTGTCTTTTCATTATACCATTGGTTCCCACATCTGGCTGTGCATCTGAGTTCCCTAAGAAGCTTATTATCAAAGCTATAGATTCCTTAACCTTATCTCTACTCTCAGTTATAAATTTAAACTGTAACTGTTGAATTTAGAATAGGCATTAGGGCAGGTTTAGTCTTTGATTGGAAAGTAGAACTGTTTTCTTCAGGTTAGTTATTTTTAATAACAGATTTTAATTTAAGATCCTTGGGTTGAAAGAGTCCTCTAATTTTACAGTGGAAATCCAGACTTTAGATAGACTGTCATGATACATGGGGTACTTGTATTTTCTTCATGAAAAGCCAGAATCTGAAAAAAAATTACCACACCGAAAGCAATCCAGAGCAAAGGTAAAATAACCATTAACACGGGCAAATGAAGAAGGCATTTGCTGTCATCGGTTTTCCAAGCACTAACAAATTGGCCTGTGGTTTTAATTGTTGAATCCTTTTTTTTTTTTTTTAAATTCAGCACTATCCATATATCTTATTTTATGTGAGTCTTTGTTAAGGGTATGCCTAGGGGTCCTAAATAAATAGCTGAGAAGTTCTGCTTGGTTGTGTGGAAAACAGTGACGGTGAACTTGGTGGATGATTTACAAGTGTCCCGAAGGGTCTAACACAGCTGTGCTTCTCTTTCAGGAGATTGAAGATGGCCCTTCAGCTATGCTAGGTCTATAATGGGAAGTGTCACAGTTCGATATTTCTGTTATGGATGCCTTTTCACATCTGCGACCTGGACGGTTTTGCTTTTTATTTATTTCAACTTCAGTGAAGTGACTCAGCCGCTTAAGAATGTGCCCATCAAGGGGTCTGGGCCCCATGGACCATTTCCCAAAAAATTTTATCCCCGTTTCACTCGAGGGCCAAGTCGAGTGTTAGAGTCACAGTTCAAAGTAAACAGAATTGATGATACGATAGGTAATCACGTTGAAGATCCAGAAAAAGGCAACATGAAATTCTCCTCTGAATTGGGTAAGTATGTTGGACTTCTGGTAGCATTTCAGAGTATTTAATCATTGGAAGTTTAAGTTCATTTATTCTTTAAATCACGTGTTGCTCAGGGGATTAGAAGTGGGTCATTTTCCCCCTCCAGTTTATTTTGTTAATGAACTAGCTGAGATTCTAGGATTTTGCAGATTCAGTGGGGAGTTGTTATATTCTAGTTTATCCATTTCTGACTTCAATATTTTATGAGGACTTGGGAGAAAGTAATAAGGTCCAGAATAGAAAAAGAAAGAGAGAGAGAAAGGAAGGAAGGAAGCAAGGAAGGAAAGAAGGAAGGAAAAGGAAAGAAAAGGAAAGAAAAAAGAAAGAAAGAAAATGGAACTTATGGGGGAAGATTTTAATTGTTAGCATTATTTAATAAGGGAAAGAAGTGGTCAAAAGCTAACTTGACTATATATAACATATTCTGAAAGGCAGAGTTAATTAAAACAGAACATACACTATTAAGTTTAGAGATAAGCTGAAATTATATCTAATATTTCTACTTATAAGAATTGTTAAGATGCTAGCGTATATTAAATATAGGAGTTCATAAAATTTTAGTATAAAAGGGAAACTTTTCTTCAAAAAATTACATTCTCAATTTGGAAGCAAGAATCTATATATTTTTTGTGTACTGTAATTTTAGAATCCTGGTTTTACCAAATGTTATTTTAAGGGATAAATGAGCCATTTTGGTTATCCTTAAAATTTAAAAAAGAAATATCTTTAATCTTGTCCTAGAAATCTCAAATTATAAGTAATTTAGGAGTAAAAGTAAGAGATTTTTAGAGATTGAAAGATCCATAAAATATAAAGGAAATGTTAATAGTTTCAAAGAAATAAAATCAGTTTCTAGGACTTAATGATTTTCTAATACACGGAGTTGAAAATTATATGAGGAAATGGAAACTAATACCTCAATTTTCATAATAATCTTAGACTGCTATTTAGATGCTTTAAAAACATTAATAGGAGGATTTCTAGCTTTATTTAATCTTACTTTGGTAAAAAAACTTGTATAAAGAAGTAACGTTGGGCTTACTGTTTTTAATGGACCTTGTATTTGCCTTTGAAAGTAAAGAGATAATTGTAGATATTCTAAGTGTGCAAACTCGCTGAAAAACTAAATGCTTTATAACAGACACACAAAAAACCTGTTGTAGCTAATGAATTCAGCTAAGTTGCAGGGCACAAGATCAACACACAAAAACCAATTGTATTTCTGTACGTTAGCAACAAACAGTCTCAAAATAAAGCTAAGGGAACAGTTCCATTTACAATAGTATCAAATGGAATAAAATACTTAATAAATTTAACCAAGGAGGTGTGAGATTTGTATACTGGAAACTACAAAACTGCTGAAAGAAAGAAAAGTAGACCTAAGTAAATGGAAAGACATGTTAGGTTCATGGATTGGAATACTAAATACTGTTAGGGTACTAGTACTACCCAAAGCGATCCATAAATTCAGGGCAAACCTTATCAAAATACCAATGGCCTTTGTTGAAAAGATGGAAGGGCTGATTCTAAAATTAATGTGGAATTGCAAGGGGCTCTGCATAACCAAAACAATCTAGGAAAAGTACGGAGGTGAAAGGCTCACGCTTCCCAATTTCAAAACTCTCTACAAAGCTGCAGTAATCAAAAGAGTGTGATATATTGGCCTAAGGACAGACATATAGATCGGTGGGTAGAAACAAACCTGTGACATTTCTGGCCACTTAATTTTTCAAAAATATGGCAAGACCATTTAATGGGGGAAAAATAGTCTCTTCAACAAATGCTGTTGGGACAAACAGATATCCACATACAGAGGAGTGAAGTTGAACCCTTACATGTAAAAATTAACTCAAAATGAATTGAGGACCTAAATATAAGAGCTAAAACCATAAAACCCTTAAAAATCCTAGAGATAAATCTTCTTGACCTCGGGTTTGGTAGTGATTTCTTACATGACACCAAAAGTACAAGTAACAGAACAAAAATAAATTGGACTTCATTAAAATTAAAAACTTCTGTACATCAAAGAAGACAGGAAAGTGAAAAAAGACAACCCACAGAATGGGAGAAAATGTTTGCACATCCTGTTTCTAACAGGGGTCTGTTATCCAGAATATATAAAGAACTACAGTTCAACAATAAAAAGACAGCCCAATTTAAAAATGGGCGAAGAATCTGATAGACATTTCTCCAGAGACGAACAAGCACATAAGATGTACAGCATAGTTACTACGGAATTGCAAATCAGAACCACGGTGAGATACCATTTTACACTTGCTAGGATGATTACAATTTTTTAAAAAGGAAAAGAACAGGTGTTGGCCAGGATACAGAGAAACTGGAACCTTCATTCATTGCTGGTTCCTCAGTAAGTTAGAGTTACCATATGATCCAGCAATTCCACTCCTGGATGTATACCCAAAAGAATTGCAGGCAGATGTTCAAACAAAAATTTGTATACAAGTGTTCATAGCAGCACTATTCTCAGTGAACAAGGTGGAGAGAACCCAAAGGTCCATCAGTTGATGAAAGGATGAGCAAAATGTCTTTCCATACAGGGATTTATTCAGGCAAAGAAAGGAATGAAGTTCCAGCACATGCTGTAACAAGGAGGAACCTTGAAAATGTTATGATATGTGAAAGAAGTAGGACAAAAGGTCAAATACTGTGTGATTTCATTCATTTCTAGACATTTCAGTGTCTGGAGTAGGCAGATGCGTGGAGACTAGAAGCAGATTAGTGACTAAGGGGGCTGGGGAGGGGGTAGGGGGGTTGTTTTAATGGGTATGGAGTTTCATTTGGGGGGTGTGAGTAGCTGCAACTGGATATGCTGGCTGTGCCACGTTATAAATGTGCTCAGTGTCACTGAAGGTAAACTGTATGTTATGTACCTTTACCACAATGAAAAAATGAAAAACCTACTCAACTTCTGTAAAGAATACGTGATTTAGAAGGAATTAATATAAATCAATATAGTGATAGTTAAAAGTATGGTGATTGTCGAATAGGACATTATCATTAAACAGTCAGGGGGAAGAACTTGTACATTTTAGAAGGATTATCAACAATACATTTAAAATTAAAAATAGATTTTCTAATTTAATCTGCAGTCAATTATAAAAGAACTTGAACTAGCTCCTCTGAGGCGTGGCTGAATACCGTGTTCTTTTTATCCATAGTTTACACAGCCAGACACCATGTGAATGCCTATGATGGTGTGGGGAGTTCTTCCATAGCTTATCGTTTTCTAAAGTGGATACAAATAAATGAACTAATACTAAGCTTGCAGGAGCTTCCCAGTACTAGTTTAACTGAATCATTGTGCTATTTGATACCTTGCGTATATTGCTTTCAAATGTAGTAGTAAAGTTGCTGTGGTCATAACTGAAAAAAAATTTTAAGTTAAAAAACATAGCTCCTCTGGCATGCTAGTAAATTGGCTGTGATTTTATATGAGCAGGGGAAGGACAAAAGTAAGCTAAAGTGATTTTTTCCCCCCAGTTTTATTGAGATAAAGTTGACATATATAACATTGTATTAGTTTAAGGTATATAACATAATGACTCCATATAAGTATATATTGTGAAATGATTACTACAATAAGTTAAAATTGATCACATCACATAGTTAAAAATGTTTTTTTCTCGTGATGAGAACTTCTAAGATTACTCTTAGCCACTTTCAAATAATACAATGCAGTGTTACTACCCACTGTCACCATGCTGTACCTTACATCCCCAGAACTTCTGTACCTTGTAACCAGACTTCACCCAGTCTGCACCTCTCCCCACCCCGCCTCTGGCAACCACGTCTGTTCTCTATCTCTAGGAGTTCTTTTTTTAGATTCCACATATAAGTGAGACCATACAGTGTTACAGTATTTGTCTTTCTCTATCTCACATAGCATAATGCCCTCAGGGTCCATCCATGTTGTCACAATGGCAGGATTTCCCTTCTTTCATGGCTGAATAATATTTCTGTGTGTGTACTACACTTTATCCATTCACCTATCAGTGGACACGAAGTGATCTTTTAATATGGAATAATTTTTCATCAAGAGATATAGATTAGAAAATAATCCTTTCAGTATCCAGTATAAGCTAGTCCTTTGATTTATTGAATCAAGGAGTATTTATTGAGAATCTAGTTTGTGCAAGGCACTGTCCTAGGTGCTGGGTATCAGGCAGTTTTTATTTTAGGTTTTGAACATGATCAAAGTCTCTGTTCTCATGGAGTTTGCATCCTCTTATAAAATGTTAATAGACCATCATTCTTTTGTATTTAAAAAAGGATGTACTCCACACCAAAAAACCCAAATAATGTAATTTTAAAAAGGACAGAAGATATGAACAGACATTTCTCCAAAGAAGACATCCAGATGGCCCACAGACTCACGAATAGATGCTCAGCATCACTCATCATCAGGCAAATGCAAATCAAAACCACAATGAGCTGTCATCTCACACCTGTCAGCCTAACATCAAAAACACAAGAAACAATTGTTGGTGAGGATGTGGAGAAAAAGGAACCCTCATGCACTGGTTCAGCCAGTGTGGAAAACAGTATGGAAGTTCCTCAAAAAATTAAAAGTAGAATTACCATATGATCCAGTAATTCCACTTCTTGGTGTATACCCAAAGAATACAAAAACACTACACTGAAAGGATACATGTTACCCATATGTTTATTGAAGCATTATTATAATAGCCGAATTATAGAAGCAACCCAAGTGTTCATTGATAGACAAATGGATAAAGATGATGTGCTGTGTATACACACAATGGAATATTACTCAGCCTTAAAAAAGAAAATCTTGCCATTTGCAACAACATGGATGGATCTAGAGGGTATAAGTGAAATAAGTCAGAGAAAGACAAATATCATATGATTTCACTTGTGTGAAATTTAAGAAACAGAAAAGAGACAAACCAAGAAACAGACTCTTAATGAGAACAAACTGGTGGTTGTCACAGGAGGTGGGTGGGGATGGGTGAAATCGGTGAAGGGGATTAAGAATACATTTATTATGATGAGCACTGAGTAAGGTATATTGTACACAAACTAATACAACACTGTATGTTAACTATTAGAATTTCCTTTTAAAAGTCTGTATTACAATCTAAAACCATGAAAAGTTAACTAGTAACAGTTAAAATGTCAGCACAATTCTGTCGGTTATTGACAAGGACTGAAAGTAATCCTCAGGTGGTTGAGAGTCACTGTTCAGGGGTATCTTAATACATGGAAAACACTGTATAATAGAAGCAGAACAGGGAATTCTGTTTTCATTATTATACAGCCAGTAAGAAGAGAATATGCAAGGACACTAAATACTGCTTTAAAATGAAGTTTCTAGAATTGTAATAAAAATATTCGTCTAAAAAAAAAAAAGATGTACTCCAGCTTTAAAAGCTCATAGAAAAAGCATATTAAGAGGTAGTGTTTCCCAAAGTGGATCTGGGGACTCTAGTCACCTGTGGTCAAATAAATTGTGGAAGCAATGCGTTCTGTATGCCATCCCCTCACACCTGGGTATCTGTAAAACAGTCAACATTATTAAAGGATCAGGATTGTCCTTCCATTCCAAATAAAACAAAACCTATTCAACTTTCAAAATCCATTGTTTCCCTAATTGTTTGACCATGAAATCCTTTTTTTCTTTTTAACATCTGTTAATGTCCTGTGGAATTAGATTTCTGTGACCAGACTTTGGGAAATGCTGGGACAAGGGAGTCATTCTATGAGCAGAGGTTAAAGGTTTGATATGGGAAAGAGAGCGAAAAGAGACATTATCCTTCTTATCCTTCTATGTCAAGGTAAGGTTTCTGAATGTTAGAGCAAGAATGTTAAATTGTAGTGATTTTGATGGGATCTCTGATGGAATTTCTTGGCTTTCCTGACTATAAAGCTGATTAAAGTCTGAAATCAGAGACGTTTTATAGGAAGGCTTATCAATAATCTCATTTTTAGGGGAAGGGCACCTATAAAAACTTGCCTGTCATTGGGACCTGTTGTCCATATGGGTTCTATAATCTATGGCTTTTATGGAAAAATCATCATTAAAGTCCTTTTTTTTCTTGGTCATATGTAAGTTTTTCTCTGGAAAATATTCTTAAGATTATGCCTAGTGAGCAGGTATCATTTATGGTGAAGGTATACCTGCTTTTTGAGCTAGACTGACAAAAATTTGACTCTAACTTCAATTTACTTTTTTGAAAATGGAGACAAGCTAGATTTGAGAAACATGGCTATTTGATTGTAAGAGGTTAAAGTCAAGATTTTCTTAGGATCATAATATAACAGTAACTGTAGCAATCCTTTCCAGATTCAACATACTGACTGTAACTTCAATCTTTTGCAGGTATGATTTTTAATGAACGTGATCAGGAATTGAGAGACTTGGGCTATCAGAAACATGCCTTCAACATGCTTATCAGTAACCGCTTGGGCTACCACAGGGATGTGCCGGACACAAGGAATGCTGCGTACGTTTCTCCTTAGTTCATGCTGCTGTGTTTTAATGACAGTGCTTTTAGTGGCATTATAGTAAGTCATGAGGATGGTGTTAATAAGTTGCGTTTAGGCTTCATTATTCAGGACACTAGAAAACTTAAGACAGAATTCCACTCCTCTGACACTGGAAGCTTGAGATTGCACTAACAAAGTTCTAGAGCTTACTCTGTCTCTTTTGAAATTTAAAATCATAGGGAAAAGGCAAGCGGTATTAACTGCATTTAACTAGGTAAACTTCTGAGCATAAATTTGTTTTAAATGTTGATTTGTGGCAAAGGAATTAAAAATCAGTGGAAGAATATTACTCATTTCACTTTTCTGTCTTCATCATTTTTGTTGTTTCAAAGGCTTTTCATTCATATGATTGGTCACTCAGTCATTCGACAGACTTTTTGAGCAGCTTTGCTTTCTAGACACCGTATTAGGTCTTGGAAATAAGTAGAGTGAGACATAGTCCCTAGGATCACGGGGTTTAGGCTCTAGCTGGGGAGATTGATAAGGGAACGGGTAATTGCAGTAGTACAAGAATGAGGGCTGTGGTAGGAACTGGTCACGTGGGGACCCCGAAACCAGGGTGATAAGGGAAGGCCTCCCATGCATGGGGAACACACGGAGGCATTACTCTACTTGGAAAGGCACTGAAACCATTCACTACAGCCATAGTCGAGGAACGCCAGGAGACTGGAGTTAGCCAGGGCCCAGATGTTGGAACACTTTGTATGCCATGCAAAAGAACACCAAATGCTGGATTTTATTCTTTAAGTTAGTGATTTTTATTATTTTATAATAATAAAATAACATATTATTAAATATAACATACATAAAATATAAAATATATTATATTATAAAATATATAAAATATAAATATAAAATATGTATTATACTTATATATTATATAATATTATACTTACATATTACATATTATATAATATATATTTATAAATATAAAATATATTGTATTATAAAATATAAATTTTATAAAATATAAAATATAAAATATATTTTAAAAATATAAAAATATTTAATAATTTATATATAATTTATAATAATGTATAAATATAAAATTTATATTTTTTTATTGTTGCTTGAAGCCTCCTAACCCTTATCACATAGTTGCTCAGTAGAAGCTCTTCCATGATCTTGTTATGTCCTAGTTTAGTCAAATCTTTTTCTATTGGGCAAGAAATAAAATTTTCAAATATAAAGTTTTATATTTCTGTTACTTCCTTTTGAATGTTCATTGTGGAGAAGCTAAACATTAGCTTATGAATACTGCATTAAAAACTTCTGGTGATTTCATACAAATAACACATTTTTATGTAACCTCTGTACCAAAGAGAGAAAAAAAATCATTTTTTAAATGTTAATCTAAAAATAAGCAGAGTAGCAGGTATTGGAGAGAGAAGTTATTAACAAACTGTAAAACTCTTGAGTATGACACCACAGTGTATTCTTAAATGCTTTTTAAGAAACTTTTGTTACAATGTCGGAAAGAGGCTGAGCAGGAGGCAGTTAATGTTTAGTGAACAATGACCTAAGACATTTGAGCCTTTTAAGATGTCACGTTTTCTTACGTGTGTCTTTACAGATGTAAAGACAAGTCTTACCCTGTGGACCTGCCAGTCGCTAGTGTTGTTATCTGTTTCTACAATGAAGCCTTGTCTGCCTTGCTCCGTACTGTGCACAGCGTCCTAGACCGCACGCCAGCCCAGCTCCTTCATGAAATCATCCTTGTGGACGATGACAGTGACTTCGGTAAGGGATGTTGTAGCTGCTACTGTGGGATCCGGGCTGTTGGTCGCGGTAGGATTACCATCAGCAGCATGAGCTGATAGTTCAGACGTCTGGCGGGTGTAGGACTCCGGTCCACGCAGTTGCAGTGGAGTCAGCAACAAGTATCTGCTTGTTGATGAGAGGATAATTTTGAGGAAACAGCATTAGCTTTGTGATCTTTTTACACACTGTGCTATTTAAGTTTGGCCTTTGAGGTTTTTCCCTTGGCTTAACCTTTTAAAAAAAAAAATTATTTCAAAATAACTGTAGATTAGTAACAGTGGGTTACAAAGAGGTCCTGTTAGCCTTCACCTAGTTTCCCCATTGGTGTATCTGACATGATTGTAGTGCAACATCAAAACCGGGAATCTGACGTCGGTACAGTGTGTGTACAGTTCTGTGTCATTTTGTCCCGTGTGTACGTTCCCGTAATCACCACTGTGATCAGGATAAAGACGACTCCGTGACCGCAAAAATCTCCCTCGTGCTACCGTTTAATATTCACATCCGCCCCCTGACCCACGCCATCTCCAGTCCCTGAGAGCCTTAATCTCTGTGATTTTGTACCTTTAAGAATGGTTACATCACTGGAGTCCTACAGTATGTGACCTTTCGACCTTGGCTTTTTTCTTGGTGTAATGCCTCGGGCTTATATTTATCTAATGAGTCTGTTACACTGACTCTCCCCAAACAAAAGTGGATTGCATTGTGATAGCTCTTAGATGATCTCTGAATGCCAGTGTTTTATGATTCAGTATATATATTATACATTTAAAAAATTTATTATTGAAGTACAATCGACACACAGTGTTAGATTTGTTTTAATTGTACAACATATTGATTCAGCAGTTCTGTGCATTACTTAGTGCTCACTACAATAAGTATAGTCCCCATCTGTCACCATACAGTGTTACTGCAGTATATTGACAATATTCCCTCTGCTGTACTTTTTCATCTCTGTGACTTACTTACATTATAACTGGAAATTTGCACTTTATATACCTTTCTTCAGTGTAGCATAGACTTCCTCAGAATGGTTTCATGTACACACAGGATGGAAGGCTCTTTATATGTGCTACTCATTTGGCTCTCAGCTAAATGAGAGATAGGTTGTATCCTCATTTTATAGAGGAGGAAATATTAAGTAATTTGCTCGAGGTCCTGTAGCTGTTAAGTGGTGGAGCTGAAATTAGACCCCTGATCCACATAGCTCTAAGCCTTCTGCTCTTTTCATTGCAGCAAGCTGCAGCAGTACATTAGTAAACTGTATGCATGATAAATTGTATGCCAGTTACAGATTTTTCATTACTCAAGAGTTTATTAGCACCTGTTATCAACAACAGAATTGGTCTACCAGTTGAATATATAAAGCAAGGAAATGTACACTTAGCCCAGTGGGAACAAAGTGCTTAAACCTTTGCACATACTGAAAAAGCACAAGAGAAAATTTAGAAGGGTTAATACAAAACAAAACTTAATTTCAAAAATGAATAATTATAAAAAAAAAACCCAAGATTGTGAGTCTGGATCAAATAGAAGATTGGCTGAGTACTAAATAATAGAATTTATGGTGTTGAATTTTTTTTTAATCTGTATTTTGTTTTTCGGTTTGTAGCTATTTTTTTTTAAAGTGAAAATTCATGATACCTTACAATGGTTTATCTAACAATGGAAAAAATTACTTATATGATCTTTGAAGTTATGAAATTTAAAGGTAAAGGAGCTAGAACTTATAAAAAATATTTAGTGCCCTTGGAAGGTACTAAATTAAAAGGACATATTTACTGCTGTTATTATATAATTCTTGGTAGGAGCAACAGAAGTTGTTACAACTATTCTGAAATGGCATAACAGTAAATTACTTTGAAACAAAAGACCTACCTCATTTTTTGGGTTTTAAATCTGATTTAATGCAGTCAGCTGAACATTCATTCACTCAAGGTACTCACTTCAAACATTCTTTATGCAAAGCATTGTGCTAGTTGCTGTAGAAATACAGAATAAGTCTGTGAGGTAAGTATTCTTGGCTAGTGTTTCAGCTTTTACCCTTAATTTCTTTACTTTTTCTTCATTACAGGATAAGCTATAATATTTTTTAAAAATAAAGCAGCAGAAGAGTCTATAATATTTACTTGGTAATTTGTTGTTGCAAGTACCAGATACAATCTTAGAGTAGCTATGAAAAAGTCTTTGTATATGTCTTCTGTGGTTTATTATGGGACTCTTTTTTTCAGATGATTTGAAAGGAGAACTAGAGGAATATGTCCAAAAATATCTCCCTGGAAAAATTAAAGTCATAAGAAACACAAAGCGTGAGGGATTGATTCGAGGAAGGATGATTGGAGCAGCCCACGCTACAGGTATAACTTCCTGCTGCTCTTCTCAGTGGGAGTTGAGTGACAAGGGCTTTGTCCTTGGAGCCTTTCCTGATTGTGCAGGGATCTGTGAAAAGTGATGTCTTAAATGGGCATTGTCAGCAGGAGAGATGAGGCTTGTTCAGTTCGGGAAGGGTTTCTTTATAACTCCACCCTTGTTGTCCCAAAACTCAGATTCCAAGGAGGTGAGCTCTAGAGTCCAAGTTGGTCTGTTTTCGTAGTGGCCCTTACTGTGAATTACTGTTCCTCATGTAGGTCTGTATCTTGTTTACTTATATAAGGAGAAGAGTAAAACAAAATGTAACTGAACTTCTGTAATTTTTTTACTTTAACTTTTAAATTTTTTTTAAAGGTTTATTTATTTGAAAGAGAGTGAGCGAGCGTGCAGGGGGAAGGCGCAGAGGGAGAAGGGAGAGAGAATCTGTAGCCGACTCCGTACTGAGCACAGAGCCTGACGACAGGGTTTAGTCCCATGACCATGAGATCATGACCTGAGCTGAAAACAGGAGTCACATGGCCCCTCAACAGATTGAGCCACCCAGGTGCCCCTCTAATTTTTATTTATTTATTTATTTATTTGACAGAGAGAGAGAGAGACACACACACACACACACACAGCCAGCAAGAGGGGGAACACAAGCAGGAGGAGTGGGAGAAGAAGAAGCAGGCTCGCAGCGGAGGAGCCTGATGTGGGGCTCGATCCCAGAACCTGGGATCACGCCCTGGGCCGAAGGCAGACGCTTAACAACTGAGCCAGCCAGGCGCCCCGCCCCACTAATTTTTTAATACAAAGTTTAAAATACGTGTACTCAAACTGTTTGATTTGAATTATGCCAATAATTCTTAAGTTCAAATACGTACCTCTGGTGATAATGCATCATGATTTTTTGTTGGATAAATGGACATAATACTGAAAATTGACTTATAGGGCCACCTGGCTGGCTCAGTCAGTAGAGTGTGCGACTCTTGATCTCTGGGGTTGTTAAGTTCAAGCCCCACGCTGGGTGTGGAGATTACTTAAAAAATATAATCTTTAAAAATAAAATATTTAAAAAATAAAAAAATTGATTTATAAAACTATAAAGGTACTTTCTTTAAAATTCTCTCTCAATCCTTCTGATTCCATCAGAGACAAAATTTCCATTACAAATATATCTTTAAAACATTGCCAGCATATATTCATCTCCCCTTTGAAAAAGAAAGAACAGGTGGCGCCTGGGTGGCTCAGTCGGTTAAGCGTCTGCCTTTGGCTCAGGTCATGATCCCAGGGTCCTGGGATTGAGTCCTGTGTAAGCAGGGAGCCTGCTTCTCCCTCTCCCCCTGCCCCTCACCCCTCCTCATGCTTTCTCTTTCTCACTGTCTCTCAAATAAATAAATGAAATCTTAAAAAAAAAAAAAACAGGTATCAAATTTAGTCTTTTGCAGAAAATATATCTGGTTAGTCCTCAGTTACATGACATTGAATCCATTGTATTTCTTTTTATGGTTACCTCTGTAAGGTTAGTGATCCTGATTTTTCATTTATGGTCTTGATATAATTTCCCTTTCAAAATAAATTTATTTAAGTTTAATGAATCAGTTTTAAAATATTAGGTATATAATATTGCAGGTAGTGTATGGATATGGCAAAAAACAATCATGAAGGTAATTTGAGAATTACAGAACTTGGGGTGTGGGGGCTTGTAGTGACATCTCCCATCTTCCCTGTCTGCCCCTTGCATCAAGATAAGCAGTCACGAGGGTTTACGGGGGCTGGCACTGCTCTCTCTACCACCCTCCTGTACACCCACTGTCCTACTTGCTGAGGGTAGCCAGGACTTCATTTTTTAGTCTGTCTTCCCTCTTTTCTCTTAAAGCCACAGTGAACTGAAGTAATTCATAAGCATCCGGTCTACAGTCATATGTAGAATGAATTCAAGGCCTCTGATTTTTTCTTTAGAATTCTAGTCAAAGAAGTACATAATGACTTGGCTGAGTTGAGATAAAGAGAAAATCGTGGGGAATGGCAAGATGATGCCATTCAAAATGTACTGTTAAGATACATTATTACTGAAAGTTTATATTTTTCAGATAACCATAGTTATTTAGTTTTTTTCCTTTATGATCTATTGGTCTTTGTTCAAATATAGTTTAGGTTTGTCAGAAGCAATTGAGGGTTGGGGAAGGGGAGGCAGGTGGGAGGATGGGGTAACTGGGTGATGGGCATTAGGGAAGGCACAAGATGTGATGAGCACTGGTGTTATATGCAACTGATGAATCATTGAACACTACATCTGAGACTGATGTACTATATGTTGGCTAATTGAATGTAAGTAAATTTTTAAAAATTAAAAAAAGCAAGCCGGTTTTGGGGAAGTCAGTCTCAGGTTCAGCGTAACCAGGTGTAATCTTACTTCCTTTAGTTAAATCAAAAAAAGTAACATTTTTAGAATTAAGAAAAGCTATGAATACATTTTCTCCTCAAAGGAACCTTGATTAAATTGATTTCACTTCACACTGAATAGTGTATAGGCTGGCGTTTTGCCTTTCTGTATTAAAGGACACCTGGTGAGCTGTGCACTGTTTACACCCTTGAAGGTCATGTATAGGCACTGAGCTTACCTGTCACTGTGGAGAACTCTTCTTGCCCGAGGCATTCCTGCTATCATTAGTTGAAGTAGGATGCCTCTTATTAAAGTAGGTACTTTTAAGGAATTCATGTAAAATCTGTATTGACGCATTTCATGGATAAACCTTTAGAACAATAATAATGCTACCTGATGATGAGATTCTAAGTTTCTCAGTTGCTAAGAATCACCATAAAGTTATCAAAGAAATTTGGAACTATCAAAGAAACCAGCACGTCTTACATTTATCAAAAGAAGTTAAAAATGTAGGGTAAAATCATTATGATTTTTATTTTACTAGCTAGAAGGAAAGATATCCCATTGGCTCATGAGAGCCTCTACAGCCAACCAGGTTGGGGAATTAGGAAGGAAAGGCGGAAAATGGAAGAAGAAGAAATGAGCACGTGGCCATTGAGTGGTGACTTCAGAGAAGGGAGCCCGTGTTACCTGCATGGCGAAAGGGGTACATGGAGAGAACTGCTGTGTTGTAGTGATGATTGATAATATGGTCATGTTTCTGAGTCACCAGTGAAAACAATTATGTTCTGTAGCCTCTGTTTATTAAGGCAGGGAAATGTATCCTAAATTTAGAATTTTTTTTAGAGAAGGGGGAGGGGCGGAGGGAGAGGGAGAGAGAATCTCAAGCAGACTCCATGCTGAATGCAGAGCCCAACTCGAGGTGATTCCCAACCCTGAGATCATGACCTGAGGCGAAACCAAGAGTCAGATGCCTAACCAACTGCGCTACCTGGGTGTCCCTAAATTTAGAAATATTTTGATTGCAGTAAGTGTAATAAAAATATCTACACACAAATGGCCACTGTTTTTGCCCCGCACTCCATACCTTTCTGTCCAATTTGGAACAGAATTATTCCTGTGAGGCTTTGAATCTTTTCACTGAGGAGAATCTGAATTTATTTGTACTTGTTTCTCAATCATAGCAGTACACTTGAGGCAGAATTCCTGGCTAAAAGTCCTCTCTTCCTGATTGGCAGTAGAGTAATGGAATAATTACCGGGCTGGAAGGGCGGCGGTTGTATTTCATGCCATGTGAGCGCATCGTCTGACGGAACTGGCAGCCATACCTCAATGGAGTGCTTGCCTCCTCAGGAGAAGTGCTGGTGTTCCTGGACAGCCACTGTGAAGTCAATGTGATGTGGCTGCAGCCCTTGCTGGCTGCCATCCAGCAGGACCAGCGGACCGTGGTGTGCCCTGTCATCGATATCATCAGCGCGGACACGCTCGCCTACAGCTCGTCCCCTGTCGTGCGGGGAGGTTTCAACTGGGGGCTACACTTCAAGTGGGATCTTGTTCCCCTTTCTGAGCTCGGAGGACCAGAAGGAGCTACTGCACCAATAAAGTGAGATTTCTCCTCTAGATTTGAAAAATTCCCATCAGTACTTCTTCAAAAAAGAAAAAATATTTTAAAGAGAATCCCTTCTTTGCAGGGAGCAGAAGTGTTGGCTTAATTTGTCCATTAGAAATTCTTGAGTGCTCACTGAATTTTATATGCTGTGCCAACTCTTAAGAAAAGATTTGTGAATTAGGAATTATTCATGTCCTCAAGGGTGGATCACTTAGAAAGGCAGACAAATAAGAGCAGTATCTTGGGATAATTGTTGCATAGGATATGGTCGGAGTACCCCATGTGCTATGTTTTATGCTGATGATCGTGGTTTATTGCTTTTGTCATTTATTTACCTTCAGTTCTTTGCTAGTATGAGTGGTGCTGTGAAGAACACAGCTATATAAGCCTTTTCTAGAATTAGGATTTTTAGGGTGGATTCCTCCTCATACAGTTACAAGTCACTGTGTAGAAATTGTTTTCAGTTCTCATTCATATTCTCAATATTACAAATCTGCTTATATATTATTTATTTTTTGTTTTAAATTTCTCGTGGATTTCAGAGAGGTTTGTGTGTTTTTACTTTTTAACATTTTTGGATCTATAGTTTTTTTTTTTTTTACTTATGACAAAATAGCATATGTGAAAAGTACACATGCATATATATGTATTACGCACGCACACACAATTTAACAAATGGTTATAATATGAACACCTTTGCAGCTACCACCCAGGTCAAGACACAGCACCCAGATGCCTTCCGTACACCTGTTCCTGGTCACGGCCCCTGCCGCTAGAGCTGTCATTACCCTGACCTGCTGATCATTTCCTCGCCTTCCTGTAGTTTTACCATCTCTGCGTGCGTCTCTAAACAATATAGTTCGGTTTTGCCTGTTCTTGGACTTGACATAAAATGAAGCCATTGAACTCATTTTGTCTTGTTGCTTTTACTCAACATTGCTTTAAAAAATTCATCTGTGTTACAGTGTGTGGCTCTACTTTATAGAGCAGTGAGAGAGGATCATGCTCTATTAATATATCATAGCTCATTTATCCAGCTTACTGTTGGCGGGGAGGTTGGGTGGTGTTCAGGTGTGTGTGTTCAGCATCACACATGGTGCTGTCACCAGCACGGTTCTTCCTGCCTCTAGTTGACAAGAGGGAAACCGCCTTGTTGTAGGGCATGCCTCTCTCTACCTTTAGGAGATGATGTTTTCCCAGCACCTCGGGTGGCTCTGCAGCTGGCCTGCGGGGACTTGCCAGCTTCCTTTCATCTGACCCAGACTTGGAGGGGAGACCTCGGCCAGTTCCTGGGGTCTGATGCGGTCTGCTGGCCGAGTGGGGCCGTCTTCTGCTCACTCAGGCTTTGTGTGAGAATCTGTTGCAGTTCCTGCTAAGTTCAATGTCAGAACCTGGGTGGGTCACGACCCACCCTCCCCTCTCTCAGGAAAGCAGGGCTATATCCGGGGACTGTCTGTGTTTCTGGTCCCTACAGTCGCATGTCCTGTGATTGGAAGTAGACAGCAGTGCCTCCATTTTGTCTTCTTCACTGTTCGCGGTATTCTCTGTGAGAAGGTGAAGATGGTGGCCCAGCCGCTCCCCGGGTCCCTGTTCGTGCTCCTGCCAGTTCTTGCCTGTTTCACCATCTTCATGGGCGTTGGTTTTCATCGTTTAGTTTTTAAGACTTTTAATCACAAACATGTATTCAGTAACAAAGTAGGACAGAACTTTGGATGAGGAGTGGCTGACTCCCTCTTTGCTCCCTATTCTCAGTCCTCCCCAGAGGCTAATTCTTACCACTATTTTTACTTTGGGTCTTCTGTTTATTGCTTCTTTCCCTCTAGATGAACATATTCTTTTCAATATCAAACTGACTTTAGGTCCTTTCTGTGGGAAAAGTGAAGTTTTTGTTCCTTTATGTCACTGTTGTCTTCTCTCTGGCCTGGCGGTGTAGTGTGGGTGTTTCTGTTGTGGTATTCGTTCACTGTGGTACTTGGAGAAAGCTGCACTCGTGGGCTGTGACAGCACCACCTGACCCTCCTCCTTGTGCGGCAAGGACATTAGCGCCCCTTCCTCCCCCTGCCGCTTTCCCCCACCTTCCTGCCCATTATTCTGTGAGCTCTCTCACTTTTAGGATATCAAGGTTGCCAACTTAAGTTGCATGTTTAGATTTTTTAATTTTTCATCCTTTTTCTTTTCGTAATATATGTATTTAAGGTGGTAAACTTTCTTCTAATCATGGCTTTAGCTGCATCCCACGAACTACTATTTCTTGTCATTTATTTTAAAATATTTTCACTGTGGCGGCTTTTCTGACCCATAGGTTATTTAGCAGTACATTATTTCCCAGACATAGGAGGATTTTATAATTATGTATTCCTAGCTTAATTTACACTGTGATCAAAAAATACTCTGTATGATTTTAATTCTTTGAATATTGGTGAGATTTGCTTTATAGCCAAGCACATGAGTAATTTTTGTAAATGTTCCTTGTGTGCCTGGAAAATTTGTATTTTCTGTGATTGTTAAAAATGGGATTCTAAATCAGTTCAGTGAAGTTTATTATTCATATATTCCATACTTTTAATTCTTTAAAAAAACTCATGGCAGTATAGTTGACATGTAGTGTTACATTAGTTTCAGGTGCACGACAGTTCAGCAGTTCTGCACATTCCATAGTGCGCACCGTGACGAGTGTAGTTACACTTGTTTTTTAATTTCCACCTTGTATCAGTTATTAAATATGGTATATTAAAAGTTTCCCACTACGATTGTGTATTATGTTTCTCCTTGTAGTTCTTTATATATTTTCTTCATATATTTTGAGGCTGTCTTCTATCTTCATAGATGTCTGAAAATTTGGAATTATTATTAAATCTCATGAATGAAACCATTTCTTCTGGACTTTCAGAATAGTAAAACTTTTGCATTATAGTGACATTAATATGGCTATTCTAGCTTTGTTTTAATATTCGCATTGTGTCACTTTCCTTTTGTTGTCAGTCTCTGTGTGCCCTGCAAGGAGCATGTAGTTACTTCTGCAGTATGATTTGTTGTTAAACCAGTGGGAAAAACTTCCTTTTAATTTAGTTGATTATATTATTACTTGTATTTTGTGCTTATGATTACAGTGGTACTGTTTGTATTCTGTCTGTTCTCTGTTCTTTTTTTCCCCTTCCTCTCTTGATTTCTTTTGGTCTTGAGTTTAAATTTTTTATTATTCTGTTCCCAGCTGCCACCCCATTATTAGATGTTATGTGTTCTTAAAACTGTACTTGTAGTGATTACCGCAGAGAATACAGCGTACATTCTTGCAACATAATTTGGTACTTCAAACAATGCAGGGATCTGAGACTGTTCATTCTCCAGTTTATCTCCCCTCGGATTATATTGTTGAAGTGTGTGTGTGTGTGTGTGTGTGTGTGTGTGTGTGTGTTAACCCTACAAGACATTTTTTATGTGGCCATTATTCATCTAGGTTTACCCACATATTTTCCCCTTTATATGTTATTCTTTATTCTCTCTGAATCTACAAACTTCCATCTGGGATTATTTTCATTCTGACTAAAGAAGACATTTTAAATGTATATCCTTTTGCTGGACCTTCTGGTGATTACTTCTCTCTGGCTTTTTGTAAAAATCTTTCTTATACCATTACTTTGAAGTACAGTTTTACTTGATACCCATTTCTAGGTTGGTAAGTAGATTCTTGATATCATGAAAGAACCGCTGGTTTCCTCGGTTTGTGGGGAGAAGCCAGCAACAGTCTTATTTTTGAAGGCAGCCTCTCTCATCGGCTGCTTGAATTTCTTGTCTTTGTCAGAAGGGTTTTTCAGATATGCATGAATTTGGTTTCTTTTTTGATCAGATCTATCTGTCTGCCAGATTTTGCATCTTGTCTTTTATCCTTGCATATATTGAGCAGTTATTTTAAAGTCCCTGCCTAATAACTGTGTTGTCTGAAACCCCTGCACATCTGTTTCTGTTGTAGATTGTTTCTCTTGTTTTTCTTTCATGTGATTTATCTTCCTGATTGACTGGTTATTTATTTGTTTGGTTACTTATTTACTTTTGTTTGGTGGCAGACACTGTCTTGAAAAACTATGGAAACACATTCCTACCTGAGATGGGGTTTTCTCCCTGCACAGGAATTTTGCTTCACTTCTGGCAGGGAGCTTGGGATGCTAGACTCCACCATCGCCTTAACTCAGTTTCAGGAAGTGAGAAGCTGGAAGCTGAGCTTGTCTCTCTTTGAGGACCAGTCTCCTTCAGTTTCTCTCATTTAAGTCTCAGTCTTGGCAGCGTTGACCTTATGGGCCAGATACTTCTCTGTTGTGGGTGCTCTCTTGTGCATTTTAGAGTATGTAGTAGCGTGCTTGGCTTCAGCCCATCAGTTGCCAGTGGAACCCCCCCTCCCCTTACCCCATTGTGACAGCTAATTATGTTTCCGGACATTAATGAAATGTTTGCTTGGGGACAGAATCATCCTGTTTGAGAGCCACTGGTCTAAGTCAAAGTTTGTCTGATCTCCCCTTGGTAGGCTCTGGAGTCCAGTTTTTATTCCACTGTTCTGTAAGACTGTCAAAAGGAATTAATTGATATCAGGTACATTTCTGATAACAGTGTTATAATTTAAAAAGTACTTTTGATGCTTAGAAAAGTAGCCTTCATTTGCCAGATACGTAGTATATCATTGGCAACCTAGAAAATTCCGTCATGTGGCCCAGCTCATCCCTGATGTTAGGTAAAATGTTTCATACTAGTTAATAGTAAAATGTTTCATACTGGTTTTTATTAGTGATATTCCAAAGGTGCACTGAATTTTTTTTAAAACGAAGATGGTAGATAATTGCCCTATAGAATTGGTACAGTAACTATTTCCTTTTCTAGGTCACCTACAATGGCTGGAGGATTGTTTGCCATGAACAGACACTATTTCAATGAACTTGGACAGTACGACAGTGGTATGGATATCTGGGGAGGAGAAAACTTAGAAATATCATTTCGGGTAATTTTTTCATGTTTAATTAACTTTGTGTAGTAGACTATAATATTCATCTACAATCTCATATTTTCTATAAATTCTCTCTGATTATCTTTGTTAATAAATTGTCCTTAATGAATACTGCTTTACCATAATCCTTGATGTGGATAATATCCATTCAAAGTGTGGAAAGTATTTAAGCAGCCTTATTTTATAAGAATTTAAAAGGAAAGTTTGGTATAATTTCAGATGTCTAAATGTGCATTTAATCTGGAGTTTTGTCAGTTTATTAATCTTATTTGCTAATCCTAGACATACATGTTTAGGGTGATTAGATTTCCCTGATTGTTAAGACCATCCTGGTTCACACCTGTTCTCCCAGGAAAATTATTAATAGCTCCCCATTTCACTTTCAGAAGTAGCTAGCAGAATCCTTTGTGTGTGTGTGTGTGTGTGTGTGTGTGTGTGTACAAGTCCCTCCAACCTGAGGAAGGAATTAATCTTTCATAATCAGTCCTTCTCTCCAGCTGCTAATGTTGGAAAGATGGTGCTGTAGGTGGGGTCTGGGACTCAGGGAACTGTGGGGGTGGAAGACAGTCTTTGCAAAGGACAGAACGAGGCAAGGGAAAGAACTCAGACTTCTCCATGCTAGCACATGTCCTCACTCCCCACCTCCCAGCTCCTGGGCCCCACAGCAGAACCCCCATCCACACAATACCACAGTACGTTGTGCACGTGTCATTTGGTATTTTTGCAATGTATTGACCACAATGTTTTTAAAAGGTAGTTTTTCCTACATAATCTTTAGAATTTTAAAGTTGAAAGAATAATAGATATCGTTGGTTCAGTCTTATTTTGGACATAAGGTAATGGAATCCCACAAAAACTAAAATAACCATATAGAGTAACCCAGATGGCCAAGGGCAAAATTTAGACGAGAACTAAGATCTTCTGAATCTTAATCTATAGTTATTCAGTATATTTCATCATTTTTGTATATATACATGTTACAAGAAAGTACCAGTAAACTGAGATTAGAGGACCAGCCAGTAAGCATTCTTTGTCCCTAAGTCCTGAGGATTAATCTTGATTAACAAAGATTAATTTCATGAAAGTGCATACTTTGACTTCACAGCAGTGTGAGGCAACTATTAATACCTGTTTTGCTCCTGACCAGATTTGGATGTGTGGAGGTAGACTCTTCATCATCCCTTGCTCTAGAGTCGGACACATTTTCCGAAAAAGGCGACCATACGGTTCTCCTGAAGGCCAGGACACCATGACCCACAACTCCTTGAGGCTTGCGCACGTTTGGCTGGATGAATATAAGGTGAGATGAAGTGATTCTGTTGGGAACGTCTGCTGGGCTGTTGCTCCTTTGCAGATGGCTCTGTTTCCCTGTCTTTTCACTCTGGCACGCTTCCGTGGGACCTATGCTTTAGGGCCATCCCTTTCTACATTTCTTTTTCCTCTCATTTTTTGTTGTGACCCTTCTTTTAATTTCCAAGTGACCACTCTATAAAAGGAAATACAGCCAACATCAGAAGAAATTCTCTCTTCAGGGTCTTTGTTCCTCTGACTCCCACAGAATGTGGCTCCTTCTCTTTGCTCCTTTCTTCCCCTGTTCAACTCTGCACATGTAGTATTCCTTCCCACTTTGTCTTCTGTTGTGCCCAAATTTGATATTTCCTTTGTAACATCTTTATTGAGGTATAATTCACAAGGCATTTTATCACCCCAAAAAGAAACTCCATATCCTTCAGCCATCACCCCCTAATCTCCCACAGCCCTAGACAACTACCAGTCTACCTCCTGACTCTCTAGATTTGCCTATTCTGGACATTTCCTACAAATGGAATCCTACAACACATGGTCTTTTTGTGACCATCTCAGTAAGTATGATGCTTTCAGGTTCATCCATATTGTACCATGTAGCATTACTTCATTCTTTTTTATTGCCAAATAATATTCCATTATGTGAATACACATTTTATCCATTCATGAGTTACGGGAAATGCTGTGTGAATATTTGCCTACAATTAATTTTTTTAAACGAGCATTTGAGTGTCTATACCAGGCTCTGTGTTAGGTTTTGGGAGATGCAGCGACTTCACACTGTGCGGTACTGGGCGTGGAGGTGTGTGCCGTGTGCTGTGGGGAGAACATCACTGTTCGGGGAGCAGAGTGGGGGCTTGTGGTCATGCTCCTGCCACACTGCAGGTCTCCTCCCTTCTCCCTCTTGTAGACTCCGGGCTCGTTCTCCGTGTTCCTCAGCTTTGAGTCACACGGTCTCCCAGCAGCTCTCAGAAAGTGGTTCACAGACCCACGTCAATCCTTGCCACTCTTTCAGGAGGTTTGCCAGGGCAAAGCTCTTTTCGTAGTCCAGATAACACAGTATCTGCCATTTTCACCATGTTGACTCTGCACTGATGCTGCGAAAGCAGCTGAGTAGTAGGAATAATTGTGTTAAATCTTGATGCGCTCCGAGTGCTGTGAGACGCGCTAAGTGCGCAGAAAGCACCATTCACTGTAGACCGAAATACAGTGCTCGTTTCAGGGGAGAGCGTGTGCCGTTGTTTGAGTTGTGAGCTGAACTGGTCACTTTTCTCCATGGAACACTTTTTATATAAAAGAATGGCTCACAAACCATGGTTATTTATATTTGGATATTTGGCAGACATTCTTAAAAATGAACCAACTGAGCCTCTCACTTCAACTGATAGCATTTGTTGCAAGTGGAAAACTTGCATCCATTCCTTGAGCTTGATGGCTTCCAGTACTTAACTGCTTTTGTGATGAGATTTGGAATATTTATGAATATAACTTTTTATATTATGTAGTGACATTTGTCAGTATTTGGAACTTCACAACCCAGGGAGCAGTATTTTCCAAATGACTAATGCATGATGGTACACGAATCTTGGATGGGTAGAGATCCACTCAAAGAGCAGGATAGAGCAGAAGATTGTAATGCATTGGTACAAAAAGCTCAGTGATATGATTTAAAGGTTAGTTACAGTGTGAAATATGAAAAATAAGAGTTATGGTAAAATATCAAAAAAAGAGGGGTGCCTGGGTGGCTCAGTGGTTAAGTGTCTGACTTCAGCTCAGGTCATGGTCCCAGGGTCCTGGGATCCAGTCCTGCATTGGGCTCCCTACTCAGCGGGGAATCATCTTCTCCCTTTCCCTCTGCTGCCTCCTGTGCTTGTGTTCTCTCACTTTGTCAAATAAATAATAAAATAAAATCTTTAAAAAATATGTCAAAAAAGAATAGCCATAATCCTCTGAAACTGCTATTAAAATATTCCTTCCAAAAAAAGTTCCGTCCATTTTAAACTATATATTTTCATACACTCATATTTTTAAAAATATATTTAACCAAACAACATAATAGTAACAGGTCGAATGCAGAAATGAGAATTCAGCTGACTTCTTTTTAGCTAGACATTGAAGAGATTTGTGAAACTATAAAGCAGTGTCACCGTTCTTGTTGTTTGAAGCATGTTTATGCTGATAGGTAATGAGATATTTTTAACGAATTAACAAATGTTCTAACTTTTCATATGGTAAATATCAGTGGATACAACTCACATAAACAGAAGCTTCTGGGAGTCTTCAATAATCTTTGAGATTCCAGAGTCCTGATGGAGTCCGAGAACTGCCAGCCTCAAACGTGGCATGTGTCATCAGTTCTGAGATCACATTTTACGTGTTTTGCCATTTCCGAAATTGGGATGTATCTTAGAATTTAAGATGTCTTTAAAGATTTTATTTATTTATTTGAGAGACAGAGTGATCGAGAGAGAGAAAGGGAAAGAGAGCACACGAGAAGGGGCCAAGGGAGAGGAAGAAGCAGGCTCCCCACTGAGCAGGGAGCCGGACATGGGACTCCATCCCAGGACCCTGGGATCTTGACCTGAGCCGAAGGCAGACGCTTAGCCAGCTGAGCCCACCCAGGCGCCCCTCTTCTTCTTTTCTTTTTAGAGATTTTATGTATTTATTTGAGAGACAGTGATATGGGGGGGGGGTTTAAGATGCCTTCTTGTGAATGATGGACCTGTGTGAAAACTTCATGTTGACATTTTTTGACAACATCAAGAAAACACTGGCATGAAAAATATTTTTGCTGATGATCATTTTAAACAAAAAAGCTATTCTCTTATTTTTCATTTTTCTTTTTAAAATTCAGGAGCAGTATTTTTCCTTAAGACCCGATCTGAGGACCAAAAGCTATGGAAATATCAGTGAGCGTGTTGAATTGAGGAGGAAGTTGGGTTGTAAATCATTTAAATGGTATCTGGATAATATTTACCCAGAGATGCAGATATCTGGGCCCAACGCCAAACCCCAGCAACCCATTTTTATCAATCGAGGGCCAAAACGCCCCAAAGTCCTTCAACGTGGAAGGGTAAGGAAGTACTGTCATCAAAGTGTTTCATTAAAAGTTGTATGATACAGTTAATGACATTTTAGACTTAAAGTATCATTTTAGTGATAGACTTTAGCTTGCTTCCATTGTTTTGGTGGGACCTTCCTCCACTCAAGTATTAAGACCTTAGAAATGTTAGTATCTTCACTGTTAATAACTGTTAATAACATCCTTCACCTGCCTGCAGTAAAGAGCGCATGACTTCTGTAAGTTACATTCTAGTTTCCAGGAGGGTGGATATCAATGTGAACAGACCACTAAAGGCACTATAAGTGAGTATAAAACTAGTTTGGCAGAGACCAGTCCCAAAAGGAAAACAGAAGGAGAAATGGGGCCTCTCTCTGCTGTTGGGCCAACGCCCTGGGAACCGACTCCAGAGAGCAAGTGACGGTGGCATGGCCTTACGGCTCACACCCGGTGGGCCGCGCGGTCATCTGGGCTGCCCGGAAAACCCATGACCAGCCACGTTTTTCTAGGTGTTCCCTTTTGTTTCTGAAGGAATTTCTTCACAATTCTGTATCATGTTTAAATTTTAGGGGTCCAGTCATAAAATCATACCTTTTTTCTGAATCATTTCTTAGAATTTGCTTTTTGAAAGTGTAGATATTCTGATTGTTGCCCAGTTTTCTCTGCTTTTAAGAAGGCGGCGCTCCTTAGGATCTTTCAGGATGCCAGCTGTTCCTCCGTAGAGCTTTCCCCTTCTTTTTACGAGATGAAAAACAGTCAAGGTGTTTTCTTGTTAAGTAAAAATGCATACCATGGTTTGTCCATCTAGTGGAAATCCTTTCCATTATTCTTGCCTCGCACGTCTCAGCTCTTTCAACACTCCCACTAATCCTTTACCAAACTAGATACTCTCTCTCGCTTTTCTGCATCTCACCTTTGCAGTTCCTAATCGGTGTTCATCCCAGTTCCGCACGTACATTTCATTCGGTTATGTACTCTCTGGTTTGTACCTTTTATTTCCTCCATTTCCTTTTAAGGTTCTTCAGGGCGGAGAGGTTTTAATTTCCTTCCTCCCCTATGGTAGTAGATTAGTAAACCTGTATCTTTAGGTAGAATTTCTACTTGACACTGCTTGCATGTATTGTTCAAATTGCCTATGACCTTGAAGTGTGTTACGATACCCTATGTACTGAAGCTAGAATTAGGAATAAAAACATGCTGATATTTTTATGACCTTTGAAATTCATAGCTTTGGAGTAATATTTTCACATTACCTGGCATTCTAAGGTGTCTTCTGACAAGAGCAATCTCTCCTTTTACAGCTCTATCACCTCCAGACCAACAAGTGTCTGGTGGCCCAGGGCCGTCCAAGTCAGAAAGGAGGCCTGGTGGTGCTTAAGGCGTGTGACTACAGTGACCCAGGTCAGGTGAGTCATGCCTCTGGGCTCAGCCAGTCCTTGGAAAGTGTCCTTCGGGGAAGGGAACTTGCTGGCGGTTCCTGAGGAGAAGGGAAGGGAAGACCTGAAGATTTTAATCTGACTTTCCTTACATGATACGGTTTAAATTGGGAATGACTCTAGAGATCATGGGATACAACTGTTCTTGTCTCCTTTTATACTGCTGTTCGTTAGAAGCATTATTTGTACTCTGCAGTTACCACGCACTGAACGCTCAGTGAATGTCAGAAGCGGCAAGGGGAGTGCGCCGTCCTGGGCAAGCACATTAGCTCTGCGGGAGAGAATTAACAGCTTTCGTAGAGTTTTCTCTGAAATCAAAATCTCTGAGCCTTAGTAGTCCATCAGAAGAAACCACAACAAAGTATCAGTTCATTTCATTCACATAATCTTTTCAATGGTGTTAAAGTAGACCTAAAAATAAGCAAAAAACTTAGTTTGGGACTGTAATTTCAAATGGATTCGTATCTGATAGCGGCAGTCTAATCCCCTGGTTGTGCAGCCTCAAGCCTGTGCAGTGAACACACCGCACAAGGGAGGTGATTTTTCATTCCTGCTTGAGTGCCGGGGATGGCATCACTCAAGACTAAAGAGGATAGGTCGCGTGTGTCCTCTGAAATTTCACAGAAGACCATTTATTTCTAGGGGAGCTTGCAAAGGATGGAAGATGTCCGCACTGGAAAATAGGATTTAAAAGGAGTTTTGTGCTGTGTCTGAGAGGTATCAGGATCGTGGACACTGTAGTGAACACTTTGGTGGTTTCGGTCACAGTGGGATGAGCTCACTGAGATTTGTTCCAGAAAATGGAAGAAATTTGAGGAGATGGAGTTACACTCCCATTTGTTTGGGATCAAGTAGATTTGTACTAATACTGTAACCACTAGCCACATGGAGCTCTTTAAATTTAATTACAATGAAATAAATGAACCATTCCCTCAGTCATTCTAGCCACACGTGGCTCTCATGTTGGACAACACAGGTGTAAAACATTAGCATCGTTGCAGAAAGTTCTATTTATAGAATTCTTCACGTTAATGGAGATAGCACACACATATTTTGGGCCTGGAGGTAGAAATACTAGTGAGTAAAATAATTCAGAGACGAAAGTACATTTCTTGTGGATTTAGTGAAGGTGCAGTTTGGAGAGTAAGTTATTCCTGGCACTTGTCCAGTTCAGCCAGTTTTAGGCCTTTGTTCCTGAAAATAATCTGGGAGACCATAGAGAAGACTGGCCTGAAAGATCACATCTAAAGAAAACCCTGCTGCTTGGCCCTCAGATGAAATCATCATCTCAGCCCAAATGCTGTCGTGATCTGGGAGGAGAGTAGAACTTTCCCCAGGATCCTGCACGTCAGCACTGCCCAGCAGATGAGGACGTCTGATGAGGGCAGCCCGTGTGTTTCTGTCCGCAGGAAGCCAGCCCGCAGACCCGGGGGGCCCCTCCAGTGTTGTGCCTTCTGGGGATGGCGAGCACTGTGTGATGGTGAAATCCTAGAACTGGAAAATGTCTACAGTGGTGTGCTCAGTTATTCAGTCAGGTGAAATTCAGTGCACAAAGGTTAACCACTGTTTCGGTTTCATCCTGGGATCACACTTCATTTTCCTGTGTCTGTTCGTTCATTCCATCCTCAGGTAGCTGCGCTGATGCTGCCTGCACGTAACTCAGGTCCGCTGGTCGTTCCCTGCTTTGTGAGACCGCATACCGGGACCCCATTCTTCTTCCACAGACACGTGACTGGGGTGCAGTCTGAATTTCAAAATCTAAGGAGTTTTGATTTTTGATTTGCTTCCTTAGATTTGGATTTACAATGAAGAGCATGAGTTGGTTTTAAATAACCTCCTTTGCCTGGACATGTCAGAAACGCGCTCGTCAGACCCACCACGACTCATGAAGTGCCATGGGTCAGGAGGATCCCAGCAGTGGACCTTCGGGGTGAGGAGCTTGTCGGGGAGGAGGCAGGCGGAGCTAAGGGTGGAGCCTGGCGGGCGCACTCCTAGTTTACCTCGGAGCAGGTGGTTCGGGGCGGGCAGCACCCCTTGAGTAAGTAAAACATCTGAGCTAGTCCGCGCCTCTTCTGGGTTTCTGTAGCCTCTCGTCCACATTCTGGCAGCAGGTTTTTTAAGTTAAAGCAATTAACTGGTATATTTCTCTTGGTACCTGTTTTCCAGAAGAGTAATCGGCTGTACCAGGTGTCAGCTGGACAGTGCCTGAGAGTGGTCGATCCGCTGAGTCACAAAGGCTACGTTGCGATGGCAATCTGTGATGGCTCTTCCTCCCAGCAGTGGCATCTGGAAGGTTAAAGCGGACGCTGTGCCTGGCAGGGTAATTCATCGGCGTTCACCGCCTCTGTAAGGTGTGAGGCTTGGGAAGTTGCTGGTACAAGAAAGTCCCTGAACTGATTTCCTGATTGAGTAGAACCATTTCTGAGAGGATGAGACAGCAGGTACACTAGAGACTGGAGCACAGAGTGATCATCCGAAAGTGAGGGCATCTGTTTTACCAAGACATTAACATCATTTCTGAGCTGCTAAGGAATTTCTTGCTTATGGTGAGAAACTAGAATACAGTTTTAACTCTGCAGAGGGTCAGGTTTGCACAGAAGGACAAACCCAGGAAATTGACATTTCTGTTCAAACTTTATGCTTTTTAATACCTTTAATAATAGAATGGCATTTGTCTGATCAGGAACTTGTCACGATTTTCTTTTTTAGAAGGACTTCATAGGAAACAAATTTTTTTTACTTCTATTATGTCCTAAATAATTTTAAACAAACTGAATCCATATTACTTTTAACTTCAGAAGGCCTCAGTTATAAGATTATATATTTAAGAGGCAGTTAACTATTATAAATTATTTTGATGAATTATGGTACTATCGACATTCAAATAAAGGGTCCTTTTGATGATTTACGTGGGACTTTTTGTCTGCTCTTCCTGTGTTGGGGTCTCTGATCTGTGCTGTATCACGTGGTGAGCAGGATACCTGGGTTCAGCTGATGAGCCAGTAAGCTAGGTCACAGCACCATTCCGTAGTTTGTGTGAATTTGGTGCTGAAAGTCTGTGAATTTGGATAGTTTCCACTAAAGCTGCCTATGAATCATCCAGGTAGCCTTGTTAAATAGGCATCTGGTACAAGGTCAGGATCCCAGAAGACAGAGCTCGGAGATACAAATTAGATCACCGATTCAGTTTCATTGCGGGTAATCGGTCTGTTCAAATTTTCTACTCCTGCTTCAGTATGTGTTTCTAGGAATTTATCCATTTCTTCTGTCTAATTTGTTGGCATATAGGCTTTTGTAATCTGTTAGAGTTGTTTGTATTTCTGTGGTATTGGTTGTTATTTCTCCTCTTTCATTAGTGACTTTGTTAATCTGGGTCTCCCCCCCCCCCCCCCCCAATGAGTGTGACTAGAGATTTATCAATTTTGTTGATCTTTTCAAAGAACCAGTTCCTGGTTTCATTGCGCTTTTCTGTTGTGTTTTTGTTTCCATATCCTTTATTCCTTCCTTTTGCTGGGTTTGGGTTTTGTTTGTTCTTCTCTACTTCCTTTCGGTGTAAGGTTAGGTTGTATTGCTATACTTCCCTCTTAGAAGCACTTTTGCTGCATCCCAAGGATTTTGGACTGTTGTGTTTTCGTGTTCATTTGCTTCCATGTAATATTTTATTTCTTCAGTGATTTTTTGGTTGACCCATTCATTTCTTTAGTAGCATGTTATTTACCTTCATGTATTTAAATTAACCTCCATGAAATTGAATCCGTAATCAAAAAAACTCCCAAAAAATGAAAGTCCAAGATGAGACAGCTTCACAGGCAAATTCTACCAAATATTTAAAGAAAGACGAGTTAACACCTATTCTCAAACTTCTTTTATTTCAGAAAAAAGAAGGGAAAGGAGAACTACCAAATTCATTCTGTGAGGCCAGTATCACCATGACACCAAAACCAGACAGACACCACAAAAAGAACTAACTATAAGCCAATATCTCTGATGAATGTAGATGCAAAAAATCCTCAACAAAATGTTAGCAAACCCAACCCAACAGTACACTGAAAAATCATACACCATGATCAGGTGGGATGATTTATTCCCGGGATGCAGGGGGTTCAGTATTCACAAAACAACAACATCAGTAAGAGAAAGGATAAAAATCAGAGGATCCTTTCAGTAGACGCAGAAAACAGCATTTGACAAAGTACAACATCCATTCATGATAAAAACCCTCAACAGAGTAGGTCTAGAGGGAACATAGCTTCATAAAGGCCTTATATGAAAAATCCACAGCTAACATCATACTCAGTGGTAAAAAACAGAGCTTTTCCCGTACGGTCAGGAACAAGACAAGGATGTCCACTCTCACTATTATTCGACATTAGTACTGGAAGTCCTAGCTGCAGCAGTTGGACAACAAAGAAATAAAAGGCATCCCAATTGGTGAGGAAGAAGTAAAACTACTTCCAGATAACACGATACTATATATAGGACACCCAGCAGATTACCAAAAAACCATTAGAACTGATAAATGAATTCAGTAAAGTCACAGGATACGAAGTCAATGTACAGAATCTGTTGCATTCCTATACACTAATAATGAAGCAGCAGAAAGTGAAATTAAGAAAATACCATTTATGGGGCGCCTGGGTGGCACAGCGGTTAAGCGTCTGCCTTCGGCTCAGGGCGTGATCCTGGCATTGCGGGATCGAGCCCCACATCAGGCTCTTCCGCTATGAGCCTGCTTCTTCCTCTCCCACTCCCCCTGCTTGTGTTCCCTCTCTCGCTGGCTGTCTCTCTCTGTCGAATAAATAAATAAAATCTTTAAAAAAAAAAAAAAAGAAAAAAGAAAATACCATTTATAATTGCACCCCAAACAATAAAACACCTAGTAATAAACTTAACCAAAGAAGTGGAAGGATATCCCATGCTCGTGGATTGGAAGAACAAATATTGTTAAAATGTCTGCACTACCGAAAGCAACCTACAGATTTAATGCAATCCCTATCAAACTAACAAAAGCATTTTTCACAAAACTAGAACAAACAGTCCTAAAATTTGTATGGAACTATAAAGGACCCCAAAAAGCCAAAACAGTCATGAAAAAGAAAAAACTGGAGGTATCACAATTCCAGATTTCGAGTTGTATTACAAAGTGGTAGTAACTAAAACAATATGGTACTGGCATAAAAACAGACAGATCAATGGAACAGAATAGAAAATGTAGAAATAAACCAGTTATATGGTAAATTAATCTTCAACAAAGAAGGAATAAATGTAACAAAGGGGAAAAAGTCTCTTCAACAAATGGTGTTGGGCAAACTGGTTAGCTACGTAAAAGAATGAAATTGGACAACTTTCTTCACAATATACAAAAATAAAGTCAAAGTCGATTAAAGACCTAAATGTGAGACCTAAAACCATAAAAATCCTCGGAAGAGAACACAGGCAGTAATTTCCTTGACATTGGTCATAGTACCATTTTTGCAGATGCAGTCTCCTGAGGCAAGGGAATTAAAAATAAATTATTGGGAGTACATCAAAATAAAAGGCTTCTGCACAGCGAAATAGTAAAACTAAAAGAAAAAGTACTGAATGGGAGAAGATATTTGGAAATGACATATCCGATAAAGGGTTAGTATCCAAAATCTATAAAGAACACAACATCCAAAAAACAATGCAATTAAAAATGGGCGGAAGACTCAAGAAGACATGCAGATGGCCCACAGACACATGAAAAGATGCCCAGCATCACTCATCATCAATGAAATGCAAATCAAAACTGCGGTGAGACAGAATAGCTAATACCAAAAACACAGGAAACAACAAATGTTGGTGAAGATGTGCTCGTGCACTGTTGGTGGGAATGCAAACTGGTACAGCCACTGTGGAAAACAGTATTGAGGTTCCTCAGAAAATTAAAAATAGAATTAGCGTATGATGCAGTAATTCCACTTCTTGGTTACCAGAGAATACACAAACATTACATTGAAAGGATACGTGTTATCCCCATGTTTACTGCATTATTTACAGTTGCCATACTATGGAAGCAGCCCAGCTGTCCACCAAGAGATGAACAGGTGTGTATGTACACACACTGAATTATTATTCATCCATAAAAAAATGAAATCCTGCCATCTGCAACAACTTATAGAGCTAGAGAATATAATGCTAAGTGAAATAAGTCAGAAAGACAAATATCACGTGATCTCACTCATGTGGAATTTAAAAACAAATGAGCAAAGGCCAAAAAAAAAAAAGACAAACCAAGGAGCAGACTCTTAATACAGAGAACAAACAGGTGGTTATCAGAGAGGAGGTGGGTGGGGGGATGGCTGAAATAGGTGAGGGGGATTAAAGAGTACATTTACCATAATGAAAAAAATAAAAAGAAATACAAATTTAGGAATCATCTTTGCATACTGTAGATGTCCAAATATAATGGGCGGTTTTTTCCACCAAAATTGCATCTCAGAGGAGACACCGTTTTATAGGGTCCTTTCTCATTTTGTCTTTTGTCATTCAATTTCAAAGACCAGATGGTACATACAGAAAGCAGCAAGATGGCATTTAAAGATTTTATTTGAGTGAGAGACTGTGCACAAGTGGGGGACGCGGGTGGGGACAGAGGGAGAAATAGATTCCCCGCTGAGCAGGGAGCCTGATGTGAGGCTCGATCCCAGAATCCTGGGATCGTGACCCGAACTGAAGGCAGGCACTTCACTGACTGAGCCCCCCCAGGTGTCCCAAGAAACTCACTTTAAATACGAAGGCACATATGGTAAAATACGCACGTGGGACACTAAAAGACATCTGAGGCAGCTGTATTATTACACAAGATTTCAAAGCAAAGAGCATTACTAGGGATGGAAAGGGTTGTTTCCTAGGGAAGGAAACAGGAGTCCATTAATTAAGAGGAAATAATCCCAACATTACAATAGTACCTAATAACAGAACTTCAAAGTACATGCCACAGAAGCCGACTGAACTGCGAGGAAAGACATAATCTACAACTGTGGTAAAACTTCAACATACCTCTCAGTAATTGAGGAAATAAGCAGACAGAAAAAAAAAATCAGGATATAGACGACTTGACAATACTACCAATTTGACATGATTAAGTTATGGAACATTCTACCTGACAAGACCAGACAGAATATGCCACCTTTTCAATTACACATGAAACATCTACCAAGATAGGTCATGTCCTGGGATAGTAAGTCTCAATAAATTTATACAAATCCAACTTGTGCAAATTATATTAGAAAACAACAAGTCAATAATATCATACCTGGAAGATCTTCAAATAATTTGAAAATCTACCAGTAACACACTTCCCAATATCCTGTGGGTCAAAGGAGTTATAAAGCTATTTTGAACTGACTGAAAGTACAACCTACCAAAGACTGAAGGATGCAGCTAATGCAGTCATTGGAATTTTATAGCACTAAGCACCTTTATTAGAAAAGGATAACAGCTTAAAATCAAGGACTTAAACTTCCACCTTAAGAAAATAGAAAAAGAGGGGCGCCTGGGTGGCAGAGTTGGGGCGCCTGGGTGGCACAGCGGTTAAGCGTCTGCCTTCGGCTCAGGGCGTGATCCCGGCGTTATGGGATCGAGCCCCACATCAGGCTCCTCCACTATGAGCCTGCTTCTTCCTCTCCCACTCCCCCTGCTTGTGTTCCCTCTCTCGCTGGCTGTCTCTGTCAAATAAATAAATAAAATCTTTATAAAAAAAAAGAAAATAGAAAAAGGAAAAGGTTAGAAGAGCAAAGAAATGATAAATATTAAATGTCAGAACACAAATGAAATAGATAACAAAAATAATGGAAAAAAATTAAAGCTAGATTAAGAACATCACTGAAATAAAACAAATGGAAAGATACTCCATGCTCGGGGATTAGAAGAATATTGTTAAAATATCCATACTATCCAAAGCAATCTATAGATTCGATGCAATCCTTATCAAAATACCAGTAGCACTTTTTATGGAACTAGAATACCAAAATTTATGTGGAACCAGAAAGACCCCAAAAAGCTAAAGCAATTTTGAGAAAGAACAACACTGAAGGTATCACAATCCCAGATTTCAAGATGTATTACAAAGCTGTAGTAATCAAAACAGTGTGGTTATGGCACAAAAATAAACCTATAGATCAATGGAACAGAATAAAAGAGCCCAAAAATAAACCTATGCTTATGTGGCCAATTAATCTACAACAAAGACAAGAATATACAAGGGGGAGAAGATGGTCTATTCAGATAAATCCTGTTGGGAAAACCAGAACTACATGCCAAAGAATGAAACACTTCCTTCCATCATACACAAAAATCAACTAAAAAAGACCTAAAATGTGATGCCCTTCAACAGATGAGTGGATTAAGAAGCTGTGGTCCATATATACAATGGAATATTACTCAGCAATCAGAAAGAACGAATTCTCAACATTTGCTGCAACATGGACAGCACTGGAGGAGATAATGCTAAGTGAAATAAGTCAAGCAGAGAAAGACAACTATCATGTGATTTCTCTCATCTATGAAACATAAGAACTAGGATCGGTAGGGGAAGAAAGGGATAAAGAAAGGGGGGGTAATCAGAAGGGGGAATGAAACATGAGAGACTATGGACTATGAGAAACAAACAGGGCTTCAGAGGGGGGAGGTGGGGGAATGGGATAGACTGGTGATGGGTAGTAAGGAGGGCACGTATTGCATGTGCACTGGGTGTTATACGCAACTAATGAATCAACGAACTTTACATCAGAAACCAGGGATGTACTGTATGGTGACTAACATAATAAAAAAATATTAAAAAAAAAGAAAAAGGAGCATGTAAAAAAGGAAAAAAAAAAAACCTAAATGTGAGCCCTAAAGCCCATAAAACTTGTAGAAGAGAGCACACAGCTATCTCTTGGACATCAACTGTAGCAACATTTTTACAGATGTCTCCTGAGGAAAGGGAAGCCAAAGTAAAATGAACAATTAGGACTACACCAAAATCAGAAAGCTTCTTCAAAAGGAAACCAACAAAACAAACCTGCATGGTAGAAGATATTTGCAAATGATATATCCAACAAGGAGTTAATATCGAAAATATGCCCAAATACAGAACAAAAATAACTGAAAATATATACAACTGAACACACACAAAATAATCTGATTAAAAATGGGCAGAGAGGGGCGCCTGGCTGGCTCCGCTGGAAGAGCATGCTACTCTTGATCCCGGGATCAGGAGTTTGAGCCCCACACTGGGTGTAGAGATTACCAAAGGTTGGGGGGGGGGCAGAGGCCCTGAACTGACATTTTTCTGAAAACATACAGGTGATTGACACATGAAAAGATGCTCAACATAAGTCATCACGAGGGACATACAAATCGAAACACCACCTCACACCTGTCCATGGCAAGAATCAGACAAGAACTAAGTGCTGGTAGGAATGAAAAAGGATCCCTCGTGCACTGTTGGTGGAATGTGGATCGGTGCAGCCACTATGGAAAACCGTATGGAGGTGTCTCAGAATATTAGAATACCATGTGATCTAGTAATTCCACTACTGGGTATTTACCCAAAGACGACAAAAATACCAATTCAAGAAGATCTGTTCTCCCCTATGTTTACTGCGGTATTATTTACAATAACCAAGATACGGAAGCAGCCCAAGTGTCCATCAACAGGTGAATGGATGAAGATGTGTATGTATATACAATAGAATATTAGCCATAAGAAAGAATGAGATCTTTCCATTTGTGACATGGATGGTCCTAGAGGGTATTATGCTTAGTTAAATAAATCAGAGAAATAACGTGGTTTTTCACTTTTATGTGGAATCTAAAACAAAGCAGAAAAAGACCCATTAAAAACACAGAACTAGTGGTTGCTAGAGAGGAGGGGGTTGGAGGGACAAAATGGATGAAGGGGTGTGGGAGGTACAGGCTTTCAGTTACGGAATGAATGGGTCACAAGGATGAAAGGTACAGCACAGGGAGTATAGCCAGGGGTACTGTAATTGCATTTTATGGTGACAGATCGGAGCTGCGCATGTGCTGAGCACAGCATGCTGTATAGACCTGTCCGAGTCACTGTGTTAAAACCTGTAACTAACATAACACTGTGTGTCAACTATGCTTAAATTTAAAAAATAAAAGTATCAATAAAACTGGTAAACCTCTAATCAAACACCAACAAAAAAAAGACACGAATTACCACATCAGGAATGAGACTGGTAACCTCACTAGAGAGTCTGCAGATGTTAAAAAAGATTAGGAAGCAAAAGGAACTATCACTCCTTGCTGGTGCGAATGCAGAATGGTGCAGCCACCTCTGAAGACAGTTTGGCAGCTTCTCATGAAACCAAACGTATTCGTTACCATAGGATCCAGCGATCAGATTTCTTGATACTTGCCCAGCAGAGCTGAAACTTAAGCGTTGATACAAAAACCTGCACGTGGATGTTCACAGCAGCTTTAGTCCTAATTGCCAAAACAGGGAAGCAGTCAAGACGTCCTTCAGTAGGTGAGCGCGTAGTAAACCGTGGTACATGCAACCATGTTTTTTAGTGCTGAAAAGAACAAGCCGTAAAAAGGCATGGAGGAAACTTAAATGCATATTACTCAATGAAAGAAGCTAATGTGAAAAAGCTACGTACTACATGATTCCAACTCTGACATTCTGGAAAAGGCAAAACTATGGAGACAGTAAAAGATGGTTACCATGGGTCGGGGAGGGAGAGAAGAATAGACCACAGAGGATTTTTAGGACAATAAAACTATTATGTATGACACTATAATGGTGGATACAAGTTATTATATGTTAGCAAAACCCAGAGAATACACAAAACCAAGAGTGAACCTTCATGTAAACTCTGGACTTTGGGTGATAATGATAACAATATAGTTTCATCAATTGTAACAACGGCACCGCTCTGACGTGGGAGGTTGGTGGTGGGTTTGTGTGTGCAGTACTTCCTAATCGGTTTTGCAGATAGGAGACGATTATGACCAAGTTTATGCCAGTAAATCTGATAGCCTACGTAAAATGGACAGATTACCAGAAACAAATTATCCAAATTCTCTGAAGAAATAGACAACCTGAGTAGTCCTGTAGCTATTAAATACATTGAATTTGTAGTTTATAAACCTTCCCACAAAGAGAACTCCAGGCACAGATGGTTTCACGAATGAATTCAATCAAACAGTGCAGAAAAATTATACCAATAATACACAACTTCTTCTGGAAAACTTGTGTCAATTTTTGATATTATGAGCAAGCTTTAACTATTCATTTAAAAGCAGTATGCCAGAAGACTTCAGACCAATATCCTTCATAAATATAGAAGCAAAATTTCCTTATAAAATATTAGCAAATCAAATCCAATAGGTAAAAAGGATGATACATTATGAACAAGTGGGTTTTATCCCAGGAATACAAGGGTCCTTTAACATTAGACAATCAGTGTAGTTTATGATGTTGTTAATACAGGGGAAAAGGCATATGATCATGCAGAAAAAAAATATTTGACAGGATTCAACATCCATCTACAAAAAGAACTCAGCAAACTGGGAATGGCCGGAAAAGTCCTCAGCCTGATAAAGGGCATCTAGGGAAAAACTGTAGGTAGTCTCATATTTAAAAAAAAAAAAAAAAAGACGATTTGGAACAAGGCAAGGATGCCTATACTTAATGAAGTGACTTCCTTTCAATATTTGTGGTGAAGGCCGTGGCCAGTGCAGTAGGCAGTTAAGTAAAAGGTATAGTCACTGGAAAAGTAGAAGTGTATTTGCAGACCATAATCAAGGTTAGAAAATTATAGGGAGTTTTCAAAAATACTACTAGACACAGTAAGGGAGTTTATCAGGACCACAAAATAAAAGGTAAATATGAAAATGAATTGTACTTCTATACAACGAACAGTTTAGAATGGAAAATAATGGTATCGCAATTTACAACAGCATAGAAAACATGAAAGTAGAAGACTCGTGTAATGGAAAGTACAAAACATCGCTGAAAGAAAACCGAAATAGAGAACTATACTATAGTCACAGACTAGCAAATATCATTAGGATGTTAATTCTCCCACAGTTTGATCCACAAAATGCCTACAGTCCTAGTAGGCTTTTCATAGAAGTTCACAATCTAACTTTAAATTTACAGGAAATGCACCTAAGAGCGACTGGAATAAATTTGAAAATAAGATCGGAGGCCTTGCACTAATTCACGACTCGCTGTGATGTTGGCTTATGGATAATGAGTTGACGGGACAAAAATAGATCTACATGAGGGGATCTGGGGGCTCCATCGGCTGAGTGTCTGACTCCTGGTTTCAGCTCAGGTCGTCATCTCAGGGTCGTGGGATGGGGCCCATGTTGGGCCCCGCACCCAGTACAGAGTCTGCTTGAGATTCTCTCCCTCAACCCCTTTAAAATAAAATCTTAAAAAAAAAAGAGAGAGATCCACATGAATATGGGCAATTTTCTGTAAAGTAGCCATACAATTCATTAGGGAAAGAAAAATATAAGAGATGGTGCTGGAAGAATTACATATGCTTATGGACAAAAATGAAATCTGACCCCTACTTTACACCATACACAAAAATTACTTGACGATGAGTCATAGATCTAAACAGAAAAACTAAAACCATAATGCTTTTAGAGGAAAAGGAAGATAATCTTCACGACTTTAGGGTAACGCAAATATTTCTTAACTCATTAAAAGAACTAGTCATGAAGGGTTAATGATATGGACTTCATAAAAATTAAAAGCTGCTGCTCAAGACAGCATTGAAAAAAGGAAAGGTAAGCAACACAGCTATACCCAGAGTATATGAATAGTGCTTAAAGTTCAATTTAAAAAATCTGATTTTTAAAAGGGGCAAAATACTTGAATAGTCCATTCACCAAAAAGGTATAAATGGCTCAGCATATGAAAAGGTGTTCAGTGTTGCAGTCATGAGGGAAATGCAGAATAAATCACAGATACCTCTTCCGCCCATGAAAATGGCTAAAATACTGAGCACCCCGGGGGAGCCTGGGGAAGTGACAGGGAATGTGGTAACAGCCCATGTACCAGGGAGACCAAACCCAAGGATGGCAGCTTCACAGTAATTAAGTAACAAGGTAGCTTCAGGATCTCTACAATAACGTGGTAGGGGAAACAGCCGAAGACCTGTTAACTGGCGCCCGCGGGGCAGCAGGAGGAAAGAGCAGACCTAGAGTGAGAACGGAAATGGGCTCTCACCCGAAACACAGCGGCCGAGTCCGAACAGCAGGGAGCTGGGCAGGATCTCCCTGCTCGGTAGTGGCTTTGCAGCTTCTTCGGATGCTTGATGCTTCTGCCAGGACTTAGGTCAGGGCCCCAGACTCCAGAGGAACCGCTGGGAAGGAATAAAGACTGAGCAGGGTAGGGGTGATAGGAGGAATGAAGCCTGGGTATGTGGAGGAGGGAAGCAGGTCCAGGCAATCAGTGTGGCCGGAGCACAGCCTTGGAAGCCGGAGCACAGCCTTGGAAGCCGGGCTCTGAAGAGAAGCTTCTGAGCCACACCTCCTCCTACAAGGTCGGGGAAAACCTAAATCCTCATCAGAGGAGGACGGGAAGGGGATCATGGTCACATCCTATACAGAGTTAGTGGAAGGGGGGAAACGCTGTAGTAGGAAAACCCCATTTGTGGTCTACCTCCCTGAGCGAAAACCCAGCTCTTCCCTTCCTGTCCTGTGGACCTCCTTTCCTGCTGCACTTTGGACAGTTCGGTCACCAAACGAGTGGAGGTTTCTCCTGGCAGCAAGCAATTCTGTGGCACCTGCTGGATGTCCTACAATTAGACGCAAGTCAGCCACTATCCAGAGGTAGTTTGAGACCCACTGGTTAAGGGCTCAGTCCCACAACACCGCCCTCACCCGCTTTGCAGGCCAGTCGCTAGTCCCGGTCACCTGTGCTTCTGACCTACCAGCTGTAGGTTGGAAGTGCCCATGACACCCCACCCCCACGTCAATTTGTTTGCTAGAATGCCTCCCAGAACTCAGTAAAACACTTCTTTACTTACGTTTTGGTTTTTTCTGAAAAGATACGATAAAGGATCTAGACGAACATCCTGGTGGAAGAGCCGGTGGGCAAGGCATGGGGAAAGGCCGGGCTTCCGTGCCCTGCCCGGCCCCGCGCTCCCAGCACCTCCCCACCGGTCATGCTCGGAGCCGCGCACTTCCGTCCGTGTAGGTCTTCACGGAGGCTGCCTTACCTGGCCACTGGAGAATGATTCAGTCCCACCTCCAATTTCCTCCCCGCCCTGGAGGTCATGGGGATGGGACCGAAAGCTCCAACTCTAGGGGTGCCTGGGGGCTCGGTCGGTGAGGTGTCTGCCTTCGGCTCAGGTCATGACCCCAGGGTGCTGGGATCGAGTCCCATATCGGGCTCCCTGCTCCACAGGGGAGCTGCCTCTCCCTCTCCCTCCTGCTCCCCTGGCAACCAGCCCCCCCCCAGGCGCTTTCTCTAAGTCCCTCATTAACATAACAGACACCTTGATCCCTCTCCTTATTTGGAAGTTCCGAGGGTTTCAGGAACTCAGAAATGGGGATAAAGACCAAATCTGTATTGCTTATTACAAATGGCAACATCAGAGTTTATCCCTCGTCTTCAGAGATTCCTAACAGCCAAACACCACAGCTTCAGAGATTCCTAACAGCCAAACACCACAGAAGTCAAAAGATGCTGGCACGTGACTAGAATCCCATCCCTTGTAACTATCTAGTCCTTCGCATTCTGTGAAAATGTCTCACAGGATGAGGCCACTCAGGTTTGCAGGTTTCTATTCGATCTGCTCAGGCTCCAGAAGCAGGAGTGCTCTCAGCAACACAGGACGTCACCCTTTCAGGCAGCTGCTGTGATGGACCTCTTTCAAGGTGTCAGTGTAACCCTGGGTTTCCCTCATGACAACCCGTTTACTCACGCCCTTTCTCGCAGCTACTATTGCTTCTCTCCGTTTACACGCAGACTTCCTGACGTTCGATCGCTGTGCTGGTCCGGCTGCAGGCAGCTGTACGGGCCCAGTGCCCACCACACCCCGCTGCAGGCACTGATTCTGCCCGACAGGGTGAAGGGCCTCCAGCCCTGGTGCTTGTGGCTCCCGTCCTGCGACCAAGTAAGGGAAAGAAAAAGGAGCCGAGGCAACAAGTGGAAGACAGAAGGAAAGTACGCCAGAGAGACGCTCAAAGAGGTGAAAACTGTCACATGCTGCTCAAAACAAGCCAGAGGACTCGGAGTAACAGGAAATGACGACTTAAAGCAGTTTGACAACTCAGAAGTGAGACAGGACTCAAGCAGGCATTAAAAATTTTAAAAATAAGTTGAGAAATGAATAAAAAGAAACACGGGGTGAAGAAACAGGATACATAATGCCTTATAAGCAAATAGAATTTGACAGGAAGGAAAATTTTAAATCAAAAAGAAATGAGAAAAGTTCTTCTGTCCAAGAGGGAGTAACAGGATCTGGGCTTGTCCTCCTGGGCTAAGTGTCTGGAAAAGCAGAAACACACACACACACACGACTCTTTAAACCCGGGCTGGGAGGGACCACAGGGCGGCCTCCAAAGTTACACGGTGAGCCTGGACTCATCCCAGCTGCCCCCTCACCCCAGAGAATGTTTCTAGACCACCGTGGAGGAGCAGGGGAGGAGGCCGGCCTCCGAAAGAGGCTGGCGGTGGCAGGGAACTGAGACAGCGTGCGGGGAAGCCAGAGCGGCGGCATGTGGCACACACAGTGTAGGAGAGGAGGAAGCGACACGGGAAGGGCCCAAAAATCTGCACAGGGTCTCCGCCAGGTACGGGGTCTGGCTGCGCACCTGTCTGCCCACAGGCGCAGCGACGCCACGAGGCCCTGCCGAGAACAAGTTCTGGGAAAGAGCAAATCCCAGGGAAGCAGATTGGCTGGGGCTGGGGATGCTTTAGGAACGGAACATCCAGGGCATCCAGTCTGTTCCCCAAAGGGCCATACTGCAGTGCTGGGGCTGAATCAGCTCATCTGGGGTGCCTGGGTGGCTGTCGATGGAGCATCCGACTCCTCTTGGTTTCAGCTCAGGTCGTGATCTCAGGGCCGTGAGATCGAGCCTCGTGTCAGGCTCTGCACTCAGCAGGGGGTCTGCTGGAGATTCTCTCCCTCTTTCCCTCCCCCCAGGTGTGCTCCCACACCCTCTCTCTTAAATAAATAAAATCTTTTGATAAATAAATTAGGCTCATCCTAGAAATGTATAAAGAGCAAGCTTTGAAAGGAGGAAACAGATTCCGCTGCTGGCAGAATAAAGTCCAACACAACACAATCCAGCCCCAGTAACACATAAGCACAAATTCCGGAATCCAAGAAAAATTAACCAGACACAGAAAAGGCAGGAAAATGTCACCTGTCACCAGGAGTAAAGATCCACCAGTAATATGGGCCCAGAAATAAAAGAGATGCTAGAATTAGCAAACAGTGATACTAAAAACAGCTATCATACATGGGCTCGGTGCGCTAAAACTTCCAAAGGACAATTTTAGTACAAGGAATGGAGCTGTGAAACCAAAACTGTCAAGGTCACGCAAACAAGGCAAACCTGAGTTACTGTCACACACCTCGGACCGAGGAAACATGATGAGGGGTCCCCGACTGGACCCCGGGATAGAAAAAGTGACCCAGCTTCCTCAGCATGTGGCCAACAGCCCTTCTGCGTCACCAGGAGGCCGTGGTGTGGCTCCTGGAAACCTGGCGGCAGGCGCTGGCAGCCCCGCTGGCTGTTGGCAAAGGTGTCTCTCGGGATCCCTGGTCTTCTGTAGTGGCCGCGTGTTGCTGGAAGGAAACTGGGCCTCTTTTCCTCTTACACGGTGACCGCGGGCTGCGCCTGTCACTCCGGGCCACAGGGAGTCCAGCTGCCTGCTCTGCAGAGCTCCTGGGATGCCGGGACTCTCCATGCCACAGGACTCCCATGCCCGGGCACATGGGTCCACTCCCCGTCCGTGACCCCCGTCCGTGACCTTGCACTTCTCTCTCCCTGGTGTTCGCTGGCAGCCGTGGGTCTGGCTTGCGGAGCGTGAAAAGCTGAGCTCAGGCCGGTGTGAGGGCGCTGGTACCTGGGCTACTCCCGGCTCGCACAGCAGAGAGCCTGAGGGCCTCCGCACAGCTGGGCTTTCCTGGAAGACAAGATCTTTCAGGAGCTGTTTTTCAGATGGAGAACAGGTCCCTTTTTAAAGCAGAAAAAAAAAATCATGAGAGGGTGGAGGGCCACAAACAACGATTAGGGTTTCAGAGAGACAGTGGTCAACAGTGTCCCCCAGGACAAGAAACTCTCCTGGGCCCGAAACACACCTGCTGCCTTTGGTAGCACGTGACCAGATGAAGGGTGTCTGCCTGGTGACCGGAGGGAGGACGGTGCAGCCGCCAGATGACAGTGTTAATGAGGAAGGATAGGAGGGGCCAGGGTGGAAGGATAGGAGGGACCAGGGTGGGACACGGAGGAAGAGCTGAAGTCTTTGTGCAAAGCAGCAGGATTGTGTGCAATTCTCCTCCATCACACCCCCCCCCCCCGCCCCGCTCCTGGGGCGCCGCCGGCTCTCCCTGGACTGGCGCAGGGCCTTGGCCTTCCTGCCAGCTGGGCTCCCACGCTCAGCCCCCGCCGCACAGAGCATGAGCTCACCTCTGGTGCAGTCAGGGTCACGGCACTGCCTCCAGCGGCCCCACTGCCCCTGCACACTGGGACCTCACCACTCGGCCCTGCTCTGACCTCGTGTCCTGCCACCCAGCATTCCAGCTTCCTTGCCTCGGCTTCCCACCTCAGCCTCTCAATCCCCGGGCCCCTGCACAAGTCAGGAGGGCCAGGCCTTTGTACCCCCCCGCGGTCCCCTTCACTCCTCAGGGAGGCCCCTCCCCGCACCTGGCCCAACGTACCAGGCTTTCCATCTTAAAATGGCCTGTTTCTGTTGGTCTCCCAGTGCGAACTCAGTGATGCCAGGGCCCGAAGCGGTCTCGTCTGTGATGTCCTGGTGCTTTTCAGGCTTTTCATAAATGCGGCGAGTGCAGGGTCCAAGAATACGGCAACCGTGGCAGCTGACCAGCCCCATCCGCCACGGGAGGGTCGGGGCCTTGCTCTTGCTCCCCGGGACGCACTGCAAGGGGACTCTTGCGAGGGTGGAGGCACCAGGTGGCCCCCACGTGGCTTTGCGGTTTCCTCCTAGAGATCTGTCACCCCTGCGCCGCCTCTCCTGCGCCCCCTTCCCTGGAGAACCACGTTCACATCCGTAGACCCGCGGCTACAATGCCCTTCCGTGCTTTTCCTGGCTGTGGCCCGCCACGAGTGGGACCTCACTCCAGCAGAGAGCTGCTCTCGGGCTCCGCGAGGACTCAAAGAAGTTTCCTTCCTTCTTCCGTGTCTGATCGTTAGAGATCCAGTAAGAGGTCAGAGGAGAAAAGGCTGTAACCAGGTAAGAGCTTCGCAACCTGGCGCAGACCGTGAACACCAGCCCCGACCAAACTGGCAATTTCGCAAACAGGAGATGCTTCGAGTATTTTTAAAACCTTTTTGTCAGATAAGTGCTTTGAGAATTTCTATAAAACCACACAGTATAAAAGCTTGTTATTTTAGGGTGTTCATGAAGCACAAGCTAAAAACTGGTTTTAGAAATTGTGAGGGGGATTGAGCTATTTTAATTCTTAGCAATCCCCTTCGACGTCAAATACATTCAGCATGAAAGAAATTGAGTCTCTGTCACAGAATAAATCTGAAAAAGGCTGCCTCAAAAAACCCCAGAAGACTAAATTTTACAATTAAATAAAAGGAGACTTTAAACAAGGGAACAGGGCACCTTGGTAAACACCCTTCAGCAGAAACCAAAGTTCCCGTCTTTGTTCAGCTGCAGGGAACATAGTCTCTCCATCTGGAAGGAGCTATGAACTTGCATGTAAACGCGTTATCTGAAAAGAAAGAGAACCGAGCCGATCATATCACACGTCAGGAGGTGAAGGCTGAGCGCGCGGCCGGCCCGCGGCTCCAGCCAGAACGCGGGCAGGGCGAACACAGACGCAGGCGCTTTTATAGATGTAAAATATTTTATTTGTAAATGGTGATCTTCTAAATCTGTGTCCACAAATTCCAAAACCCATAACACTCTGTATACTTCAAAAAATTCAATTTTTGCCAACATTAGGTACTATTATACAGAACAGAAAACAAAACCCGGTAGGACAAATACTGGTAGGATGTCAGAATATTGTACAAGAGAAGAAAAATATTCAAGAAACAAATTTCATACAGCTATTTATCAAGAGAAAAATATATACAATTGATTTATTCTGTAAGATAAAAATACATCATGCCATATACATTACAAGTTCAGAACTGCGTCACTGGTATACCAACAGTTTACAGCCCACTTGAATTGTGCACACAAAAACTTCATTTATACTTAGCCTGTGAAGTGTCAGTACCAGAATTTTAAGTACAAAATAAAAAGCTAACCTGGTTCAAAATGCTGATTAAGTTTCTACAAGCAAACACAAAACAGTGTTTTTTTTTTATTAAAGAAATGTAAACAAACAGTTCATACAAACACATTTTAAAATTACATCTTCGAAACCCTATTGTTGGGGTCCTGCAGCTGCAAGAGTGACCACAACTCTCCTTTTTTTTTTTTTTCCTTTTCAAATTTTTGTGTTAAATAGAAGGCTAGAGTTAGGCTGGCGTCCTGCTACACGATCTAGCATGTTTACATGATTCTCTGTGGCTTGAAACAAAGTTCTAATCAAAACTACGTCTGCTGAAGAAAAGTTCAGCCTCCATTTGGGTTTATTTTTAAGCATTATTCACAGTTATCACAAATTGTTTTTAAGCACAAAAAAACCTGACTGAAGAAGTAGGGATGCAACAATATAATATGAAAAAGTTAGTTTAAATTACCAAAACAGCTATAAAAGTTGTAGTTTTAGCCTACACTCCGTTCTATCAGAAGGTGTATAAAACAATTAAGTACTAATAGACTGTAGTTTCCAAAAAACCCCAAATGCTCTAGGTTGAAATTTTGGTTATTACATAATTATAATGGCATATTTAATAACACAAAATTATATTGTGACATCCCTATGAACATTTTATAAGCACCCGAGCTGCTGCAGAGCCTGGTAGCATTTGGTCAATACTATTTTTATACTGTATTTTTTTTCTCAAAATATTTACATATTTGTACAAAGTAACAGGGTCTGTTAGTTCTGCAGGTAACAGCAGCAGCTTGGCTTTCTTCTAACTTTTATTTAAAAATAGCTTCATTCACTTATTCAATAATAAATACAAAAAGTTTCTCTTATTTTACAGAAATCAAAAACTACAATAAACTGACTCATGGAATCAAGTATTTAAATGTATTTTAGTGCAAGTTATTACCCCTTAGCTCTATCCCTAAGGAAGTCATTTCAGTACATTCCTTGTTCAGTGGTGTCTACTTTATTTTAAAAAATCTTTAAGTTAGAGGGCCTGCCCCTGTTTCAGATAAGGCCGTGGCCAGCACTTTGGACGTCCCATCTCCCTTTCGCTGGTGATCTCAGTCTGTACATTCATAGGAAGGCCCCCACCCCGGGGCAGGGCAGCCAGCGGCTCTTCGCCCCAAAGTGTCTCCTTAGCGAGACGCAAAAACACAAAACAAAACAAAACCCACCCACAGAAAGAAGGAGGAAAGAAAGAAGAAGAAAACAAAAGTGCTGGACTGCTCTGTGGTCCTGGTCCGCCCCGGCGACCTCCAGGCGCCGCTCCATCCCGAAGGACTGAGGGAATCAGAACTCCCAGAAGCTAGTTTTCAGAAAGTCATAAAACAGAAAACAAAAATCTCTTTCTGTCTGCAAAATTCAAATGGTGTGTTGAATCGCTTCTTCCTAGGGACAAGCCGCCCGCCGAGACAGCACGGAACGCGTTCAGTTCATCCACTTCCGGCAGTTCACGGCCCCGCAGTGACACGGAATCTTGTGCTGGTCATCTTCAAAGTCAAACTTATAGTCATAGCAAAGCTGCCCACGGCAAAGACACAGTGTGAGGGGGGCCGGGAGGGAGGGGGGCTCCTGCCTCTACCTGCCTGACCCTCAAAAGCAGCAGCACGGCAGACCTAGCGAAGGACCCCGCGCGGCGGCGGCTCCGTGGGGGCTCGGAAGGAAGCCCACCTGGGGTCCCGACGGCATAGAGCCATCGCGAGGCAGCATGTCTAGGCCGCGCCACGTCGGAGGAAGGGGAGGCCAGCTGGAGAGAGGAGAGCTGCGTCCCCACACCTCCTCGTGGCACTGTGTGCACTGGGTGGTGGGGGGGCTCCCCTCCTCCCCTCGGCTGCTGGGTGGGACACACACCTGGGGGGAAACCAACCACCCCTCGCCAGCTGACATCTTTTCTTCCTTCCCTCACTTAAAAGAATGTTTTAAAAAGGTCTACCTAGGGTCATCCAGTTACCCTTCACATCTCAGACCAGCCCTGCTGACCCGGACCCTGAGCCCCCGGGAGGACCACTACTCTCCGAGGCCCTCCTGACTCAATGTCCTACGTGAGGCACTGTCTGGAAAGACTTCCTTTCTACACGGAAGAGAAGGCACCAACTGGGCAGCTTCCCTCAGTAACAAAACTATTTAGTACCTTTTGTTAGGTACTTGCGAGTTCTTCGGGGAGACTTTTGCCATTTCATACAAATGAAGCAGAGGCTTGGAGAAGTTAAGCGACCTACTCAGGAATACTGGCAGGAAGGGGAAGGAAGGCCCCAGAGCTCAGGGGGTCTCCATCTGTCCCAACGCCCCCTGGTGGTTGCTGGCACCACGCCAGGTTCTCACACACTGATTTACTCATCCAGATACTTCGAGATGTGCCATGCGCCTGGGGTAAATTCTTGATTTAAAAAAGGGAATTCCAAAAAGATGACCAAAAAATGCAAGAAATCATGGCATAGCTCTGTTCCAAAGGGCTGGGGGGTTCCAACAGAGATACTCAGGCCCCTCATCCCCTGCGCAGGAGAGGCTCTTACAGAAACCCATACTGCTCAGTGGGACCTAGAGCACCTCGAAATGTGGCTGAACGCATTTGTGGAAGACAAATTTGGGAAACATACATAAGTAGTCTAGACTAGTAATAACCTTAACAGGTGAAAGTCATCTGTGAGACCAGAGAAACAAATGTCAAGTTCAGCATCCAGCATTTTGAAAAAGAGAAAAAAATCATAACAAAAGAGCCAAATTGTTTGAAAATCTGTTGAGAAAAATCTGTAAGCTTGTACTGGTGCTAACTGTGAATACAGGCGATCTGGACACACGTGCTGCCCCCAAATTGGCCGCCTACAGCCTTACGGTGGCCTCACGTGAGCATCACGTTCAGGAGACCACAGAGGCCACAATCCCGTGACACTCTCCAAACATCAGTCGAATGACAGAATCTTTAAGGAGAGGGATCCTGTCAATCTGTGACCAAGGGGGTAAGCAGGAGCCCTAAGAGGCGGGAAAATCTGCCACATGGGTGATTCGGGGGAGCACAGAGTGAGGGACTCGGGGGCAGCTGGTAGTCAACACTTGCGATGCTGTCACGAGGAGGAATGTGGCACCTGAACGTCCCAGGGTAAAGTGACAGGGTGGCACTTCTGACCCACCACAAGGAGAGTTTTTCTAGCACTAAAGCACCAGACACCCCCCGGGCCAGCCGACTGCATCCAGCAGCGAGCTCACGCGGGCGTCTGAGCAGAGCAGACGGGATCCCACACTCTTACCTCTTCTCCTTTCTGGATCCTCCGATTGGAGCTGATGATGATTTTGTGTCCTCTCTCAAAAGTCACCACTTCAGCCACACAATTAGGTGCACACGAATGGTTGATATACCTGTAAGCCCCGTTTCAGAAAACTATTTATTAGGGAACAGCTGGAAGCAGCTTTACAAACATTCAGTTCACAGGGACAATTTGTTCCTGATTCTATTTCTACCCACCCATTCGTAGAATGTGAATGAACAAACTTTAAATGAAAATTCTTTTCAAAACTCATCTGCCCTGAATTTTTAATCATGGAGGCCATTGTGGGCACACGGACCCACCGGGCAGAACTTCCTCGACCTGATTCCCGTTGCCTCACCTGGCAGGCCCTCCTGTGAGTGTTGCATCGATCACGTGGTCATTATCCATGCGGAACATGTACACACCACGGTTCTGAAAGAGAAAAGTCAGAAATCCGTCCTCGTGCACGTTCAGAGCAGAAAAACTTGGGGGAGTGAATGGAACTGCAGCCTGACGCACTCACTGGGTGTCACACAACCACGTCAGGGGACATACACGTACGTGGTGTGAATGGAAATCAGCAGATCGGGACGTTGCTCGGAACGCCAGGCTCATTAATCTACAGCTGTATCTATGTAAACAGTAACACCGACTAGATAGGGTGAGACTGATGGAAAAAAAACAAGGAAAACACAAGAATATCCAGATGTTAAATAAAAATCTTTAAAAGGGGGGGGGGCGCCTGGGTGGCTCAGTCGGTTAAGTGTCTGCCTTCAGCTCCGGTCATGATCCCAGGATCCTGCGCCGGGCTCCCTGCTCAGCAGGGAGTCTGCTTCTCTCTCTGCCACCACGCCCCCACTCATGCACTCTTGCGTGCGCGCATGGCATGCTCTCTCAAATAAATAAAATCTTTAAAAAAAAAAAAAGAATAACCAGATGTGGCTTCTGTTCACAACTGAACCTCACAGGACAGTGCAATTTGGCCCCGTTTCTAGCTTTTTGACGGCACAGGGACAGAGAAGGACTGGCTCTTACCTGAGACTCATATAGCTTCTCTTTTCTGTTCGCAACTTCGTTTCGAATGATCGTGCCAATGTACTCGATGACCATGGTGTGCTTCTCGATGTCCCTAGCAGCATACAGGCCCAGCCCCTGTGAAAAAGAGAAACAAAAAATGGGGGAAAAAAACATGTGTGTATGTACCTTAAAAATCACTTTGATTTCTTGGACAACAAACCTGATTCCCTTTCATACAAAGGCCACACATCAAAAGCCACACTGAAGATTTCACCTCAAATCTTTTTTATTGAATGAATATATTACCATCAGAAACAATCTTACCACTTCGTCATGCCATTACTATCTTGCTTTGTGTCTTTTACTAAATTCTGAAGGTATATTTACAAAGCAGTACCACTGATAGCCGCCACATTGTCAGGCCACCTTATCTTCCATTAATTCATGCCAAGATCTCACCAACTAAACATGCTAATAGCTTCTGGTGTTTGCTGCATCCCATTACTATCTTTCTAAAAAGATACAACAGGACAATAAACTTCATCAATCAGAAATAGGGCTAACCGTATGGGACTATTAATACTATAGTCCAGTTTTGGATTTGGCTAGGAGGTCCCGGAGCCAGGGCAAAAGGAGAAGCAGGAGAAGTTACTCTGCGCTAATGACCAGGAAGGCTGGAAAGAAATAAAGTTCTGCGGAAAGGTGACTTTCTCCCCTAATGTGACGTTTGGAGGCCACAGAGAGATGTACAGGAGTCTGAACTGGTGAGAAAGTCTGCCGCAGGCCTCTCATTTGGTAGCTCGTAGTCTCTGCGAGCGGCCTAAGAAATCACGTACTATGTGTACCTTTGTAAGTTTTTGGCACCACGAATTCTGGAAAAATAACACACTGAAAAAAGTATGGATAATTTCCATGAATGTTTGATATTTTCTTGTCCCAATGTGAGTTTCTGCCTTTTCAACTCCAGCTGGCCGGAAGCCCGCAGTAGCCAAGTAGGGAAAAGCGTGTGCTATCTCGAGAGTCTGCCAGGCACAGCCGCATCGAGCCCTGCCATGGGGCACGCAGTACCAGGGGCCCACCTCAGAGACTTTGGTGTGCGAACTGAATTATCTTCTGGGAAAAAAAAATTTCATGCAATTTATCTGTTCAATTTCAGACATAACTGAGGTGAATGAACCAGAATACGCTAAAAGGTAGTACGTACAGAGATCAATATAGCTTGGTCGAAGAACAGACAAGATCAGCGGAAAAGAACAGAGAATCCAAGTAGATCGACGCATATGTGAAGATTTAATGTTTAACAGTTTCATCGTAGTACACTGGTGTCATGATTCAGTGCAACAGGAAAGGTTATTTACTAAATGGTGCGTCAACGAGTTAGTCAATGGAAGAAAATAGTCTTAAACACTTACAATTTCTGAAATCAAGAAATCCAAGACGCTACGTATACAATTAAATCTACCATCTTAACCAAGACTAGAAGCTATAGAATGCTATGTACATCTGACTATGCAACATTAAAACTTTTATAAGAAAAAGACACCATACTTCCTAGTCGGCAGAGGGTGTTTGGTTGGGGGAGTACATCTATGAGCACGGGTTCTTACGAGCTGGAAAACGGGCAACGGATGAGCATGTAATTCATAGAAGAGCAAATCCAAGCTGCAAGCTGCCCTTCGTCAGCGGTTAGAAACTGCAGGGAAGGAAGCAGTATCAGGCTGGCGGAAATATGAGAGGGCGGCAGCACGACAAATGGGAAAAGAAGAGAGACAGTCTCCTAAACACAGGAAGAAATGTGCAATGACAGCCTTTCTGGAAAACCAACACGTTCTGCTAAGGTGGAAAGTATGTACACACTTTCACACAGTAATCTCACTGGTGGGAAAATTCTCCAAAGGAGTGAGTCTACCAATACATGGCGGTATTTGTACAAGATACTGATGGCAATGCTGTTCTGGGAAAAACCGTGAACAGAACAAACGTCCACCAGTTGTGGAGCGGTTCACTTAATTATAGCTCATTGACATCAGGGAACGTCACCCAGCTGTTAAGGAGAATGAATGAACCAGAGCCACCTCGGCTGCTCTAGAGGATTCTCTGAGGTGTAGCGAGAAAGACTGCAGAACAGCGTATGGGGACGAGTCCACTGGAACATCCGTGCACAGACGCGTCTGCACGGTCAGGACAGTGGCATGGAACACACTGAACACGGGGGTTAAGAAATCACTGAAATGACCGAAAGGGAATAAAAGTGATACTGAGAAACAGGAACGGTAACGAGTGAACAAGCTACTTGGGAACGTTTAAAATGACAAGTAACTGATGCAGCAGGTGAGAAAGACACACCAGCAGGAGCAGACCACTGGATCCCCCAGGAACTGGAGAGGCTCCATTCTTCTTTTTTTTTTTTTTTTTTTTAAAGATTTTATTTATTTATGTGACAGAGAGACAGCCAGTGAGAGAGGGAACACAGCAGGCGAGTGAGAGAGGAAGAAGCAGGCTCCCAGCGGAGGAGCCCGATGCGGGACTCGATCCCGGAACGCAGGGATCACGCCCTGAGCCGAAGGCAGACGCTTTAACGACTGCGCTACCCAGGCGCCCCTGGAGAGGCTCCATTCTTGATGCAACAGCAGAAACATAAGAAAGATATCATATTTGTAATTTAAAAGCACGGTATCAGATAAAAAGAGCAGAAAGAGCTCTTATTTTTTTTTTAACAAAAGAAAGATCAGCAGATAAAATAGAAGTCACAGAACAAGGACAAGGGAACCAAAACCAGGAGGGGGAGAGAAAGTTCCCATCTGTGTTCGCACTGGTCATCTGGGGGCCCCACCGCAGGGGCCAGACTGAAAGGCACGCCTTAGCAGGTCCCAGCTGAAGTCTGGGGTCCACCCTGGGAGAGCCCAGATCTCATGAGTCCGACTTTGTCTAGAGGTTCAAACAGACAGAAAGAGAGGTAGGAACTTGCAAAAGAATTAATGCAGAAACATTTCTCAGACGGAAGGCACAATGCTCCAGGTCAAAAAGGGTCATCAAGTAAGGAAAGCAATAAAAAAGAAAATGACCCAAACCTAGGCATATTTTTTATAAAATGTCCAACTATCAAAACTAACAAGAAAATACTACAATCTTCCCAAGAGGAGGGAAACGTTCCAACAAAGGAACAAGAATCGGAATGAGTATAGACAACGGAATGTAGATCAGATTTTTATTCTGAAGGGACCACAGTGGGTGTGAGTGGGACTCGGTGGGAGGAAGCTGGCAGGCACGCCCATGGTGCCCAAACGCGCAGTGGCACGTGCAAACAGGGTGGCATTGCCAGACCGTGGATTTCAGACCCCTCTTCTGAGGGGAAAGGCAACAGAACTTGAGGGGGCTCTGGCTCTGGGCATACGGGGGCCAAGGTACACAACTCATGGATGGGGACAACACTCAGGATGACTGGGCTGAGGGACTGAAATGTTTGGCAAAGTGAGCTTTATACTTCCATCCTGGGACATCCAAGGGGAGATGCTGACCAGGCACTGGGCTCTTCAGGTCTACAGCTCAGCAAGTATGGACTACAGATGTACATTTAAATGCTTCCCCTACAGAGGGCTCGATCTATAACGTATTCTACAATCTATGCACCAGAAAATAGAGAGCTGTCAGAAAAGATGGCATCCAAAAGAGAACTCCCCACACTGGAGCACCTTTTGAAAATATTTTCATTTGTATTTTTCACAAGAATTTGAAATAGCTCTATTGAACACTCCACAAATCCAGTGAGTGCAAAATACAGTGCTATCTGCTTCCCATGAGCGCTCACTGAGATGCAAAGATGTGAATTCCAGAGGTCTTCCCGCTGGGGAAGAAGAGCTTCCATGCTCAAGGAGACGCAGTCAATCAACAGTGTTACAAACTAACAAGACGTGACAGGATTTTAAAAACGTGATTCTAATCCTGCAGCCATGTGAGATCCTTCTTCACATATGGACGCCAGTATCTCCCGACCGCTAGACCCCGTCCTGCGTCTCCTCTCTCCGAGGACAGACCACTCCCTCACCTGGATACGAGACCGGGCCAGATAGACGTTGGACTTCCACTCGGTCTTCATCTTCCGGTACTGCGAGGACTTGGAGTGGACAAACTGCTTACTGTACGGAGCGTTCAGCTCCCCCGTGACCGTGCTCTGAAAGGACTTGGAAGTGCTGGTGCTGTTCAGGGTGTGAGGCCTGCACGCAATGGCATGTCAACAGGAAAAAATAAAAGGAAAACTGAAGATATCTCCGAATCACGCCCAAAGCCAAGCTGATTCAAATTCTTACTGACAGGAACATACATGGAAAGCCGCCTAGCAGAGCCACAGGGCGAGTTCTCTGATGTGGTCGGCACAGCCACAGCCAGAGACAGCAGGGTTTGTAAGCAGCAGACAAATCAAGCACAAAACCACAAACACACCTAGAAACCCTGGGCTGTACTATGTGAAGTTAAAACAAAATACCTTAACACAAACCTCTTGACATGGGCACTCATTTTAGGTTCGGAACGGGCACAGCCTGTGGGGTTAACGGCAAGAGGGAGTTCCATGAGAGGATTGCGGCCATACCGAAAGGTGTAGTTCTCACACGCCTCAACCCCAGGGAGCTGAAAAGGAGCAAAACAGACACAAGGTTAATTTATTTGATCAAGACTGCAGACAATCCTGAGCAGGCCCAGGGATAGCCCAACTTGAACTTTTGGGGGAAATAACTTGTCAACATATTCCCTGGGGACAAAATGGTCTTTTTAACTTATGTTAACATAATCAGCCTGCACTCAGATCTATTTCAATATTAGTTATTACACAGATTTCAGTTTCAAAGTGGAACATAGTAAACCCTGGCAAATGCTCCTTGAAGAATAATATTAACCCATAGAACAACTACAGGCCAGTCAACAAACATGCTTATGTGACTTTAAGATCTGATTATCCCAACCCTGTGTGTACTGACTTACAACTTTGCTCTTTCAACTTGTGTATCTTTATTTGGAATTTAAAAATTAAATATCATTAAAAATCATTTCTATGCTTTAGTGTCTTGATTTCTCACTTCTTCCAATTTGACTACGATGAGGTTATTACACTCAACGCCCCGAGAGTGTAGGTGGTTAAGGTTTAACTGTAAAATCATTTTACGTTAAAGGCCTTTTCTAGAATATATTTCTTGTGAGCATATTTCTCTACAGACATGAAAGATACGTATCATTTAGACAGTGCTCTACGAAAGGAAACAAGCAGACGTAGAACTCAGTGGCTTTTGGGAAGTCCTCTGCTTCTCCAAAAAAGCAAAAACAAAACAAAACCCACCAAACATCAATGATTTTTTTCTTGTTCAAAAAAATGCCTTATAATCATGCAACTTCTCAAAAGCATCGTGTGCAGACCCACTGGCAAACATACTCATAATCATAAAAGACTGCAAAGAGAGGTCAGAGAAGACCCCGTGCTCCCGCAGTCACTGCCCTCTGGTGACAGCCCAGCACGGGGGCAGGGGAGTGGCTACAAACACCGGGGCATCAGAGTCAGTGCGGGAAAACGTGAGGAAGCAAAGGGACAAAAGTCCCCTCACCCATCCAGCACTGCCTGAAGACAAAACCACACTCCTGTCCTTCACTCTGCCTCGTCTGCACCCTGGAAGAGAACCACCTCGCTGAGGGAACGTTAACGTTTACTGAGGTGTCCCGACGAATCACAGATGCCTTGAGACACACGAAGAGAGCAAAACGCTACCTCAGAGGATCCTATTACAGCCCATGTCAAAACAGTCACACTGGGGACCGCTATGTGCAACCGCCAAGGCGATCCCGATACCACATGTGGCCCGAGGCACTCACTGACTCCGCGATCCGTGCCACTGCAGACACTGTGAGCCCAAACAGGTCTTCTCCCTTTAGATACGCTGGAAAAAGCTGGAGCATTTCAGACTGTTTTCTCACACATGCCACGGGCTCCAAAATTTTATCCCAAACACCTACATATGGCCAATACAAAAACAAAACAATTTAGAACAAACTTGCTCTCTGCTAAACAGAGAGGAAAACAGGATGCAGTATAAAACAGCAAAATAAAAGATGGACCAACCACTTGAAGACTTACCAGTTTCCAAGTAAAGCCCTGGAGGTGGTGACCTAAAACAAGCCTGCTATTACCTGCTTATCAAATGGCAGTTTATTTTGAAGACTTTATGAAATTTTGGGGAAAAGAATGTGTTACATTAAGGAAATTAAACAGTGAAAGTGGAAAAGAAAGTTTAATTAAGTAACAAATTCATATAAGAACTTAATTCATTTTCATACTAGGCACATAACTTTACATTTTTAACTAATTAGTCCAATTAGCAGTATCTAGAAGTATGTTTCTTTCCTCTCAGAGTTAAATTAAAATATGAAATTGATATTTCCATTGGAATTATGTTCAGGGCATTTTCATATATATATATATATATATATAATTTTTTTTTTTTTTTAAGATTTTATTTATTTATTCGACAGAGATAGAGACAGCCAGCGAGAGAGGGAACACAAGCAGGGGGAGTGGGAGAGGAAGAAGCAGGCTCATAGCGGAAGAGCCTGATGTGGGGCTCGATCCCATAACGCCGGGATCACGCCCTGAGCTGAAGGCAGACGCCCAACCGCTGTGCCACCCAGGCGCCCCTCATATTTTTTTAAAAAAACAGCTAGACTTTAAAAAAAGCAATTCCATGGTACTTTGTGCATCAATAAAATGACAGCCTACAGTCAAAATTAAGTGTCCCAATTTCTAGCTCCAAATTTGTTTAATACCTGGTAATCCTCTTTAAAGACAACATATACAGTATGCTGTAAATACGGTTCCTGTCTTCTGACATCAGGAGGGTCCCCAATGCAAACAACAGGCAGTACTTATCTGCAAATGGCTTTATCACCTGTGCTCAGGTACACAGTCTGATTTCCAGGAAGTCCAGCAAGTGCCAAGAAGACGGCACAGCAGAGACCGCAGGTACGGTAACACAAAGAAGCTAAGAGTTGTGTTTGTAAATGAAAAACCCATGTCTGTTTTCATAAAATAGGAAACAAATGAGAGAAAACAAGGAAACACAGACATAAACATTCAGTAACCGGCTCTGCAGGGCATCCGAATGTGGATCTTACCTTTAGGAGAGGAATCACTCAGGACAAGATCCTCATGGCCTTGCTCCACAATTCGGATCACGAACACGGGGCGCCCGTCTTTCTCCTCAATGGAGCACAGGTAGCGACAGCGCCTGTTGGCGTAGCGTGTGCTCCAGTACAAGCGGCTGGCTTCGTAGCCGACAGGGAAGAGCGCTTTAGGAGAATGGAACGCCTGCATCTGTTGTGGAAGCAGCTGACCGATCGTATGGAAGATGAGGCTTCCAACACGGAAGGTGTGGTCGCGTTCCCCGCGCTGCACGATGCTCGCGATCTGTCGCACCTCATCGCGTTGAACGTAGACCCGTCTGAAGACCGCGAAGTAACTTAACTCCTGCTCATGAATTCCCTTTGGTTTGTGCATGGGACAAAGCATAGTTTTATCCTTAAAAAACATGCATTGTGCTTTAATGGCGCAAGTAAAGTGATAAATGTTGGTGCACCGAAATCGGTGACATCCGCTGGTGGCGCCCATCTTGTGGCAGAAGACACACTTCATCTGCAGGCCCCGCCTCAGCGCCAGCTCCACGTTTATCAGGGCTCCGGCCTGGGTCTCATAGACCTCTGTGGACCACAGCGCACAGTTCAAGTGGACCCACAGGTCTAAGTCAAGGTTGAGCAGCCTCGCGGGTCCGTCCGTCAGTCCGTCCCCCTCCTCGTGACAAAAGCAACACTTCCGGTAGTCTTTGGGCACAGGGTCAGGTTTAAGGGAAGTGCCCAATTTCTTCAGGAACTCATCTATTTCGTCCTCACAAGGGGGTTTGAAGCTCCCCTTGGGGATTACGATGTGAATGCTCCACTTCTTCCACTTCATCCCTCTCCACTTTTTATTGATCGGCCTACAGTCTTCAAACCCACCGTGGACAGTCCTGAGCCGAGGCTTTAACTTGACTGTTACTTTGAGCTCGTCTGGCTTTGCCTCTACTTTGGCTGCTTCAAACGCCGGAGGGAAAGTGATGGGGGGTGATGCCGGGGGAGAAGCTTCTTCCTGGAGCTGCGGGAGGCAGTGCACATCCAGAGTGGAGATGTTGTTACTGTACTGATGAAATGCTTTGGAAGGCGTCTCTTTCACAGGCGACTGTGGCAACAGAGGGGCGGATTCCTGCACAACAGAAGGGAACGGGAGTAAGAAGAGCAGTTCGTCCCAGAGCAGGAAGCCAAGCAGCAGGGTGTCACCGGGCCTGTGCCCCGGGTCGGGGTGGGGGACAGGAAAAGTGTCTCCAGGGTGAGCATGAGGGGTCACACACAGCAGAGGCAGACACCGAACACTGACAGTGCTGACAAACACCCTCGGGCTGACGACAGCCAGGCCGTGTCGGGAGTCCCGCCCCAGGCCTTCTCCACAAGGCTGTATCTCTGGAGAATGTTCTGCTCCTAAACCTTCTTGGACACTCCTCTCTAACCATAATGAAGCCAGAAAAATCAATGCTGAAGAGAGGAGCTAGCTAGTTTAATTTGTACAACGGAACACTGATTTTTGTTAGACCAAATAAGAACTTCAGAACATAATCTTCTCTGAGCTTATCCCCACTCTCTGAAATTCATGTCTGTTTGTTTTAGGCTGAATTAATTGGCATAAATGTGAAGAAAGAAGAGGCAGTGGTCCCCTATCAAGATACATTATACGTAACTGTTCCCTGAGGCTGCCCAGCTCTGATCCAGCTGCTGGAAGAGGTGAGCTCAGAGACAAGCCCCAGGACTTTCTGTCTGGGTACCCACAGGTTCCCCTGTTCTCACACCGCCCCCCCCCCCAACCAGGTATCTGAGAAGACACACCTCACATAAATCCAGGAGCAGGCAGGAACTGCGCACCAAATTTTAAAATTATCTGGTAAAAAAGCAATTTCTCCTCTTATAGAAGTTGACATATTAATTTTTTAAAAGATTTTATTTATTTATTTTGAGAGAGCATAAGCAGGGGAGAGGAGCAGAGGGAGACGGAGAGGGAGAAGCAGACTCGCCGCTGAGCAGGCAGCCTGATGTGGGGGCTCCATCCCAGGACCCTGAGATCATGACCTGAGCAGAAGGCAAACGCTTAATTGCCTGAGCCACCCAGGCGCCCCGACATATTTTAATTTAAAGTCTAAACCTTTTTGGCACATAGCTTGATTTCATTATACTGGAGACTACTGCCTATTTAAAAATAAGAGTCTCCAGAACATTCTCCCAGAACAGACAGCAGAGCAGTGACCTGCAGGGAGGAATGACTGGCGGCATCACGGCACGGGAAGCCTTCCTTCAACACAAATGGTTAAAAATGTTTCTCTGTATCAACCACACATTAGATACACTTACATCACACAGAATCAAGTACAGCAGGCCATCTCCACCATGACACGAACAAAATGCTTTCTCCCCAAAATAGAGGAGTAGACTTACAACGTGTTTGTGAGCAGGTTTTCCCATCAGGGTAAGATCAATAAAAGTTGCAAGTCTTACTGTTGTAATTAAATTAAGATATTTGTAATTATTTAAGTAAAATTAAAGATGTTATTAGTATGAGTGTTTTACTCAATTCTGAACTTTTAAGATATAATTCAAGTCTACCCCCCTCTCGTCAAATAGGCTGAATTTATCTGACATAGCAGCACAGGCTGCCCTTTCTCAGCCCGCGTAGCATCGGCTGAGATATCCTGCACACACGGTGCTAGGAACCTGTTCTATCCATCGACATAACCCAAAATCACAGAAGCCACTCACTAGACACTGCTGAGACTACCCTCGTCTTACCTTGCTTTCTGAGTTTTTTGCTTGTGTGGCTGAGGCATAAAGAACGAAGCAGTTATTACTACAAAAGACGATGTCCTTCTCCGCTCTATGGGAGCTTTCTCGGGAATCCTGAAAAGCAAAGAGAAAGGTGTGGGGATCTCAAGTCAAAATTTCATAAAAACAAGATCTACCTATTGTTGGTTTTATGCTATGTTAAAAGTGAAAGTAGCTATCTTAAAAGTAAGAAAGTAACTCCCTGCCAATAGTTAGCATATAATTTAGCCAAAGAGAAAATAAATGTACAAAATTAAACTTTATTATCCATATTTCACTCTATTTAGGCATAATATTCAGTTTACCAGTCTGCTGTCACTGTTTGGTTTTAAGCTAAATGTGTCAAATATATGCTGAGGCTACTTCCTGGAACCTGTGTCCCGTGGAGCCACCGTAAGGGGCCTCTTCCTGACCCAGGAGCAAAGCATCCAGCGTCCGAATCCCGAAGTACCTTGTTCACAAACGCCGGATCTCTGGAGGACCTGCGCACGCCGCTTCCAAGGATAACGACTTTGCAGTGGCAGCACCACTGCGGTCGGAGAGCTGCGCTTTCTGCGATACCACGGCCAGAATCCTTATACCCCGAAAGACCTAAATGCAGAAGACTTCCGTTAGTGATTCAAATAAACCAGTAACACAACGTAGTACAAGGTGTGAAACTGCACTAAAAAAACTTAGAACATGGCGCACTGAACTTACCTGGTATTATTCTTTACTAATAAAAATCTTACCTTCTAAGCAGTGGTGACAGGGCATCTATTACATGCATGGCCCTGGAGTATACATAAGAGGGACACACCTATTCTCAAGCAGCTGGGGAAACAATGCTTGTACGCGAGGAGCACAAGAGAAAACCAATCCACCATGATGCTAATATTCACCCTCAGTGCAAAGAGAGTGGGGTGGGGGATACTACTTTCGTTTGAGGGTTAAAATGATAAAAAATGTTTTATGAAAGACGAAGAGGTACGTGTACAAGAGTCTTAAGTAAGTTCAGTGATTTGGAAAGTCGCAGAGGGCTGAGGAGAGTCCCGGGGCCAAGATAAAAACGTGGTCAGAAAATTCAAGGCACATTTGGAGCATATCAGCCATGCAGGACATGGGGGCAGAAAGGAGAACAGAGAAAAATGAGTAAGGCAGGAGCAGCTGGAGGCCGAGCTCAAAAACCCAGCACAGGCAGCTCTCCGTAAGTGTTCACGGACGAGAAGTGAGGAGCTGCCAGGTCCTGAGAGCAGGGGAGGGACCGAAACAGGACTGTGAGGGAACGGGGCAAAGGGGTGGGCAGAGGCAGAGGGGAGGAGGAGGCGGCCCTGCCCTCGATACGAAGGTGCCAGCGCATCCCTGGGAAGAGCAGGGCCGGTGGAGACAGTGCACAGGCCCAACGAGATGGAAATGGGGGTGCAAGGCACAGAAGGATGAGGGAACCCAAGCACAGCTGCCAGCCGCGTGTGCACCTGGAAGAAGGGCAGTCAGGGTGGCGGGCCCTTAGGAGATGCAGGAACAAAATCCACGGGAGGGTCAACAGCCTGCACAGAGAGCTGGCGCTCTACTACTTCCTGGGTGACACCCCAACCACTAACGTCACATCACACCGCAGAAGACAGAGCACAGAAGGTTCAGTGACCCAGGACTACACCAACACACTGTCACTTGTTCAAAACTAAAGTGGGATTTTAAAGAGAATAAGCTTAACTTGTAAATGGAGAATGAGTTTGAGGGTAAGGAAACGTGAACTAGCTCACCATTGCTGGCTGGAGGGAACGGCACATCAGGCTGCTTCAGCCGGTAGGAGCTGGCTAGTCTGGGAGGGTTTGCAGGTCCTGGCGGCGGCCCGCGAAGAAACAAATGCTGTCGACACTCCAAACCTGGGTTTACTCGGTGGCTACTGACCAAACCCATGGATGGAACATCTGGAGCATTACTAACCTCATAGCTGTTAGGAATTCGGACATGGAGAAGGTCGGAAAATGCAGCCACCACACTGCTAATGTTCTAGAACAAAAATGTGAACACTGTGTTAACCCCCGAAGGCGACAGTGAGCCACAGAAGCACACTGCGTCCTTCAGGGGACTGTCATCTGCAGGACATGGACAATGCAAGCAAATCCAACCACGTTCACTTAGACTTCACAGTCTCCGGGGAAAAAAATCATTTTAATGGACCAGGATCCCCATCCAGCTTTCCTAACAGAAATCCTCATACAGGGATCCCAAGTAACGTTAAGTATTTGCATGAGCGTGAAAGTATTCTAGCTACAGGAAACCGCCACAAGGAGGGAGCTAAACTTAATCAGGTTTCACAGCTGGGCAGAAACTTCCTGTGAGTAGACTCTGTCCAGCTCTGGGCAGGTCTGCAACAGCCCACGAGAATGCTGTCACACCAGGGCTAAGTTATATCGACGGCCAAAATGTCCTATCATTGGACCATCAGTACAGTTGCCAGTATCCTCATAGAATCAAGACAGAAAAAAATTCTCAGCAATTTATTAGTGCTTGGTATGAGCAGACCTGAACATTTACAATGCTTCTGTAAAACTTGTAGGGTCGACAAAGTTCTTTTTCATGGCTTCATTTTCTATGTGTAGTTATCGAAAGGTTTTTCTCTAAAGGACACAGCCTTTAATAGAAACATGAGAATACTAACTTCATTTTGCCCCGGCTACAGCTGAGATTCCTGGGATGCTTATTCCAGGGCTCAGAAGCAGCCCAGACATCTGACTGTTCGTCCTAGCTCTGACTGTGACTTCTGTCTGCCGTGACCCTGCTGTACACGGCTTGCTCTAAGCCACCTGACACCCCCTTAAGAACAGGGACACGGTTTATAATGTTAAAAAGCTATTTCATCTTTACCTCAGCAGCTGTAGGATGCAGGGTAATTGCCACAGATATAAGACCCGATCGGGGACCATTCGGGGATGAACCAAAAGGTGGTGTGAAAAATAAAGTGCCTGGCTCAGTTTTGATGTCATTCCTTCGAGATTCCAAACCTTAAATAGGGGAGAGAAAGGAATAAGGAGGGAGAGACGGAAAGAAGGAAGGGAAGAGGGGGAGAAGGGAGGAAGGAAAGATGGATTGAGTGTTAATGGCTTTTCAAAATATCAACATTAGTAAACTGGCATACTGTCAGGAGAAATCTATCAGCTGAGTACTCTCCCTACCTTTCCCAGCACTGCTGGGAAGAATCGGAATGATGGGGGACGGCACAGGCTCCGGAGGCTCCTCTTTGACCAAGGACAAATCCGGGTATCTGCTCACTTCCATCCCAACTACACTCTCAGGAGAGGATGAGGGAACAAAACTGTCAGGAGTGTCCCGATCACCACCATGATCCTGTATCCTGAGAGAACAAACATAACACGTCAACATGTGCAAATCCACCAGCGGGGGCTTCCTGCACCAACCCAGCCCTGTCTACAAGTGGGACTAGGAGGTTCCCTTGGACAATGGCAATGACATAAGAAGCCAATGAACAGGTTCAAGGCCAAAAAAGAAATTTCTCAGAAAAAGACCTAAGAAACACATTCAACTCTTAAGCAGTTTAAACAGTAGGTTTCCTCCTGACTAAACTTCAGCATCAAAGTTTAAAGACCTGCCAAAGAAAGAAGCCGTTCAGATTACAATCCAGCAGAGAAAGGATGGATACTCACACCTCTGCCAAATTCCAGATCCCCGAGACGATGGGAACAGTCTGCAGCCAGAAAAGGAAAGAGCCATCTTGCACACCCCCACACGCACAACCGCAGAGCCCGCTGTGGGGCTGCTCGTAGCGGCAACGTGGGAAAAACTTGGTCATTAGGGCTTCACAGGCCTTTATCTTTCCTAATTGATCAAGTACGGTGAAAAGAAGAAGAGAATAGTCTAGCCCAAGAAACTAGAGGTTAACTAGGGTGACTGAGATCAGAGGGCAAGTGCAGTCTCAAGCTAGTGGTGCAGAATACCCCCAAACCTGGGATCTCCCACTCTCCCCCCACAAAGGAGGCACTGTGATATGGAGACAAAATGAGCAGCAGCATTATGAGGAGACCAAGAGTGGCTTCCAGAGGGAGTCCCCGTGAAATCCGGGAGTGGAGTGGGTCCCTACCCTTAGGGCACCACACATGCACACCTAGGAGGCTGCCTCCCACAGCTGCTCCTGATTTCTAGCAGTTAAGATGCAGAAGAGAGCAAGGAGACCTGGATTCTAAATCTGGACGAGTAACTTCTCCTTTTTGGTCCATAGTTTTCCCGTTAGCAAAGTAAGGGACTTAACCTAAATGATGTCTCTGATTATCCAAGAAAGAGAGAATCGTCTGATGAAGTACATAAGAACCTTTCCTAGATCTAACTAGGTGGGTTGTGGTTATCTACTAAGGGAAGTAGTAATCTTCTACTCCCCAGTCAGAATCTTGGGTTGAAAGAGCTGACACAAAGAAGTACAAAACTCTGGACGGGACAGTCCTTAAATTCTCTTCCCCAAAAGCATTCTCCGGTATCTGTAACTGCTGCTCTTTTATTTTAGACATCTGCAAACATCAGTGAGTGATGATCCTTGAAATATTTTGCATAGAGACTCTCATTGCCTTAATGTCCACTTATTTGTTGAACTTCCTATACCACCGAAGAATTTTAAAATGTACAAACTAATTTTATAGTAAGAATGTTTTGCAAACTAAGTCCTAAAGAAAACTTCACCAAATTTTCACCCCTTAAATGTTTTTACACACTATCCCTATAGACATTCTGCTAAATACATACATATTTTTTAAAAAAATATGTGAGCTAACTAAATAATAACTTTAAAAATGTGAGAAAAAAGAACCCCTACCTTAATTCTTCCTGATTATTATGAGGTGGTGTTGGCAGTGAAGCTGGGACATCAACTGTCTTGGGGCCTTGAGCAACAGCTCTGGCTAACAAGTCATCCTGGGGTCTGAATGGCAGCTGAAATGGTTTCGGTCCTAGACTTTTGGTAACTGGAAAAGCGAAAACACAGAACCAAAAATATATTTAATCAAAACAGATACATGGGGAGAATGTCACAAATTGATAGCCTCTTCACCATACACAGCTGGCAAAGGCATACTCTTCAAAGGTGCACGACTTGGAGGAGTATCATCATACCTTCATGGCTCATTAATGCGCCGGCTCTTCCAGCAAGTTCTTCAGTTGTCGCAAAACCATTTGCCATCTTCTGACAAGCCATAGGAGGTGGTGTAGGAGGAAGAGAGGCAGGGGGTGTTGGAGGATTACTTAAATTATTCTGCTGCAGGAGACCAAAAAATTTTAAATTATATGCTACAGAGCAAATATGCCATGACCTTGCTAAAACTTAGTTCTGTGAATTTTTAGCACATGGAAGCAAGGCTACAGAAATGTCATCAAGATGCATCTTCATTCCTAAATGCACACACCAAGAAGGAAAATAAATGTACAAGGCCAGGAGGTTTTTGGTGGAAGAAATACTCATGCTTGTATGGACAAATCAGCCATTTGCTTACTCGGCCCAGCTTGAGTACTTGAAATTAAGAAGCAAAGTTACATTATTCTATTTTGCACATCTCTTTCCAAATTTCATTGTTATAGCCAGTGAAAGACAGCTTTAAAATTCAACCAATAAATTACAAAAAGTTCTCAAAAATTCCATTATTCAGTTCTCATTAAGATATGCCCCCGTTCTATTAAAAAAAAACCCCAACAACAACAACATAAAAAAAAATTGACAATGTGTGGCTCTAATCCTATAATTACAACTCATATCCTCAATATTAGAATCTAGATTGCCCAAAACCTCTATAAGAAGCAAAGTCATAGCAGTAACACTGGAATGGCCACATCATTAACAATGGGAGTCCCCTCCACACATTTCTCTCTGCTTAGCATGTGTCATCAATTTGTCATTTGTTGATTGATCAGTCTCTCAGGGATTGTTGGAATCTACCAATAATACCATGAGAACCAAGTGCAAGGTGAAATTACAAATCTGGCAAAGATCTGGGATTTCATGAAGGTAATGAAGTTGTGTTGGAGAACAGCTTGCATCAGAAGAGAAGGCATTTACAAGAGTGAGGACAGGTTCTAACTGAAGAGAAAAGCCGACAATGATAATCAATGGAGCATCACAAGAGAATGACTTTAATACTAAAGTAAGAAGAGAAGCCCTCCAGAAAACTGATGATACTCTCCAATATTTTTGCAAAAAGATCATTTTACATAAGTCAGATGTGAAGTAAAGAATGTCTAATGAGGCTATTATAAAACACAGCTAAAATAATAACACCAAAAGATAAATTTGAATTAGCTTGGTATTTTAGTTTAAGAATTAATGTCTAGTTGTAATTAGTACCTAAATCATTAGACAATATACATTTTTCAATTTTTTTCATTTCATTTTTCGGGGAAAATTACTAACTACATTTTTTATTCTATTTACTATGTATTTGGATTCATTTTTAAGAGTTAATAAAGATCATAGGAAAACAGGTATTTTCTCTACCATGGAAATACATAATGGATGTTCTTCACTACTTGTATTCTTACCTATAAAAAATTACAAATGTTTATGTTAGAAACTCTTCATCCAGTGAAATTTCAACCTTTTAGCTGAACTAATAAAGTTTAAATGAAACTTGGAAGATTAGATGGAAAAACAAGACAAGCTCTACCAATTCTGATATGGTATCCAAAGAGGAAGCAAGGTAAGACCTTGACGAAGAAACATACCTTGTAGATCAACTGAGAATAGTAATCCGAAACCCCTTCAAGGGTAGCACTGCCAAAAGTTCCTAGAAGTCGGCTCCCACTATTAAATTGGCCACTGCCATAAGGAAGAAAGTGCGCAAAGTTCACTCCAATGATTGGTTCCATTAGAGGGAGCAGAGAGAGCTGCTATTAAAAAACACATTGAAGAGTAATGTACACGGTCAACAAAACAGAGCGTTTCGCAACTTTTCTAAGACCAAAGGCAACTTAGTCCAATAAGGCTTGAGAAAAACAAGACTTAAAAATCTCAAGTTATCAAAATGCTAGAATAAGTGAGAGAGACCACAGAATCTCTGAGATATATTTAAAAATGAGCTTTATTCTTATCTGTCTTAAAGGGACGCTGCCAGGCATCTAACAAGAAAACACGTTCCTTATCTTTGCTCAGCAAGAATCGGGCTGTGAAGGGAGGCCAGGTACCCCCAGTGGCACTCTTAGTGGCTGTCTCCCACCTTCCGTAACAACTACAAAGCTGTAAGAATAGAGTTTACTGTGGGGAGACCAGCAGCTGCATTTCCTTGCATCCAGAGTCACAAGTAACACGGACAGTTTTTCTTGGTGCTGAGGCTGCTCCTTCTGAACACAAGTAAACCTTGATCATCTAATTCCAGCTATCTTACTGCCATTTTCAGGTGCCAATAGGATATGGCGCAGTTCTGCTTGCAATTAGGAAATCTACTAGACTCCTTGTTGAGACATCATTTATCCTTGTAACTACTTAAATTAGGAAATACGGTGATAAAGAGAAAATTTCCGTTTAACAGGGTTGAAAAAGCATCTGATGCCTCACTTGACTTTCTAAAGGAGCTGCTCCAAGCGACTCACCTGCTTCAGGTGGGTAAAGGTGTCGGTGGTGGAGTACACAGCTTGTTTCTCCTCTTCATCCTTCTTCCTTTTCTTGGAGCGAGGCGCAGCCTTCTCCCCTGTCCTCTGAGCCCGTTTGCTTCGAGGTTTCTTGGTTTCACTTCCTCCATCTGTTTTTGGCAATTGGTTGTTGCCACATCCAAAAACACCTTGCATTTGAGCCCCCAAAGTTTGCTAATACAATTGGAAAGGTTAAGAGATAAGTGAACTATTCACATGCTGGATTTTGCAGTTCATGCTAATCCAGTTCCAGCCTATGACACATATTCCTAACAGGGGTACTAAAAGTTGAGGAAAGGCAGTGGCCTCAAATGGTCTGTTTTCTGAAATATCATCCCCTTTTCAAACATTATTCTCAAGTACAAAAATTGTTCAGCTGCAAAGCTTGTGGAAAGAGCAGAATTCTTAAGTGTGGCTACTTTCCCTCTCAGAGCAAGCATTGCTCCTCAGGCAGGAGCACGCGGGTGCCAGTGTAGACCAGAGCTCCGCGGCCCTGCTCTCTGGAGGCTGTGGAGGAAGGCGTGCTCTAAGCCAGATGGCCGTAACAGCCCCTGCACCACAGTCTTGGGGAGTTATTCTGTGTTCCCCTTAGGGAAGGGTGAAATACAAGGACTGCAGAAACAACAGGTAAGTTCCACAGCCCATGCACCTTCAGTGAGAGGAACAGCTAGCCTCAGATCAATAAAAACAAACAGCACTGGTCATCCAAATTAGCTCATGATCACAGATGTGACTGAGTAACAACTGCTCTATACTTAAAGGCAATGAAAGGGCCTACGTATATGCTAGCAAATAAACCCTTTTCAAAAACAACAACAAAAACCTTTCTTTTTACTTAGTGGCTAAGAAGAAGTGAGAATAAACCAGTCCTTGAAGAGGTTCTTAAAGGTACTGCTATCAATACCTAAAAATATGGGCATTTTTTTTAGGGGCCATTATTTCTAAACTTTACAGTTACACTTTGCTAGACAGGTAACTACAGTTGCTAGACTTATTTTGATGTATTCGGGACTGAATCTTTGAGGGTTTGAAGATTATAGTTTCCAGTTTTATTCTAAATGGCTTGAAGCATGCGTGGCAACATTTTTCTGTAAAAAGCCAAATAGTAGTATTTCAGGCTCTGCAGTCCATACAGTACCTATCGTAACTACTCAACTCTGCCCTGGTACTGCCAAAGCAGCCACAGGGCATTCATCAATGAACAAGTGTGGCTGTGGTCCAATAAAACTTTTTAAGTTCATGGACACTGAACTAGAATTTCATATAATGTTCACATGATGTGAAATATTACTCTTCTTTACGTTTTTTTCAACCATCTGAAAATGTAAAAACCATTCTAAGCTCAAAAAAGAAAGGGTAAAAGATCTAAGCAGGCTCAAACTACCCACCACAGGGCGAGATCAATGGTTCTCAAAAAGTAGTGCCTGGAGCGGCAAAAGAAGCACCACTTAGGTGGGGCTGGTTAGAGACGCACACTCCCTGGCTGCACTCCAGACTTACTGAGATCAGAAACTCTAGGAGTGAGGCCCAGCGCCCTGTGTTTCAACAAGCCCCTTAGGTGATTCTAATCTATTAAAGTTTTGAGAACCACAGGCCTAGAACTGTGTGCGTCTCCATATTCATATGCATATGAATCATGTGGGATCTTATTAAAAAACACATTCTGATTGGTAAGTCTCTGCTGGAGAATAACATTCTGTGTTTCTTAAAAAGTTCCCACGTAAGCTCAATGCTACTGATCCCCAAGGCTGCACCTGGAGTAGCAAGGACCTAAGAATTTCTTATTGGCTTATAAGAGATTAATAATGTAGTTCCTTATTAAGTATGTTTGAGTCAAGCACTTTAAGTGCTTTGCAGACATTATCTCAAATCCTCACAATTACCCAAAAAAGCAGGTATTACTGCATTTCAAAGAATACTTCTAATTATTGGAGAGCACAAAGGTTAAAAATTATCCAAATATCTGAGATAAAAAGTTAACATTTTAGTGTATCTGTGTTCAGTCTTTTACCTACGCCTACATATATTGTGTTAAAACACAATAGACACACTTTGTATTCTTTTATTTTAGTGGCTTGAGATTGTTTCCCATGACATTAAACATTCATATATAGCATAAATTTTAGAGGTTGCAAAAAAATAAAAAATCTCATTCAGATATAGCTTTATAGAAATAATAATTTAATCAATAACTACTGCGCTAAACTTATTTTCTTTCTCTTAAATTCTCTCATTTTTTATTAGTAGACAAGACATTAGTTATTCATGTAGTTACATCTTTGCATATTTTAGAATTTTATATTCCTTATGCCAGATTCCTCAATACGTAATTATAAGGTCAAAGGTATGCACCTTTTCCAGACATTACCAGTAGAATGTGTTTTAAACTCTTAAAGATTGCAGAAACCCTACATAATAGGGAATAGTATTACTCCTGCTGTGTAGATGAGGAAATCAAGGTACAGAAAGGGCCGAACCCACCCAGACCATCATCCCGGTAAGTGATGACACATGAACTTAATTCAGGCTGAGTAGTAACCTCATAATCTTTCCAAGAAGGCTCTACCACTCACTGCACAGCAACCGGAAAGATGCTCTTTTCCTAACCCCAACTTACGTGTAAAGAAACAGACTCACCAAGGAGGAAAACCTGGTCTATCCAACTACTGCCACAGTAATTTTGCCTGGAGTGTGGCTAGAAAGTAAATGGGATTTCATCACTTGTAAACTGGGGATAATAAGTGTTCCTGCCATATGACTAAATGATATCTCGGGCAAATGCTCAGCATAGGATACCTACACCTGGAATATGGTAAGGCATCATTACCCCTGGTAATAAGGCACCTGACCCCTTGCCACCCTCCTAAATGGATATGAGAATATGTGGCACAGTCCAAACACACACACACACACACACACACACACACACACATATATATATATATATATATATATATATATGAATATATGATCTCATTCCTTTTCCTATCATAATATCCTCTCTATATAATGCAATCATCAGTATTAAGACTTAGCTTCAATTCCATACACTGAGTACTTCTTATGTGCTAATACTGTATTAAGTACTGAGAATACAAAGGTGTTCAAGAAGCAGGCTATGCCCTTCAAGAAGCTAATCAAGTGGTATTATAAAAACTGCTATGTGAGCATATGGGCACCGACACATCTGAGAACGGCTGAGCTGAGAGAGGTCTAGGGAAGATGATTCTAGAACTGAATTTTAAAAGAAAAGAAGACATTGGCCAGATGTAAAAAAAGAAAGGAGAGCAACAGGCAGAATCAGCAGCATATGGCCACACGTGGCAAGGTGAAATCAGAAAGACCTTCAGAGGATTGCCAAGTAGTTCAGTATTCCTAGGGACACAGACGCAGTGGAGAGAGTGGTTAGAGACTGGGCATATTTGGTGGTGACAAATAGGACTAAAAAAATATTACTGCTAAAGTTTACAAAAGTTACCTGAATCTATCAAGCCAGTACTCAATCTCTACAAAATGGTCCAACACACAAATAGGAGAAAACAAAGAGTAAGACAACACTTGCTGAAAGAACGGCTTCATTAACAAACCTTAAAATTGAAAATCTGAACAAAATACACCACTTCACCCCCACTCAATTAAAAAATGAAAACTGTAAAATCCCAACTGAGAAGCACTACAGCGAAAGCTTAATGAATACACCAGTAATGGTACTGCAGCTTCTGAAAGATAAGGAAGCAAGAACATTCAAGCAGACCAACTCTTACAACCCAGAAACCCCAGTTTGGGAAATATCTCAAGGAAGTTCACTGAAACACAGGGGATGGAATCTTGTAAAGGTATATTTACAAAGAACCTCTTTATACCAAAAAAAAAAAAAAAAGCAAACTCAATGTTTTGAGGGCAGAATATTGAGACACAGGAAACCATAAAGATAAAATAGTAACTTAAAGGTAAAATAGTGTAAGATTCCATTTGTATTAAATCAGGTATTAATACATTGGAACGCAATGGATTCCCAACATGGGTTACCCCTGAGAGTCCCCACAGAATTAACGGGTACAGGAGCTATCTTCTGTATTTCAAAGAGATTAATGGAAACTGCATACTTATTTGCAATAAAGATACACAGACATTCACTCTTTGCTTCAGTTAGATCAGCTCAATGTGGTAATAATCAGCTGACAGGCATGTGTTACATATGAAATGTATTAGTACACGTCTTTGATTTTTGAAGAAAAAGTAAACAAATTATTACTTAATATGGTTTATGGGTGTGTGAGTCAAAACATGGGCTCCTCAGAGGTAGAAATAACATTAAAATTTGTCCTTTAAAAAAAGTTGTCCTTGTTGAAATTAATATCGTGGTTGGCACTAATCTGTAACTGTAACTTAAAACAAAGGGGAGACAAGGAAGTTGTCGTTTTCAGGGAGCACACTTACCAATCCTTCGACTGGGTTCTGCCTCTCAACGAGTTTGTTATCCTTTGTACAGTCGTCTTCTGAACAAAAGCTGCCTTCAGGTTTTTGACTTAAAAGGGAAGATGATTTTTTATTTTTCAGCAGATGCTTCAGAAGTTCATTGCCCGAATCTCCCTTGGCAGCAGGGGCCCCAGACGCCTGGGGAGGACTCTGCCCCGAGGGGACAGGACCAGCCACAGCTCTTTCTTCGGCCCTGCTCCCCGTCTGCCCCTCCAGTTCAGGCCCATCTTGGCGCGGGCACCGCTGCGGCTCAGCTGCCTCTAGTTTGACCTCTTCGGCGGCGGCAGGGGTTTCCATGGAGAGCTTATCTGCCTCCAGGTTTGCAGAAGGCTGTGGATTTGGAGTTCCCTGTGATAAATCACTGTGGGGCAGCTTGTTTTCCAACTCTGGACACAGCTGGCCGGCTGCCGTGTTGGGAGTTGATGGGCAGACGGGCTCCGCTGACTCAGGTTCGGCTTGGGGAGGAAGCTCGCCGGGTGTGTTCACTGTAGGCGTGGAGGTAGTTTCTGAGATACTTGGGGTCGGTGGAGCAGTTATATCTGAGTGAGGGGTGGACGGCGCCCTGGTGGATTCCACATCCTCATCTTTCTTCTTCTTTCTTGTTCTTTTCTTTTTCCCTTTTTCTTCTGGGATTATGTCAGAATACAGCTGGATGAGGGACTGGGCTGATCCTGGATAACCTTGTCCATGGGTTGCTGCAGGGTCTTGGCCACAAGGGAGACTGCTAGTAGCTACTGCAGGTGCCGCAGGTAAAGCAGGTGTAAAAGGAGGCCTCACTGGGGACTGCTGGAAGCTGGCCCCAGAAAGACCTCCATGTACCTGCTTGACAGAATGGAAATTTGGGCTTCCACCAGGAATTGATGGTGAATCAGGAACAAAGGAGGGAGGTCCTATCTGCCTTCGCTCATTGGTTTGCATGAAAGTCTGGGTAGGAGGGGAATTAATAGATCCCTGTTGTATAGTCTGCTGCTGTGAGCCCTGCCCCATTTGCTGTTGGTGCTGTGGAGACTGCGGAAGGGGCCTGGGAGGCTGGGGGAAGTCACAAGGCAGGTCAGAACTGTAGAACGGAATCTGGGAGCGCAGCGGGCCATGCGGCTGCATCCCCACCCCCTGCTGCAGAGCTCTCTGTCTGTCTACCTCTTGCATGAGCTGGATTCGTTGTCTTTCCTGCTGTTCTCGTAAACGTTCCTTTCGTTCCCGTTCCTGGAAACTTTCACTGAAGGGGTTATTGTCATCAAATTCCACCCGTGGTGGTGGTCCACTCTGTGGATTTGCACTGGACACCGTCCCTGGTGCTGGTGTGCAAGTTCTTATTGGTAACTGGGCAACAGGAGGCTGAATCCTAGCAGGATTGAGGGGGAGGTGGGCAGGAGCACTGGTAGGCTGCCACCCAGGTAAACTAGGCATTCTAGCAGGGCTGGTGTGCCCTGAAATGACTGCTGTGTGCTGCTGGTGCTGCAGCTGCTGTGGCACCATGGGGAAGCTGGGCTGGCTCATGGCAGGTGGGGTGGCACCTGGAACTAGGGGTGGCTGGGGCTGGACACCTGGCATTACGGTAGGCGGGGCCATTGCACACTGCTGCTGCTGCTGCTGCTGCTTGATCCGGTAATCTTCAATCAGCTCGGCATGCTCTTTCTGTTGCTTACGGATCTGGAATCATAAAGTTAGGCTTACTCATCTATTTATACTGCAGGTATCGAACTACATCACTGGCTGATGATTACAGTGGGGGTTATATATAAGGCAGATTTTGCAGAGGCAAAAGTATTTTGCTTAGGCAGTGGCAAAAATCACAAAAATTGGATCAATAAGCACTAACTAAAGACTGCCAATCTTTTTAAGAATAGCATTTTCCTAAAGTCATTTGTAAAATTTCTTTACATAAACCAAAAACAAATTCGAAATACATTTTTCTGAAATACATATTTTAAAAGCCTTACCACAAAAGTCATAAACTATTTAAGTGACACATCAAAAAGTAAGATAAAACAATAAACAGGTCAGCGAACTGACCTGCCTGAGAACTTACATTAATACACACGGTTAGAATAACCAAGATTTAACTCAAACTTGAACCACTTAAACAAGTTAAGATTTCATTGCTTAAGTATACAAAAATCACAGAAGATATTAAAACAAGATGAAATACTAGCAGGTACACCACTCTGCCCCCAGGTTAAAACAACTAGATTGATGAAACTCTTCGGATTTAAGGGATCACATAATCAAATTCTAATTTCTAAAAAACATCCGAAACTCTGAGGTAGTATTTTAAATAGTTCCTAATCTGCTCCTAATATAATGACTGACTTGTGTCCGTTAATTCATTCCAAAAACCCTTATGCCACGATGTACCAGGTGCTACGGACCAATCTCAGTAACGATGCAACCCCCGTCCTCGAGATGCACTTGCTCGGGAAGGGCAGGAAGCGAGGCCCGGTGCTGCACGTGTCCTCTGTAACCACCCAACTTTATATGCACACTACACTAGCACACCAAGCCCAGCAGTTCTCATTGTTTTTCAACTTATTTTCTTTAGTTTCTCAGACAGACTGGCAAGCTCTCTGCACATAATGGTTTTGGTGGGTCTCCAGTGGCTGCAGAACTATCTAATTTTCTTCTTTCCTGACCAGGTGCCTGGCTGGAACTGAGGAATTACCATGTGACTGGTGAAGCAGGAGGAGTACACAAAGAGTACCTAGAACAGTATTAGCAATACAGAAAGAGGGTCATCCATGCCTTTCCCATGACATTTTAAAACACTTTTAAACATGTTATCAGTTGCTTATCTTAATGAGATTACACTGGATTGTTGGCAACTATACAGTAACAGATGATGTGTTCCATTTTCCAAGTACAGTATTAGCTTCTACATAGGATTTGATTCATGGATATGCAAAAGCCAGGCCCTCATCATAAGGAATTTATAGAAAGACACCAGAAGGCAATAAAAGTGCTAAAATTAATTTATAAGAAATACCTATCATTAAAAGAATTTTACTTGCAACAAACATGGACCCACAGAGTAAATTTAGAGAGAAGAACTCTCTCATTTCAGAACTGTCCTAGTCTTAAACAATAGGGATTACATTACAACCACCTTACTGTTGGCACCTTACTGTGGTAGCTACAGCTTGGATATGAGACACCTGAACCAAAAAATCCCTACCCCGATAATCAGCTAGGAGCCAACATGTCACCTACCTCTGTGATGACTCAAGAGAGTCTTGTTGTGTAAATGGTGGCAATACTAGCTCCTTCAGAAAGTTGTAGAGAAGGTTAAGTAAGACGACATATGTGAACGTGTTTGCCAGACTCCAAGTTTTATTAAGTCAATCTACTCTGGACCCCTCCTTTCCTACTATTACCATCTGGATTACTTTTCAATTTTCTTTAAAAAACTAAAATTGTTAAAAGTAAAACTGACGTTTTTGGGTGTACAATTCTGTGAGCTTCACCGCACATAGAGATTAGCGTAGTCAGCACCACAGTTAAGATTCGTAAGAGTTCTATCACCCCAAAAAATGTCCTCATGCCACCCCTTTATAGTCAAAACCTCCTTCCCCCATCCCTAAGCCCTGGCAACCACTAACCATTGTCCATTCTTGTAATTTTGTCATTTCAAGAATGTTATGTAAGGGATTAGCTTCTTTCACTCAGAAAAAGGCTCCTGAGATCCATCCAGGCTGTTCTCTGTATCAGCAGCTTGTGCTTGTTTATTACTATTTCAGTGTATGGACATACCACAATTTGTCCAACTATTCATCACTGAAGGCTACCTTCGTGTTCCCAGTTTTTGGTGACTGTATGAGTAGAGCTGCTACAAATATCTGTACACAAGTTTTTATGCGAACCTAAGTTTTTAATTCACTTCGATAATAACTAGGAGTAGACTCTTAACCCATTTTGAACACTACTAATGTTTTACTTTAAACAAAAATTTAAATTTTACTTAAGTATAATTGTTATTTCAGTATGAGCATTTTGAAAAACTTCTGGCTTATAATGGAAGGTTAATAGCAAAATGGTTTCATGTGGGGTGACTGGGTGGTTCAGAGGGTTAAGTGTCTGCTGCCTTCGGCTCAGGTCGTGATCTCGGGGTCCTGCAATCAAGCCCACTGCTGAGCTCCCTGATCAGTGGGGAGTTTGCTTCTCCCTCTTCCTCTACCATTCCCTCCCACCCCATTTGTGTTCATGCACTCTCTCTCTCTAATAAATAAATAAAATCTTAAAAAAATGATTTCATTTTTCAGGAATGCATCTTTTAAATAAGATATCCCAATGTATTTTAAAACCAAAATATTGAGAAGAAATAATAATAAAAACATCCCACATGAAAAAGGATAACCAGATTGCTTCAAATTACCTGTTCTAGCTGTTTCTGAACCATGCTTTGCTGTTCAGTAACATGCTTGAGTTGTTCTGCATCCTCTTCTGGAAATTCACGCCCAGCTTTCTTGGCAGTACGTTGTTTTGCTGAAAGGGCCTTCTTAGATTTTCTGTGTGCACCAATTTGTTCTTCAAGATATTTCTGCTGCATCTGAAGAAGCTGTTGGGTCTCCTGAAGCCATTCTTCATACTGTTTACGCTGTGAATCATCTAAGGAAAAAATGAAAAATTCATCTGTGTTAATTTTCTAAAGGATCCAATAATGTAAAAGTTATACAAATCCATTTTGTTAGGAAATGCAGTTTCACCATGACCTTGTAATAGGTGTCATGAAAACATAATACTAAATATTAGACCACAATGTAACTATCAAATAGGAGACTTTAGAAAAATATTTATTTGAGGAAACCAAAAAAATGCAGGTTCTTAGTACACACGTTAACTTCATACTTAGAAATACTACAAATCCAATCTTTGAAAAACAGAAGACTTTTATCTAATGGAATGCTTTTCACTACTGAATTATGAAATTCTCTAACCCACATTCCAAGGCATCTATTAGGTTATATGTGTATTGTATTAATTCAACTTTACAGAATGTAAATATTTTGGGTTTTTTAAAAGACATTTTTGGAAATGTTTTGTTTTGAAGAAACAAAGGTAGGTATACTACTAAGGTACCAGAGCATGGATCAGGTATCATTTCCCATGCTGATTTTCCTAAGTTGGTAAGATTTTTCCTATTTTTTAATAGTGAAAAAATATCCTTAACTTTGAGGAAGGGAACCTAAACTCTTTTAGAACGGACCAAAATGCAGTCTACGTTTTATAAAGGAAATCCGTAAGTTAAAAACATCAGTAACTTTTATGAATTTTGTAGTTTATATTTCTATAAATAAGCAAAGATATGGAAAAATTATTAACCATGTAAAATCTTTTCTACTTTTATGACTGTCATAAGTATCTCCCCAAATAGTTATATCTCTTCATTTTGTACCAATATTCCTTCTTTATTCTTTAAGGGCACTTTACGTCACTGATGCCAAATCCCAAAAACAAAAAACAAAAAACAAAAAAAATCATCTTATGGTAGTAAAATTCAAAATATACCTTTTTGACTCACTATTAAGACAAAGAAATGAATAAATACAATTCCAAGAAGGACATTAGCTGAAAAATTACATCAATGATAACAGAATATTGTCATACAATAAGAATCCAACCAAAGCCAATGGGCACAATAAAGCCAGAAAAAGCCAGTTGGTTATATAGTATACTTGTTTTTAATGCAAATATGTACTCAAATTATAATTATGATTAAATGCAGGGGTTAATTCCAAAAGGTCAGACTTTGGGTTTGTTCCTAAACCCAGAAGTTCCAGTACATGTATGAACTTGAAATCTAGTCTACTAAATTTGAAGGGCATTTTTCAAGAACAGGCTTTTTCACAAGATTTCAGAAGTTCTGCTTCTGGTAGAATGAGACCTACCGCAAGGAAAGCCTTTCTGGTTTCTGGAACCAGGAGAGCAGAGGTGAGCAAAATGAAAAATAATGGTGAAAAAAAAGTTAGCTAAACAGTCTGAAGATTTCAGAAAGGTTCAGTTTGGGGAGAACTTTAAATACTATCCTGAACCACCTTGGGACCCCTGAAGATAACTAGACAGGATTCCATGGCATCCTCCATCCTTGACCTTCACACCATGCTGCTAACCCAACTTATTTCTAAGCATATTCCCTTTGTTGTTCCCATTTAGTTTCCTTGTCACTTAGGCAGACAGTCATTAGAACAAGAAGTGGTTTAATTCTACAGATTGTAAAGTGCCCAATCTATACATAAAAACAGCAAGAACAATATTGAAGAGAATGGGGAAGATGGTTTTTCTGTATTAAAATATTGACCTCTAACTAGAATTCTTCATGCACAGAGAAAAAGAGCAATGAAAATACATGCCTTCAGGAACAGATGTCTAATAGGGCAGTGATGCTCCATAAAAGATGAGGGCACTTCGACTTAAAGTAACACATCTACACTAACTCCAATTTTTTTTTAGAAGAACACAAATATAGCGCAAACAAGCAATCCCCAGAGAACACATAACTTATTAGATTTATACTTACTGACAAAGCCTGGACCAAAATTTGGAGGATTAGGCCTAGAAATCTGATGTGTTATACTGCCATCCTAAAATAAGTAAAATTTACAAATAGGTTTATTCCACATTTCAGTTAAAGGGGGAGAAATTAAAAAATTTTTTAAAGATATAAAAAAAAAAAGAAAGAAAAAGAAATGGAAGGAAAAACCCCCTTAATTTCCTAAGACATCTTTAAAGCTTTGATTTTTTTACAAAAAGTAGGACGAATTTTGTGGTGACAAACTAATTTCTGAAAATTTAAAACTATCTCTGAACTGTTTTATTTTCTAGATTTTAGTTGAAAAACAATTATGTTTGAGGTAAGGGATTACTCATCAGAAATATAATATTAGGGCAAGTCAAATATCATTAGTACTTAGGTAGAGATCCACATAAACTCCCACTTTTTGATGAAATCTACCTGGCTTTTTCTGCAATTAAGACATAAATATGGGTTCCAGATTTACTTAAACCCACTGTATGACACAAAGTTATTTACAAATAAGAACCACTGTCTCTAACATGCACAAATAATAAAATAAATATACACTTATTAAGCATATTAGTCTTATTTCCTAATCAAATATCTTGTTTCTTCCAGGTAGACTGAATAAATAGTTATCAACCTAAGAATTCCCTGGCAACACTCTGATAAATAAAATTAACTTTGAAAAAACATTTACTCAGTTGTTACAAGTTCTGTTAGACATGAGCTGCACACAAGGTAACAGTTATCAATGTTACTAGCAGCCAGAACACTTCAGGTAATCCTTATAATACTGCAAAGCAGGTGGTGTTAACATCTGACAGATCAGAAAACAGGGGTTAAAGAACTTGCCCAATGTTGCACAGTAAATTCATAGTGGAACTGAGATTTTTTCTTTTTAACTCTGCTATGAAGTCTATGCTTTTTCCACTCTATCAGATAGTGCCTCTCTCTTCTTTTAATAATGAAAAGAATATAATTATCAGCACAGTAAATCTAAGGCACAACTGTCATGGCAAAAAAGAAAATTTCAAAAGACGTATAGTAAGTAGCTTTCTCTTTTTTTTCTTTCTAGGCAGGTAACTTGAAAAAAAAAAAAAACACCTTACGAAATGAACAGTTCTACTTTCCTGGACATTGCTTGACACTAAACATTTAAATATTACCCTGAAAGCTGATTATTGTGAATGGAAAATATCTTTAAAAACTAAATTATTCCAAGGAATAAATAGCAGGACATGACTATTGACAGCAAAGTAGAATGATTATAATAATTATTTTGCAGTTTATAGCAGTTTCTACACGTCATGGATTAATTCCAAAATGTAGGACATGAAAATGTTCTTGTGGAGTTGAAAGTAAATAAAAGCAAAGCCCCAAACCCTAAGCACTTGGTTTCCCTCCAAGTGACCTTCTAACTCGTAAATATAGAGGTCCTCTTCAGAAACTGTCAATTTTTTAACCTCAGTTTGGCTTTCCTTTAACAAGTAATAAAATGTCTTTATTTCTGCTGAGCCGAGAATGTACTCTGGCAGTGTTTTAAGGTTTCTACTGCTTTCTGAAAGTGGCCTCTCTAAGAGTAGGGTTTGGTGAGAAGCACAGGAAAGCGTGCCCGTCTCGGGTGACTAGTGACAAGCAGCAGTACCTGAGCAATCGCCTGTGGGAGGAGACTCTGCCCTTCACCAGTCTGCACTCCAGTCACGGACTGGCCCACAAAGGGGAACCTGTGAGAAGGAAGTACTATGTATCAAAATGATAGGCATTTAGAATGAAAATTAAGTGCTTAACAATTTCCTCTTCCAGGGGAGAAAGAGCAATGGCATCAAAACCATGTATGAAAGCCCCATTTTGTGATGTATGACCACGTTTAACCCTCACCCTGCGGCTCTGAAGTGTGGACTCTTTCTACTCCTGTTTCATTTATGATGAGAGGACGATTCAAAGATTACTTAACTTCTACCACAAGGACCAAGTGGCTGAGATAAGAAGCTAGGCTAGGCTGCTCCTGGGGTTTCACTCTTACAGGACTCACTATGCCTTAAAGTAAAATTAATTCAAGTCTTCATTTACTACATACATTCTTAGAAAATTATTTCTTGTTCCAATTATTATTGGTGGGGAGTGGGGGAATGGACAAAATAGGTGAAGCTGATTAAGAGGTACAATCTTCCAGTTATAAAATAAAAATAAGGGAGGAACAGGGAGGTAAGGATGTAAAGCAGAAGGAATATAGTCAATCACACTTTAACAACTTTGGTAACAGATGGTAACTAGACTTATCGTGGCGACCATTTCATAACGTAAATATCAAATCACTATGTTGTACACCTAAAACTAATATAATACCGTAAGTCAATTATTCTTCAATAAAAAAAATCTAATTAGTAGCTTATTTTGTATTCCAAAACAAAAGATGTATCTCAATTTAAAAGTTTCGTACATTTTTGCACATTTCTATATCTAATGTTAAAGCAAATCAAAAATCTGTCACTGACGAAGAACAACCCTATATTGTTAAAAATGTTTGGCAGTTGGTTAAGTGTCTGACTTTTGATTTTGGCTCAGGTCATAATCTCAGGGTCGTGAGATGGAGCCTGGCATTGGGCTTGGAGCCTGCTTACGATGCTCTCTCTCCTCTCCCCTGCCCCCCCCCCCATGAGCACATGCCCTCTTAATTAATTTGGCAAAATGTGACTTATTTTAATTAGAACTATAAAAACTTCATAGAAACATTACTGCTTTAATGAAAACACTTCCTCCAGAGTACCAAATGCTTTAATATAACAAGCATAATTTCCAAATTATATATCAAGTATTACACATCAGTATTTAGGTACTATTACAATTTAGAACATATGCTTTTTAATTTTTTACTCAGGTTTTTAAAATTTATATATTAACCTCCTGTCCCCATACAGCACTAATCTGGAATGATCTCTGGATCCAACTACCACTCACTGTCTATCATCCTCAATCAACACAGCACAGCACTTGAAGGAGGGACTATCACCACTTCTTCAAAGCACTCGGCAGAAGAGCAAACAACATCCTAAAACATACCAATGTATCAGTGCGTCTCTCACTGGTAGCGGTACCAATGCTGAAAGATCAGAGGTCTGATTCTGAGGCTCCTTTTTTTTTTTTTCTTAACTTGAGGTCCCTACTTTAAACTAAGTGCTGAATGAAATTAGCTTTTCCTTCTATTTTGACTACAGCAATAACTACACTATTACTAGCAGTACCATGACTTTATCACCAGTAGAATTCACATTACTTTCTTAACAAAAGTTGCTGCACATACCTAATTTGGTCACTTAGGTTCATCATCACATACTACGAAAAAATGGTAGGTATTAGACCTATTGCTAAATTTGTTAATGCATTAAGAAGCACATACACCATAATTTTAAAATTTAAATAACTGTATTTCAAATATAATTGATTTCCTTGTAATACTACATTTTTTGGTTTTGCATATAAAATGCTGAGAATTTAAAGGCTTCACTGGAATGTCAGCAATGTTCATGACAAAAAAAGTTAAAAACCCCTGTGACAGAGAAACTGTGGTAATACATGCTGTGTAATAATGAAAATCATTAGAAACCAGTACCTCTACTTTGATCTCAACAATGCTTCTTGACCATTTCCAAAGTATCTCAACAGCTGAAAAGAACTATACCTTTAAGGATTCCCAATTCACCTGAAATAACATGTCTATCTTAAATTCATGTAGATTTTCTTTCAATTCCATAATTATCCATATTCCCTTTTGTAAAAAAAAGTTCTGCAACAAGATAATTTGGCCAAACTGAGGCTCCATGCCCACTCTTTGACAGAGATTCTCGACTGCAACATCCGTGAGAATAATTCCTGGCGCTCATCAAAAATACAAATGCACTAGCACCATTTCCAGATACTCTGATTCAGGAGATCTGTGATCAACGCACTGCAACTTTTAAAAAACTACCACATAATTCTGATGGCGGCCCATAATCAAAACTTAAGAAAGACTGCCCAGCGGTTAACTAATATACCTTCAGGGGTATAATATACTCTAATTTCAGAAATCCAGAGTCTAACAACTCTTACAGTCCTGTTTAATGCATAATTTCCACTTTTCTGCTAACAGCGAAAAGACAAATTCTCCAACTGCTAACTTTCAACCATCCTCTTGACTTTTTCTTTCCTGATTCAAATTCAGTTTGGGGATATTTTATTTTAGAGATGAATTCACAGTTGCCTTAACCAATGAGGATCTTTACTGAAATGTCCCACTTTTTTCTCTTCATTATTCCTCTGATGGAATAAAAAATATTCACAGGCCTAAATAAGCTATCTTTTCTCAATACAACACTTAAATTTCTGTTTTCCTATTTCACCTTCTCATCTTCCTCTATTTTGGATGAAAGATCTCTGTCCCAAGCAGCCTTTAGTTAGATTAAAACTATTCTAAAAGCACTTAAGAGAACACACGTAAATACCCTGATTTCCTGATTAATCAAGTCAACCTTCCAACCTTCCCCTAATGTTTTCTTATGTTTAACTTGAAACTAACAGAAATTAAATCCTTACATTTGTAAAACATTTTACATTTGATCACATCCAGCTAACATCACAACCAATTTAAGTATTTATTGTTCATTCCTAGAATACAGGTTTTTGAGTTACTATATGCTTTTTCTAGGAACTAGTAATAATTCATGTACTTCTTGATGCACAGTAAAAATGAGAAACATCTTCACCTACCTGTTCATAACCATTGGTGGCATGCCCATATTGTTTTGTGCCATTACTTTATTTATGCCTTTAAGGGCCACCATTTTGGCTTTCATTATAGGATCTGTAATTGCATCAAAATCTAAAGAAGAAATATTTTAAAGTTACTTATTTCATAGTAGTTGGTTCAAGTAACACTAAGAGGTAATTTAACTATCACAAACATCATGTAATTTATAGACCCTTATTCCTTATTATAATAATCACTGTTAAAGGTTTCTGTACTGGGTAAGGAATTAGGAGATAGTAAAAACCTCATCCTGAATCTAACCTCATCTCAGTAATCTATACTTGCATAATGTTTGCATACCTCAGTCGTGCAAAAATCAGCACAAGAAGCGTGCCACATTTAAGGGAGACCGCGTAGCAATGATCTAAAGCAATGCAACTCCTTTCCATCCAACATTTTGCAATGCTGATCAGAATGGCTTCTTTAGTAAGAGAACATCACGAACAAGAAACTGCAGTTCTTTCCAACACTAAGGAATTCCACTAAGTCTAGTTACCGCTTTTTAAAAGAAAAATGTATCTATTTCCTGAGGGTATGCACCTTTGCAATAAGGATAGGCCACTGGAAAAAAGACTTCTTTGCATATAGATGAAAAAGAAATGCCCCCCCCCCCAATATGATAAAATTGGTGGTAATGCCTACAGGACAGAAGGTCAGTTTCACTGTTTAGAAGAAAGCCTTCCTTTGACATTTGCGCTTTTATTGCAAATTCTATTGGAGGCACTCAGGTATTTTAATTGCATTGCTATTTTATGGGGTTTTTTCCCCAAAATTAATAAGGTATTGGAAATAAAGAGCTTTACATGAAAAATTCTGCAAAGCATTTATCATACACCAAAGATGGCAAGAAGTTTATTTCTAACATACTTTCTTTAAATTCATCTTTCAAAGACTCTGAAAATACATGGTAATAATGGTTAGAGGGAACTGAAGGGAATGAGTCTGATTTCTGTTAAACAATACCATAAGTAATAGAAGCGAGAAGGTCTGAAACTCAGAGCTTTGAAATCTCTTGATCCCTGGGAGGAATCTAAAACTCTTAACTGCCTTCATTTTAAAGCTGAATGAGGAACAAAACTATGACCCTCATTGCTCTGGTCTGCACATAATTTTAATACCAAAATCCTGGAAGCTTACTGCACGCCACCCTAATGCCCACAGCAATTACTGAAATCCAAGGGAATTCTTACCGATATTAGGGAAGAATGGCTCTGACCGCTGACGAATCATGGCTTGCATCTGTCTCTGCTGTTGCTGTTCTTGTCTCTCTTGATCCAGAAGATCCTGCAGAAGTAGAGGCTGTTCCTCTAGAAGGAGGGGCCTCTCTCTGTTCTGCTGGGCTAATGTTTGCGGGATCATTAGCTGCTGGGGTCCAGACATGCCACTGGTACCAGACTGGTTTGTTAGAGGCACAGTTTGATTTGTGGGTTTTCCTGTCCCAAAACCGTGATTAACTGCAGACTGCCCCTGAATGAATCCTGGATTTACCTGCACACCCTGAGGAAAAGTATGGTTTACCCTAGAGACTACTGCCACATTAGAATTCATGGTGTTATCCAAAACGTGACCAGGTGGCGTCATCAAAGGAGGCGGCAAACTTGACACATGACTGGATGGTGAGGCTGGCAAAGTGGGTGGTGGAGACCCCAACGGCCTAATGTCTGCATTATCGGATTTTTCATTAGCAAGTAAACTTGAGAGAACTGGAGTTGACCCAGTTATGCTGCAAGAGTTTATTACGTCCTCAGCAGGCAGCTGAGCGGAGCCGCGAGTAGCACTTGTGCTGGAGCCAGCAGTTTCTCGATGAGCTCTCTTCTCAAGTGGGTCTGTATCACAGGACTGCAAGGAGGCCTTCTCTCCATCATTTACGTCTGTGTGAGCAGAAGCCTGTGAGCAGGGAGTGTCAACATTATCCTTACTCTCATCACTTTTCTCACTTTCACATTTGGCTTCCCCTTTAGAATTTGGAGACAGTACTTCTGTTTTTATCTCACTGGTACCTGTGGATTTTTTCCATGAAGAATGTTTATCAGGAGGAACCACAGTTTTGTCCTCCTGTTCCTTTTTTTTTGGTTCAATAGATACACATTGATTATCTATCTTATCATCAATTGGAACATTAAGGTCTAGTTCCTCATTAAACATGCTTTTCTTATCTCCTAGGTCAAGTTCTGGATCTGTATACGCAATGAGATCAAATTCTCCCGACTTTAGGAGGTCATCCAGGTTGGGATCATTAGTTTCCAAATTACCTAAAGTATCCAATTCATCTCCCTTGCCATCCTCTGTATCTAGATTTAAATTTTCAAGATCTTCATCATCCAAGTCTTTGACTTCAACCCCCTCAAGATCTTTAACATCTAGTTCCTTTACAGATGGGTCATCAGAATCAAGTTTTTCTTCAAGACCATCAGAAGACTGGGTGGTTATCTGTAAATTATCAGACGTTGTTTCAGCTGGTGTAGATGTTGACAAAGAGGCCTCTGAAAATTCACCACCTAAGGGATGACTTAGAGACCTCATGACCATAGAAGACGAATGCGCAGGATGACCTTGGTCTTGTTGAGATGGTGGCACTTGCTCCATATTTGGATGCAAAGGTAGCTGAGTCTGTAGACCTTGAGAAGGTCGTCTCAAGGGCTCTGTGTGTCTAGGGCCTGGAAAGTCGGGCCGGTGAATGAAGTTTCCATGTCTTGGATGAGAAGGTGCCTCTAGAACACTGCCAGGAGAAGCAGTGAAGGGCAACCGTGGCCTTCCATCAGGGGCCCTATGCCTCAATTCAATAAATGCTTGGCCCAGTATGTTATGCTGCTGGACTGGCAGACTCTGTGGTGGAAAATGCTGAGGAAGCCCAACTGGATTATTCATTTGTGAGTTATTTAAAGGCCTCGGCATATCTACAGATATCGATCTTCTCAGCTGCGGAGGAACCCCCGATCCTTGTATTTGTTGAGGAGGTACAAGGAAGCGTTCCTGACTTGAAAGGGTACCATGACTACCTCCCGGAAATCCAAATCTAAAAAAAAAAAAGAAGGTAAATTGTTAATATTACGAATCATATTGAATTTAGAGTTAGGTTGAAAAAGGGAGAGCTTTAGATTAAACTCATAAACAAAATAATGTTGCCAAATACAATGACTTAGCAAACAAAATTATCATCACCATTAGAAAGCACTTATAAAGTATCTACATGTAAGCAATTTTTGCTAAGTACCCTATAATGCTCACCATATGTAAGCTCTAAAGGCATATAACCTAAGACAACATAAACAAAGACAAACTAACTGCCAATAAGCAGATGGAATCAAATGTTTAGAAGTAAGCATAATACTGCTAGAGTTGAGTTAAGAGTCCCTTTTTTCTTTATTTAGGGAGGCTGTAAGGGAAGGCTGATATGGGGAGGGATGCTTGAAAAAGGCTGGTGGTCTAATGAATTATACCAGAGACACAGGCCTCTGTCCTTGAGAAGACAAAGGCACAGGTATGATGGCTGGATAGACAAATATATTTGCTTAAAAGGGATGAGGACAGGAGGCAGTAAGAAATAAAGAATGCTAGGCATCACCTGGAAAAAGTTAGCAGATGAATAAATTATAGGACTACTTTTATTATTTATACTATACCTCATTCTAGAAAGAATTAAAGGCAATTTATAAATAAATATGAAACAGAACAACAGGCATAAATTATAACTGAGGAAGAAAAAAGGAAAATCAAGTTAAGACTATAACATGGAGGTAGACATTAGACTTAAAAAAACACATACATGACAAAACCAAAGCATATCCTAAAGAATTCTCTATTACAACGTGTTTGGCTTTGACCCATGTACCAGCCATTTCACACAAACAAATTAACAATACCACTAACTTTACAACCTTCTCTCATCAAGAAAAGCTCCTAGGGGAAAACACCCTATCAATTTGGAAATCTCCAGTTATTTACAATGTAAATTAAAATGGAAAATTTGGGGAGAGGACAATATTCACCCCCCTGGCATCACAGAAAGCTTTCACAGAATGTGGCAATTATACGCTAGAGACCTGACTGGTTGATAAACTACTTCCCTGTGGCCACAATGTAAACCTAATACAGTCAGTACTTAATAACAGAGAGAAGGTTTTAACAGTCTGTGGAGTTCTCAGAGGTTAAAAAAAGAAAAATCCATGCCCTCTCATTAGTGGAAAATAACACTGATTACCTCTCAAAGGAATCAAAAAGTAAAAAGCACTAACAGTGTCTTAAGAGTAACGTCATTTTTCTACTTCCTTCTACCAGTTTAAATCTGGCGTGAAATTAAAAGCATTACCTAAATCCATGAGGTCTCATCCCCATACCAGTAACATCAGGAGGATAGGGTCCACGTGGATCTTTTGGGAAAACGGCATATCTTGGTCCTAGAGGAGGGACAACAGGTGATCTGATGTTCCCGGGATAGGGGGGTGGAGGCCTGCTAAAAGCCTGGCCGATGCTCTCGGGCTGCCAGTGCTGCAGGGGCGCCCCATGAGGCACTGCTGCTGGATCCTGTGACCCCTTCTCCTGTCGACCTGCCATCTTCTTCTGCTGCTGTTGCTGGAGAATGATTTCACGTAACTTCTGCCGCTGGATGGAGTGAAATGAAAATCACGGGGAATTCTTAAATATGCAAACTTTCAATTTTATGATTGTGTGGCAAGGAAAAGGATCCAAATTATTACTTTGTTCTTATAACCTGTTGAATAGTTAAGTATAACTGGTGTTTTATCAAACTTGTATTCATTGGGATATTTTAAGCATTACCATAATCACATATTGGAAATATTAGGACTTAAAAAGCCATTAGTTCATTATCAGAAATCCCCGAATAAGAAATTCTACAGAGGGGCGCCTGGGTAGCGCAGTCGTTAAGCGTCTGCCTTTGGCTCAGGGCGTGATCCCGGCGTTCTGGGATCGAGCCCCACATCGGGCTCCTCCACTGGGAGCCTGCTTCTTCCTCTCCCACTCCCCCTGCTTGTGTTCCCTCTCTCGCTGGCTGTCTCTGTCTAATAAAGAAATAAATAAATCTTTAAAAAAAAAAAAAAAAAAAAAATTCTACAGAATAAGATAAACTTTAACATCTATGTAGAAATTACTCGGTTTGATGAAATGAATAGCTTTCTCAAATAATACATTTAAAACATCTGTGAAGATACGGTATGTTTTTACCTGTCTCAATTTCTCTGTATCTGCTTGTGACATATTTACGGTATTCTGTGTATCAGTGACTCCTGAAGTTGGTACAGGTCCAGGAAGATGGGAGACACTGGAAAACTGCTGGCTTTGAGAACTCATTGGAGAGTTTGAAGGTGCACTGAAGCTCCCCTCTGATCCAGGCCTTGACTGATCAACAATATCATGAGCAACTTGACTTGTTCCAAAAGAGTCAGACTGAGATCTTGGAGTCATTGGAGGCTGATCATAAGGATCACGAGTAGCAGATGGGGAGACTCGGCTAAACGTGTCTGAAATACCAGGTCCAGGTGGCCTAGGCGTTTGGGAACATGCATCAGGTGGCCTTATCAATGGGCCAGATAAAGCTGCTCCTCGATTTTGTGCTGCTTGCAGGAAAGGATCCTGATTTGGCATGAGGACTGGTCTTGTCATTGAGGACCTAGTAAAACCCTCTGAAATCCTTGGCCTTGGTGTTGCTGGTGGTTGAGAGTAAGGAACAGAAATCCCAGGTCTTGGTGTTCCAGGGGGATGGGCATATGGATCCGAATGCCTCTGATTAGTGGCAGATGTAACAAACAAGTCTGCCTGTGTAGACGGCCTTGGGGTTGGTGGCTGCTGACTGTAAGGATCAATTGTGGGGGGCCGGGGAGTTCCAGGAGGTTGAGAGTAAGGATCTGGATTGGAGCGAGACGTTCCTGAGGGTTGGGAATAAGAATCTACAACAGGTCGTGGAGTTCCTGGGGGTTGGGAATATGGGTCCTGAGATGTTGGCCTTGATATGGTTCCAGGCTGGGAAAAAGCCCTTGAAGGATGGGCAAAAGATTCACTCACTGCTGGATGTGGGGTTAGGGGAGGCTGGCTATATGGGTCACTTGACTGGTTATGAGAGAAGTTATCTACAGGTCTTGGTGTCAAAGCAGGCCTTTCATAAGGGTCAAGAGACAATCGCCTTGGTGGCTGTGACACTGATCCGTAGGGGTTCTGGGAAGATGGAGGGGGCTGCATTGGAGTCTTGAAAGGTCCAGGACCACCATCAAGAGGGGCAGGTGTCAACAAGGGTTGTGCGTATGGGTCAGGTATCCGTTGTCTTTGAAACACATCTGTCCTAGGAGACGGTTTAGCAAAGTGATCATTGGTTCCAGCTGCTAGGGGACCTTTTGCAGTTTGTTCAGAAACTACAGGAGACCGGGGGAGGCCCAAGGGTTTGGGAAACTGCTCTGTCATGATAGGTCTAGGTGTGTCTGGAGGCTTTGCATAGGGGTCACTATTTGCTGTGGAGGAAGAACATAAATCTCTGACTGGGGATGGCCTGTTTGCTGTTGTTTCACTCATCTGAGCAGGCCTAGCTACTGAAGGGAGAGGGGCACAGTTGTCCGCCAGTGTAGCAGAATTTCTTCTGGGAAAGCTATGGCCCCCAGGAGGTGGTCTTGGGGTACCAACCATTTTTGCGTAAGGATCCATTGGCGATGGCGGTCGGGAGTGAGAAGATCCCGGTGAGAACACCTGCGGGGAGGCTGGCTGACAAGCCTGAGATTGCGGCAGGCCCTCCTGGACGGGCACGCGGGACGGGGTTGCCGCAGGGGGAGGAGCCTGTGGTTTTACAAACACATCATCTGAGGATGCCGAGGTGGGGGTGCTGGGCAGCTGCTTCGTAAAGTCTTTATGGAATGACTGTGCAGGAGACACATTTCCATTGCCAGGCTGGGGGGTCAAGGGGCTCTGCATCCCACTACTGGGTGTGTCTGAGCCGGACTGGGCCAGGAGGGGCTGGGCCCCAAACTGCTGCTGCTGCTGCTGCTGCTGCTCATTCTTGACCTGCTCGAGTTTCTGCGTGGCTTCAATTTTAGCCTGCTGCTTACTTTTCTGACGCATTTGCTGTGAAATAGGAAAGAAAAGGCAATCACATGGCTGAGAAAAAGAATGTAATGGTCAAGGGAGGAAAAAAGCAACAGAAAATTAATTTGTTTGATGTATTCAGTTACCAGATTGTGCCCGTATTAGATTACAAATTCCTGAAGAGGAGACACGCTCATCCATCACTGTGCACCTCACTTATGCCGACGGCAATATACTGTTTATAATATTTCAATGAACGTCCCAAATCAACTTAAATATAGTTTATTGAGAAAGGGAAGTCTATTTTTAATCTCATTTTTATATTCTAGTAAGAGCTATCTTCTGAAATAATGACACAAACTGCCCTCCTCTCAAAAAGTAAAAACGCAATTTATAAGCAAATTATTAAAATAAAAAGTAAACACATACCTGTCTAAATTTCCATTCCTGTTCATGTTCTGATTCTCTCTGCTTTAATGGATCTTTAAAAAGGTCCGAATCAATTCGAGAACCGGGATCGATGCTGTCTTGCTGTTGCTGCCTCTTCAAGGGATCATTTGACATCTGTACTTTATTAATGCGTAAAGCAGCTCTGTTATCTCTGGCTTTTTGCTTTGGAAAAAAGGAGAAGAAAGTTATCTTCCAGCAGATTAAACAAGTTTCAAGAAACAAAAGGAAAATAAAGTAAAACTATGATAAACTTCATACAAAAAAAGTTGGGTTAAATAGTTGAAAAGAGCTTCCAGACTCTCGTGTGAAAGCATCTGGACACTACCCCACCTTCTCCCATTTTTTAATGCATGTCACCTCAGTGGAGGATGGGTTTCCATCTCTCTGAACCAGCTAGAGAACCCAGTAATCTATTATTTTCAATCCTAATCTTCACAGACCCTTCAAAAATGGAAAAAGTAACCTCTCTCCTAATTGAGAGAAAAGGAAAATATCAAATCAATCCTCTAAATCTAAAATCCGGAATTTTAAGCTTAGCCTTAAAGAAAACAACTGAGAAACACTAAAAATATCCCATTACCTTACTACAATCAAGCTGAAACAAAACAAGGCATTACCAACGTATCAAAAACATTATTTTGCTTTACCCAAGCAATCATTATCTCTGACAATATATACACTGAAGGCCAAGTTGGAAAATGCGTATATTTTTCAAAACAATAATGTCCATTTAATATGCTTTAAAATGGAAGCAAGGATTTAGATTCAGCTGACAGTCTTAATTTGGCTCTTTGGGAGAAAATAATTCACCATCTGAACTGTGACTCTTATTATAAAATATCCTGACTACTCCTCACCAAGTTCATGTTTCAAAAGCTCCTTAAATGTGTCTAGGTATGTCTCTTTCAAGATAAAAAAGATTCTTTACTAAACCAAACACAAAAAGAGCTTACTGTGGAAGAAACTGAGGCACACTAATGCAGCCTCAAAAATTAGTACTCTTTCAAAGAGATAAAAGAATTTTAAAAGTGAAATGAGGGGGCCTGGGTGGCTCAGTCAGTTAAGCATCTGCCTTCGGCTCAGGTCATGATCCTGGAGTCCTGGGATCCAGTCCCACATAGGGTTCTCTGCTCAATGGGGAGTCTGCTTCTCCCTCCATGTGTGCACTCTTTCTATATCTCAAATAAATAAATAAATAAAATCTTTTTTTTTTTTTTAAGTGAAATGAATTAAACATACTCCTGAAATAAATTATTTCAATCTTCAATGTCCTGGTTCTTTTTTTTTTTTTTTTTTTTAAAGATTTTATTTATTTATTTGACAGAGAGAGAGAGCCAGCGAGAGAGGGAACACAAGCAGGGGGAGTGGGAGAGGAAGAAGCAGGCTCCCAGCAGAGCAGGGAGCCCAATGCGGGGCTCGACCCCAGGACTCTGGGATCACGCCCCGAGCCGAAGGCAGACGCTTAACAACTGAGCCATGCAGGTGCCCCAATATCCTGGTTCTATTAACTACCTTATGAAAACGCCACATTCTACCTTAAGACATAATTAGGAAATCACTACAAAAACAAAGCTGTTTATTAGTTGTGCAAATATTAATATGTGTTTTGTGCAATGGTCAATCTTTTTATTAACCTAAGGCAATAAAAGTAAGGTCCAGGTATTGTGTTTAAGAATATGATTCATGGAGTTTTGGTAAATACCACGTAAGGTGCTCTTTCCTGTGAGCTCGCTTTTCTCCACAGCTTGGCAATCTGCTTCACTCTAGTCGTCCAGTCTGCAACAGAAAAGTATGGTGCACACATTTACGGAACTGAGGTCAGGATGCACCGCCATGTGGTGCTGACAGCTCAACTTAGTCTGGTTGTGTCCTCATTAAATAAGTAGCCTTAAGTTCAGTTCTTTGTGTAGCATAAAGTTCCAGACACACAGTAGGCCAAACAAATATTTGCCGAACGAAGTGTTGCCTTATTCACCATCTTACTTGTAGAGCAGGGAAGCTTTTAAATCGAAGGGGCTAAGCAGCCAAGATAAAGTTCAGCCAAACGTAACAAGTTCCCTCAACCATGTAAGATGCTGCCAGGACCAAAGCTAAGCATTTTGTAAAATTATCTGTACTCAAGAGAAGTCTATCAATCTGACCAAAAGTAGTAATCATAATTCATAATTATAAATAAGCATCTCACCAGCATTTGTGCCCAACAAAGATAATGGAAAACTAACAATTTCAAGCCATTTCTATGAAATTCACAGTGTCAGGACAGTAAACAAAATGAAATATGGGTGAAATCAACAGTGATAAATGTAGAAATGATTTAGCCCATTATTAAAAAAAAAAAACTTCAAGAAAGCTTATGAAAATGGAAATGAAAATCGTGACATACCAACAGCCTTAACGTACCTCAGGAGGTTCTAGAATCACACAGTAAAATTATTAAAGAAAATTACTTAAAAAAAATCATAACTCTACTCTAAGGAAAATTTACATTGATACAAAGTGACTTAACAGAGCCAGCTATGCTCATCTGTAAACAGCAAATAAAAGTGGGATAAAACAGTATTTGAAGAGTATGTATACTCCTTTAACAGACAACCCTGTACAAAATCACTGATTTTTATTGTTGGATAAGGTAGCACTTACTTCTATACATAACGAATAAAGTATCACAAAGAGGCACCTAAAAGACAGGTGTCATCTGTAGGAAAATCCAGTTCTCGGTAACCCCCTGGTAATTTACAAGAGCTGTGTGCTGATAGAAGGGAAGCTACTGTGAGACACCGTGCTAACGACCTTTTCCATCCTGGTCTGTCTGGCAACATGAACTTACCATAATTAACCAATGTTTGCTTACAAATATTCTACCAATGACATTCCATTAATCCAAATAGTTCATCCTCTGGTTAATCAGAATTTAAAAAAATGGTACCTTTATACCATCTGACTCTTTCAAACAGGCTGGACAGTTGGAGAGAAGGGGAAATACTACTGAGTTAACTTGGTTGGGAAAAGATTCCTAGAATGGAGTCTGATTTAGCCTAATAATACTTTTGACTAAATGTTAAGTTTCTGTTCTAGGATTTTTTTTTTTTTTTGGTAGAGTTACACATGTAACACGATACTGAGTTCCACATTTAGGAAGACGGCTAAAAGCTGGAAAATACATTATTTCATTAAACTGGAATTAACTTTTAGCAAATATGCAAATGGATACAGGGTCTAGGGCTGAGAAAATGTAAGGTATTTCCAGACATCTATGGAATTTCACATTGTACACAGCCATACCGGAGGAAATTTAGTGTTGATACACGGACTTTTCTACTATAGTAACAAAAACAACCAACAAACAGGCATTACACATGCAGAAAAGCTGGTAACACAGACAGCAATACTATAGCCGTGAATTACCAGGGAATTCTTCCTTCAGGTTGGGGAAATTAATGTTTGTGTAGAGAACTGGAGCTACTGTTGCCATTTCACCCAGAGCCTCCTCTTTCTCCCACTTCAGTGTACTTCTCTGGGCGTTTGACATCGTATCGCTTTCTCCTTCCCCCGTGGGAGCGGACGACGTCCAAGAGCTGTTAGGATCACTTGCCATTGGATTAAATGCTGGATTTTTATCCCTGGGAAATAATAAATAACTTGACTTCATAAACACAAAATTACTTTCTAAATACTATGGTCAAGTACAATTTCATTAAGACCTCTTCTTATTACAAAATAGCTAAAATGTTACATAATTTTTAGCAAAGATCCCAAAATATGTAACAAACACATTGTGCACAGCAACTTAAAACAGGCCAATTAACATCTGTATAACAAAAATTAGTGTAATTTAAGTTTCCATGGAAAACGAAGCCTGTAATACCTGGCATCAGCGTAAGGAGATTGTGCTATAGCAGAGAAAGTTCCCAGTCCAGTTCCTGGAGGCAAAGAATTGTGAGGGAGATGAGGACTCGGTCCAATAAGGCCATTCATGAGTGGCATCCGGGAAAAAACATCTTTAAAGAAGAAAACAATTCAGTTTGCATATTATTCATAAATAATCTTTTTAAAAGCAGTTTATAAGTAATATTTCTAAATAAAAATTTCTAGCACTCTTTAAAAGTAGGATTTGTATTTCAATATTAAACTAATATATTGCATAACTTCTGGTTATAATATTTTGCAATATGGTCTCTGTACTTCTCTCTACTTCATCACGGTATACTGCAGGTAACATGTGTTTTGGAGTCTGACAGCCCTGGGTTTGAAGCTTAATTTTTGCTACCTATTAAAAGAGAGTAGTCAATTACTATTTCTATAACATGAACATACTCTGTAATGTTACTGACACAAGGTATGTGGAGTTCTCAGCACAGTGCCTGGCATGCAGTGAGCTACTTAGTACATATAAGCTCCACAAAAAGAATGACTCTCAAAGCAAATGCTAGTACATTTTATCAAATTTCTTTCTCTTCTTCATTCAAATTCACAAATAGATGGCTCTTTACGTTTTACTCTTGTTGCTGTTAATACAAAAAAACCATCCATGATTCTTCAATTTGTACGTGATCTAAAATTCTTTGGAACAAGCAATATTTCATGTACCATTATCAAATAGATGATTATTGTTAAAAATACATACACTCTGTTTTGAGCCTAATTTTCATTACTGTCCTTGCAGTTTCAGCCACCACCCTCTATATACATTTCAACTCTCAAGCTTCAAATCCCTGAGCATCTTCTTTCTAAACAGCCATTAGGCAAACCATAAGACCATCTTGTGCTTCCCCTAACTCTCCTCAAGCATGTAGCTCCAACCTTGATTATTATGAACTTCCACTGGTCTGAACTATTGGGGAATAGCCAATTGTCCTTATCTGCACAGTTTTCTGACCTTCAAAAACCTCCTCCCAATTTAGAGACCTACTCTGAAGTAATAAATGCACGGCCTCTGTTGCAACACCCAGAACAACACAAGGAGATCATCCACATCACCGATCAATTATACAAACGGATATACAGTTATAGAGTTGGCCAATATTTGGCCCAGTTGGTGTAACGACAGAGAACTCCTAACAATGACTTTGCCATGCCATTAGAAAAAAGAATAATCAAGAGCAGCATCTCACCCACATGGTTTGTACTGTATGATGTCCTATTACCTAAACCAGATCCTCTACCTGGAACAACTCTGAGTATAGAGAGCTCCAGTTCCTGTATGAAGACACTGGGACTGATTACCAGGAGGTTTTCAGGATTTTTGTCTCAAGGACTTCCTGAGAGCTATCTGACTTCCAAATTATAGCCTATTGTACTAATTGGCAGAGCTGGGCCCACCGGATCAGAACACTACAGTGACAAGTGTTTCAGGACATCTATGTTCACTTCAAGGATGAGATTAGGGAGCAACATTTCTGCTTTTATCCCAAGTAGATTGTTACCTCTATTTTCAATTTCAATGAAAAGTAGGTTCCATTAAGGAATATGAGATTTGACTGAAAAATGTCAAATGTCTTTCATGTAATTAAAAGTTTCTTCATTGGTAATGACAGTGTGATCCACGTCAGCACTATCTATCTTAACCACAACATGACCGTATCAAAACCTTTCATAATAGTAGCTTATTAAGCACTTCACTATATGCCAAGCACTGTTCTGAAATTTTTACATGTATTAACTCTCTGATCCTCACAACCACCTAGGAAATGGGTTATTACATGTAGCTCCTTTGAAGCAAAGACTCAGAGGTTAAATAACTTGTACAAAGACACAGAAGTAAATGCAAACCATTTTTCCCCTATTACTATTCTAATTAAGAAGTGGTGTCTCTCTCTCTCTCTCGTCTACCATACCAACTCAACCTGATGATACCAGCTTGAATTTTCAAGGCATGAGTCATAGAAATGATAGAAAAGTTACTTCACTTAACCTTCACCTAAAGGGATTTCAAGTTACTCTATCTCAATCTTCTTGAAATTTCTCTTCTCCACTTTCTGACCTTCTGTATTACTGTATTAACATTACATTCTGGCCCCCTTCCTTAACCACTCATACTGAAGTTACCCTACTGAACATTACCAACAATTTTACTGTCCAATGAAACATCTTTCAAGCACTCATCCTACCTGACTTTATAACCTATCTCTAACAATCCTCATCTCTAAGATCCTGTGCCTCTCACGCTATCTCCATCACTGCTCTTTTCACTTTCACCTAACCCTTAAAAAGGAAAAAGGAACATATAATTGCACATCTAATATAAATCAGGTGAGTTAAGCATATAACTCATAATTTAATTAAAGAGTTCTTCAAGATTCTGTACTCTACGGCAGCGTGCTCTCTAAAGAAATCTCACCCTTCCCACAACTCCCATTAGTACCACCCACACACAATTCCTAAATTTTCACCTTTACAAAGCCTTGAACAACTGCAAGTCCGTCTGCCTGTAAGTCATGACATGTATATGTCCCATTTTTAACAAACTAACAATGGTCCAAGACTAAATGTTATACCTCCACTGCCCTCTAACACACACACACACACACACACACACACACACACACACACACAGAGTCCTCTCTAGTCCGTGTTTCTAGTTTACAGCCTGATACCTGTAGGCAAGCCTGGCTCACATACAGTCTAATTCACTTTGTATCCCACTCTTCCTTGTACCTCACAGCCATTCAGTACCAGAGTCCTACGTATTCTAACATCACTATCTCTCATAACCACTGCTTCTTTCACTTAGCACTGCAGATACATTTACATGCATGGAACCCAAATTTTCACTTAGTCCCAACCACAATAAACTCATTAGTACAACCCTTCTTGTCTCAAATTCATTTCCAACACTGATAGCAGAACTACCTTGCCAAAAGGTGTAACCCATCAGGTCATTTCACTGGTGTGAGATCTTGGATGGCTCTAAGTAACCTGCAGAAGAAAAGGTCAACTGCCACTGCCTATTTCCACAGCCATTTACATACAATCTAGACCCAACAAGCACTTTCTACTTTTGCTCCTTAAACGCTACCCACTTAACTCTTCTTTGCTCTGAAAAATGTTCAAGTTGCCGTTACTGAATATCTATGTGTCACTGTGTATGTGACCTGATCATGCTTTGTGCTTAAATCAGAATTATTACTCTTTGAAACATGACTTGAAATCTTAATGACTCTTAAGGTTCTACTTGAATCACGGTCTACTATGATATAAATTAGCTGTATACCTGAAAGTCTATAATACTAGGATTATAAACTCCTTTGGGTAGGCAGTCTCACTTATCTTTGCATTACACACAAGCACCTAAAAAAACAAAGCCATCCCCTCAAAACCTTTCAAAAATGAGCCTACACTGTGAAAGCATTTAAATAATGATAGTAAAATTGTTTATTTAAAAAAATGCATCTTGGGGCACCTGGGTGGTGTGGTCGGTTGAGCCTCTGACTCTTGATTTCGGCTTGGGTCCTGATCTCAAGGTCGTGCAATCAAACCCTGCATCAGGCTCTGCACTGGGCATGGAGCCTGCTTAGGATTCTCTCCCTCTCCCTCTGCCCCTCCTCTCTTTCTCTCACTAGCTCTCTAAAATAAATAGATCTTTTTAAAAAATTGAATTTTGGGGGTGCCTGGGTGGCTCAGTTAAGTGTCTGATTCTTGATTTCAGCTCAGGTCATGATCTTAGGGTCGTGAGATCGAGCCCCACGTCAGGCTATACGCGGGGTGTGGAGGCTACTTAAGATTCTCTATTTCTCCCTTTCCCTCTGCTCCTACCCTCCCTTCTGCCCATGCACACACGCTCTCTCTCTCAAAAGAAACTGCACCTTTAACTGATTTGATTTTTAAAATACATACTTTCCATTTCAGAAAACATGGAGATAGGGTTTTTCTTCTTAATATGTTGAGAAGAGAAATACTGAAGTGTTGCATTCTTAATCATTAAGAAAACATATGGGAACAATTAAGACAAGAAGCACTTATGATGAGTCTGTTTTATCCAAATGTAAATCACATGTTTAGTCTAGCAAAAATCAAGGTAAATTTGTTTAGAGGCTAAACTGGCACAAACTAAAATATTTTAATTATGCGCATTATGACATTTTTCATGTATACACAAAATTGGTAGTAAAGATAACATTAAATTATTTGCATATTTCAGCACTTATACAAAAACAGTGTAAGGGTTTATAAAAGTATCACTGAATTACTTAACTCGGTGTATCATCATGAAGCAATGACAACAGGATATAGAGACATGACCCTATGTTCAAACTACCAAAGACTCACACCAGTCCACAGGACTCCAATCACCCCCACAGGAGATTCCCACACCTGTGGTGCTGTCTCTTCACCTACCTCCACAAATTTTTTTTTTTTTAAAGATTTTATTTATTTATGTGACAGAGAGATAGCCAGCGAGAGAAGAAACACAGCAGGGGAGTGGGAGAGGAAGAAGCAGGCTCCCAGCGAAGGAGCCCAATGTGGGACTCGATCCTGGAACGCGGGGATCACGCCCTGAGCCGAAGGCAGACGCCCAATGACTGCGCCACCCAGGCGCCCCATACCTCCACAAATTTTAAGTCTAGGTTACCCATTTCAGCTCTCCAGAAACATGGAGAAATTAAAGCCTTAAACTTATCTGGCAACTAGTTACAAGTAGGTAGAAGAAAACTGATCACACAAAGAAGGCAGATTTCTACAAAATTAGAGATTGGAAGTTGACAGTGGAGAAAGCTGGCGGATTTACTCTGAAAGGAAGTGTGAGCACACACTCGTGGCGGAGTAGACAGTGACTGGGACAGACAGGACCCTAGCCTTCCAGGAGCTCACAGTCTGAAGGAAAACCGTAACTGTCCAAACAGGCGTCTATATTTGTGCCACCTGCCACAATGGACACCCAGGGCTGGGTGTGGAGGTGGTGATCTGCTAACTCAGGAAATGACAGGGAAGCTGAGACCAGGCAGCCAGGTGTGGGGGGAGGGGGGTCACGCTCCAAACAAGTGTGCAGAAAGGGCTGAGTGAAGGGGAGCCAGACTGGTGAAGGGTAGCAGGCAGGCGCTGGCCTCCCCACTGCCAGTAACGTGAGCAAAAGAACTCTGGTCACAAAGTGGATCACAGAGGGCCAGGCACTTCAAGGAGATAGGTGAGTGACCGAGATAAACTCAAATTAAGTATTGTTCCATGGACACAAAAGAGGGTTTTCTCCTATTGGTTTGTATATGTTGTTTCTAAGGGACAAGGCTGATTTGCTTTAGTAAAGGCACGTACACTGCACGGGCATACTTACGAAACTTTTCTAGAGCTGACATACCCTGACTGTGTATGGGCACCAGCTGTGGTGCTGGAGGTGGAGGGGGCTGCGGTAATGAAGCCGGCTGAGTGGTCGCAGGACTGAGCACCGCAGTAAACAAGTCTTCAACATCCTTCCCTCCAAGCTCTGTGAGACAGAGTTACAGTGATGGTAAGATTAAAATAAAAGACTATCAGAGCCAAAGTATATGGAATGCCATTTTCATAAACTCGAAATACAGAACAGAATACCTGGAATTTTATATAACTTTCCAAGAATTGCTCCTAGGATAAAATAAAGAAACACAAATATTAACAGCTACCATTTCAACATACTGACACAAAATAGCATTTGACACAGAAATGATCAGAAGAGAAGTTAAATTATAAAGAAGCATGCAGAAATCTTTGAAAATCATATTTACTCATGTCTTTTAGAAAGCCTAGATGTAGGGCAAATATTTTACCATCTGTGACCATTTTGTCTAGCTCAGGACTGAGGATTCCATCTAGCTGCTCTTCACTTAATGGTCGTGAACTCGGATTGACACTTGGCTGAGGCAAAGAGGATGGATCATCAGCGACAGGACCAATATCTATTCCAGCTAGAGGAGCAAAGTAAACAGATTACAAGTGAACTCTGAATACTCACATAAAATGCACAGCACTATTTACCTGCATTAATACACAACAACATGATTAAAACAGAGCAATGAAAAGTTTGTAATTCTAAATTAATCATGGTTCTTGTATCAATTTGAGTAGTGAATAGGTAAAAATCAGGCACAATGTATTTGTAAACTTAGGTGCCACTTACTAAAGTTGTATTTTAATCAAAGTAGATACATTTCCTGAGGAATAGAAGAACACAACTGGTTCTAAATTTCCACAAAAAGATAAGCACTACATCATTAATACAGTAACCTACAAGAAGATTCGATACACAGTATTTAATATACAAGTGATTGCTTTAGCTTGGAAAATAGTGGTTTCCAATGTATAGTTCAACTATTACCTGAGGTATGTGACACAGGAGGGATAGACTTTCACATAAATTAATGAACTGCTTTAAAATTCTCAATGTTTAGTAAAAATTATCCTTTTGTGAGTAATTTCAACTACAGATCATATTTTGGAAATACTCTGTAGTCACAAAGCAAGATACAGGTTAGGTTTATAATATAACACGGTTTATTTCATACAAATTGGTTTTCAGGTGAAAATCACACTTAAAAGTGGTCTATCATCTACTTCATCATGCTCTCTCAATATTACTACTATTAAAAACTAAAATTTAGTCTGCCTTTATATACTCTTGTATTAGGAGCTAACTCTAACACATGTGGGTAATATTATAAATTACATATTAAGAAGAATAAAACCATTCATTGAAAAAAAAGAACTACTGATAAAGTCATCCAAAGCACAGCACAGCTGTACCATGCTTTAGCTGCACGCACAACAGGAAAAGCAAGTATGGATTAGTGACAAATTAGCACTATAACAATATGCATGCACCTACAGGTTGTTTCAGCTGGTATCACTATAAAAAAGACTACTTCTAGTCAGCCGTCATCCATTGCTCAGTTTCTTACCAAATGGAAAAGGTGAGCTCTCAACCTGGAAAGTGCATAAATCAAGACCTACAAGACCCAAACCAAATAAAATGGATGATTACCACAGGAGCGGGAAGTGAGGGGCAATGCAAACAAAAGAAGAAACAAGATACAGCAAGACCGCAGGGCGACAAGCCTTAAGTTTGATGCAATTAGAAAGACAACAGAAATTAACTTGCTATTTCCTCTCCTAAAGCAGAAAAGCTGAGGTAGCTCAAATAAAATGATGAGTTCTTTGACAAAGCCAAAACAAACTTTCTTTCAGTTTCAGAGAAAAGACTAAACTTGTTCCACACACATACACCTCTCATCGTATCATAAAACAGACACTAGACAAATATAGACATATATACCTGAATGATCAACTGATTTTGCAAGGTCATCTGAAATTATTCCAAGAATGTCATCATCTGTGTTTAAGACTTCAGAAATATCAGCTAAGGGGTCATCAGTCGTACCTAAGCATAGCAAGTATATTTTTAAAGTCTCAATATTGTCCTAGACATTAAGTTCTAAAACACACTCACTCATTCAACCATTCACTAAACATCTAGACTACAGCAGATGCTGAGTTAAGGGCTAGAATCATAAGATTATTACTTCTAAAGTAAGGAATTTTTCAAAGAAAACACATACCTATGTTTTGAATAACAAAACATTAAAAATTAAGACTATTTTTGTTTTGTGACTATTTATTAACAATAAATTTCAAATAAAGACCAATAAGAGAAATAATGGCAATAAAAGTGTAACAGAATGCTATAAGAAAGCAAATAAAACTGTATTAAGAAAGTGACATCTAGAAAATAAAACACGGAAGATAAATATTAAAGTCAAACGCATTATTTAGAAATTCCTTGTAAAATATAAAGTAGGTACCATCCAATTAGATGCCTACTTCCAACTTTGATTTTAATATTGATTAATCATTCACTTATTAAAAATATTTCAGTACCCACGGAATTATGTCTATGGATTATGTTAACAGGCATTGTTCCAGCTACTGGGAATTCAGAATAACCAAAACAAAGTGCAGGCCTACGTTCTCAGAGAGAGTTAGCAAATAAATGATAGCAGTGTAAGTGCTATAAAGATAACAATAAGGACAAAGGATTAAGAATAAGATGTGGAGATGATAAATATTAGATAAAGTGGTCAGGGAAGACCTTTTAAAGGACATGACCAAGGATAAATGTAAATGAAATAAGGGAGTAATATGCATAAAGATGGAGAGAACACTCCAGGCAAAGGGAAAAGCAGATGGAAAGACAGGAGCAGGAAGGGTTTTGCCAAGTGTGGACAGTGTAGTTGATCGCAGTAATGAAGGGAAGGAGTGGTAGGAAATAAAAGGCAGCTAAGTGAGACTATGTATGCTTTTATAAGTCATGGTGAAGACTGAGCTTTATTCTGAAATACAAAGCAGAATGGGAACCTGTTGGAAAGCTGATGGCTAGCTAGAAGGGGATATGAGTGATATTTGAAAGGGAAAGCACTGGCTTCCATGTGTAGAACAGACTGGGGAAGGAGGGCATGGGCAGTGTGGCAACAGGGGAGGCCTGGAGACCAGTCCAAAGGCTGCTGCTGTAGTCTAAGTGAGAGGTGGCGACAGCGAGCACTCTAGAGCAGGAGGGAAGACATGGCTGACTCTGGGCTCCATTCTGAAGGCAGAGATAAATGTGTGGATGTATCCGGTGTGTAGTATGAGATAATAAGAGTCAAGGAGGACTCCAAAGGTGGTTTCTGGACTCATCAGTAAGACAATAGGCTAGCTTTAACAATTATATCATTCATTTAAGTTACGAAACATCTGCATTTTTTTAATCCATGTCAACTGTGTTTTTACTTTAAAAGTGAGGAGGGGACATAAAATACTTGTAAGATCCTAGATCAAATATCCCTGAAGACACACAAATAGCCTTGTCCCACTAAACATATACTTCTCAAACAGAATTCATACATAAGAATACTATAATTTTTCAGGGGCGCCTGGGTGGCACAGTCGTTAAGCGTCTGCCTTAGGCTCAGGGCATGATCCTGGTGTTATGGGATCGAGCCCCACATCAGGCTCCTCCGCTATGAGCCTGCTTCTTCCTCTCCCACTCCCCCTGCTTGTGTTCCCTCTCTCACTGGCTGTCTCTCTCTCTGTCAAATAAATAAATAAAATCTTTAAAAAAAAATACTATAATTTTTCAAACCAAAAACTAATGTAAATTAAGTACCCAAATATTTGTAAAGTTTTTAGAGAAATAAAATTACTTCATAAGTGTATTCTCTGGACACCTGAAAGGGCAAAAATCTGAATTCTTTCAGGCATCGTGTGTGTGTGTGTGTGTGTGTGTGTGTGTGTGTGTGTGTTGTGTGTGTGTGTGTGTATTAAACCAATGGAATTCTACTACATGAATTACAACTAACATATTTTCAAAAATGTTTTAAAAGTTCACACCCCTACTTGAAGAAAGGGATTTTTCTATCTTACCAACAAATCATTAGAACTGATGTGATAGATTATACTGATTGAAATACAACAATAAGCTGCTACTTTTAAGTTTCCCTGTTGGAAAGGCCAGAGAAGTCCAGCAGCAGAGAACGTCCCATTTGGTCTGGGATTTGGAACAGGTGCCGTTCTAGTCCTCCATATTCTGGCTTCACCACTGAACCATTCTCTGCAGTTTGTGAATTTATCAATGTTTTTCCTGCCACAATATGCCTTCTCTTCAACTTCGGTTCTCTTCCTCATAAAAACTCAAGTGCAAATAAGTGCTAGTTAAGTTTTTAAATGGCTAGTCAAGATTTTCCCAGTAAGATACTCTTTAAAGGATCCTCAAGTCTTTCGCTATATATTAACAAAATATTGACATGGATTAGAGCAGGTAAGCACTTAAAGCAACAGAATTAAAGTAAAAGTAAAATGATCTGCTAAGATAAACAAAAAGCATGGCCTTTAGATCAGTGTTTTAACTTCCCCGTTGCCAACAATAAGACTGGACATCTTATATGTGTACAAGAGCGGGTAAGACTGCTTCTAATTTTATTTTGAGAAGTTAAAATAAAAGGCTGTGTATCAATCCAGGGTAATGCCAAGTTAATGGAGCCGTAATATATCAAAAGTCATCTCTCAGTAAAAGGTTACCTTATTTTCCAAATTGAGTTTATAAAATTCACTGAGTTAAAGAAAGTAATAAATGGTAAAAAGGAAGCTTGTCAGAAAAACATTAATTTATAACTGATAGTAAGATAAAAATCACAACTCCTAGAGCTGTGCTGACATTAGTATCACTTTACAAACTATTACATTCTTATACCTTTCCCTGCTTCTCAACAGTCCCCACGTTCGCTACACCGAGGGCACTGGTTCTCAGGCAGGGGCGGTTTTGCAGGAGACACTTGGCAGTATCTGGAGATGCTGCTGGTCATCACGGCATGAGGACAGAGATGCTGCCAAGTATCCCACAATGCACCATGGGGCCTCCCTCCAAAAAGGGTTCATCTGGCCCAAACAGTCAGTAAGAAACTGTGATCTAACACAATATATTTCATTGAATTAACACAGTCCGTCAGCCAGTTTCCAGCTACAGCATTCTTTTTTCCTCCCTTCTTTTGAATTTCTTTGGGTTAATGTAATTAACAAAAATGTATCTCACTTAAGTCAAAGATTATTACATTTATTACTCACCGACTATGGCAAAATTACACCTCCTTACATCACCCTTAGCATATTATAAACTAAACATTCTCTTCTGCAACCCTTGATTTTGGTGGTAGTTACACAGATAAATTTATTTGCCAAATCCTACAGACCTGTCCACTTAAAGTAGTTGCATTTACTGAATGCATCAATGAGGTTGACTTTTAAAATGCATGTGAGGCCAAACTAAAGCATTTCAAAGGTTTAGTTACATGGAATACAAATGTCACACGATGAAGAACTTATCTGTAAATTATTCCACATACCGTGAGTTCCAGGTTTTGCTGGAGTTGAGGATGAACTAAGCAGTGGATCTGAGGAAGGATCCAAGAAATTTGTGTTCATGTTTGTTTTATATGAAAGCTGAGCCGTATCTTCTGATAGATTCTCTAAACTTAGCTTGTTTTGTCTACTTGTATCTAGAAGATCTTTTCCAAAGAAAGCTTCCTAGATAAAGATAAGCACATACGAAAATGATTGATTTAGTTATAAAATTCTAAAATGCTAACAGGTAGCTCTGCCATTTTTGACAAGAAGGCAGAAATAACACAAAAACTTGGTATTCAAGAATATAGAAACTGAACACAAAAATATATGAACAATATAGAAATAACCTGTCAATTGCTTTATACAATTTCCCTTTATTTCACTTATTTTAAAAGATTTTTTGTAGTATTACTAGAGACAAATAAAATTATGCAAATAAGACCATACAATTATGTCAACTGTGCTTCTAGGAACTGCAATATAATAATCTAATAATTCCAGGAGATTAGGCAACAATTAAATTTAAAAACTGATAAATTTATACTACTATTGGCACTTTAATTCATATTATAAGAAAAACTAAGGCTTCATGAATATTATTAATATTTATAGATTACTTGCAGAGAACAGCAAAAGGCTTTGATCTACAGCTTTAATATTTACATACCTCAGGTAGATTTAGTAACCTCATATTGATTCACATAACCACATTAAAGACTTAACATGCTATAAATCTGAAAGAGGGTTTTTATAGTCATGTGAACCATACTATGTGCACAAAATTTACTACTATTAAAGGCGTTTGGCTTTTTATTCACTTACTCATATTAACGTTTCTCCATTTCAATATACTTCCTCTACCCTAGAGACCAGTGTTTCAAGCTAAGTTGTTTACAACTGGAGGATCTCTCCAAAACTTCTCAATGATCAATAAAGAGAAAAAAGGAAGCCCTTGGGATCCACCCCACGCCCCACCTCACTTCAACCCAACAGAGAAGCTCTAGTCTCTTTCTGTAAGGGGGTCCTGTCTAGAAAAAGGATCCTTTGTAGAGGACCGTTCTGCAGAAACTTGACATTTAACATACTCTTGCCAAAGATATATACACAGAAAAGGTTCACTGCAGCATTTTTTATAATACCAAAAGTGAAAGCAGCTTCAATGTCTGCCAAAAGGCATTATGGCTAAACAAATTATTGACGCCCAAACTTTAAAACACATCAATTTTTAAAAAGGACGTAGAGCTATGCTCTCAAAGAAAAGCTCTAAATACAGTATTAAAAGAAAGCACCTTGAGTGATATGTCCAGCAAAACATCAAATACAAACCAAGCAAGACTACTTTCACTATGCAAAAATAAATTATAAAACAAGTTCTGAAGAATAAATACCAAACTGTTAACAATGCTAACTTCTGCTAAGCGATGGGAAAGGAGGTATGTGAAGCTTGGTAGAGGTGATGATATAATTGATTTGAAATTTCCACATTTTTTAAATGAACAAACTGTTTCACTACAAAAATAAAAATTGAAAATCAGTAAAGTTAGAGTCCTGGGTAGAGTATGGTCTGTTTCTTAGGAGTGATGCTTTTATCATTAGGAAAAACACTGAATAGCAGAGCATCTTACAACTTCAGAGATCGTTTATTTCATGCCTTTGGTATAAGTCTGAGAACATGATTAGCAAGATTAAAAAAAAAAAAACTCATGAAGACTTTAGTGCTATTTATAAAAAAACTGTAACATTCTTATTAATTCTATGGCTTTTTATTAACTTTATATAAAGGAATGGTTCCACATGGCTTCAGATTTGATACTGTGACTACCAGAACTGGAGATTTTAAATGTACTACAGGGGTTCCTAAGGTCCCATAGCAGCACTAGGTCTTAGGAGACCACATAAATATTTCTACCGGGTAGATTATACAATCATTTATAGTTTATCCTGACAGTGTTAAGATTAACAAAGAAAAACTGGAAAATGGCTACTGAATTCCTGTGGGCTTTCATCACTATGTATTCCCTCAGTCAATGGGGGAAAAATACAACTGACACCACAAGATGTCCAAGAACTCGCAGCATCACAAAGGTTTCCTTCACATCCCCCCGCCCAAAGAAAGGTAAGGTATTACTGATGTACACCAGAGGAAACAATCCAACTCAACAGATTAAGATTACAGCAGTAATCAGGAAATCAGATTCACTACTTTTAAAGGCTCTTTTCCAAAGAATTTTCGTATGTTCATGAACAGTTAAAGAAGGCTTCCTAAATACATATTACACTTTACAGAAGGATCAATAGGAGGAGGTGGGGGTGGAGAAGCATGTTATCTACTCGATAGTCCCAAGAAAGGATTATTAAAAGGGAGGGGAAGGGGATGAGAGGAACCAAAAAGGATGCAATGAAAGATAATCTAAACAAGGGGGGGCTATCTCCTGACCAATAAAATGCCTATTATGTTAAAGAAAGGGGGTACACAGGATGAATGGGTATTTGAAGGGAATCTGGGGAAAATAAAACATTTATTAAAGACAGACAACATGCATGGCATGAGTTAAGCACTTTACACACACAGTTCCTATTCCATCTCTCAACATTTCCGGGGCACACGGATGGTGAACAGAACGAGATCACATCGCTAACTGGTAGGAGAGCGGTATTTAAACCCAGGACTCCAACCTTAAAGGCTCAACTCTAAAATGGACACTGCCCTTAAGGTATTAGCTGTCGAATAAAAATCTACACTCATATACATGACTACATACTATACACTACACTTAAAAGTTTTATTAAACACAGAAGACTTTTTACTCAAATGAGTATTTGATTTTCATACTTCTAATTACCAAAAAAGAAAACTGAAGAAGCTGGATGTCAGCTGAATGGAAATGTATTTTAAAACGAGTTAAGAGCCAACTGGAAAATTAAGATTTAAAAAAACAAACAAACAAACAAAAAAACCACATACGAAAAACTGTGATTCAAGCAATAAAGCAGTATCTCTGTAGGCCATTATTCTGTGGGAGGAACAGAGCAGATGGACACTCCGTGACAGTCCACTCCACTCCCACTTCCACACCTGAAGACAGAAGACTGGCCGAGTCCTAGCTCTAATATAGGGCCTTTTCCAGTACAACATCACATGGTTCGGAACTCTTCTGTGACTTCACACTTACAGATGAGCTAGAGATTTCTATATGCATGCGGCCTACACCTAGTAAACAATGTTTCATGTTGAGGGATGTTTTTCTGATATATATTTTAGAAAACAAAAACAATTCCACTTAAAGCTTTGGATAACTGGCCTCTAAAAGTAGTAAACAATTATTAAAGCTATAACTTGGCTGCTAAAAAGCCATCTTTATTCAGTGAATGTAATTACTCTGACCTGTACTGGCAAAGAGAGCTGTCCATGGGACATGGGTTTGGGGAGCACACAGGTGCAAATGGTTTAGAAGAATGAGCTTTCCCCAGTTCAAAATGTCCTTGTCGTCTTATGAAATATTCAGAAGTGAAAAACTGGGATAAAAAAGAACTTTACGAAAAGTACCAAGGCACAAAAAAGGTAAACGTTAATTTCTGTGGGTCTCTGAAAGGTAAAAAATGGTACTTAAGATAACGAATTAAAACAAGTAAAACATTAACAAAAATAACAAAACCATTTTCCAAAACTCAATACATTTTTTGTTAATCAACTACACAATATAATGTAAAGCAAAGCATTACTTGTAAATAGGCAGGGAAAGTTTCTTCAAGCTTATTTTTCCGTTTTCGGTATCTCTTCTTTATTTTTTCAGTGTTTTCAGTAACAGAAACAGATTCATCAACTAGAGTATCTGGTAAGTGCTCACTCCAGCCTGAAACAATAGTCACATTTATAAGTATGTGGTATTTAAAATTTCCAGACAAATCCACCCAAAGTAACTTTATAGCTTATCAACATATACTCAGATCCATATAAACAAACAAGCTTTTTCTTTTTTTCTCTCCAGTTTTATTGAGATATAATTGACATACAATACTGTGTAAGTTTAAGGTGTACAGCAGGACTTGACAAACAAGCTTTTTCACAAAAAGATGTCAAAGCAAGTTTATTAGTCAGTTTTAAGTATCATAAAAAAATACATTGCATGTCTATTTACTATCAGTATGCATTTACTATTGTCTCTTAACGAGTATTTCCTTACTTGCAAAGCAGAAAATTGTTTTCTTTAACATCAACATTGTGTTGAAAATGAAAATAATGAAAATACACAATGCTCACGAGTCTGGGGAAAAGGGCTATTCATATATACTACTCAAGGCAATTTAGCAGGAACAACTTTCTGTAGAGTTTCTCGGTCATAGCCAACAAAAGTCTTTTCAAAAATGTGTGTTCTTCAATTAAGCAATTCCAAGTTCAGTGATTTATTGCAAAGTAGGTTTTTGTAGTACATAAATATTATAATAATATATTACTATCTACAAATATGCTCATTAATATGCTATGAATGCTCAATCTTAAAATCAATCAGAGAAATGGAAAGAAAACACAATTTGGTCTGTGAAATTAGCAAAGGAGTAAGTACACTATTTAAAGCAGATAGGTAAGCAATCAAATGACAGGCTCATATTCCCAAGGCAAACAACACACCCCTTCTGGAAACCAATGCAGTCACTTTTGTTGCCAGAGTACGCAAGTGCACTGACTCTTCTGAAAACTAAAAATGGTGGATAAACACTCTTTAAACAATCGTTTTAAATGTACAGTAATCTACCAAAAAATAAAGAATCCTCAAAGACCAAAAATTAAGGTAAAACAGGTACCACAGAAAGAAATAGGCAAAGAACTAAGTAAAGCTCTCTGAAATTTTGCTAAAATCCAGTGACTGTGAGCTCCAGTTTTCAGAGCCTCATGAGAAACGGGAACTAGAAGACAAAGTTTAAAGCCTCTCCCTGCAAGACAGAGAGATTAAGCAGAGGTGCCTCCTATAAATGTGAGGCCCTGAAGAAGTCCATGCTTGGAGTTGTTTTAACAAGAAATACACCCTCCCAACCCCCACCTCCCCGATATATCACTCACCTCCCCCTCCCCCTCTCCACCACCAACAGCAAAGAAAACTGCTTGTCATCTTGTCATGGAATTTGGTGCTGGGTAGAAAGGCAAAAAGTGAAAATCTTCCCTGAGAGTTCATAAACTCAATATAGCCCTAATGTGTAAGAAACCTGAATTCATAACACAGGCAGACCAAAAACTTCAAGGCAAGAATTTAGGCTAAATTCTTTAAGCTAAAGAAGTCCTGGGATAGTAGACCTCATGTTCCTGGCGATAACAGATGCAGATATTCTCTGAAAGAAGCCACCTTCAATTCAGTCCACAAAGTTCAGAGAATGTTCTACAGAATATGAGCTCAAGGTAAGAAAAAAATGTTTTAATATAGTACGTGTACTATGTATCTCAGACAATAAATACAATGAAATGAGGTACTAGGAGAAGGGGCCAGGAGAGACACACAGGAGAATCACATGTGCAAAGGAGGTAATACTTTATACTCTGCATCACTTAGACACATACAGAAGTAACAGAGCACTGAGACTAGGAGGAGTGAGCTGTAAGGAGAAACTAGAAAGGGTTAAAATACTAAAAAGGCAATTCAGAAAAGGAAACAATGCATAATACAATAAACACTCAACAGATGACTCCGGATGCCGCAGATGAAGGGATAAAATACTGACCTAACGGAACTAAAATTAGAAGACATAATAGAGAAAGATGGAAAGCACAAAACCAGTCCCATTGAACATGTCACATTTCTTCAGGCTTCTTACAGCCATAGTAAGTCATATTAGAAACTCCTTTAAAACCATCTGGTGCTTACTTTTAAAAACACAATTTGCAATTTTCATTAATTCACAGGTCAAAACCCCACCCCATTATAATGGAAGAACTCTAATCAGAGCATATGCTGAAAACATCTCTTTCCTTCACACCCTACAGAAAGCATTTAAAATACATAAAGCATACAGACTGTGACCATACCGACACAATGTGTTCATTAGAACCAATTCTCAAGCTATGGTTTAAGCAATGATTTAGCTTTCTTTGAAGATCTATGTGAGGATGACAGAATATTAGTTGGAGGACATGTTTCCAAAACATTATACAATTTTGTTAAAAATTGTTGGAGCAGCCTGTCACTTTCAACAAAATAGTCCAAAGTCTCCAATTTTATACCAAGGAGCTAAGACAGACAAAGAAAGGCCTTTTGTGAGATGACTGGGAAGCACTTGGTGTAACCAAGTGATCCAGTCCCTACACTGTATTTAACTTAAGAAAAACAGAAAGTTGTTTAAGAAAAAATCTCAGAGGAATATACTCTACTGGACTTAAATCTTTTCCTTGTGAAACCTATTTTCTATATTATAGGTATGAACTCTACAGGCACTCACATCTTTGATCAGTAAGAAGCAATAGGTTGTGGCTGCAGCATTACTTAGGACGGTTCTTTTCAATAGGAATAGCAAGAAAAGGGGATTAAATCAAACAAAATCAGGACCATACCATCATCTCTGTTAGGTAACTGCTCAGAAATAGAGCCTGAGGAATCTTTTCTGATGACAGATCTTTTCGTTTTTCCTTGCCCAGTTCGACTTCTTTGCCGTACCATAAATCCACCAATACCTATCCAAAAAAGAAATTGGGTAACTTTGTAAATAATTGATTTCTCCCTGTATTTTCACAGTAAGTAGGGTGAAATTGTTTAGAAGCATTTCCCAAATCCAATATGGGCTAATTTAAATCAATAAACATTCTTATGCACAATACAAGAGTTTGGAAATAAGCCAATTAAAAGAAGTCAAAGCTACTGTTACCTTATCACTAACCGAACAGGTATAAAAATACATTATTATAGTACAGAAAGCATGCATGCATTTCCTCTTCGCAGCAAAGTAAATCTTACAGTAAATTATACCTAACAAACATTAAGTAACTCATATGTTATCATTCAAATTACTTGTACATTAGCTGTGGGAGAATAGATAAATGAGATATAAACAAAACTAAATGATCCAAACAAAATCCATATGACTTCAGGGGTAACATGTCTAGTTAGGGCCCTTGGACATGAGACACATACAGCTGCTCTGTAGTTAAAAGCACGGAACCTGGAGCCAAACTGTAATTCTGGTTACTGCCTGACTTTGGGCAAGTTATTTAACTTTTTAGTGCTTCAGTTCCCTCACAGTTATAACAGGGATAGCGTCTAGCACCTCACGTCCTCATACATGTATTTTAAATGTAATTGCTAAATGTAAAGTGCATAGAACAGCGCCCAATACATAGTCAACACTAACAGTCTGCGTCACAGAATACAGCCATCTAATACACTTTGTGACCTAATGGGTCCCTCAGTCACGAGGATGACCTCCATGGGAGGCAGAGACAGAGAGAAAAAAAACCACAATAAATACAAGCTTCCAGAAGGAATTTGCATTGTCTAAAAAAGTCTGTGTAGTTATAAGCCTCCTAATCAGGAAGAAATGAAATAATTTTCCTCTTGGATGAAGGTAATAGGTCTTGTTATAGATGTGGCCCGTCTTGTGGAAGGTTACCTTAAAGGTCTTGCAGAATACAAACGACAGTGAGAAAGTTTTTCCTTGCACGTCGAAAGGTATTTAGAACACTCTTATCAACAAAATATAAGCAGTGAGAAGAATAAAGACTGAACTGATTCCACCTAATGTCTCACTGACTGGTAAATAGACATTAATAAACTGCCTAAAGCAAGCCTACACGTTCTGCATTGTGACCAGTTCAGTAATTTTTTCTAATAAGGCAGATAAAATTTGATAAGCAAGATAGCTTCTCCCTCCACTTCTGGGGCAGGGAGGAAGTAAGAGAGAATTTTATCAGTCCATATATTAACTGAACTATAAATTTTAAGAGGCACAAGAACCCTGTCATATTACCCTCTAATGGTGCATTTACTGACTCCTGCACAAACATGAAAATAAGTTTCAAAAACATAAAGAATATTAAAAATGAATGCTGAAAATTAAAAGAATTACAGAAGTATACATCAAGGGAAAAATAAATAAGTGACTTTAAAAGTCCAAGTACAAATAAAAGCCAACATAGTAAAGCATTTAATACAATGGACAACATTTGGGATAAGGCATTAAAATAATGATTTATTGTGAAGTATTCACATATTCAACCTAAAGAATTTCCACCTAAAAAAACATATTGAAATAGTTCAGTCCTTCAACTTCTACATTCAAGTTTGTTTAGAGAGCTATTAAGGAGATACATTTTATCTTGATTATTTAATTATAATTGAAGCCCTCAATATTATATTTTTCATAAATTAACTAAGTTTTGATTACATTAAGATGTCTAGCACAGGACTATACCTGGTCTGTATGGTTTCCTTTTTCTCTTTTTTACACCTTCTGTTCCTTCTACTCCCTTAGTTTCATCATCCACAGCTTCCCGTTCAGGACTAGATTCTGATTTCCCATCACAATCCAGAAGTTCTCCTTCTGGGGAAAGTAAATGTAGAGATAAAACTGGAAAAATCTATCAAATACAGAATTCCTGTGTAATAGGAAATGCAAGGTAAAGTGGCCACTGAGTCATTCTAACTGTGCATCCCAGTAGGTGGGGAAAGTATAGAAAAAGATGGAAAAGGCCCCAAATGGTTATTGAACTCATGCTGCTTAAATGCACTGTTTTCAGGAAATGAAATAACAGCATCAGGGTAAGGGAAACACACAGGGAGAACGCTCAAAAAGACAATTATAAATCAGTTTGCAGTTAAGAAGTCGTTCGCTTACCTTCAATTACATCTTCAGGCTCAGGACCCTGAGGCTGTCTGTCTAGCCTAGAACCCTCTCCTGAGGCCAACTACAGTTGTAATTGAGTATCACCTAGTTACCAAAACCTCTCTATCCAAAATTGAGGACAGGGAAGAGAGAGTGACACTTTCACTACTTACCCTTATTCTTTTTCAGTTTTATACCATGTGAATGTACTAGTACTCCACAAATCAAATTTAAGAATTTAGAGAATTAGTGTTAACGTCACAGACAGTAATAATCTATCCACCTGGCTGCTTCCTCTCTCCTCCCACTACTTAATATGATTCCTGGCTCCACTCTATCTACCCCACCCCTTTTGCTTGCTAGAGCCTAAAGGCAACCCTAGGCCCACACCTCCAGATGTCCCTCTCATGCTGGGAGGGTCCACGCTGAGGTAGCCATGTAGAAGGGGAGGCACTGTGTTCCCACTCTTGAGACACGCACAGTGTTTCTGTTGACTTTAGATTTGTGGTTGTTTTTTTTTTTTATACTAACAAGGTTTCCAGATCCCAGATCCTAGAGTAAGTGAATTAGAAAAAAGCCTGCTTCTGTTGCACAAAGTATTTGTTTCCGATACACCAAGGTGACTGTTTCCTGAAGAAACATATATTATCGGAAGAATCAACAGTTAGCAAAAGCAACAATGAAGGGGCATTGGTACAATATTTTAGGAACATCCCAAGTTCATCTGGCCTTTATAAACTCCTGTGGAATCGATGCACGATGTTACTTGTTATTTTATGGGGATGCACACCTTCAGACTGCCTCAGTCTGCAAACTGCCCAGTTGAGGAAACATCCATCGTTTCCCATGGTGTTGTCATACAGTAGTCAAAGGGAAAACCTTCTCAGGCCTTTTTGTTGTTGTTCTGCCCAAGTTTTTAAAAGGTTCTATATTCTTATACTGTGGGAATTTTTAATGTGTACTGTCAAGAAACATTTCAAATTGTGTGAAATGCAGCATTTCCCAGATTTGGGTAAATATGGAATCATTTTTCAGACATCGACTGTCTGTAGAAACTAGAATTCTTCACTGTACTCTGGTTGATGGTAATCTGATCAATTCCTTCCAGATATACAGACTATTTCTTCACAAGCCCCAAATCACTAAAACTTCAAAATCAAGATGTATTTGAACACCAACTATACTTAAGTATCAGAAAGTTCTTATCCCAACCACACAGACCAAAAACACACCACTGTGAAGGAAATGTGAGACCCCCATTCTCAGGAAGAACAATCTCTCACCGGCCTCCTGCAGCAGCCCCCTAACTGATCCATCAACATGCCACAACGCCTGGGCCCAGTAGTCTAGTCACATTACGGCCGGGTGTGCCTTTTAAAAGTATGAGTAAGATTAAGCCACCATTTTTTCAATAACCTCCAATCACCTCCTAGTCCATCCACAGGAAATGCAAACTCCTTAAGCATGGCCTTGTGGTTCTGTGTGACCTACAGAGTCACGCCTTCTCTCTCCTTGGACCTCTGACCTCGGCACCTCCGACTGTCACCTTTGTTCACTGCTGGACACCCTGGTCTTCATGACATTCCTCAAACATGCTAGTAGGCACACTCCTGCCCACAGCCTGCGCACTGGCCTTCTTGCTGTCTGGGATGCTCTTCCCTGAGATAATCCAAGCGCTCGCTCACTCACCGCTTCAACGTCTGTGCTCAAGTTCTGCTTCCAGCTCACTCCACACCTCACATCACCACACGCACTCCATTCCTCGTACTCCAATGCTAGTTTTTCTACAGCACGTGCCAATCAACTCATTTATTATGTGTTCTTGGTTTTTTTTTTTTTAAGTAATCTTTTCTCCTAACATTAAAAAGTAAGTTCCATAAGCGGAGAATTTCATCTGCTTTGTTCACTGACATGACTTCCAACATCCAGCACAGAGTATGATTCAATAAACACTGTTGAATAACATGATGGAACCAAAATATATTTTGTTTCTGAGTCAGCTGAAAAGAAACAACCAACCTAAAAGAAACAAGCCTGTGGTAATCTTCTTCAGAGATAAGCAAAAATATAACTCATTGAATTTAATACTACTAAAATTATTTTGTCATCTCAAGGACTCAGCTAGAAAATCCTTGATATCTACGGGGATCAAGAAAAGAGTTATAAACAGATAAGCTTATAATGAACATCTGTGACCATAAATTTGCACCTGAACATTAATAATGGTTTTTCCATGTAGGAACACATGGATCAAGTCCTACTTTAACTGAGCCATGGTATTTGAGTTCACAGCATCTGAGGTTCATGCTGTCACCTAGCCAACTAGCATCCAGCCCTCTGAATTTTCCTATCTAAGATCTTCCTGGAGATTTCTGTAATGTACGTCTGTTCCAGAGAACATGTGAAAGGAAGAGAAGCTGAAAAGTCCAAGAAGACAACTCACTTAGAAAGGCCAAGGGTCATATCAAGGGTTACCTAAGACAGTAGAATTTGCCCTGAGATAAAATATATGTATTCTAAAAACTATTTTATATGCTTTAATTCTTGTGAACATTTTGAACGGAAAATAAATCAGTATTACCTCGACTATCATCCATTTCTCCATCCCTTGAATGCTCTGATTGGATGTCTGGAGGGGTTTGAAGGACAGCCACGCTGTTCTGATTTATAATCTTCAACTTCAACTTTGGTTTTGACCGTTTTCTTCGTGGAACTGTAACTGTGAGGCTCTGTAACTGAGTCATCCCTGATTCAGTCAAACACACACCATCCTGGGTGTACGTCTTGGGTGGATCTAAAATTACAATATTGCAAGGATACACATTAAAACTCTCACTTCAATTTGCATTGGTAAGTTGATTGCAGTTCCGAAATACCATGTGAAGGGACTGTGACTATAAAGCAACCGTATGTGAAATGTACAAATAATTAACCGTACTCAACTTTAAGTAAGAAAAATTGGTCGAACTTCCTTGAATTAAAGCAGAAAGGTTACAAAGGTCTACCTGGCATTTTTTTTCTCATCTATCAACATAAGGATTTAGAAAGAAAGCACTGAAGCTAAAAGTTATGCTTCAGCTACTCAACTATGAGCCTTTTCCTGGACTATCTTTTCAGACTAAAAGGTGAGAATCAATTTATATAAGATAAACAAGAATATTACTGAAGCCAATTTGGAGAGCCAAGTATCAGTTTAATCACTGACAGGGAGAGGTAGGGAATAAGTAGAAATCCTGCACATTTTTAAATGTACAAAATTGCTATCCATTATGACAACTTCTGTACTATTCAAATGTTTTTGTATCCGATGATATCAAACAGAATTAGACAAAGGAACGATAATTTAATAAAAGTATCCTATTAGTCGCCACTCTGATTCATGACAGAAAAAAAAAACAGTAAGAGAACTGAATTAATTCTTTAAAAAAAAAAAAAAATCACTGTTTGCTAACCAGGCCTTATTTTCTGCAAATTGATTACTAAGCACAGTAATATAGCAATGAAACCAAAGCAAGTATGGAGTCAATGATTACATGAAGAGTGGTTGTTTCACTGCTATTTTGCTGAGACTAATAGCAGCAGTGTCACATGAAAGACGAACATTACACATGTCAATCACAGAAATGATTTACAACACTGGGGGACTTAGGCCGGACACTTGTATGATAAAGGCGGGTTTCATGGAACACGTGGCAGGTTGGCTATATAAATAATTCAGCATTTGCATGCTCTGTATAAAGGACAGGCCAGTAAAGCGCTCCAGATTTTACCTAGCTCTTTCACTTTTGTGACAATCTGTGCTACAAGGGAAGATTCACAGCAGTCTGAGGAAGGCACTGAAATGGAAAAGAAAAAAAAATTGTGTAATATTTGCAGCAAAGGAATATTTAGGGATTTACATATAATTAAATTTTCTATTTCTGTACCCATTTTACTGAAATAAATACTTAAATACTAAATAGAGTTTAAAGGCTGTCTTTAAAGACACCGAGGAGAAGTAGTGGAGAAAACATACATCATAGAGGAAGAAATGGCCAGGGTAAGAACTAACACAATGGATTTCTACATATTCCCAATAACTACAAGATGATGAGTCAAGAAGGGAAAATTACACTGTATACCTATAATACATGCTTAATTTATTTTCTTTATGTAAGCCAATTGTTTTAACATATTAAGTTGGGATAAAAAGAGTTAATTTATAACTAAAATGACTTATTTTTCATATAAAACTTGTTGAAATAACTGTTTCACAAAAAGAAAAGAGAGGCAAGCCCACACACTGGGTATGGACAGCACAGCACAAGTGAGTTAGAGGAGCACAGACCCACTCACTGTTCACAGTATTTTCTTACCATTTGATGTAGGCATATAGGGTCTGCACATGCTACAATCAAAACCAATGTCTGCTACATTTTCCACTTCCTCTTCAGTATTTAAGTTCTGACAAACTGCATGCATCCATCTAAAAAGACCATATTTTGTACATTAAAACAGAACTAGAGCAGGAGTTGACAGTTGCTGCACTGAAAGCCCCAAAGACGTTCTCCTACGTTGCCCACGTTGCCCTTTCTCCTAACCACGCCTACTGACCCACAAAAACTTTCAGAGCGGAGAATAAGCAAAGAAAAGGGAATGAGATCGAGTACTAGGAAGGAAGCAAAAGCATATGGAGGACGGGATTACTGTTTTAAGATCATATAGTGAAAATATCAGAGACAGCAAGGAAGCTAGTCTGGGCCAGTACGGAGGAATTCAGAAGTCTGCGAACGGTTTCGTGCGTATGTGCTCCATGTGATGTGCCTCTACCGTGGAACAGACAGAGCTCACGTACTTGAGGCTGAATGTTAACTGGGGGAAAAAAGGAGCTATCTTGCCTTTGAACAAAGAATAGATAGGCAGAGTCCTGAGAATCCTGTACTACTGATGAAATAATACCACTGTTAATATTACACATACAGTGCTAACTATTAATGGAGCACAACACACCAATGAAACCAAAGAAAACAGTCTTGATTGTGAAGTTCCTCACATACTCCTGAGAGAGGGTGGAGCTCGTGCCCAGTATCTAGACATTTAGTATCTAGAGCTTTAAGAAAAAGTAGTTTATGGAAAATAAAATGTGTGAGATCATTTGTGGAATCTAATAAAAGATTCAAAAACCCTCCGTCGAAAAATGCACATATGCAGGCAATAATTCTGCATCTAATTGCAAGGGATTCACAAACCCTTAAAAGCCCCAAGTTTAAAATCTTTGTCTGGAATTGTGGATATGAAACAGGAAACTTGTGTAAGTTTCTAGCTGACAGAAAATCTGGAAAGCAAAAAGTCTTGTTTCTTAAATTTAAGATAGAAGAAAGTTAGTTTCCAATTTCCTTTTGCTATATTTAAAAGAGAAAAGCTTACAAGAGATAAAAAAATTTTTAAAGTAGCACAATACCTATCACATTGTCTACACTGCAGAATAAGGTCTTCTTCTCTATAGTTCCGATAGCAGACAGGGCAGGAAGACAAGCTTGCACAGGGAGCACACTGTGTGTAATTGTTCTGCCATTCACATCTCAGACCTGCAGATGTTGCTCCACAGTGTCTGCACCAAACACACCTGAAATTCAATACCCCCCCAACAAGTCTCCATTTTATTTATGTAGTTATTTAGTGACCAGAATTCAAGAAGCTACACAAGAACAGAATAGGGGGAAATTATTTAATGCATATCTGAACATTTTTCTGAGTAGTGGCACGGCATCTATCATAATCAACATGTTATTATGCAATGAAGTGGGTGTGGCTAATTTTTAAGAACTAGTGTGGAAACACTGGTGCACTTGCGAGACTAAGGAGGGAGAGGTAAGTCCTGGAGTACCATTTGCACTTCCAGCCCCCCTTGGGCACGGTCTGCAGAGGAGGGGCGAGGCAGTAGGTGTGGTAGCTTATGTCACAGTCATCACAGAGCAGGAGTCTTCCGGGGTCACTCGCCTTCCCACAGGCCTCACACACGGTGCACTCCAGGCACCTCCAACCTTTGCTAAGAACGACTTTAGTGATCTGTAAAAGAAACCACCGATCCAAGTGACTTACACGTTGACCTACTCCTCATTCTGCATGATCACATATGCCATATAGATGAGTCTGTGGTGCTCATGTACCAGGAAGCAGAGAAGAGGCAAGCAAGCAAGAGGTACTGAGCACCAACAGTGGCCCAACCCTGGTCTGGGGACATGTACTTTCACAAGCCCCTCCCAACTGGGCAGAGTAACAGAAAGCAGTACACACTTTCATGCCGCTTGTCAAACCACATTAACTACCTCATCCTCTGTACTTTATGTCTACTTACAGATGTGGTGGCTAGATTTTGAAGAAATCAAGTATATTGCCCCTTTCTTGTTAACATAGGTTTTGAAAATGTATTGGCTTAGTTTCCATCTGTGATGTTTCATGAATTCATACTTCTGAAACTTGTGTACATTGCAAAAGGATTTGTGTATTAAAATCAATATTTAAAAATCTAAAAAAATTAGAGTACAACATGAATTCCCAAGAAAATACATCCCAGGGACATTTCATGATCTTGGAGGGTTTGAGGCCATGAAACTGGGACTTCTGAAGGTCATCACTCCTCTGTTTATTCTCTGTCACCGGCTCTAAGCAGGAAAGTTTGAGAAATTCTATACTTACACACTTCTCAAAGCAGCCACACCATGTACAATTATGAATTTGGAACCAAATGAAAGGTCTCAAAAAACTAGAATCTACAAGATAGGACCACAAACTAGTTGTGTTATAATGAAATAGCAAGCAATTAAAACACAGAATAAAAATTCAGATAATGAGGAATAAGAAAGTCTAAAAGCTTTCTGAAAGGAAAAGGAAAAGAGCTAAGTAAAAAACAACTATCAAAATGGCATCAAACTTTCCAACTCTGGATAGTAAAATACAGTAATAGTTTCCAATTCTACAGGAATATACTTTCCAAGATACAAAGTAGAATACCTTTTAGGGATACAATGACTCAAACTTCAGTTCCCAAATACCTCTTAGAATGAAGTCAGAGACATGAGGGTTATACCAAAAACAAGGAAGACATGCATGCAGGAAACGAACCCAACAAAAGACCTCAGCCCAGGGGAGCTGAAGAATGAGCCCTGAGCAACAGACCTAGAAGCACCAGCACATATGATGGGAGAGAAAATGGGAGTGTCAGGACAGGGTAGGACTTTTTCCAGAAAAAGTTACTTGCCAAAATAATTTGATATGATCATGCTTCTACAGTAAGTAAAACAAACAACAAAATCATGAATCATTATTTTCTTTTTGCTATGAAAAATTCCAAGACAAAGCCATAGTAAACTATTCAGATCTCCAGTGAACACGTAATGAGTCATAACCAACACTGTTTATTAACTAAATGTAGTAAAACAACTATATTGGGAGGATGCTGGGGAATGAAGGGGGTATATTTCAAGACGTAAATTGGCATTTATTTATTCATAGCAGAAAGTCAACAAAATCTAACACAGATACAGCAGAAGCAGCAGCGTATTACTTAGAGCTTTCAAGGTAACTATGAGAAGGACCTGCAAGGATCAGAAGTGGCTGCCTGGGGGACAGGGCTGAAACGTGGAGGCAGAGTAGGACAGAAGCCAGCCAATCATCATAAGGCTTTTAAAGCCATTTGATGTGTAAGTATGTGTATGTACTACTTTGATTAGCTTACTGATTCTTTTAAATTAGTCAGAGATTATCAAGTCATAATATTATTTATCCAAACAGAGGAAAGAGCTTGGGATAGGAGGAGCAGGATGGCTTAGAGCAGTAACCAGCAAACTTTTATTTTATAAAGGGTCAGACAGTAAATACTCTGAACTTTGTGGGGCATATGGTCTGTGAACTACACAACTGTGCCACTACAGTGTGAAGCCCACAACAGACATATGCCGACAAAAGAATATGGCTGTGTTTCAATAAAATTTCGTTTATAAAAACAGTACACCAGATTTGGCGTCTGTGATGCAACTGACCGATCTCTGGCTCAGAAGAACAATATGATGAAGATAGGGGGAGACAGATCCAAGCTATCGTGTATCTTCATTCCTACTAAGTTTTCCTATTTCACAGTCACCTACCCTATGGCCCTTTACAGCCAAATTCTCAAGTTACTCAGTGATATTCACTCATCAACACACCTCAGTCTGGTTTCTATGCCCACCACCATTCAAACTGCTCAAGTCAGTCAGTCCAGACCTCCTCCCTCCCAACCCTGGGCTACCATGCTTATGTCATGTTCTCTGAGCTCCCTGGAGCACTGCCACGTCTGGACAGCCTCCCAGCACCCCCACCCAAGGAAAGGCCCTCCCAGCTCCCACCAGAGTTTGAAGACCACCAACATCAACCTTTTTTTTTCTCCTACTGAACTGGTTTAGTCTTTATTTTCAAAAGCTCTTTCAAGAAAGGAATTATGCAGGGTTTCATTCATGACACCAGGTCTAAAGTTCTGACAGATGTGTTCAATAGTTTGTGAGAACATTTGCTTCAACTACGATGGAGTGCCTGGGATGAGACCTTTCTCCCACCATAAAACACTAGCAAACAGGGCAAAATCCATGAAACACTTGTTAAAGATATTGAACAAAAAGCAGTACAGGACTGTGGCTTCTGAGAAGAGAGAACGAGTGAGGTGAGTCCTACAATATTCTGCTGTCGACAGTTTTCCGGAATGCTGCCCAGAGAGGGAGAACTCCAGCAAACTACAATGGTCTCACTGAGTTCAGGACACATGATGGAGTTCTGGGAGGCTAAGACAGTTGCAACTGGCAGGACAGAGTCCTGGAAAGGAAGGAGCAATAAGAGAAAGAGCTCTAGAAATCTACACAGAATTTCCCTCAAGTCCTTGGCTAAACACCAAGCTGCATATATAGGAAGCCAAACAAGGACAAAGAACCAGGACAAAGAACAGCTACTGGGAATTTCTAAGTTGAACAATTGTAACAGCTCACACAATGCTGAAGATATTTGAATCTCAACCAGTCAAAGTAAAAAGACACTGGTGAGGGGGGGTCACAGGGAGCTGTTGGGGGGAAGGATATGGGGAGAATTCAGTAGAGACATTGTAAAGGCCACGCCTCATGTCTCAGATTAAACTCGTGCTAGAAAAGCTGTACAACAGTGTGGTGTAGGAAACCCTAGTGGGTCCCTGAGGTCAAAACTATTTTCATAATGATGCTAAGATGTTATTTGCCTTTTTCACTTTTTTTTTTTTAAGATTTTATTTATTCATTTGACAGAGAGACAGCCAGCGAGAGACGGAACATAAGCAGGGGAAGTGGGAGAGGAAGAAGCAGGCTCCCAGCAGAGGAGCCTGAAGTGGGGCTCAACCCCAGAATGCCGGGATCACACCCTCAGCCGAAGGCAGACGCTTAACGACTGTGCTACCCAGGCGCCCCACTGCCTTTTTCACTTTAATCCACTCACAGTGATGTTTTGCAGAAGCTACATGATATATAAAATATTAAATCCAAACATCATTACATGATATAACAAACATGCTTGTATGTTTGTTTTAAAATATTCCCAGTTAATTTCTAAAGTGGTAAATATTCAATAATTATTATTCTCATAAACACAAACTCTATGGGGTCCTTAATAATTTTAGACTGTTAACAGTTCTAAGACCAAAAAGTATGAGTACAGCCACCCCCAAGTGAAGGTTCTCTAGCCTACCCCAAAAAGCCTACAGAAGCTCCAAATGGTTGGAATGTCTACAATAACTGCCTGCCACAAAAGCTCCCTACTTTTTAAAGGAACAAAATTCAAACTCCTAACAATATAATATCAAAATGCACACTGCACAATCAAAAATTACTTAAAAAAAATACACACACATCCTTTTAAGGAAGAAAGTAAACTAATACTAGTAATAATAAACTAATATAATAATGAGAAACGTCAGACATGGTAGAATTAACAATTACAAATACATACAAGGACTTGAAAGAAAAAAAAACTCAACGAAGAAAAAATTTAAACTACAAGATAAACTATAAAATAAAACTGACTAAAAAATATAATCATCTCAGTGAAAAATCCACTGGATGCATTTAAAAACAGATTAGATACTGCATAATAAAAGTGAGTTTGAGGAGGGGTGCCTGGGTGGCACAGTCATTTGAGCACCTGACTCTTGGTTTCAGCTCAGGTCATGATCTCGGGGTCCTGATACCAAGCCCCGCGTCGGGCTCCGCATTCGGTGCGCAGCGAGTTTGAGATTCTCTCTCCCTCTGCCCTTCCTCCTCATGGTCGAGTGTGCTCACTCTCTTTCTCTCACTCACTCGCTCATATAAATAAACAAACAAACAAATAAATAAATGTCTGTGTGTGCGTGTGTGTGTGTTTAAGTGAGTTTGGGGAATGCAACAGAAACTATACAAACTAAAGTGTGGAGAGAAAAGCAACTGGAAAAAAATCAACAAAGTGAGAGCGATCTGGGGACAGTATCATACAATTTTGCACACATACAACTAAGATTTCAGAAGTGGGGTGTGGGGAACAGAAAAAGAAATATGAAGAAATGGTCAAAATTGCTCCAAAACGGATTTAAAAATACCAACCCACTGATCCAAGAAGCCTAACAGAAAATGTCTTTTTGTATGCAGGTGAGGGCTGAGAAGAATCAACATGGGGAGAGACCAGTGAATGAATGGGTTTTTATTAAGTTCTGTGGTTGGGGTCAACTTTTTATTATCAGTATTCAGAATGGATCAACTAAACTTCATGCCTTAGCCAATAAAAGTATAAAGTATCTTTTAAAGACATGCATTTTTATTTTTACTTTTTCAAGACAGCAGGATAATCACTACAGTTTAAGACCACAAACTTATAGAGGAGTTAATTTTTTCAGGTAACACTTGAAAGGCAGTATTTAAATATTAAACACTTAGATCCTGTCACGTATGTCTAATGATCCCAACAAACAATAACTGATTAATTTTAAGAAATGGAAATAGCATCATAATCCTCATATCAAATTTCAATATATTTTTAACTGATTTAAATTCAAGTATATTTACCTTAATACTGACACAGTATGGATGGTAACACTGACCACACTGAGAACAGGCAAGTAATCTTCCCTCTGCTCCTTGGCCAAAACTGCCACAAACTACACACATATCCTGAAATTAAAAACACATGAACATAATCATTTAGGTTGGAGACTGAGGTAAGAATGTACCAGTTTTGTTCTTTAAATTGCCTTCTTAGCTAATATAGCTATACAGCTAAGTAGTAAATGACTTCGGTGAATCCAGGATAAAGCAGAAAGGGGGAAAGAGGAATTCAAGAGGCGGAAGACCAGAACTGAACTCAAACCTGGTGCAGGGTGAACTTGTCACTGCTAGAAAACAGCACCACTGTGTTGTGCATGGAGTTCTCTTCTTCATCCTTACTCGATGAAACATCAGCAGCAGACACCTATGAAGAGGAAAATACACAGAGAGCACAGTCATACTTTTCACTTGTAGTATACTTAAATGAAACGCGTGAGAAGATTCATATTCAGAACACAATTTTTGCCACGGCCCAGAGTAACAATTTCAAATTAGATTATTAATGCCAAGATAATACCATAAAGGTGTAAGTCCTGACACTTTAATTACCTAATTGTCTCTTTGAAATTACAAGTCCCATGGATCAGGAGCAGTGAGAAAATATAAACTACTGTATGGTGACAAATATAACATAATAAAAACAAACAAACACCCTTTAGTAAGACTTAATTAGCCAGAAATTTTAATGAAGAAACAAGCAAAAGAAACTGTATTATATTTGTGTGTGTGTGTACCTCTATCTATCTATACTACATATACCTACATACATATATGTATCACTCTTTTAGTGACTCTAAAACCTGCCATCTGGCTAGTCAAAACTGAGATGTTCTGTAAGTATAAAATACCTACCAGGTTTCAAAGACTTAAATATCAAACAAAAAAGAATGTAAACATAGCTCATAAATAATTTTGCATATTTTATATATTAAATGTTGAAATAGTAGTATTTTGGATATGTGGGTCAAAAGGAATACATTAAAGTTAAATTTCACCTATTCCTCTTCCTTTTTTTAATGTAGCTACTATAAAGTTTTAAATTGCATATGTGATATACATATATTTCTGTTGGACAGCACTGCTTTAAAATATTATTATTTTGAATAATTTATCAAAATTTCAGTCTTAGCCAAAAGATTACCAACCATAGATATTCATTTCTGGTCATGGACAAATTTCATCACATCAACTAAGTACCCACTGGCTTGTTAATAATTATTTCCAGAATGCTTATCATGAAAAAGACCTCTAAATTAGTTGCTAAAAAAAGAGAACAGGGAGACCAATGCCAAAATTTTAAAATATGGTCCTCTTCCCTTACAATCTAGCCTGGAAAGACAGACATGAAACATAATAAGTTCAAAATATAAAGTAATTGTATTGTTATTCTTGAGGAATGACTGAAAGAATAGCTAAAAAGAAGGGATATATTACAGGAATAATATTTTTCATTGCAAATAACTTTAAAAGAAGTTTTACTGGATAGTACTACTGTTTTATTATAGAATCAACCATAAAAGCAATTTACAGTCATAACTCTCAAGACTACAAGGGAAAACCATAAGTCACCCAAATAGTCACCACTGGGAAATTACTACAACCACAGCAAAGCCAAACTGGAAAATTATGCAGCATTTCAAACACAGTGGTAGAAATTTGTTTTGATTTCCATCAAAAAAAAAAAAAAAATCACCAAGCCACTTAGCTGAGTAGAAAAACAAGCTGCAGAATCATATGTGAGGTAGAACACTATGGTACAAAAACACACAAAGCAATTTTATGTAGTCTACTGGTGCATATAATAGGTTGAATCATAAGAAACTGCTGTTCTTCCAGGTCAAAAATGGTTGAAGGCTGGCAACTTCATATGGATCCACTTAATATGTAAAGGCACCAAACTGGTAAAGGGAAGAAAATCAAGACTCAAGAGGCAGCAGTGGTACAAATAACAACTTTGATCTAACAGTATGTTAGGTTTTTTTTTTAAGGAAATATATTCAGAAATTGTTCATCCTGGGGTGCATGAGTGGCTCAGCAGGTTAAGGATCCAACTCTTAATTTCAGCTCAGGTCATAATCTCAGAGTTGTGAGATCGAGCCCCACATTGGGCCCCACACTGGGTTCTACACTGGGCATGGAGCCTGCTTAAGATTCTCTCTCTCCCTCACTCTCTTAAAAAAAAAAAAATGAGTTTTAGCAAGTCAAACAAGATGATTCATAAAGTAAAATATCATTCCATTAGTAATAATTAAGTGTCTACTAAAAGTGAAGTTACCAGTAATTCACCCAAAGGACTAAAGATACACTGAAAACATTAAAATATGAAACTGTGGCAATAGCTAAAATATAGCTCACAGAAGTATACTGACATAAAAAGTATCTATTTCTACATCCCCATCTCCAACACAGAAAACAAAACACGTTTTATAATCGGATGATACCTAGTGAATAGGCTCAAAGATATGATAAAATTTTATTATTTTTCAAAGACAAATTTAATCAGAACACTTTATTTGAAATAAAAAACAAGGATGGACTACAGTATTCCCAGTACAACCAGAAACAAAGTTTGTACAGAAAGCAGCAATATCCCCTAGATTCAAAGAGTATATCTAAATTATAAGTGCTGAAAAATCAAGATTTTTAAACAGCTATTGTACATGTAAAGAAGGAAAACAATATCACGTAGTTTAATGACCCACTGTTTATATTTTATTTCATGACCTTTAAACTACTAGATATATAAAACCTACCTCGAGGGTAAAGAAGGCAATCTTTGAGATTGTGTCCTAATTTTGCCTACATACCTATTGAGATTGTGTCCTAATATTGCCTACATACCTATTGCTCTGATTTATCCTAAAGGTGCCAGAAGTTTTATTTGGCTGGACCACAAATACAAGCCTAAGAGAAAAGAAACCTCTAACCGAAACCTCACAAGTCGGGAATTTCCAAGCAGGGACATAATAAGTAAACAAAAAAAGAAGAGCAAATTAAACTCAAAGTGAGAGAAAGAAAATAGTAAAGATCAGAGTAGATATCAATGAACTGGAAAACAGAAAAAAAATGGAGAAAAATTCATGAAAACAAAGGCTGGCTCAAGATCAATAAAATTTATAAACCAGCAGCAAGACCAATTAGGAAAAAAGAAGACAGAAATCACCAATACTGGGAATGAGGAAGGTGACATCACTACATGTTCTGCAGATATTAAAAGGATAATAGGCCAACAGATTTGTCAACTTATATGAAAAGGATAAATTCCTTGAAAGACAAATTCATATAAGAATAAACAGATAACCTAAATAGCCCTATACCTACCAAGGAAATTGAATATATAGTTAAAATCTTCAAATGAAGAGGGAAAAAGACAGTCTCTTCAACATATCTTATTGGGAAAACTGGACAGCAACATGCAAAAGAATGAAACTGGACCAATTTCTTACACCATACATAAAAATAAATTCAAAATGGATCTAAATGTGAGACCTGAAACCATAAAGATCCTGGAAAAGAACATAGGTAGTAATTTCTCTGACATTGGCCATAACAACATTTTTCTAGATAGGTCCCCTGAGACAAAGGAAAACAAAAGCAAATATAAACTATTGGGACTACATCAAAATAAACAGCTTCTGCCTAGCAAAGGAAACAGTCAACAAAATTAAAAGGCAACCTACAGAATGGGGGCAGATATTTGCAAATAACATATCCAATAAAGGATTAATATCCTAAATAAATAAAGAACTGATAGAACTCAACACCAAAAAAACAAATAATCAAAAAATGGGCAGAGGACATGAACAGACATTTCTCCAAAGACATCCAGATGGCCAATAGATAACATGAAAAAATGCTCATCATCACTTATCATCAGGGAAATGCAAATCAAATCTACAATGAGAGATCACCTCACATCTGTCAGAATGATTAACATCAAAAACACAACAACCAACAGGTGTTGGTAAGGATATAGAAAAAGGAACCCTCTTGGTAGGAATGCAAACTGGTGCAGCCACTGTGGAAAACAGTATGGAGGTTCCTCATAAAGTTAAAAATAGAACTACCCTAGAATCCAGCCATCACACTACTGTATATTTACCCAAAGAATACAAGAATACTAATTCAAAGGGATACATGCACCTCTATGTTTACTGCAGCGCTATTTACAATAGCCAAGATATGGGAGCAGCAGCCCAAGTATCCACTGACTGATGAATGGATAAAGAAAATGTGGTATATACATACACAATGGAATAGTATTCAGGCATAAAGAAGATGAAATCTTGCCATTTGCAAAGACATGGATGGAGCTAGAGAGTATAACGCTAAGTGAAGTAAGTCAGGCAAAGACAAATCCCATATGGTTTCACTCATATGTGGAATTTAAGAAATAAAACAAATGAGCAAGGGGAAAAAAAGAGAGACAGACAAAGTAAGAAATAGACTCTTACTATAGAAAACAAACTGATGGTTACCAGAGGGAGGGGTGTGGGGGGGATGGGTGAAACGGGTGATGGAAATTAAGGAAGCCAGCATTATGCCAATACCAAAAACAAAGAAACTGTAAGAAAATAAGACTACAGACTAACCAATACCCTCATGAACATAGACATAAGAAGTCTAAAATTTTTAGCCATTTGAACCCAACAACATATGAAAAAGAAAAAACCTCATGACCAAGTGCAGTTTATCACAAGAACACGGGCTGCTTGAGCATTAAAAAAAAGCCAATCAATATACTTCACCGTATCAATAAGCCATAAATGCAGAAAAAGCATTTGACAAAATCCAACATCCACACCTGATTAAAAGAAAAACATCTCAACAACTTATGAATAGAAAGGAGCTTCCTCATACTGATTTAAGATGTCTACTGAAAAAATAAAAGAAGGGGCACCTGGGTGGCTTAATTGGCTAAGCCTCTGACTCTTGATTTTGGCTCAGGTCATGATCTCATAGTCATGAGATCACCCATGCTGGGCTCCGCGCTCAGCAGGGCGTCTGCTTGAGATTCTCTCTCTCCACCTCCCTCTGCCTCTTCCCCCACACTCATTCACATGATCTTTCTCACTCTCTAAAATAAATAAATCTTTTCAAAAAAATAAAAAATAAAAACTAGAGCTAACACCATACTCAATGATGAAAGACTAAATGTATTCTCTCCTCAAGATCGAAAAGAAGGTTATCTTATTACCTCTATCCAACACTGTATTAAAGATTATAATAAACGCAATAAAGAATAGAAATGGAAACCCTCCAGATTAAACAGATGTAAAACTTTATTTGCAAACAACATGATCTTAAGTGTCATAAGTGCAGAACACTCAATGGGTTCTACAAATAAACAAGCAGAAGTAATATGGGAGTTCAGTAAGGCAGTAGGATACAAAAATCAATACACAAAAATGAGTATTTCTAATACTAGCAAAAGACAACTACAATTTGAAATTGAGACAACGCTGCCATTTACAATACCATTAAAAATATGGAAAACTTGGAGATATATCTGAGAAATAATGCAAAAGACATTTATGTTGTAAACTGAGGAACATCACTGAGACAAATTTAAAGAGACCTAAAGAAACAGAGAGATACACAATGTTCATGGGTTGAAAGACTCTTCACAGTTAAAACACCAACTTCCCCCAAATTGATCTGTAGTTTGAATGCAAACCCAATCAAGATCTTAGCAGGCTTATTTGCAGAAATTGACAAGCCAATGGTAAAATTCATATAGAAACATGAAGGATTTAGAATAGCCAAAACAACTTTGAAAAAGTAAAAAAAATGGAAAACTAATTGATTTCAATACTAGTTAAAAGTGTAGAAGTATGCAATATAAATATAGTATAGTATTGGCCTAAAGATGGAGAAATGGATCAATAGTATAGCATAGAGATTCTAAAATCAGATCCACAAATACACAGATAACTAAATTTTAAGAACGATACAAAGGCAATTCAGAGAAATAGTGTTCAAACAACTGGATACTCAAATATGATCTTTGATCTATATTTATATTGTACATAAACATTAGCTCAAATTGGATCAGACAGCTAAATGCAACACCTAAAACCATAAAACTTCTAGAAGAAATCACAGAGTATGTTTGTGAACTTGGGTTATGCAATTATTTCTCAGACACCAGAAGCACAATCATAAAAGAAAAAAAATTAAAGAAGGGGACTTCATCAAAATTAAAACATTTATTGTTCCCAACAAGTTCTTTACCATGTTCAGATTACATAAAGAAAACACAAAACTCAATAAATTAAAAAAAACTACTCAAATTTTTAAAATGTACTAAAGATTTGAAGAGTGACTTTATCAAAGAAATATACAAATAAGCACCTAAAAATCTGACCAACATCATTAGCCATGAGAGAAATGCAAATGAGATATTAACACACTTGCTGCAGTGGCTGAAATTAAGACTAACTAGCAAGTACAGGTGAGTATATGGAGGAAACAGGAATCTCATGCACTCTTGCAAACATAAAATGTCACACCCAACTTAGAAAGCAGCCTCTTCTTAAGCTGAGCATATACCTACCATGTATCCAGCCAGGCCGCTCCTAGACGTTTACTCATGGGAAAACAAAGCATATGTCCACATACAAACTTAAACATAAAAGTTCATAGCAGCGTTTTTTGGCAGTTTTGTTTTTAATAGCCAAAAAATGGAAGCAACCACAATATCCTTTAAAAGGTGAACAGATACACAAACTGTGGCACAAACTGAATGATCCACTTGTTTCCTGAACTTAAAATGATGATTAGAATTTGAAAAACAGGATTATGGTAAAATTACAGTAAAGTTACCACATGAAATATTTGCCACTGTTTGCCAAATACAGGTTTTTTTCAATACACACTTAATAAAGCCTCGTATACATGCCAATGAGCAAATATTTATCAATCTTGAATTGAAACATATCAAAAATAGTTATAAATCTTCAACATTTTTAGGGTATGTAGTAATCTGCAACATTTCTAATTTCTTCTATAAACTGTATTATAATAAAAAAACTTAAAACATCAACTTAATTTTTTCTTTTTTTCTGTTTTTCTTTTTTAAAGATTTTATTTATTTGACAGAGACAGACACAGCAAGAAAGACAGCACAAGCAGGGGGAGTGGGAGAGGGAGAAGCAGGCTTCCCGCTGAGCAGGGAGCCCAAAGTGGGGCTCGATCCCAGAACACTGGGATCATGACCCAAGCCAAAGGCAGACTAACGACTGAGCCACCCAGGCGCCCCTCAACTTAATTTTTTCAAATAAGCTCAATAATATAACAGGAGTTTGCTTTTACTAAAAATAAAGGAGCAAATATATTATATATATATTTTTGGGAATGGTTGCTATAGAAAGATCAGAGTGAAAGAGGAAGGTAAGAAAAGAGAAAGAGAATGGGAATATAAAATATTAAGAATTAAGTTTAAAAGAAAACCTGATCAGAGGTGTTTTTTAAAAAAAAAAAGGCAAAGTACAGAGAGAGTAAAATAAAAACTTTGGCTTATTTATGTGACTCTTACAATCTAGTAATTTTACAAATGAGATTACCATCATCGGTCAACAAATTAAGGATTATAGCAAAGATAAAGGATACAAGAAATGAGCCTTACCCCAGGTAACACAACTGCCCCAATTCCACTTTTCAATTTTGACCTGCCTCTGCCACCTCGTCCTGACAATCCTGCACCACGGGGTCTCCGCTTCCCTGGAAATCCCGACCCACGGCCCTACATAACAGATAAGGAAAAATCAGCATTCTGCAAAAGTCCAAATTTAAAATCCAATGTGAGAAAAAACACTTTATTAAAGGTTACACAAATACTTGCTTCCCTCTTATTCTGATTAAATGATAAATATTAAGAGACCAGGCTTATTATTTTTATCTTTCAACACATATTATGCAACTTAAAAGTATAAACATAAAATGTCTATGATCTTAGAATCAAATGTTGGGTTTGTTTCTGTGAATGCCCTGCATCAGCAAACCTTGGCCTTCTTTTTCCACTTCCTAATCCTACATTCTAGGTGGCCCACAGCCACAACCCCATCCAATTTGTATTAAATATAGAGCAAGTATTAAGGAAAGACATCCTCGCTAACTCTTCTCTCAGTAATTCTAGCAATAGCTGACATACATTGAGTACTTACTATATACTGGTCTAAGCACTTTTTACTTGCAACTATCTCATAAGGCCAGTACTATTTTATTATCCCCATTTTAGAGATAAATGCACTGAGGGATAAAAAAAGTAACTTGTCTAAAGTCTAGAGCTAGGACCTCTGGCTCCAGTGTCCACATTCTTAACCAGTATTCTGCTCTGCTACTACATTGCATGGAAGCTAATTTTTGCTAGCGTACAATGGTAATTTTCCTGTCATTAAACTTGTCAATTTCCCTACTATTCAATAACTATCTGTATGAACTGGTATACCTCACTCTACCACAGTATTTAGAGGATAATGTATTTAAAGTTTATAGGAAAGCTGATTAAAAGGTAAATAGCTTGCTTTAACGCATCTGGATAGTAATTACTTGAAATGCAAATAACTGATCTGAATTTTTACCCAACACACAAAAATATTCTATAGGAAAACAGGTTAAATTCTCTGATATTTTAACAAATAAATACTAGAGTTATTTGTTATTGTTGTTTTCTTGTTTATACTCAGACTTGTGTATTACTTCCTGAAAAAGCCGGACATCAACACATATTTATAATATTCTATACCGCTAAAATTATTAAAATACTCAGGAAGTCCTGATTTTTTTCCATAAGTTAAACAATATGTCACATTTTCAACTGATATCATTTTTATTGTAGTCTGAAATGCTGAACTTACTACCTACTTAACACGACAGTTTCCAAGCTGATAATTTATGGTTATAATGTGAGCATAAAACAGATCATGAACAAAAAGGAAAGGGGTAATCTTTTTTTCCCTTCAGTGTTAATAATTATAAATTAATTGCCTCTCCTTGTTTTTCTTAAACTGCTCTTCTTTTAGATCTCTTGTGCTTTTTTGAACAAGGGATGGTTGAACTGGATAGTTTTGCCATTGATAAGTACAAAAGATTAAAGTTAAGTTCAATTATTAAATCAGGACTATAATAATCCATTTTTCCCCAGTATCTAAAGACACAGATGAGAATAAGTGAAAATTGGTGGTATTTGCTACAAAACTGTCAAAACATCTTTTATACTCTTAAAACAACTATCTCTACTTTCAACACCTTGCATGGTATCAGAGTGAGCTGAAAAAGAGTTCTAATAGAGATAGAAATAAGAAAGTAGAATCTAGAACTCCTCTGAAATCCTTGATTAGTCTAAAATAAACAGCCTTATTCCAGAATGTAAATACAGAAGATGAAGAAAATTATCTTTCTAGGTAGTAAAATATTTTAACTTTGCAGACGATTAATACTTTTCACATTAATTTTTTCCCCTCTAAAATGCATCAGACTACATAACTTACTTCAAGAACTAGCAGAGTCCTCCATCAATGACATGAGAAAGAGGCCCTATAATTGTGAGGTTATTAACACAGACAGTGAAATCTGCTGAGATTCTGGTATTTCTTCTCCATTAGCACATAATAGATTAGTGTAGTTTTCTTTTGTTCTTTTTCTAAGCAACTTCTTTTTCTAAGCAACAAAATTTTATGATTATCATGAATGAGCAAGTCCTAAATTACTTTATAGCCTATGTGACAAGGATTTTCCCCCATAGAAACACTGGTAATTACGACATAAAAGAAGCAGCCATAAAAAGAAGTTATTAAAAATTCACACTTAAAATCAGTCATGTAAAATCTCAATATAATTTCCTCCTAATCCAGATTTTTAACCGTAAGCATGTTGACTCTTCACACTAAAATTTTTAGATTAAAAAAGTGGCTCTGGAATCTGAACTATTTATCTAGAAAAGAAAGGCTTAATTCTTAACTTCTACTTGGACAAAACCAACCAGAAAGAAATGATATATGAATGTAAATGCAATTTTATTTACCACTTTGATGCTCCAAATGGCACTGCCAGGAAGCTGCCGGGGTTTAAAAATTTCCCGACCTTCTGAAATGTCTGGGGACCAGGAAGGTGGGCTCACTGTATTATGGGTACTCCAAGCCCCCTAGGATATGGCAGGTGAGAAAATAGATGTATAAAACTCAGCAACGTAAAAGGTCAAAGCCAGCAACTGAGGAATTTTAGAACAGCAAAAACAAATGCAGACGTATGGAAATTTAGGACAAATTGCTTCAAGGTAGGGAAAAGAAGCTTATGGCTTACAATGACTTTATACTTAAATGTTTGCAGCTACAATTTACATTAAGTATTTTATTCAGATGGAAACATCAGTACAATGAAACATACTAGGAATCAGGGTTTATATGACATCAACACTGACTCATGAACTGCAATTATAGAACCAAAATATAAATAAAAGTCAACTAAATTCTAAGAAGTAACACTTTATATAAGAAACTATTTGGGGATTATCTTCTTCTAACAACTATCACTCTACTGGAAAAGAGAAATAACCTTAACGAATGTTATGCAGACCTATTGCTATGAACAACCAAAGCAGTAGGCAAACAGATGCAATCAGAAACATGAGCAATCTATAGACACATTGACTTTAAACCCTGTAAAGTTAGTTTGCAATCTTCAGATGCAAATATCAGTTATAATCCTAGCATTTAACTACTCTTCCTTCCAGTGACCACTAGTTGCAGTTTTGGTTTTTTATTTCTATTTAGGGGACTATTATCCTTAGATTATATCCAAGGGACTAATTGGTACAGTGAAAAATGTTAAAGCAAATTGTCCTAAATTTGCAAATTACAATGCCTAAGATACTTGGTTATTTATACAAGAAACAATATCTTATTAAAATAGTTAAAATGAAAGTAAGACATTTTACTTCTTAATAACCACATTCAGCAATAACCTAAACTAATCCGATGAAGATGCTAAACAGCGTAAATAAAAATGTCTATTCCACAAAGATAACAATTTAAAGAAAAACACAAAACAAATGTCAAACAATAAAGAACCTATTTTGAATTAGGCAATTCCATAACACATGCTATAACTTTTACCAATTAAGTGACCCAAACTTACAAAACACAGTACTTACCAGGTTTCTAGAATATTATCAAACTAACAAGTAATAACCTATTAATCACATAAAACTACCACCAGGAATTTAAATAATCAACCAAAATAAGAGTTTGACCACCCTATGGGAAGTGGATAATTAATGCAATAACAGTGTTTTGAGAAAAACCACACAAGGAAGAGACTGGTTTCACTTTTAATTAACCGAGCCTCAACCTCAGTGAATGGCTATGCTGATTTTACGGACAAGTGAATTACCTCTTTTTCCCAGTATCAGATCAACTTGCATCTACACCTATGTCTTCTTTCCTGCTGCATCCAGGGTCTTTGGGTAACCTCTATGCTGCCAGAAGTCATTTCTCTATTCTCATCGTACTCAAACTGTCAACTTCTCCATACAGTTCTACTGGGTTCATTCACACCTGTGAATGTTTCTCTGCCCTTCCTTGCTGACCTTTCTGTCCCCCAAGCATGCTCTTCCTCCACCTGACTTTCGAAGCCCCAGTGTTTCCCAGGGCTGAGGCCGGGACAACGTTCCTCTCTGTGTAGTCTCTTCCTAAATGGTATGACCTATCATGAGGGCTGTAAACACCATCTTGAATGTTGTTGTCTCCCAAATTCACATTTCTAGTTCCAACATGTTCTTGCAGAAGTTAATAAGGTTTTCAACATTCTCCTCAGCACGTCCATTCTGTCACACCAAACCTCTCAAGTTTACAACGTCTAAAATCTCTCCCTTACCCAGTTCCGTCTCACAATCTTCCCCATCTTCAGAAGTGGACTCCAGACCTCACGTCAAAAAATGGGGAGTCATCTGATCTGTTTTTCCCCCCATCATTCTCCCCTGCCACTCCTTCAATCCAAACCATCAGTACATCAGTATATTCAATCTTCCAGCCAGCTGCTCTTCACAATTCTCCCTACCCAGGATCTGCCTGAAGCCCTTCTCTACACAGCAGCCAGAGAGACTTTGCAAAAATGTAAATCTGATCAAGCAAGACACTACCTTGTTTCAAACCCTTCCAACAGCTCCTCAGTGCACTTAATTTACTGCAAACCTTTCCCACTGCCTCTCTCCAGCCTCATCTTGTGGCCCTCTCTCATGACTGGTATGCCCCAGCTACCTTGGTTTCCTTCACACATGCGGAGCTCCTCACTACTCAGGGGCCTACGGACTCGGCACAACGGCAGCTCTCCACTGCACGGCTGCTGCTTCTGATTCTTCAGGTACAGGCTCAGGCACTTCCTCGTCAAAGAGGCCTTTCTTCAGGGCTCCAGCTGAACTATCACCTACCCTACAACATGTTTTGCATCTTCTCGCTGACTGAAATTTGGGGTCATATATGTTTTACTGTTTCTAATTATTTACTGGTAGAGAATAAGGGCAAGAGATATCTAAATTTAGTTCTCTCCATGTTCCCATTGGTTTTTCTCTGACAATATTTGGCTACTGTATAAAACTCCTTTTGGTGGATCATTTAATGTTAAGTCAGTAAACAGCTCTTAAAACATAACTATAAAAAGTCATACTCTCAGATAATATGTTATTCACCATAATTTAAAAGTTAGCTTTGATGCCAAAATTGTGTCTCATTTTAAAAACATTTACACTTCACAGAACATGGATGAACAAAATGAAGGGCTCCATAGATCAAGAATGTTTGGATGCCATTTCAGGAATAATTAGAAAACCATTCAACTGCTATGAAGAACTTATATAATAAAAGCTTGGGTAATTACATTATGAATTTTAATAAGTATATTATCATAAGACATTGGAAGATAGATTGTGTGTAATTTTATAGGAACTGGAGAAAAATTATGATTATACTTAGATGTTTTGACAATGAAGAAATTACCTAATATATTCTTTAGACCTTAAAACTAAAATATAGTTATAATTATCAGCTTTAGTTATAAATTATCCTACAGATCTCAGCTATGATGAAAAAGAATCTATACCGACAATTCAGAGGTCAGCTTCCCTGTCTACTGAAACATGGTTTACACTGTTACACTTGAATTTATACTTACTATATTTGTATTTATTTGTTGCCATTGGATTAGAAGTTTGATGAGAAAAGACCATTCTTTTTGTTCACCGCTATGTTAAGCATTCTGTTCAGTTCTCCACTGGGCATTTATTTTTTTTAGCTGCCTATATGCATCAATAAGCACTGTACTATGAAACATACTAATTCCCCCATCAGACAGAGCCTACATTCCTGAATTTCCTCACTTAAAAAAAAAAAAATTACCAATCCATCCAATGCACTGTTACTCTTAAACTACATACAAAACGAATTAAAAGCAAAAGGGTTCAAAATGTAGCCACGAGAAAACTAAGTTGTAAAGAGAGCTAAAGAGAAGCAACTTGCTATCAAATCCTATAAAAACTTTTAAAAAAATACTTGGTTGAGATTGAATTAGATTCTAACAATAATTATTGAATCCAAAACCTGTTTAAAGTTGGTATTGAGCTTCTTCCTACCTTGAGGCCAACTTCTCAGGTAAATTTATCAACCTGGTAAATTATACAGCTGTTACAAGGGCTATGGGATAGGAAAATGGAAACAATAATGGCAAGTGGAGAAAAGGATATTAAGGTCAACTTTCTATTATTAGAAGCCGAATCCTATGGCTGGCTGTTAAATATCATCAATGTCATAATCAGAGCCCAGGAATATCCTAACCTACTGAAAAAGTTTCAAGAGCAGCCAGAGGTTTGGTGTGTCCTGGGCAGACTTCACACCTCCAAGTCATCCTCACTCAGGTCCAGCCTCTCCCAACATGCTATGCAAAACCAAGGCTGCTATTAAAGGATGAGTCTGATTTAGAGAAAACGAAAACGATGAAGAGAGAGCAGAGAGGACAATTGGCAAGAGAAACAGAAAACCTAAAGCATTTATAATTCCTTTTTGGCATATACATTCTCTCATGTACATTACAGCCACAGCAGCAAACAACTCATTTTTATGACTTACAAATTCTTTTCACATAAATAAGTCTCATATACAAAACTGAGTTCAACATCAAATGGAACAAGAAATTTAGTCCTGATAGTGCTTTGATAAGATGCTATAAAAGTACACAAACAGCTGTTACCAGCTTTATCCTTCAATAATTTAGGAATGTGAATTTGGCTGGTGCTAGCAATGATTTTGGTAATGGCTTTGGAAATATCACAATAGGCACAAGGAAACCAAGAGAAAAGGGATGCTGCTGATCTGTGTTTGCAGCTTGCCACCCCAGAGGGCTAGACATTTTTTTAGGTTTAAAACTACAGTTTTTCAGTGACTTAGAGCAGTGTTTCTTGGACTTTAGCTGCATAGTTTGTAAGCCTAAGTTGAGTTTCCTCTCGCCCCCTCTACTTTTCCATAGTACCCTGGTTTCCTCTCCTGCAGCACATATCACACATAGTGTAATTAATAGGCTATTCAATTCCAAAATCTGTGCAGCCACTAGGTGGCTTTGAACTCAAGAAACCTACTACATACTGTATTTACTGTGACCAGTGTTTGACTCACTCAAGGCCTACAGTTATTTTCACTGGCACATTTCAGTACAAATAATTTTCAGTTGATCTGATTGGTTCTCCAGAGCTACATTTAATACAGGATTATTACCTCCTCAAGTCATCATTTTCACAGAATATCTGCATTACTCCACAATTCAAGAGAAAGCAAGCAGGGCAGCACTACCACCTGCTACATGTCAGGTGCTGTATATGTGTTGTTAAACTCCAACATCCACCGTACGATGTAGTTTTACAGATGAAGAAACAAGACAGCTGGCAAGGTAATGTGCTTTAGCGTCACACAGACAATAATGGAAAATAAGGATCTGAATCCAAGTAATTGCACTATGGAAATGCGCATGCTGAATTTATATTAACCAATCTTTCTTGGTATCAGTTTCAGTCAAAACTGAGGTAAACTATACAAAATACTTCTTTAAAACGCAGCATAGTATTTACACTAGAATATAAGTGGAAAATCACTCTGGGAAACTACAATGCATCTTTTATTCTCCGTAAAGAATACAGAGTATGTATCTATTTACTAATGAAAGCTTTAATAGATTCTAAGATAAAGTATCAGAAATGTAGGCTTTACCTTACCTAACAGGTATCCAAGAAGGGACAATTAAAACTGTACGGGGTAATTTCTTTCCTTTTAGTGAATGCCACCGTGTATAAGTTATATCAAGCAATGCTTCAAAATTCAAACATTTTAATTAAAAGTGGATATGAAATAATTTAACAAGAACTGAACCTCTCCTTATTTGGACAGTATGATTTATAGATATGCCTTTTTTTAACCTTAAAAACAAAACAGAACAAAAAAATTTTTTAAATCAACAGTGCTAAAGGATTTGTGTTTACAAACCAGAAATGCTATTTTAAAAAAGAACGAACGAACGTGCTTACTTGTAATTAATTGTTAATAAAACTACAACCCTCTACAGCTCCCCACCCTGGAGATTCGTTTTTCTCTCACAAGAATAGATTACGAAACTGATTTGTTAACTCAAAACACCTCATTCATTCAAAATGCTATTGCAGTAGGCAGGTATGTTATAAAATTCTATGGTTCGTAATAAAATTAGTTAAATTAATAAAAAATAAAATATCCACTTCACAATGTAATGGAAAAGTGGTTATGATCTAATGAAGTACTATCCTTGGAAACCTACTGTACTGAAGAAATTTCACTTTCTCTGAGAACCCCTCAATACATATCAGTCTTAGAACTTAATGGAAATTTCTAAGCTTTCCATATACATGATGTTAACAAAAATTGATGGAAAAGTAAAATCAAAAATGAAAAAAATTCCTAGAATTTGAAAGTGTTCAAAATATAGTTGAGTACTTATGTTTATTTCTATGAAATTTCACTGAAATATTTACTATTTCAATAAAACATATTTCATAGGTTTAATAAAGCTCTTTCAATACTATCATGAAAGCACTTAGTACATGAGTGTCTAAGCAGAGCACAGTCATGTGATTATATGAAATATTTTTCCATAAAGTTATACAAATAGGATAAATAACAGAAGATGGGCTGAGATTACTATTATCTCAGAATTTCCAAATTAAAATGGATAAATACAACTGTGGAGAAATAAGTAGAAAATGAAAAACACACTGTTACTTGATATGGTGAAATAAAAAATGTTTCCATCCTATTTTCCACTGCTTTTTAAGAGTATTTCTTGTAGTAAGTCAGATGCATAAAAGTAACAACGAGTAGCACATTTCTTTAACTTAGGACTCTACTTGCAGGGCTAACATGAAAGATTACAGGGCTGTTTTATTTGGTGTAGGATGGGGTCATTGCACTGATATGTTTTCAAGGCTCCTCAGGCAATTATAACATGCAGTTGGCCGATAATGACTTTTCTAAACCTAAGGTCCAAAATGGATATACCCACAAAAATATTGAAAAAATGAAACACGAAAATATATATAAATGAATAACTTCAATAAAGGATGAAGAAAGAAAAGCCAACTGATTCACTGGGACAATTTATATGAACCCATCCATGTCCAACCGGCTGGCTGCCTGTCATTGCTTCACCAATTTCCTTCTCCTACTACCTATCATGTCTATATTCTTCTTCATCTTTGGGAAATCCTGTGTCTGAAATGAGGAAGTAAACAAAAAAAAGGAACCTTTTCTATCCACAACCATCAGAAAAACTTACATTACTGTTCCTATAGTAAGGTTTTTAAGCATACATCAGAGATACACTTGAAACACCTCATAAAGAAAATAGTATAAGTAACACCTAAAATCTTCCATATAAAAAGTATAATATTAAACAATCAACTTCAATGATTAATCTCTTCTAAAGGGAAAATAATCCTGTACAGATTCCATGGTCTCTGTCCTGACCTCTCCGACTCAGAACAGTGATGTATATTTATATACTCTTCCATACTCCAGTATCCCTACACACATACTCATATATATGTACTCGTATGTGTATATACAACAGCATATTAACATATATGTGTACATTATACATGGCTTCTATATTGATAACCTAATACATGCTGAAAATACACAGTGAATTGTTGCTACAACAAATGGTTTTTACCATCATTTTAAAATGTGTCCTATGAGCAACTGGAGGATGAAGACTTTTCTACTTCAGTACTTAAAAGTAGTGAAAATAGAGCATCATTCTTAATTTATCACTCTTAAATTCAGTTCGTATTTCTTTTCAAATGTAGCTCCTTCTGGAACTAAAATTTCCCTGTTTTTAAAAATGCTTGCCCTTGCATTGTCCAATAAGGTAGCCACTAGTCATGAGGCTACAAAGTACTTCTAATGCAAGTGGTCAGAAATCAGATCTCGAACACTTAGCAGGAAAAGTGAATGTAAAATATCTCATTAATAATTTTTATTATATACAATTATTTATATATTGCTATATTGTTTATTATATATAATTATATATTTGTATTGTGTTTATTATATATTTATTATATGTAAAAACATTTTAATAAAGTTAAATAAAACATTAAAATTTATTTCACCTGCTTATTTTTAAGTGGGACTGCTAGAAATCCTTAAATTAGATCTATGAGGCCTGCATTATATTTCTATTAGACAGCACTGGCTTAGCCTTCTACTGGCTAATTCCTTTCTCCAGAAAACATTCAATAATCCAATCATTAGCTGTCACATCAAATTTTAAAGCTTTCAGATTTTGTTTCTAATTAAAGTATTCATTTAATTTCTAAGTGAATTCCTTAGAAAACCTCACATAATATTAGAAAATGGAGATTTGACCACCACGAACCAGCATTTAACCAATGAAATGTGCAGTTCTTTGGTTAGGACAGTCTTCACTATACTGTTAAAGACCAGAGAATCTTCAACAAAATATGGAAACACTACTGATGTTAACAATCAAAACACAGCTGAACACCGAAGACTCTTGCTTATATCACAATCACAGCCATGAACATCCATCTCCTTTTATACCCAGTCCCCACTACCAAGAATATGCAAAATAAACACAAACCAAAGACAGAACAGGAATTCCTGACATCAAAGAAATTCATAAAACAGAGTAACAAACTCTGGATTTCCAACATAAAGATATACACTGGAATATTTCCTCAGCAATAATAAAAAATAAAAGAGCTGTCTTGTTCTACCCCATTCATACTCTCCACAAAGACAGCAGTGCATCACCAAGCGAAGCTTGTTTGCGACACAACTAAAACCAAGCTGAGGTTAAATATGCATGAATGGTTTGAGATTAGCAGCAGATTACAAAAAAGTAATGAGACAATGGCAACTCAACAGAAAGTAGAATACTACCAGAACTGGGAACTGAAAGAGAATACAGCAGAAGCAATAACAAATATTAGGATGTGGGTCACATAAAATGGGATAAACCTGGAAGACATTCTCATACACATACACGAACACACACTCAGACTCACATGCACATAGATCTTAGAACATTAAGTCAACAGAAGAGTAATCCTAATGGTTTCCCAGCTGGAATAGAAGTCTCTATACAGTAAAATTTGACAGGAATACTTATGATGTAGTATCTTTAAAGAATGTAAATATCTGAACCAAAATTAAATTAGAGATTCAAATTTCCATTGCTAAAAGTTTTTTTGGAGCCAAAACCACATAACTGTTACTTAACAATTACTTAAAAAAAAAACAAAAGAGTAAGGAGGAGAACTGATTTGAGAAGAAAACCCTCTCTTGGTAGAACATAAAATAAATATCACGGAAAACACTTAGAGAAAGGAATATAGGAAGGAAAGTCTTAGTTTACTCCATATGTCTTTGCCACAGAGAAATAGTTCTCTCCCATGAGGCAATTATTTTGCCTCTGGTATGTAACTTGCTGTCTTTAGAGAATAAAATATATCTGGAATTTAGAGGAGACTAATTCTCACATTAATATAAAATTCTGCTTTTCTACTTATCTTCAGATTCCAAAACTGGATGATCAAGACCAAGATAATTCTACTCCTAGAAAGTCAAACTTTAATCACTGGAAGCAACTTAAATCATGAGACCTGAAACTTCAAATTACCATTGTGACTAAATACTGCGCTGTTTGAGATCTTGCCATTTTATAAAAACTTCAGAAAGTAGAAATTTTGTAGAATAAATAAAATATTAGCTACAGTGTCTCACTTTGTCTTCCAGTTAGTTTCACTTAAATCCCACTAAAAAGAACTGGAACTTACCCTTAAAGGGTAGAATCCACACTACTTAGGTCATGGGAAGAACTCCCCTCACTTCCTAAGGATCAACAATGCAATTCTAAGACTTTTCCATGAGAACACTGAACTAAGTCCTAACTTAGGGGGCGGGGGGGGGGGGGGGTCCACAAGGAAGTTAGCAGTTAACAGAAAAATCAAAATGAGAAAAACCCAAGATGAAAAACTCCCTTAGTAAATTTTGATGCTTAAGCAGTTAAAAATATTGACAAAGAAAAATATCAAACAAATACCATAGAGGGGAAAAATAAATGTTAATTTCAATATACCTAAAATGTCACTGTTTTTTTTTAAGGCTCTATTGTTACCGTGGCATAGAATTTAAAAATTTAAGTGTTTTCTATTAGAAACTGTAATCAAATCGGTTGCATTTGTATGTTCCAACTAAGTTGAAATTCTGAATAAGATCATTTTAAGTTTAATAAATTAGTCTTCATTTACAGCTTTAAAAAAAAATTGGCCAAAACACTTTGGTCAACATTACATGTAAGTTCTACTTGAAAACATTAAAAATTACCCTCCAAACCAAAGTTTCACATATGCCTTATTTTATATTATTGTTCCAAAAGATTTTTCTGTCCGTATCATTAAAATCGCCCTACCTGTTTGGACCGAGGTCTACCAGGAGAAAATTTTCTTTTGGTAATAGCTGGTTTACCCATGCCGATTTTTGGAGTGACTGAGATATATGTTGTTGGCATAATGTTTCCAACAGAAGCACTGAGGGTTGAAGGGTAAGTGTGCAGTATGTCCTGGGAAGGCAAGTCTGAAGAAAGTGGAGAGGAAGACACATTTGCCTTGCTTATGTCTGCTGCAGACACAAATGACAACTCTGTCTCAGATGGTAATTTCACAGATTTGTCTTCTCGGCATAAACCATCTTTCAAACAACTCTCAGCTGCAGGAGCCATTTCAAAGTCCGTAAATGCAGTGGAAGATTCAGAACTTGCTTTCTGTTCCATTTCTTCTTGTACCCTTTCTATAGCCAACTGTTCCTTAGAACATAAAGAAGTACTTTCCTTACACGGGGACACTAAGGTTTCTGGTGGAACAGTGGCAGATTCAATGGTCAATTTTGGAGGCTGTGATTCTTCCACAGATGCCAACATTTTGGATTCCTCTAACTGCAGGTCCTCATGCTGCACAATGATCTGGTGCGTACGGACTTCAACATTTTCTGTCACTTCCATTTTGTTTTCATTTTGATCTTCACAAATACGCATTACTTTAGAAGACATTTCCATTTTTTCACTATCAACTTCATGAGAAGTCTGATTTTCTATTTCAGGATTCATTTTATCTTGGGATGATTCTACAAAATTTGAAATATTTGTTATGTTAATGTACTTGTAAATTTAAAAATTTAAAATTTTCTGGCTTAAAAATAATAGGCTCCAGCAGGAAAGGGGGGGGGGGGAGAGACAAGGGATTTCCAAAGCACATTTATGGTTAAACCCTGACTTAAATCAGAAGGTATTTATCAAGAAAAACAATTATAAATGAATAAAGACCAAAATGTACCAGGATTTATGAATTAGAACTGGTCACAGATCAGGCCAGAAAAGCTACAAAAACATCACCTTAATAGGATCCCCAGAGTTTAAGGTGGTTTCTGGTAAAAATATTAAAACAGAACTTCTAATATAATTCTATTAAACATATATGATGTTTTACAATTTGAACATTTACAAAAAGATTTACAACTTTGTAGGCAAAGTTATACTCTTTCAACAGCTAGAAAAATGAGGCTCAGTGATCTTACTTGAGGTATCCAAGTTAAAAAGTCTAGTCTAGAATATAAAGCGAATTTGCAACAGCAGGCACTCGGATGTACACAACTCAAATGAAATATCACTGAAGTAACTGAAACTCATTCTGCAGACTATGAGTAACAATCACAGATAGAAAAGACTTATTTTACTTATTAGCTGTACCTGCTAACATATACATTTTTTGGATATAATCTTTGTATTTCCTCATCATCAATAATTAAACAGTCAAAGCTTAGCAAGTCAATAAACATAATTAGATATCAGAAATATCTAAAGTCACTAACTGGTAAATTTTAAGTCAGGGTGCTAGTGTGTTAAGCGTTTAACCCAATCATGCCTAAAAACAAAGTCAGAGATCCAACTTACATGAGTCCTACGTGGCTCTATCAGGTAAGATCACTGGATAAAAAGCACTTATTCCAAATACTATCGAGGTCATTTCTAAGTTACACCGAGAAAGTTATTAATTTCCTCATTTACTATTTACTGTGGTGACTACACTGAATCTGTATTGTTATCAAAGTGAAATCCCACTTTTCATTCCTACTCCCTGAAAGACTACAGTTGAGGATAAAGGAAAAAAAAACATCAAATAACAGATCTGATCATACCAAATAATTTTACACACAAAAATGCTTCAAAAATACTTAACATTAAAAAAGAATGATTAGAAAAAAGATGTTTTAAAACAGAAAATTACATATAATGAATGCAATCATTTGAGTGACTCAAGTGAAAAAACTTATCCTAATGCCACACAAAGCCAAAATTATGGTTAATAGAAGACCAATTACCTCAAGTCTCACTGGCAAAGAAGAAAATGTGGAACACACATGCAGACTACAAGTATATTCTTCTTGTACACTAGGCGGGAAGTATTTTTTTTTTTTTAAAGATTTTATTTATTTATTCGACAGAGATAGAGACAGCCAGAGAGAGAGGGAACACAAGCAGGGGGAGTGGGAGAGGAAGAAGTAGGCTCCCAGCAGAGGAGCCTGATGTGGGGCTCGATCCCATAACGCCGGGATCACGCCCTGAGCCGAAGGCAGACGCTTAACCACTGTGCCACCCAGGCGCCCCTCTAGGCGGGAAGTATTAAGATGAAAGTGTAAACACGCTCTTCATCCCAAGCAGTTCTATTATGCTCTACTCCTAGTCTTCTATAATAATTTTAACTTATTTTTTTTTAAGATTTTATTTATTTATTTGAGAGTGAGAGAGCACGAGCTAGGGGGGAGGGGCAGAGGAAGAGGGAGAAGCAGACTCTCCGCTGAGCAGGAAGCCTGACACAGGGCTTGATCCCAGGACCCCAAGATCATGACCTGAGCCAAGGACAGTCGCTTAACTGACTGAGCCACCCAGAAGCCCCTGATTTTGACTTGTTTAATAACGAACATTTGATTTAGCAACTCTACAGAGAATATAACCTCCTTTAGAAATCCAATGCCAATTCTTTTCAAGAAAAGGATCGCTTAACTAAAAGATTTCATTACTGTAATGTGTATATAGCAATAGTAAATAATTCTTTGGGATAATTCATTTGAAAAATTAACTTAATAGATCATGACTCGAATCTGCATAGCAGTCATAAAAGCATTATGCTGTAATTCAATCAAATTAGATAGTACGCTTACCAGAAATGAGAAGACCGTGTGTATCAAGACTTTCTGGTGGGTTACTCTTCTGCTGCTCTTCTGTGTGGATGTGAACTGCTGTGAATGACACATTTATGGAATCTCTAGCAAGGACTCAAAATTTCTCTAACATTGCTTTCTCAGTAGTAAGTTGAGTAAGATTTTTATCCCACTGCCAAATGCCAATTCTCAATATAAGCACAAAACACACTGTTACTATTTATTAGTAAAAGTAGGGTATGGAGATGAAATTAGGAATCTGATTATGCACTATGACAAGATGTATTGTTACAGATAGCTTTGTCTTATTTTTCTTCACTTTACATCTTATGCAATATACCTTTTAATGAAAGTTGTTAAATGCAAAACTGAGGCTTTGTATGTATACACTCAATCTATATAAAATTTCACATAAAATCCCAGACTGTCAGATGAACCCAAGATTAAATTTAATAAGTTTTCCCCAACCTTGTCTCATTAATTCCACATCCTCAAGTATAGTAATAGCTATTATCAACACTGCAAAAAGCTTAATTGAAATATCATTGAAATAACTGAAATACCCTCCACAGAACCACTGAGACAATCTAAAACAATAAATTTTTCATTATCTCAGCATGAAACATCTCACAATCAGTAACAGCTCTAGTTAGTAATTACAAATATAACTAAAGAAAAAGAAAATAATAAATTGCTTTTTAATGAAAATCACTTGGCCCCCAAAGTATATATTTATGATTATGTCTAGATTGCTGCTGAACTACAAATATATACATGCCCTTTCTCTATTAATTTCAAATGTTATTTTACTACAAAGCTCCTCTCTAAACAATTTCCTAAGTGACTATATGTTGTGGCTTATTTTTATTTAGGATAGTAAACTTTAAGTAAATTTCACGTATTCACTGTATATACACATTTTCTTCAGAAAATAAACTATATCCATTACCAAAAACATCTTACCATCTGGAACAATTCCAGGTGTTGACTCCTGACCATTGATGTCTTTATTAATTGCTTGCTCTGGAAATACCATATGGTCCTCAGGTCCTTCAACTTCCATCTCGTTGTTATAGTCTTAACAGAATATTATTTATTCTTTAGCTTACAATAAGTTTTTCTGATTTGTTAACTATGTAAATAATTATTACTTTGCTATAGCAAGGGTAAATTATCACCCAAAATGCCATAAATTCTTCTTCACATTTTTAAATTTTCAACCATAAATATATCTACATTTTAGATGTAGATGTAAAAACATCTATATTATGAATTAAAAGGCTGTTGACATATTATTTTAAAAGAACATTCCACAACTGTATGATGATGGCATCTTGGAAACAAAACATTAGTAATTAAGATGTGTCTACTTAAATCTCTAACAGATAACACAGGACTTTATAAAAGTTGCCATTCATATTGATCAAAACGAAAAATGATCTGTAAGCAGGTTTACCTGCTTTAATACCAAAAAACTTGTTATTATGTTTACAACCAATGGTATACTACTAAAATTACTTAAACCAAATTTTGGGCTCAAAAGATATGAACTAACATTTAAGAAGGACATTATAAAACTAAAACTTGTTCGGAGTGAAAGAACCCAGGTTATAAAGTACCAACTAGGTCATATGGCCAAACACTGAAAACTTGCACTGCTGGCTCAAAGAACACAACTGGAGTAAGGCACACCAGTCCTGGAACTCAAGTGGTTAGTAGGAGAAGGGCTGCAGAGTAGCCAGATCAGATGTCAGCCATCAGATTCAGAGATGACCCAAGTCACATGTATACTTAAAGGCTGAGAAATTAAGAATAAGATGGGACCTGATACACAGGATTCCCTCATCATGACTAACATAATTTATTGGACACTGGTTGGCACAACATCAAAAAACAAACAAACAAACAAACAAACCCAAATTCTCAAGCTTACCTGCAGTGACTTCGGCCATCTCCACTTCATCACCTGCCTGTAATGGATCCATCTCCACTGCTATGTGTTTACAATACATGCAGATATACTCTTCTTTGAACTGAGAATCCAGCTCATGATCTGCTGGTTTGTCACATTCTAAGTGAACCCATCTGCAGTGATAAATATATTTAAATAAAATTTTCTAATTTAAAGACAAGTTACTATCCAGGGAAAAAAGAGGCAACTGTTGAAAACTGCGTATAGGAAGGGTTAAGAATGACAGAAGAGGGGTTATAGAGGTTGGCAATTGGTGAAGGTTCTAGAAGAGAAATTGGCATTTTCAGAGGTCATTAAAGGTGTTCACATATTTTTACTTCCTTATTTTTAAACCATTTCCTCCTTACATTTCCCTCTTAATGCTCATTTCTGGTCTTTTGCCCATTCACTTCCTTATGCCTTCCAGATTCATAAATATGTAATTTAATTTCACCTTTAAAAGCACTCAGTACCCAAAGGATCATTAGAGTGATAAAAGCTTGGAACTCAAAGATACATGGTAGCGCAAAAAATCACATGGATAGAACTGACCAAACACTCAATGGAAGAACTGTATCTTCTTACCTTTTGCACATATTACAATGAAGCATGTCTTTCTGCAATTCTGGATGGTAGCACTTCCCACAGAAAGGACATAAGTTATCCTGTTGTTGGTAACAACTGTCACATACCAAGCAATTGTGGTGCCACTGAGAACTAGATCGTGTGCCACACTCTACACATATTCTGCAATTCTAAACACCAGAAAAAATGAAAACAAAAACAGTTTGTTATGCATTTGTATTGCAGTTCTGGTGTGAACCTTTCTGAAATCAATGAAACATTTGTACATAATACATTAAGCTTTAATTTTCATGACACTAATTTAGGGTATATGTTTTTGAAAAAGCAGTGTGTTTTGAACATCTGATGAGACACCATTCAATCTGCACTAAAACCTCCAGGAAAATGTAAATAGGGGCTAGAGACATCCAAGAAAACATAAATAGGGAAGGAAGAAAACCAAGAACATAGCAACCCAAACTTCAAAAAAGAAACATATCCCAGAATAAGTCTATTCAACTCTGGACCGTGAAAACAAACCGGTGCTTCTGAACAACTTCGTTTGCTTATAGGTAGCTCAGGAACTAAAAGCAAGAATTCAAACTGAAGAACTATCATGATCCACTCCAAATGACTTGGAGTCCGAAATTGTGAAAGTAAAATCCACCTCAAAATCCAATTACGTGTTCTCATATTTTCAGAACACAGAATGGCACTACCCTTAAAAAGGAGAACTGTCTGTGGAGTGCAAGGCCTGCCAGAAGCCCAATATCACCCTCTGCTGCACCTTTAACCAACTCATCTTAAAATCCTGGGCACACAGCTGATAAACTGTAAGCTCTCATTACCCACCCCAATTTCCAATCTAAAACACCAGAAAAAAAGAAACCACTTTTTTGAGCTGCCGTATATGAAAGATTTGCTTATCAAAGAAAGAGAAACTAGCATGAACCAAAGATTTGCTAAAGTCTTACAGATTTAAAACAAATGCACTCATAAATATCGAGGTAAAAATCCTGAATAAAATATCAGTAAACAGAGTTTATACAACATATGCAAGAATGGTTAAATATTAGGAAATCTAGGGGCCCCTGGGTGGGTTGGATAGGTGTCAAACCCTTGATTTTGGCTCAGGTCATGATCTCAGGGTAGTGAGATCAAGCCCTGCTTCAGCGTTGGGCTCTGCATTCAGTATGGAGTGGGCCTGAGGTTCTCTCTCTACCTCTCTCTCTGCCCCTCCCATGCCCCAAGCCCCCAACCCCCCAACCTCTGCCTGCACTTTCTCTCTCTGAAAGAAAGAAAGAAAGAAAGAAAGAAAGAAAGAAAGAAAGAAAGAAAGAAAGAAAATGAAAGAAAAGAAAAGAAAAAAAGAAAAGAAAAGAAAAGAAAGGAAAGAAAAGAAAATTTATTAGTAAAATCTGACATATTGTTAGGTCTGAAAAGAAAAAACAAATTACTGTACAAATTACTGAAAAAGCTTTTGGAAAAAATCAAAAGCCGAGCCTTTTAAAACAAACAAACAAACAAACAAACAAACAAACCTCTTCAGAAAGTAAAAATGGATGGGTATTTTCTAAATGTGATACACACACACTTCTTGCTTATAAAGCCAGGATTGTACTTAACTGGGGGACCCTCGAGGCATTCCCACTAAAGTCAGAAACAAAGCAAAGATGCCACCTATTTCTACTACTGTTTAGTTAACATGGTTCTGAAGCCAATGTAAACACTGAAACAAATGGAAAGAGGCAGAACAATAGGAAAAGAAAAAACAAAACTATCTGTAGAGGACAAGATAGTGTATTTGGAAAACCCTAGAGAGTCAATCATAAATTCAATAAAAGAATTAAATAAAGCAGGATACAAAACTGGGGGCTCAAGAGGTAAGAATTAACATATATACTCAAACATACACAATTTATAAATGAATTTACACCAATAACTCCAATTCTGATCCCTCCCACTGAGTTCTTGCCTTCTCCCATTCTTGTATATCTATTCTTCTGTAGTCCCAACAACATCAACATGTTTACTCAATTGTTCACTTAAATAAACAAACCTACCTCAGTTTGCTCTCAGTAATTGATTTTATTCCCTTTTTTAAAAATATATAGGATATTAACATGCTTTCAAAAGTCAAAGTTATATAAACAGTTCTACTCAGAGAATTGTCATTTATAAATTATGTACATATGTGATTACAGGCCCATTTACTTGTGTATGTACGTGTGTATGCATGTAAATACATGCACATATTTCTTGCCCCATCTGCTGAAAGGACAAAGAAGCAAACACCCCTGTACCAACGAGCACACCGAGCACCCACTTTCCACTAAAGGAACCGGACCTACATATGGGAAAGAAGGCTGATTCCCAGGCTGGGGCAGGGAGATGTAAGATGAGCTGGGACATCTTGCGATGCCAAAATGTAACAAAGTGCTCCAATAAATGGTGAGGACATGTCACAAAGGCACAGGAGCCAGCCTACAGAGGCTACCAAAGGGAAATGTAGGACAATTTGAGCATAAAATGGATTAGGTAAAGAATTATGAATTACTGAAAATAACATGAATTTTCCAGTCAATACTGACAATAAACAAATAATTGTGACATGTAGAAGAAGGGAAAGTTCTTGCTTAGTGCAGAGGCCTGACTGGCAAGTGTGATGGAATGCTAGAGTCGCAAAAGCATCATTTTACAACCAACATGTAAAAATGCATCAAGCAATGGTTCCTAAAATCTTGGAGGAAATTCTGAGGAGCAAGATATTCACATGGTCTTAAATATCTCCTCATATAATGTTTTATTAATTACGAGAGACGGAAAAAAATACTGGAGCAGTTTAACTGCAGTGTGACCAAATTATCAGAATGCACGTTACCTATGAGGGCAGGATGAGCACCAGGTGCCTCTAGCAAAGGCACCCTGACAAGGGCACATCATCACCTGGGCAGTATTCTGGCCAACGATGCAAAACTCTATATTAAACTGGGAAGAGGTATCAGACAAAGACAAAGTGAGAAAAGTTCTATCTCGAGGAAAAAAAACCCAGGTATGTGGGGAAGAACCCTATTCCTCAAAATATGTCAAAATCAAAAAGACAGAGTAGGACTCAGGATATTTTCCAGATTAAAAGAGTCCAAAGTGAGAACTAAATATAATAGCCTACCCTAGAGTAGATCTTGGAACCCACATGGGTGGGTGGGAATGCTATACGGGATATTAGATCAAGTGACAAAATTGAAATATGGATAACAGATTAGATGAAAATACTTATACTGATATAAACATATGAAGGTGATAACAGCACTGTGATTATGTAAGAATATCCCTATGGTTAGGAAATACACACTTAAGTGTTTAAGGGTAAAGAAGACACAGTATATGTAAATTACCCTCAAATGGTAGGGCTAAAAACAGAGACGGAGGGAAGAAGAAGAGAGAAAAAGAGTACACGCAATGATACTGAAACCCTAACAAAGGTAAAAGGTAAATGGTATGGGTATTCTTATTTTTCCAACTTCTAAAGTTTAAAATTATTTTTCAAAGAATTCATGACATACCAACACACAGCATTCTTGACAGAGAAACAGGAAAAAGAAACCTACCTGACAATGACTGGTATAAAACAAAGTTCCTGAAAAGATTACCCTTACTTCAGCATGAGCAGCCTCACTAGTCTGACACCCCCATGAAGTCAGACCTGTTTGCCCACGTGCATCTCTGGCCCCTCCACAGTGTTTGCCAGACAGTAGGCCTTCCAATGTTAAACAAATGAACAATTATGACTAAAGGCTATAGACACCTATGAAAGAATTTAACAGTAGAGGGAAAGGATCATTCTTCAAATTACTCGGTGGATAAGCCTTCCTATGGAAAACTCCAGAATAATTCTTTGGGTCCTTAATTTAGACATTATGATGGACACTATATGCATCATCTCTCTAAAGCCAACACCCCTGTGAGGTTAAGTTCTAATAACATTCTCTGGGCGGGGGGAAATCGGCTTAATAATTTGCCAAAGCTCCTGTATTTAGTAACTGGAAGAGTGGAGATCTGACTTCACAGCCTAATCTTTTACCAATATTATATACCTCCACAGAACAGAATTTCTTTAAAAAACTATCCAGTTGCATTCTTAGCAATATTATACATGATTCAGTCAGTCACTGTGAAAGAGCACAGCAGACTGTGATAGCAAATTAGTAAGAGAGCAAGACAAAGATAAAAGTGAATGTCGAGAAATAAACCCAGCATTCTGAAGACATTTTCCTAGATAATGAAAAACATAATAAAGAAGATAATGAATAAAAAGCAGGAAACAAAATTATCTAGCTATTACTAAACATTAAAGAGACTATAAAGATGGCAATATTAAAAAAAAAAAAAAAAAGCACAGTTAACCAACACTTCTTTGGACCTGTTTCTGGGCCTGACTAGACACCGACAGTGTTCAACATGTTCCAGGCAATACTAAGGAATGCAGAACCACAATCAGATACAACCTGGAAGCAAATTCAAAGAGCTGACAAAAATAAAGATCCCAAAGCTCTTAAGTAGAGAAAAGGATTACAGTTAAGTGAACATTAAAAAGGGGGAGGGGGTAAGATTTTTCTTCTGTGATAACACAAACTGGGAAAACTGGGGGGGAGGCAGGGTAAGGTCAGGGTTCCACAGCCTAAAAAAAGAAAAAGTTGTAAAATAAAATAGTACCAAACAAGTTCTTATCATAGTCTGAAGACAACAGTCTCTCTCAGATTTGCAGGATTATCAGAAAAATTGCTATTCCTTAATGAAGCATAACCAAGAATCCAAAAAAGACTGGTGGTTAAATGAGATTGAAATTTACACAGAAAATATATTTTTTTGCAAGGAAAAAGTGACAAGGTTTACAGTCTCATTTGATTTAAAACAGAGGGGAGAGAAAGGAAAAGGAAAATTGCTCATTTCTCCATTTTCACTGGTAAGTGGGGGAAGAAAACACTTATACTTTCAACATTTCTAACTTAACATTCACGAAATAAGATTCTTAATTGCAAGTCACTGCAGAAAATAAAAGGAACAGAAAAACAGAAAGGAAATCAAAAGAACTAGTTTGTCTTAAAATAGCCAAGCATTTCAATTGCAACCATTAATCTAAATAGTTAACTCTATTAAACCTTTCAAAAAAAATTTTTTTTTAATGACACAGAAGGATCCAAAATAAAAAAGATGTGAACAGATTACATTCAACTGGTAAACTAAAGCCTTATGAGGCCATATTGTCGGACAAACAAAAATAGCTGGTTCAAAAGGGGGGGGCATTACACAAGAGAGTAGCTTTACACTAATAAAAAATAAAAAGCACAACATATCAACACTGACCTGACCTACCCGCTAAATAACAACCAAAAATTATTAGTATTGTTTACAAAAGGAAAAGTAAAATACAAGGAGAAGCTGATGAGGAAAACTGCAGTGGTCAATTTCATCTACATCCTAATAGGTTGTCCAATCAGCTAGTCAAGAAATAAAAAGGACTTCATCTATCTAAATAAAATTAATAAACACGCATAATACACCTTAAAGTCACTACACAAGTATCAAAATACTTGTGAAGTAGAAAAAACACTAATTATTGCGTTAAATACAATTAAAGCAGAAGTTAACATGCTTAAGCACAACTTAAAAACAAAATGATACAGTGATTAGGTCGGATGTACACACAGATAGCTACAATTACAACATATCTGGCTGCAGCCAAAGCTATAATCAAAGGTAAATTTATAGTCTTAAAAAATACGCTTTTTTCCTTAAGAAAGTAAAGAAAAATTTCGAATTCACCTTCCTATTTCAGAAAAGTAAAAGGGCAAGTAAAGGTGTGTGGAGGAGATGAAAGCATAAGCGTACAATCTGTCGACCGCGGGTTTTTTTCTGTAGCCCAATAATGACGAGAGAACACGCTGGAAGCTCCGCGTCCAGCAGAAGGAAAAGACCGGAACTGCGGAGAGGCCGGCGGCAGCTCGCACCTCGTCCGCCCGCAGGCCCCGCCTTCCCCGAGCCGCACCTGAGGGCAATTACCGCAGGCTCCCGTCCCTGGGGCAGAAGGCCCCTCCCCTGCAGACCCCACCCTCGGGCCACGGCCGCACCGAACTCCCCGCCCACCGCCCCAGAACCAGGTGACGCGCCGCAAGTTCCAGGTGCCCCTCTCCCGGCGTGGTGGGGCGTTGGCACAGGTGCTGGTCTCCCTCCGCGTCCCCTCCCACCCCCTCACCCGCACCGCGTCGTCGCGGTCCTCCAGGAGAGCTCGCCTCCCTTTCCAGGACCTTCCTAGGACAACAATCCCCTACCCCAACTCCGCCAGCCTTCCTTCCCGCGGCCGGAACGCCTTCCCAGCTTCTGGAAGAAGCCTCGGGCTGGCGCCACCTCACAGCCTGCAATCCCGGCAGCCCAGGAAGCCTCCACCTGGAGGCTGACCCCCGCCCTCGGGTTCCAGGGGCCATTTCGGGCACCCCACTCCACCCCACCTGTCTGAAGCGCGCCCCGCTGAAGTCAACTGAAGGGCGGTGCACAGGTAACAGGAGCGCGTTTCTGTGCCGCTAGGACAAAAGAGTGAGGATGCAGAGAGATCACAGATGCGGTCTGGGAGGGCTGTTTTCTGAAAAGTGTAAAGTTTTCATAGAAATGCTAACATTAAAAAAATTAAAATTTAACCGACCTTCAAGGATACCATAATGCAGATTTTAATACCTGCATTTAGCATTTGTATTTATTATCATGTTAGTCCCAAGTGCCGTCAAGAGTGTACAAAAGATGCAAGATTTTACACAGTAAATTATGGTAAAAAGAATGAGCTGTTTGGATGGCACAGGGAACAATGCACCATCCATGGAGCCAGCAGAGAGGATTATCTTCACTGACACCAACTGACAACAGTTAAAGGGCAAACAACATACCAGTAACTTAAAATGAGGAACTAATGTTCCATATTTTAGAAATAATTGGATTGATTCCCCCATTTAGTACAGATCTCAATTGTACCACAATGGTGTACTTTATACTTATTGAGTGACACTTCATTACATCTAATGTTGAAGCACTGCTTGCTGGCACTTTGAGGTCTGAACTAGTTAACAGGGTCACGGCATTATCAATACTATTTTTATGCAATAATACAATAGGCATTCTCTGTATGGCATCATTAAAGCCAAAGGAAAAGCTTACACACTGAACTGGGCATGAGAAAATATCTATTAAACCCAATCTTGGCAATTTAGTTTCAAAGCAAAATTGTATGTCAGATGAAATTAGTAATTACTTTATAAATTCTATTTAGTTTTTATTTTTTAAAAGTCCGTGTAATTATTGAAGATAAAGTTTATGCCTAGTTTCATTTCTGTTCTATAAAATTTAGATACTGAAAAAGAAAACACAACCAACTCAACCTGGGGGATGTATAGAGACAGCCTACGGATCTAGAGGCTTTCGATCTACACCCTAATACAAAATGAAAATTAGATCAAGAATTTCTTAATCTAAAGAGAAAAGCCCTGCTACTCAGTAAGAATAGTATGACAGCACAGGGAGAGAGCACCATATATGGGATAAACCATTATAAGACAGGAAACCTGAGTTTTAGTCCCTTTTCTGCTTCTACAAATAAGTAAACTTGGACAATTAACCACTAGGGCCTCACCAGCCATCATCTGGAATTTATTAGTTTGCCTATATAGATTTCAGAGGAAGCACATGAACTACTTTTATGACAGATCCATCCTAGAGAACATTTAAAGAAAAGTCATAGTAAATAGTTTGTAAATATCTTCCAAACAGGGAAAAAAAATTAGTTTTATTCAGTCAGTTGAGAAAGACAAATTTGTTTTATTCTTCTACTTTCACTTTAAGAGTTTAAATATTTTGTACTTCCATAGACAAGCACTTCTAGAATTTGTTGCTGTTTACCTGGGGGTATACTAATAACTCTGCCCAGTAGGTAAAGTTATCAGCCAACCTACAGGGTTTAGAGGTACAGATGACAAAGCCTCAGTATATTCCTCAGGAAGTGTAAAGAGACCAGTACAGAACACCACAAGGCCATAAAGATGCAAATAACAAAATAGACGGAAGAAGGGAGAACCACTGACTAAAAGAATATCCAGAAAAAATTAAAAATAACTGAAAATACATCTTAAAAGTGTCACACCAAGCAGAAAGACTGATATCTTAAGCAATGAAAAAATGGAAAAATGTCTACAGACCTCTAACTCTCAAAACCAAGAGAATCTTTAACAGCATCTATAAAATAAATATCTAAGTAAATAATCACTTACTAAAACTACCAAAGGGGAGAGACAACATACATACACTTATATGATTCCAAATATTTAATACAAGTGTATTTATACACATTTAAAAATGTGATGTACATATAAAATCACTACATAATCACCAAAATGTAGTGTGTTTTAGTTCTGGATTTTAAATTAATGGATTTTAAAACTATTGCTCTGTGTTTCTGTATCCTCATGGGGTCACTACATTTCCGAGAGTTTCTGAGAAGATTAAAGATAAATCATTCAAAAACAATTTCTAAGCCATGAAGCACCATACATATGTTAACATGCTCATAACAGCATTTTTTGTAATAGCCTAAAATTGTAAATGACCCAAATGTTCACCAACAAGTTATCTGATAAACAATTTGTGGTATGGCCACTACTTGGCGATAAAAAGGAATCACTAATGGTACACAAAAATATGGCTGATTCTCAAAATAATCATGCTGAGTTTAAAAAGCTAGACCCCCCCCCAAAAAAAGTATATACTATATGATGTCATTTATATAAAACTCTAGAAAATGCAAATTAATTGACGGTGCGTGAAAGCAGACTGCCTGGAAGACAAGGAGGTGGGGTGGGAATGGGTGTACAGTTGGAAAAGAGGGATTCCCAAAGAGCACCATGAAACTTTTAGGGGTAATGAATTTGGTCGTTTTCTTGAAGGTGATGATGGTTTCATAAATGTACACGTGTCAAATTAAATTACAAACTTTAAATAGTTGCGGTTTATTGAATATCAATTATACATCAATAAAGCTGTTTTGTAAAAAGTTGATGATAAGGTATAAATTTGAATAGGTATCCGATTTGTCTGCTCTATATAAAAAGCATACAGATGATATTTTTCTTAAAAAAATAAACAACTTACTTTGCATTTCCAGCCATTGGTTGGTACTGATTTCATAACTGGTTGAAGACAAAAAGTATGATACCCTTTGTCACACGTATCACACACTAGCATCTTGCTATCTTCTCCCGATTGTCTAAAAAATAAGATAGCATTAATGATGCCTTATCTTTAAACTTATGTTTATAACATAAGTAATCATGAGAAGAATCAATCCTAGGAGCTGCCCAGTTCATCAATACCTCAGTGTCTGTTTTGTCTATGCCCAGATAATGTTAGAGGTAACCCCCTAAAGGATGAGACAGACATCTTCCTAAGGTCCCTACAGGATCATCCTTACTGAACGCTCACCTATGGTGAACCTGCTTTAGCCAGGTTAGGATTCCTACAGAGAAGGAGGGGTAAGGCAAGATGAATGACTCTGACCTTTATTTTTTAAATATCTCAGTAAAATCCTTTCTAGGGGAAGGAGCTGTAACTGATAGGTGCCACTGCATGGGAAGGAACAAATCTTGGCATCGGGAATTGGAAAGACACTGTCAAATAATAAAAAGAGGATCAAATTTGGCATCAGACCTGTATTTGTATTCAGACTGCTGTTTTTCTAGTTGTGTGATTCCTGAACAAAATAAGCTTAGTCCTCTTGGTTTCAGGATAAAATGTGAACAATGAAGACACTGAGAATTAAATATAATTCTGGTTGAAGAGCTTAGAATATCCCATAAACATTAGTGCTAAATAAACAGGTATAAGAATCATCTTGTAATAATTAAGAATTGTAGTCAAAAACCTAAACTCTTTCCCTGAACACTCCTGTACCCCAAAGACTGGGCTGCTGGCCTACAGCATGAGCTCTGCCTTGATTTTTGGCTATCAACCACTCTCAGGGACTAAGAATTTAATTCAAGAGGAGGGGAAAAGAAAAACTAGGGAATGCAAGAAGAAGATCTGACAGAGGAGCCCTGAGTAAAACCTGGGGACAAATAGAAGTAAAAAGGAAGATGGGTTAGTTGGCCTCCAGTTCTTTCTTTCTCAGTTTAATAAATTCTACATATAAAATTGCATGTTTTATCTCTTTGGCTACATGGAAAGATCTTAGAGGAAAAGCAATCTTTCTTCAAGTTCTCTTATTCCTTCCCAAGAAAGTAGGCACAGATATAAGATATCAAATAAATGTTTGCTGGTATTTTAATTTTTGCCAAAATATAAAAGCACATCATCCTATTTATTCCACATAATTATAAGATCTTGACCCTTATTATTATCAAATTAAATTACCAATAAAACAGACTAATTATGGCAGTGGTTGGCATAATTTCTCCTGTTACAAAAGTCCTCAGCTTGTAAACAATTTGAAGACTGCTACAGATGCAGGTAACTTCCCCAAATTATCATGCTAATTAGTAGCAGGAGAAAAAAAAAAATCACAGAAAAGATTGGAGAAATAACCAAAGGATGGAATACAACAAATAGGAAAGGATAACCCCATTACAAACGTTTAAATGCCATATAATAGCTGTACTTCTTTTTCAGTGATTATGGTGACTAGGATCAACTGAAGGTAACTTTTTCAGATAGACAGATACAGGGTTTGCTTTTGTTTTTTTTTTAAGTAGTCTTAGCATAAATTGTTCTTCCTGGAATGAAAATTCACACTTATCACTAATTCTTTCACTCATTCTCATAACTACTTTCCACAATTAGATAAGGTTTATTTTCCTATTAAATCACCCCAGTCTCTCTCAAAAATAGTCGCTTTGTTTTCTAATGCTTACTTCTTTTAAATTGTTAAAAATCATTCATTTAAAATGTCTGGCAAGTTGAAATTAGATTTTTAGGCAACCAGAGGAATTTAAAATTATTAAAATTAGTTTTTGTTTAGACTTGTTTCAAAATACCTAGTAATTTTTTAAAACATGACGAAGTCAGTGGGAATGAATACAGCTGCAGTATGAACAATCTTTATCATATTACACAGACCTTCAGCACCTAATAATAGGGTCTCGCTTAATCTCAATACACACCTTTGAGTTGAAATTAAAACTTACTTGCAGTTCTGGCACACTTTGCACTCAGGACATTGCCAACCTGCACGTTTTAATGGAGTAACCGCTATATCCAGGCACATTCCATGATAGTGCTGACCACAAGTAGTACAAAAGAACTGATCTAAGAGGTCTCCCGGGCTGTCGCACACTGCACAGTTTGCATCTTCCTTTGCTATAATTAACAGTAAAACAATGAAATTGTTGTATAAGAGTTTAGTATTTTTCTGACTTTACAATTTAAAAATCACTTGAAGGGAATTTGCATGGTAAATCTTTCAGACACTTGAGGTTATCCACATTGAACTGATATCCAATCAGAAGACGGTCTCAGTAAAACCACTGTAATGGATTTAATCCAAAATTAATTACATTAAATTTAATCATGTAGTTTTGCATATTTGTGCCTACATCTGCCTAAGACCATAAGCAGTTCTTATCTAATTTTATATCCCTGGTACCAGTGATGATGCTGGGCACCTACTTAATGCTCAACGTACACTTGCTGAAAAGAACCAAACAGGAAAATATCAACCGAGAAATGCCCTGAGGTGCAAAAATAACCATTTTATTTGGATGAAAAATATATTTTAAAATTAACAAGGTAAGTCAAGAGACAAAATTAAGAAATGTTAAGATCAATTAGATGCTACTTAAGCATAAACACTAATTTTTATTCAGATCAAATATATCTTTTCAATACTGGAAAACATCGTATGAAGGAGAACATTAAAGATGGAAACTACATATTCATACACAAATACAAAACTTCATATACTAATTCTAAATTCATCTATAATAATTGCCACTTTGTCAAAAGGTATAAAAAATCTATATAATTATGGGTATCTTCTATCCCTAAATGTGGATTAAAAGAAATAGCACTTTTTAAGTTCTTTTACCATCTAAAACAAAAAATAAATGTAAGAATAAACTGCCTTGCCAAGTACACAGTTAAACTCATGCATATTACAGTAAGAAAAATAATGTGTTCTAAAATCATACCAATGTGATGATATGTGTAAGTATGTCTATATCTGACACGTTCTCAACTAAATGGTTTGATTAGCTGATTATCTAAAGACTGTTTTAAACTGTATATATGAACCTTTTTTTCTCTCTTTTATTTTCTGAAGGTTTGGTCGTCCTCTCTGGCTTTAAGCCCTTTCTACCTTTTTCTTTCCCTCAGTCAAGAATCTTGAAACAGACTAATAATCTATTCCTTTTACTGGTTTTACAGGCCATAGAATTTCTGACATACAGACTTTTGGTTTTTATTTTAAAGTCCTTTTAAAATGATAAAAACCATTCGTAGTTTGAGGGCAGTACAAAAGTCCCAGGGTGTATCTGGACTGCCAGCTGGAACCCTGGGGGGCTGCACACCCACCATTCACCTGGCGCTATGTTCAAGAGGCTACCAATGATCTATCAAATCCAAAGATTACTTTTTTGACCTTATCTTATTTGCACTTTGCAGCACTTCCATTCCTATCCACTCCCACATGACGGTTCCCCTTACCTTGGCTTCTGTGACGGCACCTTTCTCCTGATTTCTCCTTAGGTCTCCCATGACTCACCCTCACGCTCCTGTGTTGGCTTCTGTACCCCTACAATTCCACTACATGCTGGAGTGTCTTGGGATTTCATCCTGCTCCTTCTTTTATAATTCCGCATGGTTTCTCTTTGTGATCACACCAACTCCCATGTTATAAAATACTACCATGATTCCCAAATCTTATCACCCACCCCAAACTTCTTTATAAACTACAAGATGTTATTTTCAAGTCTCATGGGACCTCAATAGCCAGATGTTCTTAAAAAAATACTCAAAACTCAACACCTCTAAAATAAAACATTTTTAAAACCTAAACCGCTCCCTTTTTTCTCAACCAGCTGGGTAAAGGCAGAAACTTTAATATCACTATTACTCCTCCCTGACCCAACATATCCAACTTTCCTTCTATTTGTACAGTTCAGTTAGGTCCACTCTACTTTGGTAATTACACTATCTTCTAAATGGAATCCGGGCTTATGGATCTGACCTTTCCCTGATCATTTTCTACACACCCAGAGCAAGTTTTCAAAATTGTGAATCTAATTGTTATGCCCTGTTTAAAAGTTTACCAAGACCTCCTTTTTCGCTCTAAAAGAAAAAGAAGATCAAAAATTTCTAGCATAAGGGAAAGAAGGAAAAAAGGGAAAAACAGCCCTTACCTCCCTTTGCCACAGAATCTCATGACCACTCACGGTTCCTGGTGATGCCAAGCAGTTTGCGATGCACATTCACACAACACGCTGTGCAGTGGTTGTGTGCTCACACGCACTGCTCCCCCTGGTTGTGTGCTCATACACACTTGTTCCCCCACTGTCTGAAATTGTGTTCCTTTGCTGTGCCCTAGCTCTTTCCAAAGAGGCCTTCAAAACTCTGCTCATGCACAGTCCTGCACCTTGTCTTTTTCAACTTTGTATCTTCAATTTCCTAGCACAAATCAAGTCTTATTAAATATATCTTAAATGAAGAACTTCTAAATCACTTTTAAATGAGTTTGATCGGCATTTAAAATAAATCAATTTAAAAATGGAAATGTCATAAATTAGTTCATTTTTGAAAGAAATGACACAATAGGGTGAATTTTTTTTAATACTAAGAGAGTGTCAGTATTTACTCATTCAAGCTCTGTACATTTAAAAACGAATCCTTGATTTTTGCCTATCCCCAAAACTTACAGAAACTGAAGCAAATACTGTGCTCTGATTATCAGATACTCAGTTCATCCTTCTATTGTAATTTGCAGGGAACACTGTCTCAATGCTTCTGTGAAACCTCCAGAGTTTACTTTCTGCCACTTAACTCGCCATACTAGTCACATGCGGCTATTGGGCAACTGAAATGTGATTATCCAAACTGACATGTGCTGTACTATATAAAATGCACCCCAGATTCTAAAGACTTACTAGGAAGAAAATAACATCAAATCTCTCAAAAATTTTATTGCTTACATGTTGAAATACTAATTTTTTGGACATACTAGGTTAAATATATATTTTTTAAATTAATTGTAGTTTTTAAAAATTTTTAACATGACTACTAGAAAGATCTGAATTACTCCTATTGCTCAAATCATATTTCTTTTGCATGGCACTGTTTTATAGAGCAAAGCCCATTCTACAGTAAGATAACTGTGTATATCACTGTGGCAGAGATAACTCTTCCTCTACGATAGTTTGCACCAATTCCTTAATGGCAATACCGTCATGTTGTTTGATTAGTATGGATCACTGGTAATAAATTAGACAAAGAAAAACATCCACATGATACATTCAGTCTAAAAACATTTATATGTAAAAAATACAACAGAAAAAAAGCACTGCATCAAGAAATGAGGTTGGTTCCAACCATTTCCCCAGTCAGGAAGAAGATATGTATAGAAACACCAAAATAACCTTTTGGAGGTCATGCAAAAAATGGTATTACTAGATAGCTTAAGTGTCGTGTCAGAAATAAGCATATGTACATATACATACATATATGCCCCACAGAGACATTAAGTTTGAAGCAATAACCAAACAATGAAGTGAAATTTTTCTTTAAGCAGTTGAAAAGCAGAAGAGATTGAGTGAAAGACTAAAGCTAAAGCTAATTTAAGAGAAGATAGGAGTTAAATCCAGGTAAATTTGGCTCCAAAGATCATGCTCTTTACTAATTGATATTTACTCCCACTGGAAGGACAAATAAGGTGAAGAATATCTGAGCATGTACAAAAGAAAGAAGGAAAGTGCCAGCAGAGGCATAGAATGAAGAAGCTAAATGATGGCGGAGGAGCAAGAAAAGAGCGGGAGGAACAGAAGGATCAGCTGTGGACAAGGTCATGTCCTGTGACAGCTGTGACAAGAGAAGAGATGGAGGAAAAGGCAAGAACACTGAGCCTAAATGAGAAGGAACCATGTCAGAGACACTTGGCCAAGCTGGAAGGTGAAACTACTGCTTACGCAGGGGAATATAAACCCTGGTGAAGAGCAACAAAAGTCAAATTGCTGCCAGACTCCATCCGCAGAGCATTGTAACTTCCGTCAACGTCACAGCACCTATCATCTCGGCTTACTTTACTGGCAGGACACTGAGCTAGACTAAACAAGATCACTAGCAAGAAAAAGTAAATCATGGATGTTGTCCAGAAAGGCTGGCCCACAGAGCAGGCAGGGAGGTTGGAAAGTTCAGGGACTGACAGAATTTAGGGTAACAGGAAAGTAGAAGGACCTGGTATCAAGAGATACAAAGACAACCAAGAAAATTAAGAGAAGTTAAAGCTGAGTGATGAAAGTAAATACACTGGGGAAGAGGAGGGAATGAAGAAATACAGCACTCCCACGTTTGAACCCTTCAAAAACTTCTCACTGCAGACAGACTGTCTAAACCCTTCCCTTGTTCACAAGACCTAGGTGATCTAGTCTTTGTTCACTCTGATGTTGTCTCTAGTATCCTCGGTGACTAGCTGTCATTCCACAATCTTGCCAGGCCCATTCCTCAAGACCTATACAGTAGTTGTTCACTCTTGCTGGAATGTTCTTTCCTCTGATCCTCTGGCTCCTTGCCATTTAGCTTTCCCTGAGAGGCAAAATACTACTCAGTAAGTGTATCTGGCTATGTCTCCGAGATGGTATTTAGTGTAAAATTCCTAGACAAGGTTAGTGTACACTTTCATCATCATGAAAACAATGATGAAGCCAGGACCAGCATTTATCTATGACAAAGCACCCTAAAACTGTTTTCTGATGAAAATCTTGGCCTTGCTCATAGGTTCTCTCTTTGCTGGGATTTCTTTCTAATGAGGTCCTTTTTTTTTTTTTCTATTCAACTTTCATAAGAAGATGTCAGTCCAACTCCTAACTCAGCTAACTATCAAGCATATCGCTCTACACTTAGCCAGCAGCATAAAGTATTACACTCAATTTATACATACAATTTGGGTCTTAGGTAAGAGCTGGAATAGCTACCATTTTGTAAAGCAATTCATTTATACAAAGTAAAATGCTACATGGTTTCCATTAACTGTTATTTAAACCTCATAGTAACACTGGTGTTTAAGCCCCATTTTTTAAAAATATTAAGCACCTTGTGCTATGACACACAATTAGGAGAGCTAAAAATATTTATGAAAGATTTTATGAAGACCATTGCATAATCTTGTAAATTACTATAACACATTCTACCTACAATATTCTCTATATCCTTAGTGTATATAGACTGCACTGGTTAAGATCCTTGAGGAATAAAATTTACTCAATTGGACTTTGGTTTCATACCACTGGCTTATTTTGAGGACTGTTATTAGAAGTTGCCCTGTGGGATATGTTTTGCTACAGTGTATAATGTATATATAGTCTCAGTATCAAGTGAGTTATTTTGACATTACTATGAATCAGGTCACTGCTCATATTCCCTTCTTTGTGTTGATTGCTGGAGAGCTCTGAAGCCAAGTTTGTGGCTTAGGTCTAGGAAGTATGCATCTATTTACCAAAATACCAGTGTCACTATTATGTTCATATTTATACTATCTTTATTTTCCCATGGCCAAATTTCCTTGCGTATTTTTAGTTTTATTTTATCCTACTATTCATGTATTTTTATGAGTCTCCATAAATCTATTTTGGAACAAGGCACAATGCCAATAATTTCAGGGTATCTTTTAGCTCTGTGTGCCAGCACAGACCTCTCATTGTATGTATGGTAAGTGCCAGCAGCTCATCTCCCCTCAGTCCTTACACTTCATTAATTTACACAGTGTTTATTATGGTCTCTAACATTAAATGAGATAGACCCTATTAGAACACAGTCTGCAGTAGCAAGTAGGATGGCTATTAACTAACAAAACCTCTAATATACGGTCACAGAATAGTTTGTATGTTGTTTACTGAGGTTTGAAATATGACTAAGTACAAAACACTGAATAAAATTCAGATTCTTAAACACACATACGGTTGTTTTATTTGATTGGCAAAGTGCATTATACCACCCAGAATATAATCAACCCTGATGACCAACATTGCAGTTGGTGCACCTGTGTGAAGTAATTCACTACATGAGGTCTTAAAATAAAAAACACCCATGACAGCTGCTGTGCATGAATGTTCTTCTTCTCAAAGATTTAAGTATGTAATCGCACACATATTTTAAAACTTTAAATCCCTTATTCGCCTAAATTCAATCTGACATTTCAGTTTGCCCTACCTATAATTTCTGTCTGTATAGCGATTAAGGACAACATGATTATACATGTAAACAAAAATAATTTCAACTGAAGATGAAATTATGGTACTGAGATTATACAATCTAACTGTATTTGAGACTATTTAAGTTTAAGCCTGAGCTATATTTACATTTCACAGAGCCAGACAAGATTTTTTTAAAAAGCTTTCATTAGTATTGCTAAGACATAGATAAAAGCTAACACTAAAGTAACTAACAGGTAACATAAAAAATAATAATAAAGCATCACAGAGATTTCACAAGGAGACTGGAAATTCAATTTACTAGGGGGAAAAAATCCCAAAGCATACATGCTCATTGGAAATCCATATACTAAGAAAAAGACAAGATCTCTGTTTAACAATTAAGATAGGAAAGAGTTATAATTTTCTATATAACAAATTTCAAACATTTAAATATTCTCACGTAATTATAAAATAATGTTTGGAAAAGAAAGGAAAAAAGCACAACTGAGGATTATAGGTAACCAAGACAGATAAATCAAGAAGAAGCACTAACAGAGATTTCTATTATGATTATCAGGGCTATACAATTACCAAGAATTTTAAAAGTGTTTCCTGATCCTATTAACGTACATTCTGAAGTAACACCTGAGGGAATCATCTTCTAATACTCTAAACTGGGTGGTTTTTGGTGTAGAAGACACTGAATACTGTTTAACTAGTTAAATGGCTCTACAGTACATATTAAAATATACTCAGTATTTCTTTCTACAGAGGTTCAAAAAAAAATTTTTTTAACAGAATTTAAAACATGCAAACTGTCTTTGAAATTTTGAGGAAATACCTCTGGTATTTAACTTCAATGATACTGGTGATAACAGATCCCCCCAAGGATCTCCGGCAAAGATCCCTTAGATTATCAAGATTATCGAATATTACCTTTTAATACAAGCAAAATAACATTTAAGGAATTTACAACATTAGTTATTTGAAGTAAGTACACTGATAAATGTTTGAAAAGTATATCTGTAGTAAACTTACATCTTTCAGGAGCTTGGTCAATGTGCTCTGGACACAGAAGAAAGAAGTTCCTGAAGTCCTGAAAGGTACCAGCTCCAGCAGCACAAGGATAATGGTACATCTGGGTGCATTTCTCTTCACAGCATTTGATAGTGGCTCCAAGGTGCTTACAAAATGCACATCGCTGAAGAGGGCAAATGGGAAAGAAATCTCTTAATAAAATCTGGAAAAGGAGCATTCAAATGTGCGGCTAGGAAAGTATAAAAACAGTCTTGTATACATTACTAGTAAAACAATTTAAACCTCCGTAATACTAAATAAAGGATCCATTAAAAATGATAAAATCTAAAGTACTCAGTTGAGTGCTTGGTATAATACAGGTTCAAGTTTTGAAAGTGAGCATTTCACTTTTTTCTACTGACTTTTGTCAAAAACAGCTAAATTTTTTTTTTAATTAGTAATATGGTTGAAAGGGCAAGTTGTCTAGTTGTGGGTTATTTCAACACATTTTAAATCCCACCAACAAACTAATAAAACGAATCTATACTGTTCACAAAACCTCTTACTATTTTCACCCTACCTAAAAATCAGTGTGAAATAAACCACAATCATAGAATAAGTTAATAAGGGACAATCATGGGATTAAAGGAACGCCTACAAATCTACACACTCCCTGTAGCAGTTTCAAGTTTCTTAATAAAAACTGGGAATGGGATGAGGCACCTGGGTGGTGCAGTCGTTAAGTGTCTGCCTTCGGCTCAGGGCGTGATCCCAGCATTCTGGGATCAAGCCCCATATCAGGCTTCTCCACTGGGAGCCTGGTTCTTCTCTCCCACTCCCCCTGCTTGTGTTCCCTCTCTCACTGGCTGTCTCTCTCTCTTAAATAAATAAAATCTTTAAAAAAAAAAAAAACTGGGAATGGGAAGAAAAATTGAATCATCTGAGTGTCTCCTTTCCCTATTTCAATGTGCCTCTATTCTCTTGCTAGTGGTAAAAGCAGAGAAGGAAGCCCCAACAGAAACACAGGGGAAGTGCAGGACAACTAAAGGTGTAAGAAGTCAGTACAAATTACCTACAATGCAACATGTACTTACTCAGCTTTCCCTAAGAATGATTAATAAACTCTCCCTCATCTTCCCAAGGTCATTCTGCGTATCACATTCTTTGTGGGTCTTTTCCTGGGTAGCCTGCATTGTACAGTATAAAATCTCTCTTCTGCAGATGCCTAGCTGTCTATCTTGTACAGGCTTCTGTTTTAGCATTCATGCCACTCACTGCATAAGAATTATTTACTTGTTTTTTCATCCTAGTCCTGGATCCTTGAGGGAGAGGCACATATTTTGCTATCTTTGCATCTGTAGCACTATGAATGCTACTTGACACAGAAAGCCCTACTAAACAGGTGTTCATATTTGTATGTACTAAATGGATTTCACTGTTGGTAATCTCATTGTTAAGTGTGGTTCATGAATAGCAAAATTGAAACAACAGAAGCCAAACAGGACAATTTGTGGTAAAACTGGCCATCCTGAAAGAGAGAAAGTTGCTAACATTACTAAGAAGAATTTTTTTTTTTTAAGATTTTATTCATTTATTAGAAGAGAAAGAGAGAGCACGGGGGAGGGGGTCACGGAGAGGCAGAAGCAGAGGGAGAAGGAGAAGGAGACTCCCAACTGGCAGGAAGCTCAATGCAGGACTCGATCCCAGGACCCTGAGATTATGACCTGAGCTGAAGTCAGATGCTTAACCAACTGAGCCACCCAGGCACCCCAATTAGGTCTTCACATGCTAACATACTTATTCTGTATTCTCCTAGTCTACCAGAGAATACAACAGTTTTTAAATTATAATTCATTCCAGCATTTTATATAAGGTGCCATCAAATTCTTCCTTGTAACCAACCTAAGAAAGTTTAGTATCTCTTGATGAGTCTTCTACACATTTTGAGCACTGTCAACAGACCACTGTAGCTTCTAGCTGACTCATAAACACAGTTATATCTGTGGCATTTTTGTTGTCTATAACATCCACAAGTTCAGAAACTATGGGGTGACTGAGTGGCTCAGTCGTTAGGCGTCTGCCTTCAGCTCAGGGCGTGATGCCGGCATTCTGGGTCCGAGCCCCACATCAGGCTCCTCCGCTGGAAGCCTGTTTCTTCCTCTCCCACTCCCCCTGCTTGTGTTCCCTCTCTCTCTGGCTGTCTCTATCTCTGACAAATAAATAAAATCTTAAAAAAAAAAAAAAGAAACTAATAAACATTTCAGTTCTCTTTTTGTAGTTATGGGTGCTACATCATTAAAAAGACAAAAGAAAGAAAGGCTATTTCTCTTAATAAAGTATAATAACCAGCTTTTTCTGAATTTATTTTTATGTTATGACTCTCAGGGTCTCTATATATGTTTAGCTTATTATCACAACCAAAATTAACAACATGTGTAACATCTCAGTAGTCTGAGTATCCTTGAGTCATGCCGGAAACACCAAGAAAATGCTGAAGGAGAAAAGTGCATTTATATGTCCAACTGATTGCTAAAAAGTTTTTATATTAACTTATTAACATAACAAAATAATTTCAGCTAAACTGCTAAAATCTAGAATCTCCATCATTTTTTAGCATACGGCAAGTTGTACAGAAGCCTTTTGCACTAAAAATAATTTTGGCAAATAAAATATAATGACTTTTATTTAAGTGCATAATAAGGAAACAAAATAATTTAAATTGATCCTTTTCCCAATGTCTATATCATTTTAGAAACATCAACATGTTCTCTTAATCACATTTGCAGTGGAAAATATTACGTGACATTAGCTAAACTACTATGAGAAGTCCTGGAATGTATCCAACATACTAATTTACAATAACATATAAAGATACAGGGAATAAAGGAAGGGAAGTAAAATACTAACTGCATTTAAGTGAACGTTTCAAGCCCATCTGTTATAATTACATAGCTAATGAAAGACATTTGGCATTGAAAGAAAATGTATACTTTATATATATGCTAGAATACATCTTTCTGAACCAAATAAAAGCATTTGTAAATTGTAGAAATTATGAAAGAATAAATTTCCACAGGGAACTTCTCTAACATCAGCATTCCTCTACAACACATATAGGAATAAAACAAATTATAAACTAAGTAACAATTACAAAGCTAATTAACATCTGGGGAGAGGGAGGTAAATAGCTCTTAAATGGTTTATCAAATAAACAATTTATTTGAATCAGTATTTAAAGCTCCTAAATAGCATTTTATTTTTTTCTACCTTTTTTAATCATTAAAAAAAGAAAAAGGGGAGAGGTAGAGAAAAAAGAAAAGTGTTACAATATCTTTTGACAATTATCCAAGAGCACATCCAAGAAAAAACTCTTGAGTTCGTGTCCAACTATTAAGACTAAGTTTGAGGAACTTCTAAAACTTTTATTTCACTAGACTGAAATAAGGAAGGTTCTCTCAAAATAAATCTGCAATACAAAACAAAGCAGAATCAACACAATTTCAGAGATTAAGGTTAAAGATGAGTTATGAAACTTATCTAACAATAAGTTTGAGGATATTCCAAAGTTCATTCAACTAATTGTGAAGTATCTATTCTGTATCAACTACGGCAATGGGCTAAGTGCTCTAAGAAATATCAAATATTATTATAGGTTTCCCATATACCAAACTTTTTAACCTTTCCCAGACTTTTCTTATCAGTCAGCTGGGATTCTCCCAGAATGCAGAATAAAGAATAAGGACAAAGTAAGAAAAACAAGTAAAATGATGGTAAACTCATCCACAAAATTCAGTGTCTCCTTAGCAAGAGTACCAAAAGGAGAGAAAATAGAAGGACTATAATCAGAGAAATTACTCTTAAAAAAATCATGAAAATATCTAATAATAACAGCTAACATGTACTAAGCATTATTTCACTGAACAGGTGGGGGAGGCAGCAGAGTCCTTCTCTCTGTTCACTGATCTCTGTATCACAACAAAAGCACCTACTCTTAATATCTGCCACATTGCCTCCCTAATGGGAAATACCCACTTCAGATTAAAATTTCTCACACCTAGAAACACTGGCAAAATTTTAAGGTAACAAAGAAAAGGAAAAACTCCAGTAGTCTGTGAAAGAGAAAACAGGCCAGCTACAAAGAAAGGAGAATCAGTCATTACTTCTCATTAGCAATATTCAATGCAAAAACCAAAAAAAAGCTATATTTTCCAAGGTCAACAAAGAATTATTTGAAACTAAAATTTTAATACCTGCTAAGTTTACATTCAAGTCCATGGATAATAAACATAAACAGGTTAAATTCCCTATTAAAAAACAGTAACTTTTCAAAATGTGCAAAACATACTTTATACATGTGCATATGCACGCACATACACACACACACATTTTATTTAGGTATATGTGTGTGCATGTATGTATGTGTGTGTATATATGTACATACATGTGCATGAGGCACAGTGACACAGCAAATTTAAAAATAAGAGCTGGAGGGAAAAGCACAAACAAATGCTACCAAAAAGAAAGCAGCTATAGCAAAGAAAATTGGATCCAAACCAAAAAGTAATGAATAGGACAAAGATAAAGTTCACATTAAAATAAGTCTTATGTTAAAAATTCCAACAGAACAAGACACAGTCATTAAAGTTTACATACCTACTATGAATTTCCTTGACATATAAAAGTAAAACTGAGTAGAAATATGTACATGAATACATCAGACTTTAATACAGCTCTCAGGAATCAAGATATAAATAGATATGAAATAAAGAATTTAATAACAATGATCAAGTTCAATTCAAACTTACACATAGATACACAGATCTCCATGATCCAAAACTAGAGAATATACACTCTATTCAAATGTAGTTTTTTATTTTTATTTTTTAGAATTATTTTTAATTCACTATACATATGACCATTAAAAAGTCCACAAATTCAAAAAAATCAAGTATTTCCTAGGCCATATTTTAAAAAGCAGGTATTTCCTAAACCTAAGACATTAATAATTATGAATTTACAACAGAAATTCAAAATCTATCCACTAGAAAAATTTTTAATTCCCTTCTATCTACAGCAGATTTCTTTTGAATCAAAAGAAAAAACATATTATTTTTGAAATGATTGAATAAGAAACATGTCAAAATCTTTGAGATGTGGGAAATTTGGTCATGAAAAAAATACAGCTTGAAAAATGCAAAACTCAAGACCAAAGGATAAAAATAGATAAAGCTAGATTTAAAAACTGAAGCAAGTAAGAACCAACATCTACTGCATGAGATTACATATCTCAGAAGTCAACCCACCCTAATACTGTGTTTAGGAAGAGGTTATTCATGAGATTCAGGTGTTAAAGTCTCTAACAAAAGAATTAGTGTTTGCTTTAGAAAAAATATGCTTAAAATAGAACTGACTGAAATAAAAATCAATGTACCAAAACATTTTACATATAAATTGGCTTAAAGTCATGAGTATCCTGATGAGTGATTTGTTGTTGCTATGCTGGCCCAGTTAATTATTCTGGTTTGTACACTAATAAACATAGATTTCTGACTGGAACATTTGCTAAAAAAAAATAAATAAATAATAACATTACAAAATCAAAATGGACACTGCTATGAATGAAGTTGTTCTCCCACCAGTATCTTCCCTTTCTGACCCTTCTTCCTCGCTGCTATCACAATGGTCTTTCTAAGGGAGTCCTTGATACCTCTGGATCAGGTCCAACCTCCTCAAGATGGCACTGTGTTAGGTAGACTCCTAAAATGCCTGCACTCTTGTAAAAATATATATATATGTATATGATGGAATATCATGCCAGAGATTACACTATATGACAGGGCAAATGGATTTTTGCAGATGTGATTAAGGCTGCTATTCAACTGATGCTGAATTAATCAAAGGAGAGATTGGTTTATTCAAATTACACAATTCCTTTAAAAGCAGAAAGTTTTCTCCAGCTGGTAGAAGAAAGGAAAGTCACAGAAATTCAAAGCAAGGGAAGGATTCAAAACATCACTGCCATCTTTGAAGACAAAAGGAGTCACATGCAAGATCCAGGAGTGGCCTCTAGGAGCTGCCGGCAACCTCAAGCAAGGTTGGCCAATTAGCCAATTGCCAATAAAGAAATGGTAACCTCAGTATTACAACTGCACAGAATAGAACTCTGCGTTCAGCTAAATGAGCTCAGAAGAGAATTCTTCCCCAGGTCTTTGGATAAGCACCCAGGCTGGTAGACAGCTTTAAGACCCTAAACAAAGAGCACAGTTGAGCCTACCCAAACCTCTGACCTAGAGAAATATGATCTCATAAATGGGGGCTGTTTTAAGCCATTAAATTTATGGTAATTTATTATATACCAATATCTCACATTTAGCACATTTCACAGAGTGGTTTGGTTTCTGCCAAATCACTATATTTTTAAGAAAATTTTTCTATTATACTTACAATATACAGTGTCTTCTTTACTCAAAACTATTAAGTAAATAGGGTAAATATTTTAAACTCCATCCTAGTAACAAAGCAGCAAAACCTAAGAGAAACCTACGATAAGCATTTCTGAGCCAAACATTCTGAGTACACAAATGTGCCCTCTTTCGAACTGGGTCAAGGAAATAGTATGTTGATAACAACATACATAAATCAGGAAACCCTAAAGAAATAACCATAGTAGCTATAATCTTTAACATAACCATAAATAAAAACATGAATAAATCTATGTAAAACTTTTAAACTTTTATATGGTGAAAAACCATACATATCTCAGAGAAAATCAAATGACAAAAGAAATTTTTTTTTAAATAACCTGCAATTTGAATTACAAATGTCTATTATCCTGAATATATAAAAGTAAAGCTTATAAATTATAAAAATGAGTACAACTTAAAAATAGACAATGACACTTTATAGAAGCACATAATTTAGGGAAGACATAAAGCGGGCCAATAAAACATATTTAATATGCAGAAGTTAGTGAACATGATTTCCCAGTAACCAGGCCAACCACTTTACAAGAATGACCTTATTCAAGTCTAACAACCACCATTTTAAGTGGATACCATTACCGCTCATTTTACAAATGAGGCAGAGATTAAATTCCTTGCCCACCCTTACAAAGCCAGGAAGGGAAAGAGGAAATGAACTGGAGGAATTCACAATTAGTTAGATATGGGTAATTAATGCAAATTCCATTAACACACTGAATAGTTTATCCCACTTATATCCTCACTTTCACTTAGGTTATAAGGAAAGAAGGTAGCCACTTTGGGATTTGAATTCCATAAAACATTAATCCTCACTGACTACCAAAAGAAATATATTAGAATGTTCATAAAACACAATTCATAATATTTTCAAATTGAAAAGCCCCAATGCCCAACAGTAAAATGGATAAATTATAGTATTCGGACAACAGAATACTACTACCTATAAATGAATGACAATTACAATTTGCCATTTGGTGAATCTCACCAACATAATAGTATGTGAAAAAGAAAACAGTACTTATTGTATGAGGCCAATTATATAAAGTACAAAAACAGACAAAACTAATTTATGATGTTAGTAGTGATGATAATGCTTGCCTCTAGGCAGTTAAAAGTAGTGACCAAGGGGCGCCTGGGTGGCGCAGTCGCTAAGCATCTGCCTTCGGCTCAGGGCGTGATCCCAGAGTCCTGGGATCGAGCCCCACATCAGGCTCCTCCACTAGGAGCCTGCTTCTTCCTCTCCCACTCCCCCGCTTGTGTTCCCTCACTCCCTGGCTGTCTGTCTCTGTCAAATAAATAAATAAAATCTTTAAAAAAAAAAAAAAAGTAGTGACCAAAAGCAACAGAATTCCGGGAGTGCTATTATTAGCTTCTTGAACTGATCTCAGTTTATGCACATTGATCTTATTTAGGGGTGTTCATGGAAATGTACACGTATAATAGGTACAATGTCTATTCTTACAGACAGTACACTAACAGAATGAGGTCATCCAAACAGAAGTTATATTTACAAAAGCCAGTAAATATATCCACACACAGTCAATACAAGTGAACCAGATTCTGGATGAATAAAACTCTCGTACCTGACTTTGGAGACCAAACTGTGTTTCCCACCTGTCTCACAAAGAAGTGATAGAGCAGACTTCCATTACTGTCCGTTGACAAAATGCTACTCAGAAAGTAAGCACACTGGCTTATCACATAAGAAATATCAGTAAAAATATTAACACAAACTAAAATGCTTGTAGCAGCTGAATTATATACCAAGAGTATTTATATAATCATAGCAAATAACTCAAATATGTTGTATGCCACTCATGGGCTCAAAGGATAATGACAAAAAGCAATGACAATATTAAATCTCATTATTGATCTACTAGCTTTGGGTGTTTATTTGGATTTCTTTTATTTTTTATTTCTTTTTATATTTAATTTTTTTTAGAAATCTCTACACCAAACCCATGACCCTGAGGTCAAGAGTCACATGCTGCTCCAACTGAGCCAGCCAGGCACCACATTTGGACTTCTTTTAAATTGATGCACAAAATAAACAATAATTTTCCTTTTTCTTTTAGTAGCTTTTTCAGTTAGAAGAAAAATTAACTATCTTAAAAGAAAAGATACAATCACAGACTGGATAGGGGAATACAAATTTTTAAAGATATAAAGAACTGAATTAAATCAAAAAAATATCAACATGAACTCATGATTTAAAAAAATATCTTTTCTTTATGTGATTTATTTTTGACCAGGAGTCAAGATAATTCAGGGGAACAATAGTCCTTTAGAATGATGCTGGAACAACTGAATATCCACATGGAAAACAAAGAACCTTGAACCTTATGTCTTGTATTTTCACACCATACACGTAATTTAACTATAAAATGAATAAATAACCTTACGGTAACCTTGGAATATGCAACAATATTTTTATATAAGGCATACCAAGCACAATCCTTAAAGGAAAACATTTGAAAATTGGCAAATGACATACTTCATCAAAATTAAACCATCTGTTCTTCAAAAAGCACTAAAAAAATGAAAGCAAGATGCAAACTAGGCAAAAATACTTACAAAATACATCTCTAATAAATGATTCCTTTGCAGAATACATAAAAAACAAACTCTCTTAACTCAATAGTAATGAGAAGACAAATAATTGGAAAAGGGGGGGGTAGATGTGAAAGATTTGGGCAGGCAATTCAAAGGTATAAAATGGCAAGTAAGTACATAAAGATGTTCAATTTCACTACTCATCAGGAAATACAAAATCAAGCCCACAATGAAATATCATTAAACACCAACCAGAATAGATGAAATTTAGAAACATTGACAATAACCAGTCCTAGAAAACTGGAGAGCAAATGGAACTCTCTCACATCTTACTGGTAGAAATGGAAAAGTATAAGATCCTTTTGAAGTAACTGTCAAACTGTCTTCCAAAGTTAGACATATACTTTCTAAGAATCAGCAATTTCAGTTCTAATTATTTCCACAAGAAACATGAAAAGATATATCATGTTGCATAAATGTTCACAGCAGCTTTATAAATAATAGCCACACAGAGGAAGAAATCTTTCAGCTGGTGAATGGATGAATCTCAAAACCACTATGCTAAGTACAAAAGCCAGACAGAAAAGATTTCATACCCTACGATTGCATTTATATATCGATCTAGAAAAGGCAAAACTATAGGAAGAGGAACAGATCAGTGACTGCCAGGAACTAAAGAGGCAGGAGGGGACAGAACATAAAGGGTCATGAGAGAACATTCTGGGATGAAGGAAATACTCTGTATCTTGATTATGATGATCGTTATATACATGACTATACATACTTCTCAAAACATATTCAACTGTACTTTTCTTTAGAAGGACTGATTTATCTTGTATATAAAATAAACCTTAAAAGAACAACTCTCATGCAGAAAAAAACCTCCAAATTTATTTACTGGGTAATGAATGGCAGACAGGCTAGCATCAGAGTAACTATTTTAAAAATAAAATTTGTAAAATCTGAATAAAATATAAAGCCTAACTACTGCAAGTCACTTGTGAATAACCGAAAGCAAGATGGAAAGGAAGGACGTTTGATGCTTGGAAGAAGACATCACTGGCTAAGATTTGTGTTGAAACAAATGTTTAGCTACAGACATCTCATGTGCATGGAAAGGGGGAGACTGGAACCAGACCTCACACAAGGGATGTGGGAAAACAGATGAAGTTCTCAGGACTAGGGAGATTGGAAACTGAGGGAAACCTTGAAAAGAGGGAGCTACAGAGAAGGGGGCCCCCAGATTAGAATAAACTCTCAAATTTTCCTCATACCCCTAACATGTACCTTCACAGAAGGACACTGAGCAGCTCAAGGAAAGCAACACCTGAACTGCTGAAGGAACCCAGCAGATGATGCCGATGGCTGGGATGATGTAGACTGGAGTCTAAGTCCAGCCATTGTAAAAGCCTCCAGAACAAAATTTGCCATTGAACAGATGAAGGTAATAGAATCCAGAATCTGTAACCTATCACCTAAAAATGTGCAGTGTACAATAAAAATTCCTAGACATGTGAAAAACCAAAAACAAGAAAATGGGACCCATAAGGAAGAAAAAAAAATTCAAATAATTAATCATGGAACACTACATCAAAAACTAAGGATATACTGTATGGTGACTGACATATTAAAAAATTATAAAAAATTCAAATTAAAAAATGACAAGATGTACAAAGACTTTAAAGCAATTATTAGAAACATACAGAAAAAACTGGTCACAACAAAGAATACCATAATAAAAGAGACATAAAAATTGCAAAGTGAGGGGCGCCTGGGTGGCACAGCGGTTGAGCGTCTGCCTTCGGCTCAGGGCGTGATCCCGGCGTTATGGGATCGAGCCCCACATCAGGCTCCTCCACTATGAGCCTGCTTCTTCCTCTCCCACTCCCCCTGCTTGTGTTCCCTCTCTCGCTGGCTGTCTCTTATCTCTGTCGAATAAATAAATAAAATCTTAAAAAAAAAAAAAAATCCTTTAAAAAAAAAATTGCAAAGTGAAAACCTAATGGAAATTCTGCAAACCTGAATTAAAATAATTTAAATAAAAATGTCAATGGACAGGTTTGACAAGAGATTGGATAGGACAGAAAAAATGGTCAGTGACGTTGAAAATAAATGAATCATTTATCCATTCTGAGAAACTAAAATTATTAAAAAAGAAATTAAAAGAGCCTCAGTAACCTGTGGGACAGTATCAAATATATTAACATACATGTAATTGGAGTTGCAGGGAGAGAAATTATGGGACAGAAAAAGAATAAGAAATAAAGGTCAAACTTTTTACAAACTTGGTGAAAAAAATCAACTTACAGTTTTAAGAAGCTCTGCAAACCCCAAGCAGGAAGAATACAAAGAAAATCACACCTAGGCACATCATAGTCAGACTGCTGAAAACCAAAGATAAAAAGAAAATCCTGAAAGCACCCAGAGAATAATCAAAACATTATACACATAGGAATAATGATACTAATGACACGTCAAGTGACTTCTCATGTAAACGATGGAAGACAGGAAACAATGCAAGAACCTCTTTTAAATACTCAAAGAAACACACATCAAGGGGCACCTGGGTGGCTCAGTCAGTTAAGCGTCCGCCTTCAGCTCAGGTCATGATCCTGGAGTCCCAGGATGGAGCCCCATATGGGGCTCCCTGCTCAGTGGGGAGTCTGCTTCTCCCTCTGCCCCTCACCCTGCTCATGCTCTCTTTCTCTCTCTCTCTCAAATAAGTAAATAAAATCTTTAAAAAAAAGAAAAGAAGACGAAGACGACGAAGAAGAAGGAAAAGAAAGGAAAAGAGAAAAGAAAAGAAAAGAAAAGAAAAGAAAAGAAAAGAAAAGAAAAGAAAAGAAAAAAGAAAAACGAATCAACCTAGAACTATATATTTGGGGGGGGAGAAGTCTTCAAAACTGAATGCAGGCTTCTACCTCCAGACACAACGGAGGAGAGATGTACATTTCCCTACGTTTTAACTCAGTATAGCTATAAACCTTGAACACAACACATAAGACAAACACAAGAAAACATTAAAAGGTAGAGAGAAGTGGCAGACCAACTAGAGACTCAGGCACTGAAGATTAAAAAAGCATAAATTCCCTAGGTTTGCTTTCTGATTCGTATACAGAACAGGTGCTAAAGAAGCCAACAATCCAGAAACACTAACAGGTACACAACAAAAAGAGCCCAAGAAACGCCTGCTGTCTCTAACCAAAAGAGTGGGAAAGTGGCAGGCTAGCAAGACAGAAAACTGTTAGATAATAACCAACCTGTTGAAGGCAAATCCCACAATCCCCAGCAAAGGCCAAAGAGAACCCAGACCCAGACACCCCTTCTCGCCACCAGATAGGGTGACATCACAGATGGCTAGATTGAGAGCCAGGACATTCACACCCACTGCAGAGGAATAAGGCCTCCTTCCTCCACCGTGTTGGTGGAGAGAAAGTGGGAAGCCTGGAGCTGAACATCCACACAGTGATCACGAGGTGTCCCTAACCCTCCTCACAGGGGTGGTGGCAGGGGACACCTACTGGACAATCAGAACTTAAACCACTGCGCAGAGCTAACATGCCCCCCCTCCACTCCCACCGTAGTGTCACTGGAGACCATCTGATAAGCAGTAAACTTGTAAGCCAGGGTGGTATCAGCAAAGCACAGAGAGGAGAGTCTAAACTTTCACTCTTGTGCAACAGCCACTAGAGGCTCCTCTCCAACAATCAATGGAGGTCAATTATGAAACTGGAACTTCCACACACCTGGGAATAACACAGTGGTGCTGCCCCTTTGGTTCACCCCTCAAAAGCAGTTTCAGATAAAATCTGCTTCAGATAAAGGGAAAGGGTATTAAATAATATACAGACTTTTTAACACAATACTATAAAGGATTTCATCAAAAATAAGTTGTCATACCATAATAATAAAAACCATTTCAATACAAATAAGAATAAATGTGAGCATATATGTGAAGACATATATGTTAGTATGTTAGTTATTTCCCAAATACTTTAAAGTATACGTTATAGAAATGCTTTACCAAGAAATTATGAACAAGCTTGATGCAAATTTTAAAAAAATACCAGTTTAAGCAAAGAAACAAAGTCTTGGCCAAGAAATATAAGATACCATGAAGAAACAAATGGCAACTTTAGAAGTGAAAAATATACTAACAAAAGTAAAGAACTAACTGAAAGGGCTTAACAATGGAATGGAGAAATTACGCAACTTGAGTAAGTGAGAAAACAGACTGATAATGACTTAAAATGATATCTTTACCATAAAGTAACTTTTTATAATTATGCATTTAGTCTACATCTGGACTTTCTATTCTGTTCCAGCAATCTATTTATGAATCTAATGCCACAGTTGTCATTGTAGCTTTCCAGTATGTTTTTAACATCTATAAGGGCTGCTACCCCTTCATTTCTGTTTATTTTAAGGATGTTTACAGCTGGTTTTTTTTCCTATTGAAATTTAAATCTCATAAAAATTACATTAAGTTTATACATTAAGTTAGGGGACATATTGTGCTTTTATTCTCTTTGCTTCCATCTTTTATTGTGAAACATACCACACAAAGTGTATTTTTATAATTTAAGGAATTATTAAGAGAGCATCTGCTCATCAACACACAGGATAACATCAGGAATCCTGTCAGGGAAACTATTCATATGATTATTCCAAACCCCTCCTCACAGGTACACACTATTAATTAATAATTAATAGTAATTAATTATTTTGTAGTAATTAATCTTTTGCTTTTGTAGTAATTAATCTTTTGCTTTTCTCTGGATGTCTTACTAGCTACATATATATCTCCAAACAAAATAATTTAGGTTTGCTTGTTTTGAACTACACTTAAGTATAAATATACTAGAGGATTTTTTTGTGACTTAGCTTCAACTCAGTGTACATTTGTGGAATTCAACCATTTGACTTTTGTAGCTATAGATCATTTTCACTGCTAGATCGTATTCCTTTGGATGCATATATCCTAATCTAATTACCAAGAAATTTAGATTGCTTCCAGTTTGCAGCAATCATTAAAAATGTTTTCTAAATATACCCTATACATTCTCATACACGTACCCTGACACACATGTGCAGATATTTTTCTGTGGAGGAGTTCTCAGAGATTGGTCCACAGACCTGTGAGGTATATATATCTCTGAGACCTTTTCAAGGATCTGTGAGGCCAAAGCTATGTTCATAATAAGACATGATTTACCATTTTCACTGTGCTGATATTTGCATGTGGTGCAAAAGCAATGGTGGGTAAAATTGCTGGTGCCTTTTTCAGTAGCCAAGGCAGTGGCACCAAACCGTACTAGCAGCCGTTACATTCTCAACACGCTCTGCAACTGCAGTAAACATAAATAACGCTAGCTGCATTTAAGAATATCACTGATGAAGCAGTACAATTATTAAATCTCAAAATCTCAATCCATAAGTACACACCCTTTAAATATTTGTGTGACAAAATGGGAAAGCATCAAGTAACTGTGATGTACCAAAGTATGAAGGCTTTCTGGAAGCAAGGCACTTCTGTGATCATGATTGGTAAGCTGAAATAGCTTTTTTATGAAACATAGTTTTTATACCTGGAAGAAAAACTGACAGACAATGACTACTCTGGCTTATTTCAAAACTGTTTCTTCAAAAATGAATACAGTGAGCCTATCACTCCAAGGAAAACAACTGAGACCACTTCTGGCCAATGACAACATTTAACAAACATATATCTACCACAGTGAGCTTGACTGCTTCCCAATACTTAGACTTCTCTGATGAGATCAGGATTATAATAATAAATGAGAATTTTGTTATTTATTAATATGTGTCAGTATTTAGAATATCTGGATCATTCAATGAACCAATATTTTCCAAAATACCAAGTAATAATGTTACGAAATCATACATGAGTAAAAGAACCACTGAAACTGCAAGATAATGGATTATAACCTTAAAGAGTAAAGAAATGCTCATTGATAAGGCTTCAGATTCCACAATGGACCAAACCTTGAAGAATCTAACCACTTGTCAAGTTTTTGTGCAATATTAACCAGAAATATTTATAATTATCTAAAGTGGCTATTAAAATAAGTTTCCCTTTTCCTACTACATATCGTTTTGTGGCTGGGTTTTCTTCATATATTTCAACCAAAATTGCGTATTTCAACACGGAATGCAGAAGCAGATATGAGAATTCAGCTGTCTTCTACAAAACTAGACATCAATGTTTCAAAATAATAGTATAAACGTATGCTGAGACCAATAAGTTTGAGAACCTTATGTCATAAATGCGTATAAGTAGGAGTGAAACTCTTGTCTCTTCAACTTTACTAGCTGTCATACTCCGTTTTCCCAAATGACTGTTGCAGTTTTCACTCTCCCTCACCAGTACAGCATAAGAGCTCCGATCTGAATCCAGGCCAACGCTGACTACACTCAGACTTCATTTTGGCTGATCTGAAAGGAATGTAAGGCTATCTCAGGGCAGTTTCAATATGCATTTCATGATTATGAATGGGATTATATACCTTTTCATATGCTTACTGGACATTTGGATTATGTCTTTTGGAAACAGCCTATTTAAATCCTCTGCCCATTTTTCTATTGGATTGTCTTTGTTTTTCTTACTAGAGGTATTTTATATATTCTAGAAATGATTCCTTTCGTTGGCCATGCTTGTTGCTTTATAACAAGTGCTTTCTGTATCTTAAGACTTACTTTGTAAACATTCTCCTGTGTTATCTTTTCAAAATTTTATAATTTTATGTGGAAATGCAAAGGACAAAAAAATAACTCAAGGACATTTTCCTATTATTTGTTCCTTCTCTCGGCTTTCAGTTTTGGTCTTATAATATACCTAGCAATTTGACTACTTGTTGAATTTTTTTTTTTAACTATAGAGATACCTGGAGACACTAAATGATGCTATTTTCAACCAGAAGGATTTTTTTTTTCTTCAAACCAACACTTAGGCTAGAGAAGATCACTTTAATTCAATCTGCAGATGAGCTGATTTGAAGCTGGTTTTCAAGTCTTTGTAAAGACAGACTCCCCCCGCCCCCCCCCCAGTTTTCCCTTATTCTAATAGTGTAGCTCAGGGATCAGCAAACTTTTTCTAAAAAGGGCCAGATAGTAAATATTTTAGGGACATCTTTGTGGGACAAGAGGCAAAATCAAGGCTATTATGTGAGTACTTATCTTCCAAGAGAGAAAATAAATTTTCACAAAAATTTTATAATTATTGTTATTATTCAAAATATGGTAACAATTGGGGCACCTGGGTGGCTCAGTCAGTTAAGCGTCCAACTCTTAATTTTAGCTCAGGTCGTGATCTCAGGGTCATGGGGATCAAGCCCTGTGTTGGGCTCCACATTTGGCACAGAGTCTGCGTTGGGATTCTCTCTCTCTGACCCTCCCCCCACTTCCACACTCCCTAAATAAATAAATTAATTAATTATTTAAAAAAAAATACAGTAACAACTGAGCATTGGGGTGGGGGGAGAATACAGGCTGCTTGTGAAAAGAACCGAATTTGGAAGGAGGGTAACATTTTACTTAACAGGAGTTCAAAGCTACTCTTTTCTATCAAAATTGATAGTATAACGTTCATCTATTCATTATGATATACAATGAAATTTTACATATCAATCTTTGAAAAAATCTTTTCACACAGACGTACTGCCAAATACTGTTATCAATACAGAAGCATATAATTTTATCTGAGCATACTCATCTTTGAAAAGCATTTATAAAATTTTATTAAAATCTTTTGATCTTTGCTTTTAGCATGCCATTATATTGCAGAATAATCACTTTCCATTAAAGGAGAGGTTGAAGCTCCTCAATTACACAGTTAAATGGATTTTGAAATTTGAAAATTTCCTTCCTCGAGGTCCAAAAACTGCTACTGAACTGTAGCTTGAGCTTGAAAAATATTTCCATACCAAATTTATGTGGAATGGAGATGCTTTTACTTAAAATTGTGATGGCTGAAAAAAGTGTATAAAGCAGCTTGACATTACTTTTGATTTGTACAACACTAACTGTTGTAGAATGACTTTACCACAATATAAGTTTCACATAAAAGCAGTACTTTGCCTTGTAATTTTAGGTTGAACCCACCAGGAAATACTATCAATTCCGCAGCAAAAGTTAACTTCCAAATCCAGTAGGTATTTGATTAGAGATTGAGGGCAATCTTCTTACTGAAAAAAATTAACCTAAACCTTAAATTCAAAATTGTGCAATAAAACTTTGCCACTGCTAAATCATCAAACTGCTGCATGGTAGGGCAACTCAGTATTTTCAGCTTCTATTTCTTTCTCTTTTTTTTTTTTTAAGATTTTTTTATTTATTTGACAGAGAGAGACACAGCGAGAGAGGGAACACAAGCAGGGGGAGTGGGAGAGGGAGAAGCAGGCTTCCTGCTGAGCAGGGAGCCCAATGCGGGGCTCGATCCCAGAACCCTGGGATCATGACCTGAGCAGAAGGCAGACGCCTAACGAATGAGCCACCCAGGCACCCCTCAGCTTCTATTTCTAACAAAAATTCCTAGAAGTGAGTGTTGACTTCCACAAGATCAAATGAAATTCACTATTAACACCATTGTTTAATACAACACGAAAGATTAAATGTTTTCTGCAAAGTACCTACTGACGAATAAATATAATGAATACACACAGGCTTTTAAACACCACTATGTTTTTAAGAAGTTTATAAATTTCTCCAAATAAACCCTTTTTCTGCTCCATACTTATTTTTACCAGTATTAATTTGAATACATCTTAGCAGATTCCACTTCAGGTTATACTGAATGAGTTTTTTCTCAACTTCTTTGAAAATATTGTGTCTGTAATTGTTTCATGCAGACAATTCATAAAACCTAAATCTTCAGTGACTTCAAACTCAGTATCAACCTCTAGAATAAATAACCGAACAGTACTGCAATATCGACTGACACATCAACAGACTAGGAAAACCACTAGAAATCATTTGACCCATTTTTAAAATGACTATTGATATTGCTCATAATGTCCTCAACTTTTAAAACTATTCTTGCTCAAAGGCTAAGTTTATTTTCTGCGCACACATTTCTTTGCCTACTGTAGTCAAACATGATTTAATTAACTCATCTTGGACAAATGGCTTTCTGTGCTTGGCTAACAAATGAGCCACTCAGAAACTTACCTTAGTTTAAGCCTCATTTTCATTTTTCACTTTTGTAAAGAATTTCTGCTGTGATGACATGGCCTACTTTCATTTACTATTTTTTTTTCTGATCATTACCTTTCTGTGAGTTTGGAATAGTGTGATGAGTGCTCAGTCTGGTAACACTGACATATATTGTATTATTTTTCCCAGCTATAGTGTCCCAGCATAATAAATATAATAATTTGCCATCTAATTTGGTAACAACAGAACTTATTCCATTATGCCTTAAAAGCACAATGAAGCCCACTTTTCTTCTCTTGTTTTAACATGTTAAGTATGCACCAGTAATGAAAGAAATTAGTAAGATACTGGAACAATACATGTGTCAATCAAACACTGATGAAATGTAATTGTGGCACTGTGATTTGTAGCATGCCCATAGCAGTGCAAAGCATACGTGGTCTCTGCAGCAACAACTCAACTCTGTCAATGTAACACAACGGAAGCTATAGGTAATATGCAAATTAATGATGTGGCTTTGGTTCCAATAAAACTTTATTTAACAAACACAAAACTTTGAATTTCAGATGATTTTCATGTATTATAGAAGATATTCTTTTAATTTTTTAACAATTTAAAAATGTAAAAACTGGGGTACCTGGGTGGCTCAATCAGTTAAGTGTCTGACTCTTTTTTTCTTTTTAAGATTTTATTTACTTGATGGGGTGCCTGGGTGGCACAGCGGTTAGGTGTCTGCCTTCGGCTCAGGGCGTGATCCCGGCATTCTGGGTTCGAGCCCCACATCAGGCTCCTCCACTATGAGCCTGCTCCTTCCTCTCCCACTCCCCCTGCTTGTGTTCCCTCTCTCGCTGGCTGTCTCTATCTCTGTTAAATAAATAAATAAAATCTTTAAAAAATATATATATTTTATTTACTTGAGAGAGAGAGAAAGAAAGGCAGAGAGACAGCAAGAGAGAGCACAAGCACGGGGGAGAGGGAGAAGCAGGCTCCCCACTGAACAGGGAGTCCAACAATGTGGGGCTTGATACCAGGACCTTGGCATCATGACCTAAGCTGAAGGCAGATGTTTAACCAACTGAGCCACCCAGGTGCCCCAAGTGTCTGACTCTTGATCCAAGCTCAGGTCTTGAACTCAAGATCGTGATTGGGCTCCACAATGGGGGTGGAGCCTACTTAAAAATAAAAATAAATAAAAAGTAAAAACTATCTTGGCTTGTGGGCCTTATAAACACAGTGGACTGGATTTGATCCACAGGCTGTAATCCGCTAACTCTAATGCAGCCTTCGGGCATCCCAAATCAAAGTCTATAGTATTAATGGTACCTAAATTCTATTTTTTCTTCCTAACTCTATAAACTACCAGAATTTCCTCTCAGTTTTCCAGCTTCTCAGCTGGTTTTATGAACTGGATAAATGTCTCAAGGGGAAAAGGAAAGTTAACATCAGGCTGACCTCAAGGCTTAATCCTTCCCTCTGGGCTCTCACTCCCTCAAGTCCTCATCTCTCTGACAGTCCTCTAATGCCTTTAAATATTTCTTTGAAAAAATATTTTATCCAACTCTTCTAGTTGTTCTGAGTGGGAGAGCTGGTCTAATACAAGTTTCTCTGCTATACATGGAGACGGAAGTAATAATTGACCTACGAGATACTGAAACTTATTTGAAAGCTACAGTAACCATGGTGGTGTGATATTGTCACTAGGATATATGAATATGCAAATGATTTAAAATAGAGAACTTAGAAACAATCCACACATACACTGAACATGTGCTAGGTGACAAAAATTATCTTTCAAATATGTGGAAGAAAAAAAAAGTGGTTTCAACAGATAATGTACTAACAACAGGAGCCCCATATGTGAGAAGAAGACATTGGAGTCCTGTATGATACAATACATAAAAATCAAAAATACCTAAATGTTAAGGAAAAACTACAGAAATGAACTTCTGAAATATATTTTTAAGGACACATTAGAAACTACTATAAGTGTTTTAATTTTTGAAATAAATCAAAGTTTAAAATTCAAAACTTTCTAAAGGGGTATAAAATGGAAAGTGGCCCTGTATAGAACGACACAGGAGAAATTCTATAGAGCCAGAGAATTTCACCAGTTTCCTATGTAGCCTTCAAAAGATATTTTGTGTTTATATAAGTTCAGATTATTTTCCACCCCACATTAAAGGGGTTCTTTATTGTATCAAAGATTACCACTATATTATCAGAAACATATATTCATTTCTTTAAATCAAACTTAGTTAAAACTAAAGAAAAAAAGATTAAAAAGAAATTATGACTTTTACTGAGAAAAAAACTAAGGCCAAGGACATCTTCACTGAATGGGCCTTCCAAATTCATCTTTTACCAAACACGCATATCAAACTCTTAATTTTCTAAAACAGAAATTTCCAGTTTCATCTTAGCTCTACCCAATTTCAAAAAAAAAAAAAAATAATAAGAATCAAGTTGCCAAGGTATAAGGAAACAAATACATCAATTTTTAGGTACAGGTATACCTAACAGCATTCCAAGGTCAAATCTTGGATTTTTTTTTTGCTGTATCCATACTTTTGTACTTAGTAGTCTAACAAAATAATCCATAATAGATCTTTGATGTCTTCCTTATAGCCTTGCATTTTAGACTGAAGAGATAATTTAATTTCTTACTATGCAAAATGAAGAAACAGGGTAGAGACAGCACAACTTGGTAAAGATGTCACAAGACATTAGCTAACAATGTCAAATAGAATAAGAAGTCAAGATTCCTGATTCTTACACCCATTAAATATAATAATTATGTTTTATTCAGAAAATATTTTTAGAAAACATTGTAATACAAAAACACACTTGAAATCATTGGCCACATGTCCTTAAATATATTAATCCAGACTCAGTAATTCCTAGTAAACTTCCTGTAACTTCTATTCTATGTCACATCCATTTTTTCACGGGACCTCTTCCTCTGAACACTGACCAGAGGGTCCAATCTTCCACCTTCTTTTCTCCTCTTGTTTAGCAGTTTGCTTTCCTGTCGCTACTAGTTAGGAAAACTATCCATGATTCCAACCCTGACACTTAGTCCCAAAGATGTTTCATGGAGTTTAAGGCTCAGCCTAGTCAAAACAAAACTCCTGATTCTCCCACATGCTCAGGCTTGAAACTAGAGACATTTGCAACTCCTCTTTCATCAAATATAACTCATTCTATCCCAACAACATTCGGTCTTTACATTTCACACATAATACCGAAATTCAGAAACTTACATTCTTTGACCTTAAATTACAACAGTAATCCTAAACATTTTTGTCTTCAAGTAAACCTCTCCAATTTAACTACAAAAGGCTAGGAGGATTATGATCTGTTAATCTTGCTCTTCTTCTTTAAAAACTTCATTAATGAAATTCTTCAGCTTGGCATGCAAAGCTAAGGACATTTTCCATTCTCATTTCACATTAATTCCTCACTCTATGTATTTATTCTCCAGTCATTTTCACATATGTGACATTCTTCCAGAATCCACATGTCCCAAAACCCTGCTCAAGACAACCCTTTGTGAGGGGTGCCTGGGTGGCTCAGTCAGTTGTCTACCTGCAGCTAACTCAGAGTCCTGGGATTGAGCCCCATGTAAGGCTCCCAGCTCAGCAGGGAGTCTGCTTCCCCCTTTCCTTCTGACCCCCCTACCCCTGCTCATGCTCTCTCTCTCTCAAATAAATAAAATCTTTAAAAAAAAAAAAAAAAAGGATGACTTTTTGTCTAAATTCCCTATGTTAACCTACTAGGTAAACTTACCCATCCTCCAAACACCATTTTAATCTTTCCTCCTTTTAAAATATTTTCAGGTTCCCTCAGTCAAAATATGTTTCCAGTAACAGACACTGTTAGTTAACTACAAAACATTCATTCCACCTTCTTGCTTCCTAAGGATCTCAATTTTGTTCAGATAGCCACTCTCCCTTAAGCAGCAATGTGTTTCAGAGGAAGAGGCACCATCCATGGTCCCAAAGGACAATCACGGTTTAATCAAATGGTGGTTGCCCCAACACTTTATTGGTTTAAAGATGTAAACATGGGAGGTAATTCTAACTAACGAAATGTTAGAAGAAATCTGCTATGGTTGAGGAAACCATCTGAAAAGGGTTTTCCTTAATTAAAATAATAATTAAGAAAAGGTGGGTGTCCCCCCCCCCAGTATCTGAATGTTATCATGAAAGTATGATACTTAAAAGTTCCTGTGCACTGTCTTTGGACTATGAGAAGAACTGGACCATGGAAGAACCCAATATACTGTGATGCACAATGTAAAGACAGTAAGAACCTGGCAACTTGCCATGACAACGCCACTGAACTTACCCACGACCCTAAGTCATGATTTCCTACTGTGAAAAACCCAGCACCCAACAAGGTAGAATTCAGAAAGCCTGGAATCCAAATAAAAATTACCAGGTACACAAAGATGCACAACATCATAGTCTAAACTGAGAATAATCAATCAAAATGCTGACTCAGAACTGACCCAGATGTTAAAATTACAAGGTAAGACATTAAAATAGTTCTATAAGTATATTCAGTATGTTCAAAGAGCTAAATAGAGATATAGAAGATATAAAAAGACTCAAATCAAACTTCATAAATAAAAACAACATCTGATGTGAAGATTACATAGGATATGATTAACAGATTAGAAATTACAGAAGAAAAGATCAGTGAAATTGAAGGGCAAAAAAAAAAAACTTAAATGAAACATAAAAAGGAAAAAAACATACTAAAAAATGAAAAAAGGGGGGTATTAGTAAGCAATGAGAAAAATTCAAATGGCCTAATATTAAGGTAACTGGAGTCCCCAAAAGAGAGGAAAGATGGGGGAACAGAAGAAATATTTGAAGAAATAATTGGTAAAAACTTTCTAACCATACTGAGAACTATAAACTCACAGATTCAAGAAATTCAACAAACCCCAACAACAAGAAACATGAAGAAAATGGCACCAAGGCATAACATAATCAAACTGTCCAAAACTGGTGACACAATATTAAGAGTACACAGATAAAAGACATGTACAGAGGAACAAAGATAAGGACGATACCAGACAGTTCATGAAAAACAGTGCAAGCAATAAGACTGTGGCACAACATCTTTAAAGTAATGAGGGGGGAAATCAACTAGAATTCTGTACCTCCCAAAAATATGTTTCAAATATGAAGGTAAGATAAAAGCACTTTAGAAGTGTAACTACTGAAAGAATCCATCATCTGCAGACCTGTACTGCAAGAAATGTTAAAGGACTTCTTCAGACACAAAGAAAATGATTGCAGGTGAAAATCTGGAGCTACACAAAGCAATGAAGAAAATCAGAACTGGTAACCACAGGGGTAGCTCTATTTAATTTTTTTTTATTACTTAATAAGTCTCTTCAGGAATATCTGACAGCTTAATCAAAATAACACTATCTTGGGGCCCCTGGCGGTGCAGTCATTTGGGCATCTGACTTTTGGTTTCAGCTCAGGTTGTGATCTCAGGGTCATGAGGAGATCAAGCCCTGTGTCAGGCTCCAGGCCCAGCGCAGAGTCTGCCTGAGACTTTCTCTTCCTCTCCCTCTTCCCTCCCTGCCCCTCCTCCCCATGTGCTTGCTTGCTCTCTCTCCCTCAAATAAATAAATCTTTAAAAAAATATCAACACCTTATGGCATTTATAACACATGTAGAAGTTAAATGCATAACAGCAATAGCACAAATTCCAGGAGAGGAAAAATTGAAGGAAACAAAAGCACATTTTTATTACATATGAAATTATTATATCACTGGAAGGTAGACTGTGATAATAAAAGATGTATACTATAGGGGCGCCTGGGTGGCACAGCAGTTAAGCGTCTGCCTTCGGCTCAGGGCATGATCCCGGCGTTCTGGGATCGAGCCCCACATCAGGTTCCTCCGCTATGAGCCTGCTTCTTCCTCTCCCATTCCCCCTGCTTGTGTTCCCTCTCTCGCTGGCTGTCTCTATCTCTGTCAAATAAATAAATAAAATCTTAAAAAAAAAAAAAAAGATGTATACTATAAACCCTAAAAGCAACCAATAAAATAAAGTTATAGGTAATAATCCAAAAAGGAGATAAAATGGAATCATAAAAAATATTCAATCCAAAAGAATACAAGAAAAGGAAACAAAGAACAGACAGAAACAAATAGGATTAAAAAAAAAAAAAAAGGAAGACTTAATCACATTAAACGTACATGTCCTAAACACTCCCATTATAAAAGCAGAGGTTGTCAGGTTAGATTTTAAAAAGCAAAACCACTGCCTACAAAAAACATACATTAAATATAAAGACAGAAGGAGTTAAAATAAAAGGACGGACTAGGATATACCATGCTTCACTAGTCAAAAGAAAGCTGCAGTGGATATATTAATATAAGACAAAGTAGATTTCAGAATTAAACACAGGATTTTTCTGTTAAGAGTCAAAAGTATCCTTATCAGAATCTTTCCTCTGATCAAAGTTACGAAGTTCTCTGTAACCACTAGAGCACTTATCACAGCCTCCCTATGATGGGGAATATTCAATGATGTGTACTTACTACAGTCCTGACACAGAAATGTTACAGGTGATACACAATACAATTTTAGTTCTATGCTAAAAAGGGTTAACACAGCAGTCCTGAGACTACTCTCCTTAGAAAGGCCTGTAGGCACAGCTGGTCCCTGGGAACCTGAATTTTGGGAGGGTTGCCATGGCTCCCTCAGTGACCAGAGCAGTTTATTGTGCCTATACTGTCGGTGCAAACAGTGCGACTTTCCTTCTGGTATGTGTTGGGCAGAGGGTGCCTATGTGACTAACCGCCAGCAAAGACCTGGAGCTTCTCAGGGCAGGAGCATCACACACATATTGCTGCATTTTCACTGCAAACAGGAGAGGTGCTCTGCGTAACCCCTCATAGGAGGGTGAGCACCTAAGGAAGGCTGTACGCGAATTCCTCCACACCCTGTCAATATCTGTTTTTCCACTGAGATCCTTCCATTATATATCCTCACCATATCACGGCAGTAAATCTTAGCCACAATCACAACTTTATGGTGAGTGCTATGAATCTTTCTAGCGAGTCTCCAAGGTGAAGGCATTCTCATGAACCCCCAGCAAACACAGAATTCAGATCTATGAATGTTTGCCCTTCCTCTTAAAAAACTATAAGGCAAAATGAAGAATATATAACTTGGTGATTTCTTCACACTTACATTACCAGAATCATATAAAAAATAACAGTATTAGACATAATTATTGATAAAATAGGTGCCTGCAAATCACCTTATATAAAGATGCAGTCAATATTTAAATAATCTTATATAAACCTACTCCCAGTTGCTTAGAGGACGGGTGTGGAGAGACTTCCACCATATACTGTTCAAAAAAAAAATTTTTTTTGGCTAACAGACACATGAAAAAATGTTCAAAATCATTAGCCATCAGGGAAATTCAAATCAAAACCACACTGAGATACCACCTTACGCCAGTTAGAATGGCAAAAATAGACAAGGCAAGAAACAACAATTGTTGGAGAGGATGTGGAGAAAGGGGATCCCTCCTACATCGTTGGTGGGAATGCAAGTTGGTACCGCCACTCTGGAAAACAGTGTGGAGGTCCCTCAAAAAGTTAAAAATTGAGCTACCCTATGATCCAGCCGTTGCACTACTGGGTGTTTACCCCAAAGATACAGACGTAGTGAAGAGAAGGGCCATATGCACCCCAATGTTCATAGCAGCAATGTCCACAATAGCTAAATCGTGGAAGGAGCCGAGATGCCCTTCAACAGATGAGTGGATTAAGAAGTTGTGGTCCATATATACAATGGAATATTACTCAGCTATCAGAAAGAACGAATTCTCAACATTTGCTGCAATATGGACGGCACTGGAGGAGATAATGCTAAGTGAAATAAGTCAAGCAGAGAAAGACAACTATCATATGATTTCTCTCATCTATGGAACATAAGAACTAGGAAGATCGGTAGGGGAAGAAAGGGATAAAGAAAGGGGGGGTAATCAGAAGGGGGAATGAAACATGAGAGACTATGGACTCTGAGAAACAAACTGAGGGCCCCAGAGGGGAGGGGGGTGGGGGAATGGGATAGACCGGTGATGGGTAGTAAGGAGGGCACGTATTGCATGGTGCACTGGGTGTTATACGCAACTAATGAATCATCGAGCTTTACATCGGAAACCGGGGATGTACTGTATGGTGACTAACATAATATAATAAAAAATCATTATTAAAAAAAATTGTTTTTTACCAAAATTACATTTACATTACATTGCTTATCTATATTTTCAATGTGTACTGCCACCCACCTTATGATAGAGAAGCTATTTTTGTTCCTTTGCAGTCTATAAAAAGAACCAAAAGTATAAAAAAAAAACACCTTACTACTCTTCTCACAGACCTAGGTTGGTTTTATACAAGACACCTGGCACAAAATCAGTATAATACAATGAAATTTCAATATAGGGTTGTGGCAGGAGGTAGGTGGAGAAAACAAGAAATGATCAATTCTAAGTAGGGAGATAATATAAGTAATTTTTAATGTTTTATTTATAAGTAATATACTGAACATCTGATTCAGAACTAGTCAAGAGAACAGAAATACATGTTGGAGATTTACTGGTAATATCTTTTGAAGGGCAATGAGCAGAGTGCAGGAAAAGGGGGCATTAGGTAAATAAATGATCAAACATCTGTAGCATTCATAATTAAACTATTCCATCAATAATATCCAAATTATCCAGATCTCCAAGATGCTGGTAGCACCTCCAGGGCTCCAAAAAAGGAATTTAAAAGAAAAACACCATTACCTTTCCTGAAACACAGGTTCACAGTATAGCATATTCTTCAATCTAGCAAAAGATAAAGGTCCCCCTGGAAAAACTGAAAACAATCTGAAGGAAATGCCAGGAAAACTAAACAGCTTGATAAAGAATGCCATTTAAAAACTGAGGAAATCATAAGGGACTCAGGGCTCAGCTCAGTCCCCTGTCTGTCCTCCCCACCTTCTTGAATAAAATAATTCAGAAAGAAAATAAATAAAAACAAAAACTGAGAAAATTATATTAAATATGTTAATTTTTAAATAGGAATAATAATATCAATTAAACCAGAATCTCTCAACCTCAGCACTACTGGCTAGGTCTCTGCCGTGTGGGAGACTGGCCTGGATGTGGCGGGGTTCTGCCGCGGCCACTAGGTGCCAGTAGCACTTCCCTTTGCATTCAGCTAAGGGCCCTTCATTGGCAGACTTCGTTCATGCATACATTTATCCTGTCAATGACTCTCTTATGTTCCAGGTACTTTTTGCTAAGGACTAGAGATAAAATGATAAACCAAAACATATTATCTACGCGCTCCTGGTGCTGACAGCCCTAGTGGTGCTGACAGCCCTAGTGGGGGCAACTGAAATTAATAAAAGACTCACATCAATAATGTAAATTTACAAATGTTGGTAAAGCATCATAAAGGAGAGATACATATTCCAGTGAGAATGTATAATGAGGATGCAGGCTCATATACTTCTTATTAAAAGATGTGGACAATCAAAAAGTTTAGAGAGCAGTACAACCCCTCCATCTGACCTACATCCTGATCTCCTCCATTTTCCTAGGTTAAAAGGCCCGATTCTAACTTGAGTTTATTTCACTATCTGTCGTGAGTTAAAAACAAATGATTCTACCAAATTAAGATCTAAACAGAAGTAGCGCATCATTTCCAAAACTATTTTTCAATCTCAACCAAAATTATCAAAATTTAGCTAGTAAATTTTCACCTTCCATAATCAAAAGTATTAATTTTTTTATTTTTAACAAATGGGTTTGAAACATACTAAAACTTTTCAGAGTATTTTAAACAGAACAGAAAATTCCGCATCCAAAATTTTTTGACAAATGTGAGAATTTGTTTTTCACAAACTTTCATTGTTTCTAGCAATAAAATATCAAACAGAAATAGTTCCAAACATCCATTTTCAAAATGCTCAACCCCCAGCACATGTTTCTTTGAAAAGTCATTACATTATCATTGCTGAAATGTCACCTTTATCTTGAAGAAGCAGATGAACTGTTTATTTTCCTTGAGGTAGGTATCATAATATATTCAGCCACATGTCATCAAAATAAAGGTCAACAAATTTAGAACATCTGTCTTTTGGTAAAATAAAAATGTATTCCAAGTTCAACAGCACTCTACATGGTTTGCCCCTAGAGAACATTGTGAGATAGCAAAGATTTGCACTGTCATTGCCCACCACCCCACATCACCTCGGTAGAATTGGTATAATCTAAACTCTATTTTAGAGGCTTCTTTTCTGACAATTATGTATTCATACACTTTTATAAAATTAACTACATTAGTGACCTCCCTTAACATTCTGGCACTTTGGATCTTTCCTGTAACTATGAGTGATTACATGAATGATCTCTAGTGCTATTCACTTAGGCTACAAATAATCTATTGAGGAATGACCAAAACAGAAAAAGATCCTTGGCAATATCACTCTAATAAGGAAAGATTAACAAGATCATTCAGTAAATATATACTATGTTAGATGGCAACAAGTACAAAGGAGAAAACCATAGAGCAGAGATGTTACCTGAGGATGAGACCCTTGAAACTTTCAAAAGGGAGCCAAGCAAAGCCCTCACCAACAAGGCAACTCTTGAATAAATTCCTGAAGGACATGAGGGAGCATGTCATCATGTATCTAAGAAGAATATTCAACAGAGAGGGAACTGGAAGTGCCAAGGTCCCGAGGGAAGATTTATCTGGTGCATTTGAGGAAGATGAAGGAGGCTGGTATGGTTGAGGGAAGCAAATGAGGGGCAGGGTCATAGTGAGTGAGTGACATCTTAAGAAGTACTTGTGGGGGTGGTGAAGATCACGGAGAGCCCTGTCAGGTAGTGAGCACTGCCTTTTTTTTTCCCTTTCTCTGAATGAAACAGCAAGTCCACTACTGAAGTGTGGTAGGAACAGGAGTAATATGACCTGACTTAATGCTATTCATTCATTTGTTCATTCATTCATTCATTCATTTGTTTGTTCATTCATTCATATCAGTATGGACTCATTTTATTCTGTGAATGAAAACCCAATACTATATTTTTTGTTGTGGCTCAAACTGGTCCAGCTCTTGGGAGCTCCTTCAGGTTGGCTCCTGTGTTTTCAACAAGTCTTCACCTTTCTGAGCACTTCCTTATTTTCCAGCACCTCAGGTTGTATTTTCCCCATACCAGGAACCTGGTTCCTTTTATTGGCAAATAGTGGTTAGAAACCAAGATCTGGGCACCAGGTGTGCTCACTGCCACTGGGGGTCACTATGTCTAGGTCCTCACAGAGGACAGAACTAGGAATTGTATGTAAGCATACTACCTCATGAGTATACACACAACTACACATCTGTATTTCTGTACCTGTCTACATAAATATTAAGAACCATGAGTTTATACTGATACTTCTAATTCCATTTCAACACCACAAAATTCATTTTAGCCTTTCCTTATTTGTAGCTCCTTTCTCCAACACTGAAAAACCTAGTTCTCATTATCAACCATATATTTACTTATTTGTTCACTTACAGTATACACATAAAGTGGTTTCAGAATTGCAAACTCAGGGGCGCCTGGGTGGCACAGCGGTTGGGCGTCTGCCTTCCTTCGGCTCAGGGTGTGATCCCGGTGTTACGGGATCAAGCCCCACATCAGGCTCCTCTGCTATGAGCCTGCTTCTTCCTCTCCCACTCCCCCTGCTTGTGTTCCCTCTCTCGCTGGCTGTCTCTATCTCTGTCAAATAAATAAATAAAATCTTTAAAAAATAAAAAAAAAAAATTGCAAACTCACACCCTTGTGACAAACACATTTACTCACTGGATTACAGTACATACATGCTGTACTTTTTGTCTTTAGCTTTCCAGCTAACCAGTCAAGATACTGTTTGCCAGTTACTCAGGTTAGCTCTTTTCTTCCCTATCCCCTTTAGCATGAATTTTGGTATTCCTTTTTGGATTCTCCCATATCCTAGATAGTTGTAATTGCTTATTTAGGGGGTATGTGAAATATTCCTATGGTTCTAAGAGTCAGAGGAGCTATACAAAACAAAGATATCTGAGAGTGTCTGTCACATCTCACCCATGCTACATCAGTCCCATTCCCGTTTCCTTTCCACCTTTTTCCCACCCACCTGCCATAGGTAACCAATCTCTTCAGTTTCCTGTTTATCCTTCCTGCATTTCTTTTCCAAAATGACCACATATATTTTCTTATATTTCATCCTTTCTTACACAACAGGATGCACATCACGAATGGTCTTTTGTACTCTTTTTTCACTTAAAAATACATGTTGGAACCAACTTCACATCTTTTCATTGAGATATTCCTCACTGTATTTTTACACACACTACATTCCACTGTATGAACCATACCATAGTTTATTCAACCATTCTATTATGTGTGGCCACTTAGGTTGTTTCCAATATTTTTCAAGTTACACAATGCTGCAATTATTAACCTTTAATACCACAAGTATTTTGCATTACGGGAGGCATATTTTCAGGACAAAATCGTAGAAACGTCAAATTCTCCTCCAGAAGATTTATACCAATTTGCATCCTATCAGCAAGGTATTAGAGTGCCTATTTCCCCACAGACTTATCAACAAATGTGTTGCTCTGGGTTTGAATTTCTGTCAGTGAGACAAACTCTTCTTGGGACAAGCAAATGAGAAAGTTCTAGCTAAGTCCTGTGCCTATTTGATAATGGAGAAAACCAAAAGACAAAACAAACAAAAAACTGTAGAAATGGCAACAGAAGAGTGACGCTACCCTAAGTCTGGACTGATTTAACTGAGTGAAGCCGTGATGCTTTGACAATGTGCCACCAATCCCCCTGGGATCCCACCACTCCATCTACTCCAGCTCCTTTCTGCATTCCACCACTCCCGCCCACTGCATGCTAATGCCTCCATAGAGAGAGACGGAGTGCAGGTCTCCCATGGCCCTTGATTCCTTGGCCAGCAGTAGGGCAAAGACTTCATCTCTAAATCCCACTTTAAGTATTTATAAGTATCTAAAACACAAAGATGGTATCTTCTATCCAAAAAAGGACAGGGGGAGGCAAGCTTTTAACTACCGTCTTAGTGAAAAGAGCTAGGAAATATATGTATACATACTAACTCACATGTATACACACATCTATATTTCTGTATTTGTATAAATATTAAAAACCAGGAGTCTACATTGATTCCTCCAACTGAACACCACAAAGTTCATTTTAGCCTTTGTTCATTGCCTTTCCTGTAATATTTTTCACTTCCACAAAACAATCCAACACTACTTCCGAAGTAGTCTGTGACAAAAAGAGTGCTCACTGATCTATCACGGTCTTGATCTGGCCACCTAAGTATGTCCAGACTGCAGAATTTACTATTATGCATTATACTATTCACGATTTGATGACATAAGCATTTCAATGTAATGTCACATTTCCAAAACAAGCACTCTAATTTGACCAAGCTTGAGGTGGGAGTTACTCATCCATGTAATTTAAATTTAGGTCATTTTAATAATCTGAGTAAAGCTAATATTATACTAATTGAATAATTACTTGGATCTAAGTTCCTGTCTCGACTACACTTTTGAAAGTTTTACCTATACTCCATCTGTTAGAGCCTACATAATTTCTACGGTCAAAATTCCATTTTTAACATTCCTTTGGAAGGGCTGTTTCACTTCTCCCAAATATAACTGTCAAAAATCAAAGGGAATTTGTAGGCAGCAAAGCAATTTCACTTCATAGGGTTTGTTTCCTTTATAGATGGAAGGTAAATGTTGCATTTATTTCTGTGCTTGTTTCGAGATCACATGAAAATTTCAGTGAAAACTTTAAAAGACAGAAGACTGTGTACATGATATTACTTTGGGATGGTGCCAAAAAGATGAACTGAACTGCCAACTTGACTATAAAGAAATATCTGGATCAATTTTTAAAACACCAGAGCTAATCCACACTATGGACTAAAGACCTGTCAAATGTTGTCTCTTCATGTTAAATCTTCATCAAATCGTTTTGTTTTAAAGAGTAACCACATGGATATATAAATATACTTAGTAATTCTCATTTCTAAAATTTTTAATTTCTGATTTAAATATAAAATATTTGTTTTTAAGATTTACATTTATTGCACAGCTTAACATGTATATTCTAGTACTGTGCACAAACCACTCTTGGATATAAAATTAAAAATTCCTATTTTAAGGGTTTTTACATTATAGTAATCATTTAATAAACAATTCTTGCAAGTGAAACTTTATGTTGACTTGAGTCAATGTTATAAAACTGTGGCTTAATTAAATATCTGTTACTTCTACTTACTTCTGTGCTCCCTGAGACAACAGCTTTGTCTACGTTCACTAACGATGGTTCCTCTATCTGGCAAACTCCCAGTGACCACTCCACACAACGGTGATGAGCCCAACAAGTGCCTAAAATGGTTGAAGTGAAAAGAAGCAAATGAATAAACATGAAGCATATTAATGCTAATAAGATATATATTCCCCCAAACCAACTCTGACATGTAGACACACAGTGGCACCCTCTATCTGTGATCACACTAAAGCAGTCAGCCCTTCCCAAATGTATCATCTAGGAACTTGTTAGAAATGCAAAATATCAGAGTGCCTGGGTGGCTCAGTCGGGTAAGCATCCGACTCTTGATTTTGGATCAGGTCATGATCTCAGGGTCCCAGGATTGAGCCTCACGTCAGGCTCTGTGCTCAGCGGAGACTCTGCTTGAGGATTCTCTCTCTCTCCCTCTGCCTCTCCCCCCCAGCAAATAAATAAATCTTTAAAAATTTAAAAAAAAAAAGAAATGCCAAATATCATATCACAACCAAGACCCACTGAATCAAAAACTCTTGCACTGGTGCCCAGAAATCTATATTTTAACAAGCCCTCTAGGAGATTCTGACGCACACAAGTTTGAGAAACACTGAAGGAGTGATTATTACCAAAAAAAAAATGAGTTCTTAGTCATTTTATTTACATATTACTATAAGATATTTTATTTGGTATCTTTACATAAAATATAAAGGACATTTATACAATACTTTATGAGACAAAGAGGACGAATGACAAATAAACTACAAATACATCTCCATTCTGTTTCATCCCACACCAAGAGCCCACATTCATCACTAAAAACAGCTCAGTCTTTAAATCCTCTATCACACAACACTTGAACCACTATCAATCAATATGCAGTTCAACTGAAATTAACTCAAAATCCCAAAAGCACCTCATGAGTATGGGTTACTACACTGCTACAACAAGATACCCACATGGCTAAGACCTACTACTGTCTTTCACCCTGCATTAAACAGACCCAGACATCCAAGTTCCCCAACTTCTCACGGTGCCTTTTAAAATTTTCTTTCATTAATTATCAGATCTCCATGACCCTGCTGTCTACATAAGAATAAATGCAAAGACTTATAAAAGCATCCAGCCCAGTGTTGGCCCTCTGCAGATGCTACATAAATGAGGTACACATCATTAAGACATTTTACCTAAGCAAGCATACTTAAACGACCATATTTTTTACAATGTGATCATAATTATTTCTAGATGAAAGGTATTTATAATTAAGTTGATAATTCACTAAAATTAAAATGTCTATAGAATCAAGAGATAGTTATCACTGACGACCAGCTCCTACCTGTAGGATCAAATAAGGCTTGGATATCAATAGCATCTGGAAGGCCAACCAGACTGAGTTCATCCCATAATTTACCAGCCTGATCATCTGAAGTGGTCTGCGTGCTTACACTTACACAAGACACTATATTCTGCAGAGGAGATCGTTCTCTGGAAAAATAAAATAAAACAAAACAGATGTGAAAGTGGTAACAGGTAGATAATTATTTTGTTTATTCAATATAATGTATTACCAAATCAATTTTATTTTATTAGGCATAAACTGTCATAAAACAACTTTCAGAATACAACTGTTATTATTCATAGTATAATATAAAACTGGGTTGCTATATTTTATCATGTAAGCAACAACTAAAAAAAAGTCACCAAATCCATAAGGAAGTGTTAAAAATTAAAAATTTATTTTCTATAATTTTTTAAATGACACTCTCATATTCTAATCAGGAACTATATTTTATCACATAAAATAAATATTCCCTTCAGCCTTACTTAAATGCTTATGAAACATAACTCGATCAGAAATTTTAATTTGCTTTATCGTGAGGACTAGCAAAACAGAGCTGGCAGTTAATGTTATGTAAAGAAAGGTTATTTCCCAGGGGAAATGAAAACCCACTACAGAGTGTGAAGAGGGAGGTAGTGGGAGCAGAACGTGTCAGCTGGAGCTTTCTTACAGGCCCCTCCACAAATCTCGACAGCTGGTCTATGGCATGATGTTGCAAGTACTCTCGAGTAAGTAACTTGACCTCACAAGTCAGAGTAAAATGCAAAAACAAAATAGCTACTAGTGGCGTGGGGAATAAAGAAGATAATGTAACAGCAAAAACAGCAGTATAGAGATGAACACTTAATAAAGCATACAACACATGGGTGATTTCAGACTTTCAAAGTCTTCAAACTTCAGCTATTAATTGAGATCATTAAGTAAACAATGACTACTATTGTGTTTAAACATTAAATATGGGAAATCAGATGACTGGCACTAAAACTTTAATCTTCTCCTGATATCATAGTATTTAACCTGATCATAATTCTGGATTAAATCACTATTGAATATAGATCATAACTCACTGCACTTCTGTATGCTGGATATTTATCATGATTCCTATTAAGAGAAAATCAGCACAATGACCAGGGTACTAAACTTTTTTATACCTGGAATCATTGAAAGAAAAAAAGTATTAACATATTTCAATAAGTACATTTAAATACCAAACCATATAAAAATAACCAGTATTTTTTTATGTTCAGCATTAGAAATGCATAGACTCACTTTTTTAAAAGCTTAGCATGCTATTCTAACTTTAAATTCTCGTTTTTATAAATGCCCCCAGTATAATGAGAACAAACTCTTTCCTATAAATATAATCTCCATTCCTACAAATAGATTCTTCATTACTAATCATTGTTCTTTTATGGGGAGGGGAAAAAAAGACGAACAGTTCATCTATAAGGATTAATGTATTGTTCTAAGATATTTCCTTTGTACCAGTATTTGATGGGGGAGACGGGTATAAAAACTAATGAAATGATCAACCAGCTATTACTAACCAATTCCTAACCACTAGCTTAATCAAATTTCACCTTTAGGTTTTACAACCAGTTTTTATGTGTATACCATATCAGTAAGATGCTGATGTCAACCCTAAGGATGACAGAAAACCAACTTAGGAAAAACCATCAGGAGAAGACAGCTGAAATACATACCCCCAAAATTTTAGTCTAAAACAAAAGAGAAAAAGAATCCCCAATTACATATTCTTACAATTTAATGCCACCAAGAGAGAAAAATTCTTTTTAAAACCTCCTTTTCACATTAAAAACAAAAACAAGCTTATTTGGGGCGCCTGGGTGGCGCAGTCGTTAAGCGTCTGCCTTCGGCTCAGGGCGTGATCCCGGCGTTAAGGGATCGAGCCCCACATCAGGCTCCTCTGCTATGGGCCTGCTTCTTCCTCTCCCACTCCCCCTGCTTGTGTTCCCTCTCTCGCTGACTGTCTCTCTCTCTCTCTGTCAAATAAATAAATAAATAAAATATTTAAAAAAAAAAAAAAAACAAGCTTATTTGGTTTCTATTCATCAGTAATATATTTTGTAACTATTTAAAATCATTACCAAATTAGATTGGCTAACCCTAAGTGAATTCCAAATTTTATAAATGTGTTTTATTCCTAAAGTCAATTATCTGTCTTGTTATCATTACTTAATACATTGGTAAACACTAAGTGTATGTAAAGACTAAACCAAAGCTCCATTTTACATAATTACCTTACCCCATAAAAGTTTTTGATAAAAATTAACTCAGCTTTTAAAATAAGTAAACGAAGCCCAACTGTATTTCCCAGAATAAGTGTTTATATAATTGTCATTATTCAAAGGCAGAACATGAGGATATGAGATATACGCTGGTCAAGTCCATTAGATTTGCTAATTACTGATGGACATTAAAACTTCGCTAGACTTTTGATGTATTTTATTAGGATGTGAGCACTCAAATGATTACAAGAAGAAAAGCTCTGCTCTAAGATCTAGCTCCGGCCTTTCAAATATCAAGATGCTAAACAAAGTACTTCTAAACTTCCTTAAGCTGTTCCACCTTAAATTTTTTTAAGAGTCTCTTTCTTGTTATTGTTTCATTTCCTACTTCAGGTCTTCAAGGCATTGGCAGCAGTCCAAAAGAAGGAGCCAATCAAATAAGTACAACACAACAATGCCTTAGTACTTAAATTTGGATAAAAGCCAGATAAACACTTGGATGATTACATCATCACCCTCAAGGGGGAGAGCTGGTTAGCCTTCCAAGCTAAATTAATTTTACACTTTCTCATCGACTACAGAAACTTCTACTCCCTCAACTACCAGAGCCAAATCCACATATTAAGATGGCCTTTAAACAAAACTCAGCAACATATTAAAAAAAAAATGTTTAACTCCAAAATTAAATATATTAGAGTGAAGTGTTAGGTAACTATAATGTTGATGAATACAGACACACATGTATAGTTATACAAATACCTTAGTAAATTCTTATTTCATTAAAAAAGAAGAGCTTCTTCTTTAACTTTAGAAAGGGCATTCTGAGCATATAATTACTTAGAAAGTTAACTCTGTATTATAACAGTTTACTGGACAACTCAATATTCTCTGAACCATAAAAATAACTAGATAACAAGTTAAGAACATGGGTAGAGAAAATCACCTTGGTTTTGTCATTCTGTTAGGTTATATTCTTACAAACAATCAAAAGCTTATTCAAAGGAATGAAAGAATGATTTCATTGATCTGTTTTACCTTCTTTCCATAAATTCCTTCTAGGTTTATGTTATGTTCTTTAAAGTTTTCTTCTAAAGGTTAACTTTTGTGATCACACTGATTTTAATATACAATTAAGATAACACTCTTACTTTCACACAAGAAATTTTAAGAAAAGGAGTGTTTTATGGGGGTAATGATGAGGCATAAAGCATCCTACGAATGTTGAAAAACATGAGAAATGATTAACAACCCCATTTGTATATTCACAGAGATGAAAATAAATTATAGATAGCCTTACTGCATTCCAACCATTTATTCAAAATTGCTTACTTTCTCTGTCCTCTTTGTTTTCGTGGTGCTGAGTTTTGTATTTTCTCACAGGTTCCATTGCTGTTGTCATCAATGTCCTTCTTGTTAGAAGGCTGGCTTTTCCATGGCAAGATAAACCCAGGCGTTACTCTAAATTGTTTTAAGTCTCCTTGTCCTAAGGAACTTTTTTCACCACAGTAACAAAAAGCGCAGAGCTGTTCACTGGTGGAAATGAAAAGTAAGAAAGAGAAGGAGAAAGTAGTTTTATTCAACTAATTTTTAAAGTGACAGACTATAGATACCTGTGCTTTAAAATTAAATATTACAACTTTAGCACCAACTAAGCTTGAGTACGTATAGGTCATAAGAACAATTAAGTTTAATAATCAATTATACATTTGCAATTCATAGCATGACTTTTAAAAGTAGCAGACTTACCAAATCAAAAAGTTCTAGCTTGTACTTAGTTTTCTTTTTAATCTAATTCAAGAAAATGGAAGTAATAAAGAAGGATAAAGAAGGGAAAGCTGAGGCTGGGAAAGAGGGTAGGGTTTAATGACATACGGGCTCTGTAATACCTATGGTGACAAAGTTTTATTTAAGCACCTGACGGAGCATTCTTTATGCATGATGTAGATACAAAACACACGCGAACAAACACGGAGACATAAAAACGTAGATTTAACTACTTACTGGGGTAAGTAGTCAGTGATGAGGGGTGTGTGTGAAAGAGTTTAACAGGAGTGGAAAAGGGATAAGTAGGTGGAGCACAGGAGATTTTAGGACAGTGAAACTATTTCCCATGATACATTATAATGGCAAATGCATGACATTAGGCATTTGTCAAAACTCATAGAACTATATAAGAGAAAGAATAAACCCTAATGTAAACTATGGAGTTTAGTTAATAATAACGTATCAATACGAGTTTATCAACTGTAACAAATGTACCACACTAAGACCCAATGCTAATAAAGGGGAAACTCAGGGAAGGAAGGCAGGCTGGTAATGGGAACTCTCTGTACTAATCTGTCCAATTTTTCTGAAAGCCTAAATTTATTCTAAACAATAACGTCTATTAACTACAATAAAATTAAAAAGTTAAAAGACAAAAAACAATATATGCTTATGGAATAGATGCTTAATAAGGGACCATGAAAGGAGAACACTCTTGCACCGCTGGTGGAAATGCAAAATGGTGCAGCTACTGTGGAAACCAGTATGGAGGTTCCTGAAAAAGTTAAAAATAGAGCTACCCTATGATCCGGCAATCACACTCCTGGGTATCTACCCAGAGAATACAAAAACACTAACTAAAAGGGACACATGCACTCCCTACGTTTACGGCAGCATTATTAACAATAGCCAAGATATGAATGCAGCCCGTGTCTATCCATTGATGAATGGATAAATGTGGTGTATATATACATATATATACACACAATGGAATATTAGACAAAAATAGGATGAAATCTTGCCATCTGCCACAACAGGGATGGAGCTAGAGAGTAGTATGCTGAGCGAATTAAGTCAGAGAAAGACAAATACCATATGATTTCACTCATGTGGAATTTTGTTGTTGTTTGGCAGGCTTGTTTTTTAAAGATCACATACATCTTTGACTTTTTATTATGGAAATTTTTTAACAAAGATACAGAAGCAGAATAATAGTTAATAAATGCTCATGAACCCATCAATCAGCTTCACCTGTTAACAGTATTTTTTCTCATTTTATCCATTTGCCACTTATTTTATTTTTCTTACGATGCAATATGTTATTTTCCTCAAGTTTTTATTTAAATTCCAGTTAGTTAACAAACACTGCAATATTAGTTTCAGGTGCAGAACCTAGTGATTCAACACTTCCATACAACCCTGGGTGCTCTTCAGGACAAGCGCCCTCCTTATAATTCCCATCACTGATTTCATCCATTCCCCCCACACACACACCTCCCCTGGGTAACCCTCAGTTTGTTCTCTATAGTTAAGACTCTGTTTCTTGGTTTGCGTCACTCTTTTTCTTTTTCTTCTCCCTTTGCTGATATGTGGAATTTAAGAAACAAAACAGAAGAACATTGGGGGGGGGGGGGAAGAGCAGTAAACCAGAAAACAGATTCTTAAGTACAGAGAACCCACTGCTGGTTGGGAGAGGGGAGGCGGGTGGGGGGACGGGGGACATAGGTGATGGGGATTAGGGAGGGCATTTGTTGTGATGAGCAATGGGTGATGTATGGAAGTGTTAAATCACTATACTATAACACCTGAAACTCACATTACACTGTATTTTAACGAACTGAAATTTAAATAAAAACTTTTAAAAATACCAGAATAAAGAAAAACAGTATTTCTTAGCTTTAAAAATATATATATGATATTTCATTCACTAGATTTTTCTGTACCGATTTTAATTTTTTAAAATATTGTTTTAGGGATATCTGGGTGGCTCAGTTAAGCGTCTGACTCTTGATTTCAGCTCTGGTCATGATCTCAGGGTCGTGCTGTGCACTGGGCTCCGCGCTCAGCAGGGAGTCTGATTGAGAGTCTCTCTCTCTCTCTCTCCCTCTGACCCTCCCCGTATGCTCTCAAATAAATAAAGTCTCAAAAAAAAAAAGTTTTAAAGTATTACTTATACTTCCATCACCATAAAAATGAAAAAATATTTGAAAATTATAATAAAGAGAATAAAAGGACCGCTCCTCTTGGATATATTTCTCTTGATGACATATTTACAGCTGCTCCACCTAAACCTCCCTTCTCGGGCACTGAAGTTTGCACCATAACCTCGTACTATCTACTCCATGAACTTTCACGTCTTACATTAACAGGTGATAAACTATAATATTTCTAGGAAATTTTTTTTATCTTAAGTTAAATTCAAATTGTGTCCCTCAACTAATTACCTTTATGAAAGTTATCTATTCACGTTTTTCAATTTCATGATCAACAGTGTTGTCCACTGAGACAGAGAGAAAGACACACGTTCATATACATACACACATTTAAACATGGTCTACTTTTAGAAAAGGTCGAAAGGAAAAAAAATAGTTTTCCCTCTTGCCTAAAAGATATGACCACCAGTATCCTTTGCTAGTATCTTATTAACCTTATTTTCTTTTTTTAAGATTTTCTTTATTTATTGACAGAGAGAGAGACAGCCAGCGAGAGAGGGAACACAGGCAGGGGGAGTGGGAGAGGAAGAAGCAGGCTCTCAGCGGAGGAGCCTGATGTGGGGCTCAATCCCAGGACCCTGGGATCACGCCCTGAGCCGAAGGCAGATGCTTAACGACTGAGCCACCCAGGCGCCCCCTTATTATTTTCTTACTTATGACTTTCTCAAGCTATTAAGGCTTACATTTCTTTCAGCATACCCCATCTGATTTTCTTCTTACCCTGGAAGCATTACCCAAGAGGAGCAACAATCAGATGGACATCCTTATCAACAACACTGATTACAACAAAGTGATTAGAAAATGGAGCAATGTTTTTAAAGTATTTTTTTAAAAGATTTCATTTATTTATTTATTTGACAGAGAGATAAAGAGAGAGCACAAGCAGAGAGGCAGGCAGAGGGAGAGGGAGAAGCAGGCTCCCCGCTGAGCAGGGAGCCTAACATGGAGCTCGATCCCAGAACCCTGGGATCATGACCTGAGCCAAAGGCAGACGCTTCACCGACTGAGCCACCCAGGCGCCCCTTGAAGGACTGACAGAAAATACCTTCACCTTCAATGTCATACCCAAATCCATCACTCAAATGTGATGGTGAGTAAAAGTAATCCCAGGCTTGGGAGAGCACAGGAATTTTGCCACACAACAGATCCACAATGAACATAATTTTATAGAAGTACTGAAATCACTAAAGAATTAGGAAAGGTTTCAAGAAATGGAAGAAGTTGGGGCGCCTGGGTGGCACAGCGGTTAAGCATCTGCCTTCGGCTCAGGGCGTGATCCTGGTGTTGTGGGATCGAGCCCCACATCAGGCTCCTCCACTATGAGCCTGCTTCTTCCTCTCCCACTCCCCCTGCTTGTGTTCCCTCTCTCGCTGGCTGTCTCTATCTCTGTTGAATAAATAAATTTAAAAAAATCTAAAAAAAAAAAAAAAAAGAAAGAAAGAAATGGAAGAAGGTAAGGACAGTCATCTAGGTATCTCACAGTAATGTATTAACTTTAAAGGTGGGACAAAGGAAATTCCTGTCTTCAGTTTGGGTGTAGAAAGCTGCAAAGCGGGAGCCTGGGTGGCTCAGTCGCGTCTGCCTTCGGCTCAGGGTGTGATCCCACAGTCCTGGGATCGAGCCTCACATCGGGCTCCCTGCTCTGCTGGGAGCCTGCTTCTTCCTCTCCCACTCCCCCTGCTTGTGTTCCCTCTCACTGGCAATCTCTCTGTCAAATAAATAAATGAAATCTTTAAAAAAAAGAAAGAAAGAAAGAAAGCTGCAAAGAGCACTGTTCCCACCCTCACAGCAAAATCTCATCAGACAATCTACAAATTCACTTTTCTTGAACACATCGGATTGCAGAAGTCACAGGGCAACCAATTCACCTCCAACTGAATGAAAGGCATGTCCAAAAAGAGATGAGACACAAGCATTTGCTTAATCTGAGAAAAAGGCCACGGTATGTCATACAAGCAGCATAAGAAGAATTCAGTGAAAAATTTTAACAAAGTGCTAAAGTCCAAGTGTGAGATAGTGTGAGAATACAGAGTATCTGGGACCCAAAGACACAGGGTAAATTCTAACCCACTCATACTCTTCTCTCTGCGAACCACTTCAGATGCTTACGCACAACACTGGAAGTGTGGCGACGAGTCTGGATAATGTGCTGGTCATGGCACGAAGCCTGGAGAGTGGAACAACAGCAGTATGGGGAAGGCACAAAGACCCACCCAGATCTTTCTCCCGCATTTTCCCTGGGGAACAAAAGCCTTAGGCTGGTGAGAGAAGGACAGGAAAAATCACCCCCTACAACAGTGAAGACCAACTGCAGATGGAAGAACAGTGAGGTGGGGAAGGGGGCTTTAACCCTAGAGGAGAAGCAAGACTGTCCTGGACTCAGCCATTATAGGTCTCCTACAGCTGGCATAATGGCAGGATCACTGAGAACACAGAACCCTCGAAACCAAAGGGCACACTGCCTATCTAAGAGCAAAGCTGAATCAGAACAAGAAATGTTCTGTTAATCCATGCCTGACTGCAACTCTCATGCATCATTAGTGAGAATGCAAAACATAGAGCCACACACAAAACACACTTTGGCAATTTTCTTTTCAAATTACCTTTCTCCTAGCCCAGGTATTTACCCAAGTGAAATATAAACCCTATGTTCACACCAAAACCTGTGAGTGAATATTTATACCAACTGTATTCATAATGCCCAAAACTGGAAACTACCCAAATATTCCTCAACTAGGAAATGGATAAACTGTGATAGGACCCTCCATAAAACAGAATCCTGTTCAGCAATAAGAAGGAGGCAACTACTGATACATAGAAGAACACGGATGGGTAAAAAGGCCAGAAAACGAGTAAAAAAGGCATTACCAAAGTAAAAAAGACTCAGATCAAAAGATCACATACTCTACAATTCCATTTCTATGTTACTGTAAAGACAAAACAACAGGGACCTACAGAAGACAAGCGGTTGCCGAGGGCAGAAGTTGGGAGTCAGGGTTGGCCACAAACAGGCATCGGGGACTTTTTCAGTATGATGGGCTGTTCTTCATCTCATGGTGGTTGTGGTTATGTCACTGTATACAACTGTCAACCCACAAAATGGGTGAATTTCACTATATATAAATTAAACCTCAAATTTTAAAATTAGGGGGAAAAAGTTAGAGGGCCAAGACAAGGGAAACAGAAATAGGAAATATATATCTAAAATAACTACAGCACGAGATGCTAGATGAGAGATGCAAAGAGATATGAAAACATGATAAAGCACTTACATTGTTAAGACTAAGAAACCAATTGGAATGGTTAAGTTTGAATTCCTTCAAAATTAAACTCAATAGGGTAAAGAGACATAAGGTTTGAGTGTTAAGGGAAATGATCTTAAAAAACAAAATACAATGTAGAATGAACAGAAAATAATTATCCATCCAATAGAAAACAGAAAAAAGTACTGCCTTCACAGAACTCACATGATATTGATAATTAAATAATCAAATGAACTGAGAAATAACAAGTGCTACTGAGAAAAATAAAGCAGGGGACACCTGGGTGGCTCAGTTGGTTAAGCATCTGCCTTCAGCTCAGGTCATGAGCCCACGTCGGGTTCCCTGCTCAGTGGGGAGTCTGCTTCTCTCTCTCTCTCTCTCTCCCTCTGCCCCTCCCCCACTGCTCATGCTCATGCTCGGTCTCAAATAAATAAAATCTTTAAAGAAAAAGAAAAAAGAAAGAAGGATTAATGGGCAAAGTGTGTTTGGAACTGTTTTATTGTTCAGTCTACTCTTTTATTTTGAGATTTTTCAAACCTTCCCCAAAATGGGGAACAAACCATGTACGGGTGAGGTGTCTAGTATACCTCCAAATGGAGATGTCAAGCAGACACACGGATAGGAAAGTCTGAGGTTCAGAGAAAGGTCACCCCTGGAAATACAAATATGGGGTTCCTCAGCATGCAGACTGAACACTCAGCCATCACACTGAATGAGCATTCTCAGGAAGGGAGTAGAGATAAAATTATGCATGCTGAAGACTTCCCTGAGGACCCCAACATTATAAAAGCAGGGAGTCTCTGCAGAAGCCAGCAAAAAATGAGGAGGCAGGGGTGCCAAAAGCAAAAGAAAGAAAACATTTCAAGAAGATGGGAGTATTCAACTGATAAATGATTTTACAGTTTTATTCATGTCTTTCAAATAAGGTCTAAAAAAACTCCAAGACTTCAAAGCTGAAGTATACACAGATAGGTTATAATATCCTCTATTTCTTTTTTTAAAGAATGAAGAAAGAGTAAGGAACAAAAGTATAAAAGTTTACAGGTAAATATCAAAATCAACCCTTAGGCTAAAAGCTTGAAGTTCTTTCTTTGGCTAGGGCTAGCGTGGTGATACCCTGTTCTGGTCTGCAGAGAGCAGGGTAACATGCTAGTCTACTGCCATTCTACAATCGCCTAAGCCCACAGACATGCTTTACCCCAACAACACACAGAGGCATCAGCCATAAATCTAAAACTAGTAAATAATAAAATCCCATCCATATTTACATGCCAAGCTTGTACTCTCTGAATCCTCTCTATCGCCAGCTCCCTGCCTGTCACTAATCCCCAATCCGGATGCATTCATTCTCTAACCTGATTTTGGCTTCTACACCAACAGAGACCAGGGAGCTGGCAGATTCCTCAGACACAGAGCGCTGAAGGACGGGGATCGGCCGTTTGCTGTTGTCCGCTTCTGCTTCAGCATCCTCTTCTGCAGACTGTTCTTTGATTTCTGCTTAATAGTGAACAAGAGGATATAAAAGGTCATTTTCGCATTTAAATCAATCTTTGGTGAATTTATCTGTAAAGCATACATGACACAGGAAGAAGATTCAAAGAGCAATGGTGGCACTTCATTAATACAGGAAAAGTTTATGTAATGGCGCGGTTTATATTTACTGTCTACTGCAACATGATCATTGCAATAATGTGAAACACGGCACACTGTTCTTTGTGTGCACCTTACAACTGACTCATTGGAGTTTCACCTTAGGAATAACTGTGAAGAACCCTGCTTGTAGGATTATAGCAGTACATCTACAGAACAAATGTATTTCAAAGTGACTCACTTAAAAAAAGGTTCTTCATAATTCACAAATAAAATTATCATTCATTTAAAACAATCATTACAGCTTTAATTAGTAGCCATTCCAAAGGTAAATATTTGAAAAGAGCCCATCTTGACTCCATTGCCTTTTTCATTTACCCTCACGACTCCAAACTCAAACACCTCACACATAGGATGCAAGTTAACAAACACTATCACCTCCTTAAATAAAAACAGTCTATCTACTCTCGGAGATGCATCACTGACATGAACAGGCACTGTCCCTCCAACCAGTGCTCCTGATGCAATTCCACGCTCCAGTCCGTCCTTCTTTCCTAACTCGAAATTGACTTAGACCTTTCTGCACCACCACCCCAAACCAAAGAAACAAATACCAAGCACTTATTGTCCTTCAAACTCCTATCTCTCCTTCCTTTTCCCAATAAAATTCATGAAATGGGACTTGGGAGGGGCCACACTCCGTTACCTTCCTAATGGGCATCCTCCCACTGCAACGCTGTTCTCACCACCACCACCGACAGCAACAGAATTAACAATCCAGGGGCTACTTGCAAGCCTTCAAACTTTCTAGAAATTCATCTGGCACCAAGGACAACCTCCTCCTCAGTGAAAGGCTCTCCCATCTTTTTAAGCAGGAGATGTAATGGGTTACTACAGGCTTCAGAGCCATCAAGACCAGCTCTTCAAGTACCAAGTCTACAAACTACTGTCTGTACAATTTATGTAAAGTCATCTCCCAAATTTTCCACCATCTCATCTGCAAAACCAAAAAGCTACCATGTATCTCACAAGGTTGCTAATGAAAATTAAATGACCTCGTATCTGTCTCTTCAGCTGGTTTCTTTTAGACCTCTAAATGTGGGGATAGCCCTCAGGATGTTCTGTACATGCTCTTTCTTCTCGAAGAACTTAAAGATTATCCAGGTTTTAACAGTCTCCTCTGGGCTTCATGGTTATCAGCTGACACTGGCAGCCCTGGCTCCTCTCCTGAGTTTCGACCAGACTTTCACTGCATTCTGGACATATCTAGCCGCTGGAACATTAAAGTCCACACCAAAATTGATCTCACATCTCTCAGATCAGCTCTTTTTTTTTTTTATTTTAATGGTTTTTTTTATTATGTTAGTCACCATACAGTACATCCCTGGTTTCTGATATAAAGTTCGATGATTCATTAGTTGCGTGTAACACCCAGTGCACCATGCAATACGTGCCCTCCTTACTACCCATCACCAGTCTATCCCATTCCCCCACCCACCTCCCCTCTGAAGCCCTCAGTTTGTTTCTCAGAGTCCACAGTCTCTCATGCTTCATTCCCCCTTCTGATTAACCCCCCTTTCTTTATCCCTTTCTTCCCCTACCAATCTTCCTAGTTCTTATGTTCCACAGATGAGAGAAATCATATGATAATTGTCTTTCTCTGCTTGACTTATTTCACTTAACATTATCTCTTCCAGTGTCATCCATGTTGCAGCAAATGTTGAGAACTCGTTCTTTCTGATAGCTGAGTAATATTCCATTGTATATATGGACCACAACTTCTTAATCCACTCATCTGTTGAAGGGCATCTCGGCTCCTTCCATGATTTAGCTATTGTGGACATTGCTGCTATGAACATTGGGGTACATATGGCCCTTCTCTTCACTACGTCTGTTCAGATCAGCTCTTCAATCTGACTTTCCTATTTTTATGACTATCAAAGTCTCCTAAATTCATAATGAAGTGTAGATAAGTGTTTTGACAAATAAATTTGAGAACTATTAATTATTCCATTAGAAAAACTACAAATAATTATAAGTCTTGTCAAATCATGAAATGAATGATGAAATAAAACATCAAACAGACAGTTTGGGTTCTCCTAATTAAAATAACATTGTTCTTTCTTAAATTGAAATAGTAATGTTGACCATAAATCAAGTGCTTGTGGGTCTATCAATCATGTTGTCTGTCCTGTCTATCCCTAGTCACAAAACTGAGAGAGTACCTAGAATCAAATCTACAAACATAAAGCATATTTGTATCAAAGGATTATAAAAAGATTTGCAAACTTTACTGTATAAAACACTAAATTTCTATATAATAAAAGATATCATGAACAAAATGAAAAAGTACATCACAGATTGAAAGAAAATACATGTGACTTGCGTCCACAAATAGGCATTCAAATCAAAGGATGTGTAAAGAACTTTACATCATGAAAGATGAACAAGGCACATTACCCTGTAGAAAAATGGACAAAGGATAAAATCCATACTCTCTTTTACATGCAAATTTCAGTTGGACACATAACTTCTTAGCTACTGACTTTATTTCTCAACCTTCTTTGTAGCTAATCGTGGCAAGTTCTCACCAATACAGTATGGCCAAAAGTGACCACGCAACTTCTATATCACCTAACAGGAAGGGATTTGCTGTAGACTGTTATGATCCCTCTTTTCTATGGCCAGAATACAGACACATTAGGAACCCAGACGCAATGCTGCAGATGAGAACAACGCTCTCGTGAAGGGCAGGAAAACAAGATGAAAGGAGCCTAGGTCCATAAACAACCACACGGAGCAAAGATGCCTGAACCTCTCGCTTTCAGAAACGCTACATGAAAAAATAATAAAAATTTGTTTTATTTACACCCCTGCTGTATTTTGGGGTCTCTGTTTACAGCACTTTAACCCATGCCCCAGTTAACACAGGAGTACGTAACTGCCATAACAAACCCTAAAATGTGGGTTCGTGATCAGGCAATGAGAAGAGTGATACTGGAGTCTGGAAATCAACTGACCCTTTTTATGGTGTATCAAAGTATTTGGTAGATCTGTGACTTGCAATAACCTGGAAAGCAGACCAGGTGCCTCCAGAGCCTATAGGTCTAGGGAAAGCATCTGAAAAGACCCAAAAGTTATTTTGTGTTGCCTGCCCTCTAAGTGCTTTTATAACCAAAGACAGAAAGTAACATGGTTTCACTAGACAGGTTCTCTCTGCTTATTATATTCAAAACACTATAAAATGACCATATATAAAAATGCCTTTACTTTAAGGAAGCATTTCATTTCTACCCAGAGATGCCCTGAGCAAATGTAGGATATGCTCTTTTTGTACCATTCCTATTACTAGGTAAAAAGGAAGGGTAAGAGTCAAGATGAGGAGTAATAAGAAGAGTACCTCAGAAGCTCACAGATCCTGAGCCACAGGGTCATGTGCCATTATTTTGCCCTGGGAGCACTTTTCTCTTAAGGGGCAGCTCTGTTTAGCCTCCACCCCTAAACTGCATTCCCTCCAACAGGGTGCAGCCTGTCTGCTCTCCGGCATATGCAGCTATCTACCACTTATGGCCTCTCGTCAAAATTCTTCTCCAGGCAAACTGTAGCACAATCCCAATTACTTCCTTATTTTGATCTCCCTCAAAAAGAAAATACATAAGACTTTCAATATTTTTTAGGAGCTTTTTTGTTGCTTATAACTAAGGGGAAACCAGTAGGAAGACCGTCTGTCTCTCAGTGTGTGTCTGTTCTCTCTCTCTCTCCCTTTCCCTCTCAAATTAGATCAGAAAGAGATGGCAAGGTTAAACATAAATGTTAATGGTAGGCTGGTAGGTATTCGGGTACACAACCTTCAGAAATTAGGCTCCCTGCATTTCAGAGAAGCAAAAAACAGATCCAGACTAGAGGGAGTTTTTTTCCCTAATGGAATCTGGAACAGGCCTGATGCACAAAGAGGATAATAGTAAGGCAGGCTTCATGAGTTCATCCTGTTCTCCTTTTGCTTCCAGCTATTACTGCTACTGGGTCTGCCCATGATCTCCTGGATCTGCTAAAGACGCAGTAGAGATTGATGGCTTTGGGCTGGACTTTGGTTTGGATTTTGTTGTTTTAGTCATTTGTTTTTTAAGGAATAAGGAGAAATAAAGAGGAATCTTATGACTGCTTCCCAGGGAGCAGATCCAGCCACAAAATAGAAACAGAAAAAAGCATCCCTAATATGTGAAACTATACATAATGACAGAACCTATCTTTTTTAATTGTCACTCTTCGTTTAGTACAAAAAATTAGATCTTACTACCTGTCAATGTCAAGCCAGGATAATTAAACTAACGTTATGTCTCTCTCTGCTCCTAGCCCAAGTCTTCACAGCAGAATGTGAAACAGATTGCTCTGGCTGAAAATGATGTCATCCAAATATCCAACCAAAGATGTCAACCAGAAACACTCTGGTGAAACAACTGTAAACTCAATGACAACCAAGGGAATAGTTCTGATGCCAGCACCTGCTTATCCACAATTTACTACTAAAAATGCGCTCTTGAACCCCATCCTGTGCCTGTACGGAAACCACAAAAGCTAGCCATTCAACCAATAAAATAGCCCAGGCTCGGCTACTCGGCTACTTTGCAGAGTTTTTGCCTTTCATGGCATTCTATTCATTCAAATGCCTAACAGTCTAAAACTATGAAATGGGAGTAAGCAGGCACTTTTTACATTTTAAAAATTTCTGTGTTCTACTTCTCTTTGATATAAAATATTCCGTGTATCTTTCTCCTTACTGTGAACTTTAAAGGCACTGCTACTTGGTCACAAAATATTTTAAAACTGACCGTGAGGATGACAGAGAGGATTTTATCGGCAGCCCCTACCTGTGTCTAATCTTGAACCACTAGGTGGCACATGTGCAGAGGTAACTAGACTGAAGAACCCCATCACGTGTAAGGAAGTTCCTAAGAGAACCTGGATGGCCTGTGTACTTCACTCAGTGGCATGGCCTAAGCGCTGTGCAAATCTCTGGGGATGCAACAGTAAATCAGATCTAAGCCCTGCCCCTAAACAATGCCATTCCTCCCATGACTCTTACTTATAGCCCCAAATAGTTGCTTCTGTGAATGAACAGCAAACCCTGCTTTAGTTTGGGGTATTAGTTAAAATCAAAGGCTTGGCATCAAATGGTCCACGATCTGCATTAGCAAGCAGCGCGGCCTTGGCAAGTCAGCTCATCTCAATTTCAGTTTGTTAATCATTTAAAAGATAGCTAATAGCACCTCATATAAAACTGTCTTTAGGAAGCACTCAGCCCAATGCCTTATGTATACGGTAAGGGTAGGTATGTGGTCGCTATTCTGATTATCTACATTCACACACGATATTCTATCCATTTACTTCCCCATCTAGTTGGGTATCACCCACTAAGATACCAAACTCTTGATGTCAGATCACACATTATTACACTACACTGTGGGAAGTAATAAAAATAAAGAGAACATTTGTTTAGCAGCTTCTGGCTCTTTGCTGAGGAGTTAATAAATCATTACTTTAGAATGACTTTGTTACCAAACAAAACTTTGAGTAACTACTATGTACCATATATTCTATTCAAATAGTAGCCAGTTTTTATAACAGAGTCAGGATTTCTATCCTCAATGGATCTAGTCAGGAGACAGTGAATAATAATAGGATAGCACCCTTGTCATGATGGAGGCACAGGTGTGATGAGAGTCAAGGAAGAGGTGGGAGTACAGCTTAGAAAGGCTTCAAAAAGGCATTGAAAGCCCAGCTCAAGCTGAAAAGACAAACAGAGGTGTGCACCTAATAGTTCTCTCATTTGATTCTTCTCTTTTAAAAAAAGAATAGTAATATCTGACATACTATCCTCATCTACAAGATAAGGAAACAAAGTCAGAAACTTAAACAACAAGCCCAAGATCACACAGCTCACAGGAAGCAAAGCAGGGGTTGAAAATCAGGCCTGTGAACCTCGATGGTGCAGGGGTGCTCAGCGCAGCTCACTTCACTGCAGCACACCGCCCAGGAGCTCAGAAGTTCTATGAATACATTAATGTGAATGGGAAATGTTAATATTTTACTAGCACCATGTTACTGAGGAATCATTTGTTGAATTACGAAGAATATGAAATGAAAACTGAAAATACAGAATACAGCGTATTTGTTTATTTTTAAAGCTGTGCTGGCTAAAATTATCAAGCAAAGAGAGCATTTACCTCACAACCAAGTTCATGGAAATAATACCTTTTGATTTTGGACAATTAAGAAATTATTTCCCTCAAAGGTTAATTCTTTGTATATATCCTAAAAATATATTCAATAAACTCACCAACATGACAGAATAGACCGTCAGATGTCAAAAATATTCCAGAGTCTAGGGGCACCTGGGTGGCACAGTGGTTAAGCATCTGCCTTCGGCTCAGGGCGTGATCCCAGCATTGTGGGATCGAGCCTCACATCAGGCTCCTCCGCTATGAGCCTGCTTCTTCCTCTCCCACTCCCCCTGCTTGTGTTCCCTCTCTCGCTGGCTGTCTCTCTCTCTGTCGAATAAATAAGTGTAAAAAAAAAAAAAAAAAAAAAAAAAAATTCCAGAGTCTACATATGGCCTCCCTTACTAATACATAACATATTCTTTCAAAGCACCTTGTATCTGAATGAATTTTAAAAATGTATTTATTTAGAGGCAACCTGGGTGGCTCAGTCAGTTAAGCATCCAACTCTTGGTTTAGGCTCAGGTTATGATCTCAGGGTCCTGAGAACAAGTCCTGCATCAGGCTCTGCGCTAAGCATGGAGTCTGCCTGAGATTCATTCTCTTTCTCCCTCTACACTGCCCCCACCCAAAAGAATTAAAAAATAAAACAATTAAAAAAATTTTAGGATGTATTTTTATTTATTTATTTATTTATTTTTTAAGATTTTATTTATTTATTTGACAGAGAGAGAGACAGCCAGCGAGAGAGGGAACACAGGCAGGGGGAATGGGAGAGGAAGAAGCAGACTCCCAGCGGAGAAGCCTGATGCGGGGCTCGATCCCAGGACTCCAGGAATCACGCCCTGAGCCAAAGGCAGACGCTTAACCGCTGTGCCACCCAGGCGCCCCTAGGATGCATTTATTTAATAAGAGGTTCTAGGATCTTGGGAGGAAAAAATTCATCTTTATTTTATTACTAACCTTTGAAATTTCTAATCCTAAAAACTCATTTCATCATGAATATACGCACAAGTAGAGGGATACAGCAGCAACTACGTCTCTGTCACCAACAGAAAGCACGTAATTTCTTATCACATTCAGTGTTTGCAGACATCCCACAATATCATTTACCCTCATCACTACTTGAAAATTATGGTAATATTAAAATTAAATTAGGATTTATAATTTAAGTGTAAATTTTTAAAAATACATTATAAAATTACAATTTTGGCTTTTTACTATTTTGATAATATTTCAATATAATCATTTATCTTTGCAATCTTATGTATTTTATTTTATTCACTTAAAAACATTATTTGGAAAAAAGCCTGGCAAAGGTGTCAATGACCCCCCACCAGACCATGCACTCTACAGAAACAAGCACCGTATCTGTTTTACAAACCATTTGGAGCAAAATCTGGATGATGCCCAATAACTGTGTAATTACATGTGATGCAATTAATATCAAGCAAGCAGACAAATCTTACTGTATACAAATACATAAAGAATCACAAAAAGCACAGAGAAAAACTTACAAAATATTTTAAGCAGGCTAGTATTTACTAATTATGTTAGTGAACACCAGCACTCATTGTCTACTTCTCATCCAGACAACATGCCTGCTTCTGTGCTTTATTCAAACATTAAATAGAATAAAAATTATTTCTCTCTCCTAACTTCTTTACCTCCACAGAATGGTGATGCCTTTCATGCTTCCTTTATACTAAGACTAAAGAACAAAACATATCTAAGAAATTGTGTAATCACGCCCTTTCCTACTTTGAACACCAGTGGTCAAAATAAGCCTGCATTCTGACAGTTCTATTTTACATTATGTTGGTATCTTACTGAATCTAGTGTATCCACTACATCCAAAATGTGTTGTGCAGCTAAAGAATTAGCACTATATTAAAACAGTTACCCCAGGGGCGTCTGGGTGGCTCAGTTGTTAAGCGTCTGCCTTTGGCTCAGGGCGTGATCCCGGCATTCTGGGATCGAGCCCCCACATCAGGCTCCTCCACTAGGAGCCTGCTTCTTCCTCTCCCACTCCCCCTGCTTGTGTTCCCTCTCTCGCTGGCTGTCTCTTTCTCTGTCAAATAAATAAATAAAATCTTTAAAAAAATAAAAAATAAATAAAAATAAAATAAAATAAAAACAGTTACCCTATCTGTATTCACTGAACTACTTAAAATAGTGACACTAACTAATAATATGAAGATAGTCACTACTTTCACAGATCCATGTAAAGATTTTAAATGTAAGCAACACAAAATACACAAAAATGTGAAATAATTGGTTTTCTCTTGGAGTTAACACTTTTACAGCTAACTTAGTCTCTTTATACTTATCCACAGTTCCATAAATTTTCACAAATATGCATCACTGTTATAATTTTAATGCAATTTTTAGATGCAGTACAAAAAGATTAAGAGTTGAACAGTTTTCAAAAGCCAAAGAATACACCGATGTTAATTAAAATAGTAATTGTTAAAATTCAACTGCTCTCTGGATGTTTTATTTAGTTATTAAAAGTATTTTGTTTAGTTTTCTATATGAGTTTTTAAAGTGTGCTATTAATGGATATTCATTATTTGCAATTAATACAAGAAACTAGGGGCACTGGGGCGGCAGAGTTGGTTAAGCGATCAACTCTTGGTTTCGGTTCAGGTCATGATCTCAGGGTCTCAGCACAGAGTACGCTTGGGACTGTCTCTCCCTCTCCCTCTGCCCCTCTCCTCCATGCGTGCTCCCACTCTCTCTCTCAAATAAATGAATCTTAAAAAAAATTCAAGAAACTAAAATAAATCCAATAAGTTACAATGTACATCTTCACCATATAATAGTTAAGTACAGCAATCTTAATCTTCTGAGCCTTATCTTTATTTATGTCTAAAAATTCAATGCAGAGAATACAAAAAGAATGCTTAAAGAAAATCTTCATGGCTAACTTTCAGTAAATGCTTACTATGTCCTAGGCAATGCTGTAAGTGATTAACATGTGTTAACTCATTTAAACTTTACAACAACCATATGAAGATAGCTTCTAAGTCTGGGATTTGACACAAGCTAGTAAGTTAGTCTGTTACTGTTTCATAGATGCTGGCAGAAAACAGACTCCTGGATTAAAGACAAAGGACTTTATTACTCACTGCACAGCAAGTAGCACAAACACAAGGATAATGCTATCAGCTCCCTTTTGGCCCCCAAGTCTTATGCGGGCCACATCATGGGCCCCAATGAATGCCTGTATTTGCAGTGAACTGCATTACAAGGAAGGAACAAAGCGCACAGGGAACCCACTGCTTTTATAGTAAGCATTAAACATGCCTGCTCTTTGTCCCAAAGGGAGACATTGCCTCATTCTCCAAGGCAACTCTCTGTGAACAGAACCCAGAGAAATGACCCAGATAAGGAAAAGTCAAGGCCTTACATTCTCGGCATACACAACAAGTCAAGTGCAAGAGACCATGGAGGAGTATCTCCCAACAGTAGCTACTATTCAACACCTCCATGTTACAGATAAGAAAGCAAGGTAAGAGATTAAGGAACTTTACTCGAGAATACAATTAGTAGAGGGGCACCTAGATGGCTCATTCAGTAGAACATGCAAGGCTTGATCTCAGGGTTGTAAGTTCGAGCCCCATATTGGTTGTAGAGATTTCTTAAAAATATAATTTTTTTAAAAAATACAATTAGTAGAGGAGCCTAGATTCCAACACAGACAGTCTGGCTCCACAGCTGACACTGCTAACCACTACTTAGTTGAACTGTGTGAAGAGTGTGAGTTGAAGTGAAGAAATTAAAGAAAACAAAATAATTGCAGAACTGCAAACAAGAGGACCTGCATGAAGCAACAGCAATTCTGAAAACAATGTTAGTATGTGGAGGATGAACTACAGAAAACACAGAAAAATCTAAAAACAGAAGTGATAAAGGAAGGCGCATAACACGTACAATATGCATACTTAATACTACCTGACAAAGAAAACTGAATGGAAAAAAACATTCAAAGATTCTAAGGAAGAAAACATTCTTGAAACAAAGACAGGACCAAACCTGTGGATTTAATCTGCAGATCAAAGCAGCAGAGAAAATGAGCTGCCCACCCGTCCCAGTCCTTCAAAGAAGAAGCAGATAAAAAGTAAAGAAGCAGATGGAGGATCTCTACAACATAATCTGTAGGTGCAGCCTATGTAGTGGACATCACAGTTGCCTTTTTTGGCATCCATTCTATGCCTCACCCCTTGAAGCCATCATTTTGCTCCCCTTCCTAGCTCTAGGAGTGAGCTCTGACTATTATACTGGGATTCCACATACTACCTTACTTTTGAAATGCACTGGGTTAGAGACAGACATATGATCTAAATAAACTGGTCCTAGAATTCTGTTTAGCTGACATGCTCCCTCTGCTTTGATATGGACAAGAAATAATATAGCACTCAAGACTTCAGGCAACCATCTTCCATCAAGGGGAGTCAGCCACAGAATGAAATGACTTAATTTAAAAAAAAGAAAGAGAAAGAAAGAAAGAAAGAAAGAAAGAAAGAAGAAAGGCAAAAACACACACAAAGAAAGAAGAAAGGAAAAGAAAAAGGCAGAGAGATGCAATGAACTAGGCACTTTGTGACAAGAGTAAGCCTGAATTAAGTCAACTTAAACCCATCTCACCTCTGAACCTGACAGTGTATGACCCATAGATTTCCTTCTTTCTTGTAGTCTGAGTTATTTTATGTTATTTTAATAACAATATACTGGCTGACTAAATATAATAAATGGATATCAAGTTTCATATACCATGCAAGGGGACAAAAGCAGCTATATATCCCATTCAGTGCCCAGAAAAATTTACATACGCCACATATTAGGATTCAAAGAAAACTCCAGAGAATATCTATTTCCAGTAACAGCAGACTAGGTAATTTGGAACAACCCTCCCACTGAAGACAAATAAGAAAGCTGGGAGAAATACTTTAAAAGTAAACAAGTCTTAAAAGCAACAAAAAACCTAAGAAGGTAGTGACGAATTACAGCGGAAGCTCATGGAGAGAAGGGTGAGTAAGCTGAGCCCAGCACTCAGGGCTGCACTTCTCATGCGGGTGTCAGTTTTGACTTTCAACAGACTTGAGAATGGTCCTAGAAGTCAACAACCACCAGGGAATGTGGGCTCAAGAACGGCAGGAGCCCAAAAGGGCTGGACATTAAGAGTAAGAGGGAACCAGAAATAAACCAATGCTTGCAAGGATTGCTGCACAGCTTTGTATCACGTGCTTAGAACAAAAAATATAGCCAGAAACTCAACTGAGGTGGTGCTAAATTACTAGAGCCCTTAAAGGTACCCGAGGGAAAAAAATCAGAGAAAAACTATCATTGGAAGAAAAAAAACATCAATGGACTTCTACATATAAACTGTCAAATACACTGTCCAGTACATAAACACAGATAATCAGTTATAAGCAAAGACAAGACAACATGAGCAATGAGCAGAAACAATGGAAACAGAGCGAGGCCTCCAGACACTGGCATAATCAAACAAGAACTCCAAGCCAATTGCATTTACTATGTTGAAATAAAATCAGGCATTAAAATCTTCAGGAGGGACGTAGAAACCACAAAAAGTGATGCTGCAATTTGAAAGATAATAGTAAAGAAATTTTAAAATATAATAAATGGACTCAATTCATATGCCTAACAGCAGACTAGACAATGCCAAAGGGAGACAGGTAAACTAAAACATCTATTTAGAGTGATCTGTCTAAAATAAAGAACAGAGGGACAAGAGAATTTAAAAATACAAAAAAGAGGGGGCGCTTGGGTGGCACAGCGGTTAAGCGTCTGCCTTCGGCTCAGGGCGTGATCCCGGCGTTATGGGATCGAGCCCCGCATCAGGCTCCTCCGCTATGAGCCTGCTTCTTCCTCTCCCACTCCCCCTGCTTGTGTTCCCTCTCTCGCTGGCTGTCTCTATCTGTGTTAAATAAATAAAATCTTTAAAAAAAAAAAAATACAAAAAAGAAGATAAATGGCAACAAGACAGTGATATATAGTCTAATGAGCATTTAATTAGAAGAAAGAAAGAATGGGGCAAAAGCAGTACTGGAATATATAACAGTTGAGAATTTTCTAAAACCAATGAAGATTTCAAGAAATCTCAAATTCTAGAATGTACAAAGTGTATAAAACCAATACAATATAATAAAATTAGAAATTGGTGAAAAAAAAAAAAAAAAAAAAAAAAAAAAAAAAAAAAAAAAATTAGAAATTGGTGGGGCGCCTGGGTGGCTCAGTCGTTAAGCGTCTGCCTTCGGCTCAGGGCATGATCCCAGAGTCCTGGGATCGAGCCCCACATCAGGCTTCTCCGCTAGGAGCCTGCTTCTTCCTCTTCCACTCCCCCTGCTTGTGTTCCCTCTCTCACTGGCTGTCTCTCTCTGTTAAATAAATAAATAAAATCTTTTAAAAAAAGAAAAGAAATTGGTAACAAAAATAAGAGAAAATCCATATAAATACTCGGAAATTTTATAAACTTTCTCAAACACCTCATAAGTCAAAAAGAAGGATCAAAACTACAACTGAAAACCATTTAGAAAATAAGCAATAATAAAAATAATTAATATCCAAACCTAGGGAAAGCACCAGAAATCATGTTAAAACACACACCAGCTTAATTCCTTTTTTTGGGGGGGGGGGAGGTTAGTAAGTAATGAAAATTAATTAAGTAAACATTTACTCCGTAAGTTAGAAAGGATATCCACAAAAATTCCTATAGCTAACCTGATATACATAAGTGAAATTCAGCAAGATTGCAGAAAACAAGGCAAACATACAAAAATAAATCATATTTTCATACATTAGCAATGTACATGTAGAAATTATTATTTTTTTTAAGATTTTATTTATTTATGTGACAGAGAGACAGCCAGCGAGAGAGGGAACACAAGCAGGGAGAGTGGGAGAGTAAGAAGCAGGCTCCCAGCCGAGGAGCCTGATGTGGGACTCGATCCCAGAACGCCAGGATCACGCCCTGAGCCGAAGGTAGACGCTTAACGACTGCGCCACCCAGGCGCCCCACGTAGAAATCATTTTTAAACGTATCATTTATAACTGAAATAATTAGTGTAATTTTAAGAAAACATGAAAAGGATCTATATTAAAAAATTATAAAACACCAATGAAAGAAACCAGAGATGCCCCAAATGGAGAGACACAGCCAAGTTCATGGAATGGAAGACTCAACATAGTAAAGATGCCAATTCTTCCCAGACTGATCTACAGGCTTAACACAATTTCAGTTAAAATCCCAGCAGGATTTTTTTTTTTTTTTTAAAGAAAAGCTGATTCTAAAAGTGATATGAAAAGACAAAAGAAAAAAATGGTTAAAATCGTTTTCAAAAAGAATAAAATTGGTAGACTAACACTTATAAAGACCTATTTCTACACAAAAACCTACACTGTTTATAGTTTTTTGGATAGCCAAAAACTGGAAATCACCCAAATGTCCTTCAACAAGCGAATGGTTACATGACAAATTGTGGCACATATATATAAAGTAGTATCACTCAGCAATAAAAAGGAACAATCTTTTTTGATATTTATAGTAAGAACCTGGATGACTCTCATAGGTATTAAACAGAATGAAAGAAACCAGTCTCATAAGATTATACTTTGTATGATTTCATTTAGAATTTTTTTTAAAAGATTTTTTTAAACTTTTTAAAGTAGTCTCTACACCCAACATGGGGCTCGAACTCACAACCTCAAGATCAAGAGTTAGTTACATGCTCTACTGACTGAGCCATCCAGGTGCCCCAATTCTATTTATAGGGCATTCTCAGAGGCAAAATTATTGTGATCAAGAACAAATCAGTGGATGTCAGGGTTTGGGGTGGGGGGTAAGATGTGACTTTAAAGAGATAGCACAGGGGTGCCTAGGTGGCACAATTAAGTGTCTGACTCATGGTTTCAGATCAGGTCGTGATCTCAGGGTCATGGGCTCAAGCCCCATGTTGGGCTCAGCATGGAACGTGCTTAAGACTCTCCTCTGTCCCTCCCCTCACCCCTACTCTCTCTCCCTCTCTCAAATAAATAAATCTTAAAAATAAAAATAAAGAGCGAGCACAAAGGAGTTTTGGAGGTAATGAAAAAAGCAAAACAAAGCCAAACAAACAAAAACTGCTCAGGGTTTTTAGTAAGCTTTGCTTCCAGATTTACTAGACTTGTTCAGAAATAAAATTTAAATACCTTATCTAGACTTACAGGTAAAATGCAATATCCACTAAAAATCTCTCCCCATTGAAGTAAGGTACAAACACTTCTGGATATGTGAAAGCTCTAGAGAAATAGGCTTAGTGAAGTCTAATGACCGAGGCAAAACGTCTGAAAATGGGGGGTAGGGTAGGTATTCACAAAGACTTATAAAAAGACTTGGGTAATTGAGAGATTGACCTATACAAAGTGAAAGCCAAGACACAAGCATGCACTCAGTTTAAATATATTCTTCATTCGCAAGAAATGAGGTTCCCTGGGCAAGCCTCAAGTCTAGTATGAAGTAACAGCTCTGAATAAAACTGTTGACAATGTAGTCTGAAGGTGTCACTTAATGTAATGTTAATTAAAATATGGAAGGAAGGGTTCAAGCAAATGCTCACTAACCCTTCAGATTCCTGAGAATGGATTATCAGGGATAATCTGAGACAAATTCCCTCTAGTCAAACTCTGAAAAATCTGTATAGCCAAGAGAGACTAACAAATCAAGTCAAAATTCTAATAAAAAGTATAAAATTGGTCAGAGTACAATGGTACCTACTGGGGGTTGGGGGAGGGGGGTGAAGACAGGGAGATATTGGCCAAAAAACACAAAGTTGCAGTTACATAGGATAAATAATAAGTTAGAGATCTAATGTATTGACAATGATGGCTATAGTCAATAATACTGAGCTGAATACCAGAAATTTGCTAAGAGTAGATTGCAAATCAAAAGTAAGCTGGAGAAGTTATTTTAATTTCAGACTATGTCAAGTAAAGTTATCAGGGACAAAAAGTGCCATTACCTAACGATAAAGGGGTCAATTCTCCATGAAGACCTAATAATGTTTTACACATACGCACCTAACAAGAGTGTCAAAATACATGAGGCAAAACTGATAGAACCACAGAGAAAAATAAATGAATCCACTATTACATAGGGGGATGTTAACACCCATCTATCAAAAATATAGATCCAGCAAGCAGACAATTACTAAAGACATGGTTGAACTCAACATCACTATCAATCAACTGGATAAAATGGACATCTATAGATTACTTCATCCAACAACAGCAGAATACACATTCTTCTTCAGATTACATAGAACATTCACCAAAAGACTACATTCCAGGCCATAAAACAAATTTAAAATAAAGAAATCATACAATGCCTGCCCTCAGACCACAACGGAATTAAACTAGAAATCAGTAATAGAAAGTCGGAAAATTCCAAAGCATTTGGAGATTAAACACTTTTTTCTTTTTAATTTATTTATTAAATAGGCTCGATGCCCAACAAGCGGTTTTAATTCACAACCCAAGATCAAGAGTCACATTCTCTACCTACTGAGCCAGCCAGGTACCCCCTAAACAACACACTTCTAAATAACACATGGATCAAATAAGAAATTTCAAGAGAAATTTTTAAATATTTTGAACTAAATGATAATGAAAACACAACTTATCAAAATTTGTGAGACACAACAAAAGCAGGCCTTTGAGTGAAATTTATCCATAGAATGTATAGATTAGAGAAGAAGATCTAAAAGCAACCAATCAAACTAGAAAAAGAAAAGCTAATTAAATTCAAAGTAAGCAGGAAAAAAAATTACAAAAATTATAGCAGAAATCAATGAGATTTAAAACAGGAAATCAATAAAGAAAAATAATGAAACCAAAGCTGCTTCTTTGAAAAGATCAAAATGGATAAGCCTCTAGCTAGGCTTATTGGGAAAAAAAGGGGGGGGTGAGAACACAAATTATTAATATCAGAAATTAAAGAGACATCACTACAGGTCCTATGGACATTAAAAGGACAATAAAGGAATACAATGAACAATTCTATGCCCACAAATTTGATAACCTCTAACTTCTTTGAAAGACACAATTTGCAGGGGCATCTGGGTGGCTAAGTTGGCTAAGGGTCCGACTCTTGATTTCAGCTCAGGTCATGATTTCAGGGTTGTAAGGTCAAGCTCACATCAGGCTCCACACTGAGCATGGAGCCTGCTTGAGATTTTCTCTCTCTACCCCTCTGCCCCTCCCCATGATTGTGCCCACTCCCTCTCAAAAAAAAAAAAATTAATTAATTAATTAAAAAGAAGAAGACACAATTTGCCAACACTCACCACAAGAAGAAAGAAACATTATGAATACACCTATACCTGTTAAAGAAGTTGAGTGAATAATTAATAACCTTCTAAAACAGAAAGCACCTGGCCCAGATGGCTTCCCTGGTGAATTCTACCAAACACTTAAGGAGGATATTATACTAACTCTCAACAATCTCTTCTGGAAGACAGACGCAGAGGGAATATTTCCTAACTCACTCTATGAGAACAGCATTAGCCTAATGCCAAAAAACAAAGACATGACAAGAAAACAAACAAAACAACAAAACTATAGACCAGTTTCTCTCAAGAATATAAATGTAAAAATCCTCAACAAAATATTAGCAAAGTGAATCTAAAAATGTATAAAAAGAATTATACACCATGACCAAGCAGGATTTATCCCATGTATGCAAGACTTGTTCAACATCTGAAAATTAATTAATGTAATCCATTGCACTGATAGGCTAAAAAGGAAAAATCACATAATCCTATTCGTAGATGCAAAAAAAGTATTGACAAAACTCAATACCCATTCATGATAAAAACTACTCTCAGTAAACTAGAACTTCCTTAACTTGATAAAGAATATCTACAAAAAGGGGGCGCCTGGGTGGCTCAGTCGTTAAGCGTCTGCCTTCAGCTCAGGGCATGATCCCGGGGTCCTGGGATCGAGACCCACATTGGGCTCCCTGCTCTACTGGGAGCCTGCTTCTTCCTCTCCCACTCCCCCTGCTTGTGTTCCCTCTCTCCCTGGCTATCTCTTTCTGTCAAATAAATAAATAAAATCAAAAAAAAAAAAGAAAGAAAGAAAGAAAGAAAGGGAAAGAAAAGAATAGAATCTACAAAAAAGCCCCTACAGCCAACATCATATTTAATGGTGAGAAACTAGAAGCCTTCCCACTAAGATCAGAAATAAGGCAAGGATGTTACCTTTTCACCAACTTTGTAAAAGAAGTTCTTCCAGTTATTGTAATAAGACCAGAACAGGAAAAAAAGGTATACTGATTGGAAAGGAAGAAATAAAACTGTCTTTGTTCACAGATGTCATGATCATCTATGTAGAAAATCCAAAAGGAGATACAAAAACAAAAACAAAAAACCCTGGAACTAAGGCAATTATAGAAAGGTTGCAAAAAACAAGGTTAATATACAAAGTCAATCATTTCCCAATATACCAGCAATGAACAAGTAGAATATAAATTTTTTATACATCATTTACATTAGCATTTCCCAAAAATCAAACACTTATGTATAAGTCTAACAAAATACACATAAGATCTGTATGATAAAAACTACAAAACCCTGATGAAGGAAATCAAAGAACTAATAAATGGAGAGATATTTCACGTTCATGGATTGGAAGACTCAATATTGCCAAGACATTTGTTCCTCCTAATTTTAATTATAGATTCAATGCAATCTTAATCCAAAATCCCAGCAAGTTATTTTGTGGACATCAACAAACTGATTCCAAAAATTTTATGGAGAAAGAAAAGACCCAGACTAGTTAACAAAATATATTTTTTTAAAGGATTTTATTTATTTATTTTACAGAGAGACAGCGAGCACAAGCAGGGGGAGCAGCAGGCAGAGGGAGAGGGAGAAGCACTGGCTCCCCTCGGAGCAGGGAGCCTGATGTGGGGCTTGATCCCAGGACCCTGGGATCATGACCTGGGCCAAAGGCAGTCGCTTAACCGGCTGAGCCACCCACGTGCCCCTAGTTAACAAAATACTGAAGGAGAAAAACAAAGCCGAAGAACTGACTTCAACATTTATAACTACAGTAATCAAGACTGTATAATTTTGGCAAAAGAATAAATAGATCAATAGTATGGTATAGAGAAGCCAGAAATAAATCCAAATAAATACTTACCTGGTCACTGAAACAAGACACAAAGGAAATACAGTGGAGAAAAAAATGGTCTTTTTGAACAAATGATGCTGGAACTGAACATGCACACATGCACACAAAAATCAATCTAGACACAGACCATTAACAAAGTAAATGTAAAATGCAAAAGTATAAAATTCTTAAAACTTAGGAGAAAATCTAGATGACTTTGGGTTTAGCTGTGACTTTTTAGATATACACCAAAGTCATGATACATGAAAGAAACAACTGATAAACTGGACTTCAGTAAAATTAAAAATTTCTACTCTGCTTAAAACATTGTCAACAGAATAAAAACATAAGCTGGGAGAAAATATTTGCAAAAGACACATCTGATAAAGGACTATTATCCAAAATATATAAAGAACTCTTAAAACTCAACCATAAGAAAAACTAAAAACCTGAATTAAAAACGGGCTAATAGTATAACAGACACCTCACCAAAGATACACAGACGGCAAATAACCACACAAAAAGATGTTCCACATGATATGTTATCAGGGAAATGTAAACTAAAATAATGACATACTATTACACACTTATTAGAATGGCCAAAATCACGAACACTGACAACACCAAACGCTAAGGACGTGGAGCCAAGGAACTCTCACTGACTGCTGGTGGCAATGCAAGACGGTGCAGCCACTCTGGAAGACAGTTTGGCACTTTCTTATTAAACTAAATATACTCTTACCATATGATCCAGCAATCGTTCTCCTTGGTATTTACCCAAAGAAGTTGAAATTTACGGAATTGAAAACTTATGTAGAGACAAAACCTGCATGTGGATGTTTACAGCAGTTTTATTCATAACTAACAAAATTTGGAAGCAACCAAGATGTCCTTTAGGAGAGGAATGGATAAACAAACTGTGGTATATCCCAACAATGGAATATTACTTAATTGCTAAAAAGAAAGGAGTTCTCAACTTATGGAAAGACACAAAGAAAATTTTAATGTGTATTACTAAGCGAAAGAAGTCAATCTGGAAGGACTACATACTGTATGATTCCAAATGTATGACATTCTGGAAAAGGCAAAACTATGGAGACAATAAAAAGATCAGTGGTTGCCTTGGATTAAAGGAGAGGGAGGTATGAATAGGTGGAACACAGAGGTTTTAAGGGAGTGAGAATACTCTGATACAATAATGATGGATACATATAATTTCACACCTATTCAAACTCATAGAATATACAACACCAAGAGTGAACCAAAATGTAAACTATGGACTTAGGATGATAATGGCATGTCACTGAAGTTTCATCAACTATAACAAATATACCATGCTGTGGGGGATGCTGACAATGGGGACAGCTATACATATGAAAGGGGAAGAGGCATATAGGAAAATCTGTGTCTTCCACTCAATTTTTTTTTAAAGATTTTATTTATTTATTTAACAGAGATAGAGACAGCCAGCGAGAGAGGGAACACAAGCAGGGGGAGTGGGAGAGGAAGAAGCAGGCTCATAGCGGAGGAGCCTGATGTGGGGCTCAATCCCATAACGCTGGGATCACGCCCTGAGCCAAAGGCAGACGCCCAACCGCTGTGCCACCTAGGCGCCCCGTCTTCCACTCAATTTTGCTGTGAACCCAAAACTTCTCTAAAAACTAAAGTCTATTTAAAAAATTATGCTAGAGGTAACTGAAACTATTAATGTGAACAAGAATTTATAAACACATGAATACACTCTCACATCTATGCAATAGCTAATATATCACTAAAATGGACTAACATAATTAATTCTCAATAAAAACAATGTAATATGCATCCTTAGAGCCTAGTTTTTTTTATCTCTAATACTATTCTCCACAAAAAAGAACTAGGAGTCCTTAGAGAATAGTCGATTTCATATTCTGGGGTAGAGAAAATTAAAGATGGGCCTGAAAAATACTGTTGCCGAAGAGCAATGAGCTTTGAAACATTTTGAGATACTATTACAAAGGACTTAGAAGCCAGCTGAAAAGAGACTCCTACTGGCCAAACGACCACAACAGTCAAAAGAAACTTTTAATTATAATTAGCTAAATCATAATTAACCAATTATAATTAACCAAAAGAAGTTTGCAAAGCCCTGATTATATAATGATTCTCAAAGAAAAGTGGAATTTCTCTTAACTTACACTTCATTTGAGTTGAATTTATTCATATACGAAAAAACACAGACAAGTAACTGCCACCACCTCCAAAACACCATAGGATTTTCTTACCGTAAAAACATCCAAACTGCACTGACCTCTACCTCTGAAACTAATAATACATTATATGTTAATTAACTGAATTTAAAATTTTTAAAAACTGATCTGTGAAATTTCTTCTGATTTTCCCAATGGCCACTTTCCCACCACATACACCCCCCCCACACACACACAAACCCTCTATACTCATTTTAATAAATATTCTTACATTACTATAAATCATTAAACAAATGTATCAAGGCACAAAATTTACAGATATAAGAGACCTTCCAATAAACCTTGGACACTGAGACATGCACATGCTAAAACCTTGCAGCCAACTCAAGTGCACTTTTAAGCTGACTAGAAACGTATGGAACTCTTCTCTTTGCTTGGGTTTATTTGCAACTTAATAGATTTCTTTTTAAGTTTTATTTATTTAAATAATCTCTACACCCAACGTGGCGCTTGAATGCAGGACCCCAAGATCAAGAGTCACATGCTCTGACAGAGCCATGCGCCTCTGTCACTTAGTACTTTTAACAGCTGTTCTCTATTCTTTTCTTTACTATTCTCCTTGCCCTACATGTTCACTAAAACAACCGGATGAAGGTCTTTCCAAGGACAAAGAGCAAAGACTAACTCACTTGATTTCATTTAATTTTAGTATAAAAGTCCAGAATAAGAAAAATATCCAGCTCCTGTTAAAACCTTTCACTAAACGTTTATTTGCCTTGATACCTCTTAAGACATAGTATGAGAAGAAAGTCCATTTGGGGGCTTATTACTCATCACATAAGAAAAAGTTAAATGTCACAACTTTACTTTTGTGGTGATGTTCCAAGGACAGCAGTAGCTTAGAAAATACGAAAGAAAAGAAAAGAAAAGAAAAGAAAAGAAAAGAAAAGAAAAGAAAAGAAAAGAAAAGAAAAGAAAGAAACTATAAGAATGTAATACTTCTTCAGTTAGTGAACTGAAGCCTATCATGTGTCTGGAAGTATTCTAGGCAGTGGGAATAAATCAGTGAACAAGACAAATTCCTAACCTCATGAAGCTTGCAGTCTAGTGTTTATTACTACATAATAAACAAATATGTAATACGATGTCATACCTGTTTAAATACTAGGAAAAGAGGAAAAAAGGGTAGAGTAACAAGGGTTAGACAAGTTGGTTGAGAAAGGCCTGTCTGAGGAGAGGCAAATGAGTGGAGACCTGAATGAATTAAGAGAATAAGCAATATGACTATCTGGGAACAGGGGTTCTAAACAAAGTGTATGAAAAGTGAAAAAGCCTTATAGAAGAACGTGATTAGTGGACTCTGTGAGTAGCAAATAGGCCAGGATAGCTGGAGCCCAGTGAGCCAGGGGAAGAGTAGAAAATGTGGTTGGACAGGCAGCCAAAGTCAGATTAATATACTTTGAAGATCATGGTATGGACTTTGGATTTTATTTTAAGCATCACTGGAGGCTTTAGATGGTTGACAGAGGGAAATAAGACACTAAGCTTGGTTTGAAAAGATCCCTGCCTATTGGGGACAACAAGGCTAGAATAAAGAGCAAATGCATGGAGACAGGAAGCTCTTGCAGTAGTCCTCACAAAGAGTGGTGGGGGAAAGCAGTGGAATGACATTAGTAAAGGAGATGAAAAGTGTTTGAAACAGGATATACAGAGAAGGTAAAGCCCAAAAGATTTTCCAATGGGCTCCATATTTTCAGCCTGAAAAATGATGATGTCATTTAATGAGGTGGAAACACTGGAAAAGAAGTCTCAGGATAACAAAAAATAGTGCCACAGAAGACACATTAAATTTGAGATCCTCGGAGGAGGAGTTAAGATGGCGGAGGAGTAGGAGACACCTTTTTCAGCTGGTCCCCCCAGTCGAGCTGGATAGGTACCAGACCAGCCTAAACAACCATGGAACCAGCCCGAGACGCAGGAAGATGCATCTGGATCTCTACAAATGAACATCTCCAGCGCTAAGTATTGAGGTACGAAGCGGGGAGCCATGAAACCATGCACAGATATCGGAAGATAAACGGAAGGGGGAGGGAGCCGCCGCGTTCGGGCGCCGGGAAGCGGTAGCCACCTGCACGGGGGAGCGGGCGGGGCTCGCGGACGGCACCCGCAAAACAGTGAGCCGGGTGCGCGCGCCACCAGGCATCTCGCGGAACACCGGAATCCTGGTGCGCTCACGGGATCCAGACTGAGACCGGGAGACCCGGGAGCGCGCGGGGTGGCTGGCGGCGTTAGAAACACAAAGGACAGAGACGCGCCGGCCCTGGAAGTGAGGGCTGGGACGCCGGGTGTGGGGCGCACATCCCGGGACGCTGCAGGGTTGAGCAGCACCAACAGTAACAGAGTTAAAGTGGCCAGAACATTAGTAGAGAACGGGCCGCAATCCCTCTGTTCTGTGACAGAGGCTGAAACTCGGCCGCTGCTGCTCTCTCAGAAGAGGCACAGCAAATCGCCAGGGAAAGCGGCCAGAGAACAAAAGCCTGGAAATACTGGCTCAAAGAGTGCCCATTCCCATCCCCCCTCGCAGGGGACGCGGAGACTCTACCCAAACAGGGTTGCCTGAGTATCGGCGTGGCAGGCCCCTCCCCGAGAACACAGAAGGCAGGCTGAAAAATCAAGAAGCCCACAACCCGGGCGCCTGGGTGGCGCAGTCATTGAGTGCCTGTCTTCGGCTTAGGGCGTGATCCCGGCGTTCCGGAAAGGAGTCCCTCATCGGGCTCCTCCGCTGGGAGCCTGCTTCTTCCTCTCCCACTCCCCTGCTTCTGTTCCCTCTCTCGCTGGTTGGCTGCCACATAAATAAATAAATAAAATCTTTAAAGAAGAAGCCCACATCCCTAAGATCCCTATAAAACAAGGGGCACGGCCTGGGACCCAGTCAATAATTTGGGCTCTGGACAACCCCGCAACCTCTCCTCATCAGAATGACAAGAAGGAGAAGCCCCCCCCAGCAAACAAAAGACAGTGAGTCTCTGGCCTGTGCCACAGAAATAATGGATATGGATGTAACCAAAGTATCAGAAATGGAATTCAGAGTAACGATGGTCAAAATGATGAGTAGAATTGAAAAACTATTAAAGAAAAGGTTACTGAGAATATAGAATCCCTAAGGACAGAAATGAGAGCGAATCTGACAGAAAGTAAAAATTCTATGAGCCAAATGCAGGCAAAACTAGAGGCTCTGACGGCCTGGGTCACAGAAGCAGAGGAACGGGTGAGTGAACTGGAGGATGGGTTAATAGAGGAAAAAACCAAAATAGAAGCTGCTCTTAAAAAAATCCAAGCCCACGAATGTAGGTTACGGGAGATTACTGACTCAATGAAACGATCCAATGTTAGAATCATCGGCATCCCCGAGGGGGTGGAGAAAAACAGAGGTCTAGAAGAGATATTTGAACAAATTGTACCTGAAAACTTCCCTAATCTAGCTAGGGAAACAAACATTCGTGTCCAAGAGGCAGAGAGGACCCCTCCCAAGCTCAACCACGACAAACCTACGCCACGTCACGTCATAGTGCATTTCGCAAATATCAGATCCAAGGATACAGTATTGAAAGCGGCCAGGGCAAAGAAATCTCTCACGTACCAAGGCAAAGGCATCAGAATTACGTCAGACCTGTCTACACAGACCTGAAATGAGAGAAAGGGTTGGGGGAGCATATTTAAAGCTCTTTCAGAGAAAAACATGCAGCCAAGGATCCTTTATCCAGCAAGGCTGTCATTTAGAATTGATGGAGAAATAAAGACATTTCAGAATCGCCAGTCACTAACCAATTTCGTAACCACGAAACCAGCCCTACAGGAGATATTACGGGGGGTTCTATAAAAGTAAAAAGGCCCCAAGAGTGATACAGAACAGAAAGTCACAGAGAATACAAACAAAGACTTTACTGGCAACATGGCATCATTAAAATCATATCTCTCAGTTCTTAGTGCTAATGTGAATGGTTTGAACCTTCCCATAAAACGCCACAGGGTTGCAGATTAGATAAAAAGAAATGACCCATCCATTTGCTGTCTACAAAAGACTCATTTCAAACCCAAAGATGCATTCAGACTGAGAGTAAGGGGATGGAGTATCATCTTTCACGCAAATGGACCTCAAAAGAAAGCTGGGGTAGCAATTCTCATATCAGATAAATTGGATTTTAAACTACAAACTATAGTTAGAGACGCAGAAGGGAACTATATTATTCTTAAAGGAAGTATTCAACAAGTGGATATGACAATTATAAATATATATGCCCCCAACAGGGGAGCAGCAAGATACACAAGCCAACTCTTAACCAGAATAAAGAGACATACAAATAAAAATACATTAATAGTAGGGGACCTCAACACTCCACTATCAGTAATAGACAGAACACCCTGGCAAAAACTAAGCAAAGAATCAAAGGCTTTGAATGCCATACTCGACGAGTTGGACCTCATAGATATATATAGAACACTACACCCCAGAACCAAAGAATACTCATTCTATTCTAATGCCCATGGAACATTCTCAAGAATAGACCATGTTCTGGGACACAAAACAGGTCTCAACCGATACCAAAAGACTGAAATTATCCCCTGCATATTCTCAGACCACAACGCTCTGAAATTGGAACTCAACCACAAGGAAAAATTTGGAAGAAACTCAAACACTTGGAGACTAAGAACCATCCTGCTCAGGAATGACTCGATAAACCAGGAAATCAAAAATCAAATTAAACAATTTATGAAGACCAATGAGAATGAAAATACAACAGTCCAAAACCTATGGGATACTGCAAAGGCAGTCCTAAGGGGGAAATACATAGCCATCCAAGCCTCACTCAAAAGAATAGAAAAATCTAAAATGCAGTTTTTATATTCTCACCTCAAGAAGCTGGAACAGCAACAAAGGGACAGGCCTAATCCACGCACGAGGAAGCAGTTGACCAAAATTAGAGCTGAAATCAGTCAAGCAGAAACCAAACGTACAGTAGAGCAGATCAACAGGACTAGAAGCTGGTTCTTTGAGAGAATCAATAAAATTGACAGACCATTGGCAACACTTATCCAAAAGAAAAGAGAAAGGACCCAGATTATTAAAATTATGAATGAAAAAGGAGAGGTCATGACGAACACCATTGAAATTGGAAGGATTATTAGAAATTTTTATCAACAGCTATATGCCAATAAACTAAGCAATCTGGAAGAGATGGAATCCTTCCTGGAAACCTATAAACTACCAAAACTGAAACCGGAAGAAATTGATTTCTTGAACAGGCCAATTAATTATGAAGAAATTGAGTCAGTGATAAACAACCTTCCAAATAACAAAACTCCAGGCCCGGACGGTTTTCCTGGGGAATTCTACCAAACATTCAAAGAAGAAATAACACCTATTCTCCTAAAGCTATTTCAAAAAATAGAAACAGAAGGAAAGCTACCAAACTCATTCTATGAGGCCAATATTACCTTGATCCCCAAACCAGGCAAAGACCCCCTCAAAAAGGAGAATTGCAGACCGATTTCCCTAATGAATATGGACGCCAAAATCCTCAATAAGATACTTGCTAATAGAATCCAACAATACATTAAAAGGATTATCCATCACGATCAAGTGGGATTCATACCTGGGATGCAAGCGTGGTTCAATATTCGCAAATCAATCAGCGTGATACATCATATCAACAAGAAAAGACTCAGGAACCATATGATCCTCTCAATCGATGCCGAAAAAGCATTTGACAAAATACAGCATCCTTTCCTGATTAAAACCCTTCAGAGTGTAGGAATAGAAGGTACATTTCTCAATCTCATAAAAGCCATCTATGAAAAGCCTACCGCAAATATTATTCTCAATGGGGAAAAGCTGGAAGCCTTTCCCTTAAGATCAGGAACTCGACAAGGATGCCCACTCTCGCCACTATTATTCAACATAGTACTAGAAGTCCTTGCAACAGCAATCAGACGACAAAAAGGGATCAAAGGTATTCAAATCGGCAAAGAAGAAGTCAAATGTCTCTCTTTGCAGATGACATGATACTCTATATAGAAAACCCAAAAGAAGCCACTCCCAAACTATTAGAAGTTATAGAGCAATTCAGTAACGTGGCGGGATACAAAATCAATGCTCAGAAATCAGTTGCACTTCTATACACGAATAACGAGACCAAAGAAAGAGAAATTAGAGAATCCATCCCATTTACAATAGCACCAAAAAACATACGTTACCGTGGAATTAACTTAACCAGAGACGTAAAGGACCTATATTCTAGAAACTATAAATCACTCTTGAAAGACATTGAGGAAGACATAAAAAGATGGAAAGATATTCCATGCTCATGGATTGGAAGAATTAACATCGTTAAAATGTCCATGCTACCCAGAGCAATCTACACTTTCAATGCTATCCCGATCAAAATACCGAGGACATTTTTCAAAGAACTGGAACAAATAGTCCTTAAATTTGTATGGAAACAGAAAAGGCCCCGAATCTCCAAGGAACTGTTGAAAGGAAAAACAAAGCTGGGGGCATCACAATGCCGGATTTCGAGCTGTACTACAAAGCTGTGATCACAAAGACAGCATGGTACTGGCACAAAAACAGACACACAGACCAATGGAACAGAATAGAGAGCCCAGAAATGGACCCTCGGCTCTTTGGGCAACTAATATTTGATAAAGCAGGAAAAAACATCCAGTGGGAAAAAGACAGTCTCTTCAATAAATGGTGCTGGGAAAATTGGACAGCTACATGCAAAAGAATGAAACTTGACCACTATCTCACACCATACACAAAAATAAACTCCAAATGGATGAAAGACCTCGATGTGAGACAGGAATCCATCAAAATTCTAGAGGAGAACATAGGCAGCAACCTCTACGACATCGGCCAAAGCAACCTTTTTCATGACACATCCCCAAAGGCAAGAGAAACAAAAGATAAAATGAATTTATGGGACTTCATCAAGATTAAAAGTTTCTGCACAGCCAAAGAAACAGTCAGAAAAACTAAGAGGCAGCCCACGGAATGGGAGAATATATTTGCAAATGACACTACAGATAAAGGACTGGTATCCAAGATCTACAAAGAACTTCTCAAACTCAATACACAAGAAACAAACAAATCAAAACATGGGCAGAAGATATGAACAGACACTTTTCCAATGAAGACATACAAATGGCTAACAGACACATGAAAAAATGTTCAAAATCATTAGCCATCAAGGAAATTCAAATCAAAACCACACTGAGATACCACCTTACGCCAGTTAGAATGGCAAAAATAGACAAGGCAAGAAACAACAATTGTTGGAGAGGATGTGGAGAAAGGGGATCCCTCCTACATCGTTGGTGGGAATGCAAGTTGGTACCGCCACTCTGGAAAACAGTGTGGAGGTCCCTCAAAAAGTTAAAAATTGAGCTACCCTATGATCCAGCCATTGCACTACTGGGTGTTTACCCCAAAGATACAGACGTAGTGAAGAGAAGGGCCATATGCACCCCAATGTTCATAGCAGCAATGTCCACAATAGCTAAATCATGGAAGGAGCCGAGATGCCCTTCAACAGATGAGTGGATTAAGAAGTTGTGGTCCATATATACAATGGAATATTACTCAGCTATCAGAAAGAACGAGTTCTCAACATTTGCTGCAATATGGACGGCACTGGAGGAGATAATGCTAAGTGAAATAAGTCAAGCACAGAAAGACAACTATCATATGATTTCTCTCATCTATGGAACATAAGAACTAGGAAGATCGGTAGGGGAAGAAAGGGATAAAGAAAGGGGGGGTAATCAGAAGGGGGAATGAAACATGAGAGACTATGGACTATGAGAAACAAACTGAGGGCCTCAGAGGGGAGGGGGGTAGGGGAATGGGATAGACCGGTGATGGGTAGTAAGGAGGGCACGTATTGCATGGTGCACTGGGTGTTATACACAACTAATGAATCATCGAGCCTTACATCGGAAACCGGGGATGTACTGTATGGTGACTAACATAATATAATAAAAAATCATTTAAAAAAAAAAATTTGAGATCCTCTTTAGGCATATGAGCGTAAATGTTAAGAAGAAAGCTGAAGATATAGGTTGTGCTCAAAGCAAGAAAAGAGCTAGTAATATAATTTTTGAAGTCACCAGTACATATATAATATTTAAAGCAACTAAACTGAAAATAACAAAAGAGAATGAAGAGACACCAGTGATGTAGGAAAAAACCAAGAGAATGTGGTGTCCTGAAAATCAAGTAAAAAAATAATAAACTGTCACTACTGAAAGTGGTTAGCTGTGTGAAACGATACTCAATAGTTAAGGCCAGCAAAGACTAAAAGCTGGTTTTGGCAATATGAGATCACGGGTGACACAGACAAAATGATTTTAGTGGAGTGGGAGGAAGAAAGCCCGACTTGGAGTAGGTTCACGAGAACCTCTCATGAGGTTCATGAGAAAATGGCATTTTGGCAAAAATAAGCTGAAGCCATAAGGATAGACAACTCTTTCAAGGATTTTTCCTATAAAGGTGAGCAAAAAAGCAATACAGTAGCTGAAAAGGGATGTCTTATCAAGAGAAGGTGACTGTGTTAAAGAAAGGTAACACTGCGTGTTCAAATGCTCATGGAAATCATTCACTGAGACAGGAAATGCATGGTGCAAGAAACCCAGGAAAACTGAAGGTGCAAAGTCCCTAAGAGATGAAGAGAAAGCATCCAGGACACAAGCAGAAGAGCTGGCCTTTGATAACCAGAGACTTTTCATCACATTTTAACAGTAGGGAAGGTAAATATGTGGGAGGAGCTGCAAGCAGGAAAGAAGATTTGATGGTGGGTGAATGTAGAATTTCTTTCCTGGTTGCTTCTATGTTTTCTTTTTTTCACTGGAATAAGCAAGATCATCAATAACTGCAGAATGAAAAACAGGAAGTGTTGGAAATTTGAAGAGAGAAGAGAAGGTGGTGAAAGAATCATCACTGATAATGGGAGAGGAAATTTCTACATAAAAGTAGAATGAGTGTAGAGTAGCAATCCTATCCACTTGAGATTTGAGGTCATAAATTTAAAATGAAACCAATTAGCAAGGTTATGGTTTTCACTACCCATTATCAGCTGCCATATTGCAGAATCTGGGTTTTGTAATAAAAACAAAACAGTTGGACAATGGTATAGGAGTGAAAGGTGAATAAGAGAAGGACTCCAACAATGGGTCACAGACTCTGAAATAATAGAGGAAGTAACAACCCCATCACTAAGATCACTGGATTGGAGGACTCAGTATGGTTCAAGAATTATTACAGTGGGGGGCGCCTGGGTGGCACAGCGGTTAAGCATCTGCCTTCGGCTCAGGGCGTGATCCTGGCGTTAAGGGATTGAGCCCCACATCAGGCTCTTCCGCTATGAGCCTGCTTCTTCCTCTCCCACTCCCCCTGCTTGTGTTCCCTCTCTCGCTGGCTGTCTCTATCTCTGTCAAATAAATAAATAAAATCTTTAATAAAAAAAAAAATTATTACAGTGCTAAGACTAGGAGAAAATGAGCTGGAAAAAGAAGAGGTAGTAGTCAGAGAGTAGGACGGTTGATGCTGAGATTCTGGAAGTGAAACAGCAATTGTCATAGCAAGTGAGACAATGACAGGCTGATCACATATATCCACTAGATGGACAGGATGAGGTAGGCTGGACAACCACAATGTTGAGAAATCAAGGCACCAAGAGGCCGGGATACTGAATAGACTATTAACATCACAAAGGGAGAAACAGAGGAAAATAGGAAGGCAGGTGCTAAATCTTCAGAGAAAGAGGGAAAGTACTCAGGAAGACTGTTGGTAAGTGCAAAAAAGGGGCCTGGGGTACAGTCTGGCAGCACTGTTACCTGTAAGTAACCATTATGTTGAAAAATGTCACTTGAAACTTCAAAAAAAAACTTTCGCTAGAAAATAACAGTATATAGTACAGAAAAAAATTAGGAAAAGAAATCATGAAAAATGACTAGTGCAGAATTTACATAAATTCAAGTTTAAAATAATGGTAATTATTTTAAAGTGGTAATCAATTTGCAGCAAAACAGCAAGAGGTAGAATTCTTCAATCCAACCTTCAGTCATTACTCTACCTACCAAGACCCTACTGAAGAGTGGGATGAGAACTAGAGAATATTCGAAGGCTTTCCAAGAATTACAGCCATCTAGCTGCAACACATTGACAACTAAAAGTATTTTATGGAAAACTGTATTTCAAGATACAGCAATTTCTAACTCTTCTCTAAAAACTGTATGACATTCTGTAAGCAACAAAAAGAGGACATTCAACTTCAGAGAAAAAGCCTATCACTATATCTAAACTCTATCCAACAACTGTTAAAAAAACATTGCCCGGGGCGCCTGGGTGGCACAGCGGTTAAGCGTCTGCCTTCGGCTCAGGGCGTGGTCCCGGCGTTATGGGATCGAGCCCCACATCAGGCTCCTCCGCTGGGAGCCTGCTTCTTCCTCTCCCACTCCCCCTGCTTGTGTTCTCTCTCTCGCTGGCTGTCTCTCTGTCGAATAAATAAATAAAATCTTTAAAAAAACAAAAAAAACATTGCCCATGAGAGACCATCTCACACAGATACTCTTTGAATACAGTATGAAACCTCGTCCCTTTGACAACTTAAATCACTGACTTTATAAATTTTGAAATGACTTTGGGCAACCTACTCTATCTTCCTTTTGCAGATACACAATATACATTAGCTTATTTAAGGCACCTAAATGTCCAGCAGATCAGAAAGCATTTGGTCTAGTTTAACCCAGCATTTCACAATATTATTCTTTAATAGAACATATTTTTTTCCCCTCACACACATACTAAAACAATCAGGTTCACACAAACGCTGGATGGTTCATAAGCAGAAATATACTGTAAGTTATCACATTAGCAGCCTGAACATATTAACTATTCATCCCAGTTTTAATTTTGTTTTAATAAAACATTTCTCTACAGATATTAAATACTTTCCACTAAATCAAGGCTGTAGGGAAAAAAGAGAGAGAGAGAGAACTAAATTTTTTCACTGTATCATAGCCTATCAAACTATTTCAGCAGATGGAGATTTTAGAACTCAGTATATAGACAAATGCAATGATGTACATTTTTAAAAATCTGTTAAGTTTGATACCTGTTTCCACAGTATTTTCTGTTTCTGTTGTCTCCAGCCCATCCATGCTGTCCTCATCTTCCACTGTAGTTTTTCCTCTACTTCGAGGCCTACATAGAAATACATAGAGTTAAATGTTAAATGTTAAGGATTACAGTTATACTTAACATAAAGAAGTTGAAGGTATACATAATAAAATAATTTAGGCAATTTTTACTACATTCTACCATATCAAATAGTAAATATCACATTTTAGAGTCATTTTTTCCTCAAACCCAGACCTTCCTTATACATTGAATGTGAAGACAGGCCCAGATTAATATATTTTGTCATCATAACTTTTTTTTTTTTTTAGATTTTATTTATTTATTTGACAGAGAGAGAGACAGCCAGTGAGAGAAGGAACACAAGCAGGGGGAGTGGGAGAGGAAGAAGCAGGCTCCCAGCAGAGGAGCCGGATGTGGGACTCGATCCCAGAACACCAGGATCACGCCCTGAGCCGAAGGCAGACGCTTAACGACTGTGCCACCCAGGCGCCCCCATAACTTATTTTCTTAAGTATTCTTTATATTAGACTCTGTCCCTCTTTTGAGCTGACCTTGAGATGACCCTCTGTTTACAGTAGTGATTTTTAAGCACCTAATGGGTTATTTGCAAAATTCACACACCAGGTTATATCTCTATATCTAGTGAAATTGAGGAATGATGCCCAGATGAGTGTTTTTTTTTTTTTTTTAAGATTTTATTTATTTATTTATTTGACACAGAGAGAGCCAGCGAGAGAGGGAACACAGGCAGGGGGAGTGGGAGAGGAAGAAGCAGGCTCCCAGCGGAGAAGCCTGATGTGGGGCTCGATCCCAGGACTCCATGATCACACCCTGAGCTGAAGGCAGAAACTTAACGACTGAGCCACCTAGGCGCCCCCAGACGAGCATATTTTTAAAACACTTCCATACATGGAAGTGATGCATATTCTTGGAAACCACTCAAAAAAAATTTTGTAAATATTGAACATAATCTAGTCACACATCTTACAAATGTAATGCAATTTATGAAACTCACTTCAGTAAAGAGTCGTGGTAAGGTGAGATTCTTTGACCCAAAGCAATTTAAAAAAAACAAAAAACACTAATGCCTTTAAATTCCGTGCTATCTCAGAAATTAAGGATAGAAATGAGTTCAACAACAACAACAACAATTTCTGAACACATAAGAAAAAACAGGAAATTACATATTCTAAAAATTTAGAAGTTGACAGTAGTACTCAGGTAATTTCAGAGCTTTAAATTATTTTATTACTCAAAAAGACACAAACTCAGTATATGAACTGAAAAACACTGAGGGCAGAAAATAATAAAGGATCAATAATATTAAAAAATCAAAAAGCTTTTTTAAACAACAGAAAATCTATTTAAGTCTTTCTGAAATTTAATTAAATGATATTAATCAAAACCAAAAAAGGAAATGTAACATAAGAATTTTCTGAAGTTGAAGCAATCAGAGTCTAAGTAGTTTTATATATGAACAATTGCACATTGTCGAGTCACTCCTACCCCCAAAGAACTTTAAAAGAAAACACCTGAACCAAAATCCTAACTAATATATCCAAGAACTATGGTTGAAAAAAAATTTGTTAATAAAAAAATCTAAGTAAAATATTAGTAAATATCATCAACATGCAAGTATGATTTCATATAAGAAATTAGTCAATATAGGGGCACCTGGGTGGCACAGCGGTTAACCGTCTGCCTTTGGCTCAGGGCGTGATCCCAGCATTCTGGGATCAAGCCCCACAGCGGGCTCCTCCGCTATGAGCCTGCTTCTTCCTCTCCCACTCCCCCTGCTTGTGTTCCCTCTCTCGCTGGCTGTCTCTCTCTCTGTCAAATAAATAAATAAAATCTTAAAAAAAGAAAAAAAAAGAAAAAGAAATTAGTCAATATAACATAGTCGACCAAAGAGACAAAAAGACAAAACAGCATTGTTTCAAACTTCATGAGCAAAGGGGAAAGAGACAGAACTGAGTAAGAGACTACACAGACTAATGGGGTTTAAGCATTCCAAGGCTGATTGTATTGCTCATGGAAAAAGGGAGAGGATAATTATTTTCAGGATTAAGTAGTTATGTTTAAATTTAAAAGAAAACTTTAAAGCAATCAAAGGGGAAAGAACGGATGAGATGAGTAAAGTCTGACTAATACAACAGCAGGCAAAAAGGAAAGTAAAAAATACATAATACACAGAAAAATAAAAAGATTAAAAAATTAAATAAAAATACAAGTTTTCACTGCCTTCACTAAACTACATTCTAGTGAGAAGAAATATCTGTTACTCTTGTAAACAAATAAAACACATACAACATCAAGAAAATACAAATGGAAAAAAGGAAGGATGAGGGATTATCATTTTAAATAAGATACTTATTAAATAAACTTTACAAAATAAATTTTATATGAGTAAGGGGACATTTCAGTAGAAATCTGAAGTACAAGAGAAACCACACCATGCAGATATCTGGAAAAGGAGCACTACAGTAGAAGGAACAGCAAATGCAAATGAGTATATATGAGTATATATGAGTATATGCATGTTAGAAGAACAGTGTTTCCAGTGTTGAAAAATACACTGTGGCTGGAACAGAGTGAGTGAGAGGGGCAGTAAGGAGATATGAGGCCAAAGATTTTTTTTTTAAATATCAATTTTTTTAGAAACCTATAGACCAATATAAGGACTATGTCCACAGAGACTGGAAATTCTTGAAATAATTCTAATATGACTGCTACAATGGAATTGAGAATAAGCAAATTAATTCAAGAGATATTATGGAGGCAGAATTTACTTTAAATCTTTTCTTTATGATTCTTCATGATTATGAACACTCACTGCTAAAGAAAGGGGGAACATGTATGACCTAGCTGGCTTTGTCATTTAATCTTCCAAGCCAGTGTTTAGTTGCTCTGTTTTATGTTTTTTTTTTCTTCTCTACTATCCTGACCCTTGATTAACTTATTGTTTTTTTGGCACAATTGGCGTTATTTCACATTTATTTTATCTAAAGGTGGGGGGAGTGGGGAATGTGTGCATGTGTATCAGTTGTCTATATTCCTCAAAAAGAAATTTTTAATTTTTGCTTTGCTTCTTTTCCTTCTTATTCCTCTTAATTCCTGGTTTTGGCACCAATAAGGCACGTGTTTTACATTCATCAATCCATCAGAACTCTTCTCCTTCTGCTCAATGGACCAACTTATCAATATCATGTCATTTTTAAATTTCCCATAGTTCATTCACATCTTTTTATTGCTGCTCACTGGCTTCTGGTATATATGATTGTTCTGACTAATCACATGCTGAATTTATTTTTTTCTGAATGCAAAAGATAACAGTCATACTTTGTGAAACCCATATCAGTAAAAATCGATGTATACATTTTCCATTTCCATATTGCATTCAGATGTTCCCAATTTGGGTTTTTAATAGAACTTTGAAGTCTCATTACAAATGGCAACCTAAAAATTATTTATTTCAATCTTTCTTTGGCTTTTATTCCTTCTTCTCTTTTTCTTTTGTATCTCTTAACCTTTCATTTTAGTTCTGATTCATTCTGCTGCAAGGAAATTTGAAGTAAAATAATACCACTAACAATTCGAGAAAATTTTCCACCAAAAATCCAATGTTCCACATTAATATTATAATTTAAAGCTAATTTGAGTTCCTAAAATAATATAGTAGACTTCTATTTAAAGCCAATAGGAGTAAGGAGGTTCAAATTACTCTCCAGCCATAAACAACTAGAACATCAGACAAAATATAAGAAACATCCATTATTTGACATTAAATAAAAGGCAAGGACAGGACTGTAATCCCTGGGCAATAGGAAACAAACAAGGTGAAACCTACCATCACAAAGGCTCTCTGCATGGAGTTAATTTACAAACTGTAGCACAAAGAGGGGAACTCAAAGACTGGGAATTGTACTGAAATGAGGACACAGAAACCATCAATTCAGGAGGCTAGAAACTATGAGAGAAAGTACACAAGGGGAGGGAGTTATACAGGGAAACAGATCCAGACATCTGCCTAAGGGTACCCTTAAGTTTTTATCTGAATACCAATCTGTATAAAAGTGGTATAAAACCCCAAAAGGCTGAACAAGAACAAGTTCCAAGGAAAGAACAATTACTGCACAGCTGTAATACAAACAAGTCCCAAAGCTCCCAGAGCTAGGAATCAGTCCTGTTCCCTCTAGCCAGAGTGCCAAGAACTCGTAGACTATATTAACACACGCAGTAAAGACCGGAATAGAACATGACTTTAAAAGTAGTCTAAATGAACTCTACAACAACTTATCTTCTAGACCATCCCTAAAAGAGTTCACAAATAAGCCTCAACGGAATCAAAATTTTCCACAACTAACAGGCAAACACACACACACACAGCATTTGTTAAAGTACTACAACAAAATCTAGCTTTCAACAAAAAAATCACAAAGTATGGCATCCAATAAAAATTTACAAACTATACAGAAAAGCAGGAAAATGTGAGTACTGACCAGAAAAAAAATCAAGGACCAGAAAACAACAGAGACATAGAAGGGACAAGCATGGACATTAAATCAGCTATTATCAATATGTCTCCTATGGAGACATGGAAAATGAATGTGAGGAGAGAAATGGAAGATAGTAAAAAATGTTAAAAATGGAACTCACAGGTAACAAAAAAACTCAAATAAAATTTTCACTTTCCGTGATTAACATCTGACAGAAATGGCAAAAGAAAAGATGACTGACATTAAAGATACAACAACTAACCAACATGAAAGACAAAGTGAAAAAAGACAAACACAGCTACAGAGCCCTTTGGGACGATAGCAACCAATCTAACATGTCAGGTTGGAGTTGGAGGGAAGCAAACAAAAATACATGCATGTTTAGTGAAATACTAGCTGTAAATCTTGCAAACTATATAAGATCCAAGAAGCACAACAAAATCATTCACACACATACACACACACACACACATAACAGTAACTTTATAGTCAATCTGCTGAAATAGAGTGATAAAAGAAAATCTTAAAAGTAGCCAAGGATAAGATGTATTATTAACTGGGTAAGAAAAATAAGAGCGACTACAAACTTCTCATGTAAGCCGGAAGACAGTGAAATAACATAATGGAAGTGCTTGGAGAAAAATTAAAGGAAAAAAACCACCCATAAACCTTAAAACATGCATCAAAAAGCATCCTTCAATAACAAAAGTAATGTAAAAGCTTTTTCAAACAAATTCTTCAACAAACCTTCATTATAAGACATGTTAACGAAATTCTTCAGACAAAAGGAAAATGACGGTTAATAAAAACCTGGATCAAGATATCAGTATGCAAAGGAATAAAAACTGGTGGAAATGGTAAGTATGTGAGTAAATATAAAAGACCTTTTTCTCGTTTTTAATCTTCTTAAAAGTTAACTAGCTGCTTAAAGCAAAAACTATAATTTATTCCAGAGTACATAATATATATATAATTAAACTATACGGCAACAGGCAGTGCCTGGGTGGCTCAGTTGGCTAAGCATCTGCCTTCACTTCAGGTCGTGATCCGAAGGGCCTGGGATTGAGCCCCGCATCGGGCTCCCTGCTCAGCAGAGAGTCTGCTTCTCCCTTTTTCTCTCACTCTGCCTCTCCCCTGCTTGTGCTAATAAATAAATAAAATTTTTTAAAAATTAAAATTAAAATAAACTGGCAACAATAGTTCAAAACACAGGAAAGTAAAAATGAAAGTATACTGGCATACACATCTTATAGTACGTTTGCAGTGACAAAATTACTTGAAGGAAGACTCAGATAAGTTAAAAATGTGTAATATAAACCGTAGAGCAACTCCTCTATGAAAACACACACATGCACAGCTTGTTAGTCAAGTACAGACAGAAGAGAATCCAAAAAAAAAAAAAAAAAAGTGTTTCATTAACCCAAAAAGGTTGGGGGGATAAAAGGGAATGAAGAAAAAAATGGGACAGAGATAAAATACAAAACAAGCAGATTTAAACACATTCATATCAATAGCTTTGTTAAGTATCAACAGACTTAACGCTACAATTAAAAAGCAGAAATTATCAAATCTTGTTAAAATGTCCAAACTACCCAAAGCAATTTACAGATTTAATGCAATCCCTATCAAAATACCAATAGCATTTTTCACAGAATTAGAACAATCCTAAAATTTGTATGGAACAAAGAAGACCTCAATTGCCAGAGCAATCTTGAAAAAGAAAAACAAAACTGGAGGTATCACAATTCCAGATTTCATGTTATACTATAAGACAGTAGTAATTAAAACAGTATGATACTGGCATAAACATACACATAGATCAACGGAACAGAATAAAAAACTCAGAAATAAACCCACAATTATATGGTCAATCTATGACAAAGGAGGCAAGAAGATACAATGGGAAAAAGACAGTCTCTTCAACAAATGTCTTGGGGAAAATGTACAGCTACAGGCAAAAGAATAAAACTGGACCACTTTCTTTCATGATACACAAAAATAAAGTCAAAATGATCTAAAAGCCTAAATGTGAGACCTGAAACCACAAAAATCCTTGCAGGCAGCACAGTCAGCAATTTCTCTGACATCAGCCATAGCAACATTTTTCTAGACATGTCTTCTGAGACAAAGGAAATAAAAGCAAAAATAAACTACTGGGTCTACATCAAAATAAAAAGCTCTGCACAGCGAAGGAAACAATCAACAAAACTGAAAGGCAACCTACTGAATAGAAGACATTTACAAATGACATATCAGATAAAGGATTAGTATCCAAAATATATAAAGAACTTAAACAACTCAACACCCAAAAAACAAATAATCCAATTAAGAAATGGGCAGAAGACAGGAACCGGCATTTCTCCAAAGAAGACATAAGATGGTCAACAGACACATGAAAACATGCTCAACATCACTCATCATCAGGGAAACGCTAATTAAAACTACAATGAGATATTAAAACTACAATGAGATATCACCTCACATTTGTCAGATGGCTAAAATCAAAAACAAAGGAACGACAGGTGTTGGCCAGGAAGTGAAGACCAAGGAACATTCATGCACTATTGATGGGAATGCAAACCGGTATGGCCACTGTGGAAAACAGTATGGAGGTCCCTAAAAGCTAAAAAACAGAACTACCCTATGATCCAGCAACCACACTACTGGGTATTTACCCAAAAAATACAAAAACACTAATTCAAAGAGATACAAGCATCCCTAAACTAATAGTAGCATTATTTACAATAGCCAAACTATGAAAGCAGCCCAAGTGTCCATGATAGATGAATAAAGAATATGAGGTATACATTTGTAAAAGACTATTATTCAGCCATAAAAAGGAATGAAATCTTGACATCTGCAACAACAGGGACTGAGCTAGAGAGTATAAGGCCTAAGCAAAATAAGTCAATCAAAGACAAATCCCATATGATCTCACTCATATGTGGAATTTAAGAAACAAAACAAGTGAACAAAGGAAAAAAAGAGAAAGAGAGACAAACCAAGAACAGTTTCTTAACTATAGAGAGCAAACTGAGGGTTATCAGAGGGGAGGCAGATGGGGGGATAGCCAAAATAGGGGATGGGAATTAAAGACTACACTTAGCATGATGAAAAATATATATATTAAATTAAATTAAAAAGCAGAAATTATCTGTTTAAAGAGCAAGACCCAATTATATGCAGTCTATAAGACGCTTTAACTAAAAAGACACTTAAAGGATAAAAGAACAAAGAGAAAAATATAATGTGACAATGCTAATCGAAAGAAAGCTACAGGACTATATTATTAAACAAAGCAGACTTCAAACAAGGAATATTATAAGAACCAGAGATAGATGTTACATATTGATAAAAACGTCAATTCATCAGAGACAATAATCCTGAATATGCAATGCACCCAATGCTTCAAAATACCGATAATTGAAAATAGAAATATTTAAGTCCACAATTATATACTACAACACTGCTCAATAACAGACGTAGACAGAAAATTCAATAAAGACACAGGATACTTAAGACTACTATCAACCAAGTACACCTAAATTGACCATTACAGAATACCCTACCTAATAACAACTGAATACCATACTCTTTTCAAGTATACAAATCCCAGAATAATCCAAACTGTAGCACTTAACACCAAGTTCAACAAATTTAAAAAGACTGAAATCGTACCAAACATATTTTCTGGCCTAATGGAATTAAACTGGAAACAAACAAAAATTACATAAGCAATATCTTCAAATATCTGGTAAACACACATATAATTCTAAATAACCCACTAGTCAAGAAAGAAATGAGAAGGAAATTGGAATACTGCTTGAACTAAATGAAAATGAAAATAGAACATTTCAAAATTTGGAAGATTCAGGTAGCAGTGAATAAAGGGAAATTTACAGTTTTAAATAGTTGTATCAGAAAATAAGAAAGATCTCAACTATAATAACAACATAAGCCTCCACTTTAAAGAAATTAGAAAACAGGGCCGCCTGGGTGGCTCAGTCCATTAAGCATCTGCCTTTGGCTTGGGTCATGATCCTGGGGTCCTGGGGTTCTGGGATTGAGACCCACATGGGGCTCCCTGCTAGGCAGAGAGGCAATCTCTATCAAGTAAATAAAATCTTAAAAAAAAAAAGAAATTAGAAAACAAAAATCAAGTCAAAACCATAATAAAGACATAATAAAAAGCAAAAATCAGGGACATAAAAACAAAATAAAAGAGAATTTTGAAAATCAATGAAATCACCCCCCCGAAATCAATGAAACCCAAAGATGATTCTTTGAAAAAATTAATAGATGATTTGCCAGCAAAAGTGATGAAGGGAGAAAAAATACATAAACTACCAAGAGAAAAATTGAAAGAGGGGTTATCGCTAGAAAGACAATACCCATTAAAAAGAGAACAGGAAAATATAAATAATTTTATCAATAAATCAACATCTTAAATGAAATGGTCACAATCCTTGGAAGGCACAAATTACCAAAGACTCAAGACTAGAAATGGAAAATTTGAATAACCCAATGTATATTTTTAAAGTTGAATTTGTAAGTATAAACCTTCCCACAAAGAAATTTTCAATCCCAGATGTCTTTATTGACAGATTCTATCAAATGTCTGAGAAATAATACTAATCCTACACTATATCCAGGAAATAATGAAGGAAGAAACACTTCCCAACTCTATGAGGTTGGCATTACATTGACAGCAAAATCAAAGACATTATATAAAACCAATATCCATCACAAAGACCTGTTCCACAGAATAAAAAACAGAACACTCCACCCATCAATTTTTTACATATACTACACCTGCCATACCAAATCAAAATAAAGATACTGCAAGAAAATAAAATTATAGCCTGTTTTTCACTTTAAAAATACATATAAAAATGACAAAGATTATCAAGGGGTTCCAGCTCTAGATAAGATGGAGGAATATATGCCAAACTTTTACTGCCACTGAATGCAACTACAAAACATGGATATAGGGCAACCATCTTGGGTCCCCTCCCTCCTCAGGAGCTTTGTACTATCACTTTGCTATCATTCAATAAACCTTGCTTTGCTGCCCATCACACACACACACACACACACACACACACACACACACACACTGGATATAATGCACGGAACAACTATTTGAGTTTCCTTAAAAATACAGAACAGCAGGATGATCAGGAACAGACACCAGAATTCAAAGAACTGCCAAAGTATCACTAAGTTTACTATTTTACCTCTCCGGTATCCCCTGGCCTGAGCTCAGCACAGTCTGACACCCAAGAGTCAGTGCTGAGATGCAGACAGCCTGACTGAGCTACCCCAAAACCTGCCCACGGTGGACCTGATCCTAATAAGTATAACAAAGACTTTCAGGGATTGGCTAACAGACCCCTGGTCAGGTTGCAGACTGACCACTTGGTACTGCACACACAGTACAGACAGAAATAGCACTGCAAAAGCTCTGAAAACTAAACTGAACTTACCACAGCCCATAAAATGCTGGTTGAAACCTGTAGCCTTGTGCACCCAGGCCAAGTTCCTGATAAATCAAAAATATCAACATTTCCATAAGGTGTCTTTAAAACCCACAGTCTTATAACAAAAGATTCAAGATGTTCAGAAAACAATCCAAAATTACTTGATATACAAAATGTCAAATCACATGAAAAAATACAATGAATAAAAAGGCCAGTGATAAAATGACACAGAAGCTGAACTCATCTGATGAGCACTTTAAGGCAGCTATTATTAAATGAATAATTTTGAAAACTCTTAAGACAATATTTAAAATAGATATCTGCAAAGAAATAGAAGATATAAAGAAGAACCAAGTGGAAATTTTAGAAATAAAAATTACCAAAAAAACAAAATAATAAGCTATTATTAGAAACAAACAATAAATGATAGGCCTTAACCAAAACAATAATTACACTAAATGTAAGTGGACTAACTATTCCAATTAAAATACAGAGATTGTCAGAACCAATTAACACATGACGCAACTATATTCCATCTAGATGAAACTCAATTCAAATGTAATGACATAATTAAGGAAACAGATATACCATGCAACACTAATCCAAATTAAGCAGGAGTGGCTATCCTAATATCATACAAAGCAGACTTCAAAACAAAAAAATTATCAGATGTGTGAACTATACTCAAATAAAAAAATGTTTTTAAGGTACCAGGGAAAAAGAGGGACATTACATATTAATAAAAGGGTCAAGGGACACCGGGTGGTTCAGTCAGTTAAGCATCTGCCTTAGGCTCAGGTCATGATCTCAGGATCCTGGGATTGAGCCACAGCTCTCTGCTCAGCAGGGAATCTGCTTCTCCCTCTCCCTCCTCCCTCTCCCTCTGTCCCTCCTTCCTCACTTGTACTCTCTCTCCCTCAAATAAATAAAAATCTTTAAAAAAAATAAAATTTAAAGGGTCAATTCACCAACAACACATAATTCTGAACACATATGCACATAACAACAGAACTTCAAAATACATCAACCAAAACAATAAAAATTAAAGGTCAATTCACCAACAACATATAATTCTGAACACATATGCACGTAACAACAAAACTTCAAAATACATCAAAACAAAAAACCAAACTACCGGGGCGCCAGGCTGGCTGAGTTGGTAGAGCATGTGACTTTTGATCTCAGGGTTGTGAGTGAGTTCTAGCCCCATGTTGGAGGAAGAATTTACTTAAAAAACAAAACAACAACAACACACCACTACATTATTCTCACTGAATGCTCTTAACTATCCTGCTGAAGTAGGTACTACTGTTCTCATTTTACAGATAGGCACATTCAAATTCAGAAAGCTTAAATAAGTTACTCAAACTTAACTGGCTGAAGCTAAACAGCAGTGAGGGTGACTTACTGGAGAGATCCATGAACTCGTTCTACTGAGGTCTATGAAACTATTGGTTCCTCCAAAGCCTAATTAAAAACAATTTGTTGGAACACACCTAGGGCCAGTGCCTGTATTTACTACCAAAGCCATAGGTTTAATTCAGAACTCCACTACTCAGGCCTTCACATATCAAATGGGCAAGGAAAAGATCTTATAAGCTCAGGGTCCACCTCTCCTCTAAGCGTTTTAGGATTTCACTACACTAGCCAGGGACACATTAACCCACACACTCTCAAAAAAGAAGTTAAAAGCATGGACCTAAACAAATAACTGTACATCCATATTCATAGCAATATTATTCCTTCTAGAACCTCACTCCAATAATTCTTCAGCCTTACAGGATCTGCCAGTTCATCTACCCTACCAGCTTCTCAGAGTCCAACTAAGAGGCAGCTGTAATGTAGCAGTTACAAGCATGGACTCTGGAGCTTGCTGCCTGGGTTAAAAATGCTATCAACTATATGACCCTGTGCAAGCTGCTGAAACTCTGTGCCTCAATTTCCTCATCTTTAAAATGGTAATAATAGCACTACCCCACAGGATTACTCCAAAGATTAAATGTAAAGCCTTTACTGGGGGATGGATGAAATAGGTGAAGGGGATTAAGAGGTACAAACTTCCAGTTATAAAATAAATAAGTCACACAGATGAAAAGGACAGGACAGGAAATACGGTCAATGACATTGTAATAACATTGCACAGGGACGGTAACTACATTTATCACGGTGAGCACTGCGTAATATGTAGAATTGTCGATCACTACATGGTGCACCTAAAACTAATATAACACTGTATGTCAACTGTACGTCAGTAATAAAAAGAAATTTGTTTAATGCAAAGTACTTACAATGTCAGTTACCTGGTAGACACAGACTGTTAGCTATAATCATTGTGACTCTCTCCTGTTCCCCTTATCTTTATAACTTCCGTCCCCGTCTTGGATCCCATGTCAGTAATTATAATCACTCTGTTCCATATATCCTCAATAATTTCTGCCTTCATTTCATTCAGTTATATTTGCCTGGCAAAAGTCAATCCTGACTAAATCAAACCCTCCACTTACTTTGGCCCTGAATTCAAGCTGAGGAACAAAGACCCAACTGAGGCTACTACTTTAGCTTCGCAGTTCTAACCCCACAGCTCAAGCAGCCACTCACTGCCACCCAGCAGTCTTTCTACTTTGGTCAGTTTACTCTCTATTACCTTATAGAATTGTTCCATACCTTTCTAACCTTCAAACGTAAGACTTTCCATTCTTCACCCTTCAGCTCATAGAACTTCAATGGCAAAACATAGGTAGTGAGAAAAGTTTCCATATCCTTCTCCTACCAAATCCTCCAATTGTCCTGAATTCTTTTCCCATCCATATACCTTACCTTCTCTCCTATTAAACACACTATCTATGTTCCTAGCTAACACCAATCCCTCTACATGTGTTCTGGATCACGTACTCACCCCTTTTTATGAACTTTCCATCTACAGCTATTCTCTTCTTCTCCTGCTTTGTAAGTTATTCCTACTCTGAAAATCAGTCCCATCAGCATATAAAGTTACTGCAATAACAATAATCTTCCAAGAAAAGAAAACCCTCTCTGGACTCCACATCCTCTCCTAGCTACTGTTCGTCTTCTCTCCATGATCCTTACAGCAAAAGTCCTTGAAAAAGTTCTGTACTACGTTCTCCACTTCAGCTCCATGCCTCTCTGAGTGTCCTTCCCCACATTCTACTGAAATGTCTGTAATCAGGGTCACTAATGAACAGAGTGACCATACAACTGGGATTGCCTGGACAGTCCCAGTTTAGGCCTGTCATCTGGCATAACGATTGTGTTCCCGTCACATTCAAAGATTTCTTGGTCAATTACTCTACCAAGGACTTACAGCCTGCCAATTCCAATGGACAATTCTCAATCCACCAAATGCTCATGTTATAAGGGATAATTTTCTCCTTGGTTTCTTGGACAAAACACTCCCCTGATTCTTCTACCACACTGGCTGCTCCACCTCACTTTCTTTTCTGGTTCTTCAGACCAGGAAAAATAGAGTGTCCAGGGCTCAGTCATTTGACCTCTTCTCTATATACAACAGGATCATTCCCTCAGTAATTTTTCACCTAGTCCCTTTACATGTATGCTGATAATCCCCAAATTCCTCGGTCCCCTACCTCTCCAGTGAATTACAGCTCATATTTAACTGTCTGCTCAACATCTCCACTTGGGAGTCAAACAAGCATCTCAAGTTAACATTTAAAAAAAACAAATTTCGGGGCGCCTGGGTGGCACAGTCGTTAGGCATCTGCCTTCAGCTCAGGGTGTGATCCCAGTGTTCTGGGATCGAGCCCCACATCAGGCCCCTCCACTAGGAGCCTGCTTCTTCCTCTCCCACTCCCCCTGCTTGTGTTTCCTCTCTCGCTGGCTGTCTCTGTTAAATAAATAAAATCTTTTAAAAAAACATTTTTTTTTTCACACCACACCTCTGAAATTTGCTCTTTTTCCAGGGTTTCCAACTCAATTGGTGCCACTATTTGAGTTGGCACGAATCCCCCAAGTAGCTCAGTTCTCTAACTTCATATTCCTCTCTCATACCCCATATATCTAATCAGCAAATCCTATCAGCTCTACCTTCAAGATATATTCCAAATATAAAATTTCTCACCATTACACTGCTAACAGCCTAAAGTCATCATCATTTTTTTGTTACTGTTTAATTGGGAATTATACAAGTAACCTTTACTGAGCATTTAGTATGTAAGAGGCACCATTCTATTACCATCTTTACTCTATACATGAATCATATGAAGCTCATAGAAGATAAAGAATATGCCCAAATTTAACAGGAATAGTTCCATAACCAACATTCTTAGCCATTGGCTATATTGCAATTAATGGCCTCCCTGTTTTCTCAGTGGCCCAGAGGCTCCCTAGACAATTCTGAATGATCTTTTTAAACCTTAAATCAAATCAGGACACTCTCTCCCTCTCAACCCTCCAATGGTTTCTCATCACACCTAGAATAAAACCCAAAGTCTTTATGTCCTATGAGGGCTTACATGATGTGCTTGTCCTTCGTACCTCATAGGCAAACATTCTCCTCCATAAACTACCATTCTGCTATACTGGCAATCTTGCTCTTTCAAGAACATACCTAATATGTTCCACCTCAGGGCCTTACACTTAAGGATTCCTCTACTCAGAACACTCTTCTCCCAGATACTTACATACTACTCTTCCTTCAGTTAGGTTTCTACTGAAATGTCACATCCTCAGAGAGGACTTTCCTTACTACTAAATCCACAAAATAGGGCCTGTCACTCACCATCTACTTCCCTGCTTCATTCTTGTTCATGCCCAACTTCACATTATATTTGTCACTTTATTAATCTGCATCTTAAACTAGAATGTAATCTCTATGAGGGCTGGAAGTTTATTCTTTTCACTACTGTACTCCCAACACCTAATAGCACTAGACATAACACAGGCACTGAATACACGTTCTGTTCAATGAAAACAATGGTTTTATAACTCTAATAACTAGAATTGAGATAATTACCTAACCATTCTGAAAACAAGCAAGTTATACTGCTGCTTGCTGTTGAACAGAAAGTTTCATATGCAGTCAAACTTTAAAAGAAAGCTACGTAACATAATACTGAATGTTGTATCATTAAGATAAATTTTAAAAAATAAGAGGTTTTAATACCACTCAGGAATAAACAAAACTGTCATTGTTGGCATATAACATCACTGGCATCCACTTTAAAAATACAAGTTACAAACAAAAGCAGACTGAGACCTATAAATACAGAGAACAAACTGATGGTTGCCAGAGGGGAGGCAGATGAAGAGTTGGGCCAAATGGGTGAGGGGAGAGGGAGACACAGCCTCCAGTTATGGGATGAGTAAGTCACAGGAATAAAAGGCACACCGTAAGGATTACAGCTAACGATACTGTAATAGCAACGTAACTGGACAAACGGACAAATGGTAGCCACACTTGCGGTGAATGTAGCATGATGTATAAACTTATTAAATCACTAAGTTGTACACCTGAAACCAATGTAACACTGTGTGTCAACTACACTCGAGAGAGAGAGAGAGAGAGAGAGAGAGAGAGAGAGAGATGGGCACCTGGGTGGACTCTTGGTTCTCCCTCAGTCAAGATCTGAGTCATGAGATTAAGCCAGACCACTTACTCAGGGGGGAGTCTGATTGAAGATTCTCTCTCCCTCCCGCTCTGCCCCCCCCACTCATACTTTCTCTTTTTCTAAAATAAATAAATCTTTAAAAGAGAGGGAGAGAGAAAGAGAAAAGTTAATCAACTGAAAAGCTGAGTTCTATAAGACTGTCAGATCAACACAGAACACGTAACACAGTAACCTTCCCATACATCATGTTGAACAGCAACAATAATCAATTCTTTTTTTTTTTTTTAAAGATTTTATTTATTTATTTGACAGAGAGAGAGAGAGAGAAAGCCAGCGAGAGAGGGAACACAAACAGGGGGAGTGGGAGAGAAAGAAGCAGGCTCCCACGAGCCTGAATCAGGGCTCGATCCCAGAACGCCGGGATCACGCCCTGAGCCAAAGGCAGACGCTTAACTGCTGTGCCACCCAAGCGCCCCGCAACAATAATCAATTCAAATGCAAACAACTAACCTGAAAAGACATACAATAATTATGTTTCTAAGAATAATTTTAGTAAGAAATAGTATAACTTTACTCAAGAACATAAAGAACCAAGCAAATTGAGAGACAAACCTAATAGAAAACAAGACAAAGAATACAAACGAGCAATTCAGAAACAAAATGAATGGAACCTATAAACTATGACACTGTTCAGTCTGTGACCAAGTAATCAGGGAAATCAAACAATGAAATGAAAAATGAAAAACACTGATAATATTCAGTAATATTGGGAATATAGGAGAGACAAAAACTCACACATGACAGCTGGCAAAGATGTAAATGCAACAGCATATACTGGAAGGCAATTTAGCAATAGCTATTAAAATATAAAATATGCACACCATTTATCAATTTCATATCTAGAAATGTATATTACCTCATGTGCATATCAAGATAACAGACACAGCTACATGGAAGGATGTTAACTATAGTACAAACAACATAAAAACTGGTCAAAGGGAACAAAACATGCTCTATCCATTTAATGGTTTTCCGTCTCTAGTCATCAAAACAATGAGACAGATCTATCTGTACTAATTTAGAAAGATCTCTATGACACAGTCTCATGAGAAAAAGTATATTACAGAATAATACAATTCCGTGTTTTATAAGTGTATACAAATGCATAAACATGCATATGTTTTACGTGTGTACATCTGTATATGCACGTGCACATACAAATACAAAGCAAAATATCTAGAATACGCACTCCATAACAATGATTTCCTCTAGAGGTATGGATGAAAACCGGGGTTCAAGGAAAGGCCTTTCATTTTTTACTCCTCATGAGTTTTTTATAAAGAGTATATATTCAGGGGCGCCTGGGTGGCACAGCGGTTAAGCGTCTGCCTTCTTGCTCAGGGCGTGATCCCGGCTTTGTGGGATCGAGCCCCACATCAGGCTCCTCCGCTATTAGCCTGCTTCTTCCTCTCCCACTCCCCCTGCTTGTGTTCCGTCTCTTGCTGGCTCTCTCTCTGTCAAATAAATAAAACCTTAAAAAAAAAAAAAAGTATATATTCAACTATAATTTAATAAATGGGATGGAGTTAAAAGATGATGTTTTTCTTTGGGAACCACTGGCAAAGTGTTTCGTCTTTTATGCTCTAGTAGTCCAAGGGTCATTTCTTATCCCACTCTATAGATACAGCAAACCTCCCAAAATCATACAGCATTCATCCATCTAATGATACTTCTTAGGAGTCATATGCAAAAATAAAGGAATAGTTTATTTATGGTTTCTGGGGTTGCTTATAATGATAATTAGAAATGCCTCTGTGTATGGGGCGCCTGGGTAGCTCAGTCGTTAAGCGTCTGCCTTTGGCTCAGGGCCTTCGGCTCAGGGCGTGATCCCGGCGTTATGGGATCGAGCCCCACACGTCAGGCTCTTCCACTGGGAGCCTGCTTCTTCCTCTCCCACTCCCCCTGCTTGTGTTCTCTCTCTCGCTGGCTGTCTCTCTCTCTCTCTGTTAAATGAATAAATAAAATCTTAAAAAAAAAAAATGCCTCTGTGACCAAAGCCTATGGCCTAATTTTCAACCTCTAATGTTTCTAACCACTACTGAGTCCATATAATGCCAAAAAACACCTGGAAACTAAAAATTGGTGCCCGGTATTATTTGGATTATAAGATGCAAAAAATCCTTGTGACTATTTTCTTCAATAATATGACTTATATCTATGTATGAGTATCTATATATACATACACAATAAAAATCAAGTCACAACATCACCATTCTATGGTCAAAGTATAATTTGATCTTTATGCGACCTAAAATATGTCACTTGTTGGATATTAAATAATTTCTCTCAAAAATATTATGAATATGTAATATTTTTAAAAGAGAAATAATAAATTCTCAATAAAAAAGCAAAGAATATGAACAGCAATTGAAAAGGAGAATGAAATGGTCTTTAAACACAAGACATTCAACCTCACAATTTTAAAAATAGAAACTGAAGCAAGGAGATATCATTTTATATATCAAATTAGCAAAGAGTGAGAACACCTTCACCTGGGCAGGTTACAGGAAAACAGACACTATGAGGATTGTAAACTGGATAACCATACCAAAAATATCCTAAATACAGAGCACAGAATATAGCTCTTATTTAGTCTCTTGTGTCAAAAGGGTTTAGAGAAAAATCTTCTGATAATTATAAAGACCAAAACACCATGCAAGTGCTAAGGCACTGGCCAAGGCAAATTTATGCAGCAAAAGGGCATTAAAACTAAAGCAAAGAAAAATCAAGACTAACTGTATTCCCGTTAAATAGCCAGTAATCATCACAGCAGCTCAAAATGGGCATAATCAGTTAAAATGGCATCATCCCTCCTACATAATCAATGTGAGATCTTTATACCAGGTGTACTTATAGCTGATAATTACATACAATGTCTACATGTGTGGCTGTTTACCTAGGTTTAGATTTCACAAAGACTAAAACATTTGGAGTGAATAAGTATCTATCATAATTATCATGAATAAAAATAAAACTTCCTAAGAAATGCCTAAAAGATAATCATTTTTTGCTATTGTTTATTTTACCACTTTACAATGAAAGAGTTCACAGGAATTCATACAAAATTTTCCAATGATAGATAGTTGTGAAGTCTGAGCATTTGTTAAGAATGACAGTTCAAAAAATTAAAAAAAAAAAAACCCACAAGGAAGAGACCTATACAATGATCAATTTTTTCAGAAAGCCCTTGAATTAAAAATAATGACAAACTTTAAAATTAACATCTACATTGTTTGCCTGAAATTTCCTTTTAAATAAATCTTTTTAAGGAGAGGAGTATGTGGAAACTGTACTTTTTTTTTTTTTTAAAGATTTTATTTATGTGACAGAGAGACAGCCAGTGAGAGAGGGAACACAGCAGGGGAGTGGGAGAGGAAGAAGCAGGCTCCCAGCGGAGGAGCCCAATGCGGGACTTGATCCCCGAACGCTGGGATCACGCCCTGAGCCGAAGGCAGACGCTTAAGGACTGCACTACCCAGGCGCACCGGGAACTGTACTTTCTATGCAATTCTATACATCTAAAACTGCCCTAAAAAATTAAGTCTATTTTTTTAAAAGTATTAACACATTTCTTTAAAAATCCTGTGTTCCAAATAAACTAGTCTCAAAACTACGTTTTGTGGTAAAATACAAAAGACAGGATAAAGAAAAGTACTAAAATTATTGTGAGGAAGGGAAATATATTTACAAAGGATCAAGAATCAAAAACCACCAAATTTCTCAACAGAAATATTGTAAATAGAAAACAACTCAAAATAAAAACAAACATGGACAAGACAGAAATAATAAGTATAAATAATAAGTATAAAATAAGATGGTAAAAATAAATCCAAACATGTACCAATAATTACAAAACATGCAAATGAACAAAACTCTTCAGCAAAAGACAAACATTACCAGACTAGATATAAGCAAAATAGTTTCGAGATATAAAAATATCTAGACATAAAGGCAAAGAGCAACTGAAAAACAAAGTGAAGAGAAAAAGATGGAAAAGGTGATGAATCTCAGATAGTAAGAAAAATGAAATCTGAAACAATATTAACATATTTCTCATCTATGTCCTGGAAATGTTTTATATCTGATAATACCAAGAGCTGGTAAGAAACTAAAGTAACAGGGACTGTTACCCTCTAACTGATGGGAATGTGAACTGGTATAATCATTCTGAAAGCACTCAGTATCACCCAGGAAAGTGGCACTATGTACCATGCCTTAGATGCACTGACATGTTTTGCAACCACGATTAAGAGTAAGAAATATATTTTAAATTGTGACCAAGTACATTCACAAAGTACTATACAGAAGTAAAACCATCTTTCAAAGAGGAGGGCAAGTTTTTAGAAAAAAGTAGGAGATTTTTGTGCCCCCAAAAGACGCCAACCAATTTCCTCAAGTTTCAGGAAGAACAACTTTCACAGAAGGAAAATCTGAAATGAAAGACGGACTGGTAAGGAAAGAAGAGTGAACTTGTTACTATTTCTAAACAAAACTGACTTCACAAAAGATGACCATAAGGTCTGATACATGGGGTTACAATAAGGACTCAGATGATAGACAAAAAGAGCACGTGTGTCAGGAAGTAGGCTGATCAGAGGTAAAGCATTTTAAAGTTGTTGCTGCTCAGGAGTAAGGTGATTATTGATGCATGTTACATTTTAGATAAGTATTTATGCTAATATTTCTAGGGTAGACACAAAAACAATACACATAGAATGTGTAACTACCAAAGGGGAAATGTGAACATGAGATGAAATATGGGGAAAAAATCTCAATGCAGAAGTGAAAATCAATAAACTGCAGTTATGTACATAAACACCGACAAATCACACAATAATGAGAAAAGCAAGCCGCACAAGACTGTATATAGTAAATACAATATATGACTCCATTAAGAGAAATGTTAAAAGCATGCAGATCTAAATATACATTGTATAGGGATAGATACGTATGTCGTTTTTAGAAACATTATAATAAGAACCAAGAAAATGTTAAACACAAACTTCAGAGTTACTACTCTGAAGAAAAAGAAGCAGTATGATCATGGAAAGGCATCTTAGGGAACTTTGAAGAATATTCTATTTCTTAAACTATAAGGTAGGTACAAAAAAGTGTGTTATCCTTTAAACTATATATAATTATATGTAGAACTACATATACAAGAAAGGAATATAAAATTTCAGAATTTAAAAAAGTAAACTTAAGGGCGCCTGGGTGGCTTAGTCGGTTAAGCGTCCAGACTCTTGGTTTCGACTCAGGTCGTGATCTTAGGGTTATGAGATTAAGCCCCACGTAGGGCTCCACACTCAGCAGGGAGTCTACTTGAGATTCTCTCCCTCTCCTCCTGCCCCTGCTCCCACTCATGGCTCTCATTCTAAAATAAAAAATGAATCTTAAAAAAAAAAAAAGTTAACTTAAAAAGCAATCTCCTCCTCTCCAAATATCCCGGATTCTTCCAATTCTTAATTACAGACTTCTAAAATATCCTTGCCTACACATCTCCTCTTCTTTTCTCAAGGCCTATTCAACTTGGTATTATTAATTATGTCCTATCTTGACATCTTTTACAGATGCCTCTCATTATCATTTAAACTGTGATTTGTTAATTAACTATTCAAGCAATGGCTTTTTTTTTTCTTTTCTTTTTACTTTTTGTTTCCTACTCTCAAAGGCAGACATACTTCTTTTGGGCTTCCCACCCTGCCCAGAAACTGCCAAGAATCTTTCTTTGTACAAACTATTCATCTTTCTTTGTACAAACTAGATATTCATTTTTATACCCAATTCTAGATTTACATCTGCATATACACCTAGATATTCACTTGCCAGATGCATGTTCCTTAACTAGTTAAAATGAAACAATAATTATGAACCATGCAACCCAATTAACAAACTCAAGTTCCAGTAAATAATTAACAAACTCCAGTTCCTGTTTCCTCACTCTGAAATATTTTCTTCAGTATATTAAGTCAGAAGTCCTGGATTTGGGGGACATTGCATCTTACTTTTTCTTTGCTTTATTTTCTTTTTCTTCTTCTTCTTCTTTTTTTTTTTTTAAAGATTTTATTTATTTATTTGAGAGAAAGAGCAAGAGAGCAGAAGCAGGGGGAGCCACAGAGGGAGGGACAGAAGCAGAATCCCCGCTGAGCAGGGAGCCTGACATTGAACCAGTTTTCCCAAAACATTTTGCAGAAGTCATGTAAACAAATACCTAGATTCATACTGAAGCATGAATTGATAATTTGAAATCAAACTTGTTTCAAAATAACCAGGGAGGGAACAGATGAAACATGACAGATTGACCAGAAGCTGATAACCATTAAACCATTAAAAGTAGGTGATAGGAACACGGGAGGTTCAATAAAAACTCTCTACTCTTATATACATTTAAAATTTCATAACAAAAAGTTTTAGAAATACTCATTTACTACTTTATCCTAACTGTATGACTAAAAGTGTATCTGAGGTAATCTCATAAAATTTTTGTATTAGCAGACCTTGTTCAACTTATTACCCAATGAACAAATGAACTACTACAGCATCCTAGGCAAGACATCCAGCCTCTACTTCTAGCAATACACAGCATGTAACAATAAATTTTATCTGCTGGAGATACAAGTCTGAATGAGAGACATTCATCAAACGTAAGGAATGTGCACATGGGTAATAAACAACAGAAGGTCGCAAGTGCAAGGAGAGCAAACTAAAAGATTAGTTGAGAGGAGAGAAACCACTCTATGATCAGTAAAGGCTTCAAAAAAAAATGCACAGGACTTCAGACCAGAAAACAGGAAGGAAGGAAAATGGGAGGGGAAGAGAGGAAAGTGATTCAGATAGCAAGAATGGCTTGAGTAGGCAGAGGCAAGGCTAGAACAGCCATGTTCAGAAGAGAAGAAGTAAGTGTTGACAAGTAAAGCAGACTCAGGATAGGCTTGATTTCCACTAAGGAGTTTGAATAAAATTCAGCAGAGAGGCTCTGAAAGTTTTACAGCAAAAAAAAAAAAAAAAAAAGTATCAGAACCAATTATAAAGTGGAAAAAATGACCTCATCAGTTTAATAATCTAGATGAGAAAATGAGATCTGAAAGAACTGCTCGATGGACAGCCCATTCTGCAGTTCGGTGGCTTGAACAGTCACTCACCAAGTTTTGTTGTTTTTATTCAGAGCCAAAATCTGGTTATTCATTCAACAAATACTTGAGTTCTGGTTATGTGCTAGGCACTGTTTTAGGCAAGCCAATAACTTCTATCTAGTAGTCTTGGCTGTATATTCTAGACCAGTGGTTCTCAACTTGGCAAGGGGGAAGGAGCAATTTCTGCTCCCCACCAGGACAACTGGCAATGTCTAGAGCCATCTAGTGGGTCCAGGGATGCTGCTAAACATCCCTCAATGCACAGCACAGCCACCACAATCAGGAATCAGCCAGCCCCAAATGTCAACAGTGCCAAGGAGAGGAAACCCTGATGCAGAGCACCTTCCATTCCCTCTTCCTAGGCAACCGTTTAATGCACGTTACTTCCATCTTCTATTTCTATTCTACAATGTCTTATGATCCCCTAAGAAACGCACAACACCATTTTAATAATTTGGCAAGTGGAACCAAACATACCAAGAATTTTGAGATTTGGCTTTAAAAAAATTTATAAGCTACATTTATTTTACATTAACTTTTAGAAATAAAATTATCTTCCTCTCCTGACATCTACCGTTCTCAAAAACTTAAGCTAAAAGCTTTGAGTAATGTTTGATTATTCCTTTTCCTTTTGTGTCCTACAGCAGTTAATCACCGCATTCTGCCACTTCTTTCCATGTAATGCCTCATATTTCAACTTTCTATTCCCAGTGCCATCAGCTAAAATACTTTACTGTTTTCCCTGGAGCTCCTGGTGTGTCTCATTCCCTCTCTTTCTTCCTCCCTCCCTCCCTCCCAAGCTATCCTACTCACTAGCTCTACATTTTTCACCTGCTCAAAATTCCATAAGATTGCCTACAACGTAACAAATAAGAACCTAATTCCTGATACTCCGCATTCAAGGTCTTTTTCCAACTGGCCACAACTTTCCAGTTCTTTTTCCCAGTGCTTTCCTCGGGAATATCCTCTCAGAAAAATGAGTTATTCTGAGGCACACAAACAACCTCTCCAGATCAGAGAAATCAAAAGCCACGCAGGCTTCATTGAGATAAAGGATAGGCTTTTAACTCTCAGGATCAACTTAAAGGGAATCCTGATCTAGCCACAGCTCTTTTTTAATGAAAGATAACCCTAACCCCCTTGGCTCACTGTCCTTACTTAGAACATCCCTTATTCGCCTTTCCACCTCTCTGAACTCATCTTCCTCTTCAAATCTCCCACCTTTTCAAACAATTCTCACAGCAGAGTCATCTCTGCCACCACCATCCGCCCACCCACCACATCCCATACCTGTGGCTCTTAGGTCATTTTATTTATTTGGTAATGAAATGTCATTTCATTTTTACTATTTCCCTTTATAGCCAGACAGCTTAAATTATGATTGATTCATTCATAAGCCAAATGGAAAATAAGTGGGGTATTCACATTTCCAAGCCAATCTTCAATGTTCTTTAGAAGATTTTTTTTTTTTAATCAAAATTCCCAGGACTGGCAAGAGAACAGGGTATATTCACATACTAGTGGTAAGAATATAAATTGGTACAATTATGCTATACTCTTATTTGTTAATACTAAAAGTCTAAAATCTGTATACCCTCTGGCCCAGGAATTTCACTTGAGAATTTATCATCAGTAAATAGTAAAGTGCACAAAGGGTTAGCTATAAGGATATTCATGGGCATGTTATTTCTAACTCTCAGAGACTGAAAACGCAAAACAAAACAAAACTTCCTTGTCCAACAAGAAAAGACTATTCAGATGAATCATTTATTTAAGCAATGTAAGACTCTGAAGCTACTAAAAGCTTACAGTACTACGGGAATTGACATGGAATATCTTTATGATTATCCTACTATAAAAATATAAATAATATGACCCCATATACCTTATTTTATATATTTTTATATATTATGTGTCCTATTTTTCCTAAACTTTTTCTACATATATATACATACATATATAATTTGTATGTATCAAAAATATATACTAGTAAATGTATATATACAAATAGGAGAAAATATCTTCATTTTTTTTTATTAATGAATATTTATATTTTAACTATTAAATTTTATGGATACAATAAAACATTTCTAAGGCCTATTTATAGTTAAACCATAATCTTACAAAACCTAAGAAACCTTGGCTTAATGTATCTGTGAGAAAAACAATTTCAGTAAGAACGCTAAAACACATCCCCACAGTTCAACAATCGCACAGTGTCACCAGCTACATTAGGCACTCTCGCTCTGACATAAGCTAGGGGGCTAATCAGCCAGAAGCCCTAGGAAAGAATCTGGTGATGTAAGAGCAAGGGGAAGAGGAGGAGGCCTGGAAAGCCTGGGAGGGAGGGATTAAATGACACATGCTATGTGGACTGGTTTGTGTGTTGGGCACAAAGCATAAATAAACGGAGATGAGAAGGGTGTCATCAGACCCAAAAGGCAATATAGTGGAATGCTGTGGGCATGAGTTCCAGAGGCCAAATGCTTAGGTTCAATGTCACCCCTGCCTCTTACCAGAAGCGTAACCTTGAGCAAGTCACTTAAGTTCCCTTGCGTGTTTGCTCCCCTATATAATGGGGACAGCAGCATGCCAAGAGCAGTGCCTGCCACTGCAGCTGAGGGCACCTCTCCATCTACAGCTACTGTTACCACCATCACCCCCACGATGGTGACCGGAAGCACTGTGCATCCTACTCGCTAGGACAGCAGCGGCGCTTCTCAACCACCAATCACTTTCTTAGCCTGCTTTCTCTCCTTGCCAGTGGCCCATGCTCAGAAAAGAACATGAACCAGGACTCTAGAAGGAGGTTTGAGACGGGGAAGTAGGGGGCTTTGGGGTGGGGGAGTGGGGGGACAGGAGCAGGGAGTAATAGGAATAAAGAAAACCAAATCTGTATAAGCAGTTCAGAAAAAGGGCACATGAGTCACTCCCCACAGTGCTGCCACAGTGATCTTCATAAAACGTGTCTCTTACATCATTCACCTGGATTACAATCTTTCACCGTCTCTCCACTGACTTTGTGGAGTTGATTAAAACTATTCCTTAAACTGACTTAAAATCCACACCACCTCTGCATCCTCATCTCCTGACTCCCTTCCACAAGCACACTCAGCTTCCAGCCATACTAAATTTCCTCAGTTACAAACTCACTTCGCAGCCTTTGCGGGTGCTGCCTCCTCTGCCTGGAAAGAAATCTCTACCTCCCCAACAGAAGCAAACTGCTACTCCACTTGCAAAACACAGTTCGTGATCAACTCCAGAGCCATTTCCTGACCTTCGAAAGCTAAGTATCTCTGCTGTGTGCTCCCCACTACGTGCACAGCACTATTTCTGCCTCTGTTAAGGCTCCTTGACCTAATTCCAATGTGTGCGTATTGGGGGCAGGGGGAGACCAAGCAATTATCGGATGCCAGCAGGGTGTCCCCCCTACCCCCCACTTCAGATGCCAGGGAACAAACCCCAGGCTGTTGCCTATCCTTCTGGCCAACTGCATACAGTCTGGAAGTTGCAATGATCTTCTCCGTAGGTTTGATTAATTTGCTAGAGCAGCTCACAGAAATCAAGGAAACACTTACATGTACCACTTTATTAAAATATATATTAAAGAATACAAATCAACAGCCAGATGAAGACATAGATAGGGCAAGGTCCCAAAAAAAGGAGCTTCTGTCCTTGAAGAGCTTGGGGCCGAGTTCAGTGGCATGTGGAAGCATTCTGGTTCCCCAAACATGGAAGCTCTCAAAAAAGGAAAAAAAGAAAAAGAAAAAAAAAAGGCCTAAAGCTATTCTCTTAGGGGACGCCTGGGTGGTCATTAAGCGTCTGCCTTCGGCTCAGGGCGTGATCCTGGCGTTCCGGGATCGAGTCCCACATCGGGCTCCTCCACTGGGAGCCTGCTTCTTCCTCTCCCACTCCCCTGCTGTGTTCCCTCTCGCTGGCTGTCTCTCTGTCACATAAATAAATTTTAAAAAATCTTAAAAAAAAAAAAACTTATTAAAAAAAAAGCTATTCTCTTAGGTTTTTATGAAGGCTTCATTACATAGTCATAATTGACTATGTCACTGGCCATTGGCTGATTCAACCTCCAGCTTCCCTCCTAGGGGGAAGCTACTGAAAATTCCAACCCTCTACTCACATGGTCCTTCTGGCAACCAGTCCCCACCCTTGGGTGGAGTCCAAAAGTCACCTTCATTAATAACAAGACACCCAATTCACCTTTATGGCTCTGAAGTATTTTCAGGAACTCTGGATGAAGACCAAATATATCTGAAAAATATATTGCATTGTCACACGGTACTGGTCCACCACTAGGCAGGGACTCCATCGAGGGATCCTTCCTGTATCTGTTAATTCCTAGATACTTTCCTGCGTAGTGACTAATACATAAGAAAATAAGGATGGAAAAACTTATTAATCATAGTTGGAAAATGTTTATGAACCAACTGATTAGACTGTAAATTGGTAAAAAAAGAGAATCAAATATTCATCCTGCCTTTCCCATATAAACTGTTGCGCTAGGCAAGCAAACAATAAATGAGGGGGGTTTTTCTCTTTATAAAAGTATTCCAGCAAATAAAATGAGGGATGAGTACATCATCATTTTACAGTCCCTGACAAATCAATAGATCTGGGCACTGGTCATCAAGAGCTGCTGATATCACAAAGGGACAACCAGACATTATGCGCCTCCTGGGAAAGAATGCACCACCACCTAAGAAGCAATCATGAAAAAAATTGAATCGGAATCTGATCAAGTCCCACCTACTCATTTGGAAATACAGAGAACAGAGAAACATGTTAAACCTCAGGAAATACAATCAGCAAAATCCAGATGGTAGGAAACTCTATGGGGTAAATAAATTTCAAGAAAAGGAGGGCAGTAGCCTATAGATTAAGAGAGACTGAATCACAATGTGTGGGCCTATGTAGATCCTGATTCAAACAAACCATTAAAAGAGAGAAAGAGAGACCTGCTTAAGCTGAACACTGAATACTTAATGATATTATGGATTTAACTGTTAATTATTTTAGGAATAACAGAGTATTAGCTTTTATTTCTTTGCTTTTTAGAAATACACTGTCAAACATTTATAAATGCAATTACATTATGCTTGAAGTTTGTTTCAAAATAACATGAGAAGTAGGTAACAGTATAAATGAAACACAATTAGTCATGTATTGGTAATTGTTTAAAAGAGGTGTCAGGTACTCAGGGTTACGATTCTTACACATTTGTATTGGGGCAAATTTTCTAATTAAAAAAAAAACCCAAACAGGTAGAAACGAAAAAGAAGTGACCATAAGTCTACTTAACACCAGGGCAAGTGCAGGGAAGGAAAAACGATCACAGATGGAGGTGACAGCAATTTGAAAGAAATTATTTTAGGGGCGCCTGGGTGGCTCAGCCGTTAAGCGTCTGCCTTCGGCTCAGGTCATGATCCCAGGGTCCTGGGATCGAGCCCCGCATCGGGCTCCCTGCTTGGCGGGAAGCCTGTTTCTCTCTCCCCCACTCCCCTTGTTTGTGTTCCCTCTCTCGCTGTCTCTCTCTGTCAAATAAATAAAATAAAGAACGAACGAACGAAAGAAAGAAAAAATTATTTTAGTACAAAGACCTTTGCTAAAGAAAAGACACCAAGAGAAGACAGACTTGGGACACAGTAGAGTGCAGAAGATTAACTGAAGCGTGTGTGCACAGGACTTTCAGCAGAGCATTAAAAAAGCACAGACCCTCCAACAAACAGTGCCTGAGTTCAAATCCTGGCTCCCCAACTCATTCCATGCCTCCATTTCCTCAGATGTTTAAAAAAAAAAAAAGATTTTTAAAAAAAGGACAAAAATAGTTTTTACTTCTGAGGACATTTGTAGAATTAAATGAATTAATACAGTTGTCCTAAAGAGTATTTCACAGATGATCATGATATTTGTTAACTGTTCCCTGCCTCATCACCACCCTCCCCACTGTTCATATGGAAACACAGACCCCCAAGAGGTAAAATGACCTGCTTACCAACAACCTCGCAACCAACTCCCAGACTGAGTACTCACTGCAGACTGGCTGGCTAGTCACCAAACACATTTCCCTTTCCTGCAGGACGTGTGGCTAGACTACATTTCCCAACTTCCCTTCTGTGTGTCTGACTTCCAGACGATGAAATGTGGGCAAAGTGACTAGAGACCTCTTCACCAACCCCAGGCCCTGCCCCCAAATCTCCCACACCCCATCTCTCCCCCATCTGCCAGGTGGGTATCAAAGGCCAGGGCAATCCTGGACGTCAAGTGTTGAAGACAGCAGAGAACAGATCAGCATACGAGTCCCAGTAGAATAAACTGTTACTGTCTCAAACCCCTGAGAGTTCAGGGTTTATCTGTTACAGCAGCTTACATAACTTCAATTAACATACTTTTTATGGACCCATCACAAGAATCATTACTCATTTTACAGACAGGAAAACTGAAGCTTGGAAAGGGCCATGGTCACACAATTATTAAGTGGTGCATCTAGGATGTGAACCAGCACTGGCTTAATACAGAGCTCAGGCTCTTAAGTATCGTTAAGACCAGTAAATGGCACCAGGATTTCTAATTTACAATAGATACGTTTAATATATAATTTGGTTATACATTCCTAAAACATTCACTTTAATCTCTCAGAAAAATAACTACAGAACAGTGTTACTTTAAAGCAGAAAGACAAATAAATAGTCCCCCAAAAGTTTAAGTGTGGTTTTTACAACAGACAAGAAACACACCAGAATAAGATATTTTAAAAATACCACGTAGAAAAACAAAAACAAAAAAAGTATATTAAAGAGGCCACACTTCCTTACCCTTGCAAGTAGCCCATAACAGTACAAGTTCTAGTATTTTATTTACTTATTTGAGAGAGAGAGCATGAGTGGGGTGAGGGACAAGGCAGAGAGAAAAGAAAAGCAGACTCCCCACTGAGTAGGAAGCCTGATGCAGGCTTGATCCCAGGACCCATGATATCATGACCTGAGCTGAAGGCAGCCACCGAACCAACTGAGCCACCCAGACACCCCAAGTTTTAATATTTAATCCAACTTTTCCCACTTGATTTTACCTGATTTACTGATAATTATATAACATGATTTCATAACATTAGTAATTTTTAAATATTTAATAAATGGAATAATCATTTTATTTCAATCATCACTGAACTGGATCTACATCATTAATCAAAATGTACCTACAAAGATGTACAAGATATACTATTAGGCAAAAGAAATTATTTAACAGTGTTTACAGCATAATTCCACCTACATCTGTTTTTTTTTTTTTTCCTATGCACATACATCTCTTACCTACAATTGAAAAATATCTGGAAAGAAATATAAGAAAGTTTCCAGTGATAACCTCTGAGGAGTAGAACTAAGTCCGTGATTTATACCTTTAGTTAGAGTTTGAATTTATGACGAACACATATACTTTTAGAATAAGGAATACTTTAAAAAAAGAAAGACATATCTATGATTTACAGTAATATAAAGTTATCAAATTCCCCAAACCCCAAGTTACCATGATATGTAGGAAAACACATAGGTTGGGAGAAAAAAATTATAGCCCTTTATAATGAATATATCATTTGATCAATTTCATTCATCTATACGGATATATATGTTTACATATCTATAAGTAAATCTATCTTAAAACATTTTAATAGTTAGAAAAGAACTGTAGCCCATCATAATGAATTTATCATTTGACCAACTGCACTTATATGGACATATATATGTAGACATCTATAAGTAAATCTTTATTTTTTTTTAAAGGAGTCACACGTGCGACAGACTGAGCAAGCCAGACGCAAGTATATCTATTTTAAAACACTTAAGTACACATACACACACACACACACACACACACACACACACGCAGTATATTCTAATCAGGGGATTTTGACAACAGTTAACTAAGCACATTCCTTTTAATGAAATTTTGTTCTAATCTGAAGAGTATCTGGGATTATATGAGGAAAAACAATATATCAGAATTTTTAAAACAGTTCTTTTTTGGGATCCAAACTTGATAATGTTTTTGGAGACTATTTTAGTTTTTAAGCTTTCTTCAAATGTTTCAGACCCTTCAAAGAGAAAAGAGCGATTCAGAATCAAATCTCATTTGTCAAGGACTTCACTGTGTCCTAAGCACCGTTATAAATTAATGTAAAATTATATCACATTCATCAAAACAGTATTTGCGAAGAGCCCAGGGGTTATTATTATTGTTATTAAAATGTGTTAAGATGAATGTTCCTTAATCTAGAATTTTATGCAACTGTATAACAGTGAGACAGGAAACAAATTATTATTATCTGTGTTAATGGAATTGGGGTGGGGGAAGACTATGGTAATGATAATCCAAATATAGCAAGCATTCAAAATAAGTTATATTTGGCTTTAAAATGTCTTTTTAACCCATTTATTTAAGTATGAGAAACTTTCTGATAGTTTGAAAATTCTAAGTCAAAGGATGTCTAAAAATAAAGCCACACTATGAAAAAAGATGAATCTGCAATAAGTATAAATTATATGTTTGTCTCTTCTTCTTCTTCCAAACAAAAGTTCTCACATACTTATTACTGGACCAACCTACCGGTGCAGAAGATTAGTAACAGGGAAAAATCATTTCCCCAATAAACATGTGTATTGTTCAGGTGGTAGTGATGTTTACAGACAGGACAACAAGCCATCGCATGTTGTCAGTGTGCCATCGCATGTGCCATCCCTTACAGCCCCAGCCTGGTTCTTCTCCAATGCCTCCTCTTGGAGTGGTACCTGATTTTACTATCAGTTTTCATCCGAATCCACTGTTTAATGGGATGATTCTGCCCAGGAATTGCTTGATCCTGAAAGTCTTGTGAGAAGACATGGCCAGGAACAGTCAACCGCATACCAAGATGGCGGAGAAAAGGAGAGAGCTCTGTATGTCTATCTTTAGCCTCTCCCCACCACTGCCCCTCTCCTAAATCTAGAAATAAGCCACAGCCTTACCTACTTCTAAATGTCCATAATTCCTGAACTTCTTCCTTCCTCTCTAGACACCATATACTTTACATTTAGAGCCGAGGTTCTTTAGAAAGTCTCATTAGTCACTTATGCCTATACTTCCTCTTTAATGTACCACCAAACCTGCAATCTGGTTAACAAACCCATTATTTCATGGATATTAGACAGACTGTCAGATCTATCAGACCCTCAATAAGTTGTCCTATCTTCCCCCACACTTATCTCTAGAACTGACACAGTACATCACACACGATATCTTGGCTTCTCTGGCTGTTCTCTCACAGCCTCTACAATGTTTCCTTCTGACCACCTGTGAAAATACTAATGCTCCCTGGAATACAGTTCCAAATGTCTCTCCTCTCTCAACACCCACCTTTACATGGACTCCCGGCTCTCCAGTCCACACCCACCATCCACATATCCAAACACCCAGTGACCGTCTTCACCTGAATATAATACACCCTAAATTCAGCAAATCCCAAACTGAATCTGTCATCATCTAGTGTCTACCCAGTTTGCTCTGTCCACCTAGAAACTTAAATCATTTTGGTGTCCTCCTCTTCCTAAATACCTCCTATTAGGGGTGCCTGGGTGGCTCAGTCGGTTGGGGGTTTAACTTTGGCTCAGGTCATGATCTCATGGTCCAGGGATCGAGCCCCGCGCATCAGACTCTCCGCTCAGCGGTGAGTCTGCTTCTCCCTCTCCCTCTGTGATTACTTTCACGCTCTCTCAAATAAATAAGTAAAATCTTGGGAAAAAAAATACCTCCTATTAATCCTACCTCTAAAATCTCTTTTCAATCTGTTCCCCTCTCCCTCATCCACAAAACTACTTCAGGTACTCATTCCTCTCACACTTGCCAACATCAACTACTTCCATGCTCCCTCCGTTTATCCCCATACTAATGCTAGACAAATATTTTGAAAATGCAAATATGCTGGTACTCTCCTTTTTTCGATCTTTCAATGGTCACATACTCTGCGCCTTAGAGACAGAAATACAAACCTCTTACAACAGCATAAAAAAAACCCTTCCTGATGCAATTTATGCCAACCCACTCAGCCTCAGTCGCTTACTCCTCTATATGTTATACTTTCATCATACTTCACCTATTATCGTCCCCCTCAAAACTCTGTGCCTTTACATGTGCTATTATTCCCTCTGCCTAAAATACATTTTGGGCAGTCGTCACAAGCTTCAGTTCAGAAAGCTTCATGTAAGCCTCAGGCGCAATGAGCTCATGTTGCAGTTCAGTACTCACACACCTCTCCAAATGTATCTCTACTCCTGCCCCTTCACTTAACTTTGAATATATGGGCAGGGGACTCATCTTATTCTGCATACAAATATTCTTTAACCTACAGGTTACAGCCCAATAAACGCACCATGAGTTGGAACGTATTTTAAGTCAAAAATGCATTTAATATCACTAATCTACCAAACATCATAGTTTAGCCTGACCTATCTTAAACATAATCAAAACACTTAAATTAGCTTACAGTTGGGCAAAATCACCTAATACAAAGACTATTTTACAATAAAGCGTTGTATTATCTCATGTAATTTATTAAATACTGCACAGAAAGTGAAAACCAGAATGGTGGTATGGGTACAGAACGGACGTCAGTGTGTCGTTCATTCACCCTCCTGTTCACGAGGCTGACCGGGGTGCTGCAGCCTGCTACTGCTGCCCAGCATCACCAGCGAGCTTCATACCACATAGCACCAGCCTGGGAAAAGATCCAAATTCAAAATTCAAAGTATGGTTTCTATTGAATGCATACTGCTTTTGCACCACCATAAAGTCAAAAACTCCCAAGTGGAACCATTGTAAATGGACCGTCCTAAGTCAAACCATGAAAGCCAGGGACCATCTGTGCTTCCAATGCCTAGCATACATAGTATCTCACAAAGCAGTCAGTACTCAGGAAGTACCACATAAATTCATAGACTGACATACACACATAAAAAGTTTTAGTGCATCAAGCACTTAAGACAAATACAAAATTAATCAATTTATACTGAAGAGGCTTTAATATATTGGCATGTACACAGATATATACAAACACACATACGCTTCACAAACACACACCCCCATAAATAGATCATCATGTCTGGTTCCATATAACAAGTTCATTTCCCCAACCTAATACAACCCTACAGTAATTCTTTGCTGCTATGTGTACTGCTCACAATGAGTTCAAAGAAACTAATGTAATTACCCATAATCATATGAATTCATATGCCCAAAGATACAAGGATAGGAGATTTTTCTGGAAATATATATATATAAGTTATTAGTGGTTTGGGGGCAGGACAGTGTTATAGGCTGAATTGCCCCCCTCCTCCAAATTCTTATTTTTAAGTCTTAACCCCTAATACCCCAGAATGTGACTGCATTTGGAGATAGGGCCTTTAAAGAGGTAATTAATTTAAAATGGGGTTGTTAGGTTGGGCCATAACCCCAAACGACTGGTATCCTTAGAAGGCTAGGACACAGGCACACACAGAGGGAGGGCCACGGGAGGACACAGAGAGAAGGCAGCCATCGGTAAGCTAAGGAGAGAGGTCTTGGGAGAAACAAAACCTGCTGGGACCTTCATCTTGGACTTCCAGCCTCCAGAACCAAGAGAAAGTAAGGTTCTGCTGGTGAGGCCACCCAGTCTATGATATTTTGTTATGACAGCCCAAGCTGAATAACATAGGGGGCTTCTAGTTTATAATACTTAAATTTCCTTTAAAAAGTTTTTAAATTAGTTAACTTATTAATTTCCTAATCAAGTACATGGAATTTTTTTGAGCCAGTAAGAATTATGTGAACAGTGGGATTATGGACATTTTCATCTTCTTCATGTTGGTTTGTATTTAAAGACCTTAGAAAGGGCACCTGGGTGGTGCAGTTGGTTAAGCATCTGACTCTTGGTTTTAGCTCAGGTCATGATCTCGGGTGGTGGTGTGGAGCCCCACATCAGACTCCAAGCTCAGTGCGGAGTCTGCTTGAGACTCTTCCTCTTCCTCTGCCCCTCCCTCCACTTGCGGGCACATGCTTTCTTTCTAAAATAAATAAATAAATCTTTAAAACATAATTAAAAAATTAAAACCTAACAAAATGCTATCAAATTAAATGACACAACTGAATATCTTAGACATCGGAGTTGACCGTACTCTGACCACAAAAGCGACATTTTATCTTACTATTTTTCATTTGAAACAAAATAATATACAATGTTGTTAAAATAAGGTATTTTCTAATTTTTACCAGCTCCACAAAGGAATTGGTGAGGCAGACACTGGAGAAGAGCACTGTTGTTAAACACAGCCCTGGAAGTACCTGGGTGGCTCAGTCTGTTAAGGATCTGCCTTCAGCTCAAGTCAGGATCTCGGGGGTCCTGGGATTCAGCCCCACGTTGGGATCCCTGCTTGGTGGGGAGTCTGTTTCTCCCTCTTTCTCTGTGCCCCTCCCCCCCCACTTGTGTGTGCGCATGCGCACTCTCTCTCTCTCTAATAAATAAAATCTTTAATAAACAAACAAACATCCTGGAGATGAGAGAACCCACAGTTATAAAGTACAAAATAGCCCGATGAGCCAGTGACGCCTTCTTGTACTGGGGTAAAAAGTTACTGTAGCAACTAGGCACCATACAGCAGATCCTGTGAGTTAGGCATCTTACATACATTGTCCCTCTCATAACGACCCAGAACAGCAGAGATGAAAATTCCCCCATTTTTTAGATAAGGAAACTCGGGCATAGAGAGATTAAGTCACTGGCCAGGGTCATACAGTTGGAAAGTCGAAGAGCTATGACTCAAACCCAAGTCTCTAGGTCTTAAAATCCCATGCTGCTTGATACTAAGAGCCCTTGAATGCTTAACAAATATTTACTAAACACCTGCTATATGCACTTTGCCAGGTGTGTAAGACAGAGCCACGACTCAAGAAACATAGTCACTATTCTCAAGGACTCAGAATCTCCTCCTTAACATTCTGTTTCATATATGCTTTTCCTACCTCTGTAACTAGGTTTTAAAGCTCCTCAAAAGAGCTGTAACACAAAGGGGAAAACAGAGAGCTTTGAGTTAGAAACCTGCAAAAAGTTCTGGCTTTTTCACTTATATAAATTAACAAATTAGACTCCTCATAGTAAACGGTTGTGGATCAAGTAATACACATGAAAATGCTTAGGAGAGTGCCTGGCACACAATGGACATTAAATAAATGTTCATCAAATACAATATTCATTTACAACCTTCACAGACAAGCAGACCCAGAACTCAAACTTTCTATTTTCTCAGTGCTGAGATTTCTCCAATGGCCTCTTCAGTATTCAAGGATTCCACTCACCTATCACTCTATCCCGTTCTTCTACAGGACACACTACTTAACACTCTAACTACTTAACTACTTAACACTGAAGCTTCTTTATAACGTAGTCTTTTAGAGTAATGGTCTCCAAAGTGGAATGCACACAAAATACTACGTGTCCTAATCACAGGCCTGAAAATGCTAGAACTTAAGACTGATAATAATAAGGAATATAAAATTTAACTCTCCTACTACTTAATGTACAGACTGTTTATAATACATGTATACAACTTATTTCAAAAAGAAAAATGGGGTGCCTGGCTGGCTCAGTCAGTGGAGCATGCAACTCTTGATCTCAGGATCATGAGTTCAAGCCCCATGCTGAGTATAGAGCCTACTCAAAAAAAGGGGGGGATATAAATGCTGGCGTTAAGGATTTGAATTCTTAATAATAGGGGGAGTCATTCAAATATAAGCTTGGAGACAACTGCTTTAGAGCCACAACTGTATCATTAGTTATGGTTAAGTTCCATGTGGGAACTATGACATGGATATATTATATTTTTATTAACACTAAACACTACAAATAGGCCTAGCAATTTCCCCACTTCTGTGCCACCTATCCTTAAGTTGTTCCTTCTGTCTGGGCACCCACTAACACATAATTCCTACCCTTCTCAGCAAATATCCATTCATCTCACCATGTAGTCTTTCCAGTTGTGCATAGTGAGAGTTCATAACCACCCTATAAATCTAAAGCTATGAGTTTGTAAGTCAAATTATAATACAGGGCTAATATAAGGAATAATGTAGGTACCTTTCTCTTCCTCTAAGATATAACTTCATTAGAAAGAAAACGATATTGTTTATCATTACACTCCCCTCTGCACCTCCTGGAAAAACATTCCTCTGGGCAAATCTTGATCAGATAGAATACGCTGTATATAATACATACTAAACTGATTGTCCTTATAAATCTACACTTAGATCTTCCAGTAAAAAATATTCCTCACGAAAAAGATGTAAGTGAATGTGTATTTATTGTGAGCGCTAATACACGAGACACCCAACGACTGCTTTAACAGTGTGGTAACTATTTGCATGATGGTACAGAAAGTAAACCGGGTGACTTACTTAGAGAATCTGCTGTTTTTAAGTACAGAACTTGGAATTTAGAAATTATTCTAATATCCTACCAAAAGTATATTAAAGTGAACACTCTGAAAACAGAGAACTAAATATATTTTTACTGGCCTGCACTGAATTCTCTCTCGGCTGTGCCTAAATTATCACATGCAGAAGATGTAGCTGTATCTCACCCATCTGTGCTCCCACAACCCTATCTTCAATATGACGGAAAATTGGGGAGGTCTCAGAACACCTGCATAACTGTGGAAATGGCTCAAATTCATATACTCACAATTTTGTTTTGAACAATGAAATGTATATATAGTTAGAGGGGGGAAAATACAGTTTTAAAAATACCTTCTATAATAGCTCACAGCTACTTCACAGTGACCCCACTTCCCCACTTGTAACTCACCTGGGTAGTTATTGGTAATCAACCCTTAGTCAAAGGCAAAAGGGAGCATTCCCCTTAAGTGTCTTAAAGGCCCTGTGCTTAGCATTCAGCACGCATTATCTCACTGAAAGCTCAGGGTTTAATTAACTTGCCTAAAGTCAATCAGAAGCACCAAATTGGAACTCCAAGAACCAGCATTTGCATTGTATTTTATATGAATGGCATCCCAGCACAACATGAGTGAAGCTGTGCAATGAATGAATTGGTCTGGGTCACAAGCTAATAAGCAGTGGAGTTAAAGCTCAAAAACTCTGCCAGATCTGAGGAGAAAGAACACACTCACAAGTTTAAAGCTATACTGCCTCCCACCCTGAAACTGAAGGATGAACAATTAATCATACAATGAAACAAAAATGTCTTGTTATAAATAACCCAGTTATCAGCCTTGCTGGTGAAGAAAGAATGGGGGCAGGGGGAGAGTCAATAGGTAATGACTACTGAAGAGACAAGCAAGAAGAAATTAAAAAGCAAACCCTACTGAAGAATTTGCCTTGGACGAAACTGCACATCTTCAGTTGCAGCAGGCAGCAGCAACAGAGAGATCTGGGGGTACAGAAGAATCAGGGCACTTTGGGTTTTCCCACCCACCACACCCGTCCCCTAACAATACCACTAAGACAGCTTTATAAATGACTAGCCAGCATTTGGATTAAAATGACACACCCTTAGTAGGAAAAACTATAAATTATGCATCAGACTCTGCATTCACCTGCCCCTATTTGTAACTTCGAAAGGATTCATTTATTTCAAAATTAGAAAACTGATCTCAGAGTAAAAAACTCATTAAAATACATGGCTTAGAAATACTTAGAATCTATTGTAACAAGCATTTATTTTCTTAACACCCAACAGAAAAATGGGCAATGACACAGAGAAGCCACTACCAGCTACACAACCAACAGGCACTCACTCACTCCCTTCGCAACTTGTTCTTGCTGTCAGAGTCCATTTCCTATTATAAGGCCTTGAAAGGAAAAGGTTTTTGCTTTCCTGGACTCACCCATACCTTTGACATGGGTACATGACCAATCACAGCCACAGGATCTGAGGAAAAATCCACTGAGGGCTTCAGGTAGGTTTTTGTTCTAAATTAAAGAGCGGTGTGTGAACAAACAGACTTCGTTTTCACGGGGCTGTGGTCATGGGGACTACTGGATACGTGAACTGTGACTCCTCTCTACTTCTCACATCTAACTCCTCAACAGATCCTTTCAGTCCTACCTTCAAAACATGCAGAATTACTTCTCTGTCTCCTATCGCTTTCCAAATCATCTCTCACCTGTCTGCTTGCAATGCTCTCGTGACTGTCATGCCTGCTTCAACCTTTATCCCCTTCATTCTCTTCTCAACACAGCAGCCAGCATGAACCCCCTAGAGTCACAGTCAGATAAGGTCAGTGCTCTGCCCCAAACCCCCAAAGGTATCTTATCTCAGGCAGAATAAAAGCCAAAAAGATCTCACAATGGTCTACAAGGCCCCGCATGATCTGACTCACTGCTTCTCTCTCCCTCCATCGCTCAGCTCTGCCCCTGGCTCTCCTTTCAGTTCTTTGAACATGCCAGCACAGTCCTGCCTCAGGGCCTGTGCACGACATGCTCTTCCCCCACATCCCCGCCCTAGCACTCTGACTACCTAAAAGACTCAACTCACGTCACCTCATTGAAGCCCTCCCTGATCACACCACTTAAAATAATCCAATTCAGCCTGCTTACTACTTTATTTACTTTATTTTTATTACTTTATGTATTTTATTACTTTGTTTTTCTCCTTAACACTTAACATCATCTTACATACTATTTATTTTACCTACTTGTGCATCCCTCCTTTGCCCCCATCAAAACGTAAGCTCCCTGAGGGGTCTGTTTTGTTCACTGCTATACTTCCCATACTTTATTTTTTTATTACGTTTTTATTTTAATTCCAGTATAGTTAACATACAGTGTTATAAATGTCAAGTACACAATATAGTGATTCAATAATTCTATACATTGCTCAGTGCTCATCATGATAGTATACTTCCCATACTTTAGACTACTGCCTGATACCCTGCAGGTACTGAATAATTATTCAAGTGAATTAATCTAGCAACCATCAATAACAAATTGAAGATTAAAAAACAGGAGAAGGGAAAGCATCTGGGTCCTTGAAAATTTCACTGAGCTACTTAATCACATCTGGACTTCTGATGATATGAGATTAAATTTTACTAATTGTTTAAGCCATTTTAAATTAAGATTTTTGTCATTTGAAGCCAAAAGGTACTGATACAGAATACAAGTGGACAGTTGCAAAGAAGAAATGCTAATGGCAAAAATACTCAATTTAATTCATTCATAAGACCTGCAAATTTAAATAACCGTAAAATAATGTCAAGGAGCAAAAACATAAAAGCTTACTACATATATATATCCCATTCAACATGACTCACTAAAACACTAATGGTATTTAGTACTTTTTAAAATTTTACACATGAACAAATATAACTCCAAAGAGTGTGATTCCATTGCCTGTATTTTTCCCCATACTTTGAGTGCTAGACAGGACAGTTCACTCTTAGCCAATAGTGTAAAAATAATAGTTAACTGATGCAGTACTTCCTCTAAACCTGGTCTCATGCTATCCACATTTACATGCATTACTTATTGCCCACAACAACCCTACAAAATAGACACCATTGTTATCTCATTTTAAAGTTGATGAAACAGCTACAGAAAGATCAAGGATCAGCCACAACTCAAGCAGCTACTAACTTAGGAGACTAGAGTTTGAACTCTCGTGGATTTGTCTACCAACATCCAACACTTTACAAACAGTATCAGCCAATGAGCAGAGCACTCTCCCAAACTGAGCAACACATTTACTCCACCATCGTGCCTTTTTTCCCCCTGCCACTTATTTTATGTTCGGGTTCTGACTCGTAATAACTGACAAAAGACATTCAAGTGAAAGCACCAAACTTACCAGAAAGAAACCCTTTGACAGAAAAAGATAAAATGAAAAGACAATCAAAGATTGGTGGAAGCCCTTTGTTTCAGTTTTCTCAACTGAAAATAAATGAGGATAATAACAGTATTTACTTTTTAGATTGTTGTGAGGATTAAATAAATTAATACGGCACAGGTGAAGCACTTAGGACACTCACTGCCTGGAACAAGTCACACAATCAATAGCTTTTACTGTCACTATGACTATAATGGCGCAGAAGGGCTTCCTGAAGCTGGAAGGACTGGCCACCTGCTGTGTGACTTGGAGGAAACTATGGACAGAGACTGGAGATGACTTTGACTTCGGGACCACTCATAGACAAAGGGCAAGTGCTGATTTTCATTCTGGGAACAGAGTGCTTAAGCGACTTAGTAAAGAAACATTTCTATTAGATCCACCACTTCCATATTCAGAAATGCCATGCCCAGTCCTGCATACGCTGTTGGGGAAAAGACCCCGCTCTGCCGTGGGACTGTACGTCAATATCCCATTTTTGGAGGGCATTTGGTCAGTATAAACCCTCCAGTGACTTCCACCACACTGAGAACAAAATCACTGCCCCTCACCATGGCATGCAGGACACCATATGATCAGGCCCCTGCTTACCTATCAGAAGGGATCTCCTCTAAGTTCTCTTTATTGTCCAAAAACACCAGCCTTTTATGTTAGGAGGCAGGAGGGTCCCTTGAGTATGACACACTCTCCTATTGAAGAGCCTTCACAATGAACCGTTTTCTTCCTAAATTTTCTTAACTGCCTCCTCATCATTCAGATCTACTTCAATGTCATCACTTCCGAGAGACCGTCCTAACTACCCCAGCCACATACATCATTGTCTCCCAGAGCCGTCAGCAGATACTGTCTATACCATTACTATAATTTATTTTCTTTATAACATTTACCACTGTCTGAAATTAATTACAAGGAATGCATTTATTTTGTACCTCTCACCATTGAAATATTGGTCCATGAAGGCAAGGGCTTAGCTCTCTTGTTCAACCCTGAATCCCCAGAATCTAGAATACTCCTTAGCATAAGCCAGCACTTTATTCGTATTGGCTGATAAATATAATGCAGTTTTCAGGAAAAAAAAAAAAAAAAAGATTGATGAGTATATGCTAAAACAGAAAAATGTCCAAGATACACTGTTAAATGACAAAAGCAAAGCACAAAGCAATATACACAAAATGATCCATCTGTATAAAAACAAATATGAGCACATTATGTACAAAAAGAAACGTGTATGCATGGCAAAAGTCAAGGACACAAAATAATGAAAAGTTAATAGTAATTATTTCTGAAAACTGGGGCTGAAGAAGTGGGAAAGGGGCCTTTCACTTAAGTCACAATCCCCTGAGCTGATATTTTTACCAGCGTGTATCACATTCTTAAGCTTTTTGGGACACCTTTTCTAATCCTCCAACTGTCGTAAAAAGTCCAACACACACAGTCAATACTCTCTTCCCTAAAGAGCCAGACAACTTAAAGTTTCTACTACATTTCTAAAATGTAGCACATTCTGAAATACTGTATAAACAAATATCTGAATATTATTAGTTTTTTATCTAGTCCAGTTTAAGAGCTAAAGAAAAATCTCTTGTTCAAACAGATCAAATATATACACTTATCTCTCTTCAATAAAAGATTATTTAAATAGTAGCTTTAAAAACTTTAAGAAATAGGGGCGCCTGGGTGGCTGTCATTAAGTGTCTGCCTTTGGCTCAGGGCGTGATCCTGGCGTTCTGGAATCGAGCCCCGCATCAGGCTCCTCTGCTGGGAGCCTGCTTCTTCCTCTCCCACTCCCCCTGCTTGTGTTCCCTCTCTCGCTGGCTGTCTCTCTCTCTGTCAAATAAATAAATAAAATCTTTTAAAAATTAATTAAATAAATAAATAAATAAATAACTTTAAGAAATAATATTGCTTAATTTTTTTTAAACGGAGAGTTTTTTTCTAAAGAAAAAAAATCAATGGGCTGGGGAGAGGAAACTAGTGATCTAGTGTGGGGGTCGACACTTTGGGGTAAAACAATGGACTCCTAATTGTCAGAATACAAAAGCAGTGGGATGCCTGGGTGGCTCAGTTGCTTAAGTGGCTGCCTTAGGCTCAGGTGGTGACCCCAGGATGCTAAGATGGAGTCCCATATCTGGCTCCTTGCTCAGTGGGGAGCCTGCTTCTCCCTCTCCCTGCTGCTCCCCCTGCTTGTACACTTGCACGCACTCACTCTCTCTCTCTGACAAATAAATAAATAATCTTTTAAAAAAAGAATACAAAAGCAGAGTTATCAGCTTCCTCCTAAAGTGTGCCCATCATTAACTGTCACCAAAATCTCATAGCAAGCCCTTCCACTAGCTCTTAAGTCTGAGTGATACCAAGAATGAGCAACTATTTGATAAAAAGCCTCCAATATAGGGGCGCCTGGGTGGCACAGTCGTTAAGCATCTGCCTTGGGCTCAGGGTGTGATCCTGGCGTTCTGGGATCGAGCCCGACATCAGGCTCCTCCGCTATGAGCCTGCTTCTTCCTCTCCCACTCCCCCTCTGCTTGTGTTCCCTCTCTCGCTGGCTCGTGCTCTCTCTCTGTCAAATAAATAAATAAATAAATAATCTTTTAAAAAAAAAAAGCCTCCAATATAAATGAGATCAAGATAAACAAAAAATTACCCTAAAACAGATAAGGGGAGGGTGACAACCTTAAAGAAAACTCTTATTAACATTTCAAAGAGATTCAAGAAGATTATGAACCCATAAAATGAGAAAAGAATTGCTGGTGTGGGGGTACAGGGAAAGAGAATTCTTGAAAATTTAAAATATGACTGCCAAATTAAAATTAGAGTCTAAGAACAGAGGAAATACCCAGAAGAACAGAACAAAAAGACAAAAGGAAGGGGGAAGGGGGCAGGAGTTAATTCAGGAAGTCCAACAACCAACTAAAAGGAGTTACAGAAAGAAATAAAAGGCATCTAAATTGGTAAGGAAGAACTTCCACTATTTGCATATAGCATGATACTATATAGAAAACCCTGAAGATTCCACCAAAAAACTACTTGAACTGATTGATGAATTCAGTAAAGTCACAGGATACAAAATCAATATACAGGAATCTGTTGCGCTTCAATACACTAGTAATGAAGCAGCAGAAAGAGAAATTAAGAAAAGAATCCCATCTACGATTGCACCAAAAATAACAAAACACCTAGGAATAAACTTAACCAAGGAGGTAAAAGACCTGTACACCAAAAACTGTAAAACACTGATGAAAGAAACTGAAGACGACATAAATGGAAAGATTGCTTCTGCGCAATGGATTGGGAGAACAAATATTGTTAAAATGTCCATACTACCCAAAACAATTGATAGATTTAATGCAATCTCCATCAAATGCAGTTTTCACAGAACTAAAACAAACAATCCTAAAATTTGTATGGAACCACAAAAGACCCCAAAGAGCCAAAGCGATACTGAAAAAGAACAAAACTGGAGGTTTCTCAATGCCAGATTTCAAGATATACTACAAAACTGTAGTAATCAAAACAGTATGGTACTGGCACAAAACCAGACACACAGAAGAATGGAACAGAATAGAGCCCAGAAATACACCCATGATTATACGGTCAATAAATCTATGACAAAGGAGGCAAGAATATGCAATGGGAAAAAGACAGTCTTTTCAACAAACGGGACATGCAAAAGAATGAAACTGGACCACTTTCTTATACCATATACAAAAGTAAACTCAAAGTGGATAGAGACCTAAATGTGAGCCCTGAAACCATGAAATTCCTAGAAGAAAACATAGGCAGTAATCTCTTTGATACTAGCTGTAGAATCATTTTTCTAGACACATCTTCTGGAGAAAGGGAAAACAAAACAAAATAAACTACTGGGACTACACCAAAATATAACACTTTTGCACAGTGAAGGAAACCATCAATACAACAAAAAGACAACCCATCAAATGGGAGAAGATACTTGCAAATGATGTATCTGATAGGGGTTAATATCCAAAATATATAAAGAACTTATACAAGACCAATCATCATCATCATCATCATCCAATTTAAAAACAGGCAGAATAAATGAGTAGACATTTTTTCAAAGGAGACATACAGAAGACCAACAGACACATGAAAAGATGTTAAATATCATCATCAGAGAAATGCAAATCAAAACCGCAATGAAGTAGCACCGCACACCTCTCAGAATGGTTAAAATCAAAAACATAAGAAACAACGAGTGTTGGTGAGGATGTGTAAAAAAAGGAACCCTTAAGCACTGCTGGCAGGAATGCAAACTGGTGCAGCCACTGTGGAAAACAGTATGGAGGTTCCTCAAAAAAATTAAAAACAAAATTACCATAAGATTCTGTAATTTCACTACTAGATATTTATCCAAAGAAAACTAAAACACTAATTTGAAAAGATACATGCACCCCTATGTTTACTTAAGCATTGTTTACGATAGCCAAGACACAGAAGCAACCCAAGTATCCATCCATAGATGAATGGATAAAAAAGATGTGGCACATATATACAAGAGAATATTACTTATACATTAAAAAAAAGAATGCAATCTTGCCATTTGCAACAACATGGATGGATCTAGAGGGTGTAACAGTAACTGAACTTTAGTCAGGGAAAGACAAATACCTTACGATTTCACTCATATGTGGAATTTAAGAAACTAAACAAACAAAAAAACCGGATACATACAGGGAACAAACTCCCAGTGGGGAGGCAGGTGGGGGTAGGGGGCATGGGTGAAATAGGTGAAAGGGATTAAGAGTATATTTATCATGAGCACTGAGTAATGCACAGAATTATTGAATCATTACACCTGAAACTAATATAACACTGTATGTTAATTATACTTGAATTTAAAAATATCAAGTTAAAAATAAAGTAACAGAGAACGGAGAGATAATTAAAACAATAATAAGAGAATTTCCAAGAACTACAAAACATCAGTCATCAGTTTAATAATAACAGAAAGAACCACATCTAGACATCTCTGACCAATTTCAATTTAAAGAGGACAAAATAAGGCTCTCAAGAGCTTCCATAAAGGATGACAAAACACATTATTCACAAAGGAACAAGAATCACAATGTATCAGACTTCTCCTCAGCAACAACAATGGATACTAGAATAGCTTTGAGCAAAGTCTTCAAAACCTCTGAGGGGAAATAATTTTCAACTGAGTTTGGCTTGAACAAAATAATACCCAGTCAACTATAAGGGCTAATGAAGACTTTCTCAGATATGCCAGGATTAAAAAACTTACCTCGCACATATTTTCTCCTAGAAATTTATATGAGGGATGCACTGCATTAAAACAAAGAAGTAATTCAAGAAAGAATAAAAGTCCAGTTAACAGAATCACCAAAGTGCAAAGGCAGTGAAGCAAAGTCTAACACTAGTAGCAGTATGCAGTCGTCTAGATAACATCTAGTCCAAAATGAAGAAACAGGACTGGGAGAACCTTTCCTCAGGGGGAAAAGTACTCATACACATAAAATAGTAGTGATTAAAAACAAAATGGCTAAAAAAAAAAAAAAAAAAAAATGGCTTGTAAAGCTGATGGGGGGGACTGACAAATTAAGGCAAGAAAAAAGGCAATTACCAACTCAAAAACCAATAAATACAGGAAATGTAATCGTATCCTCCTTGCCTCTGCTATGAACAGTACTTGTATCATAGCAACAAAGTAGACACTACTCATTGATTTTCAACTATTAAAATCAAGTCATTGGCAAAGTATAAAGGAATACAGGACAGAGTATAAATGTTCTCAGCCTTAACAGTGCCAAAGTAGAAATGACAGACACAGGGACTTAAAGGGGGGTGGGGGGAAGTATAAGTGCTAATATCCTCAGTTTCACTACTTGGGAAATCAAGATAGATAATCCTTATTAACAAGAAGAAAAGTCTATCATATCACATAAATTTTAAGGAAAACACAGTATCTATTGAGGAAATAGATATGAGGGAGCCAAACCCACATTTATCAAAGCAAAAATCAATCTGAAGTTGATAAATCATAAAATAAGCTTAAGTAGATAGAATACCACCACACAAACGATTTAAAAATTTCCTTTGGAGAGTGGCAGTAAGGATGAGAAAGGCTGCTGACCTTTATATAATCATTCTGGTCTACCTAATTTTTTTTTTTTTTTAGATTATTTATTTATTTATTTATTTGAGAGAGTGCGTGAGAGAGAGCAAGCACAAGCGGGGGGGGGGGGGGGCTCAATCCTGGGGTTCCGGGATCATGACCTGAGCCAAAGGCAGACACTCAACCGCCAACATCACCCAGGCACCCCTGGTCTATCTGACTTCATTCAACTATACACATATTACTTTGTAAAAATTTTAAATGGATGTAAGAAAAAGCCTCAAGAAATATTGAGCTTATGAAAAACACAATGTGTATTACATCCTGCCTAAATTTTTCCCCATAATAAAATGGATAAAATTTCCTTTTTCCTAATAATCCTAGGTTCCAGGTTAAATAATTTCTGAGGTTTTACAATCATCTTTATAGGTATTTATAATAGAAAAATTAGTCAAATTACAAAATGTATATATTACCATTACCAAAACTATTGGACCACCACTCCATATCTAAATAAAATGTAACTTAAATTTAATTCACAGCACTTCAAACCAAGCAAAAGCATCCATATCCGTGGTCTCTCAATTTTAGTACTTATTTTACCAAAAATATGGAAAGGTGTCTTTAACACCTTTTTTCTAGATTACTTTATATTTTACTGCTGTTAGTGGCATACACAACAGCATTTCTGAATTCAACAAACCTAAATTTACTTCAGTTGTCATACCATCTTTTCCTTTGTGCTTTTTACAAATTTTTAAGTAATATAAAATTTATTCATTATTTATTTTTTAATCTATCAGAACCTGAAAGGGGAAAGATATTTCTTAACGTGTATATATAACACAAGCTGCAAAAAGGAACAATTTATTTAGTACTATTCAAAACAATTTAATTAAAACAAAGAATGTGGTGCAAAACTACAGAATAATAGATTGGTAGCAGACAAAATGTAGTAAAATAACACCATATTCTAGGAGAAATATACCCGACTTTAACCTATGACAGAAGGTTCAAGTGAGGTATCAAAAATGGCAATAGGAAAATCTTAAATATGCCATTTGTTTTCCCAGATAAAAAAGGTTTTGACTTTTTTTCTGTTGACAGAGATGGTGGTGGCTTCTTTATGAAGGGAGTAGGCAGCTGAATGGGAGGCCTGCAGCATTAGGGTTTGTAGTGTTTACTATATTCTACGCAACAAACAAGTTCTTCCTCTACATTAAACATCTAAAAACAAACCGGGATTTATTGCTCAAAATATAAATTACATTGTGAGGAAGCCTCATATGATGACAACATTTTTCTTTAACATTGAGGTGTGTCATTGATACCAGTTAAACCACACATTTGTGGAATTGTTCCCAAGAAGAACAGGTGAGGGTCCACCTCCCCAGTAGGAGCCAAATGCCCGTGGCAGTCCACAAAATGCACATGTCACATATCACAATTCAGCCAAATCACAGATCCACTTTTCCATTATCCACGCAACATAAGACTAAGAAACACTAAAAAATAATTTACCAAACTCCTCTCAAACCAAACTACAGGAAACTACTGCCTATTTTGACACTTTAGAGAATTTACATTTTTCTTGTCATTAAAATAAATCAAAGAAAAAATGGTTCAGTGCTCTTTAATAAGGCATTAGATAGCTTAGAAAGAACACACTGTATCACATTAGTCTTTTATTTTACATTTTGCATAGGTCTAAATGATAAAAACATGTGCACAAGAAAACTACAAGGAGAACATTAATAATTTTTTAACAAGTATGACACCTTACACTGGAAGCAGCAACTGTTTATTCTAAATTATACAGTATCAAAAAGTTAAAATTCAAACTTATCTTGGTAGAATACACTGTTTCCAAATCAACAGTCCTTACAGAAATTAAAACATGTACTTCACAGCTATTTAACCTTTAGAAAAGTGGCCAAGCAGGCCTTCATGCCCTCAGTTTAAAAAGAGGGGTGGGGATAGCCTGGATGGCTCAGTCTGTTAGGCCGCCAACTCTTGATCTCAGCTCAGGTCTCAACTGCGTTGGGCTCCACTATGTATATGGTGCCTATTTTTTTTTTAATTTTTAAAAAAAGAAAGAAAAAGATTTCTACTTGTGAATTAGGCACTGCTGCTTCACTGTATAATTATTCTAGAAGAGGTAGTTTATCATACTTTACATATACTACAAGGTTCTGTAAGAAAAAAAGACATAATTAATGCCACCTGAGGTTAAATATATTAAGCACATTAAATACTAAATTTAAATGTTAAATACCTTAGACTAGTTAAGGTGATAGTTTAGTTGTGTACACAATGCAATTAACCCTATACCAGCACAGTCTTACATAACAAAAAGAGAACATGTACTTAATTCACCAAACTTTTTCTACCAGCAAGTTCTCTAAAGCATTTTAGCTTTAATTTGGGGTTTTTTAAAATTTCTTCGAATTAAATTCTAGCAGATTACCAGAAGAAATATATTAAAATGCTGGTTAAGAAACAAAAGATTTCACTTCTTTTTTTTTTTTCTTTTCTAACTGGGAATTAAACACGAATGAAGAAATAAGTGGAAATCCTCAAACCTGTAATGAAATACTTGAAATCAAAATGTTTTCTCAGAGTTTTCAAATTTTATAAGTATTTCAAAATATGTTAAATTCCTATTACCACTTAAAAATTTTACAGATATATCTATTCTTAGGTACACACACACTTTATACAGAACTGGAATCAAAATGCTGAGTAATTCTAGAATAACTACTAAAACTACTTAAGAAACTAAGGTAAAAACTTGAGAACCAAGGAGGCAAAGATATTACCATTACACTTCTATCATTTGACTTCCAAACCCAGAATATAAAACTTTTAAGATTATGTGTTCTGTCCTTATTTACAAACCTAAATTTGATTCCGTGATAAAAACACATCTCGGGGCGCCTGGGTGGCTCAGTCGTTAAGCGCCTGCCTTCAGCTCAGGGAGTGATCCCGGCACTGTGGGATCGAGCCCAGCATCAGGCTCCTCCGCTGGGAGCCTGCTTCTTCCTCTCCCACTCCCCCTGCTTGTGTTCCCTCTCTCACTGGCTGTCCCTCTCTGTCAAACAAATAAATAAAATCTTAAAAAAAAAAAAAAACAAAAACCCACACATCTCAATATCCCGTGCCTTCACATGCAATGCTTGAATACAGCTGAATACATAACAGAGAAATACAATACTTCTTTCAGTTTTGTCTTTATTTTTAAGCGTAAAAAGCCAAGTCAAGTTACCCTCCGGAATTAGATGCAAAACTATGGAATTAGATGCAAAAACTACGATCCTCTGAAAAGAAACGAAAACTTTTCACCTTTAGGGCATTTGGGGTTCTGGCTCTTTTTACTGTCATTTTACATTTTTGTACCTAAACCATCTCATAAAAATTGCTACCAAGACTTGGATCAGCCATATTACCCTGCCAGATCCAAAGCTACTTGATAGGAACACTCAGCCTCACCATCCACCCTCCACAGCTCAATTCAAAAAGGCAGGCTCGGTGGCTCCCAACCAAGTCCTGCCAACCTGATCCCACGGCAGCACCCATACAAGACAAAACAAATGAGCATTAAGATTCTTCCTTGCAACTTCTCCTACGGCTCTGAGAATCTCCCGCCACACACACCCACCTCCAAACACATACACAGACACACACTCGAAGGAGCTTACAAGAAAGAGGAGGGGGAAGGTAGGTGGAGGAGAAAGCACGTCTGGAGAAAGTAGATCCGTGTGTAGCGGGCGCCTCAAAAAGGTGGGATGGATTTCTCCAAAGCCCAGATCGGGAACCTTGCTACAGACAACCAACAGAAAGCCCTCCAAAGTTAACTCTCTGCTAACCGTTTACAGGAACTCTCCCCTCTGCGGCTTAATTTCAAATAAGCCAAGTCCATATTATTGTTTTATATTATTTAATGAATTCTTTTAGGAGCCAAGAATATAAAACAAAGGGAAACAAACACGTTTCATATCATTTTGCATCAAAACAGTTAAGACCTTATATTAACCCTAATCAGTAAGTCTCCGAATCCTTTCTAATCTAATATCCCTGGAGTGGGAAGGTCAAAATTGAAATATTAACCACATAAAACGGTCTTCAATGTCTACCAAAAACTTTCTACTCAGGTCTCACTCCCCAAACCACAGCCTTTTTTTTTCCATTTAACAAAGAAATTTTTCCTGAAACAATTCTACTTAACATGGTGCAACCATTTTCGTCAATTTTTTCCTCTTTTTATTTATAGATGTTTACCTTTTTTTTAAATATATGTTGTTGTTGTTTTTTTAACCACCCTTTCCAAACCTCAAAACAAGCATCTGTAATTATGGACAATTACCCTCCTGGCTCAATAAACAAACAATTTCACTTTTCCTCCTCAAACTTTCTAATCCTCTACGAAGCTGGCCAAGTGTTTTCTACTCCTGGCACCGAACAAATAAAAAGAAATATTATGTAACTGTAGTCTAGTTCTGTAGTTCTAATAAACTAATAAACTAGCTTAAAAGATGATTTAACAGGGGTCTTGGTTACCAAAGAATCCTTATCCTCAAATAAACAAATATTTTAAAGACTGTCAATGGGGGGGGCGGGGGTTGCAGAGTAAATGGGAGCCAAGTTTTTGACTTTGTTTCCACAAAGGCCAGGTCAAGAAATCTCTTTTTCAGATCTGGTATCCTGTAAGATCTTACCAACTCAGATAATAAATAGATCATCATCCTACACGTACTATTCTCCAAATCTAAAACTACTGCTCAACTTCAGAATGAAACTGAAGGAGTTAAGATTTAAACTATAACCAAGAAAAACAGCCCTTCTACAAAGATGCTGACTGCATGACCAATACGTGTGTGCAGATGGACAGACTGCAGAGAAACCCAAGTTATCTGGTCAGAAGCAAAAAAACTGAAAAATATAAGTCTATTCTTTTATTATAACAAAGTCAAACAATGTCATTCCAATAAATCATCTATAATGAACTGTGAAATGATTTTAAATGGTTTTAGAAGACACAATGAAAAACAGTTTCTAGTTTTTGTTTCCACTGTAACATAAAAGGTTGCAAACATGAATAAAATTCTACCCAGTTCAATTCCAAGATTTTTATTCAAATTAAATTATCTTTTTTTTTTTTTTAAGATTTTTATTCATTTATTCGACAGAGATAGAGACAGCCAGCGAGAGAGGGAACACAAGCAGGGGGAGTGGGAGAGGAAGAAGCAGGCTCATAGCGGAGGAGCCTGACGTGGGGCTCGATCCCACAACGCCAGGATCACGCCCTGAGCCAAAGGCAGACGCTTAACCGCTGTGCCACCCAGGCACCCCTCAAATTAAATTATCTTTACAAAAATCTTTTAGAAAATGTATGTGACAGACAACAACTTGCCAAAGGTGAAAACTACTCAGATTTAACAAAAATGCTGTATTTGGAGAAATCACTTTTATTATCATCAATTAAAGACTTCCTTCACTTAATCATTTTGGTTTTGAAGCAAAAACTAAGATGCTACACAATGGCTTATTCTGTGTAATGCAATCTTGTCAGCAACAGAAAGACTAATCAACTACCATGGCTTTAATTAACTTATCACTTCCCCTTACCCACTCCATGGTTCCCCTCAGTTCCCCCACAACTTCCCCTACAATCCTAAATATCACCTACAAAAGCAAGCTACAGAAAATGTAAGCACAGTGCAGTCAGGTACCTTATGGGAACATGGGGCTGCTCTGTGATAGCTACCACTATAAATATTAAGGGAAAAAAGCAGTAAGAGTTAAAAGAAAGGAAGTATGTGGTGGTCAATAAACAGAACCACTTTGAATTTATGTACCATGTTTACTTGTGACTCTCAAGGTATTTATTTTTCATTAGCACTGAAATAAGTTAACTTACATATACACTGACAGAAAGTTCATTATTGGTCTTAGGTTATTAAATATATATATATATATATATATATATATATATATATATATATATATATATATATATATATATAAAAACAATACCATAATTAAAACTTAAAGGAGTTTCTCCTGTTGTACCCTACTAATTGAGAATGGGACTGAACAAAAAGGACATTAAATGAAATGTTCTGACTTTCCAAAAAGTCAGAAATCCTAATGGCATTGTTAACCTAATCCACAAATATTTTTCTTAATTCTCTTCTACTAAGAACTGAATAAAACTGAGTAACTTACACAAAACTTAGTTTTCTATATAGCCAAAGGAGGCAAACTACTTACATCAAATGTCTTAAAATGTTATATAAAGAGCTTAAATTAATAAGAAAAACATTAAGAATTCCCCTCCTCCAATGAACTATGCACAGAACATGATTGAGCAATTCACAAGAAATACAAGTAGTGAATTTCAAGAATTTTGAATACTCCTACTCATCAGGTAAGTAAAAAATTAAAACTGAAGTACAGTTTTTCAATTACTAAGCTAACATACATAATAACATATTATGTATGACAAAGGTTCAGTGAAACTAGTCCTAACACACATTGCTGGTAACATTAAAATTTGATAACAGCCCTTTTTGGGGAGCATTTAAAATTTTTAATAAAAACAGTTATTTAGTAGGAACTTACTCAGTAACAGTCACTGTTCTCAAGTTTTCAGAACATGTACCCTCTTCAATTCTCTCAATAACCTTATGGCAGAGATTTTATCATCATCCCCATTTTACAGGTGAGTAAACACATACAGAGAGATTCAATTTTTTATACGAAGTCCCACAAGTAGAAAATAACAGAGCGAGAATTTCAGACCCAGAAATTGGACATTCGAGCACTCACCTCTGTGGATCAAGAATCATAAAAAGCTGCTTTCTTTTAAGCTAGTGATCCTGCCTATGGAAATCTGTCCTATAAAAATAATCCAAAAATATGAAAAGGATTTCATCTACAAAACGTCTGCCAAAGCACTTTACATGGTATAATAATAAATAAAAAAATAGTAACATTAAGTAGAGAAATAGAGGTAACTGAGGGGTGTTTTCATCAGCTTACTCAGTGGAAAATTAAGCACCTTTCAAAAATGTTATGGAGATTAACAACATGGAAATTTTCTTTCACATGTCAAGGCAGAAAGTAGGCTACAAAATTCTATATATACCATCATTAATACAACAGAAACAAAATATGCATATGAAAAAAGTTGGAAAGAAAACAGATCAAAATAACAGTGTCTTTGTTAAAGTGGAATGAAAAGGGCTGAATTTTTATTTCTTTTTCTTCATGTTCCACATTTTCTGTAACAAAAATCTAATTTTTTATACTGAAAAATATTTGAAATAACAGATTCCTATGATTAGAAATCCACAGGTTCTATGATGACAGAAGAAATTTAGATTCCAACTGAAAAAGACAACAGTGTTTTGACATGTTTTAATAAATTATATTTCAAAAATTTCAGAAAAGAATTATAATCTCAATCATGGCCATTTTAAACTAAATGAATTCTATTTTAATCAAAGTTCAAATCAATGCCAACCCATCACTATTCTCCCAAAGACTCTGAAAGAAAAGGCCTACATTTGACCGTAGCCTCTTAATAACACAGGTAAGTTTAAAGTTACCATGAACTGGATTAGGATTCAAAAGTACTAGGACTGGGAAGAATATAATGAGATCTCCTAAACAGAGATTTGATACAGAATTCTGATGATAAGTAGAGACTAAAAATAATTTTTAAAATTTGAAATGATCATTAAGTTCTTTAACCAAGATCACTTTCCAATAGCAGCACTGGCAAGTATTAATAATCTCAAGACACTTGTCAATGACAGGACGCACTGCAGTGCGGCCGGGCCCAGCCCAGCCACTCCTCACGCAACAGCTCCTCCCTGCCCCAGGAAGAATGAACCAGAAGGAGTTCAACAAGGGTTAGTTGGAGGAGTAAAGGGTCACTAAGAGGATAGTAGGTGGGCTGTATGGTAAAGACAAAGGAAAAATAAAAGCATGGAAGTTAGGCCAGCAATGGAAAGCGAAAATAATTCCTGATTTAAATTAGTTACACTGAGGGGAAAAAAATCTACAGTCTGGTTTATTCCCAACTATCACTACCCTCACAAAAACCAAACCCAACAAAAATGTAAACATAAGGATATCAAAACCTTTGCACACTGTTTATAGGGGACACAATGTTGAAAATCATAGGCACCATCTTCAAGAAGCTCATAGTGTGATCTATTATCTCTTTCAACTGTGTCCTGGCTTACCTGCAAAAATCCTGAAGCTTAGAGTAACAGTTCTCATTATAAATACTGCAACATAGGGTTTGTCACAAGTACTTTCTTATTTATTATATTTGAAGTACTGAAGTTCGTGAAAATTTACTTAAAAATAAATTAGAGCAGTTAGGGTTATCCCTGTAACAAACTCATTCCCACTCACTTGCATTTCAACATGCTTTCTTCGGTATAATTATAATATACACTCTGAAATGCACATTACCCACAGTCTATCAAAATCTGTTAATACTCATGCAAGAGTACCTTCCATCGAACATCATCTGTCAAGTGATTTCCTAAAAGAAAAAAGCACTGATGTTGTGTTTACTTCTTAAACTGTTCCCTTCAAGGACTCAGGGTTTTTTTTTGTTTTATTTTTACTTTTTTAAGAGGAGTCAGGCAGAGGGAGAGAGAGAATCTTAAGCAGGCTCCACACCCAGTGCAGAGCCTGACGTGGGGCTCGATCTCACAACCCTGAGATCATGACCGAAACCAAAATCAAAAGTCAGATGCTTAACTGACTGAGCCACCCAAGCACCTCAAGGACTCAGTTTTGAGAACAAAAAAAACCTCTATCTCTTTCTGCAATCAAGGAAGTTTCCCTCAGATGGTGTACTATCTTTAAAAGGTTTCTTTCTTTTTCTCTCTTTCTTTCTTTTCTTCCTTCCTTCCTTTCCTTTTTTTTTTTTTTTTTTTTTTTTAAGTAAGTAGGCTCCACACCCAATGTGGGGCTTGAACTCACCACCCTGAGATCAAGAGTCACATGCTCTACCAACTAAGGCAGCCATGTCCCCCAGGAGACAGCTTCTTATTCTGGAGGCTATGAACTTCTACAAAGCTTTTAGAATAAGCTTCACTAAAACCTTCCCCTTGAATTATACAAAATTTGTATATCTATATGCATGCATGCTTTCTTCTGAGAATGTGAGGATATATCCAAAGGGATCTGTAACTTCAAAAAAGATTAAGAACCACCCAAGATTTAACTGAACTCACACTATGATGATCTGATCAGTTAGGCAGTTTTCTCTCTTAAGCTTCCTGCTTAATTCCTGCCTATTTAATGTTAATAAAATTAACAAGTCGAATAAAGTGCTTACAGTACATCAGACACCATTCTAAGTGCTTTACACAAACTAATTTATTTAATTTTCACAACAACCCTATGAAGTAGGTACTATTATTATCCCACTTAGATGAAGGAACTGAATGAAGCACCAAGAAGTCATTTGCCAAGTGTCACACAGCTGTTTGACAATTGTATAACGTCTCAAAATGAGAAATGGCTATTCACTTGTACATATTTCCTTCTTCTGTTAGCTAATGTCTTTCTGTTTAACCGTCACCTGAGTCAGAGAAAATGAAATTATTTTGTTGTCAAAGACTCATTTCTGCCAGGCTGCCAATTATACAGATAGACTATTCAATTTGAGAAAGACCTTAAAAATAAGGGGTGCCAGGGTGGCTCAGTAGGTTAAGCATCTAACCTCGGCTCAGGTCATTATCCCGGGGTCCTGGGATTGAGCCCCGCAGTGGGCTCCCTGGTCAGCAGGGAGCCTGCTTCTCCCTCTGCCTCTGCCCTCCCCCACTTGTGCTTGCTCTCTCCCTCTCTCTCTGTGTCAAATAAGTTTTTTAAAAATTTTGAAAAAAAAAAAAAAAAGACTGATTTACAGATTCAGTGTAATTTCATGTATTGAAACAGTAAGGTATCGGGCACCTGGCTGGCTCAGTCGGAAAAGCATGCCAACTTTTTTTTTTTTTTTTTTAGATTTTATTTATTTATTTGACAGAGAGAGACAGCCAGCAAGAGAAGGAACACAAGCAGGGGGAGTGGGAGAGGAAGAAGCAGGCTCCCAGCGGAGCATGGAGCCCAATGCAGGGCTCGATCTCAGGACTCTGGGATCATGCCCTGAGCTGAAGGCAGACGCTTAACAACTGAGCCAGGCGCCCCAGCATGCCAACTCCTGATCTCAAGCTTGTGAGTTCAAGTCCCACATGGGGTGTAGAGATTACTTAAAAAATAAAATTTTTAAAAAATTAAAAAGAAATAGTAAGGTATCAATACTCTCAAGACTGACCTACAGATTCAATACAATCCCTATCAAAATCCCAATATGTTTTTTGTAGAAACTGGCAGGCTGACCATAAAATTTACATGAAAATGCAAAAGACCTATAATAGTCAAAACAATTTTGGAGCAGAACAACAAAGTTGGGGGAATTAGACTACCTGATTTCAAAATTTACAATAAAGCTACAGTAATCAAGATAATGTAATATTAGCATAAGGACAGACATACAAATCAACAGAAGAATCCAGAAATAAACCCACACATTTATGATCAAGTGATTTTCAACAAAGGTGCCAAGAGAATTCAATGAGGAAAGAAGAGTCTTCAACAAATGGTGCTAGAATGACTGTACATCCATATGCAAAATACTATACTTAGACCTTATCTCACACCATAAACAAAAATCAACTCAACATATTACTGACCTGAATGTAAAACCTACCACTATAAAAGCTTCTAGAAGTAAACACAGATCTTTCCAATCTTAGGTTTCACAGAGAGCTCTTAGATAATGATATGAAAATCATAATTCCGTAACGGAAAAAAAATTGATAAACTGGACTTCATCAAAATAAGAAACCTTAGCATTTCAAAAGACATCATTAAAAATTGATTAAGAATAAGCCATAGAGTGGAAGAAAATATCTGTAAATCATATAATTCATAAAGGACTCATATAAAAAATATATAAAGAAGGCAAACTATAGATGTAGTCAAAAAAATAATAATAATGGCAGTAGTTGCCAGGGGAAGGAAGGGAAGGGATGAACAGGGAGAAGAGAGGATTTTTTGGGGAGGTGAAACTATTCTGTATTGTTACAATGATAGATACCTGTCATTACACATTTGTCAAAACCCACAGAATGCACAACACCAAGAGTGAACCCTAATGTCCACTATAGACTCTGGATGATAATGATGTGTCAAGGTAGGTTCATCGATCCTAACAAATGTACCACTCTAATAGAGGGTGTTGATAATGGGAGAAGCTGCGTATGTGTGGGAGTAGGGATGGTCTATGAGAAATCTCTGTATCTTCCTCTCAGTTTTGCTGTGAACCTAAAACTGCTCTAAAAAATTTAAGCCTGATATGTATACATGTATAATGAACTCTTATGACTCAAAACTAAGTCACACACACACACAATGCGGGGAAAGATTTAAATTCATACTTCACCAACAGAATTGTTACTTTGCCATAGAAATGGCAAATAAGCATTTGAAAAGATACTCAACATCATAAATCGTCAGAGAAATGCAAATTAAAACCACAATGAGATATCACTACACACCCACTAGAACAGCTAAAATCAAAAATATTTACAATTCCAAGCATCAGCAAGGATATGAACCTTTATACAACATTAATGAGAATATAAAATGGTACAGGAACTTTGAAAAAGTCTGGAAGTTTCTAAAAAAGTTAAATATACAGTAACCATATAAGCAAGCAATTTCTATTCCTTGGTACCTACCCAGAGAAATGAAACCATTTGTCCAAAACATTTTCCAAATGTTCAGCAGCATTGTTCACAGGAGACAAAACATTGGAAACAATACAAATGTCCATCAACTGGTAAACTGATAAACAAAATGCGGTCCATCCATACAGTGGAATACCACTCATCAACATAAAGAAACAAACCATTAATAAATGCAACAACATGAATGGACCTCAAAGACATTTTTCTAGGCATAGATCTACATTTGGTTGGTAGCTAATGGAACCTAGGATAAGTACCAGTTACTGACAAAAAAGACCATCATCTCCAGATCTTAAAGTGTAATCTCAGATGTCAAACCTGACTGCTGGTGCTTCATTTCCTAGTCCATAAACTGAAGAAACTGAAATTGATGACAGTGAAGGTCTTTCTAGTTTTGAGATTGGATAATTTGAAAATAAAAGTTACGCAAGTATTATTTCTTGATGGAAAGGGGTATGGAAAATCACTTTGGGTTCTCATTCTGGTCCCTATAACATGACAAATGGGATATATACTCCCTCTGTACCATCTTCCCTGTTGTTGCCAAGGTTATTTTCTAACCAAGTTACACTGTTACTCTTCCGTTTAAAATCTTCCATGGCTCCCTACTACCTAACGTAAAAATTCAAAATTCCCAATTTATATTCCCTTCCTCATTTTCATACTAACCTAGATTTTTTTTTGTTCAGTTTGGTGAGTTGTTTTTTTTTTTTTTTAACTTTATTGAGGTATAACTGACAAAAGTGTAAGATATTTCAAGCGTACATCATGATTTGACACACATATACAATGTAAAAGGATTCCTCCCATCTAGTTAATTAATACATCCCTGACTTATTTATGTTCTTGTTGTGTGTGAAAACATTTAAGTTCTACTCTCACAACAAATTCCAATTCTATAGTACACTGTTATCAACTATAGTCACCATGTTATATATTAGATCCTCAAACTTAATTCACAGCTGAAAGTTAGATTGGAGTTTCTTAAAAAGCAAAGACCAGAGTCAGACACTCCTGGATCCAAATCCTGACTGCATCACTTACCAACTATGTGATCTTCCTGAACCAGCTCCTCCTTCTGTGAAACTGGGCCTAATGATTCCACTGAACGTGACTGTCAAGTATTTCCTTCTGGTAAGCCCTGGAAGCATCTAACCCATTAAGGCCATGGACTCGTTCCTCACCCCCCTACTCTCTTCAGTAAAGTTTGTTTTCATTCTTCAGGATTCGACTCAGATGTATTCATGTCTTCATTCCCCTGCCTTAAGTTCTTCCTTCTCTAGCTCCCTAGCACTCTGCACAATGTTCCATCACAGGATGGTCATTTTCTAGTACAGTGTGCACTGACCTGGTAGAACCTGAGAGTAGGGATCATCTTATTTTGGTTTCTCCAGTGTACAGTGCATAGTAGATAATCAGTCACATCTTCCTTGGGTAATTAATAGAAAACAAATTGACGAAGTAACCCAGACTGAAAATAAAACATATGTTGTAAAAACTTAATTTGAAAAAAACAAACAGATTTAAGTCAACTATAATCTCACTAACATTACCAATTTTAACATCTGATGTCTTTCCTCCTTTCAGGTGGGCAGAAGAAAGGAAACAAGCATGAAGTACAGTAGAGAAAGAATCAAGAACCCAAGCCCTAGGACTCCTGTATTATTCTACCTCCGGAAAATGTTTTGTATATTTAATACTATTATTAAACACATCACCTTAATTAATATGTTGCAGTACAGCAGTCTACCAGATGGTCATATTCAATTATAGGTAACAAAACATACTCCAAAGTGAAATACGAATTTTTGGATGAAAATAAATGTTACCCTGTGTGGTGTTTACTAGTTCTCTTCACCAAATATTTCTAGTCTCCCTCCAGAAATATCATAGGATTTCACTTTTGTGCCCTCGTGAAGTTAGGTGCCACCATGTGACTTTCTCAGGTCAATGAAAGGTAAACAACCAACACAGGCCATCGCTTTAAGTGTTTAACAGCCAGAGTACAAACTACGATGTTCTCATTTTCCTGCCTTTGCAACAGTGGAAGACAGAGCTGGGGTCTCCCTCAGCCTGGGTGCAGACATTGTAGAGCAAAGCTTCCAAGCCAGCCCATGAGGAACACGTAGCACACGCAAGAAATCAAGTGTTGCTGACTGAAGCAACTAAGACTTGGGGCTGTTACCCCCACATATTCTAGCTATTCTGATATACACTGTATGAAGTTTAATATTTCTCTACATCATTCCAATCTCCAGTTTTGAAAATGTTCTGCACAAAGTTGGGAACAGGTTTAGTAGCAAAATTTTTAAATATGGAATAAATTTTAGGATATCTTTAAGAGGAAGAAGAAGGGGGGGAAGATAGTCCAAAGGTTAGCAAAATAAGCAAATATTTTCAATGAAAAGATTTTAAAAAGTGACATAGCTACACATAAAAAAGGCTAAGTGTGTAGCATAGTATAAAAATGACAGCATGCTATCACTCCCCTATTTACCCAAAATAAATCCTCCCTCTACTTCCTCACCCCACTGAGGGCGACAACTAGGACTCAGGCAGGGTTCCACAGAGCACTGTGAATAGTCACTACCAATCAACGGAGGCCAGCCCTCGGTATGAAATCTATCTGCCATCTCAAGTGGTTCTGTATCTTCATTCTCACAGTCGAGAAAACCGAAGCCCTGGAGATACACTGGTTGCTCACAGCTCTGGAGACTACTGGCTGCTTCTGCGTGTCCACTCCCCTCCCTTAGCAACAACACTCTAAATCTATTCTAGGCAGCAATGCACTCAGCTAAAGGACTACGTTCCCAGCCTCCTTTGCAGCCACATATGGCCGTATGACTAGGCTCCAGCCAATTACAAACAAGCTGAAGCATACGGTGCAAGAGACAGGAATTGCGCCCTTGGTCTCTTCTTCCTCCATTCTACTTCAATGGACATGGATGTAAGGAGAAGTCCTCTAGGAGCCAAAGTGGAATCTGAGGGCAAAGGCCATATCCTAGAAATGTCTGAGCAGAGAGATAAAAGGAACCAAGTCCCTGATGATTCTGCAGGGCAGAGGCACCATACCAGCGCTAACGCCTACCGTCCAGACTTTGATACGAGAAAAAAAATTCCTATTCAAGTCACTGTCAGGTTGACACATAAAATGTCACATAAAGACAAACCTAATCTAGGCCCAGGAATAGAACCCAGGTATCCTGACACAGAGTCCATAAACCTCCAGATATGTAGAAGATACCTATAAAAGTCAAAAAAGTAAAATCCTATCTTTTGAAAGCTGATAACCATAATTACTTTCTTTCCATTACATATTATCTAATCATAGTCTGATCTACACTGTGACAGCTACATTTTTAAATACCATTTAAATTCCCCAATAACAAAAATCCACTTCTATTTCAAAATACTTTAGTAAAATGAGGGGCAAAGGCTGGGGGGACAGCCTCATTTAACTATCTCAGTAAAAGAAGGTGAAAAACAATAACAATTTTTATCATTTTATCATTCGTATCTCCAATAGTTTTTCTTACAGTCCCGTAATTCACAAAACCATGTGCTTCCATTTTATACTGATATATTACAAACCACTACAAAATCTAACAGATTAAAACAACAACCGTTTTATTTGTTCATAATTTTGCAATATGGGCTGGACCCGGCTGGCTGGTTTCTCTGCTAGTTTTACCGGTGGTCACTTTTGTAACTGCATTCAACAAGAAATTTGACAATAGGCTGAACTCAGCTGGGACACTGGGATAACTGGGCCTCTTTTTTTCAGTGTAGTCCAGAATCCCTCCCTGTGCGCATGGTCTCTCCAGCAGGGTAGGACCTACCTTCTTACATGGTGACTAGGGCTCCCAAGTGTGCAAGAGTGGAAGTTCCAGGCCTTCTTAAAGCTCAGGCCCCAAACGAGCACAGCGCCATTTTTGCTGCATTCTTCTGGTTAAAGTGAGTCACAGGGCTAGACAAGATACATGGCGAGGTGACCATACAATAGCATAAATCCCAGCAGGCATGGTTCATTGGGGGTCACCAACATAATAGACTACCTTCTCCCCCTTTATTTACTGTGCAGGTTAAGACCTTGATGGATGATCTATGGCATGCCACCACCTCCCTGCAAAATGAGGGGTTAGATGAAATGTTCTTAACATGTTCATCTCATTTTAACATTTTATGAGTGTCTAAGTATGTAAGTCTGATACGAGAAAAACTTGGCCATACTTACCAAATACTTCAACCTTAGTAGAACAATTAGATGATGAGAGCTTTAAGGTAAAAAATACAATTAATTCTTTAATATGTTTCATACTGTTATTTTATATGCAACTGGGTGCTTCCTCCAGACATGAGAACCCCCAAGATCAGGAAATCAAGAAGGTTGTTTGTTTGCTGCTAGGTTCCATTAAAGGATGGAATTAACAAAATCACGCAGACTTCCTATGACCACTGGCTATGCTGCTTCTCACGTAAATGATTACATTGAGATGTAAACATTAAAAATGACCCAGGAGGAAAGACATAAATCATTTTAAAACCACATGATAGGAAGTCTCATTGAGGAAGACCTACTAATAAAAAGAGTCAGCAGAGTTGTAATAGAAAGAGGTTACTATGACCACATTCACAAGTTTGGATCAGGAGCGATGTTTAACAATTCTGTGGTAACAACACAATACGTACAGCTTCAAGGGAAGTGCTTTTTGTTGTGCTTCATGTGCTCCTCATAGTAAGAAACACTCTATAGAGATTTCTGCTGACCTAGCTTTTTTATCTTTCTTCTTTTTGTCTTTATTAGGGACTGCTGTACAAAAGAAAATCTTTATCGTCCCCTCCCACCCCCAATAACTACTACATTATTTTATGCCTTGACATTTTTAGAGTTTGGCATCTCATCACATGTCTGTCACTAACAAGTTCTAGGATATCAGGCAAATGCTTGATTGATGATAACTCACGATAGTGGCAATAACAACTATCAGCAAATTCTTATAATACTACCTCTTAATAGCACTTAGTTTGTGCCACTGTCCTAAATTCTACACATACATAAATTCACAACAACCCTAAACTAGGTGCGCTACTATGTGCACTTTGCAGATGAGGCAACCAAGGCAGCAAAAAGTCCAGTAACTTCCCAAAATCAAACAGTTAATAAGTAATGGAACCTGGATTTGAATTCAGGCAATCTTGGTGCAAGAATCTATGATGTTCCCCAGAACTTGGTTTTCTCATTTGTAAAACAAGATTATGGTTTTAAGTACTGGGTTTTTTTTTTTTTAATTGCATAGAGGGGCACCTGAGTGGCTCAGTCGGTTAAAAGCGTCCAAGTATTGATTTTGGCCGGGCCATGATCTCAGGGTCGTGAGATCAACCACGGCATCTGGCTATATGCTCAGCACAGAGTCTGCTTGGGATTCTCTCCCTTTGCCCACCACCCCTGCCCCGCCTAGCTCTCTAAAAAAAAATAAATAGAAAGTGCATAAATGTACATACAAGGTTACATACTCCATAAAAGTATTAATAATGCTACGCAGTCTTCCAAATACTTTTCTATACACAAAATACATGCATAGTTTGTGGTTGTGTGCTCTTTACAAAATAGAGTTAGTACCAAACTTACTGCTTTGTAACTTTTAAGATTTTTCTCGAGTCAACAAATGTATCATAGACATTCTCCCACTTTGGTACCCACAAGTCCATCTCTCTGTCCTGAGAAGACTACATGGTGGTCCACTGATGGGTATTTTGCTATAGCCAATTCTTCTCATTTCCTACTTTTCCCTGCTGCCATGAGCATCTTTGCACGTATATACTTGCCCATTTGTAGGAATATATTCTGATTTCCTTTCTCATTTTTATGGGCTTTCTTGGTCCCTTCCCACCCCACCATGTCCTAAGAGAAGGAAGCATCCTAAACCTTACTAAATTCCACACACTCTCCATATTCTCAGTGATTTCAAGGAAGGCATATCTTTAATTACCTACCCTAATCAAGCTCCTAAGCTTCAATGCTATACCCCCAAATACTCCCAGACGTTTCTATCTCCTCAACATCTATGCCAGAAACTTCAAAACTCCTCCTCTGCTTTGAGTGAAATCTCTCTTCCTTTCCATCCACATTACCAACAATATACCATCTGCCCTGATCACCTCATACCATGACTATTCCAACAGACTGTTAATCTCTGCCTCCAGGTAACTCCTCTCTTCATATTATTACCAGGGTGGCTTTCCTAAAATAATTGCTATCAAATCACCAAGTATTAGAGTACCTACATTCAACTGTATAAAACGCACACAAAATACAAAGTAATTTAATAATGTTCCTGTCCTCTGGAAGACTGCAAATATCTGCTTTTAAAACTTAATTTAAAAAATAAAATAATCTGGGTATAAAGCAGAGGTTGAAGACCTGTAACCTGCTTGGACACAGAAGACCTGTAATCTGCTCGGTCCACAGATTAACCCTAACCCACAAGGTATAGTCTCAAATAGTGTTTTAGATCTTAAATGAAGACACTTAAAAAGATACTTAAAAAGAGATTTCACATAAAATTCCAAGTTCCCAGTCTGCTGAAAAGCCAGAGCATCTAAAAACCATATCTGACAGTCTCCCATGGCAACCATCAGCCAGAACTGCCCATCAGTTGCACCTGTGCAAGGCGCAGACTCCTAGAACCCTTCAGGCTGTTTTTACTCACCATTTTCCCCCAACTCAAGGCCTTAAGTTATGTCAGCTGTCATTCAGGATCTTACAAGCTGCATGCAATCATTTAAATTACCTACCTGGTCCCTGTAAACAGTTTATAACCCCTGGACTACAAAGCCTGAACTCATTAGCCTGGCATTCAAGGACCATCATGGCACGGCCCCAGCTCCCACATTAAGCCTCTGTTCTAGTCACACTCCACCAAGAAAACACATTTTACACTTCCCGCCTCAATAATTTCACTCACACTGCTACCCCAGAACACTCTCAAATTTTCTCACTGTACGTGGCTGAATCCTATCAATCCCTCAAGTTCTAACTCAAGTACTGCTTCCTCCAATCTTTACAGACCCCTCTTGGCCACAGTGAACCTTCCTCCAGAGTTGACTGTCCACCCCAACATACACTTAACACTTAGATGCTCTTTGAATAACACGTGCCAAATGAAAGATCTAAAAAGTTATAGAAGAGTACTTTCCGGACTTCTTAAACAATTATAGCATTTGTGTATCATATGTAGTTACTGCTATCACAGAATTAACAGCAAAAGCAAAGTCAAACAATTTTCTCATCTTCTACATGAGATTTTTTTCTAGACAAAGTGCAAAAAGAGCTGTGTCATTCCTGTTTCTCTTGTGTTCTTAAGTCCTTCAAATTCTGCAAAGAAAGAGACTGACACTTCCCATCATAGGTTCAGAATTGGTCTTTCCACTAAATTTTCACATTAACCACAAGCATACATTTATATGCAGGCCATCACCAAAAAAAAAAAAAAAAAAAAAGAGAGAGACAGAGAGAGAGGGAGAGAGAAAGAAAAAGAAATTGTCCCTATTTCACTCCTTAACTTTTGCAACTCATACTGCCAAGAAGTTCTGAAAATAGACACTGTAGCACAAACATGATAAAGACAATTTTTTAAAAGAGGAGGAAGGGATTAATCAGCTTGCTGAAATTAAAAGATGGGCCAAAACAATAAAGAAAAAAAGAAAGGGAAATACACACACATAATATACAGAAACTAGTAAAAGTTTGTTCTCATCAGCTAAAAATTATGTTCAGTCCAAACATCTCATGGATTAAAAACTGTATCAAATCCTATCCAAGGTATCTCACACCTCCCCACCAAGCAAGAGCACAGAGAGCATCTAATATTATCTGTAACTAAAAAATGACCATTTTCATTTTGGAAATGAGGTTTCATGGAAGCCCCTCAGTCATCTCTGCAAGTGGCTTAAGGAAACAAGGTTGGACAATCACTATCTGCCCAAAGGAAATCTGATTGTGGCCTGAGGAATACCATGAAGTTTTGCAAAAAGGTGGGGGAGAGGGAAAGGGTAGAGCAGTGTCTGTCACCCTACAAATGGACTACAAATCGGGCAAGGCAGAATTAACTGAGATAGTAGGAAAATGTATTAAATCATTGTTTTCAGAATGGGAAAAGAAACGATTCTGATACTTTTCAATTTACATGGAAACCCATGTTTATCGAGTTTACGTAATAATAACCAATATGCTGAACATAAAATTGTGTATTAGACTAATAACATTCTCAAAGACTACAGATTCCATGAATAAGACCAACAGGACAACAGCAAACTACAATGAGGTCAAGTTGGAGAACAACGGCGTAACAGATGAGACGCTGCCATTCCTGGACCAGGTTTTCAAGTACATTAAAACATTTCAATGCCTATTAAATGCCAGACACCAGTAATTGCCAAAATTTCCATGTATCTAATTTCTTGAAAAATAAGAAAAATAATTACTATCATACAAATTACAAATTTGCATTACTCAAGAAGCATGAATAATAGTGGTATCTTCCAACTATAAATTGTTGTTTTATGGAACTGCATATATTACAATGCAATACACCTTTTTATTACTTATTTCAAGTTCACAGCTATGGAAATGAGATTTTGTTGGGGGAGGGGCCTTACAAATATAGAATAGCAGCAGTCATCTGCAGCAGAGCCATTTTTTTGCTGTCCCTTGTATGACATCACTGGTTGTGCCCAATTTTCTACAACAATAAGGCTCAAGGTGGCTTTCTAATAACAGCAATTGCTCTCTGAAGAGAAAGTGGTTCAGAATATAAAGAGTTTTTTTTTTCAAAAAGAGTCAAGGATAGTGCCTCAGAAATCCTATCCCTACCACCTGCTTCTCCACCACCCCCACACCCACACCCACCCCATCCCTAACATTAACTTTGTTGACTTGGTAAAAAATATGGAATGGTTGTCTTCCCAATTTAGTAATGTGAATATATATTCCAAGGAAAGAAAAAATAAAATCAAAGCTTTGAGAAAAGTTTCCTAAATATTAACAGAAAATTAGACCTCTAGTATGTGCCTCCTCTGTGGGGAGCTTCTTCACCAAGGGAAAGACCTGTACCTCTGATAAAGACTACGAGCTATTCCAAATAACCAATTAGATAGTCCTTACTGTTAAGGAGAACTTTTAAACAAGCGTAAATTTCACTGTTCCACTTCACATTTGTGCAACAGGAAATCCTTATTTATATACCTACTTTTTAAACTCTGCCTCTAAGATCAATAGCTTCAGTTCAGAATTCTTTATTTCAGTAAACAATTTTAAAATAACAATAGTTAATTAAAACTAGTAACTATATAGCCTATGCTTTTTAAATGTGATAAAGCAAAAATTATCTATCAATATAAAATAAGGAAATGCTAAAGTTTACTTACCTAATTATTAAAAATTCAAAAATTCAAACTCAAAAAAAGTGTAATTAGCAGTGCATGGTTACCCTCTTTTTCTAAATCCAAAGACAAACACACAAATACACTTTTAAAAAAATACTGTCATAAGACATCTTCTCTAGCACAAAACCACCCACCTTAGTGGCCATCTAAACAACATGGACAATTTAAAAACTTGTATCTCCATCGCACTTCGCACACCAAAAAAAAAAAAAAAAAAAAAACATTAATTTTCATTTCTTAATTATTTGCAATCCCCTGTAATTTCAGCCTTTACAAACCTGATTTACATTTGTCACAATGCAGCTTCACTTTTAGGATCTTCACTACCCAACTGCAGGGTCTTTTCGGCATGTATGCCAACAATGTATAGAGAGAAACAACTGAAAACCCTTCCCTTTGCTTTCCAGCTTACATACTAGTTTCCACTTACATGTTTCTAAAACAAGCGGAGATTCCATTCCCTGCAAAAGACACCAATTTTTTTTTAATTCACTGAAAAGTTTGGAATCATCAAAGTTACCACTAAGTTTCGTGTGAAGAATGCTGTACCAGTTCTCAAATCCGAGAGAGAAAACTCTCTTTAAGACTTAGAATTGTACTAAACATTTCCCAAAGTGTTGATGCTTTTATACTGTTAGCATCACTCTGCAGAAATTTTCAAATTTCTCAAAGGGCTACTTTATCTTTATTCATAAAATGAGAAAAATTAAAATAATACAGTGGTAATACCCTAGTCCAACCTTTCCTCCGGTGCACCCAGGGGTTGCACTAATACAAATGAACTCATTTAGATCTCAGGGGAGCTGTGCATGTATGTGTGTGCCTGTTTGTGTGTTTGCTTGCGTGTGTGTGCATGTGTGTGCGCGCGCGCGTGCACTTGCTTGTGTTTGGGTGAGGGGCATAACAAGATAGGTCTACTCTTCCTACAGTAAGAATTTAAAAGTAAATCTAAAACATACAATAATCCCAAATTAATATTCAGAAAGAAACCAAGAAGAAATAGTCAAAATGGGAAGCAATTAAGTTAAAACCCTAATACACGGCTTGATATGCGTTGCTTTAAAGGATACAAAAAAATGACAAAGTTTAAAGTTACTTGAAACTCCATCTTCCTCCTTTCCAAATTCCACTCAATAGGGGAATAATGGCATTTTTACAGCAGACATTTCATTACAATGCTCGCCAGTGGCATAATAAACCCTAACTTTGTATCACAAAGAAGCCAATGCAATAATGTGTGTGTGTGTATATATATACATATATATATATATATATATATCCTGTACTTGTTTCTCTCACGATTTGTCATAGGTAGGTAAGAGCTGGAAATAAAATATGGAGGCAAGTTAAAGGGCCTGAATCATTTTCATAGTAAAAGGATAGCAAAGCAAAAAAGAGAACATCCAGCCGGGGCTTCATGGGTTTCCCACAACCCTGCTCTGCTCTGCCTCAGTGAACATTACTATTTTTACTATGTATCACCAAACATAACACTAATATTACTAAACGAATCCGCCCGAACGACAACAAAACACCAGACTCTCCATAAATGCGCCGTTTCCTGCGCGTCCCAGTGCACCCTTCCACTACCGACAGTTCAATGAGATGATCATATAATGAAATGAGTAAGCAATACACGCCATTCTACAACTTCCGAAGACATTCACAGATCTTCCAGAGCACCCTCAAGAGCCACGAGAGCTGAGCGACTCACTGGCACTGAAACGGGTTTCTTAATTTCCAGGCAAACTTGCCGAATAACCATTCTGTAAAAAGACATTTCCAGTCCTCCAATAACCCAATTCTAAGTCCTCGTGCATGTTGGAAACCAAACGAAAGCCCTTCCCGAGCCGGTACCGGCTCCGCGCGACGACTTCGATAGAAGTTCGGCAACATTTGCATCTGTCTTCTCTCTGAATAAATGTGCTCTTGCTATTCGGCCTGGTATGGGAATCCTGGCTACGCTTCCAAAACTTCTGCACGCTCTGGCCTCAGCTGTGCGATCACACAGGAGCCGAGCTCCCCGGCGCTGGGCAGTGCGGTTCGGGGGTGGGGGAGGGGGAGAGGAAGAAGTCGAACGACTTCCTAATATATCATTAAAGGATGAAAGCACAGGTTTGGGAGCAAGAAAAGTTAAAGGAGCAGCTAGTTGACAAAGAAAAGCAGCGCGAGTTCTTCCCGTGCCCTTCTCTCCCCCAGAGAAGCCGGCGGGGCGACCACCTGGCCCCGGCGCTTTGACAGCTCCGCGAGTGTCCCGCAGCGGACTGCTTTGTAGTTGACAATGCGCTCGTCCGGGGACGACCTAGGTGTGCTCCGCGGTGGGTTCCTCCAATGACCCAGCTAGGCCGAGGAGAATCTACCAGAAATTTCTCCAAAGACAGAAGCACCAAGAAAAGCCGGCGCAAGGGCCAAACTAAAAAGTAAAGTGTGGCGGCGGCGGCGGCGCGGGCCGTCGGAGCCCCGCTGGGCGGAGTGAGGTGCGGGCACCCGCGGGAGGCCGGGCCGGGCTGCCGCGCAGGGGGCGCGGGGCGCGGGGCGGGCGGGCGCCCCGGGCCGGAGCCGCGCGGCGGGCGGGCCCCACCCCCACCCCGCGGGGGCGGCCGGGGGCGCGCGGGGGCAGGGGGCCGGGCGCGCCGGTGACAGCTCCGGCCCGGCGCCGCGGCTGGCTCCCGGCCTGGCTCCCTCACACTCAACTTACTTCTTTCTGGCTCTCTGGAAAGGGGAAGCGCCATCTTTGCGAGGCCGGCCCCGAGGTCTTTTGTCTGCGGCTGCGGGGCTCGGGGCCGGGGCTCCGGGCTCCTCGGGGGGTGGTGGCGGCGGCTGCGGCTGCTCCGCGCTCTTGTCCTCCTCCGACGACATCCTAGTCACCAGGAAAGACACATGGATCCTGGTCCTCCTCCTGGGGGGCTCCTCCCGCCGCCGCCGCCGCGGCCGCCGCCGCCGCCGCTGCTGCTCGGGTTCCTCCTCCCCGGCTCAGCCTCTCGCATTTCCCGCAGCCCCGGGAGCAGCAGCAGGTACCGGGAGAGGCGGCAACATGGAGCGAGCAGGACACGCACTCACACACATACGCGCGGGCGCGCGCACCTCGGCGCGCAGGGGCCGGGCGGGGGGCGGGGGGCGGCGGGCGGGGCGCGGGAGGGAGGGAGGGAGGGGCCGGCCGGCCGGGCGGGAGGTGCGGGCGGCGGCGGCGGGCGGGGCGCGGGCGGGGGCCGGGCGGTGCGGGCGGGCGGGTGCGGGGCGGGCGCCGGGTGGGGCGGGGCGACTGAGGGGGCGCGGGGGGCGCCGGCCGGGGCTGCTCCCGCGCCCCTCCCCCAGCGCCCGCGGGCGGGTGGAGAAAGGGGCCGCGGCGCGGGGGGCGGCGGGCCGGCGGGGAGCGGCGGGCGGGCGGAGGGTCGCAGCCCCGCCGGCCGCCCCTCCCCCGCGCGGGCCGCGTCAGGCCGGGCGGCGGCGGCGAAGTTTTGACAGCTGCTCCAGTTGTTGTTGTGGGTTCCGGGCTGCGCGAGCGCCGGCCCCTCAGCGCCCGCGCCCGCCCTCCCGGGCCGGGGAGGAGGAAGTTTTGCGGGTGTGCGTGTACCACACACAGACACACACACACGACCGTGGCCGTCGCGCGAAGGCCGCGCCGGGTCTCCCCCGGGCGCCCCGCACCACAGACCTCTCAAACTCGCCGCCGTCTCGCCCACACACGGCCGCCGCGACGCCCCCGCCCCCTCCCCCACTCCTCGGCCCCACCGCCCCCCGCGCGCCGCCGCTGCCACTCACAGGGCTCGCTCCGCGCATGCGCCGCCCGCGGACGCGCCGCCGCCGCTGACCTCACCGCCCCTCCCCCGCCCCCGCTCCCTCCTCCCTCCTACCCCCTCCCCTCCCCTCCTCTCTCCTCCCCTCCTCTGACGCGGCCGCCGGGGCTGCGCCGCGACTCCGGCTCCGGCTCCGGCTCCGGCTCCGGCTCCGGCTCGGGGGAGCGCCAAGCTGCGGATGCGACGATCCGGGATCGGGATCCAGGGAATGCGCGGCGCGCGCCGGGGGAAGAGGAGGGCCGCGGCCGCACTCCGACTGCGCCCGGGCTGCCGGCGAGCCGGCGGCCGCGGAGCCTCTCCGCCTCCCCCCCCCCCCGCCCCCACCCCCGCCCAGGGCGCCGCCGCGCAGCCCCCGGGCGCCCACCCGCCCGGCAGCCTGAGGGACCGAGCCCGCGGATGTTCCAGCAGCTCTCGCGGACGCGGAGTGCAGGGCGACTTCGCTGCGATCCGATACCAGGGAGAGTTTCGTTATTATAACGTCATTTTAAAAAATGGGCCAGAAAAGGCTTATAAAGCTGTCAGACAAAAAGAACGGTGATATTTTGAGGAACAAAACGCCGAAAGACACAACACACCAATAAGAACCCCACAACTTGATTTTGATGTGCCGTGTTTTGGGATGCCCAGAAATGCAAGTATTTCTGAGCCACCCCACGATACGTTACAATGGTAAAGGAAAAATGGGGCTAGAATGGGAAATGGGCACTTTCTCAGAAAGGACTGTCACACATGTAGACTTTTTATTCTGATGGGTAGGTAACTCTTCCGTGCTTTCCTTTCCATTCACTACTGATCAGTGTATGTGAATTGAGGGAGACTATTATAAAGACCTATCAGCATCTGCAGAAGCGCTAGGTCAACTATCATGTAAGGAGCATGCCCTCTAGGCCGGACACACTGGGCACCTTCGGATTATGGCTCCTCTCCATCTTCGCAACACAGTGCGAGGCTCATGCTGTATATTCTGGTTTCCCAGCTAGGTTGTTCACCTTCCATTTCTCTCAATAGCCAGAACATAAACTTTGAATTGTGTTTCCTATTTGGCCAAAGTATACACAGTTTGATTTCCAGAGCCTATTCTGACTAAGAGCAGTTCTTTGAAATGGCTGAAATGAGGACTATAATAAGATAGTCATTTGAATTCCTACAGGGTTTAATCTCTGCTGGCTTGTTCAAGTTTACTAAATTTACAGCCACAGGGATTTTGAGATTGGGGAGAAGCTGACTTGGTAAATGCAAACTATAAATTAAAAGTGTCTAACTATTAGAAATACAACATGCCTAATGATAAATTGCCTAATGATAAATTTATGAAGCGATATATTTAAAGTTTTTTCATTACTCTTCAACATTTTTCTCTGCACATTACACTTTCAAAAATCGGATTATTGATCCAAATGTTTATCTGCGTTCATTACTGAAATTAGAGCAGTCATTTCCAACTGTGAGTTTCACATGCACAAAATTATGTATCAGGATAATTTACTTTAGTATACTTCTTCAGCACTTGGGAGAATTTAAGTGCCAGTATGTGTAAATTGCAAGTCACTCCTGCTGGAGAGAAGTTTTAAAAGGAAACAACTAGGGACTGAGAACACAAAAGTGGGTAGAATGGATGAAAATGTAAGAAATAGAGGTTTGTGCAGTGATGCTTCCGGAGAGAAAAGATGATGAAGGATAGTAAGCCCAGCCTTAAATCTCCATTCCTTTGGCTACTGTGAGCAGACAAGCAGTTGGGATCTGTTTAAATAGGAGAGCAGGCTTGTTGGCCTGAAGTTATCATGGGCAGAACAAATAAAATATAATTCAGGATGCAAAGGAAGGATTCAAATAATACCTGTTTAACATAAAGATCTTCCAAAGGTTTTTCCATGTCCACGATCCAAATTTCAGAGCTCTGAGACCACGATGACAAAAAGCCAGAAAGTCATGTAGCTGAGGTTACTCAAAATTATAAAATTAGAAAGGTGTGAGTGCCTGGAAGCACCAAATGCAAAAAGGAAAAATTTTTAAATGTCTAATTTTTCAAAAGCACGCATTTTTAAAACATGGTAGATACGCACCAAAATGTTAACAGCAATCATCTCTGAAGGGTTGGATTACAAGGGACTTTCACTTTCTTTTTTTTTTTTTTTTTTTAAGATTTTATTTATTTGACAGAGATAGAGACAGCCAGCGAGAGAGGGAACACAAGCAGGGGGAGTGGGAGAGGAAGAAGCAGGCTCCCAGCGGAGGAGCCTGATGTGGGGCTCGATCCCAGAACGCCAGGATCACGCCCTGAGCCGAAGGCAGACGCTACCGGCTGTGCCACCCAGGCGCCCCGGGACTTTCACTTTCTATATTACATTTTTCTATAATGTTTGAAGCTTTCAGAGCACATGCAGTATAATATGTATTAAATATTTAGAATGTGGCTTGGGAGGTGACAATTGTTATCTACACCAAAGAAAAAGCAACATCTCATGGAACTAAGGAAAATAACCTCAAAGTGTCTAGCAAAAAAAAAAAGTGATGATAAATAAAAATTCACAGTACAGCACCCATTCTTACTAATTGGAGGCCTATAAATGTCATTGACAAAGACATATGTCTTTATTTAGAGTTCGTTTTGCTTTTTTTAGTGAATGTAAAATATTTATAAGTCTCTCCCATAGGTTCACTAGCAATTGTCTCTCTCTCTCTTTTTTCCCCCCTTTTTTAAAGTCTTAAGCTCCTCAGCATTTTTTAGGAACCAAACTTTTACAGTTGTTGAGGACCACTGAAAACTGAAATTGTCTCTCTCTCTCTTTTTTCCCCCCTTTTTTAAAGTCTTAAGCTCCTCAGCATTTTTTAGGAACCAAACTTTTACAGTTGTTGAGGACCACTGAAAACTGAAATTCTAGATCCACTGATCTTTATGTTCGTATTTTTACTATTAAAGTTACACTTTAAAAAGTTGCAGCCATAGGCTATCAATTTTTGTCCTTTCTCAGTGAAAAAAGGTTTTTTAAAAGAATTGCAGGAGCACGTGGCTGGCTCAGCCAGTAGAGCACACAAGTCTCGATCTCAGGGTTGTGAGTTTGAGCCCCATGTTAGGTGTAGAGATTGCTTTAAAAATAAAAAATAAAATTTTAAAAGAATGTCAATCATTTAAAATTAGGTCACATTTAGTCCACAGTGTGTTTTTAGCTTTGAAAATTCTTATTGCTTCCCATGAGTTATTTCAGTAATGCGTACTGTGTACCTGTTGGACAGAAAAATTAAAGGAAGAAACTGAGAAGTAATTAAACAGCACATTCACCTTCAAAAATAATTTGTGTATGAACGTGAGGAGTAAGTAGATGTTTCGCAGCACATTTCGTATAGATATGAATCTTGCCCTCTAGGGGTCTATGTTTTAAGCCTGGCACTACTTAGCAAGATAAACACAACAAGGGCAAGCAGGCAACTGAAAAATAAACATGGGAAAACATACAAATAGAAAGATTAAATATTTACATCCATTGTGTACAAGACCATAGTTTTAATAGAAATGCATCTGGGGATCTGGGGGGAAGGGCAGAGGTGGAGAAGTCAGCAGACAACTATGTCTATTTAGAAGAGGGATATAAAAACATTCTGCCAGCCAGTGTTATAAACTAGAAACCCTACCCCAGCCTCCCCAGCCACCCCCTTCCCCCAACACACACACACTCTTAGGTTCCTCTCCTTTATTGATAATACAAGACTACTACTGCATTAGTTCCCCAGGGCTATTGCAACAAACTACCACAAGCTGGGGGCTTAAAACAACAGAAATGTATTCTCTCACAGTTCTGGTAGCTAGAAGTTCAAAACCAAGGTGTTGGCAGGACTGGTTTCTTGTGGTAGGCTCTAAGGAAGAATTTGTTCTATGCCTCTCAGCTTCTAGTGGTTTCCCACAATCCTTGGTAAACTTGGCCGTAAGTGCATCACTCCAATGGCTATCTTCCCTGTGTCTCTGTGCCCTCACATGATCTTCTCTGTGTATGGGTCTCTTCTCTTCTCGTAAGGACACCAGTCATATTGGAATAAGAATCCACCCTACAACAGTATGACCTCATCTTAATTAATTGCATCTGCAACAATCTTATTTCCAAATAAGGTCACATTCTGAGGTTTGGGGGAGGATGTGGATGTCGGGGGGACAATATTCAACCCAACTTAGATACCAAACAGCCTATATTGTTGCCTACCCATTTTAGCAGATCAAAATGTATATTGTTAGAAAAAGTGTATATAATGGGTTAACTGCATGCAAAGTTTTCTGGGCACAAGAGAGTCACATTTATTTTACACCTAATCAATTTATCTGTAGGATAAAAAAAGTTAAAGTGAATTTAACAATGACAGTGCCCACATAGTAATAAGTAAAATTACAATTTAGTAGTTCCTTGGTTAGTTTGATGTAGGTAAAGGTAGGTCAAAAAATGTCTGTCCAAAATGTACCATTTGGGACCTGTTTTCAGATCGAAGACAATGATCAGATCCTCACTTTACCCTGTGCTGTGAGGTGAAATGGACGAAGATACCGCAACATAAAATTATATACCTTACAATGGAAATGCAACTCAAGAGTCCCACTCATCACTCTTCCCACTGAAGTCTAAATTCCTTGGCATGGCCCCCTTAGCCCGCCACCCTCCAGCCAAAGTGTCCATCCCTCCTCCCTGCCCCCTTTCTCCTCACAGTGAGCTCCAGCCTTCAGAACTACCTTTGGTGGAGTACAAACTTCATCAGGCTGTCCCAACTCCCTTCCCTTCTCACGTGGCCAATCCCTGCTTCTTTAGATGTCACTTCCATCCCTGACCACTGCTCTCCCCATGACAATATGTCCCCCCACCCATGCTTCTACAACACCCGTGCTTTCCCCATCACAACTCTCGTGGCCTGGAATGTATCCCACCCTACACCCTTGTAGAGATGGCTGCCGTTGTCTGCCTTACTCATCCTTTATGATTTAACAGCAGCTCAATAAATAGTTGTGGAATAAGTAAAATAAATGGGAAAATATGTGTGAAGTGTAAGAGAAAGAGCTAAGATAATCCTTTACAGGAGTGTTTATTTCACCCCCCCCCTACACCAGGAGTGTTTATTTTTTAAAAAGAAATTGTATCTTTATAAACAATGTCAATATGCATACTTTGCTACATTTTATAACTGTTACATTTTACATTTCTATAAAGAAACCAACTAGTAGTCTTTGCCCCTATACCCAACATTTATTATATGACACTCTTCTCAGGGTTATTGGCTTCCAGAAGCCTGGGCATGTAGGTTCACACCTGTTTCCAAAGGAGTCTCCAAAATCAAGAGTTCAAAATAGTTGTTCACAGACGTCAGACAGCATAATATCTCCTTAGAAACATTTCTCCACTTCAACATAATGTTGAGGCAGAAAAATGATTACAGAATAACTTATATGATATGTATCATACAGCCCACTTATGGAAAACTCTAGAAATCCACAACAATCTATGTGATTGTTGAATATATGTGCAAGGTAATAATGTTCATCAAAATGCAAACAATGATTATCTCTGAGCTGGAATTCCAAATGACAGTGGCTTTCTTTGTATTTTTTTTAACTTTTATAATGAATAGCTATTATTTTTACAAAAGCAATCAAATTGTTTTTCAAAGAAAAGTTTTTTTCTCCAAAATTATCTCCAATTTAGCCTTAATTATATTTCACTCTCATATATATATATATATATATATATTTTTTTTTTTTTTTTTTTTACTTTTCTTTCTTGCTATCATCTTGTCTGTGGAAATATTAAAACAATGCCCACCATATAATCATGACTCCTGACTGGTATAATCAGGTTCAGAGTTCTTTTTCTCCCCCTTGGGGACAATTGCTATTTTTTTTTAATACTTTGTTTATTTATTTGACAGAGACAGCGAGGGAGGGAACACAAGCAGGGGGAGTGGGAGAGGGAGAAGCAGGCTTCCCAATGAGCGGGGAGCCCAATGCGGGGCTCGATCCCAGAACACTGGGATCATGACCTGAGCCGAAGGCAGACGCTTAACCACTGAGCCACCCAGGAGCCCCATGGGGACAGCTGCTATTAAACAAAGTAAAAAGATTTTTCCAAACGAAAACGAATGGTATTGCTCTGTCTTTCCCCTACTCTTAATAATCGTAATCTTTGTCCCTTGCAGCTGGTGCTCTGCCTAACACCTACAGAAGTTACATTCATGTGATGCAAATCTCTTCCCCTCCCTGGTGTCCATGTTCCTGTCCCTTTGTATTCCTCATTCCATTGAACATAGTGGGTGCTCAATCTAGATTTATTAAGCTAAAAAAGGAGCAAGCATTGCCTCCATAGGCTCTATTTGAGGAAAGGAGGGACCGAGGGAAGGAGGGAAGAAGGGCTCCTGGAGGGAAGGAACTGAAATTCTGGGGGTTGAGGGTAAGACTTGGGGAGCCTAAATTCATTCCCTGTGGTTTTCTACCTTCCCCACCACTGGGAGGCTAGTCACTTGCACTCTGCTGCAAACATTTCTGTTAGTTTTTCTGTAGGCTGTCAGCATCTTTCCCTCCCTTGTCTTGACCTGCCTTCGCCAGCTCAGTGACATCGTTGTCATTGGAAGAAGCATCACACACCTGCAACCCGAAAGACAAACAGACCAACAACACCGTAAGGAACCTGATGAACAGCACCAACGGAATAGGTGGCCAAAGAGACAAAGGCAGATAACACGACCTAGCTTGTAGTACATAGTCCTTTGCAAGAAAGTAAAACAAACCTGCTTCCCACTGAAAAACTACAACACACATCACAGGAGCCACAGCTTCGTCCGGAATTTGTCTCCAAAGTTTAAATGAAACTCTGGGGCCCGGCGCATACGTGTGTCCCTCTTCTGCCGGATGACCTGGCCTGACTTCTGCCTGCACAGAGGGCCTCCCAAACTCTAGGCATCCTTCTGTGACCTCATTGTCTGCCCCCCCCCCCGTTCCACGGGCCGCTCTGTGACGTCATCACGGTCATGTCTGTTTCAGCTCCCAGCTTCAGAGGCCCCACGAGCCCCGATCCTTACAGATCAATCTGGGGAGTGGTTGAGGGCTGAGCTCTCAGCAGATCATCCCTGCACCGGATCCTGGAGCGCCAAATTCTCCAGATCCCAGGGGGGGCCGGGGGAGGGGGCGCGGGCACTCGGCTACTTTTTCCACTGACCCCTTGAGAAGTGTCAAAGATCGGCTTCCCGGGAGCCCTCACCCCGGCTGCTAGAGCGCCTGGGCAGCCGGCCCGCCGGGGTCCCGCACTCGGCAGGTGATGGCCAGCAGAGCCACCTCGGCGCCGCTGCAGCTGCCTGAGTGCCTGGGGCCCGGGCCGAGGCGGCGCGCGAGGAGCCCAGGAGCGCAAGAGCGGCACCTGCTCAGCAGCGTGCCCGCGGCGCAGACCTTGGCCAGAGTCATCCGGCCTTGCTACGGCCCCCACGGCCGACAGAAACTGCTGGTCACCGCGCGAGGAACCAACGTGTTCACCGGCTACGCCGCGGCCATCCTCCGGGCCCTGAAGCTGGAGCACCCCGCCGCGCGGCTCCTGCGCGAAGCAGCGCACACACAGGCGGAGAGCAGCGGCGACGGCGCGGCCTTCGTGGTGCTGCTGGCGGAAGCCCTGCTCCAGCAGGCCGAGCACCTGCTGCGCGCCGGCTTGCCTCGCTCGCAGCTGCGCCAGGCCTACGCCGCCGCGACCGCCGAGACCCTGGCCCTGCTGCCCTCCCTGTCGATCCGCTCCCTGGGGCCTTTGGAAGATCCCTTTTGGGCCCTCTATTCGGTGATGAACACCCACACCGCGTCCCAGATGGACTACTTGACCAAGCTGGTGGCCCACGCGTGCTGGGCCACCAAGGAGCTGGACGGCAGCCTCCACCGCGAGCGCGTGGGGGTGTGCACCCTGCGAGGGGGCAGGCTGGAGGACTCGTGCCTGCTCCCGGGGCTGGCCTTGTGTGCGAACCCCTGCGGGCAGGTGACCGCGGTGCTGACGGGAGCCAGGGTGGCTCTCTTTGTCTGCGCCTTTGGTCCTGCCAGGCCAAACGCTCCTGCAACCGCACGTCTCTCTAGTCCTGATGACCTAAGTAAATTCAGGAAAAGAAATGAACAGTTGATAGAAAAGCAAGTAGCCCAACTGGAAACTGCATGTATTAATGTGGCGGTGGTATGGGGGGACATCGATGAGAACACACTGACGAAGGCTGATAAGTACGGCATCATGGTGATTCAAGCTAGGTCCCGGACGGACATAGTTTACTTGAGTGAGGTGCTGGGCACACCTTTGATGCCCTATCTGCTTCCTCCCCTGAAGCCAGGGAAGTGCCAGAGGGTATATCAGCAGGAGCTGGGGGAAGGCTCCGTTGTAATATTTGAATGGGAATGTGCAGGCACCCCCGCCCTCAGCTTGGTCCTCAGGGGGGCCACAGCTGAGGGGCTAAAGAGTGCAGAGCAGGCTGTCTACCATGGCATTGATGCCTATTTCCAGTTGTGTCAGGATCCCAGACTGATCCCCGGAGCTGGGGCCACAGAGATGGCTCTGGCAAAAATACTCTCGGAAAAAGGTAGCAAATTGGAAGGGCCTAATGGCCCGGCCTTCCTAGCATTTGCACAGGCCCTTCAGTCTCTTCCTGAAACCCTGGCGGAGAACGCAGGCTTAGTGGTCTCGGAGGTCATGGCAGAGATGAGCTGCGCCCACCAAGCCGGGAACTTCCTGATAGGCGTGGGGGCTGAGGGGATAATAAACGTGGCCAAGGAAGAGGTGTGGGACACCCTAGTAGCCAAAGCCCAAGGACTCCGAGTGGTAACTGATGTGGCTCTACAGCTCCTGAATGTAGATGAAATCGTGGCCAGGAAAAGTCCCACGAATCAACAGGACTTGAATCCTGTTCATCAGAAGGCACGGGAACGCCCATCTCCCGTGAAAAAATCAACTCCTTGGAACAATTAAGTAGCAACATCCTCAATAAAATGGGGATTGCCAAGGAAGGCACAATCTCCCCCAAAAAGAATGTTTGCCGTATTTATTCCCCCCAGGTTTGGTACTATCAGGGTCAGTTTCTTTAGACAAAAACAGCAGAAAGGACCACAAGCTAAAAGTCCTTTTCATTGATTTATTTCCCTTCAGATTCTTGACTTTTTTTCATTTCCTGTTTCTCTCCATCATATTCTGTTCCTTTCCTCCAAAAAGAGCAGGACTCAATCCTATTAAAGATTTTTAAATTGAGTACCTGGGCTTTGGGGATGCAAAAAAAAAAAAAAAAGTACAGGAATCTCTTTCCAACCACTTGAGTTATCTCCACATGATATCCTAATATATCCACATAATGTGAATTTCTGTCTAGATGTCACGTTAGCAATCTGAGAACATCGGTTGCAGCTCACAGGAATGGCTGCACATTCCTGTTGTGATTATTTGGGAGAAGAAGGGCATGTTACTTTAGGGCAGAAAAGGAGGGGAAAAAGAGGAGGCTAAAGGAAAATGAACCGGCAGGCAGCAATAAAATAAAAATAAAAATAAAATAATAAAATTAAATAAAAAATTTAATTAAATTCTTGGCATGGATAACGAAAGAACACACACCTTAGAAGTGCGCTAAGGTGGTTGTATAGGTGAGAGAACTGGGGAGCACCTGGCAGCAGAGTATCCCCAGTACGGCTATGATTAGGGGTGGATCCCCCTGGGCACTGAAGAGGGAGTGTGAGAAGAGCTGGGAGCAGAGCAGCACATTATTACCCAAAGCCTTTTCCACTTTAACCATCCAAGTTATTCTGCCTCTGGGAAAAGAGCAGAACCTAGGGACGGAATCTAGGAGATGGGAAGCTGCAATCTCTTACAATCATTAAAAAATTAAAAAAAAATGCTCTAAGCATCTGGCAAGAGAACCAGACTCAAGAAACAAATGTCTTATAGTGGGCATATTAGCTTCAACAAAGCAAAACAAATGTGCAAAGATTCCTTTAAAACTTGGAAGAAGTGAAATCCTGAAAAGCTGTTAGTGAACAAAAGATGGGAAATGGAAATGTATAGAACCATACTCATTACTTCTCATTAAAGGTTTATAAAACATCCTTGATGTGTCTTTCCTTGTTTTGTCTCCATCGTTATATTTTAGTGAATATAACTAAGTGCTTTCATATTTCCCCCAAGTTCCATATTGTTCTCATAGTCTCAGATTCCATAACAGTGATGATGATAGAAAGTTAGTTTTTTAAAGCAGTTCAAACAAACTTTACATAAATTTTATTTAATCATCAAAACAAACTTATGAGAAAGGAGCTTGGCTAACTCTCAGTTGCAGGAGCTTCAGAAAAAAAGTGATCGACCAAAATCACACAGTAAACAGAAGAGGAAAATCCATTCTCTTATTTGGTGTTTTATCACCTCAATCTTACATTCCTCTATTGTGATGTTTTCAGAGATATAACCCCTATGATTACAAAGAAAGTATGTCTCAAAGGGCCTTTTGAAAATTTACAATGTGTTTTTTAAACCAGACAAAAAGCCTTGTTCATTTTATATATATAAAAGATGGCTCTTGCTCACAGAGAACATTTTAGTTATATATCCAAGACATATGTAATCCAAACAATGTAAGATCATGTATTTTAAAAGTCCTAAGTTTGATATACAGGGGATTTTTTGATAATTTATTTGGGGAGAAATCATATTGCAGCATTAACATCTCCTTTGCCCCTGGACAGACAGATACAGACACACACAGACACCATTTGTATATATGTCAATACAAGTTAAAATGATCGAGGATAGGGGTACCTGGGTGGCTCAGTCGTTAAGGGTCTGCCTTCAGTTCAGGTCATGATCTCAGCATTCTGGGAACGAGCCCCACATCGGGCTCCCTGTTCAGCAGGAAGCCTGTTTCTCCCTCTCCCACTCCCCCTGCTTGTGTTCCCTCTCTTGCTGCCTCGTTCTCTGTCAAATAAATAAAATCTTAAAAAAAAAAATGATCGAGGGTAGTCTTATAAAGAACAAAGAAAGGGATAGCAGACACAAATTTAACTGGCATATGCTGAGAACTTTGAAGGTAAAAACACCTGACCCAAACTTGAAACTTGAGGAGACAGGCAGAATTCGGGCATCTTATGGGATGTGCCGGAGAGGGCCTGGAGCTCGTGCTGCTCAGGCCCCTGAACTGCCTTGGTTCCCATCTATCCCAAGACTGGTGGGTCAGCTCTTCAATTCTGTGAACTGCCAAGGATCCTTCAGATCAGTCTCCCTGAATGAGCCAGACTTGCTTTCCCCTTCTTGTACCTGAAAAAGCATTAGCTGCTCCAGAAGGGAAGGAAACATCAGAGGACAGTGAAGGTGACCACAGGGGCAGCTGGTAGACCGGGCTTAGGGAAGAGGAGCAGAATGGGGAGTTCACTATTAGCTCCAAGTGCTTGGGTATGGAGTTCCTCATAGCTTCAGTTGAGGACACCTCTTTCTCTACAGCCTGCCTCCTGAGCTCTTGCTGCCCAAAGTGTGATCCCTGAGCCAGGACCAGATCACCAATGTGGATTCTCAGCCCTACCCCCCACTGCCCAGACCTACTATGTCAGAATCTGCTTTGTACCATGAGCCCCAGGGGATGGGTGCGTATTAAAGTTTGGGAAGCACTGATTTCAGCAATAACCCCGATTAGCTCTAGCTTGATTATGCTTAGAGTATCCTCTTAATATGGTTAAGTGTTCTGTTTAAGGGTTAAAATCTATGAGCTGGCAAGTTGTTTCTTTTCTCCTGCTGACTCTGGAGAAGTTCCCCAGCATTTGACCTCAGTTTTACTAGATCCCAATCCTGCTTCCAAGGTTACAGGACCGAGGGTCTCAAGTTCTCCAAAGGCCCACAGAGTTGGCCACATATTTCTCTTCCAAGATGTGCTTCCCTTCAACTTCAGAAGCAGCTGAATTTCAGAAACGACGCTTCCCGCAGCACATTTTTTATGGAACTTGCTGTGGGGGGACTTGTCTGTTCTTCCAACCCCAAGCCCTTCCAGTTTAGCGGCATTGTTTTATGGGACTCGGAGCTGACCTGGCAAACAGAGAGCAAAGAAACAAGATCCAGAGAAAATAGGAAAGGAAAATGAAAACTTCTGAGTCCTGGGGAATGAGGGACGTGGCTGCCTGGCTTTGGCGGTGGAGGTTAGGGGACTGAGTCGTGAGAAATGTTCCATCCATTTAGGCACTAGAGAGCACAGACCCAAGATTGGAACCTACAAAAATACTGGAGCCCTAAAGAGAAAAAAAAAAGTAATTGATACCAAACTGTGAAAAGAAGATCAAACCGATAGGAAAGCATTGTCAGTAGTTTGTTTCAATCCTTTGTCTCTATGAACCTCTTCCCAAGAGTCCCTTCTGAAGACAGCCCCTTATGATGGGAGCTCTACCTTCTTGGCCTACAAGTCTGAGGTCGCTTTAGTGCAAAAGCCAAGAGAGAGAGAAAGGTAAGATTAAAGAGAAAAAAACCCGAAAATGCCAAAACTGGGACATCTGAACGGGAAGAAAATAGAATATGGAAGCTCAGGGACCCAACAATTTAATTTGTAAATAAGCAAAACTAGGTTTTTGTTTTGTTTTTAAAGATTTATTTATTTAAGAGTGAAAGCACATGCATGAGTGGGAGGGCAGAGGGAGAGGGAGAGAGAATCCCAAGCAGATTCCAGGCTGAGCGTGGAGCCCGACACGGGGCTTGATCCCAGTACCCCAAGATCATGACTGGAGCCAAACCAAAAGCTGGTTGCCTAACCAACTGTACCATCGAGGCGCTCTAGGCAAAACGAGTTTTAAGATTTGTTTGGACCCCGTCAGCTGGACTGATGTAATTGCACATGTTCCCATCCCCAGACCACTTCCACCTCTGCTTGAGCCTTTCGGGAACAGGAACCAACGGTTAATGATGCTTCACCGTGAACATGAGGGTTGTGAGTGACACTGTTAAGAATCAACTGATGGCGGGGGCAGTCCCCCTCATACTCAATTACCTGACTGAGGTAACTCCACTAGGGAAAATTGTCCCTGTTGTGCTAAAATGCCAAAACCTGCAGTGGGCACAGATCTCAGAATCTCTATGATCCCCAAAATAGCTAACTTTTCTCCCACAACATCACCCCCCCACACACACACACACTACAGAGCCCCTCCCTAACTGGGGAGGGAGAGGAAGAGGCTGGGAGAGAATGAGGGAAATGCTGGCGAGATGTCTAAGGGGCTCACCTCCCAATGGGCTCTAAGGACAGAAATAAAGGTCAGGACAATAGAATCTCCAGGATGGTTTGGGGGTCTGAGAACAGAAGAGATTCTCTGCTTCCAATCAGGAACTCTGGAGCCCAAGAAGAGTTCCGTGTGCTGATGGGATGGAGCAGAAATGCCTGGAGGTGGTGGTGGGAAGAAAGGGCAGGGGAACCTGAGAGCAGTCAGGTTTTCCTGTACCCCAAGAAAGAGGAGCTCAAGAACTGACGTGGTTGAGGTCTGGACTGACTGAAAAGAAACGTGAAGGGACTAAATTTACCTGGAATTAACTAGATTAATTATTCTAATTATAATTAGGTAGAAAGCAAGTTGGAAAAGAAGTATTGAAATTATTTAATTACAGAAAGACATCTACACATGCTTCTTATACGTTGAGTTCAGGGCTTGAAAATTCAAACTCTCTACAAATGTGAAGACTGAGTAAGGAATTCAGACAGTGTCCTGCACGCATCAGCAAGGGAGCAGGATGCTGGTCATTGCAGAGCTAAGAGAGACTAGATCCTGGTCAGCAACACAGTGCTACTCCTTCTGTAATGCAGCACATATGCAAGATGTGGTTTCATTCATTATACAAGATTTTTTTAAATGGCTCTCTAGAAGTTTTCTTTTTAACTCACTGAAGGCATCAGAAATGAAAAGTGGATCCCAGTGAGTTTAGGGAAGATAGCCTTTCTAAACCTTACTGAACTCGCAACGAAAAACATTTTCAGGGATGCCTGGGTGGTTCAGTCAGTTAAGCATCTGCCTTCAACTCAGGTCATGATCCCAGGGTCCTGGAATCAAGTCCCGCATCGGGCTCGTTGCTCAGCAGGAAGCCTGCTTCTCCCTCTCCCTCTTCCTGCCACTCCCCCTGCTTGTGAGCTCTCTCTCTCTCTGACAAATAAATAAATAAAATATTTAAAAAAAAGTTTTCATATCCAGACCATCATTAATCTTTTCAAACATCTTAATACCTGTGTATTCTGACTCCCATGCCCAGACTTCAGAACCCCAGCTCTGCAGAGGTCCCTCTCTGGGAGCTTACCAGTGCTCACTCTCTTGGGAAGCAACCAAGCTCTGGACAAGTTTTCCCCTCCAGAAAAGATGAGATCTGTCAGCCAATTTCAATCTTCTGTGCATAGATGCAAAATATTACATGGTTCACATTTCATTATTACACTTTAAAAAAGATTTTATTATTTATTTATTTATTTATTTGAGAGAGAGACAGAGACAGAGACAGAGACAGAGAGAACGCCAGCATGTGAGCAGGGGTGAGGGGCAGAGGGAAAAGGAAAGAATCTCAAGTAGCCCATACGCTGAGCATGGAGCCCAGGGCAGGACTCGATCTCACAACTATGAGATCATGGCCTGAGCCGAAACCAATAGTCAGATGCTCAACTGACTGAATCACCCGTGTGCCCCTCATTCCTGCTTTCATTTTGATAAAAAACCTATTTCAGTTTTATTAATGTGATTTGTTTACAAAAGGTATAATAATCTATTGCAATATTATTGTTTCACGAGAAAAATAGTTTCCAAAGTTGCTTGTGATATTTTTTACATTAGCTTTTGAGAAGAATCTGTGCATGCCTTAATTCCTAAAACTGAATAGAAAACATTTCAAAACATACACAGATGTTATTGGAATTTAATTTTTTTTAAAGATTTTATTTATTTATTTGACAGGGAGAGAGACAGTGAAAGAGAGGACACAAGCAGGGGGAGTGCGAGAGGGAGAAGCAGGCTTCCCGCTGAGCAGGGAGCCTGATGTGGGGCTCGATCCCAGGACCCTGGGATCATGACCTGAGCCGAAGGCAGACGCTCAACAACTAAGCCACCCAGGCACCCCTGGAATTTAATTTTTTTAAAAATGGAAATGTATTTGACATATAACATTGTGTTCATTTTAGGTATACAACATAATACTACAAATCTGTATCCGTCGGTCTATGTATGATAGAAATGTTTACCCTAATAAGTTAACATCCAACACCTCACAGTTACAATTTTTTTTTCTTATGACTAGAACTTTTAAGATCTACTCCCTTAGCAACTTTTCTTTTTTTTAAGGGGGGGAGGGGCAGGGGGAGAGGGAGAATTTTAAGCAGGCTCTGGACCCAGCAGGGAGCCCAACACAGGGCTGGATCTCATGACCCTGAGATCATGACCTGAGCCAAAATCGAGTTGGACGCTTAACTGACTGAGCCACGAGGTGCCCCTCCCTTAGCAACTTTCAAAAACATGGTGCAGTATTACTAACTGTAGTCACCGTGCTGTATATGACATCCCAGGAATTATTTATAACTGGACATTTGTACCTTTTGACCAACTTCACCCATTTCACCCGCTCCTTCATTCCCTACCATCCTTTGACAACCACCAATCTGTTCTATGCATTAGTTTTAGGTGGGTTGTTTTTTTTTTTAAGATTCTGCATATAAGTGAGATCATCTAGTATTTGTCTATCTGACTTACTTCACTTAGTGTAATGCTCTCAAGGTCCACCAATGTTGTTGCAAATGGTAGAATTTCCTTTTTTATTACTGAATAATATCCCATTCTATATATTTATATTGATAATTATAACTATATACGTTATTACATTTTCTTTATCCATTCATCCATCAATGGCCTTAAGTTGTTTTCATATCTTGGCTATTGTAAATAATGCTGCAGTGAACATGGGGATATAGATAGCTTTTCAAGATAGTGATTTCATTTTCTTTGCATAAATACCCAGAAGTTGAATTGCAGGATCAGATGATAGTTCTATTTTTAATTTTTTGAGGAACCTCCACAGTGTTTCTATAGTGGCTGTGCCTATGTGCATTCCCACCAACAGTGCACAAGGGTTCTCTTTTCTCCATAACCTCGTTAACACTTGTAACTGTCTTTTTGATCAGTCATTCTGACAGGTGTTAAGTGGTATCTCACTGTGGTGTTGATTTGTATTTCCCTAACCATCAGTGATGTTGAGCATCTTTTCATGTGTCTGTTGGTCATCTGTACCTCTTCTTCAGAGAAATGTCTATTCAGACTTATTTTTTAATCTGATTTTTTGGGGGGGCCATTGAGTTGTAGGAGTTCTTTATTGAAATTTAAAGTCTTAGGGTGCCTGGGTGGCTCAGTCAGTTGGGCATCTGCCTTCAGCTCAGGTCATGATCCCAGGGTCCTGGGATAGAGCCCCACATTCGGCTCCCTGCTCAGCAGGGAGTCTGCTTCTCCCTCTTCTTCTGCCCCTCCCCCCATTCATTCTCTCTCTCTGTCAAATAAGAAAGTAAAATCTTTCAAAAAAAAAAAAAAGAAATTTATTTATTTTTTAAAGATTTTTTATTTATTTATTTGACAGAGATAGAGACAGCCAGCGAGAGAGGGAACACAAGCAGGGGGAGTGGGAGAGGAAGAATCAGGCTCATAGCGGAAGAGCCTGATGTGGGGCTCGATCCCAGAACGCCGGGATCACGCCCTGAGCCGAAGGCAGATGCTTAACTGCTGTGCCACCCAGGAGCCCCTCAAAAAAAGAAATTTAAAGTCTTGATTCAGATGTCCAGCATCACAGCATAAAGGTACCACCCATAGAGACTGGGATGTTCAAGCTGCCATCTCAAGTTAAGCTTTCTGATTTTTTGCATACATTTTTTATTTTGTCCTATGATATGACAGGGACTATGTAGTTGTTGCTGTATTTCTATTTTTTTTTTTTTGAGAGAGAGACTGAGCAGGAGGGAGAGGGAGAGAGAATCTGAAGCAGACTCCACACTGAGCACAGAGCCCCACCCAGAGTTTGATCCCAGACCCAAGATCCAAGATCCGGACCTGAGCTGAAACCAAGCCATCCACAGTTAACCAACTGAACCACCCAGGCGCCCCAGCACTGTGTAGGAGAGAATGAGAATATTGTTAATGATTTAAAATATAGAAATATTAATGTAAAAAATATTTAATCAGAGAAAATATTCTCAGTTTTCTTTTTGTTACAGCTTATTCCATTTTCTATTGTATTACAAATTCATTAGGTAGAACTGCTTTCCTCCCCCCTTATTTTCTGTTTTTTTCTCCACTGGTTCATTTCATCTACTTTCTACTCATTTCTTTAGGTCGATGTCTGTGGTTTCTACTTTTTCCATCAACTTCTCTTGGTCTCATTACAGTGAGTAATCCTCTTTGCCTTTTATTCTATGGCTGCTGCTTTTTTTTTTTTTTTTTTTTTTTTTTTTTAATGAGGCAATCAGGGGAGCTTCACTTACAAGGCCACCTACAAGACCCCAGGCTCAGGTGAGTGTGCGGGATGAGGCCCCACTCAGGCCTCCCGCTTCCCCTGCTGCTTCTTGCACAAGCCTTTACTCATCTCCTTAAATGATCGGGAGGTGACTGTGGAGAGGATCAGCTCCTCATGTCCCACGGACAGGCCACAGAAGCAGGAGTCTCCAGGTGAGGGTGCTTGTGTGTGTGAGAGTAGGCTCCCGGGCCTGAGGCCCTGTCGCCCAGGTGTCCTCACCCTCTAGAAGGGCCCCCGAGCTCCCGCAGCCACTGTCAATCCAGCCCGAAGGGCTCGCGCACGCGCAGTTCCTCACAGAGCAGAAGAAGATGCCGGAAGTGGCTCACCGCCATCTTGGCCCCGCTGTCCCGCTGTGGCTCCTTGGAATGCTTGCTTAGTCTCTTCCTTTTACGTCTTGGCTATGTTGGTTTTTTTCCTGGCCATTTCAGGAAGATAATCCCCTATTTTGTCCGCAAGATCTGGATTCCCTTTTCATAAATTCAATTTCTCTTCTTTCATCCCCCCCCAGCTCTCTTCAGCTTTTTTGCTTTCATGAAGTTTTCCCTTTTCTTTTACCTACTGAACCCTTACAAATTTTTATTTTGGACTCACCCCAATAATGGGTTTCTAGAAGTGCCACTAGTTAAACATTTCTCTCTTTCTGCATAGTAGAGATTGGAGGGTTCTGGAAGTAAATTAACTATATTTCAAGTTACAGTGGGGCACAGTTGGATTTACTATTGCAATATGAACATGTATAAAGCACCAACCCTGTATTAAAAACAACCCAGGGGCACCTGGCTGGATCAGTCAGCAGAGCATGTAACTCTTGATCTTGGGGTTTTAAGTTCAAACCCCACATTGGGTATAGAGATTACTTAAACATAAATTAAAAAAAAAAAACAAAACAAAACCCAGAACTACCCAGAAACAAGATTTCAATTTGGTCAATAGGCAAGGCATCTCAAACAGGCAAACTTGGCTAGAATGGGACTGTAAAAATACCCCTTAGATCTCCTGCTGCAAGGAGGGTAACTGGCGGAACCCCTCAGCTTCCGGTCTCTGAACCCAGCACCACAACCCTGGGAAGGGAACACGGGCTCCAGCACTCATCAGCTTGGCCAAAGCCATCTCTGAGTTACACTGCAGTCAGGGACATTCCTACCCACTCTGGCCCCTCTGCCTTCCCTTCCCAGGGCTCAGATCTCTCTGCCTTCCCCAAACCTCTCCCCTTTCTTTCCCCATAGATATTTCCTCCTATAAATCTCTTGCATGACAATCCTGTCTTGGCATCTACTTTGCAGAGGACCTGAAGTAACACAGGATAGTAAGACATAAATACAAGATTACTCTGAGACAGATTGCCTCCTCCTTGCACTAGATTTGTCCTTCCAAGTGAGTGACTCTCCTCTCTCAAAAGTCGCTCAAAATGAGAGAACTTCAATTTATAACCAGCTACCACACCCTACCTCCACCTAAGAGCCGCTCCCCACACCACTCCCTAATTGGCATAGCTCAGGTCCCACCTGAACTGTAGCCTGACACCTTTCCAACTACCAAACAAGCGTGTGTGTGCGGGTATGAGCGCACGCACCGACCCCCCTTCCTCTTTTCCTGTGTGTTATTATTCATTTCCAGGAGTCAACGAAGCTTATCCTGAAGACCTTTCTCCTTTTAGTAAGGCTTTATTACTAAATGAATCATAATTAAAACAAATGGCTTGCATAAGAATAGCATTTCTGTTACTTTCTCAAACCTTTCCTAGTAAACATTATCTCATTTGAGCCACGTGGTAACTGTGACTGTAGATAGGACTAGTGTCATCAGCCCACTTCACCAAGGAAGAAACTGAGACACAAACTAACCTCTGTGGGTGTCAATTTCCAAGTCTGTCCAGTGAAGACTTGAATCCTATGACCTCTGAGTCCTCTTCGACTTCGAAAATGGTATTATTTTCATAATTTGTCTGAAATTGCAAAGCTAGTGGTTAGTAGTAGGTTAGGGATATGAGATGAAGACCTTTTGGTGCCAGGCTAATTCTCCCACACCATGTTCTCTTCGCTGACAACAGGACCTGCTAACATGGATTAGCTGTCCCCACCTGCCGTGCCCTGTGCCAATGACTTACAGGGGCACTGACGAATACCTGCTCATCATCCATCCTCCGCCTACTCGTCTAGAAGTATTTAGATTTCAGTTCCACACACACTTATCAGGAGCCAACACCACCGCTGCTCTAAGAATATGCTGCTGTTGGTTTAACCTGATCAACATTTTCTGTTCTCCAGGTGACAGTCACTGGTCTAGGGCTGGGCCCAGGCCCAAAGGGTCCAACCAGGGTGAACTGGAGGATTCTGGCCTGGGTGCAGGTGTACTCTCTCCTGCCGGATATAAATCAGGAAGCATTGTCTTTATTGCTTCTGGCAGCCTCTCTATGGCCCCAAGGGGAAGCCACAGGATTCTTGTTTGGTCCAGTAGTTTTTAGCAGCTAAAATCTATGAGATGTCTATATCCCTAAAACTGAACAATAAACACAGGCAAAGACAGATGAGGTCATGGAGACCCAGAGAGTTACTAGCCTTTGCCAGGCTCGCACTGCCTGTTTGGGGAGGTGAGGATTAGATTTCAACTCTCCACCAATGGACCCAGGGTTCCCCTGGCCTCAGCAAGTACAGAATGCACCCCAGTGCAAAGACTCTTGAGAAAAATCAGAGTTGTAGCTGCTGAACAGACCAAAGAAGTACATCTGAAGGGGAGGAAGGGGAAACTAGAAGGGGCTTCCTTCTATTCTGCTTTCCTGCCTAAGACAGAAAGATGACAGGGCTCCAGCTGAGCGTGGTGATAACACTGCACCAGAAATCTTTCCCTTCCCCCACCCCAACCTTCTGTCAAGCAAAGAGCCTCTGAGACTGCCCCAAAGGAAGAAGGCGTTGCCTGCCAAGTATCTGCCTACCTGGGGTCAGGGTGAGGGCAAGGCAGTAAGGACATGCTATGAACAGCTGGAAAAGAGATGGGCAAAAGGCCTTGTTTCTCACTCTCCCTGTCAAAAAATAGCCAGAAATGAAGCACACAAATTAAAGAAACAAAACATTTACAAACAGAATAGCTATTTTTCCAACTCTTACTTACAGGTATTGTCTACACAATTTTGGCAGAATCAGACATGGACAGTTTGGTTAGTCCATTTGATTACAGAAAAAATACCATTCATTTATTCATCAAGGATTTAAGTACCTACCTTATGTCCTAGAGATGTGTTCACATCCTAATGGTGGAGGGCAGGTGAAGGAGAACAGACCATAACAAGCAAATAAACATGATTTCAAACTATAGTCATGCTCTGAAGGAAATAACAGGGTGATATGGTCTGGTGGGAGAGGCCATACTTTTAGATACTCTGTCAGAAATGCCTGCTTAGAGTGACACATGAGCTAAGCTATATCAGTCCGAGGAAAAGCTGATCTAGACAAGTCAGGGAAAACAGCAAGTGCAAAGGCCCTGTGGCAAAAAGTGTTTGGCAGAAAGGTGGTCAGTGTTCCTGGAGTATAGCCAGCTCAAGCTGGAGAGGCAGCCAGGATCCTATAGGGAAGGGCCTTGGAGGACATGGTGGGGGCTTTGTATAGTGCCAATGCAGCTGGAAATACCAGTCTACCACTCTTCCACCTATATTAATGAGCCTGGTGTCTGACCTGGGTTGAAGTTTGAGATCTCCCACTTCAATGGCCTTGGGAAAGCTACTTGAGTTTCCCCATTTGAATAATCAAGGGTTTGAAGCCAGAAGACTTGTCTGGGGATTAGCTCCAAATCTCAGCATTCTCAATAAATTCTCAATTTATCCTTAGAGTCAAAAGCGGCCACTTAAAACTACCACAAATTTTAGAAGGAACACAAAATTTAAATTGTTAGCAGAATACTGCATGAACAATCGACGTGAATACCCTCCCCCCCCCCGAGGAAAAACGTATTAAATTGTCGGGATAATCAACGTTGTCACTGCAGTCTCACTCGGGCCTTTATAATCTCCATCCTAGGTCTGGGTGGATCTGGGAGTTCAGCTCATTTTCCGTTTCAGAAACTCAAAGCAATGCCACCTTAATACTGACAAGCATCGCGTCTGCGCCAGCCCTCCGCCCGCTGCGCCGGGCGGTCGGTCCCCCCGGGCTGAGTTCGCGGGCGGGGGGCGGGGCTGGGAGGGAGCGGGCGGAATTGAGGAGTGGGGCGTGGAAAGGGACCAGTGCTGAAGACCCGACAGATGGACACCGGGAGGAAACCTGGGGAAGGCGTCGTCGGCCTCCTATTCGGGGAGAAAGGAGCAGCGAAGTGACGCCAAGAGGTGGAAAAGGGAAGGAGGAGAGCGAGCGGGCAGCACAGGACATTGAGCCCCTGGGGTAGGCGGAGCAGCGGAGCGGGCGCGCCGCGGGGCTTGGCTCCCGGGGAGCCGGAAGGGAGGCAGAGAATGCTGGGAGTGGAGAAGAGGCGAGGGACCGGAGCAGGACTCGGAGGACGACGAAGGCCGGCCACGGAGGACCCCGCACAGACGTCGCTGCGAGCTGCTAGCCGGGGCTGGCTCCTCAGGAGGGGCCGCGGAAAGGGGGTGGGGCGCCGGGCGGGAAGCCAATGGGAGGGCGAGCCGGGATGGGGCGGGACGCCCGCGGCTCCAGGCCAACGTTGGGGGGGTGGGCGAGTAGAGGCGGGGGCGGGGCGCCGGGAGGCTTGAGGCCAATGGGGGGGTTGACAGAGATAGGGGCGGGGCGCCGGGCTGCTCAAGGCCAATGGGGGTTGAAGTAGACGCTAGGGCGGGGCGTTGGAAGGCTCGAGGCCAATGAGAACACGAGCTGAGGCAGGGGCGGGGCGCCAAGCAGCGGAAGGGCCAATGAGAGGCTGAGCCGGGGACGCGGGCGGCCGTTCGGGCCGGCGCCTGGGGAGAGGGACCCGGAAGGCGGTGGGGGCGGGGAGCCGGACTGACAACCTGTCAAATCCACTTTGGGGCGAACTAGGTCACGCGCCTCCCCGAGCCAGGGCGCCCCCGCCCAGCCAGGGCGCCCCCGCCCAGCGAGGCCCGGCGGGTGGCCCGCGGGCCCGGCCCGGCTGCTTCCTCTTCCTGCTGGCGATGGGGGCGGGGCGGGCGCCGGGACACCTGCCTCCCCGGCCCTGCGGCGGCCGCTCGTTCTCCTACTGCTCCCAGGCGCTCCTCCGCCCGGGCTCTGCTTGAGCCAGCCGGGCCAGCCGCGTCTCCCCAGTTGAAAACAGGGCCCGCCCGAGCGGCCCTCCAAAGTTGAGAACTCCCCACGCGTCTGCTCGCTCGCTGGGGACAGTGGCGCGGTCCCGGGAGGCCCGCGTTTGCGGAAGCCGGCGACCGGCGCACTACTTGGCGCGGAAGGAGCCGCGGGCGGAGGGATCCCGCGTGTCGGTAGCCGCGGCCGTCGAGGCGGGGGTGGGCGGGAGGACGCGGCCCGAGCCGAGGTGCGCGGAGCAGACCCGCCCCGCCCCCGCCGCCCCGCCGCGGCGGGGTCACCTGCCCCCGCGAGGGAGAGAGCAGGCGGCCGGCGGCGGGCGGGTCCGAGGTGGCGGGGGGCGGTGCTTTGTGTCTCTTGGTGTAGCGGGTGGAAGGGGGAAGCCGTCCCGTCTGTCCGGCCCTTGGCGTCATTCAGACACTTCTCCCTGCTTGAGCTCGGACACGTAGTTCTCGAATTGTTTCCAGGCGAATGAAATGAAATAAAAGCCTCAATTAGAAGTCAGCACTATACAAGTCCCGGGGATTATAAATTTGCTCCAACATCACCATGTGGGATTTATGCCCTTGCACTTCTGCTTAGACCATACGTCCATTTCTTTTCAATATGGATCCTTAATAGAGCTGTATCCGCTTTTTTAGGGTCTTCAAAATGGATGTTGATGCAGTCTCTAATTAGCAATACTTATGTTAATGGCTCGATTCTGTTCTTCATTATTTCTCAATGCAGATTTGCTTAGAACTTTTGCATTGAATGGACAGTAAATATAATGCTTTGTTTAATTTTTACGCCTTGGCCATTCAAATTATGTTAATTTCCCCCCAGAACTAGGTGATGCATTGTTTTAAGTAACAATGACCCAACTCCTCTACTCCCAAACTGCATAAAACCTAAGGGTAAAATGTAGGTTAAAAACGATAATTTGAATGCAAAATTTAAATTATTGACATAGTAATTATTTGAAGTGTTTCTTTGCAACACTACAGTGAAATGGAACAAATAACATTTCATTTTCATTCACGTATTTCTTTAAACAAATACAGGATTTCTTAAATATATGCAAGCATTCTGCTTAAATGTTTGCATGTGTCTATATGGAAAGCATTGTGCTCAAACATTTTTATTACTTTACCAAATGCATATTTCATCAGTAAAATAATTTTATTTCCTTTTAAAGTCTAGCTTTTAATTACACGCATTTTAGCTACCGTTGAGAGAAGAAAACAATATACTATATCATCTATGTATACAGTATACAGATATCATTTTTTTACATTTACAAGAATCATGGTCATCAAGAAAAAACTGGATAAAGTAAAATGTTCTTTAAATTCAACATAAACAAGAGCTTACTCATAAATTAGCCATAGGATTATAATACTTGAACTACCATATTTATTACTCTATAATATAGTATTATCAATAAAAGGTTGGGATAGATGTCCAACCTTTTTATATAAATTAAAATCGAACAAAGCAACAAAAGACCTTTTATATGTTTTGTTGTAGCGAATTTCTTACTGCCAGCTAATTTTCCAAATTGAGTAGTTCTCTATTTTGACTAGTTGGCAACCCAACAGTGTTAAAAGCTCTTAGCCCTTGTTGGGGAGGTAAAAAAAAAAGTAGTATCTTTTCTTACTGCAAAAGTTTTGTTATCAATTCCCACTGAAAGATGTTTTCTTTCTGTTATCCTTTTAATGCTAATTAATACTAAAAAGACAGTAAAACCACAAGTGTTTTTCTTCAACAAATAAACCACAAGATTATTAATAACAGAAAGTCTACACTCAAAACATAAGATTGAATTGCATATCTTTACACAAAAATTGCATGCTGGAATTTAGCCATTATATATATTATATTACATTAATAAGTAAAAATGGAGATTTTAAAATTTAAACAAAGTGCAATACTAAAACTATCGTCTTGCTACTTTGGGGTCTATTTTCACTCCTTTAACAAAGGGTTTAAAACTGTTTCTTAAAATGAGTGTTTTGAGATGATGTTTCACATCTTTTTTTTTTAACTTCTGATTTCATAAAAAAGCTCCTTCCATTTCTCTCTTCAAATATGAAAATTAGAACATTCAGCCTTAATTATTTCTTTTGTTGTAGCCCTTGCTAGCAAATTCTTTTGGAATAGATTTGGGAAATTAATTAGCTTTATAAATGGAGTTACTGTTTTGCCTAAACACTTCATGTATAATTCCTTACAGGAGGATTTTTCTAATTCTCTACCAAAATGTCTTGGTACAATTTTATTTCTCAGATGGTATTGCATTTCCTGGACTAGAAGAAAAGAGCAGGCAACCTCTTTACTTCTTTTTGGGAGTAGGGTGGGTGGCTTTACCCAAGAATAAAGACATCATCGTGGCAGCTCAGCCTGGGCTATGTAATTGGAAATTCAGCTGGGACCAAAATGGGTAAAAGATTCTGTGAATGGGAAATAAATATGCCTTGAGTCAGAGGTTGCAAACCAGTGGTCTGCAGATGTGTTCGCCTCTCACAATGTTTAGAAATTTTTAAATTAGTTTCCAAGATTTCAAAAATGGGAGACTTCAGATAAAAATACAGAATTGTAGCTTCTCTTGAAAACGGACAGACATGGCTCCTTTCTTGCCTGGTTGCGTACTGCTATGGCTGACTAGCTGCTCCCCCCTTTAGACAGGGTGTAACGCTATACACTGGGCTCAGTGCAATAATTTCTTTTCAGCCCACTGACCACTGGAGGAATCTGTGTTTGGGATACCTGCTCCAGGTTCTATCAAATTGTGAAAGACTGCATCACAGAGAGAAGTTAGGCTTAGGAAGAAGAGATGATCCTAAGTTTCTAAGTAAATACGATGAGCTCAGAAATGGACAGTACTGGAATTATAGCTGACAACTGGATGGATCCCATTATTTCTCTTATCAGTCCCTTGGCACAAGATAGGTGAGGGTGTATCAAAGAGAAAAAAAGTGTTTTAAAAAAGGAAAATAATGGTTTTCTGCTGTGCTTTCCGCTTGGAAAGGCACTGCCTTGATTCAAGGGAGTATCACTGGAAATCTTAGCTAACGGAACCTAGGAATAGTAGTCAACTGTGAAAGATTGTGCAAGAAGAAGGGATTCCCCAAAGGGGTACAGAATAACAGTGATGATGATGACAACAATGTCTTGACATTATTGAGCAATAACTGTGTGCTGGACATTGTTCCAAGTGCCTTATCTGAACTGTCCCGTTGTTATATTTTACTTTCCAATTTGCTACTACCCCACTTTCCTTTTCTTCTTGCAACTACCTTGAGCTCTCTAAAACTCAGACATGAGGTGAGTGCTATAATTTGCTGTACCTTAGGATGGCACTGACCTTTGGCCTTTACTCGTTCTGAGTGTCTGGATGTTTTTTCTTTGTGGCCTTTCCCTGACTGTACCCCAAGCTTCTCCTCTCTTAGGCCTCTTCCTGTCACAGTCTTTGTGTCTTTTCCTACTGGCATCAGACTTCTCACCTCAGCAAGAAATATTCTTGGGCGGAGAATAGAGAGAATCAGCTAAGACTGAGGCAACAAATAGGAAGAAGAGACGAAAGAGAGAGAGGAGTAAGATCCATAGCACTAAGGACAGGGAAATGGAGATGGATGCAGAGACAGCCACCTCCTGTCCTCCCATCCTCTCCTCCCCATCAGCATCATCATTCAACTCAACAACAAAGCCCAGTGAGAACAGCTGCACGCTAGAAGTTTCCAAGTTTGTGTCCAGATGGGAGTGTGAAGTTGACCAACTCTGCGGTTACATCTGGTGGAGTCCAGATACATCTATGAGGGAAGTTTAAATAAAATGTGTACCTTCATATGATAGAATGTTTATGGGTTTTTTTTTTAAGATTTTATTTATTTATTTGTCAGAGAGAGAGAGAGAGAGCACACAAGCAGGGGGAGTGGCAGAGGGAAAGGGAGAAGCAAAGTCCCTGCTGAGCAGTGAGCCCGATGTGGGACTTGATCTCAGGACCCTGGGATCATGACCTGAGCCAAAGGCAGACGCTTAACTGACTGAGCCACCCAGGTGTCCCTGAGAAGATTTTTTTTTTTTTTTTTTTAGATTTATTTGAGAGAGAGAGAGCTCATGTGTGTGACCATGTGGGTGGGGGAGGGGCAGAAGGAGAGGGAGAGACTCTCAAGCAGACTCCCCACTGAGCACTGAGTGCAGAGCCCAATGAGGGGCTTGATCTCCCATCCCCCAGATCACGGCCTGAGCCAAAACCAAGAGTCAGACACCTCAACTGACTAAGCTACCCTTCTTCTTCCTCTCCATCTGTCTTTGCTGCTCCCCCTGCTTGTATTTCTCTCTCTCTGTCAAATAAACGAAATCTTAAAAAAAAAAAAAAGGTGGTTCAATATCCTATTAGATGAAGAAAAAGCAATATATATATATTTATGTATAAACATATTTAGGAGTTAAAATATTGCTTTAGTTTTTAATTGGTTAAAGTATTATATGAATATATTTAAAAGGCTAGAAGAAAATATGGCAAAATCGTGGTGGTTCTGGATTTCCAAAAATGCTCTAGTGATCATAAAGTACTTATATAATCAAAAGAAGATAAAATAATTAAGAACCGGGGGAAAAACTAAAAATCAAGCTGAGAATGTACATACTGAGTTTTAGTTCTGTGAAAGAAATGAAAAAATTATCCTCTAGCTACAGATGTTACCATCTCCAGATTTCAAAAATGTTTTTCAAGTTATCTCAAGGGGACTGAGCAAGAAAGGACAGATGGCTGAGCAGAGCCAAATCCCAGTGCTAGAAAAGTAACGCACAGTACCTGTCATGCTGATGCCACATCTGTGATACCGCATTGAGCGGAGAAGTATGGCACATATCATTTCCCCTCCCGCCACACTTAGAGTGTAGCAGTTCCCCCTGTGCATTGAGGAAGGAGAAGTATATGATCCAGGGCATCTAAGAAGGTGTATTAGTTTCCTAGGGCTGCCAAAACAAAGTACCACAGATTGAGCGGCTTAAACAACAAAAATTTATTTTCTCAAAATTCCAGTGGCTGGAGGTCTGGGATCAGGGTGTGTATGGGGTTGGCTTCTTCTGGAGCCTCTCTCTTTGGCTTGTGATGGTTGTCTTTTTGCTGTGTCCTCACATGGTCTCTGCTCTATCTCTCTGTCCTGATCTTTTCTTCTAAGGATACCAATCATATTGGATTAGGATCCACCCTAATGACCTCATTTTAACTTAATTAGTTCTTTAAAGACTCTAAATCCAAATTTAGTCACATTCCGAGGCTCTGAGGGTTAGGACTTCAACATGAATTTTGAGGATGCAGCCCATAACAGAAGGTGAGGAACTGGCTGGAGAAGGTGGTTCTTTGAGTGTAAGAATATTAATCAAGGGTTGCCTGGGTGGTGCAGTCAGTTAAGTGTCTGACTCTTGGTTTTGGCTCAGGTTGTGATCTCAGGGTCATGAGATTGAGCCCTGCATCAGGCTTCACACTCAGCAGGGAATCTGCTTGAGGTTCTTTCTCTCTCTCCCTCTACCCCTCCCCCCACCCTGTGAATTCGCTCTCTCTAAAATAAATAAATCTTAAAAAAAAAAAGAATATTGATCAAGACACTTGGGATAGACATTTCAGTTGCCGGGGTACTTGTGAGAGATGCGCTGTGACTGGACAGACAGCTTTCAAGACGGTACAGTAGAACTGGTAAAAGTGTAGTTAGCTATGTTTCCAGAAACTTTTGGCCAATTGGCTCTATTTACATTTTGCATGATTGAAGAGAACCATCTTTTTTTTTTTTTTTTGAGATCTTTAAATTATTTATTGGTCAGAGAGAGAGAGGGCACAAGCAGGGGGAGTGGCAGGCAGAGGGAAAAGCAAACTCTACGCTGTGCAAGGAGCCTGATGCAGGACTCGACCCCAAGACCCTGGGATCATGACCTGAGGTAAGGCAGACACTTAAGTGACCGAGCCACCCAGGCGCCCCTGAAGAAAACCATCTTAAGGCTTACCTCTAGATAGATCTTTTTCCAGCAGTGTCATGAAAATTTACCTAAAGCATTATTAGAACTGAAGAAGGTGAAGAGAATAGCAGATCTGTTGAATACCCTAAGTGAGCTTTTTGCTACTCTCTTTTATTTAGATTATGTGAATTACATCATGCCGGCGTGGGGGAATCTATTAAAGTAAATTTATATCACCAGCCAACAACTGCATTTGAAGAACCGATGTCCATATGCCCGAAGGTAAAGAACGGTGCGCATCCTACGACATTTCTTGCATTGCCTCTATGGAAGATGGAGTAGTCTTGGGAAGGTGAAATAAAAAATGAGGACAAGTATAGTGATAGCAAACAACAACAACACAAATCTCAACCTGCCTCTGCTTTTTCTGCAGTAGGAGAATTCTGAATGTGAGCCAGAGAACTCTATTTCATTTTGTAACAGGCTCCAGTCCCTTTTGGAAAAGGGGAGTGTACATATGATGAATAAATAATATCATCATATTTTGCTTCAGTAGAAAAAAACCTGCATGTGCAAGCAACAATCTTTTCCTTGTTTCAATATTAAATTGCTTAGTTGGACTAAAGCAAACCTTTAAAAATAAAAAAACCGCTTGGCATCCATATCGGTTAGTATAAACACAAAGGAAATCAATCAGCATGAACAAATGACATTGAGTCAACTTTGACTTTCTTTCCCACTGCACTGCTTTACTTTGGCTTCATGGGAATTATATTTTGGGCAAGGCTTGAGGCACAGAAAGATTAAAGGATGCTATGGACTGAATTATGTACCTCCCTCCCCAAATTCATAGGTTGAAGCCCTAACTTCCAATGAGACTGTCTGGAACTGGGGCCTTTGGGGTGTAAATAAAGTTGAATGAGGCCATCGGGCAGAGCCCTGATCCTGTAGAATTAGTGTCCTTTATAAGAGACACCAGAGAGTTTGCTCCCCCCGCCCCCCCCCCATGTGAGAACACAGCAAGATGGCAGCCTCCTGAAAGCCAGGAAGTCAGCCGTCACCTGACACCTAATCAGCTGGCACCTCTGTCTTGGACTCCCCAAACTCCACCGATGTGAGGAAATGGCTGGTGTTTAGGCCACCCAGTGTATGGTATGGGAGCCCAAGCTGACTGGTTCCAAAGACCTGTCTACACAGCTGTCTCCTTTTCATCCTCCAGGTCTTTATGACCTCTCATTACCTTATTTCTGAAGACATGACACCCAGTTCCCCCCAGGCTACAATAAGTTCCCTCTCTCTCTGTGTCACAGCGGGCACCTTTAGGGGCGCCTGGGTGGCTCAGTCAGTTAAGCATCCGACTCCTGGTTTTGGCTCAGGTCATGATCTCAGGGTCCTGGGATTGAGCCCCACGTTGGGCTCCGCACTCAGCAGAGTCTGCTTGTCTTCCTCTCTCTCTACAACCCCCCTAGCTCGTGCTCTCTCTCCCTCTAAAATAAATGGATAAAAAAAAATTTTTTTTTAAGATGTAGCAAGTATTTGTTACGTAGGTTAGGCAATTAACCTATTACTTCAGTAAACCAAGGCAATATCAGCATGATTTGGTCCAAATTCTACATTTGAATTGGTTCTCTCTCATTAAAAACAGGCTCAAACTGGATGGAAAAGAGAATCTGCTCAAAGTCTGGTTACAGGTCCCACTTGTTAATAGTTGATGACGGTAAACAAGCAGAGTGTATGACAATTTCACTGTGAAAAGGGTTCAGAGCTTGGATCTAGAAAATTCATTCTCCAATTTGGATTTTACTATAACCAGTTGTATGTGCTTGGCTAATCACCGCTTTCCACACTGTCTCCCAGTAAGGTGAGACTATACCAGTGCCTGCCCTACATGCTTCTCTCAAGTGGGGTTTGGGATGGTGAGACAAGATAAGAGAGTTTTAAAATCTCATAGCAATTAAAACCGGTTTAAGGAGGTATAGTTGATGTACAAAATTTTATATATTTAATGCTTATAATTTGAGTTTGGACACGTGCATATGCTTGCAAACCCATCACCACAATCAAGGTATCCATCACCTCCAAAAGTTTCCCTCTGCCTCCCTGTGAGTGTGTCTGTTAAAATATTTAATATGAGAGCTATCCTTTAACAAAAAAATTTTTTATTGAAGTACAGTTGACACACATCTTATAACAAACTTAATCCAAATGGATTAAAATCTATGTCAGTGTGGGCCACCACTGAAATCTTGACTTTGTGACAGGTCCCAGAGAAAGGGCACAAATGTCCCTTTGGATGACAGAAGGGGATGAGATACTGGCATCCTTCATGGTGCTTTTCGTGGCTGTACCCAGGTCAGCCTTTGGCAAAACTGACCCGTCTTTTATCAGCCATGATCTGCTTCGCTCACAATCATCACACGGGCAGAGTTGGCTCTTAGTACCTCAGTGTGCCAAAAGGTCCTCCCACCCCCTTAGACGGTGAAGAGGTGGCAAGTAGAGCTCCTTCTCCCTAGCCAAAGATGGCACCCTCCCTTCAGAACCTGCTTTCTTCAGAAACTGTCCTACCAGAAAATTAATAACGGTGTTTGTCCATGAAGAAATCACTTTGGAAAAGTGATGGCAGCCCAGTCTGGCCACATCCTCCAATACAGGAACGGGAAAGTTAGCCGAGAAGAACCAGGTAGAAGCTCGTTCAGCTAGGAGCTAGTGAGCTGACTGCATAGTCAACAGACAACTCACAGGCCAGTGTCTTCTCAAATAGAAGTGAATTCTGATCTGCAGGGTCAAACCTAAGAACCTGTTAGATTTCTTTTCACTATTTTTCTGAGAGGTTAATTAATCCCTTCTGTCCTAGCCTTTCCTGGTCAATGTACCTGGCAATCCTGCATCTACAGAAAAGAGTGTTTTTCTGAGGGGTGGTGTAATGTTTTGGTAAAGCCAACCCAGGACAGATGCCAAAGAGGTCCAAGCTGGGAATTTAATTATGTAAGCGTATAACTGACCACTTTCTATATTCTACTTTTCCTAACATTCATATCCAAATCCTCAAAATGACAGAGAAGTAAATTAAGGAAGATTGGAGAGAGGAAAGAAGGAAGTTCAAGTGTTAAACATTAAAATGGCCAAATTTCTTTTTTTTTTTTTTTAAGATTTATTTATTTGAGAGACAGAGAGCACAGAGGGAGAGGGAGAAGCAGGCTCCCCACTGAGCGGGAAGCCTGACTCAGGACTCGATCCCAGGACCCCACAATCATGACCTGAGCCGAAGGCAGATACTTAGCCACCCAGGCACCCCAAAATGGCCTTTCTTGAGTCTCTACTTGTAGATACTCCTTGGGTTCTGGCATTGGCCCATCTCTGTCTGTGTTCCACAATTTTGTAAATTACTGTTTGCCAAATACCCAACCTATTTTCAAACAGTATTCAGAGCAGCCATTTTCCGCTATCACCTCTATATGGTAAATTCTTCAATCCACATTTCTAATTTAACCTTCTCAACAACTCCTAGTCTGTATTTCCATTATTTACTAGGCACGTCCATCTGGAAGTTCCACCAACTCCCTGGACTTACTGGGGGTGGGGGGAGTCTCAGGAAGTGACAGGAGCTATGATGGACCAGGGAGGGTCCCTGCTCTTTACCTCTGGGTCCTTACTTCCATTTCAGAATGGGAAACCAATAATACCTGATCTTTCCATTTTCCTAGAAAGCTGGAAATCCAGATGTTCATGTGATATTTCCAGATTATGTTTTTAAAACACTGCGAGGTATGAAATAGTACATAGAGCCTTTGCAACCCTGACTTTAATCAACAATTTACTAACTGAAGTAGAAATAGAAGTAAATACTTTTGTGTTTGTTTGTTTTGCTCCAAGAGTGACAGTATTTTCTCATCTGTCAATTGACAAATGCAATCCATAGAGATTAAGAGACAAGGACATTTTAGGATTTCATAAATCATTAATTGTTTTAGAGATGGGTCTACCCTCTCACTTTACAGAGGCAAGAACCTAGATCCAGAAAAGTTAAGTGAGTTAGACGACTTATATAATATTAAACTTATTTAAATTTACCTTTCTGATCTGCAAAGTGTAAAATGTATGTAAATATATATACATGGTGTGGGCTGAATGTTTGTGCCCTGCCCCCTGCAAATTCATATGTTGAAATCCTTACCTCCAACGTGAGGGCACTAGGGGGTGGGGCCCTGGGAGGTGATTAGGTCATGAGGGTGGAGCCTTCATGAATGGGATCAGTGCCCTTAGCGAGGGGACCCCAGAGAGTCCCCTCTTTCTGCCATGCGAGGACACAACTTGAAGACTGTGGACACAACTGGGAGCAGACCCTCACAAGAACCCCTCCATGCTGGTACCTGAGCTCAAACTTCCACCTTCCAGAACCGTCTAAGCAGCCCAGGCTAGGGCATTTCGTTACAGCAGCATGGACCGATGAAGACACAGTGACTGGGTGCTTGTGGAACTTGATGCTGTATGAAGACTCCTGGCACCACCAAATGCTAGCTCTTATTGTTCCTGAGTTCAAGATCAACCTCATAAAGTTCTCACTTCAGAGTCTCCCCATTGGCTTTATCTGCCTCAGCGCTCATGCAATGAGAAGATTTTTATGAAGCCAACGTTTTTTTATATTAGCTGAGTTTCAACTGGTTTGGAGGTTAATTTGGTCAAGTACTTGAACCTTGCTGAGGTAGTTTCCTTATCTGCTAAAAAAAAAGTTGCCCTAGGGACACCTGGGTGGCTGAGTCAGTTGAGCATCTGCCTTCGGCTCAGGTCATGATCCTGGGGTCCTGGGCTTGAGCCCCGAGTTGGGCTCCCTGCTCAGCAGGGAGCCTGCTTCTCCCTCTGCCTCTACTCCTCCCCCTGCTTATGCTCTCTCTCTCTGACAAATAAATAAAATCTTAAAAAAAAAAAGTTGCCCTATTTGATATTTAAGATCCTGTTTAGTTCTATAATATTACTATTTTTATGATTCAATTCATAGACTTTATTTATTTATTTATTTATTTATTTATCTTTTAAGATTTTATTTATTCATTTGCCCAACTGACAGATGCCCAACTGACTGGGCCACCCAGGCATCCCCAATTCTTAGACTTTAAAAATAAATGTTTAAACTGTGAATCACAGTTTTTATGTATCTGAATAAGTTTTACCTACCAATTTAGAGATTGGAAAAAACATATATATACATTTACTCATAGTTTTAATACTCAGAGAGATAGTTTCTCTATTAAAGACCAACAACTATAGTTTAAATTACAAATTTAGCCCTTTATTGTGCTTTATTATTTGAGATATTTAACTTATACTTTTATACCTTGCTGGGACAGTTAGTAAATCTTTTCATTCCCCACCATGGCCATCTTTATTTTTGTTTATGTTTTTAAAGATTTATTTAATTAATTGAGGAGGTGGGCAGAAGGAGAGGGAGAGACTCTCAAGCAGACTCCCAGCTGAGTGAGGAATCGGGCTTGATCCCAGGGCCCTGAGATCACCACCTGAGCCCAAACCAAGAGTCAGGCACTTAATCGACTTAGCCACCCCGGCGCCCTATGGCCACCTTTATTAAGATGTGCCCCGCTCCAGCCCAGCGGTTCTCAGTGTGTGGTCGGTCTGAGGAGCCCTGGAATCCTGGAGACCCTTTCTAGCTACGGATATGCATGAAGCCAGATTGTCTTCATATAATTCAACCCAAAACATGCTGCAGGAGATTGAATGCAGATATGAGAATCCAGCTGTCTTCTATTAAGCCAGATAGCAAAGAAATTTAGAAAACCATAAAACAATACCACTCTTCTCAAACTTTGTTTCAGAAAATATAGTTATTTTTCATAAAGATGTGTTATTTAAATTAACATACAATAGATTCATTATTATTCTTTTACGATGAATTAATAAGCAAATGTTTTCAAGTTGTCATAACTTTAATTTCTAATACGGTCAATGTTGATAGGTAACAACCTACCTCATCAGACGTCTGTAGTGCTTAGTAATTTTAAAGAGCGTAAAAGTGTCCTGAAACCAAAAAACTTGAAAACCTTGTTGAGAACTTTTTGCTCCAGTAGAAACATATGCCACGTGGCAAATGTTTTTCACATAGGATGGAAAGAAATCAAAATTGTAAAATGAAGAGTTTTGCTCTGGCCCTGAACTTCATCCTGTTGTGGTTAGTATGGAGCTGATCTAGGCTGGTTGTTCTCAACTCGGAGCCCAAGACAGAATCACCTGGGGGGGCTCATTCCATGATTGAGTTTCCCACTCATTAGATTTGGGTGGGTCTGAGGGTCTGCCTGTCTAACAAGATCCCGCTGCAACTGCGGGTTCAGAGCCCACTCTGTGGGTGCCACTGATTGAGGTGCCTGCTTCCAGGACTTTTTCCTCAACTATTCTCCCAACTCCATTAAGTAAACGAATTTTTGTCTGAAATATTAGAAACACACATGTAGCAGACGTTTTAGGAGGCATCTAAATCACTCCTAGGTCGTTGACAATGGGGGTTATAAATGGAATGGTAGGTGAAGGGGGGAGTTTCTGTCCATTCAGATGGATCAAAGCTGTATGGGTAAGCTGTTGGGTGTGGGGTCATGCAATCAAGTCACACGTCCAACACGAATGTCCTTGTGGGAGATTCAGGTTTCTGTCACATTCTTTTCATTTCAATTTTACAATAATACTGATTAGTTACTGAAAAACAAAAACATACCATACTGTGTTAAATAGTGCTCCCCACCCCAAAATTTATGACCTTCCCAGAACCTCAGAATGTGACCCAACTTGCAAACAGGGTCACTGCAGATGTAACCGATCCAATTAAAATGAGGTCATACTGGAGGAGGTCGGGTCCTTGTAAAAAGAGGAGAAACCCAGCGACAGACACACATATAGAGGAGAATGTCACGTGATGACAGATGCAGAGGGAGGATGGACGTGTGATGAGAGAACACAGATTGAAGAGGTGCCCTCACCAGGTACTTCCCCACTTCTGCCGTTGGGGCTCCTTGTTGATGCTGCCCAGTAGCCCTACTCACCACCAAGTGCACGCACAGCCCCAGGGGTGGGGACAGTTAAAGTCTCTTGGGACAAACCTCTGAATAATGGAACACTAGACTCAGTGAATACATTCTTCCCTCTTTCTGCCAGGGAGAGATTTTCCAGAAATGTAGATTATATAGCTTTTAAGAGAATGTTCTGTGAGATCGAACAATCAATCACTCTTCATGGTCAGTGTGAGAACACATGTTGATACTGGCTCCCCTCCTTTCCTCTCCCTTCCTCTGTCCCTCACCCCTACTTTCCTGGAATTGCATTCCCTACTAAAGCTGGAGCATATAATAAGCCTTTGCTTTAGGCTCTACTTTCTGGGGAACCCAAGGTGAAAATGGGCCTTAAACAGCCCTGTTGACATTTCAATAACAAAATAATAAAAAACAAACAAACAAAAAGTAGTAACACAAACATGTTAAGAACATTTAAGTTCTTTATAAATGTTTTTTAAAAAAGGTAGCCACAGTTTGCTTAACCTTTCTGAAAGGATATATATTTATATCCTACATACATAAAATACATTTATATATATAAATATATTTTTAAATATATTATATATAATACAGGAATATTGTATATTTATATAATGTCAGCACCTCCAGAGCTAACCCTTTTTTATTTTTGCCAAGTATTCCAATGTATACTACACTATATTTTATTTAGTAAGCACCCCCCCCCCTCCCGATTGATGGACATTTGGTCTGCTTTCAGTATTTTGCCACTACAAACAATAATGTAGTCACTATCCTTGTAAATATGTCTTGGTGTACTTTTGCAAGTATATAACGTTGTAAACTCATAGGAGTAGAGTTTCTGGGCCAAGTCCAACCAGAAGCTAGAGGGCTGGCAAGTCTGTCCATATGGTCCAGACAAGCCAGCCTCTTGAGGCCCTCAGCAGTTGAGAAGGATGCAACAGGGACCTGAAGAGGCAAATAGAAAACACCTAGTATTATTAGGAACATGTTTGGCTGCAAGCAACAGAAAACCAGACCAGCATGTCTTAAACAGAGAGAGGTCTGTTTTTCCCAGGCAATGAAAGATTCTGGGGGTGAGCTGTCTGGGCCTGGTGCAGGTTGTCCAGGAAGTCACCAAATTCCAAACTGCCTCTCTTCCTGCTCTGCCATCTTCAGCAATGGACTTTTGTCCTCAGGATTGTAACTGAGCTGCTGACCTTGAGTCAGGGTATCCATGTTTCAAGGCAGAGAAAGGGTAAAGGGTAGCAACAAGGGGCAAAGGCTGCAGGTACAGGCAAGCATCACTCTCTTTTCAGTTCAGATAGAAATTTGTTGAGCCTGTCTTTGTGCAACACAGTCCAGAAATGTCCCTCTCACCCAAAAACTTGGAAAGGTCAACCATCTTCCATCCCTTCTGTTATAGATGACTTGTTAAAAAATATGTCTTCCTAGCTGGAAATCTCATTCATAATACTTTATACCAATTTACCATAATAATTTATACCAAGCTGGAAATCTCATTCATAATACTTTATACCAATTTACCATAATAATTTATACCAAAAATCAACTCTATTCTGTTGACATAGGCTTCTGAAGCTCAGAATCTTCATAGAAAGAGTGGGTAGCAGGGTAGTGAACTGCTTGCTTCATTGCAAGGTGACATTGATGTCTCCCTGGACATGCTGGTTTCTTCTGGTGCTCTGGTCATTGGCTCTTGCACATAAACCATAGCACAATCTTCACACTGATGTTCCGTGAACAAATGCTGTCAAATTCACTGGTGGCCGCTGTGGCTGACCTAACAAAGGTAGGAGCGATGGGCTCTGTACCAGTGGAGAATCCAGTTGCCTTTTCAGTCTTCCCCAGTGGTTCTGGTGGGGTTGTAATCCAGATTAGTGTGCGAAGTCACGATGGGAGGAAAGGGGTGGCCATCTTCGAAAACAGGCTCATTGAGGAAGACAGGAGAGTGCCTGCACTGAGGTCAAGTGAGTCCCTTCTAAATAGCTTTCCAAGAGACTTCCTGACTGTCCTAGGGTAGAATGTTTCCATGATGACAAGGCAAACCTAGCTGCAGGGGATTCTAAAGACATGAGCCTTTCAGCTTTCTCACCTCCACTGGAGAGGAAGGCAATGGGATGGGGGTTATGAATGACACCAGAGAATCAAATCACCGTGTCTGCTACAATTACAAAAACAAAGCAAATTGATGTGACTCCCTAAAGAATTAACACTAACAGCATTTTCTTATGATTCCTTCTAGGAAAAAAACTCAAACAACTTTAAGAGATACATCATTACATATTAATTTCTATGATGTTTTTAAAACTGTTATATAAAAAAAAAATCATGTTTATATGTGGAATATTATTCAGCCATCAAAAAGAATGTAATCTTATCATTTGCAACAATGTGGATGGAAGTAGAGGGTATTATGCTCAGCGAAATAAGTCAATACAGAAAGACAATTATCATGAGTTCACTCATATGTGGAATTTAAGAAACAAAACAGATGAACATAGGGGAAGGGAAGGAAAAACTAAAATAAGATAAGAACAGAGGAAGAGGTAAAGCGTAAGAGATTCTTAGCTCTAGGAAACAAACAGGGTTGCTGGAGGGGAAGTGGGTGGGGGGATGGGGTAACTGGGTGACAGGCATTCAGGAGGGCACTTGATGTAATGAGCACTGGCTATTATACGCAACTGATGAGTCACTAAACTCTACCTCTGAAACTAAAATAAATAAATAAATAAATAAATAAATAAATAAATATATATATATATATATATATATATGAAAGGAGTAAAAAAAACATAAAACAGATCATGCTAAACATACTGTTTTGTATTTTGTGGTATTCATTTAATAATATATATACGCATTTCCAAATTAGCATATACAGATCACTTTATCGTATAGCAAAACCCTACATAAATTATTATCTAACTGGGGCCATATTGATGGATACTTGCTAGTGTCCAGGGTTTTACTGTTAATAGTGAATATCCTGGTGGAATTATTTTTTTTTTTAAGATTTTATTTACTTATTTGACAGAGAGACAGAGCACACAACAGGGGGAGGGGCAGAGGGAGAGGGAGAGGGAGAAATGGACTTCCCACTAAACAGGGAGCCTGATGTGGGGCTCGATTCCAGGACACTGAGATCATGACCCTGGCCGAAGTCCGACACTTAACTGACTGAGTCCCGCAGCACCCCCACCCTGGTGGAATTCTGATGAGTGCGGCACATCTGATCTTCAGTGAGGTTGCACGAGGCTGCAGTGCCCCCAGCCGTGCATGAGCGCCTGTCTCACCACGCTGTCGCCAGTGCTGGATATTGTCAAGGGCTCCCATTTTAGCCAAGTCATTAAGTGACTTATAGATATGTAACATCGGGTACCTCTTCAATAATGGTTGGAGCTAAGTGGTTTCTAATTACTATACTGTAAGCACCCATATCCGTTTACATTTAAATGACTAGAAAGCGTCTACTTCCATCTCAAACGTCTTCTGAGCTCCTGAATAGTCAACTCTTTATTTGACAGACAAGTGTAAACTAGACATAACAACTCAAAAGGGCTTAAACAATAATGGGATTTAGAATTTCAAAACAAGAAACTGTGAGCTCGAGTGACTGCAGGGGTGACATGTGGTGACTCAACAATGTCACAGACACCCTGGATGCTGCCATCGTTCCTCAGGGTCTTCGCCTGGCTCCCCCAGTCATCACATTCTCACATCCTCCTCTGGAAGAAGAGAGAGGATCAGTCTTCTTGTGTCTCTTTGATGCAATAAGAAACTTTCCCCAGAGACACCTCCAGCCAACTGAACTCTCACAGGATTGGGTCAGGTGACTTTTCTCAATCCAATCACAGAACACAGGAATGTAACTGTCATGACTTGCTGAGGTTAATTAGGAGTTGGGTTTTAGGAGGTGAATGGGGCCAGAGTTTAGTGAAGCACATAGCCCGAAGAAAAGAATGGAGACCTGCACCCAGGGAAGTTATAGTAACAAAAACAAGGATGGCTGCTGGGTAGGAAACAGGTAGGCAGTGTTTTCTGCAGTCCCACATCCAACCCAATTACTATGCTTTAGGGAATTTTAATGTCTCCTGAGATGTGTACTTCTTTCCGTCTATTCTGATTATCTTTCTAGTATAACAAACCACCTCAAAACTTGGTAGCTATTTATTATTGTTACTGGTTCATTTGTGTTCCCTGCAGATTCATAAGTGGAAGTCCTAACCCACCAGTACCTCAGAATGTGACCCTCTTTGGAAATAAGGTCTAAATGGATGCAAGCAAGTTAAACTGAGGTCATTAGGGTTAGCCTTAGTCCAATAATGACTGCTTCCTTCCCCGTAAAAAGGGGAAATTTGGACACAGAGACATGTGTAGAAGGAAGGTGATATGAAGAATGGAGAAGACAGCTGTCTACTCATCAGGGAGAAAAGCCTGGAACAGACTCCTTCATGGCCCTCAGAAGGAGCCAATGCTGCTGACATCTTGTTTTCTGACTCCTAGTGCCCAGAACAGTAAGAAAATTAATTTCTGTTGTATAAGCCTCCCAGTTTGTTAGTTAGTGGTGGCAGTCCTTGGACACTAATGAAATTATTACCTCTCATGGCCCATGGGTAGACTGGGCTCAAGTGCCTGCTTGGTGTTGGTCATAGTTGTAGGCACATAGGTGGCTGGGTTGGTACACACGCATGGCTGTGAGCGGGGAGCTGTTGTTTCCAGTCCCTACACTCGCCTCTCCATGGGACTTGGGCTTCTCCCAGTATGGCGACTGAGTTCCAAGAACGAGTATTCCGAAAGGCAGGAAATGGAAGTTGCTAGGCCAAAGTTTTTGCCCATAACTGACACAATGTCCCTTTTATCATATCTTACTAGTCAAAGCAATCCCACTGCCCACCTAGGTTCATGGGGATGGAGAAATCAAGACAAGCGAACAGTACAGAAGAGCACAGAGGATGCGGTACTTCCATGGTGAGCACTGCACAATGTATAGACTTGTCAATTCACTATCTTGTACGCCTGTAAGTAATAGTACATTGTATATCAATCACCCTTCAATTAAAAAAAAAAAAAAAGCAGAACGTACAGGACAGAAGATACTGTTGAGCTCATCTTTGGAAATCCCAGCCACCAGCCCTTCCTTTGACTGCTAGGAGCCTGCTGCATTTATTCTTCTAATCTCTTCTCTGAACTGCAGTCAGAATGATCTCTTCTAAATGCAAATGTGACCATTTCCCCTCTACTTTAAACAATTCAATGGCTCCTCATTGTGTTTAGGATAAAAATAAAACTTTTAACATAGACTGTGTGCTGCTCAGGGTCCTGGTGGGAAAAACACTGTGCATTCAAAGTGAGCAAATTGAGGCGAGTTTAAGGAATGTGTTATTTAGAGAGTTATCAGCAGGATTTAGTAATATTACCCTTCAATTGTATCGCATTTTATATTATTACAAACATCTTCATATTCAAGCATTATCTCTTTTGAGTCTCACAACAATTCAGCGATCTACTCAGGGATTTTTACTCCTTTTTACCAAGGCTCAGAAAGGTTGCTGTCTGACTCCCCTAAGATCATCTGGTTAGTAAACAACGAAATCAGGAATTAAAACTAATCTTGTGGCTCCCCCACCACAATTTGGAAATCTTTTAAAACATGCTCCTATATTTTTGGCTTCCCTCCCAAGTATTTTTCTATCCTCTTTTTGAACATGATAAGAAGGGAGCTGGATAATGGAGACCCGTGGCAAAACAAAGCATGTTTCCTAAACCTTTTGCCTCGCCCCCCTGTTTAACTACTATCCGTTCATCATTACTAAAGGCTACGGAGCAAAGGCCCTTGGGCGGCCATTTGTTGCTGCTGCGATAGTTTCACATTTATTTGAGTGTTTATCATGGGGCTGATACCATTCAGAACGCTGGCTGACAAATCCTGGCCTTCTATCTTATCGAAGTGTTTACAGCAGCAGGAGTAAACTCCAAGTGTCAGTTAATCTTACAATTATTTCTTGTTGGCTTGTCTTCTTTGTCATTACACAAGAATTTGGGTCTGTCTAAAGTTTGGGGGCATCGTAATACTTCAAATTAACTAATGAACTCATACAGGAGGACTTGGAGAACTGTTGAAATTCCCCAGATTTACCCGTGTGCTCAATTCCTGCCTGCTCCCCACTCCGTGCTGGGGAAGCTAGCACTTCTCATACCAATGCAAGGTACCACTCTGTTGCTCTCACATGAAAACCGCTTTCTTTCAGGTATCCCTGGGGCTGAAAAAGATAATTAAGAATTTTTTCAAGAGGAGGAAATCTCCAACTTCTCTCTATCTTCCTCTTGGCTACTGCTCTCGTATAAAAATACGAATTCAGTAGAGAGGACCATACCTTAGATTTTTTTTTTAAAGGATTACTATGTGGAGCTTTCCTTACCTTTTATCAGATATACATTCTTTGCTGAAATATGTATTTAGTTTTTAGAAACTTGATGGGTAGTACTGTCAACCTGGGAGAGTAAAAACGGTTTTCCCAAGCTCTAGATCATGAACCACCACCCTCTGTCACAGGAACAGGGAAGAAAGAGGAGCTTAAAGACTTTCCATTTTGACTTTGCACCTTGGAAACTGCCTTAATTTTTATGCAATAAGCATGTCTTGCTTTTGTAATTAAGGCTTTTTAATTAAAAAAATTTTCCCCGTTCAGTATCTGGAAAAAATAATCTTAACTTCCAAGCATTAGCTATCATACTGTATTGTTATGGTAGAGAGTTTTTAAAAAATATATTTTATTTATTTGACAGAGAGAGAGAGAGCACAAGTAGGCAGAGTAGCAGGCAGAGGGAGAGGGAGAACCAGGCTCCCTGCTGAGCAGAAAGCCTGATGTGGGGTTCGATCCTGGGACCCTGGGATCATGACCTGCGCTGAAAGCAGATGCCCAACTGACTGAGCCACCCAGGCGCCCCAGGTAGAGAGTTTTTTGAAATAAAAACTATTGCCAGCTGATATTTTACAACCAAGAATCAGAGCTTAAAGCAGGTGCCGACTCCAAATGAGGCAGAAACTGCTTCTTCTTGGGGCAGGTTAACACTTTGTAGATTCTAAAATATGAATTATAAGACGGGATTTTAAAATATTAACTGTAATCTCCACAGTTTCTTGCATTCCTTATACTTCCCCTGCTTAGGGGTTATCTATCAATAAATTTGCTAGAGTCTAAAGGAGGAAAACCTCAGGATTATCTCAAAAACTTCAGAAAAAGTACATGAAAAAGTTATTATGATAAAAAAAATTATTAGAAAATTAGGAGTAGAAAGACCTTCCTTATCCTGGTACCAGAAATATAGCAGATATTGTAGGCAGTAAGGAAATTTTAGATGCAATCCTTTAAGAAAGGGACTATAACAAGGGCCTAAGCAGAGGAGCATCAAAACTGAGAGAATCAGATCTATTAAAAAGCCAACAAAATCAACAAGCTATTGGAGATTCAGCAACGATGCCAGGTTCAAGATCGACTTAAGAAAAGTATTTGTGTTTGTATCAATCTAGGTGCGACGAGAAGACAGAAACCACATAGTGACTTAAACAGAGAAAGTTTGATATAAAGGATTACTAAGCTATCATAGGAGAGTAAACTGGAAAGACAGAAAGAGAGCTCTAAACGGTACCTGACGGGACCACCTTGGAAGGGGGCCTCAGACCCTGTTGAAGGGGTGGGTTGTAGCCCACTGGATGGCAGAGAGTTCCTGGGTGCCTGGGGCAGAACTGGTCACAGTCTCAGGGAAGCAGAAGAAACCCCAGGGGGCACAGGTGAGCCACTGCTGGTAGGTGAGTGCACAGGTGGGCACAGAGGAAGTGGGCACGCATGGGGAACCAAGGTGCTGCCATTAGCATGAAGCCTGGAGGGCCTGGTGTCATATCAGGAGAGCTCTGGGAAACAATGTCCAGGATGCAGGGCAGCTGAGGCTGGGGGGCAGGTGTCCAGAGGGGGTGTGATGTGCAGACAGCCTGCTCTGAGCGCTGTTGGAACTGGGAGCTGGAAAATTCAGAGGTCTCCCTAAACTGAGAAGATTAAGTTGGAAGTCCAGAAAAGCCAAGGTGGAGCTTCAACATGGAGTGCCTAAGAGGAGTTTACTGCACAGAACGAGACCTCCAGGGATCTGCGGAGAGTCTCCTCAGCTGACCAGTCATGTAGCTGATCACCTACCAATGGCCAGGGGAAGAACCACCTGAAAGGAGCAGAAGATTCCCAGCTCATGCAGGAAGAGTGGTTACTGCCAACAGCCAGTGAGAAAAACATCATAACATAAGGGGCATCAGGTAGAGAACCAAGAGATTGTCTCCGTAAAGGAGGAAATAGCCCAAGGCTAAAGACTGCTCTGGTCCTATTTGCTAAAGCCTCAGAAGGATCAAAAGGTTCCCAAGTAACCTACCTGTGTCCCAGAACAAAGCTCAAGAATACATATATATATATATATATATATATATAAATTTTTTTTTTTTTTAAAGAGAGGTGGAGAGAGGCAGAGAGAGAGGGAGAGAGGGAATCCTAGGCAGACTCCACCTCAAGCACAGAGCCCAATGCAGGGCTTGATCTCACAACCCTAAGATCATGACCTGGGCTGAAATCAAGAGTCAGATGCTTAACCAACTGAGCCACCCAGGTGACCCAGGAATATAAAAAAAAAAAAAAAATTTTTTTTTTAATTGAGTATGCTCCACACCCAATGTGGGGCTTGAATCCATGACCCTGAGATCCAGAGTCATATGCTCTATCAATGGGAGCCAGCCAGGTGCCCCAAGAATATTTTTAAAAATATAAAAATATCCAGCACCAAGAAGGTAAAATCCACAATATTTAGCATGTAATAAAGAATTGCTAGGTATGTAATTAACAGGGTAAAATGGCCAATAGGGTTACCTTACCACTAATGATGACACAGATGTGGTACACAAGCACATTCAAACAGTTAGTGTAACAGTATTCTACACGATCAAGGAGGCTGAAAAAAACAAAAGTGTGTTAGGGAGAGACATGAAAGGAATAAGAAAGGCTCGAGTCACACATAGAGTGAAGAAAACGGCAATGTCTGAGAAGAAACACGTGCTGGATGGATAAATAAACTAGATGCTACAGAAGAAAAGATGAGTGAACTTGAAGACATAGCAATAGAAACTCTCCAAAATGAAGCACAGAGGGGAAAAAAGCCTTAAAGAGATGAATAGAACATTAGTAAGTGGGACAACTGCAAGTTGGAATTGGAATTGGAGTCCCTAATATACTTGGAATTGGAGTCCCTCGAAGAGAGGGGAAAGAGGAGGGAGCAAATATATTTGAAGAAATCATGGCCACATTTTTCTGAATTGGATGAAAACTGCAAACCCACAAACCCATGAAGCTCAATGAAGCCCAAGCCAAAGAAACAAACAAAAAAACCCACACTAATGCACATTATAATAAAAATACATAAAACTAGTGTTAGAGAGAAAAATCTTATAAGCTGTGAAAGACAATGATACTGTCTGTCCAAAGGAACAAAAATGACAGCTGACTTCTTGTCAAAATGTTACATGAGACAATGAGTTGTGAGCACCATTTTTTTTAAGCTAAATTTTCTATTTCTAAGAGCAGAAAGTAACCTAACTGGCAAATAACATTTTATATATCTCTGGCATATAATCTGGTAAATGATGTAGGATGCCTATTTTATTTTATTTCTGTGTCCCTATTGCACAGGAGAACAGAAATGATACATTTTCTGTCCATCATTTAGGAGAAATTCTTGCTTATGGAAAATAATAAATTAGGCAGTGATTATTTCAAGGGCGATATAAATATATACACAGGGGGGATAATCGTTAGTGCTTTGTGACTGTTTCTGCACTGTGGCCAGTATTTTACAGATGTAATCTAAATGAGTTCTCCCCCAATATCTGTACCTCTTTTCTAGCAACAGAATCCCTGATTTTCTGCTAGCCACGTGTCTGTGAAAGTATAAAGCTCTGCCCCTCTCACAGCTAGGGTGTGCCACTTCTGGAAACTGGCCTTTTTGCTCCTTTCTTCTAGCCAACATGCAGATCAGAAAGCAGGAGTGGAAATAGGTGGCTTGGACCTTTGAGGTCAACTTGGTAATGCTGTGGAGCGAACCTGGTAGAAAGAGTCAGTGCCCCTGAGACGCCTGGGTGGCTCAGTCGTTAGGCGTCTGCCTTCGGCTCAGGGTGTGATCCTAGCATTCTGGGATCGAGCCCCGCATCAGGCTCCTCTGCTGGAAGCCTGTTTCTTCCTCTCCCACTCCCCCTGCCTGTGTTCCCTCTCTCGCTTGCTGTCTCTCTGTCAAATAAATAGATAAAATCTTAAAAAAAAAAAAAAAAAGAGTCAGTGTCCCAAACTCCGTGGAGCACCGCACCTGCCTGAGGCCACTGACCCAAGAGTTACCTGAACTTTTATCTCCTTAAACCACAGTTTGGGGCACTCGCTCACTTGCAGTGGAATCTAATCCTCACTACCACAAGTAGGTGTCTTTATCTCTACTTTTCCCGAGACATCAAGCAAGTCTCTAATGTGTGGCAAAGCCTGGAATTGAGCCAAGTCTGTCTTTTTCTAAAACCCTTGTTATTTTCAGTAAATTACGCTTCTTACCATTAACGTTTAGAAAAATGGCAGCTATACTATTAAAGGATTTGCAAAGGATACTAAATCAAAATATCCATAGCCACTAAGAGCTTTAACTAAAGCTCTCAGATAAATAAATATTTAAGAACATCTAAAGACTTAGGGCTTTTAAAGGGAGTATTTACATTGGAATAGTGATATAAACTGAATTTTTTTTTAATCAGAAAATGCAGAAGAAAGCGCTCCAAGTATTTTAATTTCTGGAGTGTTTTCGCCCAGTCTCCGCGCCCCCCCCCCCCTCCCCGCACACAGTTTAGTGGTGAGAATTGGGGGAGAATGAACGTTGACTTCTGAGGCTTACGCCAGTCCTACAGTGGAAGTCAAAACTCCTACCCTGACAACACGATCTGCAGTTACCATCTCTCATAAGAAAACCGAGGCTGAAGGACCGTCGTCAAGACAAGGGGCACCCCGTGCAGATGAGCTTCATCGTGTGCACCAGCTCTGACCCCAGACAGAGTGCTAGGCTGGGGGGCACCGAAAGTTTGTCCGGGCCTGCTGTGACGATGAGTGGTGTCTACGGAAGGGGTCTTACGTGCACTCCTGTTTGCCTTTCCTGCAGCATGGTAGTTGCTAGTTGGAAATTGAAACCTTTACCGTTATTTCTCTATCCACAAGATTACGCTGAATCCCACCTGAAGTTTCTTTTCACTTTTGAAGGGGATCTGAACAAGATACCCCAAAATATGCCCCTGCGGCAGACTGTTCTGCATGGAAGGCCTTGAGAGTTAGCAGATGCAGGAGGGGCTCCCTGACTCCCCCTTTCTATTGAAGAACAGGTCTTGAAATTTCCTGTCAGGAAGGGCCCTCCCTGCTCCAGAAAGAAAAGAAGTCTTACGGCCAGAGACTGAGATGGACCTGGACAAGCACAGCTTCTAAAATCACCCCGATCTCGGGCACCTGAGTGGTTCAGTTGGTTAAGCAAATGACTTCAGCTCAGGTCATGATCTCTGGGTCCTAGGATAGAGTCCTGCATCGGACTTTCCACTCAGCAGGGAGTCTGCTTCTCCTTCCCACTCTTCCTCTCTCTTTCAAATAAATAAATAAAATCTTTAAAAAAAATAATAAAATCACCCTGATCTTCCTCCAGTTTTACATATATGTCCTTGTCACTGTCCCACAACAGACTGCCCCTAATCGAAGCTTCTGTCTAATCGCATTGTGTAAAAAGGTATATAGGGGCGCCTGGGTGGCTCAGTTGGTTGAGCGTCTGCCTTCAGCTCAGGTCATGATCTCAGGGTCCTGGGATCGAGTCCCACGACAGGCTCCCTGCTCCTCGTGGAGCTTCTCCCTTTCCCTCTGTGCTCTCACACACTCTCTCTCAAACAAATAAATAAAATCTTTTATTAAAAAAAGTTATATAAACTTTGAGGCTTAGTGGCTTCTTCAGATCTGAATCCTCCTTCTGAAGATTCCTGTGTACATGCAAACATGTGAAATAAATGTGTAGCTTTTCTCCTGTTAATCTGCTTCAAGTCAGCTTATTCTTGGGCTAGCCAGATCCTAAGAGAGAAAGAAGTTTTTCTCCCCTACATTTTAATAACATTAGATATTAGTGGAACATTTATTTCATCCGTAAAGAAATTCTATCATTTTAAAGCCATTTTTCATGTATAAGCATAATAATAAAATCCTAGGTCATCCCAGGGGCTTGATCTCTGGGGTGTTTATCCTCTGCCCTCCAGGGCTCAGACCTGCTCTGAGACACAAGAAAAGGGGCCATACAGCACCACGAAGGGGCCAGTGCAGTACCCTGCCTCTTCGGACAGGCTTTGTAAACCATAAAATTTACAAATTTACTTGCTAGTGTGCATCAGAAGAGAAGGTCTTCGCAGGAGGCAAGTCACCCTTTGTCTCTCGGAAACCTTCCCGCAAACACACAGCACGCTCTCATTTTGGTTTTGTGCCTTTGCTTACGTTATTCCTTCTATTTGAAACTGTTTTCTTTCCCAATTATCTGCCTCAGTGTTCTCCATCGGGAAGCCTTCCAGATGACTCTAGTTTAAACCAGTAGGTCTCAAAGAGGGAAGAGCCCCAGCAGCCCCTGGGACTGGGACCTTGTCAGGTCCCAACCCCCACCCAGGCAGACACTGCTGCTGGGCCCACCAGTTGGTTTGGGAGCCCCAGTCAACTAGTGTCAGCTCCAGGGCCACAGGGATGTCTCCTGCCTCTGGACGGGGGTGGGGTGGGGGGGGTCACAGCATCTCACTTGGAGCCAAGCTTCCTTTCAAAGGATTCCTGTGTGGGAGCCCCTCCAGGTGCAGGCAGCGCCCCCCCCCCCCCCCATACCGAATAAAGACTGAGTGCATGGCTACTTGGCCAAAGGTGGTAGTTTAACCGTTTAGAATGATAAAAGTCATCTCCACTATGAATTTCCTCTTTGGTCCCTGTGGGCACCCAGAGCAAGCGGGAGACAGCCTTATAAGGCCCGGCAGGACTTGAAACAGATATGCCTTTAACATTTACAAGCTAAGATGCAAAAAGGCCTGTCGGACGCACGACTCCATGTGGCACTTATGTGTTATATAATAATTATAATCGCTAACTTTTATTGTGCTCCTATCATGTGCCAGGTACTGCTCTCTGCAGGACTGCTTACATAATTTGCAGAGCCCAACGCAAAAGAACATATGGGGCCCCTGGATGAAAAAGAGAGAAACTGCTGTTGAAAGGACTAAAATATTAAATATTTTCCTTTCTTCTGTGGTCTCTCTCTGGACTCCTCCTGGTGTTTTTATTTTCTATTTAATGTCACTCTCCCTGGGGCACAGGGACACTCCTGGGGCGCGGGGCGGGGAGGGCGAGTGTCGACCTGGCCAGGTGCCCGCCAGTCAGTGCTCGCACTCCCGCCTCCCAGCTGCTGGATTCTCCCCACTCCACAGCCGCCAAACTGAAGCGCCACGCGCTGGCAGAAGAAGGGGAAGCCCACAACCCCACCTGAGGCAGACCTGTGGCCCCCAGGGCATTGCTACCTCTGCACCAGGACAAGCTGGGTGCTTAGATCCGGGCGGGCACTGCCAGCTCAGGGGGTCGCACGCTGCCAGGCGCCCAGCGGGGACGCCGGGGCGCACAAGCGGACCCCGACCCTCGGGGGGCGGGGCGCGCACACCCGGCCCCGCGGGGAGCCCAGTGGGGGGCGGGGCAGGGTAGCCAAGTGGGGACTTGGCTGTCTGGAACCTGCTGGGGGAAGCAGCAGGCCGGATCACTCGTGAGTGCAGCCTCAGAGCCTGGCGCATGCTCAGTGTAGTGTCCCTTGGGACTTGATTTACAAAACAGAAATTCAAAATGTAAAATTAAAAATTGCAAGCCAATGGTTCTAGAGCATTCAGTCCCAGGCTGGGACCCTCTCAGACACCGGGCCGGGTCACTGCCCTCGCTGCATGTCCCTGCAGGCAGCCTTTTAGAGGATTTACTTCAAGTCTCACAACAAGCCTATAACACTAGGTATTACTGTCGTCTCCATTTTACAGATCGGGAAGTTGAGGCATAGAGGGAGGAGCGAGCCTGCCTGAGACAGTAGGTGGAGCCGGGTTCTAACCCAGGCAGTCTGACCCAGAGCCTGCAATCTGTCCATGCTACTGCTCGGAACAGAGTACGTGCACAACAGACGTGAAGTCGGAATAGGCGGCCACGCGTTTAGGGCTCCTTCAAGTCCTGCAGTCGTGAGTGCCCTGTCCTCCCTGCAGCTTCCCTCGGGCTCTTTCCCCCTCTACCTAAAACCGTTTGGTTAATCTTTTCCCAAGGAGAAGTAGGATCATGAATACAATGTAGGGTCTCGGTTCACGGCGCTGAGCGCTAGTGACATGCCCATGGATGGGCGAGGCTGTCTCAGCTCGCAGCTCTGCCGCTGCCTTCCGTGACTCGCCCACGCGGGGCTCCTCCTGTGGGTTTTACAGCCTGGCACGAAATGAGATCCTGGTCAGCAGTGCTGCAAGAGGACTTTGTGAGCAGGTGCCAATGTCTGCCAGGCCTCCAGGGAATCTTCTAGAACTCCACAGTTTTTTCAGGGCCCAACCTCCTAGATGGCTTCTGGTCTATTTTACTGAAAGCGGGTAGGATCCTTGGAAACACAGTCACAAAATGATGACTGACTCCCCTTATCCACCTGCACTTCCACCATCACCGTAGTTATCATTGAGCAGCAATTAGAAACTCTCAACAATGTACACGAAAGCAGCCGTGTGCGGGCCACTGTTTGGTCCTCAGTTCTCTGGAATGTGTTTTTTAAAAGGCCCTCACTGAAGCGTTTGACGATTTCTGTGGTGTAAACACTCCACTATGACCGATTTCAGGCTATCAGTGTGATATTCACCTGCTTGCAAAATACCTGAGCTTTTAATAATCTGCTCTCCCAGGCTCGTCCAGCTCCAGCCACTCGTAGACATAGCCTTTCTTTCAAGTATCCTGAAGTCTTTATGTGAGTCTCCTAATTGTCACCATGACTGGGGGACAAGGAAAAGGAGCTATGGTATAGTAATAACTATTCTACAGTTGAACAAATAATCCAACATCGAATATTTTGCTGCGGGCCCCCAGCAAAGACCTGGACTTTATTTTTATTATTTTTTAAAAGATTTCATTTATTTATTTATTTATTTATTTATTTATTTATTTGACAGAGAGAGACAGCCAGCAAGAGAAGGAACACAAGCAGGGGGAGTGGGAGAGGAAGAAGCAGGCTCCCAGCAGAGGAGCCTGATGTGGGGCTCGATCCCAGAACGACAGGATCACGCCCTGAGCCAAAGGCCGACGCTTAACGACTGCGCCACCCAGGCACCCCTATTTATTTATTTTTGAGAGAGAGAGAGAACACAAGCATGAGGGGCAGAAGGAGAAGCAGACTCCCCCACTGAGCAGGGGAGTCGTTCCCAGAACCCTGAGATCGTGACCTGAGCTGAAGGCAGACACTCCACCGACTGAGCCACCCAGGCACCCCAAAGACCCAGACTTTAGACAAAAGTGACACTGAAAGTATCCAGCCGCAATCCTGCTAAATGGGCGTGGCTTGGAGATGGATGAGGTTTGCCACCCCGAGAGCCACAGTCTTTTTAGGAAGGAAGGAGTTTGAGAACAAGATGCAGTCGTGGCTGGGAGCCTAAATGGTGCTTGGAGCGGTGCTGAGAATTCCCAGAGCAGGGATCCTCTCTGGGACCTCTGAGCATGCTCAGGGGAAGTAACTGGGAAGGACAGTAAAAAGAACCAAGTGACTAAAACGATTTAATTTAGTCATAGAAAAAGCATCATGAAAGAACATATTGTCCCTCCTCTGTACCTGTCTGACTGTGGACCTGGACTCCTCACGTCTTCCTCCCATCCACCATCCTCAGCATCATCGCCTCTGTCCTCGCTCTTATGAGCATCTGCTGTGTAATCCGAAGAGGACAGAGTCTGGGGAAAGAGATTTGGCCTTATGCACTCTTGGAAGGAGTTCCCATCAGGCAACATCTTTACCAAATATCTCTTTCTAGAGTTCGGGAGTGGGTGGAAGGGAAACCTTTCATCGGCATATACCCCTCTGGAGAATAATCTCATATGGTAGACTCCATTCCTTTTTCTAAATTGGCTAGTGCGTGGGACAGGGCAAAGTTCTCATGATGCTTCCAATGTCAAGGAGAGTATTGACATTAGAAATGAAAAGAGAGAAAATTATGAAAAAAATATATAAAATTTACATAAATAAAAACTTCATTAAGTAACATGCACTGATTTTAAATGTGCACAACATTCTTGTTACCACTTAAAAATAGAATGATGAAGGATGATTTGGTGGGAGTATTGTTTAGTAAAAAAAAAAAAATCAATTTAACATCACTTTGCTTTCAATTTCTGCTGCCAAGAAAACTCATGCTGTATCTTCTAATTCAAACATAAGTGTCTCCAGAAACCTTTGGATCCCATATTACAAAGCCCCATCTGTTTTACCCTCTCCAAATTAGCATTTTAGCTTAATTCACTTATGAATTTTCTGACATTCGCTTGATTTCCCCCACTCTTGTTATCTAAAGTTACAACTGGCATCTTTTAGATTTGGATCCAACTTAGAAAATAATTTTTAGCTTTTTAAAATCCTTTTTAGTAGTAAGCAGGGTATAAATAAATAAAATTTAAAACACGATGCAAATATGTATGTACAAGGATGTTTACTGCAGCATCGTTTGCAAAAGCAACAATTGGAAACAAATGTCTATGAACCTAAGAGTGGTTAAAGCAGTAATTGCTAAAAAGGGTGAAGTATCTATCGATCAATTGTTCCATCTGTTGATTGATACATCCTGATATGAAAGTCTGTATATGATAGAGAATGTAGAAAAAAAGGAAATTGAAAAATCAGTATAAGACAGTTTTATGTAGAGGGAAAAAAGCAAAGCTATATACCTGAAGGACACAGGGAGTAGACTGCAAGTCACTCCAAGTGTGGAATGTGATTAGCTGCGGTGGGGGGGGGGGGGGGTTGGGGGCAGATGGGGCAAGTGGCGCAGGCAGCAGAGGTCACATTTCTCTATGTAGGCTTGTGTTCTGTTTGAGTTTTCTACAATAAGAATGTGTGGCTTCATATTATTTTGTAATTTAAAAAATCCAAACCAAAGCAACCATTCTTGAATTACCCAGCATAGATAATAAAATCACAAATGACACAAATGAGGGTCATCAGAAATTTTGAAGAGTTCCTTTCTATTTCTATTTTGAATACTTACATAGCTACACTCAAGGCAAAATAAAAAGGAAAGAAATTTAAAACACACACGAGAGAAAATGATTAGAGCTAAAGAAAACAACCAGCGTACCACTCTCTAGAAAGCATAAAGAGATTACAATTTTAGGTAGAATACAAGACAGAGACAAACACATATTTCTGCTTGTAGAACTGCGTTTTGTGTTTGGGGAGGACATTTCTCTTATTCTAATGATAATAAGAGTACATTGCCATGACAGTATGGCCGGCAATATCTTAAATAATTTTACTTTTATTAACTCATGGGATCTTAACACCCCAGTTAGGAAAAGTCCATAGTTATTCCCATTTGACAGATGAGAAATGGAAGCAGAGAGAGGTTAATGCCTAGGTCCCATAGCTTGAAATGGATGGAGCTGGGATTCGAACCCACACAGGATGAATCCAGAGTCTAGACACATAAGCACTTCCCTAAAGTTGTAAAGCCGAACAGACACATGGATCTACCTGGCAAGCACATCTCTGCGGCGGGAAATGAGCTCTGCACAGGGATGCTGGAGCAGCACCTCAGCTTTCTCCGAGCTCCCCGTGCACACCCAGTCTGCCCTTGGCAATTTCTCCCCACACATTTAGCCAACTGTTTCTCTGATTGTTTATTTTCTGGTATTTCTGTGTAACTGCCCTTAGATGAGGAGGCTAGCTTGCCTCGGAAAGCAATTGTAGAAGGACAAGGCATCAGAGAAGCTGGGGCCTCTGAGTTGGGGTGTTTGTTGGGAGTAAGGAATAGAAAATTGGTCAGAGCAAAGAGACTGCTGACAGAGGTGGCGGGAAACTAAACGGGAAAACTATGATTTATTCATTAATCAGCAGCCAGGACAGGAGTATTCATTCCTCTGGCTTTCTCCTGCCCTGCCTTGTTGAACTAGTTATAGGTGAAGGGTGGTGTGAACCACTTTTTGTAGTTAAAAAGGAAGTAGAAGTCAGAGCCCAAACTCAAGGAATTTATCAACTACGCTAACATGAGAAGGACATCCTCAGAGGAATACAGAAGATAGAAATAAATGCTGAGCTGGGGATCGGGGCTTTGGATCCCATGTGCCTGCTTAGTTATGTGATCATGGGTAGATGACTTAACCCCCGAGAACCTCTGGGGGACCTACACCTGTGTCAGTAGGTCGTAGGAAGATCAGAGGAAGTCATGTACACCAAAGTCGGTGGACCTGGTAGAGACGCAGAGCTCACGCCCTACCTGAAGGAGGCAAGTAGGACACAGAAAATAGACTCCTTCCCTCCCTCCGCCCACAGGTGTCACACCTGCGTCAAGCTTTGCAAGCCTGCCCAGCCTCCCCCTGCTCCCTCTCCCCTTTGTCTTTCACAGACTTGCCCCCTAGAAGTCTCCAGACTTCAAATTCCATCAGGAAGTCTGAAACCAGCCCGGGTTAGAGAACTAGCAACATGCTCTCAATGACGGGAAAAGGCTTGGAGAAAAGAGGTTGAGGGGATTGAAGACGCAGGGTTAGCCTGTTAGTCAGCAACATATGGCGCATGGCCGGTGTCTCGGAGAGACAATGTAACGTTCCCATGCACAACAGAAGGTGGTGCTTCAGCTGGGAGACGGAAGGTGCTGCTGGGGAGACAGACAGCTGGGATGCATATCCCTGGGATGTGCTGCCCTCAAGGGGACCTCAGGCTCTGCAGCGCTCTCAGACTGGCAAAGGGTATAGAGCTTCCGGATGTACACACCCCCTTCTTTGTTTACACCCGCCAGTCACACTCTCTCCTCAGAATTTCCCGGTCTTACTTCATGAGGGTTTATTCTCTCGCTCAGTGAACTAGAAGCTTGGACGCCCACCCACGTTCCCATTCCCGGGCCAGTGCACTTGCCCTCGCTGCTGTGAGAAAGATGCTTGCCATGAAACTCACAACTCTCCCTTTTTCTGGGATATTGTCCTGGAGGAGGGGGCCAGTTGGAGTGTTTGCTGTCACACACACACCCCACCCAAGGGTTACCCCCAGCCACTGACCACTGACTGGTGCAGAGGTACAGAGGGCTGCCCCTTTGTCTCAAAGCTAGACTCCCAGAAATCCCATCCCTGCCCTCCTCCTTACAGGCTCCTGACGCATCATAGGCCCTGGAATCCCCATCTCAGTGTATGGGGGAGACTCTAAGAATGGGATTCAGGGGTTCACTCACCCAGCCATGTGGACCCAATGGAAAACTGTGGATGTATCCCAAAGTGTGACCATGGAACACCTGCTTCACAAGCCCCAGGACACTTGTTTAAGATGCACATCCCTGGAGGGGCGCCTGGGTGGCACAGCTGTTAAGCGTCTGCCTTCGGCTCAGGGCGTGATCCCGGCGTTGTGGGATCGAGCCCCACATCAGGCTCCTCCGCTATGGGCCTGCTTCTTCCTCTCCCACTCCCCCTGCTTGTGTTCCCTCTCTCGCTGGCTGTCTCTATCTCTGTCGAATAAATAAATAAAATCTTTAAAAAAAAAAAAAAAGATGCACATCCCTGGGGCACCTGGCTGGCTCAGTTGGTACACTGTGTAACTCTTGATCCCAGGGTCATGAGCTCGAGCACCACATTGGGCATGGAGCCTACCTAAAATTAAAAAAAAAAAAAAGTAATAGGGGTGCCTGGGTGGCTTAGTTGGTTGAATGTCCAACTCTTGATTTCAGCTCAGATCATGATCTCAGGGTCATGGGTTCGAGCCTGTATGCGCTCGGTGCAGAGTTTGCCTGTCCCTCTCCCTCTGCTCCCCCCCAACTCTCTGTCTCTCAAATAAATAAATAAATAAAATCATTGAAAAAACAAAAAATGCAGATTCCAGAGCCCAACATTGGTGCTACTGAGCCAGAATCAGCTGGCAGGCCATGAGAATTTGCATTTCAATAGCCTTCAATTGTGCTCAGGAACACTCAGGTCTGTGCCACACTGTTCCTGTCGCTTCTTCCCTCCCATCGCTCTGGGCATTTTCACTCAGCCAGCGCAGTCTTCCTTCTGTTAACACCGCCCTGGGTCCTCTCCCCTCACCTCTCCATTTTCATGGCTCCTGCTGCTGCTTGCCTAGTGCTCACTGCCAGATGGGAAGCCCTCCTTCATGGAATCACCTCAACTCTTCTCCTTTACCACCCACAGGGCAAAACTACTGATGACCTGAACTGACACTCCAATATATTCTTTACATTGTCAGGAACATTTTTTCCCACAACACTTACCCTGATCTGTACTCTAATGTGCTTGAGGACCTCGGATGTGGCTTAAACTTCTTTGTAGCCCTCGGCTCAGCACTATGCAAACATTTGAAAGAGTTTCATTCATTCAATAAACATTTATTGAATATTATGTGCCAGGCACAGTATTAGACTCTGGCGATCCAGAGATAGATTGTTCTTATCTTGGTGGGCCACACAATTCAATTGATTAAATGCTTTCAAGAGTGAATTTATGGTAAAAGTATTTCTAAAGACAGCGTCAAAAGGCTTTCATTCACTTATTCATTCAATAAATATGTATTAAACACTGATTATGTGCCAGGCACGTAGGTACCAGGAATATGATGGTAAGCAAAACAGACATAGGATCTGTTCTCCGGAAGCTTATGGTCTAGTGGAAGAGACATATTGATTATATGATTATACAAATTACAATGACAACATATGGCAAGTGCTCTTAAGGAAATGTACGGGGTGTTAAAATACCTGGCCTTACCAAAGGTTAGGTAAAGCTTTAATTAGGCAGCCTGGGGAGAAGAGATGAGGGAACTCGCAAGGTGCAGGGAACAGCATGCGCAAAGCCCTTATGGTGAGAAAAGTTTGGCTTCTGGAAATTGAAAGAAGGGGGCAGAGTGAGCTCCCAGGGCGTGATGGGCAGAAGGGGGAGAGGCAGTGGGAGGTGAGAGGTCAGGGAGGCAGAAATCCGATCTCTGGGGCCCTGATGGCCACATTAAGGATTTTGCTCTTCATTTTAAGAACAATCAGAAGCTGGTGAAGATGTCAGTCAATATGAGAAAGCAAAGGAAAGGGCTCTCAGGCTGCAGTGTGGGGCCAAGGCTGGAGTGTGGGACTCTCACCAGGCTGCAGGAGCAGGCCTCACCCCTCAAGCTTTTTCCACGTGGGACCCCTGCCCAGGCTGGTCCCTCTGCCTGCGATGCTGGACCCCACTGTCCAAAGGCAAAGGAGGGTGGCCTTAGGTCTGAACCTGAAAGCCATCTCCTTCGACGACACCCCTTCTGTTTTCTGCCTTAGCCCCGTGCTCCTTTCCTTCCTGTGCTTATTACAGCCTGCAATAACTTGGTTTACTCGACTTGTTTTGCTTGTTTTTAGCTGTCCTCATGTAAGCTCCCCTGAGGGAAAGAACCATGACTGCCTTGGCTCTTCTTTGTCTCGCACAGTCTCTGCTGCAGAGTGGCTGCTTGTGCATTTCTGTCCAGAGAGTGGGTGGTGAGAGTTGGAGCGGGTGCTGAGGGGGCCCAGCTGGAGGGACGGTGATGCAGTCATAGCCGATGGTAGAGACCAGAGAGGAGAGGAGCGGAACCAAGTAGCCCTTCTCAAAACATTAAAGCTCTGAGACGCTTTTCACTCTTCATTATTGAGAACCTTGGTGACTTTTCTTATGCGCACATGACAGCTATCAAGATTCGCCATATTAGAAATCAGAGTGGAGAAAATCTTAAAATTGTTATTAATTGATGTTAAATGAAAAATAATAAACCCATTACATAGTAAGATAATTTTTTTGTGAAAAATAACTGTTTTCCCAAACAAAACAAAATCTAGAGTGAGACAAGTGACATTGTTTTCCATTTTTCCAAATTTTGTAAATGTCTGGCTTATTATAGTTGGACTCGTATCTGCTTCTATACGTAATCTGTTCTAGTATCTCGTGCCATGGAGCCTCTGGAAGGCTCTGCTGTACACTCGGGAGCCAGCTGGAAATGGAAAGGGTAAATAATGTCTTAGTGCGAAGGGTTTGGGGCAGTGGACACCCCAAAAGGACTTGGGGAACCCCCCCGCCCCGGTCCCTGCAAGGGACCTGGACAGCCTATGAGAACTGCTGAGTAAGGAGATATTTTGGAGGCGATATTGACAGGCCTTAGTTATGTTATTGTAATTATTGCTGGTAGTTACTGCAAGTTTATTATATGCCAGGCATATTTTTAATCTTCACAACAACTCTGTGTAGAAGGAACCCTTTTACCCATGTGAAGTGTTGATGCCTCAGTGATGTTAACCAAAAGACATTCTGCATATTAGCCTGTGTATACCTTTTTCACAATGAAATTGGACATTTTTGGTTTTGAGAAAGTGACCAAAATGGTTAAGGATGAATTTCTAGTTTGGGGATGGTAAGGCTAAGTCCAACTCCAAACAGGGAGCCTCAGACATAAAGGTACCCTCTGTTACCTTCCACGATTCAATTACTTCGGAAATCTGACTTTGATTTAAATGTATTTTTGAGCCATTTCATTTTTAAGAGCCCATTTGGGGATCTTAAAAAATTAATTAAATCTTTTGTCTTTGAGGCTTAATTCCTCCACTTCTGGCATATTATCTATGGCTGTGAGAAAACTGCCAATCATTTGGGTAATTTGCACCTAAAATAAAGGTGCAGGAAAGTTGAAATTAGAAGCAGCTAGAATAGCAGTTCCTTGGTTTTTTTTCTGTTAAGGTTTGGACCAAAATTCACAGAACCCTCCAGGGTCTGCCCAGCTTCCTTTTCCAGGTGCTGGCTTCAATGTTTGCTTATTTTCACCACCTAGCATTCCAGGTTCCTCCAGCTGAATTTCCACCTCTCCTCTCCTGTCAGCTGCCTCACTGCTTTGCCTGTGCTCCTTTCTCCTCGTGATATCGATCCCACTTGTCATCTCCCTGGGCCACACCACCCTGATTCTTACCCGGAGGGTGGTCATTTTTCCGGAGCACGTCCCCTGTGCTTGGTCGTCCCCCCCGGCTGATCAGACACAGACCCCATGTCAGGCACCGCGGCAAGCATTTTACATGAGTTCTGTCATCTCATGCTTACAAAAGCTCCCTGAGCTTGGAGTTACCCATTCTGGGGTTGGAAAATGAATTTGAGGGCGCTAAGTCACTTGTTAGCCGGGAGAACCACAGCCCACACAACTCGGCAGCAGAGAGGCATTCTCGGAGCCCGCGTCTGTCCCATTCGGATGCTTTGTTCTAAATCACTGAGCTCTCGGAACTCTGTGCCTTTTTAAAGGCTGTGTCCTTTGCCTGCTTTTCTTAAGCTTCAATTCAAGTGTCTTCTCCAAGGAAACTTCCCTTGGCTCAGTCCCAGGTGCTCCTCTCTGCTCGAGCCACCGCCTGCGCACCTGGACACTACGCTTGATATGTGTTTGTTTTCTCTCGGAGTAAAGACTGCTTTTCACCTGAGTCTCCGCCACCTAGCTAGTCCTTGGCAAACAATGGGTGTTTCCTATTAATAACTGATACATTCTTTTTTTTTCTAAATTAATTAAATGAAGTCCATTTGTCAGCCTGTTGTTTGGAATCTGGACTAAAAATAGTGCTTACGTGTTTCTGAAATAGTGCAGGCACTTTCAAGGTACGTCATCTGTTAGCAGAATGAGTGGGTTGACTGTAGTGTTTCCCACAGTTTTACTACATTGTTTTTTCAGGAAAATATAGTCCACGTTAGGGGAATGGTCTTAGACCTAAGTCTTAGACCGTCACTGACAGTTTGTGGACTGTCCTTGAAGCAGACTACTTTTTACCATATATTTAGAATTTACTTCAAGGATGACTGGCTGTCCACCTGTACATTTTTGTCCTTCCTTCCTCATCCTATACTCCTTGTTAAGGGCTTACTGCTTGTCAGCCCCTATCCTAGGCACCAGGGCCACATGTGGGCAACAGCGTCCCTGAAACCGTCCCTAGGATCGCATAGGAAGAAAAATGGGCACCCCAGTATAGACTATTGCCCTGATGGTGTTGATCAGTTGTCCAGTTGGTCCTAAATGGCAGGCACACCTGTCCACAACATCTTAAGAGAAAGAAGATAAAATCCATTCAGGTGGCTGTGTTGCAAACATCTCATCACCTTGACAATGCAGGATCAAGATGGTGCCCGCCTATCCTTTGCTCCACAGCTAAATGCATTCAATAAATAAATAAATTGGGGCGCCCGGGTGGCTTAGTCGTTAAACGTCTGCCTTTGGCTCAGGGCGTGATCCTGTCGTTCTGGGATCGAGTCCTACATCAGGCTCCTCTGCTGGGAGCCTGCTTCTTCCTCTCCCACTCCCCCTGCTTATGTTCCCTCTCTCACTCGCTGTCTCTCTCTGTCAAATTAATAAATAAAATCTTTTAAAAAAATAATTAATTAATGTTTCTGGTGATCAGTGTCCTCCTGAGGGTCCCTCAGCTCTGCTGGGACAAAGCAGTCTGAAAAACGGCTAAAAGAATTTGTGTTGATTTTGACAAACCTTGACTCCAACTCTAAGGCCTAATCTAAAGAAGTTTTCCCTGGGTTCTAGAGCTCTGCTCCTGGAGGGCAGAGACGGACACAATCCTTCCTGTACCCTTGGTGTGGCCTGACCCATGGGAAGTGCTCAGCAAGTTGGTTATGGGATAGCTTTGATGTCTGATACCCGCATTCACTGGATTACATACCTAGTTGGAGGGATTGCATCTGGGGCGATATTCACTGCAAGGAAGGACCCTGACACGTCTGTTAAGTTTAGAAATACATTTGATTGTCTACTGGGCCCTGAGTGACCATGGGAGTGAGTATGTGAATAGGCGATGATCTCCGGCTATCTTGTGTGTTTCGGCTGAAGCTCTGTAATTACTGTAATATATGAGATGCTGGCATCAAGACCAAAGCAGCCCATCCTTGGCTTGTCTCCTGAAGGAGGGCCAAGTATTATGGTAGTAGAAGCATAAGACACAGACTTTGAAAATCTGGGTTTATAAACTATATCCAGAAACAAATTATACCAAAACTTAGTAGCTTAAAACTACTGACAAAGACCCTCCTTGACCAAACTTTAGGCTCCTCTGAGCCCTCTTCTCAATGAGGTCTCAATCTTGGCCCAGGAGAACTACAAAATCTTGGCACAGCCAAATTATCCACCCCCTTGAGCTTCCAGAAACAAGCTAGTGATTGTTCAAGTCTCCTAGTGTGAGGGGTGGATAAAACTTGTTTGTGTCCCTGGCATGACCCAGCCCTCTCTGAGTTCCTGTCTAGGGGAGCTCAAACTGCCCAAAGAATGTTCTGTTTGAGATTCACCCTGACCCAACACCTGCCTTGCCTAACAGTTCTCATTAAACAGCCCCCAACCTGCTCTGTGTAATTTCCCACTTCTCTGACTCTGCTCAGGGCCTCAGTGGTTCCTCCTCCCTTCTCTCCTTCTTCCCTTGAAACACCCAGTCTCTCTGCAGAGATTGGAACTGAGCCCTGTTTATGCTGACATCTCTCTCCCCAACTGCAGTAGTCTGAATAAAATCCGTCTTGCTACCTTTAACAAATGCCTGGCTCCGTTTCCCTCTGACATTGCAATAAAGTCTTATTAACTCATACAGTTTCAGTGGGCCAGGGATTCAGGAGAGCCTCAGCTGCGTAGTTCTGGCTCAAGGCTTCTCAAGATGCCAACTAGGGCAGCACTCATCTGAAGGCTTGACTGGGGCTGCAGGGTCTTTCAAGGGGTGCTGGCTGCTGGCAGGAGCCCTCAGCATTTACCGTGTGAACCTTGCCAAAGGGCTGTCTGAGTGTCCTTGTGACATGAGAGCAAGATGGGAGCTGCACTATCTTTTATGATCTACCCTGCAAGTTATACACAGCCACTTCTGCAGTATTTCACAGGCCAGCCCTGTTCACTGTGGGGGGACTCCAAGGCTGTGGATGCTGGGAGGTGGGAGTCACTGGGGGCCCACATGGAGGCTGGCTACCACAGATCTCCTAGCAGTCTGTGTCATGACCTTGGGCAGGTCACCAGGGCTCTCAGGACTGGAACAACGAGGGGAAGGCTACACTTAATCTGTGAGGCCCCTCTTGGCCCTGGCTTTATCTTTTTATTAAATGAGAGAGTCCGTCAGTGAATGAAAGAGTTAATGTGCTTACAAAAGCATTTCTCACAGAGAGTAGCTAGTTTGCCAGGGTCTGGCCCAATTCCTAGAACTGGGTAGCTTGTTTTGTAGGGGAGGGAGAGGGGGTCGCAGCAGCTGTCTGGGTTTCCCATCATCTCCCCTCTTGCTTCCGAGGTCAGGGAGGTGGGAGGGGACTTGAACAGGTGGCTCCTGACTAGGCTGGCTTGGATCAATCCTGATACAAAGACACTAAGGATTTGGAAATGAACATGCAAGTGGGGGAAACTGGCAGGCTGCCCTTGGAAGGAGCTGGTCCTGGTTTTGCTCCTTTTAGGAGTTTTGCACCTGATTAATGATTCTGTTCAAGATGGATTAAGCTGCTGGAACCTTTCTTCATTTAGCAATGCCAGCTCTTTCCTCCTCCTAACACTTTTTTTTTTTTTTTTTTGGCTAATCTCATCTCCCCCACCCCTGACTTGTTCTTGGGGCAAACCATTGGTTCAGGATGAATTGGGTTTTCTCCTGGAAGGGAGGCTGAATGGCAGCCTCATGGACTACTCCCTGAGGTAAGAGACTAGGAGCCATTACAACCCAGGGGGGCTCAGGTTCAAAGCCCACCTGGACCCTTGACTCTGAGATTCTCTTGAGTCCCTCAGTAAATTTCACTCTGAACAAATATTGTCACTTACAGAGGTCAGTTCTTGGCTCTATTCTGCCTTCCACAGAAATAAGCAGGAGGGAGATAGGGAGCAGGCACCCAAACCAGGAAGTTGAAAGGAGTGGCTGTTATTCAATATGCAAATAAAACCCTAAACCCGGCACCCCTCCTCCTTCTGTCCTCCTCCCCCATTCCTGTGAGAGCACAGTCTTGTGCACAGTCTTACACAAGGAATGTGAAGCCCCGGCATCACGGCCCTGTGATGGACATTGCAGCAATGGAGCCCAAGTTTCTTCCCTACTCTCTGCCTTCCTGCATGGGCACCCTTTTAGCTCTGGTTGACCAGTCATCTGGCAAATCCCTCTTTCTGTAGATGCCTGTCAAGAGGATAGGACCTCGGTGACTGTGAGGGGTGAGGGGGCAACAAACAGATGAGGGGTAATGTTTGCAGCCTTCACTCCAACCCCGACCACACCTCTTTTTCACGGACTTTCTCTGCCCTCCTCCATGCTGTTCTTTATTCAGCAGGGACCCAAGGATCCCCCTCCAGAGAAAGCAGATCGTTGCGGGCTCAGGGTGCCAAGTACCCTGCGGCCAAGGAACTCAGCACAATGCTCCTTTATGCCTCACTGTGTGCTCTCCTTCCTGGCCCAGCTGCCCCGTGCATGGTTTTCCTTAGTCTTTCTTCACTATTTCTTTTCCAGTTGACTTAGTTATTACAGTACATGGATGGTGGGGGAGGAAAGACCCTGGAGGCTGGGCCTGGCACCAGCGTCTGAGCAGGAGGGGGGCTCCCTGGCCCTCCTGTGACTTCACTGGGGGGGTGGCACATCACATGCCCACCAACAGGGCCCTGGACCCACCCACCTTCCAGAGACAGGGCGTGCCTCCTGGTCACAGCTTTCCTGTCGGCGTTCTGGCCCCCACCAGCTTAGGACATCCCTAGAGAGTACTGAGTATGGAGTGGAGGTAAGGGAGGCCTCCTTGCTCAGCTCTAGACTAGGTGTGAAGTACGTTGACACACTTAAAAAAGGAAACTGCCCCAATTCAAGGCCAAGGATGGATGTTGAGGAGATTGGGACTCGGGGGACTTCCTGTCTGTGGACAGTATCTCAGTGTGGCTAGCTGTGCCCCTGCTGCCCTAACAAGCCCCATTTAGCCTCGCCCTGAAGTCGGGGGGGGGGGTGTTCCTGCTCATAGATTTGACTTCCTCCTTCAGTCACAGTTTTAGGGGGTTACTAGAACTTCTAAGACCTACACAACACAGCATTGACATTAAATATCTGCTTTACATTTAAATAACTTTCTAAATAAACTCTTCTAATTTGTAATCAGATAACTGGAGCTTCACTTTCAAGGTCACGGGCTTCACGGGGAAAATACAAAAGTTAATACAGAGAACAAAGTTCAGCCCGAGTCCTTGGCCACCTTGGTTTTCCCCATCATTTATGCCAACCCCAGACAAGTGAATACCTGCCGTGTGTACTGCATAAGGACTAGGAGGAAATGAACAACTCATATTACAGTTGACAAAATGTAAAGGCGTGGAGAGTAACTGGGGGCAAATTTTCAAGTGTGATATTGTTCATGAAATCTGTCCAGAGCATTGGACATACTAAATGTGATTGCAAGGGGACTCTGGTCTGGGTTAGGGGACAGCCCCTGCTGAGATGCCCAGGCTGTTATAGGCAGAGACGGTGCTGCTAGGTGCCTGTACCATAGTACACATTCAAACACTCAAATACATCTCTAGCAGGCATTAAATAGATGCTGCTCTCCCTCTCCCCAAGCCCTCCCCCAAATCTGTCTACTCCAGCCCCCCCCAGGCACCTTCTGGAGCTTCTTAAAATGCAGCTGCTAAAGGGTTAAGTCCAGCATAGCTGGCGGCCAGGACCCTGTTTCAGTGTTACAGCTAGTATCCCTTGTCAAACATTTCGAGTATTACCCCTGGCTATATGGATGACTATAATATGTGTTGGCAGAGATATCTGGAAGGAGCTTTGCTGTGGCAATGCTTGAAGGTCTGATTCACTGAATCTGAGAGTGAGTTCTGGTACATGGTGGGGGGGGCCCATGGCATTAAACCCGTTCCTAGACATCGAAATTTGATTTATTAACATTGGCAACAGTTACAGGCCATCTTGCCAACAAACTTTCTGAAATTGAAATCACATGAAACTTTCCTAGTTCCTGCTAGTGCCACATACGCCCTTTCCTTTCTAAAGCAGCAAATTCACTTAAAAATAATTAAGAAAAGATTGATGGGATTTTGGAATTGTAATGAAAAATATGATCTCATTAGTAAGTCATGAGTCAGGGCCAGGCACTCTGTCAGATGTATGCACTTCTGCATAATTAGAAGAAGCTGATACAAGGGCAGCTAATAACGGCACGAATTAAAAAATTAAAATGGTTTCCCTTTATACTTTTTGGCTGTGCTGAGATTCTTCCTTTTGCAAAAATTCAGAAAGAGATCTCTTTCAAAAGAGCCCTATCAAATGGAACAGTTGGTGGAAAAGAAAATGGCAGTAGAAAGAATTAAAAACACTAACTAAAAGGCGTCTTTGCACTGAATCTGTCATCAAGTGTCATTTAGGTTACGGTCCAACATCAGAAATGCTCTCAGCCACTTATCTTCAAGACGATAAATATACCCCTGAGGTGAGTGTATTTTGAAAAGAGCCACTAGATTAATCATATGAACTCCATATAATCTCTGATTTGAACTATACAACACACAAAGTGATTCCCCTTCAGAACAGACGGGTAAGCTCTGGGAAGGCCACAAAGAGCTGGGAGGGAGACAACAAACAGAATGACAGCTTCGTTTTTGCCGCTTCCAGCTGGGCGACCCTGGACTGACCAAGTCTAAGCCTCGATTTACTCATTGATAAAATGGGGCGGGAAGAGCAGCCTGTGCGTTTGACTGTGAGATTCAAATGATATAATGTTTACAAAGCAGGCACTCATTCAAGATTGTTCCTCTCTCCCTTTTCCTTAGGAACCTTACTTAGTTGACATTTGAAAGTTAACAGTTTCCCTTCCTTTATTTCAGAGGCGGCTGAGTACCTCGCAGTGCAAGCTGTGGCAAAGGAATACAGTGAGGGAGGGATTTATAATCCTGTTGCCGGCTGGGTGTAAGGGAGGACAAGTGCTCACGGCTTGTACACAAAGCAGAATTGGGTTGGATGCTGAGGAAGCTCAAGGACACTAGAAGCTGCCAAGAGAGTGAGTGTGTGAGGGTTTACAGGGAGCCGATGCTCAGCTGGGATATGCTACTGTGCCCATGGTTGAAACACTGCCGTCCCTCTGCCCTGAGCCCCCCACACTCCCACACTTGGCTCCCTGCCCTGCCTCCCCCGATCCAGCAACAAAGGGTCAATGTCCATCATGGCAGGGACTTAGAGGCCCTCTTCTATCTATGGCCAGAGTTTTGTTGTGATTGGATGGTGCCTAGGATGTGGGGGTGGTCAATATTTTCAGTATCACCCCTGAGTGTGTGAGGGACAAGGGACTTCATAAGCTTGCTGGTGTATGAAGTGACCCTGAAAAGAGGAGTGAGATTTTGACCAGCAAATCAGAGAAAGGGCATCCCAGGGAGAGGAATGGCATGAATGAAAATAGGGAAGAAACAAAATAAAGGCACTGATTTGAAAAACAGGAAGTGGGGGCACCTGGGTGGCGCCTGGGATTGAGCCCCACATCAGGCTCCTCCACTGGGAGCCTGCTTCTCCCTCTCCCACTCCCCCTGCCTGTGTTCCCTCTCTTGCTGGCTGTCTCTCTCTGTCAAATAAATAAATAAATAAATAAATAAATAAATAAATAAACAAGAACAAAAAAGAAAAACAGTAAGTGGGAATTGGCAAGCTGGTAGGAGACAAGGATAAAAATGTTATCAGGATATATTGTTGAAGGTCTTGACCTTTAAATGAGGAGATTTAACTTTATTTAGTTGGGAGGCACTGAAGATTTTTGAGCAGGGAAGTGATGGAGTATTAACTTTAAAGAAATATATAAGAAATGACACAAGGCAGAAAAAAACTCTGTAGCCAGGACAGAAGCATGGGACCCTGAATCAGGATGTTCTTAATGGAAATAAGAGGAAAAATGGGTATAGAGATAAGTAGGCATTATCAACCAACTAAACATCCTTAAAAGTTCCTGACACAGACAGGCTCCAACCCTGGTGTCACTTCCAGACAGGATCCCAGAAGAGTTTGAACCCCCTGGGAAGATAATTCCATGATGCTTCACATCCCTGACGTCCTTACCACCCAGAATGCGTGTGCCTCCACTCAACTGTATTCTCATTCTCTTACTGGTGAGGGCCCCTCGCCCTCCATACATTTGCATTGTGAACCCTCCTCCCCTTCCACAGTGCCTCTCAGTTAACCTTTACTGACCATCTCTTATGTGCCAGACTGTGTGGGGGCCTTTGTGTACATTATCTGATGGAAAAACTGTACCTCCTTGTTTAGTCAAAGGCTATCTCCAGAGCTGTGGTAGGTGGACGTGGTTTTTTCATGCAAACCCCATGTATCAAGGACTTGAGATCAGTGGTCTTTTCATTCTTGGTTACCCACCGGCATTTCCTAATCATTACACGTCTACCCTAGTATAAAACTCCACATGCTCTTTGTGGATTTGCCATTTGATAGTATTACATTTTACCCCTCCTCCTCTATGGTACCTACTCAAATCCTGGCCATGCTTCTGTGTTCACTGAAGGCCACTGCACAGGTTTAATCTTCCATCCTAATGTTCCGAGTGACTTCAGGGTCCATTTGGACAATCCATATAAAACCAGCCCAGCATGCCTGGGTGGCTCAGTTGGTTAAGCAACTGACTATTGATATCAGCTCAGGTCAGATGTCAGGGTTGTGAGATCAAGCCCCGCATTGGGCTCAATTCCAGGACTCTGGGATCATGACCTGAGCCAAAGGCAAACGCTTAACAGCTGAGCCACACAGGCTCCCTGGCCTGAAATTTTTAACTTTTTTCATGTAATATCCTTGGCAGGTTTTGATACAAAGTTATGATAGCCTAGTATAATGAGTTGAGGAACATCCTCTCTTTTTCACGTATCTGGGAAGTTTTGTGAGATTGGTTTTATTTCTTTCTTACATGTTGATAGAGTTCATAGGAAAAGCCATTTGGGCTTGGAGTTTTCTTTGGGGGGATGCACCATTGGAATAGGTGGCTGAAATAAAGAAGATGACTGTGGAAGTGGGAAGTGAAGGAAACTGAGCTGGGTCTTTTTGTTTGTTTGTTTGTTTGTTTGTTTGAGAGTGAGAGAGAGCATGCGAGGGGGAGGGGCAGAGGGAAAGAATCTCAAGCGATTTAGATTTATATATCTATGTATGTATGTAACTCTACAGATTCAACTTCTTTTATAGTTATAGGACTACCCAGGCTTTCTATTTCTTTTTTTTTTTTGGTCAGTTTTTTTAAATAAAAAAATTTCAAAATTTTACATACAGTTATTTATAGCATATTCTCATTATCTTTTGAATGTCTGCAAGTTCTATAGTGATGTCTCTTTTTTCAGTCCAAATTTACTTTGCATTTCCTTCTCTCTTTTTTCTTTGAGCAGTTTTATCCAAGATTTATCAATTTAACGAATGTTTTAGAAGAACCATTTTTTGGCTTTAATGATTTTTCTATTTTATGTTAGTTTGCTATTCCATTAATGTATATTCTTACCTGTTTTATTTTCTTCTTTCTACTTTTAATTTGGTGTTTTCTGCTACTCCAGTTCTAACTTTTGAGAGATGGTTAACTAATTTTCAGCCTTCTTTTTGTGTGTGTTTTAAAGATTTTATTTATTTTTTTGAGAGAGAGAGTGAGAGGGAAAGAGAGAGGGAGAGAGAATCTGAAACAGACACCGCACTGAGCACAGACCCTGACATGGGGCCTGATCCCATAGCCACAATATCATGATGTGAGCCAAAACCAAGAATTGGATGCTTAGCTGACTGAGCCACCCAGGAGCCCCTTCTTTGTGTTCTTTTTAAAAGATTTCTATTTTGAAGTAATCTCTACACCCAACATGGAATCAAACTCACAACACCAAGATTAAGAGTTGCAAGCCTCACTGACTGAGCCAGCTAGGCACCCCTCAGCCTTCTTTGTTAACACAGCATTTAAGGCTACAGATTTTCCCCCAAATAATGCTTTAAATGCATCCCACTAGGTTTGTACATAATCTTCTTATTATCATTCAGTTTGAAATATTTTATAGTTTCTACTGTTTTCTTTTTGTTACTCCATGAGTTATTTAGAATTATGTTTCTTACTTTCCATCAATATATAGATTTAAAATTTCTATTAATGGGGGCACCTGGGTGGCTCAGTCGTTAAGCGTTTGCCTTTGGCTCAGGGCGTGATCCCGGCGTTCTGGGATCGAGCCCCACATCAGGCTCCTCCTCTGAGAGCCTGCTTCTTCCTCTCCCACTCCCCCTGCTTGTGTTCCCTCTCTCACTGGCTGTCTCTCTCTCCATCAAACAAATAAATATTAAAAAAAAAAAAAAAAAGGATGCTAAGTTTAAAAAAAAAATTTCTATTAATGATCTCTAGCATAATTGCATTTTGGTAAGGGAAAGCATTGTTTACTTTGATCATTTGACAATTGTTGAGACTTCCTTCATGAGGCAGGATATGATTAACTGTATGTAAATGTTCCCTGTGCTCTTGAAAAAGTATGTATTCTGCAACTTCAGGTGGAGTGGTCTATTTATATAATTTAGGTCAGTTTCTTAATCTTTATTCAAATTATATATAGTTTTACTGATTTTTTTCTTATTCTAATAATTACTGAAGAGGGGTGTGTAGAATCCCCTAGGATAATTCTATTGAATTATTTACTTAACTATAGGATGTGGATCTATTTTATTAGGTTTATATTTATGATTCTTAGAATGTGTGCCCCTCACCTTTGAAATTTGCAGATATCTGGAACATTAGGACACTCTGCCAAACCTCTGTCCACCTTCTCCAGCTGCTCCCACTGGCTTTTTGTCTGACCAACTGCTGTTCATCTTTTAGAACTTGGTTTAATGATATTTTTTCAAGAAAGACCTGCTTAATTCCCCAGATTTGGGTTAGGTGATTATCTTCTGTATTACCAAAGTGTTACCTGTGAAATTGAATCCAAACACTTACCATATTGCATTATAACTTCCTAATTTCTTAGTCTGAATCCTTCAATGTTAAAGGGAATCCCCTGGGGCACTTGGCTGGCTCAGTTGGTAGAGCATGTGGCTCTTGATCTCAGGGTCATGCATTCAAGTCCCACATTGGGCATGGAGCCTATTTAAAAAGAAAAAAAGAAAAGGGAATCCTCCAATCTTTAAAATCCTGTGATGACAGGAGAAATACAGATCTCCCTCTTTCTCTTTTAAAAGTATTTATATATCTATGTATGTATGTAACTCTACCCCCAACATGGGCCTAAAACTCACAACCCCAAGACTAAGCCAGCCAGGTGCCCCTAGGTCTCTTCTGCCATTGGATTAGTTATGCCTTGTACACCGAAGAGGCTCAGTAAATATTTATTGTGTGAATAAATAAATTAATGCTCCCAAGTTTAGGCAGTTCACTTTCAACTTCTTTTTTTTTTTTTTTTAAGATTTTATTTATTTATTTGACAGAGATAGAGACAGCCAGCGAGAGAGGGAACACAAGCAGGGGGAGTGGAAGAGGGAGAAGCAGGCTCCTAGCAGAGGAGCCTGATGTGGGGCTCGATCCCGTAACGCCTGGATCACGCCCTGAGCCAAAGGCAGACGCCTAACCGCTGTGCCACCCAGACGCCCCCACTTTCAACTTCTATGCATACAGCTTCTAACCCATTTCTGGCTCTTGACTCTTTTTCTGAGCCTCTTGTTCTACTCTACCTGCTTTAACCTCTAGATCCTTTCTAATGTGGGGCTGCCCATTCCAAATGATCTCACCAGATGCCTCACCCTTGGTCTATAAAATATTGTAGGTCTGCCCTGATTTTTCAGTCCACATACCTTCTATGCCTAGATGCCATTGTGTTACTGCCTTTAATCATAGTCCTGAGGCTGGCTGAGACTTTACATTGGTTCTGACATGGCAGAAAGACTATAAGAATCATCTAGGGGCACCTGGGTGGCTCAGTTGGTTAAGCACCTGTCTCTTGATTTTGGCTCAGGTCATGATCTGAGGGTCCTGAGAACAAGCCCCTTATCTGTCTCCATGCTGAGCATGGAGCCTAATTAAGATCCCCACCCCCCACCCCCGGCTCATGTGCAAGTGCTCTCTCTCTCTCTAGAAAAAAGGAATCATCTAGATCGGCCTGGGATATGCTCCAGAATCAGAATTTCTTTGGAGTTATTGTTTCTCTTTTGTTTCCCACTTCAGCCTGCTTTTTTGATGGTTGACAATGCCTGTTTTCTTGTTTACTTGTTTTGCTTAGATGTGGCAATTCATCCTTCTCTTTCTGCTACCTTGTTCCTAGGACTTCATGGATTTTGAGCCATCACCCAGTCAACCATACTTCAGTCCTGGCTCTCTTTTGGCCATAGCCTGCAGGATGCTACCTGGGTTTGACTAACTTCCATAATCTCCTTACTCGAGGCACACTGTGCCTTCCTGCTACTCACCTTGGTTCTTTGCCAAGTCTGTGATCCAGAGCAGCACTTGCTGACTGTGGACCCCAACAAATCCATTTACCAGCACCACATCAAATTTATCAAAAGCCAATGTCAGTGCACCCGGGTGGCTCAGTTGTTTGAGTGTCCAACTCTTGACTTCGGTGCAGGTCATGATCTAGGGGTCGTGAAATTGAGCCCTCCCTGCCTGGGGCTCTGTGCTGGGCATGGAGTCTGCTTGAGATTCTCTCTCTGCCCCTCCCGCATCCTTCCCCACCTGCTCAAGTGCACGCATGCATTGTCTCTCTAAAAAACACCCCCAAAACAAAAAAGCCAACGTAATAAGGGACACCTGTTGACTCAGTTGGAAGAGCATGTGACTCTTGATCTTAGGGTCATGGGTTTGAGCCCCACTTTGGGTATAGAGATTACTAGAAAAATAAATAAACTTAAAAAAAAGTCAATGTAGTATCATGTTCACTTACTGAAAAGTTAATGACAGAGCAACCTGTGTAAAGCCTTACAAATCAAGGAGTAATTTACCATTCCAAAATTTGTTTTCTTTTTCTTTTTTTCTTCTCTTTTTTCTCTTAGAATTTACATTTAATTTCTCTAATCCATAAATTTGGGGTTTGCCTTAGCTCTATAGTCATGCATATAGCCAGTAATAATAGAAGCATAAGAAGTTAGAGTTGAGGGATGCCTGGGTGGCTCATTCGATTAAGCGTCTGCCTTCAGCTCAGGTCATGATCCCAGGATTCTGGGATTGAGTCTGCATCAGGCTCCCTGCTCAGTGGGGAGTCTGCATCTCCCTCTCCCTCTGCTGCTCCCACTGCTTGTGTTGTCTTTCTGTCTCTGTGTCAAATAAGTAAATAAAATCTTTAAAAAAAAGATATTAAAAAAAAGTTAATAGTTGAAAAAGCATTCAAGATAAAACAGTACAACTTTCTCATTTTATAGATGAAGAAACAAACCTAGAGAAGTCAAATAGATTTGCCCGAAGTCGTTTACTCCACTTCTTTTTATAGAAGAATGACTGGGTTTATGGGCAACTCTACAACACAAAATGCAAGGTTGTTTTTTGAGTATACGTACCTATTATTTAAATGTTACTGGGTACTAACAAAGGAAACAACAAAACTAGAAGGCTATTTACAGAATGGGAGAAGATATTTGCAAATGACATATCTGATAAAGTCTTAGTATTCAACGTATATAAAGAGCTTATACAACTTAACACCCCCAAAATAAATAATCCAATTAAAAAATGGGTAGAAGACATGAACAGACATTTCTCTAAAAAAGACATCCAGATGGCCCACAGACACATGAAAAGATGCTCATCATCACTTATCATCAGGGAAATGCAAATCAAAACTGCAATGAGATATGACCTTGCACCTGTCAGAATAGCTAAAATAAAAAACTCAAGAAACAACAAGTGTTGGCCAGAATGTGGAGACCAAGGAATACTGTGCACTGTTGGTGGGAATGCAAATGGATGCAGCCACTATGGAAAACAGTACGGAGGATCCTCAAAAAGTTAAAAATAGAACTACCTTTATCTAGCAATTGCACTACTATTTACCCAAAGAATACAAGAACACTAACTCAAAGGGATCCATACACCCCTATGTTTATAGCAGCATTATCTACAGCAGCCAAGTATAGAAGCAATCCAAGGGTCCATCAATTGATGAATGGATAAAGAATGTGTGCATGTGTGCGTGTGTGTGTTCGTGTGCGTGCACGTGTGTATGTACACACACACAGACATATACACACACACAGACATATACACACACACAGACATATACACACAATGGAATATTAGTCATAAAAAAGAATGAAATCTTGGCATTTCAAACGACATGGATGGCACTACAGGGTATTATGCTAAGTGAAAGAAGTCAGTTGGAGAAAGACAGATACCATATGATCTCACTCATATGTGGGATTTAAGAAAAAAAAAAAAAAGCCAAACAAGCAAAGGGGAAAAAATAAGAGAGAGAGAGAGAGAGAGAGAGAGAGAGAGAGAGAAACCAAGAAACAGACTCTTAATTCTACAGAACACACTGATGGTTACCCAGGGGTGGTGGGTGGGGGGATGGGTGAAGTAGGTGATGGGGATGAAGGAGGGCACTTGTCCTGATGAGCACAGGGTGATGTTCGGAAGTACTGAATCACTATATTGTACACCTGAAACTCACATTACACTCTATTTTAGCTAACTGGAATTAAAATAAAAACTTAAAAAAAAACCAAAAAGAAAATAAATAAATGTTATTGGGTGCTGACTGGTTAAGCAAGACTTACAAACTACTTAGATAAGTAAATGAAGTTGGTTTTTTGTTTTGTTTTGTTTACTTATTTAACTTGTTACTTGTTCAAACTAAACTGTGCTGGATTCATGTTGAGCTGTGTGCTTACCTGGAAATGATAATGGTTTATACTTGTAAGCATCTTCCTTAATGAGGCACTCCTCTGAGCACTTTATATCTCATAAAGTTATCTGTTTCTCATAAGTTATCTATATCTCTGTTTCTCACAAGTTAGGAAATAAAGGCTGACATGGTAAAGTAGACCCTTTATCATTCCCATTTTGCAGATGAAGAAACTGAGGCATGATGACACAGAGTAATCTGCCTAAGGTCACAGCACTGGTTAGTGTCATAGCTAAGCAATCTGGTGCCAGAGTCGGGGTCTTCATTGTGTCTACCCAGCCTACGCTGATGGCTCTTCTTCCCTCTCTCCCGATAATGGCTTTCCTCTGCCTTCACTGGGACAAGCTTCTGATGCACCTAGATGCCCTCACTGGTCATCTGTCTCCTGCAAGTGCTCAGGGAAAGCTAGAACTTCTCTTTTTCCCTCTTGCAGCACTTCTTTGCTCCTGTCCCCCTTACAGTGTCCACCTGTCACATTGCAGTGACTTGTCCACGAGTCTGTCTCATCCTCTGAGAGGGCAGGTCGTGGCTTGTTCATTTGGTATTCACAGAAGACAGCACAGTGCCTGGCACTCAGCGGCCGTAGTAAATGTGCTCTAGTCCCGTTTAGTCAATAGTAATTGAAGGAATCTGAAAGATAAGCAGTCTCTACAGGCATAAACACAATGCCATAGATCTATTGATTTTTTTGCCCTAATAATGGGTAATGGATAGTTTTCACTGACTCTTGATGGGCTCAAACGATTAGAAAACAGTCATATATAGAAGCACCCTGAGCAGACCCACAGCAGAATTACAGAGTTGTTGGTGTCTGTCTTTCGTTTTCGAAATCTTGAGACCTTCTCACCTCTGCTTTCTGTGGCCCTCTCACTAATCCAGGCACCCCGCACACCCTTTTTACATTTTAGTCCTTATCAAAAGGTCTGGTTTTCTGCTTGTCCACAAGGTTGGCAAACATGACAAATGAGTTCAATGTCAAGGCTGAAAGAGTGTTCAAGCCTCTGGTCGGTAACGTGTCCTGGATGGAGTTGGGAGTTCTGAATGCTTTTTCTCTTCTCAATTTGGCAAAATAAGGTGACAGAAAGAGATAATGACCAGGATTACAGTAGCTACGACTTGTGCAGCCAGACACACAGTAATCATTTCACATGCACTATTGTGTCTGTAGTCTTCACGGCATCTGTTTGGGATAGCTGTTGTATCCTGCTTCTCACAAGCTAGGAAATAGAGGCTGACACGGTATGTCTACAGTTTGGCATCTCATGAGCGGCAAGGCTGGAACAGCAGCTCTTAACTGGCTGGCTCAGAGCTTGCTCTCTTGACCCCTGCTATAAACTTTCATGCACCATGATGGTCTGTGAGCTGGGAGGCATGGCCAAAACTTTAATCCAAATTATTAAAATCCTATTGTAGAGTTCAGTAACTGAGGGAAATAGTGAGGAAATATTTTTGGACATAGGGCCAAGTTGTTGCTCCTAAAATCCCATCACCTGATCTCTTATTTATTTGGATTTGGCAAGTGTGAAGGTAAGAAAATTGGAAGGGACAGGTTAGAGTGAGTCCCTCAGGCCTTCTGTAGACCGATTCAATACTCCACTGGCCAAACCAATTATCCCGTTTTGGCTTTTACCAGGAAAAGGCCAGAAGCTTGTCAAGGATCATTCATTCTTCTGTTAGCAAAACAAACCTCCCACCACCCCCTGGAGAATAAGTCCATTACAGAAGGGAATAGATGTGAGTGCTTCAGAGTTTTCAAAGAACTTAATGGGGAGTTTAAAAAAAAAAAAAAGCTTCTATAAAATGTAAGAAATACTGAAGTGAAAATTCCCTGGATAATCTGGTTGTTAAAGTGATTGTACCAAAGTTAAAAATCTCTCAGATATTTGAACATTCCTGTTCTTGGAGCTAGTAGTAATATTAAATATATTTGTAATGTCATTGTTGGTGCTTAACAATGTGCCTGCATGTAGTGTTTGCTTAATTGAAGAAGTTGGTTTACAACAAGGAGTATCGTATCAGCATACGGTTTATTTTATTTTTAATAGATTTTTAAAATTTACTTGACAGAGAGAGAGAAAGGGGGAGAGAGCACAAGCAGGGGGTGCGGCAGACAGAGGGAGAGGGAGAAGCAGGCTTCCCCACTGAGCAGGGAGCCTGATGCAGGCCTTGATCCCACGACCCTGGGATCATGATCTGAACTGAAGGCAGACTCTCAACTGACTGAGCCACCCAGGCGCCCCCAGCATACAGTTTAAAACAACCCAAGCTGGCTGGGTTAGTGCCACAGCATTAGGTATTATGTGCAAAAGAGTAGCCATAACATCCATTTATGACGAATTCAGTGTGTGATCTCAGGCAAACCATTCAATTTTCTATTGGTCTCAGTTCCTTCCACTATAGAATAAGGGCTGGACAAGATGACTCCTAAGAATTCCTTAGAAGTTCTTTCTTAGCTGGGAGAGTCTCATACTAATGGTGATATTTATGTGTTAATTTATTCATCCCTTAATCATTCATTAATTATTAATCCCTTCAAGCATTTATTTATTAAGAGTGCGTGCCAGGCACCAGGCATTCATGCTCCATGGTAAGAATAGATACAAGGACGAAAAGACACAATCTCTTCCCTCAAGGAGTTGACAGGCTAGTGGAACTGGGCGTGTCTCAAAGCAGGGTTGACTCTGGGTTCACATAGTAAGGGCCACCCATCCGAAGACAGATCTCCTGAATTTTAAACTTAATATTCCCATACTACATAATCCTTTGGTTTAAAGCAACATCTCTCAGTGTGTGTTCTTTGGAAAATTCATTTATTCATTTGACAGGTGTTTACTGAGTGCCTGCCTACTCTGAGCTGGCTAAGCGCTGCCTTCAGAAAAGGGTCCACCATCAAGTAAGTTTGGGAACAAAGCTCACTAACATGTAATATGACCCATGCTCTGCAGAATTTCTTGTCACGGGGTCCTTATTTGGGGGGAAGAGCTCATAGGACACGTGTTGTACAGTTCACACTTTGATGAAGTACTGACAGTCCCTCTGTCTCGCCAGCAAGGGTGGAACTGTGTTGTTTGGTGGGAGGCTCATAAGCAGGCTATCCAGGCATGAATCACTCAGCATCTGAACTGGAATTAGACTATTACAGATAGCTCTATCAAAATAGCCTTCCCAGAAACTTGACTTAAGTCTATCTCTTTCTTGAGATGGCATTCATTTCAGTATAGAAGTAGAGTATTAGATCAACTACATTTTTAAGGTCTTGGGAGAAAAAAGCAGCTGGAGCTCACCGTAAAGAGCTATGTCACCTGATTTATTAGAAATAAGGCTGTTATTTCTGTGGGTGATGTCTCTGTTCTCAGTCTGCTGGAAGAGAATGGGCCAAAATATACTAATTGGATGAAAAGGAAATTACAGGAATTTGGAAATGGAGCCGATGAAAACACAACCAGCACTAATCAAAGGCTAATTATTCTCAACTGGCAAGATGGCCACCTGGGGGTGTGAGTGACACAGACAGGCCAGGAGAGGAGGAGCCAAGGCCGGGCCTGGAGGCCACTGGCTGAGGGTGAACGCTTCCAAGAGATTGTTTTCTGCGAGTGTTTCTGATTAGTCAAGACATGTTTCTGGGTTTGTATCCTCTTGTTTACCAGAGGAAGGGCTGGCTGGGGGGCTGGGGGTTCTGGGCCACAGTGCTGATTGCGGTTAAGAGGATGACAATTTACATTTGTACGCACTCCCTGGAGGGCTCAGAGCTCTGGGAGGAGTGTTGTTTGCTTCCTCCCCTCCTAACTACATTTTAATGTTAGATGATCAGATTAAGGCGAAGGAAAAAGAAACTTACAGAAGGGCCTTGACAATGCGAAAAGGAGGAGGGGCTGCCTGGCCAGGACCTCTTGGTGGCTGTGCGTGGGAAGGACATGAGGGCCAACTACTTCCCACCGTCTCCTCCCCACAGGCTGCGGTCCAGTTCTGCATCCAACTGCCTCACCAGCGGCCTCACTATGGGCTGAAACTAATCACCCCATTTCTGAAGCAGTCGGGATAGCTCTGTCAAAAGCTCTTCCCAGGACTTAAGACCATCCATTCCTTGAGATGGTATCCATTTCTATGGGCTTAGTTTTTGTAATTAAAAAAAATTTTTTTTAACATTTTTAATTTTTTTAAAGTAATCTCTACACCCAACGTGGGGTTCGAACTGACCACCCCCAGATCAAGGCTGCATGCTCCACCGACTGAGCCAGGATATAGGATATAATATAGGAAACAGTGAGCTCCAGCTGAAAGTCAGGGTGGGTTACGATATAACATGACCCCACCTGGAACTCGCTGGAACAGTGAGGTGAGGTTTTCGGAGCAACTCCACCTTACCCTCAGGTTATCCTAATTCGAGATACGTCCAGAACGCTCTCTAGGGTCTGGGATTTCTAGCAACACCTACACAGAATGGAACCACACCAATGAATCTTTTCTGAGTATTTCTGCAAATAAATTACCCAGCTTGTTATTTCTGGTATTTTTTTTTCCCCAGGCAAATACTGAAATCACTGTATTTCAACAATGGGAGGAAGGGAGCTCTTTGGAATAATGGGGAAAACTGTGATGCAGGGAGACCAGACTTGGGTCAATGTGGCAAGTGGTAAAGGAAAACCATGCTCTCCCCTTCCCTTGGGAGCCCCGCTGCCTGAGGAGTTGGTGGGGAGCCTGGTAGTCTGGTGAAAGGAAGAGGGGGAGACCAGATAGGGCTGATACAGCTTCTGATCAGGCAGTTTAAGAGCCAGGAATACTGGTGCACAGACTGAATTTAGGGGAAAATAAATCTTGAATTATGAGGAGGCATCGAGGTCATCTAATCCAGGGCCCCACCCGAGGCAGTCATCTCTGCTCCGTGTTCGGTCTGCGCTTGAACGCATCTACTCACGAGGGGCCACTGCCTCCCCGGCAGCTCATGTCCGCGGCTAAAACGTTTCTTCTTAGATTGGGCCTGTTTACACCCTGGTAACTTCTACCCTTCGGAATAACAGAAGCGAGTACAGTTAACTGTGACCAACAAGGGACTGAACTGCATGGGTCCACTTACCTATTTGCAGAGTGTTCTCTTGGATAAATGCAGTACAGTACTTTAACTGTACTTTCTCTTCCTTAGGATTTTCTCAGCAACATTGTTTTCTCTAGCTTATCTCATTGTAAGAATACAGTATATAACACAAATAACATACAAAATATTTATGCTTTATGCTATCGGTAAGGCTTTCAGTCAACAGTAGGCTATTAGTTCAGTTTCGGGGGAATCAAAAGTTATGCGTGGATTTTCGACTGTGCAGGGTTGGGAGGGTGGCCCCAACCCCTCAGTCGACTTCCTTTTCCTACACCATTTTCTACACCCTTGCCTTTCCGGTAGTTGAAGACAGACACTAGTCCCTACCCATATTCTCTGCTCAGACAAAGGCAATGTCACAGGAAGTAAGTGCGGACAGAGTCTGCTTGGAGTTAGGAGATACCCTCCCATCCCCAACCAGGAAAAAAATGCTAGACGTAAATCTTGAAGTAATTTTCCTGACCAAATCTTTTAGGAGACACAAATATTAACCCAACAGTGATAATATTTGTAAAAAATAGTGTCACCTTAAAGACCTTCTTCTCTGGGACACCTGGGTGGCTCAGATGGTTAAGCATCTGCCTCCAGCTTAGGTCATGATCCCAGGGTCCCGGGATTGAGCCACACATCGGGCTCCTTCCTCTGCCTGCCGCTCCCCCTGCTTGTTCTCTCTCTCTCTCTCTGACAAATAAATCAATAAAATCTTAAAAAAAAAAAAAAGATCTTCTTCCCTATTCCTGTCAAATCTCTCAAGTAAAGATGTTATGAAAAATTCTTAAAAAGACGAAGACAAGGAAAAACTATTTGCAAAGCATACAGAAAAGGAATATTATTCCTTTTTTTAAAAAAACTTTTATTTTAAATAGGTTCCATGCCCTACATGGGGCTTGAACTCATGACCCTGAGATCGAGAGTCACATGCTGTACTGACTGAGCCAGCGAGGCGCCAAAAGACATACTATTTTAATAAAGTGCACTCACACATCTGTGTATCTAATGGGCAAACAACAGCTAACTGAAGTTATCCTCATGAACCAGGGTGATCTGCAGGTACAAAGTCACTGAATTCTTACAAGACTCATGAGCTACATGTTACCCCATTTTACAGATGCAGAAACTGAGGTGCAGCTATTTGCTCAGGATCAAACAGCTGACGACTGAGACAGAAGTGGAGCCCAGGCGGTCCCTGACCACTCCACCGTGCTGCCTCTTGGGCACAGTGATGTAGCCAGAGAGGGAGGGAAAAAAGAGAAGCCCCACCGGCCGGGAGGGGCATGCGGGTGAGGCACTGAGATACCATCGCTTTAGAACCTTCAAAGGAAAACATCTGGTATTTGTGAAGTCGCAGAGAGATAAGCGCTCGCTTGTGCTGCTGGGACTTTGCAGCCTTTCTGAAGAACGATTAGCATCAGGCACCCCAAGATGTGCACGTCTTTTGATTCAGATGGGCTATTTATAAGAAATTATCCTGAAGAAATACATAAGAATGTCTGCAAGGTCTAGTTAATAAAGATATGCAGAGTGCTTATGGTGGAGTCACCGTGATATAGAAAAGTTAGAAAAAATACTAATTTTCAGCCCTGGGAGATTGATTGAACCGGACGGGACACATTCATGGAGCAGGACACCAGGTGACCCACAGAAAAATGTGCAGAAGAATTTTTAATACACGGCAACCTATATATGATATAAGTGAAAAAAAAACCCCGAGGTTTCAATGTAAGAATAAACTGCTATTTTCTCCTTTCTGGTTAATGAAATAAATGTTTATATATGCAGTGAGAAATGAGTGTCAAGATACACGCTAAGTTGTAAATAATGATTATCTCTTAAGTAATGGCAATTTTAATTCTCTTCTTTGAGTCTATTGTATTTACATTTCTTTCTAAGTTGAATGCACAAAAATCTAATGATAAAGTAATAGGCAAATAAAAGTCATTTTTAATTAAAAATGGGAAGGCAAGAATAAGCAGAAAAATCCAAAATGAAGAACCCTATTGGGACGCTCCTATCCTCCATGGCACCTTGTCAGTGTCCACAGGGGGGTCTCTGAAAAATGGTGATTATAGTTTCGTCTTGCCATTAAAACAAAAATCCCATCAGGACACAGTAATTTTCTTGTAGAGGAGAGAGGTGTTGGTGAGGGAATCAGAGTAGAATGAGTTTTTCCTCTTCCTCAAATGTGTCCACGAGAGTTTCATACCTGAGTATGAAATCCCTTGAGAAGAGCAAGGATGTGTTTAGTTTCTGTCTCAGCCACCATTTCTAAACAGGTGAAGCCGTCCCTGTGACCCCCAGGACACCCCCCTTCATGGGCACTGAGGGTCTCCAGGCAAATTCCACTTGGTAAAGGGATGCTGTCTTCCTTTAGCAGATGTCCCCTAAAGTCTCTGCAGGGATGTGTGTAGCTCTCAGCAGTGCACATAAGGGTTGGGGTGCATTTATGCGTTACCAGTGCCTCCAACTGTGAACGGCTGACAGCAGGTTTCAGGACAGCTTGAGGCAGCAGCACCCAGGTCTGGGCTGAGGCCTGCCGGGAGGAGGGCTCTTTTTCCCTGGCCAGAGAATAAAGGCCTGTTTCCTGCGGGGCTCGGAGGGTCCACACCACTGCTGAGCTCCTCTCCAATGCTCTAAACCCTGGAGTGCCAGAAACAGTAACTCAGAAATCTCCTTTCTGCCTAGGCATCCTCCTCTTTCCTCCCTGGGGTGTTAAAATTAGAGAGAGAGAGAGAGAGGTGTTTTAAGCCCAAATATGGTAATTTAATGGCATTCTTCAAAAGGACATGATCTTTTTACAAGTCTCAGGTGACTATCAATATTATCTGAATATCCTAAGGCAGGAAAGTCAAATCTATAGACTATTTAGTCTTCTTGGCAGGTGATGTGAATGGTTTTCTTGCTTGGGCTTGCCAGAAGCATGAGCAGAAAGAGACCTGAGTTTTGGGATTCCCCACTGCTCCCCCCACCATCTGGTGTGGTTCCATTTCCCTTACTTATTCCCCATTTCCACTGTGGGTATCATCACCCACACAGTTCCTCAAACTAGAAAGTTGGCCTCATTCCTCCACGAGCCCAACCTCCCCCCCAGTAACCACGCCTGCCGATTCTCCCTCCGCCATCCTTGGGAGTATCAGCTTCTCTGACATTGCCCTGGTTTAGGATTTCTTTTTGTGTTTTATCCACCTGTAAAATATAAGTTTAAAGGCCAACTTAGAAAACAAAGTATCTGCTTCTAGTTCATCTTTGGAATGAGAGAGAGTTTGTCCTCAATCAGAGTAGCACGTCCAGCAGCAGAGACTTACTATAATTACAAACTAGGAGGTAGGAGAGCAGTCTTGCAAACAGATGAGTAATCGAGGAAGATAAAGTAATAACTGGTGAACAGCAGTAAGAGATAAATCAGGGTCTGACAGCATCATTTAAAATGGACCAAATAAATGTGCTTTGTCGCTTACATGTACTTGTCTCACTATGGCAGGACACTGCGCGAGGCTGTGTGTTTAGCGAACAGAACCCCGAGACAAGAACAAGGCTGGCCAGTGTGAAGGTCGGTGGCAAAGATGGCGCACGGCTGACGCAGCTCCAGGTAGCAGAACAGTAGAGCTGCCGAGGGCAGCAGAGAAAACCAAAGGGACCAGCCTGGACCCATAAGACCAGACTGGACTGCGCAGTTGGGAGCGCAGAGATGCGAGCAAACACACGGGCCAGGGCGCGGGAGAAGAGGGGCATTCAGAGGGACCTCTGATCCCCACAAAGGCAGCCTGGTCTTAGCTGTTCCCACCGCCTGAAATGCTTCTCCTCCTGAACAGGCACGGAGGCCATCTCCTTCATGAAGTCCTCCGTGTCCACTCAGTGTGAAATAGCCCAGGTACTCTATCCATCACTCTGTGTGATTTCTCCGACAAGCACTTATCATCCCCGTTACTTTCTCACTTCTTTGTTAGTGTTTTCTGTGTCTCCCAACAAGGATGTGAGCTCATCACAGGCAGCAGAGTCTGGGACTGCAAGGCATGCAGTGGGCGCTCAATAAATAGCACTGTGTGACTGATGGAGCCCTTGCCTGCACAAGATTCCTGCTTTCGTGTCACTAGCCAAAACTTGGTCCACATCCACACCTGGCTGCTAAGGACGCTGAGAACTGTAGTCGCCCCGCTCTACTAATGTGCCCTACTAAGCCATCTGGGGCTCTACAAAAAGGAGAAAGAATTTGGGGAGATAAGCAGCAGTCTACCGCACAGCTTTTCTGTACTTCTAAAACTTTGGCAGCATTCAAGTTTACCTCCACCCCTATGACTCTCAGGAGGTGAGATACTGAGACTATCTCGTGAGCAGGCTGTCCACATTCCCTCCACCTCAAGTTCCTCGCACCTTCACCCGTTCTCTCTTCTCTTGCTCAAGGCCACTCCTTTACCTGTGTTCTCCATCCTCTTTCCCCACATTGTCTAGCACTTGGCTCCATCTACTATCTCTCTCTCATTCTCTACCTCATGTACTCTGGGGTACCCAGGGAGCGAACAGGGAGCAGTGGCAGAGGCCAACAATGGGGGACCCACCTGGAAAGGGTGGTTGAGGACGGCCTCCACAAAGAGGTGACATTGAAGCCAAGACCTAAAGTAGGGGGAGGTTCCATCGTGTGAAGAGTGGGGTTGGCCAGGGTGGGAGTGGAGGCAGGGAAGGGCTTGTGCAGAGGAAGGGCTACAATTGAAGGAAGAGTTAGCCTTTTGGGGGAAATGAAAGAAGAGATGTATATGAATGTTGTGGGTGAGTGGGAGTGGGGAGAGGCTCCATGTGAAGGAAGAGGGGTAAGTAGTGGCCAGACCTGATGGGGCTTTGAGAAGATCAGAGGAGCTTGACCTCACCGGAAAGGTAATGGAACACGGTAGATATATGGTGAGCAATAAAATGGCATTATTCCTTATTCCCATTGAGCTTACATTCTAGGATACTCCAAGAATCTTACAAGTTACAAAGGATCACACTTGGAGCTTTGAGGCACACAGTCTTCGAGCTCTTGGAGGAAGATCTTTGAGCTCCTGGAGGAATATGGGTATGTTCTTGGGAGTTTGAAAAAGCTCCATGAGAATTTTATAATTTTTTATTTTTGTTTTGAAAAACAATATGACATTTTCTAAAGTATCTGATGATCGCCTTAAAATTTCAAGTTACTACACAATATTAGGGCTAGCGTATGTGTCCTGGTTACTGGCCTTCTCCCTCCCTCGAATTCATTCTCTACCCTTTTCCATTCTGTTCCTGGCCCTGGGGAACCTGGCCTGCATGGATTGTACCAAGAAGCTCCCTTGTCTCTGAGTGTCTGCTTTGGTTCAGCTAATGGGGAGCCCAGGCAGAAGAGGAAGAGGACAGGAATCAGGTTATCCTGCTAGATCTTTCCCCTCAAAGTCATCCCTGGTCATCTATGACCGGAGACCAAAGTCCACATCTCCTTTCAAGGCAACTTCTCTACTTGACTCCTTCCTTCTGTCCTTTCTGTCTGGTGGCCTGTCCCTGTCCCTGGATTCTGCCTGAAATCCCTGGCCCCGCCTCGCTTGCCCTCAGCAGCTCCTCTGTGGTTACTGGCACAGCTACTGAACTCCCACCCCCACGTCCCTACACACCCCTTCCATGCCTTTAAATAGCCTCTTTGTAAGAAAGTCCTCCTCAGATTACCCAGGTTGAGTGTGCCCTCTACCTCCTACAGAGATCCTGACTGATAAGCACAAAGGGACTTGGACTTTTCCAGACTAATTAAAAGAGAGAGGTGGACTGAATCTGGGAACAACTCATTCACAGCAAGCGAGGGCTAACATGGCTGGATGGTGGGCCTCACCCTGTTCAAATAAAGATACTGAGTAGTTGGAATAGAGGAGGCAGTGAGAGAACTAACCTCTCACCGCAGGGCCAGGACATGCCAGGCAGTGGCAATCGGTGCTATAGTCTCGTGTGAAGAGTGATTTTGTTTCAGCAAAACAACATCAACCGTGAGACTCCATTAAACTGTTTCATCTGGCTTATTGCTTGTGTTTGTGTGTTATCTGCAATATGTTCTAATGTAGCATTAAGATTAATGATCATCAGAGCTTATATCTATATTCATGTTTACTATTTTTAAATAATACTATGATAAAATGATACACTACACGGGTGATTTGTGAGCATTTTTTCCCCTTTAAAAGGGATCTATGAATCACTCGGTTTGAAAAACACCAATCTACATTACATTTCATCCACTGCAGAAGTGTTTCTGGTCCACAAGTGGCTCAATATTCATTTGCCAAAAAGGGTTGACGCTACAGAGAAATTTAACATTTTTCATGGCTGGTCCCGTATTACCCTCTCGGATGACACTCGTGAAGATCTCAAGCTTTTCATCCCTTGAGACCCCAGGAGCGTTTTCCCAGCTCTCCACCCATGTCCCCTGGTGCCCCTCTTGGGGGCTCAGCACAAACACCCCTCCTCCAGGAAGTAGCTCTCCGAGTCCTTTCCTGACCGAAGGTGAACTCTCCTCGGCTTGAATTTCCGAAGTGTGTCACATCCTGCTGCACACTCTGCTCACAGCTGCACATCTTTCTTCCTCCTGTTAGGATCTGTATTTCATTTCTTTGTATTCTCTTTAGCCCTTACCAAGGTGCCTTACGTATTATAGACATTTCAGAAGTATTTAGTGAATGAATCAATGAGAGATACGCACGTGTATTTATACGTTTTGTACAACACATACGTACAGACATGGTAACATTGAAAAGTAGAAAACTTCCGTGGGATTGTAAAACACTCGTTTGCTGCTGTTCGAGTATGTGCTCTCTCTGCATCCCGAGCACAGCCCAGGCTGCTCTCCAGCAGCTCCATTAAACACTGTCTCTTAATCTGCAACCTTAGGCTTCTCTTGTGCCAGGCTTCTGGCTTAAGATACCCTCCATTTGTATAACCCAGCATCCCCCTGGGCCCCTGCCCCTTCTACCGCTCCTTCTACTAATGGAGTCTGGCACAATCAACCTCTCTTCACTGAGTATCAATCGTCAGAGTGGCCTTATTCTTGTGATCTTGGGGGAAGTTGGATGAAAACAGTTCAAACACAGACTATGCCCTTCAGGAATTTACATGACACAGAGAAAAATAAGGAGTATCCATGCTAAATCAAAGTGAAAACATGTAGATACGAATAACCTACGGACACTTAGAATGTTTGTGAAAACACTTAAAAAGTACACCCATGCGCAACCATATACACCCACATACACCGATGTACACCCATGTGACTGTAGTTTGCAATATTGTATTACATACCTGAAACCTGCTAATTAGCTCGATTGTGGTGGATAGTTCACAATGTATGCATGAAATCATCATGTTGTACATCTTAAATTTATACAATTTTTAATTGTCGATTATACCTCAGTAAAGCCAGGGAGAAAAGTGTACCCACAAGCATAAAGGGATATTCTATCAAGAAAACTGAATGTGGGGACGCCTGGGTGGCTCAGTTGGTTAAGTGGCTGCCTTCAGCTCAGGTCATTACCCCAGGGTCCTGGGATCGAGCCCTGCATTGGGCTCCTTGCTCAGCGGGGAGCCTGCTTCTCCCTCTGCGTGCCTCTCCCCCTGCTCGCCCGCTCTCTCTCTTTCTCTCTCTCTGACAAATAAATGAAATCTTTAAAAAAAAAAAAAAGAAAGAAAGAAAACTGAATGTGTAAAACTCATAACTTCAAGGCAGTACATAAGGAATTATCAATTATTCATTTTTTTAAAATTTTATTTATTTATTTGATAGAGAGTGAGAGAGCACAGCAGGGGGAGCAGCAGGCAGAGGGAGGGAGAAGCAGGCTCCCCATTGAGCAGGGAGCCTGATGTGGGACTCGATCCCAGGACCCTGAGATCATGACCTGAGCCAAAGGCAGATGCTTAACCAACTGAGCCACCCAGGCGCCCCTTGCTTATTCATTTAACAAGATATATATTTTTTAAATACCTAGCTTCCTGAGGACATTGGAATTGTCCCAGATTTTGAAAGCTGGAGGACCTTGAAGGTTATCTACTTTCAAACTTGCATTTTACAAATGAAAGAAATAGGAGCCGTCTGCTTTCTCACTCTTACTCCAGGACGCCTGAGCCATGTGAAAGAATAGCCACACGGCAGAGCAGGTGGGCGTCGTTGCCAAGTTGAGGGCCGACTTCCGCTGGGCCCCTAGCACTGCTGGATGATTTAGCAACCTTTTAATTTTCCTTTGCTCACTGCCCACCTTGTCCCCCTTCAAATGCTAACCAAATCCCTCTCGTGTTTCTTTCCTTTTCTACCCCTTCCCCCAAACTCACTCTGAACAGCTGACCTTTACCTGCGTTGGCCCAGATTCAGCTCCAGGTGCTGTGGTTACAGCAACGCCTTAGGCTAAGATCTCTGATCTTCAGAAGTTTCTATTCTTGTCCGACGCTGTTGCCAGACAACAAACAGGCAAACACACACGTTTAAAAAGTTGATAGTGGAAGATAATCAGAAAGAGTGATGGGCGGCTATTTTACATCAGGTAGGGCCTTAAAAGGCCTCCAGGAGAAGGTAATGTTTAATTTGAGATCTGAATGAACGAAAGGTCCGCTTCTTCACAGTTGAGGGGAAGAGCATTCGAGGCAGAGTGGTGAGGTGAAAGGAGCAAGAATTAAGTCTAGAAAAGTAGGCAGGTACTAGGTCATGCCGTTTTGTAATCCGATCGCGAAGTCTAGATTTTATTCCAAGTGGGGCTGGAAGAAGCCATTGGAATATTGTAACTGGGGCTGTGACCAACTTTGATTCATACTTTACTTATTTATTTATTTTTTAAGTAGGCTCCATGCCCAGCATTGAGCCTGATGCAGGGCTCGAATGCACAACCCTGAGATCAAGATCTGAGCTGAGATTAAGAGCCAGACGCTTAACTGACTGAGCCACCCAGGCATCCCAAGACTGATTCATTGATTTTATACTTTATTTTTATTTTTTTAAAATTTTTTTTAAAGATTTTATTTACTTATTTGACAGAGAGAGAGAGACAGCCAGCGAGAGAGAGGGAACACAAGCAGGGGGAGTGGGAGAGGAAGAAGCAGGCTCCCAGCGGAGCAGGGAGCCTGATGTGGGGCTTGATCCCAGGACCCTGGGATCACGCCCTGAGCCAAAGGCAGACGCTTAATGACTGAGCCACCCAGGCGCTCCAATACACTTTATTTTTTTAAAAATTTTATTTATTTATTTGAGAGAAGGAAAGCACAAATGGGGGGAGGGGCAGAGAGAGAGGGAGAAGCCCGGTCCCTACTGAGCAGGGAGCCTGACACAGGGCTCGATCCCAGGAGCCCAAGATCATGACCTGAGCCAAAGGCAGATGCTTAACTGACTGAGCCACCCAGGCACCCCCACCCTCATTCAAGCTTTAAAAGGTAAGTTACTGCTGTGTGACTAGTGGGTTGTACAAAGGTCAAAGAGGAAGCCCAGAGGAGTTAGGGCGCTACTGTAAGAGTCTTGGCAAGAGATGGGGGCTTGGCCCAGGGACATGTTAGAAGAGATGGAGACTGGGTCCATTTGGAATATGTCCTCAAGTTGCACTAATAGGATTTGTAGATGGACTGAATGTGGGTAAGAAAGTGAGGGATCATGACCAGGGGAAGAATGGGTTGTCGGGGAGGGGGGAAATCAAGAATTCCGCCTTACCTATGTTATGTTTGAAATATTTGTTAGCCATTCATATGGAGACACTGAAAGGCAGTTATATGTTTGAGTCTGGAGTAAGGGGGCACAGTGAGGGCTCATCAGCATCTGGGTTATGTTAGTGCCACGGCCGTGGGTGGTAATCCCCCAGGAAGTGATTACACGGCAATGAGGAACAGCAGTGGAGGAGCTGACCTTTGCTGGGAGCAGGGCTGGTTGTCTCTTCTAACAGAAGGAGAGAAGGAACTTTGGAAGAGCTTGGTGTTTTTGAAGGAGGGAGGGGAAGTGGCTGGGAGAGATCATGGGAAGCACAGCCCACATAGTAGGAAGGGACTTTAGAACAAGTTTGCAATATTGTCAGCACATGAAAGGGTGGAATCACGTCCAACAAACAAAACAGTAAGTTAATTAATTAATTAAAAATATTTATTTATTTCTTTAGAGAGCACAAGTGGGGGGAGAGGCAGAGGGAGAGGGAGAGACTCTCAAACAGACTCTGCGCTAAGCTCGATCTCACAACCCCGGGATCATGACCAGAGCTGAAGGCAGACCATTAACTGACTGAGCCACCCAGGCGCCCCAAGATTTATTTATTTATTCATTTATTTGGAGAGTGGGGGCAGGAGCAGAGGGAGAGGGAGAAGGAGAGAGAATCTCAAGCAGACTCCATACTGAGCACGGAGCCCAACATGGGCCTCGAACCCAGGACCCCAGGATCATGATGTGAGTTGAAATCAAGAGTTGGTCACTTCACCAACTGAGCCACCCAGGTGCCCCAACAATGAGTTATTTTAAAAACTTCTTAAAAAGAGACCTAATTTTAAATATCTTTGAAGTCAAAAAAATCAAGTTTAATATTAAAAGGTCAGGAGGTGGGCTAACTATAAGATCGTGCGGGGCTGAAGCATGAATTCAGGACCTAGAAGACTTTACTGAAGCCTCTAGGATGCTTCAGCGTAAGGGAAAAGCAGAGGGACACTACTCCACAGAAGGAAAGATACGGAAGTTCTAACATCCCCTTACCAGGAATTCCAGGAGAGAATGGAGAGGGGGAGATGAAAGACATAAAGACCTTGGATGACCCAGACATATATTCTCATGCCGGAGCTTCCCATCAGTCTCAAGAAGAATAAGAACAAGCAAAAAACTCTAGACATGTGGTCGTTAAGATTAAAGAGAAAATCTGAAAGCTACCAAAGAAAACCAGGCAGGTGACCCAGAGGAATGAAAATTGGACTGACGGCTATCGGCCGCCTGGTCTGTGAGGAGATAATGGAATGACATCACCAAGGTGGTGAGGAAATCACCTTTGATCTTAGAGTTTTATTCTCTGTCAATCTCCCATTTGATGTTAGGAGTAAAGAGACATGTTTGGACTTGCCCAGCTACAATGGTTTATGACCTATAGACTGTCTGAAAGGAGGAATGAAGGACATTCTCCAAGAAGAGGAGAAATGGATCTTGCAATAGGCAATGGGTCGCAAGAAGCCAGTGTGTGCAAAGAAATGAGCAAAAGGGCTTTTGTGTGATAAGCATTGACTGAATTGTTTCAAGGTTTTAGAAATGTGATCTGTAACCAGAAGGAAGGGGACTTGCAGAGGGAGAGGAGTCTACTTGGTGTCCAAGTTTCTAACCAGGTATCTGCAGACACCATTCCCCCCGTACAACACTGGGCCGGACAGAGAAGTGCTTTATAGTTGCTTGCTGCAAGAATGAACGAATGGATCAATGAATGGTTCTGTCAGTTTGTGGCCTGTCCGGAATATCAACATTTTCACAGAGTGAGACGGAGCACCTCCACGAGTCCACTGAGGTCACCACAGCCATGAGCTGGGATTTGGGCGGTCAGGGAGGGCTGGCTGCCTGACTATTCTAGAGACAAGTTTGGATTGTGCTCCTTCCAAGGGCTTCTGGGAAAAATGCCTCTGCTGGCAGCTCTGCTCTTAGGCCTGAGGCCAAGAACCTCTGAACAAATAATGTGCTGCTTAGCAAGCACAGGAGAGGACAGCCACGTGTCTGGGGAGCACCCGCTTCCTGTCTGCAGAGCGCTCGCTGGGATGCTCTTTCTCCACGTTCCAGATCAAGTCCAGATTCTGTGTGAAGCAGATAGGTCCTCCATTGCAGCCCTCACTTCTTGCCTCAGGAAAAGAAAATGAGATAGATGGAAAGCTGGTGCAGTCTCTCCTCACCGCATTTAGTTCTGACACTGAACCTGAGCCTTCAGAAAGAAATCACTACCTGGCGCCTGGAGAGTCTGCACTCTAATTCTAACTCCGTCTAATTCAGATGACCAGAGGCTTTTTGATGCAAGGCACAAAATAAGCAGTCGCCCCCTCACATTCTTCTAATGTTGGGGGGGAATAAGGCCAAGGGCAGGGCAAACTCCACCCATTATTTCCCAGAAAGAGATCATTGTAATCTTTTAGAAAGACAGGAGAGAAATCCTGAGTGTCTCCACTAATTTATAAGACAACGACTGAGTTTCCAAGAGTTCAAAACCAAGGCAAGACAGACAGAAGGTCTGACCTGGCTGGCTCAGTGACAGTGCGCATGGACATCTGGTCAACTACACTTTCAGACAAGACTCTGTTTTCAATCTAGTTACTGAGACCATTGCAACTCAATCTGGAAGGTCTTTCCAATTCTAAAATTGTATGATTCATCATATTTTGGCTGCAATGTTTTCCTAGTTTCCCACTGCCACTCCTGTTCACTTACTCACTTTCAAGTGCACAAGTGATACCTGAATACACGCTCTTGTGAGAATTTTTACACAGTTCCACTGCTGCTGTCAAAGGAGCAGGGACACACAATACAGAAAGGCTGTTGAGTGCTCCTGCAGGAAATCACGGGATTCTTTTCAACTTCTACCAAATTCTCAGTTAATACCACCATTTTCTCTTGTCCCTGCCGAGGACTTGCTCAGCCCGCTCTCCCTTAAAGCCAATAGTGCTGCCCCTCCCCTGCAGCTCCCATGCAGCTCCTATGGAGAAAACAGAAGGAGCCACACTGAGTGCTCTCCACCTCTGGCCCCACAAGCGGTACACATTTTTTTTTTTTTTAAAGATTTTATTTGTTTATTTCGACAGAGAGAGACAGCCAGCAAGAGAGGGAACACAAGCAGGGGGAGTGGGAGAGGAAGAAGCAAGCTCCCAGCGGAGGAGCCCGATGTGGGACTCGATCCTGAAATGCCAGGATCACACCCTGAGCCGAAGGCAGCCGCCTAACGACTGCGCTACCCAGGCGCCCCTGCGGTCCACATTTTAATTCCCTATTTTGGGCTCAGAAAAAATGGCTCATCTCTTTCTCCTCATTCTAGGACCCCTCCTGCCGGTGCCTCAGGGCTGTGACATACCCTCTCCTCTGCAGATGCCACCCCCCTCCTCCTCTGCAGGTGCCACCCCCTCCTCCTCTGCAGGTGACACACCCCCTCCTCAGCAGGTGTCACCCCACCTCCTCTGCAGGTGTCACCCCTTCTCCTCTGCAGGTGCCACCCCCCTCCTCCTCTGCAGGTGCCACCCCCTCCTCCTCTGCAGGTGCCACCCCCTCCTTCTCTGCAGGTGCCACCCCCCTCCTCCTCTGCAGGTGCCACCCCCCTCCTCCTCTGCAGGTGACACACCCCCTCCTCAGCAGGTGTCACCCCACCTCCTCTGCAGGTGTCACCCCTTCTCCTCTGCAGGTGCCACCCCCCCTCAGCAGGTGTCACCCCTTCTCCTCTGCAGGCGCTACTTCTTTTACTCCCTGCTTCCTTCAACTCATCTAAGGAACCTGTCCAAGTTTCTCCCAAATCAAGTCACCAACAACCATTTCCTGGGACTGTGCCAGGCGAGTGTTCTTTACTTCCCTCTCCACCAGGTCTCTCTCTCTCTTTTTTTTAAGATTTTATTTATTTATTTATTTATTTATTTATTTATTTATTTATTTATCAGAGAGAGAGAGAGAGAGAGAGAGCACAAGCAGGGGGAGCAGCAGGCAGAAGGAGAAGCAGGCTCCCCGCTGAGCAAGGAGCAAAATGTGGGACTCCAGCCCAGGACCCTGGGGTCATGACCCAAGTCGAAGGCAGACACCCAATCGACTGAGCCACCCAGGCGCCCTCCCCCAGGTCTCTTGAAGGAGGAATCTGCCTCTCACCTTTTACTCGGTCTTGGCTGCATTTCTGAGGCCTTCCTTGGTCGTGATCACCAGCAACCACCTAGTGAGGCCTATGGGGCTTTCTTCTGCTCTCACCTCATTTCACTCTGACCAGTTGGCTACTCTCTCTCCTCATGGCCACACCCCCATGCATGTCTGGTGGCCCCTGGCCCCTCAGGCTGTTGTTTCATGGCAGGTTCTCCGCCAGCCTCTTCCTTCACCTCCCCTGGGGTTCCCAGGTTTCTGGCCTCGGTCCCTTGATTCTCACTCCTCGGGATCTCTGCGAGCAGGGCTCTCCGAAGCCGGGGCTTCACTGCTGCTGAGAATCCAAGGCTCTCCATCTTCATTTCAGATCTCCCTCCCTCCTTCCCACCTGCACACCCACCTCTCTCCTTAAACATCATCTAGCTGCCTAGTAGACTTCCTGACCTAGAACACCTAGACATACCCCAACATGGTCTCAGATGGAATCAATGATCTTTCTTTCAAAGCTGCTCCTCCCCTGCTGGGTCTAGAGAAGTCTCTCTGGCCTGGCCTCCTTCTCAGGCCCACACCCAGCAGGCCGCTGGTCCTACTGCTCCACCTCCTGGCTCATCTCCCCTCTTTCCCACGGCTACCGTTTTATTCAGACCTCCCTCTTTCTTACCTGGACCAGGACAGCAGCTGCCTCATTGACCTCACTGTCTGCAATTCATTTTCTAGAAGGCCCCAGAGTAATCTTTATTTTTTATTTTTAAATTTTTGTTTATTTATTTTTTAAAACTAGGTTCCATGCCCAGCATGGATTAAGCCCTGAGAGGAGATCAACAATTGGATGCGCTTAATGACTGAGCCACCCAGGCGCCCCCAAAGTAATCTTTTAACAGTAAAATGCCATGGCGTTTCGCTTTAAAATCCTTCCATGTCTCCACACCTCTGGAACAACTCCTAAATTTCTTAGCTGGAATATTAGATACTTCATGTGGCTCCTCTCTACTTTCTTAACCTCGTGTCACACCATCCTCCTCCACGAACCTATGCCTGACAGCTGTTGGGAATTCTTTGAAACTTGCCATGCTTCTTTCAAGACTGGCCACCTCATTTTCCAGGCCCAGTGTAAATGAACATGCGGGCCTCTTGCTAAACAATCATTAAGGAGTCCAAGACAGGGACAGCCAACCTTTAAACTGAGTGCAGGAGCCTTCTGAGTGTGCCACAGGCTCCACGTCCATGAAGATACTTGCTTCTTCCTCATGTTTGTGTTTTTTGGTAAACTGCTTGCTCTGCCGGAAATGACCTTTCCAATGTTGCCGTCCTGGCAACCGTCTAGTTACACTTTTAGACAAGCAAAGTGGTTCTTACCTATGGAGATGGCCAGTAATCCTTTAAAAAATTGGTTTAAAACTATGGACCCTCGTCTTTCCAAAACTACATATCCATATGACATGAAGTTTGGAATATGATTTTAGAGGCTTCACACCCTCTCAGGCCTGTAACCTGAACTCCATAGAGGCCCATGAACTTGAGACTGAAAGTCTTAGCTGAAAGTCAGTTCAAATGTCATCTCCTCTATTAAGCCTTTCTGGCCTCTGCAAGGGCCTCCGCGGTCCCTCTATTATTACAATAATCATTCTAAGTCATCGATGACAGTCACAATTTCTTGAAAGCCCACCGTATCTGAGACACATCTCGGCACTGAACTGTAACTTGGACAACTGGGTATATCATGACCATTTTCACAGATGAGGCACCTGAAGCTCAAAGAGTTTAACTACTGAGCTTAACAAAGAGGGTGAGTGGGGAGGGAATCTGGCTTCTGGTCTGTATTATGGAGACTGGCGGCGGAGCCCCTCCTGTCACTGACCCTCTGCTGCTGTTATTCACCTCCACCTCCACACACTGACCCTCTGCTGCTGTTATTCACCTCCACCTCCACACACTGACTTGGGAAGGAGAAAAGGTTGTAACCTGTGCACTCAAGGACTCTGCGCCCCTCCCTGGAGGCTCTGGGCCGCCTGCCAGGGCTCTGGGCCCCTCCCAAGGGCTCGGCCCCTCCCTGGAGGCTCTACCCTCTCCCCTACGGGCTCTGGGCCCCTCCTTGGAGGCTCTGGGCCACACCCAAAGGCTCTGGGCCCCTCCCTGAAGGCTCTGGACCCCTCCCAAGGGCTCTGGGCCCCCCCCAAGGGCTCAGCCCCTCCCTGGAGGCTCTACCCTCTCCCCTACGGGCTCTGGGCCCCTCCTTGGAGGCTCTGGGCCACCCCCAAGGGCTCTGGGCCCCTCCCTGAAGGCTCTGGGCCCCTTCCAAGGGCTCTAGGCCCCTCCCTGGAGGCTCTGCCCCCCCCCCCCAACGAGGGCTCTGGGCCCCTCCCATGGGGTCTGGGCCCCTCCCAAGGGCAGTGTTTACTACATAAACTTTGGCTGCGTGAAGACTGCTTGGTTCCGTCCCACAGCTCCCATTTGCAAGTACATCCTAACCGATGCCTGGCATCCACCCACGATTACTTGAGAGAGCCAGGGCATTACTCCACAAAAAAGGCCACATCCCCATGTCTGAATGGACATGCAAACCACAAATATCAATGAAACCCATGATTTTATCCTTCTGCCCCAGACTTGAAAACCAGAAGCCCCTGTCTGATTTTTCCAGCCAGCACGATGGCACAAGGCTTCTCCTTAGGAGGCTGAGGGCCAGGGCTGGCCCCGCTTTTGGGCCCCTGCTCTTCACGGGGTTGCTCTGCTGCTGTTTCCATGTCTTCCAGGACAAAGGGACTGAGTCAGGAGGACTGAGCCGTTGGTAGTAGAAGGGTCCACGCATCACCTGAGGAACTGTGTTAGCCCTGACCACGCCGAGACCAATACAAATCTGTCCGTGGTTCTCTGTGAGTGGGAGCTGACAGGAAAACACAGTCTGTAGGTGGGTGCATTTGAGGAACATTTTTACTACTGTTAGCAGTATTCAGAGACTTTGTTAAGGCTTCCCCTAATCCCACAAATGACACACTAGCAGTAATGAGAAGCTCTGGGTTATCTGAGGGGGTACAATGTTCCAAGTACCACACCCAGGCTTTCAGCACACATGCTGCTGTGCTCACAGTAAGCCCATGAGAGATTTGGGGTTTTATTATCTATGTTGATGAATGAGGCAGCCGCACGAGGCTAGGTACTTTATTCAAGGTCACATGATTAGCAAGGGAAACAGGCTGGATCTGAATGAGGCTTTCTTTGGTTTCAAAGCCTGTCCTCTTCATCATTACCATCTATTGTCCGCTGGGTACACCTTGCTCACGTGTGGCCTCCAGACCCTGCTCCTGCGTCCAGTGTTGCCCCTTCCCCCACTTAATCCATTCCACAGACTGAGGCAGATGCCGTCTTCCTAAGATACTGCTTTAGTCCCTTCCCTGCCTACTCAAAACACTCCTGGCTGCCTGTTGGCAAAGGATAATGTTCAAACTCCCTCCATACTTGAGGTTTTCTGTCAATTGTCCTTATTTTACCCAGAACATCGCTTCTACTGATCTGATAAGCTGCAGGTGAAGAACAGTACACTCTGGAGCAAAAATAAGGAGAGGAGGATTGTAAACTTTGCAGGAACCTATAGAAAACCTAGGACTATTTTCTATCTTAATATGAAACATTAAAAGGAAGCATTTTTTTTTAAAGGAAGCATTTCAAATAAAGAGATTATCATGACAAAGGAGAAAAGAATATCCAATGGGGAAAAGACAGTCTCTTCAACAAATGGTGTTGGGAAAACTAGACACTGACATGCAAAGAATGAAATTGGACAACTTTCTTACACCATACACAAAAATCACCACAAAATGGATCAAAGACCTAAATGTGAGACCTGAAACCATAAAATTCCTAGAAGAAAACACAGGCAGTAATCTCGTTGATATCAGCCTTAGCCACATTCTTCGGGACATGTCTCCTGAGGCAAGAGAAACAAAATCACAAACTATTGGAACTACATGAAATTAAAAAGCTTCTGCACAGTGAAGGAAACCATCAACAAAACCAAAAGACAACCTATGGAATGGGAGAAGATATTTACAAACGATGTATAAGGTATAATATCCAAAATATATAAAGAACTTACACAAGTCAGCTCCAAAAAACCAAATAATTCAATAAAAAAATGGTCAGAGAATAGACATTGTTCCAAAGAAGACATCCAGATGGCCAACAGACACATGAGAAGATGCTCAACATCACTCCTCATCAGGGAAATGTAAATCAAAGCCACAATGAGCTCTCACCTCACATCTGTCAGAACAGCTAAAATCAACAACACAGGAAACAATGGATGTTGGCGAAGATGTGGAGAAAGGGGAACCCTCTTACCCTGCTGGTGGGAATGCAAACCACTGCAGCCAGTCTGGAAAACAGTACGACAGTTCCTCAAAAAATTAAAAATAGACATACTATACAATCCAGTAATTCCATGACTATTTACCCAAAGAAACTGAAAATAGTAATTTGAAAAGACACATGCACCCTTATGTTGACTGCAGCATTATTTATAATAGCCAACATATGGAGGCAACATCAGCGTCCACTGGAAGATGGATAAATAAATCCGTGTTATCTATATACAATGAGATACGACTGAGCCATAAAAAAGAATGAGATCTTGTCATTTGCAACAACATGGATGGAGCTAGAGGGTATTCTGCTAAGTGAAATCTAAAAAATTAAGCAAATGAACAAACAAAAGCAGAAAAAGATCCCTTCAGTACAGAGGACAAAGTGATGGTTGCTTGGGTGGGGGACGTTGGAGGGATGGGCAAAATGGCTGGTGGGGAGTGAGAGAGACAGGCTTCCATTTCTGGAATGAACGAGTCACGGGGATGAGAGGCACAGCAGAGGGAATATGGTCAGTGGTGCTGTGACAGTGTTGTGGTCTGACAGGTGGGAGCCATGCTTGTGGTGAGCCCAGCATGAGACGCAGACTTGTCAAATCACCTGAAACTGAGGCAACAATGTGTTCAGTCCTTCCAACTGTACCTCAATAAAAATAAATTTATAAAAAGAAAACTACACAAAAAAGAGAGACAAGAGTATCAGCGACATTTTTCACATCATGAATTACTAATGGTGGCTAACGTACCATTAACTTCTCCTCACCGTCTGCTGCTGGCTGAAAACTCTCGTGTCTCTGTCCAAGGCAATTTTAGCGAAGGGCCTGTAAGAACCCCCCTTGGCGCCCCCCCATATGTGTACTACAATCTTTGCTGATTCTCCATACAGTTGTTCGGTGCAGCTTTGCATGCGGTTCGTCAGGAGAGCCTCATGATGTGGGAATATTTGCTTTAAGTCTCCTTCCTGCTGAACGAAGGGATGAGGAAGTGAGGGAGGACGTGAGCGTTCGCTGTATTATGGCTTCCATGTTTTCTCTGTTCGGAAATGCTCTTCCCAATAATCTATTGATGAGCCCATGCTTACAAAAAGTCATAGTTAGGAAGCTATGGAAAAATTATGTTGAGAATAAATGCTAGGGCCTACTTTAGGGTGTTTTCTTGGGGTGTGTGTGTGTGTGTGTGTGTTTATGTGTTGGGTGGGGGATTTACCTTTTACATTTTTAAATGTTGCCTTCGTGTAGAGTGAACAGGACGGCTCTCCCTGACCGGACTGCGTGCAGACACCTCTCTGACCTCTATGAGATCCGCACTGCCCGGCCCGCACTCCCAAGGAAAGCAGCCAGCTAGGGCCTTGCCACCATGGGGCTCCCTGCATCGAGGGAAGAGGCCAATCTGAGGTCTCTCCTGACTCCAAGGTTCTGGGATGCTGGCCCTTGCCAGCCACTTTGGGCAAACAGGACCACAGCCATGCCACTCATTCATTTAGGCCTCAGTTTCCTCGCCTGTAAGCTGAGGGTTAGGCCTGGTTACCTCAGGCTTTCATAGAACTAAAAGCATATGGCCGTAGAAGAACACCGAGATGCTGACACCAGCCACCTCTGGACGTGAAGAGGTCTACTTTGTCCATCAGGTGTCCTTCCTTCACGATAGTGTCCAGACTGCCCATCACTTATGCAGCGGAAAACAGAGCTGCAGTACATTCCGTTCCAACAGGAAGGATAGGGAACACTGAGGGATTCTACCCCAGAGATGGCGGTGCTCAGAGGCCCCCAGTCTTGGCTTCGTCCCCTCTCTGCAAATGCGGAGTGTTGTGGGTTTTGCATGCGTCCCCAGAATAAGGTGCACACAGGTCCTCTCTCCTTTTATCACCCAGAGCAGCTCTCACTACACAGAAAGATTTTTCTTGGCCTGTCAAAAGTTTGTGCAATGCTGAACCTGGGGTCTGGGCTTTGCTCCCATACTAACTAGCTTTGGGACCTGGGCTAGTCCATCCCTGGGCCTCATTTCCCCCATTCGTAAAAAAGCAAGAACAAAAACAAAGGGTCACGCTATCAGAGGATCTAAAATCCAGTGGTTACGTGATCAACCTGAGGCCAAACAGAGTATCAGTCTAAGATACTTACTCATCATTCTTAGCCAAGGGCTGTCCTCTGACCCTGAGGCCCACCTCTGCCCTGGAGGGTTCAAACCCAGGCTCACTGGCTCCAGTGACTAGACAGCTGAGCACCAGGCTTCCCTGAGCAAGTTTATCCCTGCCCCGCCTGCCCCCAGGCCCAGGGCAAGCCCCTTTCTGCAACCACAGAGAGCCCCATAAATGTTTAATTTGTCACTAACACCTGAATCAGGCTCCCTGCATCTCCCCACACCACACCGCACCGCTCCGCTCTGCCAGAAAGGGGGAAAAAAGCACTTCTGTTCAGCTGTAATTTACTCAGCAGAGTGATTAATCTATTAATTATTCCATTCAACGAGCTATTCAAAAGAGTTTCAGAGTGTTTATCATGTGTTTCCTCGCCCTGTTGGAGAACCAGAGGGGGAAGAGGGGAGGCCTACCAGGAAAGGTGCTAGTAAGGTCTGAAAGGGGTTAAGATTACAGTAATCTTCGTCAAAAGTATTCATCTGCTTCTAAAGTAAATAAACAGTTTTAATGCAAACAGTCAGTAAGGCATCTTTGCACAAGACGGATCTGCAAGTGGCCTGGTGCCGGCCTCGGGACTGAGCAGTCGTCTGGGGGTCCTGCTTCTCCTGCCCTCAAGCACCCCCAAATCTAGACAATCCTTAAGTTTCTGTCCCTGTTCCTGGACAATGAAAGAACTCCCTTGCCCATCTTCAGACCCACCTCATTTCCCTTCATCATCCATCACACACTGGCCAGTTCGATTTTCCCGAATGAATTTTCTACACAGAGTGATCATTTTAATGTGAAAATCTGCCTAAAGCTCTTCCTTGAAGTTCTATGGCTTCCTCAGCCCTTCAGGAAAAACAGCCCCTTCGCAGGCACAGAGGGTCCACCAGGATTGGGTCTTAGCTTCCCCCATAACAGCCCCACTAGTCATTCTCCAGAATGGACCCCAGCTGCCCCTTGTGAACACAGACTGAACCCCCCAAACAACAAGAAGGCCTGGCTAAGGCTGTTGTCTCTCGGACACCTGGACCTTCAGAAAGCTTCTCTGCCCGCCTGCCTCACTTTCACCCGTGGCTTCACCATTCTTTGATTGCTTCTGTGTCTTCTCCAGTCCCTGAAAGCCCAGGGAGCTGTCATTACTCGTGTGTGTAAGTCAGTGCCTGGTGCAGGGTTTGAATTAACGCAGGTGCTCCCTACACACTGGGTTGACTGAATAAATCTGGGATGTGTAAATTACATGTCATAGTTATGTTGCCTTTTGGCTCGGAGAAGAGAAGCAAAGTCTACACTTTCGTATCGAGGAGGTAAGGAGAGAGACAGACTTTCGAGTAGCAAGTGGGTCAGAAAGCCGACACAGCCCAGCATGGACCGGCCTTGCATCTCACTGGGCTTTACTGTGTCATGGTCAGAAGATGCCACTTTGCCTTTTAAGTGTCTGTGACTATCTCTCTCTTTAAAAAATAAGTAATATTAGTGTATGTCCAGGCCAGGTTTCTCTCTGGGATTGGAATTATAAAACCCATCTCAGTCCTTCTTGTGTGTCTTGTTCTCCATGGAGAGATGGAGCTGGGGACATCCATTCCATCGATGCCCACTCCATGGGGTGTCAATATTAGATAAAAGAATGCATTTGGAGCATTTAGCATAACGTCTGGCAAGGACTAAGCACTGAGTAGCTTTTATTATTGTTGTTGTTAATCCACTGTGCTTGCAGTTTTGTTGTGATGTTTCTCCAGGATGGTGCTGCACTGGACCTGGGAATTTGCAGTTTTATGGAAGGCACCCTGGTCATCGCCTGCTTGCCGTGGGAGCCAGTCGGCCTGATCCCCAGAGTTCTCCATTCCTGGGTGGAGCTACTAGCGAACCCCTGTCCCCATGCTTCGTGATGCACCTGTAGCTGCCGGGAAGCAGCTGCCTGAACTTCGACTGGCTAGCTGCTAATAAGAGGAAAGTGTTTCCTTGACAGTCGAATCCCACTCTTTCCAGTGATGTCATTTTTCAGTCTTAAGTAACAATGCTTTCTCCCTTCATTTTTCTTGCATTTGGACATTGAAATTTATCCTTGCTGATTTCTTTAAAATCTCAACTTAACCACTTGGAGATATGTTTTGTGTGTTTTCCTGTTGATGAACGCTACACACAAATGGAAGGGTGATTAGGCTGCTCTTTGCCCGACTGCCCAAACTCTTCATGGACGGGACAAGGGGTTGGGGACGAAGAAGAAAGGTAACTTCGGAGGTAGGCTGTATGGTTATCACATCATTTCCCTAACTTTTTGTTAAAGGGAAACATGGTTAAAATGTACATGAAAGGGGACACAATTGAAACAGAGCAATTCAGTACGACAGGTCAATGTAGACAGGAAGGAGGGCTAGTACCCCCTTTTTTCTTGGTGACAGTGCAAAAAGTATAGGCTGATTTTATATCAAAGAGGCTTGAGTTTAAGAAACAAAAATCCAGCTGAGCTCATTCTTGTGCCTTGCCAACTGGTACCATAAGACACCACCTAACTTCCAAAGGCATGGGAAGTAGAGAAAGTCTTGCAAGCTTGGGACCTGGGCCTCACCCTGATTCCCCATCCAGGCCCTTCTCCTCAACAATCTCCATGTGGACAGCGGCAGCGGTTGCTTTGGGGAACTCCCTAAAATTAAGCTGAGTTATCTTCTTGGCTAAAAACAGTTCTCCTCTATCAGGGAAGATTGCTCTCTTCAGATGAGTGCTAATCAGGTTACTGCCCCAGCAGCTGGAGCAGCTAGATATACCCAGGAGAACAAGTGGGAGTGGATTTTGTGCTCAGGCTGAAGAACTCGCTGTCCTGGATGGTGACTCCCAGAATACTTCATGCTTTGGGGGGGACGGCAACATGGATCCAGTCTCAAGGAAATGGACATGGGGTTGGGATTTGGGGATAGGGCTATGAACTTAAGTCAGGTTAAAGTTCCAAAGCAAGCTTTCCAAACCGCCATGGGTTGGAATGGCAACCTAAATGTCACGAAAAAGCAACAAGGCATTTCAAGGGTAGGTTTTATTTTAAAATAGCTTTATTAAAGTATAATTGAAATACAATAAACTACACATACAGAAGAGTAGAATTTGGTAAGTTTTGACCTACGTATACATTCATGGAACCGTCAACACAATCAAGATAACGAGCATATTCATCACTCTGAAAGAGTTTTATGTGCTTTTATAACATACCCTTCCTGCCTCTCCCCACCTCTCACCCCACAACACAGTCCTTGTCATGGCCCAAGGTAACCTGATCTGTTCCTAGAGATTTGTGTTTTCTAGAAATTTATATAACCATTCAGTATGGATTCTCTTACATTTTGATTCTTTCACTTAACAAAGTTATTCTGAGATTCATCCATGCTATTGCCTGGATTTCCTTGTACAAATGTACTAGTTTAAATATATCATCTGTTGAAGGTCATTTAGGTTATTTCTAAATTTTTGCCCACTGTGAAGAGAGTGGCTATGACTGTTGTGTACCACTCTTTGTGTGGGCATATGCTTTCATTTCTCTTCGGTCAATGAGGAGGAATGAAATGGATGGCAGAGTCAATGGGTGTTTTAAGTTTTTAAGCCATTTTACCGTCTCATGCAGTCTATAAGAGTTTCAGTTCCTCCATATTCTCACTAGTACTTGGTACACTCAGTTTGAAAACTAACCATTCTAATCAGCACGCAGTGGTATCTCATTGTGCTTTTACTTTGCATTTCCCTAAAGGCCAATGATTTGAACTTTTTTAAAAAAGATTTTATTTATTTATTTGAGAGAAAGAGCGAGCGAGCATGAGCCGGGGAAGGGCAGAGAGAAAGGGAAAAGCAGATTCCCCGTTGAGCAGGGAGCCCGATCTGGGGCTTGATCCCAGGACCCTGAGATCATGACCTGAGCTGAAGGCAGATGCATAACCAACTGAGCCACCCAGGTGTCCCAGATTTGAACATCTTCTCATGAGCTTATTTATCATCCATACATCTTTGGTGCAGTATCTGTTCATGCTTTTGCTTTTTTTCTTTTTAGTTGAGTAATGTACTTTCTTGAGTTTTGAGAGTTAAAATACACACACACACACATTTTTCTGGATATGTCCTTTTTCAGATACATGATTTACAAATATTTTCTCCCAGTCTGTGGTTTGTCTTTTCATTCTCTTAATGTCTTTTGAAAGGCAGAAATTATTAATTTTGATGAAGTCCAATTCATGAATTTTTCTTCGTTTATGGATTGTTTTGCTTTTCTAAGAAATCTTTAAGTGAAGGTCAATAGATTTTCTCCTGTTTTCTTTTGGAGGTTTTATAGTTATAGTATTACTTGTATTTATTTATTTAATATTTATATATCCATTTTAGAGGAGGGGAGGGGCAGAGGGAGAGAGAGAGAGAGAGAGAGAATCCCAAGCAGACTCCCTGCTGAATGCAGAGCTAGACATGGGGTTCGATCCCATGACCTGAGATCATGACCTGAGCTGAAACCAAAAGTCAGATGCTTAACTGACTGAGCCACCCAGGCACCCCCCAGTATTACTTTTAGAGTTAATTTTTGTATGGTGTGAGGTAAGGGTTTAATTATTGCTTTTACATGTAGATATCCAAATGCTCTAGATTTGTTGAAGAGACTATCCTTTCTCTAAATTGCCTTTGCATGTTTGCTGAAAATCAACTGATGTCATTGATGTCCACATACATATGGACATATTTGTATGGGTCTATTTCTGAACTTTCTGTTCTACTGATTTATCTCTTTTTATATCAATATAACATTACCTTGATCAATGTAGCTTTATAATGAGTGTTGAAGTCAGGTAATGCAATTCCTCACATTTCTTTTGAAGTTGTTTCAGCTATTCTAGGTCCTTTGCATTTACGTATGAATTTTAAAATTAGCTTGTCAATTTCTCCAAAAAAGTCTGCTGTGATTTTTTTTTTTTAAAGATATTATTTGTCAGAGAGAGAGAGAGCGTGCACAACCAGGGGGAGTGGCAGGCAGAGGGAGAAGCGGGCTCCCCGCTGAGCAAGAGCCTGATGCAGGACTCAATCCCAGGACCCTGAGATCATGACCTGAGCCGAAGGCAACCTAACTGACTGAGCCACCTAGGCATAACAAGCCTGCTGTAATTTTGATTGGGATTATGTTGACATTAACAATATTAAGTTTTCCAACTGATAAATATATAACTTCATTTTTTAGGTCTTTTTTTTAAGATTTTATTTTTTTAAGTAATATCTAAACCCAACGTGGAGCTCGAACTCACAACCTGGGATCAAGAGTCACACACCCCACTGACTGAGCCAGCCAGGTGTCCCTCATTTTTTTTAAGGTCTTCTTTAATTTCTCTCAGCAGTGTTTCTTTTTTTTCCTTTTCTTTAAAGATTTATTTATTTATTTGAGAAAGAGCGTACATGCGCACTCGCAACTGCCGCTGTGGGGAGAGGCAGTGGGGGAGGGAGAGGGACAAGCAGATTTCGCACAGAGTACAGAGCCCGATGCAGGGCTCAATTACAGCCAAAACCAAGAGTCAGATGCTTAACCAACTGAGTCACCCAGGAACCCGATTGCTAAATTCTTATTAGTTCTATTAGCATTTTTGTAGATTCCATCAAAATTTCTACATAGATGATCATGTCATCCATAAATAAAGGCAGTCTTATTTTTCCTTTCCTTTACTACTTCCTATCTTTTATTTATTTATTTTTTGGGCCTTACTGTCTTGGCTGTTGAATAGAGGTGACAAGAGTAGACATCCTTGCCTTCTTCCTGATCTTAGAGGGAAAGTATTCCATCTCTCACCATTAAGTATGATATTAGTTGTATGTTGTGCATAGATGCCCTTTTTCAGGTTGGGGAAGTGCCCTTCTACTCCTAGTTTGCTGAGAGTTTTATTAGAAATGGATGATGAATTTTGTCAACTGCTTTTTCTGCATCTATTGAGGTGATATTTTTTCTTGAGTCTGTTAATATGGTACATTACATTGACCAATTCTTGAATGTTAAACCAACCTTGTATTCATAGGATAAACCCCACTTGGTTATGATGTATTATCTTTTTTATATATTGGTACATTTGATTAGTTAAAATTTTTGCATCTGTGTTCATGAGGAATATTGGTCAATAGTTTTTCTTCTGTAATGTCTTTGATTTTGGTAAGAGTAATATTGGCCTCATAGAATGAATAGAGAAGTGTTCCTTTTTGATTTTCTGGAAGAGTTTGTGTAGAACTACTGTTATTTATTCCTCAATATTGGGTAGTATTCAAGTGTGAATTCTTACAAGTGTAGGAAAGAAATTGTGAAAGACTGAAATGGACCCGAAAGATGACTAGGTGTATCCTGTCTAAGTCACGCTTTTACGTTATCTCAGCCTTTGTCTTTGCGCTGTTTATAGCTCTGTAAACTGTAGAACACTGATAATAACGCAAAAGATTCTTGTCCATAAAAATGCAGGTTAATTGTATCTGGTGGAATGCAATTTATTATTGCCCTGAAAACAGACCTATTTTGCATATACTGTGAAATCATTTCACGCCATTGCCTGTTCTTTGAGTTATCTTTTGGACCAGCGCTAACATTTAATGTTTCCCTCATTAGTTAATGAGTTAAATAAAATCTTTGACATGAGTTCATTTTATACTTGCACAAGAATAGTAATTCTACCTTTAACATCACCTTTTTCCACAGGAATGATGAGAATTCATGGTACAGGCTTTGTTCAATCCAAGTATTACCAGGTTGGTTACTTGCTAAGGTGATGATATCCAGAGAAGAGTTGTTTTAAGATGAAAGAGAGGATTGGCATTTGTTTCCTCATCTCTAAAGAGAGGGATTGGGATGGATAGTTTCTAAAGTCCTTTCTCATTCTAACCATCCGACTCTGACTTGGCGATTTCATGATGAACTTACTTTGATTTGCAGAGTTCAGTTTCATTATCTGTTAAAATGGAAGAGTGACACTTTCTGTACCCATCTCAGATAATCACATGAGATAATAGATTTGAAGTGTTGGAAGTGCAGTATAAATCTAGAGGGTTATTATCTGTTCCTCATGAAAAGCAAAGATAAATGATCCTAAGACTCATTCTCTCATTTTGGTCAATTGTTTAAAATTTGAAATCTTTGTAATCTTCTAGGAAACCTGAATGAGCTGATTTGAACTTAAACTTTTTTTTTTCCATTGAAGAAGAGTCATCATCTTAAATTAATTTCATCATGGGCTTTAAATAATCTAGAATGATATTAAATTCTAAAACTAGACATTCCGAAATACATCAAATGCCTCTAGGGCTGCTCTCAGATACTGGGGCAGCTGCACGGGCAGCGCTGAGAAGGAGCCATTCTCATTTCTATGCTGTAATGAAAAGGTTCATAGAATTCTTGAAAAAGCTGTAAGTCTCACACTTCTTCACGGTCAGTGCTGTCTGTGAGCCAGGTTACTCCTCGCGAATGGTCTTCCCACACTCCGTAGCCCCTTCCTTATTCCGGTCTGTTTTCTAGTCCCCTCCTGTAGGGGTCTTGGCCTAGCCAGCTTGGGAAGTAACGAGAACCACGCAGAACCGTGCAGGGGCCCGGCGTAGGTAGACCCTGTACTCTTCTCCAGTGTAAAAACACTGAACTTATGGTCTGGTTTATGTTCTAAATAGCTAGGGTCAAGTATATACTCTCTTAACTTGTTTTCTTATCCTTAAAATTATCCTTGAAACTAAACTGGGTGATATTAAGTTCTCTTCCAATCTAAACTTAAAACTTTTATGATATGAAAGAAAAATAGGAAATATATCCTATATTTTTATGTGTCTATCTAAGTATTCATCCATCCATTGATTCTACAAGTATTTTCTGTGTGCAGGGCACTATGCACACTACCAAAAAAAGTCTAGGATGTAACCTTGCTTTTAAGGAGGTCAAGAAAATCCTCCTCCCACCAGGGAGTCTGAGGGGCAAAGGGACGAACAGCTTAAGGTCTTTACTAGCCAGTGCTAGAGGAAATGCTACTCAATTAATTAATTAATTAACAATCAGCAAACGGCATCCAGTGGAGAAGTGTGGCTTAGCTTCCAAATGCTAATTATTGGCCCCTTCACGTTGCTGAGACAGTGAGGGCAAATCATTGCAGGATCCCAGATGAGTTGGCACACAGACATTGCAAGGAGGCTGTGATTCTCATTTGTACCAGCATGCATGCCAGTTTTTATCTAGTGAGATTAATTAGAACTTTTAGAAGTGTAAGTTAGAGCCATAAAATATTAACATTCATGTCGCTGGTAATCTGTAAGTGTACTGAAATAGCCCGGGGCAATTTTCGGGTATGTTGCTTTGGCTGGTATTTGGAGATGGACTTTTCCACCGCCTTTCAGGTAAAGGGTCCTTAGTGTTCTGCTCAGTGACTCTGGATAGTCACCAACCTGACCTTTGACCTTTAACTTCCCTTGCCTCTGCATGTTCTTGCATCCATCTTCTGAACTCCTTTTGTACTTCCCAGAAAGTGTAATGTTACTTGGATGCATTTGTCACACACCTGCAGCTAGAATTCCAGCTGTGACATCTCCAGGAAAACTTCTGGCTCAGTGTTCTAGGTTGTTCCTCCAACATTAACATGACCTATGATGCTCCATTAACTGGAAAAAAAGCAGCATTTCTTTCTTCTCAACATGCAAGTCCCAATCACTAAATGTTCCGTTAGGTGGTGGTAATGATGAGCTGGTCCATTTTCTTACATCTTTGCACGATGCATTTCCCAAGTGTTCCTACCTAGTAATTAATTACTGTTGATCTGTTAACATAAACTTCTAGAGAGAAAGGCCCAAGTACGCGTTGAACAAACTGCAGTTCCAGACAGTGACAAGTGTAAATAAAGGCTTCACGTTCCCTCCATTCACAATTACTGTATCATGGGTTTACATTAAGAGATATACACTTGGGCGCTACGGAGATGCTCTAATTCAGATTTCCTACGTACAGACAGAGAGGTCAGGTACCTGCCTTATAGTGCATTGTGGGTGAGAAGCAGGACCCCAAGGTACTTCCTACCAGCACACTGTCTTCTAAAATGTGTGGGTTTTTGTTATTTTTTTTAGAAAGAGAGAATCTTAAGCAGGCTCCACACCCAGCACAGAGCCCGATGCGGGGCTCTATCTCACCACCCTGGGATCCTGACCTGAGCCGAGATCCAGAGTGTGGAGCCACCCAGGCATCCCAGCACACTGTCTTCTAAAGCACCACATGACCTGGGCATAAGTGGAGTCCAGCAAGTACTGACCTGGTCTATTCTAGCTCTGTCCTGACAGGGGACATCTGCTATATTTGGGGTTTCCTATCACTCTTTGTCTTTCTACAGTTGGATGAATTCCTACACTGTGAAATCTACCTCTCCTACCCAGAGTCAGAACTCAAAATCCCTAGCTACCGTGTGGGGAATGTGGACCTACTTCTCAGGCTGCACCCACCAGATGCCCCTGGCTGGACTCTGACTTGACAGTGACCATTTGACGAACTGGGCTCTGTGTGGGCATTCCACTTTGCTGATGCTGGTGGCAGCCGTGACCTGTGGCTTCTGTGGCAGCAGTGGTGGTGACAGTGAGTCCCAGATGCAGGAGGGGCGCCATGCTAGAAGCACACCTGGGGAGGTGGAGTTTGCACCGTGTGGCTCTCAGGGGAAGCTGTGGCTCTGGGCTGTCTCTAAGAGCCGCTTCTGGAAGCTCAGCCTCAAATCTGTTCCTCTGACCGTTGCACCGGTCTGTTACCTAACATCTGCAGTAAATCCTTTTCTGCTTAAATTAGCCATGATGGATTCTGTTTTATTTTTTGATTTTGGTAATTAAAACCTTGACCCTTACAGTACTGGTACCAGAGGTAGTGCCAGGCCACAGACCTTCAAGAAAACAAGGATTTTAGGCTTGTTCTCTGACGCGAGTGGGTGTGAACACAGTGAGAACACATTTACTGTTAAAAGATGCGGCTTGGGCAGCCCAGCATCACTTTGTGGTTCCCAGGAATGACCCACCCACTGAGGACAAGGCTCTGGGAGAATGCGTGGCCACAGCCATGGACCAATATGGCAGGAATGAGGTCAAACCCTGAGGGGTTGCACACTTGCTTTTAAATAGAAGATGTGGTATATATACACAATGGGATACTACACAGCCATCAAAAAATTGAAATCTTACCATTTGCAACGACATGGATGGAACTAGAGGGTATTATGCTGAGTGAAACAAGTCAGAGAAAGACAAGTATCATATGATTTCACTCATATGTGGAATTTAAGAAACAAAACAGATGAACACAGGGGAAGGGAGGGGAAATAAAACAAGACGAAACCAGAGAGGGAGACAAACCACGAGAGATTCCTAACTCGAGGGAACAAACTGAGGGTTGCTGGAGGGGAGGTGGTGGGGGGATGGGGTAACTGCATGATGGGCATTAAGGAGGGCATGAGATGGAATGAGCACTGGGTGTGATATGCAACTGATGAATCACTGACCTCTACCTCTGAAACTAATAATATATTATATGTTAATTCATTGAATTTAAATAAAAATAAAACTACTTGATGCCAACAAGTAAATAAATAAACAGACCGCAGACAAAAAAGAAAGATTATAAACGCCAAATCTTAAATTTTGGTTTAAGGAATTTTCAACGAAACAGGGAATTGCTGATTGTTCTGTCAACCACCAACAATCACAGCTCGGAGCAGGTGGCAGGCCTCAGCCCCAGTCCTAACATTCACAGGCTCTCGTGAGCCAAGCACTGTCACTGCACGCGCATTAGGACTTGAGTCGGGGAAGAGGAGGATCCTGTGACTTGGAATGAGGCCGCGTGGGGAGATCTGGATGCTTCAGAGTGTGCTGTGAGACCCCAGCCCACCGACCGGGCCCCACAGAAGCTACCCTCTCCTCCGCTGATGGAGCTGGAAGACCCTGCAACAGAGGAAGCTAGTCCTCCTCATCAGACCCTCACCCCATTCTTGCCTCTAGGCCGCTAAGTAGGTTGATTCCAGCCCAGCCCTAAGTGAGCTGGTTTTTATGACTTGCAACCAGAATCCTAAACAATGTAGTTGTCACATCAGGCTCCTGCTGTAACTCGGGTTCTTCTGGCAAAACACAACACAACCAACCTCAGACTGCCTCCGTGCTGCCTCAGACCTTCACTTTCCTCCTTTCCCCGGTCTTCCTATCTGAGGTTAGCGACAGTGGTAGCAGGTAGGCCACAACAATGGGCTGGCATAAAAAATAAGCCAACCAGAAGCCACATAAATTAGTCCGAGGGTGTTAATACAGTATCTTGCCCGGACCCACCTTAGGTAATCCCATCGGTCTGTCTGTTCTTTGCATCATCAATACACATGGGCATTCCTTAGTTCCTGGGCAAAAATTCGGTGTTTTCTAGTCTCCTGCTGCAGGGCCGCCCACAAACACCTCAGAGGGATCTCCTTTTCTTCTCCGGAGCAGGCAACTGTGTCCCCACACAGTTTCTGGACCTGTTTGTGGAGACATCAGGGAAGGCAGACGTGAACATCTCCACACAGATACCAAGTCCTGGGAGCTGTGACCGTAACGGTGACAATGAGTGCTCTTCCAGGCCTGCAGGGGCCCTGGGGCCGTGGCTCTGCTCAAGCCGGCAGCACGCCCTCAGACACCTGCAGCTCTGCGCGACACCCCGAGATCCACGTCGGCTTTCAAGACGTCTCTTTAATGTGAATCTGAACATTCATGTAAATTCTTGCTTCAGTATCCTTTACAATGAAAAAGGACCCCACAAACACAAACCTTGACAGTAACCTAGATGTCGCCAACAGCAGATAGGCTGAATTTATTATGGCTCATCTAGAGAAGGGGGATTCAGCTATTAGGAAGACGGCATTAGCGGCACTGTTAAAAGCAAAATAGCTAAAAGACATCATTTTAAATGGCTGCATAATGCTTGGTTATATGGATGTACTGTAACTTATTCATCTGACTTCTTATTCTTAAATTGTGAGGCTGTTTTCAATTATGTCTGCAATTACAAATGATAACCTACTGATCGTTTTTACATACGATTTTCTATAATTTAAAATACTCTCCTCCAGATAGATTCCTAGAAGGAAATTTCCAGATCAACGGACATGGATTTTAAGGATCTTGATATGGATTTCCAAAGTGCTTTCCACAATGTTTGCATTGACTGCTCCTTCTCTGCAGTGCATGAAAATTTAATTCCATTCTCCCCAACATTATCTTTAATTGGCCAAAAATAATGCTTCATATTGTTTTAATTTGCATTTCTGGATTACCACTTAGGCTCACAATTTCAAATGATTTTTTAGGTTATTTGTGTACTTTCTGAGAATTACCTGTTTATATATTGGGCCAGTCAGATGCCCCTGTTTTTCCTATTAATTTACATAAAGTCTTAACTAGGCCAATTTGTGCCACTGCACACTGCGTAACCTGCCACCTGGTCTTTGGAAACCATTTGGTTCAGTCATGGCAAACGACCACTGCCTTATCTCAAAGAGCCCTACTGCTGATCCCCAAGTAGAGCCCTTACACCTTGTGCAAGCACAGAGACCTCAGCATATTGTGGGTCACAAGAATGCATTTTTCAAACAGCATGAATAACTCAAACTATAATTTATTTAGAATGTGTTCCACCTGCATGGCTTGATACGTTAAAACTAAAGGAATCAATAAAATAAATTTATTTTCTACGCAGTGATACAACAGATGTATTTCATGTAGACCATGGAATTGTAAGTGATTCGTTGCCTTTGAAAAATGAGAGTCCCAAAGATACTATACCTATAATTTTGTCAGATTTGACATCAACAGGGCATTTTGGGGATGTTTATTTGTGCTAAAACACCAAAAAGTAGGACAAGTAAGAGCCTGGACTGAATATCATGAGTGATCACTGAGTGTGAATGATGGCACTTCTACATAAATGGTAGCTACCTGTTTGAGATTCTTTGTAGCTACTCCAAGACCCCGGGATAGCACGTGTTAATGGTAAGTGAAAGTTTTGGCCTTCATAAAAAATCTTGATTATTAAGAGATGACTTTTAGAATGGAAAAAACAATGTGGCATTGTTCAGGCAATGATTCCAAGGATCTGTGGAACTGAATAAAAGAAAGCTCATTTAAAATGGAGTTGAGGGCGCCTGGGTGGCTCAGTGGGTTAAGCGTCTGCCTCCGGCTCAGGTCGCTATCCCAGAGTGCTGGATCGAGCCCCATGTCAGGCTCCCTGCTCAGCGGGGAGTCTGCTTCTCCCCCCCCTCCCCCCCCGCCCCCACTCATGGTTTCTCTCTCTCACTCACCCTCTCTCTCAAGTAAATAAATAAAATCTTTAAAAAAAAAAAAGTAAAATGGAGTTGAGAGGGGGTAAGGGGATGGGCAAAATAGGTAAAGGGGATTAAGAGGTACAAACTTTGAGTTATAAAATACATAAGTCACACTGATGAAAAGTACAGCATAGGACATATAGTCCAAAATACTGTAATTAAGTTGTCTGTAATTACGTTGATGGTAACTACACTCATCAGGATGAGCACTGAGTAATGCCTAGAACTGTCCATCACTATGCTGTGTACCTGAAACTAAGATGACATCATATGTCAACTACACTTCAATAAAGTTTTTAAAAATCATTAAAATTTTAAAAAATGTAGTCAGGAGGCCAGAGGAGGAGCTCTCACATGGTGCCATTGGTTGCAGCACTCCGCAGACCCAGGAGGAGGGGTGCACCTTGTGTTGTCCAACAGGAAGCAGCTCACTTCACTACCCCAGCGGGAGGAAAGATTTTCTCCTCCTACAGCAGTGGCCACAGCCAACGAAGAGCCATCATGACTCAGCAAATGAGAGGCCACCACTCCCGGTCTCCCAAGGACTCTGGTCCAAAGCAGCCCTCCCACCTTCCCCTTTCTTCTATACAAGCAAACTCCTCTCCTTTGTTCTCCACACCTGCCCATCGTGCATCAGAGCTTGCTTGTTGCGCATTGCCATTCCTCTGCTCTTCCTGAAAAAACCCATTTTGCTGGTATTTTCAAGGTCAACAGATCTAAAACTTATCTTTAAGAGTCTATAGGAGAAACCACAAGCTCAGCCTTGAGTAACAGCCCCTCCTTTGACTAGTTAGCTCTCAGGAAGTATTAAGAGTTGGTGGGGGCAGGGGGTGCCTGGGTGGCTCAATCAGTCGAGTGTCTGACTCTTGCTTTCAGCTTGGGTCATGATCTTGCAAGATTGAGCCCCATGTCGGGCTCTGCACTCAGTGCCAGAGTCCGCTTTGGATTCTCTCTCCCTCTCCCTCCAGTTCATGCGCGTGCACTCCCTCTCAAACAAATAAATAAAAGCTTTAAGAAAAAAAAAAAAGAGCTGGTGGGGGCAGGTGTTCCCATCTTCTCCACAGGTCCCTGAGTGATCCTGCTTTTGCTAGTCGTGTACCTAACAGAAATGCATGATGCTTCTTGCTTCCTTTTCTGGTTATTCTTTTCATCCTCCTCCTTGGGCAGATGCACACCATAATCATAATAACGTCATCTTCATGCAGTTGACTTCTTACTTCTTTTCACAAGGAAACACCACCATCATTTTACTCAGGTCAAAAAAACTGGAGTCATCTCTGACTGATGCCTTCCTTTTCTCCCATATTCTATATCCATGAGCACAACAGTAAAACTATCTGCTGGATGATACCACTTCTCATTTTCTCCCCTGCTACCACCTGTCCACGTCACCACCATTACTCATCTTTTCTGTTGAATGTGCTTCCTAACTGCTCCTGTGTCCACTCATGCCTCTGGTGGTCAATTACATACACAGAAGCTGGACTTGACCTTCTAAAGTGTGAATCAGACAATGTCATTGCCCAGGATAAAACTCTCCAATGACTTCTGATCATAGTTAACATAAAATCCAACATCCATACCATGGCCTACAAGACCTTCCGTGTCCTAGCCCTGACTCCTCACTGAATTCGAATCCACCACCCTCCCTCTTGCTCAGAGAGTCCCTGCTGTTCTTCACGTGCCAGCTCACCTCCCACTGGAGGACCTCTGCACGTGCTACTTCCTCTCCTTAGAATGTTCTTTCCTCAGATATTTGCAAGACTCTCCTCCACTGCAGTTAGGACTCAGAAAATGTCGCCTCCGCAGATGCCTTCCCTCACCACCTTCACTAAGACAGCAGCTTCATCATTCCTATCTCCTCTCCTTTACTCTTCTTCATAGCGCTTGTCACCATCTGACTTCATAGTATGTAATGATTTATGTATGTATTTGTGATTATCTGTGTACTGACCCCCTCCCCCCATCCTGTTCACTGTTGCACCTACACTCCTACAACAGCATCTGGCCATGTCACATGCTCAATAAGTTCACCATTAGCTGAACGAACGCATTTTTGAAACTACTTATGCTTTCCACGTTTAAGTCTGCGTGAACAGAGACTGTGTCAGCAATGGACTGACCTAGATGATACGGTAGATGAGAGAGCTTCATTTCAAAGAGCAGCACCCAAATGGGGCACATCATGAGCCGTGTATGGAAAGAGGCCTCAAGCAAGGCTGCGGAGTTCAAGTGAGTGGGCAGAGAGAGAACCCGAAGGAGAAAGTCCATTTGAAGAACTTCAAAGTTATGAGTTCAGTTTTTAATTCTACATTTAGAAGGTACCAGAGAAGTGAAGTGGATTTAGAAGATTTACATCATTTTGTTACTGCTCTTGTAGTCATCATTTCACTCAAGAGAATTTGTTAAGCACTTACCGGTAGACAATGTTTTTGTTTTACTGCAAAACACAAGCCAAAGCAGTATTAGTCAGTAGGACAGAAAAATGAAATGGAATTACAGAATCGAGGGGGCAAGGGAATGACGAAGATTAGATCAATACAGCAATGCACAAAAAGGAAAAAAACAAAACTATAAAAAGCAAGATAAATAGAAAACATGAAGATATTAAAAATCAGACCAGCCATATCAAAGATCATTAAAAATTTTAATAGATTAAATTCTATTAAAATACAAAGCATCTCAGATTGCACTTGAAGAGTTACAAGCTTTTTTACAAGACGTACATTTAAACAGAAAACATGAAGATATTAAAACTCAGACCAGCCATATCAAGGATCATTAAAAATTTAAATAGTCTAAGTAAAAAAATTAAATGGACTAAATCCTGTTAAGATACAAAGAATCTCAGATTGCATTTTAAAAAGTTACGCACTTTTTACAAGAAGTATATCCAAAGCAAAATTCCACAGGAGGGCTGAGAACACAGGGATGGATACAGACAAGGAGAAATAAAGAAGCAAGACTTGCAGCAATCAAGACAAAAAGCATTAATGGGACTGAAATAGATATTTATACTAATAAAAGGTAGTCATTTAGAAGATATAATAATGATTCTTTGTGAATTAAGCAACATCGACTTAAAATCGTAAAGCAAATATTGTTAGAAACGCTAAAATTTGAGGAGGGCCTGGCTGTCTTAGTCGGTGGAGCGTGCTCTTGATCTCGGGATTCTGAGTTTGAGCCCCAAGTTGGGTGTAGAGATTACTTAAAAGTAAAATCTTAAAAAAAAAAAAAAAGGAAGAAATACTAAAATTTGATAAGGCAATGACAAAGACTTAAAATCTTAAAAAAAAATAAAACATCAAGTATATAAGGAAAAGGAATTTACTGCAGCTTCATATCAATAAATTTAGAAACATAAGCATGATTGGAAATGTCTTTTTAGGAAAACCTGAATAAACTAATAATTACAGAAAAAAAATGTAGTCACAGATTTATCTCCCCCAAATACTCCCCCAAGCCAGTTTCATGTTGTCATAGGTAAATTTTACCAAGTCTTCCCAAAAGTTATAGATAGTATAATTTTTTGTTGTTGTTATTCAACTGGCTCCACATAGTGGGGGGGGGGGGAGAAAGAATTTCAATTCATTCTAGAAGGCTATAATAATCTTGATCGCAATGTTGGGCAAAGACACAGAAAGGGAAACTATAAACATAGAGGCAAAAATGCCAAATAAAACATAAGCAAATCAAATCTAGCAATTAATTAAAAGTGTAGTATGCAGGGAGACATAAAATGGAGAAATCTATTACCAATGAAATTCATGACCCTGATGAAGAGCCGGAGCACAGAAGTACTTCAGCGGCTGCCACGGCTCACCCTGAACACACATGGTAGCCCGGGAACAGACAAAGCTCCCCAACCTGGCTAATGGTTAGTGTCAGGAAGAGTCCTGCTCAAAGACGCAGAGGCCGTGGCGTTCTTATTGAACTGAGAAACAAGACCAGAGTGTGGGCACCATGACTGCTGGTCAGTACTGTCCTGTGGGCCCTAGCCAATGCGATAAACACAGGAGAACAAGCTACATCTGTGAAAGGAAGTGGCAACTCACCATTATTCACAGACGACATGGCGGCCGCTTACAAAATCTACAAGAAGTAACTGAAAAACTAAAAGACTTTCTGATAAACCAGTTTTAAGTAAAACACAAACATTAATAACACTGATGATAATGACAATAAATTAGAAAATTTAATGGAAAAGAAGAATTCTATTCAATAGCAAAAAAAAAATCTAAATCACAAAAACTCAAAACATAAATATTTAGGAATAAGCAGAACAATAAATATGTTATTTGTTTCCTACGAAGGAACTCTCTAAAATTTACTCAAGAACATGATGAGTACCTAAATAAATGGATACTTATGTTGGTTTCTGACAGAAAGATTCATTGTTATAAATTTCAAATTGATCCATAAATTCAATGCAACTTTAAATAAAATCCTAATGGGTTTTAATTGCATTTTTATAAGTTGATTCTAAAGTTTATTTGGAACAGTAGAGTTTGGGAGAACAGCCAAATATATATATATATATATATATATATATATATGAAATATATTTAAAAATTAAAAAAAATTTTTTTTAAAAAGATCTATTTGGGAGAGAGCGAGAGCACACGCATGTGCCCTCACGTGCATGGAGGGAGGGGCAAAAGGAGAGGGAGAGAGAGAATCTCAAGCAGATTCCCCATTCTCCTCATTGAGCATAGGACCCTGAGATCATGACCTGAGCCAGAATCAGGAGTCAGCTGCTTAACCAACTAAGCCACACAAGTGCCCCTAATTTTGTTTTTTAAAGTTGGCTCCACACCCAGTGTGGAGCCCAACATGGGGCTTGAACTCATGACCTTGAGATCAAGACCTGAGCTGAGGTCAAGAGTTGGATGCCTAACCAACTGAGCCAAATATATTTTTAAAAAGAATTACGGTGGGGAAAACCTACCCACTGAAATATCAACATTTACTATAATAAAAGTACAATAATTAAAACTGGCATAGGAAGAAATAATCAAACAGAATTAAATCAGAAATAAGTTCATAGTGCATTTGATAAAGATTAAATTTCAAATTAGTAGGGAAAAGAAGGCAAAATAAAGATTTTTTTCTCTCCTTTTTAAATTGACCTCAATTTGACATATAATTGACATATAACATTATGTTAGTTTCATGAAGTAAAGATTTAAGCATTACAAATAAAACTGCAAAAACACCAGAAGGAAATCTAAGAGGATATTTTGTAATTTGGTTCTATGGGGAAGGCTCCTCTCTTACAAGACACCACCCAGAAGCCATAAAAAGTTTTTGATTTGACTACAAAAATGTAAACTTCTGTTCAATGGGAGATACTATAAATAAAATTTAAAAACGACAATTTAGAAAAAGCATATAATGATAAAAATAATTAGAGCTGATATTAATGTAATATTATTATCTGCCAGGAATTATGCTAAACATTTTATATGAATTATCTAATTACAAGTGATAGGTATTATTATTACCAATATTATTTCATTTTATTTTATTTTATTTTTTAATTCGACAGAGAGAGAAAGACAGCCAGCAAGAGAGGGAACACAGGCAGGGGGAGTGGGAGAGGAAGAAGCAGGCTCCCTGTGGAGGAGCCTGATATGGGGCTGGGATCACGCCCTGAGCGGAAGGCAGACGCTTAACGACTGAGCCACCCAGGCGCCCCTATTATTCCATTTTAAAGATGGGAAAACTGAGGCTCAGAAAGGTCACATATATACCAACTGGGTTAATATCTGTAGTTGGCATTTGTTGCCTTGCATTGTTCAAGATGCCCATTCTCTGGCCCCATGATTCCTTGGACATGTGAACGGTCAGCTACAATCTTTTTGGCTTTGGTCCCAGAGAAGAATGGACCTGACCTTTGGGTTTAGAAAGCCTGAAGGATGTGAACAGAAGTTTCCGGTGGCCATCAATGTTTCTGGCTACATAAAGAAAGCTTGAAGGATGTGAACAGAAGTTTCCGGTGGCCATCAATGTTTCTGGCTACATAAAGAAAACCTAGCTCCAGAAGGATCAAATCACAGAAGCGATAAGCAAAGGTGAAAGGTAAATGGAGAAAAGTTTCGACCTAATTGTTTGGGTCTCTTGATCCACTTGTGCCTGAATTATGGGAGTTAGGAAATTCCCTCTTAAGCTAATTTGGATGGGTTATCTGACCCTTAGAATACAATATCCACAGTATATGAAGACTCCATTTACTATTTTAAGGAGAAAAAAGACAAATCAACAGTACAATGGACAAAGCATGTGATTAGAAACTCCACGAAGAAGTAACAGTGGGGGCTGATTCTAGAGCTCTTGTCTGGGGAGGCCAAGCCTCTCTGTCGTGGAGGACCACACACAGTTTTTACCTGCTCCCCTTGAGGTCTCCCCAGGGCTAAGAGCCACACAGTTAAGGACACCCATAGCTAACGTTCAGCTAGAAGTGCTGACAGTTTATCTTGGGATCACCTCTGCCTTATTACATGGACGTCTTGTTCGGCTCTATAAATTTAGGAAGTAATGTTCCTTAAATATGTAGTTAGAAAAGATGAGACATCATTAATGGTTTATTGTTTCTGAAATATCTAAAAACTGAGAAAAGATCTCCCCCACCTTGTCTTCTGTGAGCATTATGGCGGTGTGGGGCCTTAGGTGTGCTACAGAAGGGGTGTGGGTCATTAACTGGCTCTTTCTGGTAAGGTCTTTCGCTGCCCTCCCAGGTGGCTTGCTGCAGAGCCCATAACGAAGCTGACAGTAACCGGAGGCACGGTTTTTCTTCCTTAATGCATGGCTTCTTTGGAAGAGAATCAATTACAGAGTTTTATTTTATTCCATCTCTACAAATTGGCTGTGGGATGATGCTTCTTTGGTGTGGAAAAAAAAAGTCCCTGGATGAGAGATTGATAGAGAGCAGAAAAAGGAATGTCACCATTGAGTATGTGACACAAATTGGGCACTGTGACAATTTAGGGCAAAAGTTTATTGAAAACCTACTCTGTGCTCCATGTGGAGAACTCAAAATGAGTAGAAAACATTCTTTCTCTCAAAAAGCTTTTAATCTAATAATGAGAGCATGAGAAAGGAAAACTATGATTTTTTTAAATTGGGATATAATTGATATATAATATCAGTTTCAGGTGAAAAACATGATTCAATATTTGTATATATTGTGAAATGATCACCACAATAAATCTAGTTAACACCTATCATCCACCAAAAAAAAAAAAAAAAACCAAACACCTTTTAATCTAGCTTGAGAAGGAAGGGGACAGGGAAGCAGTGGTGGTCATTGTGATTCCTCAGCAGAGGGAGAGGAAAAGATGGAGGAGTGTGTGCAGGGAAATGACGGAGCCTGCTCTGAAGTGGAGATGGTAAAAGCCTATTTTGGATACATGTTCCTCTGGGACAGGAAGGAAGAAGTTTAAGATAAGTACAGATGTCTATATACCTGTACGATAATGACACCAAGCTGAGTTTAATTCAGGTTCATCTTGTCTCTTTAAACATGATGTGTTGGGGCACCTGGATGGCTCAGAAATTGGTTAAACGTCTGCCTTCAACTCAGGTCATGATCCCAGGGTCCTGGGATCGAGTCCTACATCAGGGTCCTTGCTCAGCGAGGAGCCTGCTTCTCCCTCTGCCCCTCCCCCTGCTTGTGCTCTCCCTCTCTCTGACAAATAAATAAATAAAATCTTAAAAAAAAAAAAACCCAAACAAAAACGTGATGTGTTGGCCTCAAAGCAATGATAATCTATTAGCAAGGTATGCCTGGTTCTACTAAAAGGAACCAGAGCTCCTTGGAAAACTGTTATTCCAGGCACGGGGCAGAAAATTTCAAAGACTAATAAAGACAAGTCAAAATGGTATAGATCAAGTCTGAAAAAGCACCGCTGACTAAATTTGGGATAATTTTTAGCATAAAAAAAACTAGGATTGCAATGCATTCAAACACACCAAACATACGAAAGTCCTTGAGTTCATACTGATACTGAAAACATTTTTTTCATACTTACATTATGAGGTGGCTTAGGAAATCAATTCATTAATCTGGTAAAGGAAAGGAATCCAGCATTTATCCTGCCTTCCCAAATATGAGGGCAAATTCTTCTCCGTGTAAGAATCATGGCTAATACATGTCAAAGAATGAAAACATTAGAATACCACCATTTAGGAACCCCTAAGGAAATAATCATTCTAGGCAATGATTGTTAACGTCCCCTAAGACTGTAAGGTGAAATGATGTCTGAGAGTTGCCCCACTAAAAATGAAAAAAAGACGGAGATAGATCAAAAAGGACAGCAGAATGTAGAGAACAAGATGATGGATGTATGGGGGCTTATTATACTATTCTCCTACCTTTGTGAATATTTGAGAATTTCCATAATAGAACTTGAAAAAAAAAATCCTGCTTCAGTTTCTCCTCTATGAAATATTTCCTGCTACGGAGCAGAGCACTCTTTATCTCCAAGTATCTTTGGAAATGCAGTGACCCAAGTCTCTCAGCACAGTTTTCCAAAATAAAGCGTTTTCCATCTATCCCATAGGAGGAGGAATTCTGCTGGGTCAATAATCTTTGTGGAGCCTGGGACACCGTGGGTTAACAGCCTGTCCCTGACAGCTGAGCGGGTGGGGGGTGCCCACAGCTGCCAGCAATTAGGCTAGCTGGCAGTCCCCTTAGGAAACTCCTGCAGCCTGATTAGGACTAATTGCTAGCCAGCATCTAAGTCCCCGATCGATAGAAAAGGAAATCCATTAGGGAAAGGCTGGGCAGGGAGAGGCTGCCTTCTGGTCAGTCTGCCTGTGCGTGGATCTGCAGGCATGTTCACTAGTCTTGACTGAGGGCTCTAAGCGCACCCCACCCTGCCAGTGTTACCGGAAAAATTACTCTGTTGAAACACTCTCATGGTTTCCTTTTGATCCTGATTTTGGTCTACAAGTGAAAGATGCCTATTTCTGCCAAGAATGGCATTATGACAATTGTTTCTTAGAGATATCAACAATGTGTTGTGGGAGTGTGGCAGGGGGCAAGTCTACCTGGGAAGCCCAGGACAGTCTTTATGCAGGTGTGGGGTTTTAGTTGAGCTTCTGACTTTGGGCAATTGTTCTGTATTAAGTAGACCCAGTTCAGAGACTCACGGGCAGCTGCTGAAAAAACGTCAGATCCTTGCCAGTTTGAAATTTGTGACTGGACACCAGACAGGAGGGCAATTTTCACGGGAGCCATCTCAACCAACCATGCTATGTTCTGAGTGTACAAAGGTGCGAAGGACCTGGTCCTTACTTCAAGGAGTCCTACAGCCCACTGCAAGTTCAAAACCAGAAAGAGAATACAGAAGGACCATTGAACGTGCTTACACAGCAGAATGAGGAGGACTTTTTACTCCCCCACCACCAAATTAACTTGTCTCATTTTGTTGAGTTTCTCATTAGAATGTAACACACATACACACATACATGCACGGAGTTTTCGGTTTTAACCTATTTTGAAATTCAAGGGTCTTATAATCAAGTATGGACTGTGTTATTTGAGAGAATACATTGTGAACTTACTTTATTTTTTAAGATTTTATTTTTATGTAATCTCTACATCCAACATGGGTCTTGAACTCACAACCCTGAGATCAAGCATTGCACACTCCACCGACAGAGCTGCCAGCCAGCTGCCCCTGTGAGCTTGCTTTAGGTAAGTTTCACAAGCAAGACATGAGTCCCATAAAGTAAAAGTACCTCCATAGATTATACAAAGACTGGATTAAATTCAAGCTGTGAACTTGTTTCTCCAGAAAAAATATGCATCTGAAAACAACACAAGGGAAGAACCACACCATTATTCACAACTCCGTACAGAGGCAAATTCTGGTCCCTCTTACACTAAACGTGTAAGAAGTCAGAAAGATATTAAAAGTAAAACTATTGTGAAGAGAAAAAAATCCATAATGATGTGTCTCTAACTTGCTATTTACCTCAGATGTAATCTAGAGCAACTTTTTAAAGCGCTTAAGAGCATTCATTTGCTTTAAAATCAAGTTCCTTACAAATAACCCATTTATTAAAGAAAGTCAGGCATCAGCAAGTCATTAAAGTTAGTGTGTACATACGAAAGTAATAAACTCTACTTCTGTCAAAATATTCTAAGATTCAGATTTTCCCGAAGTACTACCGTACTGCCGTTCAAGTTAGACATCAGATGATTGTGACTCACGACCACGTTGCAGAGAGCTCCTTCATCGCTCCAGAGGGCTTTCCTCTCCGGTGAGTGCTGCAGAAGGGACTGGAAGGGACCTCGGTGGGGACGGTCTGGATTGTGCCTCACAGTTTTATCTCTGAGGTTATTAGTTATCAAACATTCAGAAGACTCTCTGGCAGAAGTAAATTCTTACTATTCTTTTGTGTTGCTGAATTGGGATGAGGTCATCCTCAAAGTGACAGATGAATTTGAGTGACTTGGCTCAGGAAGCCATCAAGAGAAGACAAACTGTCACCAGCAAACTTACTTCATTTAAAGTTTTTTTGGCCTTTTTTTTGCCCCCAGAGTGTTTCCATAAAAAGCCCGGTTATAGAGTAAGGAGACTGGCCTTATAAACTATAAAGGAAAACAAATCTCATTGTTTTATGCTCAGAACTCATACTTTGTCATCTGACCCCAAGAAGGCAAGTGTTATGGACTACCCTGGCCAGCGAAGCAGGAGGCAGGGGAAGAACGTGGTTTGCCCAACATCACGCAATTTCTTATAGCAGAGCTAGTCCTGGAATCGGATTCTCCCATTTCTAATACGATGCTCACCCTTTACCATTCTTTTGATTTTTCTATTTTTTTTTCCCCCAAAGTGGTCTCTTTATACTTCCTTTTCTTTAATCCCCTATTTATTCCTTTTCTCAGTTAGGTGCTTTTGATGTCTTTCCCCTCCTTGAGCTCTTCCCTTTTCAATTATGTGAATTTCCTGTAGTCCAGGAGTAGCTGAGCTGCCTGAAATCTGGGTGTGACGAGGCCTTGGAGAAGCATCAGAGACTTGGTTCCCTCAAAACTGAAGGTGCTGGTTAGCAACTAGAACGCTGAACTCTGTGCATGCGATCACACACTGAAGTGTAACGCGGTTTTTAAGAACTCTGACATAAAAACCCAGATCCTCAAAGGTCTTGATCTTAAACTTCCACATTCTGTTTTTACATAACTTTTCAAGGAAGTGCTCCCGATCCCGGTCAGTTTAAAGTGGCGAATGTGGAGTACAGGTCACGTTTAAACTGCTCTCCTCAGGCGTCCTTCACCTTCCTTCGTGGAGCAGGGCTCTATTTGAACCCTTGTCATTCTAAGAATCCCCAAACCTTCCTTCTGAAAGTGATGGTTTAGCTTCACAGTGCACAGGGCGCTTACACTTAGAAACACTCAACCCCCTGTATGAGGTTAAGTGACAGCAAGAGAGTCAAGAGTTAAGAGAAAACAAAGGATGAAAGAAGGGGATGGAAGCAGCAAAGCAGAGACTGTGGGGAGGCCTGGAGTAAGTACAGAGAGGATTTGACTCTGGAAAGGAACCTTCAAGATTCAAAGTCTGAAATCTTGGCAAAATACTCATCTTCTACAGTCAAGTGAAGCAGATTACTGTTAAAAATTAGGTAACAGGGTTAGTTATCTGGGTGGCTCAGTCGGTTAAGCGGCCCACTCTTGGTTTTGGCTCAGGTCATGGTCTCAGGGTCAGGAGACCAAGCCCCACCCCAGGGCTTCCCGCTCAGCAGGGAGTGGGCTCCACCCCACCCCTCCCTTAAGCCCTCCCCGCACTTGTGCACTCTCTAAGTAAATAAATCTTTTTTAAAAATGCATACACATTTTATTTATTTACTGTGTAACAGCTTTGTCAGGTGGTCTTGTTCCCGATCTTGGAGGAAAAGCTTCCAGCGTTTCACCACTGAGGAGGATGATAGCTGTGGGCTTGTCACGTGGCCTGCATCACCAGAACAAAGCCCACTGGATCCCCGTGTGCGATCCTTTTCATGTCTAGTAAATTCAGTTTGCTAACACTTTGTTGAGGATTTTGCATCTATTTTCATCAGGGATACTGACCTATAATTTTCTTTTCTTGTGGCTTTCTGGTTTTGGTATCAGGGTAATGCTGGCCTTCTAAAATGAGTCTGGAAGTGCTCCGTCCTCTTCTGTTTTTTGGAAGAAGGATTGGTATTAATTCTTCTTTAAAACCATTTGTTTTTTTTTTTGTAAATTTTGGCTACTTTTTTATGATTTCTATTTCCTTATTGATATTCACCATTTGATTAGACAGTGTCATCCTAACTTCCTTAATTCTTCAAGAGTTTTTTCAGTTCTTTGACTGTATTTATAATTGACTTTTGCCTACTCATCCAACATCTGGCTCCTTTCAGTGGCAGCTTCTGCTGCCTGTGCTTTTTCATGTGTATGGGTCACATTTTCCAGTTTCTTTGCATAACTGGTAAATTTTCTTTGCATAGTAACATTTTTGGTAACATAGGAATCCTAGTGCTGATGTCCCCTCCCCCACCCCTCAGGGCTTTTTGTTTCTGCTTATTTTCTTAGTGGTTCGGCTAGACTATTTTCCTAAAAATCTATGATACTCTGCAGTGTGCTCCTCAGAAGACAACAGCCCTGGGCACACAATCACCTCTCCTTCAGATCTCTCCCTTAAGTCGTCTGCTACTTTTGGTATCACACCCAGCTGTTAGTTTTCAATAACTGCTGGCAAATTGCTCTGTTGTTTTCAGTAATGCCCTGGGGCATACATTCCTCCACAATCGGAGCCAATTAAACTCAGGCCCCTCTGTGGGAGCAGTTTGAGGCCAGTCTCTTGAGTTTTGTTGTAATGCCAGTGGGGCTCTTCTGAGCTGCCTCATTCCCTGGCTCCCTCTGCTAAACTTCCAGCTGGCTTATACTTTTTCATTTTGCTCTGCTGCATCTATATGCCTCTTCTTAATTGCTTACCATCAAACTTTCCATTATTTGGGGGAGCACCTTTCAGCTTGAACTTCCGAGTAAAGTCAGCTCTCTTTGGAGCTCTCTTTTCTGGTAGCTTCCACTGCTCTGGAGCTCCTCAGCATGGCAGTGCCAGCTTCTCCTGGAGGGACACCTAGCTTTTTAAGCATGGTGCTGTGCAGGGACAGTAGCCCCTGCTTTCTTGGCTTTCCTCTCTGGGCATAAATCCTCTGCACCACCAAGGAGCTGGGCTAAGGGCTTCTGAGGTCTCTGCGTTCTTGGCCTGTTGTGCCGGTTGGGTTTCCACGCTAGGAGTGGGTACTGGGTAGTGATGAAGACCCAGATCTCTTGCGCTTTCTCAACATGTATTCGGGAGGAAATGAGAAGTGCTGGTAGTCTGTCCTTCCTGGAAAGATACTAGGTCCCACCACAGGAAGCTGGAGAGAGAAAGCCCGATGTTCTTTTCTGGATCTGCCCTGGTTAGAGCTTCATCATTCTGAGCGGGGCTGGGGAGAAGGGAAAGCAGCAACTCACGCCTCAAATGCCACAGACGCTCCCAATTCTCTCATAGAGATTTAGCAGATCTTCCGGAATTAATGTTTCTTTATTTCCGGTACGTCTTTAACACACTTCCGGAGACTTCAGACAGATGTTTACCAGTTACAGTGAATTCACAAAGAGGAAGGTCTGCAGAGCTCCTTACAGCACTATCCCAAAAGTCACCTCGATGGATCAGATTTTTTTTTTTTTTAAACCTCATATTCTATTCAAGACAAATTGTATCTTAAGACTTGGAAGGGCCCTTCCAATTTCAGTAAGGTAAACCTCCAGTTAATGAAGACATATCCAAACATCCTGATTCATGGTCCTTTAATCTCTGCTAGGTGACAAGTCATTCCTGACTTCCTACACAGGCAACTGGTTTGCTGCTGGACAGCTTAAAGAGGTAAGTTCACCGTGGCCTAAAATATGCCTGTCACTGATAGTATTTTGAAAGTATCTAAATTATCTAATCCCTCTGTATTATAGTCCTTCAAATATTTGAGGCCAAGCATCAAATCTCCCTTTACTCTTTTCAAGTAGTTAACCTTCAATCTTTCTTTGAACGAGGAAGTTTCTAAACTTTTAAACATCCTAGTCACTTTTTTTTTCAATCTCTCTCTCTCTTTTTTTTTTTAAAGATTTTATTTATTTATTTGACAGAGATAGAGACAGCCAGCGAGAGAGGGAACACAAGCAGGGGGAGTGGGAGAGGAAGAAGCAGGCTCATAGCGGAGGAGCCTGATGTGGGGCTCGATCCCATAACGCTGGGATCACGCCCTGAGCCAAAGGCAGACGCCCAACCGCTGTGCCACTCAGGCACCCCCTCAATCTCTCTCTTAAAACTGGCCTAAATTAAATGAAAACATCTAAATGAGATCTGAGTGATTCAGTGTATGAAACTATTGTTTTCAGCACAGGATGGGTAGAAGTAAATAGAGCAATGGATCGGTTAATACAGATAAATGATTAGTTGAATACCTTCCTGGCAAAGCTGAAAGATTTCATTTTACCAACTAGCACTTTTGGGCACTTTGTTCAGTAGGGCAGAAAGTATTATATCTGGCTGCTCCACGGGGCTAGTGGAAACCAAAGAAGTCAGAGGCCAGGTGAGGGGTTTCCTAGGGTAGATTCCCAACCCTTATTCTGATGCATTATTCTTCATGTCAGTGCAGGTGCACTCTTATTAGCCTTTTATTTTTTCTCTTAATAAAGACAAAGGAAGGATCGCAGTGCAAACTACTCACAACACCTTCTAGGTCTTAGGTAAGCAGAGGAGCTCACAGGGAGGCATTAAATTAAGCCCGTATCTGTGCTAGAAAGTATTTAGCTGAAGACTCTTTTTGTTTTTCTTCACTGTGTCACATTAAAACATATTTGAAATTTACATTTGGAGCCAGAAATTTAAAGGGCATCAACGAGGTTTTCCATTTGTATGTTTTTGTAGTATAGTTGGGAATTATTTTTGAAATGAAATCAGCAGATAAATCGTCCTCTGCTTACCATTCTCTAAGGATTCTATTTTTCCATATGAATACAACCTTATTATGGGATAGAATTTCAGCTTGGTGCTTCATCTCTATAACTGCTATTAAATTCCACTATGGGTTATAGGCAAATCCTTGCCCCTAATGTGTAAGATCCAACATTTTTGCTTTGAATAATCTCAAAGGCAGTGAATTCACGGCTGGGAGCATCTGATGCTTCCCTGCCTAGTGTTGCCCCATTTTTCCACCACAAATAGCTTATTACTGGAAAGCAAGGGGGCTGAGCCTTATTTTGTGTTGAAGTAACAAGGATACCTCGTAGAGAGAAGGCACAATGGCCCTATGGGCTAGAACATGAAAAAGAAAAGTTTCAGGAATAGGGTAGATTTTAGGGCAGCACAGAGAAGTCTGAAAATCCCAAATTCTCTAAGGCAATGATTATCAAAGTGTAATCCCAGACCAACATTGAAAGCACTACCTGGGAGCTTGTTAGAAATACAGAATCTCAGGGGCGCCTGGGTGGCACAGCGGTTAAGCGTCTGCCTTCGGCTCAGGGCGTGATCCCGGCGTTATGGGATCGAGCCCCACATCAGGCTCCTCCGCTATGAGCCTGCTTCTTCCTCTCCCACTCCCCCTGCTTGTGTTCCCTCTCTCACTGGCTGTCTCTATCTCTGTCGAATAAACAAATAAAATCTTAAAAAAAAAAAAAAGAAATACAGAATCTCAGACCTTACCCCAGACTCATAGAATCAAAACATGCATTAAAAAAAAAAAATCCCAGGGCGCCTGGGTGGCACAGCGCTTAAGCGTCTGCCTTCGGCTCAGGGCGTGATCCCAGCGTTATGGGATCGAGCCCCACGTCAGGCTCCTCCGCTATGAGCCTGCTTCTTCCTCTCCCACTCCCCCTGCTTGTGTTCCCTCTCTCGCTGGCTGTCTCTATCTCTGTCAAATAAATAAATAAAATCTTAAAAAAAAAAAAAAAATCCCCTGGGGCGCCTGAGTGGTTCAGTTGGTCGAGCATCCAGCTCTTGGTTTTGGCTCAGGTCATGATCTCAGAAGGAGTCATGGGATTGGCCCCACATCAGGCTCCACACTCCATGGGGAGTCTGCTTGAGAGTCTCTCTCCTCCTCTCGTTTGCCCCTCCCCCCATGTGCAACTGTGAGCTCTCTCTCTCAATAAATAAATAAAATCTTAAAAAAAAAAATCTCCTGGTCTTTGTATGCACATAAACGTTTGAGAAACACTGGTGAAAACACCAAGAGTTTTATTCTTCTATGCCTAATGGTCCTGCTTTATTTAGGACTTTTTATAACAGTCATCCTAAAGTGTATTTGGACTTAGGAAGTACTTGGAACAGGGCTCATGATCACATAGGATAAGGTGGTCATTTATGCTCTTCCTATTTTAGTTTACAGCCTACCCTAATGGCTCCGTCAAGGAATATTTAATAAACTCCTATGAGCAAGGTACCAAGATATGTGTTATGGGAGATATATATTTTTTACAAAAACCTAATTTTGTGATTGGGAGACAGGCTTTCCTCAAAAGAGGAAATAATCCCAACAGCACCCTGTTAGACTCTAATACTCTAGACTTTTTCAGACTCCAACTAGCTGTCATGAAACGTAGGCATATTGCTTTAATAAATGTTTCATTCAACCAAATGTAAAACGCATGTGATTATATGGAATTAGATTTGTTCTTTCCTTGTGCACATCTTGCTCTTCATTAGATGAATCAAATTTAAATGCCACATTGAAAATTCAAGAGTGGTTTCAGAAGCTTTCTGCTTCATAAATACAACTTCAAATTTTAACCATAGTGTTGTATAAGGAAAACAATAATGGGTGTAGATAGCTGAAAAATGCTGTAGAGAAGCTGTGGATCATCCGGAGAAGTAAATTCTATCAAGTGGCAATGAATTTGATTATCTTTAAAAAGAGTCAGCCTGGGGCGCCTGGGTGGCTCAGTTAGAGACGCATCTGCCTTTGGCTCAGGTCATGATCCCGGGGTCTGGGATCAAGCCCCGCGCTGGGCTCCTTGCTCAGCGGGGAGTCTGCTTCTCCCTCTCCCTCTGCCCCTCCTGCTGCTCATGCTCTGTCTCTGTCTCAAATAAATAAATAAAATCCTTAAAAATAACAAAGTCAGGCTGTAGTACCTTTTCTACCTCTATTGGCCAAGAGTAATCTGCTCTCCTGTGAACCAACCAACAGCTACAGATTATTGGTTACTATGTAACAAGCACTGAGGTATAAAAGTATAGTATGCAAAACGTGTTCTGCAGGAATTATAGTCCAGACCCATAGAAAAAGAGATGCACATAAAAGTCGTGGTCAAGATAGTACAGAAGTCTCAAACGAGGGGCACACACAAGTGTGCAGAAGTTAACTCTGGCCGTAAAGGATCGGGGTAGCTCTGGGCAGGTAAGATTTGAGCTGGGTGTTAAAGCTCAAAATAAGTTTAACAAAATGACAGAATCAATTACTGTGTTGAGTAAAAGATTCTCCCCCACCCATAGTTCTCACGGTGCTTTTCACAAAAGAAACATTTTCCTGGGACTCTCATATTAGAGATCTGGTTCTAAGGTCCAAATCTGTTAGTCTCACTAGGTTAGCCTTCCTAACTGTCCAATAAAGAAAACAATCATTTCAGGATGGTTACATGTCTAAGCCTCATGGGGCTTTTATCCGTTTATCTGGCAAAATGCTAATGTACCAGCTTCATTTCATTATCCTTGTGAATTTTTTCCTTCCTGCTTCAGCCGAGCAGAATTCCAGCTGAAAACAGTAACATGAAACTATGCAGCAACATCCCTCCTTTTACCGTCTGTTTGCTGTGCCCTCCAGAGCCACGCTCTTCACAAATAGGACTTTAAAAATGTTTGTTGGCAGATGGATTAACTAAAAGAACAATTCTCTCTAGCTCATCTTTTCTAGGTTACAAGCAGAGAAAGTACTCAACAGCGAAAGAGGAAAGAACGGCTGGGATTTGGGTACCAGTTGGGAGTATTTTTACTACTAGTAATATATGTTTTTGTTTACCCGTCAACCTAACCTACTTGGAGGCCAAAGTAAAAAGCAGGGGCCTCTAAACTATGCCAGAAAATAATTTTCAAAAGGTTAAAAACATGATCTCAAACAAATATAAAACGAACATGTGCCCAAAGATTTTATTCAGCTCATTAGTTCATGAGGGAAATGGCAAGACTGGGTTCAAAGGAGAATCTGAGGGGCTAGGTATTGATAACAATTTAATACAGGAATGTTAGGATAAGATGACGAGGTTACATTTAAAACTAATAAATGTCCCCATAGGGCCATGAGCCACAACCTCGGGAGTTATCTTTCCCCACAGACAGAAATTATTTGCACCTTTAAGCGGATAAGAATTTACAAGTTAACCTCTGTTCCGACAGAGTTGTCCAATAATCCAGTCAACAGCCAATCAAAGGAGGAAGCCCAGCAGGGCATTGGAAGAGCACCAGGCAACCTCTTGCGTCTACCGCAAATTTTGAATAATTCTTCTGACGCTCAGAAGAGGCTCTCAGAGGTAATGGCAAAGGTCCACCACCATGTGGAACAGTGCGCAGATCCTTACAATGCAGATGACATTGGGCCGGTCATAAAAGAACACTGGTAAGAGCGGGTAGTCATTCTACACAGTTTGAGGAAACAAGAGTTAACTTAAGTAATAACAAAACTCAGGGAAGTAGGGCACAAAAAATGTTCCAGTGAACAGTAATGAGCACAAAGGTCATCTACATGGCAGCCTCGATGATCTGAAGCCCAGGTGAGAGTCATCCAGGTATAAGTTTAAAGGGTATTTAAGTCCAATATTAAATTAACTTCTAACACACTCTTGCTCATCTGGAAAATGCGGGGCACAGTCGCACACCAGCAGAGAGACGCCATCAGAGAGGAATACATAATCCATAAGCATATAGAGCCATTCGGATACAGCATTTAGCACTAGAAACCTCTGAAGGCACCAGTGTCTCACAGCAGAGTCCAATAAGTCATATTTATGTAAATGTTAACTATGAAAAATCTTAAACTGTTCTTCAATAAACTCTGCTCAAGAAAGTATGCAAATATACAATTCAAAAATACTTCCGCGAAAAGTATTTCTAAATGTAAAAGCGTCATTATTTAAAGAGAACAAACCAATTCAATTGAATGCATACTAAGCGCAGGATATGTTATTTGGCTGAGGTGAGTTAATAGGAATTAGATATTGTTCCAGCTTTCATAAAGCTTATAATAGGGGAGGTACTATGCAAATACGTGGGAGCACCCAGGAAAGGACAAGTGATGCAAGTCACAGCAAGTCAGGGAGGGCTTCATGGAGAAAGCAACATCTGACTTGGGCCTTGAGGGATTCAACATTCATTTGACTGGAAAATCCCCTAAATGGAATGACTGTGAATAGATGAAAGGCTGCTCTAATATTATTTCTTAAAATTACTCCAATTATGTAAAAAATATATGTGATACTACAAACAAAGACAAGTGACAAATTGAAATAAAATATTAAGAAAAACAGAGCCACGTTATGGACAATTTACAAAAGAAACAGAAATGGCCAATGAACATCTGAAACTGTATTAGGTCCTGTAAATAACCAAAGAATGCAAAGTAAAATGAGTTGCCATTTTGTACAGAGCAGCATAGCAAAGATTACAGAGAGAGTAATACTCTGGGTCAGCAAGTGCGTAAAGAAATAAATACTCTCGGGTGCCTGGGTGGCTCAGTCGGGTGAAGCGTCTGCCTTCAGCTCAGGTCACGATCTCACGGTCCGGGGATGGAGTCCTGAGTTGGGAGCCTGCTTCTCCCGCTTCCTCTGCCCCTTCCCCCTAGCTCATGCTCTCTCACTCTCAAATAAGTGAATAAATAAAATCTTTAAAAAATAAAAAAAGAAACGAGTGTTCTCGTATGTTGTTACTAAATTGAACACTTCCTTTAGAAGTGAATTTCCACCCTGAAGAACCTATCATATGAAAATAAAAGTAGACAGCAGTGCGAAGATTGCCTCTATATGAATGTCTTCAAAACACTGAAATAATCTTTAGGGGCGCCTGGGTGGCACAGCGGTTGGGCATCTGCCTTCGGCTCAGGGCGTGGTCCCAGTGTTGTAGGATCGAGCCCCACATCAGGCTCCTCCGCTATGAGCCTGCTTCTTCCTCTCCCACTCCCCCTGCTTGTGTTCCCTCTCTCGCTGGCTGTCTCTGTCTCTGTCGAATAAATAAATAAAATCTTTAAAAAAACAAACAAACACTGAAATAATCTTTAAAAGGACAAAGAAAGAAACATCCAATAATGGAAAACTGGTCAAATTAAGATCCGTGAAATATCATGTGGAATTAAAAACTATAATCATGTAAGATTTAATGGTGTGGGAAAAGTTACAAAATATTAAGTGTGAGAAAATCCTGTTATAAAACTCTCATCAGTCCGTATGGTCCCACTATTATTTTTAAAAAACAAAAGAAAAAAAGGATCTTAGTTTTTCTGTGTTTTTTTCAGATTATGCCTTTAGGTCTCATCTCCCACAATTAAGAGTGATCTAATTCTAAGCCAATGCACCTTTTTTTCTTATGAGGAACTCCGAATCAACTAGTGGATAACTATTTTTAACTATTATAATGCTTAAGAAAATCTGAAAGATGTACAGTATACCAATAAAGTTAATACAGCTTTTAATTTTCTTTATAAAAATAAAAACATATTATTTTAAAATCAGAATATCAAGCAATTATTTACGAACTGGAAAAAAGGTCTTATTTTTAAAAAGATTTTATCTATCTATCTATCTATCTATCTATCTATCTATCTTATTTGAGAGAGAGAGAGCATGAGAGTGGGGTGAGGGGTAGAGAGACAAGCCCCAATCCTGGGGCTCGATCCTGGGCCTCCAGGATTGTGACCTGAGCCGAAGGCAGACACTTAACCGACTAAGCCACCCAGGTGCCCCCAAAATGCTTATTTTAAATAGCAAGAACACTTTGAGGAATTTAGTCTAAAGAATTAACCACAGATACACAGAAAAATGTATGTGTGGGCAGTATGTTAGCCCATGCTTATGAGATAAAGTTTACAGGCTAACAGTTTACTAGAGAGGGGAAAGGGGAAGTCAGAAGAGCACATATAAGGGTGCACCACAAGCCTGGGCTCACAGGATGTCTTCAGTGCATTCACAGGAAGTACCACACCTAGGAGCAGTCCATTTTGGGGGAGAAGGAGAAAATAAGTTAAATGCTAGTCCCCTTCCCTTCCTGAACTCTCATTAGTCAGAGTCAGCCCGGAGGGCATTAGGCCCCTCAGTTTCCAGGTTGTATGACCTGGCCTCTCTAGGCAGTTATTGAGGAAGCCAGTGGGCAGGCACAGTAGATGGTCTTTCGTGGTCAGTCGGTGCCGGGGGCTCCTTCATTTGTACGGCTACGGTAGCAGCAGCTGTGAGCTGGGTCTACAACCACAGTAGTAATATGACCCATTGCTAGTGATGCTCCTGCCTAGAAGGTACAGGGCCAAGGTGTGTGTGTTTGGGGGGAGGGGCAGTGAAGTAGGCGTGGCCATGTGGATTGTGGTATTGTGGTCAACACAAAACAGTATGGTACAGCTAACCCCTTGCAACACATGGATCTACTCATATCCTCTTATGATATCCAGATCTCATATGAAGATAAGATGTCCTCGCTTCTCCACAGGAAGAAATGAAAATTAATCTCAATGGTGGTGGGCAGTCATCCTCTTGAACCCTACCAAGACACAGTGTCTGCTGCTGTAGCTGGCTCCCAATCTGTAACTGCTGTTAGTATTCCTCCCCACCCCCACCCCCACCATCTCTGTTCCAGACTGCCCTCACTGCCAGCCAAGCATTCTGGCTGGTCTGGGGCTGCCCTCCCGGTAGGGTCTGGGCCCTTCATTGCGTTGTCTCTGTTCGGCCATGGCTGCTTCAACTGCTCATTTATAATTCTCTGTGGCACAAAAGCATCACAGGATATCCTCGTTTTATAAAAGAAAGTCTAGGGGCGCCTGGGTGGCTCACTGGTTGAGCATTGGACTTGGTCTTGCTTGGGTCTTGATCTCAGGGTCGTGGGCTCAAGCCCCATGTTGGGCTCCACATTGAATGTGAAGCCTACTTAAAAAAAAAAGTATACCCAAGAAAGGAACACCTCTCATCCATACCAAGTCTTATTATGGTACATTGCTGCCAGTGATCAATCATAAATACTGGTCTCTATGAGGATTTCTTTAATCAAAGAACCAGAAACCCATGGAAGGTTCCATGTCTTCCCTTCTCTTATTTGTTAAGGGTGGGACACTTTACAAAGTGGGTCAATGGAGAAAAGATCGTTCTCTCAAGAACCTCTCTAACATCCTGATTATTTGGAACAATGCATCACTTCTGAACAGTGGTATCATGTGAAAGGGGCGTCGGTTCAAAGTACTGCAGGCAGCGGGGGCTTACTTCACTAGGGCAATAAAATGGCAGACTGATGAACTTATCTATCTACCTATCTATCCATCCAATAATTAAAATTCTGATATTTGTAAATATCACTTGGGGAAATGCCAATCTGTTACAAAATGCATTTTCTCTGACTTTTCAGATATTGGGGGAAAACTTAGTATGGCCATGCAATTTGTCTCAGTTGCACTTTGCATGATTCCAAGGAAGAGGAATGAAAATTTTCATGTTTACTTCTCACAGATGAACTTTACCACTTCAAATGAAACTATAGTCAAGGTAGGTGACAGTTTTATATTGTTATAGTTTCACTCACTTTTAAATTGTTGGATGAAAATCTATACTCATTTTTAAACAGGTGTAAGTTTCCTTCCTGATGTTATTGATAAACTAATTCTGTTCATTTATTCAGTCCCATTATGCACTTACTTAGACTTAACTCTTAGATTTTACTAAGAAATGCTTTTCCAACACATTTTGTGTTACTTTGTGTTATTTATCAGTATTTGACATATTTAGGTTGTTTTGACCAATCATATTCTAAAAACTTTGTAATAATTACTCAATTACTTAATACGTGGAGCTTTAAGGTCACAGGAGAAAATTATTTCCAATTCAAATTTATACTCGGGGGCACTTGGGTGGCTCAGTTGGTTAAGTGTCTGCCTTCAGCTCAGGTCATGATCCCAGGGTCCTGGGATCGAACCCCACATCGGGCTCCCTGCTGAGCGGGGAGCCTGCTTCTCCCTTTCCCTCTGCTGCTCTCTCTCTCTAATAAATAAACAAAATCTTTTAAAATAAATAAATAAATTTATACTTAGATTTTTGTTGCAGACGTTGCAACAGTGTCAGTGAAGGACTTTCAAATATAACGTAGATTAGAGTAGATGAAAATTCAGTAGGGGAGGGGAATGGCAATACAAACTCAGGAAACTAGTAATAATGTAAAAATTCTGACTGTTCAATACAAGGTTTACTTTTTAAAATCTATTTTTAATTATGGAAAATTATGGCAAAATACACTTAACAGTTACCATTTTAAGTGCGCAGTTTAGTAGTGTTAAATGCATTCACACTGCTGTACAACCAATCTACAGAACTCTTCATCTTGTCAAACTGGAACTGTACCCATTCAGCAACTCTCCATCTTTCCCTCCCTCCAGCCCAGGCAATCAACCACCCTTCCCTTTCTGTCTCTGTGAATCTGACTACTATACAGAGCCCCTGTAAGTGGAATCCTACAGTGTTAATATCAGCTTTACTTTTGCATTCTAAAAAATGGGCAGTATCAAATTGCTATGATACGCAGATTTCACTGGATATATCTCATATTTTAAAATATTAATGTCAAAAATCAAACCTTTTGCCAATATCTAAACTTAGGAATTAAAGTTCTGGATGTCAATTCAAAAGGTGTAAGGTGATACAAAAATCGCCAAATTTCACGTAGGGAGTTACATGAGTAGAAGGAAGCCCAGTAACCCTAATTTGGTCTCTCTGTTTTATACCTAAGAGATTAAATGATCTGCATACAGTCACAAATCTACTTGACTGCAGTGCGTCAGAAAGATTCTAAGACTCCTGACACCTGAGAGCTACTTCCAATCACAGACTCTATTGTCTATAAATTTTACACATTTACTTCCATTTTAAACACACTATTCACACATAATCCCATGTATATGACTATTCTTGTATAGTCAAGAATCCTCTGTAATAAAAAATACCTGGATCTCTGGCATTAGTTAGATTTTCATACAATGAACAGACAAATCTGTATTTGCTAATGTAGTTAGAATTTTAAGTGAGATGAAGCATATCACCCTATAAATAATTAGTATACTAAGATGGACTTGTAGAGGTAGAAGAGACCTCAGAGGCCAACTGGTCAGAAAAAAAACCAAAAGAATAAACTAAGTCATAGTGAAGAAAACTGCCCCCAAACAGACTTCAGGAAATTCTGGGCCATATTTGAGAAGTAAAGACATGAATTATGTGACTATCCATAAATATTTCTTAATCTTTTAAAAGAGATCCTTTAAGAAACTTCAAAATAAATTAATGGAATCTAATAATTTAAAACTCAAGTGCTGTTATTTCTACAAGATCTTGGATTATACGTTCATTTGTTCATTGGAAGAAAAATCACATTTTCATTTCTTATATTTTATTTATATTAGAGAGCACTTCAATATTAATTCAAATATCTGTCCATTAAATGCAAAAATGTTAATGCAATATTAAAAATGAAATTTAAATGGAAGCAAGGGACTATCACATTAAGGTTCCCATGGCAACTCTCACTACACTTTCCAGCTTCTGAACTGTAATATGGTCATTTATTACAGGCTCATATCAAACATAATTTTGCAAATATTTAAAGATGTATAGGTTAATTCATGTCAATTCAAGACTTCAGATGCAATGTAATGTAATATATCAGGCTAAGGCTACTCTAAATATTAACCCATATTCTCAATTTAGACTCATCTACATAAAACAGGTGCAAACTTCCTGAATCTTGAGTGATTTGTTAGCACTCACACAAAGCGCAGCATTTTGCTATCCCCATCACAAATCTGAACTTCATGTTACTTATATACTAATATACGTATGGTCAAGTGCCTTCCTCTTTAGCTCAGCAAGAGTTTGAAATTACAAATTATAAATCTTACCGTACTAGGCAAAATGCAACTTCATTAGTTCACACAAGTCAGAAGTCCAGGAACCAAACAAGGCAGGAGATTAACTGATCCTGCCAAAGCCTCACCTTCACTATTGGCTCCACTGTTTTCCACAACCCTCAGCAGCACTTATTAATATACTGAGAACTCAAAAAAGTAAACATCCTTTAACCTAGCAATATCTGTTTATTTATCTAAAGGAAAGAACTGGACCCCTTACAAAGCTGTATGTATAAGGATTTAGAAAAATATATAAACAATCTGAATGTCCATCAATAGAGGTGGGTTCAGCAAACATTAAGGCACAGAGCTTTGGAAATGATTAGATCAATATGTACTGATGTGGAAAGGCGTCCACAGCACGCTGTTAACAAAACAAGTATAAAACCCTATGTACAACAAAGAAAAAAAAAAAGAACAAAGCAAAAACAAAAGCCAAAACACTATCTCAAAAACAATGTGAATACATGCATAGAGAACAGTCCAGAATAGTCCAGAATATTAACAATAGAGATCACTGGATGGTGGGATTATGGCTGATTTCTTGTTCAGATGAATAAAATTAGAAAATAACATATAAAATGTAATATGTAGTGCCTGCTGTTATGGTGTGAGATGCTAAGATCCTCCCCCACCAAAGGCAGGAGTATAAATTGGTACAAACCTTCTTGAGACATTTGATAACATGAAAACATTGTAACAAATATATTTCTATGTTCTATTTTTTTTAAAGATTTACTTATTTATTTATTTGACAGAGAGAGAGCCAGCCAGCGAGAGAGGGAACACAAGCAGGGGGAGTGGGAGAGGAAGAAGCAGGCTCATAGCGGAGGAGCCTGATGTGGGGCTCGATCCCATAATGCCGGGATCACGCCCTGAGCCGAAGGCAGATGCTTAACCGCTGTGCCACCCAGGCGCCCCTCTATGTTCTATTTTTAAAAAATAATTGGGAGGTGTCTTGGTGGCTCAGTCAGTTGAGTATCTGACTCTTGCCCTCAGCTCAGGTCTTGCTCTCAGGGTTGTGAGTTCAAGCACCAAGTTGGGCTCCTCGCTGGGTGTGGAGCCTACTTAAAAATAAATAAATAACTAGCACATTGGAAACCACCTAAGTATTCAAGAATGATTAGTAAACATCTGCAAAAGGGAATGCTATGTAGCCTTTACAACTTGTACTGTAGAATATTTCTATGGGAAAATACTATTGATAACCTATCAGATCAAGATGCTCTTAGCTATAAATAATAGGAAACCTTGACTCAGTTTAAATTATAAAATTTCCGGATAATCACAGCAGTTGAACCTATCTATTCACCTCTTACTTCCTCCTGAAATCTGGCTGAACTATCAGAAAAGGGGGTGCAGTCAAAACCCGGAAGGATAAAGAAAGGCAGAAAGACAACAGTAATGTGATATCCGATCCCCGAAGCTAGAAGGCTGGCTGGTGGCTGGGGGAGGTCTGTGGATCCAGTAAAGAGAGGACACGGAAGCCTCAGCAGGCAGCCCACAGACATGCTGATTTACCCATCAGAACTGAAAAACTGCTCAAGAATGGACACGTTTGGAAAGTGGGAGTACAGTGGAAAAATTGATGTGAGAAATGAGAACCCAGGTCTAAGAATGGAAAACTACTTGCAGATTTTAGAGGCCAGCGACCCTCCCACAATCACCAAACTTTTACAAAATGTGGAGGCCAGAGCGCCCTTTCCACCTGTGTTTTTGTGTTTGTTACAATTACTGTAGCGTACAAGCTGAGGCATATTAAAAATGAACCTTAATGAACAGAATAGAACATCGACACATCTTCATTCTGCTTCCTTCCTTTTCTTTCTAATCTTAGCCTATACTGTTTAGTTTTGCTTATCTTTGAACCTTATTTTAAAAAGGATGTCCACATTAAAACTCAGAAATGAGTGTCACAGCAGCATCATTCGATAGCCTCAAACTGGAAGCAACCCAAATGTCCGTGACTGATGAATGGATTTTTAAAAAGTCGTATATTCTCACAACGGAATATTATACAGCAATACAAAGTAGCAGAGTACTTACTCATGTTGCAACACGGTTGAACCGTGAAAACATGATGCTTCCTAAAAGCCTCACAAAGACCACATATTGTGTGATTCTATTTATAGGAGACACCCAGAATAGGGAAACGCATGGAGACAGAAAGTAGATTAGTGGTTGCTAGGGACTGAGGAGAGAAGGGTATGGGTTTTTTGGGGGGGGGGGGGGTGATGAAAATTTTCTAAAATTAAATATTGCACAAATCTGGAATATACTAAAACCACCAAAGGTATGTAAATTATACTTCAATAAAGCTATCAAAAAACAGGTATTATATTGAATATGTTCTTTGGCAATATTTTAAGAACCTTGAACATTATGTTTAAAGATTTATCTAGGGGCGCCTGGGTGGCTCAGTCTGTTGAGCGGCTGACTCTCGGTTTCAGCTTAGGTTGTGATCTCATGGTCTTGGGATCAAGCCCTGTGTCAGGCTCAGTGTTCAGCAGGGAGTCTGCTTAAAGACTCTCTCCCTCTGTCCCTCTCTCACTCGCACAAGTGTGTGTGAGACCAAAATAAATAAACCTTAAAAAAATATATTTATCTAATGTTTATGCACTTCGCAGTAGTGCATTCAATTTTAACACTGCTGAGTGCTTCATGGTATGAACACACTGTCATCTGTTTATCCATACTACGGTGAGTGGATGTGGCAGTGGATACTGGCTTTTGCTGTTAAAAACAATGCTAAGATATTTATACATCTTTCCTGATGCATAGAAGCAAGAACTTCTCTAGAACATATACAGAGCAAAGGGTGTAGGTGTTTAACTGGATAAAATAACGGCAAATTAGTTTCCCAAGTGCTGCACCATTGCGGGTTCGCATTACTACCAGCGCTGAACTCTGCTGCACACCTTCAATGCTCGGTAGAGTCGGCCTTTATTTAAGTTTCTGTCCTTCAGCTATGGAAGAAATGACATAAAATTGAGATCTTAATTTGTATCCCAAATGAACAATGAGACTGAACCTCATATTATGTTTTTTGATCATTCCCATTTCTTCTGTGAAATGCCTTCACATCAGTTTTGCCCATTTTTCTTTTCATTGATTTTTCCTTATTGATTTGTGTGTATACCATATGCTCATACAGTCACATACATATAAAACAAATTAGGAAAGTTAATAAATAGAAAAAGTATACACAACACATATGTGTCTATGCATATGACGCACACACAAGTTGTTCTGGATACTGAGCATGCTCACATGGACTGTAAATATACTTTGTAGCTTGTTATTTTATCTTTTGATGGATAAAAAAATTTTAATGTCAAATTTATTTCTTTTGCATTACAATTATTTTCTGTGTCTGTTTGAAGTACCATATATATCACAAATATATTCTCATAGTCTCCTGTGGTTTTTCATCTTTTGCCTTTACATTTATGTCTTTAATCACTGAAATGGATTTTTAAAAATATTATATAAGGATCCAGGCTTTTTTCCATATGTATCATCTATTCTTGCTACAATTTGAACAGTCCATCTTTTCCACAATGATTTGCTCCTCTTGACATATATCCAGCTCCCTTCCTGGGTTGGTTTGTTCTGGAGCTCTTTCTGGTCTACTTGTTTATCTCTGTACCAATAACATAACTTCAATTACTTTACCTATGTAACATCTTTCCATATAATAGGGTAAGTCTCCCTACTTCAGTCTTATTTGGGAACACAGAGCAGCCATAGCTCCCCGTTGATCAGGCCAAGACTTTCTCAGAGCCGCGCTGCCAGTCTGAAGTTCCCCCTGCCAATCCTCCTTCCTTCTCCCCTCTGCCCACCAGTGTCAGACCTGCATCTCAGCCTAAAGGCTTTCCCTGCCTAATCCTCCTCTTTCCTCCCTCTTCATCTTTCACATTTTATACTTCCAACCACATTTGGCCTCTGTCTCCTGGAAGACCTGAACTGATACAAGGGTCTTGGCTATTTTCGATGCCTTGCTCTATTAAATTTAAGAATCAGATTGCTAAGTTCCAAAATGAAAACAAAAACAAAAATACTTTGTTGGGATTTTCATAGGAATTAACACTGGATGGGTTTATCCACGGCAGAACTGACATCCTGAAAATACAGTCTATGTATCAACATGGTATCTCTTGCCACTTATTTAGGTTTTCTTTAAAGCTTCTTTCAATACAGCATTATAATTTTTTCAGTGCCTTCTGAATTTTTGCGTGATTTCTAGGGATCTCATATTTCTAGTTAAGACTTACATTGTGTATTTTTTAACTCTATTTTTCTAATTCTGCTGCTGGTATTTAGAAAAAAATTTAATTTTTTTTTTTTTTTTGAGTGCTCAATGGAGGGGCGGATGAGAGAGGGAGACAGAATCCTGAGCAGGCTCCTTGCCCAGCATGGAGCCCGATGTGGGGCCCAATTTCACAACCCTGAGATCATGACTTGAGCTGAAATGAGCCATCCAGGTACCCAGAAAAAGTTAATCTTTGAACTAGCAAATCTGCTGAATTATAAATTCTAACAGGTTTACAGACGATTTTAGGTTTCCATGTTACACAAGATTGTACAATCTTATGAGTTTTGTCTCTTCCTTATGCCTCTTATTCCTTTTCCTTGCCTTGCTGTGCTGATGCTCTCAGTACAACGTTGAATATAAGCAATAGCAGGCATTCTTGTTTTGTTGATTTTAAAGGGAATCCTTCTATTTCACGATTTAGTAATGTTTACTATGGGATTTTTGCAGAGACCTTTTATCTGAAGGAAATTATCTTCTATTCCATGGTAAGAATATCATGAAAAGATGTTGTATTTTATTAAAAGCTTTTCTGTCTCTGATATAATCGTACTATTTTTTAATCTGTGAAATTTACATTGATGCATTACCATGACAATACCGAATCCTATCGAATACTTTTTCTACATTGTTTGAGATCTTGTTTTTCCCTTTAATCTAGTTTATATAGCAAATTATATTGGTTGATTTTCAAATGCTAAACCGATCTGTGTTCCTGGGATAAATCCAACTTGGTCATGATGTAGTATCCAATTCCTATTTCATTGACTTGTTTGTTGATTGTGTTTAGTATTTTTGCATATATGTCCTTTAGTAAGAAGGGCTTATATAATTTCCCCCTCGTATGCCTCTGTGCAGTTCTGGCATCAAAGTGTTGGCAGCCTGAGTAAATGAATTGGAATCTGACCCTGACCCTCTTTTTCTACTCTCTGAAACAGTTCACATAAAATTGATACCATTTTCCCTTCAAATGCTTGATAAAACTTATTGGAGAAATCATCAAAGCCTGGACTTTCCTTAGGTCTTATATTTCCGGTCCAATTTCTTTAATAGTTATAGACTATCCAGGCTTTTAAAGTGTCTCCTGTGCAGACTTTAATAAGCTGTACTTTTCTATTAATTTGCCCATTTTACCACATATCAAAAATCTTGAACACAAAATAATTACTAATAATTTATCTTTTGAAGGTCAGTAGAATCTGGAGGGGTGTCCCCTTTTCCATTTCTGATATTGGTTATCTGTGCCTAGGCAGGGGGTTATCAATTTTATTAGCCATTTCAAAGAAATAATCATTGCCTTTGTTGATCCTTTATTTCCTATTTTATTAATTCCTGCTTTTATTATTACATTTCTTCTACACAGGGAAGATTTAATCTGTATTCAATTTTCTTCAAGTAAACATTTATTTAGCTCATTTTTTAGACTTTCTTCTAAGGGTTTAAGGGTGTGAATTTCCCCCTAAGTACTGTCACTGGAGAATTCACTGTGTGATTTCAATCCTGTGAGCTCTGTTGATGGATTTATGGCCCAGTATAAGGTCACTAAAAATGTTCTAAGCATGCTAGAAAATAATGTATTCTGCACTTGGTGGGTGATATGACATTTGTTGACTGTGTTGTCTTCAGTATGCTTACTGCTTGTGGTTTGCTCCTTGTACCAAACACTCAGGTGTTAAAATCTCTAACCATGATTCTGAATGGATTCCTTTACAACTTCTGTAAACTTTGTATTATTCTGGTGAACTAAAAGATTCATCGATTTTGTTACTATTCTTTACCTCTAGTAAAGTAACCTTCCAGCTTAATATCTTTTTTGATATTAATATACACAGATCAGTCTTCCCTTGACTTGTTTAATAGAGGATCTTTCTTCCATTCCCTTAATATTGTTTGCTATATTCTTATGTCTAGAGGTCTCTTTAAAACAGCAAATATGTGATTTTTAAAATCCAGTCTGAAAATGTTAAACCACAGAACTTAGTCCATTTAAATATCACTATTGGTATACATGGACCCAGAGTCTGAACGCTAACTCCACTGGCCCCCACTCCCACCCCCCATGTTGTTCTTCCTAAGTACTCTAGATCTGTATGAGCTGTGTATGTGTATGTGTGCCTGTTTTGGACAGTGCATTTGAGAATTCACTTTTAGAAATACTCTGAAGCCCAGGATGATATCATCTTTTGTTTTGGTCGGGATACAGTGGCGATAACGTCTGAGACCACTTTAACCTACCCTTCACCCAGACTTAAGTTACCAATACTGTGCCATTCTTGTTTCTTCTATACCCCCTACTTCAAATTTTTAAAATCAATTTTGAAAAATTGTCTTTCAAGGCTTGTGATTTTTCGAACCATCCAGATGATGAGAGGCCAAGATGTGGCCTGTGCAAGGCTGGTCTCCTTCAATTTCACCCTTAGTCCTGGGGCTCCACCATCAGGGTTCCTAGTGAGGGGAGTGGTTTACCAAGGTTCCCCAACAAAGTGACACCAACAAAAGTACAGTGCACCCTCAGACCCTTCAACTGACATCTGCATGTCCTTCCTCTTCTGAATCTTCATCTGGTAATTCCTCACTAACTGGTTAGCTCTTTGATACCTTAAACATAAATGTGTATTTTATCCAGTTGTTTTTCTGTTTGGTTTGTTTAACGTGTTCTGCTAGTACTGAGAGTAACACTAACTGGGAGAGTTCAAGTCTTGTAATGATTATGGTATTTTTCAGTTTTTCTGTGTTTTTTTTTTTTTTTGAGAGTGTTTTGGCAAGAGGTGTCCATTGTCCATCTTCAAATTTATTGATACAAAGTTGTTAATATGCTAAAAAATCTCTGCTCTATTCATAGTTACGTTCTCTTATTCATTCCTAAAAACTGAGCTCTTGCTCATTTGACTTTGATGTTCCTGTTTTGTTTTCTATTTCATTAATTTCTACTGTTTTCTCCAATGTCCTTTGAGTTTATTCTGTTTTTCTAACTTAAGCTGTATGTTAGTAGTTTCTAATTGTGATACGACCTTTTATTTGACCTACTGATTTAGAAATTTAAACATTTTTTCCACTATTTGGAGACTTCTAGTCATCCTTTTCTTGCTGATTTCTGACAATTCCATTGTGATCAAGAAAAATGATCTCCATGATGTGGATTCTTTGAAATTTGATGTCTTCTCACAGAACAAGATCACTTTTCATAAATTTCCCTTTTGTGTTTAAAATATACATTATTTTGCATGCAGAGTTCTATATATGTTCATTACATCAAAGTTTGGTTTTGTGTTCATATTCTGTCAACTGACATTTTTAAAAAAGGTTTTTGTTTAGGGGCATGTGGGTGGCTCAGTCAGTTAAGCATCTGCCTTCAGCTCAGGTCATGATCCTGGGGTCCTGGGATGGAGTCCCACATCAGGCTCCTTGCTCAGCATGGAGTCTGCTTCTCCCTCTGCCTCTCCCTCTCAAAATAAGTCTTTAAAAAAATATTTTATTTATTTACTTGACAGACAGAGAGTACAGCAGGGGTAGCGGGAAACACTTAACCAACTGAGCCACCCTAGTACCCCCTTCAACCAATTTTAATTGCTTCATCTCCCAAGGTGTATTAAAACATCTACCATGATGGTGACTTTGCCAATCTCTCCTTGTAGTTCTACACATCTTGCTATATAGTTTTGGAACTTATCTTACTGAAGCCATATAAACTTAAAGGATCAACCAAACCTTCCATCTTTATGTAGTGATCTTCGTTAAAACACAATGTTACCATAGTTAGAGTTTACTTATACAGCTACAGAGCCTCCTTTGATGTTTCTTGGGTCTTTTTTATCTTTTGGCTCTCAGCATTTCAGTACCTTTGTTTTAGATGCATTTTTTTAAAAAGTATATGGCAGATTGTTAAAAATCTAATCTAATGACCAAGATTTTTCGCAGAAGCACTCAATCCATTTACAATTAGATTTCTCTCTCCCAGTTATTCTGCGCTTATTGGTCCTGTCCACTTTTCCCCCTGTGCGTGTGTGTGTTGTTGTTCTCATTTCCCTTTGCCTCCTCAGCAGGCACCATGGAGCAGGTATCGATTTGTTTCTTCTACAGGCAGCTCTTCATCTTGTCACATTCACACTAAGTCCAAAGTACATGCCTTTACTCTCCATCACAATAACACCAGATATTTAGATTGATATAATTTCAACTACCAACTTCACATGCATTAGGCTTACAAGCAACAAGATACAGACTTTCTACTTGGTTATCGCTTTTTCTTCCCACAAATCTGATGTTACTTCTACTATCAATATTTCTTTAGATTTACTCAAGTGCTTATTATTTTCTTTACTCACTATTACTTCCTACATCTCAGAGCTTCTGTGATAGTATTCCTCCTCCCTGAAGTTTATCTTTTAGAAGTTCCTTTAGTGAGGCAAATTTGGTGGCAAATTCTCAGTTTTATCGGCTTTTCACCTTCTTAGACAATCCATAAAGCAGAGTGTCTGCATCAGAATTTCCTGGAATGGTATTAATAATACAGCATTTGATAGTTGAAGGCTCAAAATTGTATACAAAGGAAGCAATAAGCTAAGCATTATCTTAATTTTGTATTGCATTATCAGATGAATGTCTGAAATACCTTTTATATAAAATTTTCTATCACTAGATTCTCACCATGATTCCAAGAAGTTCACCCCCTTTTTTACAGGTAAATGGAACCCTCTAGGATCTGTAACCCCTCGCTCCATTATTCTGTTTCTAACCAGTACTCCCTTATCTGCTATCTGTAACTTAGGGTGTACCATTTTCCTTCCCTGTAAGCCTAATTCTTTAATAAGTATTAAATTTTCTGTAGTGTTCAAGAAATCCCATTGGTATAACTTTTAGTTTAAAAGAATTTTTTATTAACCAGGATTCTTAATTCCTTCCAACATGTCAGATAACAAATCTTTTTAAGATAACTAAGTCTTTGGTCTGACACATTAATATATAATTGATAATTTAAGTTAATATAAAAGTTCATTATTTTTTAATCATGTTCTGAAGAACAAGTTATAAATCTGTGAATAACAGTCCATTAAGTTAATACTTCATTTATATAGAGGAGAAATGGAAACAAGGATAGACTTCTAAGAATTTCTAAGTTTTTCATACACACGTGTAATGCATATACCTAGAGCTAGACAAGGGAAGGTAAGGAATTTTCATTATCTTTTCCAAACAGCTAAAAAGAGACGTAACTTAGAGTAGACCAAGAAATTTTCAATCTTATGTTTTTTTTAAAGATTTTATTTGAGAGAGAGAGAGCCCGCACGCACACACACATGCTGGGGGGGTGGGCGGGGAGGAAAGGAAGGAGCAGGTTCCCCATTGAGCAGGGAGCCCAATGGAGGAGACCCAGAACCCCAGGATCATGACCTGAGCCCAAGGCATACGCTCAACTGACAGAGCCACCCAGATGCTCCAAGAGATTCTCAATCTTACTGATGACACGGTTATCCAGGCGGAAATCAGCAAATTCCTCCAACATACAAACATTTATAAATTACTTACATGTAACATGTAATAAAAACCACAAAAATACAAAGTGAAAAAGGATGAACTAGGGATATAACAGGTCGTATTCTTAAATATTTTAAAGTTTATTAGTGGCAAAATAAAATCTGTTGAGGGCATATGGGTGTGAGAGTGTGAATGACAAGAAATGTGATCCCGCATAACTTGATTTGATTGCCATTGGGTCCACCATCGTGTTAAATTTCACAATGTGGCTGAAGCGCAAATACTGGGCCTAGGAGGGCTGTTTGTCTGACAACTTTTTATTGTCTACTGACAGTCTGGTTCCCCCTCGACCCACAACAGAAGGAGCTCCTAGACCAGGACTTGTCCTTCATTAGGGAGACAAGCCCAGGAGACCTCATGAGGGTCAAGTGAGAGGGAAGGACAGAAGGCAAATGGATTGCTGCTGAAAGCAATGGGAACCAATCCTACTGGGACCACTCTGTGAGAACCTCAGTGTCCTCTCAGCTGAGGGGTAAGGAAGCTGGCGTGTTTACCACACCAAATCCTGCCCTTCACTGGTTAAGGACTGCCCGGCCTGGCCCACATGCAGCCCAGTAGGCCCTGGCAGCCAGCAGACGCCTCCAGAAGCCTGTGGGTTTTGGCAACTGCAGGTAAGCTAAAAGAGGCTCAGGGTCCGTGAGCAGGAAACAGACAGCATATGCCACCTCTGCTGTCCCTGCATCAGGAAGAATACTAACTTCAATCTTAATTTTTTTGCAGGATTCTTTCTAAGCCCTTAAAAAGAATCTTTGTTAGATAGGTTAATTTACAGTTAGTTTTAACTAAATTGGTAATGTATAAATGAACATACCCACAAACACCTCACAGGCAATTCTTTCCACTTTCCCACAGGATACTTAGATATGTATGCGACAGATGACCACCTGACACATAGATCGATGAGTGCACCAGAGTCAATCTGAATATCAAATATTGATACAATTTCATCTTTTCTTATATTAAAATGTATAAACAGAAGTTCTGAGGTTTTCTTCCTCTCCACAATACATTACCTTGTATACCCCTAGAGGTGCACGCTCCCCATTCTGGCCATGCCTTGTCCAAGTACACAGAGCCTTGTCCAGCTCTTAGCTGGAAATAATTTGATTCATTTCATGGTATGGCTGGACTATGCTAAGAACATACTAGTAACATACAGTACTAATGCGGTTTCAGCATTTGTCTATCACTTCATGAGGAGATGAAAATTTCAAAACAATCTTCACAGAATTCCTTGAATGGGTATATTATTTCCCTGTGTTAAAATTATACAGAGACTGAACCAGAATGCAACTCCATCTTGGACTCATTCTAACTCAGATCAAAATGCTGACTTTCCATAGTCTTTTGGTGTGAAAGGCAGATGGGCAGGCTCCTTGTTTTCATCCCCTTTGCCGAAATAACAGCTCTACAGAAACATTTTCCAAAGTTACAGCTTCCTAAAGGACTTACATATGAGAAATCAGAAATGCATTTAAACTTTCCCAAACAATTAAGTACTTAACTAAATTCCAGAAATGTGACACAGTTATAAAAAAAGTTCATTTAGGCCGCAATATGTAGATTATTTATTTAGTTTTAAAACAAGCTTAATATACAGTTTAATTATTACCAGCACTTTATCTTCAACAACCTAAGAACAGAATAAAGTTTTACTGTACTAGCTTAAGAAATCCATCCTGGAAAAAAAAAAAATCCATTCTGTGGTAGAAACATGTATATTAATTCTCCCAGAGTTTAAAGCGTTATAATCAAATCATTTTAGCCCAAAAAAGACTTTTAAAATTTTGCATAATATCCTGAAAACCACTATTTGGTGATACTTATCAACAAAACTCAACGCCACTTTCTCCAATAATAAAAATATGCTTTTTTAAACTGTTACTTTTTAAATGACGTGAAACTAAAGAAAACTGGTTGCTGGTTTTAAAATCCACTTGTTTGGAGAAAAATATTCTGTGCTTGACTACTTGCTGCCATGCCTTGCAGAGATAGGGTCTGTAGTCCGCATCTGCCTCAGTCGGATGGGTAAAGGCAGAAGGCCCTTCTGTCCAGTTTGAGGTTTTCTGCATTATACTTTGTGTTGTTGCAAAAAGAACTAAGCGATATGCACTTACGAGTTTCTCTAAGAACTGAGCACATTTCTTCAGCGTACACTCCTGTAAGTTAACACTTTCTCCTCCGTTGACGCGGTCTGTCCAGTAAAAAGCGGACAGGCTATCCAAGATCAGAAGGCAGAGGGCAGGGTGGCTACAAACCATGGTTTCCAGTGAGCACAGCGTGAGGAGCAGCTGAGTGCTGCTAGTGCAGTTCACCAGAAACAGCCTTCCCAGGCAGCGCTTCACCGTTTCTTCAGAACTCTGCGACAGTCTGTGCTCGAGAATTGTAACCAGCCGAAGCATATCAAAGTGATAATCTGTGTCAATAAATAAGACTTCTACTTCCAGTCCCCCTTCGGATTTTGGAAGTATACATCGTGCTGTTAAATGATAAAGCATTTCTGTTTTTCCTGTTCCCTCGGGACCATGAAATTCAAGAATACCACCTGTGTACAATGTAAAAATGTCAGTCAAAATGCAGCAGCACAGTAACAGTAGGCTACAAAACGAAAAGCCTGCAATAGCGTGTAAAATTACTGGAATGTGAAAGAAAAATCTAAGTCCCATGTAAGCAAATAGAAATAAATAAGGAAATCAAGAAATAAATAAGGAAACCTCTGAGAAAGGAGTTGGCTATTAGTTAGCATCAAGAAAATGTGAAGAACAGAGTGACAAGGTTGAAAGGTACCCAAGGAAGTCTACTGGGGAGGGGAGCACATGCACTCACACTGAAACTGGTGATAAGCTAAGAACAAAGTGCCAGATTCCTGGTCTTTCGAAAATCCATTGATTACTATGGTACACACCATTTCCGGTACTTGCTTACCCAATATACATTCTCTCCTTTTCCTTAAGTATAAAACCTCAATTTGGGGGGTGGAGGGAGGGAGTGCACCCAGCTGAAAAACTATTTTTCTTAGTATCCCTTGCAGAGAGGGGTCAGCAGATATCACAGTTGTAGCCAATGAGACACGAGATTTCTGTTGGGGTTTCTAAGTTTTGCTTTCCTGATACAGGTGCCACTTCTGCTCTGCCACTCCCCGCTCTGGAGGGGAAGCAGCCATCTTGAAGCAGTGAGTATAAAAGGGACACCCTAAGCAGGGCCCTAAGAATGGTGGAGCAGGAAGACAAGAGGTGCCCAGGACTTTGATGACACTATGGAACCTCACACCAGCTATGCAGGGCCTGCCTCTATACCACTTGTGAGGCGAAGAAAATAAGCCTCTATCAGGTAAACCACTAGGCTTGACTTCTGTTACATACCGTTGAAACAATCTCTAATTAGGGTTTCTCAGTGTTACTGGCATTATGGGTGGAAAAATTCTTGATTGTGCAGTTTCTTACATACAGAGCCGGAAGAGTCCACAGCCCTCAGGCCTAAATGCCAATAGCACCCCTGAACTTTGAAAACACCCCTCCACATTTCCAAAAAGCTATCCGTTATTCTTTGCTATATAAATTTCTTGAAATTGTGCCCAGCTGGAATGACATCTGCACTGTAAATTATTTTCCTAGCATTATAAGTTGAAGTAAACTACTCTGAACTTCAAAGACTCCAAATCTTTTTCTATGTAAGTTCCAATAACTCTCTTCCAGTGAGGACAACGCAAATTAAACACCTGGGGAAATTATCCCGCCTCCAGAGCTCTTCAAAATCTACTCCTACCAGTGGCCTTCCAATTCTTGCTAGTTTGTTTCCATTTAATTTATGGCTGAACCACATAACTGGAAACACTGTGTTAAAAATGCAGATTCTTAGGCCCCAAGCAAATTACATAGTCTGAGAATCCAATTACTTTATTTCCTGCTATTACTAACAAACCACTATAATTGGAACATTCATAAAGAACATGTAAAAAAAATCTTAGCACGTTACCACTATACCATATTTAAGGTAGTATAAAACTTCAACCAGTTTCTACCATAATCTTACATGCAATTTGCAATTCAAAATTTAAGTAAAAATTATTCTCCCACACCCCTCCCCCAAAAGATTCGTGACTCAAGTAAAACTTATTATTCACTGATGCTCTTGCTGGAAGTTAACATAGTAACTAGAAACCTATTCAAGCCAGATGTTTAGTTTACTCTCTCCTACTACATGACAAGGGAGCTAAGCTGAAATCCTCCCTTACCCACAAATGAAAGTCTTTCACTTCCCTGTATTATAGAGAATAAACTACATGCACTAGATGAAACATTAACATAGAACAGATATTAATGGTAGTGAAGGAAAGCTGAAAACACAGTCTAGCAAGACTAATCTGAAAACAGTTTATATATAGGACACAGTGAACCACACAGAAACACAGTAAGGAAACCAATCAGCAGACTGCACCAAACCTTCCCTTCTTCTTTCCCCAGAAAAGGTATCAGAAGAGGCCAATCAACAGCAACTAACTTTTCCATCGGACTTTACAAATGACAAGGGACAACTTGATGATACCTCATTTGATCCTAATAACAATACTCTTGAGGTAAGAAAGCAAACTATCACCTTCCATCATCACAGTTATCACACTATATAATTTTTTTAGGATTTTTTATTTTTAATTAATGTCTACACCCCATGTGGGGCTCAAACTTACAACCCTAAGATCAAGAGCCACACACTCCACCAACCGAACCAGCCAGGCGCCCCTCATGCTAGATGATTTCTGACTATTTCGTTATATTTCCTGTATGCTCCTTGAAGGTTGGGACTTGCCTATTCTATCTCCAGCACAAAACACAGTATCTTCTGAAGGCACTTCATCAGATTAGTTTCTTTTTGAGAACTTCTTGAGCGACATCTAAGAAATGAAAATCTAAGTCCTATCTGGTGAGGGGTAAAGGCCCCAAAGTGAACTTTGGAACATTGCATTTTGAAAGGAATCAAGTCGGGTAGGGAATCACAGGTAGGGGGTATGGCACTGGTCACCAGAGTCCAGCAGGTGTGAAGGCCCAGGACAAGGCTGGAAACAAGAGACCAACACAGGAGACAAGCCAGAACAGGAACAAAGTGTCCAGTGGGAGTCCAGTGCCCTGCCCACTGCCCCTGGCCCAATGAGTGTTGACACTTAGTTTCCGGCAGGTCTTCAGCCCCCTTCACATATTCCGAAGGTAGGGGTAAAGCTAAGGTAGTGATGTGAAGGTGAAGAGAGACAGGGTTGGAAGTACCCGTACAAATCAAATACATAAGGAAAGCAGGGATTTTTAATTCACATAATCACATGACTATTCTAATAAGAACTTAGCTTTCAAAATGCTATGTTAGCTAGGTGTCACAAAATAAAAATGTTTTACGACCACCAGGATTTTAAGATTCAAGACAGTAATAAGAGTGTAGACATGAGATGATCTGAGAGTAAGCTACACAGAAACAGAGAACAGAAAGCTCAATTTGGTGGGTGAGAGTGAAGGAAAAATTAAGAACAGAGGCCAAAAACTCAATTCTTGGGGTACATCCATGTTAGAGGAGTCGGTATGAAAACATATAAGACAGAAATTTAATATAAAAATTAGGAGGAAAATGACACAGAGCACAAAACTTTTCAAGAAAATGAAACAGTACTAAACAACATTAAATGCAGCACAAAATTACTAAAAGTAAAGAAATGGCAAGGGAGAGTTTGGGAACAGATCACTGAATTGGTCCTGGATAGTTAGTTACCTTACAGCAGTAAATGTGCAGTTTGCAAAACCACATTTAATATAAATATTATTTTATGAACCAAACTTCAAAATCAGATACTCAGAAAAGAGATGGAAGGGCTCCCCGGGGGGGCACTCAGTGTTCTTCCAAGAATCAGGCTGCAAGGAAAGCAGGGGGCACAAGAAGAATTAGCAGAAAAATATGATGGTTTACATTCATTTAAAAAGTAAAAATATTCAAAAGCAGTTTCATGAGGCTGGAGTCAAATGAAGACAACCAAAGATAGGAGAAATGCAACATATTCTGAAGTAAAAGGGAAGAGACTCCACAAGGAGACAGAAATACATGACACTGGCCAGAGGGGAAGTATGACCATCTCTGGATTTTTCTGGCATTCTCAGAATAGCAAAAAAATGAAAACCTAGACAATTATTTTCTTAGAGAGAAGGTGGTACTCATAAATATCTTTTAGCATAACTCAAAAGAGTAAGTCTTTGAGAACACTTGCCTACATGGTTTAACAAGGTTGCTAAATCCATACGTTACTAAGAAATAGACCACGTAGTATATGGATTCTTTAGATTCTTGGCTTGGCGTGAATGAGATGAGGCAAAGCTTAAGGTGAAATCCTTGGCAAGGAGATTATTAAGGGGTATATAAAAACACTCTTTTCCTTTTACAGATTAGTAGCAAAGCAGTAAAAAGGTCATTTGTAACAACTGGGGTAATAAAATGCGCAAACTTGCAAATTACATATAAATATTATCGTTAAGGTCCCAGATTCTCTACAAATATGTTTAATGATGAAGTCAGTTTTGCTGGTTTTATAAACATTTACTGTCTAATCATCACATCAAAAATTGTATTCAAACATGATGTTTTACAGAGGGGCACAGTCCTTTTAGCTGTATTTGTGAAGTCACTTTCTCAAATGTTTCTGAGAGCTGTTACAAAAGAAATCATAACCTTGTCCACTCAAAGTATTGGGCATGGAAACTTGCAGTAAAAAAAACAACACCCCCCCACCACTAAACACACACACACACACACACACACACACACACACCCAAAAAAAAACACCTCTACAGTTTGGCACTTGACAAATTAAACTAAATCAGAAAATCTGGATGGTTTGGCCTTGATAGTTGCTCTCATAAATAGAATGCTGTAAGGGATCTGGGTAACAGATTGTCAGAGTGAGTTTATGAATCTGAAGATCCTTCAAAATAAGGATAAAAAAGAAAAGCCAAAAAATACATCATCTTGGTACCAACCTACTAATTGTATAACAAATATGTTGAATTTGCAGATTATAATCATTATAGTACAGAAGAGGTAATGAGTTGATATACAGTACTGAGTAACTACTATGAAAAACCATTTAGAAATGTTTACAATGGCATTAGAGCTTTTTATAATCCCTAAATCTCTTAGCGCTTCAATTTGAGCTTCCCTATACAGTTTCTGATAAACTACTGGTGTTGATAAATAATCCTTATAATACCAGTCTTAAGTCTACTATTGCTCCAGTGAGCATTCATCTAACTAGTTTTATAGCTAAAAAATCTACAGTATTTATAAAATACTGAAATTAAGACAGTGTTAATCCAAACTAAGTAAACTTGTTAGTGATGGAGCATGATGGTGCTTTTAAAGTTTCTACAAATGTAATATTCAAATGTATAAGTGGTGCTGTGAACCCATGTTTTAGTGTCAGTTTCATAAGGTTCAACTTCATAATATCCTTTCTGATAGAATAGAAAGTTCGATCTTTTTGTCCAACATGTTTGGTCAAAATTTATCTTTTACTATTGATAGTTTAGAAAATTGTTTGCTAACAGATCTGCTCTATAAAAAAGAGTAAAGGGAATCTTCTAGGTTGAATGAAAGGACAATAGATAGTTACTTGAACCAAATGAGTTAATAAAAACCACAGGTAAATGCAACTACATAGGAAAATACTAAGGACAGTATATGTTTTATATTTATAACTTTTTTTCATTTATCTGACTTAAGAAACAAATGATTTGAGTAATAATTTTTTATTTCTGTTATACATTTTAATTTCTATGCTGTAATGGCTTTTTAGTTTCTGGCATTAAGTCATAATTTTAGAATTGTTTATGGACATTCAATGTTTAAATATGTAATCTGTAACAGCACAAGTGAAGGGGGAGGAAGCAAAGCTACCCAGTAGCAAAGTATTTATAAAACACTGAAATTAAGATGGTATTAATCCAAATTAGATAGTTTAAATTAAGATATTAACTGTGATCCTCAGAGCAACCATTAGGAAAATAACTCAAGGGTGCTTGGGTGGTTCAGCTGGTTAAGCATCTGCCTTTGGCTCAGGTCATGATCCCAGGGTCCTGGGATTGAACTCTGCATCGGACTCCCTGTTCCATGTACAGAGCCTGCATCTCCCTCTCCCTCTCCCTCTGCTGCTCCCTGCTTGTACTCTCTCTCTCTCTCTGTCAAATAAATAAAATCTAAAAGAAAACAAAACAAAACAAAACAAAGGAAAATAACTCAAAAAAATAAGCAGTAATGACTGGGAATAAAAATGGTACTCTAAGGGCACCTGGGTGGCTCAATTGGTTAACTTCTGCCTCTTGATTTCAGCTCAGGTGACGATCTCAGTGTTGTGAGATCAAGCCTGTGTTGGGTGGGGTTCTGTGCTGGGTGTGGAGTCTGTGTAAGATTCTCTCCCTCTTCTTCTGCCTCTCCCCCCCCAACCCAAAACAAAGTGGTACACTAGAAAATATTTAAAACAAAAGAAGACAGTAAAGGAAGAACAGAGAAACAAACAAACAAAAAGAATAAAATGTATATAAAAGAGCAAAATGACAGTCATAACCCTATCTTATTAGTAGTTCATTAACTGTAAGTGGATTAAATAGTCCAAACAAAAGGCAGAGACTGGCAGAATGGAATAAAAACACATGATCCAACTACAGGCTATCTACCATAGGCACACTTTACAAAGTCCCAAACAGACTGATAACAAAAGGATAGAAAAAGACATGCCATGCAAGCAGTAACCAAAAGAGAGCTGATGTGGCTATACTATTATCAGAAAAAATACACTTTAAGACAACAACTGTTATTAGAGACAAAGAAGGACATTTTTGTTTTCCATTGTGCTAAAAGATGGCATAAAGATTTTTAAGCGTACAGTTCAGTAGTGTTAAGTTACATTCACACTGTTGTAAAACATCTCCCAAACCTTTCCATCATGCAAAACTGAAACGCTATACCCATTAAACAACAACTCCCTTTTCCCCTTTTTCCCCCAGCCCTGGCTAACTAACCATTCTACTTTCTGTTTCTATGAATCTGACTGCTTTAGATACCTTATATAAGTGAAATCACAGTATTTTCCTTTTTGTGACTAGTGTATTTCACTTAGCATGTCCTCCTAGTTTATCCATGTAGTAGCATGACAGGATTTCCTTCCTTTTTAAGGCTGAATAATATTCCCTTGTTTGCATATATCACATTTTGTTTATGCATTCATCTGTCAATGAACATTTGGGTTGCTCCCATCTCTTAGCTATTGTGAATAGTGCTGCTATTAACATAGGAATGCTAATATCTCTTCAATATTCTGCTTTCAATTCTTCTAGAGATCTACCCAGAAGTTGAATTGTTGGATCATATGGCTGTTCCCCACCCCCCACTTTTTTTTAAGATTTTATTTATTTTGAGAGAGAGAGCATGAGCGGGCATATGGGCAGAGGGAGAAAGAGAGAAAGAATCTCAAGCAGACTCTGCACCAAACCCAGAGCTCACCCTGGGGCTCAATCTCACAACCGTGAGATCATGACCTAAGCTGAAGCCAAGAGTTTGATCCTTAATGACTGTACCACCCAGATGTCCCCATCATGTGGCAGTTCTGTTTTTGATTTTTTTTTAAGATTCTCTTTTTTAATATTTTATTTATTTGATAGAGATAGAGACAGCCAGTGAGAGAGGGAACACAAGCAGGGGGAGTGGGAGAGGAAGAAGCAGGCTCATAGCGGAAGAGCCTGATATGGGGCTCAATCCCTTAACGCTGGGATCACGCCCTCAGCCGAAGGCAGACGCTTAACCGCTGTGCCACCCAGGCGCCCCCTGTTTTTGATTTTTTGAGGAACCTCCATACTGTTTTTCATAGTTGCACCATTTTATAATCACATCAATGGTGCACAAGGGTTCCAATTTCTCTACAACCTCACCAACACTTGTTACTTTGTTTTTTACTGTTTCCACCCTAATGGGTGTGAGGTGACAAAGGAGGACATTTTATAATGATAAATGAGTCAATCCATCAGTAAGATACAATAATAAACTTGTAAGTGCCCAACAGTGCAGGAAGCCCCAAAATATGTGAAGGAAAACTAAGAAATAAAGGGAGAAATAAACAATTCAATAGTAATCGTTGGAAACTTCAATACCCACTTTCAATACCAGATAGAACAATTAGGCAGAAGATCAACAAGGACAGGTGACTTAATGCTAAAAACTAACCAGAACTATAAAACATCAAGAAAACACTCAATCCAACTATAGCAGAATATACATTCTTCTCAAGTGCACATGGAACATTCTTCAAGATAGACCATATGTTCAGCAATAAAACAAATCTCAATCAATTAAAAAGACTGAATCACAGAAGTATGTTCTCTGATCAGAAAAGAATGAAAACAGAAATCAGTAAGGACAACAAAGCCGTAAATCTTCTTGACCTTGGATTAGCCATTGGCCTCCTAGCTATGATACCAAAAGCATAAGCAATAAAAGATAAATAAATTGGACTTCATCAAATTTAGTAACTTTGTGCTTCAACGGACACCATCAAGATAGTGAAAAGACAACCCACAGAATGCAAGAAAGTATTTGCAAATCATATTTGGTAAGGGACTTGTATCTAGAATATAGAAAGGATTTTTATAACCCAAAAACCAAAACACAATCCTTTTCTTTAAATGGGCAAAAGACACGACATTTCTCCAGATTACACATACAAATTGCCAATAAGCACATGCAAAGATGCTTAATATCATTAGTGATCAGGGAATGTAAATCAAAACCACAATGAGATATCACTTCATACTCACTAGGAAGGCTATAATAAAAAACACAGACAATGACATTTGTTTGCAGGATGTGGGAAAATTCAAACTATTCTACACTTCAATCCTAGTGGCAAGTAAAATAAGCAGCTGCTATGGGAAACAGTCTAGCAGTTCCACAAAAGGTTAAACATAGTTGCTCCACGAACCTAACAGTCTCTCCTGTAGGTATTACCCATGAGAATTGAAAGCATATACCCACAGAAAAACTTGCACACAATCACAGGAGTATTACCCATAACAGCAAGAAGTAGAAACCCAAACGTCCATCAACTGATGAATGGATAAACAAAATGTGGTAAGCCCATGCAACAGAGTATTACGGAACAAGAAACAGAAATACTGGTAATGCCACAATATAAAACTTGAAACGATTATGCAAAGTAACAGAAGCCAGTCACAGAAGACCACATACCGTATAATTCAATTATATGAAATACACAGACAAGGCTAGTCTATAGAGTCATCAAGTAGATCAGTGGCCACCTAGGGATGTGGGAGGAAATGGGGAGTGACTGCTAATAGGCATGGCTTTCTTTTTGGGCTGATGAAAATGTTCTAAAATGAGCTGTGGTGACAAGTGCAAAAATGGATACTACAAATCACGGAGTTGCACACATAAATGGGTGAATTTTCTCTCTACAGAGCTCTTCCACTAAAGAAGAGAAGCACAACGCCAGCACAGTACCTTTCTATAAGTTTTCCCTGGTGTCCAAGTGCTGGGGGAACAAGTGGGCATGTCTTTTCCCTTCTACAGAAATATTAACAGGGTACCTAGGGACTTAACTGTGATTCTCAAACTTCTAAAGAATTAAAAAATAAATTATAACAAAACTCCCTCAAATACTGTGTCGGGATAAGAGCAGTCAATATTTATTCTGAAGATTTACTGCAGATGAGTCAAACTTTATCTCATCTGACACAGATAATGAAGACTTAAAAGTGTTCTGTCATGATCTATTTCTCACTTTTTAATTTTACAGGTTAATCCATACAGCCCTTTGCTACGAGTATGTACATATCAATGAATATATGTCGGGAAATCAACATGTTTTATAAGACTTAATGTATGACACTGTATTTTGGTTTGAGATTGTTTTTTACCATGCACAGATGAATCTTCATCAGCAAACAGATATGGTTCTATTTCTTTCAAGGAACTTCTACCTTCAAGTCGAGCAAGGAGCTTGCAAAAGAAAAAAAGAAAAACTCATTACCTAAAAATATAAAATCTTAGAAATCTATATTTGCACAATTTTCCAAAAGTCTATAAAAAAGACTCATTTAATTTTGAGGATTTGGAGGAAATTATGAACTAGGAAATACAATTTAGGAGAAAAATTGTGTTCATTTATTCAGAAAATATCTCCTTTTTTTATGGATCAAACACTGATGGTATAAAAATGAGTCCCTGCCCTCAGAAGAGCTGATAGTATAGTGTGGGATATAAGACCAAACTGCTAACTGCAAAGTATTTACCTTTCTTACGTGTTACAATTTTCTTTCTCACTATACTTAATACACTTGTTATACAGATACCAGGTTTTAATTTGTTTGCCTACCTATATTGTCAATTTCTTATCTAATAGTTGGAGGGGGCAAAGGAAAAAGGTGGGAAAAAACCACCCTTGAGGAGTTCCCACGTGGATTTGTTGGGTGAACAGAGGCAGGTATGAGGCAGATGTGGCATCAGCCAGGCTGCAGAGGCTGTAAGGAGCACTCTGCACGTAGGTGAACTGTAAGCAGATTTCACCTGCTGGAGCTTGTAGCGCAGAACAGGCAGAAGATAAAGAAGTGCTGAAAGAGCAGAAGCCAGAACACAGAAGGTCTTAGATACCATGTTCAGGAGCTTATTCTCTGCTTTGTAGACAAGAGCAAGGGATTTTAAGCAATGTAGTGAGAGGCAGTCTGGAAAAGTTAATAGTAGACAGCTGGGGCTTCAGGACCAGACCTGCTAGCTCCTTTCTTTGGGCCTCAGGTTTCTCATCATTCAAGTGATAACAAACAGTATCCCCACCCCCCCAAAGTTGTTGAGGATTCAGGGTATTAAAAAAAAAAGTGCTTGGCATAGAGTAAGCACAATGTACAGCACAAGCTATCGTCATCTGCATTTCAAATAGATTATCTTGGTGGCTAGTAGGGAATGTATCTGAAAGTAACACCAGATACGGAGAGAAGGCTGGAGCGTCACACTAATCTGGAGGAGGAGTGCCCACACCAAGACAAAACTGGTTAGGGTGACAGCAAGCGGAATTGCAAGGCTAATTTAAATGTCAATGAGGGACATGTAATCAAAGCTATCAAAGCTGATTCTCAAGTTTCTAAGCAATCAGCACAGATTTGACAACTCTTCCATACAACAAAAGAAAAAAAGAGCCTATCACAAATGGGAACAAAAGCAGTCACTCTCCTTTTTTAACTGAAACATAAGTTTTGAAAAGATTTCCTGAAGTCATGAAAGGGTTCTATACGTTAATTTAGCAAATGTTTACTGAGTTTCTGTTACATACAATGCACCATGGCAGGTAAAATGCAGACTACAAAGATGAAGATAACCTACCCTCGAAGAACTTGCTGTAACTGATCTCTAGGAGATGATATTTTATTCTGAAACAAAGTAAAGACGGCTCACTACACAAGAGATACAGTGCTCTGAGTTAGACTCTGAAGGTGTATCCGAGGTTAAAACTCTTAAGATATGACCTGTCTTTCTCACTAAGTTGACACTTGCACTGACAGTGCACCAGCGGTGATGGGTGAAAATGCTGGCACAACCAGGGTAGAGGCATCAAACTGTCCCAGTACACAAGGCATTCTTCACCACTCACAGAAAAAAAACAAGCAAAACTAGTTTTTCACAAGAATGCCTTTGATGAGGCAGTTAAAAGTATTAGTTCTATTAAATCATGACCTCTGAGTACTTTTTAGAATCATTGTGATGACACAGGCCGCATACTAGCAGTAAAGAATTTAACCTTGATCAGAGAGGTCTGGCCTTTGCCCTTGGCTCCTGGGAGGTCATCTTCATGTCTCGGAATATCCTGCCTGATAGAAGTGTCTTTGTTTACCAGGGGGCCTTCGCCACACGAGATGGTCAAACAGTGCGACTTTGGGTTGGGGCTTTGGGTCAACTTGACCTCTGGTATCGGGGGCCCACAGACTGAAGTCAGCTGCTTGGGCAGCTGACTGTGTCTACCTGAGAGAGCCCCAAGAAGACTCTGGACACCAAAGTTCAGGTTAGCTTCTGCAGTTGGGAGACACACACTGATCCTGGGAGAAGTAAGCACCATCCACAACTCCACCAGGAGAGGACAACCGGAAAGTCTGCATTTGGAATTCTCCTGGACTTTGATCCATTACCTCCCCTCCTCTGGCTGTCTTTAAATCGGCATCCTTTCCCTGCAGTAAACCACAACCATGAATATAACTGCTTTCAATGAGTTCTGTGAGTCCTTCTACTGAATTGCTATACCTGAAGGTGGTCCTGGCCTTGCAATTAGTATTAGAGTTGAGTACAGTCTTAGGGATCCAGAACGCGGCAGTTTGTGTCTGAGGTAAAGTCTGCTCCTGGGGACGTCCCCCACTTCACACACAGATGAAGGACTTCTCCAAAATGAAATAGAATCATTTTTGTTTTTTTTTTTCTTTAGGAAAAGCACTTGTGTTGATTATTTGAGTTGGATGCTTTTTTCATAGGCTACCATTTTATTTGAAAGAATGATTAAAAGACAAGCTTTGATTATACAGACTTGGTATTTGGCAGACATTTTATCGAAAACAAAGAAAGTAAGCTTGTCACTTCAAAAAAACTGACGGTATTTGTTGCCAGTGATAACATTTGAATTTTGGAAAACTCATCCACCACCATGACCTTGACAGCTCCCCAATAGTTAAGGTCCTTTTTGGTGAAGTTGCCAATGTTTCAATGAAAGTGATTTTTAAAAATAATTATTTAACAAAACATGTCCATACTTGAAAGATCTGTGTAATTCAGTGAACCAATATTTCCAAATGACCAATGCACGATGTTAAATTATTCCCGGGTAAAAGATTCACTCCAAATGTAAGACCAATCAATGGTTTTAACGTATGAAAAATTCACTGATATAATTTTATATTCTACGTTGCAATTAACTTTTAGGAAACTACTATCTTCTCAAGTTTTGGTACAGATTCAAAGAAGAAAATCCACAATTCTCTAAAAAGATCTTCAAAAACCTCCTTCTTTTTTCCAACTATTTATCTGTGAAAGGCCAGAGAGTCTTCATGTACTTTAACCAGAACAACATACAGTAATAGATTGGATGCAGAAGAGAACCCAGTCAAGTTCTGTTTAACCAGACAGTAAAAAGATCTACAAATATGTAAAACAGTGTGACTCCTCACATTTTTTGTTTAGGGAAATATAGCTACTTTTCATTAAAATATTTATGATAATATTCAAAGGGGTTATTATTGTCACTTGTATATGAATGTAAATATTTAAAATTCTAAATTTCTCAGTGCAGCTCTCTGTCTGGAGCTCACCTGCTCTGGAGATCTCTCAAGAGTGTTATTTTTAGCTTTAATAAACTTTCTTGCTTCTGCTATTTAATAAATAGACAGGTAAATTTCTCAGTTTCACTGACAGATATAACCCACATAAACAAAAGCTCTTTTGGTGACAGATATTAACTGCACTTATTGTGGTGATCATTTTGCAACATAGACAAATACCAAACCATTATGATGTACACCTGAAGCTAATATAATGTAACTATTATAAAACCAAAAACAAACAAAAAAAAAAACCCACAAAAAATGCACAAAAGCTCTTTAAAATCCTCAGTAATTTTTGAATGTGTAATGCACTCCTAAAGCCCAAAAGAATGAGAACCACTGAGTTAGAAGACTGAGAGTGCAGCTTGAAGAGCAAGACAGAAACTTTCAGGGACAAGATGGAATAAAATGACTTCAAAATGTTTTAAAAAGCATGTATACAAATAACCAACTATCCTCATGAGAATGATTAACTTAGGAAGTTACTCCAATTGTTTACTCTTATTGTCACTGCTCACAATATTTTAGAATTCTCCACTGTGAGAATTCCTGGTAAGAAAGTATTCCAGAAAGCTTTATATCGGCATGACACTTGGGCAGAGACGGTATTACTCCTCTTACCATATTTCCACTATTATCAAAAAATCAAGTTCAGTTTCAAAGGATGAAAACTTTCCACTACTGAGAATATTCAAAATAATGTTTTACAATGCCAAAGCAGAGTCTGTTTCTCTCTTCCAAATAAATAAATAAATACATAAATAAAATCTAAAAAAAAACACAAACAAACCACCCTAAAAATATGACATAACCTAATATAGAAATTAAAATTAATGATGTCCAGATTTAAGAAATGAATTGAAAGAAGTCAGATATAATCAATCTGGAGTTTCTGAAGGGCAAAAAAGAGCTTGTTAAGTGTCCAGGGTAAAAGGAACCCAAATAAGTTCTGCTAGACAAGATAGCTTAATCCTTTTAGGAAAGAGTAACACACTGGGCAATCAGAGTTTCGTCATGAATTTTCTTGATTCTCTCAGCAATCTTTCTGAGGCCAAATTTCCTATTTAGGAAAGAATGCACAGTGGACACAATTTTAGTCTACTTGGCAGTTTCACTAATATTGTTAATTAATAGATTTGACATTTGATTTGTAAATCAGTTTCTGCTAGGTTTTATTATCATAACAATAGTCATCTACTAATAGCTACTATTTGTGCTGTGGTATCATCAGTACATAATTTATATACATTATCTCTTTTAATTGTTACATTAACTCTATTTATTATCATTCTATTTTTCAGATGAGAAAACTGGTAGATGCCAGAGCTAAGATTTAAGAGATCCCTTCTGGCTCCCAAAGCCTGGAGTTCTTCTCCTGTCCTCAGAGTCAGTATCACCGAGTCTAATAAAATTTGAGTACAGAGATGAAACGGTTCTGCACCTACGAAGCTGATGATCGAACTGATCTGAGATCCTGTCTAGGCAATCACCGGGCCTCTTTCAACCATCTCTGTTCGTACTCCCTCCAACAGCAACAAGGAGCCCAAAATGTTTTCAACAGCAGCATTACTACCATAACAAGTATATCATCTGCAAAGGGGGAAATACTCAATTGTACAGACATCCACTGGTAAACATTTCAGCCAAGTCGAATGTATCCCAGGAGCTGAGTGAGGTGCTAGGGATATACAGATGTAGCGGACACAGTTCCTATCTTCAAAGAATTTGATAGGGTAGAGTCAGAAGGTTACGAAAGTACAATAAAGTATTGTAGCTGCTACAACAGAAATACAAGCAGGGTGTTGCAAAGGTGTGTGAACCTGACTAACGCCATCTTGGACAAATCATCCCCGAGGACCAGTCAGGGACCTGGGACCTCCTGGAGCACAGCACCCCTCCCGACATCGACATCGTTTCCTTTTGTTTAACCACACCCTTAAGTACACCCTTGGGCATAATATCCTTGACCTACCCGGGAGCTCTGACTATGACACACAGCCATTAAACACTCTCCTCTTGGGTGGTCCTGAGGCGGCACTCCCAACCCCAGGGCTAGAAAAGCAGGTCTTCAGGGAGGTGGGGTTGCAGAGGTTTACTCATCTTGAGGCTGCCTGCAGACAGGCTCAGTCGGGAAGTCCCCTTAACAAGCCACTTCACATCCAGCTGGACTTGTCAGCCTTTCTCTTCAGTCTCAAACGGTCAGTTCTAATTTGGGGGCGGCACCCTTAATTTTGAATGAGAGATTTAGCATACAGTTCTTTTAAATACATAAAAAATGTGCATTGATAGAGAAACGCTTTTTTTCTTTCCACATGGAATGTCCTTTGCCTATTTTTCGTTTAAATTTCTAAGGCCAAGACTATTGAACAAACGACAATAACATACATTCTTCAAGGCCACCTCCTTCCACGAAGGTATTACTATACTTAACACATTACCAGCCTGTCTTCCCCATCTGTAAGTAAAAGCTCAAAAGGAAAAGAATCTATTTTGGCTCACAATGAGCTCCAAAAAGCTTTTGTTTGGCAGAAACTCAGGAGCTGCCTGTTAAATTAAAGGTAAACAGGGCATAGGTAGGCAGGCTTGGGAAGGATGGAGAGTGTAAAGAACCTCAAACTATTTCGATTTTCATGTCTGGACAGTCTGCAAACTTCTACCAAACAAAAGTCCAGGAGTATTCATGTCATCGAAGGGCTTCATACTAACAAAACTCCATTTCCAGTGCAACCGTATACCTTCAACACCTAGTAAGTAGAATACCTTACCATACAGATGTTTTTAAAGACCATTTAGTTGTGGAAGCTTACACGAGCAGAAAGAAGAACTTAAAGATCAAACCAACCAGAAATGAATGGCATTAAGGTAAATAAATATATACACACATATATTTAGTTCATCTGGATAAAGACTCATTTCCCCTGATCTTTTGTAAATAAATCTGTCTGCAGAAAGGCCCCAGCAGCAGGGCTGCAAGCGAGTTAAGTATAAAAGGCTACCTAAAGGGGCTCCTGGGTGCTTCAGTCAGTTAAGCGTCTGCCTTCGGCTCAGATCATGATCCCAGGGTCCTGGCCCCCACATCAGGCTCCCTGTTAAGCTTCTCCCTCTGCCTCTCCCCTCAGTTTGTGCTCTCGCACTCTCTAATATATAAAATCTTAAAATAAAAAAATAAGCTACTTAAAAAGCAAACATTCTAAACCAAATATTCCCACCCCTGCCCCGTAAGAGGCCTGGATTTCCCATCTACAAAATGAATACAATTCTTAGTTTTATTACTCACAAGTAGAGGAAATTCAGGCAAAAACGTGTAACTATAACACAGGGAACTAAGAGAGGAGCTGAAATAAGGAAGCAAGGGAAGCAGCAGCTAAGTGAATATGTACGTGACTGACGCAAACTTTGGCTCTCATGGTAGTTCTACAAATTAGAGGGCCAATTCCTCTCACATGGGAAATTAGACTCCTCTGCAACTTTGATAATTCAACTGTCCTTCAGGGCAGAGTACTAGGTCTGGCTCTTCAATCAAGCTTGAAGAAGAACTAATGCAATCATCCTGTAAGAGGAAAAGGAAAAACAGGTAATACAAAGTAAAGCAGGAACTCCTATATACACCTGACAATTTAAGCAGCATGAATTTAAGTTTTTAATACCAGTTAGCTAACACAGTGTTGTATTAGCTTCAGGTGTACAATATAGTAATTCAACACTTCCATACATCACCCTGTGCTCATCACAAGGGCGCTCTTAATCCCCATCACCTGTTTCACCCATTCCTCCACCCTCCTCCCCTCTGGTAAGCATCAGTTTGCTCCCTGTAGTTAAGAGTCTCTGTCTTGGTTTGTCTCTCTCATTTTTTTCCCCTTTGTTTTTTAAGATTTTATTTATTTATTTGAGAGAAAGAGAGCATGAGCTGAGGGGGGAGGGGAGGGAGAGAGGGCAAGCAGACTCCCAGCTGAGCAGGGAGCCCAATGCAGGACTTGATCTCAGGACCCTGAGATCATTACCTGAGCTGAAGTCAGACGCTTAACGGACTGAGCCACCCAGATGCCCGTTTCTTTTATTTCTTAAATTCTTGAATGTAACCACATGGTATTTGTCTTTCTCTTACAGACTTATTTTGCTTAGCACAGTACTCTCTAGCTCCATCCATGTCACTGCAAATGGCAAGATTTCATTATTTTTTATGGCTGAATAATATTCTGTTGTATGTATATACCACCTCTTCTTTCAACATTTGTCTATCGATGGACATCTGGGTTGCCTCCATATCTTGGCTATTGTAATCAATGCTGCGATAAACACTGGGGTGCATGTATCCCTTTGAATTAGTGTTCTTGTATTCTTGGGGTAAATACTCAGGAGTGCGACTGCTAGATCATAAGGTAGCTCTAGTTTTAACTTTTTGAGGACCCTCCATGCTGTTTTCCATACTGGCTGCCCCAGTTTGCATTCCCATCAACAGTGCACGGGGGTTCCTTTTTCTCCACATCCTGGCCAAAACCTGCTGTTTTCTGTGTTGTTGATTTTAGCCCTTCTGAAGGTGTGTAAGCAGCATTAATTTCTAGCAGAATTTTTAAGGACTAAATTTTAAATTTATGATATCCCACAAATTAGTAATTCCATTAAATGCATTCTTCAAATTTCATCAGTAAGTTATATCAAACTTTCAAATTTTCATTTAGATTAAAAAAAAAAAACAAATATAGGGGTGCCTGGGTGACTCGGTTAAGCGTCCAACTCTTGATTTCAGCTTAGATCATGATCTCAGGGTCATGAAATCAAGAACCCTATCAGGCTCCAATCTCAGTGAGTCTGCTTGAGATTCTCTCCCTCTGCCCCGATTGCACTCCCTGCCTCTCAAATAAATAAAATCTTTTTAAAAAATCATATACGTGCATTGTCCCAGAATGAAACTATAAGGCACAAAATCAAAATTACAGGAGCTTAATGTTGGCAGAACACTTATTGTCACCTTGCATATGAGGAACTCTGCTGGAGAAACACTTCTGGCATATTCTATCCTCCTCTCATTCTCTCTTCCCCAGGGAGGATTTTCTAATGGGTTATTTTAAGAGCAGGTACTAGACACCCATGGATCATCCCCTTCCTCCCTCCCAACGGCTTTCCTATAGGAACTACACACTCTGCTGTGTTCCTATTTTTCAGCCTAAAAGGAGAGCGCACTCAGAAATGAGCATTTGACAACATAAGTTGGCTGATAACCTTGACAAGAGAATTTTAGTGGTACAGCCGAGACAGAAGACTGATCACACCATGGGCGAGAGTGTGAATGGGAGATAAGGAAGTGTAGGCACAGAGCACAAACTCTTTGCTGTGTGGAGGAGTAAAGGAATACAGCTGGATGGGCGCAGACGTCTAGGGAGGTTTTCTGCTTCGCATTTACTGTTCTATGTTAGGATACTAATGGAAATGATTGGTGGAAAAGAAAATGAAAAATGCATAAGACAGGGATGCCTGGGTGGCTCAGTCGGTTTTAAGGGTCCTGGGACAGAGTCCTGCATCAGACTCCTTTCTCAGCAGGTAGTCTGCTTCTCCCTCTGCCTGCCATTCCCCCTGCTTGTGCTCTGACAAATTAAAAAAAAAAAAAAAATGCAGAAGACAAAAAAATGACCATAGGACTGGGAACATCTGTAGCAGTGAGGTCCTTGAGGAGGAATGTGATGGAAAAAATCCATGTCACAACTGGAGAAGTTGCACTTTTTTTTTTTTTTTTTAAAGAATTTACTTATTTATTTGAGAGAGCCCGTGCTTGAGTGCCCATGGGGTGGAGGGAGAAGCAGAAAGGGAGGAAGAAAGAATCCCAAGCTGACTCCCAGCTGCACATGGAACCCGAGGTGGGGGGTGGCCCCCCTCCAACCCCCACCCCAGTTCGATCTCACGATCCTGAGATCATGATCTGAGCCAAAACTAAGAGTCAGATGCTTAACCGAAAAAGCTACCCAGTTGCCTCGCAGTTGCAGTTTCTTTTTTCTTTTTTTAGAGTTTATTTATTTATTTGAGAGAGTGAGAGAAAGAAAGCACAAGAGGCGGGAGGGTCAGAGGGAGAAGCAGACTCCCCACTGAGCAGGGAGCCCAATTGGGATGATTGGTACCCGATCCCGGGATTTCAGGATCATGACCTGAGCAGAAGGCAGTCGCTCAACCGACTGAGCCACCCAGGTGCCCTCAAAGTTGCAGTTTCTTAGAAGCAAAAATATTTATTCTATCTTAAGGAGGAAATTCAGAGAAAAGCAGTGCATATATTATCAAGATAGACTTCATGAAAAAGCAGGACTTGCTATATTAATATCTGGTAAAGTAGACTTCAGAGGAAAGAAAATTCCTAGAGACAATGAGGGACTTTACAGAATGAATTATAATAAAAGTATCAATCCACCAAAAAGTCATACGGTCCTAAATGTGTACGTTATCAATCAGAGCCTCAAAATACACGAAGCAAAACTAAGTAATACAGGTTAAAGGAGAAACAGACAAACCCACAATTATAGTCGGGACCTTAAGGTGACCTCTCAGCAAGGAAGAGACTTACAAACAGAAAAATCATTAAGGATACGGAAGATCTGAACACACAAGATCTGACTCATGTATATAAAACACTGCACCCAACAACAGAATATACATTTTTTTCAAGTGCCCAAGGAACAGTCATCAAGACAGATCACACCCTGGGCCATAAAACAAACCTCAACAAACTTAAAAGAACTGAAATCATACAGCATATGTTCTCTGACAATGATGGACACAAACTAGAAATCAGTAACAGAAATACAACAGGAAAAATTAAGGGATTTCCTGTAATTTTTTTGTTTTTTTCAGTGACACATGAAGCAAGGCAGAGCGAGGGGAGAGGGAAGAGGAGAAAGGTAAGAAATTTATCCACTAAAGAAACAATTATTGAGTGCCAACTGTGGGCTAAACATTGTTCTCAATACTAGGACTAAAGGCATAAACTCAACAGACAACAAAGTCTGCTCTCATGACCTTTAAATTGATATAAAGTGTCCGGTAGGATAAGAAGAATAAACAGGGTAAAAAAATAAAGATTAACACTAGGCAAAAAATGGGTTATTTTACTGTAAACTGTAGTCAAATGCAGGTCTTTAAATCAAGGGTTCATTATTAAGTTTTCCACTCGCTACCTGGCCTACCATAATTCCATCTCTAGAATCTGTTAAAAGAAAATATTTTTTGCAACTTTATTTTCTTGGAAGACACTGTATGAAATGTCTTTTCCCTACTACTCACAAAATGTAGGAATGGATAGCTGTTTTTTAAAGCTGTAATTCTAGTGAATTAAAATTTTAAAGTATTGTACTTGTTTCTTGGGCTAGCTTGTGACTTCAGGCATCTTCCTCAACACAATGCCTCCAAGCAGAATCCATAGTACTGTAGCGTAATGTGCAAAGGAAGAAAATTGTGTCCAAACAAATTAAGCACTAGCCACTGAGTGCCCAAAAACACTTAAAGGAAGAGTTTCACTCAGCTGGTTTTGTTAACAAAAAGGAAAATAAGGTAGCACCTACTGCTCAGCTCCCTATTCTCCCCTCCAACACTCTGTACTCCAAAGTGATATGAGGCAGGCAATCTGGCTTAGGGTCTCCATGCAGACATGGCAGGCCAAGGATATGTTGCTAAATTTTTTGTTCAATGATTTGGCTGTGCTGGGCTCCCATTTTTTATTTTTAAGATTTTATTTATTTATTTGACAGAGAGAGAGGGGGAGAGAGAGCAAAAGCAGGGGGAGCTGCAGGCAGAGGGAGAGAGAGAAGCAGGCTCCCCACCAAGCAGAAAGCCAGATGCAGGGGCTTGATCCCAGTACCCTGGGATTGTCACCTGAGCCTAAGGCAGATGCTTAACTGGCTGAGCCACCCAGGCACACCAGGGCTCCCATTTTTCGGATACTAGGCTTATTCTGACTGCAAAAGTCATCGTGTTTAACCTTCGTTTCAAATGTTCATCTAAGTAAGTAAACTGTAGTGGTTCTTATACAAGCAGTGGCTCTACTCTTAAGGAGCAAGGTTTGGTAACTATGGCCAGTAGGTCAAATCCAAAAGTTTAAAAATAAGTTTTATTGAACACAGCCATGCTAATTTGTTCACCTCCCTATGGATGCCTTCATATTAGAACTGCAAGGTAAAGGGATTCTGACAGAGACGCCCCCCTGGCCTGCAAGGCCTAAATACTATCCGGCCCTTCAGAGGAAAAGTTTGTTGACTCCTCTTAAGAGTAATACTTCTCGGGTGCCTGGGTGGCTCAGATGGTTGGGCGTCTACCTTCAGTTCAGGTCATGATCCCAGGTCCTGGGATGGAGTCCCATGTCGGGCTCCCTGCTCAGTGAGGAGCCTGCTTATCTCTCTGCCTCTCCCTTCCTTTTGTTCTAATAAATAAATAAAATCTTATTTTAAAAAAGAGTATTGCTTCTCTCCCTCACCTGTGTAAGAGATCCTTCTTAACACACCACTATTTCTCAGGGCTCACTGCCCAACTCTGCTATCCCTCACTAGCTTTGTTCCAACTATTCAGAACTACCTGCAGTTCCCCTAAATAAGCCGCTCTGAAGGCAGAACCCATGTTAATTGCTACTCTCTTTGACCGCCACCCCCTCCTTGCCAAACTGATTTCACATGGTTTTTAAAACTTCAGTCATCTCCTCCTCCTCAGTCTTCCGTGATGCCTGCCCTTCTATTGGACAGCATGCTCTTCTACACGTGCGGCGATTTTTTTTTTTTAAGTCGGCCTCCCTTCCTAGTTCTTCAATGGCACAAGTTGTTTCTTTTGTTTCTTACTCCAGTTCCTTAACCAGCGGCTGACACATAGTTAAGTACTTGATACTTCTTGGTTCAATTCCTGAATAAATTCTTGCAGGACGTCAAACAGTTGGCGTGTTTCTGGAGATACTTAAGCAGGAAATGCAAGCTGGGAGAGCGAGGGCTTGATGCCATAAGCAGAGACGGAGAGACTCGAGGGAGAAGTGGAGGCAACTTACTCAAATACTCAAATACCGATAAACGTCCATAAATTCTCCAACGGTCAATCCCTTTTCCCCGCTTCTGTTGCCTGGCTTACCATTTCTAACCGCAGTCACCGTGTGACAGCTTTGGACCGTCAGCCTAGCGAGCAGAGATTAGGAACTGCACACCTACCTCCGCACGCAGTGGGGGTGTTTTCCTCCGCCTCCCTTCAGAGCGCGCGCGTTAGCCTGCCCATCTCAGAAGACCCCCAGGTCCCGGGGGCTGGCTCCCGGTGTAAAGGTGGGAGGGTCGGCCGGGGTGCTGGAGTCCGGCGCAGCTCGCCTTCCCTCAGCCGAGCGCCCCCCGCCAGGACACCCGCGCCGCCTTCCCCGCCCTCCCGGCTCCCTCGCCCGCCCACCGCCCTGTTCTCATCTCCCTCGCTCCCGTCCCAGACTCGGCGGCTCTCACCTCCGTCCCAGACTCGGCCCTGCGGAAGTCACTACACATCGCCCCGAAGGCTGGGCGAACCAGACACTCAACTTTCCCGCCACCAGCGCCATTTACCGCGAGCGGCGGAGGCCAGACAGCCAGTCAAACGCGCTGACCCGTTGACCCAGGCTGGAGCCTGCGCACTACGCCCGCCCTCAGCCAGGGAGGCGGCGGGCATGCGCAGTAGTGTTTACGGGCGCACCGCGCCCAAGTGACGTCAGACCCCGTCTCCTATGAGACCCGGAGATAGCTGGTGATTTTTTTCTTCTCTCATAAACTTCAGTTCGTTTTTATTAGATAAAACTAGCAGCATGTTCTTCCTTCCTTCCTTCCTTCCTTCCTTCCTTCCTTCCTTCCTTCCTTCCTTCCTTCCTTCCTTCCTTCCTTCCCTTTCATTAAGTTTTATTGAACACAGCCATGCTAATTTCCTTTTCTCCTTTTCTCTTTTCTTTTCTTTCCTATAAACAAAGCAGTTACTGAACACGCAGGGCTTTTTGTCCGTTTGTGGGTTAAAAGCCTCTGGCTGGCTATACATGTGATTCATGCTTAATTCTGAAAACAAAGAATTACACTAAGTTTGAAATAATTATTATAATAAAAGTAATTACAGCTAACACTTAGAGTGCTTAGTATGTGTCCTTAGTGCTTTACATGTAATAATTCATTTAATCCACGCAGTCCTGTAAGGTAGCTACTGTTATCCCCATTTTACAGATGAGGAAACTGAGTCACAATTTTGGCGGGCATTACTCTGATGACCAGAGTGTAGTGACTCAGCACATTAATGGGAAATAGGAAAGAAAGAGCATGAGTACAAACAGTTCTTCAAAGAAACTTGGTTGTGAAAGAAGGAGATACAGTAACAAGAAAAATCAAGGAAGAGTCTTTTAAGAAGGCAAAGCCTCGGCTATGTTTAAATGCTGACAGCTGTGGAAACTGACTGGTTGAAGAAAGAGAAGGAATACTTGATGGAGCCAGGACCTAAAGACGATGCAGGGTGCTGGTATAAGAATCCGCTTCAGCTGTAGGAGGGTATCTCTTTCAGTGTGAGTAGAGACAAGGGTTGAGAGTGGGTGCAGATGCAGATACATTTTGGGGATGGGAAGCTCAAAGAGCTTGAGGAAGGTTGAGTCTGAGGTAGAAAGCAAGGTAGTAGAAATCCAAGACTCCTCTTGTGAGAGTTGAATTCCTCTTGTGAAAGTAAAGTGTGTGCCTAAGTTGACTGCCTGAATTAATGTTACCATCTACAGGTTCTGCCAAAAACCTTCCTCAGAAATCCATTCTTGGTTCATTCTGTACACAGAGCATCAGTGATAGACCTAAGTATCCTACCACTATAGACTATGGCAGTAATTATTTTAACCAGGATGATTTTCCTTAACACTTACTGTCTACAATCACATTTAATACACAACATATATTAGTACTATTCTTTCATTGCACAGAGCTTTTCTCCCTGAGTTACAATTTTCTTGAATTTCAAGATAAATTTTCTGAAATCATTATGGATTTTGGCATCAGATACATGTAGAATTTTAAAATCTGGTTCTGTCACTTATGACCATGATACACATTGCTTACCATCCTGGACCTCAGTCATTGTTGTGTTGTGGTGATGAAACTACGTACTTAAAAGAGCCAGCACAGCATCTAGCACAAAATCTTGATTCCCTTCCTACCTCCCCATCTTTCTTAGATCATATCCTAACATAGTGCCAAAGATACAACAAATACTCCAAACCCATCTCCTGTTTACCATGATGGCAGTGATTAGGGCTAGATTAAGAGATGAGCTTGTCTGGCAGTTGTCCAGAGTGGTACATCATAAAAGCTGCTAAAACTTCTCTATGTACTAAAATATCACAGGAATATGAGATGGAAAAAAACGATTTTTAATTGCAACTCTTCTCAAGCAGGATACTGTATATGGTTGGGAAGAAAAGACACTTGGAAAAATGGTGAAGCAGGCATCATAAAAGACAGGCTTGAGGAACAGAGTTACTATGTGTAGGTTTAACTGATTGGGATGGAAGGTAAGGTAAGCAAGCTGGTGCATTACCACCACCACCACCATTCACCTCCTCTGCCTTCTCCCCACCCACTCCCACACAAAGAAGCAAGATTGTGAATCTCTAAAAATATGTCAGCAAATATTGAAAATGCATCCTTTAGAAGATGTGCCAACTTACTTGCTCCCCTAGGCAAGTCTGCAAATCTTGATATAATTCTGATGGTATTGATGGTAGTGATGGATTATGCTATAACCCCTTTTGAACTGGGGTCCAGGATTAGAAATATGAAGTCTAGTTTTTCTAATTCTGCAAGATATCCAAGACATTTGTGCAATGAACAGCTATGGAAGATAGATAACAGTGTCTCCCTCAGGAGCAAAGTCCTGCTTACTGTCCATTAGAAAAGATTTGGGTCCCCTGAGCTGAAATGTCCTACCACTCCATGTGCAGGCATTATCTTACCCCTTCAAATTACCTGTGCTTACTGGGGCTCTTGGAACCAGTGTAACGAGGTGCTGATATTCTGGCTGCTGGTATGGACTCTTGTGTCTTTTTTTTTTTTTAAGATTTATTTATTTATTTATTTATTTATTTATTTATTTATTTATTTATTTTAGAGCGAGAGTATGTGTGTGTGTGTGCAAGCAGGGGGAGGGGCAGAGGGAGAGGGAGAAAGAGAGAGAGAATCTCATACAGACCCCCGCTGAGCATGGAGCTGGACACAGGGCTTGATCCCTGGACCCTGAGATCATGATCTGAGCTGAAATCAAGAGCTGGATGCTTAACCCACTGAGCCGTCCAGGTGCCCCATGACACTTATGTCTTTTATCAGCACCCATGAAATTGTGGTAGACTAACTCATTAGCTTGCAGGAAGAGTAAAATCTCAGGCTCTGTGTAGTTTTTGATGATCTGCACTAAGCAATCTGTAACAGGATAAATTTAAGATTTTGAGTGAGCAAAGGAGAAGTTCAGAGAAGCAGGAATTTAATTGTAATTGAGAAAGGCAGGATTTACCAAAATAGATGAGCATGTCTTTCATTCTGACTGAAAGGTTTTTTATGCCTTGTTAAGCTTTCCTGATAAAGTTTTGGGCCTCATCTCTAGGATTTGAGAAACTAGAAATTTAGTCCTGCTAATGGTAATGCCCACTTTTTGGTTTCTAAGAGGCAAGAATCTGGAACTAATAGTATTGGCCATTCATAACAAGAGGAAAAACTGGAATGAAAAAATTTCATGAAAAGATGTATTTTCACCCATCTATTCTTTAAAAAGCTGATGTAATATCATATACTTATGAAATATTTCTCATAGATAATACTAAAATTGTTCGTAGTATAAATTAGAATGTTTTTGGTTGCAAGTCACAGAACACTCAACTCTTATTGATTTAAATAACAAATGAGAGGGCTGCTTGGCTGGCTCAGTCAGTAGAGTGTGCAACTCTTGATCTCGGAGTTGTGAGTTCAAGCCCCATGTTGGGTGTAGAGATTACTTAAAAATAAAATCTTAAAAAAGTAATAATAAATACATAAATAAATAAAGAGATTTATTGGGTCACACAGATAAAAGTCCAGATGTGAGACAGGCTTCAAGGTTAGTTTATTGAGCAGCTGAATTACGCAAACAAGTACCTAGTTTCTTTTTTCTCTTGTCAGATTCATATTCTCTACCTTGGCCCTTATAGGGCAATGTGTCTGCACCTGAAATATGAATGCATCCAGGGAATAAGGTTGGGCTGGTTAGCCGGGGCCTGATCCACATGCTCCGCCCCCAGACCCAGGGTTGGAGGTGTATTCTTTCAGGGTGTCTGCGCTCTCTGTGTAAGATGTGGGTGACAGTAAATAACAAAGCAACAACAACATCCCAGTAGTTAGGAGAAGTGGGAGCGGGTGCTGGGGAGGCACCCCTATCTCATTGCATCCTCCATAACGAGGACACATACATACAAAGCCCCGTGTCTAGGTCATCCCTCTCCTCCATTCCATTCACGTCTCTCCAAAGCAAATCTTTCCTTATATATAAGAAAATCAATATTTGAGAAAGAAGCCTTTACAATTGAATAGCTGCCCTGGGCTGGTTGAGTTTCTCGGTCCTCACACTGTTCCTCATGAAGATTGCGTGTCAGCTGAACTAGCTTAGTTCATTAAGTGCACACCTGTTTGTACGGGCCATCCTGCACAACATGGTTTTGGAATTACCTCAGTTTTAATGTTCTAGAGGTATCACTTCTTTTATAAAAGAATGTTCAAGGGGTGCCTGGGTGGCTCAGTCAGTTAAGCGACTGCCTTCGGCTCAGGTCCCGATACCAGGGTTCTGGGATCGAGCCCCACCCCATGTTGGGAGGGGCTCCCTGCTCAGTGGGGAGTCTGCTTCTCATTCTCCCTTCGGTGTTCCCCCTGCTTGTGCATGCTCTCTCTCTCTGTCTCTCTCTCTGTCAAATAAATAAATAAATCTTAAAAAAAAAAAAAAGAATGTTCAAGGTGCTCTCATAGCTTGTTGGTGGAAATGCAAACATGTGCATTCTTTATGGAGGGGAATTTGCTAGTACCTAACAAAAGTACACATTCATTAACTTTTTGACACAGCAATCCTACTTCTAGGAATTTGTCCTAACGTCATACCTCTAATTCCATATGGAGATTTAAAATCCATAATCAATTCTGCCCTATGTCTGTGATGCTGGGTATAGCTCTAACTTCCATGAGATGGTAGCCTCCACTTCTTTCCCTGGGAAGTGAGGGATTTGGACTAGATGATAGCTCCCATTTATCAAAAGCCAACTATGGTGCAGACACTCTGCCTATTGTTCTATTGTATGATTCCCAACCCTTTCTTGCAAGGTATTCATTATACCCTCATTTTGTAGGTGAGAACTTTGAGGCTCAGAGAGGTTTAACCATCATACAGACCTCCAGCTAGTAAACCCAGGTTTACCTGACTATAAAGCCTGAGGTCTTCCTAACACATTAAGTTGCTTCCAGAAGATGCAAAGGGTCTAAGGCCTTTCATAACTCTAGGTTCTGTGATTCTCTATGATTAAGAAAGGAATCAACAGGGGCGCCTGGGTGGCTCAGCCAGTTAAGTGTCTGCTTTTGACTCAGGTCATGATCCCAGAGTTCTGGGATTAAGTCCCGCATCGGGCTCCTGGCTCAGTGGGGAGCCTGCTTCTCCCTCTGCCTGCTGCTCCCCCTGCTTGTGTTCTCTCTCTCTGACAAATAAATAAATAAAGTCTTCAGAAAAAGAGAGAGAGAGAGAAAAAAAAAGGAATCAACATGTCCACCAAGGTACTAATAATTTATAACCTAAGCATTCAATCCCTTTTCCTGTGGGAATTAACCAGCAGCCAAGTGAGTATCGCGTTCGCTAACCCGAAAGTCATCGTCACCTCCACCTTTCCCTTTCTTATATACCTCGGGGTAGTTCATTGTACTTTTTTGGCTTGTGACCAGCTCTGTGCTCCTGCAAAGTCCTGCTCTGGTTTCATTGATTTGTTTATTCCCTTTTAGTCCCATTTCTTACTCTTTATCTCATCCCTGGCTAGGCAATTACTCTTAAGTGTTCTAGATGTGTACTTGAGTTTGTAGGTTGCTTACAAAATAGTTTTGTTTGAGTATGTACGGGTTTGTGATTCACAGAGAGACGTGTGCTCATTCTTTGTCCTGGCTGGGATCTGAGACTCTCAAACCCATTTCTTGTTCTTTCCTGCTCTGCTTTATATCACGGGGCCGTGCATGGCGCAGTGAGGTGGGGCATGGGCTGAGCTTTGCTAGCTGCATTTCCAGGTTCCCTAGTCAGCTCCTGGTTGAGTTTAGTCAGTGGGAGGCACCAGTAGGTGATAGGAGGATGGGGGAAGGGAGAAACTGATGTGTGCTCCTTCTCCGTCTTTTTTAGGAACTCCTGCAGCAACTGTGTCTTCTCCAGAGCTCCAGTTCCCACCGAACAGCCCTGCCATAGTTCCAGCTTTTAGAGAGTGACCTCAGCCCCTGGACTTAGGTCACATCACCTCCTGCCCTTGTCCCTCCCACTCTAGTGGTAGAGATGACTCCCTGCTGTTACAAAAGCCTAGGCTTCACCTGTCCTGTTTGGTTTCTTAAATGTTTCGTCATCCGTGTAACCAATTTCTCATATTAAATTCTCTCTGCTTTAAAATACTTAATGTGTGGGGGCGCCTGGGTGGCACAGCGGTTAAGCGTCTGCCTTCGGCTCAGGGCATGATCCCGGTGTTATGGGATCGAGCCCCACATCAGGCTCCTCTGCTATGAGCCTGCTTCTTCCTCTCCCACTCTCCCTGCTTGTGTTCCCTCTCTCGCTGGCTGCCTATCTCTCTGTCAAATAAATAAATAAAATTAAAAAAAAGTAAAAAAATATAAAATACTTAACGTGTGATCTGTCTTCCTAGTTAATTCTCGGGAGATGCACTCAGTTTTTCCCTTGTTTTAAGGTCCAGCTCTGTTCCTATTTGTCCGTGTCACTCTCTTGCTGTACATGGTGGTCTACACTGTACCCACTACCTTGTGCTTATCTTAGTTATCTGTGTCCTCCATAACTAAAGTGTCTCCAGCTCCTGCTCCCACACACAGCACTTAGATGAACATTCACTATGTTTGTTCCCCTACAGATCTTTTGTGAGAATTTTTCTGTAATATAGCCTTGGCATGGGGTGGCTGGGTCATGAATACATTAACTTGACTCAGTTCTGCTAGGTTGGTGGACAGAATTTCCTCCTTCCCCATATCCTCAATGCTTAGCATCCAATTTTTTGCCTTACTTATTAAATTTCACAATAATATTATTCAATAGCAGAATTAATGAACAATTTTTGAATGCTGTACCAAATACCAGCCACCTTACTTAGTTTCTTCTTTACTTCTATGGGTAAGTGCCAGGTGAAGGAACAAAGGATCAGAGAGGTTGAGCAACTTTCCCAAGGCCACATAGCTAAGAAGTTGCAGGGCGGGATTACTGTCCAGTATTGCATACTGCTTTTACCTCAGCGTTGATGCTCCTGTTTATACATGAAGAACCGAGACTGGAGAGATGACATAAGTTACAGGATGACATTTGCATAGCTGGTAAGAGTTGGGGATGATTTTGACCTTGGGTCTGACCCAGAGCCGGTGCTCTTGACTTCACACACCACCACCCAGCAGGCACCATGTCTGGGACAACAGAGAACCAGGGCAGTGACCTTGTAGTCACAAGCCAGTGAGGCTTCTCAATTCTCTAGGTCACACCAACAGAACACCAGCAGATAATTGGGTTCACCAACAGAACACCAGCAGAAGTAAAATTGCCCTAAATTGAATTAAATTGCTTTAGGAGGTGAAAAGATTGAGATCAGCATCTATGTTAGAATAAGAGTTTTGAGGAGTCTGGACTTGTAAAGCCCCAGGTACTGGAGCTCACCAGTTGACAACATTCATTCCCCAGTTAAAAGGCTTTTGCCAAATCAAAGCCATAGTGAGATGCCACTTCACACCCACCAGGATGGCTAGAATAATATAAGCAAATAAATAATAAATAAATAACAAGCATTGGTGAAGATCTGGAGAAATGGAATCTCTGTGTATTACTGGAGGGAACATAAAATGGCTCAGCTTCTGTGGAAAACAGTCTGGCCATCCCTCAAATCTTAAATGTAGAGTTCCCATGTGACCTAGCATGTCCTCTCCTGGATCTGTACCCCAGAGAAGTGAAAACCATTGTGCACACAAACATTTGTATGCTAATGTTCATAGTAACATTTTTCATAATAGCCACAAAGCAGAAACCACCCAAATATCCATCAATTGATGGGTGAATAAATAAAATGTGGTATATTCGTACAATAGAATATTATTTGTCAATAAAAAGAAATGCTGATTTGTGTTACAAGCCGTACAAACCTTGAAAACATTGTGCTAAGTGTTAGAAACCAGTCACAAAGGACACATAGTGTATGTTCCATGTATATGAAATGTCGGGAATAGGAGAACGTAGAGACAGAAAGTAGATTATTGGTTGTCTAGTGCTGGAGGGTACGGGGGAGTGTTGGTGGGTGAAGACTAACGGGATCAGGGTTTCTTCTGGGAATAATGACAATGTTCTAAAATTGATGGTGTGCTGGGTGCACAACTCTTGAATCAGCTAAAAGCCTTTGAACTGTGCACTTTCATGTGAACTGTATGCATGTGAGTTTCTCAGGAACGCTGTCAAAAAAGACTATGAGATTAAGACTTTCAGAGAAACGGATGTTGGGAATGGACTAGGATGACATTATCTTCTTTATTTACAAAACTGACATTTTATTAGCTTTATGCACAATTAATTATACAGACCTCAATTCCAGAAGAAATTTGTACTTCTCGTTTAACTAAAAGACTTCTTTTTTACCCATCTGTATATCTCTTCAGGGTCTTATCGGATGGGGTTTCCAATTCCCTCTCTTTTTCCTTTTCATTTATATTTATAGACATATACGAAAAGAGTTGTTATAATAAAAACCTGTTATATAGATGAAGATGGAAATAATAGATGGAATTCTGCCACCTTTTTAGGTAAAAAAAAAATTCAAAGAAAGGTCCAAGAAAACTATCCAGACTGATTTGAATAATGATTTTAGGGGAGCAGTTTTCAGAATTTTGGAGCTCAGGAGAACTTTACACTCTTAAAAATTATTAAGGACTCCAAGGAACTTTTGTTTATTTGGGTTATATCTAATGATAATCACTGTATTACAAATTAAATTGAGAAATTCAAAAAATTATATTTGTTCAACCTGTTACATGTCAACATATTTTATTTAAAAAATATTTTCTAAAATAAAAAATTGGGGTGCCTGGGTGGCTCAGTTGGTGAAGCTTCTGCCTTCGGCTCAGGTCATGATCCCAGTGTCCTGGGATCAAGCCCCACATCCGGCTCCCTGCTCAGTGGGGAGTCTGCTTCTCCCTCTCCCTCTGACCAAACCCCCTGATCATGCTCTCTCTCCCTCTCTCTCTCCCCGCAAAATAAAATAAAATAAAATAAAATAAAATAAAATAAAATATTGATGAGGAGCGCCTGGCTAACTCAGTCAGCAGAGCATGCAACTCTTGGTCTTGGGGCTGTGAGTTCAAGTGCCATGTTGGGTGTAGAGATTACTTAAAAACAAAATCTTAAAAAAATGAAAATAAATCAAATAAAAAATTGGTGAAAAGAATAGCATCGTTTTACATTTTTTGCAAATCTCTTTAATGGTTGGCTTAATCAGAAGACAGCCAGAATCTTTTATCTGCTTCTGAATTCAATCTGTTGTAATGCCAGCACAGTGCAAATGCTAACACAAAGAGAAAGGAAAATAACATCTTAGTATTTTTGTGAACGTAGCTTTGATCTCATGAACCCCCTGAAAGATCTTGGAAGTCCCGGGAGCCTCAGCTCATAGCACGACAACCACTGGTTTAGTGCTTGCTAAAATTTCTGCTAATAATTCCTTTGACTAGGTTTCACAGTTGATTTTAACAGAATCATCATTTAATAATTACATTTCAAAATATGTGCACAGATGCTTAGGTATATGTACAAAAATTACGTAATAAAGCACGTGCCTCACAACTAAACATTTACTTTTGTTCTATGAAAATACAGAAACCAGGGGTGCCTGGGTGGCTCAGTTGGTTACGCGTCCAGCTCCCGACTCCAGCGCAGGTCATGATCTCAGGGCCGTGGGTTTGAGCCCCATGTCAGGCTCTGCACTGAGCATGGAGTCTGTTTGTCTCCCTCCCTCTGCTCCTCCCCCTGTTCTCTCTCCCTGTCTCTCAAATAAAAAAAATAAGTAAAATCTTAAAAAAAAAAAAAAAAAGAAACCGTTTTAATAATGCAAGAAGAATGGCTAGCAGGAAAAGGAAATCCCTCACAACGACATGATGGTCTTACCGTTGACGACTTCAAATGCAGAGGGCATTGCTCGTGACCTTGAGGTACACTTCTTAGTAATCACAATTGCTGAAAAGCCCAGAAGGAAGCTAGAATGTGTCACCAATGGTTTTGAAGCCTTGGGTGCGGACCTGCGAGAATAGCAGGAAAGGAGCAGCTTTCCATCCAAGCCAGATCACATGTCGGTAATACAGGAGCAAGAACAGCGCTAACACGGGTCCCGGTAACCCTGGGGGTGACGATACAGCAAGGTCTAAACAAATCCATTTCGCTGCCACAGTTGGTACGGCCACGTACAGAGCCTGGGTACTAAACAGAGTGAACTTTGAATAGATGGATATGGAAAATGATCTTATAAAAGCCACTGAAAATCAGGGATATAAAACTTAGGGTATGAAGCAGGAAGTAAGGGGCTACACTCTGTCTCAAAGAACCACATGTATGAAAACAGAGAGGTGAACTGGCGCTCTCTCCAAAACACGTGCACCTGCTGTGGACTTACACATACCAGTAGGGAAGATGGCGGGAAGCTTGCGGGGACAGAAATGGGGGGAAGGGTGCTGGCAGTTGGTTGGCAGGAGAGAAGACCACAGACCGCAAGGCCGCACAGAGAAAATGAGTCATGTTTTCTCAAAACGAGAGGCAAAACCAGCACAAGAAGCAGAAAGAGGCCTGAGCTGTCTGCTCACTGGGGGAAGCCTTGTTCTGCAGAAAGAAGAGCTTCAGATGAGTCCTGCACATCCTTCGCTGGAGATTAAAGTGTTCAAATTTAAACGTTAAACGAGAGGACCTGTTGTATAGAACTTAACTTTGACCACGAGGAAAGGCAGCAGCGGAAAATGACTGTATTTTAGAGGAAACATGGGTCTAGTCAGATATGCCCAGACCTAAGAATAGTAGGATTGCAGAGGAGACAAAAACACAAAGCTATAACCCTGTGGGTAGAAAATTTAAATGTGAATAGGGCCAAAGGAAGATGTCTCTAAAAATAAGTAAGTCTCTTACAGAGTGGAATTATCCTAAAGCCGATATATTTTGATTATACCAAGCATTTAATAGTTTATGAACACATGGAAAAGTAAGAGCGGACAGAGAAAACGTTCACTACTGTGAAACCTTTTTTTTCGCTTTAAAGATTTTATTTATTTATTTATTTGAGAGAGAGAGCATGAGCCGGGGGGAGAGGGCGAAGCAGGCTCCCGACTGAGCAGGGAGCCCAAGGTGGGGCCTGGTCCCAGGACCCTACGATCATGACCTGAGCCAAAGGCAGATGCTTAACCCACTGAACCACCCAGGCCCCCCTACTGTGAAATCTTTATTTCTAAAGGGTTTAAAAGTGTACAACCGATACCCTTGGACTTATCAATTCCCCTCCAAGAATCCATCCTTCGGAAAGACGGTGCAGGTACGTAAAGAAATATGTGTCAGTGTAAGTAAAAAATATTATTTCTGTAAAATAATCCCAATGTCTATGAGTAGGTGATTGGTTTAATAATTACAGGATTGCGTGTCATGGAACATTTCATAGCACTCACCGCAGAAGGGAGCTGTATATATGGTCGTGGAAAAGATAGCACAATACCATTGGCAGAAAAGCAAGAGGCAGACCCGGTGTGGTCAGGCTGTGAGCGTGAAACCTCACGCAGCAGCCTGTGAGCCAGAGGGAGAGCCCCCTCGGTCAGGAGGGAAGCCTGGGGAGGAGCCCCGCAGGGCTGGAGGCAGGGAGGCGGGAAGAAAGCAAAAGGCAAAACAGGAGGCAAGGGTTACAACTGGCTTATTACAGAGAACAAGTACAGCGGAGCACGGTAAGATGGTGATCACTGCGGAAGGTACGGGGGTACGTGGGTCCAGCTACATTTTGTTCAATCTTATCAGGTTTCCTGTAAACGTGACAGTATTTTTAAGAAATAAAGTCTAGTTGAAAACGGGTGTGTACAAGGACGAGAAGTTTGTGGATAAAAAGATGCTTTTGGAAGTGGCAACTTAGTTTATCACCTTTGTATTATAACAAAAATGAGGGGTTGAGTGTGACAAATATACAGTCTGTTTCCTAGTTACGTTAGAAAATCCCAGGGACTCGTTGGTAAAAGACTGCAACATTTCATACAAATTACACAGTCCTCATAATTTATAAATTAGTGTTTAACTACTGGTAGCAAAGGCGTACTCTTTGCCTCGTTTTAGATAAAGTACAACTGAAGTGGGAAGCTCATTTTCACCCATGGTAGATTCAAACGTATTTTGTTCCTGCTGGTCTCCCAAAACCTCGTGTCAAGCTCGAGTATATAACTTTTCTTCATTTTTGATCTCAGCATTTGTACGGGATAAATAATTGATTAGCACAGGAATTCTGGGAGTATATTCAGCTTATGCTCAGCACTAAACTATTTCTAAATGTCCTTAGGCCTCAACCCAAAATGCGCATCACAGAGATGTCAGCTGGAGCTGGGAAGCCAGTGACAGAATGGATTAGAGTCGTGAAATGTGAAGTGAAACTCTAGGAATAGGAGACCTCGGTTTCACTGCTAGTTCAACAGTCAGTGTACTTGGCTGCGTGAAAAATTCCCCTAAATGTCTCTCCGCTAAGACTATAACCTCTTTGAGGGCAGAATTTTCCCTTTTGACTTTAACAAAATCTGATTGAAAGCACAGATTTCAAAATGCATTGAAGACAAAGTGTAATTTAAACATTATTTATTTATTTTAAAGATTTTATTTATTTATGTGACAGAGAGACAGCCAGCGAGAGAGGGAACACAGCAGGAGAGTGGGAAAGGAAGAAGCAGGCTCCCAGCGGAGGAGCCTGATGTGGGACTCGATCCTGGAACGCCAGGATCACACCCTGAGCCAAAGGCAGACGCTTAACGACTGCGCTACCCAGGCGCCCCTAAACATTTTTTATTTTATTATGATAGCACAACATGAGATCTACTCTCTTAATAAAGGTTTAAGTGTACAATGCCATTGATTAACAGCTGCCCATTGCCCCCTCCCTGTAGCCTCTGGAAATACCGTTCTGTTCTCCGACTCTATGAATTTGACTATTTTATTTTATTTTACTTTATTTTAGAGAGGTACTGTGGGAAGGGGCAGAGGAAGAGAGGAAGAGACTCTCAAGCAGACTCCCCACTGAGTGCAGATGCTAAAGTGGGTCTTGATCTCCTGACCTTGAGATCAGGACCTGAGCCAAAACCAAGAGTCAGACGCTCAACTGACTGAACCACCCAGGTGCCTCTAAGCATAAAATCTTTAAAAATTTTTCCATTTTATGTACATGCCACATTTTCTTTATCTGCTCATCTACCAATGGGTATTCAGGTTGTTTCTATATCTTGACTATCGTGAATAATACAGCCATGAACATTGGAGGGCTAATACCTCTTTGAAATCTGAATTTCAATTCTTTCGTATAAATACCTGGAAGTGGCATTGTGGATCAGATGGTAGTTCCATTTTTAATTTTTTGAGGCATCTCCATACTGTTTCCCAGAATGGCGGCACTATTTTGCATTCCTGCCAACAGAATATAAGAGTTCCCTTTCTCCTCATCCCTGCCAACATGTATTATCTTTTGGGTTTGGTTTTTTTTTTTTTTTTTTTTTAGGATTTTATTTATTTATTTGTCAGAGAGAGAGAGTGCGCACAAGCAGGGGGAGCAGCAGGCAGAGGGAGAAGCAGGATCTCCACTGAGCAAGGAGGCCAATGTGGGGCTCCATCCCAGGACCCTGGGATCATGACCTGAGCTGAAGGCAGATGCTTAACTGACTGAGCCACCCAGATGTCCTTCTTTTGTGTTTTTTTGATAACAGCTGTTCTGACAGGTGTGAGGTGGTATCTCATCGTGGTTTGGATTTGTGTTTCCCTGATGATAAGTGATGTTGAGCATCTTTTTCATGTGTCTACTGGCCTTTTGTATATCTTCTTTGAAGAAATGTCTATTCAAGTCTTTAGTTCATTTTTTAAAAGCTTCATGATGTTGGTCTTGGCAGTGATTTCTTGGATATGACACCAAAAACACAGGCCATAAAATGAAAGCAGACAAGTGGGATATTATCACACTTAAAATTTTCTGGCCCACAAAGAAAACAACCAATGAAATGAAAAGTCAACCTAAAGAATTCAAGAAAATATCTGCAAACCATCAAGTAACAGGTATATTTCCAAAATAGATTTTATAAACTCATGAAACTCAAGAGCAAAAAAGTTAATAACCCAATTTAAAAAGGATGATTTTTAAAACTTGATTTTCTATACATGTGTAGAAGGGTAATCTCTGTCTGCAAAGTTTTCATTCATAAAATTGTTAACTTTTTGTTTAATGCCAGAGGTCCCAGACCCTGGTTGGGGTGTAACGGAGGAACACTGTGAATGCCATAAATAGGGTGAGCCTCAGTTTCCACATGCTCAGAAAATAACTCAGCCTCTTTTATCCCTCCCCCTCCACAAGGCATTTCTGGGATCCACTAGGGTTGTGTCATATCCTCAGAAATGGGTCAGTTAGCTTCTTCCGCCCAGCTTTCCTGTTGAGGATCTTGCTTGACCTGCTACTGGTTCCCTAGTGGAACAACGACTCGACTGGGTCCAGCTGTCCTCTGCTGGCGGTCACACTGAACCCTCCGAGGGCAAATGTGCAGACTGCGGTGAATGCACTTTCCACCAATTTTGTGTTGTAGTCTCTCAACTGGCCCTCAGAGCCACACAGCTGTCAGCCAGACTCTTACCAGACATGCCCTTTTGGGAATACATCTCTTCCACTTTGAGACCTTACGCTTCAGTCAGTAGCAGCTGGAGACATATGCCTGGCCATCCTGCCTCTTTATCTCATTTCCCCCATTCTGTCCAGGCATCCATGCACACCATGCCATATCCCCCTCCCAGCCCCCCACACCAACACCTCTGTTCATACCAACTCACGCCTATGGGGTATCTGGAGCAATTCTGCCCATGACCATCCCCTATACTCTAAATTCTAGTTTGAGCTTATCAAAGATCTGTTATGTACTCCTAAAACAAAGTCTTATTTTCCAGATATGCAGGGGAAGGGGAAGCTTGATTAGCTCATATCATTGACCTGCATTCATCAATTATTTAGAATATACTTAGCCTACCCTATGTAGTATTTAATTGAAGGCATAGAAAAGAATATAAAAAGGACTATATTATTATTTTTATGCGATCATGTGTGTATTACTGGCCTCATCTCATGCCCCAACTAATCATAACATAAGTGAGTGTCCAAATCAGGAGTTTTAGAATTGGCATGTGTAAGACCATCACTCAGTCCCTGTGTATGGCTGGACCACAAACCATAAATTCAGGAGCTAGGTGGCCACAGTTGGCCTTGTTACTGCAAAAGAGAAATCCAGTTTTCAGAAGGATAGCCGAATGAATGCGGAATGTAGAGAGAAAAGGGGAGAGACAGTACTTCTCGGGTTTCTAATAATTTTCTTCATTCTGTTTGGATCCTTTCCTGTGGCCCTATTGTCCTTAAGTTCCTTGGTACATGCCTGTGTCTTTAGAAAAATCCCACTCTTTTTGCTTAACCGACATAAAGTTGGGTTCTGGCACTTTTAATCAAATATCTAATATTTACTAAGCAGTTAACTTAATATTCCAAGCACTGTATGGTACTAAATGTTTTGCATATACTCACTCAATCTTACAGCAACGTTGTGAGACATAGAGCGGTTCTACAGTCTGATTTCAGAGACCACACTCCTACTATTCTGCTTCCCAAAGAATATTACATAATACACACTGGTTGTAATTAGTGATTTCTCTTTGCTGTCTCTCCCATCGACTATAAGCATCTTGAGGTCAGGAAATAGGACTTACTTATCTTTGTACTCATAGCACGATGTTCAATGATTGGGTAAATTAATTGATTATGGCTTAATTATATTACAGTGCAAATGTTTGCACCTTCTCTCCCAATGCATCTCAAGTCCTTCAGGGGTTTAGGGGAGAGTGCATATCATTTTGGAGATGCTTTTAAAATGACACACACCTTCAAGTTCTGATGTGTACCCTTGAATCCCACCTTCTTCAAGTTGCTCCATAAGGAACCCACTGTTAATGATGGAAGTATGTCATATAGCTCAAGTGTGGAAAGCTGTTGAGCAGTGTTGAATACCATTATTGAGCTTCTTGAAGCAAGGAATGTGCCTTTTCATTGCTATATGCCCATTGTCTAACAGAGTGCCTGGCACACAATGGACGCACGATATGTATTGGTTGAATGAATTCATAAGGTTGCTTTTTATCAGGTAGTTTCTAATTTTTTTTTACCGCTTTAAAGATATTTCATATCTTCTGGATTTCATTGTTTCTATTGAGAATTCTGCTGCCAGTCTTAGTGTTGTTCTTTGGAAAGCTTTTTTCCCCTCTGGCTGCTCTTAATATTTTTCTCTTTGTTTTTGGTCTCCAAGAAGTTCTACTGCGATGCATCTAAGTGGGAATTTTTCTTTGTATTTATCTTGCTTGAGGCTCATAGGAATGATTGTATCTGTAGCTTCATATCTTTCATCAATTTTGGAAGATTCTCTACCATTATCTCTTCAAATATTGCTTCATCCCCATTCTCTCTTTTCCCTCCTTGGTATTCCACTTACATGTCTTTTAGTCCCCTCGATCTCTTATTTTCTCTATTATGGTTTCTGTCTTTTGTTTCTCAATACTTCATACTACATACTTTTTTCCTGACCTATCTTCTGATTTGTTCTCTTGTAGCTGTGTCTAATATGAGGTTAAACCCATATACTGAGTTCTTAATTTTGGTTATTGTTTTTTAAATCCTATAACTTTCATTTAGTTCTATCTTATGGTCTCCAATTCTCCCTTCAGTTGTCTTTAATCTCCTGGAACACATTCAGCACAGTTATTTTAACATCTTTGAGTAGAAAGAACTCCATTATTTTGATCCCTTTTGGGCATATTTCTATTGTTTTTTGTTTCTCTAGGTTTCAGCTGACTTGACTCCTCATAAACCTATTTATTTTTTTATTGTGTACAAGACATTGTGTATTAATTATTACAGAAATAATTTGAATCTAATATAATGTTATCTTTTGCTAGAGAAGATTTTTATTTGCTTTTGGCAGTTGACTAGGGACACTAGCAATTCCAGATCAGATTAATTCAATAGAGTCCTTAAGACAATTGGAAGCTGAGCTTCAGTTCATCCTGATTCTCAGGATCTGGCCCTTGAATTTCCCAACCCAGAGTGTGTGTATGTGTGTGTGTGTGTGTGTGTGTGTGTGTGTGTTTCTCTAGAACTCCCCCTCACTGAGGTCTCCCTCACAAGGCTATTAAAATATCTGCTCAGCTTTTCGATCTTTCAGTTACTTTTTCAGGAATTGGCGGATGCCCTGGGAGAACAGTAGACCTAATGCTGGATACCATTCCTTGGGTTTAATTGTTCTCTAGATCCCAGTCCTGTAGTTATTTACTGTGTCATTAGTTCCCCTAATACCTTCAAACAAATTATTTTTATATTTTGAACAGCTTTTCTAATTGTTCTCAGTGAAAGAGTTGTTCCCCATTATCCAGCCTGCCATTTGCAGAAGGTATCTAACTCAATCCTTATTAAAATTTTATCCTCACCAGATAAGCTAATAGTGAAAACAAAACAAAAGCTTTTATTTTTTTAAATGTCATCTACTATTTCTTTACTCATTGGTGAAGATGCTATTAAAGCAATTTCTAAATAACTGAGAAGCAAGGCAGGTTGCCAAATGAGATAAAGGAAAAGATCTGGTTGATTCCCAGCCTGCATAGTTAGCCTGAACAATGGAGATAAGAGAAACATTCCCCAAATTAGGTTGAGCAGACATTTTCCTTTTCAAAAGGCAATTCCATTCTCAGCCTTTATGTGTTATGTGTTACCTGAAGCAAACTTCTCTTTATGCAAAGCACAAAGTAATAATCAGGTATTTCATCAAATAGGACTGAACTCGTTCCTTCTTCCTTGATGACCTGGGGTTGTACACACCATATGTCACACCAGAGGTATAGGGAACACTGGGTTAAAGGTGGGAGCAAGGAGATGACCTCTTAAGAAAGGTTTTAGCTAAGTCAGGGATTGACACTAAATATGTGGCTGAAGCCTGGGCCAGGCTGGGCCAGAGTGAACAGGAGAGAAGGAGGCAAGATGGCGCTGGCAGTTGGCAGGCCATGGTGCCCAAGGGAGGTCAACAGACCTGCATCGGGCGGTGGCAGCTGGAAGGATCCAGTGAGACATTTTAACTGGGGCAAATCTGCTTTCATTTCTTTCTTGTCCAGAGCCAGCCTCATGCTCAATGGGACTGGCCCAGAGGAATGCAAGCGAAGAGAATTTCACTCTGGTTTCTGTGGCAGAGGGAAGTGGAATTGTATACCTCTCCCGACAGAGGCAATTACAGCCGCTAGGAGTAGAGCCCAGGTGGTATTTCCCCAGAGTTGATCCTATTTCTCTCCCGGGTTGACAACTACCTCAGGACAGGAATAATGGTTGTTGATACTATCTGCCACTGTGCTGATTTGAAACGAAAAGAGAGATTAAATATGCAAGTAGAAAAGCATAAGGAAAAAAAAATCAAGACTAGGTTGCAAGCTTCCCTCTGCTTCTGATAACCACCGCTGATTCTGCATTGGTGTGCACCTGGGAAGCTCACACCACTTCTCTCTTGGAACCTGGAAGGAAATGTAGTGGATGAGGACCTCCCCACCTTCCCTGGCTCGCCTGCCTCATCTTCCTCCACCACACTAACCTGCTCACAGATCTCTAAATCAGAAGGGAACTTGGGATTCTGTCATGAACTGGGCTTCACCCCAAGCAAGGATTCTTTTTAAAGCAATCCTGTGACCGGTTGACAAGATTGTGCTCAAGAACCATCAATATTGGGAAAATTGCTAAGGCAATTCTTTTATTTTCATTTTATTATATATGAAAACACATGCGGAACAGAAGAGTATGCTGGGCAGGATGATTCAGGGCCTCTCCCTGGGGCAACCACTGTGAAGGTTCTACATAGTGTCCCTGGAGGGTTTGGTTCACATGCTCATATGATCGTCATACCCTTCCTTCAGCCAGCGCCACGCACGTACTTTTTATTTAATATGAACGACAACATAATTTCGTATTAAGTTCCATTGTGAGCACTCCAATAGACAGAAAGTTGTACCTAAAATTGAACTGGATTTTCTGTCATTTCAAATGGTTTAGTCCTTGTCTTGGCTTCTAGAACTTCATGGAATGAGCAGAACTCTTCCATGGAGTGATGGTTCTGCAAGGGTTTCAAGACAGTGGTCTTCTCTCTCCCACCACCCGCCAAAATATTTTGAGTTTCTGTATTCCTCCTGCAGCATTGCAGAATTAAAATAATCATACATTTTTCTTGCCAAAGAAAAACATTCAAAGTATCAAGCTTGCTTTGAGTTGAATAAAACCAGTTAATCACTTCTGGTGAAAGGTTGGTTGGTTTGTTCTTGTTCTTACAGCATTATTATGCCATTATATGGCATATATTATTGCTGCCATGGCATTTGGTTATATGTAGTTACATCCTGAAGACTTTATGTATCTCAATTATCTGAATTTTACTTACATAAATAAGATATTTATGTGATTTGGGTTTTTTTTTTTTTTTTGCAGCTACAAAAGTGACCTTTAAAAATTAAGATAACTTTTAAAAAATGTATAGACAAGGGGCACCTGGGTGGCTCAGTCAGTGAAGCAGCTGACTCTTGATTGCAGCTCAGGTCATGATCTCAGGGTCTGGGATCAAGCCCCATGTTGGGCTCCATGCTCAGCAGGGAGTCTGCTTGAGATTCTTTCTCTCCTTCTGACCCCCCCCTACTTGTACTCTCTCTCTCTTTCCCCCTAAAATAAATAAATTTTCAAAAAAATAATAAAAATAAAAATGTGTAGACTGTCTCCTAAAGTGGAAAAAAGTTGAAATGTACAGCATGTTTAAAGATACTATCACATTTACTTATTGAAATGAAAACAATGGATTCAACTGAAAGGCATTGAAATCCCCAGCCAAACAAAATCTTTATTAATTAGAAATCAGTTAAGTATAATCATGAATTAGGCTTTCTTCCTCAGAGTCATGAAAATGGAGCTACTACTGAGGCTACTATATTTTTGAAGGAATTTGTACATTAAAAAAAAAGACTTTATTTATTTGTCAGAGAGAGAGAGAGAGAGAGAAAGCACAATAGGGGGGCAGTAGAGGAGGAGGGAGAAGCAGGCTCTCTGCCGAGCAGGGAGCCCGGTGCGGAACTCGATTTCAGGACCCCAGGATCATGACCTGAGCAGAAGGCAGACACTTAACAACTGAGCCACCCAGGCGCCCCAGAAGAATTTATGCTTTAACAGAAAGGTCAAAATGTAGGATTGCTGGAGATATTTCAGGGTGGAGGATCTTCGAATTTTTAAGCATATGTGTAAGAAAGAAGAACTCCGGATCAGAGTCCGAGGACTGCAGTTTGCTCCAATTTGCGTCTGGTTAGTGTTTGATTGAGCCACAATTTCCTCGCGGTGCCATCATCTTCACGGACTAGTATGTAGAGCCACCATTGTACGGTGCCTTCCGTGGGTGACCCGTGCAATCTACGTATGAACCCCATGAGGTTCGCGCTCTCCTTAACCCTGTGTTACAGATAAGCAACAGGCTCGGGAGGGTGAACAAGCTTGCCCAAGGTCACGCAGCTCAAAGCAGGGAGTGGGAATTCACAGGCAAACAGCCTGAACTCCTCCTCGCCTGACTCAGCTGTACTTTTGGGATACTTTTAAAAAAAGTGCTTCTTTGCTCATATTTCATTCATTCTCTTCTACAGATCTTCCCACAAGAGACTTTTCAGCTCTTTTCTAAAAATCTTGATGGGCTCTTTAACAGGCACCTGTCAAACTCCCCATTTGCTAACCAGCTCATCTCTCTAGACGTATCCCGTAGGGATTTACTACCCGCCACACCTTGAACCCAAGTTGTGCTTTTCTCCCTCTGTTCTGTGTCCTCCGAGAAAAGCTTCTCTCAAATGCCACCCTTTTGTAAAGCCAGATTGTTCCTGTCTGAAGGGATCGCTCCCTATTCCACCTGGAAACCCTTTGTGGGGTACAATACCGTTCATATTATTTCCTTAAATACACCATCACATATAGATATTTGTGCATATGAATTACCTCTTTTAAGATCCCATAAGGAGATAGAAAATAACTTACAGCTCTTTCTAAGCCCATCCTAGGAACTCAATGACCATTCCCAGAAGACTTGGATTGTGGGCTTTTTCTGGAAGTAGGAGGGGAGAGGTCTGTGGCCCAGGAGAGGGTGGAATCACCCACAAGGCCTGCGGTAAGCTCCAGTGAATAGCCTTGGAAGGCAGACCATTGGTAGCTTCTGTCCGTTATCACTTCTACTTGGTTTTGTCAACAAAGGGAAGCTGGTAAGCCTCAGGCCATAGGAATCAAATAGAAAATTCCCTCTGGACAACCAGTGCCTTGGGCATCATTGCACTGCAAGTTTACCCAAAAAAAACCATCTAAGCTCTTCTTCAGTTCCAGGACACTTACTCAAGAGAATCCCTTTGAAATTCTTGAAACCAGAATTTGACCCTGTGGTTGTAGCTTGAATGATTTATGTAATCCAGTTAATACAGGCACCCTGCAGTCAAAACTACCTTTGCATTTTTCTTTCGTGGCTCCCCCCATAAAGCTAATATATTTCAATTGCTGTGAAGTAGACAATTAAGAGCTTCCCTTCACTTCTTTAACCTAAAGGTTCAAAGTCCTTCAGCAAGTGGAACTAAGAAAAAAAATTCTTGTGTGTGTGTGTGTGGGGGGGGAATGGCCTTACAGACAGACAACTAGACAACACTGCCTCCTAGTGTCGAATTCAGACACTGCTTGACGCGTGGACTCCCGGCCACGGTCAGTTTGGAGAGGGAGGTTTCCGAGTACGAGTGAGCGCGTAGCGACGGGCCAACGTATACATTATGGGTGTAAGAGCTTAATCAAAACATGGATCCCAAGTAAGGGACTTTTGACTTTTCATGATCAGGATTCAAACCACATCCACAAACCCTATGTCTCCGTGAGCCTGGCCGATCACAGGAGCTGCGGCAAAGGCTTGCCCCCAAAAGGCACTTCTCTTTCCTCGGTTTTCAGAATGTTGTAGGAGCGCCAAAATACGTCGGAGGGCCACATCAGGCTCTAAGGCACCAGTTTGCATTGAAAGGATCCTAAGTGGGAGAGAAGAGAATTTTTTCCTTTTTATTCTGAGATGTTGCCAGAGCTGTGAACAGAGCTACGAAGTTTGCAAATACCGGCCGGCCCCACTGGTGCATGACCTGTGCAAACGGGGCTCCGCCCTGAAGATGGGCCCAGCTTGGTACGACACTGCTGACCCTTGCTTCACAGTCGTAATACTTTTTGAACCAGGGCCCATGTTTTCATTTTGCACCAGGGCCTGCAAATTACGGAGCCGCCTTTAGGAGAGTTGAATACCTTGCCTCTTTTCTCTTCCCCGGTTTCCTGCCCAGTTCCGTGCTCTTGGCGCCGCGCTATGCCCCAGCATCGGAGACTAGGAGTGTGTGTCTTTTTTTGAGGAGGGTCTGCAATGGTTACCCCTGCACAACCCACCACCCTGGGGGGCAAGGCTCAGGCATTATGGTGCTTTTGTTTTATCACCACTTTCTGTATCCTGTCTAGCAACCATGTTTATTCTTGCTCCCCAGCTGTATTTTCTTTTTAAAGATTCTATTTATTTATTTGAGAGACAGAACGTGTGTGAGAACGGGGGGGGGGGGGGGGAGTAGAGGGAGGGGGAGAGAGAGAATCTCAAACAGACTCCCCGATGAGCACAGAGCCTTCCAGGGCTTGATCCCAAGACCCTGAGATCATGACCTGAGGGGAAACCAAGAGTGGGACCCTCCCCTGGCTGAGCCACCCAGGCGCTCCCCCCCCACCAGCGGTATCTTTAAACAGTTACCCCGCCAGCAAAGCCAGCCAGGTGCCAGGTACCAAAGCACCCGGAGCTGATTGCTCTTTGCACTAGGGAGCTATTCTGCCCTATCTTCTTTCAATTACAAATTTCCTTGTGCTCTTTGTCATTTCTTCTCTCCCTGCCCAGTCTGGAAGGTTTCTGTTCGCCTATGTGACTGTCTACCTACCTACCTATCATCCTACCTACCTACCATCCTTTTTTCTTCCTACCTACCTGCCTGCCTACCTGCCTGCCTACCTGCCTGCCTACCTGCCGTAGGGTCACGCACGGAACACCAGCTCCGTGCCAGCTTTCTTAGGAGACTCTGTATGCACACACCCCTTACTCTTTGAGGTGAGTAGGTTATTTCTTCATTTTCCACTTGAGAAAATGGAAGCTTTCAGAGAAGCTAGGTGATGTGACTGAGCTGGAGACTGGTCTCCTGGTTTTCTGAATCCAAAGCCCATCCATACTGCTTTCTGTACACCAGTGGTTTTTTCTAAGTGTGGGACCCAGGCCAGCACCTCAGAACTGATTAGAAATGTGAATTCTAGGCCCCAGTCCAGACCCACTGAATCAGAGGCTGTGAGGTGAAGCCCTGTTCTCTGTGAATCAGCCCTTCAGGGGACGTGCTCGTGCTTAGGTGTGAGACCTGTCGTTCTATACCGAGTTGCACCCCACCCTGGCCTGCCTTCCCCTCTCTCTCCATCCTGGAATTGGCAAGCAGATTTGGGGCCGTCGCATGGTCCCTTGTTGAATCATGGCCTCTTTACTCCTGCTCCGTGGGGACGTGTTCACGGTAGAGAGCGGATTGCCCCAGCTCCAGGTCCCTGCCTTTTGGTCTCTCTATCCAGGAATCCGTGAGGCTTCAGGGTGGTACATCCCAAACCCAGATCATCTTTTCCCACCTCGCACATGCCCTTCCCATCACTCCTTTGTTTGGACGTATCCTTTCCCTTCTCTCCCACATATTCAGACCGAAAGCCAAAGTCCCTTTGTGATGCAGAAGCTCTCTTTCATTCATCGTTCATTGGTGCTCTGGAACAGGGTCCTCTCAGATTTCCACCACTTCCCGCCCTCTACCCCCACCCTCGCTTGCCCCTCAGTCTGCCCTGTGAATGGCTGGGAGAGTGAGCTCTCTACAGAGCAGTTCCTGAGCCCACCAATCAGATAGAAAAAATGCTAGTCCTTTGGTCCTCCCCTCCCCCACAGCCCTTTATGCTCCTTTTATGGCCCCTTCTTTGAATTGTAATAATTTGTGTGCTTGTCTCACGTGATGGCACAGTAAGAGCATGAGACCGGTTTCCAGAAGCCATTCAATAGAATCAGCTTTAGTTTAGCTGTGTTTTTTTTCTTATAGTCACATCAACTGGCTGATTAGACATCTGCCATTGGAAGAGAACTTGACGGGCATTACCAACATTTTTGCAGACCAATAACGAACATTCCAAGTGACCCAGAACAAACTCTCGGTAACCCAGAAACCACTTCTCAGTGACTTCCAATAAGAAAAGCTCTACAGGTTGAGAGCAGAAAGCTTTTTTTAATGACCATAGAATCACCTTTGGACAAGTTGCCTTAGGGCCAGTATAAGAAGTAGACAGATTCTCGGTATTAGGGCCTTAATGACACAATTACCACCACCCTCCTTGTTTCATCTGATTCATTAGGCCCTTGGTTTCCATTAACTAAATCCAGTCCTTTTGTTTCTGGTTGAGGTAATAAATAGTGAATGGCACCTTTCTCCAGCCACCCATTTGATTAACTTAAAATGACCTCATACTAGTTTTACATACGAGCATGACTCAGACTGATGTCATATAATCCCACTAAATGACTGTTGATTCCCCACGGCAATCAGCACCTTCCCAAAAGCTTCCACGGAGAACATTCTTAAAAGCCTGCCGTTCCAACTCTTTTTTTTGGATGCTGTACATTAGGCTTTAGCCTTGAGTTAATTGTCTCTGTTGACATATTAAGTCTTTAATTTACAGTGTCTTACATGCAAACAGCTTGTCGAGAACGAGCCACCCCTACACTTCCAGTTGTAGTTAAGACTATGGTCTCATAAGAGTAAATGGAATTTAAAAAAATCCTAGAACCAGTTTATTCTGGTTAGGGAGTGTAAGTCAGTGTTTCAGTCCATGAATTATTAATAATAACACCTGACATTTGTATCGCTCTTCTCGATTCATCAGAGCACTTGCGTGTTTATGATCTCACCTGACCTTCCAATAGTCCTTCCGGGTAGATAGGGGAGGCATTATTAGTTCCTCTTGTTGACAGCAAGGATGAGGGAGTTGATCAGGGTCAATTAGCTAGTAAGTGGCAGAAGAATTTCAGTCTTAGGGTCTGCTTAAGAAAGAAGTGGATACTAAGAAGTCTTTCTAATTATCAGTAAGTAACACCTTAAAACTGTTTTCAGTGGACTGGTGACTCCAGTAAATAGAAGAGATAAGAGGAGGACAAATGAGGGAAAGAGAGAAAGGAAAGGGGGAGAAAAATGTCTATTAATGGACATCGAATCTCGACTGTGCAAACCTGAAGTGAAATATGTTAGTTTTACAAAATTAATGGGCATCAGTAGTTTCAAATTCACACCCACCTCTTATTACAACCAACTTCTAGATTTTTTAACTTTTTTTTTTAAGACTTTTAAGTAATCTCTACACCCAGTGTGGGGCTCGAACTCACGACCCCGAGATCCAGCATTGCACACTCTACTGACTGAGCCGGCCAGGTGTCCCTCAAACTCTGGATTTTTAAATATTACCATAGAGAATAGCTAGAATTTAAATGGTGGGGATGTTTTAAAGGTTAAGAACTGTAAACTCATGCGTGCACATGGGGAAAGAGTATCTCTGGGCAGTAGCTCCTTTAAAAGCCAATAGTGCCTTTAAGGGAGAAGTGGCCTCTGCTCGGTAAGGGCTCATCAGAGCCCTCTGCAGTACCCCAGGCCTCTCGGAGCTCCTTCTCCAGGCTATCCACCTGCTGTCAGGTGGTGAGAACAGCCTTCCATGCACAGCTGCTGGGTTATTTCTGACTTCACCCTACCCATCCTGGCCCATTACCCACTTGAATAGATCTATCATATGTTTGACTCTCATGTAAACACTCTAAGGTTGATATGGAAACCTAGCAAGATCAACAATTTGGTATTGGTGTTGACAATGAAATGCTATAAAATAATTTCTACTGGGGGCACCTGGCTGGCTCAGTTGGTAGAGCGTGCAGCTCTTGATCTCAGGGTTGTGAGTTCAAGCCCCACATGGGGCGTGGAGCCTACTTAAAAAAAAATTGTGCTGAGTATGCATCTTTATGGGGATTTCTGAAGCAGCCTGGCTGCTGAACAATGATCAGTTTTTTGACAGTTTAATGAGTATTTATTTTGTGGCACGAGCAGTAAAATCTTACATGTGGCAAGTGCATCACTGGTTTCTAAAGTGTGTTCATCACTGTTTCTAACTTCATTGCATAACCGCTGACATAGGCTGCCATCATAGGTATTATTCTCTCCTTGTGGCCCACCAGGGCGAAGGGACTTGGCTTTAGCCTCCATTTGCCTGTTAATGACCAAGATGTGCCAGAATGTGACCATTTTTATTGACTTCCACTGTCTGGGGGCTTTATCTAGAAAGGTGATTTTCGTTTTGGTTTTGCTTTGTTAATCATGGACTCTTTATACCTAAGCAGGGTAGGGAGGGAGCTGCAGACTTGTTCACAGTGAAAGATAAGATAAATTGCAATCAAACTTTAACCCAATTTGTAGACAAATTTGTAGGGTAAATATGAAATGCTAATAAAAAAATGAAAAGGGGCACCTGGCTGGCTCAGTTGGACTGTGCAGCTCTTGATTTGGGGTTGGGAGTTCAAACCCCATGTTGGGTGTAGAGATTACCTTAAAATCTTGGAAAAAAATTTTAAAAAATGGAAATGGTAGCTAAGGATTGGAAATGTGGTGTTTGAATTTGTCCCTTCTTATTTATGCTTTCCTACTGGGCTATACCATACATTCAGTATACACAGTTCAATGAATTTATTCATGTGTACGGTGGTATGATCACCCCCCAGAACAAGATCTAGACTATATCCAGCACTTGAGAATGTTCTCTCATGTTCCTTCCCAGTCCATCCCTACCCTCCCCTGGCTGGAGCTAGGAGCTGTTCAGAATTCTTTAACCATAACTTTGTCGAGTCTTAATCTTCCTAGAAATGGAGCTGGACAGTTCCTACTATTTGTGGTTGGCTTCTTTGGCTCAGCATGTCTGTGAGATTCATCTGTGTTGCTGTGTGGCAATTAGTGAGTTGAATAAAATATTTGACAAGTATTCATTTAGGTTACACACAAGTTGTGATTTTATCTTTTTGAAAATCATACTTTAGGGCGCCTGGGTGGCTCAGTCGGTTGGGCATCTGCCTTCAGCTCAGGTCATGATCTCAGGGTCCTGGGATCAAGTCCCGTGTCAGGTTCCCTGCTCAGCGGGGAGCCTGCTTCTCCCTCCCCCTCTGCCCCTCCCCTCACCCATGCTCGTGCTCTCTCTCTCAGCCTCTCTCAAATAAATAAATACAATCTTAAAAAAAAGGAAAATGGTACTTTAGTTGAGCTATATGCGTGACTTTGGGTATCTGACTCCAATGGCAAGGTGGACAGTGATAATTTCCCACAGACAGAAGATGGAGTTCGCTGGCAAAGATAATAATTTATCTCTTTGTATGTGCTTGAACCGGAGGTGTTCCTGGGACACCCAGAAAGGAGAGAAAATAATTTGGGGAGCGAGTGTGGCAATGTTGGACACGTGCAGGCTCTAAACAAGTGACTGGGCCTGGTGGACAGCTCACAGAGGCAGGACAGAGCTTCCACTAACTGGAAATGTTTCCAACTGGAGTGCAGTGCTCCTCAAGCTTCATCCGTGAGATGGAGCGTCTTCCAAGTAATTTTAAAGTCAACTGAAACAGCAGAATAATAAGAATAAGAATAAGAAAAAGAATAAGAATGAGAATAAGAATAAGAAGAATTACTTTCCACCTCAGGTATTTGGGGAGTTGCACTTGACAAATTAATATAACCCTCCACTGTAACTGCGTAATAATTAGACTAAACATGAGGAGACCAGCCTTTGCTTGTCATCAAAATAAATAATAAAAAATAATCTGTATTTTTTGTCAGGGGGGAGAAGACTATTTAAAAAATTATCTGGGGCGCCTGGGTGGCTCAGCCGATTGAGTGTCTGACTCTTGGTTTCCGCTCAGGTTGTGAGGTCAGGGTCTTGAGACCAGCTCCGCATCGGGCTCCGCGCTCAGTGCTGAGTCTGCTTGAGACCCTCCCTCACCCTCTGCCCCTTCCCCACCTACTCTTGCACTTTCTCTTTCTCAAATAAATAAATAAATAAATCTTTTAAAAAACTACAAAATTACCCAAAACTTGAAAATAGTGTCCAAAGGTGAGTGGCATGTCCTTTCAAAGGCACAAAGGGTTGAAAGTTCACTCAGCGTTTATCCGGGGCAATGCGCTCTGGCTTGTGCTTCACCGCTGAGCACACTCAAGGGTAGGGCTCTAGAATACATGCCTGGCACTTTGCAGGAACATATGCACTATAAATTTTTGTTCAGTTATAAGGTTTTTTTCCATACTCATTAAATTTTCTAAACATTATTTAAAGCATTCCCCCCCCCCACAAAAAGCTGTTGTAAATTGAGGGTGTACCTTGTGATTAAGGAAATATTGTAATATTTTGGTTGAATTTTACTTATATCCTTGTAAGTAATCATATTAACTAATTCAACGTTCTAATTTTCCATTTATCCATCTAAGACATTGACCGACAGTAGAATGATATCAGTGGCTGACATCAATCAATCAATCAATTATAAAGCACAATTATGAGAACAAGGCTTGTCAGTGGATTTTAATTTTATTCTCCAATGGAGTGACTGTTTTGATTGCTAGATATCATGAAGCAAAAAATGTGCAATATTTGATTTTGATGGAACATTGACATTTCATATATTTTTTAAAGATTTTATTTATTTATTTGATAGAGAGACAGCCAGTGAGAGAGGGAACACAGGCAGGGGGAGTGGGAGAGGAAGAAGCAGGCTCCCAGCAGAGGAGCCTGATGTGGGGCTTGATCCCAGGACTCTGGGATCACGCTCTGAGCTGAAGGCAGACGCTTAACAACTGAGCCACCCAGGCGCCCCTGACATTTCATATTTTGAATAGCACAGTAGTAGCTATAAATTTAAAACATATAGATTAAATGCCTTTGGGTACATGCTGTTGTTCTAGATACGGCGTCATAAAGCAAGAAGAGTAAATGGTCCCTTGCTAGTTAGTTACATGTCTTGATTTTGAGGCTAATTCAGGCTTCTTGCTTCTCTTCCTATTAAGAGCCGGTGGGATGAGAGTTTAAAACCTAGGACTGGGACACCTGGGTGGCTCAGTTGGTTAAGCGTCTGCCTTGGGCTCAGGTCATGATCTCAGGGTCTTGGGATCGAGCCCCACATTGGGCTCCCTGCTCAGTGGGGAGCCTGCTTCTCCCACTGTCTGCCACTCCCGCTGCTTGTGTGCACTCTCTTTCTGACAAATAAATAAATTAATCTTAAAAAAGAAAACAACAAACCAAAACCATTAGAACTTCCACTTGAAGGTGAGCTGAGAATAGACAATGAAAGTACCTGAAAATTAACCTTGCTGCTTTTTAATATTTCTGAGAACAGACGGTTACAATAAATGGTCAGTTAAAGTACGTGTTTCTCCCCCATTTCATGTTGATAATGGAAAGCAAGCTGTAAGGTTATACATGTGAACATATTCTGAGTAGAAGGGAATATTTAAGCAAAGACCCACGGTTCCTTGTTTACTCTTTACAGGCAGTAATGAAACCAGAAACTACGAGAAGGTTTCCTTCGGGAGAAGAGGATAGGACACTTCTTGAGTATCTTTGTCCATGTTTTCTCCAGATTGTTTCTCGTTCCACCAGAGTGAGATGCCCGCCCTTGCTGTTGACATGTTGCATGTGCGGTGGCAGCTCTGGATTAGCTCCATGCCGGGAACTCATGGGATGTAAGATCCTGAAGGACATCAGTTATTAGGAATCCAAAGTGGGAAGAGTTGGTGCTGATGGACAAATGCAGCACCTGGATTTAGAAAATGAGGAGAAAGAGTGCAATTACTGATTTTAGTCCAGTCCACTGAATTCCAATTCCAAAAATGTTCAGAAAGCCACTTGCAAAAATCTCAAATGCTGAGAAACAACAGGTGTTGGGGAGGATGTGGAGAAAGAGGAACAGCTTTTGCACTGTTGCTGGGAATGCAAATTGGTGCAGCCAGTCTAGAGAACAGTGTGGAGGTTCCTCAAAAAGTTAAAAATAGAGCTACCCTATGACCCAGCAATTGCACTACCGGGTATTTATCCAAAGGATACAAAAATGCTGATTTCAAGGGGCAGCTGTAGCCTAATGTTTACAGCAGCATTATCAACAATAACCAAATTATGGAAGGAGCCCAAGTGTCCACTGACAGATGAACGCATAAAGAAGATGTGGTGTATACAATGGAATAGTACTCAGCGATCAAAAGGAATGAGATCTTGCCATTTGCAATGATGTGGTTGGAACTAGAGGGTATTATGCTCAGCGAAAGAAGTCAGTCAGAGAAAGACAACTATCATATGATTTCACTCATATGTGGAATTTAAGAAACAAAACAGATGAATATAGAGGAAGGGAAGGAGAAATAAGATAAAAACAGAGAGGGAGGCAAACCATAAGAGACTCTTAACTACAGAGAACAAACAGAGGGTTGCTGGAGGGGAGGTGTGTGGGGGGATGTGTTAAATGGGTGATGGGCATTAAGGAGGGCACTGGGTGTTACACATAAGTGAGGAATCACTAAATTCTACTCCTGAAACGAATACCACACTATATGTTATCTAACTTGAATTTAAATTAAAATAATTTTTTTCAACTTGGACTATCTACTTTTTTGTGTGTATGCCCTATATTTATACACATATATTGTTGCATATATATGCTACTGGGTTAATATTATTGTAAAACACACATGAAAAACAAAAATATAATAGAATGAAATAATATTTTTAAATAATTCTCATTTAATTTAATCTATTAATGGAAAAAAAGCATTTTACTTTGTGATCGATTATGCTTCACTATTTCACAAGATCTTTATTTAACACTATGATAATTATTCAAAGTCTGGTATCAAATTTGGTTTCCTTCTGTGCTTGTTTTCATTACTGAAACTTGCCTGCATTGCTGAAAAAGATATTTTTCACAAAAATGGAGGAATGAATGGCTTGTCTTTAAACTCAAAGATTCTTTGAAGTACTCCACGCTGAAAATCCCCCCTGCACCTGTATGTGTGCCGTACAAGAGATTTTCAGGGTCACTCCGCATCTCCTTCAAAACTTCTGTGGTGATCACACAATTTAAGACAGTGCTATCCATAACCCCCATGCACGTGAACGGGGGGCTTCACAGGGGCCACTGTCAGCCCCGGGAGTGCCCACTCTTCTGCACTTTCCATCAGGGACACACAGCCAGCTAAGGCACTGACCTTTGTCTACCAACCTATTAGATATTAGCAAAATTCTGTTTTGTTTCTGTTTATGTAAAAAAGTAGGTACAATCAGAATTCTTCATATTTCCCTGCAACCTCATGGACTGACTCACATATATCCCAGTTTGGGGACTGAAGCTCCAGGCAGAGGGAGGTGTCAAGCATTCAACAGTTTGTAAAGGGTCTGTCACCAAGCCTCAAGCTTATAACCTAGCATGATGGCGGTAAGGGTCACCCTGCGAGGGGGCTGCTTGGCAGGCTGCCAAGCCCCGAGCCATAACTGCAGTACACCAGGTCCCAGGAGTGAGGGCAAGTGAACAAATTCCTCACCGACCCACTGGGGATGAATGGAACCAACCCTAATAGTTTTTAGGGTTTTTTTTCTCGTGAACTCAGGGATTATGCAGGACCAAACTAAACGGCTACAGATGTTCAATTCTGCACAGAGCTGTTGATGGGTAGGGACTTGCAATAGTAAGTCACTGAGAAAATCATTTTGAACGTCCTTTATCAGTTCCAAAATACGGGATCTTAAGCAAAGCACATAACCTCCTTAGGTCTCAGCTTCCTTTTTTAAAGTGAAGGGGTTAGAAGGTGATCCTTCTCAAAAAAATCCCTTAATTCTACAAAATAAAAAGAGAGCCCATGTTAACTTCCTCTGCAAATTTGGTTCCATTCATAAATGTTATCTGTGTCTTCTTAATCCTTTATTTTAAAACAAAGCAAAGAAAGAATAGGAAATACTTTTCTACAGTCCTTTATCCATACCCCATAGTTGTAGCTGTGTTGCGAAATTCAGAACTGTTTGGACACGGACGTGGTGCACATATCAACCATTATGAAATGGCAGCGGGGTCTGGAGCAGACCCTGTAATCACTCACGCTGATGTTTCCACAGTGAAACATGCGAGTTTTCACACTAAGTAGGATAAAGACTGAAAACAGTCTCACATCCGTTGAGGTCAAGTTTTACAGTCAAAAAGTTTGCCAGGGGCAGAGCAGGGCCTGGAAACCCAGCTTTGCCACGCTGGTATGGGTGACCGCAGGAATCTCTATTCTTCCTAAGATGTAACACCAGTTTCTAGAATATTTCATACCCCCCTGTAGTTTTGCCTTTATAGTCCAGTACCTTCTATTCCATAGACAAAATGGCAAAGCCAAATAAAAGGAGTGGCTGTGTTTCTACGCAGCAATTGATCCCTCAACCCAACCAATTCAGCTTGAGAACTTGGACCGTGTTTGCCTTTTGCCAACTGTGGGTAATCCCAGGGGAGTCTGTAAATACAACGAACGGGTGAAAATGCTTCTGGTGCTCTGTCTACCTGCATGCTGCCTGTGGGGGGACATTGACACCGTCTCACTACAGACTTCTGAGACTTGAGAGAAGAACGAGGAGGCATTATCTGACTCTACAGCTCTGATGGAATCCTTGGTCTTCACTTCCGAGCTTACACTTCTGCCGCCAGAGCAGGGGTGGGAGGCAGAGGGGTTATTGCTGTTTACTGAATATTTATAAAGTGCCAGGCACACTTATGTCCTCCTTAACTTCCCATCTTCTTTTGTACGGTCGGCATTATTTCCCAGTGTTACAGGCGAAGGTATTACATGTCAGAGACGATGAGAAGCTTGCCCAGTGTAACTCGGATTGCAAGTGGCAGAGTCAGAACTTGAACCTACGCCCCTATCCTTAGTCACTGCTCGCACCACCCAGAATTGCCTTGTGGATTGACAATCTCTTCTCCATCCCGAGGAGTGCGCCGTTTGGATTCTGATCGCTGCATTTGAACCCGAGACCCACCACTGCTTCTCTGTCTAGAAAGTGAGCGTGAACAACAATACACCGATCTCAGAGCCGCCGTGGGGATTGAATGGAATTACCACGCAAAGCATTTAGTGCATTGATTTGTGTTTAAAAACGTTCGCTATTTTTATCATTAGACGGCTCCCGACTTACACATGGATTGAGCTCCAACAGCTCATTTTACGTTCCGTTGTTTGAACTCCGAATGTGTTTGCCCACGTAAAGAATATCAGGCATTTGATTTGATTACCGTAAATACTCCCTAGTGTTGCTGACGGAGCAGGAGCCGGGGGATGTGCCTCCCAGAGGCGGGGGCTCCACAGCGTGGGAAGGGGGCAGGGCCCCAGCTACCGCACCCCAGGGCTGTTCTCAGGGTGCTGAGTGCAAGAGCCTGCAAGCTGCCTTCAGCCCCCGTTCTTAGGCAGGTGTTCCTTCACTATGATTCCCTTCCTGCAGCGGTAATGCAGTATTTGGTGTCTTGGCACTCGTCCAGACCTTAAAAAAATAAACAGCTCTCTTCTCCAAGTCACCTGTGCCCTCTGCGCCCTGCATCCAATGTCCTCATTTCCTCGGTAGCTGGCTCAGGAAAGCAACCACGGATTTATGCTGATAGGTGAATGCCCCGAATCCCTTCACCTTCCCAAAGTTGTTTCCATTTCTAAAGAAATAGAATCTAGAATTTCAGGTGGTGACACAGGGCGCGAGCCCAGGATTTTAGCGCCGGGACGTTAAGAATGCCCTTCCTGCAACGTTGTTTCGAGGCTTCATGGACAGGAGTAACTGCCCCCTCCTCTGTTTTCTTACAAAACACCTTTGCCGACAGGACTTGGACGCAGACCAGCTGGCCCCTGGGGGTCCTTTGCCCTAAGCTGGCCTTGCTGTCTTCATCATCTCTTTCCTACTCCTATTCCTTAAAGCAGTTTCTCCAAAAGCCCCTGCAGGTTTTCAGAGATGCAAGGTGGAGGCACTCGGGCAGACGTTTGGACTTTGGACGGGGTATGTGCTTGTTCAGTGACTAAGCCAGGGATTGTCTATTATCTGTGGGACACAAGGAGTATGTCCCCACCAGTGACAGAATGTGTGGGTTATGGATAACTGATGACTAAGGTACTCGTATTGTCCAAGCCAAAAATTGCGACACACAATCTGACAAGTACAATTAAATTTACGGAGACAATGGGATCGAATCATTGAAACTGGGACGCACGGCAGTGATTGGGCAGCTGGAGAGCTAGGCGGTGGCTGGCAAGGGGCGGGCAGCGGGCAGGACCGACATGTCTGTGTCCCCGGGTCATAGACAGAGACGGGGATGGACGACCCAGCCACGCCCCGTGCCCCTTCCAAACATAACAGAGAATTAATTATGCCCTTTTTATGGTACTGGAGCCATGAACAGGCCCTATCCTCTCTGCTTAGCTCCTGGCCAACCTTTCCAACTGCTGTTTAGGCCTCTTTCCCTGGACATCCTAAGAAGTGCCTCAAAATGATCCTGCTGGTCCTTCTTTGGGATCAGGTCATGGCCTCACCAGGCACAGAACCATCGGAGCTAAAAATAGCAATTATTTCATCTTCTTTTCCTTGCCTTTTTTTTTTTTTTAATGCAACTGGTCCCTGAGACCTTTTGTTTCTGCCGTGGAAATGTCTTGTGTATCCCGAGTGCCATAAAAATCCTCTATGGAGACCACCTCCATGGTTTCCTAGTTTCCTCCCTTCCCCACCCCCTCCAGCACACACGTACCCCTCCCTCCTAAAACACGCTTGGATATTTATCGTCTAGAATAAAGTACACATGCCATAGAATAGCACTGAAGGCTTTTCCCAACTTGGTTTCAGACCGTTGTTTCCAGGTTCATCTAGATCAGGGCACCCTGTGCTGGCTCGCACTGGACGTCCAGCCATTTCCTGATGCAAGCCTCTGCACCCCTGCAAAAGCTGTTCTCTTTTCCCCACTTTCCATCATTTTATTTTTAAATGTTTTTCTCTCGGTGGAGCTTGTCCTAGTTCTCCTAATCCGAATTCATGGCTCTCTCCTTGGTGCTCCCTAAAATGTCCCCAGTCCATCCGAGCCACGTTCACAGACAGACTTGGACACGTCTCCTTCTCTACACAGCCGTGCAGGTGTTCATCTTTCGACCCCAATCCCTTAGCCGACTGCCAGCATCTGAAGGGGACTTCATAAATGTGTATAAAATGTGTTGAGAATCTTTTATTTTGGCAGAGGGCAACTGCATCTTGGGGACATCTTCTTTCCTATCTCTGAAGTTTGGACCAGAATATGCCACCCCCAAAGATGCCCCTTTGGCATACAATTATTTTGAGCTGAAGGCAATTAAGCAACAGCAGATGTAGAGAAATTCTCTGCCCTCTCCCTTTCTGCCTGAAAGCAGGACATAAAGTTCCTTCTATGCAGGTGCCCCCCGCCCCCCCCAAGGAGACAGAAAGTCAGCACCGAGAGGGGTCTGCATAAACAAACCTAAGTAACCCTTGTTTTCCATTAATTTCCCCCATATACCCACCTGCCCATAATTTACTGCCCAGAGAGGCCCAAACCTCTTTTATTTGTCTTGTCACTTTCCCCGGTTTATTGCCCTCTGTTAACATGGTATATAAGCTCCCAGCCTCGTTGCTTTTTAGGGGTTTCTTCTTTTTTGTGAGACTCCCTGTGTGTATATGAAACAAACCTTTCTCCCGTTCATGTCTTTTGTCCGTTTAATTCACATGTCCCAGTCACTAACCTAAGAGGGTGGAGGAACCATTCTCCCCCCCACACACACTTCGAAGCGAGCAAACAAATGTTGACCTCCACGGCTCTCTTGTCCCTCACCTCCTGCCTCGGGATACAATCCTCCCTCCTCCCCACAGGGCCCTTTTTAATGCCTGGGGCGGAGGGGGGAGCCGCTCCTTGTGTGCTCCAAACTCCCCAGTATGGGGCCCTGCGTTCTCCCACGTGCCCCTGGCTGTGTTATGGCTATTTACTCTCAAAAGTTGATTACTTCGTGCTGATTCCTACTCAGTAATCCTGGATACTAGGTTAATGTGACGTCGATCTCAAGAGAATCGTACTGCAATAGTGGGCTCTTGGGAAACTCAGTTCTTGACTAAACTAGAGGACCAGAGTCTGCATATGGGGGAGGAGAGATGAGGGTGAGCTCAGGGGCAAGAGAGACGAGGGACGGAAGGTGGTCCTCACCGAGGCACAGGCAAGTAAAGCAGCAACGGCTCAACAAAGGGTAACAGCAGAGGGGGGGCCAGGGGCCCTATGCCGGCACCCCTCCCTCCCCACCCCGCCCCGCCCCTGCGGGAAGTCCAGGCGGCCAGGGAAAGGTCCGGAAGCTTCTGCTAGAGAGTCTTGAGGTGGAAACTGGGAAGGGCATGTGCAGCAGCAGCTCAGAACTCTGTACGCGGCGGGAGAGAACGTCTTCTGTTCAGCGGAGAGAGCACGGTCCGCACGGTCTGTGGGGAGGCCGTGAGGGGCGCGCGCTGCCTGCAGACCGCTACCTACAGAAGTCCATTAAGTGGCCGAATACCGGCCATTTCTGTTGCCTTGTGAGGAGGAAACTCTGTATCAAAGAGGAGGTGACCAGGTTCGGTTCTGGTTCTCAGGTAGGAGACCCATTCTCCTCCCTCATTTCACACAACAAGAGGCACTCAGAGGAAGGGTCGTTATTTTCTTTTTGGGGAGCGTTCGGTTAAAATGGTGCTTGAGTGAGGCGCGCCTGCGCGGCTCAGTCGGTGAAGTGCCCGACTCTCGGTTTTGGCTCGGATCATGAAGGTGATGGAGCTCGGTGCTCAGCTCAGCGTCCTCTTGAGATTCTTTCCAGCTCCCTGCCCCCCCCAGCTCACACTCTCCCACTCTCTCTAAACTAACTAAACAAATAAAATCTAAGAAAAAAAAATGGTGCTTAAGTAAATCCTATAGCCCTTCCCTTCCCTTCCCTCCACCCTTCTCTCCCCTTCCCACCCAGTCCTCCCCCCCCCAAAAGAGTTGTTCATTTACAGTGTACCAGGCCCCCGCTGGGTGCTGGGGATTGATTGATTCAGAGACGGGCAGGGTAGGATCCGGTGTCCAGCAGCCTGGCCTCCACTTCTCCCATGCCGGCTAGGGATGTCAATCAGGATGGCTGTCCTGGAAGGTCACCGCTGTACGGCCAGGCATTAGGAGCAGCTACAGAACTGGCAGCAGCCAGTGCGGAATGGAAATGCCAGGCCCTGGGTTAAAAAGATTATGAAGAATTTAGGGACGGCTGCCGCAGCGGAGCATTAAACCAAGCATGGGGCCCTTCTAGTGCGTGCGTCCAGATGGCAGCCAACAAAGCCAGCCCTGCCACGCACTATGTTCCTGCCCAGTGACCCAGGGGCAGATGGGAGGGGAGAGCAAGAGAGAGACTGTAACAAAAGGAGGGGAGAAGAAGATAGTTGACACCGTCTGAGGCTGACATTCACACTAATCACCCACAAAAGGCCTCTTGTCTGTTTTCTTACGTAAGTATCCTAAATCCTTGATTATTTGCAGAATCACATCTCAAAGGGACCTTCGGTCATCCTTTCAGGTTTTCAACATTTTGTAGAGGGGAGGACGCCGTTTTCTGATTTCTATACACCAAAGCTGGATCAGGAGAATGGCTGGGAGGAGGAAGCACGGGGTATGGAGAAAGGGGAGAAAGTTCTGATACTTGACTGAAAATGACATTTTCCAAAACTGGCCAGCGAGAATTTGATTGGCAGCAATTCTGTTGGGTGACTGAGTTCTGAATGGAGCTGTGCATTTGGGTGTGAGACGGATGTCCATATAGAGGCAATGGGGTTGGTTCACAGTTACTAAACAACAGATGACCAGCTCCTGTGGTCAGCAGGTTGATCGGACCCAGGATCTGTCTTTCTGAAGTTGGATACCCAGCCACTTCAAAAGTGTGGAGCTGCACTTATACTGACTCCTGAGTGGTAGAGAACTCTGTATCATGATGGCATAAGTATTCATATTTATATATGAACTGTGGGGTAGAGAAAACATTAGCAACCTCCTCTTTGCCCAGTAAGAGTGTTGGGAAGGGTTTCAGCTGAGAGCAGTCTGAGCTACTGCTGTCAATAACCATTTTCTTCTGGGAGCAAGACCTGCAGACAGGAACTGAAAAGACAATACTCTTGTTACAGTCTTTGTTCTAAAGTCTATTTTGTCTGGGGTGCCTGGCAGGCTCAGTTGGTAGTGCAATTCTTGATCATGGGGTCTTGAGTTCAAGGCCCACGTTGGGCTTAGGGTCTACTAATAAAAAGAGTCAAGTGTATTTTGTCTGATAGAAGTATGGCTACTCTGGCTTTCTTTTGGCATGCATTTGCACAATCAGTGTTTCTCCATCCCCACGCTTTCAAACTGCAGGTGTCTTTAGGTCTAAAATGAGTCTCTTGCAGACAACATATAGATGGCTCTTGTTTTTTTTATCCATTCTGTCACCCTATGTCTTTTGGTTGGAGCATTTTGTCCACTTACATTCAAAGTTATTATTATTATTTTTTAAGATTTTATTTTTTATTTGAGAGAGAGAGAAAGAGAGAATGAGCAGGGGGGAAGGGGCAGAGGGAGAGGGAGAAGCAGGCTCCCCGCTGAGCAGGGAGCGTGATGAGGAACTCCATCCCAGGACCCATGACCTGAGCCTACGGCAGACACTTAACCGACTGAGCCACCCAGGCGCCCACATTCAAAATAATTATTGATAGATATGTATTTATTACCATTTTATTATTCGTTTTGTGGAGAAAGGACAAAACTCAAGAGCTAGATGGGTAAATTTTGCAAGGGCAAAGTTACTGATGAGAGAAACGAATTGTGATAGGAGGAAGGGGCCCATGTGGGCTGAATTGGGGCTTGGGGCAGGCAGACTGAGTGAGCCCATAGACGGGGCTTCGGGCCAGTCTGCAGGGTGGGGTCACACAAAGCACTCATGCCCTTTCCCCTCTTTCATGTTTGCTTGGAAGATTGCCACATGCTTTAGTCTTTAAGTGATTTTAAATGCCTGACCAATGCGCCTATGAATGAGACTGCTTCCAAGGTGAGCACAAGTAAGCCCATAGCGTTTTGCACGTTATGAGCGCAAAGCAACACAGCTTTCCATGGATATTAAGTGCTTTTAAATAGAGTTCACTTTCTTCTTCAAGGCAGATGAGGTATTCAGCTTGGAATGACTGGAAAATTTTCCAGGGGTAGTTTTTCTAGAGCCAGATGGGTTAAAAACTAAGTACTGGGATGCCTGGGTGTTTCAGTCAGTTAAGCGTCCGACTCTTGATTTCTTTCAGGTCGTGATCTCAGGGCTGTGAGATCAAGCCCCACGTCACGGTCTGTGCTGGGCATGGAGCCTGCTTAAGATTCTTTCTCTCCCTGTACGTCTGCTCACCACCCCCTGCTTGTGCACAACATAAACACGTGAGATCTCTCCTAAGTACTAATGAGGTCAACCTGGAACGCTTGATTCCCATATAACAACAATAATTATAACATTATGATGATAATAACTATCATTTATTTAATACTTGCTAGATATCAGGCTCCATTGTAAGTGTTTTACATAAATTGTCTCTTTATTCTTTGCACCAGCCCTCATGAAGCAGGTGATATAGTTTCCTTAATTTAACCAAGATGGAAATTGAGGCACAGACAGGTTAAATAACTTGCCTAAGGTCACAAATTCATAAAGTCAGTGCTGAAATCCAAACTCACGCCATTTGACTTCAAAGCTATACCTTTTACCAATATAAACTATTTTGCTCTGAAGTAGACAAGTTTTAGCATCGTGAGAATTAAGTGAGCCTGGTCATAGGGAGAGCTGGTGAGAGGACATGAATGATTTCACACAGCTCATGTCCACGAATGGAAAAATGTCTCAGATCTTAGGTAATAGTGAGGATCAATCTATTTCAACCCTTTTTAATACCTTAGTTATAATCCAAATAGCCAGAATAGAGGCCACAGATTGTGGGCACACAAACCTAAGAATATGATAATTACTAATCAGAGATAAAAGCAGCTGCTGGAAGCCAGGACAGTGAGGACAGCGAACGCTTTCCATGTTACAGTGCCTGGCATTTCTGTAAACACCGTGCAGCTCAGAAAAACCCTACTGATGAGGAAAATAAGCTCAGAGATAGTAAATTACTCATGCAGAAACACATTTAAGTTTCTGAGATGGCATCTGAACACATACGCAAAGACTTCAAAATTTGGGCTCTTTCCATATCAAAGAAAATTAATTTTATATGTTTTTATTGTTATTAATACAACTAAAAATGTCTGGATTAAGCATGCGGTATGATTTTTACGTTAACTGATAGGTATTTATCATCAGCTACGTTTATCAGGAACACGGTGACTCTTTTTTTGCAAACTGCTCTTGCTTAGAATTCATTATACACCTCGATAAGTAAGGCGAGCACAAAAAATAGTAATCTAAGGCATGCTTCAGATACACATTGCTGCAACCAGAATTTCGGCTGGAGGAAAAGACTCCAACTTAGCTGGCCTGGGTTCTCGCTCCCTGCCCTTCCACGAGCCATAGTTCAGGTTTTCCATCTCATGCCCTATGCCCTCTTTGAGTTTCCCTGCACAACTTCTCTGGCCCAAAAGTACCAAGTCAACATCTGGTGAAGATATTTTGAAGTGGCCCAGTCTTGCTTCGCTCATTCTAGTTACATAAGAATCCCTGCTGTGTTGCTTCTAAAAAACATTCTAGAATGAACATTGATAAGGAAAGGAGAGGCCCTTGGGCAGCCAACTCCTCCAAAACCTGTTGCTTGTGAGATTGCACGATGGCAAGAGACATTTGGACTTTGCTGTTGGCAGTACGCTCTGTCCAGAGGGCCTGGCGTCCGATTACATTACTCAGCGGTTTCATTCCTATTGGTAAAATAATTAGATTTTTATTGGATGCTATTCAGCCTCTAGAACATATAGTGATTGCCTAATGGAGGTTTATGGGCAGTTGTTACTGGAAATAGAAAACATTCAAGGTGAAGAGCTCAAAATGTTCGAAGTGTCTTTGAAATGATCAAAGGACCAGGTTAATCTGAAGGGCAGGCTGTCAGGATTCCTCTTGGCTCCCCACACACATCTCTCTGTGCCTCCAGATGCTGGCGTTATGACACGTTAGCATTTCCCTGTTTTCTCAAGAGGGCCTAAAGAAGGTGCCCTGAATGAAAATGAATTTTTAATATATCCTGATTTGAAAAGTATGAGCCCCAGTTTTCTTTTTGATTAAAAGAGGTATTTATAATACCTACTTCATGGGATGTGATGGAGAGCAAATGAGATGATGTACTGAAAATGATTTGTAAACCAAGACATTATTGTAGTTCAGTTCTCCGATGGAGTTGGATAGGAAGGGCATCTTACAAATAAAATTATAACACTATTTGGTAGAACAGAGGGCCTTATTAATATGCGCATCTATAGACTCGTTTCTAGATTCTGACTGGTATACACAGAACTAGTGATTGATCTGATTAGAGACATAAAGAAGCACTCATGCTATTTTGTTAGACAAATAAAGGAAGTGGTTTTGAATTGAAATTGAAGGATGAGTGAACTTTGAGTGGAATCTTGAAGGATGAAGAGGATGGGTAGGTGAAGAACGTTCTAGACTGACTTGACCATACAGAGTGTTTGGTGTGTGGTCTGGTGGCTGCCCTGATGTGTCCGGGGCATAATGTGAGATGAGATTAGAAAGGTAACTGACGAGCGGATCGTGGAGGACCTTGAATGCCACAATCAGGTTTTGGGTCAAATTCCGTAAGTAATTCATAGGGATTCATCAAAAGCTATGGGGAAAGAGGTTGTTGGCATGATGTACAAACCTTCTGTATTTTGCCACGACGCCTCTCATAGCAGTACAACTTGCCCAAAGGATGTCTTGAACAGGCAAAGCATGGAGACAGGGCGGCCAGTGGGAGGCCACTGAATAGTTCAGCCAGAGTGACGGTGGGATAGAAAGCTGGGCTGCAGACGCAGGGGAAGTGGGTGGATTGAATGAGCCGGACTTGGCTGCTGAACGGTAGGGGAGGAGGACGGCAGAGGAGGGTTTCAGGCTGAGCAAGTGCCGTAAGTGAATGCAGAACACAGCAGAGCTGGTCTGAATATGGTCACAGTCTAGGTGATTTGCTTACCCGTCCTATGGTTTGGGTCTGTTATCAACTCTCTGACACACTCAGCACGCCTTGGCCAATCAGCTCTGGTTTGGACCATTTTCTCCAACTGTTGCCAAGACCTCCGGGAAGTCCATTGAGTGTGGTGACAGGCCCTTCCTCTTAAAGGAGAATGCCAGCTCCTTTCAAAGGAATGGGTACTGATTTTTTGGTACTCGTCTCTATTTGCAATCTCATGGCAACGGGGAACACACGGATCATTCCTGCTTACAGCTCTACGATTTAAGATTCAGAGTGGCTGGGTGGGCAGTTTTTGAAGACAGCCTTTGGTTTTTGTGTTGTTTTTCTTTCTTGGCCCAGCACAACCAGTTAAACACAGGAAATTAAGATCACATTGTCTGGGTACTCACTGATTGACAATCTCTAAGCCCTGATTATTTTGTTTTAAAGTTGTCTTCATGTGCATAAATATGCATCATTCCCAACATCAAAAGGTGTTTGTTAAAAGTTCTTTCGAAACTTTTCTGAGGGCGCTTGGGTGGCTCAGTTGGTTGAGCGACCAACTCTTGGTTTCGGCTCAGGTCATGATCTCAGGGTCCTGAGATGGAGCCCCGCACTGGCCCCTGTGCTCAGGGTGGAGTCTGCCTGGGATTCTTTCTCCTTCTCTCTCTGCCCCTCCTGCTCATGCTCTCTGTCTCTCTCAAATAAATAAACAAATCTTAAAAAAAAAAAAAAGTGGTCCTGAGTTATTCAGGACCCAGAGTAGCAGTTGTGCAACACTCACACTGTGTGCCATGAGGGATGCTGACCTCTATACAGGGAGTATTCTGGCTTCCACATTTCTGCCTGGTGGGAGAAGGTGCAGTAGGAGTCATTGTTGGGGAGAAGCACAATAAAGAGATGTGTCTTTCTGCTTAAGAAAGGCAATTACAAATAGAATGAGTAGAATTTTGCAAAATATATTGGAGGGAACAAACCTCTTTGGCAATATAATTAGTAGAGATTGTACTTGAAGTGCTTCTTACAGAACACGAGGTTTATTTCTCTGTGGGTGTTTTGTCCTAACACTGTCAAAAGTGATGCCATCAGTCCCTGAGGTATAGTTTATAATCTAAGAATAACACAGAAGCACATGTTATATTATATAGAAAAAATGGCAAAAACACAAAGAAGTTATGCCTAATGTTTGCTTTCCTTTGATTTTGATGACAACAAAAAGTAAGTAAAAGCAAAATTTATGTGTAATTGAGAGCTTTAAAAATATCCTGACGGCTTCTATTTATTCAATAATCATTCATCAAAAGTGGCTATAGGATGCTAGGTAGTGTCTAATGAACCGGAGATAGAAGTGTATAAAAGACATGCTTCAACTACCAGGGAGCTCCTGTGGACGGGAGTGATGGAAGTGTCCCATCACGATGCCATCAAATAAGGCAGAGATGGAAGGTGCACAAGGCTCCCTGGGAGGGCAGAGGAGAGAGTGAGGAGTGGAGGGAAAGCTTCAAAGAGGCGGCACAGCTCGGGCTGGTCAACAAGGATGATTGTTTCAGCGACAGTGTGAAGCAGAGGGCTCGAGGAGAGAAAAGGCACAGAATGAGTGAGAATATGTGGTTCAATCAGGAAAATGACAAGCAAGGCTGCAACTGCGGTTTGTCATTCCCCTTCTTGTTGCTCAAACCCAATTCTAACCAGGCATTGGCAACCACATGCTTCAGAGGACACAGGTCCTTTTCCAGCCCGAGGGGGGTGGTTTTTAAGAGTGTTAGCCCATCACAGCACATCACCTCCCTGTACCAATGACTGCTTTCAGCACAAGCTGATGTTAGGAGTTGAATTGTGTCCCTAACAGACATGTAGAAGTCCTAACCCCTGGTACCTGTGAATGTGATCTTATTTGGAAAGAAGGCCTTGGCGGATGTCACCAAGTTAAGGTGAGGTCATACAGTGGGCCTTAATCCAATATGACTGAGGTCCTTCTAAGAGTAGAAGAAGTCCTTGTGATGATGTGGACACATGGGGGGAACACTCTGACAGCAGAGGCAGAGATTGGAGTGATGCCAAGGTCAAGGATAGGTCAAGGAACACCAAGGATTGCTGTTGACACCAGAAGTTAAGAGAAACACATGGAAAGATTCTCCCCGAGAGTCTTCTGAGACGGCACGGCATTGCCAACACCTGATTTTGGCCTTCTTTTCTCTAGAACTGTGAGAGAATAAATGTCCCCTCCCCTTCTTAAAGATTTTATTTATTTATTTATTTATTTATTTATTTAGAGAGCACAAGTAGGGGGAAAGGCAGAGGGAGAAAGAGGGAGAGAATCCTCAAGCAGACTCCATGCCGAGCATGGAGCCTGATGTGGGGTTTGATCTCACCACCCTGAGATCATGACCTGAGCCGAAATCAAGAGTCAGATGCTTAACCAACTGAGCCACCCAGGTGCCCCAAATGTTTGTTGTTTTAAGCACCCTGGTTTGTGGGCTTTGTTTCAGCAACCCCAGGATACTAATTGAGCCAGGTTAATGAAACATGAGGGGAAGCAGCTAGGGAATTCTGGGAAAGCATTTCCTCCTTCTCCCTCTTAGGAAGGAATGAAGCTGGGGGCATTTCCTCCGTCCCTGTCCATTACAGTTAGGGTATGTGGAGTGGCTATGGCCATCTCTCAACAGTAAGGAGATAAGCCTGAGGACAAAGGCCAATGTGCAGAACCTGATGGAATAGAATGTACAGGCCTACAATATGTCATTGAGTGGTTGAATTATCCTGGAGTTTCTGGATTTCCTATCGTATGAAAGCAAATGTGGTCATTTCTTGTGCCACCTTAAGTTTTCTGTAATCTGCACATGAAAACACCTTAGCTGATAATGAGGGGTTAGTGGTGTCTACAGGAAATAATTAGGGTCAGGAAATCTTTTATTTCCTACCAGCTGTGGACCGTGGCCACCATTACCATTAGTCTTATGCAGAAGGGACACTCCCCACAAAGGCACATGTGCTTTATTACTAGCTAGTCCCAGTTCCATTAAGACTTCTTCGCTGGCAAAGCAAACGGGGCCATATATGAGCCTTGAGGTCCTGCTGGGTTTTGTACATATTTCCCATCCCAGAAATGCTCTCCCATCCCACATTCTCCACCACGTAGCTACTTTCCACCCACCCTCTGTGTTTCAGCTTAGATACCATTGCTTTGAGAATACTTCATTGACTCACAAGTTTGGGTTAGGTGCCCTGCTAATGGCTTTCTGGGCACCCTGGACTTGCCCCATGTTAGCATTTACCACACTGTGTTGTGGTTGCCTGTTTACTGTCTCCATCCCTCACTAGTCTCTAAAGTTTGGAGGCAAACACCGTGAGTCCTCTGTTTCCTGTTCCATGCCCAATATAATACAAAGCCTACCTCACAGTAGGAACTCAATAGGTACATATTAAGTGAAGGAAAATGAGAGACAAGACAGTGCCACAGTTTGCAATCCAGAGTTCACCTACAACATTCTGACTGGGGCCTTGAAAGAGCAAGAGCTGGGCAGGCCCTTGGCAAAACACAAAGCAGGCAAGTCACTGTTTGTCCCTGGCCTTGGGGTCCTATCCTGGGATTCCTCCACCCTCCTGACCTGTCATTTCCCTCTCATCCTCTCCTCTCTCCAGTTCACTTGCGGGGGAGGAAGGAATGATCATGGGTTACCTAGAACGACCAACTAATCTATTACTTCTTCTAGGGAAAAAACGCATTGCATTAAATATTAGTTATACTACATGGAACTAGGTCTCTAGAAAGCTCCTAAAAAATTGTCAAGAATTTATGATAGGGCAGGGAGCAGAAGCAAGTGGGGCTTTCATGCCTTCATAACATAGTGGGTAGGTACTTGCCTGCTTTGTCCCCTCCCCCCCAACTCTTTAAAAAAAAAAAGTTTATTTATTTATTTAGTTATCTCTACACCCCATGTGGGGCTTGAACTCAAGGCCCTCAGATGAAGAGCCACATGCTCTACTGACTGATTCAGCCAGGCGTCCCTGGTCCCCGGTTTCACTAAGAACTTAGGGAGAATCATCTCATGTTTGATACTTGAAAACATCATCCCACGATGATCTTGCTGTGGTGTTACCTCCATCCAAGGTCACTGATTCCATCAGTTGTGACGGTAATTGTTTTATCTTTAAGGTGAAGGTTATTCATTCACTCAACAAACACTTAGGCGCTTCCCAGGTATGCACCAAATACTGTGCTGAGCACCAGGTCACCCATGGTGAGACAAACACCAGCCCTATCCTGGTGGAGCCTACAGTCCAGTGGGGCGGTGCTGGGGGAACCACAAATAAATTAACATTAAAAATTTGCTCCAAGCGTTGTCAACGAAAGCAATAGGTCGTTGAGACGGCGTAAGATGCAGGGAGGGGACTTAGTATGATTAGGGACAACTTCCTGAGAAGGTGACATTCCAGACGAAATTTAAAGGATGAGAAGGAGTCAGGCCCCGGAAACGAGGTCACGTTCACGGTAAGTCAGTTAAAAATAGCCCCAACCTCTCTAGCAGCGGTATTGGACGTCCACGCGAGGAGTCCTCGCCGCCAGTAGTAAAGATGGCGGGCGGGCGGCAGGGCGGGGCGGGGCGTGCCCACGGCCTGATTGGCCGGCCGGACAGCGTCACGTGGGCGGCCGCCGAGCATCCGGGCCCCCGGCGGCGGCGCTGCGGAGGCTCCCGGGAGCGGGCGGCGCGGCGAGCGGACGGCGGCGGCGCCTCCCGGGCCGCCCGCGTGGGCCAAGCGGCACGCGTGCCGAGCATGGCGGGCTCCCTGCCTCCCTGCGTGGTGGACTGCGGCACCGGGTAAGAGCCGCCGGCGCCCGCCCCGCTCCCGCGCGGCCCGCCCCTGCCCCGGCGCCGAGCACCTGCTCCGCGGCCCGCCCTGGCTCACCTGGCGGCCGCCCAACGCCCCGCCGCGGGCCCGGGGCCCGGCTCTCGGCCGGCCACCTGTGCGCCCCGCCCCCTCCTCCCGGCCCCCGGGGCCACGCGCAGCGACCGCTCACCTTGAAGGGCGCTGATCGCGGCCGCGGTGCGCGCACCTCGCCTCGCCTCCCACTCCTCCCGCGCGCCGGGCCGCTGCAGACCCTGCTGACGTTACTTGCCTTCCACCTGCCCAGCCGTGCCCCTACCTGTGCCCCCAAGTGCATGTCACTTCTTGCTCATGATTCTTGACCACTTACTTGTGGAGGGTTTCGCATCACTTTACCAACTTGACACCTTTTGTGCAGCCCGCTTTGCTCTCTTCTAGTATCGAATGGCTCACTCGGGCTGAGCTCTTGCTTCAGTTTGCGTTCACTTGCCTTTTCGCTTAAAAACAAATGTTAAAAAGGCTCCATTTTGAAAAAGTCTAAATTTGGGAAAACCTCATTGTGGTATAGTTTTTTTCCCCCTCTTTACTTTTTCTGGTTGAGATTGTTTCTTTTCATGTTGTTACAACATGCAGAAGAGACCTTAGGAAATTTCCTGTACTTCTAGTGGCCCAAGCTTAGCTGATTTTAGGAAGGTGAATCCATCTAGCTGATAGTTTGGAAATTTAGGCATGCCTGCTTGCATTATAGATAAAGTACTTAATGAAGTAGCCTGGAAGTAAATTTAGTCTCTTAAAGATTTTTTGACACGGGATTTTACATATTTTTTGTCGGAAAATCTTCCATGGCATGTTCACCTTAGCCTTGATTCTTTTCTGTAGAAAAATGCACTTGGTTTGGTTTCCTTGACAACCTTGTGGGGGTGTCGTCTTTAATTTGTTACAGTCCATCTCCTACTGATCATGCTTTCCTTTTGCTGCTGAAGCCACTGGCATTGGTTACAGGCTGGAAAAAACTGCCTCTTGGCTTGTGCTAATTCTTTTTGAAATAAGTATTGTATCAGAAGTTTTGTGGCTCTTTATTTTAGAAGTTGTTTTGCTACCCAGAACACAAGCCAAAAATCAAAATTGATGTGAACACCCCCCCCCCCAGTTGCTGGCTCCTTATGCAGTCCCTTCTCCCACAATATCGGTATTCATCCCATGCCCACCTGAAGTCTGATTGTGTCAAGAGTGAAGGCAGCAGGTAAACGTATTTTTTCCACATGTGCATGTGAAATTTCTGCTTTAGTATTTTCGGTCTTGTAAACCTATTGAAATCTAAAGCATTTCTTGGTAGTAGCACTAAGGTAATGCCCACAGAGTTTGTCATACCTTTAATATTAGTAAGCTGGGGGCCTTACTCATCATTCTTGCTATAAATGTCTAAACCATGGTGCTGTTCTGACCTTTTGAGGTAAGTGGTAACTGTAACTTGGCTCACTTGGAGATGTAACTTCAGTATATCATTGTTTTATGACTCCAAATCAATGCAGTTGTCTTTGTCTGTTGTAGGCTCTGGCAGTCTGTTGTAGACAGTGACAGGGAATCTTCCCACTAGGTTTCACACGGACATATCCTGTCGTGGAAACGACTGTGATTTACCATGAATTCCCAGCGTCCGGTATATGGTCAGAAGGAGCAGCCTCCAAGGGCTTAAATTTACTTGAGCGTATCAATAGTTCTTGTATTTCCCAGAGAGCGGAAATTGTATTTTACTTTTACATCAAAATAGGATTAAAAAAGGGTAAAGTGCCCATAAAAATAACCAGGATGAAGGAAAAAGACTTAGGTAGTCATCCTAAACTGTAGACCAGTGGTTGCTGTGGTTCGGCTCCACATATGGCCTTAGTCTGCCTGTCTCACAAAATTATTAGAGAGTCATTGTCAGTTATGCAATTCTTGTCATCAAGAAGGAAGAGAAATACCTACATCTTGGGTGAAAAAGCTTTTTTTTTCTGGTACTAAATTCTAAAAGAAAAATTCACGTGGAACTACACATAGCGAGCAGTGTGATTTAGTCGACAGTGTACCAGGTAGTATTTTTTAAATAGTAAATAAAATTCATCTTGTAGGTGTGCATCCTCCTCTAATAGTCCCTGAAACCAACTCAGTGAGCACAAGTGTCCCCGGGGGGGGGGGGGGGAGGTGGGCAGGATAATGTGGACCAAGGTACCTGTTTGATTCAAAAATAAAGCTTTGTTTATTTAAAGAGATTACTGGGCTGCATAGTTTTCAGAGACTATTCCACAAATTCTAGTCTCACTTCTCTAACCTTTTTGGGTATTTTTTTAGAAAATATTTTTTTAAGTAATCTCTACACCCAGTACAGGGCTTGAACCCACAATCCCAAGATCAAGAGTTGCATACTCCACTAACTGAGCCAGCCAAGTGCCCCTTTTCTTGCATTTTTAAACTTACTTTGAAAGAATTCAGATCTACTGAAAAACTGCAAGAAGAGTACCAAAAAACACTATATGTTTGGGGGGGGAAGGAGAGAGAGGGAGGGGTCAAGAGAGAGGGGCAGATGTGGGGGGAGGGGCAGAGAGAGAATCTTAAGTAGGGTCCACACCCAGCATGGAGCCCAACGTGGGGCTGCATCTCACACCCTGAGATTACGAAGTGAGCTGAAATGAAGAATCGAACGCTTAACTGAGCCACCCAGGCGCCCCTGTACTATATATTCTTCATCCAGTTTCACAAGCTGTTAACATTTGCCTTGTCATTCTCTGTATAATCTCTGTAAAACAGACATATTATTATGTTTCTGCACTGTTTGAGAGGAAGTTGCATATATTGTGCCCTTTATTTTATTTTATTTTATTTATTTATTTATTTATTTTAATTTATTTGACAGAGACAGAGACAGCCAGCAAGAGAGGGAACACAAGCAGGGGGAGTGGGAGAGGAAGAAGCAGGCTCATAGCAGAGGAGCCTGATGTGGGGCTCGATCCCACAACGCAGGGATCACGCCCTGAGCCGAAGGCAGACGCCCAACCGCTGTGCCACCCAGGCGCCCCTATATTGTGCCCTTTAATACCAAAATACTTCAGTGCATACTGAGAAGAGGGACTTCTTATATACTCACAGACCCATGATTTAAAGTAAAAAAGTCTGACGTTTATGCAGTGGTGTTCTCTAATATGTTGTCTGGATTCCCATGGTCCCGTTTATGTCTTGTGGACTCTTCTTCCCCTTTCTCGTCCAGCACTGCACCTGTCTTTTAGGTCTCATCCAACTGGACCACCTTTAGCCTTGTTCTGGTTTTCAGGACATTGACATTTTTGGGAGCCAGTTGCTGTGTATATTGTCCCTCAGTGTCGGCTTGTCTGGGTTTCCCCATGATAGAGTCAGGGGGTGCATTGTGTCAGGAATATTGCAGAAGTGACACCAATCTTTCTTAGTGCTTCTCACCAGAATCTCCCCACCCTCGGCATTACTGAGGTATAACTGACATATAACATTGTGTAAGTTGAAGGTGTACAGCGTTTTGATTTCATGTATTTATATATTGCAAAATGATTCCCCCCATAGCTTTAGCTCACACCTCCCTCACATCACATAGTTGCCATTTCGTTTTTGTGGTGAGAACATTTAAGTTCTAGTCTCTTAGCAACTTTCAGGTTTATAATACAGTATTATTGACTATAGTTGCCGTACTGTACACGAGAGCCTTCTAGTCGGAAGGCTTAAAATAATATGTCTCCTTCTTGATGAAGTCCACTTGGGTTATTTGGATAGGGTGATGTCCACTAGATTTTCCCACTGCATTGTTAGTTTTTCCCTTTGCAATTAATGTCATTTATGGAGAGATATTTTGAGATTATGTAAATACCTGTTCTCCCTTAAACTTTCACCATTAGTCTTAGTATCCATTGGTGATTTTTGGCCTAATTGAAAATTGCGGTGATGATGACCAAATTGTGGTTATTTATACTCTAGTATTATGTCTCCATTTATTAGTTAATGTTTTACTATAAGGGCACTTTTCCATAGTTCTCATCTATCTATTTATCATTTGTGTGGGTTACTATTTTATTCAAAAGGTTGTTCTTACTATATTCAATGGGTTATTATCTGTTTTTGCCATTATTTGTTTTGATGCTTAAATTGTTTGAGATTTGACCAATAAAGGCCCATTCAAACTGTTTCTGGTGTTCTTTAGATGTGTCCTTATCTTTTTTTTTTGAGCATGTTGCTATTATCAATAGACTGCAATGATAGTCTTGTGTGTGCATACATCTTTTTGTGTTTTTTGCCGGCTATCTCGGGATAGATTTCTAGAAGTGGGATTTCTGGGTCAAGGAGTAACTGCATATGTGATTTTGCTAGTCAGTGTGAGATCCCAACTGCAGTGTGTATCCTCACTAGCAGCGTATGAAACTCCCTGTGTGTTCTTACAGACTAACTAATGGACTATATTGTCAATTTTTTAAATTTCTACCAATCTAGAGGGTAGGAAATGATATTATAGTTTTAATTTGAATTTCTTATGTGGGAAGATAGGCATCTTTCATTTGGTTAAGGGACATTTACATTTCTGTATTCTGTCACGTTGTTTCTCTAGCCCATTTTTCTGTGTGTCTTGTGTTCCTTTGAATTTGGAACCGCTTCATGTATTAGGGTGTGTTGGAGGTCCCACACACCACTCCTGGCTTCAGTGAATTGCTAGCAGTAATTCCAGGACTGTAGTGAAAAAGTACAAAGCAAAACAAGCCAAGGGAAAAGGCACGGGAAGCAGAGTCAGGAGGAAACAAGGAGCAAGCTTCCGGAGTCCTCTCTCACTGGAGCCACACAGACGTGCTTCGTCAGCCTGCAGTTCTGACAGTGCACCAAGGAAGCTCAGGAAAGACTCTGTGCCCAGCGTTGTGGAGGCTGGCCACGGCACCCCTGACTAGCACATACCAAAATTGCAGAGCCCCAGAAGGAAAGCAGGTGTTCAGCTTAGACTGTTGTTTGCGTGGTTTAGGCACAGTGAATACCATTTAGGGAATTGCAGGAACAGTCCCGAAACCAGAGTTCCCAGGTGCCAGCTGAGCGGCCAAGCTTGCACGCATGATGTCTAAAGAGAGCAGTCTGGGGCCTGTTCACTCTTTTCTGCACGTTGGGGCCTTAGCTCTTTGTGATGTAAGTCGCAGATATGTTTTCCCCATGTATCATTTGTCTTTTGCCGAGCAGAGGTTTTTTAAAGTAATCAAATTTATTTATTTTTTCCTTACTGTTTCTAGATTTTGAGTCATAGTTAGGAAAGTCCGCCCCACCCCACCATTCCTAGGTTATACGGTGTTTTTTTCTAATGGTTTCATTCCCCCCACCCTCTCTTTAAATCTTTCATCCATTTGGAATGTATCCTGGGATATGGTATGAGGAAGGGACCCAGTTGGAACTATTTCTTTTTTCCTTCTGGCCATCCCATTTATCTCAACATCACTTATGAAAAAAAACCCCTGTGCTTGGAGATTCTGCCTTTATCATGTACTGAATTTGTCTACGTGGTTGTGTTTATGTCTAGATTTTGTTTCGAGTTGTACTAATCTGTCTATCCATATACCACCACCGCCACAGAGTTTTAATTACTAGGGCTTTAGAGTGATTTCATACCTGGTGAGGCCGGCCTCTCCTACACATCCCTTTCTTTTTTTAGGGCTTTCTGGTAAATTTTTGCTGCTTGTTCCTCCAAATGAACTTACAGTCAGCTTCTCTAGTTCCACAGGGAGGACGCTTGGTGGCATGTTTACTTGGATTCTATCACATTTATAAGTTAATTTAATGAGGACCATCATCTTTCTGATGGTGAGCCGTCCCATGGAAGAATATGGCATCTCTTTCCATTAGATCAAGTCTGTTTTGTGTCTTTTAGGGATACTGTTTCCCTCGGGTAGATTTCTTGTTAAGTTCACACCTAAGTATGTGGTTTCTGTTTTGCTATCATAAATGGTGTCTTCTTTTTCATTATGCTTTCTGTTTTTCTTCAATACATTAAGGCTCTTAGTTTTTTTGTGTCAATTTTGTAACCTGCTACTTTACAAAATACTCAAGTTGTATGAATTTTTCCCTTGATCTTTAGCGTTTTCCAGATATGAAATCTTTGGGAAGTAGAAAGGGTTTTACCCCTTCCTTTCTATTGGTAGGGACTTTATTTGCCTTTTTTTTTTTTTTTTTTTTGGACACACTGCAGTGACCATTATCTCCAAAATAATGTTAAATAGGTATGGAGTTAGAGGGCATTATTCTTTTGTTCTTTACTTTAGTGTGGCAGCTTCTGGTGTTTCTAAAATAAGGTGCTGACCTACGGAATGGGAGAAGATATTCACAAATGACATACTGGATTAAAGGGCTGGTATCCAAAATCTACAAATAACTTATCAAACTCAACACCCAAAAAACCAAAAATCCAGTCAAGAAATGGTTAGAAGACATGAACACACATTTCTCCAAAGACAACAAAGAAATGGCCAACAGACACATGAAAAAATGCTCCACATCACTTGTCATCAGGGAAATACAAATCAAAACGACAACGTGATACCACCTTACACCAGTCAGAATGGCTAAAATTAACAAGACAGGAAACGACACATGTTGGCGAGGATGTGGAAAAAGGGGAGCCTTCTTACACTGCTGGTGGGAATGCAAACTGGTGCAGCCACTCTGGAAAACAGTATGGACGTTCCTCAGAAAGGTAAAAATAGAGGTGCCCTATTACCCAGCAATTGCACTACTGGGTATTTAACACAAAGGATACAAACATAGTGATTTGAAGGGACACTGCACCCCAGTGTTTATAGCAGCAATGTCCACAATAGCCAAAATATGGAAAGGTCCAGATGTCTACTGACAGATGAATGGATAAAGATGTGGTATATATCTACAATGGGATATTACTCTACCATCAAAAAGAATGAAATCTTGCCATTTGTAACGATGTGGGTGGAACTAAAGGGTATTATGCAAAGTGAAATAAGTCAGAGAAAGACAACCATATGATTTCACTTATGTAGAATTTAAGAAACAAAACAGATGAACATAGGGGAAGAGAAGGAAAAATAAAATAAAATCAGAGAGGGAGACAAACCATGAGCGACTCTTAACTTGAGGGAACAAACTGAGGGTTGCTGGAGGGGAGGTCGGTGGGGGGATGGGGTAGCCGAGTGACGGGCATTAAGGAGGGCACTTGATGTGATGAGCACTGGGTGTTATATGCTACTGATGAATCACTGAATTCCACCTCTGAAACTAGTAATACACAATATGTTAATTAATTGAATTTAAATAAAAGATGCTGGCTTTTGGGCTGCTGCTGTGTGTGTGTATATGTGTGTGTGTGTTTACATGCACACACACATATATTAGTCCATTTCTGTTTTTTGGAATGTTTATATGGGCGTGAGATGTTGTCACATTATTTTATCTTAAATGGAACATGTAGGTTCTTCCTAATCCAGTTAATACGATGGGTTGTGTTAATGGCTTTCCTCATAGTGAACCGCTCTTGCATTCTGGGATAACCCCCATTTGATCATGATGCATTATTTTTTGATGTGTAGGTAGATTGTGTTGGTTAATATTTTATTTAGGCTTTTGCATCAATATGAGTGTGAGTGATTTATAGTTTGGTTTTTTGGTGGAGGCCCTGTCAGATTTTGAGATCAGTGTTAACAACCTCCTCATAAAGAAATTAAGAAGCTTCCCTTCTCTTTCCATGCTCTGGAATAGTCTGTTGTAGTATTGGGATTACCTGAGTTTTAAGGTCTTGGTAGAATTACCCCATGAAACTGTCTGGACTTAGTGCTTCGTACTCATCCTACTTCTTATAAGCCTGTTGGACGTTCCATCTCTACTGGAATCAATTTTTTTGTGTTGTATTTGTATAAAAAATTTTCATTTCATCTAGATTTTTCAAATGTATGTATATAGTAGCCTCATGATTTAAAAAACTGTCCTCTGCATTTATGGTTATTTTCCCTTTTGTCACTCAAATGTATGTGTTTTGTTTTCATCCTTTTTCTTGGTTTACCTAGTGACTTGTGCATCTTTTTTCAAAGAATGAGCTTTGGGGCTTACTTAATAGTTTTGTTATTTTTCTGTTTTTTGACTCATTTATGTTGCTTTTATCTTTATTTTTTTTCTGCTTTCCTTTGTTTTTGTCTTTTTGTTTTTGAGTTGGATGTTAAATTCATTTTTATTTTTTCCTTTAATTGAAGGTAATTAATACTACAGAATTTTGGCTGTTATATCTTAAGCTGTATGTATCCCTTAGTTTTAGTTATATTTTTTCATTATAATTTTCAAGAAATTTCTTTTGTGTTTCCCCCATAACTAGTATTTTCTATACTAGCATGTTTTAAAATTTTCATGTATAAGGGCCTGTTTATTTTTCTAATTTTGTTTTTAGTTTCTAGTGTTGTTGCAGTATGTTCAGGGAGTGCTGTTTGCTTTAGTTCTAGTCTTTGGACTTCAAGGCATCTGAGACGTGGTCCGTCTTGTGCATATTCTGCCTGTACGTGAAGATCTGTTCTCTGTTAGTGTGTTCAGAGGTCAATGTGAGCTGTCTTACTCATGATGTTATTTAGGTCTTCCAGTTTTTTTCCCTACTTACTCTGTGTTGGACTGAGAGTGTTGTTTTAAGTCTCCTGTCATTAGTTCTCCTTGCTTTACAAAAGGCGCTGCTGCCTTGTTGAGTGTCTCCCCAGCTGTTGCTTTAGTGTGGCGATGGTGTCCTGTTTCCAGGGGGCCTTTCAGTCTCCTGGAAGTCTGAGATCTACTTTGTCAGAAAGCAGATGGATGGTCAAAAACATACCAAACAAGTGCAAACCAATAGAACGCAGGAGTTCAGCTTTTAACTCTGTGTCTTCCAGCATTTATGGATTTCCATGTTTCTAAATAATAGGCACATTGATCTATCTTTTGATGATCAATTTTTCACATTAGCTATTTATTTACTGTTGTTAGATGATGGTGTCTCTCATCCTGCCTTTGCCCTGTTTCTCCTTCCCTGTTCTCCCAGTAGAGATATATTATTACATTTCCACTTAATTTGTGGTCAGTGTTTATATTATTATGCCTTTGCAAGTGTATATCCTCATTCGGGAAAGTGTACTGTATTTTTTCTCTTAAATTTTGTTTTTCTGGGAGCTAATGATTGCCGTCTTTGTTTTGTTTTCTTTGTATTCACTGCTAATTATTTTCCGTATTTTCAAGGCAGCTTCTCAGTACAGTTTTCCACAAGGCTAATCACATTACAGACCCTACCAGAGTCCAGTTTTCCACAAGGCTAATCACATTACAGACCCTACCAGAGTCTGTTTTTGGAACCTCCCTTTTGCAGACCTCTGTCCTTCTCTCTGGGGTGGTGGTTTCCCAGGCCTGCCACACAGCCTGGGACCTTCCTCATAACCTTCTAGGCCTTTCCTTTGCCTTTCTCCTGGATCGAGTGTGTTTCCTGAGTCCGTTCCTTCCTGCTGTCTGTTTTCCTGCCTGCAGGGGGTCCTCCAGTAGCCAACTTTGTGGGGTTGGGAAGGTAACTCAGCAGAGCAGGGGTTTGTGGTGAGTGCCTTTGCTGTGCCCGGGTCCTGAGTCTCACGTCTGCCCGTCGTGCATGCTTGTCATCCTGGAGTCTCCTGCCATCACTCCAGGGCTTCACGGACCTCTCTCCTGTGTGTCTGTTCCATGTCTTCTTTTTCAATTTTCTCCTTTGTTTTGGTGGAGAGCATCCTCCAGTAGCTTTCTGAGAAAGGACGCGTGGGAGGTAAAATTTTAAGATGTCTTGCTTTTCTGAAATGTTTTATCTCTAATCCCTCACTTGGTTGATTGTTAGGGTATAGTATTCAGTGTTGGAAATAATTTTCCTTCAGAATTTTTAACACACTGATTCTTTGCTTTCTTGCTTCTGGTTTTGCTGCTGGGAAGTCTGAAGACTGTAAGTGACTTTGACCCCCCCTTCCCCCCCACCATTTTCCTTTCTGGGAGCTTTTAGGATTTCTTCTTTGTCACTGGTTTCTGAAATTTCACAACAATGTGCCTTGACGTGGGTTTGTTTTCCTCTGTTGTGCTGGGCATTTTGTGAGCTCCTTCAGTCTGGAAACGAGCATCTTTGAATTCTGGGTAATACTGTTAGATTATTTTTTCCTCCACTGTGTGTGCGTGTGTCTGTCCTGTGCTCACGTGCATGCTTTTTCTGCAACTCCTGTGGTTTCTGTGTAGAATTCTCGGGCTGTCTCTCTGAGTTTCTTGTCTTTCTCGTTTTCCATCATTCAGTCCTGGTTCCTTGCTTCTATGCCTTGCCTTGTCTTCTAGCTCTTCTCTTCAGTGTTTTCCATTCTGCTCTTTTCAATTTCCAAGAATTCTTTGTGTTTTCTAAATGTTCTTTGACTTATAGCCTCTTACTTTGTTTCTTGGATGTCGTATCTTTTCATAGGGTATTGAGGATGGTGGTTTTTTTGGTGGTCATGCGGTGGGGTCTCTCCCTACATTTGTTTCTTCTAAGTTGGTTTCTTATTTCATCTCTATTTTGTGGTAGAGGCTTTCCTCAAATGTTGGTAATTTCTGGCTGCCTGCTCATGGTGGAAGGTCAGAAAATTAAAACGCTCATTGGACTCTCAATGTGTAGATTTGCTTATTGATTCTGAGCTTCAGCAAGGGTGATACAGGCAGGTTGTTTGTTGGGAGGTCTCCTGGCATTTAGGGTCTTTCGATCTTTCCTTTTGAACTGGTCATTTCCCCAGAGACTATACTTCTGATCCTCTGCTTGGAGGGCCAGGCCTGGGTGCTGGTGTTCTGAGAGCTGAGAGGGGGAGAGAGGAGGGCGTGGGAGAGGGTTCCAAGCCTCAGAATGGTGCTGGCTGCACCCATGCCCAGTTACTTGGAGTCCAGAGACGCTTTGCTTTACCGTCTCCAGAGAGTCAGCTTCTGGAGAATGCTGGGGTCAGGGAGGAGCTATGGCCCCCAGCATATGGCGGGGGAGGGGAAGCTCACCAGAGCCCTTTGGTTTGGGCCCTTCAGTCTCACTTCCAGAGGCACCTGTGCAGCTGCCCACTCTGGAGCCTGTAAGGATGCAGGCGTGTATGTCGGGCTGGTTCTCGGCTTCTACCTTTGCCTGTTTTCCTCTCCCAAAACCAGTGACCACTATCCTCAGCTATCCAGAACCAGACCTTTGCTATTGCCTCCTCTTCTTTTCTTCCTATTGTTTACTATATCTTCAAAAAAACTGTTTTGCTTTGATTTTAGTGGGGTTTTGGGACAGAGTGAGATAATTAATCTGGAAGTTAAAGTTTACTTTATAATGATCAAAATCCACAGAAGACCATACCTCATGGTCTTATGTTTACTAAACACAGATCAAAAAATGCTGCTTATAGAAGGACAAATGGACGAGTATATTCAGTAATGTAAAATTCACAGATAGCATAGACCAAAAAAAAAAAAAAAAGGATATTGGATTTAGATAAAATAACTAGTAAATTTGAAGTTATATATTGAACTCTTTGTCCTATAAACAGAGACTACCCTTTTCTATTCAGTAGCCCACGGAATGTTTGAAGAACTTGATCGTATATTAATTTACAGTATACAGTGTAGAGAGGGTGTGTATTATTTAGAAACTGTAATTGAAATCTGGGGATAATTTTAGTTTTATCAGAACCATACTCTAAGGCAGTTGTAGTCACTTTTTTTTTTTTTTAAACTGAAAACCTTAGGAAGGAGTAGAGCTATTTTGGCTGAAGTTTGGGGTTTAAGACTGGACCTCATAAGGGGTCTCAGTCCAAAGAACCTCCCTACAGGATACAGTTTGAAAAACACTGTTCTAGGATGTGACATTTCCACTTTTAAACATAGATTAATTGAGCTTAAGTTGTCACCTTCTGCTCTAGACACATGGTTGTAGGAGGAATTTTAACTATATATAAATATGTTGAGTTGACAGTAGTCAGATTAATTCTCTTGACGGCAGAATTGAAAAGTCTGTGTGTTACTGCTGTGGAAAAATAGTGGCGTTTAACAGAAGAGTGAAAAAAGCTTTGCACAAGGGCTGTTGCAAAATGTTTGGGGCAAATGAGGATATATTGTATTTTCAGAAAGAGACTTTGGAAGCTACGTAAGAATAGGAGGTGGTGGAAGCAGAAGTGGGGTGGACGGTGTAGGATTGGGAGTGAAGCTTCTTAATGGATACCTTTTTATGGTGTTTTGAAGTCTGAACTATGAGAACATACTTGTTTACAAGGCAGAGTTGTAACTACTGGTATTGCTTTATGCAGCTACTCATTCTGTCGCCATGTGAGAAAGGGTCTTAGGCCAGGGGATGCACGCACGTAGCACGGAGTTTGAGAATGTGGCATAGTTTGTGTTTTTTGAGAATGCTGCCTACCTTTACTACGCTGGCTATCCTTTTGGAAGAGAGTGTTCAAACAAACAAAAAATCAAGGGCTTTTAACATAAAAGTTGTTGGTCTTGATTCCTTATGTACACATTTGAGAGAACTTGATTGACATAGCTCTTCCCATTTGGATGAAAAGATATACATAGAACTGGAAGAGAAACACTATGAAATTTTAGTACAGCCAGGGACTTTCAAAGTAGAAACTACACAGGAAGTTATTCAGAAAGATAATTGGTAGATTTGATCATCTAAACTGTCAACAGTTATATTCCAGGAAATGTATAACTGGGAAAAATCAGTGATGTATGAGAGCAAGGATTCATATCCTCAGTACGTAAGGATTTGCACAAATTGATAAGGTACTAAAGCTCTCGTAGAAAATTATCTAAGGGTAGTATGTGGAAAAATATAGATGGCTCATACACCTCAAATAACATTAAAAGAAAGATTTATTTATTTATTAGAGTGCGTGTGTGTGTGCAGGGGGAGGGGCAGAAGGCGAGAAACTCAGGCAGACTCTGCCCTGAGTGCAGGCCCATTGCGGTGCTCGATCTCATGACCCTGAAATCGTGACCTGAGTTGAAATCAAGAGTCGGGTACTCAACTAACTGAGCCGCCCAGGAGCCCCTCAAATAACATTTAGTAGTAACAAAGAAAATTACCAAATAATGGATCCTTTTACTTTTTGAATTAGGAAATATTTTCTGGAAATGGTAATATGTAATATTAGGTAAGGATTATTATTATTACCTCTTACAGGTACTGTTTCAAACAGTACATATTGCCTATCTGTGTATGGTGGTAACATAAATCTCCATTTTTGATGGCTGTATAGCATTTTATGGAATTATTATGATTTACTTAATACGTCCTCTGTTGATGCATTTGGGTGTTTCCAGTGTTTTGTTGTTTTGCTATTGTAATGCTGCAGTGAACATTTTTTGTTCCTGTCTTCACCTACATCTAAAAGTGCTTCTGTGGGGTAAATTCCCAGAAATGTGCCATTTGGACAGTAGGGGATACGCATTTAAAATTCTGATAGATAATGTGAAACTTCCCTGTATAATGACTCTTCAGCCTCTCACTGCCACCCATGTGTAATTTACCACCACCTTCTTCAGTATTGGCCCAGATGTTGAATGGTCTTGAAACCAATTTGTAGGTGAATTTAATGCTATCTGACATTTCTTTAAAAAATATTACTCTTCCTATGTAAGAGTAAGGCGTGTCTCAATTTATTCGCCTGCTTGTGTATTGAGAGTTCTTCACATACATCTCTCTACCCATCTCTGTATCTCTATCTGTCCATGTAGTTTAGTCTTGAAGGTAATATGATTCCATGTTGTTGCCATCGTGAATGGGATTCTTTCTTCCGGTGTGTATTCTCACTTCTCATCAGGTAGGAAAGTTGTTGATTCTTGTCTGTTTATTTAGTAACTGGCCATCTTACCAAATTCCCTATTTCCTTTAATTTTCTACTTAATTTACTTAGTCCAGGTCTGCAATTATCATTTACAAATAAATTTTTGTCTCCTCCTTCCCAGTGTTACTCCTTTTATTTAGTTCTTTGTGATTTGTATTATCCAGTGATTTCTAAGCACATTGACCATCAGAACCATGGGGTTGGGGCGGGAGATGTTAAAAATACAGGTGCCCAGGCTCCTTCTCTGGAGATTCACATCAGTGATTCTGGGACAGGTACTGGGAATATGTATTTTAGAAGTTCCCCTGGTGATCTGTTCAGTGGGTTTGGTACATTTTTTCTGGAAGCCTACCCAGGTGATCTTAAACTTGCCTGCAGAGAAAGTAGGCCATGCTGCAATAAAAAAAAAAAAAAATCAATTTGAAATTCTATTTCTAATAGGTAAACATTTTGAGGACCGGGGCTATGCTTTTCCCCCTCCCTTCTTAGTATCCTCATGGTATGCCTGTTACACGTTTCTAGCTAGGAAACTGGCTGGGATAAAAAAAAAAAAAAAGATTCTTTGTTTTCATAAATGGTGTCTTGAACATGGACCATATTTAATAGTTGTGTTTTGTTGATTTTTTTTGGTTTTGCTCTGTATATAGTTGAGCTGGTATAAGATTGCCTCTAATGGGGCGTGCCAGTCTAGCGTTGGCTTGTCCTCCTAGGAGCGGATTTTAGGAGGAGCGCTTGTTAGGTCACATTTACAGTGCTAAATTTAATATGTTCTCACTGAAGTGAGCCTGGGTTGATGAAGGTTTTATTAAAATTTTAAATTTGAATGTCTCTTTAAAAAAGTCTTGTTAGACATTCATTGCATTGTGATTATTCAAAGTAACAAAACCTCAAGTGTATTTGACGCTCTGTAAGGAGTAGCAGAAAAATCTAAAGTTAATAGGTTACCTTAAATGATCTGAATAGTTTATACTTTTGGCACTGTTTTTAATGTTTTCAGTTTTGGTAGGAGATGGGAGGATCTCATAGTAATTTGTTTATACGTAAAAACATTAATATATCTTAATGTTAGTTTGCCTCCGTCATGAAAATCGTTGTTTGCTTAATGTTACTGATGCTCTGTTACCGGTGTGACTCCATGACAGAAGGCGCCCCGTAAAGGCTGGCTGTCAGAGCGCGCTGCGCCTTCGGGATCTCAGCATTCCTGCAGCTGCTGGCGGGGTGGTGGCATCATCGGTATTCAGTTGAATTTCGGAGCAGAGGGTCTATACAGCCCATTTCTGCAGTCTGACCTGCTGCTGCTCTGGGCTGTAGTTCGTGAGTTCAGGGTACAGGTCACAGCTGTGGAAGGAGAGCTGGTATCTGCTGGGTTTACCATTTGAGCATTTTATTTCCAGCACAACACAAAGCAGTGTGTCTGTAATGTATAGAGTCGTGTACAGCAGAGAGACTGAACACAGCCACAGAACACACTATGTGTGTGTTTTCTGAGCTTTTCAGAATTTTAAATTAGGAAATATCTCAAACATACAGAAAAATAACAATAGTAAAAAAATAAAACTTATGTAGATAGCACTGTTCTTGTGCTTTCTCTGTTTCCTTATTTATATATAAAACTCACCCTAGGAAATAGGTTATATTATTATCCTCATTTTACAGATGGAGAAACTGAGCTACAGATAGGTAAAATAACTTGCCCAAAGTCACACATTTGGCAAATAACAGAGCTGGGACTTGAACCCGAGCAGTCTGGTGCTGGATGCCGGAGTGCATGGTCTTAACCAATATAATACTCTCTTGACTTTCAGAAATACAAAATATAATAGATAGAAATGATACTTAGCACCTAATTTAAATAAATATTAATATTTTACTCTATTTGTTTCAGGTTTTTCTTTTCTTTCTTTGAAAATAACCTCATCACACAAACAAGTGTTTTCTCACCTGTACATGAAAGATTATGCTAGTTGATGGGTCTGGTCTTTCATGGCCCCATCACCTTGTGTTTCTGACTTTCAGCATCCCCCTTTCCAACACCACTCCTTTGCCCAGCAGTTGGACAGCAATGACCTTTCCTTACATTGGTAAGAACTCACTGAGCAGATATTTGTGGAGTGCCTGCCACGTGCCAGGCACTGTGCCGGGGGTGGAGGTTAAATCAAGAAAAAGGGACTATGTTCTGTCACCATACAACTTGTAATCTAACAGTGAGGGGAAGCTGCATATTTTTGGGGGTTGGGTGATATGGCCTTTTAAAAAACACAGTCTTAAATTTGAGGATTTTAGTGATTTCTGACCTGCTAAGCTTCATTAGCCTTGGGTCAGCAATTCAGTTTATGTGTATTTATTGTCTGGAATATACCTCCAGAATGATGGTTGAATTGGGAATTTTTAGAAGTTCAGTATATGTTGCCTGCCTTCTGGAAAGTCCCTGGCTCTGGGTCGACTTTGAAACCTCCCTCTGCGTCTGGTGAGCTCTGGAGTGGGGTCCACTTGGTTTGTGTGTCTGGTAATTTGTGGAACGTGGGGGGCCCTCAGATGGGTCTCAGAAACTTCTTGTGGGGCCTGAGGGGTTTCAGAGCACAGCCTCGCCCGGGCTTTTGTGGCACCAAGACGTCAGATCCTTGGAGACGGAGCAGTAAGGCGTGATTTAAATGGAGCTAACTTGCCGTTTTTGGCTCACCAAAGCTTATTCATTCACTATGTGTTCAAAAATAGTAAAATTAGCATATGGTAAAATACATTGAAAAATCATAAAATTAATTGATTAGAATTTGGAATGTAGTACCATATCAAAAAATTTTAGTATTGAGCATCTTGAAATAATTTATAAAATAGAATGAATTAATAAAGTTACTTTCAACACTGCTGGGGCGTGTTTTTCTTCATTACAAGCATTACTGCTGAACGATGGCTCAGTTGTCCAGACTTTACTGTTCATTACAGGAGGCCTAATAAGAAAGGAAGAGCTGATGAGTCTTTTTGGTTTTCAATTTTTTATTTCCAGCAGATGGTTCTTAGTGGTGGTCCCCCCCACCACTTCTTCTTCTTCTTTTTTTTTTTTTTTATTTAAGGGATTAGCAAATGCTTTTGGAACAGATAGTAGTATTTTGGCATTTGTTTTAGTTAAGACTTTTGGAATCCATCACACAGAGTATCTTGACAGAAAATGGGCTCCTTCTGAAATGAGATGATAAAGAGATGCTCCTGTCAGATATTCTCAGGAGGTGGCAGTAGCTGTTTCTAGACATATGCCATGACATTTTAAGAAAATTATATAATCATTTTTAACCCCCCCACCCCCCAAAAGTTCATGAAGTTTGAGAAGTAAGTACACTTCTTTGAGCGCCAGCTCTGGGATTTAGCCTGCATATTTAGATTGGGGTTTTTTTTTTTTTTTTTTTCCCTTTTTCTTTTTCTGTTCACCAGCTGCTTGGCTTTGGGCAGTCGAATTAACTTCCCAGGGCCTCAGTGTTCTCATCTGTTAAATAGGGATAATATTTACTTTCTCTACAGGATTTTTATAAAAAGTAAGAGTGTAAAAGCATTTGTAAAGTCGGTGGGGATACACAAATGTAATTTATGTGTTAATGCATGTGTGCAGGATTTTCCCCAATAGAAATGAGCATAACATGTTATGTTTTAATAACAGCTTGCTTATTTGAAGTGAGGGTTTGATTCTCAGTCATCATAAGCTTTTTATTTTTTTTTTTAAATTGCAAGTGACTATCTTGAGGCTTGATATTTTCGGACTTGGAGAGCTTATAATAGAAGACGCTAATGGGATCCAGGGGAGAGTATTATTGTCTAAACCTGTGTTGATGACTTTGTGCTTTTAGGTACACCAAGCTTGGCTACGCAGGCAACACTGAGCCACAGTTCATTATCCCTTCATGTAAGTACAGCCCCACCCTCGCGTTTCTAGAGAATTGGGGTTCTCAACATTCTGATTGTTTTTCAGGGCATTAGAAGACTGTTCTGGTGACCGGGGAGGGTTATTAATGTTGACACACCTAGTGGCTGAATATTGCTGTGGACTGTAGCTGCGGCCTAAAAACCCCCAACTTTCCGACCCTCTGATTGTCTTCTGATGAGCCCCTTGTCACTGTCATTGGAGTTCCCACTTGGCTAGTTGGCAGGGGCTTTTCATTCCATCATGAATGTCGCAGCTACTTCGAAGAAGCCTATCTGGTCCTTTAAGGTTACTTTGTAATTTTAAATAAGTACAGTTTTATTGACTTAGCAACTCCGTGGACCGACTATTGTGCTTCACTATTCACTCTATTGAGAGACCTTTTTTTTTTTTTTTTGAAATGAGAGGCCTGATGACTGTTTAATTGTGTTCAGAGTGTCTGCTTTTGTTTAAATTTTAGTCAGCAGAGAATGATAAACTTAAAAGAAGAAATGTTCTCACATTTTGGCAAGAGTGCATCCTCCCCTCTCTTTGTTTCCCAGAGCAGCCTCCAAAGTCAGGTCAGTTGTTTATAGGGTAGAATTTTTCTCTGAAACGATTCAAATTCTGAGTTATTACTTGGAGACAGTTTACCAGAGTAACGTCTATCCATCCAGAGTGAAGGGAAACACTGCCTTCTAAACACAGCTCTTGTAAGGTGAGTTGTGATCTTAGAAATGTTAGTCTTTCTGGGGCCAGTGACATTGTAATGACCGGCTCTTGTGAGCAGTATGGAGCAGGGAAAGCTTAGGAGAGCCGGAGACAAGGAGCTTAGCATTTATTCAAGGGAAGGCTAAAGCCTTCTTGGATTCCTTGAGCACATTTTATTCACCTCATTCTACTTCCTTGCTGGCTGGATGAAGTTGATCATGAATTTGATTTCTAGGTTTGAATACCTTGGTACCATGATGGGGTGTCTTTAATAAGAGGCATGATTTGTCTGCTGTATATTTGAAATTCATAATTTGGTGTCATAGTTTGCTACGGCAGCCGTTACAAAATACCACAGACTGGGTGTCTTAAACAACAGAAATTATTTGATCATAGAATGGAGGCTCCAAGTCTGAGATCAAGGTGCAGTCAGGGCTGGTTTCTGGTTCCTCCTTGGTCTGCAGATGGCCCTTTCTCACGGTGTCCTCACATGGCCTTTTCCCTGTGCTCAGTTGAAAGAGAGATCTCTGTTGTCTCTTCCTCTTAGAAGGCAACAGTTCAGTTAGATTAAGGCCTACCATATGACCTCGTTTAACTGTTATTACCACCTTCTAGTCCCCATCTCCAAATGCAGTCACACTGGGGGCAAGGGCTTCAACATAGGAATTTTGAGGAGACACAGTGAAGTCCATCACAGTTGGCACTTTGTAGGCTAGATGAGTCTTTTGTGAATTTTATTATTACTAGTGCCCCAGAACTTGATCGTTCCATGCTGGATTGATAAATTGGACTTTCTGACTTTTCAGAGCAGATTGGGTTTTAACCTTGTTAAGTGCCACAGCTCTAAAAGGCTGACCTTGCACCTTTTGCTTTAATGCATTGCCATTTAAAACTGCCAGCAGCATTTAGCTGGCTGGCCCATTTAACCTGTCATCATTAACAAGGAGGAGAACTGAAGTCACTTATTAGCAGGATTTCATTCACTGTCAGACAGCAAGGCAGCTCTCAGATGGGTGCTGTCAGAACCTTCACAGTAGCAGAAGCTAGAAAGAGCATAAAAATGTCAAAGACGTGGGAGTAAAAGAACAGTTATATTGTTGGCTGAATTTGTTGCAAGAGATGGAGAAGCCTCAGGAGGCGAAGTGGGAAGATGTTTGGGCAGAAGTGAGAATGTTGGGATAGGTAGAGGGCCTTGGTTGGCTTCACTGCTCGTCTTAGTTCTGGGAGCCGAATCATTTTTCTGGCTAGAGAGACTCCATTCACAAGGAGGAGTTCGAGACACGTGCTAAGGTGGCACCTGCAGAGAAAAGGTGGAGTTTGTGTGGACATGTGGTCAGGCTCTCTGATGCTGGTGGACACAGAGGTGAGGCGCACTGGGTATGTGAAGAATAGAAGTGTTCTGATAGTGTTGGAGATCCCAACTCTGAACAGAGAGCGGGAGGAAGTGTGGTTGGAAATGTGGAGGAGGGCCAGATGATGAGAGACTTCATTCTCTTAAGGAATTTTAGTTTTGTTTTGCATCCAGGAATTTTCAGATTGTTCCTTGAGGGGCTCCCTGGGGCCTGCCCCCTGGACTAGAGAGGTGCCGAGCCGTGAGCCCCATCCTGCTCTACCCGGGCAGCTCTGTGTGTATCTGATTTCTTTGCACTAGTGTGCAGGATGTTCGTTGTTGTTTGCACAAAGGTTTTCCCTACCTTTTTTTGTCTTTAAGTTGTCGGAGTATATTAAGAGTCATTGAAAAGTTTCAGCAGAGGAGTGAATGTATGTGTGGTGATCATGTCCATAAAAGGAGCACATGGGAGGTGCAGGAAGGGGTCAGGAGAAAAGTACATTTTAGACATTCTGTGTTTGGGGAGTTGAGGTGTAAAGGTCCTGTAGGCATCAGGTGAAAGGCCTCATGCTCAAGGGAAGGTCTAGATTGGAGATAGATACTGAGCCCAGAGATCTTACCTTTTCTTTTCTTTTCTTTTCTTTTCTTTTCTTTTCTTTTCTTTTCTTTTTTTTTCTCTTTTTCTTTTTCTTTTTCTTTTTCTTTCTTTCTTTCTTTCTTTCTTTCTTTCTTTCTTTCTTTCTTTCTTTCTTTCTTTCTTTCTTTCTTTCTCTTTTGGTAATGAATAGAGTTCTTTAAAATTTTTATTTCGGCCAATAAGTTTTGGAGAAGATAATATGGCATAGACCCATGTACCCACCACCCGGAATGAACAAATGCTGATATGATATCATCTTGTACATACGTAGTGAACACACACATCAGAGTGGGTACAGCCCTCTCCCTTTTCCTGCAGCACAACCCCCATTCCCTTGCACTCTGTCCTCTGCCAGGTACTTTCTGTGGCCACTGTGTTCTACCCTGACCTTCTAGGTACAGAGCTCCTTAGCTGTTTGTAGCATTGGTCTGTAGTTTAAGTATTTCCAAATGATACCATACTGTAAATCACTTTCTGCGTTATCCTTTAAAAAAATCCCTCAATAATGTGTTTTTAAGATTTATCAATGGTGATATATACAGTTCTCAATCAGAGTTCTAGCATTTGAATCTTAACAGTCCTTTTTTTCATTTGGGCATTTTCCAGTTTTCTCTAATATACAAAACGGTGCAGTAAACCTCTCTTTATCCACCCGTGCTAGTTTCCCAAGAGAAAATAATGCATGCATTGTCCAGGTGTGCACCTCTTTAGCCTTCCCCGGAAGCTCTTTGGAGTGCTTGTGCTGACTTAAACTCCCATCGCTGGTGGCGGAGGGTTTCTGTTTCTGCACAGCCTTGACAACGGTTGATATTGGTAGACTTAAATTTTTGCCACTCTAATGAGTGTGTATTTCTCTGAGGACTAGTAAGTTTGAGCACCTTTCATTGCCTGTTCATATCTTTGCCCATTTTTCTATTGCATTTTTTAGTTTTTTATTCATTATTTATTTATTTTAAAGATTTTATTTATTTATTTGACAGAGATAGAGACAGCCAGTGAGAGAGGGAACACAAGCAGGGGGAGTGGGAGAGGAAGAAGCAGGCTCCCAGCAGAGGAGCCTGATGTGGGGCTCGATCCCAGAATGCCGTGATCACGCCCTGAGCTGAAGGCAGACGCTTAACGACTGAGCCACCCAGGCGCCCCAGCATTTTTTAGTTTTTTTAATGGAGTTTTTCTGGAGCTGTTTTTGGATACTCTGAATATTAGGTTTTTTGCAAATATTGTCTCCTGTTTTATGACATCTTTTTAAATGATTTTTTAAATGTAGAAATTTAAAATTTTGATATAGTTAATTTATTTTTTATTTATTTTATTATTATTTATTTTATTTATATCAAACTATATGATATAGTTAATTTTGATATAGTTAAAATATTTAGTATTTTCCATTTATAATTTGTTTCTGTCTTGAAAAATACATTTCTGCTCCAAAGTTGTAAAGACTTTCTAAATTTTCTTCTGTGAAAATTTTGAGTTTATTTTTTGAATATGGTGTGAGATAGTTATTTCACTTACTTTCCGAAGGGAAGGAAACTTGTCCCAGGGCCATTTATTAAAGAGTGCATTTTAATTTGTCATGCCTTTTCAATCATATTGAAGTACCATATATGCTTGAGAATATTTCTGGTGTTTTTGTTTCGTGTATGCATTTATTTATCTCTGCTCCAAATTTGTGCTATCTTAACTACTATTAATTTAGCAAGTGTCTTGATATCTTGTTGGTGTGGTTCTTCCTCCTTTTTCTTTTTTAGAATAACCTTGGCTATTCTTAGGCCCTTACTCTTTTTTTTTTTTTTAAGATTTTATTTATTTATTTGAGAGTGAGAGAGAGTGAGAGAGAGAGAAGTTGAGAGCACGAGCCAGGGGAGGGGCAGAGAAGCAGACTCCCTGTTGAGCAGGGAGCCCAACATGGGATTCAATCTCAGGTCTCCGGGATCATGACCTGGGCTGAAGGCAGACGTTCAACCCACTGAGCCACCCAGGCACCCTTAGGTCCTTACTCTTTATTATAGATTTTAAAATCAGTTTAAGCTCCATGAAAAATTGTAATGGGGTTTTGATTAGAGACACACTCAATTTATAGATTAATTTGGGAAAAATCTGACATCTTTATGAATTGAGTTTTTCTATCTATGAATATGGTATATATGTTTTGTTGTTTATTCATGACTCTCATGTTTTTCAGTAATGTTTTATAATAGTCTTCATAAAGCTCATACACCTTTTTTTTAAAAAGATTTATTTATTTATTTTAGAGAGCATGTGCCAGTGGGGGGAGGGTAAGAGGGAGAGGGAGAGAGATGATGATGACCTGAGCCAAAACCAAGAGTCGGCCGTTTAACTGAGCCACCTAGGCACCCCAAGCTGATACACCTTTTGCTAAGATTTAATTTTAAGTACCTTTATGTGTTTGTTGCTGTTGTGAATTTTCTAAAATTACATTTTCTAATTAGTAATAGCTAGCATATAGGAATGCTATTGAGTTTTTTTGTTTTTTTAATCCAACAGTCTTACTTACTTCTCTTATTTGTTCTGTTAGCTTGCAGATTCTTGTAAGTTTTCTATGCAGACCGTTAATTGCAAATACTGGTTATTTTGTCTCTTTCAATCCCAATGTTTCATATTTTTTTCTTGGTCTTTTGTACTGGCTAGTACTTCCCTGCCATAGTGACTAGAACTGGAGGTAGTGGATGTTTTTGTCTTTCTGATTTTATTTTTTGATTTTTTTAACCCCCCCCTTTTTTTTAAGATTTATTCATTTAAGGGAGAGAGAGAGAGCACGTGCGCACGCATATGTGTGAGCACAGGGTGAGGGGTGGTGGTGGGGTGTGGAGGGAGGGGCAGAAGGAGAGGGAGGGAGAGAATCTTAAGCAGACTCTCTGCTGAGCTGAATGCGGAGCCCAATGTGGGGCTGGATCTCAGGACCCTGATATCATGACCTGAGCTGAAATCAAGAGTTGGATACTTAACCAACTGAGCCGCCCAGGTGCCCCTGTCTTTCTGATTTTAAAGACAATGATATTAATGTTCCACTAGTGATACTCTCGGTTTTTGTGGAAATGCTTTTTTCAGGTTAATACAGTGCCCTTTCTATTCCTAGTTTACTAAGAGTGTTGTTTTGTTTTGTTTTGTTTTGTTTTTGATTGTGCATGGATATTAACATTTAAGGTTTTTTATGTATCTGTTGAGATGATCATATGGTTTTGGACATTTAAACTCCTAATATGATGAATTACATTAATATATTTTCAAATATTGAACAGTCATTTATTTCATTCTTGAGATAAGCCCTTCTTGGTTATGAAATACCAACTAGCTTCTGAATTGTATTTGCCAATATTTATTTGGGTTTTTGCATCAGTGTTCAAAAAGGAGATTGGTCTATAATTTTCCTTTCTTGTACTGTTTTTGTCTGGCTTGAAAATAAAAATTATAGTGGCTTTAAAAAATGAGTTTCTCAGCTTTCTTTTATGTTCTTTGGAACAGTTTATGTAAGATAGGAATTATTATTCCTTGAAGGCTAGTCAAATATATGACATTCTTTTGGGAAATGTACTGGATATATTAATTAAAACATTACTGTTGTCTGGTAACTACTGTAACAAGTGTTCCTAAGATACAGAATTTTTATTTAAGTCAGATGTACTCTGCCTTAGACGCACTCTCCTGATAATCTTCCTTCCATTACCCTCAGATGACCTTTTGGCATTTGGAAAATAATCCATCTCTTCAGGTTACTCTTATTCTGTACTCATATAATTTTTTTTATCTGCTGAACTTTTGCATTTTTCTTTATTAAGCTTAATCTTACGAGTTTTGGTTCATCATTAGAGCTAACTGAGGGGTTTTATTTTTTAATTTGTTTAAATAATTTGCAAACTATATCTTATTTGTCTTCAAAGATGTTATTTTGAAACACTTATAGATTCACAGGCAGTGTAAATGATAGTGTGGCTAGGTCTTGTGTACCCTTCTCCCTGTTTCATCCCAGACTACATCTTACGTGATTACAGCATGGGTAAACCAGGAGCCGGACACGAGTGCAGTGTGTGTGGAGCTCTGTCCATTTATCCCATGTGTCAATTCCTGTGATCACCACTACAGTCAAGATGCAGAACTGTCACATCGCCACAACAGTCTCTCCTGGGCTGTCTCTTTATAATTGCACTTACCCCCCTCCCCTACACCATTCCTCAACTTTGGCGTCTGCTAATCTGTTTCTATCTCTGTAACTTTGTTTTTTTGAGAATGTTTCATAACTGGAATCATGCTGTGTGTGTCCTTTTGAGATTGGCTTTTTCACTTGGCATAATGCCTTTGATCTAAGTTGTTGCGTGTATTGATAGAGAGCATCTTTTTTTTATCTGAGTAGTATCCAGTGTATGGATGTCCCACAGTTTGTTTAAACATTCATCTACCGAGGGACATTTTGGTTATTTCCGCTTTTTAGCCATTACAAATAAAGCTGCTATGAAAATTGTGTGCAAAAAAAAAAAAAAGAAAATTTGTGCAGGTGTTTGTGTAGACATAATTTTTCATTTCTCTAGATAAATACTGTGTAGTGCAATTGCTGCATTGTATGGCAAGTTTATGTTTAGTATTATTAAGAACCTGCTTAAGTATTTCCCATAGTGGCTGTATCATTTTGCATTTCTGTCAGCTGTGTATGAGAGAGCCAGCTCCCTGCATCCTTGCTAGCTTTTGATATTGTCACAATTTTTTTATATTAGCTGTTCTTATAAGTATGTAGTGGCATCTCATCACGGTCTTCATCCTCATTTCCGTAGTGACCAGTGGTGGTGGTGAACATCTTCTCATGTGCTTATTTTCCATCTGAGTATCCTCTTCCATTAAATGTCTTGCTTTTAATCTTACCGTGAGGTTTTGAGAGATCTTTATATATATTAGATATGAGTGCTTTGTCAGATATGTGGTTTGCAAATAATTTCTCCCATTGTGTAGCTTCTCTTTCTATCTTCTTTACAAGGTCTTCTGCAGAGCAAAAGGCTGAACTTTTGATACACCAGCTTTTGGATTCATTGGTTTTTCTCTGTTTTACTGTTTCAAATTTCATTGATTTCTGCTCTTATCCATATTTCTTTCCTTTTTCTTGCTTTGGGTTTATTTTGCTCTTCTTTTTATAGGTTCTTAAGGTGCAAACTTAGATTATTGATTTGAGACTTTTTCTCTTTTCTGATGTAAGCATTTAGTGTTAAAATTTTCCCAGTTAGCACTGCTTTTGCTGTGTCCAACACATTTTGATATTTTGTATTTTCATTTGCATCCCATTCATGTGGTTTTTAGTTTCCCTGAAATTTTCTCTTTGACCCATTTAGAACTGTGTGGTTTAATTTCCAGTTGTTTGGGGGGATTTTCTTGTTACCTGTCTGTTACTGACTTTTGAGTTTATTCCATTGTAGTCAGAAAGCATACTCTGTATGACTTTATTTTTTAATTTTTTAAAAAAAGATGTCATTTATTTATTTATTAATTTATTTATTTGGCACAGGGAGAGAGAGAGAGCAGTGAGGGAGAGCAGCAGGCAGAGGGAGAGGGAGAAACAGACTCCCCATTGAGCAGGGAGCCTGATGTGGGGCTTGATCCCAGGATTCTGGGGTCATGACCTGAGCTGAAAGCAGATGCTCAACTGACTGAGCCACCGAGGCATCCCCGTATGACTTTAATTCTTGAAAAATTATTAAGGTTTCTTTTATGTCCCAGTATAAGGTTATTTTGGTTCCTTGGGCACTTGTAAACAGTGTATATTCTGTTCTCATTGTTGAGTTCTTCTGTCCTTGTCCTATCAGTTGTCGAGAGAGGTATTGAGGTCTACAGCTATAATTGTGGGTTTGTCTGTTTCTCCCATCAGTTTTTGTCTCACATATTTTACATTCCCGTTCTTTGTTATGTGCACATTTAAGATTGCTGTGTTTTCTTGATGGACTGCCCCCCCCCTTTTAATGTTCTTTATTATCTTCTCTTTCTTTGCTATAAAATTTACTTTTTCTGAAAGCAGTATAGCCACTCGTGTTTTCTTTGATTAACATTTGTATGGATATCTTTTTCTGTCCTTCACTTTAAACCTACATATATCCTTATGTTCGAAGAGAGTTTTTTGTAGACGGCATAGAATGCAGTCAGGTTTTTAAAATCCACTCTGCCAGGGGCGCCTGGGTGGCACAGCGGTTAAGCGTCTGCCTTCGGCTCAGGGCGTGATCCCAGCGTTATGGGATCGAGCCCCACATCAGGCTCCTCCGCTATGAGCCTGCTTCTTCCTCTGCCACTCCCCCTGCTTGTGTTCCCTCTCTCGCTGGCTGTCTCTATCCTGTCGAATAAATAAATAAAATCTTAAAAAAAAAAAAAATCCACTCTGCCAATACCTGTCTTTAATTGATGTAGTTAGACCGTTTACATTTATTGTAATTATTAATTGGTGCTTTTTTTCTGTTTGTTCTTTCTGTTTATTGTTTCTTTTGTTTTACCTAAGTTTCTGGGGATTATTTAAACATTTTTAGAAATTTATTTTGATTTATGTATTGGTTTTTTGAATGCATCTCTTTGTATAGCTTTTTAAGCGGTTGGTCTAGCTATTACATTATCTATACATAACTTTTCTTATTCTATTGGTGTCAACACCTTACCAGTCTGAGTGAAATGTCCCTTTACCCTCCCATATTTCTAATATAATTGTATCAAATATTTCTTCTACATACTTTGAGAAGGACATCAGTGTTATAATTTTTTTTTTAAAGATTTTATTTATTTATTCGACAGAGATAGAGACAGCCAGCGAGAGAGGGAACACAAGCAGGGGGAGTGGGAGAGGGAGAAGCAGGCTCATAGTGGAGGAGCCTGATGTGGGGCTCGATCCCGGAATGCTGGGATCACGCCCTGAGCTGAAGGCAGACGCTTAACTGCTGCGCCACCCAGGCGCCCCCAGTGTTATAATTTTTGATTTAACTGCCAAATGTAGTTTAGAAAAACTCAAGAGGAGAAAGAAAATAATTATGCTTATTTTTGCTCTTTCCATTTTTCTTCCCGCCTGATGTTCCAAGATTCCTTTTATCATTTCCTCTTTGTTTAGAGAACTTTCTTGAGCCATTCTTTAGAGTAGGTATGCTGGCGACAGATTCTGTTAGCTTTTGTTTATCTAAGAATGTCTTGATTTACTCTGTTTTTTGAGGGATATTTTGGCTGAATATAGAATTCTGAGTGGACAGTTCTCTCAGCACTTGAAAAATATGCCATTTCTTTCTGGGTGCCCTGATTTCTGATGAGAAATTTGTTGGAGGCTTTCAGAATTTTTTCTTCTGTCTTCAGTTTTTAGAAGTTTGGCTCTAATGTATCTTGGCATGGATTTCTTTGGGTTTATCCTGTTTGGGGTTTGTTCAGTGTTGAATCTGTAGGCTTATTTCTTTTTTAGTCAAATTTGGCAGATTTTTAGCCATTATTTCTTTGAATACTTTTCCAGCCCCACCTTCTTTCTTCTCTCCTTCTGGGACTTGGAATGCATGAATGTTAGGGCTTTTATTATGTATCCTATGTGTCCCTGAGGCCTGGTTCATTTGCTTTTTAGTCTGTTTTCTTTGTTGTTCACATTGGGTAATTTCTGTTGTTACATCTTCGAGATCAGTGAGTCTTTCCTCTGTTCTTTTCTGCTGTTGAATTCATCCACTGAGTTTTTTATCACAGGTATTGTGTTTTTTAGTTCCAAAATTTCCATGCGGTTTTGTCTCTGTCTTCTTTTTTTTGCTTTCACTTTATGTCTCTTTGCTGAGACTTTCTTGTATTTTCCATTGTTTCAAGTGTGTTTGTAATTGCTCATTGAGGCATTGTAAGATGGCTCCTAAAATCTTGTTTAATAATTCTGTTATCTGTTTCTTCTTGGTGTTGGCATCTGTTGATTGTCTTTTCTCATTTCATTTGAGATGTTTCTGGTTCTTGCTATGGTGAGAGATTCTTTTTACTGAAACCCGGACTACTGAAATATTATAGTCTGAGATTCTGATTCTTGTTTAAATCTGCTGTTTTAGCAGGTTACTTATGATATTTCTCCAGCAAGCAAAGGGGGCTGCCCCTTGTTAATGCCAGTTTGGGGTTGAAGTTCAGAGTCTCCTCTTGGCCTTTGTTGATATTCTATTGGGGAGGGCTCCATGTTACTGCTCATTGAGCGGGGGAGTTCAGCCCTCTCACTAGGTCTCAGCAGGTGGTGTCCTGGCAAGGAGGGACAGGGGTGCCTTGTTACTGCTGGTGGTGGTGGAAGTCCTGGCTTTCCACTAGTCCTCCTCTGATGAATCCCCAGTGTTGGAAGCAGAGGGATGGATTGATTCTGCTGGGTGGGATGGAAGTCCAGCTTCCTTATGTGGCATCTGCACTGTTGGGGGGGGGGTTTCCTATGGTGTTTGACTGGAGTCAAGCAGGTATTGTTAAGAAGGTTTTTTTTTTTTTTTTTTTAATCTTTTCAGACTGCCCCTTTTATCTTCTTTTGCTGGAGATAGCAGGCTTTTTTGGAGATACCTTTTTTGTTTTGAGCTCATTGGTATTTCTGGGTTGTCAGCTTCCCCAGTACCCAGTATGGGCCATATGAGATGAAAAGAAGACCCAGGAAACTCACCTCTGTGTTGTTCCTGAGGTCCTGTGGTCCTCAGCCAGTCTGCCTGCTCTTCACCTTTCAGCCTCTCTGTTTCTTTCATATAGAAAGTCCAGGGATTCTGGCTGTACTCTATCCGTGCAGAAGCAAAAGCCCAAGTTTAATTAATTTTGTAGATAATATACTCATACGCCGTGAAAGTTAGATGATGTATAACAAGATACACAGTGAAAATTAATGTCTCCCACTCCCCTCTTAGATGACAACTATCATTTCTGGTTTCTTGTGTGTCCTTCCTGAGATACTCTGCACATACTGGCAGATATACACAGCATCTGTTTTCACGCACATGGTGGCATTTTGCCACGTCCACTGTTCTGTGCCTTGTGTTTTTTCTCATAACACTACATCTTAGCGATCCTTTTAGATTCATATATGAAGACCTGCTTCGTTCTTTCTCATGGCTTCAAGATACTCCATTGCGTGGAGATGCCTCCTGTCTGTAACCAGTTGGAATGTGTCAGTGTTGACTCCATTATCGGTTATATTTATTGTCCTTTTCTTCTCAGTGTCTTCTCTGCTTACACCTGAGTCAGGATCTGTTACTGTATGTTGTGGAGGGCTGGAGATCACTACTGGGGCAACATGGGTTCTTACTCTGTGATGAGTCATATGATCTGTGACTACACGTCGATAGTCTTTGATAGCGACTCTCTTATTATTTTTTTTTTTTTTAAGATTTTATTTATTTATTCCACAGAGATAGAGACAGCCAGCTAGTGAGGGAACACAAGCAGAGGGAGTGGGAGAGGAAGAAGCAGGCTCATAGCGGAGGAGCCTGATGTGGGGCTCGATCCCACAACGCTGGGATCACGCCCTGAGCCGAAGGCAGACGCCTAACCGCTGTGCCACCCAGGCGCCCCTGATAGCGACTCTCTTAGACACATTTCTCTGTCATGTTTGTAAGGACTGTTGGGACCACAGGAATAAACAAAAGATTTTGAATATAAGCTCAACATACCTTTACTCTGTTTCATGGATTCAGTTGCTTCAAGTATAATAATAGTTAATAATAGTTAAAAGAAGTATATTTTATGGTTTTTGAAATTTTTTTTCTTCTTTCTATTGGCCACTAAAACATAGATCTGCTATGATTTGGAGCCAGAGTACTTTGATTACCTCTTCGGGAGGGATAAGACTTACTTTGTTTTCATTTAGATTTTTGAGTGTGGCAGTGTTCCCTCACTAAGTCTGGCATTTTTTCCTCAAGGTGGTGATTTTTCTTTTGGGTAATATATTGTCCCTAAATTCTTGGTAAACTTGAATGATGTCATGAATTGCAGAGTCTTTTTGCCCTTGTCTCTTCACAATTTTTTATTTTGACTTGGCAGTTTAATTCTAAATACATGCATAATTAAGTTTGATCTTGCCCAGAGGATAGAATCTGTCACTGGTACTGGCACACTGTGTGAGGACTGTGAGGTCTGTTGCAAGCCATCTTGCCAGGGGCCCTTTGCAGTACGGGACGTGCGCATCAGGTGATTCAATGTGAGTCTGCGGTGCGGCGTGGTCAGTTTTCCGAGGTGGTTTTATGTGTTTCCATAGATCGTCTCAGTAAGTTAGGGCCCAGCAGACTTTTTTGCCCTGTCACCAGCCTCAGGGCTCCAGAACTGCTCACTGCCTCCGACTTGGACAGTCTCACTAGGCTCTGTCCCCGGCATTTCCATACCACACCTGTTTCTTCAGGCCTGCAGAAACCCTGTCCCTTAGATTTGTGCCACCTTTTGTAACTTGAAAGCTTTGAGTCTAAACGTGGCAGTGAGTTGGAGTGAGGAAAGGAGGTGGGCAGAGTGGTTTCTGTTCTGGACCTTTGCCCTTTCACCTCTTCTACCTATTACTGCAAGAGATGCCTTTCTGAGAAAAAGGATTGAAATTCACTTGTATAGCTTTGTGGTGATTCTTCATTTGTAATAAATTGGGGATTTCAGATAATCTGCTTTAAAAATAATTTGATATGTTTACTAATTGGTTTTGGAATAAATTTGATGAAGATGAATTAATGGGAGCTCAGAGTGTGACCAAGGGTTAGAAATTTAAATGGGAAATGGAATCTTTGCGAAGCTTCCACATTTCATTCGATGTTAAATTCTGGAGTGAAGTCCTATTTGATTATTTACTGCTAAGTATACTCCCAAATACCAAGGTTAACCTCTTATTAAAATAATGTACCATAAAGCCATTCATATTTTTATATAATACAGCTGTTTGATTATTGTACTTTTCTTTCCACGGTGGATATTAGCCAGCAATCTCCTTATTTTTCCTTTTGATGAAGTCAGTTATTTTTCTATGATAAGATTAAAAATAAATATTTAAAATCTGATGCAGAGTTTTAGTAAAAGGACTTGAGAGCGTATAGGTATTATTTTCCAGTTTACTCTTTTGTATCATATTTTTAACTTTGTCTACTTCTGTATTGCATTTTAAAATTTGGAACCCATTGATATATACTATACTCCATGGGTATTTCATTTACTATCTCGAGGGATTTTTCTAGATGAAATTGAGAGATTCAGTGATGTCATTTCTGTCTGATTAGCAGCAGATCAGCGAAGTTCCTTTGTGCCATTCTGAAAAGAATGCTGCAGCAGAAAACTTGGTTCTGTATTTTATGTACTCATTGATAGTGCCTTTTCTGTGAACACCTCCACCCTGGATAAAACCCTAACATTGAAAATTTACTTGTACATACATGGGGATTATAGTATATCCTTTCTTGATCATTCAAATAAATGTGAATAGTGATGGAAATCTTTGTACTTCTTTTTTTTTTTTTTTAAGGTATTGCCATCAGAGAGTCGGCAAAGGTAGTTGATCAAGCCCAAAGGAGGGTGTTGAGGGGAGTCGATGACCTGGACTTTTTCATTGGGGATGAGGCCATAGATAAGCCCACATACGCCACGAAGGTGAGCTCCTGAGAGGAATTTGCTTCTTTAAGTGTGTAGCCAAGAACAGAATGGTAGAATGAATAACGCAAAATGGCAGATTATCTGGAAATTGTACTTACGAGTTATGGGTCTATTTTTATTCTTATGTGTTTTTGAATGGGGTATCTTTGATCTAGGGAATCAAGTGAATTTACAAAACTCTGGAAGGCAGAATTGACACCGGCAGCGCTGGGTTACATGCAAAAGCAAGATCAGCTCCTGTGCAATTGCAGGTTGATAAATTAACCTGTCAGATATGGGAAGTTACAGATTGATTAATTAAAAAAAAAGGACTAAAATTAAGTAGAAATTTGTTCTAGGAAAAAAGCTCCAGATTGAATGGTATCGTGGCTTGTGTGCACTTTTCCATCTGTTACCCATTGTTAAGACGGTTCTTTGTGCTTAGAAGTGGGTGCAGTAGAATATAAACGGTAGTATAGCTTAATCTCTCTGCTGAAGTGCCTGTTGTTTCTTTCTGTGAGTTAGCGTCAGTCCCTGTGCAGGAGGCCATGCTGTCTACTAACCCAGTCTGTCCTGGGCTGGCATTGTGGGGCTCTGAGTTTTACTGTTATGAACTGAAGCTTGCTGTATTTCGGTTTCTCTTGCCATAGTGGCCAATAAGACATGGAATAATTGAAGACTGGGATCTTATGGAAAGGTTCATGGAACAAGTGATTTTTAAGTATCTTCGAGCTGAACCTGAGGATCATTACTTTTTAATGGTGAGTAACTGGAACTGAGAGGACCATAGCCCTCAAAATTCCAGATTACTTAGATTTTGTTTTTTCAGATTACTTAGATTTTAAACTCAAGATATTCTTCTCTGGAGAGTTTTTAATTCTTATTAAATCTATTTGTATGAATTGGGATGCTTTTTTGGCAAATAACAGAAGGCCTAACAAAAATGTCTAAAATCAAAAGGGGCTCATTATCTCTCAGAACAGGAAGGCCAGAACTGGGAGGTTTCAGGGCTGGTTACCCTCGGGCTCTAGTGTGGCCTCTTGTGTTGGGTCCCCCCAGGCTCCAGGGTGACCGCCCAAGCCGCTATTCCACCTTCAGTTCATACACTTTCAGAGGTAGAAGTGCTTTGTAGGCATGAAGAGTCCCCTTCCTGGGAATCTTCCCCGCGGATGTGTCCCATCTGTCCCTGCCTGGCCTGGTCACTAGCAAGGGCAATGGAATTACCTTGATAGGTGTAGACTAATCACATTTCTTCCCTGGGGCTGGGTGGGGGACTGTCTCTGATCACCTGGCCCCGGGAGGGTAAGTACCTAAACAGGCCTCCATTTGTAAGGAAGATGGAGGGAGGAATGCATTTGGGTAGGAAACCAACTATGTACTTTGATATCCTCCTGAAGTAACTCGATGACTATGATTTTTGCTTTATAGCAGAGGAAACTGAGTCAAAATATTATTTTGCCAGGGTTTAAATCTTTTTTTTTTTTTTTAAGTTTATTTTTAAGTAATCTCTGCACCCAACATGGGGCTTGAACTCATGACCCCCGAGATCAAGAGTCTCATGGTCTTCCGAATGAACCAGCTAGGCGCCCCAGGGTTTAAATCTTATTATAAAATAAAATTGAGCTGAGTTATGGGCCCCGATTATGGTACTTAATTAATCTTGTTCAGATAAAATAAAACATTACAAAGAAATGAGGAGAAATGTCTCTTGGTTATGGAATCTTTAGTAGTTGTTCTACTCAACATTATGTGTTTCCTTCCATGAAATGTTCTTTTTAAGTTAAAATTAATTACTTGTTCACAACACTTGCTTTATAGAGAGCAATTGCATGTAACATAAGCTGCATATTAAAACGTACATAATTTAGCATTGGATTTTTTCCACGCAAGTATATTGTCAAATGGTCCCAGATCCAATTATATAATTCTTTCTAATGTTAAATATGGAGTGTTCTTTAGAATTATCTGACTTAAAATATGTTAACTATAAGGCTATTATGGTAGTTAGTGGAATCTGTATATTTAATGTCTATTAAAGCAAGTCCTTGAAAGTGCTCTGATCTTCTTTCTGGCTGTATCTTCACAACTGGGAATTGCCAAGTACAGGTCCTGTGTTTTACAGGCCACTGCATATATTCTACGCTGTGTATCTACAGTGGTTTATGTAAAATAAATGGAGCCAGGAAACTGACAGTGTGTCTGTGTGGCTTTGTCTTTATAGCCAAAACAAATCACAGGCTCCCACCTGTCACATTTGGCATTTTTCCTCCTCTAGCACATCACATAACTACCTGTTGGATAGGATTTTAGAAGCAGGCACCGTGCCCAGCTACTTCCTTCTGTCTGCTCCAGCTCTCTGGGCCAGGAGTTCTCCCCTTCACTCCACATGGAGGAGGCCACCAGGACATCGCCACACAGGAAGCTTTTCCTGAAAGAAATTTTTTTCTGATTTAGCTGGCATAAAGGCCAGTAAGGTAAAACCACTTACCAGGAAGGAATTGGAGGTGTTTCAGTATGGAAAAGCTGAAGTCCATTGGCTAAAATGGAGTATCTGTAATGAAAGTTCAAAAAGAATCAAGTTTATTAAATTAAAGATAAGAAAATATCCTATTATGCACATTGTGCTTTGAATTCCGCAAGTCCATTCCATTCGTTGCAGGAGGTGCTTGAGGAAGTGGTGAGAATGGTAAATTTCTTTCAGGTTTATACCCTTAATCATCAGTTAATGGAACAGTTAAAGGGGAGTAAAGCAAGGCTAGAGATTTATGGCCAAGTCGTAGAAGTTAATTGAAGACATTTACTGAACTGCTACATCGGATAAGAGCTTCTTGGTGTTGGAGAGTCTCAGAGGTCTAAATCATAGGTCCCTCGGTAGCTCACAAAATTGTTCTTTCTGACTGCTGTAAGCAGACGTTGGAACATACAGGGTGAGGATGAGCTCATTACAGCTCATATTTTTCAAGAAGTTTCAGAGACTCCAGTCATATTGGTCATGTGGATTGAGCAGATAGCAAATGGGAATCATACTCTTTTCAATACTGAGTTGCTTGGAGTTCAAAATAGAATCATGTATTTTAAAGAATTGCAGTGCTCTTGAGTGGAAATTGAGTTATAACTTCAGAAGAGATTTGCAAATTTTTTGAATATGAATCAAGCAAGAACGAACAAACAGCACATGCCGCTCAAGAAGGTCCGAGAACGAGGAGCTCCAGTGCCCACGAGCAGGGAGGGTGGGCACCCCACGTCAAGGTGGGGGGAGAGAGAGAGAGAGAGTGAATGAGAATCTCCCATCCTCTGCCTTTTTGTTCTATTCTGGTCCCATGCACATGGGTGAGAACAGATCTCTTTACTCAGTCTACTGAACGCTAATCTCTTCCAGAAACAGCCTCACAACACACCCAGAAATAATGTTTAACCAGCTCTCTGGGCATCCCTTAGACCAGTCGAGTTGACACATAAAATTAACTATCACACGTGGTGTGTTCTGAGTTGCAAATGATGTAGACCTGCTCTGGGCAATACCATAGCCGCTGGCCAGGGCAGAGCTGGACTTCCTTGGGTTTGCTAAGTTTGTTCCCACCGGCCACGTGCTTTCCAGATTCCAGCACAGTGTCCTCTCCTCTCCCACTCTCCTTCCTGGAGGATTTATATTTTTAAAAAGGTTTCTTTATTGCTGTTACAGAGGCATATGGGAGTGGAGTAATATTAGGTACACGTGTTCATTTTGCTGTCCTTATCCAGAAATATGGATTGATTTCTATGGTCCTGATTAATTATTCATTTCTGAATCAATACCAGATGATATTTTACCATTGTTATGAATAAAAATGTTTATGTTGCTTGCATTCATGTGATATTTTAATCATATGCTTCAGTATTTAAAAAAAATAAAAACTCAGTACTTCCACTTTAGGTCTTGTTATACATAATGGTTTTGGAAAGTTTTATTTAAATTGATCTGTGTTCGCTTTGGGAGCAACTATACTAAAGTGGGAATGATACAGAGATTAGCATGGCCCCTGCGCAAATCATGAAGTGTTCTACATATATAGATGAATGAACGAATAAATAAATTTGATCTCCTAAAAGAACAGCTACCAGTAGGAAGTGTAGAAGAAATGGAGGATTGAGGAAGAAATGGATTTATAATTATGTTTCTCAAAACTTTTGAGGATATTGCCCTTAATAATGCTGAATTTTATTCAAGAACCAGGAGAACCTAATTATACTGTAAATATTCCCTTAATCGGAAATACACAGATTTTAGTGTAAATTCTTCACAGATGGTGAATTTTTTGGTAGCAAGTAATAAAAGTATAAAAAACAGTCATTTAAACAAGTTAGGGGTTTTATTTTTCTTTGATAGACGTAGTAGGGTGGCCAGTGCTGGTATGGCAGTTCTCTTGTGTCATTAGAGATCTCTGGGCTCCAGTATCTTCAGCATATGGCTTCCGCTGTAAGGATGCCTCATGATCACAAGTTGGCTACTGTAACTCCAGTCATCGCATTTGCATTCCGGGAGAGAAGATAGAGGTTTAAGGGCAAGGGGGAGTCTACTACTCAAGTCCTAACCTCATAACGAACTTTCCTAGAAGCCATACTCTATCAGCTTTTGCTTCTTTTTGGCCCGAACTTACTCACTTGGTCATCCCTGTCCACAAGGAAGTGTGGGAAATGCGTTTCCTCTGGGCTTGCTGCCACCTCCTGTGAATGGTTGGTGCTCTGTCAGAAGGCAGGAGGGAGAATGGATTCTGCGTGTGATGTGACTGCGGGCATGAGGACAGTGGCAAAACAAGAACTGAGCTGTTTCCGAAACCCTGGCTGGATCCTACCTGTATGGAGAGCGCGATCCCCTTTAGGGAGCCAGCAGGCCAGGGAAGGGCCCGGTCGCAGTGTGCTGCTGCTTCTTCTGCGCTGTGGCTCTCTTGCTGCTGTTGAGTCTCCCCGTGCATGGATTCACAAGACAGGAGGTTGTCTTAGGAGTTTCTGTGGCCTTTCCCCAGCAGGCCGCGACCCAGGGCTTTGCCCTGCTTGGGAAGGTTTTCTTCCCATTATTACAGAACTGTGGGTATGACAACATTCGGAGGCTGCCTCGGGGACTTTGCACAGTCCTGTTGCAGTGAGTGGAATGATTAACATCTGGTATCTTTTCATATGTTGAGATGACGCACACTCAGTGCTGTGTCCCCTGCCTTTCTCACGTGGTTTCCCTCACTCCTGTCTGAATGGCTCTGCAGTCACCTGTCCAGTGGATGCTTCCTGTCTGTTTAGCTCTTCTGCTCTTTTTAAATGTTTACTATGTTTCCAACTTCTTGATTTTATTAGAAACAATACAGTCTTTGCGTATACAGTTTCTTTCTACATTTAGAGCCTTTTTTTTTTTCTATAAAAAGAATTACCAGTGTTTGATTTTGGGGTCCGGAAGTATTAATACTGTATGAGTCTTGGGGCACCTGGTGGCTCAGTCGGTTGTGCATCTGCCTTCGGGTCAGGTCCTGATCTCAGGGTGCTGGGATTGAGTCCCTCATCAGGCTCCCTGCTCAGTGGGGAGTCTCCTTCTCTCTTTCCTTCTGCTGTTTCCTCCTCTTGTGCTCTCGCTCACTCTCCGTCATATAAACAAACAAAATCTTAAAAAAAAATACCGTATGAATCTTTGGCTTCCCGTCTCAGGCTCTGTCTGCAGTGTCCAGAGGCCACTCTGTTTGTGCTCCTGTCAGCGTTGGTTGATACCATTCCTGATTACTTGATGGAGGAAAATTTCACCTTGCTTTTAATTTGCATTTTTTGAGAACTTTGACCGTAAACATTTTTTCACGTGTGAATTAGTGGTATTTCCTGCTGTGAATTGCTGGTTCATGTCCTCTGCTCTTGTGCATTTCAATGTTTTATTGCTTCTCTTATTGCTATGATTTCTGTGAACTTTTTCTTAGAAGTTTTTTTGTGATAAAATGTACATGCTATAAATTTATCGTCTTAGCCATTTTTGAATGTACAATTTGGTGGCATGAAGTACATTCACACTGTTGTGCAACCATCATTACCCTCATGTCCAGAACTTTCCATCTTCCCAAGCTGAAACTCTGTCCCTGTGAAACACACGTCCCTGTCCCTGTCTCCAGCCCCTGGCGCCCACCCTTCTGCTTTCTGTGTCTGCGAATCTGACCACTCCAGGGCCCTCATGCACGTGGGGTCACACAGGATTTGTCCTTTTGTGTCTGGCTTATATCTCTTAGCACGATGTCCGGGTTTGTCCATGTTGTAGCAGGTGTCAGGATGGCCTTCCTTTTAGGGCTGAGTAAGAGCCCGTTTGTATGCATGTCCCGCGTTTTGTTTATTCTGTGAGCTCTTGCATATAATAGGAAGCTTTTGTCAGCACCAGATTATGTTTTTCTCAGTTGATTTTTTTTCTTGCTTTTGTAGGCTATGTTTTTTGAACATTTGTAACTTTAAATTTTTATGTAGTAAATCTACTTTCCTTTGATGTTTATACTCAATCTTCATCCACTTGGGGTTATTTGGAACATGGTTTGACACTGCACTTAAACCCAGGAGAGATCCGGGGAGCCAGGGTTAATCTACTTCCTGCTGCTGGTGTCTTCCCAGCGGCTCACCTTTTGCTCTGGACCACATAGGGAGCTCCTACCTGGTGGGCAGGAAACACTCCCTGACCTATGTGACCTATATGTGACCTATGCTCATTCTCCTCTGACCTTTTAAAACCCTTTTCTCTTGATACTGTCCCCCTTCTATGCACTTTAAATGCCCCCCGCCCTTTTTAAAAATAAACTTACTATTAAAGTGCTTGGATCCCTTTCAAGGTGAGAAAAAAGTATAAATCTCTTTAATGTATGTTATTTCTGCTGGTCTGAATAGCATTTATTGATAGTTACAGCTGACTTTCTTGAATACGCACTGTGTGCCCAGGCTCCCCGCCCCCCAAGTGTTTACATGTATTAACTCATTTATTTCATTCCACCGACAACCTTGAGGTCGGTAGGTAGTTATTAGGCCCATTTTCCAGACTGATAGGAGGTTCCTTAAGAGAGAGACATTGTAGCCAATACTGTTGGACTCTGCAGCCATTGATCATGTGCTTTAAATGCAAGAAATCTGTAACAATAAACACTAACATTTATAGTGTTAAGTGTGTGCTGGGCACTTTACAGGTATTAACAGATTTACTCTCCACCCTTCCAGGTAGTCACATCAACATAAGTAATACATTGTTGAGTGATATTTAGATCCTTTATTTACAACCTGCTTTTGTGTATGACTTCGTTATTTCTGTCCTGTGTTTTGAGATTGCTTTCTCTCTCCCATCCAGGGAATATATTGGTTCTAATCACTGCGATTAAACTTTCTGGTGGCACGGTGTGTGAGCTTTGTAGCACTTGCTGTGCGGGAGTCTCAAGCAAAGCGGGCAGCGGGGGGCTGCTGGGTCGGTTTGTTTGATGAGCTAATACACACACACAACGCAGAATTCAACAGGTGCGAAGGATTTCCAGCGCAAAGTATGTTTCCTTCTCCCCTCTGTTCTGGTCCCCAGACCCTCCTCCATCAGTTCTTAACCAGTTAATTGTTTCTTCTTCCAGAGGTAATTGTGTGCAGGCAAATGAATTATAACCTCTCTTGTTTTATACAAATGGTAACAAAATACACACCTTATACACCTTTTCTTTTATTTAAGAAAATAAAAATGTTGTGACCAGCATGTAATGTGAAGTTTACCCTCCTGATCGTTTGTAAATGCGCAGTTCAGACCAGGACTCTGGTCCCTGTCCTCTTTTGCAGGGCAACTCCGTGCCTGTGGAGTGGCTCCCCGTTTCCCTCCCCACACCGTTTTCTAAAAAGCTTTCATTAAAAATCACTGACACCGAAGAGCAGTCGAGAATGTGTACGACTTGGAGACGCCGTTGTCTTTCATGTAGCAGTTGATCATGGACTGTCTCACGGGGGCAGGGAGAGAGCTCGTTCTTCCTAATTGCTGTGGCGTATTCTCCTCTATGGACGTGGCATGATTTACTTAACCATTCCCTTCACGGTGCCACATCGGTGTCTCATCTGCTAGGAGCAGTGCTGGCGTTGGCCTCTCTGGAGCATCTTGCTTTACATGGCTCGCTGGCCTACAGAACGTAATTTGATTTTGTTTCATGGTCTTAGCTGAGAGGCTTTTCTTTTTAGTAGGTGGGTTTCTCACTTGTGTTTGCTGAAGATTTTAGTAAAAATCACTCACTTTCATCAAGCCCCGTCCCCATGCCAGGTGCTGCTGTATGCAGTTGGACTCTATCCATCTTTCCACCTCTGTGAGGTAGCCGCTAAGTTTGCACAGAGGGAAGATCACTTTCCAAACACAGTAAAATCGAAGGCTGGGCTTTAACCCAACCGCTGGGACTTTAGAACCCTCATGTGAACTCCACTGGGCTGGCCTGCCGCTGCGTGACAGACACGTTTGCTCTTTGATGAGCTGTTTTACGTGACGTTATGCTTTCTCTCTTTAATGTGTTTTATTTATGTGTTAATTTTTTAGAACTCTGGCTTGGTGGGGCACCCGGGTGGCTCAGTCAGTTAAGCATCTGCCTTCAGCTGAGGTCATGATCTCAGGGTCCTGGGATCCAGCCCCACGTCGGGCTCCCTGCTCGGCGGGGAGCCTGCTTCTCCTCCTCCTCCCCACTCGTGCTCTCTCTCGCTATCTCTGTCACTATGTCTCTCTCAACTAAATAAATAAAATGTTAAAAAAAAAGCAACTCTGGCTTGGTTTTCTCTTTGCTTTGTAGTGAGTGTGTATTCTTTCTAATAATTTGGTATTTTTAAAAACATTTTTTAGTGCAACTATGATTGTATATATTTACTTGGTATTTGTTTAGGGGTGATTATTTCCTCCTGTGACCAGTGAGCACGTTGGTACATTTCCACATTTTCTTACCTCCTCTTCTATCTCCTCTTTTGATTGGTTGTTACTGAACTTGTTCTAATATGAACATTTATGACGTTATGTGTGCTAATACCTCTGATGCTTGGTCAGTCTAAAGCGATGTGTTTGATTCCATGATAAAAAGATATCATTGTCTTTATATTCTCTCCTTTTCTTTTATACCTCTCAGCTTGATAGTATTTCTGCTGTTTTAATTTATAACGTTTGTATTCTGTTCTGTAAATCCCAGAAAAGAACAGTCTTTTCTACGTCCTACATGGATTAATTGCTCAGTGTAAGTCTTTGGCTGTGCTTTGTGCATTCTTCTTGTTTGGCTGAACTTGATCTTCTAGTAGAGTTAATTCACGAAGGGCTTCTCCAAGTTCTTGTATGTTTAAAGATAGTTCTGTTTTTGTAACATGTTGATTGGCAGTGTGACCAGATGTAGAATTCTTGGGTCACATCTGCCTGCTCAGAACACTGTATGTGTGGCCCCATGTGTCCCAGTGTGAAATGAAGCTATGCTCCCGCCCAGCTGTACTTTTCCAGCTTGAAAGGTATCACAGTGTGCGAAAACTGCCTTGAGAAAATACCATAGCCTGGGTATCTGAAACAGTAGTCATTTGTGTTCTCACAGCTGTGGAGGCTTAAGGTGCAGGATCCCGGACCTGTCAGCAGTGTTCGTGGTGAGGGCTGTCTTCCTGGCTGGCAGGTGGCCACGTGCTTGCTGTGTGCTCACGTGGCCTTTCCTCTGTGTTGACGTGTGGAGACGGAGAGAGCTCTCGGGTGTCTCTTCCTTTTCTCATGAAGACATTTGTGAGAGTGAATTAGGGCCCACTCTTACGCCCTCATTTAACCATGATCACCTCCCTAGAGGCCCCTTCTCCACATACAGTCGGAGGGGTTTGGGCTTCAACATACGAATCTTGGCGACACAGTTCAGTCTATAATGACGCGTAATGTGGACTACTTTTTTTTTTTTTTTCCCAACAGGCCCAGAGAATTTTTATTTATTCTTTTTTTTTCTTTTTACAGCGTTAAATGTATGATGTATGTCCATATTTATTGACATGGAAAAATGTTCACAACATACTGCTGAATGACAAAAAGGTTTATTTATTCTTTTTATCTTCCTATAATCCTCTTTGATAATGATGATGATTTTAAAATGGATATTTGAATTTTTTGAGTTGTTCTTGGTCTTGATTTGTATCTGCTTTGTTTTTTTTTATCTTTCTGGGCATGTGTGTTTTGTCTGCTGTTTGTTTTTCCTATTTTCTCTCTCTCCCCTCTTGTTTCTTTTACTATTTCCATACCGTGTCTGGCTGGTTTCTGTGCCCTCCCTCCTCCCTCACCCCTGGACTCTGAATGGGGGAGTTCCTCCTGGACTCGCTGTGTGCGTGAGCTCAGGCTGGGCTGGGGGCCGGCCGGGGTCTAGGGGAAGCTGCCTCTCGCCTCACTTCTCTGCCTCATGCTGACCTTGAAGATGCTTCCTCTGACTTTGCCTCCTGCGCTCTGAGGGCAGGCGGGGCTTGGGCGGAGTCTCCAGCTCTTCTGCTCAAACTGAGGATCTGGTTCCAAGCCAGGGCTGACTGCTTTTGCTCGTCTGCGGAGAGCTCTCTTCTTTGCCTGGGATCTAGACTCACTGGTGTTCCCTTTTGGTGTCTGTCTTCATGTGTCTTGGTTGAGTTTTTACTGCACTTGGCAGCTTGCTGAAGGTCTTTTCAGTTTCAGGGTATTTTAGGTGTTATGTTCTTGAAGGAATTTCCTTTTCTGTAACTTGTTCTTGTTTTGGGGTGGTTAATAAGAGCAGAAATGTTTTGAGAGGTCTTTGCCGTCTTAAAGCTTTTAAGACCCATGCCCGATTTCTTTAATTAATCACTGTAAATGTACTCTATCTATAAAATTAGGGAATGGGATAGTATCCTAATTAACATGCTTTTAGGTTAATTTTTTTTATGGCTCTGATGTAATTACAGGAAATTTGGGTGAAGGCTAAATATAGTGAATGTTTTCTTACAGACAGAGCCTCCACTGAATACGCCAGAAAACAGAGAATATCTTGCGGAAATTATGTTTGAATCATTTAATGTACCAGGACTCTACATTGCGGTTCAGGTAAAAACAAAGTTATTTTTACAATTCCCAACAGACCTTAGGGGTCCAGTAGTGGAAGAAACAGTGATTCCCAAGGCTCCCTGTGGGAAGATCGTGAGGTGTGTTCTTCCCTTTCCCACTCCCTCAGCACACACCCTGACCCCACTCAGGTTTGAGCTCAAACACTGTGGAGAACGTGTTCTGTGGTTTATGTTTTTATGTTTACATCATTAATATAGGATTTATCTGGCTGTTTTTTTTTTTTTTTAAGATTTATTTATTTATTTATTTATTTGACAGAGAGAGAGAGACAGCCAGCAAGAGAGGGAACATAGGCAGGGGGAGTGGGAGAGGAAGAAGCAGGCTCATAGCGGAGGAGCCTGATGTGGGGCTCGATCCCATAACGCCGGGATCACGCCCTGAGCCGAAGGCAGACGCTTAACGACTGCGCCACCCGGGCGCCCCTTATCTGGCTGTTTTTACATGCATTAGTATCTAACCCATTTCTCTTTGGGTGGCAAGATCGGGATATAGGTGTGATTCCTTTTTTTGACTTCTTTCATTCCTGATCATATTAAAGGAAAGATACTATAGAGTCTGTTAAAAAAGAAAATAAATACCTTTTGGAGGGTCCCTCCTATGGATTGTGGGCTCCTGTGGTTTTATGAGCTTACAGAACTTCCTTTGAAACTACTTTTTCATAGCTTGGGGATTTTTGTTGCTTTTGGTGGTTACTTGTCTGCCATCCTATATAAAGGAATTAGCTGAAGTTTGGGGGGACTAATGAGATAGGTGTTTCCCCAAATGTTTTCTGCATCATACTAGTCCCTTTTAAGGAAAAGGAGGAGGAGTCGCATAGGAAAATAATTTGGGAGATTGCACGTGCTGTAGCCTGCACGTGGTGATTCACAGTGATTAGCAGAGTAAAGGCCCTGAGAATGCCTGCGTTGAAGAAATCTGTTCATTCCAACACTTCCGAATTTATGTAACCAGAAATCTCCTCTTCCCCAGGTGATTTACATTCCGTGGAGTAGGGAGACACTTTAGAAAACACTGAACCACGGCCAAGTGCATCAAGGCTGCCTGGAGAGTGTTTTACATAAGAACAGATTCTCAGGCTTCATCTCAGACCACGGTTTTCCAACCTCAGTGCTTCGGAATGTGCAGTTCTGTGTGGTGGGGGCTGACCTGTGTGTTGCAGGATTTTTAGCTTTCTGGCCTCTACCCACTAGAAGAAGCACTACCACCACTCTCCCCTTCTCCAAGTGTGACAATCCAGAATGGTTCTAGACGTTGCCAAAGATTCCCTGGGGGACAACATTGACCCTGGCTGAGCACCACTGCCCTAGTCCTACCAGATGAGAGTTTCTGGGTGTGAGATCTCTAGTCGTCTGTTTTTTAAAAAAACTCCACAAGTGATCTTACTGCAACCCATCTGTGGACCCACACTGGGCACTAGTGGCTTGGAAATTAAAATCTTCTTCCTCCATAGTGAAGTTCCTTTCTCATGGGCTTTCCTTTGTAAACGTTTGATTTATTTTATTGAAAACTTGACCCGTCCAGTTTAAGTATAGTGAATTTGTGTTTTGTATAATTTGGAATTTGAGTTTTGGAGCAGTGGGGCGGGGGGGGGGGGGAGATGGAGGATAGGAAAGGTTGAGAGGTAGAGTTGGAGTAACTAAGAAAGTGCTTATCAGTGAGCCTGAGAACAAGCAGGCAGAAGACCTGAGAAACAGTTCCCTGTGTGCTTACGGTTTCTGCGTCTTTTATCCAGGCAGTGCTGGCCTTAGCTGCTTCTTGGACATCCCGACAAGTTGGTGAACGTACGTTAACGGGGATCGTCATTGACAGCGGGGATGGGGTCACTCACGCTATCCCAGTGGTAAGCGGGATAGTCAATGCTTCACTCTCTGTAGGCCTCACCTAATTTCGAGGTAAGGGAAGACATGGAAGAAAAACCCCTTCTGTAATTAAAAGACCACTTTAAAAGTCATGGCCGAACTTAGAAAAGGTAACGAGGTTTTAAACCCAGGTGTGGGAGGAAGGACGGATGCCCCTTCGCTGTGACATTGGCAGTTTTCAGTTCGCAGTGGCAGATGTCTGCAGTGAGGACGTCAGCCGTGGTGTCGACTCCGCGGCCTCTGCTTGCTCCTCCCAGTGTAGCATCACCTGTGGAATTTTCCCGGCTTATGTGCCGAGCTGCATCTTGGAGACCAGATTGTCGGCGTGAGGCACGACCGCTTGGAGGACTATCGCTGTGTTCTGTGACAGGATGTGTATGGCTTTGAACACCTCATGCTTTAGAGGAATGACTTCTTGTTTTTTAAAATGTATTCAAGAACGAAGAAGGAGAGATTGTCCATTTTGACTCGCAGAATGCTCTGCAATGTCCCTTTTTGGTTTTAATTTTCAAAACATTAGAGAAGTGATTCCTAATTCAGGCTTCAAGAGACATCTGTAGTCAGGAAGAAGAAATGCCGAGTTTGTCCCATGCTCCATCCTGGGGCCCCTGCTGGTGAGGGGAAGGAAGAGACAGGGCAGGCTCGGGTGACAGCTGCAGATCCTGGGCTGGGAGCACCAGGCCCGTGTCAGCACACTTACTCCTTTCCTGGATCATTGTGAAGGGTCAGTGCCACTCAGTCTATAACGCCGCCTGGGAAATTCTGGCACCAGGCTTCTCTCTGAGTCGTGCCCTCAAAGTTCAGAGCAGACCGAGTCCTGGGGGGAGGTGCTAGAGGGCCTGCTGCTTGGCCCATCCCACGTCTCGAATGAGGAGAAGTAAAGAAAACAGATTTCGCATGGTGTACAGGTCCACAGAGGAAGTGGTTTTAAAAATTTTCATCTGTGTCTTTTTATTGTTTTTTTTCTGATTATAAAAATTACTTTTTTTGTACAACATTTGTGTAAAACAGAGAAATGTGGACAAGAAAGTAACATGACCCATAAACCTGCCCAGAGAACCGCATTATGCTTTTATTTGGAGAACCTTCCCAGTTCTTTTTCTTAGGTGCACAAGGATGCACATTTTAAGCAAAACTGGAGTATTCTATGTCTGGTTGTGTATTCTGATTGTGTGTAATATGATCCTGAAGTTATGTTTTGCGTATTGACTTATCCCTAATGTTTTTTCTTACGGTTAAATATTCTGTGAGGAAATATTTAATAATTGCCTAATAGCCCATCATGTAGGTATGGGATAATTCACTCATTAATTTTCCTGTTGTTGGACATGTAGGGTTTTTTTTTTTTTTTTAATGTTTTTAATGCTGTGATGAAGCCAATACTTAAACACTGGTTGACTTCATTTTACAAAATTTTACATGTAATGCATAGAACATAATAGTTGTGAATAGTTTGTGTTAGCTAGTATTCTTGTTAGTTTAAGTTAATCTTTATTACTTTAATAATTTGTACACATCTTTTATTTCCATCTTAAAATATTTCACAAATATCGTGGACACTGTGGAGAGTCCAAATATTTTCTTACTTCTGGAGTTCAGGTACATCAGAAACACAGGGGAGGAATTCGGGCACCTGTCCTTGTGGCTTAACTGCTGACTGTGACTGGTGCTGGTAATCCTTCGCTCCCACCCGCCCGTAAGGTGGGGTTGGGGGTAACTTCCGGTCCCCGTCTCCCATGGGCACGCGGCACAGAAGTCGGTGCTGGGATGTGGAGCCTGGAGTGTTTCCTCTTTTCGGCTGGATTTGTGGTAGGAAGCCGTCCACTCTGGCCACCAGCCCCCCGAGAGCGAGCAGGCTGTGGTCCCAAGCCCTGGCTTCCGGGGCAACTTATGTCCCCAGGACGGCTGGCGAGGGGCTGGGGCCGGCCTGCGTGTGGCCAGCATGTGAACTCCTGGCTTTCAGTTCCTCTCCTGGCCCCCGCAGACATGCTTCGCTGACTGGGAAGGCAGCCCAGCCAGAGGGTCCCAACTCCTGACCAGCAGTGGTCTCAAACTGCACAGGGTTTAGGGTAACTTATCAGAATGATTCTTAACAAGTGCAGCTCTTGATACAATAAATGGGACCATTTATCGAGTACCGCGTACATGTCCCAAAACAGTGCTATGTGCTTGACTTACTGTGTTTCATTAAGACTCTTGTAAACCACGCATGGGGTGTTGTTTGCCCCATATTGTGGATGAAGGTTTTGGGGCTGAAACATGTTGACAGGGTTGTCTGTGGTCAGTGGACAGTCATGGAACCAAGATTTGAATCCAGGTTGTCTAAGCCCCTGTACTTAACCAAATTGTTGACTCTTGAATATAAGTAGGTTTATAGTTGGTTTAACAGTTTATAGGTAAAAGCTTTTTCCTTTTTGTTAAAGGAACATGAAACAGTGTCCTGTTCTGACAGACGGCATGACTTTTTGCAAATGCACTGGTTTTTCTCTTCACTTTTCTGATGTAATCATTTTGGTTGCTTACAGAGTCTCAGGTTCTATTAAGGCAATTGTGCATGCAGTCGTTTTAAAAGCCCTCCAGTCCTGAGCTTTGCCCGGAGTGGGGATTCAGCAAATGCTGTGCTACGAGGGGCTAGGGAGCTGAGAGTCTGGGGAGCTCTGCCTGCTGGAATTACTCATTCCCGTCGTTGTCCCTCCTCTTCTTCCCTAGGCAGAAGGTTATGTCATTGGAAGCTGCATCAAACACATCCCGATTGCAGGTAGAGATATTACGTATTTCATTCAGCAGCTGCTAAGGGAGAGGGAGGTGGGAATCCCTCCTGAGCAATCACTGGAGACCGCAAAAGCCATTAAGGTAAAAACAGATGGGAAATGGGCTGGTTTGGGGGCTGGTTGGTGTTTGGACACTTCCCCTTGCTGCCATCACCCCTGCTCCCGCCCTCCTTTCTCTCCCCTCCGAGAATGTGGGTCTTATTCTGTTTACCACTTGAGTTAAGAGACTGAAAGCCTCAAAGCTCAGCCTCTTCCTCGGAGCGTGAACGCTGAGGCATCCCCGCTGTAAACGCGAGCAGCTGGATAACTGGCATTGAGCACAGGCGCACGTAGTACGGCATCATTTAACTGGAGCCTAATTAGATGGAACCTTCAATTAGCTGAACGTGCCTTCCACATCCCCCCCGCCCCCCGTGCGTCATGTCTGGAATAAGGAGCAAAGACCAGCCACGACGCTGTTGGGAATTCTGTAGAGTCAGCCAGTACGCAGACTGGTGTCTGGAACTCGTGTGAGGTTCTGTGCCCTGAGAATGACAGTCGCCAATAAGTTATTTTTTAGCCAAAACGCAAGAGTCTTAGTAATGCAAGGATAACTATCATATGAATGAAGAGGGAAGGGTTTGGTTGGTTTTGGAGAGGAGTGTAATTGTGAGGTGTCACATGTGACCACGAGCATCTCCTGTTTCATTGAACACACGCTTGTTGAGCGCAGAGGAGTTTAAGGGGAGGTGAGCCTAACCCCCCACCCCTCCCATCTAAGCACCCAGGAGTGGGCCAGTTGAAGAACAGTCATCAGAGAGGACCCACGTTTTGCATGCCTCTGTTGGTAAAAACTGGTATTTTTCGGACAGGGTGCGCTGGTATAGGCCAGGGCTCCTGCTGGTAGGATGGCCAGCTGCCCCAGCGTCCCTGGGACTGGAGTGTCAGGGATTGGGTACCCAGGGCTGGAACAGTTTGCCCTGGGCAAACCTGGGGTAGAGTTTACAGAAGTATTATAAGACTTTCTTTTTAGACTAAAATATTTCCCAACCAAGATTTTCCATTGCCTCCAATGAAAGAAATTTGGATATTTGATCCATGTTCTCTTGTCACCCCAAATCTGTTACTGATGTGAATCAGGATTGAACTTCTTGTCCCTGACCCTCAGGGGTCTGTCTGGTGAGTGTGAGAGTTCCATTTTTACTAAAGATTTCTGAGTGCGATGACTTGTGCTGTCCTGGTCCTTGTGGCAGTATTTACTTTACTCACAGGCCGTCTGGGGTCCAGTGATGACCCTGAAATTGGGGCTTGCCATTCAGTTTGGGATCATGTCCTGCTCAGCAGTGCAGGCCGGAGCGATGAACTGTGCTGGCCCTGCCGTGTGGCTTAGCCCGGTGTTTGTCGTGTGCCCTCTGCCTTCTGTCAAGAAGGAAGGAGTGGTTGAGAGGTTTCCCGGTGTCATGTCACTCGTGTGACCTGTGGTCACAGCAGGCACACACCACCCTTGCAGCAGGAGTCCAGAACTTAGACATAGCCACACTCCAGCCGACTCTGTTGAGGCACTTCATGCTGTCAGTGAGGCCAGTCGAGACGCCACAGGAAGCTGAGCAGGCCTCTGACAGCTGGACATCTTTGTCTCCAGCATGGTAGATTTAAAGTCGCACTGCCCAACTCACCCTCCTGGAGCATCAGGGAACACGGGGATGCTAACAGCCCTGGCTTGTCAGTCTTACAGTTCTGCCAGAGTATATTAAGGACGGTATTGGAATATGTTTCGGGGATTCTAAAACACTTTGGAATTACTATCAGGAAAACACCTGCAGAGGTCCTTCCAAAATGTGTGCTGAGCACCAGCTGTGCGTCGCAGTGCCACCTGGCTCTGCCCACAGAAAGCTTACTTTCAGAAGCCGGTACCCCAGTGCCACCTGCTGGTTTGCTGAGGTCAGTTCCGGGGACAGAGGGTCGACGCAGAGATTCCCGGTCACACGTTAGCAGATGCTGAGGGAATGCTGTGCACGTCTCAGGTCAGCTGCTGATGCATCAGCAGGTTCTCTTGCAGCTGCAGCACACAGGACCCCCCGTTCTCCGTCTGCCTTTCCTGTTTTTCCAGTGGCATCTACCACCTTATGACAGACTATGTCATTGATTTATTATGGCTGTCGTTTACTGTCCAACTCTCAGCCAGAGCGTATGCTCCAGCAGGCAGGGATGTGTGTATGTTTTTTCTTTTGTATATCCCATGTGCCTAGGCCCTCAATAAATGTTTGTCACAGAGCCCGTGACCATGCCATATCAGATTGCACAGCGGGTTCACAACCGAATTATTGATCATGGTAGGCGTGAGGATTAGTCTGCTGCCCTCGGCGCAGGTCTGCTGGTCCAGAGGGGGACGGCGGTGAGTGCCTGGGCCAGCGCCATATGGGGACCTCAGAGGAGTAAGGAAAGATGAGACACTTAAAGGTTTTTTATTTATTTATCTGAGAGAGTGAGAGAGATCACAGAGGGAGAAGGAGAAGCAGACTTGCCACTGAGCAGGGAGCCCAACGTGGGGCTGGATCCCAGAACGCTGAGATCATGACCTGAGCCAAAGGCAGATGCTTAATCGACAGAGCTGCCCAGGCGCCCTGAGACAGGATACTTAGTAGACACATTTGGGCATTGTTTCAGATAATATGGCAACAAAATCTGGTAGAATAAGACTGGGATTTATAGCTGAGCTGCAGAGAAAGCCGACTTCCATGTCCAGAATCAAAGCATAGTCCAGTCTGCTCTGAAAGACGACAGAGTGAGGCCTGATGGCAGGTCCACACTGGAGTTCTGGTGTGTTTAATGCGTGGGGTCACTGGGTGTTTGTTGGAGGGAAGAGACTCTGCCTAGTTAATGCCTGGTGATGTCTTTGTGTTCGTGTTTGCAGGAGAAATACTGTTATATTTGCCCTGATATAGTCAAGGAATTTGCCAAGTACGATGTGGATCCCCGGAAGTGGATCAAACAGTACACGGGTATCAATGCAATCAACCAGAAGAAGTTCATTATAGATGTTGGCTATGAAAGATTCCTGGGACCTGAAATTTTCTTTCACCCAGAGGTAAGAGGTTTGCTTTTTAAGCGTGCAAATAAGTTGTCGGTGGAGCGATACTGCCACCTGGTGTGCATGGAGAGCAGTGCAGGAAGACTGGTGTGCCTGGGGCCGCTGTGCCCCAGTGACAGGCCCCCTGCCGTCTGTCCATCCAGGTGGCTGTTTCAGTTTACCCGATTGTTAAATAGTTAATGACTGATCATACTGTGGGTGGTTGGGAAGAGCAATGGAAGGTAGTGAAATTAAAATCAGTCTCACACTGATACGAAAACTAGTTTGCCTCAGCGACCAAATAAAAGTTGCCTCTTTTTAAAAGTGGGGTAATGCAGAATCTTCCCCTGTTTTGTGACCATCCTTCCTAGCCTGAGTTTTATTTGGTCCTGCAGGGCAGTTAAAGCTTCTGTCGGAGGAGGACTAGCCTTTCTGTTAGTTACACAGTCTTTAAGATGCCACCACTTTAACTATTAGTCACAAAGAATTGTTACTTTTGCGGGAGCAGTAATTAGAGGCAACATTTTAAGGTTTAAATAAAAGGCACTTCATTTGTATTTTGGTATATATTTCCTGCGTAATTCAGTTTATATTCTCTAGGTTACAAACTGCAGCCTATTTTTAGGTACGTTTATGACTGTTTCGTATAGGAAGCGGCACAAATGTCCGATAGCGTCCTGCTCATTCACGCATATGCCTTTGGTGATAGTGATTTAAAATAAACATGAAATGGACGGTGTCTGGTGAACAGTGGGAGAGCAACTAGATGTTACTTTCTTTCCTTGAGACGAATGTACATTAAAGCTTTTCTTGATTTTTTAAAAATCTGCTTACAACGTAATTGAATTATTTATACTTTAGCGTATTTAACTTACACTCAGTAGCTTAGTCATTACCATGTCGGTTGTGTCATTTTAAAGCCACCATCATCAGGTCGGAGGCACCTGGGTGGCTCAGTCGGTGAAGTGTCCAACTCTTGATCTCAGCTCAGGTCTTGATCTCAGGATTGTGAGTTCTGAGCTCAGGGTCGTGAGCTGGGCGTGGAGCATGCTTAAAAAACCCACCACAGTCATCAGAAAGGGCACCCCTCCGCCCATCTTCTAGCCCGCGACAGTGATCTTTCATTGACTGTGGGGCTTTTTTGTTGTCTTGGCTAATTTTTTTCACGATGTGAGTATTCCTACGTGTTATGCTCATTATATACTCATGGAGTTTCTCGTTACATACCATGCGATAGTCTCTTATTAGCATGATACACCGCGTATTCCTAGTGCGGGGCTGGTCTTTGTTCACTTTGCTAGTTTTCCTTCACTAAACCCAGCCATCTCCTCTCTTGAGGGGACATATGTCTTCATCACTACACACAGTCACGTGGGCTTCATTTGACATATTGTACATTCCAATGTGATGGTATGGTAAATTCTGTATTTGTTGGTAAATTCTGTATTTGTTAAAGTTATGGTATGGTAAATTCTGTATTTGTTAAAGTTACTTTTTAAAAAGTTTTTCTTTTGTCGTATTGAGAGAAAGCTATAATCTTTCTTTTATATTTATATGAAATTTAGTTTGCCAATCCAGATTTTATGGAATCCATCTCAGATGTCGTTGATGAAGTAATACAGAACTGCCCCATCGATGTGCGCCGTCCGCTGTATAAGGTATAAGCTGCTTGGGTAAGGTGCTTTGATTTCATTTCACATTTCAGCATTAAAGAATATGCAGACATTCCTATTTCACTCTTGTCTGATAGGCTTTGTTAAAGGCCAGTGTGATGGTAAAATATTTTTCTTTGACTGGGGATGACTTAAATATTTGGAAATATGACTCAGTTAACCAGAAATATTTAATTTAAATATTCTAGGATTTTCTGTTCGTATCTGGCAAGCTGTATTTTAAATCAGACAACCTTAACCAGGTATATTGGTTGAAAGATAGACGTTTCCTTCCCCTCACACTTTCCATGAAACCACTCATCTTGTTCATGTATATTTAGGGTTGGTGCCAAATGTGGTGCTGCCAGAAGAAGTTCGAGCCTGAGATGAAACAGTCAAAGAGAAAATGGTCATGTAACATTTTCTCCAAAATTCTTTGATTGTGAGGAATTTTGGACCTTGAAATGAGAAAAAGCTAGCCCGTGTCATTGTAGGATAAAAGGAAATATTACTGACAGCCACGTATGAGAGCAGAAGGTGGAGTTCTGTAGGCCTTCAGCGTAAACTGGCTTCTATCTGAGCGTGTCGCACTGTCAGCCGTGGGAGGCACAGCTCCGGCCCACCTAACCCAGCCTCAGGTGGGGGAGCATGACAGGAGAGAGAATCAGGCTCAGGGAGGAGGGCCACTGAGTCTTTTTTCATCTGTGCAGCGGAATACTATGCAGTTTTTAAGGAGAGTGAGGTAAATCTGTATAAGTTCAAATGAAAAGATGTCTACAGTGTGTATTGTTAAGTGAGAAAGCAAGTTATACAGTTTACACATAGTATTGTCATTTTATGTAAAAATAGGGTTTGCATGTGCATATAAGAAAAGGATTTGAATGATTGTGGAGTATATTTGGGGGTGAGGAATGGATAGCTTTTACTTTCTACTTTTTGTGTTTTAAAATTATTGGAAATTTCATGGTTAACAAATGTTATTTTTTATTTATTTATTTATTTATTTATTTATTTATTTGACATAGAGACAGCCAGCGAGAGAGGGAACACAGGCAGGGGGAGTGGGAGAGGAAGAAGCAGGCTCTCAGCGGAGGAGCCTGATGTGGGGCTCGATCCCATAACGCCAGGATCACGCCCTGAGCCGAAGGCAGACGCTTAACCGCTGTGCCACCCAGGCGCTCCTAACAAATGTTATTTTTATTATTGGAAAAAATTCACTATGTAGATAAGTTTTTATGGGTGAAAACAAATTATAATGATATTTTTATTTGTTGCATATTCTTAACATCTTTCTCCTCCAGTAAAATGTGCAAGAAAGGGAAACTGACGACAGACTGGGGGATTGCGGCTTCACGTTTTTATTGTTCGAGTAGCACGTGCCCTTCTCCCCGTTCTTCACTCTCGCTAGACTCCAGCCGTGTCTCCTCGGCGCGAAGGCCGGGAGCACGTGTGCGCAGCTCCCACCAGCGGCTACTGACGCTCGTGGTGGGGCGAGGTCTTTCTCATGACGCTGGAGTTCACAGTGGGTTTCTAGAATTCTCGAAGAAGGGATGGCCTTGGAGATTGTGTGGACCGAGTCCCAGCGATGGGCGAACGAAGCTGAGGTGCCTGAGCGGAGTGGAGCAGGTCGCTCTCAGGCCTTCTTTGGTCGCGCTTAGCGTCTCTTGTCGTGGGGCAGGTTCCTTAACCCCAGGGACTGGGACTGGTCAGGCTGGGCGCGGAGCGGAGTCTCTGCAGCTTAGAAAAGAGGAGACCGTGTCTCCTCTCACCGTGTTCTGCCTGGCTCCCCTGAAGGAGTGGGCCTCTCGTCTCTTCCCTGGGGTGCCCGCCTCTCCCTGTCTGACGGTAGTTGCTCTGGGACGCCATTTCCAGGCGCGGGGTCGTGAAGTCGCTAGCAGCAGTGTGCTCCGGACGGGGTCGTCGGAGAAGGAGGATTAGGTGGGAGCGGATACGATTTACGAAGGGGAGGAGGGAAAGTGAATTTGGGGGCTGGGAACGAGCAAGTCCTCGCAGAGGCGGCTCCGATCCAGGTACTTGGCCGCCTCACCACTGGGGGGATCCGTCCGCTTTCTATGTAGCTGCCGCAGCAGCGGCACGTGTGCCGTCCCTGCTTCCAGCTGGGCTCCCGTCGTCACCTCACAGAGGTTGTGTCACCGGCGGCCCCAGGCTGCTCAGACCCAGTGACGCTCACGGGGTGAGAGAGGCGCTGCGAGCTGGTCACTTGGCCTCAGAGCCCTCCTCCTGGAGGGTGCGAGGCGTGGGGAGACCTTCGCTTGGCGCTGGTGGCCGCGCGCGCCGCTCCCTCGGCCACGGGCTGGGGGAGGTGAGCGCAGAGCCGTGTAGGGGGTCGGGCGGCGGGCTTCGGAGGCGGGGGTGCAGTGTGGTGGGGGTGGGTCAGGCCCGGCAGCGGGACTAACGCAAGGGCATTAACCCAGTTACTTGCATTTCCCAACATATATATTTTTTAAGATTTTATTTATTTATTTATTTAGAGTGAATGGGGGAGGGGCAGAGGGAGAAAAAGAATCCGAAGCCGACGCTGCTGAGCGTGAGTCCGACTTGGGGCTCCATCTCCGGACCCTGAGATCATGACCTGGGTGGAAACCAAGAGCCAGATGCTTAACCGACTGAGCCACCCAGGCGCCCCACCCCAACATATTTTTAAAGTCTCAGATTTCTCTCAATCCTGTGCTCAAGAAGTTGGAGAAAGTGAGTTTCTAAATGTAATTTTTTAAATGATAGGAAATTTCAGATTTGCTTTTCGTGGTTAATTGCTATCCGATGCCCCTGACCTTGTTCAGAAACAACCTTGAGTGTCTCCATCTCTGAACAGATTTCTCTTGAAAAAATCACATTATTCGCAGATTTAAGTGAGCATTTAATAAATAGCGGCAGCTTATTTACCGAGTGTCGGTTCGTGTGGAGACCTGGCGGAAGCGTGTTCCTCACAGCCTCGGCGCGAGGTAGCTGTGGTTTCTCCCCCTGTGAGGGGCCGCTGGCTCCAGGCGGCCCTGCTGTGTCTGCCGAGGCCCGTCACGTGCAGGGACTTGGTCTTTGAATCCTCACACACGCCTGTTGAGGACAGTGGTCTTGCTTACAGATCAGAAGATGGAGCTTTGCGAGGAGGTAAGTGCAGGGGAGGTCACAGAGCTGCTCGGCGGTGTGGCCGGATTCTGGGTCCAGGCCATGTCCCACGTCTTTCAACACATGACACTGAAAATTATGTCAAATGTGGAAGGAGGATGATTCTCCAAAGAGGGAAAGCCTGTCCCTGACCACTTCACCCTTAGGACTGTCGTCTCTCCCCCGTGGTTTGGGAAGGGTGTTAGCTTGGTCACTGTTATCCCGTTTGTGCTGAGTCAGTCTTGCGCTCCGTCAGTCTGAGTTTTTCTGTGGCGGCCTCTGCGGGGTTGTCGCAGCCTTGTAGGTGGCTTAGAATTCAAGTAGGGTTGACCAGGGGGAGTTGACCGCGTTTTTCTCCTTTGTCATATGGCCAGGCTCTGTGCCCTGTGGGGAAAGAGGGACACAGAGGGGACCACACCCCTTTGCCACCTTTGTGAGGTACCAGAGTGGACTAGAATGTGTGATGGGAAAACTTAACCCTGAGATCTCTGTGCTCAGCAGCGGAGGTTTCCTTGCTTGCTCAAGGGACACATCCGGTGTGGGGCGGCACTGCCTGGAACATCACCTCATCGGTCACCTGTGCAGGGCTGGCAGGCCACCTCAGCTCTCCTCATGGGCATCCCTGTCACGTGGCCAGCTGTGCCGCCTGGAAGGTCTGCTGGGCACCGCGGCCTCCGCCATGGCCACCACGAAAGGGACTTGTTTCCAAAACACGGGCTTGATGGGGACATTGAGGTTTAATGGAGAGGCCTCCAGACACCTGCCAGCAAGCAGCTGTTGTAGGGCTTTCTCCTCAGGGTGATTGTTTTGCAAAAGGGCCAGAAGGTGAATATTGTTGGCTTTTCAGGCCATTCATTCTGTGTTGCGTTTGCTCCGTTTTGCCAAAGCTGCCGTGGACGACGCACAGACGGCCAGAGGAGCTGTGTTCCTAGGAACTTTATGAGAACATCAGCCTGAGGTAGAGATAATTACTTTTGAAAGCCCCAACCCTAACACCTTCCAGACCAGGTCTCACCAAGCTGCGTGTGTCAGGTGTGCCCTCGTCATTTGCTTGCGGTCCTGAGCTCTTGGAGGAAAGATGTCATGAAAAGTTACTGCCGGGTGCCTTTCACTTGCAGGCATTCGTGGCTCCCACCAGCAGCGGACAGAGTGGCGGGCCGCTCGGCCTGTGCTTGCCGACACCATTTCCCGACCTGCCGCCCCTTGTCCCTGCGGGCTCCCACTGTGTGCGGTCCTGACGGCTCTCCTGGGGCTTCATGGTTCAGAGCCACTCTGTTCCTTTGGTCCCGTGGCCTGGCGGCACAGCTGGCCACGTGACAGGGATGCCCACTGAGGTGACCTGCCAGCGCTGTTGGGATGACCAACGAGGTGATGTTCCCGGCGGTGCGCTAGCCGCGTAGGTAGGCTGCCCCTCCAAGCTGTAGGTGCTGGGCTCCTGACCCCGAAGCCACCATGCGCTGCCCCTCCAGTCCCCGCAGTCCCACACGGGCCGCTGCTAGACACCCAGCAGGAAGGAGCGCCGAGCCAGCTCCTCGCTCCCCTGAGGGTCTGCCCTCGGCTTCAGGCGTAGTTGTCTGTCTGTGGCCGGTTCTCCCAACCGGCCAGGGCTTGTGAGGTTTACCAGACCCGCTCCCGGTAACCGCTGGTGGTTTCTTGGGAGGAAGAGAGCAGGAGGAGGCTTGTTTTGAGCTCTTTTGAAAACACCTGAGACATTCCTGGCCCTTGAGTTAACACCTTACTCAGGCCTGTAGACAAGAAAGCAGAGATGTGGACGGATGAGAATAGAATAGAGGTGGCAGTGCACCTGGGTGGCTCCGTTGGTTAAGCGACTGCCTTTGGCTCAGGTCTTGATCCTGGAGTCCCAGGATCGAGTCCCGCATCGGGCTTCCTGCTCAGCGGAGAGTCTCCCTCTCCCTCTGATCCCCCCCTTCTTGTGCACGCGTGCTCTCTCTCAAATAAATAAAAATAAATAAATAAAATCTTATAATAAGATGTGACTTTGAAAACTTAGAATCTTTATAAAAACAACTTCTCATTTTTATTTTTATTTATCTTTAAAAAAGATTTTTATTCTTAAGTGATCTCTACACCCGGCGTGGGGCTTGAACTCAAAACCCCGAGATCAAGAGTTGCATGCTCTACTGACTGAGCCAGCCAGGCACCCCATAATTTTTTAGATGACGGTCGTCCTAATCTAATTTTTATTTCGTTCTGGCCTGTAGATGAGAAGGATAGGTATTTACATGTTTCCCTTCTCTGTTCAGCTGCTAGATTGGGGAAGTGGGGCCTGGATGGGGGGACTTGAGTGAGGGCCCAGTCTTGGTTAGGCCTGTGATTTCCCCAAAAGGCCAAGTCGTTACAAGGAGCAGGTGCTTCTGGAAACAAGAAGTTTTCAGTCCTGGCTGCCTATGGCCAACACCCCTGGAGCGCTAAAATACAACATGCCCGGGTCCCACCCTGGAGATTCTGATGTAACTGGGCTGGGCCTGGGCATCTGGATTTTAAAAGCTTCCCAGGTGATTCTAAAGTGCAGCTAAATTGAGAACCACTGTTAGCAGCTAGCTCATTCCCGGATTAGTCAGTGTGTGTAGTCACTGTAGTGACACAAGTCAGTGTAGACTTGTATGCTTTACTTGAGGGCAAAGCCAAGTTTGAGTTGCTTTGTAGTGTAACTGGGTATCTTCTACTTCTGAATTCCGTTTGTCAGATAATATGAGTGGCCCACTAAATACAAGACTCTATTGTTGCTAAATTAGGGGATGTGTGTATGAGAGGTGGTTCTTGTCTTCAAGAGCTTATAAAAAAGCTACAAATAATACTGAAATAATTCTAGTGGAACCACTACAAGCTCAATGTCCTTAAAGTGAGTCATGCAAATTATGGTAATTGAGAGAAGAGGCAGATTGCATTTAATTGGAGGGGATCCTGAAAGGCTGCAGAGGGGGAGGACAGTTGAGCAGAGTCTGAGGGCTTGGCCTGGGGGCGGTGAGCAGGGAGACAGACTTCATAGGTGGCAGTGGGAGAGCAGGGCAGGCGTTTCAGAGATCTGTTTCGGGTGGATTCTAAGGTGGTACTGAAGGTAGTCGGAAACAGATCTAGGACGGAGGGAGGGCCAGCGATGAGATACTGTTAAATGTGCCTTAGCACGTAGTGGGTTGGGAGTTGTTAAAAAGTCTTATTCATTGTTTGTCAAGCAGATGCGAACACATCTCGATATAGATCAAGGAGTGGTTTTTCTGTAGCAAATGGCTTGAGTTGGATATAAGTATTTTAATTATGATAATGCCTTTTAAATCAGAGAAGCATGTTGCGAAGTAAATGATAATTATATTTATTATTTTCATTCTTAATATTAAGTAAGTTCAAATATCTTTAGTATTTAAGAGAGAAAAATACATATGTTAAGGTATTATTTTTTCCAACCCTTTTCTAAATAGGCCTTTTATTCAGATGAAATCCTAATTCAAGTCTGACATGTGAACAGATAAGAGGGAAGCTGCTCTGTTTGGGACAGGGTAGTGGGCAGAGAAGGTTCCAGAACTCTGCTGGTTCAGCCCTGACTTTACACTTGTATCCCCCGTAACTCTCCATGGTGCATCCTGCTGACGTGTCTGGAACTGCACGGTTCTCGTGTCACTGGGGGGAAGCAGTGATGGCCGCCATGGGGGTCCCACCATGGGATGTTGACATGCCAAGCCATGGGCTTTCAGAAGCTCATTGTAACCTGAGTGGTGAAGGCATCAGTGACACGTCCACTGTGTTGACAATGCCGAGTAGATGTGCACTGAGCACCTTCGCAAGGCCAGACCTCACTGTAGGCGGTGAGCACATGGGCAGTGAGCTGTGAGGGCGCAGAGGGGGACGCTCACGCCGATGGGGGTGTGAGGGAGAGCTCCTGGTGAGTGGTGTCTGAGCTGCGCACTTGATGCACTTTTCTGTGATGGTGGACACGGTCTATGTGTGGTTTAATACAGTTGCAACTAGCCACGTGTGGCTGAGGAGCCCTTGGGATGTGATTAGTGCGACTAAGGAACAGCATTTAGAATTTTGTTGACTTAAGTTTAAACATAAATGGCCATATGTGGCTAAGGGCTGCCGCATGGGACTGCTCAGACCCACTCTGTGTCCTGAAGGCTGGTGTGACCTCCTGGTTGGAGCAGGGAATGTAGCACCAGGAGGGGAAGGGTATGCTAGTTGATGGAAGTAACCTGTTTGCAGGGCCAGGGTTGAAGGACGGCAGAGCGTGTGTAGGTCTGGAAGGCATTCAGCATCTCTGGACCTGACACCGGAAGGATGGGAGTTGTGGGTGTGGAGCCTGGGATGTGCATGCGGCCAACAGCAGGGGGCGATGTGAACCACCGTGTTCTAAACGGGGTTCCGGGGTGGTGTGGCATGTCCGCCTGGAGGGACCTTGCATGGAGTTAATTTTTATCCTAAGAGCATTGAGGGTTTTGTGCAGGGAGGTGACACAATCCGATTTAAGTTTTAGAGGCGCTACAGCAGAAGAAATGATTGGGGCCAGGAAGACTGCAGGCCAGGTAGGAGGGTACCCAGGCTGGGGAAGGTGGCGGGAGATATGGAGGAAGTTGGGTGAGTGGAGAGAAATGAGAGAGAGGCTCTGGAGTGTCTGATGGTGTTTTGATTAGTGGGGAAGAGGTTCGGGTTTCTTACCTGCACATCTGGGAGGATGGGGATGTCATTTACTAGGATAGGAAATGCAGGAGAAGGGGAGCCCACTTAGGGGTCAGAAGATGAGTCCCAGCTTCCAGTGATACTGAGTTAGATATACAGACTGGAGGTTCGGGAATATCTGAGTTAGATTTTCAAGGATCATCGATGTGACTGTCACCAAGGGAGAGTATACAGGTGACAAGAGAAGACAACCTTGGGTCCAGCCCACAGGAAGGTCAGATAGTAAGGGTTGTGCAGAGAAGGGAGGCCAAGGAGGCCATCAGGCAGGATCTCCTGAGGAACAGTCAACAGGATATACCCCCCCATCTGTATGTATGTATGTATGTATGTATGTATCTGTCTATCTATCTATCTATCTATCTATCTATCTATCTATCTACCTATCTATCTATCTATCTATCTATCTATCTATCTATCTATCAGATTTTGCTCTAGCTCTCTGTATATTTATTTTAAAGAATTGACCTGCTTTCAGCCTGGCAAGTCCAAAATGTTTAGGGCAGGCCGGCACCTGGAAACTCAGGTGGGGTTGACACTGCAGCCTTAAGGCAGGATTCCTTCTGTGGGAACCCCGTTTCCGCTCTTCAGACAGGCCTTCACCTGTGTGAATGAGGCCCACCCACATTGGTGAGGGTACTCGGTACGTTCACTGGATCTACGGATGCCTTCACAGCCATGTCTAGGGTAATGTTGATTAAATCACTGGGCATTCCAGCCGGACCAGGCTGACACGTAAAGTTAACCCTCACAGAAGCTAGGAGGGAGTAGTTGAAGAAAGAAGAAAGCAAGCTCTGGAAGCCGAGGGAAGATAACTGTCATCAGCCTTGTCAGGGGACACTGAGAGGCCACGCAAGATGAGGGTGGAGAGGTGGCTGTTGGGTTTTCGGTGAAGAGGCGAGTGGCCCGGGAGGAGTTGGGCAGGGACAAGATTACAGCAGCTGCAGGAGAAAGAGGGGTCATGAGGGAAAGAGAGGGTGTGCAGACATTCGTGTGAGACATTTGTCGTTCGTTGTGTCGTCCCCCAACTCAGGCAGCTGTTAGAGCCGCCCTGGAGGCTCACTTGGTTTATCTCTGGGACACGGCGCTGCGTCCTGCAGTGCACGCTTTAGAGGTAGGCTTGTTCAAACTTGGCTGGGATTGCTGCCTCTGGGTTCCGCTCGAGAGTCCGGAAGCTCTTGTCCCTAAAGAGGGACAGCCTTTTGAGTATACAGTATGGGGGTTCCCCTTCCCCGGGGCTTCTGATGGAGTCCTCGGCAGGTCCAATCTGACCTGCCGTGAGCGGCGGGGGGGGGGGGGGGGGAGAGACTCCCCGGTGAGCTTTCTACTTTGCACTGCAGTGAACCGAGGAAGCGGGTTAAAGTTACACAGCATGGTGGGTAGGTGGCAGTGTATGTCTGTCAGACTGGGTTAAAAATAAGAATAGTCTCTAGCCCAGGATCTACTTAGCATTACAGGAATGGGAATTTTTGCCATTTTTAATGCCATGTTAGGTGTTGATTGAATGAACTTACTGATAATACATACTAGATTTCAAGTCTTTCTGACGTAGGCTTCAGGTGGCCAACAGGTTAGGTGTGGTGTTTATAATGGCGCATGCTGCCCTAGTCTTTCCTAACAGAAAGACAGGACCTTTCTTTGTGGAGGGTTTTTTTTTTTTTTAATGATTTTTTTATTATATTATGTTAGTCACCATACAGTACATCCCCGGTTTCCAATGTAAGGCTCGATGATTCATTAGTTGCGTATAACACCCAGTGCACCATGCATGTGGAGGGGTTTTATAATTGAGACTTTTGTTCGCCATCATGAAACAAACATTTGTGCAGCCAAGTAAGGTATTAACTATAATTGCCTAGGGCTACTGAAAAATCCAGCCACCCCAGTGACCCAAATAAACAGATCGAACAATCACACAGAGTGAGAGGAGTGCTGTGCACTTAGGATTCATGGCCATTCAGCAAGTAGGGCACTGCATCGTAAGAAAGTCTAGAAAGCTTATACTCTATAGATGAGCAAAGATGATTGTTTCCCACTTAAAATGCATTTGGTGGGGGGGTAAACAGAAGGGGGAATGAACCACAAGAGACTATGGACTCTGGGAAACAAACTGAGGGTTTCAGAGGGGAGGGGGGTGGGGGATGGGCTAGGCCGGTGATGGGTATTAAGGAGGGCACGTATTGCTTGGAGCACTGGACACAAACAATGAATCATGGAACACTACATCAAAAACTAAGGATGTACTGTATGGTGACTAACATAGCATAATAAAAAAAGAAAGAAAATTTGAGAAATACCATCTTTCGTAGAGAAAACGGAAGTCACTCCTCTGTAGTCATTGCTTATCATTACTTTGACGAGCTTTCTTTCTCATGTTTTGGAAACACGAACAGGTAGATCAGCTGTGCTACATGTATATCTCGTGTCCTATATGTTAACTTAGCATTATGTTGTGAACATTTTCTTAAGTAATCAGCATTCTTCAAAAACATTATTTTTAATGGGCTCCGATGCTCCGTCCTGTGTCTGTTTCAGTATCCAACTCTGCTCTTACATTAGGGTTTTGATCTTTTGTAGCTTAGGTCAAGATCTCTTTCTTCCCAGAACATCATCTGACACTCACGGCGGCTTGTCATTAGCGATGCTCTCTGAGCCGCCTGGCCGACGGGAGAATTTGCAGACAGGAGCACAACTGGTGCCTGCTGGCTACAGTGCTCGTCTGGGTCAACAGGTCTTTGATCACTCGCAGATCTCCGGTCAAAATCGCAATGGGCTTGCAGGAGGAATACTGTCGGGTGCTGATTGGGAAGGCGTCCTGACTGCTGGGACTCTGACCTGGGAAACTGACTGCTCTCGTTCTCTGTGATGGGGAATCACTCGGTCCATTTTCTAAATTAAACTGCCTTTAGAATGAATCACATCGAAGATTCACTTTTGTTTAGCGTTTCTGGAGAAGTATAATGCTTAGGAGCGTAGGCTCTGGAGCCAAGCTGCCGGGAGCTACTTGGGGGCAGTCAGGACACGGCAGCAACTATTCGGGCTCTCCTAGCCTCTGCTTCCTCCGGTGCAGGATGGGCATAAGTACGCGACTGTCTCATGGAATTACCGTGAGGATGCGCTCAGGTAATGCTGACACAGGATAAATAAAGTGCATGCTGTGCGGTTAGTACTAAGTAAATATTATTATTTTATCGTATTCTGCAAACGCATGGGCTTTGGAGCCAGAGCTGCAGCGTCCTAGCTGTGTGGCTTTGGACCAGGTCCTTAACTGCTGATCCTCGGTACTTTAATCTGTAAGAAAGGCTTGGATGGGACCGTTCCCTGCTGTAGAGTAGATAATGGGTCCCTGTGAGCGAGTGAGTGCTGATTACTGTTCAGAGTGGGACAGACCGGGGACTTGAAGTGACAGAATATGGATGTGGGCTCAGTTCGGAGGAAATGCTGCAGTTCTTTTATTCCAGTAAAGCAGTTGTATGAAATACGCATGTTTCTATTGGAATTGATTCATTTACGAGGGAAGGGAGGAATTCTGTGACTTAATAAATCAGCAGTCAGATTTGATATGACTTTCAGCAGCTTAGTGCATTTTGAATTTTTCTTCTTGGCCTTCATCAAGCCTTTCCATTGAGAAAATACAGGGAAGAGTCCCCCTCAGCTGAAGCCGACTGACTGAGAGTCCAGGGCAGAAGTAGGACCGTTAGCGGGGTGGGAGAAGGCGTGGCTGAGGCAAGGGAAGGCTCCGAGTGAAGAGCCTTAGGCAGGGGTGCGCCTGGTGCCTGCACACGCACATGCACAGTGCTTTAGTTCACTTAGGCATTGAGCAGTACCTGTGGGAGCCTGCTGTGTGCTGGTCATTGTTCTGGGCCGTGCAGGGTCAGCTGTGACCAAAACGGGACAATCCCTGCCATTGTGGTGCTTACACTCTTGCGGGAGCATTCGACAAAAATCCACAGGTGGGTAAAAGAGGTAAGTGCTCAGGAGGAAGATAGGAGAATGGGGGTGATGGGGTTGGAAGACTAGGTCTCCTCTAGGTGGTGGGTGACATTTGAGCACAGACTTGCAGTTTCCATGTGTCATGAAGTATTATTCGTGTGTTTTCTCCCCCCGCCCCCATCCGCTTAGAAATGTAAAAGCTGTTCTTAGCTCATAGGTTGTACGAAGAGTCAGTGCCCATGAACGGAGTTGCCAACCCCTGGTCTAAGTGAATGGCAGCCCTGGAATTACGCAGTACACAGTCTGTGTCGCGGCCATGGGTCTTGTGAACTGTTGGAAGGGCTTTGCCTTCAGCCCTGAGAGAGGAGAAGGCACTGGAAGGGTTTCAGTGTGGCGGTGACGTGATATGACGAGTTGTAACAGGAGAGTCATGGCTGCCCTGGTGGAAGTGGCGTGTAGAGTCAGGACGGAAGTCAGGAGTCCGCTTACCTTAGCTGCCCAGCAAGACACAGTCACAGAGGTCGTGGGAATGGTCACATTGGGTCCTGTTTTGGAGTTAGAGCCAACAGGATTTTCAGGAGTAGGTGTGCCGTGTGAGAGGAGGAGCCGGAGCAGCTGGAAGGAAGTGGTGTCACTAACTAGATGTCGTGCCTGGGGTTTCACGCCGCATTCCAGGTGTGGCGGCCGGCACTGTGACCTGTCGTCCCATGCACCTCACTTCCTCAGAAGACCTGCTAGCTCTTGTTGCCCCGTGACAAGTGTCTAAGTTACTGTCATGCGTCAGAAAGTTTTTTTTTTTTTTCTAAGATTTTATTTATTTGTCAGAGAGAGAGAGAGCACAAGCCAGGGGGAAAAAGCAGAGGCAGAGGCAGAAGCAGACTCCCCTGAGCAGGGAGCCCAGTGTGGGGCTCGATCCCAGGACCCTGGGATCATGACCTGAGCTGAAGGCAGACACTTCACCGACTGAGCCACCCAGGCGCCGTGATGTCTTTGATTTTTGGTGATTGTATTTCAGCACAGTTGGTGTCCTTTGTAACCCTACACATTTTATTTTATGCATTTAAGAACATGATTGTGGGAAGGGATCCATGGCCCACAAAGGACCAGACCCCTACTATCCCTCCCACTCTTACCTCGGGCCAGCCCTCCCTGTGGACACCTGAGGATGCCTCCCCGAATGTCACTCGTGTGGTCCCCCCTTGCCGTGGGGTCCTTTCCAGGCAGCCTAGAACAGGCCACTACTTCTCAAAGCTGTCTGTGCCCCACTTCCTGTGCCCCCACCCCTCCCTCTCTCTACTCTCCTTGTACAGCAAGTCCTGAGAAGCTTTTTCTATGCACCTGTCCTCACAGTCTCTCTTCAGCATATTCCAGACATAACTTCAACCTCATGGCTTTCCCTGCGCTGCTCCGGTGTGGGCGGCCGTGACCTCCGCTCGCTCATCAGTTCCCATGTGTCAGCGAAGGGACCTGTGGGCGGCCCCGCCCTCCTCCCTGAAGCACACCCTCCTGCCTCACTGCACCCTGCTTCCCGGTGCCCTGTGCTGCTCCCCGCACAGGGCCTGGCCCCTTCTCTTCTGGGGCTCTCTCTGCGCCCTTCCTTATGCCATACTGTTTGTCCTCTGATGACTCCAAACGCAGTGCCTGCAGCCCAGACTGCCTCTTCCTTCTCCATGGGCATCGGGTGGACCCTCTGACTCCACGTCCCCTGAGCTGAGCTCTCCATCTTCCCCTGAAAACCCGATCCCCCTGAGCTAGTGGCAGCTCCACCCTCTCGGTGACTTTTTAGGCCAGAAACTTCGGAAATTGTCTTCTTGACTCCTTCTTTCTCTCATATTGCACATTAATCCTGTCACCAAGTTCTGTTGGTTTTGTTCTCAAAACATGTGGAAGGCAAGCATCTCTCACTGCCAAGCTGGCTGCTACCCTGGTTCCAGCCCCTGTCATTTCTTGCCAGCATGATTAGACCAGCATCCTTAGCTGGTCTCCCTCCCGACTTGAGTCTCAGTGCAGTGGCCAGAGGGATACTGTTAACATCTCAGTCAGATCAGGCCCTGCGAGAAAGACCCTCCAGAGCCTTCTCAGCTCACCCAGAGTCCAAGCTGGTCCTGTAAGGGCTCCACGGCTCCACGTGACCTGGTCCGTTAATTTAGGAGCCCATGTCATGCTCTTCCTGTCTGCCTCACTTTACTCCGGACTCCTCCTTTCCCTCCTTGCTGTTCCACAAACACACCAAGCATGCTTCAACCACAGGGCCTTTGTACCTGCTGCCCCTTCTGCCTGGGAAATTCTTCCAGGTATCTGCCTGACTCACTTCCTTGGTATCTTTAACTCCTTCCTTGAATGTCATCTTCTCATGAGGCTTCCTGACCAGCGTGCTGAAGAGAGCATCTCTGCCCTGCCCCGTACACCCCATTTTACCCTTCCTTGCCTTAGTGTGTCCTGCACAGCACTTATTGCTGCTGTGTTCCCCGTTTTGACCTGTTAGGTTCAGCACTGACCAGCAGTTTCTGGCACATGGTAGGCTCTCAGTAAATATTGCTGGATGAATGCTCAAGAGCACGGAGAGCTTTGTGAGCTCAGAGACGGGTACCTTTGCTGCTTATGCATAAGGCAGGGGAGGAGGTGTTGTGAGTCCTGCGGAGATGAGGAGCATTGGCACTCTGGCACAGACACCACCCTGTGGAGGCAGGGAGAACACGGTGCTCCAGGGGCCAGGTAGGCGTGGCCATGAGAAGGCAGGGCCAGTAGCCTGGAGTGAGATCAGGAGGGCCTTTGTAGGGGCACCTGGGGGGCTCAGGGTCGTGATCTCAAGGTCCTGGGATGGAGCCCAACCCTATGTTGGGCTCCATGCTCAGTGGGGAGTCTGCATCTCCCTCTCCCCGCTCGTGTTCTCTCTCTCTTGCAAATAAATAAATAAATAAAATCTTTAAAAAAACAAAAACAAAGAAGGGCCATTGTATGGGCTCCTAAGGAAATTGGGCTTAATTAAGACCAAATCTAGAATCTTAGTGAAAAAAGTGTTTCAAACACTAGGCTCAGTAATATTTGTTCAACTGTCAAAATAAACCTTGAGTTCAAAATCCTATTTTAAGAGATCCTATTGACCTGTGCTTTACAGACAGTGAAAGTAGTGGGATACGCTGTTCTTTTCTGTAACTTTGAAAATGCTGTTAGAGAAAGAGGACATGTTAAAATGCTTTCTCTGTGCTAGGTTTCTGCTGTGAGCTTTCTCTCCAGACCCGTGTGCTGTGATAATCTCCTTCATGGGTCTGTTTCTTTTCTGTCATTAAGGAGTTTGACTTTAGAATATTAAAATTTTACTATTTGTGGTGACCTGTGGACAGACTCCCTTTGAAGAAGGTTTACTCAGTCTTCCATGTGGGAATGGAGCAAGAACACTGCTAGGTAAATGCTTCTGCTTCTGAGCACAGAGCCATTGCTGTGAGCCTTGTCGCCTCTCTGCGTTACTGGTCATCTCACCGATTCCTCTTTTTCTGTTTCTGCTCCCCCCACACCTCCCAGAAGGAAAATAAGCAGTAAACCAAACAGGGGCTGCCTGAAAGTGAGACTTGAACTGTCAGGACAGCTCTTGAACACTCACTAGGGTTAAAACTAGCAACTTCAGGTACCACTTTACTGCTCTTGAGACACTAGTTAGAAACCAGCCCTGTTTGTTGGGAAGATCCGTGAGGTGGGACGTGGAAGCGCTTTTACCAGCACCAGGCGTGGAGTAAGCAGCATTACCACGTTCCGTTAAAGGACGGCTGGCGATGTTCCAGATGCCCCCACATCCAGGCCAGGTTGACGGATCTTCAGGACCCATGTGGGCGCCAGCTGATCGACTTTTCTATTTTTCAAGTTCTCAGGGATTTTCCTAGTTTCCTCTGCTCTCCCGTTGCAGCAGCTGCTCTTTGGGGCTTGTTGTATACCTGGGCTCAGCCGCAGAGTGGGGCGCCCCTCCCCTGGTGCCCCTTGGCTTTGCTGCTGCGCGGGTCTCTTTGGTTTTATTGCTTAACACCGGAGCGAAGTTTCTTCGCCCTTGGTGCTGTGGGCATTTGGGACAGATGGTCCTCTTCTGTGGGGGCTGCCCTGTGCACGGTGAGAGGTTCAGCGGCACGTGCGGCGTGTACCCACTGGGTGCCAGGAGCACCCCGCCGCCCCGTTCCTGACTATCACACGCATCTGCAGACAATTCTGAATGCCCCGTGGGGGCAGACTTGTCCCTGGTTGAGAACCTGTGCCCGAGGGAGAAGCGTGAGATTACTGAGGTTCAAGAACTTAGTAGAGATGGTTACCTATTCGTGGTTCCTGAATTCCTTGCTGGAGTCCTTTTCCTTCCCTTTCCCCCTTCATTTCAGAGTTCAGTAAAGCAAACAGCCTTCACCTTTGGGCCCTCCACTCACCCACAAACATTTGTTGAGGACCCGCTGCTTGCCATGCCCTGTGCTGCGTGATGGGGTGCAGAGAGTGTAGACGGAGAGTAGGGGTGTGGGTGGGCATGCCCTGCTCAGTCCTGAGTGTGGTGGAGGGTGGTGACGGGCCCACCAGTGTTGGGAGGCGTGAATGAGTGTGCACCTGTGCTCTGAATGCCAGCCCCGGGCCGGACACTGCTCACACGTCACCTACTTCAGTTTCCTTAAAAACCTTGCGGGCTACGTGGTTATGTTATTTTACAGATGAGGAAGTTGAAGTCCAAAGAGGTGAAAATGATTTGCCCTTTGGTCTGAAACCAGTAGAGGAGCGCGTGAGCTGGGGCCATCATTCCTGGCGCTGGTGGAGTGGGGCAGGGGTTGGGGCTCAGGCTGGGAAGAGCTTGAAATGCCTCGTCAGGAGAACAGCATACCCCCAGTCCATGTTTGCTCATCTTTTAGAATGCTGTGTTCTAGTTCTTTCCTTGCTCTTGCCCCGTATTCCTTTCAGGCAGAAGGATTTCAGAGAGCCTGGCTTTCTGCTGTATGCAGTATAAACAGTAGGTGTATCTTCCTTTTAAAAACGTATCGCCCTCCATCCCGCCTGGCAGGCTCCCTGTCCGTCCGCTGAGAACCTCTGCGGGGCCATGGGGGTGGGGAAGGAGCTGCAGCAGGGTCCGCGTGAGGGGTGCTGTGGGTGGGTGTCAGGTCCCGCTGGGCATCTGGGAGTACGCAGAGAGGTTCCTGACTCCACTTTGTTGCCAGGCTCCGGGACCCGCCAATTGTGTCATGTGTGTGCTCCAGGTAGCTGGACACACATGTCCCTGGTAGCTGTGGTGCTCAGAAGCCTGGGCAGGAGCCGAAAACGAGAGCCAGACCTGTGACCTGGTCCAGGCACCGCAGACCTTCCTCCTGGGGCTGCTGTGCCATGTGTCCGTGTGAAGAAAGCTGCTTGCTAGTGGGGAGGCATCCAAGCGGGGTCCAGGACAACAGCTCTGTGTTCAGTGGCAGAAGAACGGGGGGCATTTACTTGTGGGCGAGTGGGTTGAGGTCAAGGGTTGTTCCTCCATAAGTCCGTTGAGATTACTGGGTCACATTAGAATGTCTCAGCTCCAAGCAAGGCTTGGAACTGGGGTGAGGACTGGAGCTCGCTCTCAGGGAGGGCCTGGGCCACGGGGCCTGCGTTTCTGCTGTGCGCAGCAGCCCCTGGGAGGAGTTCAGGGTTTAGTGCACTTGGTTTGGTCCTGTGCTTCCTACCTCACACGGGCAGAGTATGTAGCGCAGGAAGACCTGGAGACCACGGGCCCCTCCGGCTTCCTCCCGCCGCGCGGCTTGGTGCCGGGGTTGCCTCCATTCACCATAGCCTTCTGTTGCATTGCCGTTTGTAAAAATTCCACTCCGAGGTATAATTTTCTTACAGTATAGCAAACCCATTTTAAGTACAGTGTGAGGAGATTGGACAAGTCTGCATAGCCAAGGAATTGGCACCACAGTTAAGATAGAGAACGTGACCGTCGCCCGTACACGGTCCCTGTCCTCTCTCCGGCCGTCCCTGTGCCTCAGCACCAGCTGATGGAGAGCACGCAGCTGCTCTCTGGCACTGCACGTCAGACCTGACTTCCTGGGCTGCTCGCACGTGGAGTCATGCAGTGTGTCCCATTCCCTGCACTCAGTTCGTGCTTTGGACCTGCGGGGTAGCCCAGTTTGTTCCTTTTTGTGCCAGTTAGCACCTGCTCTATGATGTCCCACAGTGGATCTTCCCCCCACTGGTACAGCATTTGGCTGGTTTCTAGGTTTTGGCTACCACAAAAGCCTGCTCTGCACATCTGGGTACAAGTCTGTGGATATATGTCTTATTTCCCTTGGGCAAATACCCAGGAGAGCAATTGCTTTGTCGTTCGGTAAGTGTATGTTTAACTTTATAAAGACCAGCAGACTTTCCCCAGGGTGCTTGTGCCGTCTGTTGCCGTCTTCACTTGAACTTCCCGTGTGATGGATTTAATCAGCATGATCCTGATTACGGATGTTGTTGACTGTCTTTTCTTGTACTTATTGGTCATTCGTGTACCTTCTTTTGTGAAATGTCTAAGATTTTGCCTATTCTTTTCTTTTGGTTTGTTTTATTGAGTTGTAAGAGTTCTGTTTTTTTATCTGGATGCAGGTTCTTTGCGGGAGGTGTGTATATATATATTGCAGATATTTTCTCCTAGTCTCTGGCTTGTCTTTTCATTTTCTTAGTGGTATCTTTTGCTGGTTTGTTTGTTTTTAAGTCTTCTCTGCCCCCAGCGTGGGGCTCGATCTCAAGACCCGAGATCAGGAGCTACATGCCCTGCTCACAGAGCCAGCCAGGCTCCCCTCTTAGTGCGATCTTTGGAAGAACAGAAGTTTTTCATTTTACGAAGTCCAGTTTATATATTTTTATCTTTTATGGTTAATACTTTTTTATGTGCCATCAAAGAATTTTTTGCCAATATCAAAGTCATGAAGATTAAATTTTTTTTCTAGGGATTCTGTAGTTCTAGCTTTATATTCCAGTCTGATCCATTTTGAGTTACAGGGTGTATATGAAGGACAGTAGCGAGTGTCTGCATCCTCCCATGGGTATCAGTTATTCTAGTGTCTTGTTGAAAAAGACTGTTTCCTCCCTGTCGAGTACCTTAGCAACTTTGTCTAAAATCATTTGGCTACATTTTTATTGCATGAATGAGAAAATGGATTTTACATATTATTTCTCTGAAGGCAGCTCAAGATCTCGCAGTGTTCTAAAGTTTCATAATGAACATTCATGTTTATACTCAGGTGAATTATTTCTTAATTAAAAAATCCATTACAGAGATATGACAAATAACTGCAATAACCCTAGACCGGATCCTGGACTGGAGGGATAAAAATGCTATAAAGAGTATTAATAGGTCAAGTGACAAAACTGGAATAGGGATAATAGATTGGGTAAAAGTTTTGTGTTCATGCAAGTTCACGAAATTGACAGTCGTGCTGAGGTAACGTAAGAGAATGTCCGTTTTTAATAGATACACTCTAAAGTTTTTAGGAATAAAGGACCATGATGCATATAATTTACTCTCAAATGATTAAAGAATGTGTGTGTGTGTGTGTGTGTAGAGTGCGAACGATGGAGCAGGTGTGTTCAAAGCAGGTGAATCTGAATAAAGGGTGTGTACCACTTCTGCTACCTTGAAATTACTTATTTCCAAGTGGAAAGTTTTTTCTTTTCAAATAAAAAGTTAAAAAAAAAATCCATACATCAATTTGTTAGTATTTGCCTTTTCCGAAAAAGTAGGATTAAACGTATTAAAATAGCCCAAAGCCCTCAGTTTGTTTCCCAGAGTCCTTAGTCTCTCATGGTTCATTCCCCCTTCTGTTTACCCCCCCTTTCTTTCTTCCCTTTCTTCTCCTACCGATCTTCCTACTTCTTATGTTCCATAAGTGAGTGAAACCATATGATAATTGTCTTTCTCTGTTTGACTTATTTCGCTTAGCATTATCTCCTCCAGTCCCATCCATGTTGCAGCAAATGTTGAGAAATCGTTCTTTTTGATGGCTGAGTAATATTCCATTGTATATATGGACCACATCTTCTTAATCCAGTCATCTGTTGAAGGGCATCTTGGCTCCTTCCACGATTTAGCTATCGGGGGGGGGGGATGGGATAGGCTGGTGATGGCTATTAAGGAGGGCACATATTGCATGGTGCACTGGGTGTTATACGCAAGTAATGAATCATGGAACTTTACATGAAAAACTGGGGGTGTACTGTTTGGTGACTAACATAATATAATAAAAATATTATTATTAAAAAAATAAAATAGCCATTATGGTGATTTTTTTAGAAAGCTAGGTTACTGTGCTTATCTTGTTCGAAATGTAAATAGAAATTTACTTGAAAAATAAATGGCCATTTTAGATGTAATCTATTGAATTTTTAAGTATTTTATGATGATGGCTTATGTTGCAAATTCTCAGTCCCTGAAATCCAGCTCTGAGTTCTTTTGGGTAAACTGGCCTATTTGAAATTTTCTGTTGATAGTTTCTATTTCTTACAGTATCTTTAAGTACCTAGTTTGGTTGATGTGAGTGATTTAAAATTATTAAGAGCCCTGTGCACAAGATCCCTGTGTATGTCTTAGGAAGATGGGATCACTGTTAAATTCAGGCATCACTCCAAGGACTTAATGTGAACCCAGCTTTGTTTTACCAAGTACTGTTTTGTATTTGATCTATTTTCTGCTACAACAAAATCAATGGAAGAAGCTGTATAATCTGCCAGATACAGGTGATCTGTTCCAGGGCAGAAATGGGAAAGGGTTTAGAGTGAAATCAGCACAGCCAGTAAGTTCTCATAAGGTGATGCTTAGTTGACCTGGTCAGTGAGAGCCATTCGATCCATTTACCATGGTCAGTAGAGCCATTTTGTCCACTTGCAATGGACAGTGAGAGCTACCTTGTCCACTTAATGATGGCCAATAAGAACCATCTTGTCCACTTACCATGGTCAGTGAGAGCCATCCTGTCTGCTTACAATGGTCAATGAAAGCCATCTTGTCCATTTATCATGGTCAATGAGACCCATCTTGTCTGTTTGCAGTGGTCAATGAGAGCCGTCTTGTCCACTTTCCATGGTCAGTGAGAGCCATCTGTCCATTTATCATGGTCAATAAAAGCCATCTTGTCCACTTACCGTGGTCAACAAGAGCCATCTTGTTCACTTACTGTGGTCAGCGAGAGCCATCTTGTCCACTTACCGTGGTCAACGAGAGCCATCTTGTCTACTTACCATGGTCAATGAGAGCCATCGTGTCCACTTACCATGGTCAATGAGAGCCATCTTGTCCACAGGGGGGACCCATTGGTGTTTTATCTCATCACTTGTCCCGCTGAGCGTCTTAATTGACTTAATTCAGGGACTCGCTTTTCTTCATCTCCAGTCATGTAGTGAAGTTTAATTACACACAGTATACTCTATGTAAGTAAATCTCAGTACAACCTGGATTCAGACACCCCTAATTTAGTCTTTTCAGTTCTGCTGTTTTGCTATCTGCCCTGTTTCACATTCCTCTCATTTGCTGAGTATTTTCTGAGCTTATGACATTGTTCTCTAAACTTTCTGACCTCTCCAGAATCTTCCTGATGGGTAGGGCTATCTTGAATCTTGCCAGTATTCATGCTGGTATTTTCTTCAGGTCTCTCTGTGTCGCATAGTGTCCAAGTTCACTGTCTTTGACTATGTTAACTGTGCTGACCTAGACGGAGTATAACAACGGTGTGGATGGAGCTCCAGCCTGTGATTTTGAGCTCATATTTATCTCACGATGAGGACGAAATAATTCTGGATAGCAGGCAGGGCAGTGGAAGAGGGTTGTTTGTCTTTCACCTGTCATTGGGCGTGATCTTACCTTATAGATTCTCCTGAGATGGATGCCTGCCCCTCAAATGCCTCCTCTCTTTCTCGGGGGCCTATTGGGTGGGTGCATGTACGTAGCTCTCCTTAATGGTGGTGAGCAAGTGCCTGGGGGCAGTTCCGCCAACGGTGCAGGGACCCTGCTTCCAGAGCCAAATCACTGCCAGTTCAGGAGCAAACACAGCTTTGCCTCGCCTTGACCTTCCTGGGTACCTGTCAGGTGACGATAGAGATTCAGTCACAGAGCGATTTCTTTCTTATGCAAGAAACAAACCGTCCTTTTTAGAGAAAAGTCTGAATTGAACAACTTGAAAATGCTTTTAGGAGATTTAAAATACTAACTTTTTAAAATGTAAGTGTCCACAGTGATAGAAAGTTGTGTTTTAAAATTTCAGTTCATATATTTTCTAACTTTTTTCAGATCTCTCAGGCCCCTTTGGGAATCTCTAGATTCCTGGGATTCGGACATTTTCTTCCAGCCTGTGAATGAACTTGGAGCACCCAGTTATAGTCTCTGGTCTCTGGGGCTCCAGAGGTCTTGTCTTGGCACCTGTGACTTGGAGGAGGGGGTTCACTGGTGATCACAGCAGACTCCCGGCTGTCGAGGTTTGTTGTGCAGGGAAGGAAGGACGGAAAGAAGGAATTCAGAATGAAGACAGCATTCTTGCATAGACTCCTGTCTCATTTAGCCATTTGCCCTGTTTTGTCTGAAGCCAGTCCTAATGTGTTTCAGCTTTCCTATTTGTCTGCCCCTAGAAACTTGCCCCTCCCTACCTGCCCACCCTTTAGTGTGTGCAATTTGAGGCAGTCGGGAGAGTACATTCCATGTAGGAGCAGTCTGGGCGAGGGAGAACGGGGCAGCCGAGAGACACAGAAGGGCAAAATGAGGACAGAGCGGAGCACAGCACGGTTCTATCCAGCCATTCAGGAAAGGCCTAGAACCAGAGGAGAGAGGGACGGCTTAATCTGTGATGGGAGTCACAGGGCCTCTGAGACGCGTGATCTAAACCAGTGAGTTTTCCTGAGAGGCCCTGCTTTTCCTGACACCGGGACCGAGGAGAAGCTGTTTCTTTAGACCTTCACTAAGAGTACCTTCTCCACCCGTCTCTCCAAGAGGCAGCAAATTTCTCACTGCTCTGTCTGCTGGCTTGTGCTGAGGGCAGGAAGCTTAGATTAATGGTCCTTTGGGTGGATACCAAGAGGACACCGAGCACACAGGTAGCTCTCTGATGGCCCGTTTTGATGTAGTAATGACACTGAGATCACTTAGAAGCATGAACGCACCACATGCCCTTCAGATTATCCTTCAAAATAATCACCACCCAGTTTTGAGATTGGGCAGCAGAAAATTCTGAGTTGATAGTATTGGGTTTTCTGTTAAAAGCCATTCCATATCTTTTAAGGACAGTCATTTAAGGGCAGAATAAGCAGACAGAGTCTTCCTGTGACTTTCAAGGAACTGGCCACTGTGGCCTGCTTCCCCACACTGAGATGGGCCAGCGGCGCGCTCCCGGACAGACCCGGGCTTCCTCAGGAACCCGCGGGGCACTGCCTGACTTGTGGTTGCTTCAGGTTCCACACCAGAGAGCAAGGCTGAGGTCATCTTCGCCTGGAAAGGTTTTAGAGGAGTTGTCTGTGGTGGGATTTAAGAAATCAAAATAAGTGAAAAACAATAGCAAAAAACTGAAAACAAGGCATGTCAGTAAAAGCACTCTTAGAAATGTCAGATTTTAGGCAGGTGCTGTCCTTGCGGCCCCCGCCCCCCCCCCCCAGCTCCTGCTGAATTCTTCCTTGATATAAGCCAAGGTCTTTCGTTCTAGAAAACAGTTGGCCGGTCTGACCAGCATTTAGAAAGCAGCACCAGTTGCCAGGATGTGATGACCAAAATATCAAGAATGCTTTTAAGTTGTGATTCTTCACAGCAAACATACATAGTTTGTGTCCCCAGGTGACAACACCTCTCTGAAAGGAGATGGGTTTTACTCTGTTTAGGACTGCCCTCTGGTCCATCAGGCATTTGGTCCTGCAGGTCTCACCTCTTGGTGGTGTCATGCACGGGCGTCAGTACCCAGGCTGACCCCAGTTCCGTGTGTCCGTAGCTGTGGCTGTGGTGAATGGCCCCTTGACTCTGAGAGGAACCAGACCCTCTCCTGTTGTTTCTGGGACAGTTCTCCCCAAGGGGACAGAGCGTAGCACTGATTATTATTATTATTATTATTATTATTTTTATTTATTTATTCGACAGAGATAGAGACAGCCAGTGAGAGAGGGAACACAAGCAGGGGGAGTGGGAGAGGAAGAAGCAGGCTCATAGCGGAGGAGCCTGATGTGGGGCTCGATCCCATAACGCCAGGATCACGCCCTGAGCTGAAGGCAGACGCTTAACCGCTGTGCCACCCAGGCGCCCCAACACTGATTATTCATGACACTGATCCTGGGACAGGATGTTGCTTGAAAGATCTGGGTTTGCAAGTTGTCGAGAACAGACAGGTGCCTGACAGTCTGTGTGTGTGTGGGGGGGGGGGGCGTCAGTAGAAGATTGCCCCCCAAGCAATAGCAGATGCAGCTGGCTGGGCTTCCTGGGGACTGAGCCCACACTATTCTGAGAGCAAACAAGTTGGCGCGTATTGAAGTGCACAGGTGCGGGCTGGCCGTGTGCGCACGATTCTGGTGGCAGAGACCCTTCAGCCGCACTTCATCTGATGTGTTTATTCCTAGATGCTCTTTAAGGAGGGGTTCCCTGCTCAGGGGGCCTGCAGTGTGCAGTGTTGTTATCCTTTCAGTAGAAGGTTGGAAGAAGGGGGGATGAGGGTAGCACCGTGGTGTTGCTCAGAGCTTCGGGCTCCCATAGTGTTTCTCCCACTAGGAAGGGCCATGGACGTCTTAAATCAGAATCCCCCCTCATTCCTAGCCTTAAAGGCCAAGCCCAGATCCCCGCCCCTTTTGAAAGGTTTATTTATTTGAGAGGGAGAGAGAGAGAGAGAATGTGTGCCTGCATGAGCCAGGGGGAGGGGAGAGCAAAGGGGGAGGGAGAGAGAAAATCTCAAGCAGACCCCTGGCTGAGTGTGGAGTCTGGCAGGGGTCTGGAGCTCATGACCCTGAGATCATGATCTGAGCTGAAATCAGGAGTCAGACGCTTAACCCACTAAGCCACCGAGGCGCCTGCAGATCCTCTCTTAAAAGCAGGTCGTACGTGAGACTTTTGAAAGTTTTCAGAAAATGTTAGTTCAGTTTGGTGGCCACTTGCTGATGTCTTCCCCTGGCCGTCCCCAGCTGAGGCCTGCTGAAAGCCTCAGCTTCTGGCAGTTCTCTTCAGCCCAGCGACTGGAGGGTGCGTCCTGCTTGACTGGCAGTCTGCTGATAGGTCATGAAGGTGACATTTCTCTCTACAGAGAATTGGTGTAGATCCCAGGTTGGAGACAGGATCACCAGTGGCCTCTCCTCGCCCCTGCTCTTTTTCCTCCTGTCTCTGCTCTCACCTGTCTCGTCCCAAGTCTACATGGGTGCTGGGGTGGCTGTTCTGAGAGTTCAGAAGAAAGAACAGCCTCTCTCTGCTTGGTGCAGGCAACCTTTCCCAAGGGCAGCAGGAGTCAGGAAAGGGGTATTGTGAGGTTACGTCATGTCACCTGTGAGCTGGGCCAGCAGGGACAGGAAGGTGCGCTTCCCCCTTCTCTTCCGTGTGGTGAGGGGTTGACTGTTGGGGTAGAGCTTACTGGAGGAGCCCTGCAATCACTCCGGGACCGGGAAGAGCAGGGGTGGATCCCACACCTTCATGTCCCTATAGGTCTTGAAGTAGGGTTTTCAGGCTCCAGGAAGGGTACTTTATTGTCCTTCTATGCAGTTTTCTCAAGTGATATTTTCTATAAAAAAGTTACCAGGATATAGCTACTTTCGCATTCATTGTCCTAAGTAATATCCTGTAGCCTGATAGAGCAGCGTTTGTCTCTCATCAAACCTGATGAGAGATTTGGTAAAGCTCCCCTTCCTCCCCCTTCCACACACAGGCTTCTGTTGGCCACCAAGCAGAATGTGAGTGGTGGAGGCGAGTGGCAGCACGGTGTCTCCTTCCTCCTGGTAGCCCCCAGAGGCAGCCTTCCTCCCTGGCCTCACCCTTCTAAAAAGGTTCAAGTATTCATGGAAAGACTCCCCCCCCCCCCCAGGAATTATTAAGGCAAAATAGCTGAAGATCCACTGTTACTTTGGCCTTAGATTATTCTAGCAAGTCAGTTTGTTGGTTCATAGTGTATTTTGGCCTCCCGGTCCTTGTGAGGCTCTCTCATTGTTGAGGGAGCACGTGGAGCAGAATTTCTGTTTTTGCTTGGTTATCATTGAGGAAAATACCGAGAGGCAGAGTTTATAACTCAGGAGCAAGACATAGGCTTTTTGATAGCATTGACTTTGCTTCGACTCCTGTCTTCCCACATGGGAGCAGTGGGGCGGGTTACCAGGATGGCGTGGGTGGGTGATTTCATCAAAGGAAACCCCTCTGCTTTGTGTCTTTTAGAATGTCGTTCTTTCAGGAGGCTCGACGATGTTCAGGGACTTTGGGCGTCGACTGCAGAGAGATCTGAAACGAGTGGTAGATGCCAGACTGAGACTCAGCGAAGAGCTCAGTGGAGGCCGGATCAAGGTAGGGGGCAGGACGGGCGCGCTAGTCTGGCCGCTCTCCCTCCCTCCCAGGCCACGCTCACCACGGCCGCTCCCCCTCCCACGGACGGGCGGAATAGGAACGGGGCCTGGAGTAGGAACAGGTTCGCATTGGTTTCTCAGCTGCACTGTGAGGTAACATTCGGAGATGTGCTGCCTGAACTCCCTCCAAGAGTGTAGCTAAGGCTGATGGCCGCTGAGCTGGCAGCCGCCCCTTGGCGCCCACGCCGACCATGTCTGCCGGCGGTTTCTCTGTCTTGCGAGAGATGAGGCCTGTTGTGTGACGACCAGCATCTAGGGAGAGGGGACCTGTTTGCAGTGAGGGTCTTTCATATCCTCTGGCCGCATTCTCATTAAACTAAGATAACTAACAGCAGCAGGGAGTTCCCGTGTGTGTTCCTCTGAGGTAATCGTTCTCAATGAGCTGGTGGTGTTCCCTGGGCTTCCAAGCAGGCCCGGGCTCTGGTGTGGGGTACGTGGGAGCAGACACACACCCTTTAACCTAGCGGAATCACACTCTTGGCACAGGGTCTCACAGTAGTTTTGGGACACTCAGTGTTACTTGGAATTAGCTCCACGATGCTAAAACATCTAATTTGTTTAGTAAAAAAAAAATTGGTTCAGTTAGTTGCTTGGATTTTTTACTGTTTAAAATTGCCTATAGCGTTGAGTGATAACCCGTCCTTGACTGGCTTGCTCTGTTCTCTGTACGGCCTGCATGAGGGCTGGGGGCTGGGGGCTGGGTGGATTTGGCAGCGGGAGCGGCTCAGACCCTTCCATTCAGAGGCCACATGGGCTGATGCCACCGCAGAGGGACTTGAATGGAAGGGATGGGCCTCGTGCCATCAGTTGGGAGGAGGCCCCTTGTTGGTCGGGAGTCGGAGCGGAGCTGTGCTCTTGTCCGCTGCGAGGTTATCAGGTGACCCCATGTTACTCTCCTTTCCAGCCGAAGCCTGTGGAGGTTCAGGTGATAACGCATCACATGCAGCGCTATGCCGTGTGGTTCGGCGGTTCCATGCTTGCCTCAACGGTAAGTCCTTGTCTAGACTGCTCGGTGTTTTCGTGTCTGCGTTCTTCGTTGAGTTTGAATGAGGTTGTCCTGTGAAGGTTGAACTGTGTGTGGCACTTTTAGTTCCGGGAGATATGAGAAATATCTTAGAGGTAATTTCAATTGCACAGCTGATCCTTGCTAATTAGGGGTTACAGGTAATATGGGTAAGTGAAATCCAGAAATAACCTCAGACGTCTTGCTTTAATCATTAGTTCCAGTGACTTTTTCAAGTAATTATTCCTTTTTCTCCTCAAATTCGTGAATAGCTAGTAGACTGATAATTTAGGGTGAGCATGTAGTTGGTCCTAAGTAGAGGCCAAATACATTGTAAAGAAATGAAATAAAGTCCTGGTTCGTAGCTCAGGCCTCAGAGGGGTGCAGACCTTCCCGCAGGGGTCTGGCTAAGGAGTGGGGTGTTGAGTCAGGAGAGTCTCTGGCTTGCATCACGGTGTAGGACTCTGACCACCTTTCGGGAAGGTCTCTAGATCCCCTCTAACCGCTGCCCTTCCAGCCCGAGTTCTTCCAGGTCTGTCACACCAAGAAGGACTACGAGGAGTATGGCCCCAGCATCTGCCGCCACAACCCCGTCTTCGGAGTCATGTCTTAGTGTCTGCCTCGACACGGTCACCCGGTCGCGTCACGCTGGTGAGCAGGTGCCGTCGGGGCCCCGACAAGACCGCAGCTCCTGTACATAGTGGCGTTTGGTGTCGATGTTGAGAAGCGTGCTTGCGTCGCCGAGTGCATGAGGCAGTTCAGTGCACGCCATCCGTGTGCCCACTGTCCGACGGCCCTTCCCTCCCCGCCACCCCCCTCCCCCGCCCGCCCCCTCCCCTCCTCGCCTCCCCAGCTTCTAGTTGGCGAATTGAATTCTGGAGGAATTCACCTGCGACTTTAAAAATTGTTAGGAAAAAAACCCAGAAGATGACACAAAATAGTCCCCCCAGGAAAGAATATGGGGCTGCAAACCCTTTTCCTCCCGGCCTATTTTTGTAAATAAAATGTTATAAACTTGAAATACAAATTGATGTTTATATTTCCTATCATTTTGTATTTTCCGGTATTTGGTACAACTGGCTGAGCCTGAGCACGAATAGCTATTGGTGTCCTGGAGTGCCGTAAAAACGTTTCTAATTGTGAGGCATGTTCTGATATATCTGTAGGCAAACAAAATAAAACAGCAAACTTTTTTTGCCACATGTTTGCTAGAAAATGATTACACTTTATTGGAGTGACATGAAGTTTCAACACTAAACACTGTTGTACGAGAATCATTACAGATAATGTATCTTTTCATTTTCCTGTTTGAACTTTCTGGAACTGTTTTATAGAAGATGCCGGTCTGCTGTTGGTGAGTGTTGGATAAAATGCTGCCTTGCACCCTTGTAATAAAAGCAGTTAGACTCTTTATAAAGATTTCCTGTTGTGCTGTGCTGGTCTTTTGGTTTTCCCCTCTGTGCCCATACTTGTTTTAAAGAAGGTTGAAATTTGTTTCCCATCACCGGAGGATTTGGTGATTGGTACCAAGCTTGCGGAAGGAAATTTCCCAGAGTGACGAGGACTGCCTGTCCCCAGTGACCACTCCGTCCTGGAGGTGCTGCAGGTCCTCGGCCTTGCCTGCGGGGCAGGATGTTCCGACAGGTTCCAGCAGCCCTTCTGAGGAATTCAGAATCCTTGCTAAGCTTTTAGTAGCTGCTTCGACGTTTGCTGAGTAGATGGCTGGCTTGAAAGGTACTTTGCTAAATTAAGAGATTCAGTGTTTCTCCATTCTTCATGTAATACGGACGCTACTTTTGAAACTTACTTATGGTATTTGTTCTAAGTCATGAAGTAGGTTTTATTCTCCGAAAATTGGCCTTCATCAAGAGACATTTGGTTTTATTATTTAAGTTTATATGCAAGTGTGAGAATAATAATGTAAATTCTGTGCTCAGCATGGTGAAATCTGAGTTTCCCATGCCGTAGGCAGCCCCTGCTTACTCCTGATTAACTGTCAGCGACCCCAGACCCTGGGTCTGCCTACTGGAGAGTCTCAGACCACTTGGTTCTCAGGATCACTGGACTGTTTCGGTTTCTCCAGGTTTCTGCAGCCACTTTATCGCACCGAGCTCCGCGCCTTCAAGCACACGCATGCATCCCACACATGGTCGCAGGAGCACTGCGGGCAGTGGGACTTTGCTAAGTGCAGACTACGCGTGACCTTATTTAATCTTAACAACAGCCCTAGGAAATCAGAATTACTATGATCCCCATTTTCCAGAGAGGAAACCACGGCTGAAAGAAATTCAGTACGTGATCACGAGCGCAGCTAGGAAGCAGAGAAGTCATGCCTGCTTCTGTCCTAAAGGGTCATTTCACAGCCATCCTAGTAAGACTAGGAGGATAACAGCAACCAGGTGGGAGACTGGGCCATCAGACCCGGTGGCATGAGTCTCTGGAATGATTTCCACTAGATACTGGAATAAAAAGAGTTTGGAAATGGCCATGGGGAGCTATAAAATATTCCCCCTCTAATCCAAATCCCTTGGTAAGTAATGTGTTCTAGGAAGCTACCCATATAGGACATTTTGATGTTGAATTATTTTCATTTTTGTTCATAATGCTTTGCCCGCGCATGTTTTGTCATATGCATTGACTTTGTTGTATTTCACAAGTAAGATAAAAGAGTTGTTCGACTGAGCACTTAGAGCCGTAGTGGGCCCATAGTAAGTATTCAATAAATTCAACGGACGCCATAGTTATTCTGGTATAAGGCAATTATTGTGTCCTGAGAGCCCTACTCATCACAATTGCATTAAAAAATAGTTTTGCTGGGAGAAAAGGATTTTAGGTTTGTGAACTAAATGCATCCCACACATGGTCGCCTTTAGAACTTTCAGTAAGAAAATATTTTCTAAAAAGCTCTCTGTATAGAATTGTAAGATCTAAACATCACCTGGCCTTTCCTTAGTATTACATTGCTGATATAATTGAATCACTTTTATTATCCATGTAAAAGTCACCCTTTGCTGTGGGCACAGCCGCTGCCTTCCCACCGAGCTCTGTGCTGTGAGCCCTTCTTCTACAACCAGCATGAGGATGTCTTCAGTTTGGGTGATGCGTGTTCCATGGACGAGCTTCAGTTGAACGCACTGAAATTTGGTATCACTGGGTGATCTCTGTGGCAGGACAGTGCCAGCATCCTGGAGTGACCGACCTCCAGAAGGGTTCCCTTTCCCTGGAGTGCTCCCAGCATCCCCTGTGGATGAAGCCCCCATGGAGCCAGCTTCTCCTTACCCATGCACCAGTGATGCCCTATGCCCCTTCCCTGGACTAAGGTCCTTGAAAACGGGGGACTGATCTTTGTATCCCCGGGACCTCCCAATGCCTGGCACATGTAAGCGCCCAGTAAATACTGAATCGAGTCCTGTTCACATGGAGACTCCCTCCCTGGTTTTTCCAGGCAGCGTGTGCTCTATACTGAGAAGTGTTACGTGTTTGGGGAACCTCGTACGAAAGCTGGTTTTCCAGTGTCTGGGACATTAACTATCATCATCTTAAGACTGCTAATGATATAAAATCTAGCTCTAAACAGTGATCCCGTAGGCGTTCCATGTACCTGGAACACGTGCCGTAGCACGTCTCGGAGCATGGGCTTCCCTCCGCAGTGGTCACCGTCCGCACAGTGACCCACAAGAGTCCAGCAGAAGAAACTGCCCCACAGACATCTTGAAGACCTAAGTATATTTTATGGTAGTAATAGTTCATTCTCCAACTTAACTGATATGAATAAAGAGCTCTCATGTGACTGAAACACTGATGGGTCTGTGATTAATTCCTTCTTTATGATCCCTCCATTCTATCTCATTTGTAAAAATTACGGTTGTGCCAAACAAGCTTGTGAGGTCAGTCAAGTGCACAGCTTATTTAAAACCGCAAGAGAGCCCCATTAAGAATATTTATCTGTTAAATAATTCTTTACTTAATTGAAGAATATTTCATAATGTTTCTTTTAAAAGTTTCTGTCAGGCTTGTTAAGTAGAAATATAAATTGATTGGCAAAATAATTGTGCGGGTCTCTAATTGGCAATTACATCAATTTCACATGGTCAGATGGAAATAAATCTTTTGGAGAAAAGGAGAAAAGAAAGTATCGCTTGATATTGGTATCATGGAAGGATTTTTCTTTTCTTTTTTTTTTTTTTTTAAGATTTTATTTATTTATTCGACAGAGATAGAGTCAGCCAGCGAGAGAGGGAACACAAGCAGGGGGAGTGGGAGAGGAAGAAGCAGGCTCCCAGCGGAGGAGCCCGATGTGGGACTCGATCCCGGAACGCCGGGATCACGCCCTGAGCCGAAGGCAGACGCTTAACCGCTGTGCCACCCAGGCGCCCCATGGAAGGATTTTTCTAATGTTGAGATGTTAGTTATTTCTACCCTGTATCAGGTCTCAGAAGTAACCAGTGTGTTCCCTGGTTGACTTCTCAGGTTTTACCCTTTTGTTTTTAGCTTGGGCTGGTAGGGATGATTTCTAACTATGTGTGTGTGCACAATAAATGTGTATTAGTTTAGTAGGATTTGCTGCTAAAAATTTCAGAACTTTTTAATTGATAAAAAGGAATATAAATTATTAAAAAATGAATAATTACAAACCTAAGAGTTTATGATGTCAAAATATAAATGATATGCTCGGGCTGTATTTTCAATATTAAGGGATCAGATCAGCTGTCATAATGGGTCAGAGCTCCATTTAATTCACCCTTGGCCACATGAGCACTGACTGCAGATAAATTCTGAATAGTTTCCCACTGGACCTACTCTGGCCTCGAGTAATCTTTCTTCCTGCTTCTGGTCTGTGCTTGGCTGCGGCTCCTGGATGATAGAGGGTTTCAGCGAGGGGCGCTCTGTGTCGTTGGCTCACGATAGTGCAGCGGAGCTGGGGGCATGGGGCACAGCACAGGTCGTCTGAGATCCCGAGTTTGCACCTGGGCGCCGCGCCCGGCTGGTCGTTGGTCCCATGAGTACCAGGTCACTTCTCTGCCTCCCCTCCTTACCTAGTGAGCTGATGGTGACGTGGCCAGAGGGGTCGGTGGTCCTGGTGCCCAGAAGAGGAGCTTGGTGGAAAGGAGACGTGTGAGATGCCTGGGGGGACTGCCATCATGGGAAGGAAGTGACCCGAGGGCGTGGTGTTGCGCTCGCTGCACAACTCCAGGGGGAGCCCTTCAGGCGGCCGGCTATAGAAGCTGCACCCTTTGTGTGTGTGCGACTGATCCTTCAAGTTGTTTTTTTAAACTGGGAAAAGCCGTCCTTGTTGACAGGTTGCTGGGTTCTGGGTGCCGTGCCAATGTCCCCACTGTGTTAGTACACGTATGCTGAGCGCCTGGGAGCCATGGTGTGCCAGCCAGGTGTAATGTGCCCACGGACCTAACTGTCCCCTCCGGTCACAGATTATGACTGACCACGGCCGGGCCCCGGGGGCGAGGCGAAGTGTCGGGTCCGCGGACACAGGGCCTGAGCCAGCACCGGAGCGAGCGGTGATCAGCTGAGATCCCAGGAGTGCGTGGAGGCTGGTCAATGAAGGATGCACGGGAAGAAGGCGCCCAGGAGGAGGTTTCCATGGCAGTTTTCAAGGCAGCGCTAATAGCCTGGGAGGGAGGGCAGCGAGGACGTAAGCGTGTCTGAGGCAGGGCTGGTGTGAGAATTTTGGCCTTTCTCTTATGAATAAAGCACTAAAGCAAGTAAAGAGGGGTTCTCAGATTTGCGCAGACATGTCTGGGAGTTTCTACCATGAGCTGCATGTGCAGCTTTTCTGGAGTCACGGGGCAGTCCTGGAACAGGGGAGGGGACACGAGCTGGACGGGAATGCCGCTCTGGAGCTCGCGAATGGGCTGCTGCAGAGAAGTCCGCACGGGACCAGACGGCCTGCTAGGCAGTGACAATGGGAGAAGCTGACAGCTTTGTCTCACCCTGTAAAACAACGGGCAGAGTTGATTAGGAGCGTCAGAAGGGAGTCAGAAATCAGAATGGCCAGATCGTATGATCTTTAGATGAAGGGAGGGAGCAAACGTTTTGACGTTTAGGGATAATAAAATGTATAGCTGGTGGATGCAGTTTTCAGTCTTAAAATGGAAAGATTTCTCTTGCTGTATTTAGAGATAGTAAGGTCCTTTTGTATCCTTAGCGTGGTGCTGTATTTCTTTTGCAGAAAAAGCTACTGTGATTTGTCCATTACCAGTGAGATTTGAGAGCTATCAAAGAGTTTTGGATAATAGCACGTTGCAGAGAAAGGACTCCTAATAATAATTAGAAATAAGCTATGTAGAGAAATTGTGAGCTGTAACTGTGCCACGGACTGACCGATGCTGTTCCGCTGACGTGTCTCATCTCACTTGGGCGCGTATATGACCTTGGGTTTCTGATTGTGCAGTGGTTTCCTTGAACTGAATTAGTATGTTTTAACATTGATTCATTAGGTCTTATGTTCACAGTAAATTAAATTTTATAGGTAATCGAAACATTATTGCATGATAGAGAATCGCAGCTCTCTGAATGAGAGTTTAAGAATGTTATTCCAATAGGACACACAACTTAACTGTCCCCTAATGGCAAAGGTTAATAGCATCATAAACTTTCTGGAAATACATAGCTTATGTCCTGGTTGATTGACTGTTGAGTAACTTTTAAAAAATTTAATTAAGTTTTTTTAAAGATCTTTTTTTCTTTTTTATGTAGTTTCTACACCCAATGAGGGGCTTGAACTCACGATGACAAGATCAAGAGTCGCACACTCTTCGACTGAGCCAGCCAGGAGCCCCTTTTTACTTAAGTTTTTATTTTAATTCCAGTGTAGTTTACATACAGTGTTACATTAGTTTCAGGTGTGCAATATAGCTGGTCACCTCTGCACATGACTCAGTGCTCATCATGGGAAGTGTGCTCTGTAACCCCCTTCATCTGTCTCACCCATCCCCCCGCCCACCTCCCCTCTGCCAATTGCCAGTGTGTTCTCTGTGGTTGAGAGTCTGTGTCTTGGTTTGTCTCTTTTTTCCCCCTTTTGCTCATTTGTTTCTTTTATTTTTTATTTTTTTATTAAAAAAAATTTTTTAAGGATTTTATTTATTCATTTGAGAGAGAGAGAGAGAGCCAGCGAGAGAGGGAACACAAGCAGGGGGAGTGGGAGAGGAAGAAGCAGGCTCCCAGCGGAAGAGCCTGATGCGGGGCTTGATCCCAGAACGCCCCAAGCCAAAGGCAGACTCTTAACGACTGAGCCCACCCAGGTGCCCCCTACTCATTTGTTTCTTAAATTCCGCATATGAGTGAAATTACGTGGTATTTGTCTTTCTCTGACTGATTTATTTGGACGACAGAGTAACTTTTGAAGGGCCGACAGCACGTGCTTGGAGACTTTATAAACCGTGTGGTTTCCAGGTGGGAGTGCGCTCTGTAGCGTAGTGTGGTCACCAGACTGCACTCGGTGATGTGTGTGATGAGTTTGTGGTGTCTGCGCCCCGAGAAGTCGTTCTATTCATGACGTGGTGAGAGTGGGTGCCTGATCTCTCAGTGACACCTTAGGAAACGGGATATGGAATAACAGTGTTGATCAGGATAGGGCTTAACAACCACAACCTAGGACAGGTTTTCGGGGTTTTGTTCTTTGCTTTTCCAAAAAAAAAAAAAAGAAAAAAAGAGGGAGATAAAAATCACTGATACATTCACACAAAAGGATATACATTTTTGAGTTTACAGTTTTCTTCTTTGATCGTCAACTCCACCATTAACGCTGGATTGCTCTGGAAAGCCTTGGGCTGTGAGCACCGGAATTCTCGCTATGCAGTCCCTACCCAGAGGCGGTGCTCGAGGCCGGTCTGAGCGGAGCAGGAAGTGGGCGTGGTGTTCTCAGCCCCCTATCAGAGATGGGCTTGTGGGACGACGAAGTACTGGCCGTTAGCCCAGGCGTTCGCCGCCGCCTACCCTCCCGACGGCCTCGTCCCCTTGAGGTTGGCGTGTGGGGTGGTGTGAGGCTTGCTGGGCACACGGGCGTCGCACCCGCGAGCCCGTGGACGAGACCAGCGAGGTACACGCAGTCCTGCTGGCGGGGAGCCATGGTGGATACGAAGGGACGGCTTCTGAGGGTGCTTGCTACAGCCGAGGTAGGAGAAACAAGTTCCGGGGCCAAACGTGTTCCAGAAGCCTCGTGTGGAAGTGGGACGTGTGTCCTCAAGTGGACGGGAGCTTCGAGTGGCTGGGAGGCACGGCGTCCTGCGCAGGAGCCCGTGGAGTGGTCTGCAGGCCCGCGTGGGTGCCGCCTCCCGCCAGACCGGTGCCGGCTCTCGGCCCAGGCTCCGGAGGCTGCCGTCTGGGGACCCGTCTCTATGGGGTCGCCCTGGAAGCGCCGCCTCCAGAGGGGGCTGCTGGTGGCGGAGCCGCCTGTGCTCCTGGCCTCGGTAGACTGTTGGGTGAGGGAGAAGCTGAGGGTTCTAAAGAGTTTTTTCCTTCGGAACGTGACTTTTCTTGTGAAGAGACGTCATAATTGTGGTTCTGATGGTCACTGGTGGTAAGGAAGGAACGTTTAAGTTGCAGACGGTGTTTTGGTGCCTTGCCCAGAGATGAACAAGATGGGCTGTGTCGCGTTTCTTTTTGCAGTTTATCATTTCTGACGTTCATATTCCTCGAAGACAGCGCCCACGTTCGGTCTTCCTCTCTTCAGACTGCACACAGACAGACACTTGTCCCTTAGGGACGTAATGTTTATTTATTGGACTTCTATTTCAAATGTACACAAAGTGCCCCGAAGGGAAGGGGTTTAGAGGTGCCCGTGATTCCTGCAGTGTTAACCGGGTGGTAATCACTGTGACGCCTGCTTTCTGGACATCCCCCCCCAGTAGGATAATAATAAGAATGACGTGGTGGTGTGCTGACTCATCTTTTGTTCCCGAGTGAGAAGTGAGAACCCCCAGTTTTCTCTCCATTCAGTTGTGTGCTCTGGGGACCATTTTAAAGAGGAAAATAATTTCTGTTCCTTTTGGTCGTTTTAGTGGGCTTCAGATTTGTGATTAGGGCAGAGTTTGTAAACATCATTTACATTCCATGTCTTCTTCATTTCTAACTTCGGAGGTTGGGGTCCGTTCTCAGTTATGGGGGCTCTCAGTCAGCCAGGGAGAACTCTGATTCTGGGCCACCTGCCCTCTGGCCTTTTTATGTCACGGCAGCATCTCTTCTGGAGAATGGAGACGAAAATTTAAAATGAAAACTGCTTTCCTTTTGGATCTGGGAGAAATAATTTGTGATAAAGAAAGCAAAGCTTTGTGGTGTGGAAATAAATGAGCCAAATGAGAACGATCATGGCTGTTGGGGGGTCAGCCGCCATCGCGTGTGCTCGGTGGGGACGCAGAGGCAGGCACGGCGGAGGGACAACCTCACGGTGGAAAAGGGGTTCAGGTGAGCCCTGCCAGGGTCGTGGGCGCGGGGTTGCTGGGGCGGCTAACCGGAAGCAGGATCCTACAGGACCGGTCACGGGAGTGGATTTGGCTTTCCCCATTGGCCCGAAGTTGGAGGCGGGGGAAGCTAGGGCAGCTGGCCCTTAATCATCAGGTCCTGGCCAACTGGGGCTGCGGGCTGCGGGCTGCGGGGTGGCTTCCCAGACTGGCCGCTGTGGGCTGGCGGGCGGCTTCCCAGGCTGGTCACTGTGGGCTGCGGGTCGGAGTTCTGTTGTCGCATACAGTCTGGCTGTTGTCTGCTCATATACATAGTCTCTGAATTGGAAAAATGAAATGTTGAAAAATGTGTGGGTGGTTGGTCCAGTCCACGTTCTTCATTACTCAGAACACAGAAGTTGGCTGTGCCAGTCCTGAGTTCCTGCTGTGATGTGGTTGTTACTTTATTTAAATGAAACATTTGAGGCATTTCTACTATATAACACACCTTTCCTGAAAAGAATCTGGGTTCCCAACTGCGGCCTCACGAGATGGTGACAGGGCCTCCAAGAAGATGGGGTGCCCGAGTTCTGGTGTTCCCCCCTCTGCTCCTGGCATTCAGCGTGGTCTCGGGGAACCACTTCACTTCCTTGGGCCTCGGGTCCTGTTGGAATGGACATGACGAGGGCCATCCCGTGGCTCTCCCTGGAGATTGTGATGGACCTGGGTTAGTTTCCTCGCACGGCCGGAACACAGGAGCATGAACAGGGCGGCATAACGGAAATGCATCGTCTCTCAGTCTGGGGCCAGAGGCCCGAGATTCAGGTGCAGCTGGGCTCGCTGGCAGGTGCCAGGGAAGGACGTGTTCTTGGTGGTCCCTGGGCTTGTCGCTCCAGAACTCCAGTCCCTCACGGCCTTCCCCTGCACCTGTCAGCGTCCACACTCCCCTTTTTATGAGGACACGAGTCCCACTGGATTAAGGCCACCCTGCTCCAGTGTGACCTCATCTTAGCCTCATTAGTCACAACTACAATGGCCCCTTTTCCAAAGAGGTCACATTCGGTGGTACTGGGGGTTAGGACTTCCACATATAAATTTTAGGGAAGGCAGTTCAACCCACGGCAAGATCCGTGAACTCATGTGGTCAATACCAACCACACTTGCCGTTTGGGTTTCTTGGAACTGATGGTGGCCCACGTGCTCCTTGGGTGGGCTGAAGCCACAGCTGGGCAAGTGGTCACGTGTTACCCAGTCCTGTAGAAGGAGGGCCCTGAGGCACACCTCATGTGGGTGGGAATACATGGGGTGCCATGACCCTATGATGACCAGCTGTTAGGAATGCAGCCAGAGCGCCCTGGGCTGCAGGGTCATCGATAGGCATGGGGAACTGGGGTGCGCATGTCTGAGTAAGGGGTGGGTGTCTGGGTTCAGGGCACACTTGCTTCCTCCTCCTCCACGGGTCTCCCTGAAGGGTGCAGACCGTTTGTCCTGCCTCTCTGAAGCCACAGACACGGACGGCTCAGTGCAGGCCACATCCATGCATTCACTTTAGCATGCAGGCTGACAGCGGTGGGCCTGCCTCCTTATGCCTCTGCTCCCCCAGGGGAACCCCCCCTGGCCCCCCGTCCATCTGCGAAGGCAGAGCCTCTTCGCCAAGCCCCTTGGCAACTCTTGACTGGTCACAGGGCCCCTTGTATGGAAACTACTCAGAATTTCAAGACAGTGAGAGCTGATGGTTCAGCCTGAGCGTGGAGTCCTGTGTGGTCGCTTGGCCATTCGTCTACGATCCAGCCCTGGCCGGCGTCACTTAACGCCAGAATTCCCCAGAAACAAAGATGCCAAGTCCCAGTGAGCTCCCAGGATGCAGAGGCATGCAGGAAGGACTGAAGACATCACCTTGGTGCCAGCGGCCCGGACCTGTCACCTCGACAGGGGCCACCACGGAACGTGAATCCCTCCGCAGATGTAGGTGACTTTGCTTTAGCGTCCTGGTTTCCTTCAGTTCTTAAGGATACCCATTATCGAACGTGCCGTGTCCCCTCAGAGGAGCAGGCATGAGACCGACAGCTCGTGGATGCATATGCCTCGGGGTGTCTGGGCCGTGGTATTTATTGATTCATGAGTCTTCTGGTAAAACAGAGGAGAAGAGAAACAATTAGGTGCTGAAAAACATGTTTTAATTTCTTAAGTGGATCCATTACACTTTACACTTGAATAATAAATTAGAGCAGCTATGGGGCTGCCTGCGCGCCTCGTGCTTTTCCCCGTGCTCTGGACATCGCTCAGGTGACCTCAAGTCCAGGGCAGTGCCCTGCTGCCCACCTGCACCACCGCGCTTAGCACACTGTGTCACTTCCTGTGTTGCTGTCGTCCCCAGAGAGCGGTCCTCCCCCTGCCCTCATCTCTGAGCCGCTGGAGTGTCCTGCCTGGGACAATGTCTTTGTTCACTTGGGGCCTTGGGCCACCCCAGATGGTGTGTGCTGACGGTGGGATTTGGGGTGGGGGCCTTGGGTCACACAGGACCAGCTTGACCTCCAGAGTGGCTGGACACTGAAGGTCGGTGCCTGATGGAAGGTCATGGGTACGCATCCCTGAGCCCGAGGATTTGGGGCACCTGGGTTTGGGTGAGCTTCCCTGGTTGGCAGAACTCTGCGTGCATTGCCCCACGTGGATGCCAGGAGAAGGTAGTGCCGTCCACAGCCGCCCTGGGAGTGGACACCTTGGAACACGCTCGACCCTGCCTGGGAGCCTCCTCCCTGGGCCGACGTGAGGCTGTGTCTGTTCGCCGTTGTGAACCATAGCCATGAACACAACAGATTGCAGTGAGTTCTAGGAGTCCTTCCAGTGAATCATCAGAACTGAGGGTGGTCGGGGGGACCCCCCAAGCCCCACAAACACTATTGACTAAACTATTGGGTCAAAATTCCAAGAATTTCCAGGAATCTATTCGGCCCTGTCCCAGAATCAGCCCCTGGGTGGGTAAGGATGAAGCATTTATCTGCTCCTCCTGCCCCCTCATAACGTTTGTCCCTTGGAGTGTCTGATTTCATGAACTTCTGGAACAAGGTGGGCGAGTCGCTGAGCACCAGCAGGTGAGCCTCGGGCTGGTAGTGAGGGGTGCGCGGGGTGGGCGTGCTGGGCCGCAGCTGGGGAAGCGGGTCCCGGGCCTGCTGGGCTGCTTGGGAGGGCCCGGTGGGGGAGCCCCTAGGGAGGAGCCCAGCAGCACAGGTGTGCGGACGGACGGATGCCGGCACCCTCTGTGGGGATGGGCTGCGGAGCCGTCCTGCAAGGTCAAGGGAGCAGTCGTGCTCTGGACGTTGGTCACGGTGGAAACTGGGGACCTACTTTGGTTCTTTAAATTAAATCAAGCTGTTGCCTCTGTGAGCAGCCCCTGCATGTAAATATAACTGGCAAAAAGTGGGGTCTTGACTTTCCACACACATCTTGGCTTTCATTTTGCCCCTAGTTGGGCTCACGTTTAATGTCAGCCCTGAGCCATGATTGGACTTCTGTCATGATTCACTTTTGGTGCTGAGCGGGCCGTGGGGCATGTTACAGCTTTCTTCTTTGTCAGGTGAGAACGATGATCACCTGCAGGGTTCTTCTTTCTGGAATCACTCATTCATTTATTAAAACATATTTTAATACGTTCGTTCCTGATGTACAAATTCCTGTGGCCCCTGGAGAGATGTATGGTACATAGTCCCTGTGCTCTAGAATCATAATCTTTACTTATTAAAGGTTTATTTATTTACCTGAGAGACAGAGAGAAAGAGAGAGAGAAAGAGAGAGGGAGAAGCAGACTTTGCACCGAGCAGGAGCCGACGCGGGACTCTATCCCCAGGACCCTGGGATCATGACCTGAGCCCAAGGCAGACACCTAACCGACTGAGCCCCCCAGGCACCCCTAGAATCATAAGTTAATTCCAGTTAGTTAACAGGCAGTGTTATTAGTTTCGGGTGTACAATATAGTGACTCAGTACATCCTTATAACACCCGGTGCTCTCACAGCAAGTGCACTCTTAGTCCCCATCCCCTCTTTCCCCCGTCTGCCCACCCACCTCCCCTCTGGTCACCAGCAGTGTGTTCTCTAGAGTTAAGTGTCTGTTAGAATCATAATTCTCAGCCAGGATGGAGATTAAAGGGGAGGGCAGACTGTGCAGTTTACGGACCAGCTGATGGCTTTGAACCATGGGACAGAGACAGCGTTGGGCACAAGGCCACTGCCAGCAATGGACCCACTCAATTTCTCCACTCAGTTTCATTTTCCTTTTGGTCAAGTACCAATCGATTGAACCTGTGGTTGTATGACACGAGTCAGAAAGTGCAGAATGTAAAAATCTGTGAGTGAGCATGCAGACATTGTACTGGCAGTGTGCGCAGTGGTTATGGACTCTAGCTATCGTTTACAAAGGGAACTTGTCTTCATAACACAAAGCAAGGACAGGATTTCAACAACTGTGGCCACAGAGTTCAGGCAAGAGTTTGTATAAGCATTGATCAATTCAGACAACACTTATGTACCTTTTACTTTTACAAGGTTGTCTTTTTATCCCCGAAGAGCCTTCCACTAATGAATGTTGGACTTGGGCTGCCGTGCGTTGGCCCACGTTGAGGTTGTCCTTCAGAACTGATTGTCCTAACTCTCCACTGGCGAGCGTGTTGGTTGGCGACAGAGAGAATATACTGAAAACACAGTGAGGTAATTCAACAGAGTTAGGTTGGAAGGGAATTTTAAGAAATACCTGTCCCGATTCTTGCAAGAGAAGCTGTTGATGCTTTCAAGGCAGTCCCATCCAAGCCCACACTTTCTTTCCCTTGCGGGGAAAAGCTCCCTGCTATTCTGGGGGATAAAATTTTCCACCTCTGTGTATCTCTGTTGTTGCCAAAAATATTTGGCTGTGGCCTGGAGCTGAGGCTTCAGTGTCAGCCTGGGTCATGAAGTGTGTCAGGAGAAGCTTCCTCCATCTGCCCCCTGGGTAGATGATGCCCTGTGAGTAGGGGGTGCCTTCCTGGGTAGGGGGTGCCCTCGGTAGGTGGCGTGTCCTGGGAGGTGGTTCTCCTGGGACGTGGTGCCTTCTGGACAGGTGGCTCATTCTGCTGCCTTTGAGGGACGCAGTTGAAATGCCCAGTTTGCTTCGGGCCTCCTCAGACCCTTGCTCCTTTTTTCACCTCCATTTGTCACCAGTCTGATGCTCAGTATGTTGCTTACTGTCCCGTATGGGTGCGTCTGACCTCTGTCTCTGCAGCGGTGAGAAGCACGTGGGCTCCTCCCCGGGAGCAGCGCATGCAGACGGGGTCTGAACGCAGGGCCCGCCGGAATCCTTTGTGTGGGGACAAGAGAACCGGAAGAACAAGAGAAAGATTGTGGGGGAGGAAGTAGCTGGCCCAGCCGTCCCCATTGTCGGGAGGGACGCACAGATAAATGCTAGTTCCAGCTTTAGTTAAATTGTATTTTTTGTAGGATCAGATTCTTTGAACAATTTTAGAAATCAAAATGTTACCGTGTGACTATGAACCAGGAACAGAGAGAACCCACGTCAGCTGAAGACAGAGGCTCACATTTACTGTTCGATTGAAGCGTAAGACGAATCCAAGGATTAGAGCGGAAAAAAGCCAAAAAGAAATCATTTAAGCGGTTCTTATTCTAGAAACTCTGTAACCTCTCCTTGAGGGTGAGTAATGATTCCTGTCAGGCAAGTTAGAAAATATTCCCATTTCATGAATCTAATTATTTACAAACAAGCTTCCCAGGAATAGAGGAGGTTAATCGGCCTAAATTTTTTCCCTCCACATATTTATTGGGCTGATGTAAGAGTGGAATTTTTATTTGCAAATAAAAGAATCTACTTATTTAGACTGCCCCTGACAGAAAACTATATCAATAGTAGCTTTAATACATATATATTTTTTTTGTTTTTTGTTTTTTTCATGTAGCTGTCCATGGCTACCATCACGGTTTCCGTGAAGACCTCAGGGCCCCTGTTCCCTGCAATGTTCTGACCTTCCAGCCCTAGATTGAGGCCCCCATTCTCCTAGCCCAAAGTGGTGGCTGGAGCTCCAGCTGACGCATTTGCATTCTGGCCAGCTGGTGAAGGAAGTGACAGAAAGAGCATGGCTTCTCCCTTCTCAGGATACTTCCTGGAAACACCATGTGACACTTTCTAGAACTTGGTCACATGGCAACAACGGACTGCAAGGTGGCCATGGGTCTCACTAAGAATCAGTGATTTATTATTCAGGAATAGGGGAGTGGGTGTTGGGCAGTAATGAGCAGTCTCTGGCTACAGCTGAGTTGAAGGATCAATTTTTATAGATTTCTTTGTAAAGAGGGTGGGCTGGGGACTCCAAGGACAACGTGCTGAGCCTCATTCCTGGCCCGCAGGCTTCGGGGCCGCCCCACCCTGCCGTCTCAGGGGCACTGACATTCAACTCCATTCCCCAGGAGTCCCTCCGCTCAGCCTCCGGGTGCACTGACAGTTTCCAGGGCTCTTTTCTTTGATCATAAGGAAATAGAACGCTTACCTGGATGACGCTCACGGATGGCTTTTAACTGCCTGTGAACACAGCCAATTCTGCCTGATTCGGCCCACTGAGAGTAGGAATGAGACCATAGAAATACCCAGAGGAATCCTTCATTCCAACCTCATAGTTTCTTTTCTTTTTCTTTTTCTTTCTTTGAACGTTTACTATAGCTTTTTATCCTTTCTGTAGTAGGCAGAATTCTAGGATGGTCCCTAAGATTACTCTTTTAATTTATGATCAATTAACATAGTACACCGTTAGTTTCAGATGTAGAATTCAGTGATTCATCAGTTGCATATAACACCCAGTGCTCATCACATCACCTGCCCTCCTTAGTGCCCATCACCCTGTTACCCCATCTTGCCCCACCTCCCCTCCAGCAACCCTCAGTTTGTTTCCTAGAGTTGAGTCTCTCATGGTTTGTCTCCTTCTCTGATTTAATCTTATTTTATTTTTCTGTCTCTTAACCTCACAGTTTCAGTCCCCTTCCTTACCCCCTTTCCCTCCGACTACTATTTAAGGCAAACACAATGGAATAAAATCAAGCCCCTGTGTTAGTTTGCCAGGACTACTGTAACAACCTGCCACATCTGGGGGGCTTTGAACAGCAGGAGTGGTTTCTCTCCCCGCTCTGGAGGCAGGAGGTTTGAAATCAGGTGTCAGCCCGGCCACACCCAGTGCTTCTGGTGCGGGCTGGCGCTCCTTGGGGTCCCCAGGCTGGTGGCTGCGTCCCCACTGTCCTGTCGTCTTCCCTCTGTGTGTCTGTTTGCATGTTCTCCTGCACGTGTCTCTCCTCTTCTTGTAAGGACCCTTGTCATACTGGGTTAGGGGCTCACCCTACTCCAGTAGGACCTTGTCTTAACTTACATCTGAATTTCATCAGCAAAGACCCCATTTCCAAACGAAGTCCCATTCTTAGGGACCAGCGGTTGGGACTTCAACCTAGCTTCTTGTGGGACACGAGCCAGCCCGTTAGCGTGCAAGTCCATGCTGGAGGCTGGTGTTCAGGGCCCCTCACCAGCATCTTCAGTGCCGGTGGACAACACCTGTTCCGACTGACCCAGCTGTGCACTAACTAGGGGAATATCATTCCTGTATGCGCTCCAGCTTTTAAATTCTCCACTGGTTCCAGCAGCATAAGGATCTTGAAAAATGAAAAGGAAAAGAGATCAAAAGATCCAATTTTCCAAAAGCTCTTGGTTGTGAGGCTGGAATAAAAGAGTTGGCCCTTCACATGATTGTCCAGGGAAGACTGGATCCTTGCCACCCCCAGGGCGCTCCTTGGACTGGAGGCATCGACGTGTCCCAGGAATTTGTGAGCAGTGTGGCCTCTCAGGTCCTGCCCCAGACCTACGGAATCTGACTCTGCACTTAACAGGCTCCCAGGTGATTTGTGTGCATAGTCAAGTTTGGGAAACGGGCCTAGAAGAGTAGAGTGGCAGAGGAAGGAAGAGAGAGCCTGACTCTCACATGCTTTGATAATTCTAGCAAAGCCAGATCCCTGGTTAGACTTGGAAAGGCTGTTGGTTTCATGGTTGAGAAGTTCTCATGGGAGCCGATGGGAAGAAGGCTGAACTGTTGCAGGGTGGGGAGGGACGGCGTGGGTGCTTCCTTCGGCCGGCCTGATCCAAGGTGGTTGATTCAAGGAGCAGAGGGGGTGAGCTGGCTGGTAGTGTCTTCAGGGCTGAGTTGCTTTCCAGCCTGGGGAAGAGTGAGGGAGGAATGTGTGGGGCCCTGTGCACCAGGAGAGGGCTGGGGGTAAGGAGGAACCCGAGGAGGTGCCCCACCATTCTGACCCTCACACACCGGCACCCCCCAGGTCGACTAGTTATTTTTTGTTTGTTTGTTTCCCCGAGCTTTATTGGGTCTAATTGCCATACAACACTGGGTACACTTAAGGTGTCCATACTACCTACTTCTGAATGAATGTCTAACAGATCAAAGTTTTAAATTTTACAATTAGAAACAACTCACTTAAAGTGCAGATGTTCTGTTGAAGCAATTAGCTTGAGACTGTAGACTGAAGTGAGAAATGAGAAATGTCCTTTCTCTAGGAGGGTAGGGAGCGTGGGGCAGGAGGGCGTGAGGTGCGTGAACTGAGGGGCCGAGGAAGCCAGGGGCACACTTGGTCCACTTCTGGTCTCTTGTGGTTCTGCCACGTGGGGGTTTCATGCTGACCCCTCCCCGGCCCACTCAGAGCTGGAAGGGAATCAGATCCTTATGGCTTCATGTGGAAGAGAGTTTGGATTCTGCAGGTTGAAGCCAAGGCAAGCCCCGTGTGGACATTCGTGATCTGTGTAACTGAAGGCCTGGTGCTCGGTCCCCCTTGTTGACAGCACGAGAATCCAGGAGCTTACCTTGCAGGGATGTTGGAGAACCAGCGAGGATAACGCCTGCCCTCTGCAAAATCACTGTTGCTATGATGGTGCTTAAATGTGGCCGATGTCTGTGTAAAGGAGCACCATTCTTGGAGCATTCGTTGGCCAGAAGAATGGGACATCTGGCTACCATTCTAAACAGCTGTGATCTTGATTCAGGGACAAGACATCCACGAGACGTCCCTAATGATGCCAGGAGTCAGGGGCTCCAAGGGTCAGCACAGCATGCGGTTGTGTGGGCTCCGTGGCTGGGGGAGGTCTCTGTGGGGGAAGAGACTTTATTTATTTGAGAGAGTGAGCGCGCACAAGCAGGGAGAGCAGCAGAGAGAGGGAGAACAGGCTCCCTCCTGAGCAGGGACCCCAACGTGGGGCTCAGTCCCAGGACCCTGGAATCATGACCTGAGCCCCCCAGGCGCCCCTGGAGCAAGAGACTTAAGGAAGCTTTCATAAGTTAGAGCCACAAAGCTAAGCAAACGGAGATGTTCACCTACCGGCTGCCCCGTGTCGGTCAGTTGGGGCTGAGAGTCTGCGGCTGTCCGCCAGGGTGACTTCATTGTCTGGGCCTGGCGGAGGGGTGCGCTGGGGAGGAACTGGGGAGGCCGGGTGCATAAATTGGATCAAGAAGATTGGAAAATGACCGAGGGAGTGGGTAATCTGTTTCCGCAATGGCGCTTTCTGAAATTCTAATTAGTGGTAGCAATTGGGTTCTGTGATTTTTTTCTTCTGTGCAGTCTCAACAAAACCAATTAAGTCTTACTGCGTCCATACATTACCACGAGTACAGGCCATAAGCAAGCGAAGGCCTATTTAGTCTGACTGTCGGCTCTTGGCTTTTAATGGAAAATCAATTTATTTCAGCTTATTAAACTATTAGTGCATATTGGATATTAACTCCACTTTTTCTTTAAACCCCTCTCTCTCTTCCTTCTCTCAGGCGCCAGGGAGGAGACTCTAGGACTTCAGAGATGGCGTGTGGGGGGAACCCCGCAGGAAGCAGGGGAGCAGACCAGATGCTCACTAGATGCTTGGGTGCTCAGGGAACTTCGCGGTTGATCACAAAGTTCCTCGCGGCTTCTAGAGTCTGTGATCAAGCAGGAGCTTTGAAATGCCACGTTCTGTTAGGAAGCGGTCCTGTGGGGAACCCGCTCGATGCGTGGCCAGTGCCTCGCTTCAAGGGTGCGGATGGTATTGGGGGGTATAGGCTAGAGGAGGGGGCACTTTCTAAAACCGGGAAGAGGCAGGGGGATTTAAAGCGATGGCGCTCAGTTCTTTGGTCACGCACGAGTCTAGATGTTACCTTGAAGGTGTTCAGTAGGTGTGATTAGCAGGTGTGGTATAAGTTGACTTTGGTTTTTATAGTTATTTATTTGTGCGTTTATTTTATTTATTTATTTTTTATTTTTATTTTTTTAAAGATTTTATTTATTTATTTACCAGAGATAGAGACAGCCAGTGAGGGAGGGAACACAAGCAGTGGGAGAGGAAGAAGCAGGCTCCTAGCAGAGGAGCCTGATGCGGGGCTCGAACCCATAACGCCGGGATCACGCCCTGAGCTGAAGGTAGATACTTAACGACTGCGCCACCCAGGCGCCCCTGTTCATTTATTTTAAAAATGTTAACATTTGAGTATAGTTGATGCATAATGTGACGTCCGTTTCAGGCGTACAACACAGTGATTTAACGTCTCTAAGCGCCAGGCTGTGCTCGCCACATGCGTAATTCCCGTCTCACCGTACGATGCTGTCACATTACCATTGACTCTATTCTCTATGCTGAACCTTCTATTCCCGTGACTCCTTCATTCTGTAACTGGGAGCCTGTACCTCCTGCTCCCCTCCCCCACCCCCCCGCCTCTCCCCTCCCGCAACCGCCAGTTTGTTCTCTGTATTTATAGATCTGTACAATCTAAGTGAAGGAGATGACCCTTCCTAATGTGGGTGGGCCTCATCTAATCAGCTGGTGGCTTTTTTTTTTTTTTTAGAGCACGCATGTGAGAGTGGGGTGTGGGGAGGGGCAGAGGGAGAGGGAGAGAGAGAATCTCAAGCAGACTCCCTGCCCAGTGTAGAGCCTGACACGGGGCTTGTTCCCATGACCCCGAGATCACGACCTGAGCTGAAACCTAGCGTTGGACGCTCAACCAACTGAGCCACCAGGTTCCCCATATCAGCTGCCGGCTTTAATTAAGAGCAAAGACTAAGGGTTCCTTAAGAAGAAATCCTGCCTCAAGGCTGGAGTAGCAGCTCCTGCCTACGCTTCCAGCCTGCATCCTGCCCTGCGTATTTCAGATTCAAAACTGCAACACCGACTTTTACCTGAGTTTTCAGACTGCCGGTCCACCCTCCCAGTTTCACACTTTCCAGGTCCTACAACTCTTCATACACGTCTGTGTCCTATTCAGTCTGTTCTCTGCAGAGCCCAGACGCACCTGAACTACCATCCCTCTCTCTCCAGACCGGGGGGTTCTGGGTAACTGCTGCCATGCTCTTTCCTCCCGACCCCAAATGCACCCTCAGAATCTTCTGGAAGAGTCCATGAATGCAGTTGTTCAGAGTTGGCACTGGAGAGAAAAATGTGCTGTTCTAATTTTAGGGGATTCTCTTTGTGGTTGTTGGCTGATAAAACCAGTGATTGTTCTCATGTTAAGTACCTTCTAATTAATTTTTCAACGAACATTTGTGGTTTTCTGATGCCGAAATACGGAGCATTTCTTGGCACGCACCCAGCTGGTTGCTCACTGTGGGCGGAGCTGGGGAAGGGGCTGAGGCAGGAATGGCTTCACGCATTCCCAGGACCTCCACCGCTTACTGGACTTGGTAAGCTGCGTTCACGGGGGCTGGGTGGTGTCATAGTGGGGCAGTGGGAGTGGGTCTTGGGCACCCATGAGCTCGGAGCTAGGGCGGCCTGGGTTCACCATGTACATGAGGTGATGTACGTCATGCTATGTCCCTCGAGCGACCTGTCCAGTCACCCAGATGCGACAGAGACAGCGGTCACTGGGTGCATGGAAAATTGGGTTTTTAACCAGAAAGGGGAGACAGCAGAGGAAGGACTTTGACTCAACGGGACGTGGGTGCGCTCACGCGCGCTGCTGTGTGGGGGGCTGCGGCGGTTGTGGGGGATGATTGCTATGACAAATGATGCCATTAATAAATGAGGAGGAGCTTTTAAATTAACAGCAGCCCAAGATTGGAGATTAATTTTTAAAATGTTTCCTAACAAGAAAAATGAAGCAAATAAATCCCGACAATTAGGAAGTAATGAAGACCTTGCAAGAATAGCTTACTGCCAAAGGCAGATAACGGGATTCCCCGTACGTCTGAAGCGAAGTCTGAAGCAAATGTAAATCGGCAGGCCCGGGTCCACGCATCTCCGGCACCGGGGGAGTTGGCTGGCTTGCTTTTTGAACCCAACCAGTCATCTCTGAAAGATCTTAGAGAGCATGCAGAGAAAGGCAATTGCAGTGAGCGAGCTGGATCCCTGTCCCCTCGGCCCTCACCTGTCCCACCCATCCCACCTGCGGCTGGTGCTGACGGGGCAGCAGGGGGCGGTGGCTCTGCACCGACCGGATGCTCCTGAACATGCCAGCCTCTTGGATGGCGGCTGGTGATCTTTGGGGCCGCCCCAGCTTGTACAGGTGACAAAGGACTCAGGAGCCTGGACACGGGGGCAGTTCCAGGAGCTGGACAAAGTGAGCAGGGGGCCTTAGATGCATCGTGCTTCACAGATGCGGACCATTTTGGATTGTGCGCTGCTAGTGACTGCGTTTTTTGTACCTAAAGCCTAGACTTATAAAAATTTCCCTCTTAATCTCAATTTGTTCAAGCATGCCATCTAAACATTGGTAACTGACTGTGGCCTCCAGCTTCCTGACGTCCTCCGAGGCCTTCCTCTTCCGCGCCAGTCCTACGTCAGCTGCTGGACGCCTCGTCCTGACTCTGATGGCTCTCTCTGCACAGCCTTCTGCCATCTGAGGATTTTGCAAGCGGAGGACAGGCCTGCATCTACTGAACGTTCGCTGTGTGCCAGGCACTGAGCTAGCCGAGTTGCGGGGGTTTGATTGTATAGTCCTCTGAGCCACCCAGGGCCTAGCATCCTTATTCTCGTTTTGTAGATGACGAGACAGAGGCTGGGCAGCGCATCGTCGAGCAGCAAGTCAGTGGACGAGGAGGATTTGGATACACCAGGCCCGCTGTGTGCAGAAGCCACAGGGACCCCACCCCCGTGTGCACAGCAGGGGTTGCAAATGCCAACGTCTGTGGGGTCGGTGTGAGGGCCGGGGATCTGGGCAGAGAGGGTGTGGTGAGCTGAGAAGCATGCCGTGTAAAGGCATTTGTTAGGGGCTCAGTCGTGTCCCCCAGATTCATGTGTGGAGGTCTGTAATACCTGAGGTGACTTTACTTGGAAATAAGGTCCACACGTAATTAGCAGACAGCTAGTAGGGGAGGTCATGCTGAAGCAAGGTGGCTCGGCTCCACCATGACCGTGTCCTTATAAGAAGGGAGCTGGGGCATGACACACACAAAGGGGGACGCCAAGCGAGGACGGAGGCGGGTGACGCTTCCACACCCCCAGGAACACTGTGGATTAGCCGGCCCTCCACCCCCAGCCCTCCGAAGGCCCGTTCATACCCGGATCTCAGACTTCATTTGCCGAACTGTGAGACGGTAAATTGCTGTCCTTAAGCTGCTCAGCTTAAGTTTGTTAACAGCCCTAGCAAACGAATACAGTATTCATGTTTGAAATCATCCGAAATGTTGGCACCTGCCAGACCAAACCAAAATGGTGGCACACTGACTTTGGCCACAGCAGCCCGTGATCTGCTGTTCTAAACGCTTGGCCACTTCGTAAAAACGTCCCATGACCTTTTTCCCTGAACCGACCAGCGATCTTGGAGGTGGAAGGTTCTTGGCCTCTGCCTAGCCAGCTTGCAAGAGAGGGGAGAGACCAGAACTTTGCTTAACCTTCGAACTGATATCTTCCCCTGGATGCCCTCTGGCACATGTGAACTGTTGGTAATGACCCTGGCTGGTCATAAGAGCGTACAATGCCAGGCATGGTTCTAAACGCTTTCCGCAAACCAATTCTTCTAATTCTCCCCCAAAACTCCGTGAATTACTATTGTCATGCCCTGTGTTTAGACTTGGAAACTAAGGTGTGAACTAGGTACTTGCTGGCTGGCATGTACTTAATAAACAATGTTGATTTTATTTTTTGTATCTGAAAAGCCTCAAGGATTAACATTTGTTTATTTCTGTTGTGTTTTTTTCACTATTCAAATAATTCTGGCCCTCATCTCCAATATTGGTGGGAGGACTCGTATCTCGGTGTTTTGATGATTTTGTGGGTGAATGGGAGATAGGCTTATATTCTTCCATGCGTGAAAGTTGGAAACTCACTTACTTTTAAGTTAGGGATGGTGATGGAAAGGAAACCGGGTGGAGACAAGTCAGTGAAGACACTGGAAGCCAGCGCCAGCCGTCCGCCATATTTATGTTCTTCAACATCTTGCCCCAGCAAAGACATAAGCAACACTCTCTGGAATGAGATACTGTTCACATCTGGATTCAGGGATGGGTTTGCCAGGAAGCTGCCTGAGGCACTGATCTGTAATATGTATTTAGACAATATTTGAATAACCCAGCAACACAGTACCAGTTTCCCCATGTCTGACATAACGAACAAAGTGTACATTTTTAGCCCCATTTATGCAGAAGAAGATCCATAAAAGATTCATTACCATCAATTCCAAATAGGGTAAAATATTATATTACATTCAGGGCACTTAATGAATGTCTTATTTTGACTATGAAGAGGTATGAAATATTTATTAATAGAAAAGTCATTTCTTCCCACCTCCACTGAATCTACAGTGGTCAGATACAAAAGACTGTTGTTCAGAAGGGGCACCGTAGCACTAGGTTTCCTGGCATGATGCATAACCTCATTTGTCCGTGTAGCTGTCTCCCTTGTGAACTGGGCTGGCCCCGAGGCTTGTGTTCCTTGATGTTTCCCCTTACCTGTCTTTCTGCACACCTCCCACCTTCTGGGAGCCCCATCTCTGTTCCTCACATACCCCGCACACCACAACTTTCAAGTAGGGCTGCCGGATAAAATACAGGACGTCCAGTTAAGCGGAAATTTCTCATAAATAATGCATAATATTTTTAGCATAAGTGTGTCTCATGCAATATTAATGGCACATTCCAAGCATTACATGGGATATACTTATGCTAAAAAATTATTCATTGTTTATCTGAAATTCAAATACACCTGGATGCGCTGTGTTTTTATTTGCTAAATCTGGCAACCATACTCTGGTGGTTTGGGTCATTTTTGGAAGAGATGTGTGTGGTGTGTGTGTAAGGGGTTATGGAATTGTATGAATTACTGATTCATTGTGTAGGTTAATCTTTGGCTTATGATTAAACAATAAAACCATCTATTTCACGAGTGAAGACAGACATATGAACAGCAACTCCGCAGAACGGAATGCCTTCCTTGTACACGACATCATCTAATACTTGCTTAGGAGGTGGTGTGTTCCTTTCCTTTTACTAGTGAGCACCCTGCAAGGTCCAGTGCATGCCCTGCTCTCCAAACCACTGAATCTCCTCTTGGGTCAACCCCTAACACCTCCCATTTGCCCTTCTCCTTTCGTTAGCTCATAATCGTGTTTATAAGCCCTGACCTGAGAATCTAGAGCCCTAGGTTTTAATCCTGGGTCCTATTTATTGTGTGAACCTCAGTATGTTTTTTCACCTCTCTGACCCTCAGTGTCCTGGTCTCCCAATCAGGACGTATGTGGAGCTGTCAGGGTTGCAGGGAGAGGAAAAGGCAGCAGGGATGCGAAGGGGCTGGGATGGGCCAACGCTGGGCATGAGCCCTCCACTCTCCTTCCTCCCTTTGTTCTCCCACTCCTTTGGTTCCGGTTCCAGGAGGCGAGCGACACCTGTCTTGCAGGGTTCGTGGTGGGTCAGTGATCACGGTGGGTCTGGCTCTTGGTGATTTGCAAGCCGCCTATCCCAGAGGAGGACGCCAGAGGGCGCCACACACCACCGACTGCCTGCTTGGCCGGTGCGCATCCAGGCTCCGGGCTGGCGCCAAGGTGCAGAGCAGGTGCCAATGGAGAGCGCCGCACCCACTACCAGCCGGGGTCAGTTGTGAGTTGCGATCTGAAGTTACCTTTACTTTAAAGTCTTATTGTTGCATGGAGTGGTAATGAACTGAACGGGCTTTAGGCGGCAGAGCAAACTGTTTTCCTCCAGAGCGAATGTGGCCCTAAGACCCTCTCAGTTCTTTGGGAACAAGAACCCAGAGGCAAGAGCAAAGGGTCCAGGGCCCCTGCTCCTCTCTGCCGCTCCTAGACCTGGGGCTTCAGCTGGGTGGGATATGCCTGGGAAGTGGGCCCTGAACCCAAGAGGACTGGCAGGCTGCCGCACGTCCCAGAGCTCCCTCTCAGACCCTGATTTCTCATGCACACCTGACAGGCCGCCCAGTCGTCAGCCTCTTAGCACATCAGAGGGGAAGCGAAGGCTGCTGTCCAGCTGAGGCGATGACCCTGGATATAGAGAAGGCAGAAACCAGCTCAGCCCTGCAGTCAGTGTGCACGGGGACGGTTCCCCGTGCTGAGGAGGAAGTGTGATCAGGATTCATGGCTGACGAAGGTGTGAAGAGTCCGTGCCAGTTGAAGAAAGCCTTTAGTTACCACGGCTCTCAGAAGGTGTTGGTGAATGAATAAGCAGGTCTAATGAGTCCTCTAGAAACGTTACTTAAGGCACTATCTTGTTTATTGACACCCTGAACCCTGGGAATTTGCTGTGTTGGTTTGTAATGACAAGGGTTACTTGAAAGTCGTCTGTGCTGTAGGTTTTCGTGGGTGGTAATGTTTTTTAAAAAATGTCCCCAGCGTCTTCTGGTTGTTGGTGAGTGTTGGGATGGGGACGGAGAGGTGACACCATGGGGCAGTCTGGTGTGTGTGGGGGCTGCTGCAGTGACCGTTCACACTGCTGGGCGTGTGGTGATGGAGATCTTTGCTGCTACCTCCAGAACCTCCCCTCGCTGAGGTTCCCCTAGGAGGAGGGGAGGCAGGTGGGACACCTGGGAGTGTCTTGTGGCAGCCTGGCTGTTCCAGGCTGTGGAGGAAGGGTCTGACGGGTGTAGGATTGCCTGGCAAGGGCTGAACTGTGGCGCTTCGTGGTCGTGCGCCCTCTTGGCTGTGTTTCTCTTTTCTCCGTACGGCCCCGGGCTCACCTGCGTGCACACACGCACCCCTGTGTCCCACAAGAACAGAGGTCGGAGAGGCAATGGCTGCGGGCTCCCAGGAGACTGGTTTCGGGCCATGTGAGAGTCACACTGTGCTGGACACCAAGCGTGGCAGGTGGAACATCGGACAGACGGACAGAGAGAGCGTCGAATATTGACTGTGCCAGGCTCCCCCCTCCCCCCATCCGTCAGCAGCCCTGTCCATCAGCTCCTTACCTGACAGAGGCCTTTATGGCTTTGCAAGCTCAGTGTCTGCACATTCACGCTCTGCAGGGTCTGATGACCAAGTGTGCCCTCCACTCCCTCCTGTCTCCATCCTGTCGCCTTCGCCGGAGTCCGATCTTGACCAGCAGATCTAACGGAAGCTGTCTCAAAGAACATACAGCCCGCACCAGGTTTCAGTAGGAAAACCAGCAAAGTCGGTGGGATGTGTTCTTGGGATTTGTCTGTCATGCACACATCGTGGGCACAGAGCCGTGGCTCTGGAAATATATTCTGCACTGCTTCATTTGTGCCCGTGGGTGGTGTGGTCTTACCCTCGGAGATCTGGAGAAATTGGAATGTTCTTCAGAGCCAGGGGCTGCGGGGGCCGCGGAGACCCTGTGCTCCTTGCGCTCGGCATTTGGAGATAAGAGGTCTGCAGAGCTCATTGCCAGCCACAGGGCACCTGGCGTGGCAGAGGAAAGTTCTATTTTCCTAAAGATAAGGAGAGATGAGGAGATCCCTTACTTGTAGGATATTTAATTCAAGGTAACACATGTGTCTTTGTGAGAGGCCATTTTTAAAGCTACTGTGACTAGTAACAGGTGGATGTGGGGATGTGCGCTCAGGGCCGTGCCACCTCCAGCCCCCCAGTCGTGAAGGACTCACCCTGACAGGCAGCTCTTGGCTGAAGCCCCCGCAGGAATCCCTGCGGAGAGCGCCCCAGGCCACGCCCAGTTCCTGGCCCCGGTTTCTCCCCTTTGCTCCCCCTCCAGCCATTTGTCCCTGCTTCAGACCCTCACCCAGGGTCGGCTGAGGTCTCTGTTCAGATCACAGCCCAGCCCAGCCCAACTTCTCCCCTGGCTTAATGCCCTCCTTCCCTCCCTGGCCTTCCCCACGTGTGAATCCCAAGGAACGCCCATGTGCTACTCACTGTCTAGGAGTTGGCTTCCCAGGAGTTACCCTGACACAACAGCTCAAGATTTCATGAAGGACACAGATCTGTGATCTGGTGACGGCCACGTGGCCCCTGGTGTGGAGGTGTGTGGTCCAAAGAACGGGGTGCGGGCGGAACATCCTCGGGCATGGAAGGGTCACTCAGGGGTCACGCTGACTTGAAACTTCAGGGACGTTTAAGGATGTAGGAGTCTCCCAGATGGCCTTGTATGAAGAGGCAACGTCACAGAGACGGTGCAAAGGGAGGTGAGACTGGGAATGGCTCGGCGCGAGGGGGAGTGGGGAGACCAGGCTGGACACGTGGAGCCCTGCGTGCCGTGCTCAGGGGTTGGGATTCCACTCTGTAGCCAGGGGAGACCACGGGAGCATCTGTCACATTGGAGGAACGTGAGTGTATTTTTATATAAGAAAGGCCATTATCGTGAGCGCAGAGCATGAACGGGGGGCGGGGGGGGGATGAGGTGTCCGCTGGCAGCTGGGCATCCCAGATCTCCCCCTCTGCCGATTTGGAGATAAAAACGGGATCCCATCTCCTTTGAAGAGAGATTTCTCTCTTCCTCAATGCCCACACCCCTGGGTGTGTGTCACAGGGCTCTGCACGGTGTCCGCGGACTCTCGTGCTGGCCTGTGAAGCTATCGATTATAGGGGTGTGCATTGGTCAGGTGCCACTGGTCCCAGGGTATGCTGTATTTGGGGCTGCCTCTGCTCTCTGGACTGTATCATACCTTGGCTTCCTTTCATCACAATGAGAACGAGATTGCAGAAACTGGTTAAGGGGTTTGGAATGCCCTTGATGCTCTGTCAAGGGCAACACTCAGGTAGTTTCTGGCTCGCTCTGCTTCTCCGGCGGCCTCCAGGCGGGGACCCACAGTTATCTGAGCAGCACTGTACCCCGGGGTCGGGGGGCGGACGGAGATGCAGGAAGCGTGCACAGAGGGTTTTCTCGCAGGCTGTGGGCAGACAGAAGCCCAGCCACCTGCCAGCAATAGCAAATAGGAGTTTTCCCATCTCTGTGTTGTTGTCAGGCCTTTCTGCCCCCCCCCCCCCACTACTTTTCTCAGGGCAGAAATTGTCCATCCCTGAGAAGTCCAGTTCCGGGTTTCTTTCTCTCTAATCTGTGCTTATCAGAAAGAACACACGGGGCTTCCCTGCAAAGGGACAGTCATCAGGAGATAAGCTGGTGTTGTGGGGCCTGCCTTCCAGGAACATGCTTGGCTTTTGGGTGCACCTTGCTTAAGAACACTGGTCAGCTCTGATTTGTTCCTGGAGGAAGGAGAAAGGATGACAGAAGTCTGTGGGCCTCTGTTCATTTTGGGGGTTTTCCAAGTAGCGCGGTTATTTATTCAGTCTTCACATTTTACTGAGGCCCTACTATATGCCAGTGTATGTTTGCTAGGGTTGCCATAAGAGCCTGCCATGGACTGGGTGGTTCGTCTCACGGCTCTGCAGGCTGAAGTCTGAGATCAAGGCATTGGCCGGGCTGGTTCCTCGGAGGGCCTCTCTCCGTGGCGTGTGGATGGCCACTTCACCCTCACATGAACACGTGTCTTCATGTCTCGTGTGCACGTCTGTCTCTGTGTCCACATTCCACCCTTTGTAAGGACGCCAGTCAGGCCGCCCTACTGATTTCATTGCAGGTTGATTAGTTCTGTAGGGTAGTGCGATCATATCGCAAGGTACTGGGCTCAGGCCTCCTGTTCAACCCATGACAGCTGGTCAAGGGTGTTGTCCTTCTGCCTTTCACCCTGTGCGCGTGTGGGTCTGTATTTGTGACCGTGCCTCTCTCCACGTGATTTGTGACAGGTGGGGCCACGTTTAAAGCTGTTTCTCAGGAAGAGTTATTTGGGACTGGGTCTGTAGGAACCAGCCCGGGCGCCCGTGGAGAGCCCCGAGCCACGCACAGGATTAAATCAACCGTGTTCTTGGCTTTCTCCTCCAGACTCCCCGCCACAGCCCTGGGACTCTAGGGACCCCCTGCATCATCAGAGAAGCTCCCGGTGTCTGAGTTTCTGACCAGACCGTGGACCTACTTGCCCAGCTCTCAAACAAGGCAACTTGGCAGCACCCTTGTAGGACATATGCTTCTGGAGTTTGCTGTTGGAGTCTCTGAAGAGATGCTGAGAACTAAGTTACCAGGGCAGAGCTTCTCATCGGGCTGTAGTTTCCCTCTCTGACCGCGAAGTACGTTGAAACAAAATGAAAGATAATCCTGTGCCTGGCGAAGCCACCTGGTGTAGGCGCTGTTTCACTGGGCATCGTCTCATAAGGTGGCTTCAGAGACTGCCCTAAGGCCACTGCGCGGTGTCTTCTCCATGGCCCCCTCTCCTGCGTTCGTTACTTTATGTCCCCGAAAATGGCCAAGAGGCTCTGTGACTCTCGGTCATTGTGTTCAGATGTCTGTTGATGAGGGATAGAGAGAAGGACAGATGTGATTGGGGAAGCAGAAGCGGTGGGGGTGCAGGGGACCTGCAGGTGGGTGGGCATGGGGGATGGAGAAGGCGTGAGCAGCTCCTGGTGGTGGGGGGCAGGGGTCTGTCCTAGACAACTGAGTGAGGCTCTCAGGTGCAGCAGGTGCCGGCTGGTGGGGGTGGGGGTGGGGGTGGGGTGTAGGGGAGAGCAGGTGTAGGATGGTGGAGGGGTGGGTGTGGAGGGGAGAGCAGGTGCAGGCTGGCGGAGGGGTGGGGTGGAGGGGAGAGCAGGTGCAGGCTAGGAGAACAGGTGCTCAGAGGAGGTCAGGGCAAAGCCCAGGTGTGCTCCTGCAGAATGGCTGCTGGGGGGAGCCCTGGGAGAGCCATGCCCACCCTCCTGGGTGGTGAAGTGGGCCTTGGAGAATCTGGGCCGGCTGGTCAAGGGGATGGAAAGACAGTTGAGGGGCTTGTGGTGGTGTGGTAAGGAAGGGTAAGGGTTTCCTGAGCCCCTGGACCAGTGCTGGGTGGCCGGGCGCTGCCCGTCCTGCCCTCAGCTCGGGGTTGGCTGTGGGGCACCCCAGTGTGTCTCCCATGTGGTGCGGGCCTTCCTTCAGGTGCACTGTGTTCTAAGAGATTGTGGCCAAGTAAGGCGTGGACCTCCGTTCTGATAATATAGCTCATGAATACCCTCACTTTGGGGGAACAATCACACCCCAAAAAGTGAGTTTCTGGCCCATTATGAATGATATAAAAATGTGCCGAGGAGCCACTTAGCAGCTCTGACTTTCCCGCGTCAGGCCCCACACTGGCTCACCCCCACCCCCGGGCTGCCCGACCTCTGTTCCCTTCCTCTCCACTGCTCCTACCTGTCACCTGGTCACCTCAGGACGTCGGGAGGTGGGTATTTAGCCGTGTGACGGACCGCGAGCAGCACTGACTTAGGAGGTTGGTGTTATGACAAACAGGGCAGGTGACCTTTGTAAGTGAGCTGCCTGTGAGTTTGCCTTGATTACTCTTTATTTCAGTTGTTGTGTGCTACACCAGCCAACACAGGGCTGTTCTGCTCCCGTGTTGCTATGGCCTGTCGCTGTAACGAGACATCTGAGGTCGCTGAGACCTCTGGCTGGTCCTGTCCTGCAGGCTGGCGGTGGGACTGAGACACATATCTAGTCAGTTCCTACTTCACATGACAAATTTGTTCCTGGAAACCCACATGTTACAACAGATGTTCCCGTGAACAGTCAGGGCAGGTGAGGCAGTCATTGATGTATCCCTCTGTATCTTTTTATCACTAGTGTATTTTCTTTTTTTTATAAGTTTTTGTTTTAATTCCAGCATAGTTAACATACGATATCATATTAGGTCAGGTGTACCATCTAGTGATTGAGCACTTCTGTACACCACCTGGTGCTCCTCACAACAGGTACACTCCTTCAGCCCCATCACCTGGCTCACCCATCCCCCCACCTCCCCTCTGTGAAGAGTCTGTTTCTTGGTTTATTTCTCTCTCTTTTTTTCCTTCGTTCATTTGTTTTGTTTCTTAAATTCCACATAGGGGCAAAATCCTATGGTATTTGTTTTTCTCTGACTGACTTATTTTGTTGGCATAATACTCTCTAGCTCCATTCACATCACTGAAAATGGCAAGATTTCGTTCTTTTTTATGGCTGAATAATATTCCGTTTTTTGTATACACCACATCTTCTTTATCCATTCATCAATGGATGGACACTTGGGCAGTCTCCATAGTTTAGCTGTTGTAGATAAAGCTGCAGTAAACACGGGGGTGCATGTATCCCTTTGAATTAGTGTTCTTGTATTCTTGGGGTAAATACCCAGTAGTGCTATTGCTGGACTGTAGGGTAGTTCTATTTTTTAATTTTTTGAGGAAACCCCATTCTGTTTTCCATAGTGGCTGCGCCAGTTTGCATTCCCACCAGCAGGACATAAGGCTTCCCTTTTCTCCACATCCTTACCAACACCTGCCGTTTCTTGTGTTGTTGATTTTAGCCATTCTCACAGGTGTGAGGTGACAGCTCATTGTGGTTTTGATTTGCATTTGCCTGATGATGAGTGATGCTGAGCATCTATTCGTGAGTCTTTGGGCCATCTGGATGTCTTCTTTGGAGAAATGGCTGTTCATATCTTCTGCCCATCTTTCAATTGGATCATTTTATTTTTGGGTGTTGAGTTATTTAAGTTCTTTATATATTTTGGATACTAACCCCTTATCAAATACATCATTTGCAAATATCTTCTTCCATTCTGTAGTTTGTCTTTTACTTTTGTTGATTATTTCCTTTGCTGTGCAGAAGCTTATTTTGATGTAGTCCCACTGGTTTATTTTCACTTTTGTTCCCCTTGCCTCAGGAGACAGATCTAGAAAAATGTTGCTACAGTCGATGTCAGAGAAATTACTGCCTGTGCTCTCTTCTAGGATTTTTTTTTATGGTTTCAGGTCTCACATTTAAGTCTTTAACACATTTTGAATTTATTTTTGTGTGTGGTAAAAGAAAATGGTCCTCCATATAGTATTTTTAACAATTATATATAATTATAACATGCTAAGTGACTGAAAATATAATCCATAGTGTAGGGGCTAAGAGTTCAAATTCCGGAACAGGACTGGGATCTGATTCTAGCTCTTTTCTTACTAGTCAAGAGATCTTTGGCAAGTTACTTCACCCCCTCTATACCTCTCTTCCTTCACCTGTCAAATCAGGTAATAATAGTATCCACTTCATAATGTTGTTTGAGAATTAAGTGAGTTTACATGTCCAGCAGTGCCTGGCTCATTGTAAATGCTCAATGACTTTCAGTTTAAGATGTTCCCTATGAACTGAAAGGCATAAAGAAATACACGTGCAGCTGCCTTTAGATTTATAGGTCTGTCAGCTTTGCCAGAAAGATGTGGATGATCCTGGTGGTGAAGATGGGGTGGTGACTGGTGGGGGGTGGGGGACAAAAGCCCAGAGGAAGGAAGGAGGAAAAGGAGAGAAGGGCCACTGTGACACGAACACATCACGATGACGTCTTTGAGACAATGGTGTTGGAGAAGGAGGAGGTGCTGTGCCTTCTTGAAGCTTAAACATGCCCACAGAGCAAAGATGAGAGCAAGTCTTCCTCTGCTGAGACTCCCTTGCCCTCTTGGGGTTTGCAAAGCCTGCCCAATTTCCCCTGCTCACAGCTCTTGATAATGTCAAATTTAATGGCAAAGAGGAAACCCTATGTAGTTTCTTGGCACTAGAGTTGTTTCTTCTTCTTCTTCCTCTTCTTCTTCCTTCTTCTTCAGATTTATTTATTTATTTGAGAGAGAGAGTGAGCTAGAGTGCAAGAGCGGGGAGAGGGGCAAAGGGAAAGGGAGAGAATCTCAAACAGACTCCCCGCTGAGCGCAGAGCCTGCCATGGGGCTCAATCCCATAACCTTGAGATCATGACTTGAGCTGAAACCAAGAGCCACACACTCGACTAAGCGAGCCCCCCAGGTGCCCTGGCACTAGTGCTTCTTGAAGAAGATTTTCAGACTTCCTGTCAGGCAAGCAGCATGATTGGAGAGAAGTGAGCTCCCGGGTGCAGCACAGACAATTCCAACAGAGCCTGGACACAAAGAGAAGAGGAGGGACTCGACAGGTGTGCTAGGCATGTGGGGAGGGGGCTCACTACAGCCAAAGCATTTCACCACTATCCCATGGGCCAGCACACACTCATGGAATTCAGAGAATTCCAGAACTGAAAGGAAAACCACCTAAGGAGCTGGGGACTGATGTCAGCATTGGATCAAGACATTTTCCTGGGTGCCTTTGCAAGGTGCATGCTGTCAAGAACGAGATTGTCCATTCCTTTCTGAAATGAACGCTCAAACTTTCATTTTTTTTATAGTAGGTTCCACACCCAGTGTGGAGTCCAGCTCGGGTCTTCATGACCCTGAGATCATGACCCAAGCTGAGATTAAGAGTTGGACGCTCAACTGACTGAGCTACCCAGGTGCCCCCTCAAACTTCCATTTTGACTTTAGTTAGATTTGGTTGGCAAGAAGAAAGATCTAGATCTGTAACCCGAGATATTTTGTAAGCTAGCAAGAGAATTTATTCAGCTTATATAGAGGCGGTTTTACTCGTAAGAGTTCAGGTCAAAGTTACTGGGTTAATTACAACAAGTTGGTAAGTGAATTCAATTATCTACAGCAAACATTGTTCATAACTTTAAGAGAATAAGCATGGCTTTCTGTAACAAATATATTCTAACATCCAACTTCCTATAGCAGACATTTAAGGGAATCTGGAGTTAATCTAGATTCAAGGTTACAGGTAGGCAACGAGGACAAGTTCTCTGAAGACGGAGCTGTGTGTGGTAGAGTATGCCTGCAGCGGTAGTGACCAGACACATGGAATGTTCCATTTGACCTTAAAGGAGACTTTGTTCCCTTGGGGGGCACATGTTGTGGCGACTTGAATGAGCTGTTGTCAACGTTTTCCTCAGTGGTTTTCCCTAGCAGGTGAATGAGTAAACAAGGAGCCAACGAAACTCAAATTAAGCCGAAGAAAGAGGACAATAAAGATAAGAACAGAAATCAATGAACTGGACGGCAGATAAACAACAGAAAAAAATCAGTGACACCAAAAAGTTGGTTTTTGGAGAAGATCCACCAACCTGATAAATCTCCAGCAAGACTGGGTGGGAGCTGAGGCCCCGAGTTACCAATGTCAGGAGGAAGTCAGAAATAGCCAACAGGTTCAGCACACATTAAAGGGAAAAGAGAATATTATGAATAATTTATACCAAAATATTCTACAACTCAGATAAAACGAGCAAATCCCTTGAAAGACAACCGGTCAAACCCATGGAGGGAGGAGCAGATATGCTTAGTGTTCCTACATCTATGAAAAAAAAATGAATTTATAATGAAAAACCTTCTCACAAAGAAAGCTATGGCTTTACAAGTGAATTCTACCAAAATTTAAGGAAGACATAATATCAGTTCTACGAAAACTTCCGGAAAACTAAAGAGGAGAGAATATTTTCCAATTCGTTCTCTAAGGCCAGCACATTGATACCTACACCAGAAAAAAGATAATACGAGAAAACAAAACCACAGATCAATATCCACCATGAACTTAGATGCACATATTCTTAACAAAATGTTAGCAACTTAAATCTAAAAATATATAAATATAGGGGGGCCTGTGTGGCTCAGTAGTACTTGATCTCAGGGTCATGAGTTTAGGCCCTGAGTTGGGCTCCATGCTGGGCATGAAGCCTACTTAAAAGAATACATACAAATTGGGGCAGCTAGGTGGCTCGGTTGGATTCTGCTCAGGTCATGATGTCATGAGTTGTGGGATTGAGCCCTATGTCGGGCTCTGCACTCAGCAGGAAGTCTGCTTGAAGATTCTCTCCCTCTGCCCCTCCCTCCTCTCTCGCTCTTTCTTTCAAATAAATAAATCTTTTTAAAAATATGCACATATATATGTATATAATGCATATATATAATATATATGTGTATACATGTATATGTGTGTGTATGTGTGTGTGTGTATATATATATATATATGTATATATACATATGTATATATGTGCAGACTCCGTCCTATTTATTCAGTGTTCAACCAGTGCTTGGTTGGTATAGATTTGTGGGTCCCTTGTGATTATTCCCCATGCTCTCAGCAAGGACCCACAGCCCTGAGCTTGGAACCCCTGTCACAGATCCCTGGAAATCAGGGCCATCAGTTACCACTGCCTTGAAAATCACTTGTGACTTAAGTCACAGACCCCAACCTGGATGGTTAACAGAATAACCTGAACCTTCAGAAATGCTGATTCCTAGGTTCCACCCAAGACTTGCTGAGTTTCACCCCCAGTGCCTCTGATGATCCATCCGTGTTTGAGATCAACGATTTCAGTAACTGAGAGCCCCTACAGGGACTGGGGAGTTTGATTCATAGAAGTCTGGCTCTTCAAAATAAAGGTCAGCAATGGGAGTGAACAATTCCCTTTTGGTAAATGCAACGTAGCTTATCTGCCGTCAGGGCTCACGGTACTTCTGTGTTTCCTCCCTTCCTGGACACATGGAAGAGGTTTATCGGCCCCATGGCGGTGACCGACTCACGCCATTGGTCTGGGAGCAGAAGGGGCATGTGTCACTTGGGGGAGCAGATAAAGCCTCCGTGTAGTTCTCCACATTCTCTCCCCGCTCTGCGGCGACCCTGATGTCACGCTCTGGGGGCCACGCTGGGTGTGAGTGAGGCATCCGTTGGGGACAGCTGTTCGCACAGACTCCAGATCCGCGGTGGAATCTGAGTGAGCGCAAAGTCAACCTCATGGAGATAGTTTGAAACTGATTGTAATTCCAGAAAAATCTAGCTCATCTGATTTACCATGGTTGAGATATTTCTCAGCTATTATAGATCATGATTCTATAGCTACATAGCATCCTGGGAAAATGCTCAGGAAGGGGAATCGGGGTGCGTAAACCTGCCTTACCCACCAGGACTTTGCTTGACCTTGACCTAAATCCTACCCCCAGGAGAGTATTCATAGCATTCTTTGGAGACCAGGAAGTGGGGTTGCTGGAGAACTTCCCGGAGGGAGCCTCTGATGCTCTGTGTTCTGGACACCTTGAAGGGAGCGTGGAGATGGCCACCCCGCCCCCTTCAGGGAGGGGGCCTGCTGCTCCCGATGCTGGGAGGCTGGCCAGGACTGGCCCTGGTTGCAGAGTTGCCCCAGCTGCACGGGCTCACCCTGGCTTCCGGGGAGCTGGCCGGTGAGCAGGGAGCGGCGCGTGCGGGAGGTCCGGCGCTCTGAGCTCTCAAGGGCTTCTGGAGGGGTTGGGATGAAAGACTTCCCGACGAAGAGAAGCCACTCAGGAATGAAAACGTCAAAGCCATTTGACACAAAGGCCTTGGAAACTGCTGAGATGGCATTCGGGTAGGGTTTCTTCCCGCGGCGATCACTCACATCGGGCTTGGGCTGTATATTCTCCCGGCCGCGCTGCCCCTGACAAGATGAAGTGCGTTCCTGACACACAGAATTTTCCAATAAAGATTTCATTGTCTCGTTCCCCCGTGAGAAGTGATAAGTGAACTTGATATCTCTCTGTTCAGCCTTCATCAATAAAAAATTTTTCTGGTTGGGTTATTCCTGTTGATTCTTAATGAAGTGGCGTTTTATGAGGTGCCATTCAGTTCTAAACTTCAGAAAGAGTCAGGGATATATGGCCTGGCAGAGTGGATGCATTAAACATTGAAATGTGTATTAATGGCTGTGTGCATACATAACATGGCGAAATAAATACACAGTTATCGGGGATTTAATACACCTCATCCAGAAAAGGATACATCACGCATTAAAACATAATTACTGGCTGGAAATGGAAGTAGATCACCTGCTAAACCAGATTCATCAAGCTGACTCCCATAGATCACCCACCGAACCGGACACACTACCCATTGAGCCTGACATATGGCCACCTCGCCCAGACGCGCAGCAGCTGATTTAGACCCAAGCACTAATGCACTAAATCGGTGACCACCCCTTGACTGAAATATATTGTCACTTAGTGAGAAATATCTTTCTGACGGAGGACATTGACTGAAAATTACATTCACTGTACGGTCTGGTAAACTCAGCTGGGGCTGCCCAGATCAGGCCGTAGCTGTGTGTGGGCCTGGCTCGCTGGGGCCCGGGGCGGGGGGAGGCTGTTCATGCTGGGGGAGGGGGCAGCTCCCCGTCTGTGAGTCAGTCGGTGATGGAGGCCAGCACAAGCTGAGAAGCCCTTCCTGCGCAGGGGTCTCTGGGGACGATGGAGGAGGCGGGAGGGGGGCCTCCCCTGCTGGCTGCAGAGCATGGGGGCAGGAGGCTGGCTGCCGTGGGGGAGCAAGTCTGACTGTATTTTCTGTATAAATTCGGCTTATGTTACCCCTTCCTTTAATCTCCAAACACCATTTTGTGTGTGGGGGGAGTGGAAAACCCTTTCTAGGGGCTTTCTTAGAGATTCTCTTTAAAGATCTTACTTCTCCCAGACCACTTCGCGTTCACCTTCAGTGAGTTTAACTCCCAGAGGGATGTGTGTGTGTGCTTCTGTGCATGAGTTTGTGTGTGTGTAAGAGTTGATGTATGTGAGTGTGCATGTGTGTAAGAGTTGGTGTGTGAGTGTGCATGTATGTGAGTGTGCATATGTGTGTGTGCATGTGTGAGAGTGTGCATGTGTGAGAGTGTGCATGTGTGTCAGTGTGCGTGTGTGCGAGCGTGCATGTGTGTGTGAGTGTGCATGTGTATGTGCATGTGTGTGTGCATGTGTGAGAGCATGCATGTGTGCGAGTGTGTGTGCATGTGTGTGTGTGTACACCGGGTGTGTCTGTTCCAGGCTGGAGGTCTGTGCACACTGCTGAACCTGGCCAGGCGCTGAGGATGGCGGAGGCGAGGGGTGGAGGGAGCTGTAGAGAGCAGTCCGCCTGGCTTCTTTGTGTTTCGGGTGCAGACACTGTTCTGAAAAGGGCAGTGACATGGCGTCAGTCCCATGCATTTCTGGAGGGCCGGGCTCTCCTGATTCTCAGGCCACTGGAGGGGCCCCGCGTCCCAGGGTATCAGCTGACCTGTAGGTACACGCAGTGTGGCTTCTCAGCAGCAGCAGGTGACCAAATGTGACGTGGAGCACGATTCCTGCGCTGTGTGACGAGTATCGCCAGTTTTCTAAGAAACCACTCAGCTGTCACGTTCGCGTCCCCACCAGCAAAGAACCACCGTTCCTGTTGCTCTGTCCTGGTCAGTGTGTGGTGGGATCTTATCATTGCGAAGGGCAGTGTTTTAGAAATCTAGAGGAAGCTCTCTTCCTGATCCTTCCCCCCTTTCCTTGCACCTGTCCCACCTCCTAGCCCAGGTTCCTTCGGTAGAGGCGGAGCATGGGCGCCATGGTGACTCCGCGCCCGACTGTCATCGTGAGAAGTGCCCCGTGCGCCAGGCAGCTGCTCCCCGCCCGATCCTCCACCCATGCCATCACTTTGGGGCTGTGGAACCAAAAGGTGCTCTGTTCACTCAATTCACAAAATGTGTAATTGACTAATAACCTTGGAATTCTCTCTCTGTTTCCATTCTGGAAACACCACTCTCTCATTTGTTCAGTCTGTATTTCACTGCTAGAGACCCAAATTGATTTTAAACCAGAATTCCTGGATCTCTTAGTCTGTTTCCTCACCTGCACAAAGGACCTATTGGACTCTGAGGGTGAATTCCTAAAGTCTGACCAAAATGATTAAAAGTGAGAAAAAACCTAAGTACGGCAGAGTCTTGGCGGGTGTAGGGGTGATGGGTGTCTGCACGAGGCAGGCTGGTGCTGCCTTCTGCTGTCCTGGAGCTTTTTGATTTCTTCCTGTGTATCTCCTTTGAAGCTAGGGGATCTCTGAAAGCTCCCTGTGACTTATTCTCAAGCCCACGGGGGCTCCCCTGGCAGCAGCCTGAGGAGGCCCAGGTTGGAAGAGGGGCCAGAGCTGGTGCATCGTCACACGTGCTGCTGGTGCATTGGGGTCTTACAAGGGCCCCTTCGGTAGTTCAGTGCTCACAAAGGGTATGAGGGGACGTCATGAAGGGGATGGGGCAGTCCCAGCCCACCTGCAACATGCAGGAAGGAGGGTCAGGCGCAGGAGGCTTGTTAAGAATTCACCCTCCTGGGTCCCATCGCTAGAGGCTCTGATTGGGCAGGCCTGGGATGGGGCCCAGCACTCTGTGTTTTTAATAAGCACTTGCTATGTACTGAATTGTGTTCTTCCCAAATTCATATGTTGAAGCCCCTAAGCCCCCATGGCGTGACTGTTTGGAGATAGGGCATTTACAGAAGCAATTAGGATAAATGAGGGGAAACAGGTGGGGCCCTGACTTGATAGGATTAGTGGCCATTCCCCCCATGAGGACACAGCGAGGGGGTGCCTGGCTGTAAATCAGGAGGACAGCTCTCCCCAGAAACCAAATCGGCCAGCACCTTGATCTTGGACTTCCAGCCTCCAGAACTGTGGGAAAGCCAATTTCTGACTTTTTTTTTTAACGGGCATGAATTCATTTATTTTTCTTGTATATAACTAAGTGGCTGCCACAGCTGGAGCCTGGGTCCTCCACACCAAGACTCAGGTGTGGGTCTTTATAAGTTGTCAATGAACCGATAGGGAGACTTGGTGAACACGGTCTCTTTCCAGAGATATCTCAGGGGGTGAGACAGCTGTGGGCTTTGGGAATGGCATCAGAGTAGCCTTGGTGAAGTCGCCCAGGGGACAGTACAGTCCCTGACCAAGGGGCAGCAGTGGTCAGACTGGCCGTCCTCAGTAGGCTCTCGGGCGCAGGGGCTGACCCGGTGCCAGGGCCTCGGGGGGCAGGGATGAGATGCTCTGGCACAGAGCCGCAGTGGCCTGTCACCTTGCTCCGGACAGCGTGGGGCTTGTCAGTCTTGTTTCCCCAGTGGCCTTGCCGCACAGGATGTTGGAAAGTGTGGCCAGGATCATGGCCCCACTGATGGCAGTGGCCACCTCCTTGGAGCACTGACCACCCAGACCAACGTGTCCATTGTCGTCTCCAATGACAACAAATGCCTCGAACCTGGTCCGCCGATCAGCACGGGTGTGTTTTGCACCAGGATAGTCTTCAAAACCTCATCCTGGAGGGATGCCCCTGGGAACGAATCAGTGATCTCAGATTCCCTGATGGGCAGGGAGAAGAGGGAGATCTTCTCCAGGGACTTGAGCTTCATGTCCTTGACCAGGCGGCCCAGCTTGGTGACGGGGATCCCCTCCTTGTCCTCAGCCTTGCCTCCGTGAGCTCTGTGGCCTTGCCCATGACCACGACCACACCCACGGCCATGGCCATGACCCTGGGTGCCGTGTCCAAAGCCTCCCATTCCAGGGCCCCCGGCCCTTTGGGCCCTCCCATAGCACCAGTGTCATTGGCCATTTGCCGTTTTCTCAGAGAAGCAGCCAGTTTCTGATGTTTAAGCCACCTTGTTCGTGTTTTCATTTATGGCAGCCAGAATACAGAGCAGACGAATACCACACTACAAGTGATTCTGAGGCACGATCCTTTCAGAGACGGGAAACAAAGACGGCACAGCTGGGTATGTTGTCGGAATCAATATTCGAACCTGGGTCTGTTGGCTTCCATAGCCCCTGAGTCATTGGCCCTTGCTGACCCAGCACCAGATTTGCCTTTAGAACTAGAGGTCAGAGGAAGTAGGGGACGTGCCTTGGGCCCCCAGGAGCAGAGGGCCGTGTGGGTGCTCGGGGCGTGCTCTGCTCTGCCCACGCCAACCTCACGCTCTTCTTCACGGTGGTCTCGTGTGGTCGGTCCTGCTACCCCTGTTTAACAGATAAGCACATTGAGGGGCAGAGAAGGGAAAGTCACCAGCTAGGGAACAGCAGAGTCAGGATGACTTGGACCCAAGACAGTCTTACTCTAGTCATCAGGTTAGGAGGCTCCGTGGGGGCTCTTCCCCCGTGATGTCGCGGTAGGAGCCTGGGGCACGTGTGGGCACATGGCCGCGTGTCTTTTCTGAAACTCAGAGAGACTCATCTGGACGTGACATCCCTGAACTTCCCAATCCCTTTCGTGTGTCTCCCTCCTCATTTCCTTCTGGCTTCGGAGACCAGAGAGCAGCGTCTTCCAGGGCCTTGGGCTTGGTCATATTTTACCAAGGCTGCTCCCTGGATCTTCCTCCACGCTTGTTACATTGTTCTTTTACCTTAAGATGGAGAGCCCATTCCGGGAAGGTACATATATTTTTTTCCAATTGATTTCTTGTCAAGACTAACAAGATCAATCAAATCATATGGCCAATAAAACTGATTTAGCACTCATAAAGCCCCATGACATCTCCTATGTGCTGAGAATGAATGACGTGGAGGCAAAGCTGCTCTGCGCCCATTCCTTCCTGGTCACAGGACGATATACGCTCAGCTTCCGGGGCTCCCTTCCCACCCAGCCGACAGGTGCCAGGGAGGGCCCAGGGCAGGGAGCACCTTACGACGCTGGTAGGATGCAAAGCTACCAAGAGGACCAGGAGAGATTTTATCCATGAACTAGCAGGAAGACGGTGCCATTAGGGAATATCTGAAATGTTCAGGAAAAAACATAATTGGGAAAACCCATCCTTTCCATTTTGACCTTGTATTGGGATGTTCTGTTGCTTACTCCCTCCCACGGTCTCATAAAGAGCTGTGCTTGCAGAGCTGTGATTGACCATGTGAACTCATCCTCCTTGGCCATGGCTGCTTGGCCAAGGCTGGGCACTGGGTCTGGGAGAGGTCCAAAGAATCCTCCCTTTGGAATCTGAAAGTGGGCCCTTAGAGACCGAATGGAGGATAGGGGGATAGAGAAGAAGCCATCAGTTGTAGGGTAGCTCGTCCTATCACTGGTGAGGCATGAGGCCGAAAGTTCACGGAATCCTTTTCTTGGGGTCTCTGGAGGTGACCCTGGCCCTATTTAGCTTCTCTTGGGATTCCTGAAACCTAGTACTCCATCATAAACCCCCTTTCCTGGAGGTAGCTGTGTGGATTTGTATTTCAGACCACCAAATATATCCTGACTGAAACATATCTTGGGGGAATAATCTGCCCTACCTCATACAGATCCTAGAACTGAGAAGTTTTATGTACAGCAACCTTCAGAGACCACACACTTCTGGGAGTGCTGATTTGTAGCCTGTAGGAGTGTTTCCTGTGGGTTGCGCTAACATTTTTTAAAGAATATTTATATATATATTTATTATAATTTTTTTTATTATATTATGTTAGTCACCATACAGTACATCCCTGGTTTCTGGTGTAAAGTTCGATGATTCATTAGTTGCGTATAACACCCAGTGCACCATGCAATATGTGCCCTCCTTACTACCCATCACCAGTCTATCCCATTCCCCCCGCCCCCGAAGCCCTCAGTTTGTTTCTCTTAGTCCATAGAGTGATGCTTGTGTAGGCTCTCCTGTTTACCCCAATCCCCACCATTCCTTTTTGTCTTACACTTTTGCCTTCTTCACACAGTGTCACTCCTGTCCAGCCCCTGAGGACATTCAGCTGTGACTCCTAACTGAGCCCAACCCTTGAAATTTTCAAAGACGTAAAGTGACTTTCCTGAAGCCACACAGTTAGGCATTACCATGCCTGGGACCAGGATCTAGTTTTTCTGACTTCTAAGGAAAGTGGAAATGGAATGGTAGCTGTGATGTTTAATCCCCACCCCCCGACTTTATGAAGACGTCATTGACATACAACATTGTGCAAGTTTAAGGGGTACAATGTGATGGTTTGATACACGTATATACTGTGAAATGACTGTCACAGTAGGGTTAATTAGAACGTTGTGATGGGGGCGCCTGGGTGGCACAGCGGTTAAAGCGTCTGCCTTCGGCTCAGGGCGTGATTCTGGCGTTCTGGGATCGAGCCCCACATCAGGCTCCTCCGCTATGAGCCTGCTTCTTCCTCTCCCACTCCCCCTGCTTGTGTTCCCTCTCTCCCTGGCTGTCTCTATCTCTGTCGAATAAATAAATAAAATCTTTAAAAAAAAAAAAAAAAAGAACGTTGTGATGGTTGATTTTATGTGTCAACCTGACTTGATCAAAGGGTGTCCTGATAGCTGGTAACGCGTACTTTCTGGGTGTGTCTGGGAGGGCGTTTCCAGAAGAGATTGGCATTGGGTTCAGTAGGCTGAGTTAAGAGATCCGCCCTCACTGCTGTGTGATCCACTGAGGGCCCAAATGGGGCAAAATGGCGAAGGAAGAACAAAGTCTTTCTCTGTTCTTGAGCTGGGATAGCCATCTTCTCCTGCCCTCGGACATGGGCACTCCTAGATGGTGGGTCTTCAGCAGCTTCCCTGACTGCGTGAGCCAATGTCCGAAATATATCTCCCCTCCTCTCTCTCTCTCTCCCCCTGTCTCTGTCTCCGTCTCTCTCCTATTGGTTCTGTTTTTCTGGAGAAGCCTGACTACTCGCTAGCCCCGTGAAAGAATCAAGTAGGTGTTTCTGAGCCCCTCATACGTGCCCTGGTGTTTACCATCGGGTGATTTGGGAGCAGGTGGTTTTTCTCTTATGGTGTCCTTGGCCCCGCGCTTCTTAGACAGCAGCTGAATAAAAGGGCAGTGCTATCTGGAGAACCTCGTAAGGCAGAGAGCTGTCTTTTCCCCCCTCCTCAAGTAGCTGGCTCATAAATTACCCTAGGGAACCCCATGTGGACCTCCATGTTTCATGGTGGTTTTCTGGCATCTGAGATGTTTTCTCAATGCAGTGTTAGCGATTCTGGTTTCAGTGCTTTGGGACCCACGGGGAGACTTGTTTCTGACACAGACTGAGATGGAGGGCAGCTAAAGGTTTACCAGAGGGTCTTTTATGCACTGAGGCTTCAGGGGAACAGAGCTCCTGCTGGCATCCCTGGGTGGGTACCTGCCTTTCACCAGTGGCCTTGGGTCAGAGCCTACGTTCACAGACGTTGACAACTGGGTCCACAAAGCACCCTGGAAGCACACCCAGCACCTGGCTCTGCCAGCGGTAGCCAGCAGGGATTTCACCCTCTGGGTCTCAGCTCCCTGATCTGTGAGGAGACTGGCCTCCTGTGCCCGTGGGCTGCGCCTCCCTGTCAACGTCACCACGTGTGTGCCCAGCTTCTGTTGACTCTTCACCTGTTCCCAGGAGTGGGCATTCTGGGGGTAGCAAATCGCGTCCTCCTGTCGTCTGGCCGTCTGCCCTCCATCAATGGCTGGGGACTCCTAGTGGGAGCCACATGAGTCAGCGATCAGTCCTAGCAGCTCGTCCCTGGAATGCCAGGCCCAGATAATGTGTGCGTCCCTTTCTCAGGAAGCACGTGGTATCACCAGGAGCTAGTGTTTGGTTAAGCCCGAGTGTGTGTATTTTCACTCCCCTTTGCCCAAGGATCAGCCAAAGATTCGGAGGTGGTCGGGAGGGAAAGCATTCCACACCCAGGACCAGAGTTACAGGATCATAAATGTGTGTAAGTGGGAGAAATCTCAGAAACTCAAAAGCTGTCCACACTGTGACTAATGAAAGCAATACTCACAGGCAAATGATCTGGATTGATAAATTGCCTCTATGAGTTTCTAAGGACCAACAGCAGCAAATTATATATTGCAGCAATTCCCAAGCAACCCCTGTAACAAACAGCTATTTTTCTGTGGCATCAACAAAGTAGTGACTGTGTGATCTCCCTCCGAGGTTCAGGGATGTGTCCTCAGCTATCCCCCTGCAGGCAGCACCTGCTTCCCATGGAGCATCTTCAGGTGCCAGCACCCCTGGGGGTCTCCAGCCTGGGCTGGGTAAGCCCCTTCCCCATACGGGGGCTCTCCCTCAGCTCCACGACTATCTATGGGAAAGTGCCAGGACCTTTGCACCCTCATCCAACCCTCGGCAGGGCACGTAGAACTTGGGAGATGGTGGTACCCATCTGGGCACACGTGGTGTTACCAGACCTCCCAAATGCAAGTAAAACCCAGAGGAAGGAGGACGACAGAGCAGAGTGAGGGGCTCATGCACACACACACACACACACACACACACACACACACTCTGTATGTGACTCAAATGCTGGGGCCATACCGATATGCCACACATGAGGGCCTGTCAAACACTCGAGTTTACTTTCCAAGTTGGCCAGAGCGAGAGTAAATTCCAGGTGAGCGTTTTCCGGAGCAAGAGGCTGGGATCCGCCCTGAGATGAGGGCAGCTCAGAGCATGAGTGAGGCAGAAGAGCTGCCCCTGGGCTTGGTGTGCTGGCAGGACATGAACCTGGGGGACTGGGGGGTGCTCTCCTCTGCATGAGGGCTCAAGGTCGCAGGGATGCACTTGGTGTGGCTGGGGCCAGTCGTCTTACCTGCCACTGCCTCTTGTGATGGGCGGCCCCCAGCCAGTGAGTGTCCAGAGCCTGCAGAACCATCTGGTACTTGGCTGAGAGCAGCCGTCCATGCACAGGTTCTCATGGAGACGTGTGTGTCCTGGTCCAGCGGAGGACGGGCTGTGTTGCATTCTGTGCTGGATGATATATTGATTTTTTTAGAAAAAGATTTTTTTTTAATAATCACATTTTTAAACATTTCTTTTTTTTTACATTTTTTTTTGCCCATTTTATAATTTTTATTTTGTTATATTAGTCACCAAACAGTACATCCCCAGTTTTTGATGCAATGTTCCATGATTCATTATTTGTGTATAACACCCAGTGCACCATGCCATACGTGCCCTCCTTAATACCCATCACCAGCCTATCCCAGTCCCCCACCCCCCTCCCCTCTGAAGCCCTCAGTTTGTTTCCCAGAGTCCACAGTCTGTCATGGTTCATTCCCCCTTCTGTTTACCCCCCCTTTCATTCTTCCCTTCCTTCTCCTACTGATCTTCCTATTTCTTATGTTCCATAAATGAGTGAAACCATATGATAATTGTCTTTCTCTGCTTGACTTATTTCACTTAGCATAATCTCCTCCAGTCCCGTCCATGTTGTAGCAAATGTTGAGAACTCGTTCTTTCTGATAGCTGAGTAATATTCCATTGTATATATGGACCACATCTTCTTAATCCACTCATCTGTTGAAGGGCATCTCGGTTCCTTCCACGATTTAGCTATTGTGGACAATGCTGCTATGAACATTGGGGTGCATGTGGCCCCTCTCTTCACTACATCTGTATCTTTGGGGTAAATACCCAGTAGTGCAATGGCTGGGTCATAGGGTAGCTCAATTTTTAACTTTTTAAGAGACCTCCACACTGTTTTCCAGAGTGGCTGTACCAACTTGCATTCCCACCAACAATGTAGGAGGGATCCCCTTTCTCCACATCCTCTCCAACATTTGTTGTTTCCTGCCTTGTCCATTTTTGCCATTCTAACTGGCGTAAGGTGGTATCTTAGTGTGGTTTTGATTTGAATTTCCCTGATGGCTAATGATTTTGAACATTTTTTCATGTGTCTGTGAGCCAACAAATGCTCCACATCTTTATCAACACTTAGTATTATCAACCTTTTTGATTATAGCCATTCTAGTGTGTATGTACTGGTTTTAATTTTGATCGCTCTAATACACTAATAATGTTGAACAATTTACGATGAGCTAACTAGCCATTCACATATTTTCTCTGATGATACATCTATTCAAATATTCAAATCTTTCATCATTTTTTAACGAGGTCATTTATCTCTTCAAAGAGTTGAAGGAGTTCTTTATGATTCTGGATACAAATCTATTATCAGACATGACTCGCAAATATTTCTTCTTCATTTGTGACTTGTGTTTTTGTGCCTAGGTGGTTCATTCCATTACACCTCTGCCTTTGGCTCAGGTCATGAACCCAAAGTCCTGAGATCGTGCTCTGCTTTGGGCCCCCTGCTCAGTGGGGAGCCTGTTTCTCCTTCTCCCTCTGTCTCTCCCCCTGCTTGTGCTTTCTCACTGCTCTCTGTCAAATAAATAAATAAAATCTTTAGGAGAAAAAAGACACTATTAGAAAAAGATTTTATTTTATTTGATGGAGAGAGAACGAGTGAGCACAAACAGGGGGGAGGGACAGAGGGAGAAGGAGGCTCCTGCTGAGCAAGGAGCCCGATGCAGGACTTGCTCCCAGGACCCTGGCATCATGCCTGAGCCCAAGGCAGACACATCACCGACTGAGCCACCCAGGTGTCCCCATACATTGATGCTGAATACACTGCGTCTCTAAGCAGTTTTGGAGGCCATTTGGCAGTTGGTGATTTTCGTATACTGTGCTTGCTGTAGAAACGCACCCTGGTAAACTGCTTCTGCCACACGAGACCCAGTCCCCTGCCTCTCTGGCTGGTATGCAGACACTTGTGGCTAAAGACGTCCACTGCCCTGCTTTCCACTTGTCTTGTCCTGAGTGCAGGGTGTGGGTAGGAGGTCGGGGTGGGGAGGGCATGTGGGGGAAGCTGGGCCAGCTCTCCCTCTCTGGGCTGGATGCCTGGATCCTCTCCCTGCAGTAAGAGCTGAGCCACTGTGTGTCCCCAGGGGAGAGGGGACGGGTGGCTTCAGTTCTGAGAAGGATGGAATCGGGTGTTTTCCTGCGAGCAGGTTCTGCTGGAGGAGGGTAGGGAGGGGGGCCCCAGGAGGGCACTGAACACCTTACAGAGGAGAAACATGGGGGCTCTAGACAACGTTTGTTGTCTAATTTGTATATGGAAACCTCATCCCCAAGGTGATGGTGTGGAGGTGGGGCTTTGGGGGTGATTCGGTCGTGGGAGTGGAGACCCCCCCAAATGGGATCAGCATCCTTGTAAGAGAGACCCCAGAGCCCTCTCTGTGTCTTCTGCCAGCGAGGAGACGGGGAGAAGGCGCCAACCATCTCGGTGGGGCCTCGACCTTGGACTTCCAGCCTCCAGAGGGGAGACATAGATATCTGTGGATTATAAACCACCCAGACTGTGGTGTCTCGTTACAGCGGCCCGAACAGACTAAGCCGGGTGTGGAGTGGGCGGGGGTGGGGTGGGGGGCGGGGCCTGCTGGGGAAGACACAGAAGAGCCAGGGCCGGACAAGCAGGCAGGCGTCTCTGGAACCTGGGGGGCCCCTCGCAGCTCTGCACACACACAGGGGAAGGTCCTAAATACCTCCTGTTTGTCGAAATGATTTCACCGCTCTCTGGCCCCCTCGGAGAAAGCCCCGTGACGTGTTAGGGTGATGCAGAGAGGTTGGAGCTGGTGGTAGTGAAAAGCACTGGGGAGATGAACCGGGAAGGCCGGGGAGGTTCGCAATGCAAAGCTGCAGGCAGAGCAGGTAAGAGAGCATGGACAGAGGATGAGTAGAAGTCAAATAGAGCAATGGATGCAATGCCAGTGGGACAGGAGGTGTTAGGAGACTCAGAGGCGGGCGGGAAGGCCCCCAGCATCAGAGCTGCAGTTTCTGACTGGGGGAGGGTAGAGCAGAAGAGACAGCTCCCAAGTCAGAGGGCCAGCCTGGTCCCTCCTGAACTGGGTGGTCTCAAGATCTCAGCCAGATCGGAAGCAGTTCCAGGCCGATCCCATCTCTGTCTTGCTTCTCGCCCCAACACCCTTCTCCCCAGCAGCCCCCCGTAAGTGGTGGTTTTCATGTAATCATCACAGATCCAAAAATTCTGAGAAATACTGAGGGCCAGCTGACGGGGGTCGCTTCTGTCGAAGACCAGCCTCCCGCCTCCTTCGCAGCAGCTGCATCTGGCCAGAAGTGTGTGAGTGACCCCCGAGCTGTGCGGCCAGAACAGGGAAGGGCCAGCGGGACCCCAAGCAGCACTGAGACCAGGTCACACCCAGGCCCCTGGCCTGGACAACTCAGGGGAAGGAAGGACGAGCCAGCGATGCTGTCTGCATGGGGACAGTCAGTGCTGACCCAGGGCCAGCCGGTCTGATGACGATAGTCACTGGGAGGAGGGGAGAGGTCGGAGCATCTCAGCATGGCTTCGGGCCACCCTGCCCTCCTTATTTCTTTATATTTATAGTACTTTTACTGTGTCAGGAGACTCAGAGCTAAGGTTTGCGTTTCTCTTTAATAGAGTTCCTAGGCTGTAAAATTATTTTACTCTTCCCTTTTCATTGAGTCGATTTTGTCATTCTACCTGGTTTTAAGGATTTTCATTGTGTTCATGTCTTTTGTTAAAAAGCACTGCAAACATTGTTTGGGGTGAAGGTACTGTTGCACGAACACTCTGATCCAGCTGATTTCTTCCTTCCGTCATCGCCCCAGGGAGGCCCTATGGCTTTGCCCTGTTGGTGCAACCCCCTGCCCCCTCACATCAGAGCCCTCCCATTCTTCTCAAACTCTTCACTGTGCAAAGGTTTCTCCCTGTACGTAGGGCCCAAGTGACTGATCCTGTCTCTAGAAACCGAGGCACTTACCCTCTGACCTGTCATTTGCTGCACAGATCCACACAGTTCTGTGGTAGCTTTGCGTCCCTGGACGAGTAACAGGCTTGCTCCTGTTCTCAACCTTTCCTAAGTGCATGCACGTCCGAGCTAAGTTCTAAGTTCCCGCAGGAACATCATCTTTTAGATAGATGCATATGTAAATATGTGAGGCTCATTATTCCGACTAATTGGGGTAAGGCCAGAAGGCGTCTTACAGTCTGAGTTACAGCATTCGTTTCAACAGCTGTGTTGTACCACCTTCAAGTTCATACAAAACACTAGTGAGATGCGCAAAAGATCGTTTGTTCATCACGCAAACTCCAAAGCTCTGTTCTAACAAATGAATGATTAATGATGATTTGATTTTGGCCTGTTGTATATTAACTGGCCCTTCTCTGTATTAAAAAATAATTCGTTCTGTTAAATTAGGTTAAATATGCGTGCTGCAATCTTGTTCATGCTATTTCTTAGCAAATATTTCTTTTACATTTATTAATATGATCCTTAAAACTTCTGGAAAACTCAAAACTTAAGATAGATATATATATCTATCTTAAGTTTTGAGTTTATATATATATGTGTGTGTGTATATATATATATATATTAATTTATTTATTTGTAAGTGGGCTCCATACCCATCATGGAGCCCAGCTCAGGGCTTGAACTCACAACCCTGAGATCAAGACCTGAGCTGAGATCAAAAGTCCGATGCTTAACCAGCTAAGCCACCCGGGTGCCCCATAAGTTTTATATTTAATTTAAAAATTAATGCTAGTATTTTAGCAGCCCAGACCGAGGTCAATGGACACAAATTCTGAGTAAGTAGGGTCTGAGAAATGAGAGCTTGATTCTCTAGCTTGGGCTCGAGGGAAAGGGGCCCATTTGGTTCCTGTTCGTGCCCTGACATCCCTGAGCTGGGCGGACTCTTCCTTCCTATGCTGAGCAGGTCTCACGATCATGAAGCCGCCTTCGGGGCTGGAGGAGTTTAAGTGGCACTGGGTCAAAGGGACCTTCCAGGAAGCAGGCGCCCAAACCAAATGGTGCCTCGGGATCGCACGGATGTGAGACTGGTCTCGGGACTTGTTCCGCCCGTGTGGATACCCTCATTTTGAGTGTTCTAACTGTGGCCCACGGGGGAAAAACATTAGCGGTCTTAATGGAATACCTTTATCTTGTTCTCCCTGGTCAATTCCAGTGTGCTGGAAGCTAACACCTGCTGCTAGCACGTGGGGGCACAGGGTCCTAGTGACTCCCACAGAAGGGGCGGTGGGTGGGGGGGCACTGCTGGTGGCGTGGGGGGGGGCATCATCTGACAAAGCGACACACTGGCCACGTCATTTCCCAGCTGCTTTCTGAAGATCAGAAGCTGTGGTTGCCCTCCCCTCCTCCTGAAGACCATTCTGGGGTTGAAATGGAACAGAAGCAATTAAACAATATATGCGAATTACTGGCTCTTCGGGAGATGCTGGGGTATTGATTCGAATCCCGCAAGAATGAATTGTCATCCTCTTTGACGTATCGGGGGTCATATTTCACCACTGATTAAAGTAAAGTTCTCCCTTGAACATAAAGTGCTCCTGGGCTCAGGCAGACTCCAGAAACAGTCCCTTTGCTGGAAGGGAGCGGAGACCTCTGGCAGCTGAGGCCCTCTGCGCACTGCGTGTGTGAGCAGAGCTGTAGGAATGGCTGCTTTATTTAGAATCCCCCCTCCTCTCGCCCCCAAATACGTAACCTAACAAAATGGACTGGGTGTCCTTAAAGCAAAGGGGAATTTCTTGGCCCACTATTGCCTGAGGCTGACTTCACTGTTGACAGAAAGCCATACTGCGGGGCATTTTTTTTGTTAATGGTGTTGCAATCATATCTAAATGGCAAATACAATAAAGTCAGCTATAATTTGTGTCGGCCACAGAGTGTCTCGTTGTTTGGAGGATAGATTGCTTCAGAAACCCGGGCTGAGACAGAGTTGCCCTCGGTTTTTGTATGATCAGGGATGGAGCCTTGATGAATTTTAATACCATTTGGCTTAAATGCAGATGTTAAAATAAATAATTGCTCTGCTGCCGGCTGTGAATATCTTACCAAGAAGCACATGCGTAAGATGAATGTTTTCAAGGGAGGGCTTGACATGTTATCAATTATTTCATGTGGAAGAACTAACAGAAAAATGCTTGTTGTAGCGATTTCCTCTTCTCCGATCACACATCGAGACGCCGTTGTTCGTCTGACTTGCAAAGCATTGTGACCTCTCATAGGGATGGTGTTAATAGTGTTCTCATATTGAGTACAGTGTCCTCGGCAAAGTATTAGTCCTCGGCTCAGGATGTGTTAGCTGACAAGCCAAGACCTTCCCTTATGTGGGGTGTGTGTGTGTGTGTTTGTGTGCGTGTGTGTGTTTGTGTGCGTGTGTATGTGTGTGTGTGTGTGTGTGTTTGTGTGCGTGTGTGTTCCTTCTCTCTCCCCCACACTATGCCACCTTCTAGGCAAATCTAATTTTTATTTTCCCAACAAGTCTTTGATCTACAGGCACCCTATGCACACAGACGAGAGAGTGAGGGCCCCTGGCCTGTCCCGCGGGGGTCCTCCCTCTGCATGGTGGGGATAGGACAGGCTCTGGCGGGCAGTGGCAGACAGTCTCGTACCGGCAGGACTCAGGGAGAAGATTCAGCACCTCTCCCCCCTGCACCGCCCACGATCCCTGGCGCTCCCCGCGTCTCTCCAGCCTATTTGCTCTGCTACATTCAGCTTCAGCACCCTGTTTCCTGTGTCCCTGCAGTGTGAACAGTTGCAGAGTTTATCAATCCCGGCTGAGTCACACACCCTCTGTAGGTGACCTCTCTTCCCCCCAGGCCAGGCCTCGGGGTCCAGCCACGGCCAGGGCCAATGGCTGAGGTCACAGGTTTCTGGGCTCCCCCGAAGTGTCAGCTGCTCCCTGGCTTTCTGCACCAGGGATGCTCTCACATTCTGGAGCAGGAAGCACTCATTTCTTCACAAATGGGAGAGGGGAGCAATGCCCCATGGCCCCCATAGCTCATGGGGAGTGGGAGCCTCAGGATGAATGCTTCCCTCTCACCTCTCAGCTGGAGAACTCTGGGGTGCCTGAGAAATGCTCATGGGAAGTGATGAGAAGATGGGAGGCCCTGGGGAGAAAGCACTGGCTCCCAGACCCTCTCTCATTAGACCGGCTGGGCTGGCGGGTACAAGATCGGCAGAGAGAGTACAAGTCTGTGCTGATGTGCGCGAGATGGTACAGCTTGGGATATGGTGCAGTCACCAGCCCCCCCACCCCTACCCCAAGACCCGTCCTCCGGGTGCGGTGTGGCCCATACATTCTCTGGTCCCGTTGGGAAAGCGTGGGAGACAGTGCGTCTCAGATAGCTTTCTCCCTGGCCACTGGCCCTGCCTTCCTTTTCATAGACCGTTTACTGAGACACTTGTGAACTATTTCTCCGCCTACTTGGGATGTCAATCCTTTCAAAGCCTTTTGCTAGTTTGACAGCCCAGGCCTGTCTTTCTCAGGGACCTGGAGCCACTTCTTTGAAGTGTAACCATCTGGGGGGATGACGCCCCATCTTTGGTTTCCACTGGAGCGCTGAGCCTGACTTCAGCAGGTGCTCTGCTCCACCTTGGAGAACTGCCTCCTGTCCCGAAGATGAAAAGTTGGCTTTCCTTTTGGGTCAAGGCAGTTGGGGATCGGACAGACGAGACCTCCCCTGCTCCAGCTCCTAAAACTCCTCCTGCCCTTTGTTCCAGCCAAGTGGAGCTCAGACCAAGTTCGGGCTTCTCTCCCCTGTTGCAATAGTCCTGAATGAAACCTTCTTTTTTTTTTTTTTAATGATTTTTTATTATATTATGTTAGTCACCATACAGTACATCCCCGGTTTCCGATGTAAGGCTCGATGATTCATTAGTTGTGTATAACACCCAGTGCGCCATGCAATATGTGCCCTCCTTACTACCCATCACCAGTCTATCCCATTCACCCACCCCCCTCCCCTCTGAGGACCTCAGTTTGTCTCTCATAGTCCATAGTCTCTCATGTTTCATTCCCCCTTCTGATTACCCCCCCTTTCTTTATCCCTTTCTTCTCCTACCGATCTTCCTAGTTCTTATGCTCCATAGATGAAAGAAATCGTATGATAGTTGTCTTTCTCTGCTTGACTTATTTCACTTAGCATTATCTCCTCCAGTGCCGTCCATGTTGCAGCAAATGTTGAGAACTCGTTCTTTCTGATAGCTGAATAATATTCCATTGTATATATGGACCACATCTTCTTAATCCAGTCATCTGTTGAAGGGCATCTCGGCTCCTTCCACGATTTAGCTATTGTGGACAATGCTGCTATGAACATTGGGGTGCATATGGCCCTTCTCTTCACTACGTCTGTATCTTTGGTGTAAACACCCAGTAGTGCAATGGCTGGATCATAGGGTAGCTCAATTTTTAACTTTTTAAGGGACCTCCACACTGTTTTCCAGAGTGGCTGTACCAACTTGCATTCCCACCAACAATGTAGGAGGGTTCCCCTTTCTCCACATCCTCTCCAACAATTGTTGTTTCTTTCCTTGTCCATTTTTGCCATTCTAACTGGCGTAAGGTGGTATCTCAGTGTGGTTTTGATTTGAATTTCCTTGATGGCTAATGATTTTGAACATTTTTTCATTTGTCTGTTAGCCATTTGTATGTCTTCATTGGAAAAGTGTCTGTTCATATCTTCTGCCCATTTTTTGATTTGTTTATTTGTTTCTCGTGTATGGAGTTTGAGAAGTTCTTTGTAGATCTTGGATACCAGTCCTTTATCTGTAGTGTCATTTGCAAATGTATTCTCCCATTCCGTGGGCTGCCTCTTAGTTTTTCTGACTGTTTCCTTGGCTGTGCAGAAACTTTTTTTTTTTAAAAGATTTTATTTATTTATTCGACAGAGATAGAGACAGCCAGCGAGAGAGGGAACACAAGCAGGGGGAGTGGGAGAGGAAGAAGCAGGCTCATAGCAGAGGAGCCTGATGTGGGGCTCGATCCCGTAACGCCGGGATCACTCCCTGAGCCGAAGGCAGACGCTTAACCGCTGTGCCACCCAGGCGCCCCTGTGCAGAAACTTTTAATCTTGATGAAGTCCCATAAATTCATTTTATCTTTTGTTTCTCTTGCCTTTGGGGATGTATCATGAAAAAGGTTGCTTTGGCCGATGTCGTAGAGGTTGCTGTCTATGTTCTCCTCTAGAATTTTGATGGATTCCTGTCTCACATCGAGGTCTTTCATCCATTTGGAGTTTATTTTTGTGTATGGTGTGAGACAGTGGTCAAGTTTCATTCTTTTGCATGTAGCTGTCCAATTTTCCCAGCACCATTTATTGAAGAGACTGTCTTTTTCCCACCGGATGTTTTTTCCTGCTTTATCAAATATTAGTTGCCCAAAGAGCCGCGGGTCCATTTCTGGGCTCTCTCTTCTGTTCCATTGGTCTATGTGTCTGTTTTTGTGCCAGTACCATGCTGTCTTTGTGATCACAGCTTTGTAGTACAGCTCGAAATCCGGCATTGTGATGCCCCCAGCTTTGTTTTTCCTTTTCAACAGTTCCTTGGAGATTCGGGGCCTTTTCTGTTCCCATACAAATTTAAGGACTATTTGTTCCAGTTCTTTGAAAAATGTCCTCGGTATTTTGATCAGGATAGCATTGAAAGTGTAGATTGCTCTGGGTAGCATGGACATTTTAACGATGTTAATTCTTCCAATCCATGAGCATGGAATATCTTTCCATCTTTTTATGTCTTCCTCAATGTCTTTCAAGAGTGATTTATAGTTTTTAGAATATAGGTCCTTTACGTCTCTGGTTAAGTTAATTCCAAGGTAACGTATGGTTTTTGGTGCTATTGTAAATGGGATGGATTCCCTAATTTCTCTTTCTTCGGTCTCGTTATTCGTGTATAGAAATGCAACTGATTTCTGAGCATTGATTTTGTATCCCGCCATGTTACTGAATTGCTCTATAACTTCTAATAGTTTGGGAGTGGCTTCTTTTGGGTTTTCCATATAGAGTATCATGTCATCTGCGAAGAGAGACATTTTGACTTCTTCTTTGCCGATTTGAATACCTTTGATCCCTTTTTGTCGTCTGATTGCTGTTGCAAGGACTTCTAGTACTATGTTGACTAATAGTGGCGAGAGTGGGCATCCTTGTCGAGTTCCTGATCTTAAGGGAAAGGCTTCCAGCTTTTCCCCATTGAGAATAATATTTGCAGTAGGCTTTTCATAGATGGCTTTTATGAGATTGAGAAATGTACCTTCTATTCCTACACTCTGAAGGGTTTTAATCAGGAAAGGATGCTGTATTTTGTCAAATGCTTTTTTGGCATCAATTGAGAGGATCATATGGTTCCTGAGTCTTTTCTTGTTGATATGATGTATCACGCTGATTGATTTGCGAATATTGAACCACGCTTGCATCCCAGGTATGAATCCCACTTGATCGTGATGGATAATCCTTTTAATGTACTGTTGGATTCTATTAGCTAGGATCTTGTTGAGGATTTTGGCGTCCATATTCATTAGGGAGATCGGTCTGTAATTCTCCTTTTTGAGGGGGTCTTTGCCTGGTTTGGGGATCAAGGTAATATTGGCCTCATAGAATGAGTTTGGTAGCTTTCCTTCTGTTTCTATTTTTTGAAATAGCTTTAGGAGAATAGGTATTATATCTTCTTTGAATGTTTGGTAGAATTCCCCAGGAAAACCGTCCAGGCCTGGAGTTGAATGAAACCTTCTGTGCCTGTTTCACTTCGGTGTGATTTTTGCTTTGACAGTGGGGTGGGTAACACCTGGGGGAAGACAGCAGATCACTTATTTTGGGAAATGGAGAGATGGAAGGTGAGTCCCTATGTCCCCCAATATGTTTGTGGCTCATTTTCATTCTTTCATGTGTGTGTGTGTGTGTGTGTGTGTGTGTGTGTGTGGCTCGTTTTCTACAGATTGGACAGTGAAAATGCAAAGGTCGTTGGAATTATTGCTACTGTCCTGGAAAAACTACCTACTAGCTACAGGAACCAAAACTGTTCTTATTAATATTTAATCCAAACGGACAATGGCTGCTACATGACACTGAATTGTAGCTGGGACGGAGACCAGATCTTGTGGCTTTATCCCTACCTCCTGGGAGATTTGTGCTGGCTGTGCAGGCTTCCCCCCACAGTTTGTCATCCTGTGTTTGGTGTCATTGGATTTCCTCAGCAAGCTACTGAATTTAGCCCTTCCTGCCTTTCTCCCTGCATCCAGGATGGGGATCAGAGCTAAGCATGATGGGAGCCTGGTGCTGACCAGCCCATCAGGGAAGTGGTATGGGAGATTGCACTTAAGAACAAGAAGTATTGGATGATTTGGGCTTTGATCTGGAGCCGAAGCTGAAGATTCAACTCAACAGAGGCACTTACATGGCTCTCCAACAAAATCACTATGTTTTTTCTGTTTCAGTGGCCTTTTGTGGTGTCATCTATACATAGCCTGTTTAACATACACTTTCTTCCTCTCTGTGTGTAATAGCCTCTTAGCATCCCATTAAATGTATACCCTTTTCACTTCAGAAAACATTTCCATTGGGATTTGAAATTAAGCCTAGGTTCTTTCTGTTTTTCTTCCCAGTCTATCGGCATTACAGGGAGCATCTGGCTCTCCTGCTGAGTGCCGTTCATTAGCAAACAGAAGCCAGAGAGTCCAGACCACGTTGCATCGACTCTAAGAATTCAGTACGTTTTCATCCCCTCATCTGTGTTTGCCCCTGTGTACAGTTCTGTGCATTTTTATCCCATGCATAGATTCACGTAACTTCCACCCAAATCAGTATTCCATCAATACAAAGGACATCACTGGCGCATCATCTTACAGGCACCCCCCACACACTGCCCACCCCTGTGCCCTGGCAACCAGTAATCTGTTCTTTGTCTTTGCACTTTTGTCATTTTGACAATGCTGTATAAGTGGAATCCTGTTGTTTGTAACCTATGGAGACTGACTTTCCCACTAACCCCTTGAGATCTGGCCAGGCGGTTGTGCAAACAAGTCTGTTCCTTTCTATTGCTGAGTGCTGTTTCGCTGCATGTGTGACCCAGGCTTTGATTCATCGTTCACCCATTGAAAGACATTCATTATTTTGTAGTTATGAATAAAACTGCTATGAACATTTGTGTACCTCTGTGTGTGTGTGTAGATGTGGATAAATGCCCGAGACCATGAGTGTTGGGCTATATGGTAAGTGCATGTTTAGTTTTATAAGCACTGGTCCAGCTGTTTTCCAGAGTGGCTGCACATTGTACCTTGAACACCCAGCTTCTCTGCATCCTCACCAACACTGGGATCGGAGTAGGTTTTCTGCTTCCGCAGGTTGGGAACAAGATTCCCTCCCCCTCCCCAAATTTCTGGAGATGGAGACTAGAGAGAAAGGGGTAGAAAGCTGATCTGCAAATACAGTTAAAAACATTCAAACAGTATTGAAATAAATATATTTTGTACATATACTTCCTTGCTTTTTTCCTCAATCACAGTGGTGTGGGTGGGGTGGGGGTGTTGTCTATACGGCTTCCGAGTGAGCACGACTTCTTACCTTTTCTGCACACTTTCCACCACCCTTGGGCTGGCCTCTGCTGGAGGGCTCACCTTACCCTTGTTGGGGTGATGGGAGAGTACCAGGGAAGTTATTACCACCTCTCCTCCCCTCCACTGCTGCTACAACTCCTGCAGTTCCTTGCGCCACCACTATAGCCTTGATGAGCCTTAACGCCACCCCTGCTGCCACTGTTGATACCACCACTACTGTGACTACCATGACTATCGTTACCGCCACCACCACTAGGACCACTATACCATTCCTACTATCACTGCCGCCATGACTGCTACCGCCATTATCACGACTGCTACCACGACCAACACTACCATGTCCCCCCAACCCCCGCTATGACTCCTTGAACCACCGTAACCACCACCAGCTTTTACCCTGAGTCAAACACTCTGGAAACATTGAAGATACATCATCGCATTTACTCCTCATTGCAACCTGGTGTCAAGTTACTGTTTCCTTGTTAACACTGAAAAATCATGAGTCTCTAGAGCTGCCCTTGGGCTCGGCAGCAGGTGGGCTGTGGGCTCCACCCTGACCCTGACGTGCAGGGGCTGGCTTCTTGTCTTCCTCGCTTGGCCAGTTTCTTTTGGTCTTTGGTTTGCAGACGTAGTTCTCCATCTGTCCACTGCCCCGTCCACCATCCTGAGCTGACAGTGCATCTACCACGTGCAGGCTCTGTGTCAGCTCGAGACGCGCCTCCTTCTGGAGGGAAAGTCTAGCGGGAAGAACAAGTCAGGACAATGACTGAAGAACATGACAAGTAACAGCTAGACACGAACAAGTCTCTCCACCTTGCTCCCTGGTGACTGCCTGTCTTGCTACTTGTACTCTGGTCTTTTGGGAAAACTGATTTGTCTATATGATTGACTTTTCAATTAGCTTTAGGATTTCTGAGTCCTTATTGACTTTCTATCTTTATCTGCCACTGTTTTGCTTGGCCAAACCATCTCCTCGCTCTGCACCTGGAACATAATGTATAGTAACAAATATAATTTCTAATGAATGAGTGAAGCTGTCCCGACCGCCTGTTCCCATCTGGTTTTTATAGACACTCTGCACATTGCATTTGGGGCTTGGACTAGGGATCCTTGAGTCCTGCCTGCCTTTCATCTCAACCTGCTCTTCTTGCACTGTATGATCCTCACATCCCTGGCCCCTTGGCTCCCCGTGTTGTTCTCCCGGATAGATCCATCCTTAGAATGTCTGCGTGTGAATTCCAAGAACGACCAATGCATGGCCTTGCACTTGTGCTCCAGAAATCTCATTCTGTCCAATTCTGCCTGATGCTTGACCTGGGCATCATGTACCTAGAGACCCTCTCCCCTGTTCTGAGTTAGCATGGCTATGGAAGAGAATACTTTTCTGAAATAGGTACGTGGAAGACACATTGATCTTATAATGCAGTTGGATTCACAACAGTAAGACACTTGAAATTATTTTCTTGTAGGTCTTTGGTTGTTTTCCTTTGAACAGATTGAAAAATAATGGGACAAGTGGGGATACTTTCAAGTTTTGCTGCAGTCTGGAGGGAATTAATTTATTCCTTTGTAATTGAAGATTAGATACAAAGATTATTTTTAGCTGGAGGCTTTCTTAAGCCATGTAGAATTCTTGGCAATCAAACATTTTAAGTGTTTCCCCTCTCTTTTGAATTTCTTTTTGTTATTTCCTGACTGGATTGAGGCACAAACAGATGGAGTGTTTTCTAATGCTCTGGCTGATGCCTGGAAATAATATGCTTCTTTTTTCCCCCTCCTGAGTAATAAAAACAAAATCAAAACATCTTCTATGTGTGCAGTAACTTAATCAGATCCATTGAAGTAAATAGGAGAAATCACTGAAAAGGTCGAGTAGACAGTAGTTAAGAACGGACTGTGGCCAGGATGTGTGGGTTTGAGGCTTGGTTACTTATTAGCTGTGTGACCTTGGGGAAATAATTTAAGTTCTCTGTTCTTGGTTTTCCTCATCTGTAAACTCAGGATAATAGTGAGACTTCTCTCTTAGGGTTGTTCTGAAGATTAAAAATAATATTTATAACTCACTTAAGACAGTGTCTGGGTATATTTAGAAACATAGCAATTATTTTGAGCGTGTTATTTCTTTTCAGGAAATTGTGTGATTCCTTGGAGGAAGAGTCTAACTGCCGTTTGTAAAAAGCCTGATTCCTGAGGTCACGTGGGAAAGCAGCTCGTTGGCTCATAAACTTGACCCTTATTGATAGGAACTGACTTGCTTTGATTATTTCCGGCATACTTCCCATGTGCAATGCATACCATGCTCACACCTGCCCAGAAGTAGGTGCTACTCTTGTTCACTTTCTGCAGATGGGGAAACTGAGGCCTAAGGATTTATGCCAACCTCTCAAGGTTATAGATAGAGCTGAAGTCAAACCAAGATGGGAGCTGACTTGCTCTCCAAAGTATGCCCTGTTTTCAGTCCTCCAAGAGATGCCCTGCTTATGTGAGGCTTACTTTAGGAAAACATAAAGAGGGGACCATGTTATCTTTCATTACACTAACAAGTGGGGCAGTCTGTGGGAAAACAGTGGATATTTTGGAGTGTTCATTTGTTTGCTTATTCTGTAAACATTTACCCAACACCTGTGGGGTGTGAGCTCTGGCCTGGGGTCTGCAGGAGCAGGCAGGGGGTTGGGAATTGTCCGTGCTGTGGTATCTCCCGGTGGGACCCGTCACACCAGGTTGGTTGTGTTCCCTAAAGCAGAACATTTAAGGCTGCCTGAAGTTACTTAAGCTTAAATACTCCACACAGGAACATTTTCCTCCTCTAAGAGAAGGTTTCATTCCAGACCCCTAAGTCCGTAAGCCAAGACCACAGAGAAAGATTGCCCGGTGCTTTAACTGTGGGGTTTAGAACAGACCTTCAGCTCCTTTGAGGCTCCAGAACTTCTCTTCAGCTCCTGTCTCAGGGCAGGAGAACCAGCTCGTCTGATCGCCCTGAGAAATGCTGTGTACTTTGCTCCTAAGTAAGGACTGGCCACGCATGTCTATTTCACACAAAGCTTCATCTAACCTTTGGTCTACAGGCTTCATTTAAAAATATTCTGTTCAGAGGTTGTGGGGTTCCCCCCCCCCCAGGCTAACCATTTCATAAAGTGTTAGAAAGAATCTTGGATCATCGGTTTGTGAAAAAGTTGGGACTGAGCTCCCAGAGGAAACTCATCTTTTAAAATTCATGTAAATTCAATGAACACGAGAGGTGACTCGGGAATTCTCAGGTTAGTAAAAAGATGTTTTGATTTGACAGCAGGTGTAAAGGTGATCCTGAGTCATGGATTTGCTGAGTTGCCCCTCGTGAAGGGACACTAGCTTGAGTCCGATGCAGGAGAACCTCTTTTATCTGATGCTCTGTGGTCCAGCAGAGCCAAACAGCAGATTCTGGAAAGTAAGCATGCAGAGTAAGATCCCAAGCCTGCAGTGTGACAACATCCCCATCAGATTTCACGTCCTTTCTCTTTTCCCTACTTCCTTCCTCATCCCACCTAAACATACTCCTCCTCCCACCCAAACATACTTGGTCTGGTTCTCGTTCATTCAATCGCAAGAGGGCAGGTTTTGTTTTCTGGGTTGATTTTGACTGAGCATGTGTTCCATCCCAGGGGGTATTAATGGATGCTACATCAGAGTGTCCCGTGGTCATATATGCTTTAGAGACCCCAGGTTAATTATAGCTAGACAGGTTTCTGAGCTGGAGAACTTCCCCGAGCCTCAGTGTGTGGGTGGGTGCGGTCAGTCTCTAAGGGGAGGGTCCATATTTCAGACCTGCACACAGTTTCCCTAAGTCACAGAGCTGCCATGATATGCTCCTTGGGGCACCAGCCACATTGCAGTCTGCATGACCCGTGTTCTCTGGAGGCTCTGCTCATTTGTCCCTTATTTCTCAGCTTATTTGGGTTTGTTTTATTTTACCCATATAACATAGACTTGTGTAATAAAAAGTGAACGATCTGTTCACCTCCCTCCTCCAGTTCATTCCCAGAACCCATATAATCAATTCTGCTGCAATGGGATGTGTGCATCCCCAGAAATTACCATGCGATGCAAAATCATGCAATAAAATCCAAGGCTTGTATGAAAAAGGAGTTAGAGAAATAACACCCCAAAATTTCATCAGTGACATAGCAAAACAAATATCAGCATCTAATAAACACAGCGGCTCAGTTGTACACACACTAGGTGGTTAATAAATACCTAAATGCCTCAATAAATATGGCACCTGAGAAGCTCTGGGTTTTGCTTGTGGACATAAGTGTCAGAAAGATTGCAGCTGGTGAATTATTGGGAAGAGGTGGAAGGCATGTTACTGGAAGTTGAAGGAAAGTTCACGAGGTGTGGACGGCGGAGCTCAACGCACGCGTGGTGAACTGAAGCTGCTGGTATCAGATTGTTGAGGGGTGAGTGTGTGTGTGTGTGTGTGTGTGTGTGTGTGTGTGTGCACATTTCATATATTCCTACAGTGCTTGGTTAAGCTGGGGTCAGATTTCTGCATTTACTTGGGATTCTTGTGCACAACATTGTGAATAAATGTGATTCTCATTATGCTCAAAAATTTCCCTAATCTATTAAACACATTGGAGCAAAGATGTGCTTTAAAAGCAGGCCTTATATAGCAGAACTGACCGGAGTGTTACTATTTCAGAGCGTGTCCTAACGGTGGTAACCAACAGTCACACCCACACATATACACAAGTGTTCTGTTTTTCCTTAAATGAGATTATTCCACACTTCTTATGTGACTTTGCTCTATTTTATTTGTTCACTTATGTGGCATGGATTCCTTCTCTGCCAGTACATGTCCCATCTCATCTCTTCTGTGGGGTAGGTCTCCAGTGCATGGATGGGTCACCATTTACTCAACCTCTCCTGTGGATGGTCACTGGGATTTTTAGCTCTTCTTTCTTTTCCTGTAAGTTGTGGTGAAGACTGTTCTGTCTTCAGTAGAAGTCTTCCCTGAAGACCGGCCCCGGCTTTGCTCAGGATGTAGAAAGTTGGAAAGAACATTACTCCCAACCTTACAGCACCACAAAAGGGAATGCTGAACACTATCCAAATTCACAATGTTTCTTGAATTCACTGGAGAGCTGAAGTCACAGGCGACCAGCTAACTGCAGTCTAAGGGAAGATAGGTGTATTTAAGGAGATCTGGGATGGGAACACTTGCTTACCTTGGGCAGATGCTCCGGGACACCATACAAGCCAGTCAGAAGAAATAAAGTACATTGAAATTGCCAATGAATTGTTAAACCCTAGTGTGGGCTAGCTTGAGAACACAATGCCCCTGGGAGCTGCAGGGACTTGCCCTCTCACGGACCCTGCTCCACAGACTTTAGGGGGTGTCAGTGCATGGACGACTGCAGAGGGGGAGAAAGTCCTAGGGAAGCCTCCCTCACAGTGCAGCTCTGGGCGGGGAGAAGGGCAGATGCTTAGCAAAGGCATGAAGCCCCGCCTGGCTCCTCTTCCTCTTTCCCCTGTGGCAGCCTTCAGCCATTGAAGAAAAAGCAGGAAACCCTACCATCCCTGAAACACTGGTGAAGACCCAGGTGCATCTAGGGGGAGGGAACAGAAGGAAGCCCCCTTCCCCTGGCTGAGACCATGAGGGGTCTCCTGCCCCTGGGAGTGGGACAGGATCACCGAGAAGTCCTCTCCCAAGACCTAATGACACGGTGCTTAGACCTGGGCTGAATGAGACCAGCAGAGAAGGTACCTGCTGCGTCCCACTGTCCCCATCCTGCCAGTCAGTGAGTGATGAGCGGAGCAGTCTGTGCTGGGAGAGGGAAGAGCGTGGTGTCCTGGGGGCGCCGGCACAAATGGAAGACCTAGACATGACGGCAGAGCTGACACCAGAGAACCCTCTGAAGCCAGCCCCGACCCCAGACACACGGCAGCACCAGACAACGACTCTGGAGCCTGTGATGGACCCAGGGTAACCATAGCAACAAGAACCCAGCTAAATCCCTACTAGAAGATTTCTGTATGGGATGTTCCTAAAATGGTGTTGCTATGATCCCTTTTTAAAAAAGAAACACTTTGAAGTCCTTTGAGGTACTAAGGTTTCTAAGAAACTTGCTTTGAGACAAGTTGAGTTTAAGTCTTCTAAAGCAATCTTGAGAATAAGGCAGTGGCAGGTGACCTGCTCTAGGCACTGGCATCACGTCATTTAATGCTACTGATTGGGCCCCTGCTGTGTCCACTGCACTGGGGAGTGTCAGACGATTATCTTTGAGAAAATACGGGTTTGTAAACTGAATCGCTTAAAACTCATGGCACGGCATCACCATTAAAAACATTTCCTTTTAAAAGTAAAATATATTCTTTTGATAAAATAATCCTTCTTTGGGGAAAAGTCACCTATTTATAACACTTAGACCTGGTTTCTTCAGGAGGTTATCATGGATGGAATGTTTGTGTCCCTCACAAATTCATGTGCTGAGGTTCTAACCCCAAATGTGATGGTTTTAGGAGGTGGGGCCTTAGGGAGGAGATTGGGTCATAAGGGTGGGGCCCTCAGGAACTGGATTAGTGCCCCTCTGAGGAGAAACAGAAGAGGGTTTGCCTCCTGTCTCTGCTGTCTGCTCTCTGCCACGTGAGGACACAGCCAGAAGGTGGCCTTCTGCAACTCCATGCTGACACCCTGATCTCGAACACTCAGCCTCCAGAACTGTGAGAACTACACTTTTGTCACTGAAGGCATGTGGCATGTGGCACTTTGTTAGAGCAACGGGAATGGACCGAGACAGGGTGGAATGATGCCAAAGTTGTAGCAACCTCACCGACTCCAGGTCCTGTGCAGATAAACAATAATGATGATTTTTTTCTTAATTTATTTAAGAATGTAATTTTTCTTAATTTGTTTTTAACTTTTATTATTGGAGAAGTGTGGACATACAATGTTATGTTAGTTTCAGGTGCATCACATGGTGATTCAACAATTCTATATGCTACTAGTGGTGATGGTTTTATTACCCTGAGGAATCTTCTTTCTGAAAAGACATCGGCTCGTTTCTCCATTGTTGACAGGACTGTCATCCTCTTTCCCACACTGAGAAGCAAAAGCCCAGTGAGGGCAAGCAGGAACACTAGGATCTGGGTTTCCCTGCTATCCCCCTGAGAGAGGTTTTCTACGAGGCTGACAGGGTTTGGGAAGTTTTGATCCCATTGGAGTAGGAGCAGCCAGCGCAGTCAGAGGACAAATGGAGTGAATAAGACAATGCCTGTGAATGGAGCGCCAGGACATCTATTCCCGGTGCGCCTTATTGTCTGAAAAAAGCTCATGGCAAGAAAGGTTTCTGTGGAGTCATTTTGTTTACCTTGTGCTCCCTTATGGTTATGTTCCAAGTCATCAGCCACAAAGTAGGCTTTGCTGTGAAAGCTGGTTGCTGCTTCAGCATTATGGGGGTGCGGGAGTTCCTTTTCACTGTTCTCACCCGGAGCCATATTAGTTGGATCTCGTGTATTATTAATGCATGCAGCCCGTCTATGTCTTCTGATTAGAGAATTAATCCATTTACATTTAAAGTAATTATTTATAGGTAAGGCCTTCCTAGTGCCATTTTCTTCATTGTTTTCTGATTGTTTTGTAGTTCCTCTATTCTTTTCCTTCTCTCTTGCTGTCTACCTTTGTGATTTGGTAATGATTTTTGTAGTGGTATGCTGGGATCCCTTTTTCTTTAACTTTTGTGTCCGCTAATTTTGTGATTACCTTGAGGCTTACAGAGAACATCTTATAGTGATGACAGTTACAGAGGTAAGAGGATGAGCTTATCCTTACACACTAGAGTTGAGGTACCTGTGGGTCAGGCAGCTGGAGATCTCATCTGAAGCTTAGAAATGGGAACTGTGGTACACTGATGGCCTAGTATTGTAATCCTGGCCTCTGAAATAACCTGACTATTTAATGCTTTAAAGGAAGAACTTAAATTTGTAGACTTAGAATATTCTGAATCATGGTAGAAGCAGCCATTGATTGTGAAAACAGATTTCCAGCATGAAAATGATTTTTCCTACAGCTGGAGAAATACAAGAGTGTCCTCGACCTCATGACCTTTCAGATTTGGTGTTGGCTTTAGCACTCTGCTTCCTGACTGGCTTTGCCTACCAGCTTGGTCTCTGTGGTCCCTTGGTCCTGCCCATTTGTGTAATTTTGAGCAATAGTGGGCTTCAGCTTCCATATTGTTCCATTTACTCTGGCTATCTAACAAACTACCCCAAAACTTAGTGGCTTAAAAAAACCCCGAACATATGTTTTTATCATGGATCAGCAATATGTGCAGGACTCTGCCTACTTCATTCAGTGCCAGCTGAGGTGGGTTGAAGACTAGGAGCTGGAATCTTCTGACGGCTCACTCACTCACTCAGTCACTCACTCAGTCACTCAGTCACTTAGTCACTCAGTCACCTGTCTGGTGGTTGATGTTGGATTTTGGCTGAATCCTAACTAAGACTGTGGGATGGAACACTCTCCATGTGGCCTCTCCGTGGGGTCTGGGCTTCCCAAAAATATGGTGACTGGGAGAGAGAGAAAGAGGGAGTGAGAGATAGAGAGAGAGTGAGATGGAGGGAGGAAGGAAAGGCAGGAGGAAGAGAGAGAGGTGGAGGGAGGGAGAGAAAATTGTCCTGCGCCCTCAAGGCTCACAGCTTGACTTCCCCTGGGTTCTAGTCACTGGGGAGATCACAGAGTCCCTCGCAGGTTCAGGTTAAATAGATTTCCCCTGTTGATGGGAGTGGTGAGGTTTGGAAAGAGCACGTGGGAGCAAAGTACTGCTGTGGGTAGTGTTGGAGGACACCTTCTGCCCCGGGGGTCCCGGGGTCTGCACCATTCCCTTGACATGCTACTGCCCCCCCAACGCACTCCTGGCTCTGGCTGTGCGCTCTCCTTCTAGCTTTGCGGACCGTGGCTCAGCCTTGCAGGATGGATGGGGCGTGAGTTGTCGTTCTCACATTCTCATGTCCCCACAAACAAAGTGATCAAAGGTGACAACATCAACTTGACAGCCACTGGTGGAGAATGCCAAAGCCAAGAAAAATGTTTGTGAAGTCTGAGCCTTCCAGATTTTCTTCTCTTGTCAGCAAAAACAGTTAGATTTAGGGACCTGTAGTTAGCAGTGAGATTTAAGATGTTTACTCACACAAATCAAAAAGCACAGGTCTTCTTGGGTTAACCAGGACAAATTTATGATGGAGAAATTATGTTTAAAAAAAGAGAGAGAGAGAGAGAGAGAGAGACTGTGCATTGAGCTAAGATTCTTCTGCCGGCAGGATAATTTTTCCTTCTGAAATTTTGAATTTCTCATCAAGGTGAAAGGTGCTGTGGGTGACCTTGTTTATGACGGAGAAAGCAATAAATTTGCCAAGTGAAGTTCTTCCCTGGAAGTTCATCTGTTGCTGACTTTTGTTGCAGAGCTGCTTTGATTTATCCGCGAGGCAAACTTCGCCGACACGCGGGATGATTAAACTGGCCAGTGGCTGAAGTCGGATGCAGGGTAATCCTGACCGGGCTGAGCCACACGGCTGGGGCTGGCTTTCTCCAGCAGGGCCCGCTGACCCTGGCCAGGTGTTAGGAGAAGATTTATAGCACGGATGGAAAAACAAAGAAGAGCCACGGAAATGGACAAAATAAATTCCCATCTTGAAATCAGTCAAGGCCAGAGTCTGAAGGAACCTGGTGTAAAAACGAGCGTCTTGCCAACATTTTCTAAGTGATTTGCAAAAACATGCTTTAAAGCACATAATACATTTGTGTAAAAACATGATCAGGCCTTAGCTGTGGAAACTCGGAGCAAAGGCAGTAAAAGTATGGATTGTGAAAGTATGGGTAGGTTGGCCAATCCACTCACTTAGCACCCTTCGTTGGGCACGATTTACGTTACTAGGCAGTCCGCTGGGCTCGTGAAAACACAGAGTCTAAAAGGCACTTCTTGCCCCTAAGAAGTTCATAGTCTTGTAGGGGAGTGCAGTCAGCGGAATAAGGCTCCCCCAAATATCCTGATCCTGTACATGTTACCTTCTATTGCAAAAGTGACTTTGCAGGTGTAAGTGAGTGAAGGATGTTGAATTGGGGAGGTTATCCTGGGTTGTGTGGATGGGCTGTAACTGGGATCAGCGTCTCTGTATGAGGGAGGCAGAGGGAGATGCGGCCAGAGAAGACGACAGCCGCTCAACCCCGGAGCCAGAGGTTATGCTGTTAGCTCTGCAGACGGAGAGAGGGGCCTTGAGCCAAAGAGCGTGTGTCTAGAAGCCGGGAAAGAGAGCGCGGCCTTGCCAGCACTTTGGTTTGGTCCAGTGAAACCCAGTTTACATTTCTGACCTCCAGAACCATAAGGGAATAAATCTGTGTTGTTTTCAAGCCACCAAGTTTGTGATAACTTGTTAGAGTTGCAGCGGGAAACTCATACAGAGAGTTAGACTATCTCTGTCTACACAGGGTCACTTTAAGGAATGTCCTGCTGCTTTTCAGATAATGTTTATCATCTAAGGGATGATAAATAAAACATTTCCACTGTTTATGGCTTCGGCTTTAATTAACAATCGGGAGCCCACATTCAAATGCCTGAGGCTGTCAGGGGGAGGGTAGCGATTACAGATGACAGCCCTTGTTAGAAGGTTTTAGTAAAGCAGTGAGGAGGGAGGGCCGTGGGAGACTCACCAGGTCAGGTCTCCATTCTGGGAGATGTATGACGTCAAGAGATTGGTTTTCAAAGAAACAAATAGATTGAAACTTAGGCGTGCAGGCAGATTTTCTTTGTCAAATGTCCATTTGGGATATTGCCCAGTGACTCCAACCATCTTGCTATTACTTAGAAACGAGTTGTATCTTCCCCCTCAGAGCCTTCAAGTCTCCTCACGGTGCCAACTCTATCACCCGATGGAGATTCCGATTTTTGGCGGTAACTCCAAATTGTCTCTGAAGTCCAGTGATTAGCTGAGGTACGAAGTTGTCTCTTGCCATTTGGGTTAAAAATTGGGTAAAGACAAACTAGTTCACACATGCAAACAGACCCCACGCGGGGCGTGACTCTGATGAAGTACTTGTGTGTGTGTGGCGGAGGGGGGGCTGTGTTTGTGTGGGATAGTTCACTGAATTCAAGTCACCACACGCTGTACAAAGCTTGTTGCTTTCTGCCTCACCAAGAAGGAAAGTAACCTGCCAATTAAACAGCAGCATGATTCTTTTCTAGAATTTTTACCTTATGGTTATTTATCAAAAGAGATATTTTAGCCTATTTCGACAGATTTATTTGTTTATTTATTTATTTATTTTTACTTATCACTCTGTGCATGTCTGAAAAAGAAAATGTAGGTAAAATCGGAGGAGACAGTCCCGAAACATCTTCTCCCTCAGAGTCTGAGTCCTGTGAATCATGTTTGACTCACAGCCTCTAATTTCCAGGCTGGGCAGCACAGTGTGCCCGTGGGCTGTGAAGGCGCCTTCTAGAAAAGAGCGCTCCACCACATCCCGGGGGCTTTCCTCCACGCCTTGTGTGCCCCCTGTGCAGACTGGATGCCGGCGGTCCTTCCTCTGACCATGAACATTTGCTCTGCGGACAGCACTCGTGCTTCGGCTGCTCTCTTTCCATGCCCTTCTGCGTCCCCCACAACATTCCATGTTAACATAGAATCATAATGTCACGAATAGACTTTTTTCTAAAGAGCTGTTTCCAGTTTATAGAAGAATTGGGCAGAAGGTACGGAGTTCCCTGTACGTCCCCATGTGATCTTTCTGCAGACATCTAAGCCACGCGGGGAGGCTGGACAATGCCCCTCGGAGGAAGGGAGATTGGGCTGGCTGTCGAGACGGGCTCTGCACACAGTCGGCTGGTGGCAAGTGCCTCGTGAGCAGCGCATGGCCGAGGGCAGGACTGTAAGAAATCCCAACTTCAGAGGGGTTAGCAGGTGACAAAGTGTGCCTGTTGGAATTGCTGGAATGTATTGCCTTTGCTTAAGGTTGTGCAGTTTGAAATCTGTGTATAGCATCTCTGTGAGCGGCTTATTACAGCTATTGTTATTTACCGTGTTATGAATAAACCGTGTTATGAATAAATGACCGCTTAGAAAGGAAACGGATTTGTTCAAGGTCACGCACCCTCAGGGCCATTGACCGTGGCCCAGGGTCAGTAGGGCAATCACTCTGACTTTTTTCTTCTCATGGAGATAGGATGCATTGCAGCATTGCCATGCACCACAGTTTTTGAGAAACAGGAACCCGTGCACACAAATTTAATGTAGGAAGACAAATACTCTTCCTCTTGATGCTGATTCCTGCGTGGTTGGTGATGGCTGCCAAGAAGGCATTTATGCAGGTAAAAGTTCAGTGGGATAGAAAGGGTCTTTGGATGTTCAGTTTAGATTTTCAAATGGTAATTGACTTTTCAGACAATGAAGGACAGTTCTGTTTCCTTCCTTTGCTCTCTTCTACTTGCTAATTTATCCTCAAATGTTATCCCTAGTAGGAAGGAACCTGAGGTTTTTTTTTTTTTTAAAGGTCTTTAAAACACTTTCATTTAAAAACCTAATTTGCAAGGACTATTGATTTAATTGGCCTGAGGTCATTTGCTGGATTACTAATGTCCCTGTGCTCTCTCCTGGAAGTAGACATGTGGGAATTATTGCGGAAGGAGGGTTTATTAGCTTAGCTCCTGTGAAGGATTCAGCTAAGGTCTCCTGGTGGTATCTGCCCAGCCTTTCTGTCTGCATTCAACTACGATGGACCTCTATTTGCTTGAGTCCGACGGAAGGCAGAGAAGTTACCGGCAAGCACTGAAGTATATGACATTCGGAAGAGATGGTGTCCTAGGATAGTGTTTAGCCAGTGAGTTGATGATTTTTGGCTTCCGTAGCTAAAATGGAGAAGTCACGAAGATACAAGTTTCATGGTGGCATATACCTTGGCGAGGTTCTCCATGATCATATGTATGTAACATGGTTGGTTTTGCTGATCTGGCTCACTCATTATTAAGCACAACTAAAAATCAATACTGAAATCTTTTTTCTTATTCGCTAAACTCTGCAGCACTGATGGTCTGGTTACTTTCAACTTCATTCATGTATGATTTCAGCTCTGTTCTGGATTCCATTGACACCACTCTTAGCTGGATCTTACCTGGCCTCTCTGTTTTTATCAGGTTTCTTTTCTTTTTCCCTTACGAGGATCCCTGTAGTCCTTTCTTCTTCTCACTGATCCTTTCTCTGCATGATTGGGTCCTTTTTCATGACTCCACCTAATATCTTTATGTTGATATCTCACACACACACACACACACACACACACTACACACATACACACACTACACACATACACACATGCACACACAGAGAGAGGGGTATATATAGAGAGAGGGAGAAATCTACCCATTCTCAGCCTATTTCCAGATCTCCTGCATATATAACCTCTCCTGAATGTTGCAGAAACTCAGTGTGTCTGGAACTGAGCTGATCATCGAGCCTACAAACTGTAGGCTCGATTTTGGTGCAATTAGGAACATTCAAAGTTACAAACATACAGGAGAAGTATTGTTTAATGGATCTGTTCCAGTACAGAGGGGTGTCCCCAAAGATATACAGCAGGGTTCTTCCTTTATCTTGTCTTTTACTGGTAATTTGGGTATAGATATTGATGGCTGGTTGACCAAATATTTTGGGTGGTATGAAATGTCTTAGGGGGCAGTGAATATGGTAGATGCCAGAATCAAGACCCCAACTGATCTCAATTGGCTTTAATGATTGGCCAATCTTAACAAAATAAAGTTTAATGGGGACAAATATAAAGTTTTGTCTTGTGTCCAAAAAAATCCAACTGTACGAGTAGAGAATAGAAGAGATATGACTGAACCAATATCAGATGTGAAAAATATATAGTTTTTGTGTTTTGTTGGCTGTAGCTTCAACATGAATTGGCAGAGTGATGTGTCTGCCTTTAGAGCTTATCTGTTCTGGGGTTGCCTCCCATCTATCACTTAAGAAGAAAATTGACACAATGGGCTGTTATTAGGAAGAAGGTTTTTGACAACACATCCCATGAGGCCTTGGGTAAAAGAACAGAAGCTACTGAGCTTCTCACAGAGACTTTCTTTCTTTTTTTTTTTTTTTTAAGATTTTATTTATTCAGCAGAGATAGAGACAGCCAGCGAGAGAGGGAACACAAGCAGGGGGAGTGGGAGAGGAAGAAGCAGGCTCATAGCGGAGGATCTGATGTGGGGCTCGATCCCATAACACCGGGATCACGCCCTGAGCTGAAGGCAGACGCTTAACCGCTGTGCTACCCAGGCGCCCCTCAAAGAGACTTTCTTGAATCAAAAAGAATGGCAGAAGTAATACCTTGTTATGGACAATCATGTATCTGGCAATAGGGTGGGGAAACACCAGGGGCCCAGGAGGGAGGGGTGAATAGAAGGGCTCACCGCTTAGCCCATCAGTGTTTTGCAGAGAGTCTTTTTCATTGGCTAAGCGGCTAGTTGACTCCTGCCAGCTATCTCTTGCCATCACCTCGGAGCACATTATTGATTAAAATATAACTGGCTCTTATAACTGATTAAATATAATAGGTCCCCAAAGGGAGGAAACCCCAAGGTGGGCTCTTGGGCAGAGGAAGGAAGGTGAGGACCTCTCCGTGGAATCAAAGCACAGGTAGGGGCTGAAAATCACTTTCTTTGTTAGGGAACAGATCCACAATTTCTCCGATTGCACTTCTTTTCCACTCTCAGAACCTTCTAGAGTAGATGGGTATAAAAGAAATAACTAATGGCTGTAAAAATAGCACTACCATTTGATTTTTATAACAAGACCACATGTAGACAGGCTGCTGTGGAGAAAACCCAGGAGAGAGGTTAAAAAATCCATCCAAGGCTACTCGTTGGTGACAAATGTGGATCATTTAACCCTCGGCTCCAGGACTGTAGCCTATTTGGCTCGTCAAGGTGCAGTGGAGTGGGCTGAGGCTGGCGGTCCTGGAGAACATAACCCTCAGCTGGGTCTCTGCGTCAGAGAGGAGTTATTTCTCTTCAACTAGAAACACTGACCTCCTGATGGTCAGGTAGTTTCCAGATGGACGTAGCAGGAGTAGGCAGTCTGATGCCTCTTCTGGGCTCCTGGGTGGCGCGGGCACTTGGACAGCTGCCTGCCGCTGCCCTCCCGGCTCACGGAGCAGTTGATGGAGGCTTCTGAGCTCGCTGCCGCTGGAACAACTTAAGGGGACTTGCATTCTCTGAAGCTCCGCGATGGTAAGTGTATGGATTTCCTGGGGCTGCCATCGCAACGTGCCACTGGTCGGTGGGCGTAAACCAGGGACGTTCACTTTCTCACTGTTCTGGAGGCCAGAAGTCTGAGATCAAGGTGTGGGCAGGGCTGTGCTCTAAGACCTTCCTCTTCTCTCTTAGCTTCTGGTGGTGCCGATGTGTTTTTGGAGTAGTGTGGTTGAGCTTTGGGGCCGAAGGTCAAAAAAGAATTCCTGAGGCATCTTGGTGCAGAAATTGGAAAGGGCTGCTGCCTCAGGATTGTGAGGAGCAAGTGGTTATACATCTTGGGGTTGGGAAAAGTAAAGATAAGGGAAGTTCCAAAAGGACTTTGATCTGCTAAAGAAGGCTCCCAGGATCCTGGAGGCCTGGCTATTGTCAAGCTAAGGTTGCTTTTCCCTCCAGCAAAGTATTAACATGAAGACCTTGGGAGCTGCCGGCAGGAGTTCATACTCTGCCTGCTGCTAGCAACTCCCAAGGGCTGCAGGTGATAAGGACATTTAATCTTATCTACATTCCTTCTGCCTCTGTTTCCCCACGTCAGTGCCGTCAATCCTTGGCATTCCTAGGCTGGCTGCCGCTCGCTCCAATCTCGCGTCTGGGATAGTGGGGCCTTCTCCCCAGTGTGTGTGTCCGAATCTCTCCTTCCTTATGAGGTCACCAATCACTGGATGAAGGGCCAACTCTAATCTAGCATGCCCTTACCTTGATTACATCTGCGGAGCCCCTTGGCCACGAAAGGGAACGTATTCGAAGGTGCTAGGGATTAGCATGGGGCCCTCTGTGCAGGACACTGATCTGCTTCCTGCACACCCAACATCAGAGCAGAGAACCACGTAAGAGCAACAACACAACGCCCATCGTGGTGCCTTTCCCATAACGGACTCTGGATATGTCTTTTTGAATCGGATTAGAATGTATGTAGATCTGTCGCTCTCAAGTTCCCCTCAGGAGGAGGCAAGCTTGCTGGGAGCATGTTGACCTTCCTGCCTTGGAAAGCGCGGGGGGGGGGGGGGCGCTGGGTCAACCCCATGCGCTGTGAGGTGGGAGCTGAGATTTCCAAGGGGACAGTGATCGAGGGCTTTGGGGAGAAAACTTTAGTGCAGGTGTAAAGCAGAGGGACAACGGCTAAGGCGGCAATCCAGAGCGACAGGGGCGGGAGGCCAGCGAAGGGCGGGGTCTGCAGGGATCAACAGCAACGGTGGTGGTAACAGTAATGCTCTGTGTGAACGGTCATTCTGGTCATTCCGTGCAAGCACTGCGTTAACCGCTGTAATCGTGTTTAACTCTGACAGGAGCCTTGGGAGGTGGGAACCGTGAGCGTCCTCATCACACGGATGAAGAAACTGAGGTGTAGAGAAAACAGAAATAGCTTGCCAAAGGTCAGGAGCTAGCAGGGGCAGAGTCAGGATTGGAGTTGAAGTCAGTTCAACTCCTGAGTCCAGAAGATCAAGCCGTGTTCACAAGCGTCGGTCCCACTTTGGGAAATGTCCCGAGTCTGTGTATGGTACCTGACACTTTTCCCATGGGGCGGCCCCAGCACGCAAGCCTTAGGGGACCGGACCCAACAGGCTGGTTTTATTTGCACTAAATTCCGACCAGCTGCACTGACTACAGTTGAGATCATTGAGAATAATTTGGTGGGCATCATAACAATCAGTTCTTTTATTATTATTTTTGTTGTTTTCCATTGGCGAATCATCTCTTACAGTGTTTTTTTCTTACAGTTTTATTGAGACATAATTGACTTACATAGGATTAAGGTATACGGCATAATGACTTGGCATCCGTATATTGCAAAATGATTACACAGTGTTAACACTGATCTCCTAGAGTTACAAAAAACTTATTTTTCTGTAGTGTGATTTGCATCTCTGGTCAATCAGTGGCTTCTAAATTAAGTCCAGTTTTGGCTTGCCTCATAACAGTCCGTTCTTCTATAATTATTATTATTTGTCTTGTTGTTATTTTCCACTGGCAAAACTTCTCTTATAGTGTTATTTGCAGCTCTGATCAATTGATGGCTTCTAAATGAAGTCCGCTCCGGGCTGGCTGTTAGGAATTCTGCTGGAGCTGCCAGTTGCATTTTGGCAAGAGCACCCAACGGGGGTGTGTGTGTGTGTGTGTGTGTGTGCCCCCTGTATTAGCATTTTAATTGCCGGCTGATTGCTTTCCTGTTGCAGAACTCAGCCCACAAAGGTATATAGCAAGCAAGTTTCAATTAATTCTTATCCTGTGATTTACTGGCCCTATAAAGCACATCTCCCTGTAGCACTTGGAAAGCAATATCCTTAATGTACTGAAAGCCATACAGAACATTAAGGAAGAAGAATTGCCTTTACTAAAGTGTGGGCATCTGGGGTCTCGAGGAAAAGTCCCGTTTGAATGATAGTACATTTTCTTGGGTGGGTTCTCATGGGAACAAAACGACCCAAGCTAAACACCTAGGCTCATCTAAACTCCAGGCTGGGTATTAGCTCCTAAGGCCAGGGCTCAGCAGTAGAATCTGCGAGAGTGTCCACCTTGAGCTGCTTTGTTTCGTAGGGGAGCTTGTGCATCAAAACGACCTTGTGAAGCTCAGCAAACGGATACACCAGGTTCCTAACGTGGGTTATTAGACCTAAGAATTGGGAGCTTGGCACATTCTGGAAACATTTGGGAAAATTCCTGGGCCCCATTGCACAGATGTGTCAGGAGGCGTGGGGCATTGACCCAAAACAGCCTTATGTCCCCTTCTGCTTGACTCACCTTCAGACAGGTTTCTTCCTTACCGTGGGTCCCCAGTTTCCCTCTTCTTAGGTATTTACTCTAGAAAACTTGTAACTGTAAATTCTTTCTCTGCCCCTTGAGATTCCCCAAGCTGATAAAATCGAACACTTAGAATGGGTGAATTAAACCATATGTAAATAATATCTCTATAAACGCCGGGGAAAAGGTGAGTCACTGAGCCTGAATACCAACAAAGGCTGTAGGAAGTAATATCTTAGCGGAGAGAGCACCAGCCGGACTCCGAGGTCAGGTCCCAGCTCTGTGGCTTCCTGTATGTGTGACTTTGGGCAAGTTAGATTCGTCTGCCAAACAGAGACAGTAGCATACCTTCTAGGGCTTCCCTGAGGATGAACCGGACGTCTGCGTGTGAACCACTTCGAACAGTGCTTGTCCCTCTGTGCTGTTTGAGGTTCACCTCTCTCGTTATCTGCTGTGGGCTGCCGGCCAGTTTCTCGAGTCTCGAGGTGAAGGGCAGCCTCTCTGGGGGACGAGAGGAGACGGAGTTGAATGGATGTCCTGTCTTAAAAGGGTCCAGTCTGAAAGCAGATTCCCGGTCTAGAGATGCGGGAGAAGCTGCCGCCAATTTGTAGAGACAGTGTTTTCCTAATACACTGATCCGCCTGTCGTCTAGGGAACCTAGATATTTGGGATGCTGGGGTTTATAAAACCTTGGCCACACCATCTCCAGCAGAGTCTCCCAAATAGCCCTCCTCTGAATCACCGCCTCCCAAGACCTTTAGAGAAAGATTTATTGTTCAGAAAAATTTGGAGCTCACTAGATTAAATGGAGTTTAAAAGGGCTTCTTTATTGCTGAATTCTACAATCCTTCCTTTGCTGATGTACGTTGTAAATCTGCAAAAGGAGGATGAGCTAGGCAGTATTTTCCAAACTTATTTGAATTTGTAATCTCTTTTTCATAGAAAATCTTCCACAGAACAGGGTCTGGGAGAAAGAGGTGCTCTGGAGACATGTAGATTACCTTCACCTACCTCTCTGCATTATGCAGGTAGCAGGGATGCTGGGGAGCCAGAAATGCCCTGGTTCCATCAGGAGGAAACGATTCAGGGACAACAGACTTCCCTAGAGAAGAGAATCCACGTGGCGAGGGACAGTGGAAAGTGTTCTTCTGGTGGAAGGATTTGTCACTCAGTCGCAGAGGCCCCTCATGGAGCCTCTGGGCCCGTGTGAGTGCGTCCGTGGGAGCCACGGGGCAGGTGTGGCTGAGTGAGCGAACCTTGTCGGTTGGACTCGTCTGTTGCTTCAATCAGTTGCTTTCATTGTTAACACTGTCTTGTTTTATGTTTCGTAAGAATTCCGTCATGCTCTGGAGCTGCCCCAGCCCCCGACGGCTCCTTGACTCTCTGGGTACCGAAGTTTCCTGCCACCAAATTAAGCTCTGCTTGAAATGTCTTCCCCCAAGCGCGTTCTTTTTGAGTTAAGTGATTTCTCACTTTCCTGAAGATTCGAAGGTTATGGGGAGGTGATGCCATCTTTGGGCTCTGCTCCCTTCCTGCCAGCCCCTGGCTCGCTAGAGGTGTGATTCTGTCTACGCATCTACCTGTGTTGGTCTCACCTCCTATGCTAAGTATTTTTTAAGATTTTTTTTCCTCCAAGCAAATATAGTTCCTTTCCTAAAAGCATTTCTGAGCCAGCTATTAAAAAGGTCAACATTTCCTCCAGTTAGTTCCTCAGTTAGGATGAGCTAGAAGGCAGAAGCAGCTTCAATATCTGAAGTACGAAGAGACTCGCGTGGGGAATTTAGGATTTTACTGCCTTTATGAGGCTGAGGGAGTGAAGATCAAGGAGGCAATTTTCAGGAAATCTCCAAGTGCAGAGATTGCTGGAAGTCTCACCTCCTGCAGCATTCAGGTGAGTTGGGGGGGGTGGTTCTTGGGAGGCTGCCCGAGATGCCTGGAGGTGCTGGTAATGACTTCAACACAGCTCCAATGAGAGGTGAGGCTGAACCCCACTACTGTTTAATCAGCAACATACAAGCAACCAAGAGTCATGACCTTCTCTTTCCATTCTGCCTGCAAGTTCTGCGTGAGTGCCCCTCGGTGAGGGGATCCGATTGGAGCCTGAGCGGAAAGGGAGTTGGGAGATGTCGTTTCCTGTACAGGGGATGGCTTAGCAGGGGAGGAGGGTGGTGAGGATCAGGAAGCAGAATTGTTCAGATATGATTTCGGAGGGGAAGGACGGGGCAGGGGCATCCGGGCAGGGAGAGCGAGACCCCAGCTCAGGGACCAGCCTGGTCTGAGAGAAGCTGAGGGACCTCTCTCACAAGAGAGGGCTGGGAATTCTGATGGTGACCAGGTTGTGGGGACCCTTGAACCAGCAGGTGGTGACTAGGCACGTCATCAGGAAGATGTACCTGGCAGGGGGAGGGGCGCTGGAGGCCTTGCTCACTGGGCAAGAGCCGGCTGTCCCCCCAAGCACCACTCCAGCCCCTGACGGCTCCTTCCCCAGGGTATGGGTTCTAGGTTTGGAATGTTTTCCTGCCCCTGTCACTGAGGGTGTGATACCTTGAGGGACACAGTGTCCTCTGGGTGGGAGCTGTCAGGGCAGTTGTAAAGCCCTATGCTTTCGTATTTGTGGACCTGCCACCAATTTAACGGGGTCTTGAGCAAGGTCACGAGAAAACAGACTCTTCCTCGATGAATTGCTGGTGCGCAGTATCTGTTGTTGCGTTTGGCAAAATAAATCTGTTTTACTGGCTGTTTGCTTTTGAAAATGAAAGCTCTTGGAAATTACATTTGGTTCAATTTTTCTGTCACCCTTTGAATGGTGACATGTGAGTGTTCTTGGGGATCGGTGCGTTCCTCATTGGGCCCCCCATTCCAACCACATCAACCATCAGCCAGTCAACCAGCCCGTCCCACCAAGCTCGGAAGGGTGGTGCTGCCTTTTGGAAAACCTGGTAGGAATCCAGGTGTAGAACGTTTTGTTATTTCCCACCACGGAGCCTGAGTCCCGCTGCACGACCTCTATGCACATATGTGCACTCAATGGATTACTAATCGAATCTAAATTGTAGATGAATTTTACCCCATGAGCTATGGCCCGCCAGTCCCCACCTGTGAATGGTAGATTTTAAAAAGCTTTGCATGTTGCTCGCAGATTCAACAGCCTATTAGTGAGACTGCCTGTGTTGCCTTTAATTTGATTAAACAAAATGCCTCTTGCAACCATTGATTGAAGGCTTACGATGTGCGTATTCCCATGGCAGGCCTTGTGAGGCCCAGGGTGTCCCTGCGCCCACGGTCCACGCCAGCCACGCCACTGGCCGGTTCACAGAACACTCTCACGCATAGTGTGAAAGCCGCAGGACATCCCTGCCCGCTGAGAAGGGGAGGCGTCAGTTCCTACATTTTGTTAAGATGATAAAATTAAAGCTGAGCAAGCTTAAGGGGCTGTGTGCCTCCATAGAGCCTCTCCGTGGCGGCAAAATTCATGGTCACACTGTTAACATTTAAACAGATTTTATCAAAACTTTGTAATTTTTTAAAATTTAAATTCAATTAGCCAACATATAGTACCTTATTCGTTTTCGATATAATGTTCAATGATTCATTAGTTGTGTATCATACCCAGTGCTCATCACATTTTAAAAATCATCATTAAAGGTATTTCTCAAACACTTACTAGTGTGTAGCCGGGAGGGTGGATAATCTGGACTATTTTGTTACATCTGTTCTCGTGAATATTACACATAAGTTTGTGAAGATTCCCTCCCTCTTTTCCTTCTTCTCCTTCTCCCCCCTGCGCCGTTTCTCTGTCTCTTTCTCTCTCTTTGTCTATCTGTCTCTCTGACTGTCTCTGTCTCTCTCTCTATCTCTGTCTGTCTCTCTCACTGTCTCTCCCTTTCAGTCAACACTTCTCTAGCTTTGGCTGGTGTCACAAGAAGCAGACACGGCGCCTGCCTCTCTGAGAGCTGCTCACGCCCCTAAACACACCCGGCCGTGTCTTTGCGGTGCCCCGAGGCCACAAGATTCATGGCTGTTGGCTTTTGTGTGTTTCCCTCCAGACTTCAAAGGATTGGTTCTCCACTATCCCAGGACTATGCTTCAATGTTTCAAGGCCGCTGCCTGGATCTGCCTTCTCTTTTCTTGGGGTCTTTCTAGCAGCCAGATGGTTAGCTGGCCAAGGCTTTGCTTTCATGGGTGACCCCAACTACTGTTCATTGAGAGCCTGCCCTGCTCACGGTCTGTTCTAGAAGCTGAAGACTAGTGGGAATCCTTGCCGCCACAGAGCACATGCTCTATTGGGAGGAGCCACACGAGGGACTAGTAAGTAACAAAAGTATTTGGTATAACTAAGTATATAAATAAATATTAGTATTTATATGGCAATGAATGCTATGGATAAACAAGGCAGAGAAGAGGGGTGAGGACCATGTGGGTGGGTCCTGTGCTATTTAAAATATGAAAATAGAAAATAGGGTGGTCAGGGAAGCCTCACTAAGCTGGCATCTGAGTGGAGACCTAGGGGAGTATGGGAGCAGACTACGTGCACACATGGGGCAGACTACTCGGGCAGACAGAACAGCATGTGCAGAGGTCCTGGGGTAGGGCATGCTGTCCTGTCCTGGAACAGCAAGGAGGCCTGCATGGCTGGGGAGGACTTAGGAGGGGTGGAGAGTTGGCAGTGAGGTCAGAGAGAGAAGGGGTGAGAGCACTTTGGGGCCTATAGGGCTTTGTAAGAACTTTGGTGTTTCTTCTACGTGGGAAGCTGTCCTAGGCTCTGCCTGAGTGCTAGCCAGAGTCGTTCTCTGGGTGGAGAGCTTTACATCAGATTCTGACCTGACCCAGGGGAAGGCCAGCCATGTTGACCAGAGTCAGTTGTTCCAGGTGAAAAGACTCTCCCTCTTAGTAACTGATTTGGGGCAAATTCTTTACCTCTGTGAGCCTCAGCTTCCTCACCTGTAGAGCAGGGATTATAATAATAGTACCCACTTGTAGGCTCATTCTTTCTGGCTGTTCAGCATCTGAAACTTCTTCCTGAGTTTGGGAAATTCTCTTGGGATTTTTAAGAATTCTCTTAGGAGTCTCAAAAAAAGCAGAGCCTGTCTCCTCCCATAGAAGAGAAATACCAGGTCTTTGCTTTCGGTCTGTCTGTGGGCAGAGGGGGGCAGGATCGCAGGGTTCTTGCCCCCGGAGTCGAAGCATGAAACTCGTGAACACAAAAGGATGAAGAGACGTGGGCGTTTATGAAGTGAAGGTGAGAGCAGAAAGGAAAGAAAACAAGCTCTCTAGAGGGAGCGGGGTCCCGCATGGGCAGCCCCTGGGGGCTGCCACGGGCAGTGTTTTATTGAGGACCGACCAGGAAGCTTGTGGCCTAGAGATTCTGGGGCCGTCTTGGTCTGAGCAAGGACCATTGATAACACCCTTAATAGTTTACTTCTTTGAGGTTTGGTCATTTTCTGTGATTACAATATAGCTGCCAAAAAAATATACCCCCTAACATCCAGGGCCGGGTGTCTGGTATGTTCCCTCATCTCTAGTTTTGTTCGCCTCAGCATTTCTCCACAGCTGGGGTTTCTGTGAGCCTGGTCACGTAGTTCCCTGCATGAACCGAGTCAGGGGAGTCAGGGGCTCCCTCTCTGTCCCTGCCTAGCCCTTAACCCTTTCCTGACTCAAGAGCGCAGGGAAGGGAGTGAGTTTCCATTGGTGAGACACAGCAGCTATCATACAGGGAGGTGTGTGTGTGTGTGTGTGTGTGTGTGTGTGCGTGTTTGTTCATGCATGCCTGTGTGCACGTGTGTGTGTACATGTGTTGGTGACATGTCTTCCATGGGCAAGTCTCCATGACAGGTAGTTGTTAGTTCATAAAGGTTGTTCTGAGTGCGTCACTGAAGGGTGTGTTCACACTGATGAAGGTGTATAAACAGTTTGAGACAAAGATGGTCCCTGATCCATGCTCCTTCTGCCTGGCTCTCCTTACGTGGCTGTTTAAGTCCTAGAATGCTCTGTATAGTGGCTGTTCCTAGGTTGGGGCTTTTTATAAATTGCTGAGAGAATTTGTAGTAAATGTGATGTGTGTAAATTTTTGTGCTGAATTTGAGTGAACTCTACTTCTTGCAGACACACTTAGAAGTGCCCTGAGAACTTTTCATTCTTCAGGTGATTTTAGCGCACAAACCTCCCCATAGAATGCACTGGTCACAACAAATACAGACGGGCGGGCAGCCAGCCAACGGTGAGGTGCCGGTGCGGGGCAGCCAGGCAGGCTCGGCCGAGTGCTCGGCCAAGTGCCTTGTTCTTTCCCCAGCTTCTCCGTGCGAAAGACCCAAGTTGCTGCGTCAGCAGAATGCACCTGACTCTTCCATGGCTTTCTAGAGCTGTTTCTTTACTCCTGGAAATCAGAATGTCCTGCGTGACTGGCCGAGGATCTGCTGTGTGGACGTGCTCTGACTTGGGTGATTTGTTGCAGAAATGCAGGGGCGGTTCCACCTTGGTCTAAGTTGCAAACTCCTGGAGGCACGTTCCTGCTGCTTTGTATCCTTATAGCAGCCCCCCATGTGACCAGCCTGCGACCCCAGTCCCCTTTAGTCTGGGAACACCTTCTAGCCTCTGCTCGATCCATGGCCTCGTACTTTAAACAAAGTAATGAACGACACTGAAATTGCGCAAGGGGTTGCAGGAAGAAGTTCAGCCAAGAGAGAAACAATTTAAGAATGAAAAGGGAGCTCTTTTCTCCTTGTGGTCACCCACCTCCCGGCCGGTTCTCCCAGGTCCCTCAAACCGCGTGTGTGGACTCCCTACCACCCGCTGGTCCTTGGGAAAAGACATGCACGCAGCCAGATTCATTGAAGGCCTTTAAACAATTTTTTTTTAAAAAAAGATTTTATTTATTTGAAACAGAGAGAGAGAGTGAGCACCAGCGGGGAGGAGCGGCAGGCAGAGGGAGAAGCAGAGTCCCTGCTGAGCAGGGAGCCTGATGTAGGACTTGATCCCAGGACCCTGGGATCATGACCTGAGCTGAAGGCAGATGCTTCACCATCTGAGCCACCCAGGCGCCCCTACTGAAGGACTTTTTGAGGCTCTCATGGCAGACACGTACTGGAAAGATATTTGGTATATTAGCCCTAAGTCAAAGGGCTGACACCGAACAGAAGGAATTCTAGACCCTTGCAGCAGGTTATCTGGGGAATAGAGTCTCTGGCCTCTCCGTCACCCGGTGCCTCTAAATGAGCTAGAGGAGAGTGCCGACATCAGAAGGCCAGGCTGGGGCAGAGGAGCAGGAGAGTAACGAAGGGGTACCTTTCATCTGATTAGCTGCTGTGGACTCTTGCCTACAAGCTGGACTGGGCTGGGAGCGGGTGTGTGTAATCCGTGTTGTCTGCGGTGACTACTGCACAAACACCTCCCCTCCCCTCCCCTCCCCTCTGTGTCCTGTGCATTTGGCATCTGATATCTCACCACAAGATGAGGAGCCTGGAGGATTGGGGGTGGCTTAACCCCGTGCAGAAGCCAGAGGGGACCGGGGCTCTAGAGACCCCAGACTGGAGCGGTGCCCCTCACAGAGGGGGCTGGGAGCACTTTCGGCACTGAACACAGAGCTTCCAGAAGAGGCCAGCCGCCCCGTTCCGTAGAGGGACTCCGGCAACAGGATGTAGAGGTCCCGTTCCAGAGTTGGAACTCTGTTCTTACCTTGCACTATCCTAGCAGGATGGGGCCCAGCTTCGAGGTGTACAGGTTGTCAGGGACACCCCAATCTCAAACGGGGGGCCTCCAAGCACCTCATGGGTGGACTTTATTGCATGATCACTTGGGGCCAGGCACCGTGCTGGCCAGACTCCACGTGACGAAGTGAAGCCGTGAGTCCTGCCCTTGCACTGTCTGCGAGCCAGGACAGACTAGCTGTCAGACCTGGCTGAACGTACAAGCATGGATGCCGGGGTCCCACCCCAAACCGGTGAGATCAGAGTCTCTGGGGCTGGGGACGCCCAGGGTTAGTCTATGGTTAGAACTGCTTGGAAATGAGTGAATGCATTTGTTCGTGATCATGAGAGTGGCTTACGTATTTGCCCAATGGAGCTGGACTAGGAGGGATAGGAGGGGGGTAGTTAAGTGTTCACACGGAACGGGGAGAGAGAGAGATTTTGAGCCAGGCAGCGTGCAGCAAGTACTTGAGGTGAAGGTCGGGGGCTGGTGGGAAAGAAGCTGTTTTGGAGCCATGGCAGAAGGGCTGAGGGGGTGGGTGCCCCCTGGCCAGCTGTATCTTGTCTCACGGTTTGGCCCAGGTCGGACATGGTTGTAGGAGGAGACCATGTGAGGAGCTGCACTCAGGTCTAACCTCTGGGCTGTTTCTCTTCTTGTCCCAAGGGGCCCTGCCTCAGTCACTGCCAGCTGTGGGATCTGGCTCTGAGTCAGTAAAGGGACACAAGCCCCTGGAAAGTCCGTGTTTCCAGAATAGCATGGGGTCACTTGCCCAAGGTACTGTCCAGCGATGGCTTTTTATAGGAAAAGGAAATGCCAACAGGACCCCAGGCATGTGCCCTGGACCAAAATGGCCACTTCACTTGCCTCTTGATGTATGAGGTTCCTCTAATAGAGGACACAGCCACTCCTTTCTCAGTGAAAAATAAGGGGCAAACTGCAAATGTCCTTGAGAGTGGGGAAAATTAGGGCTTGAATTCACATGCAGAAGAGAATGGCCAGGGTCAGGTCCTTCCTTGAGAGTGGGCTTTGGTGAGACCATGGGGCACAGGGCATGTCATCCTCCCCAGAGGCACATTTATAATCAACAACTCTCTGGGAATCCAGCAACTTCCCCACTGTTATGAGGCTCCTGAGAACCATGAACCACAGGTAGATCTGGCCCTAAGGCTATATACCACACTTCTCAGCCCGTATTGATTTAGGATTACAAACTCCATCAAATCTGTAAGCACTCTGCTACTGTGGAGTCTGAGAGAAATCCTAATGACAGAGAATGGGCCCCCTTACGTGGTCTTTTTTACGTCTGGGTGAGAGGTAACAGTAGCCAAAAGTTTGGCCCGAAGAGATGTAGCTACGGTATTTTTAAAGTGAAAAGAAATCTAGGCTCTTCACACTGTACAAGGATGAGGTTCTGGGGGAACCGGACTCTGAAAGAACTAACATATAATGAGTCATAATTAGCAACTTAAGAAAAATATCTGTAAGTGGCATGAAAAAGTGAGGATTAAGAGCAATGGAGTGAGCCAATTACCTTTTGGAAGTGACACAGCTCTGGGACCCCGGAGCTCTCTCGTGAGCAGGACCTTGGGAGCAGTTCAAGTGTGGGTATGGGCTTCTCAGATGGAGTGTGAGCAGGCCAGACTCTGCACGCATGCATCCAGCAGCAGGTGCGTCTGGCAGCAGGTGTGTCCGGCAGCAGGTGCGTCCCATGGCAGGCACATCCCACAGCAGGTGTGTCCGGCAGCAGCTGCATCCTGCCACAGGTGCGTCCCATAGCAGGTGCATCTGGCAGCAGGTGTGTCCTGCAGCAGGTGCATCCTGCAGCAGGTCAGAGGCCATAATGCTAACATGGGCAACGATGCCATGAGTTCTTTTGTTTGTCGTTGCAGTAACAGTAGAGATTTTCATAATCCCATGAGGCCACCAGGACAGGGCGAGGCAGCAGCACATGCCTGCAGGGTTTATGTGGGGGCACTGAGCCCCCTTCCCGCACTGCAGCCTTTCCCGGCATTCCCCCTGTAAACGCCTTCCCGGTCCCACTGCCTGGTGGATGCTGAGAGAACACCTTGGCAGTGGGTTGTCCTGTAGGATTCCCTGCGCAGGTTCATCAGCCCTGAAGGACCCTGCTCTGTCACGTGTCCCGACCTACCTCCTAAAGCCTAGCATGGGTCTCTTTCATTTGCAGTGTCAGTGGCTCTAACGAGTATCATATAAACTGAGGTTCTAGGGGTTGACTAAGGCAAGTGGGTGCAGGGACCTGGGGCCCACGCACAGCAGGACCTCAGGGGCCGCTCCGCTGCTCTGCTCCTTCTTTCACTCATTCATTCAGCTAGTGCCGGCCATGTGAGGGGCCCTTATGTGGTGGGCTCTGTGTAGATGAGGAAACAGAGGCCCAGAGAAATGGGCACTTAGATAAAGTAAGTTCAGCTGGGCTCTGGGACCTTGGTGTCACGCTAATGTGCTCGGCTTGCCCCTCCTCGTCCACTCTCCCTGAACCCGTTCTCATACCCGCTCTGCATCTCCCTGGATGGCATTCCCCCACCTCTCCATCCTGTGCCTTCCAGCTGTTCTCTGCTGACGAGAGTCCCAGACAGGACCGGAAGGTGGGAGAGAGGTCAGGCCCTTGACTGCCCTGGGCATTACTTGCTGGGGGTAGTTTGGCTGGATTTGCGTTTCTCTGCCTGTGGACAAGCCCTTTCCTGCAGTGAAAGCTCTCCCGGGGTCCAGACAGCCAGCCCCTCTCTTTCCACTTCAGGCTGAGGATGGTCGGTGGCTTCCTAATGCTGTCGGTTCTGGGCTCATTTATCTTCCTTTGTTGGTTTCCCTCAACTGTGCCACCAACGTTGGGAATACCCCTTCATCAGACTTCTTCACTGCTGTTCTTGGGTGTGATGTTGCCTGTCTGCATCCTGACTGGCATAATCACTGGTACCCAAAGTCCCCCAGGAGTAGAACCTCAACAGGGGACCCTCGGACTGTGTGCTCACAGCTGGGATGGATGCACAGACTATGTCCTCCCCGTGGAACAATGACTCTGAACAGAAGTGGGACATCAGCTGAACCCCTGAGAAGGGCATGTCTGGTTGGGGCATTGTGTCCCAGGGCTTCATCCCATTTTCAGTATTCTGGAGGAATGCCGGGCATATACATAGACCTTGTTCATTCATTCTCCATGTGCCAAGTTCTAGCAATTCCACAGGGGTATCTGGGCTAGAGGAAGGACCACAGACAGGACTTTGAGTCAGAAGAGAGCATTCCAGCTCCACTTGCTCTAATAACGGACTCTGTGACCTTGGGAAACTTTCTGTTCTAGCATTTCAATCTTCTACAATTCCATGTGAATGCAAGTTACTTTAATTCTTGAATTTCTCTTTTTAAATACTGCCTGACTTAGAAAGTAGCTCTGTCTCAATATTTCCTTAGAAATATTTTAAAAGCTTTTTATGACTTATCGGAAATAATGCTGTTACAGAATGAGAAAATACTGGAAATGCCGCTGACTTTCCCTACTGGAGGTGGGTGCACTCGACACTCCAGTGGTGATGTTTTTAGGCCTGGGAAGCCAGCAAGACTGTGCTCTGAACCAAACCAGTTTGGTCCAGTCTCGGCCACTTTACTCACTGACTCTAAGAAACAGTCCTCATCAGCTCCAAGGAGAAGTGGCTCAGAGAAGGGGCCATGTTCTGGTTGATGACACTTTGGTACCCTCTGGGGCTGGGGGGCACGGAGTCTACTGAAGCCCAACAGTGAGTCTACAGAAAGAGCAAATTTATTCTGGAAGGTCCAGACTTCTACCGCTCATACAGATCAGCCCCTTGCATGCATTACCCCAGATCATGCTTTCCCCTCTTTATAATAATTGTGTAGGAAAATATCAATATGTGTTGTGACAGTCACAAATGACTTTGAGTAGGAGGTAGGACTTCAGATGAGCCTCTGTGTAGAGGGTACGATGCCGGGAATGGCCTGCAATCCCTGTACCGACGGATGAAGGATTACTCCAAACTTTGCTGTGAAAGAGAGAAGCGCAAGGGGGTCAACACTCAGAGACAAAGACACTTCGCTCTTCTTCGTTCCCACTTTTATTGGTCCTTCAAGCACAAGATGTTGACAAGGGGTCTTACTGAAACTGGGAAGATCGGTTTAGGCGGAAGATACGATATGCTAATTTGGGCGTGTTCTTCGAGTTCTGCTAAACATAGCCTAAGGGACAATGCCTGCATCTCTTAGATCACAGGGCGGCTGTTTGGGCTAGGAAAGCTTCGGGAAGGCAACTCTCGCGGCATTCCCATGGCAGAGCAGTCACGCAGGCCTCGGCGTTCCAAAGGCCTATGCCCTTCTCCAAAACCTTCTCTGCCCTTAGCAGCCTCTGTGTTACATTTTAGCAAGCCAGGCATTATGGCTGACCTCATGCTCTATGTTAACCCCAACAGTACCAGACCCCTTCTGGGGATGCCCTCCCGTTCTCAGTGGGTACTGTTCTTCGCCAGCTGCCCAAAGACAGGTGAGGGGCTTGCGCTTTTCTTCTTGTCCTCTCTGCTAACTTGCTACTGCTGACGGATTTGGGGCAAAGCATCATTCCCATATCAGGACGATCCTATTCATATTCCTGGGAGCTTAAATCTGAGGTGGTGAGCCTGGAGGGTACTGGAGCTGAGACACATTGACAGAGTGAAGTGGCCTGAGGGGCAGGTTACATGGTGGCACCTTCCAAGGTCCTGGAGCAACTCCGGCCCAGTCTTCCTGCAGTCTGTCTGCTTAGCCCTTCCTTCAAATCTGGGTTACCCCTGATTTCTCCCTTTCTCTCTCATCTATCTATCTATCTATCTATCTATCTATCATTTATCTAATCTATCCATCCATCCGTCCATCCATCTGTCCCTCTGTCTGTCCCTCTTATCTGTCTATCCATCCATCTTATCTATCTAATCTATCCGTCCATCTGTCTATCTAATCTATCCATCCATCTTATCTATCTATCTATCTATCTATCTATCTATCTATCTATCTAATCTATCCATCCATCTATCTAATCTATCTATCTATCTATCTATCTATCTAATATCCATCCATCCGTCCATCCATCTGTCCCTCTGTCCATCCCTCTTATCTATCTATCTATCCATCTTTATCTATCTATCTATCTATCTATCTATCTATCTATACAAAAACCCATATATATTTACTTTGTGAGAGTCCTCCTCTCTTGCTTGGATGGTGGAGAGGAAGTCAGCAGGCTTCTGGTGGGCCTGTGAGCCCTCTACACTGAGGTCATTCTTCTCGCTGCCCCTCAGCAACCTGAGGTCCTGTGTGGCACCTCTTTGCCTTCGACTCATCAGGATTACCTTCACGTGATTCCATTTCCTCTTGCCCAGTCTTACTAAACGCTGTGGTCCAGCTCAGCCTCCTCACACCATGCCCCCCTTGAACGCTGGCTTGGACTGTTTGTAGAGCCTTCTCCCCGTCCCACAATATGGCCTCTGTGTGTGCCGTTCTGTCTGCTGCTGGGCCTGCTTAATTTCTGCACATCTTCCACATTTCAGCTCCCAGGGCACCATACACCTGTTCTAGTACACTTAGCACAATTGTAATCTTTATTTACTTGATATTTACTTATTTATTTTTTATTGAGAAATGGTTGTCTCCCCACTGATGCCCCCCCGCACCTGAGTTCGCCTCCTTGCTCCCTATCAAAAGCCGCGATGGAATAATTATATCTGCTATCCCTCCCCCACCCTCTACCACCAAACTGCAGCTACTGTTATCTTTCTCAGTATTTGTCTGTGTTCTTTTGTTACTTGATTTGTTGGCTTTAAATTATATTTTCTGAATTGCAGCTTTATAGTTGAGGTGGTCAGTATTTTTTTCTATCCCCTTCTTTATTTCTCTCTAATTTGTTGTTGTTGTTGGTTGCGTTGTTTCTACATCGTTGGGCACGTAGCCTTATACAGCATTCTGTCTGTAATGCTCATGTTTGTTTTCGACTTCGTTTGATGGGCAGATGTCGCTGAGGCTCTTCATGCCCCACTGGCTTTCGTTTTTCTAATCAGTGTGACGGTCACCTGAAACCCACGCTCTCACAGTTTCCTCAAGGAAGACTCAGGAGAAGTATTATTTGAATTCTTTCCTGTTAACAACGTCTGTTTGTAGTCTTTATGAAGTGAAGGGCTATTTGGTTGGCTATATAATGCTTGATTTACACTCTTTCCTCAAGAACCTCATCTTCTAACTTTGAATTTTGCTGAGCCAAGCCTGATTTCTCCCCCTTAGTAGTGACTTTATCTTTCTGTCTGGCAGCCCAGAACATTCTTTCTTTTATCTTTGAAGTTTGATAACTTTAATAGCATATGTCACAGGGCCAACAACTCTGGGTTAATTATCTCTGGTACACTGGGCTTCTTTTAAATGTGTATATATAAATCTTTATTTCTGGAAAGCGTTCTAAAGTTATAAATTTAATTTTTTCCATCAGTTTCATTTTTTTTAAATAAAATCCAATTATGCGTCTGTTGGCTCTCCTTTGCTCATTTTCCACGTGCAGCCTATTCTCTGTAGATTTTTAAAATGCAGCCTTTGTTTTCATTTTATTTAATTTGCTTATATTTAGTTACTGTGTCCCCTACATTGCTTAGAGATTACGTCAGTATCTTATTTGCTTTTACTCTTATTCCAATTTCACTTTAATTTCTGTGGTTTTATCTGTTCTCTGATTTATTTCCAGAGTTTGCCCACCAATGATTCATTTTTTTCTTACCTTCTAATTCTCTTTCCTGAATTATTGCATGTCTGATGCTCTTCCTAAGAGGCAATTTTTTTTTAAAGATTTTTTATTATTTATTTATTTGACAGAGATAGAGACAGCCAGCGAGAGAGGGAAGACAAGCAGGGGGAGTGGGAGAGGGAGAAGCAGGCTCATAGCGGAGGAGCCTGATGTGGGGCTCGATCCCAGAACGCCGGGATCACGCCCTGAGCTGAAGGCAGGCGCTTAACTGCTGTGCCACCCAGGCGCCCCCTAAGAGGCAATTTTTAAGATTAAAAAAAAAATGCTGTGAAATATTAGGCCACTATTTTCAGTTCTTCTGTGTTAAAACTTCTCTGGTTCGTGCTATTTTTCTAACACCTTTGATTGCTCTTTTCCTGCCTTTTTCTTACTGCATCTGTGTTTGGGTTATTTTATATTACTTATCCTAAGTGAGTTAGGCTTTCCTACAGACCAGAGTGTCTTCTAGGCTCTTCTCTGCTGTGTCCAGGGGAAATCGTTCTTAAAAATAAGGCTGGTCTACAGGGTGAGCTTTTGACTTTACCAGCAGGCAGTTGGTACATTGCTGTGGGTTGAATGAATAAGTGGTCCTAGCAAAGTATCTGATAAATGCACTCATTCTCAGTAGAAAACATCTTTGTGTAGATTTTCAGGGGCTGGATTGGAGCCTTCTTTTCTATCAAGATGATTAAGCCTCAGGGAACAAATAATAAATTGAGAACATGGTCTAAAATATATATGGCTTATTTTACATGCAAAAATAACTTAAAAGCATATTAAAAAGAGATAAGTCTAAAACATTTTCTTCTCAGTTTACAAAATTAAAAATCAGAGATATGAAATGTAGTAAACAGTAATAAAATTAGCCTTCCTGTCTATATTGTGACCGGTTAATGGAAGCCGAAGAGCCAGAGGGAAAGCGGAAGAGAATGAGAAGGTGCATTAGTTGTCTAGAGCTGTAGCCAAGGGCCGGGACCGCACGCCTCGAGCAACAGAGTCCCCCGGCCAGGGCAGCAAGTAGGGGATGGAGGGGTCTGCAAGGGTGGTTTCTTCTGAGCCTGGCGTGTAGATGCTGTCTGCCCACTGTGGCCTCACATGGTCCCCCTCTGCAAGTCTGTGTCCCAGTCTCCTCTTCTTATAAGGGAACCAGTCATGCCGGGTCACGGCCCACCCTACTGACCACATGTTACCCTCATTACCTCTTTAAAGACCCTCCCTCCAAATACAGTGGGGTTCTGGGTGACCAGGGGTTAGGATGTCGGCATATGAATTTTGGGGAGGACTCAATTCAGCCTATAACACAGGAGAAAGAGGCATCAAGAGGGAAAAGCAAACTGATAGGAAAGAAAGAGGCACAGATTCATTTGGCGAGCATGTGTGGGATTCTCTGCAGGTGGCTGAGGGGGGACGACGGTTCTCTTTTCAGAGAGAGAGAAGGGGCCGCGCTGATGGACGTTACAAAGGCTCACTGTGCAGTATAACTGCAATGGGGTCTTTCTTGATGCTGCCGGGTGCAGACCTGAGTGTGTCCGGCAAGACTGTGATATTAATGTCGATGACAGAGAAATCAGGGCCAAAGCAAGAGCCAGTGACTCATCTACGATCATAAAGATGTGGGAAGTGGCCTGGACTCGGAGCCTGGAGAACTGGCTTGTAGACAAATCTCTGCAATAAAGCCGGGTGACCTTGGGCAAATTGCTTCTCCTGTTTGGGCCTCCATCTCTCATCTGTATGACAAGGGGGTGGACTTACTGACCTCTTCTCTCCCACTTGGCTCCACCAATTTCTTTATTAAAGTCATCTTTGGAGAGAAGGATGGACCGCATGTCTCCTGGCATCCCGTCGGACAGCAGGTCATTACTGCTTGACCATGTCTGTTCAGGGCGAGGCTGTCCTGTAGGGGTGCCAGCTTTGCCCAGCAGTTGTGCTGAGTAGGGCGGTGACACTAGGAATGGGCCAGAAAGGGATAGGGCCCTGGCGCTCAGGGCTCAGGTCTGCTCTTCTGTCCCTGAGGGATAGGATGAAGGAAGACTTGCTCTTTCCGCTGCCAGCTCCTTCTGGCAGACCTCCTGGCTTCAGGAACTTTGACTTAATTGTGGGAATTAGATTCACAAGAATCACAAAAGGAGGAAAATGCTGTGGTCTCTGTCCTACACGTTACCAACCAAATTCTCTTTCTTTTTTCTTTTTTTGAATAATTATCTTAAAGATTTTATTTTTAACTAATCTCTACCCCCAATGTGGGACTCAAACTTACAACCCCAAGATCAAGAGTTGTACCCTCCACCGACTGAGCCAGCCAGGTGCTCTCCAAATTCTCTTTCTAAAGTAAATCCCATCACCCCTCTATTTGCAGACCGTGTGTCTTGGCATGAATGTCTGTATTTTGGGTCTCGTAAGGGAGGACGCTGTGTCTTATTAATCTTCACATCCTCAGCACTGAGAACAGGATGGTGCATGGGGCAAGAAGCTTGGATGGAACAAGAGCCTTGATGGTGGAGGCCTGGCTGTGTCTCCAGCCCATCCTCGGGCTCATCCTGCTTACAGATCTGTTGGCCTTGAACCAGGGACTGAATGGAGGAAGCAGACAGGGTGGGGCAGTACTGGGTGAATGCACTTGACTCTGCAAACTCAGGCTTTCTGTGGGCCATCAGTGGTTTGAATTAAGGTATGTAGAACGTTTCCAAGCCTGGGAGTTCCCTTGCTGTGTGTCATGGTGGTCATCCCACTTCCTGGGACTCATGCCCTCTGTCCCCTTGAGTATGGGTGGCACCATGACTGCTTCTCACCAGCACGATGGTGGATGTCACTTCCGACAACATTGCAGAAGACTGTCTTCAGTCTTGCTGGTAGAGTCTCCGCCAGTTCTTCTGCTGGCTTGGATGGATAAGTGACCATACAGAAAGGACCACATGACAAGGGGCTGAGGGTGGCCTCCAGCCAACACCCAGCGAGGAGCTGTGGCCTCTGTCCTGACTCGCGAGGAACTGAATCCTGCCACCAACCAGGTGAACTTGGAAGCAGAGGGGAGCCTTGGAGGAGACCCGGCCCTGGCTGATGCCTTGGTTGCAACCCAGTGGGACCCTGAGAGGAGGAGCCTGCTGAGCCATGCCTGGACTCCTCGCCAGGAGAAACAGAGACAGTAAACGTGTTGTTTAAGCCACTGAATTTGTGGTGATTTGTCTTCCAGTAGAGAAAGTAGCCGGGGTTAGCCACACTTAAGGTAAGGGTCACAGTCCTTTAAGACTGCCAAGTCTTTTTCTTTTTCTTTTTAAGATTTTAAAAAATTTATTTGTTAGAGAGAGAGAGAGCAAGCAGTGGGGTGGTCAGAGGGAGAGGGAGAAGCAGACTCCCCACTGAGCAGGGAGCCCACCATGGGGCTCGATCCCAGGACCCTGAGATCATCACCTGAGCCAAAGGCAGATGCTTAACCAACTGAGCCGCCCAGGCGTCCCCAAGACCGCCAAGTCTTCCCAAGACTCTGACCCCAGCTGCAAGTTTGGGGGTCCCCAAGGCCAACCTCACTTCAGACAAGCAGGCTACAGATTTGGGGGTTCCCACAACTGCCTTCACTGGAATGACTCAGAACTCAGGAAAACCCTACACTCACAGTTTGGTTGTAGCGAAAGGACACAAGTTAGCTTCCGTGTCCTCAGGGACACATTGCCTTCCCAGCATCGGTGCGTGATGGTGCAGAATACTGGCAGCCGGGAGCTCATCCGAGTGTCCAGTCCAGAGATCTTCCCGGGGCCTCATTGTGTCGGCACAAGTGACTGAATCATGGCTTACGAGCTTGGACTCCATCTCCAGCCCCTTCGCTGATGTCATGCGGCTCAAAGCCCCAGACTACCAATCACATTGTGGACCTTTCTGGCATGACCAGCCCCCGCCTGAGACTCTCAGTTGCCCTCACCCTGGGTCACCGCACGAGCGTGAACTATCAGATGCAGGCCTGAGAGGCCCCAGTGACTAACAAAACCCAGATCTCCTTTATTACACAGAAGGGGGGCAGTAAAAGGGTCTTGACTGTTCAGGAAAGCAGAATGGTTCCTGCCCTGAGGACGGGGGTCTGTTTGAAGTTGCTTTCATTAGGTTCAGTGAAGGCATTTGAATTTTTAGCGGGAGGAGTTTGAGGAAAAATAGTCTAGAACTTGAAGATCGCGAAAACCTGGTTTCATGACCTTGGCTATCACACTCAAGCATTTTCTAATAAGTCCCTCTGAGAGTCATTCTACATTTGGGGGAAATATAATTGTGTTTGACTAACAGTCGATTGAGACCTGGCTGTTTTGCAATCCTGTAAAATTAGAGGTTAATTTGTGGGAAACTGAAGAAGTGTGATATTTTTCTGACTAGTAGCAGAGACAATCTCAAAGGCTATGGTTAATTTACAGGATATTAACCAGCTGTAAAAAACATACAACTCCACAATCTTATTTCAACATTTCTTTTTTCCTACTGATGGTACAATCCCAGTTTTTCATGTCCTCATTCAATCAACTCTTTGATTCTGCAGTTTTTTATTTCCTCATTAATGAGTTTAAAATTTTGACACTGGCTCACGATGTTTGTGTGAGCTGTGTTTTTACCAGGAGCTTAGGGAAGTCTTCCATCCATGGGGTTAGAAAGGGAGAGCACCTGCTTTGAAGCCATGCTTTTTTAGCAAGTGCACTGGCTCAGCTCAGTGGGCATGTGATTTAGGAGTGGCATGGGGAAGGTTCCTGCGTGGGGACAATGCCCCCACCCCCCTTGCACTCTGCTGCCTGGCCCTGGGGCTCCAGCTCTGCTCTCTTCCTTTGCCTCTTCCTGACTTCCTCCCTCCTCTTCCCTCCCTACCCTTTGTTCTCTTTCTCCCTTTCTGTTTCCTTTCATTCCCCTTGTCTTTCTGCCCCCTCTCCCCTCACCTTTCCAGAGCTCTTTCCCCCCTGCAAGTTACCAGGCTGAAACCCTGATTTCTCCACTGTGCAGGCGCTCTTTCCGATCCTAGGAAATTAGAGGTGTGTGTAAGGAGTAATCATCCATTTCTAGAAGTATAGCAAAGGATAATGCCCAATTTAAAACTGTTACCTTCAGTCCTCATGCATCGCTCCCTGGCACAGAGCTTGATCTAGCTATGTGTCCTTAGCTATTCCCACAGATCAGGGCGAAACGAAGTAGGGCAGCGAGGAATAAATTATAGGAAGAATGAAAATATACATAGGACCTTTGCGATTTTGTCTGAATCAAATGCTAGATTCTAATCAATATAATGTATTTTTTATTATTAAATAGTCCATTATAATATAACAGAGCAATAAATACTGATAAAAGTGTTCCCAGCGAGCAATTCCTTTTGGAATAATGACTATTTGATTATAGAATGATTTGGCTTTTAATTTACACCAGCACTTAATGTGTTCCTGTTAATATTCTCCCAGCGCTGAGTGCAGCCCAGTCAGAGACCATGATGAATGCCCACCACTGGGGAACTTGATTAAGCAGCAGCTCCTGTGTGGGGCCCTCGGGTTCCATGGCCTGCAGGGTCCTGGATTAATCCACACCGAGCCTTGCTGCTGCTGGGGCTGCTGCTTGGCCAGCTAGGGCCTTGGGGTTGGAGCACCCTGTGCTTTGGCACCCCATCTTCCCCTCTTTTATCTGTGGACTCTGTGTAACATGAATACCGAGGGCATTTGGTCATACAAAGAATGTCTTTACGAGCCATTGCTGTGCGAAGGGCAGTATTTTTTTTTAATAATATTTTTTATTATATTATGTTAGTCACCATAAAGTACATCCCTAGTTTTTGATGTAAAGTTCCATGATTCATTAGTTGCGTATAACACCCAGTGCACCATGCAATACGTGCCCTCCTTAATACCTACCACCGGCCTATCCCATTCCCTCACCCCCCTCCCCTCTGACGCCCTCAGTTTGTATTTTTATTTTTTTTAAAGATTTTATTTTATTTATTTGACAGAGAGAGAGACAGCCAGTGAGAGAGGGAACACAAGCAGGGGGAGTGGGAGAGGAAGAAGCAGGCTCCCAGCAGAGGAGCCTGATGTGGGGCTCGATCCCAGAATGCCCGGATCACACCCTGAGCTGAAGGCAGACACTTAACGACTAAGCCACCCAGGCGCCCCATGTATTGAAAGAAAAAAGTCACCACAAAACAAGACTCCCAGAGGGGTGTGTGGTCTTGAAAGGAGACAGCCATTCCCACGAACAAGGGATTGGCTTCCCCTACAACCCGCCCCTCTCTCTTTCTCTCCCCGCAGCTGCCCCCAGACTCCCCTTCTTGCTGGTGGGGCGGAGCGGGGTGGGTCTCCTGCACCCAGTGTTCCAATCATTGGACCAGGGCAATCATTCCATTCTCTAGGACAGAAGAAAAGTGAGAACTGTCTAGCTAGAATTTCAAGTTTCCTAAGGAAATTGTAGACCAGTCATTAAACGTTACCCTTCCCAAATTCAACAGCTGAATTCGCTACCTTCTCCTAAAACATTCCCTTCTCGGCTTACACATTCCCAGTAATGTCTGCACCCAGAGGTGTGTTGGTCAGTGTTTAACGAAGTGCTCCTAAAAAACGAGATCTGATTTCCTTGGTGCAGACGCTCCCACCCAATCGCCACCCCCAGCTCCCCAGGGGCGTCATGAGGAGGCAGAGACGGGAGAGGCACCCAGCTGGGCTCCTGGGAGTGGACCTGCACTGACGTCAGCCTCCCGCCCAGCCTCCTGCCCATGCCATTGGAGCGTGACCCCTAACCTGTGGCTCTATCTGACCCTCTTTCCTTCCATGTCCAGCAGCAGCAGGAGAGGCTGGGTTCCCTCCGTCCCAAGCCCTTTGGATAAGCTGGCACCGTGCAAGCCTGTCACCAGACAGGAGACGTGTGGGCCTTTCCGTTCGGGGTAGGGATTGACAATGGGGCTAACACCACCTCTGGGGTATTTTGGAAACCCCAAATAAAGGCATCAGGGGGATGAAATCCAGGGATGTCCTTTGATGGGCAGGACAGGACTGTCTAAGAGCGAGCTGTCTTGTTCAACATGGCTTTCAAATTTTATTCAAAAAGCTGGAAAATTTGCTTATAATTTCTGAGCCTAGAACTTAATTCCATTTTACCCATAGACATAGAATCTGTATGTGTTTGGTTTTAACACGTACTGACTGGCCTGGTTTTATTCTGATGTCCCTTCTCTCTTCGGTTTTCCTATGTTTGTCAGAGTGACTTCTGATCCTATTTTTCATTGTTGTTGTGGGTAGCTGTGCCCAGCCACGAAACACATATCATTGTATTCTAAGTTATTCTGTTTTATCTCCTTTAATAAAGTAAGGCGTTATATTTATTTTTTGGAATTATGTATATGGCTTAGATCATCTTTCAAATTTTCTTCCATCAAAAGCCACGGGACCCGCAGTAAACCATCACGTGGGTCTTCTACAAACGTCACACTTCTGAAGACAGTCTGAGTCTAGAAACATAAAGAAAATTGTGTGTTTGTTCAAAAGAATATATTTCTCGATCTGATCAGTCGACTTTTCTAAGGGGTACAAAGAAAATTTTTGTGCAGACGTATTTATTTGTCATGATTAACATTTTTGCTCCAGTCCGCACCTTTTTAGGCTCTTCTGCTCTTGTTTGTGCCATTAAATTATAGCAGCAGGACCGAGGTGACACTAATACTGAGCTCTCAGGGCGGTGGGCACCTGCCCCCTGGAAAGGAAGCCACTGCAGCCAGGAGAGCAGCTTCCCGGAGCCCCTCGTTGGGCCAGGGGCTGACCTTCTACTTGCTGGGTGGTGGTGAGGTCTTCAGGGTCATGAGCGAGAGGTCACAGGTGGTGGCGGTGGGAAGGTCACTTGGGAACTGGGCACTGTGGTTATTTGTCATCTGGTGTCTGAGTCCGTTCAGGTGACTGTAACAAAAATACCACAGACGGGGCTCCAACAACAGACGTTTATTTCTCACGTTTGGGAGGCTAGAAGGCCCATGTCAAGGTGCCGGCAGGTCAGGTGGCTGGCGAGGGCCCACTTGCCGGTGTGCAGACAGTTGTCTTCTCATTGCATCCTCTCGTGGTGGAGAGAGAGCACCGTGGTCTCCTTACCTCCTAACAAGGGCACTGACCCCATTCCTGAGGGCTCACCCTCACGTCCTAGCCACCATGGGCCTCCGTGCTGGAGACCGAGGGCAGTGTGGATTCTGCCCCTGCTTGGCTCCGCCCTCAGCCCAGCCCCAGCCTACACAGGCTCTGACCCCTCCGACCCAGATCCAGCGTGGGTCAAAGCCCATTATCCACAGAAGGTATGAGAACATCATGCTAGTCACTTGTGATGCTCTTCTTTTTGTAACAATGAAATTTTTTAGCCCAAATGGCTCAGGAAAGCAATGGTAGACATTTTCAAAAATAATATTTCTTTAGATAAATAGCCAAAGATAGTTCTTTTTTGAGTTCAGGTTGGTGCCTTGCTCGCTACCTGTGGAGTTACCCTCAGACTCTGAATTCCTGCCCACGGTCTGCTTCGTGTTCCTTGCACCAGCAGACGCCGCAATGAGACCTGGGATGGGAGATGCACGGGGGGTGGCGAGCCAGACTGCGAGCAGGTGTGAGGAGAAGACACGCGGCCGCTGGGCGTCTTTCCCCACTTGTCGGTGCCTTGGCTGGTCGCTGATGTCTGTGATGGGTCCAAGCCAAATGCCCCAGTGGACATGGCTTGCCTCCTCTATCCCTCCTCCCCGCCATCCCAAACTTCTTCTAGATTTTTTTCTCACAGTGGCAAAATATACCTAATGTAAAATTTTAAATGTACAATTCAGTAGAATGAGATGCATTCACATTGTTGTGCAGAACGTTTTCATCCTCTCAGACCGAAACTCTGTCCCCTTAAACACTAGAACACTAGCTCCTGTTCCCCTTGCCCCAACTCCTGCTAACCACTGTCCTGCGTTCTGTAGCATGAGTTTGCCTGTTCCAGGTGCCCTGTGTACATGGAATCACACAGCTTTTGTCCTTCTGTGTCTGGCTTACTTCACTGAGCATATCGTCCTCGAGGTTCATCCTAGTCGTAGCAGGTGTCAGAGTCTCATTTGCTTTCAAGGTTGAGGAGTATTTCATTGTATGGATGTGTTTATCTGTTTGTGCTTAGATGGACATTTGGGTTGTTCCCACCTTCTGCCTATAGTGAATGTGAGCATTGGTGTATTTCCTCCAGTTTAGATCCTTGAAAGATACACCTGCCCTATCCAGCCCTCCCAGACACGCTAAGTTTGTCTCATGGATCCAATATGTTCACTTCCTTAAGTCTGCCCCTCTGCTCGGTGCCCTCACTGTGCTAATAACCCTTGTTCAGGTCTCCCTTTCAGCCTGCACTTGCTCCTGCCCCAGCCTCGGTTAAACAATGTCTGTTCTGCTTCTGCCCATCATCCACTCTCTCTGTCAGTTTTGGTGGTCACATGCTTTCCAAAACTCCAGCTTTGTTCCCCATCTCCACAACTACACTTAACTCCTTGGTTCCATCAATAAATTCCATTTAGCTGGTTTGTTTCCTGGCAGGTGCTCCTTTGGGTGTGACCCTCCCCGTGTTTTAGCCCTTCCTTATCCTCGCAGTAACCACAGCCCTCCCAGACACCAAAGGCTGAGTTCACAGACAGGAGCTCAGCCTTGATATCAGACAAAACTTACAACAAAGCTAATCAAACATGTAATTAATTACATGCACCATGGTTATTATGCCACTTGGTAGTTAGGCATGAATGATAAGCAGCTCATAAGTGACTATAATTGGTTTTACTTTGATATGGACCACCCAAGCATTTCCAGAGTGAGTATAGAGTGCCTGTGTGTGTGTGTGTGTGTGTGTGTGTGTGTGTGTGTTGAAGCAAAAAGAGAGGATGGGGAAGGGTCATTTGGAGAGGTGAGGTGGGGAAGTCAAGGGATGAATGGAGAGGAGAGTTGTGACCCCGTCCTGGCCCCGAATTGGGAGGGACAGGAAGTGTTCCTTATGAGGACCCTGCTACAGCTTTAATTTCTTTCTCTAACCTTCCACCGGCCTTCTTGGTTGTACATCCCCGTAGCAATTTCCTGTTCTCTTTCTTTCTTTTTTCTTCTTTTTCCCACCCCTGACTGGTGAGAGGGAGGTGGGGGCTAAATGCTGGCAGTACAGGGCGAATGGCAGGATAAAAGAGAGCCTCGAAGCTTCAAGATTGCTCTGTGCAGCTGCCTGAAACTCTAGCCACTGATGTAGCTGACCCCTCTGCAAGGGAGCCTCAGAGTCAATTATAGGACATCCAGAAACAGTATTCCCAACTTGAGGGCTGAAGGATTATTGCCTGGGGACCAAGCACTGTCTCACATTGAGTAATTATCTTGCCTATATTTACCCAAATTAAAAAGTATGCGCCAGGATACGTGGAGATCAGTAAACTATCAGTTTAAAGTATTTATTAAATCCACAGCCCTTTAACATTATGTATTCTTTAATCAATAGAAGAGCACAATCACTATGGTGAGGTGTTTTTTGCAATTCCAAGGGGGTCTGCATTTTGAACCACTTATTTTCTTCCTGTCGAGGCCCTTTGCTCCTGTCAAACCCAGCTAGTCTCTGCTCCCTGAACATCCCATTCACCCCCTGCCAGCTCTTTGCTCTCACTTTATTTTCATCTTTGATCTTCTTTTATATTTTATTTTTTATTTTCTCTTTTGTTAGTTTGACTTTCCAGGCGGTACATCCCTAACAGTGGTGCAGGTGTTTGCCGTCTCCCGTGAAGCTGTCCGTAGCTCCTCAGCCGAACCCTGCTCCTTCCCTACACGCACGGAGCGCGTGGTTTCCGTGTTTGAGTACTTAATGCACTCTGTCCCAGGATTCGCTGATTTGTGTGATTTGTGTGCGACCTTATCACGCACACGTAATAACTGCCTCTTCAGCTTATTCAGCTTGTATTTAGAGCCTCACAAGACCTTGCACACAAAGTTATCTCAATGAATTAAAAAAAATTTTTTTTACTTCAATTTAATGAACATAGACTGTATTATTCATTTCAGAGGTACAGTGGGGGTGATTCATCAGTTGCAGAAAATGAATGTTTTTGATGTTGGATGGAAATGTCAGCAAATAAGACTAAAGAGGTAGCCGATGGATGTGAACTTTTATCGGGTAAAGCTTTGAAACCTATTGGTTAAACCAATTCATTAATGGAGAGTCCTGCTGTAAGCCTCTAAATCTTTCCTACTACCCTTATTCTAATGAAGGACGAAGCATTTCTGTGTGTCCTACCCCCAAGGATTCTGCTCTGTATTGGTAATAGTGGGTGCTGAAGAGTTCATCGGAGTGACTTCAAGTCGATATGGCAGACTGAGCTGACACAGGAAATGTCCTCTTCCCTTTCATGCACACGTGTGTGTGCACACACATGGTAGATAAATCACGCAGCAGCAGTGGCAGAGTTTTATATATAGCACTGGGTTTGGCAGCAAGAAAGAGAAATCTTCAGGTTCCACACAAAAGGAGGAAACTCAGAATCAGAATGTTGCCTGTCCACTAGGGATGGATCACAACAGCTGCACAGACAGGGAGCTGGGGGCCGCGAGCAGGTGCGCACAGGACTGGGAGCTGGGACGGAGCTAGCTGCATGAAACCCCAGGTCGCGAATGGCTGTTCTCTGTGTGAAATTGCAAACACTTGTCTACTTGGGGAAGCTGCATGGAAACCTGCTGTTTGGTGGGGTCAGGGGTGGAGAAGAAACTCTGTTCTTCACTGTGTCCTGGGTGGGGATCTGGAATCACATTACCTACATGGATCCTAGGCTGGTCCTGGGTGGGTAAGCCTCTTGGTAGAGGCAAACATATTCTCCTCCACATGAGTGTTTCCATATGTTGGGGTGCTTATGGCACCCACGGAGAACAGTCAATGTTGAATATGAGTTTAAATAAATAGCTAAAAACAAATAAGGAAATGAACTATTTTTAACGAGGAAGAATCAGTGTGAATATAGGAAGTCTGCACCCCAGGAACCAGAAAACACCGAATCTTCATAACACATACTTAAAATGATAAATAAAGAACAAGACCTTAAAGCAAGATCAGGATATTATAAGACATAATAGGCTTACCTTAAAAATAACCAAAAAGGAGTCCTAGAAACAAAAAATCTTAATGTTAAAAATGCTCATGGAGAGGAGACAGTTACACTAAGCAATGAATCCTTGCTGTGGAGGAAAGGCATACAGTACCAGATGGATGGGAGGAAATAATTTCTTATGTCACACACAGAGATAAAAAGCCAAGAAGATGTAGAGAAGAGGAGGATACAGTGAAATCTTTGGCTAACAGTAGTTTCACAAGGCATGAATAGGAAGAAGAAGGAGAAGAAAGACCTGAAAAGATAATTGCTGAATGTTTTCTAGAGTGGAAGAAATACCTGTTATAAATCAATGAAGCATGCTGAGTCTGGAACTAGATAAATAAAAACAGCCCACACCTAACTACATCCTAGTAACATTGTAGATCATCAAAGAGAAGGGGAATAATTGGAAAGCCTTCTACAAAGGAAGAGCTATTAGATTGTAAGCAGAATTCTTATTAGCAACACAAGATGGTAGAAAAAAGAATACTTTTAAAGTGCAAATGATAACATCTTTCAATTAGAATTTTATGGTCAGCTGGCCTATCATTTAAGAACGAGGCAAATAAAAATCAAGACATGTTCGGAAATGTCAACAACAGTCTGTCTTTCATAAATTCTTGCTGAAAAACCGCCGGAGGATGTATCTCAACGGAGCGATGATCCAGACGGGAAGAGCGGGTGCATAAAAACAGTCAGTGCAAACATCGTGAACCATGCAAAAATACAATTCAGCATTTTTAAAAAGAATAATTTGGGAATAAAAAGATAATATTAAAATAATGAACAAAATCCATGGTAGGTAACAAGCAGGAGATTGAAACGTATGAGTTCTAAGGTATTTATGTTTCGGGGAAAGCTACATCTATTGGTTCGCATTAGACAGTGTTTCCTATGCACATAAGGGAAATACGCACAGAGTGGAGTAGAATGGATACTTTCTAACCGTCTGAACTAGTAGAGGAACAAAAGAAAAGTCGGTCAGCTCAGGGGAGGAAAGGAGGAATAAAATAAGCACAGCACCAAATATTCGATACTCGCAATAAAAATAAAAAGACTTAATTCACTTACTAAAAACATGCATGTGGTGGATTATCAGGCAGCAGCGAAAAGGTGTGAGCTAGGTCGGCATGTATCAGATTGTGAGGTAATGCATGCTGTTGCCAAAATTTACATGACTTCAAAAAGCACCCAAAGAAATATAGGTAGTAAAATATGAGAAATGGACTAGAAGGATATATGCAAATTCATCACAGTAACTAGCTCCGGGGAGGGAGTGAGAATAATAGGATGAGGAAGGGGGAGAAGGTAATTTTAAATTTATGCAGTGTTCTGTTTTTACACAAAACAGTCTCATGTGAAAATGAAAAAATTAATTAGCTTAATTAAGCCTTGCTGTTTTGCCAGTTGTCAGTGCGTTCCTCTTCCTAGGGTATATTATGTTTTTATTCAGTTAAATTACATATCTCCAAAGGCCAATTAATTAGGTGAGTTTACCCATGAAAACTCAGGGATCTTGGCCGCCCAGAGAGAGGGGTTGTTCTGGACAGAAACCTTCCATGGCTCGTTGGGGAAGTGGATGGGCTTCCCCAGAAGAGCCTGGGGACAGCTCATACCCCAGCAGGTAATCCTATCCCACAGCCCAGGGGACAGAGGAGAAAGCATCATGGCCAACAAGGGTGGCATCTGGAGGACACAGTGGAGATCACAGCTGGGCGTTGTCCCTCCGTCCCTGTCAGCCACCTTGCTGCCCCGAATAGCAGGTGCATGGCACACGTCTGCCCCCGTCCTAACACGCGACCCGTGTGTGGACCCCCTCAATGCTCATAGCCACCTGCGAGGATGGAACTCGGCTTACCCCCATTTTGCACGTGAGAAAAGAAATGTAAGGACGGTTACGTGCTCGGGGTCACAAGCTGAGAAGGGGCCGAGGAGGGATTCCTGTCCTTTCTACAAACCGCCGTGAGCAAGGCAGTTTCTGGTGGAGGGAAGGGGAGACTCGAAAGGCAGCAGGGAAGTCAGAGAGGAGGAGCACAGAGGAGGGGGGGCCTTCGCCACCCTTGGCACCGGCTGGGAACTGGCCCTGGGTATGGAGACTTGGTATTTTAGGGATGGAAATACCCTTCATTTTATTCTGTGTCTGAGCATATGATGAAACTCTCCCTGTCCCAGACCGGAGCCCTTGTCTGCCTTTGTGCTGCTCTTCCGGCAAGTTCTTGTCTTTCCATGAAAGGGACTAGAATGACCCAGATGAGGGGCCATGTGTGGTCCCCTCCGTGGGAGTCGCTGGTGGCTGCTCCTACCCCTGGGGGAGAAACTGGCTGGAAAGCAGAAGGCGGGAGAGCAGGCTTTGCGGAGCCGTCCAGCAAGGAGCCGTGGTCCGTGTCCTGGTACGGCGGCTTGATCCTGAGCCCCCTCACCCTAACTCGCGGGAGGGTTAGGGTTCTCTGCCTTGGGGTGCGGCGTGAGGGTCCAGTGAGGAAACCTATGCAGAGCACAGCGCCGAGTGCGTGGTGGGCTCTCAGGTCCTGTCACCCTCCCTTGCCATTTTGTCATGGGTCCTGTCTTCTTCTGTTTGTCCCTGGTGTCTCTTTCTCTTCCTGAGCTGTGCCATTCAGCCCACTCAGCCATGCAACTGCCGTCCTTCCTGCGTGGTGGCTTCCCTTCCAGCTTCATGTACTTACAGTCTCCTTCCCACGGTCCCTCCCTCCAGCTGGCCAGCCGCCCTCCTGACCCTCCTCTGCCTAGCCCGCCCCCCTGACCCTCCTCTGCCTGTGCCCACCCCCCTGACCCTCCTCTGCCTAGCCCGCGCCCCCGACCCTCCTCTGCCTGTGCCTGCCCTCCTGACCCTCCCCTGCAGATGCCCCTGGCAAGTCCCCTGCTCCCATCTCACCACGGAGCCCTCTGAGCTTCACGGGCTCACCCATCTCATGCCTGCAGACAGACAGGCCTCACTTCCTCGCGTTTGTTCCTGCCGTTTCCCGTGCAGACCTGGCCCTTCTCTGACTTGTTTTTTTCGGATAAATTTAACCTCCTCCCAGAAGCTTTCTGTGACTAGAAGCATCAGTAGCTGTTGGCAGGGAGATGCCTTCGGTGGGGTTGGCAGCACCCTGGGTAGGAGGTAGAGTCGGGGGGACGGAGCGGGGTGCAGGCCGAGCAGCTGGCACTAAGGGGTCTGTTCCCAGCAACCACACCCGAGGGGCCGGGACTCTTGCCTTTGAAGTTGGGGACCTGGCGGAGCTGGATCTGGGCTCCTAAAGCAGGCAGCTGCGGATGGGGACAGACAGACAGACACCCCTGCGTGGGCCTGTCAGAAGGGCAGGGACAGGTCAGCTGAGAGCTGGACGTGGATGCCAAGGCTCTGAGGTGCAGGTGCTTTCCGTGGGTCCGAGCGTTCCGGGGCCTCTGGGGACGGCAGCCGTCTTTCTGTTGCTGCTGTGACAAGTTGCTCCGATGTAGCCATGTAAACACGCACGTTTATCACCTCACACCTCCTGCCAGTCGGAAGTTCAGCAGTCTCACCAGCCACAGTCCTGTGTGACGGGGGTCAGAACCCGTTGCCAGGCTCCTTCCCGTTACCCGCTGAGTTCAGTTCCTGGGGCTGCAGGCCTGAGGTCCCATGTGCTTGCTGGCCTCCAGTGAGGGTCCTCCCTCGGCTCCCAGACTTCCCTGTGCTCCTCGCGGGTGCTGTGTGTCTCAGTGTCAGCAACTGTGTGGTGCGTCCTTCTCAAGCGTGGCACCTCTCTGCCCGCCGCCTGCCACGTCCCTCAACTCAAGCCAGGCAAAGTTCTCACCCGACTACAGGGACCTGCTCTGAGAATCCGGGATAATTTCCCTACTTTAAGGTCCGTAACCTTAGTCACATCCTCATTAGGTAGCACATGCTGAGGCTCTGGGGGGTGGGGTGAGGACATCTTTGTGGGGGGCATTATTCTGGCTGCCACAGGGGCCGGGAGCCCCGTGCTCAGCATCACATGACTCTAGCTGTGATGATTACAGGGCCACGGGCTGGAACGTCAAAGACCATCATAACCAATTTAGTCCATACTGAATTCTTCTCCACTCCATATTGCTCCATCTCTAGGGTCTAGGACTTATATCATATTGGTCTGTCAAGATGTCACTGTCCTCTCTGTCGACACTGTGTATGTTTGACTCAGAGTCTGTGTCTAGAGGTTGGTGTGTCTACATGTGCAGGGAAGAGGAGTTGTGTTGCAGGATACGATTTGAGGGACATGGCAAGGCTTCCCTTTCTCATGACCGTGGTGCCTGAGGCCCCATTATTTAGAAATAATCCCCCTGGTTTACTAGTCATTGTAGCTTCCGGAAGTCTCTGTAAGCTTGCAAATTCTTCTTGGAAGGTTAAGGCACCTATCAAGGCCACTGACAGATCTTTGCTCGAGATGGTGAGCTGAGATGTCGATGCAGGGCTTTGAAGGAATAAAACTCGGGACAGGTTGGTTTTGAAAAGGTGGGAAGAGGGGAGATTAAGGATGCCAAAGAACTGCCTGGCAAAGGCTGGCCACGGCAAGGTGTCAGTGGGCAGCGTGGGTCATATGGGAATGTTGTGGGCTGAATGTGTCCCCCAAAGTCATATGTTGGAGCCCTAACCTTCAATGTGATGGAATTTGGAGCTGGGGCTTTTGGAAGGTAATTAGGGTTAGATGAGGTCATGAGGGTGGAGCCCCCAGGATGGGATTAGTGGCCTTGTACGAAGAGGAAGAAATGGGAGTCCTCCCTCCAATGTGAGGATGCAGGGAGAAGGTGGCCATCTGCCAACCAGGGAGATACTTGCAAAGTGAACAACAATGTGCAAAGGGGGATTGGAGGAGGGGGTCAGGCCACGGGCTCTGATCGGACCTCTTGGGTTCATATGATCACCTCAAGCTCCTACTGGTCTTTAACTTCTTAAACCTTGTAATTTTATTATTATTTTTTAATCTCTGAATGAAGATGCTAGGATCTTCCTCGTGGGTAGCTGTGAGTGTCCTGCGTGTAAAGAGCTTGCAGCAGTGTCTTTGCGTGTAGGCTGTGCTCACTGAGGGTCACTACCATCATCCTTATCACTCTTTGTTGAAATTCTCTCCTATTTACAACCGTAAACGCGTGGGAGCTTGGGTGCCTTGCCGGGAAGCTGATATTACCACCCCCACTTCACAGTGGAGGAAACAGAGTTTTCATTCGCCTGAGGCCCCATAGAAGGCCTGCCCCATTTCTAAGCATCATCAGGGCACTTTCAGGTGGTCAGTCTTAGGAGCCCCCGTGGCCAGGCCCTGGCACCTGTTGGTGGGCAGTGATGTCATCAGACGCCATTGGCTGTTGCCGTGGAGGTATTTTTAGATGTGGTTCACATCTGCAAGGGGTTGACTTCAAGTAGGGAGATTTTACTTTGTGTTATGAGGCCTGTAACATGGGTGGATCTCATCTAATTGGCTAAAGGCCCTACGAGCACACTTCAGTCTGCTCGCGCTGACGTAACAAAATACCACAGGCTGGTTGTTAAACAGCAGACATCGCTTCTCAGTTCTGGAGGCTGGGAGTCCAAGGTCAGGGTGCTGGCTGATTCAGCCTAGGGGGACAGCCCTCCTCCTGGTTTGTAGGTGGCTCCTTCTTATTTATCCTCACACAGCAGCCAGAGCAAGCTCTCTGCTGTCTGTCTCTCTTCTCTTGGCATGAAATCCCATCGTGAGGGCCCCACCTCATGACCTCATCCCACCCTGCTGACCTCCCACAGGCCACATCTCCAAAGGCCACCACACTGAGGGCTGCGGCTTCAACATAGGCATTTTCAGGAGACACAAACATTTAATTCACGACAGAGCAAACACTGACAGTTTCCCGTGGGAAAGGAATTCTGCCTCAAGACCACAGTGTCTACTCCTGCCTGGGTTCCCAACCGTACAGATTTCAGACTTGTCAGCCCCACAGTGATGTGCGCCAACGACTTAACATCCCCCCATTTCTCTCCCTCTCCCCCTCTCTCCAGCCGGCTAGCTACTAGATGTATCTCTTATTGGTTCTTTCTCTGGAGACACCTGACTAATACATGCTGAGAGGCAGATTTTGAGTCAATAATTTTCTTCCCTTCACATTCAGGCCAGGAATGGCTGAAACCAGCCCAGACCAAGAGATTTAACATAGGACTTATCTTTGGGAATATAGTGACCCTTGTTGCCAAAGCTCATTTTCCTACTTTGGGATCCAACTCCAGATTCTCTGCCAACCCCTCCTCTGTTGCCTCACGGGAGGCCTATCAGTTGAGTGTTTGTTGGCAAGGTCCATCGAGAACTGCTGTTGTCAACAGTGGCCACTTGATGGTCTGAGGAACAATTTAATAAATAGCTCGTAGCCCTCTCTTTACTAAGCCTATTTCTTTATTCCTGATCCTGCCTTATTTTAGAAATGTAGAAAAAATGAGGTAGAAAAAAAGAGAAAGGAGTTAAAAGGTAATCGGAGGGTGTATGGTACACTTTCCAAGGACTCATTATTCTTTCATTTTACCCAATTTTTACCAGTTCCTTTAAACATTAATTCTCAATCAGGCTTCTTGATGTTAAGGTGGATTCTTTGATTGAAGGTCACCTTCCATGTTGTATTTAGATGCCATTTGTAAAGAGAAGAAGGACATATAATTCCTCATAATATTAGAAATGGTGCATTACAATTGTATAGCTTTGCACCTCAGAAAGCACGTTTGTCGATCTTATTTCAATTCATGCTTTAAACCTTCTGGTACCTCAGGGAGGCTTTCTGTCATCAACCCTTAACATTTAGGAGCAATTTTTCCCCTCAGAAGTCTTCTCTTTAGAACCAATGTGTATTTTATCCCTCATAAGATAGAATACAATGGAATTTGAAATATTTGAGGAATAAGACATGGCAGGCAGAGAACAATAGAGCTCTGTGGGGCGGAAGAAGCTAGAACCCAAGGCCTCAGAGTCCTTCTGCCTATGACCACTCAGCATTGCAGCCTGTCCCAGCCACTGTCTGTTCTTTGGCATGTCCTGGATCAACTATCACCTGTGATAGTTGATGTGGAAAGAGTTGAATTTTCAAGGGTCTTTTGCGGGGATGGCAAATAGGGAGCTTCTTGGTGGCATTTTCCCACTCGAGACCTGTTGGCAGATATTCCTGATGGTTTGTGGGAATCCCTCCCTCTCATCTCTGGACTTGACTTCAGAACCCTTCCTCAGCACGGTGCTCCAAGGTGCCACCAGTCACTCAGAATCCCCGAGACTTGAGCCGTCTTTGTCACTCGGGTCTTAGGTTACTTTTCCTCCACAGTGAAGTAATCGGAAGGATTCTATGTGATTTACTCCATCTCGGAGAATTGCAGACTATCAGAATGGGAAAGGGACTTAGAGATTGAGGGCAACTCTTTTACTAGGTAAGAAACTCTAGAGCAGGGGTGTGCATCGCATGAGGAGATCTATGGTGTTGGGACCAGAACCTAGATTCCCCTGCCCAGCGATGCACTAATGTAAATAAGCTTTCCAAAGAAGAGGGAAGAATCCTTTTGTTCCCCCAATTCTGAGTTAATGATAAAATCACAAGATACCTGAGTCAGAAGGAACAGAATGCCCACCTGGTACAGCTTCTCATCCATGGTAGGAGGAAGACCATCTAGATACTTCTACCTGAATTCTTCCAGTGACAAAGCTCTTTGCCTAGAACCCTTTCCATTTGGGTTCAAGTTGAATTAAAATCTTTTACCTCGGAGCTCTCAACAATTGGCCCTAGTCTTTCCCTCTAAATGAGCCCCACAAACTAGTGAATGTATTATCCTTCCCAGAGGGGATAGAGATTTAGCTTAGTGAAGGGCATCTATCTCCAGCTTGCTCTTAAAAAGTAAATCTAATGATGACCACTTTGAGCATAAAGTTGGGTGAAGACACCTTGAGGCAGATGGACGTCTCTGGGGAGCCTTCAGATAGCTCCATCTAGACACCTGCTTTGTCCTTCACACACAAGTTCAGACCTGAAGTTCCCAAGGAGCAGGACGGAATTGGGGATCTGTAGGAGGGGAGCCCCAGACCAGGCAGTTGTTACACAGACTCTGGGAGGTTCTCTGGCCCTTGTCTGGATAGGTCACCTTAGAAGTATTTTCTGAGAGTTGAAATGGCTTCCTCTAGCTATGGGAGCTCCTCCCTGCGTGCCGTCTTGACTGATGGTAATTTTTTCCACAATGTAAGCCATTTTGACATGAAGAGTGTGCTTTTCCAAGGCACTTTTGTACTGATCGTTTGCCATCAGACTTTGACAAAGCTACATATTATCAGAAATACCAAAGGAGCTGCTCTACTCTCCGCTATAACTCAGGAAGCATATTAGGCCCTGAAATTCTAATACCTCATTTTCATGACAAACGATGCAACAAGAGCCCGAAATGGTTGCCATGAATCTCTGTTCCTGACTGCAGTCGCCCTGGGAGAGGGAAAGTGCTGAGCACTTAACCTCTCTGTTCTGGCACGAGGCTACACGAGGCTCCCGGGGAACGCTGACCACAAGTTAGGGCTTCATTCACGGGGCTCTGGGCCCCGAATGACTCTGAGTAGGGGCATTTCTAAAGCATAAGGACATAGCAAGAAACCAGGATTATAATCGTTACACTTGACATTGCCCTGACCACCAAGGCCTTGGCAAAGGGGTGATTGTCAGCCACGAGTGTGAAAATATCCCACTGAAGGGGGCACATCAATCATGGGACAAGTTAGCTCTCTGGGGGCTCTGCCAGATAATCCGAAGGTTGCCCAACACTGTGTAAGCCTTCATTCTACTCACTTGCTATGCAAATGGGACCAAGACTCAATGTTTGTATCAACTTGGAAGCCCCCCTACGCTCGGCCTCAGTTGTGGCAGTTTTCATGACGGAACAGAATTAGAAGTAGAAAACTGGCTCACTTGACCTCATATAGGGAACTCTAGCAATTAATATACAAGAGGCTTATGTTAGGGTTCTCTGGAGAACTGGAACCAGTAGGATGTAGGTGTGTGTGTGTTTGCGGGTAAAACAAGGAATTGGCTCGTGTGACTACGGAGGTTGACAAGTCTCACAGACGGTGGCCAACACGCTGGGGACCCAGGAGAGCCAACGGAGTGGCTCCAGCTTGAGTCTGAAGGCCCGAGAGCCCCGGAGCTGACGGCACAGTTCAGGCTGAAGGCCAGCAAGCTGGAGCTGCAGGAAGAGCTGGTGTTTCAGCTTCGGTCCAAAGGCAGGAGTTAAACCGATGTTCCCACTCGAAGGCAGTCGGACAGAAGGAACGATCTTATACTCTCGCTTTTTGCCACATTCAGACTTTCTTGACTGGATAAGGTCCATCTGCATTAGGAAGAGCAATCTGCTTTCCTTATTTGATTTGAACATTAACCCAGTCCTGAAACACCCTCATAGAGACACCCCGAATAATGTCTGACCCATCGTCTGGGTACCCTGTGGCCCAGTCAACTTGACACATAAAACTAACCATCACAAGTCTGCCCATTGTCCTTTGGCACCCACACACATCTCCTGAAGCCATACTTAATGTCCACGTGAGGACAATAGCAAGGTCATAACTCTGCCTAACGTAGTGCCCGTCCTGAGTGTAAGTGACAGCACACTGACACGGACTCCAGAAGAGGGGGTAAGCCCCCTAGTGGTGCTCACTCTTCTTGATTTCCTGTAACAAATGCTAGGATGTAACACTAACAACACTTAAATACTATGAAATAAGGTCCATACATCTTATGTTATATGACAAGGGAATAACAGAGGGGCGAAGGCAAAGATATTGCTTAATATACATGTATACATGCCCGCGCGTGTGCGCGCACACACACACACACACACACACACACATTCCTAACAAACTCAGGTGGAAATGCTCATGGCAATTGTAGTCCTCATTTCTGTAACTGGTCATCACGTGGCCATAGCTGGCCTTTATAACTCCCTTCTTCCACTACCCTCTCTGGACCACCTTTGTTTGCCCTTAGCAAGCAGCTCAGCTGGTTGTGGTTCTCTGCCTGGGGGGTGATCCAGACCTCCATTCCCGAAGAGTCTGGTCAATCCGTAGTCCGGCCTGGGTTGGCTGTTGTAGTTTTCAATTGGCTTTAATCACAATGCATGGTAATCCTGAGATGCACTGGGGGTGCTTCTATATTCTGGACACACTCTTCCTCCCCTCCACAGTGGGGGAGTGGTGAGTCTCCTCTTGGTGGCAGCATCAGTCACCGCAGACAGCACAGGAACTCCATTTCTTGCCAGTTGATTCAGAGGCATGAGGACCCCAAAGTGGCTGGGTGGCAGTCTGAACTTCTAGTTCATTGAGTCATTGTTGTGTCCCCCAGTGGAAGCATTCCTCTCTTTGGAGCTAGAACCTCTAGGCCAGGAGAGCGTAAGGTGACGGGAACAGGAAGCAAACATTTTGCTAGTGGTCATTGCTGTAATAGTGAGTGGGACCACTCCCCTTTCTCCCCTTCGATTATTGGGTCTGTGAATCCCTGCCATGGAGAAACAGTACCATATAACAGACAGTGACTCAGAGCATGGACAGCCCCTGGAGAACCTATCGCCAGCCCTGTGAGACATTGCCACCTAGCTGGCACTGTAACAGTCTTCGGAAGGACATTCTGCCCTTCGGTCAAGCCAGCTGCTTCAGGAGGATGGGGAACATGTATGACTGGCGAATTCCAAGGGTCTGGGCCTATTATAGCTCTTCTTTTGTTGTGTAGTGGATTTCTTGATCAGGAGCAATGCTGTGCGGAATGCTATTTAGGTAGATAAGGCGCTCTGGAAGTCCACAGATAAGGTTTTGGCAGAAGTATTACATGCAGGGAAGGAAAATCTGTATCTGTAGTAAGTGTCTGTTCTAGTAAGGACAAAACGCCGCCTCTTCTGTGATAGAAGTGGGCCAGTGATCCCACTGGGGATGGTGCCATGTTGGGCACTCAGTGGTGGCCATTGCCCGGTCAGCCTTGGTGAGTGGAGGTCCATATTGCTGAGCGCAGGTATAACCTCCGTCCCTGCCAACATGGCCACTTTGTTCATGAGTCCATTGGGTAGAGATGGGAGTGGCTGGGGAAAGAGGCTGACTGGTATCCATGGAACAGATCACTTAACCACTTGGTTGTTAAAATCCTTCTCCGCCTCCTCACCCACAATCCTACCTCAGTCCTGATTCTCTCTCTCCTAAGCCCTGGTGGCCAGCCCTGATGTCCACCTTGCCCCTGGGTGGGGTCCTCCTTAACACCCCCTCCCCTCCCACCAACCTCCAGCCCACAGTGTCAGCCCTTGTCCCAGGAGAGGTGGGGTCACGCTTGTCTGGTAACGTGTTCAGGTGGCTTCCACACCCTCACCCACCTTGTGGTGTGTATTTGCTTTTCTCCTGGCATCGAAGGAGCACGCTCAGCAAGGAGGCCATGTGGATCAGTTGGGGTGGACAGAAAACACATCCCTTACTTCCCAGCCCCATTCTGCAGCTTAGCTGAGCTTAGTTGATTTGATTAAAGGATTTTATGTCTGGCTTGTTGGAGAGATAGGGATTAAGCAATAAGGAGCTTTTCTCTTCCTGGGCTCTCTGAACTTATCACCAGAGTATAGCCGTGTTCTGGCTTCTTGGCTGCTTTTCTTAAAATGCCAGATTCTTTTCCTTCATTTTTATTAATGAGATCAGTCAAAAATGATTAATCCTCGCGCAGTTTTGCTACCCACAAGTTATCAAATATAAAAGCTGGGAGTTCAGAGAGAATCCCAGCCCGAAACATCATTTTACGGGTATGAGAACCAGAGAGGTTAACTGACTTGCTTGAGGTCATACAGCAAGTTCCAGGCAGAGCGATGAATAGAACCCAGGTCTCTTGCCTCCTGAATTAGCACTGTTTTGTATCCCCCTCTTGGCCTTGGAAATGGAGACTGAACCTCACAGGGAAGAGATGGAAGTAACAAGGGGGGGGCGTTCTCTCCCTGTGTCTGTGGCCACTCAGGCTCTCTGCTCCATCTCTGACAGACAAGAGCCATAAGGAGCCCTGACATTTTACTAGAGAATACCCAGGGAGCGGTGTGCCAAGGAGAGTTACAGGATCATGGAACCGGAGAGAAGGGAAAAGGGCAACGTGAAAATGTGACAGACAAAGTGGTCCTTGGTGATCAATCCTCCAGGCAATGCCGAGGCAGTGTTCTGTATTTATGGCCACCATAAACCCAGGGCAGGACGGTGAGACTGCCTGCCTGGGGGGCGGCCTCTGCTGGGCTCACCGAGGAGAAGAGATGGACGACTCCCAGAGTGTCAGAGCTGAAAGGGGTAGAAGGCCTGCTCGGCAAAGCTCATGGCAGGTGCGCGTCAAAGCCAGACTGGAAAGTGGGTCCTAACTCCTTCTCTGCACCCTTTCTCAAGGCCTTGGCTCCACCACAAGCGAAATGTCCATCTGCACTGAGCAGGTGTTAGCGGCCTGGGGTACTTAGGAGTTTAGGAGAGGCCATATGTGTTGAGCTTATTTCTCAAGAAGGTGCTGATTTCCCTCCATTTATAATTGCTTGTAGATTGTGGCCACAGGGGGATTGACATCAATAGACACTGTCTGTTTAATGGGAAGCGGGGTTAACTCTTGGCTATTGGAGGTGAGCCTGGGGACACCTGTTGATGGGATGCAGGAGATGGGAGGCACTCCAGCAGGCAGGCAAAGTACCATATTCAGAGACAAAGAACATCCATGGTAGGGTAGGATGGGCAAATCCCCAGGAAGAATGGGGTGTCCCCTGGGCAGAAGGATCAGGGACCGTTTGGAGATACAGGCACATGTGAGTGGGTATCAGGCATGTCTGAGAGGCAGCAGGATGCCAGGCACAGGATGGGGGTCAGGAGGCGTGGGGAAGCATGAGGTGAGGTGTGAGAAGCCATACTCAGTGCGGGAGTTGGAGGCAGGTGCTGGGACCTGGCATGGTGGTCATGGCCAGTCGGCAAAACCGAGGTCTGTCTGTGCCTCACCAGGAGACAGGAGGGTGCTGGCTCTAACCAGGGCTCCTGCTCCTGGGCTGTGTCCTGTCCCTAAGCTTGACAGCCTCTGCTGTGGCCCTGGGTGTCTTGCCCGCTGATCTTCTGCCCCAGCTCTCCTTCCAGGAGCTCTGCCTCGGTACACCCAGTCTCCCACAGGCATTTACTCACCCAGCACGCTTCCTGAGTGTGTGTTATCAGGGTACAAAGAGCAGGATTGACCAGAAGTGACTCTGGGGTGTACCGGTGCTCAACAAGTCTTGTTGAATTGAATCGGACTCTCCAGAGCGTGAGCCCCTGCCATCTCCAGGACTGGCCAGTTGTAGGCACAAATGCCTAGACCTCAAAAGCTTAGCCACCTGTTGTTTCTGGACAAATACTGCCTGAGGCAAGCAAGGTCAAAGGACCCCTCCCTCACTAGCAAGTAAGTGCTGGAATTTTCCTTAATTTCTTGGGTTTATTACCCTGTCTGCCTGGGTGATATGTTGGCTGGAGTCCACGCAGATGATCTGAAGTCGCACTGCAAGTTCATCTACATAACCTCGAAATGTTGCCATTCATCGAAATACCCTGATTCTGTGTCCTGTTCATCAGATTGGACCCTTGGACACATCCCTTGTCTTGACTGGGCCTGAATTTCCCATTCCTTTTAGCGCCCTGGACATCTGGCTCTTGTGTGTGGTGTGGGGGAAAGGACCGGTCCTACAACCACAGAGCTGCCCCCACCCTTCCACGGCTTTCTCCTTTGTTCATTTGCCCACACGCGTGGCATTGCTCCATGCACTGGGGCAGAAGGCTCAAGGGACAATTCAGGTTACAAATAATGAATATCCAAATCAAACTCATTTAAATAATTTATTTGCTTTATTGAGCCATGTGACTGGGGGGAAAACCTGGAAGCAGATTAGATTTTAGGTATGGTTCAACGAGATTTCTGTGTCTTTCTCTGTGATTGTTTTAGCTTTGCCCCTTCTGAGTTCTGTTCTGTCCTTGGATTGGCTTGCCCCGTGGATACAAAGTGGCTGTCAGCAGCAATTAGGGCAACGTGCTTCCTTAAGCATGTTCTGCTGGAGAGGGTGTAGCTTCCCAAACTTGTCACAGAAAATCCTACCCGTACTCTGATGGGATCACACCTGTATGGACGGCGGTGGTAGGGAGATGCTGTGTGCCGATATTCCAGGCCTGAGTTAGGGATTGGGAAGCACCTTTCTGGAGCTGGACGAACACCCAGACAGCGTGGGAACTGCGGGGGAGCCTGGGAGGTGTGTCGGAAGGCGCTTGGGACCTCTGCTAGACAAGAATAGGGACCTGAACTGGAGATTAAGAAACAGGTAGGATTTGGAAATGTCAAATTATACAATAGACCTAGGCCCACCTACCTGGTTTAGCAAGAACCCAAGGGCAGACAAATTTCCACCAAATCTGTATTACTCTAATGTTGTTCAGGTGGTGCCTAACTATAAGCAGATCAGAGCTGAATGACAGGTGAAGGCTGAGCAGGTGGGGAAGGAAGTAGGAGGAAACTCATGACAAATTGGCCAGCTCTTGGGCTGAAACAACCCCATCGTCCCCCCTGCCCCCCCAGAACATTATTTTGATCGGCCAATTACATGCTATAAGATCAGACTGAATTCCATGCAGAAACACTTGGATGGAAATAATTGTAGGTAGAGTCATTTTATTAGTATTCCTAAAGACCTCTGATGAGGAATAATGATGGTAAATCATTAATATATATTTTCAGCTGCTTTAAAAATTAAATCTGTTCCACAATGTGTTTCACCATTTTATAGCCATTATACAGAGCCCTTTGGGATAGTCTCATAAAAGGCATTCCATAAATTTGATCTGTCCTTGTATTGCATTACATTTTACAGCAATAATCTGGCATTTAAAAAAGCTCCAAGGCATCATCTCTTTCAGAAGCAGCAATGAAGGGAAGTGTCGGAGAATGGGAAATAGCAAGTTCTGGGTATGGAGCGGCCATCCTTTTTCAGAGGGGTGTGAAAAAAGGGGTCAGATGTGATCAGTGTCTTTTGGAGACATTTATTCCACTATTCCCCGAGGCTTCCTGTTCAACTTTACTGAAGATGTCTCTCTTAACTGTTCTCAAAAAAAAAAAAAAAAAAAAAAAAAAAAAAAAGTCCAGGCAGGGATCACCCCTATAGGACATTCTGTAGCCTGGATCAGTCTTGTCTCATGGCAGTGGGGCCAAGAGGGATAGGGTGCAGAGGAGCCTGGTCCAGGAGGTGGAGGGAGAAATTCACCCTCTGGGTTTCCTCCTCCTGCTGTTTACGCTCCGTTTCCATAGTGACGTAGTGACCGTCATGCTTAGCAAACCTCTCTAGGCAGGTGAGGATGAGCAATTCAGTAATGTGGCGGGATACAAAATCAATGCTCAGAAATCAGTTGCATTTCTATACACGAACAAAGAGACTGAAGAAAGAGAAATTAGGGACTCCATTCCATTTACAATAGCACCAAAAATCATATGTTATCTCGGAATTCACTTAACCAGAGAGGTAAAGGATCTATATTCTAGAAACTGCAGATCACTCATGAAAGACATTGAAGAAGACACAAAAAGATGGAAAAATATTCCGTGCTCATGAATCGGAAGAATAAACATAGTTAAAATGTCTATGCTACCCAGAGCAATCTACACTTTCAATGCCATCCCGATCAAAATACCAATGACATTTTTCAAAGAGCTGGAACAAACAGCCCTTAAATTTGTGTGGAACCAGAAAAGGCCCCGAATTGCCAAGAAATTGTTGAAAAGGAAAAACAAAGCTGGGGGCATTACGTTGCCAGATTTCAAGCTATACTACAAAGCTGTGATCACAAAGACAGCATGGTACTGGCACAAAAACGGACACATAGACCAATGGAACAGAATAGAGACTCCAGAAATGGACCCTGGGCTCTTTGGGCAACTAATCTTTGACAAAGCAGGAAAAAACATCCAGTGGAAAAAAGACAGTCTCTTCAATAAATGGTGCTGGAAAAATTGGACAGCTATATGCAAAAGAATGAAACTTGACCACTCTCTCACACCATACACAAAGATAAACTCCAAATGGATGAAAGACCTTGATGTGAGACAGGAATCCATCAAAATCCTAGAGGAGAACATAGGCTGCAACCTCTTTGACATCGGCCACAGCAACTTCTTTCATGACACACCTCCAAAGGCAAGAGAAACAAAAGAAAAAATGAACTTGTGGGACTTCATCAAGATAAAAAGCTTCTGCACAGCCAAGGAAACAGTCAAAAAAACTAAGGGGCAGCCCACGGAATGGGAGAAGATATCTGCAAATGACACTACAGATAAAAGACTGGTATCCAAGATCTATAAAGAACTTCTCAAACTCAATACACGAGAAACAAATAAATTAAAAAATGGGCAGAAGATATGAACAGACACTTTTCCAATGAAGACATACAAATGGCTAACAGACACATGAAAAATGTTCAAAACCATTAGCCATCAGGGAAATTCAAATCACAACCACATTGAGATACAACCTTATGCCAGTTAGAATGGCAAAAATTGACAAGGCAAGAAACAACAAATGTTGGAGAGGATGTGGAGAAAGGGGATCCCTCTTACACTGTTGGTGGGAATGCAAGTTGGTACAGCCACTTTGGAAAACAGTGTGGAGGTCCCTTAAAAAGTTAAAAATAGAGCTATCCTATGACCCAGCCATTGCACTACTGGGTATTTACCCCAAAGATACAGACACAGTGAAGAGAAGGGCCATATGCACCCCGATATTCATAGCAGCATTATCCACAATAGCTAAATTATGGACGGAGCCGAGATGCCCTTCAACAGATGACTGGATTAAGAAGATGTGGTCCATATGTACAATGGAATATTACTCAGCCATCAGAAAGAATGATTACCCAACATTTGCAGCAAGATGGACTGGACTGGAGGAGATTATACTAAGTGAAATAAGTCAAGCAGAGAAAGACAATTATCATATGGTTTCACTCATTTATGGAACATAAGAAATAGCAGGAAGATCGGTAGAAGGCAGGGAAGAATGAAGGGGGGGTAAACACAAGAGGGAATGAACCATGAGAGACTATGGACTCTGGGAAACAAACTGAGGGCTTCAGAGGGGAGGGGGTGGGGGAATGGGATAGACCGGTGATGGGTAGTAAGGAGGGCACGTATTGCGTGGTGCACTGGGTGTTATACGCAAATAACGAATCATGGAACACTACATCAAAAACTAAGGATGTACTGTATGGTGACTAACATAACATAATAAAAAATTATTATTAAAAAAAAGGATTCGGATATACAATTTGCCGAGGATTCATGAAAGGAAGGCACAGGATCTTGTAGTCTGTGGGAGCGCTGTATTTTTTCAGTCACCTAGAACTGTTTTAATTTGAGGTTGGAAAGCCTACAAGGTGTGCATTTCTTGGTATTGAGGTCCAGTGCATTATGCGGCTCTGAACGGAAGGACCCTGATGCCAGCATCTAGGATACTTGGAATTGAAGTAATTTGAAATCGGAGTTGATTTATAGATCAGTTCTTGGGCCTACGGTTGCTGCAGAAAGAACTGAGGCATTACCCACAGACCTGAGCAACAGTCCTCTGGTTGAAACAAATAGAAAAATGAGTTAAAGGAAACGAGAGTGGGAAGGGATTTGGGGGAAGGGAGGTTCATTTCAGGAATTTTAAATGCTTCATGGGAATTGGATCTGGGCTTTACAATGCAGACTGTCCTCCTGTCCAAGGTTATGGTTGGCAGCAAACGAGGGGTTTTCTACCGGTCATGCATTGCTTGGGCTATATGGCTGGGAGGTGAGCTTGATGGGGCGACAGGACTGTTGTAGTCAGTACCATTGCTTATCAATGCCCGGTGCTGTCCGCCTTGCCCTCCTGGAGGACCATACTTCCCAGACCCGCTGCAGTCAGGCAGGGCCACGTGACTCGCTCTTGCCAATGAGCTGTGAGCTGGGGTGACTGTGTGGTTTCCAGGGGGACAAAATGACCTTTGAGCTTTTCTGTCGTCTCTTTGTCCAGGAGCAGGGAGGTCTGGTGCTGAGTTGGCAGAAGGACAAGACGGAGGTGGCAGAGGTTGCTGAGTCACTGGGTGGACAGCTGCCCTGGACTGTTGCCCGCACCCACAGAAGGTTTTATGTGTGAGGCGAACACATTTTCGTGTGCTGAGCTAATGAGACTTTGGAACTTTATTGTGGTGGTTGTTACTTCAGCTTAGCCTCATTTATCTTGACTAATATAATAACTGTATAATTTGAGATTGAAATGAAAGAAGGGTAAATTCTCAACCCACTACGTGAAGTGGCCGCGTGAAAGCTTAAGTAATCGCTAAGTCTTGTTCATCTCAAAGGCTCCTGAGGCAACCACGAAGAGACTTGAAAGCCTTGATGGCAGAATGCCCATCTCGTGGGTCCCTGATAGTCACCTGGAGTCACAGTGGCCTGGTGAACATCTTCGGGACCCTCCTGATTTCCCACCAGAGGGAGAACGGCCCGAGTGGAGTGTGGTCTTGTCTCTTTGTCACATCGGTTAACAGAGTGAAGATCGCCAATTGGGGATTTACCGGCTTCTGAGGTCAGCTCCGGGCACCAGCCACACAACGGGGCGCCTGCGAAGGTGGGTCGATAGGGAGCTTTGAAAGCCTGAAGAAGAGGCACTGGGCCCCTGCTAAGAACCTTCCGGAAGCCTGTCCTCTCAGTGGACCTCTCTGAGGCTCTCACCACGTTTGCGGATCTAGCATCTGGCTCTCAGCGGCATTCAAGCAAACGACAAATGCACAAAACCAAAGGACAGTCCCGGAGGCAGTTTCTGCAGGACAGGCCGTATAGGGAGCAGAGTCATGGATGGGCACTTTCAGCCAGGCTTTGTGTGGGAGGTGAAGAAGTTCTGGAACTGAACCAGAGAGCATGTCATGGTGGCATCCACGTGGATCCTGCTGGGCCCGTGTCAGGTGGCGCCGTGACTCTGTCCTGCCCTCAGAGCGACGTTCAGCATGTGGTTCAGCCTGGCAGCTTCTGTTCTCGGGAAGAATCCTGTTCTCCATTTTTCTCCCCGTGTCATGAGGTGATGATGGATTTCATTAGAAGCTGCAGGCAATTCTTAGGAAAAAATCCTCTTTAATCATGACAGTATTAATCGATGCTGGGGACCCGGCAGAAATCACAGTCAGTACTGCCATGGTTTCCAACAGAGTCGCAGCTCGTGATTACCGTTCAGTGAGTACCCTTGACTTAACAGTAGTAGTTCCTTGACATTGTCGGAAAGAACATACCCCAGCGAGACACATGCTGTCTAACATTGTTTCCAGAGAGGGCAGTAAGATAAGAAGCTTGGGGATTTTTCTACAACATGCGTTTCTTCCTTGGTATAATTTTGTAGTTTCAGCTCCCTACCTGCCCTCAGGTATTATGGGCTGTGGCTCCTTAGTCCTCTAGGCTTGTTGGGGCCTGGCAGCACGCAGTAAGCAAAGGACCAGATTGTAGACCCAGAGTAGTGAACATATGAGTGGGATGTGGAGACTACCAGCCAGTGTCCCGAAATTTAAAAAATAATGAAAAGATGAACATCTATTACATTTAATTATCACCTGCTTTCTTGTACAGCCTGTTTTGGGGAACATGTGTTCCATGCAAATCTTCACATTGGAATTTAGCTGATATAAAATATGACCTTCTCCTTGATTTGAACCTCTACACAGAGCCAGAAGCCAGTGGATAAAATCAGTGCTTATTGGGTTTAACTAGATGGTAATCTTGGAGCGTCCATGTGCTCAGTGTTTGTCCATATAGAATGAGACAGTCTAATACTGATAGGTCCTTCCTTCCTTCCTCCTTCTTCCTTTCCTTCCTTCCTTCCTTCCTTCCTTCCTTCCTTCCTTCCTTCCTCCCTCCCTCCCTCCCTCCCTCCCTCCCTTCCTTGTGATCAGATGCAAAGTTAATGTTTTTCTTTCCCTCCGCTCCCTCTGCTTCTAGATTGAAATGCCCTTATTAGTATGGAAACATTTTAGACACTGGGAGACCTTTTAGGATTGAAGGGGAGGCTGCTTCTCCTAGAGTATGTGCGATGAGAAGCTTCTCCAAGGCGCCCAGCTGACCTCAAGGACGCTGCTGGCAGTATTTATGAAAACCTCGTGTACAACTACCCCGTGACCCAGCACGTCTCCTCCTGGCCGTATACTTGAAAGGAACGATTGCATGTGTCCTGGAAGACATGTACACGAATACTAGCAGCCGCATTTATAACACCCAAAAATTAGAAACTTCCCAAATGCCTCCAACAGGAGAAAGGATAGGAAGTTACAGCATACACATGCGAACAGACAACTGCAATAGGAAAGAAGGAGGTTCTAATAAATACAGCCACTGGGATGAATCTTGAAGACACAAGATGAGACCAAGAAGCCAGACATGAAAGAGCAGACACTGTGTGGTCCCACTTACAGGAAGTTCAAGAACAAGTAGAAGTACTCAGCAGGGGTAGAATTCAGAATAATGGCTAACTGGGCGGGAGGATGTTAACTGCACAGGAGCAAGGAGGGCCTTTGAGGTGTCAGAAACGTTTCTGAGTCTTGATCTGGGTGGTGGACACACACACACACACACACACACACACACACTCACACGATTCATCAGGCTGTCTACCATAGATGGGTATAACTCACACATCCTACTAATAGAAAGACAAAGGCTGATATAAACGACTTGCTTTTTCAACCCAGATTTATGTTTGCATTCCCTCCCATTCCTCATTCTTGTGAGATTGTACTGAAACGAAGGGCCATCTGTTTCATTAGAGTGAGAGCGTATATTTAGCTTCATCAGTAGATAAGGTGTGTTAGGTCCCTGAATTCAGGGGAGGCTGGGAAAAGTGAGACAGAACACAAGGAGATGGTATGAGAGTTTCCATTCCAAGGGACATGTGATGAAATGCAGCAGAATCCCCAGGAGACTCAGCTGCGTAGACCTTGTCCTGGTCACTCCAGTCCCTGGGCACCCCTCGCCCCGCACACGCTAAGAATTTGTGGTGAGCAATAGCAGTGAGATTCTCCTGAGGCTGGTGGAGGGGGTGAGATGCCCATCTCATGGGTTCTGCTTGGATGGTCATGAGAAGTGGCAAGAACTGGATCAAGTGGTCATTGTCAGAGGGGACAGGAGGGGTGTGTTGGGGGGAAACTGGGTGAGAGTTCAAGGAGGGTCTTGTGCTGTGAGTAACAGTGACCACACAACGCTGCTGGCTTGGGAGCTTCGTAGAGCCTGCTGTAATGTTTGCAAGTCAGTATGGTGCCCCAGTTCTGCTTGGTGGTCCTTCCTGCAAGGAATGGAGGGTTGTCTTCGTCTGCCTGGTGTGTCTGATAGGCAGTTAGTTAGACCTGAACTGGAGGCAAGGACGGTGATAAATAGTTACACATTGGAAGCCCAAGAGCACAATATCCTGACTTCGTAGCTTCCAAGACCCCTCAGTGTCCTGGCCTGTGGCTTCCGAGACCCCAGGGCTCACAGACCAATAGCCACAGGTGCAGAACGTGGGCTCTCTTCTTCCACCTCCGCTCCAGGGAACCCCCAGACTCACTATAATATAAATGTCCCCTCCTGTGGGAACAGGCTGCCATGACAGTTCCAGCACAAATCTTGTAGGGTCAAAACTCCCCCTCCCAACCTGTGGGGGGAGTCCCCCAGATGATGGGAAGTAGCCTCCCTTAGAGACCACCTGTCCATGACCCACGACCCCACTCACGTGGAAGGAAAGGCCCGCTGCAGCCCTGGGGCAGCTGCCAGCTCGGGCCTGCCCCTCTCCCACCTGGACGTGTGCTGCTGCGTGCTGGCCACTGGCCACTTTCCCTCCGGCCGGCTTTATTCGAGCGCGGATCCTTACATAAGCCTTTTGCGGGAGATCCAAGAACTGGGACCTCCATTCACACAATACAGACCCTCCCACCGGTAACATGTGGGCTTCCATGGGCCGGCTTGAGTTTTCAGAAACTGGCAGCTTATTCCTTTGATTGCTTTCCCTTCCTCTTGCTACCATCCAGGGGCCTGGGCTCATCCTTCCCCCAAGTCAGCTAGCAAGGGAGGGGAGTCCCTGGAGTCCCAGACATCTAGAATCTGAGAGACGTAAGAAGCTTGGGGACCTTTATTAACAGCACTCTACCACCCATGCTGTGTGCCGGAGTCTGGTTGGGTGTTCGCGCGCGAGCCCTCCCCGCCTTCGATGTTTTATGCATGCACTTCATGAAAACACAAGACAAAACAAAGCACAACGAAGGATCTGAGGGGTTAAATGACTTCACCCAACTGGTATTGGAATCTCGGCTTGAGGTTTGACTCCTTGTGGGGGATGTTCTGTCGCACGATGGCCATCACCGGAGAGCAGGTTTGGATGTGGTGAGGACAGAGGGAGGGGTGAAGCCCGGGCAGGAGCGGGGAGGGGAGAGTAGGAAGAGCGGATGCAGGATTGAAGACCGTGTGTGTCTGCATCTCTGCTCTGGGGCCGGCCCTGGCTCGTTGGGCTATTTTATTTACTCCCCGAGCTTTTCTTTCTTTCCAGCTTTATTGAGATGCCCCTGACATACAAGGCGCCGTGAGCTGAAGGTGTGCAACAGCGTTGATCTCATACTACAATACTTCACCACCGCGCCTTCCCTGGCTGTGTCACATAATTACCAATTCTTTCTTGTGGCTGGAACACTAAGATCGCCTCTCTTTGCAACATTCAAGTACAGAACAGTATTATTAGCTGTAATCACCACGCCATACTTCAGCTCCGGGACTGTTCATCTCAAACTGCCCAGGCTGCTTCTGAAGGAACAGTGGCCGGCGGTGGCATCGAGGCATCGGGCTGGACGGGGACTTGGCTGCTGCCCAGCGCCTGTCCTCCGCCCACCCGGCTCGCCTCTTGAGTGACCGGACCCTCGAAGCTGCCCCCACTGCTCACGCTTTGCAAATCTCTTGTTGCCTCTCAAATTAAGTTTGGATTTTCTTAAATTAATAATTGCTGGGGATTATCATTTGTTTGTTGGTTTTCATGCTTTTGTCCCCGCCGTTTGACTCTTTCATTCTCAGGTTCCCTCATTTATGGAAAGGGGCTAACGACGCTCACCTCCGAGTATTCTGATGAAAAAAATACCAGTGTCTGTAGGGGGTCTGGTGCAGCACACGGTGTCCCGCAGCCACGTGACTGGGGGCAGAAGGAAGTGATCGTGAAGAGGGGGAGCCTGGCCACGACACAGGTGCAGAAGGGTGGGGGGAGGACGGCGAGCAGGGTGGGTGTGCAGAGAACGTCACGTGGGAACGGGGGAGTCCCTAGAGTGCTGAGCCTCAGTCCCCTGGCCACTCAGCCACAGAGATGCAGTGACATAAGTACGTGAGCACGGGTCTCAACCGAGGTGTCCTATGTGTGCAAGGACGACTATTAGTAAAAACAGCACATAGCTGGAAATCATGTGATACCCTCCATGGGTGGCACGGGGCTGGGAGTGGCACGGAGCGATGCCTGCGGAGTGTGGCTTTGCACAGGGACTCGCCTCTCCTGTCCCAGTCTGCCTGGTCGCGCAACTGCCGGGTCATAAACCAGTTGCTGCCCATGTTGTTTGCCATGTTTCACCCTGTAAAGCAGAACTTTCCCTCCTTATCAGCAGTTTTAATCAGAGTGATGAAGCCAGATGAAAGGTGTTTAAATATGCTAATGGCTGACAGAGAATTAAACAGGCCCCCTGACAAATGAGCCCATCAAGCCCAGTGTCACCATCTGACATGGGGGCCCATTATTAGCACCCATGGCCCTGTGTCGGAGGCATTCCACACGTCTCCCGGGCTTTGCTCTTGCTGTCCACCATGAGCCCGTGACAAGCAGAGAATTATTACACCTTCTTTACACATTACCCCTCTATCTCTCTGTGGCCACCGAGGTGGCTTCGTGAAGCTGCCCTGAGAATTATGGCTTCGCTGATCTATCTGTTCCTGGGCCACCTTCCCAGGCTGGTGACAGATTGCTCTCTACAGGGAAAAGCCACTTAGACCGCTTAAGACAGCAGAGACAAATTCCTCTTATTTCAGGTTCATTGGAAAAGCCACAAAAAGAAAGTTTCCTGCAAAGGCTTGAAAGGTACAGGAAGCTGAATATTGAGACTTAAAAGGTACATTTGGGGTGATTCCCTACTCATCCTTGATGTTTGGAGGCTGGCGGCATGGGGCGTAACTCAGCGAACACATTTCCTCCCCACTTGGTGTTGGGTGGCAGGATACCCTGACGGCTCTGCATTCCAGGATGGCGTTCACCCCCTCTGACTGCTGAGGGTGTCCTCGGACACCCTCTGCTCCCTGCGTGGCCCCCATTTCCTCCTCTACCTTCCTTTGGCCCATCAGGGGCCTGTGGGCTCAGATTTCTTGCTCACTCGCTTGGGCTCAAACTCATGCCCCTCACTCGCGAAAGCTCAGCTGTTTACCTGCTCCGTGAGCCCTTCCCAGCTTCCTCGAGGTAGTGCTGGTCCTTGTGCTCTGCTCCTGGGGAACCCAGGCCGTTCCTGTCACAAGGCACAGTCCCCTCTCCCGCAAGCGACACTGCAGCGACCGTCTTCACCACCAGACCGTGAGCTCCTCTTGGAAAGAAGTGATTTCTTTGTTCATTTTTATCTTCCTAGAGCAGGTGCCTGACACAGTGGGGAAGTTAAGACTTAAGAGGTTTCTCAACAATTAAGTGAAGACTTAATGGTCTCTCTCAATTGTGAGGTATGGAGCAAATGGTTTGTTATGAAATCGTTTGCAAACAAATTACCCAAAAATATCAGTGAGGGAGGTGTCTTGGTGAGGTCCCAGCAGGAAACAGAGGGCACATTCAAAGTGGGAAGCAGAGGAGAATTGACTGGAAGGATTACTTATAGAAGGGGTGGGCAGGGCCTGGGGGACCAAGGGCTGGGGTCGCCTGGGACAGCAGCGTGGAGCCCCTGATGTGGTGAGGTTCTCAGGGCCAGGGGAGAGCTTGGGTAGCAAAGCACAGGGACTGTAGCTGGATGGAGAGGGACGGTAGAGGCACATGGCTGATCCGTGGTGACCCAGAGAGAGGAAGCCAAGGGCACGAGTACCTCCAGGCTCCCCTCTCTCTTTCTCCAGCCTGCCAGTGGTGCCCACTACCCACCTCAAACTGAGAACCAGTAGGCAGTCCAGGCAGGGCCACCTGCTGGAACATAGGTGGGGTGCAGCTAAGTGGACAGGGTCTGCAGGGGCAACTTTCACTGTCTAGTCTGTTCTTGTTCCATCCCGGTGAACCATTCATGTCGCTAACACAGGGACACACCGACCGGAACCAGCTGCTTTGCCACCACGGGGTGACCAGCCTCCACTCCCCCACGACGTCCTCGTTTGCCATCACCGACGTGTTCGCAGGAGGCAGCACGAGAAACAGTGGGAGAAAACACGTTTAATTGACATAAAACATAGCTCGTAAAGCCCTGTTTCTGCAGCTGTAAGAGGCTGATGCCAGTAATTGTAGCTGACGTGGGCTAACTTGAAAATCTCTCAGAATCAACCCCACAGTTTGTGCACTAGTGGGTCTCCTGCTTCTCCGTGTCTTTTAGCTTACAGGAATGCTTTTTCTGCCCTGTTCCCTGATAGCTTCGTCGTGGTGTGGGTTTGTCTTTCTCATCTTTGTGTCCTCAGACACACACACCTGGCGAAGCGTGTGTGTCCGTAAATACAATCGAGGAGCATCCAGTTCTGCAGACTACTGAGGGCTCTTACAACACACGCAAATCATCTACTAATAACCTGCAGGGAAAGAAGAAAGAATTTTTCTGTCTATTGGTTTCCTGCTAGCAGCTCTGCTCCTGGGGTTGAGGGGAAAGTTGAAATCCTTGGCATGGAGATGGTTATCAGTATTGGAAGCAGGCCAGTAGTCTTTAAAGTGTCTCTGGGGGTGTCTGGGTGGCTCAGTTGTTAAGCGTCTGCCTTCGGCTCAGGTCATGATCCCAGGGTCCTGGGATCAAGCCCCACATCAGGCTCCCTGCTCAGCAGGGAGCCTGCTTCTCCCTCTCCCTCTGCTGCTGCCCCTGCTTGTGCTCTCTCTCTGTCTCAAATAAGTAAATAAAAATATTAAAAAAAATAAAGTGTCTCTGGAAGTTACCCTCATTAAGGTAGGCCACCTGTGAAATTAATCTGTTCCACACCTGAATTTGTATCTTGATGCTGGACACTTCTCTCCGGCCCCTGATTGGGCAGTGTTCCAGGAAATCATCCTTCTAACTCTCCCAGAGCAGCTTCATGCCTCCTGGAGAGTGACCTTACTCTGTTCTCTGCCCCTCGTGCACCCAAATGGGGTGTTCCCCCCACCACCTCCGACTTAAACCCTGATGCTGTCTTATGAGGCCAGATGGGAGCTTGTCTTGTAGCTTATCCCCATCTTCCTAATTCTTTGAGAGGCAACAGCCTGAGGAAGCAGTAGAGATGAGCTATTTGTCCTCCCTGGTTAGCTGGGGAGACAAGCCAAGACATTCACTGTCATCCTAGGTCAGGATCTCCAGGATCCGTGGGAGGAAGGAAGAGTGTGGGGGCAGGCTGAGGCAAATCCCTGTGGGAGGCAGAGGACGTGGTGTGCAAGGAGCCTGGACGTGTGTCTGCTCCCCACTGCAGAGCTCTTTGCCCGGTTCATAGTCCCAACTTAACTGCCCTGACTTTCGGGGGTTTTATGTATACGGTGGGAGGGCATTCGTGACCTCTCAGGTCTTCTTCCGCTCTCAGAACCTTCTATTCCCCTGCAGCCCACACTTGCTCTTCTCTGATGCCAAAGGCATGCGCTCGCACAGAAGATGCTTACACGAGCTTTGTTCATACCCCGCGGAAGGAAGAAGACAGCCCCCCATCAGCTCGACGGCTCTCCAGCATATAGTAGAGCCTGTCGTGTCACAGAAGAATGACAGATGATATTTACTGACATTCCTGGCAACTAATTCCGAGGTTGAGAATGTAGTTGTAAAGAGCTCTCTTAGCCTAGAGCACGATAATTACTGCGTTCCTATGAATTCAAGAAGTCCAAGAATGAAAGCTTAAAAATGCATGCATAAGCTTCGTTTCTGCCATGATTTAATGGGCAAGAGGGAAAGACTCCTTGAAATGGCTTATTTTCACCACAAGGTAAATGAAAACTTAGTAAAAGACAAAAATCTCTCCCCATGTCCCCCTCACCTCCCGCTCTCACACTTGGAGATGCCTTGAGAGATCAGTGTGCAATTAGCTGCATCAGGGCGCTAAGGCATTTACAGCGTTGTTCGGCGTTGCCTCCCGTGGAGGTGGCATGCGCCCACATGGATCGGAGTATACACTGTGACACTTACTGGCTCTATGATTTCGAACGTGTCCTGTAGATTATATGAGCCTTAGTTTCTGCAGTCAGAAAGTGGGCATAAAAATACTCATTTCATAGGGCCATTGTTGTATGGGTTTATTTATGTGGCCAACACTTGCTGACTGTGTGTGTGTTATGTTCCAGGTATAGGCACCTAGTCCATCTGTGTATGCTACTCCACTTTAAACAATACGGCTCTAGGAGCCTTGCTCCCCTGTCCCTCTTTTTGTCTGTCCTGTTGATTTCAGCTTGCCATTCCTCCTTCCTTCCCTCCATCCACCCACACCCACACTTCCAGCCCTGCCCTCCCTGTCTCCCTCCCTCCATCCAAAAGCCTATTCTAAGTGCTGGAGTTACCAAGATTAATGGTGGTTGTTATGAGTATTCTTCTGGTCCTTGGAGTCTTGAAAAACATGATGTTTCTCAGAAGTGGTATAAATTGCAGTGAATTTGGGCACGACTTATTGGGGGGGAGGAAGGCATTCTGAGACCAGTGTTTCTGTTTTGAAGATGTAAGTGGCAAGCAGTTCCTTAATACATCAGAGCAGCTGCTCACTGTGCCTGAAAGCTTTTTGCATATTCTCAGTTGGCCTGATAAACCCACGGGGCCCAGCACAAACTTCTGAAAGGCAGTGAGCTTTTAGATAACTCCTTTAGCAAACCTACATCAACAGTTCTTTGGAGAAAAACACAGCTCTTTGCTACACATACAGTATGCAAGGCCATCTGCAAAACTCTGTTCTACCTTTCGAGGAGTAAAGTCTATTTTCTAGAGGGATATACTACTCTTCTTCACTCTTCCGTGATAGCTGAAAGATAAACTGTGCACTCACCCCTGAGCTCTGAGAGAACACGCGTTTCTTTATCACTGTGCTTCTCAAACCTTAGTGGACACACAAATACCCTGGCACTCTTGTTAGATGCAGACCATGACTTAGGGGGTCTGGGGTAGGACCTGAGATTCTGCATTTCTCACCAGCTCCTCGATGATGCTGATGCTGCTGGTCTGGGGACCACCCTTTCAGCAGTAAGACAACTGCTCTGTGTCCTCGAAACTTACAGAATTTGCTGGTTTGGGAATAAAAAGGCAGCCACTTTAGCATTAATTCCCAAGTAGGTTCCTGTCTGTCTGTGTCTTCAGACCTTTATGTCTGTATCACTTCTGCTGTGGGTTGAATTGTGCCCCCACAAAGAGATATTTTGAAGTCCTAACCCCTACTACCCCAGAATGTGACCTTATTTGGAAATTGGGTCTTTGCAGAGGTAATCATCTTAAGATGGGGTCACTAATGCAGTATGACTGGTGTCCCTAGAACAGGGTAAATTTGGACACAGAGACAGACACACACAGAGGGGAGACCATGTAGAGACACAGGGAGAATGCCATGTGACCCCAAAGGCAGAGATTGGGGTGATGCATTTCTGAGGCATCATGCTTGTAGGAGCCTTCGAATAAAATGCCTCACTACACTCTCCTGGGGCATTACCTCCCCCCTGGGGTCTTTGAGGCACAATTCTCCCTGGCGGGTACCTTACAGCCCCTGAGAGGTGGTGTGGTAGCAGCATGGGGCTGGGATGGGTGGGGCAGGGAGTCCGACCCTAGCTTGGGTGGTCTGTGGGGGCAGCGTGACTTGCCAGCTTCTCATGGTGGTCTTTTTCTACTGCCCATCTTTCCTGGGGTGGGCACCCCGACCCCCACTCACTTTCCAAAGATCCTCCCCTCTCCCCCTTTGGTTCTCAAAATAACATACATATGCACTCATTTATTCAATAAATATTGGTTGAACACGTGCTAAATTTCAGGCGTATTTCAATTAAGCCTCACACAGGGAGGTCCCTGACTCCACTCATCAGGAATATCCGAGCTCAGACCCCCGTCGACAGCCGTTGGGGTCCCTGTCTAGTAAGTTATACTGTGTGATCAGACTTTGAGAGGAAGCTACTGACCCAGGATTAGGTTCTGGGCATGAGGCACTGTAAAGAGACTTGTGTCCAGGACATGGAGATACTATTTCCTTCTTGTCTTAAGTACACGGTAGCCCAGACTTTGTTTTGCATGTTTATGTAAATAATTGTTAGATGCTGTTGTTCTTTCTGGCTTTTGAAGATATTCAAATCTATTAATCTTTTTATTTGTATACTGCTCTCAAAATGTTCAAGGAGGAATCCTGTCAGTATTTGGGTGACTTGAATATTACTTTATTAATATTAAAATTCATTCCCAGAACAGATGTTAATATTCATGGCATCAGACATATCGACCAGAACCATAGTCTGGAATATGAAGTGTATTCTTTGTTTTAGGGTACTCAAGGTTTTTGGGTTCCCCGCCAAAATCTTAACAGGGATTACATTTTCTATATTGTAAAGAATTTTATTCTGTTCACTAAAAGGTGACAGCAGACTTTATTTCCTGGGTGTCAGCCCCAGGAACTAGGTCTGGAAATCTTAAAGGTGTCTCCTCTTCACTCCCTGGACACTTCCCCTCACACACGTGCACATGTGCGCACGCATGCAGCCAGAGAGAGCTGCAAAGGTGCTGCTTTAGGAAGGATACTGAGATATTGAGACTTTGGTCAGGAAGGGGTACTTGGGAGCAGAAGATGGCGTCTGAGAGAGCAGAGGAAGGAGATCCTCTCCGTATCTCCATGGAACACGTGATTTCTCGGGCACACGGAGATGCGTGTGTCTGGACAAGGTGTGCCACTGAGGAAAGAGCCACTGAACTCTGGCTGGGGGCTCACGCAGAGTGGACTGGACAGCTGAGGATGGCCCGTGGGCCCCGGATGGTGGGAATCGGCGAGGAAGCTCAGGCATCAGGACATGAGCGGTTGTAGACCGCTCAGAGGACAACTGTGGTGGTGGACTGGGAGTGGAGCTTTTGGGATGAGTGTGTGTGAGCGTGTGTGTGAGTGTGTGTATGCGTGTGTGTGTGTGTGAGTGAGTGTAGGGGGGCTGGTGAGGAGGTGGATTCTCTCTTTAGGTTCAACATGACCCTTCACTTGGGTTCGGCCTTGAGTGCGGCACTTGGGTATTCCAATTCCAGCTGAAAAGTGGGTGTTAATATACCACTTTCATCTGCAGTGAGTGTCTGTTTTACCAGGGGACCATATTCGTGGCATAATTACAGAATTAGTGATTGATTAAGAGTGGGCCCAGGGTCTCCTGAAACTAGGCAGGGCTGGGAAGGTCAGTGCCAGGAACACAGGAGAAGGCAATTTGGAGGTCTGAGGTCTGGGGGAGGCAACAGGGTATCTAGGAAGATTTCATGGAGGAGAGACATGTGAAAAAGACCTTCAAAATGAATGGGACTTTGACAAGTATAGAGGGACAAGTAGAGCGTCTCTGGCAGAGAAAGACTTGAGCGAGTGAAAGATAGGATTTAGAAGTACGTGTGGGGAAGAGCAGTAGACAGTGTTGAGGACCATGTTGGGAGAGAAATTTGGGTTGTCCTACTGTGGAGGACCTTGAAGACCTTTCAATGTTGTTTCCACTTTATCTTCAGACAACAGCAAACTTGTCTTTCCTTTGCACTTGTGTGTGTGTGCATGTGTGTGTGCACGAGCGCGTGTGAGTAAGGGAATGCCATGGGTTGACCACCCTGGTGAACAGATCAGCGATGCATCCGAGGAGCCATATCTGTGAGCAGTAAAGGAAACAGAGTTTGACAGAAGGAGCACCTGCAACAGAGGCCTCAGGAGGGCTCTTGAGAAATGTCCGAACCGAGGCACTGGGGCAGGTCTCGTGCCCCTGCATCCAACCATCACTGAGTACAAGTCCCCAGGGAGAGAGCGAGCCTTGGATGAGTCCGCTCCCGTTGGGCTAGAATAATTCCTGGAGATGACTCAGCTGTGAGCTGTGGGCAGCCAGGGCTTCCTCCAGTGGGAGGAAGGGGTGCCATGTTCCGAAGGGGGAACTGAGCCGCACACCACACGGGCACCGCGGCGAGGGAAACCATCCAAGCCAGGAGGCAACTGGTGGGGGTTGCTCCTCACACTGCCTAGGCTGCAGGTCATTCCCAGTCCTCGACGAGGGTAGGAGCTTAATTCAGAATGAGAAGCAATGCAGTGCTTTCTTAATCAGGAAAGTCCTGCCATGAAAAAAAGTCAGCCAAACTAAATAGCACTGAGGCATGTAGTCGCCTTGTGTTCTGTCACAATTTCCTCTCCTCATGAGCTGAAACATCTTGCAAACACCAGTCAGCAGGGTGCTGCTGGAGACCGGCGCTTCTGGTCACATGGGCAAGTCACTTGGGGTCGTTTCCTGTGACCTGCCTTTGTGAAGTCAGTCTTTCTTTGACTTCCAGAGTCTGGGACTGATGAGCTTTGGCTACTCTCTGCTTTTCTAAAGCCCCCGCCCTGGGGTGGGGAGGTTGATTCATCTTAGTGGATCTTGTCAGCTTGTGTCTGACCATATATAGTTAGTCTTCCCAAACGTCCAATCTTTGTCAGTTGAGAAATATTTGAAGTGCTGACAAGGCCCTTATGGACAACACACCTATCATTGCTGAGTCTGTAGGATTAATTCTTCTTAATTATGTTAGTGCTGGGCTATCACTCAAGTTTATTGATGCTGTCTGGTCATGTCCAGGAGATTGATAGGTACCTATATTCATCCCATGTAGAGGCCACCACAAACAACTTCCTTACCTTTTCAACATCTTTCTCTCATGAGACAATGTTATGCAATCATCACAGGAATAAACATGCACTTTCTTCTCCAAGTTCCCTGTCTGGGGCCTTGGAAGCAGAGTTTTGAAGTTTGGGATGGCTTTTGCAATTTCTGTTCCTTTCTTCTGTAGCTGAGTCACACACCCACTCTCGTCAGCCCGAGTGCTTCATTTCTAGTCCAGGGAATATTCTCGAGAATCATATACAAGTTGACGGGGCAGCATTTAATCATTTTTATGTATGTGGCCTTTGGTTTTCATATCATTGAGTTTGAAATGACTGGATTTCAGACAATCAGAAGGAACTAGAGAGAATCTAGAATCACAAACGTGTGAGAGGTTGGAGTGGAAATGAGGCTGGATGAGCTCAGGATCTCCTCTATGTTTTTGAAGGCCAGCAGGTGATGCTTATGTTCTTCTGCGTTTAACAACCATGGATGTAATCCTCTCCTAATCTAGAAAGGGAGAGGAACCTGGATGTGCGGAGCCATGTTTGTGCACTGAACATAGGTCTTCCCAGCTTTCATGTGTGGGAATGTGAACCCGAGCCTTGGGAACAGGATGTAATGCCAGAGGCAAAGGAGCCGGCCCGTCCAAATAGTCTAGCAGGAAGCATTTGGATGGAAACTCTGTGCCAAGTCCCGTGCTAAGCTCTTAATGCATTATCTTTCATTTATTTTATTTTATTTTTATTATTATTATGATATGTTAGTCACCATACAGTACATCATTAGTTTTTGATGTAGTGTTCCATGATTCATTGTTTGCATGTAACACCCAGTGCTTCATGCAATAGGTGCCCTCCTTAATACCCATCACCAGGCTAGCCTATCCCCCACCCCCGCCAAAACCCTCAGTTTGTTTCCTGGATTCCCGAGTCTCTCATGGTTCATCTCCCCCTCTGTTTCCCCCCTCTTCATTTTTCCCTTCCTTCTCCTAATGTCCTTCCTGCTATTCCTTATGTTCCACAAATAAGTGAAACCATATGATAATTGTCTTTCTCTGCTTGACTTATTTCACTTAGCATAATCTCCTCCAGTCCCATCCATGTTGCTGCAAACGTTGAGAAATCATTCTTTCTGATAGCTAATATTCCATTGTATATATGGACCACATCTTCTTTATCCATTCATCTGTTGAAGGGCATCTCAGCTCCTTCCACAGTTTGGCTATTGTGGACATTGCCGCTATGAACATTGGGGTGCAGGTGCCCCTTCTTTTCACTACATCTGTATCTTTGGGGTAAATACCCAGTAGTGAAATTGCTGGGTCATAGGGTAGCTCTATTTTTAACTTTTTGAGCAATCTGTACTTTCAACAGCACCCCAATCAAAATACCAATGCCATTTTTCAAAGTGCTGGAACAAACAATCCTAAAATTTGTGTGGAACCAGAAAAGACCCTGAATCACCAAGGAAATGTGAAAAAGAAAAACAAAGCTGGGGGCATCTCATTGCCTGATTTCAAGCTATGCTACAAAGCCGTGATCATCAAGATAGCATGGTACTGGCACGAAAACAGACACATAGATCAATGGAACAGAATAGAGAGCCCAGAAATGGACCCTCAACTCTATGATCAACTAATCTCCGAAAAAGCAGGAAAAAACATCCAATGGAAAAAAGATGGTCTCTTCAATAAGTGGTGCTGGGAAAATCAGACAGCTATGTAGAGAAGAATGAAACTCGACCACTTTCTCACACCATACACAAAGATAAACTCTAAATGGATGAAAGACCTCGATGTGAGACAGGACTCCATCAAAATTCTAGAGGAGAACATAGGCAGTAACCTCTTTGACATCGGCCATAGGAACCTCTTTCATGACACGTCTCCAAAGGCAAGGGAAACAGATGCATTATTTTTTAAAATATCAGTATATCACATGCCGTCTTTGATTCCCATCACTCAGTTACCCCATCCCCCAGGTGATATGATGAGCACTGGGTGTTATATTCAACTAATGAATCATTGAACATTATATCAAAAACTAATGACACCTTGGCTAATTGAATTTAAATAAAAAAAATGTTGTGCATAGAAAAAAAAACAGTATAATTCCATGCAGTTGATATAATTATCCTCATTTTGAATATGAGAAAACTGAGACCCAGAGAGGTTTACTAACTCACCCAAGGCACTGTAGATAGCAAGCAGGAGTTGGGCTGAGCCAGGCCTTCTGGCTGAACACCTCTGCTCTTACCCTCTCTGCTCAAGGAGGACCATGTGGGAGACTTGCAGGGGGCCACCTGTGGTTTCCTTTCCTTATGTGGACTCAGAGCTGGGAGGACATCCCACACCCTGTAGGCCACATGGCGGGGAACAGCGCGAACAACAGAGGCAGAAGTCCCCTGGAGGCAGACTTCACAATGACACAAGAGTGGGGGGCCCCTGGTTCCTGCAGAAGGATGATCATGGTTGGTCTGAATAATTTCATGGGCTGGTGGGGAACCGGACCCTCCACTCACCGCTAAGCAGGTGCTGTGCCTGGTCCCCGCGGTAAGGAGGCTATTTGGCTTGTGGATCCACCTGTGGGAGCAGAGTGGGTGGGGGGCTCAGAGCTGGGCCACTTAGCAGGTGTCACGTCGGCATATGGTACTGATACTGAATCTCAAGACTTAACTGCTTCTTCCGCAGAAGGCTGTGGTAATGACAGAGATGGGATCATGATGAAAAACCAGAACATGCTTCATCAATGTAGAATGTTCTGGAGCACTGGAAGCTTGCTAATGGGTAACTTGCTCTCTTTCCACACCTGCATGGAGTTATTCAAATCTGAAATTTTAATGTTGCTTTAAAACTAGGCATGAATTTGTCCAAGTTATGAATGTGCGTATGAGCTAGACCATCATCCATCCATCCATCCATCATGGCTCGTCTGAGCTTCCAGCCTGCATCCTTCTGCCTGTTTGCCAGGTGGCAGGGAGCCTGGGCCCCTGACCTTAGGAAAGAGAATTCCATGCTTAAGTTGGCTGCTTGGAAAAATTCTTACCCAACAACTGGAGGGAAGAGTCACATTAGGACCAGATGTAAAAAATAATCATTTTTGTGTTTAACTGGCACCAGTTGGTCCCTTATTTCAACACGTAAGGTGAAAATGGAAGCAGAGCTCTACTTCCCCAGTCCCCTGGAGGGTAGCAGCCGACATGGTCGGCTTGTTGAGTGTGATGGAGGCAGGTACTCAGGTGGCGGGGTGCAGCAAATTCAAAACGGGGGTGCTGACCAAGCATTTTATTCAGGCTGAAATTGAAGTGATTCAGAGTTTTTCGTGGACTCTTTATTCTTGATTTATAAAGGGAGATTAAAGCAAGAAGCCATGAAGTAATGGTTTATGGATTCGTAGATGAGGGGATAAAGCAGAATATAGAGTGGAAGAAACTATAGTCCGAAGTCACAAGACGTGGTTGTGAGTCGACACCATCACTGCTAACTGCGAATTTAAGGAAGTGGCCTATCCTCCTTCAGCTCCAGAATCCTTATTTATGAAACGGGTACATCACCACCTGCCCTATAATCACGCTGGACGAGGAGGATCCAGGGTTGAAAGATAAGAACAAATACTGGTCTAGAAACTGTCCCCACATTGTCTGTTTATTATTCTGTGACCCTCAGTAGTGATCACGGTAGTTTGGGCAATGGGGGCTCTGTTCTTGCAGGAACGCGAGGTGGGGTGCAGGATGTAGTTTAGATATCTTATCAACCCAAAGAGCGTCGGGCACGGATGGATACATGGTGGAACTTAGTTCCTTTCCTAAAGAAACTTCAAGTTCACTTGGTGGAAGGCAGGTGGAGAGCATGCAGCATGTGGCTGTGCCGTGGGGTTTGGGGGGCTGTCCTGCACCACGTGGTGCAGCTCGAGTGGGGTTCACTGGGGAGCTGCCAAACAAGGGTTAGCCAGAGAGAAGGGGTGCGGGCCCGCATCTCTCGCCCCTGTGCATGCTGCGAGGGGGCCTGCCCTTGAGCTCTCCCTTCTGCTGGGCAGTGCTGGAGCAAACTCACGTACGGAAGGACAGAATGACCTCTAGGGGTTCGGGCAGGCTGGAGTGACTGGCAGTGTTTATAAGAGACGCCCGAGGAAAAGGTGTGTCCAAGGTCCCTGCTGCCAGGCTGGGGGCTCCCGGTCCCGTGGGGAAGCTGAGGGTCCGCTCGTCCTGCTGGAAGGGGATCTCAGCCCTCTTGTTCAGGGGACCGAGCGAGCTCCCAGGGCCGTCTGTGGACAGTCGTGCTTGTCGCGCCACAGTGGTCAAGCACGTGCCGAGCACTAGCAGAGGTCAAGGCTGAGAAGGAATCTGCTGCCGCGTGTCTCTAACTGCCCCGTGGTTACTGGATACAAATATATGGCAGCCACAGTGGAGGTGCGCCTGCAAGGTGCTGTGACTGCCCCCAGTTCTCGGGGCTGTGAATAGGACTGCAGGCTCAGCAGGAAGCCGAGAATGGCCTCATGCTGGGAAAGAGCGTCCCCAGGTGTCGGAAGGCTAATCAGTGGGAGCTAGGTGAGAGCCGCAAGGCACCGCAGCCCCCTCTGCAGTCGCGGTGCACCTGTCTGGCCCGGGGCCTGCACGGCAGGTCGCTGATTCAGAGGCCAAGCAGAGCAAGGAGTCAAGCCTGTTTCCTTTCTGAGCCCAGCAGGAAACCAACGACACAGAGCTGCCTAGTGGGGTCAGATGCCCAGGCCCAGCAGTGATGTCCCCTTCCGAGGGGCTTGGCGCTCATATGCACAGCCCAGATCCACTGCCCTGGGGCCACCCGTCCCCCCCGTGACGTTAAAGCACCTGCAGATTTTAGGCTTAGCAAAATGACCCACACGCTCATTTATTATGTACCTTTTTCTAGGAATTCCTGGATAGCACGAACCCACCCAGTTCCACATCTCAGTTTCCAAGACTAAGGGCCTTGCTGGGGAGAGAAGATGCAGGGTTAGCTTCAGTGTGAAAGGTGCCTGGTGAGCTGGAAGGCAGAAAACTAGCCGTAATGTCAGGTCTCCTGAGAACAATGGGCTTTATCCTCCTAGGGATCCCACACTGCTGAGAAAATGACCAGAAAGAAGGGAAGGTCTCTGAATGGGCCCACTGACTTGGCTGAAACCATCAAGGGGAGTTTGAGTCAGCAACGACTAACTCCTCTGTCAGTATTATGGATCAGATTGTGTCCCCCAAGCTCATATGTTGACTCCCCAGCCCCCCAGTAGCTCAGAATGGGACCTTATTTGGAAATAGGGTCCTTGCAGATCCAGTAAGACCAGTGTCATTATAAAGAGGGGGAATTTGGATCCAGACACATGGGGAGAACTCCATGGCACGATGAAGGTGGGGAGTGGGGTGATACTTGTGCAAGCCAAGGAGCAGCAAAGACCACCAGGACATCCGAGACAGTAAGCACCTCGCTCACAGCCTAGGAAGGGCCAGTCCTGTCCACACTTGGACTTCTGGCCTCCAAACTGGGAGACACTAGTTTCCGTTGTTGGCAGCCGCACAGGATGTGGTGCTTTGCTACGGCAGCCCCAGAAGATGAACACAGCAGGGTGGTGGGTGTTCAGTCTCTCCCCAGCTTTGAGAATAGTGTCAGTGGAGTGAGTTAACTGACATCCTCGTTTTATCAGGGGTCAGGGTGGCACAGTGTGTGGGCTCTGGAACTCAGGGCTAGAAGACATCGGCTTGCTTGGTCAACAGATAGTTGTGGCTACATTTTCAAATTGGCACACAGTGGTATGTAATAAGTGAGACAGGACCAGAGTGGAAGCTGTGTGAGATTGGGGACTAATGTGGGCAACCAAACACATGCGGCGATGGTACTGTGATGATGTGGGAAATGCTGCTCATTTACTCACTCGCTTTCTCAAGTAGTTGTGCACCTGCCACGAGGTGCGGCACTGTTCTGGGCTTAGTGAGCACAGCGGCGCCCAGAACGACAGACCTGCCTTTGAGGTTTAGTAGACGCTATGGTTCTCAGTCAGTAGGAAGTGCTAGGGAGGAAAACTAACTCAGAGATAGGGAGGGTGGCCGAGATGGGGGCTTGACATTGTAAGTAGGGGGATTATGAGAAGAGGATGCTTGGGAGGAGGGGAGGAATCTGCCCTGTTCTTGAGCAGGGAGGAGCTGAGGACAAGGCCAGACAATGTGATATAGGACCTTGCCCCTGTGGGCTGGTGTCCTGGCACACTCCATCCACACCACCCGTCCTCATCCCTGCAGTGGATCCCTTGTCCACCTCCCCTGCCTCTCCCTCCTTACCTACCTTACCTACCTCACCTGTTGTACCTGCCTCACCCACCTTACCTGTCATACCTGCCTCCCCTGCCTCCCCTGCCTCACCTACCTTACCAACCTTACCTGCCTCCCCTGCCTCACTGGCCTCCCTTGTCTCCCCTGCCTCCCCTGCCTTACCTGTTGTACCTTGCTCACCCATCTTACCTGCCTCTCCTGTCTTCCCTGTCACACCTGCCTCACCTGCATCGCTTACCACGCTGCTCATTGGTCCCACTGCTTCATTTCCCTCACCCACCTCACCTATGGTAGCTGCCTCACCCAGTCCCGAGGCCAAGGGACGTCCAATGACCTGAGGGATGAGGATGGGCCATTTGAATGTCATTTACCACTAGAGCACGACTTTGACATTTGATGGAAATAAATGAAATTGTTGAAAGGTGATGACAGAGACCTGAGGCTTTTCTGAATATTTGAGACAGGTAAAATAATAGAGCCCCGAGGGAAGTTCAAGCGAGTAATCAGATAAGGGAAAAGTCAGCAACCCGTAATCCCAAATTAAACTGTCTGCTTGAATGAGCCGTGGCAGGCCAGGCCCAGGAGCAGTGTTAGCTGTGGAAATGGATTCTGTGAGCCAGGGTCGAAAAGTGTTAACGCAGCAAGTATCGACCGAGTTCCCCCTGGCTTTGTGCTATGGAGGGTCCAAAAGAAACAGGGGGTGGGAGTCTCGAGTCTTGGGGGACACCCCTTTAGAAAATAACAGAACAATTCAAAACTTTTGCCTCACCTAAGTCCACATGCAAAACTTCTGGGTAGGAAAGGACATATTCTTTTTTTCTTTTTTCTTTTTCTTTTTCTTTTCTTTCTTTTTTTTTTTTTTTTAGAAAGAGAGCATGAATGGGGGTGGGGGAGAGGGACAGGGAGAGAGAGAGAGAGAACCTTAAGCAGACTCCACACCCAGCACAGAACCTGGCGTGGGGATCCATCTCACGACCCTAGGGCCATGACCTGAGCTGAAATCAAGAGTCTGACGCTTAACCAACTGAGCCACCCTGGCACCCCATGAAAGGACATATTCTTGAAATCATGGGTGGTAGGGCATGGAGTCTTCACAAAAACACTTGGAGGTGGGTATTGATCTTTGAGCCCGGGTTTTTCATCTATAGAATGAATTTCAGTGCCTTGCTCAAGGTGATTCATCTTGTAAGTGGCAAGGTATAGATTCACATACAGATAAGGCCTGTCCGGCTCATTCAACTGTACCCTGTAGTTCAAGTTCAAGAAGTTGACTATAACCTGGGGCAGGGCCCTAAGGAATGAAAAATAATTCAAAATGTTGTCCAAAAGAAATGAATATTTCCCCCATAATTTCATAATTTTTAAGACAGTTTTATTGAAGTTTGACTTTTGGTTTCTGTGCTCATGCATAGCCTGTCTGTTGGGTAAAGCCACAGGGTGGATGGATGGGATTTGAGCTGTATGTGGGGTGTGGGTCTGCGTCATACCCCAGAGGAAAAGGAGGGGAAAGGACAGGATTCAGGGGGAGCTGGGCAGTCAGGGGCAGTGCAGGTTTGGATGAGAAGGGGGGGATGACAGCTCATGGTCGTCCAAGAGAAGGCATGGGTCTGTCTGTAGGCTGCACAGAGCTGATCTTTCTGGTCCAACCCTGTTTCTCCAGTAGGTAATTCAGGTCAAAGCGGCAGTGGGGTATGTCTTTGTTTATCAGATAGGAATGTCTCAGGAAGGCCTGCACGTGTCAGTTTGCCACAGTCCCCGCCATTCCTTATTATTAGTACCTCAGCTCGTTCATTCATTTGTTACCCTCCTGGGCCATGACAGTGTTTGGCTCGGGACCTGTCTAGCCATTTGTTTATATAGAACTCTGATGAAAGTTTCCCTCTGTAATAATGATACTTCTGCCTCAGCACCTGTTGCGAACTTTGCCGATAGGTCCCTGGCAAAGATTTCCCCTTTTCCTTCCTTAAAGGAACTCAGATTTTGTTCAAGTGTTTCTATCCCTTCATTTCATAGCCTAAGTTCTGCAGGAAAGGAGACCCCCACTCTAGGGATGGGCCCTGATTAACCCACAGCTGATTGTTCTCCTTCTCCTTGGCCCACGATTGGTTGAACAAAGGACATAATTCTGGCCAGTGGGACATGAAGAGGTCTTCTAGAGGCCTCTGGAAAATGAGGTTTCTCACTCGTGTGGGAAAACTACTAGTAGCTACCAAGTTCTCTTCGTAGCCATTCTGAGGGAGCATGCTGAGGAGGGGAACCAGCTTCTTCCCTGTAAACAGTGGGGAGAACCTGACAGCATCATCGAGCTGCTGGATTAACCCCCTGCAAGGTCTGCCCCACCTGTGGGCACTAACTGCGAAGCCAAGAACTTTCCTCCTTGTTGGCTCCCTTTGGGTTCCATTTTATCCCATTTGCCGCCAAAACTGTTCTAACTGTTGTAATCTAACTGTAATACATTTAGTTTTTTTGTGCTCCATGCCTAAAATACTCCGAATCATTTCTTCTCTGTGCCATATGTAAGGGCAGAAAATAAAGGACAGCTTTGAGTTCTGCACTTACCGCTAAGAGCCTGGCATAGACTCAGACATGGTATTAACAATCAGGAAGGCACAGATCTCTCCACTAACTCTATGTCCTCCCTAAGAGCAACGGGAAAAGAACATTTAAAACCCTCTGGATTTGGAAAAAAAGGGAAAGGATTGTGTTTTTCATGATGCTATTAGAAATCTTACAAAGAGTAGCTTAAAATATCAACAGCCCTGCCTTTTACAATTCCAGCAGTAATTTCCGAGGCGAGATTAAAACCTCTCAATCAAAACTGGGTTGGATTCTGTAAACTAAGTGTATGTGTGTGGGTGTTTGGGTAGAGAGAGGGACAGAGAGGTAGAGAGAGATTTAGGTGTCCTCCCCTTAAATGCAGTTGAAATTAGGATGTTTGTAAACCATAAAAGGTGGGCAATATCTAACAATTATTTGAAAACTAGCTAATTTCCTGTCATTAAAAAAAAAGCCAGTTGCCCTCCTACAGCCTTCTCAGTTGAAATACTCATTTACAAAATACAAAGCAGATTGAAAGCTATTGGAACTGCACGGAGCTGTTCTTTCTGGTCCGACGACGGTTTCTGCGGTGGATAATCCAGGTCAAAGTGGCAGCAGGGTATGTCTTTGTAGAGCTAAAATTAGATTTTCTTGTTGCTGTTCCTAAAATGGGGCGATCACATTGTATTTCATTTTTCCCATTACGGAGTCCGGGAGTTCATGGTTGCATTGGTGAGCCTGAGGAGCGGAGCGAGCGGGTTTATTTATTTATTTTTTAACTTCTGAAACAGCAGGCGAGGTTGTGAAGGAACGGGTGCTGAGCATGGGGGCCACGAGGCGAGGCTGCTCAGAATTCTTTTTTTGTAGTTTGTTGCTGTTGCAAGTGCTGACGCCCCGCCCGCGGGCAGAAGGAGGCGATGAGTCCGTCTCTGGGCACGTCAGCCACGAGCTTGGTGTGCCACTGACAGAGCTGTGCAGGTGGGTGTGTGTTCTGTGAATACGGGAGAGAGAAGGGGCAGGAGCCTGTCCCCGCCCTGCCGAAGCCCAGTGTCCTGGATGCTAAGACTCATTAGCGCGAGCTGCCCCGTGAGGACCTCTTGTCATCCACAGGGAATATGAAAGCATGAATTCTGCGCCCCCGTGGTTGGTCCCTGTCCCCCACGAGCGGCTCTCGCCTCGCTCCCTCTTGCTCCAGACTTGGAACGAATCCTAAATTGGATTGGTCCACGGAGCCCAAACTTCGTCAAAAGCGTATTTAAAAGGAGCTTCATGCTAGGCTTCTTTTGTCTTATTTCTTGTTACATACAATACAAAGAACAGCTCTGCTCGATTCTGGTAGAGTTGATTTCCAGTTCCACATCAGAAACTCTTTAAATTTGCAATGACTGCTTCATCTTAAATCCCTGAGGTATGTTTTAATCCAAAATTCAATCAATTCAATCCAAAAGCTCCCTGGGCCATGTGGCCTTCGACGTCAATCCCTTTTTATATATACATCGCGCAGTAAGCGAAACGAGAATGAGAGCTGTATCATGTATTGCATCAAGGCTGTGGGTAATCCGGATGATGTATGGTTGAGGCCATTCCTCTCTCAGATAAAAAATGGATTTTACGTTAAATGCAGAGGCCCTGCGAGACCTCGCTGATGATCACCAGCACCTCAGGTTCGACTGGGAAAGGTGATCCGTGCATTCTCTTCCCTGGAGATGGAGACCTGTATTTAGCTTTCAATAACGGATACAAATGACTTTGATTTGTCGGATAGGAAACTAAAACCAGGCGTGTGAGGGGAAGGGGCAAGAGATAGGATGAGGATTTGTTGAGGGCGATCTGACCCTGGGGACGGAGGGGAATTGAAGATTGAGACAGAGGCATGCATGCAGGGAATACGTTTCTCATTGCATTTCTGACTTTAGAAACAAGGTGTCTCTTAAAGCAGAGTAGCCCTTTTGTGTCTTCCAGCTGTTTACCCTGATCAAGGGGAAGGTAGACCTGCCTCACAGAAACCTCTAGTCCAGACTTGAAATGCCAAGTTTCTACGCAAGGTCTTCTCGCTCTGGCCTTGCAAAGGCCTTTGCGTAGAATCTCAAATTCCAAATGCACCATGGTCTAGGAAGCTGTCTCCAAACAGATCCCATCCGATGAGATATTTTGTAAAGGAGTTCCAGTTTCCTCCTAATTCCTCAAAACCTCACAAGCCCAAATTTGGCTTCTGAATATCATTCCCCATGAAAGAAGCTAGGGCTTCTGGGATAAATGGCAGATTCCAGGACTGAAGAAGAGAAGGTAGCGGTGAGCACGGAGCCTCTTGTGTGGCCAGCAAACCAGCAAGCACTCTGACTCCACATTTGCTACAGCCAACCCCATATTCTTTGGTCTCTCCAAAGGAGATGCTTCTGGCTCAGCCTAGAACGAGGTACTGTGGCCAGTCATCACTCTGTAGAGTAACGGTCCTCAGACTCTACCCTGTTTTTGAGTCACGCAGAGACCCTGCTTAAAGTATGCACCCTGGCAGGTCTACCCTCAGAGGTTCTGGAGTAGGGACCAGAAAATCTGGTTTTTAATAAACAGTCCAAGTGATTCTGACAGAGGTCATGCGTCGGCCAAACTTTGAGGAACATCGAACTGGATGAACGGTCCTGAGTGGCTACTGAAATCGGTTTAAAACAAAGACCATGCCTGGGATTTCACGACGGCACCGTGCGTGGGCCAGAAATGATCTGTAATGGAGTCGAGGTACCCAGGCGGATGTCAGGGGCCCCTGTCTTGCCACACTGGACAAGATCGTTGTCGAATCAGAGAATTCACGGGTGAAAATCACTTTGGAAATGTTTCTCCACCATTGAAAATCCCTTTTCTTCTCTCCCTTCAGTGAGAACCACAAGATTCCAGGCTGTTGAGGCCCCTCCTCCACGGCCCAGCGAGTGGTCCCTGCCCACCCTACCCCCTCAGACCTCACACAGCAGGAGGCAGCCTCTGGAGGAGCTGTCGGCTGCTGAAGAAATTGCTAGGAGGAAAGAAGAATGTTTTCCTTTTGGATGTTTTTCCCCAAAGGAAAAAGGCCTTGAATGTCTAAAAAAATATGCAGAATGTCAGGGAGCTCTTCTAATGTTTGTATTTTAAAAGTAAGCACCGCCTGAGTGAAATAAAGTAGGTTAAGCTTTAAAAAGAAGACCTGAAAAGCTTCTATAGTATTTGTTGGGGGGAACACACTTCTTAATGAGAGAGAGAGAGAAAGGGGGCAAGAAGTTTGATGGGGAAGAGGCACCCACATTTCGAGCCTTGGCAAGATGTAATAGATGGAAAACACACCAGCTTGCTGGTTTAGCGATGGTGCCAGGCTGAGCCCCATGTGTATTCGTCGCTGGGATTGGAACGTGACCACGTGCACCTGCCAGACTGGGGCGCTGGGCCATCAGGAGCCCACGTGCAGGGAGGTGAGAGGTCTCCTGGACCTTGCTTACTCTCATCCTCGGGGAAGTGGGATCCTTCTTCCTGCAGCCCAGGCTGGGGTCTGAAAATGGCACAGCCTGGTGCTTCCCCACGAGAACCTTACTTAAATTGTGCTGTCTCTTCCCCCTGGCAGCTGGAAAATTCCCCTGGCTCTTGAACAAACTGCTTCTGTGAGATATTCTCTGCTGTCCTGGCGTCAGCGGGGGCTTGGGAGCAAGGGACTTAGGAACCCTCGCCCAGACCGTTCCTGCTGTGCTGCTGGGCTGAGTAAAGCTGAGGTAGCTACCAGGCAGCTCCGTACCAGGAACTGCTTAGCGTGAGCTGAGCTCAGTGAGACCCCCTAAGTCCCGAGGGCAGACGAGCCCAGCAGCGACTCAGGGTCAGCTGGAGACGCTACTTCTGGGACGAGCCTGAGCAGGACTAGAGGTGTGAGGAAGCTGCACGAGCAGGTGTCCCAGACCACCCAGGGTGGCGTGCTTGCTCCTCCATCGGCTACTACCTACTACGGCCATATGAGGGGGTCCCTTAGGACTAGCTGAAGGAGAAGAAAAGTCTGCACTTGGTTTTCAGACGGGTTGGTTTGGTTTTGGGTGCAAGCCCAAAATGGACACAGCTGCATTATAGCTACATTCGAGGGTGGCCATGAAAGTCATTTGCCACTGTCCCAGGGGGCAGTGTGGAGTCCACCTGGTTATCCACTTGTGTGGAAGGAGGAATGGCTTGAGGGGGAATATATACATGTCCTCCTGGCCATTAGCAAATGGCCTGGACTGGGGGACAATTTGTTTCCCATCATCTCAAGTCCGGCCTTTACAACGGTAGAGCTCTTGGCCCCCAAAGGGGTAGACTCTTTCTGGGAGACCTAGCGAGGGTTCCCTTGGGCTTTGGACTCTTTGGGCCCAGAGACTAGGAGATGAGAAGGGTGAATGGCCCTGAGGAGCAGGAGACTGGGCTGCTCTCACTGCAGACCAGGCAGGGGGGACCCGTGTGGAATATGGTGATCTGTGTGGGCACCTCTTGGTACCGCCTTGCTCCACTGCGACCGTGAATGGGCAAGAATGGCAACACTGGCCTAAAATTCACATGGTTGTCAGGGGCTCAGTTTCCTTGGAAATGGGCATTTGAGTCATACCCCATGTATTAGGTTCCTAGGGCTGCCTTACAGAGTGGGGGGTTTGAAAGAGCAGAAATTCGTTCTTTCACTGTGCTAGCGGCCAGAGTTGGAAATCAAGGTGTCATCACAGCCGTGTTTTCTTTGAATCCTCAAAGGGAGAATCCATCCTTGTGTCTTCCAGTTTCTGGGGGTCCCAGCAATCATGCTGTTGTACACACACCCTTGTAGGCTCTGCCCCTGTCTCCACGTGGCCTTCTTCATGTCTGTCTGTCTTCTCCTCTTCTTATGGGCACAGTCACACTGGACTCAGAGCACACCTGACGGTAGCGTGATCTCATCTTACCTAATGACATCTGCAGGGACTTATCTCTAAATAAAGCCACATTCACAGGTGCCTGGAGTAAGGACTTTGGCCTATCTTTCTGGGGGACACAATTCAAACCACAACACCAGGTGAGCCACCAAGAGCAGCAGAGGCGATGGCTGAGGGGGAAGGGGATCTATACATGATGGTGAAGGAGGAAGAGCAGTACGTGCATTTGCATTCCCGCCCCAAGGGAACTGCACCCCAAGGCCAACTGCAGTGACAGGGCACAGTCTGTGCCTTCCTTCTAAGTTCCCCCCAGGAGAGGCCCGGCGGAACCTCAGAGGATGTTTCCCGAACGTGGATGGAGGTTCCTTGGGTACATGCAGCTGCCGTGAAGGTGCCCCGCTTGCTAGTACAACCTCCCTTCCAGAAAGAACTTGTTCTCCGTTGGCTCATGGTGTCCAGCTGTGAGAAGCTTTGCTGAACGTGGTGAGGGAGAGCATGGAGTTTCTACCCGATGCTTCTGATGGGCAGTGTTTGCTCTGAAGTTCCCCATGGGCTTGGCAGAGACTTATCGGATCTGCATCACCATTGGAGATAATACTCCGTCTGTCTTTCTCTCTGTGGTTTGCCTTCCACGGGCAGCCTCCCTCCCCTGCGCCTCCATACATCTCTTGTGCTCCTGACTCTACCTCAGCATGGGCTCCTGGAGGACGGGGCCCGCTGGGCATGATGAGGGTGGGGAAACACATGCGGCTCCTTCCCAGCTCCTTCCCTGGACCGTACAAACCCTTTCCCTGGGTCTCTCCCTTTGCTCTGTCCTCTTTCCCTCTCTCTCGATTCTCTGGGTGTGGGATTCTGTGTCCCACAACAGAGAAAGATGCAGCACCAAATAATTATCCAGTTGAAGTTTGTGACCATTGAAGGCAGAGTAGTAGAAGTTTGTGTGATATGAATGCCAAGTTCAAACACACCCTCACCATTGCTTTACGTTCTGTTTTCAGTCAAATATCCCTTGGGAAGTCATCCCAGTTAAGAATTTCCTTTCCTTGGATACAAACATCCCTAGAAGTAATAAAGTATTGTGCTTCTGTTACCAGCAATGTATACTTCGTGTGAATGTAAGTTTAATCCAAAGGCAAAAACCTAAACCCATAAAGTAAACCTTATAGTAGACAGGATGTGCTGACATCTTGGTGATTGTTACTGTTTTAGATAGGTGGGATTTAAGAAAATTAATTTGAATGCCATCATGCTACTTTTTTTAAAAAAAAGATTTGTTTATTCATTTTAGAGGGGGGAGGGGCAGAGAGAGAGGGAGAGAGAGAGAGAATCCTTAAGTGGACTTCCCGCTGAGCACAGAGCCTGACGCCGGCTTGATCCCATAACCCTAAGATCATGACCTGAGCTGAAACCAAGAGTGGGGCGTTTAACTGACTGTGTCACCCAGGCACCCATGGTCATGCTACTTTTCGTTGGATGCATTGATCATTACCTGGTAATGGAACTGAACTGAGTCAGAGCACACCAGGGGTGTCCTGTAGATACTGTTGAAGACAAGACAAACAACCATGACATTATCCTACACACTGTCTCCCTGGCCATCACTCATTAGCGCCCTGTTGTTTGAGCTGTGCTGAGAAGAATAAAATATATTGTGAAGCAACAAGAATGAAATCACTGAAATGATGCTACCTGGCATGAACTCCAGCAAGAACATGTCAGCTGAATGGTTCTGACTCCAGTTGGGATGGATAGACTCTGCCCCTGAGAGAGCCCTGTGATTGGTTCCCTGATCTGTGATCTTTATGGCAGGAAGAGACAAGGAGGGAGCTGTTGAGAACCACTCAATTTTGGAGTAATTGCAGTGATTAGCATCACCAGAAACAAAGGATGCTGGATGGTGATACCAGTCATCTGCTGGTTAATCCACCTGTCTGGTCCCTGTGAGGACAAGAGGCACGGCACGTAATGGTAGGCAGCCATTAGCTTCACAGGGTGGTCGCCCCACTCCAGTGGCCATGCTGGCCATGGGGACTTGGCTTTTGATATGTGGTTGCTGACCTACAAATGTTTTCTTCTCCCCCTCCTTTTTGATTAGATTTATTGAGCTATAATTCACACATTGTACAACTTACCCATTTACAGTGTTTAATTCAGTGGCTTTTAGTACACTCTCAGATGTATGCAGCCATCACGCCAGTCAATTTTAGATCATTTTATCATCTCGGAAAGATACCCTGAACCCGTGAGCCTCCATCTCTCGAGCCCCATCAAACCCTAAGAATATACTATTCTACTTTCTGTCTCTATAGGGTTCTCTGTTCTGGACGTTGCATATGAACAGAACCATGTCGCATGTGTTCCTTTGTGACGGGCTTCTTTGCACTCGGCACATTTTCGAGGTTCCTCGATGTTATAGCATGCATCAGTACTCCATTCCTTTTATGGCCAAATAGTGTTCCATTATGTGCATGTACCACACTGGTTTATCCATTCATCAGTGGTTGGACATTGATGGGGTTGTTCCACTCTGGCTATCATAAATAACATGCTATTATAAGCACTTTTTTACAGGTTCTTGCATAGACATGTTTTCATTTCTCTTGGGTATATATACCTAGGAGTGAAACCAAATACTTTGTTCTTGGGCCATCACCAAGGAATATAAAAATCAACTTATCTTCAGGAAGTGGGGACAGTGGTTTCCATTCTCTGTTTTGCCCCATGGCTGTGTGGACTCTTCAGTTGTTTCTCATCATAGAGTCCACAGAGACCTTAAACATCTCCACACGACACCACTCTGGTCCATCATATTGGTGACAAAATGCTAATTGGATCTGATGAACAGAAAGTAGCAATTTCCCTAAATGTCCCAGTGACTCCCATGGGAGCCAGAAGGTAAGAGATAAAAGCCCATGAATATTTGGGGGCCCGCCGTATCAGTGCAGCTTGTGGGATTTCTCCTATAAGGCAGATGAGTTTTGAACCGTGGCGCACTCATTGCTGAGGATGAGGCACGGGACTGGGCATGCCTCTTCAGGTTTCGGAAGCAGCACATTACCACTCTGAGGAATATTCCCGCCCCAGGAATTGGGTGAGTGGGAAGCCTGTCAGTTTCAACAGAGAGTCCAGGCCCGGGCGTAAGCTGTCCTGTCACTTGAGCCACTGAACCTGGCAAGTCTGGTGGTGAGAAGGGGTAGCCATATCAGATACGGAAGCCCTGTGAACCTCACAATTGTAGTAGAGGGGCTGTGGCATGGAACCCCAGGAGCAAGGCTACACCTTCTATTGGAGAAGCAGCCCCCCAAGGGTGAACTTGATGTAAATTTGCTATGGCTTCTGCCCTTTGTTGTCATGCCTTTGAGTGAGGTAATTGGATCGGTACCTAAGCCAATGACAAACATGCATGGGCTGGACCTGATGGGGCAGCTTGTACAGACCTCTGTCCTGCGGGAGTACTTTATATTGGACCCAGTCAGACACTTCCCAATAGAGAATGCAATTCTGGAGACAAATACAGGGTCTCTCCCACTAGTGTATGCTGCTGGTCTGTATCATCAGGTCTTCTTGAGGTAGGATGCGTGTCCCAAGTTTCAAAGTGACTGTTCAGCTAAGGAAGAGACACTTTTCTGTTCCTTTGTGTCTTTTCCAAGAAACACTGCTCTCAGTGGTAAGCTGGGCACTGCTCTTTATTGACTTAGAGATAAATGGGCTGTGTGGCCCTGGACAGGAAGTCTCTGCAGGATTTTGCCGATCTTGGTTGAACCCTCTGCAAGATATAAAGACTATTCATTTCCTAGGAAGAGGTCTAATCAAACATCCAATTTATTGCTTATTTATGTGGAGTTAGTTTCAGTTTGCACAGAGCTGTACTGGAAATTACATTTGTACCATTGTCAAGGTTGACTTTCTTGGGAAAGCAAAGGAGTGGTATTGGCTAGAACTCTTTTTCACAAGTAACTCCAACTTTAATTGCCTTAATTAAGAACAGTAATATCTATTGGGTGACTTAACAGAGCTTCCAGGGGGTAGATTCAGGTATGGCTGGATCCAGGAACTCACATAATTATCCATTCACGGAGTCTCCCTTCCCATTTCCCTCTGGTCTCCCTTTACTTTGAATAATTTATTTTTGTAGGTTTGGGCTGTTCTACTTCACAGAACGTGGCAGGTCTAGGCTAGTTCTAGCTTTCTCGTTGTTAGCAATTCCAGCAGAAAGAGGATTTTGTTGCCCTGAACTCCAACATTATGTCCCTGAATTGGAACCGGGTTGGATCTTTTGTCATCCTGACTAGGGAACTGAGTGTTTGGTTTGTCTGGGCCCGGGTATATGTCCACCCCTGGAGTAGAGGTGAGGACAGCCACATCCGAGCAAGGGACACGGAATGGGGGAAATGCGGTGCTCAAGAAGGCCACTCTCTGTTTATCAGAAAAAGGGAAAACGGATCCTGGGCAGACAAAACATCCAGTGCCCACTACAAGCAACCCCCCGCATCAGCTGTGTTAGGAAGGCTTTATCTTTAAGTCTGAACAAATTAATAATGATTTTAATGCCCAGGGGAATGCTCATCTTACTTCAGAAAAACTGCTTTCAAGTAGCAGCTTTGACTCTAATCAGTTTGCTAATTATAATTATTTTCATTAAAGCAGGTGCTCAAAAGCTTTCCACTTGGCAACACATTGTTAATGGTTTGAGTTATTGCACGTGGTTGGGAGCTTTTAAAGTTATATTTCTTGCTGAGTATTTGATCAATAATTTGAAGCAATTAGGGGCAAATTCCACCTTAATGGAGTTTTGCTGTATCTCCACTACTTTTCATTCTTTTATTCTGTGAATATGAAGGTGCCTGGTGGCTACCTTAGGGAAGCTGCCTTGGGCTTGACTCACATGTTGGTGCGGATATTACTATGACCATGCAAATCCTATTTAGAGCTGGGCTTTGTGGCATAGTGTAGTTTCTTTTCTTTCTGATATAGGATAGCTTCCTCCCTCCCTCCCTTCCCTTCCTCCCTCCCTCCCTTCCCTCTCTCCTCTCCTTCCTCTGTCCTCCTCATCCTCCTCTTCTTCCTCCTTCTTGTTCTTTCCTTGTTGCTGTAGGTACTTATCACTAATACAAACCCACATTCTCTCTCCATTGTATAAATCTCCTCTCAATATATTCATGGGCACTTGGCAGGATATCACTTTTGTCTTCTTGAAGAAATCTCTCCTGGAGTCTTCTCCAGGTAGGTACCATCATCTTTCTCTTGTTTATATGAAAGGAGAAGAATAAGATTCAGAACCAGAGGGACAGGTAGTGAATGGCTGGGGCTCTTATCCAAGTCCCTGAAAATGTACACACTTAGGCCAGAAGCTAGCTTCTTGTTAAATATGGCTCATTCATTGTGCGCTTGTCTTTTCTTATAAACCAGCGTGTCTCTAAGCACATCAATATTTGGCATCCTGTTAATTCCAAATCCCTTTTGACTCTACCCATATCTTCTGCTGGGTGGTTGGTGATGTACATACTGACCGCAAAGGGCCTTCCTGATATTCAGAGATGAGTGTCATCACTCTCCAGTAATTTATGAGTGGGAAAGAAGATGTTTGTTTGTCTGGTCCCAGTGCATTTGTAATTCATGTGTATGGCAATTTGATATAAATCAGAATATTTGATTTCCAGTGATAATTCACTAGTCACACATCCTAAGGGGGAGAAGAAGATATTGTACATAGAATCACAATAAATTCAAAACCTTTTTACAATCCTTGACTCTATTCAGAACTGAGTCACCTGTAACATTACATTTCGTCCTCAAAAAGCTCTCAAGGTTAGGTAAGGAGGGTTGGTATTGTTCCTTAGAGTCGAAGGTATTAATGGGTCCACATTCAATTTATTCAGAGCCTGAGATCACACTACTGCTTTCAGTATTTGGGTCTCAAAGAATCCCTGATGTGAGCACTGTCCCTACATCCGCTTCCTCAAAGGTAGAAGAGAAACCCACAAGGTATTACTGTCTCCACCCCGCTGACCGCCCCTGTGGCGGGCATTCTTGAGGGCAAGTTCAGGCCAAGGACGTGGGAGGTCAACCACTGCAGAATGACAGAGCTCTTTTGACCTAGAGATGTTGAAAACTGAGTCACAGGGGGCTAAGCTGGAGTGGTTTTGTTTCAGAGAGTGTTGGCTGAATGTAAACTTAAAAAAAAAATCGACATAAAATCTCGCCACGTAAAATTACTTTAAGTGTATGAGTCCCTGGCATTTGGTATAGTCACCGTGTTGTATGACCACCACCCCTATTCGGTGCCAAACTCTTTTCAAGATCCCAAAAGAAAACTCTGCCCATGAAGCAGTTAGATCCCTTTTTCCCTTTCTGCCCCCAGTCCCTGGCAAGCACTGGTCTGCTTTTTGTCCCTATGCTTACCTGTTCTGTACATTTCATCTAAGTGGGATCATATGACAAGTGGTCTTTCATGACTGGTTTCTTCCATTCAGCGTCACGCTCTGGAGGTTCATCTATGTTGTAGCATGTATGAGGACTTCATTCCTTTTGATGGATGAATAAGAGGCATCGTGTGGACATGCCACATGTTGCTTACCTGTCCATCTGTTGATGGTCATTGGGTTGTTTCTACCTTTTGGCTACCGTGAATGGTGCTGCTTTGATCGTGTGTGTGCATGTATTTGAGTCCCTGTTTTCAGTTCTTTTGGGTATATACTTAGGAGTGGGATTTCTGAGTCGTACGGTAATTCTATATTTAATTTCTTTTTTAAGTAGGCTCCATGCCCAGCGTGGAGCCCACCATGGGGCTTGAACTCACGACCCTGAGATCAAGACCTGAGCTGAGATCAAGAGTTGGACGCTCAACTGACTGAGCCACCCAGGCGCCCCTCTATATTTCATTTTTTAAGGGACTGCCAAGCTGCCCTCCACAGTGGCTGCACAGTGTGTGATTCCCATTAGCAGTGTATGAGGCTTTGAACTTGCCTACATCCTCACCCACACTTGTTATTTTCCATTTTTAAAAATTATAGCCATCGTGGCGGGTGTGAAGTGCATCTCAGTGTGGTTCCGATCTGCATTTCTCTAATGAATGGCGTTGGGCATCTTTTCACGTGCTGTCTTGGTATCTGGATGTCCTCTGACATATCGTCATCTAACCATTCGGGGACGCACTCTTGGGATGTGAGAAGCCCCACCAAGCCCCCGCGATGTGCTCTTCCCCTATGGCCCATGAGTAGATGCGGGGTAAGGGGGAGGTGGTGGGTGGGAAATAAAAGAACCAAGTCCTAATCTTTCCCTCCCCTCAGCCCTGCTTTGCTCTTACTGGATGGGCCGCTTTGAAAATGCGATTCTGCACTGGCAGGATCTCTTAGCTTGTCTAAAGCCCACGCACTGTTTTCTCTGACTCTTTGGGGATCTGGCATCCTTCCAAATAGCAGTATGCTGAGGACAGGGCTGGGCACAGCTGCGCCGGGTAATGAAGTCCGGGTCCCTTGAGCTGCCCACGATATTGCTTCAATAAAGAGAGCTTCCGAATTCAAGCTGTAGCTTTATTCTGTGTCCTTTTCCAGCTCCTCACGGGAAACTTCAATGCTAGTTAGCTCTTCCTGAGTCTTGAGCTAACAGTTTTAGACAAACCATGAATTTGCTGTGGGCCAGCACATGGTGTATGCTCGGCCTCAGATGGATACTAGATACAAAACCAAAACTTAACTGCCACCTTCTTTCGGAGAGGCACTCGGGGCATGGCTCGCCCCTCCTTACAAACCTTCCATGGCTCTCCTTTCCAACGATCTGTGAGTACTCCTGCGAGGCCTGCAAGTGAGATGTGGCCCTGCCCGCCCCCTCAATAGCTTGCACCCCTAGGCCCCAGCACACAGGCTGTTCTGCCTCAGTCCCGCAGGTGAGGCCTGGGGACACACCAGAGCCAGCCTGGCACCTGCTCCTCTCCTTCACCCTTCCTCATCCCTCAGGCCTGAGCTGTTAGAGAGGCCTTGCCTCACCCACCTTATCAAAAACAGTACACCTCTTCCTTTGGTTTTTGTTAATGAAAAATGTATGCTAATACTTGTTAAAAGAGTAAGGAAATTTTACTGAGGACCAATGAGATAGGGGTCCAGGCTCACAACAGGGAGAGCAATTGGGCGCATCTCTGAGCACAAGGACAAATGGAGATTTATGGGCAAGCAGCATTTTCTGGGGGGGAGGGGTGTCAGTGGGTGGAAAGTGAGTAAGAGGAGATGTCAAGGGTGGGGGCGCCCCAGCTACGCTCCTGACCAGGCAGGCCAGAGTGATCAGATGTCAAGGCTGAGGGGTTCTCTTTCATTGACCTTAGCAGGATTCTTGCGAAAAGTGGGTTCTGCATGCCCAGCAAGGATAAGGCTAAAGGGCGAGGTCAGCTGGAAAGGGGGTGAGAGGAGCCTGACCAAGGTTGATAAGGAGAAAGCCTTTGGCATTCCTCATGGTCCAGATCTCTGGGCGTTTCGTTTACTGCCCTATCACCATCTATACCTGCGATGCTCACAACGGAGGAGTTTGTCATTTCTTGTTTTTCTTCCCCAGTGAAACAAAAGCTCCTGGAGTAGAGGTTTTTCACCCTCTCCAGCCCGTCCTCAGTGTCCAGAGAGCCCTTGCCAGAGTCGTGTGTGTGCTCAGTGAGTGCACGCGTGGTGGGACGCTGTCCAGAGTCGTGTGAACACGGAATGTGGGCCCTTTCTTGTACAGCAGAGGCACAGAGAGAGCAGACGGGGCTCAGGTGGGCTCTGTAATAAGTCCATCTACCTGTTAGTCTCAGCAGCTCACCTGCAGGATTGCTGAAGCATCCCATCCTCCCCGGCTTAGGGAATTCCCTGGCCGGGCAAGACTTCTGCAGTGAGGGAAGCTGTTAGCTTTTCCATCTCCCATTTTGCGCTGATATTGCCTACCTCTCCTATCTTTCACATGCAGCCTTGGGACTGCACAGAAATTCAAGGAAACTCACCAGGGGAACCCTGGACCCCTACCATAGTGCAGGCCGGTCATGGATGACAGAATTGAAGCAGGGGTCAAGGGCAGCCTGTTTTATTCACAGCACTGGTCGTGGTTATGTCGTGATAGCCCGACAGTCAAGGCTTTTTGGAGGAAATTAGTTCCCGACACTGTTAGAAATTGGACTCCAGCAAGCTTGGGTTGTATATCCCCTTCGGTGTACCATGGTTGTTTTTGGCATCCAGAATTCTGCAGACGCTCCTGGGAGCCCGATGCAGGCACGGACTAATGCAGCGTTAGCCGCAGTGTGGAGGCTTTCTGTGCTTTGTTGAGAACAAGGCCATGAATCTCAGCAGTGAGCTCTAGCTCTCTCAAGTCTCAGGAGCCTGATGCCTGTATTTCAAAGTAACTTTAGGTGGGAAAATGTCTCCAGCACTTTTATTTGAGAGGAAAAAGGCTGCAAGGTCAAATACAGTCTCCATCTGACCATGAGCATAATCAGAACTGGTGACTACTCACATAATTTATGAGAAGTTTGGTCAGAAATGTAGCCTTTATTAAACAGCTTTCTCACCCACCCACTGGATTGCCAGAAATACCATCTTGGTAAGTTGAGTCAAGGCAAATATGTTCACTGGAGCAGCCTTCATCAGCAGTCTGCACTCCTCACTTGTTTTAAAGATGCAGTCTTAGCTTGAAGCCCTGTGCTTGGCACGGGAAGGCAAGGGCAAGGAAGCCGGGTATGTGGCCCTCCAGTCTGAAATTTATGTCTGGTTAGCCTCGGTACCAGCAGGCTGGCAGGCTGGCTTTCAGCCTCTAACCCTTGTGGGTTAGATTAGGAATGTTTAAAGGGCAAAGAAAAGATGGATAACCACCATTCTACTGTTTCTATGAATTTGACTATTTTAGTTTCCTTATGTAAGTGGCATCGTGCAGTATCTATCCTTCACTGCCTGACTTATTTCAGTCAGCACGATGTCCTCCAAGTTCATCCAGGTTGTCGCAAATGGCTGAATTTCATTCTTTTGAAGGGCTGAATAATATTCTGTTGTATATATCACACCTTCTCTTTTTTTTTTTAAAGATTTTATTTATTCGACAGAGATAGAGACAGCCAGCGAGAGAGGGAACACAAGCAGGGGGAGTGGAAGAGGAAGAAACAGGCTCATAGCGGAAGAGCCTGATGTGGGGCTCGATCCTATAACGCCCGGATCACGCCCTAAGCCAAAGGCAGACGCTTAACCGCTGTGCCACCCAGGCGCCCCTATCACACCTTCTCTATCCATCCACACACCCATGGACATTTAGGTTGTTTTCATATCTCGGCTGTTGTGAGTAGTGTTGCAATGAACACGGGAGTGCAGATAGATGCCTCTTAGAGATCCTGATTTCAACTCTTCTGGATAAATACCCAGGAGTGGGGATCGTTGGATTGTATAGTGATTGTATTTCTAATTTTTTGAGGAACTTTCATACTGTTTTTCACGCAGATGCACCATTTTGCATTCCCACTCACTGTACCAAGGCCCCCCTTTGTCCACATCCATGGCAACACCTGGTATCTCCTGTCCTGTTGATGATACTCATCCTAACAGGTGTGAGGAGATATCTCATTGTGGTTTTGATTTGTATTTCTCTGATGACTAGTGATGTTGGACACCTTTTCATGTACCTGTTGGCCATTTGTATGTCTTCTTTGGAATAATGTTTATTCAGTTCCTGTGCCCATTTTAAAATCAGACTGTATTTTTGCTATTAAGTTATACAAATTCTTTATATATTTTGGATATAACCTCTTATCAGATATGTGATATGCAAATATTTTCTCCCATTGGTAGGCTGCCTTTCATTTTGTTGACGATTTTCTTCACTGTGCAGAAGCTTTTTGGTTTGATATAGTCCCACTTTTTAATTTTTACTTTTGTTGCTTGTGCTTTTGGTGTCAAATCCAAAAATTCATTGCCAAGACCCATGTGAAGGAGCTTACCTGTCATGTTTGCCATGTTTTCTTTTTAGGAGTATTTTTAAAAATATATACTTAAAAGACCCTGGAAGGCTGGCCACAGCCCTCAGTAAGTGGTCTCTTACAGCTTCAGGTGGGGGGGGTCTCTCTCTGGGATCAGTAACCTTCTTTCTTCTTGACCCTTCAGGGGTTGGCATGGTAACAGCTCCTTGCTCCTGCTGGCCACCTACTCCCACACACACCTTCAACTCTACTGAATTACAAATAGTCATACTCCTTGAATGTGCCATGTATTCAACTGGGACCCTGAAGGATATATTTGAATATCATTATCGATACGTACGTCTACAGTTTTCCTCTGAGCATCGCTTTAGCTAGATCTCATAGATTGTTATGCAGTTTTCAACATATTTTTTCTAGAAATCTTGCAAATTTGGTTTCTACTAAAAGTGTAATATGTAACATTAAGTTTGTGAGGATTACTTGCATAGGTATTCTATTTAATTTTTAGTTTGCTTGACCTGTTTGGGTCCCAAGTGTCATATTATTTCCCCATATTTCAGCATTATCTCTTGTCGTGTCTGGCTTGTGGATGTTGTTGCTGTGTTTTTGGGTTCACAGCCATCAGTTACGTTATTAACTGTGAAGTAGAGCATTTAATATTGCAATATGTTATGTGTCTTTTCCCATTTAGTGCTCTGAGGCCTAAATCCTATCTTGTTGCATATCAAGATCCGGGGTACTACTACTTGTGTTTAAAAATTTGGAATATTTATGTATAGCTGTCCACTTTTCCCAGCACCATTTATTGAAGAGACTGTCTTTTTGCCACTGGATGTTTTTCCTGCTTTGTCAAAGCATTAGTTGCCCATAAGCCGAGGGTCCATTTCTGGGTTCTCTATTCTGTTCCATCGGTCTATGTGTCTGTTTTTGTGACAGTACCATGCTGTCTTTGTGATCACAGCTTTGTAGTATAGCTTGAAATCTGGCAACGTGATGCCCCCAGCTTTGTTTTTCCTTTTCAACAATTCCTTGGCGATTCGGGGCCCTTTCTGGTTCCACACAAACTTGAGGGCTGTTTGTTTCAGCTCTTTGAAAAATGTCATTGGTATTTTGATCAGGATGGCATTGAAAGTGTAGATTGCTCTGGGTAGCATAGACATTTTAACTATGTTTATTCTTCCGATCCATGAGCATGGAATATTTTTCCATCTTTTTGTGTCTTCTTCAATGTCTTTCAAGAGTGATCTGTAGTTTCTAGAATATAGATCCTTTACCTCTCTGGTTAAGTGAATTCCGAGATAACGTATGATTTTTGGTGCTATTGTAAATGGAATGGAGTCCCTTATTTCTCTTTCTTCAGTCTCATTGTTTGTATATAGAAATACAACTGATTTCTGAGCATTGATTTTGTATCCTGCCACATTACTGAATTGCTCTATAAGTTCTAGTAATTTGGGGTGGAGTCTTTTGGGTTTTCCCTATAGAGTATCATGTCATCTGTGAAGAGAGACAGTTTGACTTCTTCTTTGCTGATTTGAATACCTTTTATCCCTTTTTGTTGTCTGATTGCTGTTGCAAGGACTTCTACTACTATGTTGAATAATAATGGTGAGAGTGGGCATCCTTGTCATGTTCCTGATCTTAAGGGAAAGGCTTGGGGGTGGGGGTGGGGGATTGGGATAGGCCGGTGATGGGTATTAAGGAGGGCACATATTGCATGAAGCACTGGGTGTTATATGCAAATAATGAATCATGGAACATTACATCAAAAACTAAGGATGTACTGTATGGTGACTAACATAACATAATAAAAAATTATTATTAAAAAGAATTTGGAATATTTACATAAAAAATCCAAGATAATCTTTTTTCTATTTATTTAAATTCAATTAGCCAACAGATAGTACATCATTAGTTTCAGATACAGAGTTCAGTTATTCATCAGTTGCCTACAACACCCAGTGCTCATCACATCTTGTGCCCTCCTTAATGCCCATCACCCAGTTATCCCATCCCCCCCCACCTCCCCTCCAGCAACCCTGTTTGTTTCCTGGAGTTAACAGTTTCTCATGGTTTGTCTCCCACTCTGATTTCTTCCCATTCAGTTCCCTCCCTTCCCCTATGATCCTCTGCACTGTTTCTTATATTCCACATATTAGTGAAACCATATGATAATTGTCTTTCTCTTATTGACTTATTTCGCTCTGCATAACATCCTCCAGTTCCATCCACATCGATGTAAATGGTAAGATTTCATCCTTTTTTTTGGCTGAGTAACATTCCATTGTGTGTGTATGTATGTGTATGTATATATATATATATATATATATCACATTTTCTTTACCCATTCACCTGTTGATGGACATCTGGGCTCTTTCCACAGTTTGGCCATTGTGGACATTGCTGCTATAAACATTGGGGTGCAGGTGCCCCTTTGGATCATTACATTTGTATCTTTGGGGCAAATACCCAGTAGTGCAATTGCTGGGTCATAGGGTAGTTCTATTTTTAACTTCTTGAGTAACCTCCATACTGTTTTCAAGACTGGCTGTACCAGTTTGCATTCCCACCAACAGTGTAAGAGGGCTCCCCTTTCTCCACATCCTCGCCAACATCTATTGTTTCCTGACTTGTTACTTTTGGCCATTCTGACCTGTGTGAGGTGGTATCTCATTGTGGTTTTCATTTGTATTTCCCTGATGCTGAGTGATGTTGAGGAAACAGTCGACAAAACTAAAAGGCAACCTACGGAATGGGAGATGATATTTGCAAATGACATATCAGATAATGGGCTAAAGGATATAGTAACCAAGATCTATAAAGAACTTACCAAACTCAACACCCAAAAAACAAATAATCCTGTCAAGAAATGTGCAGAAGACATGAACAGACATTTCCCCAAAGAAGACATCCAAATGGCCAACAGACACATGAAAAAATGCCCAAGATAATATTTTTGACAAACTTTTCCAAGCAGGGCAGACAATATGTCATCTGCAGAAAAGGAACATTTTATTCCTTTATCTCTGATGTTTATAACTTTTATTTCTTTTTGTCTTCTTATTGTCCTATCATCTCTGATGTAATGTTGAGTAGAAGTGGTAACCAGAACATTATTTGATTTAAAAGGGATACTCTCCCCCCCCAAAAAAAAAACCATACACACACTTTATCAAGTTTGAGGAATTTTCTCTGCTGTCACTAGATTCCTGAAGTATTTTTATTTTAAAAAATAGTTAATGGATATTTAACTTTATCAAATATTTTCCTTCACCTATTGATGATCATATACCTTTCCCCTTTTATCTATTAAGTAGTGGATTATATTAAGAATGACTTTTTAAGACTTCTTGTCATAAACCTTAATTGGCTATGATATATATAAGATGCTTTACACATTGTTGGATTCATGCTATTTTTTAAATTTAGGAAATATCTATGTTCATAAGTGGTTTTGTTCTCTAATTTCTTTTCTTGACTAGCAATTTGTCTGTTAGCATCTCAGGGGAATGCCAAACAGGCAGTTGGTGTATGGTTTTAGTTTTGCTTTTTGACTGGTAGTGGATGCAATGGGAAGTGTATACCCTTTGCTGAGGCACCGTGAGGCATCTCCTCTTCCATCTGAAGGCAGAGATGTTCACCATCTCACTAAGCTCAACCCTTTGTATCCTTTGTATACAGCATATAGTTGGATCATGTTCGATTAACCATTCTGCCAATCTAATTCTGCATTTTGAAGTTGAGATTTCAATCCATTTACATTTAATGTAATTACCGATAAGGTAGGATTGGCACCAACTACCTTGATATTTGTTTTCTCTGTGTCTTATGTCTCTTTGGGTCCTCAATTCTTCCATTGTTCCTTTCTTTTGTGTTAAATACCTATTTTTCTTGTGAAGAATTGTAATTCTCTTATTTCCTTTGCTGTATATTTTTCAGTTATTTTCTTAGTGATTGCCCTGGGGGATTACTGTTAACCTTTGGATTTAAGCTACAGTTCAGATGAATACAAAATTTAGCTTTGATAGTACACAAAAACTTTGCTTCGATAGCTGTAGCCCCTTTTATGTTGTTTTTTTCACAAATTACATCTTTATATATTGTGTACCAATCAATCTGATTTATAATTATTGCATTAGGCAGTTGTATTTTAAGACAAATAGAAAAAAAAAGATTTGCAAACAAAAATATATTTATACTATCTTTTGTATTTACCCATGTAGTTACCTTTACTGGTGCTCTTTATTTCTTGATGTGGATTTGAGTTACTGTAAGTGTTCTTTTGTTTCAGCCTGGAAGATTCTCTTTAATATTTCCTATAGAGCAGTTCTGATAGCAACAAACCCTTTTAGTTTCTGTTTTTCAGATAATGTTTCAATTTCTCCTCCATTTTAAAAACAGCTTTATTGAGATGTAATTCACACACTGTACAATTCACTTATTCAGAGTATACATTTCAGTGTTTTTTTTAGGATATTCACAAATACGTGCAACTACCACTGCGGTCAATTTTAGAATGTCTTCATCATCTCAAGGAGAAGCTCCATACTCTTTAGTGCTCATGCCCCTAGATACTTACAGTCTGTGAAGTTTAGGAAGAACTGATTTGGTCCAACTCTGATCTGAATTCCGTTTGGTGATTGGGCTTAGATTAGAGGATGTGTAAAATCTTATTCATCTTTTCTATGTTCCTTGAATCTCTACTAATAGAAGAACATCACAATTAGTCATGTGAACAAGACAACGTCCTTACCAGGTGGCTTCCTCTAGTCTATTCTCGCTCTTGCAGGATAAAGCTTTTGATTTCATTGAGGCTGAAGCAAACAGGAAGAAGAGTATATGGTCACAAGTTTACTTGGCTGAATTGAGTCAGTGATGCTCTAGCAGTTTTCTCAATGGGATGCTATTGGTATTTGGGGCAGGACAGCTCTCATTGGATCAGCCTATCCTGCATATTTTAAAATGTCTAACATCTCTGGTTCCCTCACACTGATATCAACTTTGCCCCACAATTTTGTTCCAAACAATAACCCCTCTAATATTTCCAGATGTTCACTTGGTGTAGGTACCATCCTCTAGCTACTCCCTTTTTGTCAACCACTAAAAAATACCCATGGGCTTGGCAAGGGATAGATATATCTTCTCAGGAACAGAGCTTGGCAGCAATTTGAGAGATGTGTGTGACTCCCTCCTCCCTGTACCTTTTTTACTTTTCAATTTTTCCTGGGTCACTGAATTTGACTTAGGATTATAAATGATATGGCAATGCATTGACTTTGTCCCATCATTCAGAGTAGAAAATGTTGAGCCCTGGACTTTAAATCTCAAGATACCTGTTATTTTATTATTTATTTGTGATTTCCCCCAACCAAACAACTACCTCACACTTGCTTTTTAATTGCAATGCTCCGGAAAGATTCAGAAATCCCCGAGGGTAGAGATTTTTCATTTGGGATGGCAACATCAACTCAAGACCTTTTGTAATATTAGTGCTTTTAAGATAATGAAGTCTTGAATTTTCTCACTTTCATTAAAATCAACCACTGAAACAGAGTTTAATGCCTCCAAACTTTGCCCTTCCGTCAGGGAAGTTACAGCAGCTCAATAATACTGACTGTGATTTATTTCTGTAAGGCATGTAGAGAACTTTATATGCTCATACTTTGTCTTCCATTAATCTGGTAATTTGCTGTCACTGGACATAGGTTTCGGAGATGCAGTACCTCACAGATGTTCATACATTTACATCAGTGCAGGTGGGCTTGTTCTCTGGAAGCTCATTGCTTCTTGGAGAATTAGAGAATTCTTTTCTTGTTGCTGCTCAGAGACGAGCCAGCCATCATTGGGCCCATTGGAGTAGTGTTACCAGGAATACTGCATGACTTATCCAGTTGAAAATATTCAATTCCTCCCTTATGGGGGCAACGCAGTTAACAGACATACTTCCAATCAACATATTTTACAATATTACTAAACACACGGGATACGTGTAAAACCAACCATTTCAGTTCCAGTTTCTGAGCCTTGGTTTATACTATTCTGTTTGCCTAGAATGCCCTCGCTTCTTTCTTTCTACTGAAAACATTTCCAACACCGATTTCAAGGACTGACATAAATTCTGTCTGTTCTGTTAAATTCTGTCTGGTGTGACATCCTTTACCGAGCTTTTTTACTGAGTGTATTTGCTAACTTCACATCTTTGCCTTACACCTGAGCGTTGAAAACAGTGTGTCGTATGAGACGGCATCCCTCTAAGCAACGGGAGCTTAGGATGACTTCCGTGTTCCTTGTGGAAGGTGGCAAAGGAGACACCGAGTGAGGACTCATTTGTGGCTTATGTAAAATTCCAGAAAGAATTTCACCTTCCCATGTCAGAATTCAAGTCTGCTTTCTCTATGTTTTTAGCCCACCTCCCCGATACGTATTTGTGATGTTGTCTTATTAAGCATACTGGGCAGCAGTTGGGATAATGAGGATGAAAAGCACTTTGGCGTGTTTTGAAGCATTTCCGCTTGTGTGCTGTCACGGACATATTTGCCTGCCTCCCTTTTATCTGTGGTCTTCATTTTAATTTGTTTTTAATTGCCTATTTAGCATACCTAGCAATTAAGGTGAAATGGCTCTTTGACAAATGTGAGAGCTTTTTAATTAGTGCTAATTGCTTTTGTTAATTAAAAGTAATGCTTTATATTCTGTTATTGGTATTTTCTTATATAAAACTGGATTAATGACTTCCAATCAGTCCTGCTACAAGAGGACTTTCCTTTGCAATCATTGGGACTTTAGGGCGTGCTGCTTCTGCACAATGAACAAAGGTGCTTAGGACTTCAGGACAAGTGAAGACGGAGGCAAGGAGTGATTGCACAAGACGGCTTTGGCCGCTGGCCCGGCCTTTCCCCACTGATGTGGAGTTCCTTGATGAGGGGTGGCCTGGGCTGCTGCACCACGCAGGGTTCCAACAGGAAGGAGGGACACTCCTGCCCTGGGATAGTTTGAGGTTAATCTAACAATGGGACTATAAAAGTTGGGCTGGGTAAAGGGAGTCGGAACAGGAAGACCTTTACCACCCTTATGTCAGAGGGACACAGAGAGGACACGTTTACTAGAACCTGGAGCCTGGAATAATAGACACTTAGGCAAAGGCTGCTTAGCAACCTTGCAGGGCTGGATCCAGTGGACTAACAGCCTGTCCTCACTTGCCTTTTCCTCTCTGAACACTTGCTAGGGCCCCCCTTGGGCTGAACCCAAACAACTCAGAGGGTGAGGGAGCCCATCGATGAAATTTGTGCAAGTCAGACTTCTGGGGCAGTGGGCAGAGAGGAGAGCGGATCTGTAAAGCCAAATGGAGTATATCTGGGTCACCTGCCATATTTATAGCAGAAATTCCTAACTTCTAGGCCAGTTTAGACCTTGTGGTCCCTTTGGGGAGGGAATGGGGGAATTATCCCTGGATATACTTACCATGGTGTTGCAGGCCCTTTCCTTTGGGATGTGTTTCCAGTTTGAGAAGTGGCTTAGTGAGGAAGCAGGGCAAGAGATCATAATGTTTTGTTGGGCAATTGTTCTCCATTTCCTGGTCAACCAGATCTAATTTCTACTGGGTGTATGGGTTGGAGTGTGCTGTCTTTAGGGGCCCATCTATATTCCTGCCAGGGATGTCCTCACCTGCTACCATCCCCATAGCTCTCTCTGGGCCAGGCTCCTGGATGCCTACCTGGCCTTGCTGGTCATTATAACTGGCCCACCCAGCCCCTCGCAGTTAGTGCCACGCATCCCCATTGCAAATAGGGAGGCTAGTCCTCCAACGGCGTCCACGATCGTCAGCCCTGGCCTATAGAGGCAGCCACCACGTCGCTCCTCTGTTGTCCTGGTGCCCTTCCACCACGTAGTTTATCTTATTTTATTTTTATTGTAAGAAACGTCCTTTGGGTCCTCCCCTGGAGCGCTGGCATCTCGTGGGTTTTCTTGCCTGCATGACAGCTCCCTCTAGCACGCCACGTCTCTGAGTTTTGATCCTTTACGCCACCGTCTACTGTGGTGATCCTGGTGGTTGTGCTTTAGCACCAACTTTGAGACAGCAACGGCCCACACGAAGCACCACACTAAGGCAGCACGTTAGTGATGCGGCCTCGGCAGGGTATTAGGTCCTCTTCCGTGAAACCAGTGCCATCTTGATAATTACGTTCTGTCCCTTGGATCCAGCACCCTTGTGACAGTCCATTGCTAGTTGTCCGGGCTCTGCTCAGTGCTGGCCGCCGTCTCTGATCCTAGAGGGTCCTCTGGTTCTAGGATGGCCCTTCAGAGTTGTCCTGAAACGGGGTGACAACATGGGCCTGATTCTTCCTCATCAGTCACTCATGCGCTACTCTCCATTACCTAGGAGACAGAGTTGCTGGAAACCAATTTCTTGTATTAAATGTTCTCTGGGTAAACAATTTAGGCTGGTTTTGATTAATCCCCCATTTTTGGACATTGAGGTTATTTCTTGCTTGTTACTGGAAGCATTGAGCTGTGACCATGCTTGTTTCTAAACCTTTGTGCACATTCATGATTCTTTTATAAAGCTAAATTCCCAGAGCGGGGAGGAACTGCTTGCTCAAAAGATTCAAAGCTCTTGTTCACCTATGGCTAACTTTTCTTCTGGAAAGCTTTTACTGGCTTATACTCCCATTGCTAATCCGTTTTTGGTCAATGACTCTACCTTAAACCTTCGCATGGGCCCTCTGAGCCCTTGTTTTCCAATCGGCAGCGTGAGGCTGCAGACAGCGCGCCATGATGGGAATGGTGACCTCAGGACTGTGCTACGGACGGTCGGCACAAGCGTCCCCAGCAGTCCTGCCAAATGTGACATGTGGCATAAAACAGGAACAGGCCTTGCCTTCTGTGACAGGGCTGCTGAACGTTGAAAGTGCCGTGTGGGTGGAAATGGTGCCACCGTGTTGCCTGTCGCTGCCCACGCATGTGCAATTCTTCTCCTGTCATCTCTGACGTCTGGTACCAGTCCCTCCTCTTCTGTGAAGCCTTCCTTGACTTCAGCAAGTCAACTAATATGCTGTACACTTCCCATATTCCACATGTGTGTCTCTTTCTATGCCTGTCTTCAGGCTCACTTTCTCGGTTGGGACATACCTACCTCCCCAGCTCCCTGTCCACCCCCCCCCAATCCCATGGTGCTTACAATCATCATAATAACGGCAGGCACAGCTGAATAAGCTGTTCTTTTTACCAAAATTCTGGTGATCATTTTTTTTTCCCCAGAGAGGCAACCACATGCTGTTTACCTGGGGCCCACACTTTCATAAGGTCAAGATGCTACCCACCACCCGGAGCCCCTTGGCTCCTTGGTACTTCCCTTGGCATCCTGTCCACACACAGTCGAACTAGTGTTGTTTGTTACACTCAGCGGCACCCGTGCTTTGCCGGTCCTCTACACTGTGTGCAAGGGCTAGCTCATGCACAGGATAGACTCTCAAATACAGTCGCGAGACCGAGCAAACAAAAATACTACAGGATGCCTAGTTAATGTGAATTGCAGGTAAACAACAATACATCTTAGTATATTTTTGGTATGCCTCTGCTGTGCTATTCATTGTTTATCCAGAATTCAAATTTAACAGGACATCCTGTATTTTATTTGGCAACCCGATGCTCAAAGAAATTGTACTGTTTTGTGTAGTGTTGATAATGCCAAGGGGCTGTGTGTTGCATGTATTTGCTATTATGTGAGTTTATAAAGAACAGTTGTTATCTTAAAGTAATTTACCCGTCTACCTGGGCTCTACCACCCCCCTCCTTCTCTCCTGTTGTCCCTCACTTCCATTTGCCTCTGCCCCTGTCTTCTTTACCTTCGCCATGACTCTGAGGATTCTAGGGATTTCTCACTGCATCCTAAGCCATATACACAGTGAATCTAGAGTAACTCTAGCAAAAATCATAGATGTTTTACCCATCATTTTAAGTGGGGCACAGAAATCTCCAACTATTACTCTTGAATTTTCTATTTTTCCTCTCAATTCTGTCAGTTTTTGCTTCATGTATTTTTGAGCCTTTTTGTTAGGTGCATACATGTTTATGATGGTTATCATTTCCTGCTAGATAGACTTTTTCATCATTATAAACATCTTTCTTCCATTCTAGTAAAATTTCTTGTTTTAAAGTGCACATAGTCTGATATTAATGCAGCCACTTCGCCTCTCTCATGGATGCTGTTTATATATGCTTTTCCATCCTTGTATTTTCAACGCTGTAATCTAAAGTGTGTTTTCTATAGACAACATATCATTGGGTCTTGAGTTTTTAAATCCAGTTTGACAAGCTGTCTTTTGATTGGATTGCTTAATTCATTCACATTCTGGTCTGCTTCCCTGGAGTAACATGCCTGCTGTATGGGTTGTAGTGGGAGCCCCCGGTCTTCTGGGCTTGTGCTCCTAGTGTGGACCCTCTTCCTATGGATGAGCTGGGATGGGGTCAGTCAGGGTCTCAGTCTTGTCGGCCTTCTGTACCTGGAGTAGACATTCTGCCGTTAGAGGCAGTTAGGGCTGGCAGGGGGAATGAAGCCTCATCCCTTCAGCCATGCCTGCCAGGGATTCTGGGCATATGACAAGGGCCAGTGGTAGGTTACCTCTCCCCAAGTGGAATAGTAGCCCGAGACTGGGAGCTAGGTGTCTGCCCCTGCTTGGGCAAATGTTTCTCCATTTCCTAAACGCCCTTAGGACAATTTCCAGAGACTTTAGGTGATTTTTTTAAAACACAATTTTCACTAGTTAAGTGGTAGAGTTTCCAGGGACAGCGGTCACTGGGCTCCTCACACTGCCATGCCAAAATTCTGCCTCTAACGGCAACTCTGAACCATGTACAATAAAACTCTTGTTTTTTTTTCTATTGCCTGTACTGGTGTGTGGGCTGCAAATTACCATTTTTATTTCATGGAAAGGTTTAGTGCCAGTGTCTTTATTTGCAATATATGACACTAAGTCCCCTTATATTAGTTATTAAATATTTGGATTGCAGCATTTTTGTTATACCTTCTTGATCCAGAGGAGAAAATGCACTGTTACAGCTGCTGTTCTTCCTTCACAAATATTTGTGAATTTTTATTAACAAATGCCTTTGGACCAGTAGTCCTGTTGTAGATTTAAATCCTCACCTTAGAGATAAATTTACTGTTTTTTATTTGTGCCCTAGGGAGAGATTTAGTCTAGCTAGAATTTATATGGGGTTTTATGACAAGGCAGCAATGCTATGTAGCTCCTTGAAATGTTTAGTCACGTGTGTATTCTGTTCAAATACTTAAAGACTTCGGTGTCTGTTGGAAAATTTATCTATTATTCTTTACCATTATGGTTAATGGCAGATCAATATGCCAAAGAAACCAAAGCAAGTAGCCAGATTACCTTTATGCTCTATGTTCTCCAGTCATTGGTGAAATTGAGGAGGCAGGGGTGTATTTTTTTTTCTCCCTTTGCCATTTAAGGATTACGTACGAGGATTTATTTGTGTCCTTTATGTACTAATGTACAACTCCGTATGTGCGTGCATAGTTCCCATCTAATATCTGAATCATTGGCACGTACAGATGACCGAGTTAAACCACATTTGATAAGTAAGTGGCCTGTTGGGACGTATTTATGTGGATTGTAACTTTCAACCAGATTAACCTTTTAGGCACATGGAAACCACCTAGTCACCCCTCTCTTGCTCTTATCAACCAAAAAGCTTATGGAAGACTTACTATGGGTGATACTTCCAGTGGTATCAGTGATACAAAGAAACATTCGCCTGCGTCTCCTGCAGGAGCCCTTACTTCTTCCAGTCAGGCTGAGCTCCAGGTGAGGAATTATTCAGCAGATGAAAATTTGTGCTTGTCTTCTTGATTCTCCCTTGTTCCCTTCTCCTGTGTGTCCCTTTCTTCTCTCAGATAGCATCCGCCCTTTTATCTTGCTCTTCCTTTCATGCTTTCAAGCCCTGCTTTCAAGAGGCCTGGGTCTAAGTCAGTGCCTCTATCTTCTAAAGGAATCTGTGGGGCCACCACTCTGGTGGACAGGCTGTGCAACAGGATCTGGCCAACAGAGCAATGGGGCTGAATTCAGACCACCCTCTGCTTTGCAAGTCCTGAGTCCTTGTGGACTGTTCCAGAAAATGGGGATTCCTCTATAAGTTTTTTGCCCTAATGGAGCATCTTTGCCTAATTCTTAGGATGGTACTGTGTGTGTAAGTTGAGATCCTGAATGCCTGAATTTTAAGGAAAGGACCTGCCCTTTCTTGTAGCGTTTTGCAAAGTCAGGGAGAAGACAGATTATTTTAGGAGCCGGGGGCCCCCTTGTGATTATGAACCCCTAGGATGAAGCTGGAGGTCTGCCCTACTTCTTTACAAAGCACACCTCCTGCCTACCCCCCCACCCCCCGGTATCCCATGTATCTGTGAGAAAAGGAGACAAGCTCCTTCCGTACTGGACGAGATGTAAGACTGGAAATCCCTGATGGGTGTTTCATGTTCAGGTTGGAACTATGGACATCTCTGGGAGAGAAAGGACAACGAACACAATAGTTACAAGAAACTGCAGGTCAATGTCTGTCTAAGTTTCCTGAGTTCGAGGTGAATGTAGAATTAGAGAAAACTGTGGTCCAACCAGGAATGCCCGTGGATACCAGGGTCTTTAATGGACACTTTGAATGGTGTCTGCCTTTTAACTTAAGGAGAGCAGAGAGAGAAAGCAGCGGGACTTGAATTCTTATCGGGGTCAGAAGCAAAACCTACTGGCAGGATTGAGTGGGAAACATGGCACTGGGGACATCTCTGGTTGCATGCGTGTGTAGGTCTTGGGTCTCTCCTTCGCTCCAGCTCGGTCATATTCTTCCCGCCATAAAGGCAACACACACAGGGGCAGAACTTTCTTTTTGGTTTTAGCATTTCTTGGGAATCCATGGCCAGAGGGTGTCACTGTTCTCAGGTCTAAGATTTTCTCCTTCCCACCTGTGCCTTTCTGCGGGACAGAGATGCTCTGAAAGAGAGAGAGAGAGAGAGAGAGAGCATTGATTCTGTTTGAGTTTTCGTTGAGGATTTATACACAATTAGCAGCAGTTTGAAGAGAGCCAATGAAATTTATGACCTTGTAATATTTAATAGAGTTTTTGTCTCTCGTTTCTGTAACTTTTGAAGTAGTTAAAAGATGCTAGCTTGGCTCTCATGTTGTTGAAGAAAGCAGACTACATATGTAAATTAAGCCTAATGTCATTGAAAAACGTCTTTGTGATGAGAATTTTAAAAGGTAATTTATTAAAGGCTAGTGTTGCAAAGATATGTGGCTGTATTCACCAAGAAATCAGCCCAGATCACTCAGCAGAGAGCTGGAGAATCATTTCTTCTCTGCTTCCCCTTAAATGATGTGCTCTCCTAGTTGTTATAAAAATTAAAATGGTTAACAGTGACTCTAAGAATTTTGTTTTGTAAATTTTGTTTACAAACCAGAGGATGATCGAATTATCAGGGAATTTTTTTTTTCACTTTTACACAAGGAAATAGCAGTTGCTATTGCTGTGAGCTTCCATACTGCATGAACGATGTTTAATGGCACCCAGCCCCTAGCAATGCAACCACGCGCCTTCCGTACGCAGGATGGCCTTCAAGCTGAGACCTTCTCGTTGGCAAATCGTCTGCGGTACTTTCACTTGTGGGGAGTTTTGGTGAGTGGATGGATGTTGGGATGTGTCTTAGGGTTTGGATAAACACCAGGGTTGGTGTGGAGGCAGAATTCCGAGTTCCTAGGACAGGGAAGAGCTTACTGAGAGAGGAGAAAGAACATTGCCCAGACTTAGAACTATGCTGTTGTGATGGGGGTTCTCAAGTTAGGCACTTCAACTGGTTCATCTGGAGAAGTTGTTGAAAAGCAGATGCTCGCTCTGCCCCGATGGGTCTGTAAAGTAGTCGGTGGTGGGTACAGGCATCATATTTTTTTATAAGCTCCTCAGAAAATCCTGTTATACAGTGTTGTCAGTAAACCTCATGTGCTCCATTATAGTGATTTTCACGGAGTCTCATCCTGAAAACATTCATTATGGAAATCGGTGAGTCTGTTGATGAGTTCTTCTTACTGGACTGCTTCCCTGTGTTGTAAATGACAGTGGGTATTACAACTTCATGTAACACACTGGAGCTCACAATGGAAATTATTAGTTCTGCATGACAACCTTATTTATCCACTTCACAACGCATTGGATATTTTAATATTTTAATGTGTTCACAGCCTTTGTTTTGTTGGCTGAAACTTAGGTATTCTGTAACACCGTTCAGTGACTATTTTGCGTAGAATTTCCGTTAGATCCGTATAGCCCCAAATGCCTCTCCTGTGCTAGCTCAACCCCGTGCTGAAGGTTCCAGGCCCCAGGAAAAATGATCTGAAAGAAGGAGCACACTCAAGAAAATGTAATTAAGATGAGAGTTCTGAATTATATTCATTGATTTTGGAAGCTTGGCTTTTGTTAGAGTGAAAATCAGTTTTAAGTATTTCTGAAAAAGGATTATGAAGGATTTGCATTTGTTTAATGTGAACTAAAACTCTGCAAGTAGCCCGAAATGTCACCATTACAGATTTAATCCTTAATTTAAATTACGGTTTCTGGTGCCTCTGTCACGGTGAAAGCGCTGTTTGGTTTCAGCCTGATGATCTTTCAGAGGCGCTACGATGCTGTGGAAAGGCGGATCTGATGTGCTGTATTTAACTGTGTGATCTTGACCAAGCCGCCAGCCTGAGGCTGGTGTGGACTTGAGAGCTAAGCAGAATGAAAGGTATCTCACAATTGCTGCCCTCAACTGTGCCAGCCTCCCTCCCACACAAGGCGAACCCATTACCAGACATCAGACGTGGAAAATTCCACAAGCATGTAGACACCTGGTGTTTCTCAAGAGCTGGCCCTGGAGGGGCTCGGAGACTGGCCTGGGGATTTTGGGGCGAGTGTTATTGCCCGTGTGTTGTCGCTTCTTCCTCTCCTCTGGTGTATTCCCACCTTTCTCTTTTCACATTGTTTCTTTCCCCTCTGGTTTTGTTTTGTTGGGTTGGTTCCGTGGTGCTTGGGGATGGATCCCAGATCATTGCTGTGATGTTCCTGTGGCACCTGCATGTCTCTCTGAGAAGTGGGCACAGTGATCGTTTTTCTTCTTTCATCAAAACTGGCTACCACTGACGTGTTCCATTCTCATTTATATCAGTTTCCAAGGGGCCTCTGAGCTGTCCATCTTTATTGAGTTTATCAACCTTATGCCTAGCAATGAATATTTAGGATGCAAAATCCCCCATGTTGGAAAGAATGAAAAGACGCAAGCAGAAATGAATCTGGCCTGAATGGGGGAACATGAGAAGTCTGGCCTTTCTCATCATTGACTTTTGGAGAAGCTTGGGCTAGATTTTAGGGGGCTCAACAGCCAGGCTGAGGAGTCTGAACTTGATGGAGAAGGGATAGAGGTGCCAAGCACACTCAGAGGTGGAGACTGGCTGCAGGAAGTTGACCAAGGAGCACTTTCCACATCAACAGCAGTGGAAGGAAGACTGGCAGAGGCCAAGTTGGCATTGACAGGCTCCACGGCGCCTCTGCTGGCCCTGCTGTGCGGGGCTGGGAAACCCGGAGCGTTTGGCAGGTGGTCCCAGGGTGCCTGGCTGTTTCCTCCGTACTGGGCAGTTATTAGGTGTGGGCTTCCCCTGCCCCCGGTGCCACGACCCGGGGTGAAGGAGCTGCCTTCATTTGAGGGCAGTTTGCAGAGAGGGTGACAGCTCAGGGAGGCCAGTCAGTAGGCTCAGCAGCTGGGGGAATAATCTCGCTGCCCTGAAGGAGAATCTGGGTGGCCTACCATGGTGCCCATTATAGGAAGTCACTGCTGTTTCTTAAGGAATTTACTGTCAGTGGCAAATGGTTGTTTGGAAGTGGTTAGGTGCCTTTGAAAGAGCAACCAAGTGAGTCCTTTAAACTGTGAGACAGGAAGCTAACCCAAAGGTGGTAAGGTTTCCAGTAAAGCTCTGGGGAGAAGTGAGTGGCATCAGTACAAATCGTTATTGTACCTAATAGCATTTGCCCCCATACACTGTGCACTTGGCTGGCACTGTAGCAATGTTTCAATATGCCATCTTGCTTTGCATTCTAGGGACCGAGGCGTGGTGTGCCGTGTTTCATTACCGTTCTGTTGGGTGTCAGCATTTTTGTGATACAATTAGAGGCATGTAATTCCCAGAACAAATGAGCCATTTCGAATATTGTGAGATGTGTAATTCAATATAATATGAGCCTCCAGAATAATTGAGTTTAGGGAAACTAATATGCAGGGGTTTGCGCTGAACAGCCTGGCAGATGAAGACCCTGACAGTCCCCTTCCCTCCTGATGCGATCATCAGTGTGGAAGTGACACCTGAGGAGAGCGACCATGAGAAGCAGCAAACACCTGGGGTCGCTCAGCTGCCTTGTTAAAGCTGCCCTTGCCTATTCAGAGACAGGATTTCATGTCCCCTTGGAACTGTGGACAGTACCATTCAAACAAGGAGGAACTGTAAATAGGAGCTCTACCACGAATAAAGAAGAACACTGTGCTCCTGGAGCTATTTGGTTCTGCTATTTTCCTATTATATAGATTCAACCCAAAGTGGCTATTACTCGTCTTCTTTCAAGAAAACAGGTGGCTTTGAATCTGGGACTTCTAGATCTCAATTGAAGCCATCAAACCATTTTTAATTATTCTTGAGCTCGTCTGGGACAGAGGCGACGTGATTGTTGGGGAGACTGTAGAGGGGGTCAGCTAGCTACAAGAATGTGCAAAGGTGGGAAGGGGACTTGAGAACCCAGCCCCTTACTGAGCAAAGAGAAAACAGTTGAATCAGTCTCGACCACCAGGCTTCCCAGCACTCCGTGCACAGCCCTCTTCCTGTGCTGCACGGTGGGCCCAGTCCTCCCTCTCGGGGACTGCTGAGTGGTGCCGGGAATGGCTACAGCCTCCTGGGGCCATCTTGCTGCAGATCTCCCACATCTCTGGCTTGATTCTTACCCACCACCTGCTTCATTTTCTCCTCAATGGGTTAATCTAATTAGGAACCCAAATGTGTAACGTTTAAGCACGTGTACCTGTTTAATTTGCAGGGCGGAGACTGCACTATATGGTGAATTCTAAAACGTTCTGACAGCCTGAAAGTTCTCTCCATCGTACTGATCTTTCTTTAAAGCCCACCTTGGATTGTCTCCACCTCTGGTGGCAGAGGTAGAACATTTCTGTGTAGCTTCTCCAGTTTTGTGGCAAGAATAACAATCAAAAGGCACTAAGCAACTGAAATGTCCCAAGAGCAGGGGAATGGCTAGCCCATGACATACACATGGCGGGTCTCTAACATGGGATCTTTCAAAGTGATTAATGAAGCTGCCAGGCAGATATTTAATGACCCTACTGACTAGGGAAATACTTGTGATAAAACATTAGGCAATAAATGGGATGCACCATGGCCGAGTTTCAGTAGTTAGCCTTCCTGGTTTCCCTCCTCAGGAGTCACCCTGAGGGTCTGGCACGTGCTAGAATGTTATGGAGGGTGTGTTTGACTCAGCAGCAATGAGTCTGTTCCACAGGAGGAAGGCACTTCGCCAAAGGGGAGGCTGGCCCCTGGCCGGTGTCTGCACATTCCCATGGCCACATCTCAGAACACTCTGTGGGTGTATACTCTCCAGACACCCACTGACCGATGCACAGCGATCTGTTCCATCTCTTTGTAAGATGAGATTTCTCGGAGAACACCAGCTGCTAGAGCTGATGGAAATAAACGGAAAACAAAGTGGTCTGAAAAATGCAATGATGGTTAGAGAAGTTAACCGAAACGTCAGAAGCGTAGAATGCCACACCCAATAAGGACTCCAGATTGGCTGCCGTACATTCTGTATATAAGCAAGGAGACGCCATCCGAGAACTTGCTACATGAGAGGCAGTGCAAAACTGTTCGAGCAGAAAGGAACTTGGATTAAAGCTGAAGAAAGTGGTTAGTGTGAGGTTCAGGGATGTGCACAAAATCCAGTCACTCTCACATGACACGTGAACGATTTGCTAGAATCCCAGGAGTTTATGCACATAGTCATGGGAGGCTACAAGGGGAGCAATGTATTCAAACATTTCCATCACAGGTGCATGGGAGCAGGACACTAGCTGTGTGTGGGGGCGTGTTTCCTCTGCAGCGGGAGGGGTTGCTGGGGGTGCCTGGTGTGGACGTGTGTTGAATATAGACCAAACCTGACATTTAAAAAAAGCCATGATGATTGCGAGTTCAGGGCAGCCGGGCCAGGGGTTTGTCCCATTTTGGGTAGCAAGGCAGGCTCTGTGACTGCAGACCTCCTTTTTTAATGAAATCAAAATATTAAGGTGGCCCTAACTAGTTTCTTCAGTCTATTTGTCAGAGTGCTATTTATTTATTTTTTTAAATAAAATATTTTATTTATTTGAGAGAGAGAGCACAAGCAGGGGGAGCTGCAGAGGGAGGGGGAGAAGCAGGCTCCCCTCTGAGCAGGGAGCCCGATGTGGGACTCGATCCTAAGACCCTGAGATCATGACCTGAGCCGAAGACAGACACTTAGCCAACTGAGCCACCCAGGCATCCCAAGTCAGTGTGCTATTTATGATTTGGGGACTGGTGCATTGTATTTAGTGACAAAAGCAGATTTTCAGTGTTCACGAGAGATTTACTGACATTTGTCTATAGAAAACACATGCAACACACACACACACACACACACACACGCACGCATGCACATTCATAAATCCGCAGCCGGGTGAAGGGCAAGTGTGGGGTGGGGGAAGCAAGAGAGGGAAAGAAGAAGGAAATTCATCAAACCCAACTTGTGAGACTTGGCTTCTGGTCATGATGAAGTTTCAGGGAGTGCACTAAACTTTTCTGCTTTGCATGAAGCTGGACACAATATATTAAACAACTGTTTTCAAACGTGCCAAGAGGCAGCACAGGCCTGTGACCGGGAGAGAAGGAAAAGCCAAGGTGAGCTTTGCAGTCACCTTGCTTTCTGTCTGGTGAGCGTCTGGACCATGACACAGGGAGGGGAAGGCAGCACATCGGTCTTACTGAGACAGATCGGGGGTTTGGGGCCGCTGGCAATGGAGTTGGCCAGGTGAGGTGCTGATGAGGAGGCCCCTGTTTAGAAGGGGAGCTCCGGGAATCTGCAAAGGGTCATCTGTCTGAATACAAGCTGCATTTTCACGGGGTCAGGGTCTGCACCGCCGAGTGAAGCCAACTCCCAGGGTCCCACAAACTCCACGGGACCCTGGCCTTCTCACAGGCCTGGAAGACACTGAAATTCTGACCAGTCAGAGTGTAAGGGCCATGCTGAAGACTTTGGGTACCCTGCTAACACCCCAAGGAAGGCCATGGTTTGGGAACAGGACTTAATTAACCACAGCGTAAAGCCCAGTGCTGGTCAGAGTTTCTCAGCCTTGGCTCTGTTGACATTTCGGGACTGATCATTCTTTGTTGGGGAGAGGGGCTGTCCTGTGCTTAACAGCGCGTTCAGTGGCCTCCGTAGACTACCCGCTGAATGCCAGCAGCCCTCAGGTGTCACATGGCTTTAGACCCTTTGTAACGAAATTAAAAAATGAGCTTCAAAGGGACCAGGGTGATTTGCAAGTAAATTAATTGCCTGGTGAAACAAACCTCAATATTCTCAAAAGACAAACAATGAGTAACAGAGCAACCAAGATTGCACCCATAGCGTTCCTCATACGAAGTGTGCGTGCGGCACGGATCACCGCATCGGCGCAAGGATGCGTCTCCCCGGTTGCTGTCGTTGCTCTGACAGGTGGCTCCTGTCAGCCCCGCAGCATGGGCAGCTGTACAGTCACCTTGCCCCGGGTCACGCCCTCTCTCTGGGGTGGCCTATAGCTGGTGACTGATTGGCAAGGGGGCGTAAAGGCCTGGCGCCCTTGTGCCAAGTTGGGAAATCTCTGAAGAACTTAAAACAAAAAAACTAATAAAGGTAATCACATGGATTTAGAAGTACTTAAAAACAAACAAACAACAAAAACAAAAAACAAACCCAGCTAATAAATCTAACGGAGGCAATGTGGGAAAAAGGAAACAACGGACAAGGCCAATAGAAAACACACAGCAATAGAAGACTTCCCCCAACTGTATCAACAGCTGTATGAAATAGAAATACACGAAATGCTCCAATTAAAAGGCAGCTTAAACACTAAGAAGAACAGCAAGACCATATAAATGCCATTTGTGAGAGATCCATTTTAGACATGAAATAAAGATCAGTTAAAAGTAAAAAGAGAAGGATAAAACATGTGAATGTTAAGCATACGGAAGCTGCTGTTGTGGACTGAATTGTGTTGTCCCCAAATCCGTATGTTGAAGCCCCAACCCCCATGTGACTGTGTTTGGAGGCGGGGCCTTTAAGGAGGTAATTAAGGTTGAGTGAGGTCATAAGGATGGGACCCTAATCCTCTAGGACTTGCGTCCTTATAAAAAGAGGAAGAGACCCCAGGACTCACTTTCTGCACGTGCACAGAGGAAAGGCCACGTGAGGACACAGCAAGATGGTAGCTGTGTACAAGCCACGGGGACAGTTCTCACCAGAGACCAACCCTGTCGGCATATTGATCTGGGACTTCCAGCCTCCGGATTGTGAGAAAATAGGTTTCTGTGGTCAAAGTCACCCATTCTTACGGTATTTTGTCATGTTAGCCCAAGCAGACTAACACGGCCGCAATGGCTATGTGAATACCAGACAAATTAGACTTTGGGGCATGGAGTGTTATCAAAGACAAGAACATTTCCTAATGACAAAGGAATCACTTCATCAGGGGGACAATCCTACACATGGAGATTCTTGCCCAGATGCCCCTTCACAAAAGAACATTTTGGCCAGCTGTGGGGAGTGTGGTCAGTGAGCGGACCCCGGTCAGTCCCCATAGGTCCTGCCCCAGCTGCAGAGAACTGCCTCACTCCAAGTCACCTTTCCTGGGGCAACCCACATGCTGAGTGAGGCAGCTACAGAGACTCAGCCTCTCTGGCCCCATACAGGCTCCTGTGATGGGCAGCACCCACTCCTGAGGGCCCCTCTAGTGGTCAAGCACATAATCTCTGCTAAAAGCCAGGCGTTGCTTCACAAATCGGGAACCTTTACGCAGCAGAAGGCATGGTCTCACTCCGGCTCTCTAGGGCTCTGCGCTGAGACTCTCTGAGTGGGGTTTGCCAGAGACTTATCTGCTTTTGGCACCCCCAGCTTCTCAGATGTGCCGGGAAGGTAGCTCAGTGTGTGTGTGGGGGGGCAGCTGGGTTTGTGGCAGAAATCTCTTCTGCTCTAGAACACACTTCAAACTGGATTTGGGAAATAGGGTATATCAGACTTCAGAACATGGCTCCTCTCAAACAGCAGCTGAATTAGAGGGCCGAGGAAGAAACGTACCAAGCACTGTGCCTTTTTCCCACGGCATGTGATAGATATGAGGCTCAGTGACCTGTCCTTTGCAGAAGAGGGTATGTTTTGATTTGCACCAGACTGTTGGACACATAAAACTTCACTAGTGTGGCAAGATGACCAGACCCTGAATGTCCACAGGATTTTTCTCCCAACAACTGGTACGAATAGAGCTCACTGGGATACCTGGACACAACGTGTGACACGTGACCATTCTGGAAAGTGGTTTGGAAGCACCACTGGGATTAATAGCTTAGAATTCTAGATTTTTCCCTTGTGCTCCTGCTACTGGTGCATTTCCCTTTCATTTGAACTGTTGTCCTGGAAACCTTTGAAGCAGAGGTGAAGCAAATGAGTGTTTGGCTTTGAGCTGGAGTCTCTCTTTTCTCTGTCTGAGCCTGGACTCTTTGGGGGATCGGAACTGCTCATAGACCTTCAGTCCCTGCAAGAGAAATCTCCTGGGGAAATGTCATGAAGAGAAGCACACTTGTGCTACATTTGTGGTCTCTCTTCTCTGCAGTGATTCTGTGATAATAAATGTGTTTAAAAATCCATTACAATGGCAAATCTATAGATGGCAGATGGTCCTGAATTTGCATCAGCAGCATAAACAATTTCACATTTCAAATGAAATTTCTGCTAAAACACTCATGCTCGAATGTAATGTAAAACACAGACAGATTTGAACAAATAAGATACTGCTGCTTTGTTTTAAAATATTGGCATAGACAAAAATGTATTATTCATATCATCTCTCTCCATTGCTTTGAAACTGAAAATTATTTCTGTGGCCAGCTCTGAATAAATATGTGAGTCGGTACCTTAGCAACCGTGATGTGTTCATCTAGCTTGATGTGCAATGTGGAAATCCTGTCTCATACACCAGTTTTACCTTCCTTTCTTCAGTCTTGTGTCCTTCCACCTGCTCTTCTTTGCCTATCTGTGGGCAGGAGCTTACTTCACAAAGTCTTGTTTGTCTGTGTCCTGCAGGATAAGGACCTGGGCAGTGTTGAGGGATGGCGTGAGGTCGGGCTGGTAGATGCTATAAGTCAAGTTCAAAGAGTTTCTGTAGGTCAGGGTGATGAAATCCGGCACTGTGGCTCCAGGAACACTGGTTTGCGAATGTGGGAGGTCAGACACAATGCCAGCTAGCACACTGAGTGATACAAGTTCAAGAATTCTAAAGACTGTCAGAAGAGTGAGAGGCCAGAATTAGAGCAAGAGATGTGACTACACCTGCGTGGGGAGTGAGGGCATTCCTGCAGGAGGGACCTAGTCCTATGGTCATTATGCAATATCTCTATTAAGCGATCACTGGAGCTTGCTGCTACCATTGGCATCAAGTATAGTGTGCATAGGGAATTCGACTATACTTCCATTGGAAAATATAATTTGTGGTTAAAAACCATAGATGTGTAGAGTAAATATAAATCTCAGACCACAGACTTCTAAAATATCTGAACTTAATTTGTACTTAAGCCCTTATTCTGTCCATCACCACAATTTCTGGGCTCCCCTTTTCCTTTCCCCAGGATTATATCCAATTTGAGGGCAAGCATTAATTAGATTTGGTATTCCGTCATTAATCCAGAAAGACAGCTGGAGACTCATTCCTAACTCTACCCTCAATGCCCCTCTGGAGCCAGAGTCTCTGCTGCCTCTGGACACTCTCTGGAGTAGAGGGAGTTACGCTGTCCTCACAATAGACCAACCTCCATGAGAGTGTCTGAGATTCCTCATCATTTCTGTACTGCCCGCAGCCTTGAATATTGGTCTCTATGGTGTGTCCTGGGTGTATCATTCAGAATTATCTGGTGAAACAAATCCGATAGGGTATATCTTTGCCTCTCTCTCTCTATCTATATATATTTAGAGAGACAGGTTTTAAGGAATTGCTGCTTTGTTGTAAAATATTGGTATGATAAGAATGTATTATTTGTGAGCATTTAAGCAGTTGGGTCATGTGATTATGGGAGGTGGCAAGTCTGAAATCTGGAGGGCAGGTTAGCAGGCTGAAAACTCAGGTAGGATGTCTGTACAGTCTTGAGGTAGAATCCCTTTTTCCCAGGAATCCTCAGTTTTTGCTGTTAAGGCTGTCAACTGATTGGGCGAGGCCCATCCACATTATGGAGGGTAATCTTTTTTACTGAAAGTCAACTGATTATAGATGTCAATCACATCTACAGAATACCCTTCTGGCAATATCCAGACTAGTGTTTGGCCAAGCAACTGGGTACTACTGCAGTCTAGCTAGGTTGACGCCTAAAATGAACCATCACACTGAGCTCTGGATTCTGCCATTCCACTTGCCCAGACACACCTTGAAGCCCTGTCTGCTTTGTCACTTGATTTTGTGAGCCAGCCATGAGGTCCAAGAGCCTGGTTGTCCATCTTGGGTTATAGCCACTGTTTCCAGGGGACCTGGTTCCATTTGTAGAGCTTTTTATCAGTTCACGACCATAGGAGTATTCCTGCAGCTTCTAGATAAGCTTCCACATATTCTGTGCTCACATTTTGACTTACAAATCAGGTTATGAAATATAACTTATTTTTCAAAATTTAATCTGTGATTTGAGGCACCATTCTTGTCAGGGTGATAGAAATTTCCTATCAGTGTGGGGTTCTTCCTACTTTTCTAGGGCGCTTGGGGACAGGTTGCAGTGGAAAGACAATTCACAAGTGCTTCCAGAGTCCTCTGCAGCCAGCCCCGAGGTTCACAGGCCTCTCTGGCCTTCGGTCAAGTCAATGCGGAAGTGCGTGTTTCAACCTGGAAATGTGAACTGTTTCCGTCCCAGGTCTACCTTTGGCAACAGAAGGGCATTTTTCACTTGCTCGTGATCATTCACGGCTTTGATGTTCTACTCACGCTCTGATACCGTGGATGACAAATACAGAAGAAAACAATTGAAAGGCTGGCTTCAGTGGGCAGATGAGACTCTGGACTGAGAAAGGAAGTGTTTATTCTGAAGCATCTGCCATAGCAGGGGAACCGGCTCGGAGGGGCCCGTGGGAGCTTCTCTTTTGCTCCCAGGATGAGGAGGATTGTAGCCAGAACTAGTCTGTTTGCAGGAGAAGGCACTCGTCGGAGAAATTCTATCCCTTACCCACTCTTCCATCGCTCCAAGATGAGTACACCCCCAAACCTTGAGCATCCAGGTCAACTCTTCCTAAAGCATGGAGTTGGGTTGGGGGGGGACGAGAGGCAGGAAGCCCCTGGGACAGGTGTTAATACACCTGCTTCACAGGCCACCATTTGCTGGTGCAGGGGGCTGGAGGGGGACAGCTTCTGTGGAAAATGCCATACAAAGATGACTCCTCTTCCCACCTCTTCCCTGGTCTCGGAGTCAGGAGGAGGCTGCAAGGAGGAAATTTAAGATGAAGAATTTCTGTGTTCACTAAGAAAAATTAGTGATTAAGAAACACATTTTTGAAAGCCTCGTTTTAAGGAGAAATCATTTCTTAAAAAGGGGCAGCCGCCCCCAATATAGAAAGTGAATAAAAGCAAACCACTTAAATTGCTAATGGCTTTCTCTGCAGAAGACAGCTCTGCTGGAGTCTGATGTGACTCCAGCATGGTTTCATTTAGCAGAGTGTATTAAATTATTGTAATTAAAGGATTTGTCAGCAATATAACAATGTTACATTAGCAACTGTTCATCAGGAAGCTCAGGTGACTCCACTGAGCGGCCGTGGTAACAGTCTGCTCAGCAACGGCTCAGTCACATATTTTGGTCTTTATTCTGTCCAGCTTGTCACTCTGAGCCAAAACTAATTTTCTAGACAGAAGAAGCAGGAAATAAGTCCTTTCGGAAATCTCTAGAGATTTAGATTCCCTCCCCCTCCCACCCCATCTCTTACTGGGACGTTGTACATCTGCTCAGGTCCTGGGTTCAGGACAGGTGGATGGCTTCAGAGCACCGGGCAGACTGGAACACCTCTGCTCCAGGAGGAGGAGGATTTAGCCAGGCAGGGTGCCAGGCACCAGAGATGCCAAAAGATGTAAGAATGGCCCCTGGCCACAGAGGACGTACACAGACCTGTGGAGAAGAGACACTGATTCACCATGAAAATACGATGCCGTAAGCTCTAAAACAGCAAACCCCGAGAAGTTTGTGGAAATCTCCTCCCAGATAGTCATCTGGCTGTATTTTTAAGAATGATGGACATGAGCTGCCTCTTCTAGAAATTGGGAAAGAACTACTTTGTGGGATCTAGACAAACCAGAATCAAAATCAAGAAATGAGCTACTGGCTACCTAAAATACTCCCTTTTGAAATTGGTAAAGCTTGTAGATAAAATGAATATAGGGTATTTCTTCCAACTTTAGTAGTTAAAAAAATTCATCATTCGAAGGTAATTTTTGTAATATGTACCCAGAGCTGTGTTGCTACCGAGGTGTTTTTGATTCTTTCTGCTTGTTGATTTATAAAGCTCTTGTAATGCAAAGTTCTATTTTCCTTTCACACTGGATGAAAATTCTGAATGTACTTAGCCTTACCATGTGCACAACTTCCTCTGTTTGCGCCTCAGAGGGGCTGCGAAAGCTGCAGCCAGCCAGCTGGGGAATGCCGTTCCTCACAAGTTGTAAATAATACCTGACTGTGACTTTTATTTCACTTGATGGATTGTCTGTAATTGTATTTCCTCATCTCTAGAAATGAGGGATTTGGGTTAGAGGATCTCTCTACACATGGTTAAGCAAAATGTTTAAATAAAATAGTCACTCTGATAATATAGGTGTCAGCAGGGTTCAAATTTCTGCATTTTCTGAAGCACATATTAGCCACTTTTTTTTTTTTAAAGATTTTATTTATTTATTCAACAGAGAAAGAGACAGCCAGCGAGAGAGGGAACACAAGCAGGGGGAGTGGGAGAGGAAGAAGCAGGCTCATAGCGGAGGAGCCTGATGTGGGGCTCGATCCCATAATGCCGGGATCACGCCCTGAGCCGAAGGCAGACGCCCAACCGCTGTGCCACCCAGGCGCCCCCATATTAGCCACTTTTTAAAATGCAGATATTAGTCCTGAATAATTGAGAAAGCAGGGAAACGGCCGCTTGACTATAGTATATATTGGCTTCCTACAGGTATAAAGGAACAGAGGTGTTGTAAGTTGGTCCACTGGTTGTATGGCCTGGAATCTGGAACTGCTAATAGTATACACATTTTCTGAAAATAAAACCTCTACTTCCAAGGGTTGAAATTTTGGCTGTGTCCTCACGGATGCTATCCAGGAACATCCTTGCCCATGAGATTTGTGGGCTGTAGGCAAGACTCCACTCTTGGATCATATCACATCCCAGGGAGCCTGGGGATCCGCCAGAAGGCGTTCATGGCTTGTGTGACCACTGTCTTTCTGTAGTTCTGTGGGCTCCCAGCTGTGGAATGTCACTGCCGCATGCAAGACATCCCATTTCCATAAAGAACTTCAGGTTTAACCATCAACGTGTCTAATATTTCTCTCTTAATTAGGCCAAAAGCAAAAGCATGCTGTAGACCTAGAAGAGAGGACCCTGGAGGGAGTGGATGAATCCAGCTCTGAGCCAAATTCAGGACCAAGGTCAGCGGTGGGTTGGGGGGGGTAGTTAGGCAAATGTCACACAATGAATAGAATATGAGGTTTAGAGATGGATCTGAGATGGAGTCTTGTCCACCACACCAGCTGTGGGCCCTCAATAACTTACTTAAATGTGTGTGTGTGTTTTCATAGGAGATAGAAAGAGTACCTACACCATCGGGTTGTTTGAGGGATCAAATAAGAATGTAGAAAGACCAGAAATGATGCCTAACATGTAATGGTTTCTCAATGAATAGTAATTTTTGCTGGTGCAAATGCAGAGCAGAAGCTGGGCAAAAGTTCAGTCAAACCACTCTGTGAAACCTCTAGGAAACAGGGAGGCAGAGAATGACTAGCTCTGTAATGAATACTTGCCAAGCTCCTTTGCGTTGCTGGTCCTGCCAAGCCTACCTCTCTGAGAGTTTCTATCTGCTTCCCCTGAGTCTGAATCAGCACGGACGAGGCGGGTGCCAGGCTTGATTTGAGGCAGGTCACGAGCGAGTCGACTGCATACCAGTACACAGCCCGCCACCGAGCAGGAGGCATGGTGGCTCCACCTTCCTGTGGGATTCTCCTCTGTGTCTTTTATGCACAGGACATTCCCAGTGCATGTACATATAGCACAGATCTATTAAAGAGGGTTTCTCTGTAGCTTTTAGGAACTGTGGCCACTGTCCGTAGGCCATCCTCTCAAGGCCACTGGGGGAGAATCAGCAGGGCTTTCCTGAAGAGCACAAAGCCCACGGTCAAAGATGCCATCATCAGGGGATGTCCCATTAGTGCTATCTGTATTCTGCAACACAAGCAGACCCCCTCAACTGGTGTCCTGACCTGGGTTCACTGTGGCTCAAAACCCATTTGTTTACTCCAGCCATTAAGTTGCATTACCCCCCCCCCCCCGCCCAAGTACTCTGGTTTTTTCCAACGATGACCAGCTCATTGATTTGGATTGGAGGCTTTGTCTGTCTGGGAACTGTTCACATGTTTTATTCTGAATCCACAGACATTTCCCAGGCCTGGAGGAGATGGACAGCGGAGGCTGCAAACTGCTGGTGTGAGAGCTCAGGCTTCTGAGAGGCGCCGGCTGGGGAGACGGGCATTCGCCTGGGTGCTGAGCATGAACGGCTGGGCCCGAGCATGGGCACCAATGAGGTGGTCCACAGATGGCAAGGTCAGACCAGGATGTTTCCTCTGCCCCTGGCTCTCCAAACCTCCCCCACCATGATGGCAGTGGGGTCTGTGGGCAGGAAACTTGCTTTTCCCAACCAGCCAACAAACTGACCCTCAGTTTTCTCAGGCAAATGACTAGCAATCCCATAGACTGTCCTTCCTTGTGCACCAAAGGGCACCTACCGACCACCCACAGAGTGAATTATGGTGGATTACTACAGTGTTCACAAGCTGAGCACAGAGCACTGGATAGCGACTTGATGATCTCCTAGGCTGATCTGGCCAAGGTTAAACCACACTTTACTTACATTTTCCATATTTACTAAACTTGGGCATGTATACTGGACAACGCATAGGTACTTTTTAGCTAAATGACTGGATTTCTTGGGGTCCTTTCTGTCAGTAGTACAGACAGGCAAGAAAAGTGAGGATCACTTTGAGAACTGGAAATGTTTAGATTTATGGGGAAAAGTGATAAATGAATAATGTCTTTGCTGAAGGCCATGTTGGAGCTAAGTCACATAAAATGTAGGTGGGACAAGGTGTCAGGATTAGATAACAAAGCAGGGGACAGGTCCTTGTCTTACTCCCCCAGTGATGCTGTAGTGTACGGCCTCCTACCCAATCTCGCTGCTTCCCACGAGCGCCCACTTCCAATTCATTCTCCTCCTGCAGTCAGGGTGACCTTTTAAAAATGCAAATCAGACTACATTGCTCCCTGTACAGCCTCTAATGCCTTCCTGCTGCAGTTAGAATAACAGCCAGTGGCCATGGCCTCCAGAGCCCTGCCTGTCTGGCTCCATCCCCTGCTGCCCTGTCCACACTCACTGCTCCAGGCACACTGAGATGGGGCTGACCCTGTTCCTGCCTCTGCCTGGTGTGCCCTCTCCCCATCTTTGTGTGGTTGGCTGGCACCTCTTTGGGATTCTTATCTCCTCTGCAGTATCGACAGGGAGGACTTCCCCGAGTCTTCACTCCAAGGGTAGGTACCTACTGTCCCATTATATGAATCATGTTTCTTATTTTCTGTCCTTTATGATGCTTTGATATCCTGGGGCCTTGCTAATCCTAGAGAGATACTCCCTCTCCCAGGGCTAGCTAATTCCTAGAGAAAGTAAACAACTTGCTTGTGAGCACAAACCAGGCCCACACCCCCAATCGCTTCCTTATCTGTCACGTACCAAGCCCACATTCCTGCTGTCCCACACCCCCAGGGCTAGGTGCCAGATGACTGGGGACCCATATGGCCCAGAATTAGTCACACCGTCCAGTCCTACACTTGTTCAGCTTGTCTACCCTGCCTTACCCATTCCTTCCTGTGAAACCCACAATAAAGCCTCCTGCCATGCTCTCCCCTGGTTGCTCCTGTCTCCCCCCTGGTGCTTCCCCAAGGGGCCTTGTGGGGCACAGCAGGCCCTCTTCTCTTGGGAGCTGTGAGTAACAAACAACCCTCTTGTCATCTTACCACATCTGATTAACACAAATCCCAGGTACATTTTAAATACCTGTCCGGGTGCAGCCTCCTCTCCATCTCACTACCCTGTTTTTGTCCTTTGCGGTCTTAGCAGCATCTGAAAATATCTTGCACGTTGTTGATTTGCATTTTACTTGTGAATACAAGCTGCTGCCCTTTAAGGATGCAGGCATGGTGCAGGTAGGGCGTCTTCTGTCTGGTAAGCATCCCTACTGCCCAGATCAGAGCCTGGGAAAATAGGCAGTCAATAATTCTTGTCTGAGCAAAGTTTGCAGACAGTGCTAGAAGTGATGAGAAGAGCTAATGAGAGAATGTTTGAGAAATCATTTCAAAAGTTCTAAAGCACTACAGAGTTAAAACGGTGTGCTTACAGTTGGATACCTCCAATCTCTAAAACTAAGCATTTCCTTAATCCCCATCATCTCTTTAATCCAAGCCCCTACCTCCCCCAGTGCACTTGTCATGATGAGCATCAGATGATATATGGAATTATTGAATCATTACACCTGAAACGAACATAACACTGTTTTTAACTAACTAGAATTAAAAGAAAAGAAATTAAAAAAATAAAATTAAAAAAAATAAAATTAAGCATTTCGTAGAGCACCATAGGCAGGCCTCAGAAGAGCTTCATAAAAGTACTTGTATCTATTTTCCTGCAGAAAGGCCAAGATACCTGCAATGGTCTCAGAAAAAGTTCTTACTAGGGAAAATCATGTCAATGCTGACACTCCCCCGCCCCCACCCCCACCTCCACCTCCACCTCCACCTCCACCCCGTGCTTCCCCTTCCTCCTGGGCAATTTGACTACAGCTCCCAGCGCCCCCTGCAGTTAGGTCCTGTCACGTGATCAAATTCTAGCCAATAGAATGCGAGCGGGAATTGGTAGGCGCCACTTCCGGGCCTGGCGCCTGTGGACAGACATCTCTGGAACCCTCCAGACTCTACCTGCCCAGGTGAGCTGGGAAACTGCGGGTGGAAGGTGGAAGTGACACAGGATGCAAGGAGGCTTGCTCCTACATCATCACTCAATGATGAGCAACATCCGTAACCTGAGTGAGGAAGTTTTATTGCGTCAAACCGCTGAAGTTACCCGGTTCGGGGGTTGCTGCCTTCATTAACGCGCCCCCCCTCCCCCCCCCACGTTGAGTAGGGTCTGGTTGGTCCAGATGTTCTGAGGGCACGTGGCCTAAAGCCCTCTTGGCGCCTGGAGATGCATGTGCGCGAGGTCGGAGGCTGCGGGGGTGGAGCCTGTGCGCCTCAGGCTTGTGGTGGTGGGGCGTGGGCGCTCCGGCCGCTCCTCCTGTGCTCTGCTCGGTCGGCTAAGGTTTAGGTCCTCCCGGGACTCAGCATCTTGCCTTGATGGGGTTAAAAAGGGCGATCCCGAAGAAATGAAATCCATACCTGCCAGTTTGGCAGAGTTTGCAAAAATCTAAAATGAAACTGTCAGATATTACTTCCGTGGGCCATCGGCAAATCGCTGGAAGGTGGAGATCTGATTTCCTCCCTAAACTATAACCTGTTCCCCCAGGCCCAGCTGTCAGCAAGTGGGCAGGACTGGATTTCAGCTGTCACCCTGCAGTGCTTTTCCCTTCCTGACTGTTCTCCCCCATCCCAGGCCCGGGAACCGGGCTCTGGGCTGGCTCTCTGGTGGCACTAGGCCTCCAGGTGAAGCTGCTGTGCTTTCTAAGCCGCTGATCTTGCACACTCTACCTTCCAGGCACAGCATTGTCTCCTCCTTCCCCAGGATCCCTCTCTGAGCCATTCAGAGCCCTCAGCTGCTTCAGCCTCCGGCAGTGGTGGAAAGTAAGCAGAAGTCCCACATTCACAGGCAGCGTGGGCTTTCCTCCATGGCCTCAGGGAAGGGAAGACCAAACCGAATGCCTCTCATGGTTTCTCTTTCTGGCCCTGGGGGAGCAGGGGAGTAGGTAGCCAGGTTGGGTTTTTGAAGTCCTTAAATAAAAGACATGCAGGCACTTTCCTATCTGCTGAGGTGTGTCGTTTTATGATTTCAGCTTTTAACTTGCCAAGGCTGGGGAAGGGACAATGCTGGTTTCATTGCCCATAAAAAACACTTGACCTCTGGCGGGAGGAGCTCATGGACACAAGGTATTGGGACATCCCGGCTATTTAAGAGGTGGATTTTGTGAGGAACCAGGTAAGTAACTTAGATTCTAATCTTGGTTTAGCACTAAGTAGCTGTCCCTGGTCTCTGGACTTTCTTCCACCCATGCAACATGGTAGTGAAACGGTTTCCCAGTGCTTCCTCCCCACTACAAGATTGAAAATGTAATTCATTTTTTCATATCAGAGTAATGAACTTTGTTGATCTGGTGATTTAACTTTAGGTGATATGCGACATCTTCTCAATGAATTAGCTGTACTTTAAGAATACTTCCACCTGAGGGGCGCCTGGGTAGCTCAGTGGGTTAAGCGTGTCTGCCTTTGGCTCAGGTCATGATCTCAGGGTCCTGGGATCCAGCCCTGTGCTGGGCTCTCTGCTCAGTGGGGAGTCCGCTTCTCCCTCTGCCCCTCCCACCATGGTCATTCAAATAAATAAAATCTTAAAAAAAATACTTCCAACTGATTCAACAGTTTAGTTTGCTTGTTTTATTTTTTTTAATTTTCCTTTTTTAATTGTGGCAAGAACGATTAACATGAGATCCCCTCTTACCAGAGGTCATGTGCACAGCTCAGCGTTGTGATGGGCAGGCACAGGGGCAGCTGATCTCTGGAGCTCCTTCTCTTTGCCCCTCCACACCCACGCTCCGCTCCCGCAGCCCTGGCAGCCAATTTCTCCTCTTGTTTCCATGAGTTCGATGATTTTAGATACCTCATCAAGTGGAATCATGCGATCATTGTCTTTTTGTGATAATGTGGTATATACATAATGTATCATCCAGCCTTTGAACAGAGGGAGATCTCCGTGTTTTTACAGTTTTTATTATATAGTATTGTTGTATAGTTGGCATACAGTGTCATGTTCGGTTCAGGTGCTCTGTCTCGGTGTTTTGTGACTTGTGATCTGAGAGGTCTTAGGCAGGCGTTGTGGGAATGGGCGCATACTCTCCCCATCACCCCATGCCTGCTTCCCACCACATTTATGTTATTATGTTTTGGGATTGCAAAGTAAGAAACAATACAGGGCTAGATGATTTGAATGTGATAATGGTCCTCATTTCAAGTGGTTTAAACACGTGTCCCATAAAGTATTTTTTATTCAGAATAAAAAAAAAATGCAGTCCCCCTTTTCCTTAGTCCTCTCATGGTTCTGATGTTCTTGACTGTCCAAGGTGGGACAGGGCTGAGCTCTGCCTTCTTTGGCCCATGGTAGGGCAGATGCACCAGGGGATGTCCTCTTGGCTCCGTCCTGGTAAGCAGAGTCCAAGAAAGGCTGCTCTGGCACCTTCTCGAGGCAGGTAACATCCGCCTGTGTTGGGTGAGCTGGACAGCCTGCGACGAAACCCAGAAGGCTCCTTGGTGAAGAAGTGTTAGCTTGAGATTCACGTAGGTCGGTGGTGCCTCAACCATCCTCCATCCTTCTGGTGTTTTACCATCCCCAAAGGATAAGGCAGTGAGTGCTCCCTAGACTGGGTTTCCTCCTGGAAGTGGCCATCTGTGACGAATATCACAGCAAGTGGGAGTAGATACCATGTGTCGCTAATTCCTCTAGAGACGCTGGGGTGAGAATAGGTAAGTTGTGCAAATAGGAACCTGCCCTTCCCTGGCCCTGCTGAGATTGCAGAGCCCACAAGGTGGCGCGTGAGCCACAGCGATGACGGATGGGCCCTAAAAGGACCATCAGGAGCCTCTGCAGGGGCCCTCCCCCAGCAGACCCTTCTAACGTGTCCTGTCCACAGCTCACACTTCTACCCTACAATATTCCTGCTCTTGCATCCGCCTGTGGCGTGCTCTTCTGTGAAAGCAGGGTCCTGGCTTTCTGCTGTGCTTTCATAAAGCACGGGTAACTGTTTGAATTCTTGAAAATCCCTTTAATCCTTTGCACTGCAGCCTGCACTGGATTTTATGTTTTAGGCCCTTACCAACTCAAAATATTAGAGAATGCTTATGGGCCAGTCACATGTTCAGTAAAGGACTTGTCTGTAGAATATAGGAACCCTCAAAACTCACAAACAACCCTATTATAAAACGGACAAAAACAAGAACTGACATTTCATCAAAGAGGACATATATATAAGGTTGACGTGGGCGTGAAAAGATACTCAGCTTTGTTAGCCAGCCAGGAATGCAATTCAAACCACCCTGAGAGATGGCTACAGATCTATTAAAATGGATAAAATAACCAATTGTGATAACAGCAAACGCTGGACAAAGAATGCAGGGAAACTGGAGCTCTCACGTACTCCTGGTGGGAATGTCAACTAGTGCAGCCACTCTGAAAAGTAATTTGGCAGCTCCTCTTGAAACAGAAAATGGGACTTTCCATACAACCTAGCAATTACACTTTTGGGCATTTATCCCAGAGAAATGAAAACTTCTTTTCACACAGACATTTGCACACAAATGTTCACAGCAGCTCTGTTTGTAATAGCCCCAAACGATTGGAATACCACGATTACAGAAATGGAAAGCAGGTCTGTGGTTGTCCAGGGTTAAGGATGAGGGGGATGGAGCAGGTGTGGCGATAAAAGGCATCACGGGGAGGGAGCCTTGTGTGATGCTCAGTTAAAGATATTGGCTGTGGTGGTGGATACACAAAGCTACCCGTTCGGTGAAATGTCGTAGAGCCACAAATACACCTAGCTGCTTGCGCGTGTAACTGGTGAGGTCTGAATGAACTCCGGATTGTACCAATGCTGGTTTTCTGGCTGTGATATCGTAGTATATATAGTTACACATGATGTCACCACTGGGGAGACGGGGTGAAGGGTACATGGGACCCCCTGTCCCATTTTTTCCTCTGAGTCTTCAACTATTCAAAATAGAAAGTAATATATATTTTTATTTATTTATTTATTTATTTGGTCCAATGGAGGTCAAAATGTTAACCAAGAAAAATTTTATGGAAAAAAATTTTGAAAAAATTTATGGCAAGAATATTGGGCTGGACCTAAGAGGACCAGAGGTTCAAGTCCTGTTCTGTCTCTGCTAGCTGGGTGAGCCTGGGTGATGCACGTTCCATCCATGACTTTTGATTGCCTATTGTTACAGTAGAGATTATAACTTGCTTTATTTCAAAGGCTTATTATTAGGATTCAATGGGATATTATATATAAAGGACATTTCGTAGTGCCTAGAGCACTGGAAATGCTCCACGAATGTTAGTTCTTCCCATAATATAAGTTATAATCATGACATTAATTTAAACTTATGTGTATGGAATAGAAAATACCAATGGTCTCTACAGAGAAGCTGGCCGTGTTTTCAGATTTCAGTGTTTGAGAGATCATTTGGAAGATTCCCAAGTATAATCTTGCTCTTGAAATCTCTTGGCAAGGATACCTGTGTATCTGTATGCATGTGTACCTTTGGATATAGGAGGAGTGTTTACTGGTTAGCACTTTACTGTATCAGTAGTTGGACTAAAGGGCATTTGCAGCTTCCTCTCCCAGGTGGCTGTGTTCTGCAGGGCATCCTTCATTACCAGAGATTCTTGCAGGTCACTAAGCGACTGTTGCCACAGAATTTACATGCTGTACCCACAGTTTACCCAACAAATGAATTTCCAGAAAATTCTCAGTTGTGGGATAGCTTTTAATAACTTTACCGTATCCTTGGGATTATCGCAGTAATAATGTTTGAAGAACTAAATGGGTGTTTCGGTGGTGTGGGTATTACTGCACATCTGACATTGTCTGGCTACTGTGTTGAATGTTGGCCTGTTGTTACAGAGTTTCTGGAAAATAGCACCCAAGTGCCTCACATCCATTCTCTTTAAGTTTTTCATGAGATATTGAGAAGTGACTGGTGTGTTGGTAGATGCTGACTCCGTTTGTGCTGGTTCTGCCTTTCCAGCTGTTCGGGCAGATAGTGGGCCGGTGGGTTGGATGTGTCTGTGGCATTGAGTTTTCTGGCTTCACTGACTGGCCCGAGCTCATTGTAACATTTGCCTTATGTTTCTTATTGGAACCCACATTCTCTGTCTTGGCTTTGGCTTTGGAATTCTAGACTTGTGGTTTCAGAATTGGGGAAGCTTCCAGGTGTCCATTGAGCCACCTTCCAGCCCATGGGAGGGCAAAGGGAAGGAAGCTCTCTGGCTCATTCCCACAGCCTCACTGCTGCGCTCATCGAAGCAGCTTGTTCCTGGGGCCCTGTGAGGGTGCTGGTGTGCCCGCAGCCTGCTCTGTCTGGGGCCCCCGTTCCTGGTGGGCATTGTGAAACCTAAGCTGGACCTGGAACACTCCTGGATGCTTCATTACTGGAACTTCTCTCCCCAGCTGGTGAATCCCCTATTTCCCCCACAGCTGCTAAATTCCCTGTTTCCAAACTTGTGGTGTGTTGGCCATCCCAGGATTTTCCTGATGCCTTTGAATCCAACCTCCTCTCAGACACTGATCTATTAAATTTCTTTCTTTTCCACTGGAAACATTTCCTGGGTATAAAAGATATTCAGATTCATAGATTCCAGTCAAAGCCTATTGATTTCTGTTTTGCTTTTCTCTGATCCCCTCTAAATTCTCTTCCTTCCTTTTTATATCTCCATGCTCATTTGCAGCACAGTTGGTACCCAGCACCCACCTGCCCGCCCCCCACTCCCCAATACTCTGCAGAAAGGTGTGATGGGGCTGGGGATTGAATTTGCAGGATATTCACCCAGGGAGACAATAAAGCCCCATTCAAATGGAGAGCTCTACCCTGTAATTATTCACATAATGTGAAAAATAAATGGGGCTTGTGACCATCGATGCTATTAGCATGTTAACTTTCTTTAAAACCATTTTAATGATGATTAAGTAACAATTGGATATTGCATTATCAGGGGGTCTCTGTGTCTGTGTATATTGGCTAGTTCTTCATTGGCTCATCTCTGAGGAGGGGCATGAAGGCGGGAGACGAAGAAGCTGAGATTTTGAAGGGTTGTAACAGAGCTTTTAACATTTTATAACTAAATTTATAGGAAGTAGCTTCTAAAACATCCTTATGATAAGCTGACTCCCTTAACATAAATAATTCAACTAGTCTTAATTAAATATTCTAACTGAGGTTCTGGTCATTTCCTTTTTGTTTAGTTTATTGTACCAAATTGCAAAGTTGATAAACATTTTTAAAAATTAAATGAGTATCTCTTGTCATTCAGATAGCTTTTGAAATTCTACTTGAAATCTACAGTTCCTGGCTTAAATTGATGTTGGTCTTGGATTAACTTTCTATTCCATATCAGTGAAAGGAATTTGGGACAGGTGCTGAGTCTAGATCCCAGTCACCAATGCTGACACCTCAAAACATAAACATATGTTGTGAAAGTAAAAAAGCAAAGAAAGAGTTTTGTCCGAAACACCCAGTCAGCAAAAATTAACTGACGTGCAAACCCTTTTCTCTCTGCCAGCCTTGCCAGATGCTTTATGATGCCTTAGTTTATCTTGACAACATCTCTGTGAGGTCATATTGTCCATTTATGGCAGATGGGGAAACTGAGGCCGTAAATGTTAATATAATGGAGGTCATCGATTTATCCAGAGTTTCGCACCACCTAGTCCATGAACCACCTCTGCCAGAGTCACTCAGTGTCCCAAAGTGCAGATTGGAGAGCTTCTAGATTTTTGGAACTGGGACACACAGCTTTTCATTTTGAACTGGCTCCCGAGGCTGTTTGTGTAACCGCCAAACTTAGGTGATGGCATTTATAGCTATTTCTTGACGTATGTGAATTCTTCCGAACAGAGCTGTGTTGCTCAAGTGCTTCAGTCCGTTGGAAGTTAGTGAGCGAACGGGAGCAGTATATTCTGTCCTGAGGGTTCAGACCTCCCTGTGTCTTGATGCTTTTTTCCTTGAATAATCTCTTACAGTCTGAGCTACTTAAGTTCTCTGTTGAGACTTGCTTGCTTTTGACTAATGACAGCCCTTTGGGCTCTTAGGGCCCCATCCCTTACACTCGTGTTTTCATGAGGGGATTTGCTGCCGTGTAATAGTCCACGTCCAGTCAGGAAATGGAAGCCACGCTAGGCCTTTGGACAGAGGGAGTTCAATACAAGGGATTGGTTACACAGATGGCAAAAGACCAGAAAAGTCGATGGCGACCAGGAGCACAGGAAGATTGACAGCAACACGAAGACACTATTGTGTCCCACCTCGTCTGGGGGACACCTGGAGGAAGGGGTGTTACCAGAAGTAGGATCTGGGCCAGCTGGCAGGTTCTAGAAGCTTCTGGGGAGGGCAACAGTCAAGAAGAAGATGCTGGCGACGTGGCCTGAGGCAGAGTGAGGGAGGCATGCATGGCTCCTCCCTTGTGAAGTACTTCACCTCCTGTGGTGCCTCTCATTGGCCAAAATCTCCAGAAAGTTGGCTGAGAGACAGAGCTCCCTAAAACGTAGAGCAATTCAGGGGAGCAAAAGCAAGAGGGCGAGTGTGAGGGGCAGGTGATGGGTATACACATCCTCTCAGGGAGGGGGACCGTCCACTGTTTCCCTCTCCTCTGCCCGTGCGAGGGAGAGGAGTGACTCCGACTGATAAAGTGCGGCCAGACAGCTCCTGGCTGGCCCCCCTGAGCTGTGCCCTCCCCTCGTCACAGGCCCTTTCATGTGCATGGCTCCCAGCTCATGGGTTCAGGTAGGGTCCCCCCCATGATCTCATGCCATCAGGGCCAGACTGGCCCTAACTTCTGGTTTCAGAGGGAGGCGAGAGATCCATCCGTAACTCTGTGGTCGGCAAGATAATGTTCACGTCCTCATCCAGGGAACTTCATGATTATGCTACGTTACACAATGGGGCGAATTAAGGGGGGAAGATGGACTTAAGGGTGCTAACCAGCTGGCTTGAAAATAGCGAGAGGATTGGGATTATGCAGGTGGACCCCATATCATCACAGGAATCCTTAAACGTGGCCGAGGGAGCCACTGGGCAATATGTGATGAAGGTTGCCATTCAAATCGAGTGGGGAAAGAACCCCACTTGGGATCAGTCTTAAGACAACTGGCCTTTTATCAGAAGAACCTGTCCCTCCAACACCAATCATACTCAAAAATAAATTTCAGATGTGTTCAAGATAGAAATATCAGTAATCTTAAAAAATAAATTTTAGGACAGTGGTTTTACATCTTGGAGTAAGGAGGCGTATGTGCTTGAGTAAGACTAGAAACACGAACACGTGAAGGAAAGATGGGCCTTGTGCCCACGTAAAAATGTGAGATCTGTGTGTGCCAGGACACCACAAACACAAGTTGGAATAGGAGTGACGCACCACAGCCCACACACAGCACTGTGATGAGAGGCTGATCCCCTGCTTCCCAGCAGCTCCTGCAGTCAGACGGGGAGCACCCCTGGGAGGGGTCAGCAGGTACGACGGGCGGGCACGTCCTAGACCAGCAAATACATGTGGCCAGAGTGCAGCTGTGGCCTTGGTTGTGGCCTGTGAGATTCTCACTTCTTGTCGGTGGTGTTTTAACCCACGGTTTGCAGTTTTTACTTTGATTTCTTCCTTTGCCCTAAGGTTCTATTTGAAAGTTTTATGCTTTTGAAGTGGTTGGATTTATTTGGACTCTCCTCTTGTTGTCCCTTTCTGGTTTTCTTGAGCAATGGTCAGAAACTATGTTCTGAATGATCTCTGTCTTACAGAGAACATACAGAGCTTATGTTCATTAACTAATAAAATCTTTGTTAAATATTCCTTGAGTACTCTACAAATGTATATTCTGGTTTGGGATATAAAAATTTTATCCGTAGTTATTAAATATTTTACTAAAGTTTTTGTGTTATTCAGATTCTTAGATCTCATTTTTTTCTATTTAATCTATTTCTGAGATGTGTGTTTTTGATTTTCCCAATTTCTCCTTGAATTTATGTATCTTTTGCTATAGGTATTTTGGTACTTTATTTTGTGCCTGAGGATATGTGACTTGTATTTTCTTTGTGAATTTTCTTTAACCAACATGAGATTACTTGTTTGCTCCATTTAAGAATGTTCGCCTTGAATTCTCGTGCTCTTCTTGCTGCAGCTGCTGCCTCGTGGCATTTCCTCCTGCGTCCCATCCAGTCCTTCATTTGCTAGTGTTTCCTGGGTCATTTGGTTTGGGGTGAGTCTCCTGTAAACAGCATGCACTTCGCCTGTCAGAATATGCCTTTTAATGGGGAATTTAACCTGTTACGGTTACTAATATGTCCTGATTTATTCTAGTGAGCGTATTTTTAGGTCTTCTGCTTAAATTTTGGACAGCCACTAGTCAATGAAAATACGATATGAAACTTCTAAATTACTAGAGAGAAAGAGAAAGATATCCACCAATGCAGGAAGCTTAAGAAGAGACAAAAACAACAGGGAAGGCTGCGTACTACACAGAATCCACAGCTACATTCTGGGACCTTCAGCGTGCGTTCTCTCCAGTTACAGTGGAAAGGTCTTGTTTTTAAAGATTTCATTTATTTGAGAGAGAGAGAGAGAGAGAGCATGCATGAGCAGGGCGGAGGGGCAGAGGGAGAGGGAGAAGCGGACTCCTCGCTGAGCAGGGAGCCAGAGGCGGGGCTGGATGGGGGCTGGATCCCAGGACCGTGAGATCATGACCTGAGGCAGATGCTTAACTGACTGAGCCACCCAGTGACCACCCTCCCCCTCCACCAAAAGGGTTTTTTATAAGGCCGTTGGAATTTTAGTTTCTGATGATTTTTTCTTTTATTAGTGTTAATTTATAAGTCCATTTTTCAACCTTGTGTTAAAGGTAATGAGGACATTCACTTAACTGAGCAAGCAGGTGCTGGCTCTGCCTGAAGTTGTAAAGCACAACATACAGCTGAGAAATCGCTTGTGGTCCCTGTCGTGAGGCCACAGCACACCCTCCTCCAGGTTAATAGAGTTCTATATTTATTCACAACTTTCTAGATGTCAGTAAAGTGTCTTGGTGATGGAGCATATTGTGAAATTGGTCCTCTGTTTATGGCTGCTTGTTTTATGCTAATATCTGGCGATTCTTTGTCGCCTATTAATTTTTTTTATTACGTATCCAGATTAATCTGGTGTGAATGATCTCAGGGCTATAAAAGTCAGCGCTCCTTGTCCCCAGAGTAAACCTCACCCTGGTGGGGAAGGCGCACGAATAAATGGAAAGCCCTCCCTTCAAGGAGCTGGTCGGGGAAGGGCTGCAGGTCCTCTTCCTGAGGGCTCCAGTGTCCCCTGCTCCCCTTCACCCATCCCGGCTCTCAGCTGGTGCAGCACACATACAGAGAAAAAGCTGGTAGAACAAAGCGAACAGACACCCACTTCATCTAAAGTGACCAGAGTGTCCAGTAAGCCCCAAAGGCTGGTTAAAATGGTTTCAAAATGTGTACTTTTCCGAATAATAATACCTCCACTGAAAAAGTTAGGAAGCATCGGGGTTGAAGAATGAGGCTAGCCCCGAAGGTAGGTGGGACCTCCCTGAAACTGAAGCCTCAGACTGGTGAGGCCACGTGGGATTTGGTGACTCTATCACTGTTGCGAGCAGAGAAGCTGGAAGGGAAAGAGGACCCCCTGCAGTTGGCTGGTGCATGTGGGTGGGGAAGGGTACGCAGAGGGAGGCCAGCAGGGGCATCTGCTGTGACCTTAGGTGGCAGGAAGTGCCTGTCCTGTTCCTGTCTCTGTGACCCAATGAAGTAGGAGTGTCAGGTCCTGGCCACTCACATTATCGCATCGTCCTCCCTTGGAAAGGGGAAGAAAAGACTGAAGTGAGCTCTCATTGGTGAACGTGGGGGAAATGGAAGTGTCTTCTGTGTGAGCTGAGGCACAAAGTTGGGGGGAGCCCCTCCTCCCCCCTCATGCACCCCTCCAGCTGACATTGTCCGGGCTGTGCTCTTTGCACTTGGATCCCATACCCACCTGTCGTCTTTACACTATCCAGAAGTTTCTCAAAGACATTTTCCCATGCTGGCACTATTCCTGCTTCCCAGTGACCTCTAGGTTGTTCTTATTTTATAGCTCTTTCATTTCGGGGGATGTAGAAAGGAGGAGATATAAACATGTAGACAGTCTACCTTGGACTATAGAGGTGACAGGGTGGGTGAGGCACGGATCCTGAGGGAGATGTCTGGGCAGGAAACAGTTGATAGACAGTTTTGCAACTGGGAGGCTCGGGAGAAGACGGTGAAGTAGAACCATTTCTACCTTCAGAGATTTCACAGTCTTGCTGTGGAGAACCCTGGAATCATTAGTGTCAATGCACAGTGTTCAGTGGGGAAACGCTCCAGTGTGCCTTCTGTCTCTGCTCTTTGTTTCAGCCTGTGCATTCTAGAATGTCTGTGTCCTCTTCTTCCACTTAATTCTTGTCATCTTTCCAAGACGAGAACTCACTCCGCATCCTCTGTGGACACCCTTTCAGACCATTCTTGTCTACACTAGCAGTACAGTCCCCTGTAATTTGGAAGAATACCCTCTGTGTCCTGGGAGGCAGCAGTGAACATCCCGGGCCTTTGCTCTGGGGAGCGCCTGTATTGCTGCTGCTTCTGAATCGCTTGAGAGCTCCTTGTTTGTCCCGTCCTTTGGCACTTAATATAGACAAGCAGCATCCTTTAAAAGAGGCGCATCCCATGAATTCCCAGAGGTGGGACACTCACCACTGGGCCGCTCGTGTCTTCGGAGCCCTTGTGTGCCTCAGTTGCCAATTCAGCACCCCACTCTTTTCTGCCCCGGATAGGGCGAGTTACCTTTCCCTGCTCCCTGCCACAGGTGCTGGGGCGCAGGCTGGAAGTGCAGAAGGAGAGGAAACATTAGGGCGTTCACACGCACTTTATCTCCGGTCTCCTCCTTGGTGTTCCTGGTCTTGTGGGGCAGCCCCTCCCACTGCAGTCCCCACTCCGGCCCCCAGCCCCAGCCCCATGGCTCACTGTGCTCCCGGCCCTGGGATGCCCACCTTACCCCTGTGAGAGGGGATGGCACCTGCTGCTGCACATACCCTGGCTGTCTCATCACTCGCTTTGGGCATCTCAGTTCTTCCAATACCCATGTCAGTTTTCTGTATCAAATACCCTTTGTTTGAAATTCTACCCCGGTTTCTGTTTTCTGACTGGACCCTGAAGGATGCAGTGTTCCTCTAGCTTCTTAACAATTCTTTTATTACTTCCACATGCCAGGCACTGTGCTGGATGCCAGGGATTTAAAACTAAAAAGAGAAGTAACGGAATAAATATCTGTTGTCCTGAAATCCAGTGATTGGAAAATGTGTGGGAGGGGCATCATTCCCACCTTGAGCCCCTGCTGCGCCCCAGGCACTGAAGATTAGACATCTTTGTCTTTCCCGTGCCGGCCTGAATGCTCCCAAGGAAGGGGATTTTGGAGTATAGACAGCCATGTTTCCACCAGTGGTTAAATGTCAGATTTTTATGTAGACTTCAATTGTGGCTCTGGAGTGACCAGATCCGGTGGTGGCAGCTGAGGAGTTAAACCTTCACTTTATGGGGGGGCTGGAATTTTAGAGCAGCCGACTCATGCTGTCCTGCAGGGAATGTTCTAGTCTGAGGGCGTGGACAGCCAGCTCTAGTCTGAAGGCATGGACAGCTAGCTTCTGCTCCACCTCTGGTGTTTTCAAGAGCGCAGATGCGCTAAAATCCCTTTATATTCTTGGAAGAAGAAGGTTCAGCATCACTGCTGAACATTCTAGCAGCTGCTGCCCGTGTTCCAAGTGGGATGAAGCACTTGAGATGGCTTCAACCTCTTGGAATGCCAAGTGTCCCTCATGAGTCAGCGTCCACATCTGACCCTGATGGGAGCTGATGTCAGAAGCTGCACGAGGAGGGCTCTCGACAGACACACCTCACGCTCTGAGCTCCGAGTCTCTGGCAGGGCTCGTGTGGCCTCCCGCTAGAGCACTGCACTGTCCTCACACAAGCTGTGGATCGTTCAGCATTTATCAGCCTCTGAAGCTCCATGCCCAGAAGTGACATTTCCTTGGAATCAAAGCCTTTCTAAGCTTAGAGGAATGCTCGATGTGATGGGTGGCTGATTTATTAGGCTCCTGGGCCATTGGAGTTTCCTTGACGGTGTGCAGATGTTGCCTGGTGCCCTGGACGATGATAAATGATGCTCATAGGAGCTTGATCTCAGAGAAGGTTTCTCTTGGTCTGGTGAACTGTACAATTTCTTTGGTGTAGAACAAATTTCTTAATTATTCTTTTCTGAGGGATGGACATGGACCTATTGAGAATTTGATAAAAGCTGTGGATCCTTTCAGTGGAAAAACGTATTTGTGCATAATTCTGCATATGGTCTCTCTTAAGCTCATAGGTCCTTGGGCCCTGGATCAATGACCCCTAATATAAAACATGCATACCTAATGCATGCTAGAGGGACTGGAGGGTACATTATGCATGAGAGCTTTGTCCTGTGATGCAGTCCCAGGCTCTGCTTTTGACTTTTGGGGCGTTCATTCCACATATACTGAAGAGGGGCAAAGACTGCACGTTCATGGCCACTGCAAGTTCAAGTTCATGTTTGGGCAAAGGGCCCCGTCTTCTGTGTGCCTTTGCTTTCTTTGGAGATGGCTGAAGTAGCAGACGTCTGGGGTCTGTTTCATTGCAAACATTTCCATGTAGCTTGTATTCCTGTCACTGCATAGAAACTAGTCTTGTCAAATTCACCAACAACCTCGATCTTTTCAAAGTTGATAACACTTGTTTTCTTCATCTTTCATGACAGTTCAGCGGCACCCGACCCAGCTGGTTGCTCTTTCCTTGAAATTTATTTTGTTTGTGATGTTTAGAGGGTTTTCTACTGCTTCTCTGACCTCTTCTCCTCGGTCTCCCTTGCTGGTTCCTTCTCTCCGGCTGGCATCTCAAGTGTTGGAAGTGTCCTGCGGCCTCATCCTGAGATATAATTTCATCTCTGTCTGGATTAATTCTCTGTATAGTTTCATCCAGTTCCATTGCTTTAAAATTCTGTGTGCTAATGTTTCCAGTTTTGACCACTACTCTGAATTCTGATGCAGGTGTCCAGCCACCTCCTTGAAATCCCTGCTTGGGTCAATAAGCATCTTGAAATTGACATGTGCGGATGAGAAACTGGAGAGAATCAGTCTGGGGTTCAAATGGGGAGGCAACTGGTTATCAAGTTACAAACACTTACTGAACAGTCTTAATTGTTTTTTCTTTGTTCTTTTTTTCTTTCTTTCTCTTTCTTTCTTCATCTTCTTTTTTAAGATTTTATTTATTTGAGAGAGAGAGCAAGTGAAAGAGAGAGAGAGAGAGTGGGGGAAGGGGCAGAGGCAGAGGAAGAAGCAGACTCCCCACTGAGCAAGGAGCCCCACATGGGGCCTGATCCCAGGACCCCAGGATCATGACCTGAGCCAAAGGCAGATGCTTAACCGACTGAGCCACCCAGGTGCCCCTTCTTTCCCCTTTCCTTGACCACTGTCAAGAATCTGTCCGAAAATCCACCTGGAGTTCCGCCTCCAGAATAGATCACTGTTCCATTGGATTCCTCCATTTTGCTACTCTGGGCCACCTTTCACCCCCACCTGTCACCTGGAGTGACAGAGTAACTCCCTCACGGGCCTCCTTGCTTCCCCTCCCACCTCCCAACTGTGTTCCCCCCAGCAAGCACAGTGATTTTCATAAACACATACCAGATGGTGTTACAGCGTTCACCTTCTACCGCATGTCAAGGCTTCGTGCTCCAACAGAGTGAAGCTCTTTACCACGGCCTCCATCACGGCCCCCACAGCCTCCATCACCTCCCCATCTCACACTCTCAGATTCTGCACTGGCCAGGCTGGTGTTGCAGCCAGGCTGCACGTTTTTTTCAATATGCTAGGTTCTTCTTCCCTGGGCTTACAGAAGAATTCTAGGGAAAATATGACACTGATTTTTACATGGATGCTGCCTTATCTCCAGTCGCATCACAAGTTCTTGAGAGCAGGGACCTGATTTTATGCTTTGCACCTTCAGCATCTCCGCCTGTGTCTGTATCCAGGATAGTATCTTGCACTAATTCATTCAAGACATTATTTGTTGAGCACCTACTACATATCAGGCTCTGTGTTAAGTACTGGGAATGTAGATACTAGATGTTGAAAATTGTTTCTCTCTCGGTCTAGAAATATGAGCCATCGCGTGGTGAGAATGAGAGGAGATTTGCCATAATAAATGTGAGATGTTTGAAAGCAAATTTCAGCTTGGGTAGAATTTTGCCATTCTAATGAATTTTGAAAAGTATCGTAGGGTGTCTTTATTGCTTTGGATTAGTAACAGACTAAATCGTGCCTTAGTTGCTTGCAGAAATACCTATGATTTCCCAAAGTGCTAAATTCACTTGCAGGCTGTAGCTGAGAGCATCGTATTTACTGGAAAATAATGATACTCCTAACTCAAGTAGACAACAAGCAAGGTAGACCCTTGCTTGTCTTCCTTCCCTCATGATAAACGTCTGCCCGGAGTCTTGCCTGAAACACAGCAGAATAATAAATCAAAGCATGTTAAAGAAGAGACTATTATTCTTTTAGCCACAGACTCTTCTTTCAGACTTAAACACAGCAACTACAAAATGTTAGGTGTGAGGTTATTTGTGCTCAGGTGTCATATTCAGTGGGGAGACTCAACCTTACATCTTTGCTTCAAAGCTTTGTCCTAAAAGTTTTTTTTTTAAATCAGGTCTTGCCAGGTTATAACCGAAAGCTTCCGTGCTAGTGTAAATGCAATTAGCTACCAGGTATAAACACTGCCTCTAGAAGCTTAGCTTCTGGAGTTTAGCGAGCAAGTGTAAGCATTCCTTGTAAATGTTAAGCTATTAATTACAGAAGATCAAAACAGCTTGGCTCATCTCGATGGAGCTGGGATTTTCTGTGCTGGTTAAAGAGCCTAAGGGGCTTATAGAAGTGAGTGACATGGTGTTAGTTATTTTTAAAAAATAATTTTTTTTGTCCTTTTCTGCTCCAATAAAAACTGGAAGCAGAGAAGAGGAAACTTAGCACACGTGAGCTCTCTCTTGCTGTCAGGGAGTGACACTGGTGTGGACGCCTGTGCGTGGGGCTGTTTGAGGGAAGCTGCCCAAACAGAGAGCTGCGGCGGCCACCTCAGGCCCCGCCTGGAGGACATAAGCAATGGGGCTTCTCGGGGCCTAGCACAACTGTGGATTGAAATAAGCCATAGTTCTAAAAGTGTCCTCTTTGGGAGGCTGCCAGATTTCCAAAACTTGGCCAAAAAATTGGCTTTAATCCTTTAAAAACCCTGGGCAATTTTTATGAAACCATTTAAGCCAGATCAGTTTTAGTTTAGTTTTTGACCAGAAATGACATTACTTTACCTTAAAACAACTCAGAATGACTTTGGCTGCCTCTAAATGACACCCAAGGATTCAGCGCCATGAGAGAGGCAGCAGGAGGTCCGTGGCTGTGCCGAGTGCCGCTGACCCTCAGAGGGACACGTGCGGGGTCTTTCGGAGGGTTTGCTCTGAAGTGGTCAAAACTCTGAGATGTGAAGTGAGGCATCAGCCACACCACCTTGTAATCCTACATCCCGTACAGATTCAGGTGGTAATTGAAACCAGGGTTTTATTTAAGCCTGCAGTGAAAGTTGGGTTGAATTAAGTAATTCATGTTTCAAATGAAGAATTGCACAGAAGTTTGCCTAAACATTTCTGTGTGTGCTGTGTGTTTTTTCATTGGGTCGATTTAGAGATCTTGTGACAAGAGTATCTCAGAGCAGTCCGTAGGTCAGATAGTACACTGCGTGGCCCGTGTTCCGGTTCTGGCCCCGATGACTTGCCCTTGGTTTACCGTTCTTTTCACTCTCCCCAGCAAAATACGTACTCCCTCTCTCAGCGGTCGACTCAGACGTTTACTCTTGAGCACCTTCTAAGGCCTAGAAGACCACTTCTCGTTGTGGCTGATTAGTGACTCCGCATGAGCTGTCAGCATCAGTAAAATTGGATAATGTCCTAATTGTTCTTTGGCATGATTAGGATTAATTGTTCATTAAAGTTCCTTGTTCCTTTAGTCATTATGTGCCGGGGGATCCTTGTTATTTCTGTTTCTGCCCCTACCCCCTTCCACTCACCTTGTAATAGCTCAGTACTGGCCCCTGAACATCCAGGAAAAGCACCTGTTGTAGCCTTGAAAAGTGTAAGATGATCCGGGTGTCACACCAGGTCCTTCTGTGTTTTTCAGTGTTACAGAAAATGCGATAAGGATAATGATCTAGGTTTTAAAATAAAATGCAGCCGAGCATACGCTTTCCTGTATTGTTTCTGTTCCTCCTCTCTGATTGCACGGGGTGGGGTGGGGGGGATCTCCTCTCTTTCTTTCCAACATATTGATTCCAGTATCTGGGCAGATCGTCTGAGTTGGTGGGCTGTGTGTGCTGCCTTATGCAGATCTGCTCTCCCTCCGGACCCATCTTTCAGCTCACAGCTGCAGAGAGAATGTCAATAGGGAACACATTCTAGGGACTACGTGGTGATCTTGTCACCGTGAGGCCATCAGAAACCTGTCCTGCCCCTAAATCCTGACCATGTGTGTTCCCTTTGTAGCCTCGTAAGTGAGCCCGGTTAGTACTTGTCCTGGGCCTCCACAGTGACTAAGGAAGTCATTTCGAGTAGAAAGGCTGCGAGCCTTTGCTTTCTGAAGTGCCATCTCCCTCCGGTCTGGCCATCCGCCTCCCTCGCCTCTCCTATGCCTCTCATTTGGTGCTGCAGTCTCTCATCTGGATGTGGGTCGGCTCTCTGCCTGTGGAGCTGGCCTTCTGCACTGCTGGCAAACGTCACGACCCACTGCGTCTGTAGAGAAGGGGCTCGAGGTGCCGACTCGCTCTCGGTGTGGTGCTGATACTTTCCTCTTCCTAGTTCCTCACTAGGCCACTGGCTTCCCAAGTCAATTTCTAACTCATGACCAGCAACAAAATAAAAAATAGATAAATGGGAGCAGATCAAACGTTAGAAACTTCTGTGTGTCAAAAAAAAAGTCAGAGTGAAAAGGCAACCTGTGGGATGGGAGAGAATAATTGGAATTCATATATCTGATGAACGGTTCATATCCAAAATACATACAGAACTTGTACAACCCAGCAGCCAAAGAATAACCTGATTAAAAATGGGCAAACGGACAAGAATAGACATGTCTCCAAAGATCCACCAGTGGCCAATAAGTACGTGAAAAGATGCTCAACACCACTTGCCATCTGGGAAACGCACATCCAGACCGCAGCGAGCTGTCGCCTCACACCCGTCAGGACAGCCACTATGAAAAGAACAGAGAACAGCAAGTGTTGGTGAGGACGCAGAGAAGCTGGAGCCCTCGCGCGCTGTCGGCGGGGGTGGAAAATGGCACAGCTGCTGTGGAAAACAGGATGGAGGTTCATCAAAAAATTTAAAATAGAATTGTCACATGATTCAGCAATCCCACTTCTGGGTGTTCATCCAAAAGAATTGAAATCAGGATCTCTGAGATACTCGCCCGCCCATGTTCATTACAGCATTTTCACAGTAGCCAAGAAGTGGAAGCAACCCAAAATGTCCATCGACAGATGAATGGATAAGCAAAATGTGGTCCATGCACACGGTGGAATATTACATAGCTTTGGAAAAGAGGGTAATCCTGACACCTGCTACGACGTGAATGAACCTTGAGGACACTGTGCTCAGTGAAATGAGCCAGTCACGAAAGGACAAATGCTGTGTGATTCTACGTCTGTGAGGAATCTAAAGTAGTCAAAATCACAGAAACGGAAAGTAGAACAGTTGCCAGGGCCTGAGGCGGGAGGGAGGGAGCGTGAGTGTTTAATGGGTATAGAGTTTCAGTATCACAAGATGAGGAAGTTCTGGAGATCTGTTGTGCAACAACGTGAATGTATTTAACACCACTGAGCTATACATTTAGTCATGATCATGATGGTAAATTTAATGTTAGGTGTTTTTTAACCATAATAAGACACACAAAGCCTCTAACTCATGGGCTTTTTCCTGCCCACAACGTTGAAAGTCACTTGTGGTGTGGTTGGAAAGTTTCAGTATTGGCGATGATTTCAGTTGCAAATGTTAGCAGATTCAAGCAATAAATAAATAACTTAGTCTGTGTAAATGGCTTAGAAGAGTGCCTGATCCGCGGTAAGTGCGACACACTCCTCTATCCAAAGCCCTTAGATGGGATGTGGTTTGGAATACAATTTGTTTTTCCTGATTAGCTGTTTATGGTGCCTGTATCGCATATACTGTTACATCCTCAGCAGCACCCTATAATTAAATGTGTTGTTATTTCTCTAGAGCAATATATGAATCTTCATAATAAATGGGAAAATCGAGACTATAAATTGCTTCATTTTAGTTTAGGTCAGGAACGCTGCCAAAAAGTTATGGGAAAAAAAAAAACCAATCCCGAAAGTAATTTCTCAGCGCTTTTGGGCTTCAGAATTGTGTATGTGGGATTATGGATGTGTGTTCTGTCCTCCCTGGTCTGTAGGCGAACCTGAAGCACCAAGAGGTAGCGTGCCTCATCCAAGGTCAGAGCAGGAGGGCCAGAGCAGGTTCTGGGGGGACAGTGTGGCTCCCGACTCCACGCTGTGTTCTGATGAGTGACACAGACCATTACGTAAGACTTTGGAGGTATTGGGTTCAACTGGAGTCATAGCTTATTTGTTGTTTTCTTTGTGTGGAAGGTGCATTTGATAACACAGTGTGATTGTGTGTGGAGTGCCAGAGTCTGCAGAAGGAGAGCATACCTGGGGGGTCCTTGACCTTGTCCCCCTTACATGGGACAGAGGCAGCCTCAGCTCCACCTTTCCCTTGTGATTCTTCCCTTCTTCCGGTGCCGGTCTTCTTCCCAGTTCTTTCCATATGGCTGCGCCCTGGTTGCCATTGACCTGGTGGTAATGGTCCCCAGTCCTCCCCCATGTTCTCCCCCAAAGGCCTGGAAAGGGACCCTGTGCCCCTGTATCCATCTGCACATGAGCAGGGCATGCTGGAGGCATTGGAGAGTTTATGCCCTGGGATCAGCCCTTGACCCATATGTGGATGGGAACTTAGCGGCCTTCCTTCTCTGTAGTGCTGTCCTGAGGATGTTGAGCTCCCAGGCTCTGCAGCTACAAACCAGCCATGAGCGTACCCTTTCCTGCCTCTCCTCCCTTTCTGCTCTCACTTCCCCTCTCCCCAGTAGTCTTTGTGTGTCTGGGACCATGGCTCAGCATGAGTCCTGTGGCTAGAGCCGCCTCTCAGAACCTGGGTGTTGTCAGAACCACCAAGCCATAGAGTTCCAAAGCATCATTGCAATAGGACCACTTTCTTCTTTCCCAGCAAAGGAGGACATACCCCTTATTTTTCCTCACCACTGCAGTAAGGCAGCTCTATGCCTAATCACGGATGAATGCCGGGGGCCCACAGAGAACAGTTCTGTGTAGTTTCGATGGCAAGCTTTACTGGTAATTTTTTCTCACCTTACTCATGAAAGGACCTCAACCCTAGTGACTGGTGGCTGTCCCTGTGCAGGAATAAGACTGTTTCTCTTTTCTTTCATTGGGATACTTTACACACAGCAGGGTACTGTTTTGCAGTATTAGTGTTTGCCTCATTCCTCTGTGTCTCAGCTTCTCCATCCATCCACCCAGGAGAGCAGGTCTCAGGTCAGCATTTCATGGTCTCCAGGAAAGTGTGTGTGGGGAGGTCCAAGGGAAATCCCATGTACTGCTCCCGTCATCCTGCCCAGAGCTTAGGAAAATTTGGGGCAAACTCCAAGAGTCATGAGGAAACATGAATGGGATTTCCAGAAGGGGTGAAAGGGAGGCAGGGGAGAAGGGAGTGACCGAGATTGAGACCCAAGCTAAGCTGGGGCTCTTGTTTGTCAGAATCTCTGTTAGAGGTGCAACAAGAATCCAGAGAGAATTGGCTACATGGCACATCTAGAAAGACAGGTCTAAGAGTTTCTGAAGACACCCCCATCCCATCATGGCAGGGACAGGGGGACATCTCAGGAGCAGTCTGTGTGGATGGTGGCTGAGGACTGGTTCCTTCCCTCCACAGATGTGTGGGCACTTTGGAGTATGATGAGTCAGGGGAAACCACAGGGAGGTGAGAGAACCCCGAAAAGAATAAGGTTCTGGTGGACTGGGTGCCTTGGTAAATAATTAAGCTGGGTTACCAAGAGAGTTGTTTGCTGATTGATCACTGGCCTCTATGGACTGAGAGTCATGGCTACTGGGGGTGACCAAGTTCAGAACATACCTGTGAAGTGCGTCTGTATAATCGACAGATTACAGCCACTAAATGCAAGCCAATTCTTTTGAAAACAATACTTGTAATACTCAGAGTATAGAGACACAGAGACGAGTTGTCTTCTCAAAATCCCTACTGTCATCTTTGATCACAGAGTTGGGAGGGGACCCTGGAACACTCACCAGACCCTGGGCAGATGGACAGAAGATAAGAAAGAGAGTGAGCACAGCCTTGCTTGAGCTGGCTGATGGGATTAATTCTCTACAGATTTCATGAGAGGCTTGTAATGATGTTCAAGACCTTTATATTGGATTCTGAATTTGTAAGACTCAAACCTCTTCCTACAGAGACAAGGTGATTCTGATAGCTCGGCAAGGGTCACCAGAAGTATCATTCTGGACACAGTGCAGGCTTTTGGGAAGACGACCATGAATCCCTTCTGCAGGCTCTGAGAGCTGCCTGTTAAAGACAGAGGATGCTAGAACCCCTCCACCTAGGCACACCCCTCCATTTACTGGGGATACAGAAAAGTTGTGCCTTGGAGGCTAGCAGATCTGTTGGCAGCTGGGGAGCTCTGTCAGGCCTTGGTTTGAGACCATTTCTGAAGTAGCCACTACCATTTTACACAAGTACAAATGTTCATAGTCTTGGTTTTTCTTTGAGGGAATATGACCATTTCATGATAGATTCACCCAGTAAGACAACACATGCCCCAAAATGCAGAAGCTGCTGTGCACTGGAGGCTTGGGAAGGTGTGCATGTAGGTGAGGGGGGTGCAGGTGTCATAGAAAATGAGGAATAAGAGATGGGAGTGCATCTGGTTTCATAGGACTGAGCGTCTACTCCCCGTGCAGGGTCCCAAGCATGGAGGGGCTTGACCTGCTTCCTGAAAGGGGAATACAAGACACAAGCATGGAATGGGAACAGCAAGAAACTGCAGAAACTGTGGGCATGGTGTGGACACAGCCATCAGATATAAACCTGAGTGGACCAGTGACCAGAGGGAGTTAGAGACAACACATGATTTAGCAGTTCCTGCACTTCATGACCTCCCCACGCAGGAACAGAGCAGCAGCTAGTGTCCCTCCAGGGGCAGGAGGCTTCTAGCAGGTCAAACGCCTCTGCCCTTGCAATGAGGCCTCATAACCTCTTCGTTTCTCCGTTCTCTTCTGGGTGAAACAGCCACGGTCCGCTTCCCAGCAGCGTCCTTGAGCAGGCCCAGACGTCAGGCTGGCCTGAGTTCTATTTCTACCCATCTCAAACTGGGCTCTGAGTATTTTGTCTTATTTTTGCAGTAGGGGGTCACAAACAGTTCTCAAATTTGAGAGAATACTGTATCTCCATTTTGAAGATTCATAATGCAAACCAGTATATTGAAGCTCAGAGCATGTTTCTGACATAAAGAAATGAGTTAAGCTTTAGTCAACCTACTATTTCCAAGTGTATACAGACACAGAACATGTTTTTATCAGGGTACATTATTGATATTATCTGGGCCACTTTCTCCAGAAATCTTGAATTAGGTGAACCCCCAAGACCTCAGACTCATTCAGCTTCATCCATGATCAGGTCCACAAACCCATCTTATCTTCTCTGCCACTGCGTTTCCACATCTTCTGATGGGAAGAGAAGGTTGTCTCATTTTTCTGAAACTGCATCTGTCACCATCTCTTGCCAATATATCAGGTGGAGGACTGTTCCTACATCTTTGCTCACGTTACAATTCTCCCAGGAAACTCTCCACCAATGTTGCTTAAATTTTAGTGTACAAATTAAGCACTTATCATTCAAGAAATCTTTCCTAATTTCTTCCATCATTTTATTAATAACAAGGGCTAACACTTCATAAACATTTGCTGTGCACCATAAACTCTGAGTAAAGCCCTTGTCGTGCATTATTTCATTCAGCTGTTAGCATCCTCTGGGGCCGGGTATATGATTAGTTTTTCTAGACCTCAGCTTCCTCATCTGCAAAATTAGCCCCAAATCCTCACCCAGGATTGCCCAACTGGTATGTAGCAGGGATATAACTCAAACCAGCTTCCATCTGACTTCAGAGCCTTCCCTCTCAACCACTGTGCCATCCCTTGTCTCGCAAAAAATCCTTATCAGATCCCTGTAGTTTTGTTTCCTTATTGTCTCTTTAAATTCACTGTTTACACTAAATATCCTGTCTTCAGTTAAGTTGCAGATTCAGAGCTTAAGATGATAGATATCTCTCAGAAAATCCTTGTTTTCTTCCAGGTAGCTAGGGAGAGTGGCAGCTGTCTAAATCCACATCTCACCACAATACAAAACAAGAACCCATAAAACTACACAAACCCAGGACGCTGGCGTAATGAGAAGACAATGCGCAAACTTCAAGTTGCTTTTAAGTTTAAAAAGATAAAGACATCTCATTAAACCATTTCTCAGACTTTTTTTTTTGCAAAGCTTTGTTGCGGGCAAAGGCAGTCTGATTTAAAAACCAAAAATGCTGTACAGAAAAGAGGGGAGTGAGCAGCAGGTGTAAGCTTATTCTAAAATCACCACCGGAAGGATAGAGTTCTCCTGCTTGTGAAAATACTGGAGAAATTGTGTTAGTAGACTACAGCACTGATTATAGGAGAGCAACTTAAAAATATGTGATTGCAGGTAGGAAGCTTCAGTATATGTGCTGCCGAAGCGAGCACATGCAGGTAGGAAGCTTCAAAAAGCATAGCTTCTGGGGAGAAAAAGACAAAAAATAAGTCACTGTAAGTGACTGGGTAATTAAAAAGGAAGAAAAGGGAAAATTAAGGTCTTGAAAGACAAAAGTACTACAAAAATCAGAGGGTCCACGCCATTCTGTGCATCAGCAAGAACTCACCCACCAAAGAAGCTGGGCAACACTTTAGACAAAGAGGACACCATGCCCCTCGAGTAGCGATCTTGTGAACCATCACACATATGCAGACTGCACAGTGTGTAACTGAACACGTCTATAGGAAGTTACCAGAATAATGTGAAAAATGAGAATCAACACGTGTCAGCTGTTGAAACTTCTCCCTTAAAGGTAATCATGAAGCAAAAGGAAACTGTATGGTGTGGTCTAACTGAATTAAGTGTATTCATAAACAGACATTTGTAATATGAAGAACTATCTTGAATCAGGAATCAAAAATTAACCTACATTCGTGGGCGTGGATTTTTTTTAAGTCCAGATTCTATTTTCGCTTTTTCTTCTACTAACCCATCTTCCAATTCACTGATATGTTCTTCTGCCTCATTCACCCTGGCCATCAGAGCCTCTAGTTTTGACTGCATTTGGCTCATAGAATTTTTAATTTCTGCCAGATTTGCTCTCATTTCCGCCCTTAGAGATTCTATATTCTCATTAACATTTTCGTTAATACTTTTTTCAAGTCTACACATCATCTTGACCATTGTTACTCTGAATTCTATTTCTGATAATTTGGTTATATCCATATCCATTAGTTCTGTGGCAGAGGCCACAGACTCATTGTCTTTCCTTTGCTGGGGGGGATTTCTCCTTCTCGTCATTCTGATGAGGAGAGGTTGCGGGGTTGTCCAGAGCCCAACATTAAAAACAAAAATGGAGAGAAAAACAGAAAAAAAAATGAAAAGAGAGTTGAACTCAGGAAAGAAATGAAGGAAAAAGACAAGACAATCTCAGAAGTGAGGATGACTTCAATGAAATGCAGTAGCAGCAACTGAAGAAAGGCAGGAAGGCAACCAACACATGAAAATAAGATAAAGGAAGAAGTAAAAAGGATCAAAGAAAAAGAGGTTGAATGGGGAGATGAGCAAAGAAGAAAAAATATACATATAATTGTAGGCACTGCTGTAGAAAATCAAGCAGTGGAACAGAACTCATATGTAAATTGTAACTCAGGAAAACTTCATGGACATAAAAGACCTTAATTCAGGTGCTGAAGGGGCCACTGAGTAGCTGAGAAAGCAAAAGGGAATAAAATTTCATGATGTATCCCAGTAACACTGTTAGGCTTGAAAGATAAAAATATTCCAAGGTTTTCAGATTTAAAAAGATTAAATAATTTTTAAGAACCAAAGAATCTGTAATTAGAATTCTCAAAAACAACATAAAAAGCAAAGCAACAATGGAGCAGAATTTCAAAAAACCCAGGGAAAGAGTAAAAAGAACCTTTATTTTCAGTCCAACTGTGAAGCATCAGGACTATAGACCCCCAATGACTTGCGGAGTTGTGTGCCCATGCCCCATTTCTTGAGGAAATAGAGAGGATGAGCTTCATCTAAACAAGGGCACTAGAAAAACTCCAGGAAAAGGACAATAATGTGCACGGTGGCCTATCTGAGTGTATACAAGGCTAACACGAGGGTGGAGACAAGGCAGAAAGACTGGTGTGCAATTGTTATACTTTATGAGGGACAGAAATTATGGGACTGGAAACTGAGAGGAAAAGGTAGAAGGAAAAAGGAAAGAAAAATAAATGAATGGAAATAGGTGGGGGATGTAGTACGCCATTAAGTACTGATACATCAGGGAGTAAGAAATTAAATAAACAAAGCAAACTAAGGTACTAAAAAGGACACAGGTACAAAGGTAAACACTACAACAAAAATACAAATATTCCTAAATACAAAAGAATAAAGGTTTTAAAAATAAAGAGCAATGCATAGGTGTCATGCCAAGAAAGGAACATAGCAAAATAACATAAAACACATAACTTATAAAACATGACCAAGTTACTATTTGACATATCAGTCATATCAATAATTAGCAGTGGACTTAAGTATGAAAATACGAAGATTTCTAGGTTGTTCCTTAATGCAGACATAACAGTGTCCTAACAAGAGACCACCTAAAACGAAGTGATCCAGAAGGATAAAAATGAAGTGATGGGTGGAGGCGTACAAGGCCGGCAGGAGAGGTAAGAGAGACGAGGCTGCAGTCCTGATATCACAGTAGTGTAATAATGCTGGTACTAAGGATCTGCTGCCCAGAAGCATTAAATGTGACAGACAAGGATATTTACAAGTGTGAAAGCACAGTATGTGATGGAGATGTGACAGGACTGAATATGTCTACAACAGTGAGCCCAACCAGCAACCGCTGTGGTGCAGCAGAATTTCGGGACATGCAAGGAGACCCAGCGCAGGACTGCTCACCCTGCCAAGAAAGATCAGTGAGGATACAGAGCGCTTGCACAGGAGGACGAGGGAAATCTTATGGTACATATTGAATGAGACATCCTGGTGATAGAGAATGCACCTTCTTCTCAAGTTGGCGTGGCCCATTCACCCACTTAACTGTATATTAGTAAGTGTTAACAAACACCATGAGTCTCCAGAAGTGACGTACTACAAATTTCTTTGACTATGGCATAATAAAACTGGAGGTTATTAACAAAATCCAAAAGGAAAAAGGCCCTTCCACCTGGAACCATGTTATTAAATGACTCTTGGATGGAAGGGGAAATGCAAATTACCATTGCAGAATTTGCAAACGCTGATGATGAAAACTGCATACCAGAATCTGCATGATATATTTAAAGCAGTGATTGGAAGGAAATTCATAGCACTAGATGTTATCAATAAAAATGAAAGAGGGAACGTAAATGAAGTATCAGTTCAAAAAACCAGGGAAATAAGCAGCAAAAGTCAACCAAAAATGAGCCTGTGGCGGGGAGTGGTTAAGTTAAAAGCAGAGACTAACGTAGAACACTCTATACCAAGTTGAAAACCTCTTGCTTTGTGAAGTTAATAAATACACAAAGCACTCGCTAACTTGGCTGGAAAAAAAAGAAAGCAGAAAAATACAAAACAACAAAGGGAGCTAACAATTGAAACACTGGAAGGGGGGTGAGGCCCCGTGGGGTCGGGCGGAGGGAAAGGTGGCTGCCATGCAGTTGCAGCTGACGCCTCAGGCAGTTCTGTGTGGAGCTGGGCTGGATCTTCACATTGCCCCCAGTTTAGGCAAGGGGGCTCACCCTTTGGATTCCTGCACTAGCAAGTCACTGACCAGTCATGACCACCGGCAAGGCAGTTCCATGTGCTGAGGGCAATTGCAGCCCTCAGCCCAGATCGCCAGCATCTGGGTCTGAATGCAGGGGTCCTGCAGAGGGCATCGTGCAGGACCAGCACACCCTGTGTGATCATCTTTGTGTTCAATCTTCATTCTCCAGTGCTCAAGTACGTTAATTTTTGACACAGTAAACAGCTCTGTTCCTGATAAAAATGGCTTAATCCTGTGCTGCCTTCCAAATGAGATTGTTGATGAGGAAAGCATCTCAGTCTCTGAAATCCTAAAAGCCATCTGCATTAATTATTGCTGCATAAGAAATTACTCCAATCTGGGGCACCTGGGTGCGCAGTTGGTTAAGCGTCCGACTCTTGGTTTCGGCTCAGGTGGTGACCTCAGGGTCATGAGATCGAGCCCTGCGTAGGGCTCCGTGCTCAGTGTGGAGTTGGCTTGAGATTCTCTCTTCCTCTCCCTCTACTCCTCCCAATCTCTCTCTCTCTCAAATAAACAAATAAATCTTAAAAAAAAAAATTAGTCTTTGCAGCTTTAACCACAAACAGGCTTGACCTGGCTGAGTGGTTCTGGGTCAGGTACTTGCTAGGTTGCAGTTAGGCTGTTGGCCAGAGCTGTGGTCATTCCAACTGAGGTTTGGCTTCCAAGTTCACTCCTGTGGCCGTGGGCAGGGGCACCTGCTTCCTTGCCGTGTGGGCCTCTCCTGATAGGGCTTCCCCCACAGTGAGTGATCTCAGTGGAAGAGAGAGACTCGCAGAGCAGTTCCACCCCTCCCAGCCTGTGAACCACAGTGGGGAAGGAGTGTATGAGTTTGCTAGGGCTGCCAGAACAAAGTACCATAAACTGGTGGCTAAACCAAGAGAAATGTATTTTCTCACAGTTCCAGAGGCTGAAAGTCTGCGATCAAGGGGTCAGCACCATTGGTTCTTTCTGAGCCAGGAGGGAGAATCTGATCCACGCCCCTCCAAGAGCTTCTGAAGTCGCTGGCGCTCTTCGCTGTTCCTTGGCTTATAGATGTATCACCCCACGTCTGCCTTCATGTTCCCATGGCCTCCCTGTGTGCATGTCTGTTTCTGTGTCCAGATTTCCCTGTGCTCATAGGGATAAGTCAGGCCCACCACAATGACCTCATTTTAACTTGATTACTTCTGTAAAGACCCTTTTTCTAAATAAGGTCACATAAAGAGATACCGGGGGTTAGGATTCCAGTGTCTTTTTTGGAGGAATGCAATTCAATGCGAGTGGAACCCTGTTGGTTTCGGGGGCTGGCAGGGAAAGGGCATCCTTTACTGAGGGCTGGGTGGGGGGAACAGCCGGGTGGTGGAGTGCTCACGCATTCTCTTGTATTTTTCTACACTTCCAAGATTTCTTGCCTACACAAGGATTAATAATACCTTGTCTGGGAATAGTTTCCCGACCACACTGGGAGGCGTTATGTGTTTCCTCTATCCCTGTGACTTTTGGCAGCGTTACCGAGATCAGCCAAATGAGGAAGTCCACCGAGGTCGATAAGCTATGGCTAAAGCTTCATTAACCATAAGGAGACAAAGCACCTGTCACTGCCCTACAGGAGAGCTGATGGAAAACGGACTGAGCTTCCAGGTCCTAAGAAATTCAGTTAGGCTTTATGAAGTTTTCTTCCACAGATAAAGTGAAACTGACCAATCACTTCTGTGTGAAATCTTGATAAACTGTTGAAATTCTGGGTTTAGGAAGCTGTTAGTATTTATCTGCTAAGTTTTCACTGGAGAATTCCAAAGAAATTACCCATACTGGTGCTGCTGTCACCACCACTGTGTGCTATACCCATTCTCACTCTTCGTGGGTCAGTGTTTTATGCATTACACTCTTGGGATTTGCAGATGGTCTTCCTAGGTGCAAGAGTGCACCAGCCGGACCTGAGTAAGGTGCGGAGGAGCCTCGGTTGATAAGTGAAGGATTTGAAGCTCATAGCCGAAATCAGCCTGCAGAGACCTTGAATCTCATCTGAAACGTTCTGCTTGCATTCCAACAGGGCGGGCAGCCACCGCATGCCTTTGAGTAGGCGGAAGGAAGTTTGTGAGGTTCGAGTAAGACGTGATTGTGGTTGTCCTTCCTGCTAAGCAGAATAAGGAGGAAGGGTCTGTCGTCCCGTGCCTGCAGTTCGTCTGTGGGTTCATAGACAAACAGTCCTGTGTGGCTGAGTTGCATTAAGTCCGCAGGCTTAACATTCCCAATCTCTCTACGTTCGCTCTCATCAAGGCCACTGTAATCTTAGAGATATCATCTATGACACGGTGTTTGTCTGCTGCTGGTTAGGCAAATGGCAGACCAAAGTGCCTGCTCAGGGAAATTAATGCCCTCATTTGTCACCAGCTGCACAGCAAAAGCACTGGTGCCCTTTCTTGCTGATTGACTAATGGCTTTGAGGAAGGGAAGTGATAGGTAGAATGCTTCTCCTGGAAGGAAAAACTGATAAAGGCATTGACTACCCAAATCTTTTCCATTTCAATGAGATGTTCTCTCTGCTCAAATTAAATGAGCTTGTCAAAATAAATAAGAAGGCATGGTCACTGTGGATGGTGGGAGCCAGGTGCTCAGTAGAGGAAATCAATCTAGAGGTGGGGATGTTTCTCACTCGCTCTTTCTCTTTGCTCCAGGCTGGCAAGTCTCTGATCCCATTCGCTTCTTACCCTTCATGCTTCCCACACAAATCCCACCTTTTGAGGCTGACTGCAGTCTCTCCTCTTGGAAGCCAGAGCATCCTTTCCTGACTTTCTACCATTTGCTGCCTGTGCCAGGCAGTTTGGCACTTAGTTAACTTCTCAGCTCTCATATAATTCTTACACTGAACTTCTTGAGGCCATTGATCATGTCTTCCACGAGGCTGTACTCCCCACCCAGAGCGCCACACTGAGGAAACAACAGGGACTCCCACGTAACTGCTGATTGAATCTGGCAGGTGGAGCGTTCATCTGCTTTTTGCTGCCCAGCATCTGTTCCCTTCCTTCCTGGGAGTAATCATATGTAGTAATACCCTAGATGGTTCGAGAAACCACTCTTTCTGCCATTATTGACCATGTGCTTGGTGTGGGATTGACCATTCTGCTGGCCACAGTGATCGGTTCAGGGTGGGCAGATAACCAATCAGAGTAAGCCTCACAGACTTTTCTGGGATGTGAATTAGGGTCACTTCCAGCTCCTACCCTTGGGAACGACTTAGAAGTCACCTTGTGACCAGGAGGTGAGCCGGCATTAGCTGAAGGCAGAGGAGAGAAATGTTTGAGACCACCAGTGAACCACTGGCTCAAGGCAAGCCTGGGCACTTTCCAGTTTGAGTAACCAGTAAAATTATCTTTATGCCTTAAGACAGTTAGAACCTCGCTTTTGTTATCAGTCACCAAATGGATGCAGGAGATCCACGCAGCTCACAGCCATACCTCTTCACGTGTCTCCCCGGAGAGCTGACGTCTTCAAAACGAATCCTGTTTGGAAATTTTCTTCTCATCATGATACTAATATCTGCTTGACGTTTAGAAGGAGAGTGTCCAACATTCCTGCACCCTGTAGGAAGCAAACTTCCCTTCCTGTATTTCTCTCCCTTCATGGAAGGCTTCTTGGAACTTTTGAGGAAAATGGAGAAAGAGTAGCAGTTGGAGAAGGGATGACTTCACATTTGTTTCCGCCTTTCCCAGGTTCTTCTGTGCCCCACCCCACCGCCCCAGGGCTCGACTCGGCTGAGGGAATCCCTCCACCTCTTCTGGCCAACCTCTCTGGTCTTTTTCTTTACTTCCTTCTCACCACCTCTTGTCACGCACCACTCACCGGAGAACTGCTGACGTTGTTGGCAGGGTAATTCTCTGTTGTAGGGCCTTCCTTACGCGGCAGCCTGGGGAGCAGCATCCCTGACCTCCACGCATTAGAGGCCGGGAGTTTCCTCTGCTCTCCCCAAGGGTGTTTGCAGACATTGCCGCGCGTCCCCTGAGGGTCAAAATCACCCCCGCCCCCAGACGCTGCTGAGAACCTCTGCTCCACAGGGAGTGGAGGGGATTCAATTTGGAAAAATGACTTACCTGTCATATTCCCTCTTTGGAGACTCTGACTTGTCCCTTTAGCAAGCTGAAGCCACTCACTCAGGATCTCCATTCTGAAATGACAGAAGAATCCGGAGTAGGACCCAGGCCCCCTAGCCTTGTGCAGATACTGTCAATCTCTGCTGGCCGCCAGCGAGCCAGCGGACTGTGGGAATGGTGCTGTCCACTGCAGATGCTCGTCATAAAGCAGGAGAACGAGGCCCAGCACTGCTGTTTCGAGTTTGCATTGTCTTAGGAAAAGAGCAGTAGAGGGACACTGCTAACTGTCGAGCACCTGCGTGTAGCAGCCCGGCGCTGAGTGCTTTCTGTCTCTCCCGCCTGATCATTACAGAGGTGTTTCCGGGTCGGCATTACTACTTCACTATATCGAGATACCCTAACCTTTCTGAGCCTGACACTACATCTTAGCAGCCTTCAAACTTGGGTGTGCTGCATTCAGAGCTCACACTGTTTCCCCTCTACTCGACTGACTCCACGGAGATGGGTATCTTTTCCATGCAGCAAAGGGCTGAAGGCTAGGCCTGCCCCCATGTTGGGTGACCTGGGAAACACTGCTGGACATGCTCCTGCGCTGGGCCTTCCCCCACTGCTTTGGGTCTGGGAAGTTGACCTCTGTGGTTTGCAGGGCACAGGCTCCCTGACTTTCTGGTTCTCATTAGGTGTGGATGGATGGTGCGAGGCGCAGGAGCAGGAAAGGCTGGGCTCTCCCCATCTGTCTCTGTCTCTCTCTGCCGGGGGGGCTGATTAGCAGGGACTTTGTTCCCCTATGAACAACACAGCTCTTCTTGGGGGCAGGAAGGTCCTCCTCTCCTGCAGCTCCAGCCCTCTGGGTTCTGACAGCTGAGCCCCCCCCACCCCCTGCTCCAGACCTGCTGTGGGCTCTCCACATGCTTCACCGGCTCCTACTGGTTTCTTTCAGCCCAAATCCTAGGTGACCCCTGCTTCGCCAGATCACCTCACTCTCCGGTCTAAAATTAATTCACTCTCAAACACAAACATAAATGAAAAAAGAATCAAGGTAACTTGCATTCTGATTCCTTGGTTCATATGTCCTATCTCAGCATTGCCATGGTTTTTATGCCATGTGATCCTTGCTCAGTGTGTTTTCGTCGTGAGTGTGTTGCATTTCTTCGCGGTGGACACTTTCATTGAACTCTCCTTAATTGGAGTATCCGTTTGAGTGTGAAGATGTGCCCTGTGGGAACCTGAGGCCCCTAACTCACCTGGTCTCACGATAGATGCTCAGCGGTGACCCGAGCAGGCTTCTGATGCCTCTCCCTGGCCTTGCAGGCAGACACGTCAGCGGGTCCCCGGAGGGCTGGGAGGGGGCAAGACCGTAACGCTTCCCCCGATGATGGGAGGGAGTGGACTTCTGGAGGGACCTGATAGGGCCTTCCCTCGGTCTGGTGGCTCTGCTGGTTGGTCAGCAGTTTGTGGGAAATGTGTTGCCCTGACACCGCACGTTTCTTGGAGGGAAGGGATGCTGCCTGTGTGCACAGAGGTGGGGCACACGCGCACCCCGTCAGCAGCTCACCGTTGCCCTCGTGACCTCATGACCTCATGATCCATCTGTTTTCACAGACTTGCAGGCGCTCAGTATGCATGTGTTGGTTAATGTCTGTAAAAATAACTTACATTTTATCTTTGGAGCCTAGTGGATAAACCCATAGTGTCCACCTCAGTGACCAGCTTGTAAACGTCCGCATGCGTTTCTTCACTTACTGGACAGAATATAGTCATTGTAAGAGGTGAAAATCACGCAGTATAAAAACCACCACAGGGCTGATGTCACACAGATTAACCAAGGAACCAGTGCGCAAGATAACTTTACAGTATTTATTTCTGTTTACTTATTGTGATTTTGTATTTGGAAGCAAATAAACTTTATTTTGGGGAATGAGGTCTCATCTGATAGTGTAGGGAACTGTGTAGGGATTTTTCCTAATGGTAATAATTTTTAGTGTCTTGATTGACTTAAATTATCCAAAATATAGCATGTATGAAAATGGAATAAAGTTCTAAGCTGATATCCCTGAGCTGGATATCAAGAGATCTGGGTTCCTACCTGCATCTCTTTAATGGATGACTTTGACCTTCCTAAGTATCATTCTTTATGTTTTTGTTTTTAATTATTTATTTATTTGTTTTAGAGAGAGGTGGGGAGGGGCAGAGGGCAGAGGGAGAGAATCACAGGCAGATTCCCCGCTGAGCATGGAGCCCAGCACAGGGCTCGATCTCAGGACCCTGAGATCATGACCTGAGCCGAAATCAAGAGTCCGACGCTTGAACGACTGAGCCACCCAGGCGCCCCATCTTTATGTTTTTATTTATTTGTTATGTAACGAGTTTGGACTAGGTGGTTCCTGACATTGTGCTAATGGGACTTCTGAAGGTCTGAGTAACATGTAAAATCCACGGTGTTTCTCCTCTTCCCGAGTCTTAGACCCACGTGAGGAAGGGTTTACAGGAGGTGCGCTGCCCCTGGAGTGGCCTTTGAGTGCTTCTGGAGCCCTGTGCACTCAGCACCTGGGGGTGCCTGCCCCACGTGGACGGCCTGTGCTCCCTGCACCCCCTCGGTCCCAGTGAGTCAGAGGCCTTGCTGGCACCTGCGTTCCCACTCGCTCGCCTCTCTGGTGAGGGTGTCCAGTTCTGACGCGGGCTCCAGCGATCGGAGGCACCCACAGCCCCCTGGGACAGTCCAAGGATTTCAGCCGCAGGCCCCAGGGCGCCCTCTGTCTTTCATCTGCTCTCCTGCCTTCACCGTCCTTTCCCTTTCCCACCTCCATTTCTCTTTCCTCTCCTGTCCTCATTAAAAGCTCTTCTTCTCAATGCCGTGCCTGTGATCACTGCCACACCCTCTGCTCCAAGTTGGTGACAGTGCCTGTGGCCAGGCTTCTGGGGTGGGGCCAGAGATGGGAGGAGTGGATCCACGTCCCTGCAGGTGGGTTGTCTGGGAGGAGGGAGACCCCTACTATGCAGTGATGCTCAGGCCTGGGTGGGGGGGGGCAGAAGGGGAGGCTGTGGGCGTGGCACCGGACGGGCAAGGGTGTCCCCAGAGGGCTGCGGAGACCGGGTGGGCTGGAGGGCCAGTGGGAGAGGAGAGCTGGGGCGGGCCAGGGTGCACACAGACGCTCACACAGCAACAGGAACACTGACAGGACGGTGGTAGCTTTACCTCCCCCTGTCCCCTGTCCCCTGCAGGAGACATTCATCCCTGATTAGCCAGACATCCTCCGTTGGGTCCCGGCCATCATTAAATGTGCACCGAGATGAGCAACTTCAATGCCCAGGGCTGAAAAAAAAAAGACCATATTATTCAATTATGTTGACCTGCTGGTATAGATACAAGATGACTGGGAAAACAAAAATACAAACCTTTAGCTTTCTAGCGTTACAATGAGTCATAAATGATCCCAAGTGGATAACTGAGCTGCTCTCTGAAAAAAACTTAATTACGTTAAGTGTTTTGGAAAATGTAATGATGCGGCTGCAGGGACTCTATGTCCCTCAAGCGCTCAGCGTCTTGCTGGTCTTCTAGATCCAATTTGCCGCTGGAACGCGATTGTGAGGAAGAGTGTTATTTACCACTTACCGTCACATACCGAGTTTGCTCGACTCTGCGCGCGGGCAGAATCAGCCGAGCTGGTGTGGGTGTTCCGTGGGGCTTGACGATCCGCTGGAGGCTTTTCCTCCAGAGCCGCGTCAGGAGCGGGGACGCGAGGCTCAGGTGCGGCGGTTTGTGGGGAGAGAGTCTGGACAGGAAAGCAGTCTGTAGGCCGAAGGTGGCATGTTCAAGCAAGCCTGATTTTGGAGTTCTCGGGACTGGCCTTGCTGTTTCTGAGGCCAAGTGTCTGTTGTGGCCGAAATCCCCGCCTGGGTCCTCTCTCTGGCTGCCGAGTCCAGGCGAGTGGGAGGGGACTGTCCCGGCTGCAGCCAGGGCCTCCGGCAGCAGGCCTGAGCCGACGCGGTCCCTCCAGCTCGTAGTGATGGAGTTTTTGCAGTAGTGTGGTTGGTGAGTCCCGGAGCTGAAGGCCCAGGAAGAATTCTTGAGATGTCTTTGGTGCAAAAAGGTGATTTTATGAAAGCACAGGAACAGGACCCAGGGACAGAAAGAACTGCTGTGCCAGGGTTGTGAGGAATGGCTGGTTATATACTTGGGGTTTGGGGGAGGTAAGGACACAGGGAGGAGTCTGATAGGATTTGCATCTGCTAAAGAAGGCTCTTGGGATCCTGGAATCTTGGCCGTTGTCAGGCTAAGGTGGTTTTTCCCCCTAGCAGAGCATTAGCATTCAGACAGGTGGGCACTTCCTGGAGGAAAGGCACACACACCCCACCTGGGAGTGGGAGTAGGGGTGGGGGAGGTTGCGGGGCGTCAGCTCAGGCTTTGTCCTCAGCACGCCTTCTGCTCCCGCATCAGTTGGAACCAGCTTGAGAATGCAGCTTGGCTGCAGAACCGGGGGCATCTGGCTAAGGGGGCGTCAGAAAGGGTTTCTAGGGTGTGGGCCTGTGCCAGGTGATGTTGGGATGGGTTATGGAAGTTAGGCTTCGCTGTGGATGTTGTCGGAGGAAGTGGGAGTGAGTGGGAAGCTGAATAAATCGTATCCAGGAGAGAGAAAACTGGCCCCAGGCAGACGGTCTTCACTTGTCAGGAAGCTCTGCGCGTCTTAGTAGGCGGGACGGAGGGGCGCTTGGCCCATGTTTTGTGTGTGTTCGCACAGGCTAACGCAGCGCTCCTGTTCCGTCTCCATGTCTCCGGCCGCTCGCACGGGGCCTGCCTGGTGGTGTTGATGCCCGTGTCCTCACCATGCTCCCGGGGCACCAGGCCGGCTCCCGGAGGGGCTGCTTTTCTCTTCTCCCCGTTGAACTTTCCTGTCCAAACCGGGACACCGCTGAGAGGGGCAGGGGCTGCCATCGATGATTCTACTGGGATTATCGATGATGATCGAGGATTAAAGTGGGACTGTCCTTGGGAAACCAGCAGGAGCCACGGTCGCCCCGAATCCTGCCTGGTTCATTTGTGTTCCCACTTCCTTCCAGGGAGCCCTGATGGAGGTGGTTTTCATCACACTATCACACATGTTGCACCTTCCTCAGTCAGCTCCTGGCAGGAAAGTGGCCTGCAGAGGGGGTTCAGCTGTGGAGACCCTGGAAGGCACCGCTCGCAGAGGAGGGGCTGGAAGGGTCGGGGTGGCAGAGCCGGGCTTGTCACTTTACCATTGGCAGGCAGAGGGGTGGGGGGGCAGCAAGCCACCTGAGCCGGCGGCGGCGGGGGGGGGGGGTTGCCGCTGTGGAGGGCCTCTGGCGGAGGCCAGCAAGGGAGTGGGCAGGATGGGGCGGAGGCGGGGTAGGCAGGCAGTGAGCACCTCAGTCCAGAAGCCTGAGCTGCAGATGAGCTGTCTGTGCGTCACCTGTATTCTTGCTTCGTTCCCCTAACCACCTCTAGCGGCAGGCCCGCCGGGCCAGTCACACCCATTTTACAGAGGAAGAGAGGGGGCCCAGGTCAGGAGGGTCTGTGGCTCTGTGGCTGGACAGGAGCAGGGACTGGGGAGAGGCTCCTACTTCCAGCTCAGCCAACAACAGAACAAGAGCTGGGCAAGGGCAGGGGGAGGGTGCTCTTTGCCAGGATGTGTGTGGGACCAGGGACCTGCCCTCTGGGGAGGGAGTAGGTGGTTGTGCAACGTTCCCAGAGCCAAGCCCAGCTGCAGGGAAGGGGTATTTTCTGAGGGTTGCAATGGCATTCAGCAAATGCCCGTGGTTTTGACATCTGCGGGAGCGGAGGTGATCTGTTACCCGTCCTCAGGCTGTCCTCCCTTGCTGGCATCCACCCACCCTGTTTGTTTGGAAGCTGGGGCCCAGAGGACACCTCGAAGAGCTCTCCTGCAGAGCAGAGAGAAGGGGAGTGGGGTGGGACGGTCTTGGTCTGCTGTGAAGAACGTGAGAAACTTGGACTAGCTCAGATGGGGAATACAGAACTCCAGAAAGAGTCAAAGAACCTAGGGTCAGAAGGATGTGCCCAGTGCACGTGTGTTTGTGTGCGTGTGCCTGTGCAGACACACCCGTGTGCAGTACTGGCAGGATGGGGAAGGCGGCTCGGGATAGCCAGCCTGGGGACAGGGAGTGTGCAGTAGGACCGGGGGCTCTGCTCACTGGGAAGAAGAGACTGGACAGGATCTAATAGGAGGGTGACTTGTGTCCAGATTTGCCCTGGACTGATTTGTTCTGGGTAATTATTTATAGGATCTTCTTTTGCTCTCAGAAGTGTCCCCTGTAAATTATTTGGTCACTCTCTTCTAAGGGGGAATGGAAACCATTGCAGGCTCAGATACCTTCGCTGAGTGAGCCAACTACGTCTGTCCCCTGTTCCTGGCCCGACCGTGACCTTTCACTCTTCTGTCTCTGGGTCCAGTTCCTGATTTTTGGCTGAGTGCCTTTTGTGTCTCTTTCCCAGATCATTTGTTGAGGACTCATGGCCCTGAGTTTGCAGAAGATCGAAACTTGGCACTGTCCCCGAGGCCAGGGGCATGGGGCCTTCCTGTGACTGAATTGTTCATCATCCTTACTTGTGGCTCCAAGACCCCGCGTGCCTCCTGCCTCAGAGCATGTGCGTGCCGTGACCTTCCCAGGGGGAGACAGCACACGCACACAGCAGGGTAACCACGGGGGGAGTGGAGGTCACTTTCCAGTAATTGTATATTCACGGAGCGTGAAGCCACATTTTTGTTTTACATTCAGTATGCAAATAGCTCTGTGTCTTGACCAGCTTCAAGGAAACTTTGAAAACATCAAAATAGAACTCTTTCTGAGAATGTACTTACAGCACTGTCTCCAAAAACATCCGTGCCTTAAGTCCTGAATATCTAAGCATGTCTGAAGCAGAGCTCTTTCCTCTCTCCGCTGCTCTGCATGACAATGACCAAGCGAGGGCTGCTGATTGCGGCTTCACAATGGTAGAGATACTTAGGACAGTGTCTGAGCAGGTACTTTGGCGGCTGTCTTAGATGCTGTACTTTGCAATCTGAGGGCATTTAATTAAGCCTCTGTGATCATGAGGATAATAGAATGCTGCCATCTGGGATCCTGGAGCCTTGAGATGGAATCAGAGGGAAGTTAAAGGCAATCCAAGTTAGGGAGCCTGAGCTGCATACCAACAACACACACACCCTCTCCGTGGTTTTCCACAGAGCGCACCATCGGAAACAAGAAAATATGACGAACGTGCATTGAAACGGTTTCAAAATCTAAAACTCAAGCTGGCATTCCGCATTTGTGAGATTCTGGGCCACGCATTTTCCAGTCTCACCTCCTGCCCCTCTGCCCAGAAATGGCGCTGCGTCTGTGTCGTTTCTCCTGCTGGCTCTGGGCTCCTCTGCTGTCCCTTCTGCAGCTCCCCATCACCTGTTTTCCTACCTGCATCACGCCTGCTTTTCTCCACGCTCACCTCGCCCACTCCAGGCTCTGGCCACCCACCCCTGTCGCGTCCCTCTGAATGTTTGGTGACTGTCATTAGTAGCTAGTAGCACTTCTGCAATAAGCACTGGGTCTTAACCCCAGTGTCCCACTTAGTGGTTGGGTGACCTCAGGTGAGAAATGTCACCTTTTTGAACCTTGATTTCTTTGTGTGTAAACTTGGGAAGGGGTGGGGCTGTGGGAGGAGCACACCCAGGTTCCCTGGTTTATTGGCAGCCCCCCCAACCCAGGTCTGTGTTGCGGGGGGGGGGGGGTCAGGGGCTGGTCCCTGAGACACACAGGTGGGAGGAAGTGCTGGGTATCCTAGTCTTTAAAAGTGCTGGGGCGCCTGGGTGGCACAGCGGTTAAGCGTCTGCCTTCGGCTCAGGGCGTGATCCCGGCGTTATGGGATCGAGCCCCACGTCAGGCTTCTCTACTATGAGCCTGCTTCTTCCTCTCCCACTCCCCCTGCTTGTGTTCCCTCTCTCGCTGGCTGTCTCTATCTCTGTCAAATAAATAAATAAAATCTTAAAAAAAAAAATCCTTTAAATAAGTGCTGACTTTGATACAGTACACCCTGCTTGTCCCAGTCCCACCCCCGGAGAGTCCATGTGTCGTCAGCCAAAGTTCAGGGCATCTGGATTCCTGGGCTCTTCTGCGGACCCAGGCACCAAGAGTATGCCCCCGCATGAGCCCGCCTTGAATTTCTCTGCCTCCAGGATTCTTTCCTCCAGGGATCACTTCATGACTGGGGTAGTGTTCTCCAAACATATTCCTGAAAAAAAAAACAAAGCTCTGTGCTTGGTCCTTTTGACTTTCTGGAAGGGTATTACTAGCTGTTTCTTTCTTTTTTTTTTTTTTTAGATTTATTTTTTATTTATTTGACAGAGAGAGAGAGACAGCCAGCGAGAGCGGGAACACAAGCAGGGGGAGTGGGAGAGGAAGAAGCAGGCTCCCAGCAGAAGAGCCTGACGTGGGGCTCGATCCCAGAACTCCGGGATCACGCCCTGAGCTGAAGGCAGATGCTTAACGACTGAGCCACCCAGGCGCCCCTATTACTAGCTGTTTTTGATGCTTTAGTTTAGAGATGTTTCTGCCCAACATGGAGGCCTGGCTCCTTCTGCACATAAGCAGTTGCAAGTGAGTGTCACATAGCTTAGGGCTCCTCGTGGAGCCGCTGACTTTCAGTAGGAGGCCTGTTTGCGAAGGGGCGCTGCGTAACCGCGGGCAGCGAGTGCTGTAGGAAGCGATGGGCGTCATATTCTTTGGTTTCTTGCTGCAGAATCGACCATTCTGGGAGGTCATGGGAAGGGGTCCTCTACACGTTTCCTTTGAAAAAAAGTCAAGACATACCCTATATTTGATAGAACTCAATATCCAGCACCTACAAACTAGATTGCAGTCTTTACTTTTACTTTATACACATTCAATTTTTAAAAATTGGGTAAGAACACATCCCTTTTTTTTTTTTTTAAGATTTTTTTTTTTTTTAATTTATTCGACAGAGATAGAGACAGCCAGCAAGACAGGGAACACAAGCAGGGGGAGTGGGAGAGGAAGAAGCAGGCTCATAGCGGAGGAGCCTGATGTGGGGCTCGATCCCACAACACCGGGATCACGCCCTAAGCCGAAGGCAGACGCTTAACCGCTGTGCCACCCAGGCGTCCCAGAACACATCCCTTTTTAAACTGAAAAGCATGACCATGTACAGTCCCCCATTTTCAGGCTAATCACTGTGAACAGTTTTCCTGTGCTTAGAAAAAGAATGGAAAGAAGGATGCATACCAATATTGAGATGATCTTTTTATATAATTATTTTTTGCAGTTTGTTTCTCCTTTCTCTCTCAACGCTATGTCCTAAATAAATGTATCTGATATATTTAACTTCTTCTTAGATTCTGTTGTCTGCTTCCTGGATCCACATTGCTTACTACACTTCAGCGACCAGCAGATTCTGTTTGGACTCATGCAGTTCTGCTGCCTGGGGCTTCCCTCAGCTGCCGCCAGCTAACTACATGCCCAGAATTTCTGGCTCCTCTTGTCACTTCTGGTATCTTGAGTGGCTGCAGAGGGGTTTGGATAGTGCTGTGAGTCTATACAGAGGCATCGACTTCTCGCTTGATGGCTTTTGACCAATTGGGAGCAGAAGACGGAAGAATAGGATAGATTTGCTCTCCTTCCTCTCCTGCTCTGAGAAGTGCTGTCTCTGTCCTGCCTGTCCCAGAAGCAGGAGATCTCATGTCAGATCACCTGCCCTGTCACTTCAGGGCTCGGGAGACAACGCCCAGAGAAGTGACGTCTCACCTTTTTTTTTTTTTTTAATAATTTTTTATTATGTTAGTCACCATACAGTATATCCTTAGTTTTTGATGTAGTGTTCCATGATTCATTATTTGCGTATAACACGCAGTGCACCATGCAGTATGTGCCCTCCTTAATACCCATCTCACCTTGCACCCTTCCCGTTCTCTGCTGTCTCTGATCCTGGAGCAAGATGGGACCACAAGGTGGCAGGGTCACACACAGCTTTATGTGGGCGATGCTTTGATAGGTTTACTTGCGGTGAAGTCCCTCAGGGGGTGAGACCTTTCAGAGCTAGGTGGTGTGGCCAGCGCCCAGAAGCTGGGGAGGGGCTTGGGGGAGGGGGATCCCACGTCTGAGTGATGTGGCTCAGCAGCCTGCTGGGGAGTCTCTGGGTCTGTGGTTCCAAGGGCAACGGCAGCTTGGGGTCTTTATAGGCCTGGGGTTTGTCTCGTCTTGGCTAGCAGACGTTGGGCACGGTTTTGTGGGGTATACAAAGCAGACAGACTCTATATGGCTGAAAATGTGCTTATTTGGTTTACCTTTAAAACCACTGGATATGTAAAATTTTGAGTTTAGTTGCTGGCAGGCTTTCCAGCAAATGGGTCTCAGACTGAAGTAAGCACACTAGGGGCCAATATACAGAGGCCGTCTTTGGCAAGTAACACCCCCCTCCCATTGCTTCCCATCCTTTGCCATCTGTGGGAGGTTTGAGGAACTTTGGGGCTGAACCTGGCACCAGATATGGCCACCAGGTGGCAGTATCACACCCAGCTTTAATCCTCCATGCTTCCATAGGTTCACCCATTATAGAGCAGCTTCACATTCCAAAGAGCGGAGGTTTGGGGTGACGCGGAGCCTTCAGGCACTGCAGATCATGCCATGTTTGATAAACGCAGCACACCTCTTACCTGTGAGGGTCAGGCAGAGACATAGGCTCTTGTCAGGGATCCCCACTTCAGTTTGTGGCTTTACCTCTGCAAGAGGCAATACTGAGGTTCTCCTGTGAGGTCCGAGTGGGCAGTGAGTCCATGATTTTTTTCTGGTCCGTGGTCACCACCCATAAAATATAAATATGGTACTGTTTTAACATATTTGAAATGAAAATGTATAGTATCTTTTTTATTTTGATTAGGGAGAAGCCTTTTTAAACAAAAACCAGAAATGACCACCAGAAAAGAATGATACATCTAATTATTTTAATGTTAAGAATTTTTTAAAGATTAATGTATTTGAGAGAGAGAGAGTGCACGCATCAGCACACACGTATGCGCATGTGGGGGGAGAGGAAGAGGGAGAAGAGAGACTCAGGCAGCCTCCCCACTGAGGGCTGAGCCTGATGTGGGGCTTGATCCTGAGTTCATGACCTGAGTCGAAACCAAGGGCTGGATGCTTAACTGACTGAGCCACCCAGGTGCCTTTAAAATGAAGAATTTCTATTCATGAAAAGACAGTATAAATATTTTTAAAAATCACAAGCTGAGAGAAGATATTTGGAACACACATAATGAATAAAGTATTAATATGTTTAAAATTTCTGCAGAACAATAAAAAGATAAAATAGAAAAATGGGCAAAAGGTGGGGACATTTTACTGTAAAGGGAAAAAGAAGTGGCCAATAAACATGTGAAGACGTATTCCATTACATTATCGATCAGATTGGCAAAATTAGGGAACCTGATCATATTAAGTGGTAGAAAGGATATGAGCCAAGAACTTGTCTTGCTCACTACTGGTAGAACATTATCTGGCACAATTGCTTTAGGAAAACAACATTCATGTTTTCTTGTAATTTGAACATTTGCATACCCTGTGATCGATCAGAGGCCATCCTCTTCCTAGATATATACTCAAGAAAAATTCTTTGACATGTGCACCAGGAGAAAATGTTTACAGCAGCACTATTCCTAATATGAAAAAACTGGAAGCAATCCAAATTCCCATTGAATTCCCATTGACAAGAGACTAGATTATATCTTGACCTTAAGAGAGAAAATTCATACTGCAAGATACGGTTTTAGAATGAGGATCTGTGCTGGGTGTGGGTGCAGATCACCATGTGTTGGAGGGATGCTTGAGCTGTCAGCTGTCAACACCTCGAAACACCGTCAGTAAAATGTGTTGAACCAGAAGAGTGAAGTTTATTAAATTTATGGCAGAGGGAGCACCACCTTGACAGTCTTAGTATGGTCTCAGAAGGAGAAAGTCAAGGGAGGATATTTGTAGGGTTTTAGCACCCAGGCTGGCAGACTTTAAGGTGGGTCTATGTGATGGTTAATTTTATGTGTGAACTTTACTGGCCAGAGGGTATCCAAATTAAACACTATTTCTATGTGTGTCTGTGAGGGTGTTTCCAGGTGAGATTAGCATTTTTTAGGAGTGAGGGGCAGAAGGAGAGGGAGAGAGAATCTCAAGCAGACTGTCCACTGAGTGTGGAGCCCAGTGCAGTTGCAGGGCTGGATGTGGTGCTCAGTCTCATGACCCTGAGATCATGACCTGAGCAAAAATCAGGAGTCACATGTTTAACCGTTTAACAGACTGAGCCACTCAGGCACCCTGAGATTAGCATTTGAAATAGTGAGCTCAGCAAAGTAGGGGAGTGCCCTCTCTTCAATCTGTTCTGCTGGGGGCCTGAATATAACAAAAGGTAGAGGAAGGAGGAATTTGGCCTTTTTTTATTTGCCTCATTGATTGAGGTGGGACATCTTATCTCATTTTTTCCAGCCCTTGGACTGGGATTTATACCATGAGCTCCTCTGGTTCTTTGGTTTTTGGATTGGGACTTAACTACACCAGTGGCTTTCCTGGGTCTCCAGTGTTTAGGCAGCAGATCATGGGACTCCGTAATCACGTGAGCCAACTTCTCGTAAGTTTTACTTCTATCTCTCCATCTATTTATTTATTTGTCATCGTCATCTATCTGTCATCTCCTACTGGGTCTGTTTCTCTGGAGAACCCTGACTCATACAGCTCATTATACAGGATACTGATTGGTAATGGGACAAGTTTATATCATAATAGCTTTAGATTGGTGGGCACAGAGAGGTGAAGGTCTTAAAGAGAGTATGAATGGGCAAGCTGTAAGTCGTGAGAAGTCAGTTTTTATAGTTGGTTTACAGAGCTATCTTCCTGGGGCAGTGATTCCTTGGAACAAGCAGCTGAGATATTTTTGCTTGATGCTAACATATTGTTTAGCAGAGAATGAGAAAATATGTTTGTTCCAAAATGTTTAGCCCAGAAAGAGTAAAACATGTTTATTCTCAGAATTGTTTGGCACAGCAATAAAGTATGTTGGTTTCAGTTCTTTCTCTTCCCCCTTTGATAGTTTTTCAGCCTAGCTAGAGGATAGACCATTGTCTTCTGGGGACGTGATCAATCTTGATCTGTACCACTGTTTGCTGTGTCATGGCTACAGGTAGAGTATCTCATGGGAGGCGTTCCAGCCTTTGTAAGTGTCAGGGGTCCTTGTGCTTTTCGTTAGAAGATAACTTGTTGGATCCTTTGATTGGCTAGTGGCTGTATAGCAGCACTAAAAACTGGAGACCACACACTTGAGCACTACAGTGCAAACAAAGACGATGAGAAGGAGTATGGTCAGAGTGTGTAGTCCAGATCAAAGCCCAATGGAACAATATACCCAGGTGAAACAAAAAGAAGATCTCATCGCTAGTCTGAAGAGCTACATGAGAATATTTGTTAAATTGCCTCATTTCATGATATCTTTCTTTTCCAGAACTTTTTGTTGTATTAAAAAAATCCAAGAGAGGGGTGCCTGGGTGGCACAGCGGTTAAGCGTCTGCCTTCGGCTCAGGGCATGATCCCGGCGTTATGGGATTGAGCCCCACATCAGGCTCCTCCGCTATGAGCCTGCTTCTTCCTCTCCCACTCCCCCTGCTTTTGTTCCCTCTCTCGCTGGCTGTCTCTATCTCTGTTGAATAAATAAATAAAATCTTAAAAAAAAAAATCCAAGAGAGGGGCGCCTAGGTGGCTCAGTCGGTTAAGTGTCTGACTCTTGGTTTCTGCTCAGGCCATGATCTCAGGGTCGTGAGATAAAGCCCCAGGTCGGGCTCCACACTCAGTGCGGAGTCTGCTTGTCCCTCTCCCCCTTCTTCCCTCCTCCCAACTCTCTCTTTACTCTCTCGAATGAATAAATAAAAAATCTTTAAAAACTCCAAGAGAGATCTGTAGATATGTAAGTGAAATATTTTTCTCATAAGTAAGTCTAAGTTCCACCTTGAGAGGCCAGTCATTTCTGAACAGCTCTTTTTTGAGCTACTACCTGTGCAGTTTCATAGAACTCCTCTCAAGTCAGGACTATCCTGAAGACATAAGTCAATGTACAGAGAAAACAGATTCCTATATAATTTATGGGTCGTAGCCAATAGATTTTTGTGCTACAAATCCCAAACCAGTCATTAGGGACAATCTGATGATATGTTCCAGCCACAACATAACTGGTGATATGCTACCGTCTTATAGCATGATAAAATTTGAAACCACTCATCAAGTGTTGTTCTGTGCCAGGTGATGGTCATTTTAGAATAAAGATCAAGCAAAATAGATTTCAAGCAGAAAAGCATAGTTTTGAGCCTATGGAGGGCACCTCCCCTTTCTTACAAGGTCTGTAAAAGTGAGATAGCTTCAAAATATACAGCGACTGTTCTTGCTCTTTTACAGACTTTCTATTTGTAAAAGTTCTATTACAAAGGCATCTCCTATGAAAAGCACTTGAGTGCTGCTTCTGGGGAGACAGAAAAACTCTCCTTTTATGTACAGTATTACAGAGGATTTTAGATTTCTGTCTGGCTGTCCTGTTGTGTTGCTTGCAGTCTTAAAAATACTTAATAGTTGAGTCCAATTACCAAGGAATCCAACTGCCCTATTAGAAGAAAATGGTATCAAAGGAAGACGGTAGCACAGAAAGAAAAGTGAATATAAACCAACTGGTTCATGTGTTTGTATATTTTGGCTACATTATTAATAAATTATATTTCTGTGTTGGACTCATACCAAAGTGTGGCTAAAGATGCAAAATTATATGTTAATGATAAAGATCTTACAAGCACCCGAGTTAATAGACAAAAAGTGTCACTTAACCATCTCCAGAACCTTACAGTACATAAAGACTAAAGAAAATAATAAACAAAAGCATGCAGATCAAAGCCTGAGAATCTGTGGCTCCAGCTATCTGAATCTTGTTCTGTGGGTCTTGGGTTGAATCTGTCTACTGCAAGCAGATGTCTACTTGATCTGAAAATCTTTGAGAGAAAGACTCAGTGGTTATCTACTTTTAGAGAATTTCAAATAGTCTTCAGCTTGAGGTCTGTATACAGGGCAGATTTTCAATGATTGGAAAATGTGTTTTTTTTTTCCCACTGGGGTGGGGGGGAGGGAGGCAAGTGTATATTCAAGGATCAAACCCTTGAGATTTTCCTGCTGCGCTACTTAACAGTATCTGATACGATCATATCTGTAAGGTTTTGAGGGTCATCTCTCTCAGATGTCTCTTAAGAAAATCAATTTCCCATGTTTTACATTATGCAGGCCTTGTTTAGGAGGATGGTGAGCCCTTAAAGGGTGCTCATGTGCATGAATGGTAAGACTGGATTTATTGTGGGAGTTTTTTGCAGTATTTGTCCAAGTTTGCTTGCCAGAGAGAACAATCTAGAATCAGAGATAAAATTACTACAGGAATGGGCTGACCTGCTACTAACCCATTCAGAGGTGGCATTGGGCCCCAGAAAGAGTTGACTGCATTGTCATTAAAATCAAAGGTAACAGCTAGGTTATAGAAGTTCATGTGTCTCTGAAAACGATGCTAACTTTAGCCTAAGACTACTACTGTTATTTCTATATTTTCTTGAGTTAGAGGGCGAGATGGGCAGTGAAATTTCTGCATAAGTGGTAAGGCTTTGCAAAACTTTTCTAGTGATGGGGACACACATTTTAATGTGATTTCATAAGCATAACCCCAAACTGAAAGCAAAGAATCAAATAATATTTCTACTACTATAAGAGCTATATATTTTTGGCAAGAAAAAGCTTCAAACCATCCTAAGAATAAGCAAACAATGATCAGGAAATGTTAAAAAGATCTACAAAGAACTTCTCAAACTCAATACACGAGAAACAAATAAATCAAAAAATGGGCAGAAGATATGAACAGACACTTTTCCAATGAAGACATACAAATGGCTAACAGACACATGAAAAAATGTTCAAAATCATTAGCCATCAGGGAAATTCAAATCAAAACCACACTAAGATACCACCTTACGCCAGTTAGAATAGCAAAAATAGACAAGGCAAGAAACAAAAATTGTTGGAGAGGATGTGGAGAAAGGGGATCCCTCCTACATTGTTGGTGGGAATGCAAGTTGGTACAGCCACTCTGGAAAACAGTGTGGAGGTCCCTTAAAAAGTTAAAAATTGAGCTTCCCTATGACCCAGCCATTGCACTACTGGGTGTTTACCCCAAAGATACAGACGTAGTGAAGAGGAGGGCCATATGCACCCCAATGTTCATAACAGCATTGTCCACAATAGCCAAAGCGTGGAAGGAACCGAGATGCCCTTCAACAGATGACTGGATTAAGAAGTTGTGGTCCATATATACAATGGAATATTACTCAGCTATCAGAAAGAACGAATTCTCAACATTTGGTGCAACATGGACGGCACTGGAGGAGATAGTGCTAAGTGAAATAAGTCAAGCAGAGAAAGACAGTTATCATATGATTTCTCTCATCTATGAAACATAAGAACTAGGAAGATCGGTAGGGGAAGAAAGGGATAAAGAAAGGGGGGGTAATCAGAAGGGGGAATGAAGCATGAGAGACTATGGACTATGAGAAACAAACTGAGGGCCTCAGAGGGGAGGGGGGGTGGGGGAATGGGATAGACTGGTGATGGGTAGTAAGGAGGGCACGTATTGCATGGTGCACTGGGTGTTATACGCAACTAATGAATCATCGAACTTTACATCGGAAACCGGGGATGTACTGTATGGTGACTAACATAATATAATAAGAAAACATTAAAAAAAAAAAGCCACTGTGGAAGGTGGTTGAATGGAAGGCATTCACACATGTCCAAAGAGATCCTAAGGCTTGGGCTCTTATCCCCGCCCCTCTCTTTATAGATTTACCAGGATAAGGCTGGTGATAAGTGAAATGTGCACTATGGATAGCCAGCAGTATTGGTTGAGTACAGTGGCCCATTTGTCCTTGCTGTGATTTCATGTAAGTTAAGCCAGTTACTTAAATAAACAAGATCAAATAGCAATAATAAGCATTAGAGAGGGAGGAAGGGATAATACTCCAGAGTTATCTAAATTGTCCAGTTATCAGCAAAAAACAATTGGACATACAAAAAAAAAGGAGTGTATCACTCATACACAGGAGAAAGAAAACAACAGGCAACAGAAACTACCTGTGAGAGGAAGCAGATGTCAGATTAACAGATCAGGATTTTAAAGTAGCCATTATAGACACAGAGACTAAGGGCAATCATGCTTAAAGAAATACAGGAAGATATGATGACAAGGTCTAATCAAAATGAGACTGTCAACAGACAGAAATCATAAAAGAGAACCAAATGGAACTTTGGGAGTTGAAAATACAATAACTGAAATGAAGAATTCATTAGATGTGCTCAACAGTGTGTTTGAATTGGCAGAAGGAAGAATTACCAAACTCGAAAATAGTTTGACAGTGATTATATAATCTGAAGGAAAGACAAAACAAAAAAAGAACCTCAGGAAAATGAGGAACATATTTAAGTGCACCAACATATGCATAATGGGAATACCTAAAGGAGGGGAGCAAGAAGTTGGAGCAGAAAAATATTCAGAGAAGGAATAGCTGAAAATTTCCCAAATTCAATGAAAAACATAAATGTATACATCCAAGAAGCTTAACAAACTCCAAGTAGGAAAAACTAAAAGAAATCTATATCTCAAGATACCATAGACAACTGTCAAAAGCCAAATAAAAAGAAAAATTTGAAAACAAGAGAAAAATGTCTGGTTACACACACACACACGCACACACACACACACACACACACACACACGGGATCCCCAGTAAGATTAACCACTAAGAAAGTAATTCGAACAACATAGGGAGAAATCACTGAGGAATTAAAGCGGTACACTAGAATATACTCACTATATGCAAAAGAAATCAGTGAAAGAGCATAGGAACACAAAAGATATGAGATATATAAAAAAAGTAAAATGACATGTTAATCCAACTATATCAATAATATTATTAAATGTAAATAAATCCAATCAAAAGAAAGATTACCATACTGGATATAAAAACAAGATTCAACTATATCCTGTCTACAAGAGACATACTTTTTAAAAAAAGATTTATTTATTTAAGTAATCTCTATACCCCATGTGGGGCTTGAACTCATGACCCTGAGATCAAGAATCATATGCTCTTCTGACTGAGCCAGGCAGGTACCCCAGGAGCCACACTTTTTTTTTTTTTTAAAGATTTTATTTATTCGACAGAGATAGAGACAGCCAGTGAGAGAGGGAACACAAGCAGGGGGAGTGGGAGAGGAAGCAGCAGGCTCATAGCGGAAGAGCCTGATGTGGGGCTCGATCCCACAACACCGGGAACACGCCCTGAGCCGAAGGCAGACGCTCAACCGCTGTGCCACCCAGGCGCCCCAGGAGCCACACTTTTGATTCAAAAAGTAAAGGATGAAAAAAGATACATCATGCAAACAGCAATGATAAGAAACCTAGAGTGGCTATACCAATATCAGATAAATAGGCTTTAAAATGTGTTACTAGAGATAAGAGGGACATTTAATAACAATAAATGGATCAGTGTATTAAGAAGATAGTGATGGGCATGGAGGAGGGCACATGATGTAATGAGCAGGGGGTGTTATATGCAACTGATGAATCACTGACCTCTTATCTCTGAGACTAATACACTCTATGTTAATTGAATTTAAATAAAAAAGAAGATATAACAATTATAAACACATATACATGTAACAACAGAGACCCAAAATATAAAAAGCAAAAACTGACAGAAACAAAGGGAAAAATAGTTCAACAGTAATAGTTTGAGACTTCAATACCTAGCTTTCAGTAAAGGATAGAACAATTTGGCAGAAGATCAAAAAGGAAAAAAAAAAGGCTTGAACAACGTTATGAACGAATAAAACCTGGCAGATATCTAGAAAATACTTGACCAAGCAATTTTAAAATAGACATTCCTCTCAAGTGCACATGAAATGTTCCCTTTCCTACGCAGGATGTACCATATGTTTGTCCATAATATAAACCCTAATACATTTAAAAGGACAGAAATTATACAAAGTATGTCCCGGACACAGTGAAGTGAGATTAGAAGTCAATAACTGAAAGAAATCTGGAAAATTGACATGTAGATAGAAATTGAAAGCCACAGTCCTAAGAACCCGTGAGTCAAGAAAGACGTCACCTGGAAGTTAGGAAATACTTTTAAGTGAATGAAACAGTTGTCAAGTCCTATATCAAAAAATAAGAAAGCTTTCAAATTAATCATCCAGGTTTCCAACTTAAGGCACTTATAAAAAAAGCAGACTAAACCTAAGCAAAGGGAAGGAAGGAAATCATAACAATTAGAGTGGACATTAATAAAATAGAGAAAAACGGAGAACATCCACTAAAGTGACATTGGGTTTTTTGAAAAGACCAACAAAACCAACAGATCTTCAGTTAAATTAGAAAAAGAGAGAGAGGATTCAAATTAGTAAAATCAGGTATAAAGAGGGAGCATTACTGTGGACCTTACAGAATTTTTTTTAAATGACGGGGGTATAGAATGAATAATTAATCATATGCTGATGGATTAGCTGACTTAGATGAAATAGAAGAGATTCTGGAAAGGCATAAACTGCCCAAATGGACTACTCAGAAGAATTAAAAAATCTGAAAAGACTTATCACAAGTAAAAATTTTAGAACAAATTATTAATGAAAAACTTTTCCCCAAGAGAAGTCCAGTCCCAGAATTCTACAAGACACTTGCAAAATTAATGCCAATTCTTTACAAACTCTTCCAGAGGATAGAAGAGGAAGGAACACTCCCCAGCTCATTTTACGGGGCCAGGATTACCCTGATGTGAAAACCAGACAAAGGTAACACAGGGAAAGAAAGCTACAGACCAGCACCTTTTATGAATATAGGCCAGTGTAAGTGACCCAAATCACCTGTCGAAGTTTCTCTGTAAGACCGCACCAGCCTTGGAGCCAGCAGCTCCGTGCTGATGTTCTTCTCCATGAGTTTCCTCTTATAGGCTTAAAGTAGAAAGTGACAACAGAGAGCAAACAGAAGAGCAGAAGAAGAAGACACATGTCTACCAAAGATAAGAGTTTTCAGATTTGATCAGATGATCAAAGAATTCCTAAAAAGAGCTACTCATCCCTGGGGAAATGAAGCAAACTTGGCATTTGGGAGCTTGACAAAAAGAAATCCTAGCTCAGAACCCTGTGTGTGCGGCTCTGGGAGCCTCAGAGTAGAGATCGTAGAACCACAGCAGCAAGAAGGTCTTGGTTGGATCTTGGCAAAATCTCCAGGATCACCAACTGTCAGTTTCCCGAAAGGACTACCATAGTATGTGTTGAACAAGCAAAATGAAATTTATGAAACTTACTGGAGTAAGGGAGAACACTTATCTTTTTTTTTTTTAAAGATTTTATTTATTTGTCAGAGAGCACAAGCAGGGGGAGCAGCAGGTGGAGGGAGAAGCAGACCCCCCACTGAGCAGGGAGCCCAATGTGGGACTCGATCCCAGGGCCCTGAGATCATGACCTGAGCTGAAGGCAGACGCTTAACCGACTGAGCCACCCGGATGTCCCAACAGGGTCTTACTAAAAGAAGAGAGAAGCCGGGGGAGGGTGGGAGCCTGGGTGAGTGATTTAAGGAGGATCTTGCAAGGAGGGCACCTGTTTGGTTTGGACGGAGTCTCTTTGGATAGGTAGGCACGGTAAGATGAATTCCCGAAGTGAATATTGATTAGCAAGTTAGTTGGTTTTAACTTGTTAGTTTTAGCAAGTAAGCTCTCTAGGTGGTTCAGTGTCTTAGCTATTTTTCAAAAACATCCATGCTTCTGGAAGATGAGTGATTTTTTGCTTCATCCAAGTATTGCTCATCATAGAATGAAAACATGCCTTTTCCCAGAATTGTTTAGATTGCAATCATTCTTTGAGAATGATAACAGTGTTTAACAGATCAGACTGAGAGAAGATGAACTTCTACGTTGTGGAAAATAAAGAAGACCCAAATGAGAACGAACAGAGGCTATTTATTCAGAGCTTGGTACAGCAAAGGTCAGCCATCATCACCTGTTTGCTTGAGACTCACAGGCAGGCAGGAGAGAAAGTTTTACAGTAAAAAAAAGAAGGTATGCTCTGATTGGAGGCTGTTGGCCCAGGAAAGCTGGAGGTTGGCTAACTAGAGACATGACATTTTATTTCATTAGTTTGGGGGCATATTGGGCTTTCTTTGATGGCCCAGAGTTGGAAACGAGGCAGAAAACAGGGAGGTTGGCAGTTTCTGACCAGTCCTGACCATCTGGCCCAGTGACTGCACGGCTGCGATTTGGCTTCTCAGCCTGGTTACTGCAGAGGCTAGGGGTCAGAGTTCTGATGTCATACGTGGTCTGGCCATTGTCTGTTTGTATCTTCAGTTTTATAACATGGACAGGAAAGAATCCTGGCCTCAGTTCTCAGTTGCAAATGGCCCCAAAACATATAGGTGTGATGAAAACCATGTTTTTAAATGATCAAACTAGAAATGGTCTGAGAGCTCTGAATCTCTGAGAATGATCACAGCATTTGACAAGTCCAACTGAGAGAAGATGAACTTTAGAGCCAAATTTCTTTAAAAGTTTTTGGAATTTTTTTTCATATGAAAGAGAGAAGGAGGTGAGCGTGTAAGTTTAATTATGTATGAATGGGGGACTAATGATTTTCAGGTGGTGTTAGGTTGGCCGGCTTCAAATAAAGAGGTTGTCTTCGAGATCGCTTTGGAGTCCCAGATGGAAGTGCACCCCAGGGAGTAAGGGCAGTGTAGGTAAGCAACCTCGCACAGGTGTTTTCCGATGACCCCCTGAGCCACAGCGCTGATTTCTCCCTGGTACTGTTGTCCTTCACCATAGACCGCCGTGTTACTATACCACTTCCCCTTTTCTGCTTATTCTTCCTAAGTTAACATGCAGTTAGGCCACTCATTCATCAAGCAGGTTCTCAGAAGGTTAGCGAGTCTGTCCTTTTACTCTCTCGAAATATTTGAGAAGGTCAAGTTCCCGTTCTGGAATATAGAAATGTCAGGAACAGATCCGGATTTTTAACTGATCTCCAACTCACTCATAAAGAAATGAAATCTTTCTTCACATACTCCTGGGTCATCATCACTGATCATTAGAAAAATATCCGAAGTCTTATCTCCACATTGAATCATCTGAGCACCCTGGGATGGTCTCGGCATCCTTACTGCATACTAAAACCATCACTTGATATCCGGGGAACTAGTTTCTTGTTTCTGGTCTGGTCTCGTTCTCTCTCTTTGTTGCTTGGGTTGTCCCCATCCTCAGGGCTGTGCTGTGCCGGCTCACAGAAGGCTTCAGGCTATGTTTGCAGAAGACACTGAGTACCGTGAGGTTTCCACGATTCTGGTGCGTACCTTGTCTTGTACTGCTGGGTGTCCCCGTGTCCCCGTGGGCTTTCTGAATCTCCAGGGGAACCTTGCCACGAGCTGCGGCCCCTCCTCAGTTCAGCTTGGCCCTGTTTGGAAGAGGCAGCCCCTCAGCTGTTCTGTTCCGAGGCGTGTTACTTGGCAGGACCCTGTGAATAGGGTGGGCACGTAGCTGAGACCACTGTGCGTCTTCCAGTCTGCGGTGTGTGCGTGTGGCTGCTTTTCATCTGTTTTTCATCCGGTTTTATACAAATGAGGGAGCCTTTCTTTCTCTGATGAAATGGAGCCTCCTTCGCTGTGTTCTTAAGCTTCCGTCACCTTTTCTAGGTTGTCAGATGGCACGTACTTCCCACAACAGTATTAATGCCTTTGCAGAAACAGAATCTCTTCCAAAACACATCACCATTTGGATCACATCTGACAGGGAGCTCTGTTGTTAGAAGTTAACATCGGTTTATTTTTCAGGATAATACCTCTTTGAAGAGTGTGATAGTTGGATTAGGGTGGAAAAGAAAATATTTCATCAAGTTGCTGCATTTCTGTTTTCCACTTTATTATTGAAACGCTTTACATTTCAGCTCAGAGTTTTCTTTATGACATAAAATGACAATAATTAACTAATAATGGTGATAATAAACTTATAACACAACAACTACCAGCACACGTTCACGTGGCCCCTTCACCTTCTTGGGGTCACTTTATAGGAGTCAATTACTTTGACCCTTTTCTTCTGAGGAAGGAAAAGTTGGAGGGGTTGAGGCATTTGGAGGTGAGGAACCCAAGGCCCAAGCAGGCTAAGTGACTGTCTCAAGGTCAGTCACTAAGATCTCAAATCATGGTTGCTCCAACATTCAGACATCGAATATCCTCCATCAGAAAAACTAACCAAACTGCTTCTTTGCCTCTTTTTTCCCAGCTGCTGTCTTTCCTGTTTTTTTCCTCAGTCTTTCTTTTTGAGGTAGATTCTTTGAAATAGTCGTCTGGATGACTCAGGAAACACACAGATTGAACATTATTCCCAGAGCAGACATTGTATTCTCTGTGTTTGGATGGGCATGCATTTCTGGAACAAGGTCTATCCTGATAACAAGGACCAGTAGATACTTTTACAATTCAGGTTTAGTGAGGTGCAAGTATGTACAGTAAAAATCACCTTTTCAGGTGTGCCAGCTCTGTGACTTTGACAAGTGCACACAGTTTGTAACCGCCAGTGTAACCGAGTTATAAACCAACCATGAGGGCGTTACGCTAAGTGAGATCAGTACCGCAAACACGAACCCTGCATGGTATCACTTCTGTGTGGGGTCTTGCAAGGCTGAACTGAGTGGAGTAGTGGTGAGCCGCGGGTGGGGGAAACGGGGAGATGTTGGTCAAAGGGTGCAAAGTTCCAGTTACAAGATGAACGAGTTCTTGGGATCTAATGTACAGGGTGGCGATTATAGATAATAAAACTCTGTCATATCCTTACAAGTTGCTGAGAGAATAGAGCTTCGATGTTCTCATCACAGAAAGGGAAATGGTAATCATAGGAGGGCACAGAGGCCATCGGTTTGCTGTAGACAAATGTATCAAGTCAGCACACCGTACGCCTTGAACTTACACCATGTTGTATGTCAACTGTATCTCAGTAAAGCTGGGAAAAGTTTGAAAAGATGAGGGTTTAGAATTTTAACTGTCCTGAGTTGTTCTCCTTGTTTGTTTTTCTTCGGAGCCAGAGCTTATCACGCATTCAGGGTTTTCAGGTGGTATCAACCATTCGCTCTGGGTGACGCGCTTTGAGATGACCTGCTTCCCTTGCTTTGTAGTAAGGGATTTGAATCCCCTTTGACTCTTACATATTTTACCTCGAATATATTCTGTGGTAAATTAAAAGAAGTGCTTACCTGTGAGGTTTTGTTTTGAGCCACACTGCAGGTTATTATTGTGTTATGACTACAGCATTTGTTTTGTTCAAATAGAAAATCCACTTGGGCATTAATAAAAAAAGAAGAGCATGATAAATGTCATCTAAGAATCCGTATTATCGGCCTTGTGTGACTGCAAAACAACTTGCTTTCCTTTCACAACTCACTGCGTTCTTGCTACCACCTCGGCTGCTAGACGAACGCAGTCTTGCTATTTATTTTATAGGATTTTCATTGTGTCTTTACACATTTCTTAATATAATGATAAAGACCATAGTTAGTTTGAAACTATGTATAAGGTTATTTAACAGATGTAGTAAGTTTGAGACACTCGCGTCACACGGATACACTGAGTACGTTCCTCATCCAGATGCTGGGACACAATCCCGTTCGGCCAGCGGGACAGAGTTCCATTTCGACCATGGCGACCATGGCGGTGCGCGTCTCTTACCTTCTTGTGCCAGATTCCGCCCATATCTGCACTAATGCAAAGCAGGCGACCCAAGCAAGCAGTAAAGGTTTGACGACAGTGCAAGGATTTTACAAAGCCCCTAATAGTGGCAAGAATGTTCCCTGTAAAGTTTGTATATTTTGGCACTAGAGAAACCTTTTTAAAAATATAAACATTTAGGGGCACCTGGGTGGCTCAGTTGGTGAAGCGTCTGCCTTTAGCCAGGTCATGATCCTGGGGTCCTGGATCAAGACCTACATTGGGCCCCTGCTCAGCGGGGGGTCTGTTTCTCCCTCTGTCCCTCCCCCTGCTTGCGCTCTCTCTCTTTCTCTCTCTGTCAAATAAATAAAATAAAATAAATAAACATTTAGTGCAAATTAGTTTTAATCCTTCTGCTTTTGTTTTAGTGAACACTTTAGGAGTCAGGTTAAAATGACATTCTGCAGAATATTTCATTGTTTAGAAGATACTGCTAGTTCTTTCAACATGGTGATGAAGGCAAATGGTGCTGGACAAGATGAGCAGACGGAAATTGGTTTTATTCCCATATGACTGAGAGTCATCGGGTGGGCGCAGGAGGGCATAGACGGGGTTTGGAAGCCCACTGAGACAAAGGGTGAGGGACTTTTTAAGAGCTGGGGTGAGGGTTGTAAGCCTTCTGTGTTTGCTCATCTGCTTTCCCCAAAGGACAAGTCAACTTCCTTCTGTCTTCCTGACAAGAGGTAACTCTGCAGCTTGGGGCAAGGTGCCTCCTATTTCCCACAGAGACCAGGGGTTTGGGTCCCCATCTTCCCAGACGATGACATTTCAAAGGGATGGCCCCTGGGTCCTCCGGGCCCCTGGGACATTCCTGGGTCGTAAAACCGGTAAGAGGCTTTTTTTTTTTTTTTTTTTTGCAAGTTTTCTGAAGTAAGTAAGAAAAGAGAGGTCAGGAAGAAACCTGTCTCACGTTCCGTTCAGCTGAAGGAACATGAAGGCCGTGTTGGTCCAGGCTGGTCCTCACTAGCACCTCTCACGTCAGCAGTGCAGGCACAGGACCTAGAACAGGAGGGAGTCAGGACATTGGTTTGGACCCTCTGCCTCTGGGGGAGGTTTCTTCCCCACTTCTTACCTAGCAGCTCTGCAGAGAACACGTCCTTCACCTCCTGTTGTTTTCATGTTGCTTTTTCTCACTGCTGTGATGACTGCCTGTGTTCACAGTCAGCTCCAGCCCTCCCTTCCTCCCTTCCACGCCCTGTTTGTGAATGCTGGCTCTGGAATCCGCAGGCCATCTTTCTGCTGACCACTGCCCGTGCGCCCCCAGAGGACCAGGGAGTGCCTGCAGTTGGGAAAGCAGGGGGAGCTGCAGCCTGGAGGGCGACGAAGGGCCTCACTCCCTCCATCTCTTCCTGGTGTGTCCACCGGCAGTGCTCTCTCACATGGTGACACGGGGGGACTATCCACCCCTCACTCCATCAGCAAAAACAAGAGGTACCCGGGCAAGGCCTGTCCTGGCATCTTGGAGACAGGCTTTCATGTTTCTTGTTGGGTTAACTCCAGATTTCAGCAGTTTCTCTGAGACTCTGCCTCTTCCATAGTTTGTGTGTAAAACATCCAAATAGATCAGAGGGTCGGTTTGTCAACTGGAGGAAGGATGAGGCCCATTGAGAGTGTTACTGGTCCAGAGCACTGCTCTTCCTGACCCCTCAGTCAGGAAACTGTGTGTTTCCACACTTCCAGCCTTGACCTGAGATTTTGTATATTGAGCTAAGTTCATTATAGTGTCCTTATATACCACAGAGATTTAACATGAAGTATGCAAGTGTTGGCAGCATTCTTCCCTTGGAGAAGCTCAACAGGCCAGTGTAACGTGCTAAGAACCCATAAAGGGGAGCACGTTTGCCGTCCTCAAACAACCACTGGGTGGACTGTAGAGTGACTGAAAATACGTCCTTCTGATTTATAGATTGTTGGTAGATAATTTCTGACCTCTCTATCCCTCCCTCTATTTCTGTTTGTCTCTCCTTGGAGACACTAGTCTATTCTGATCAGTTGACAGACAACGTAGCTTTGTTGTGTCTAAATTCTTGAAATACTAAATGAGAGTTAACATTTCTTTAATGGTTCACATAAGATATATCCTCCTCCATATTAAAATGTAGAAACTCAAGTATATTTCTGTGATCTGCTTTTGTTTCTTGTGGATCCAACTGAACCCTCGCCTGCACTGTAGCAGTATTCATAGTAGCCGAGGAGAGGAAGCAGCCAGACTGCCCGCGACAGATAAATGGATAGAAAACACACACACACACACACTGGAATATTATTCAGCCTTAAAAAAAAGAAGAAGATCCTGCAATATGTGGTAACAGAGATGAAACTTAAGGACATTATGCTAAGTAAAACAAGCCAGTCACAGAGGAACAAATACTGCATGATTTCGCTTATCTGACATATCTAGAATAGTCAAACTCATAGAAGCAAAGAATAGAATGGAAGTTGCCAGGGGCTGAGTCGGGGGAGGAAACGGAGAATTGCTAATCAACGGGTATAAAATTTCAGTGATGCGAGATGAATACATTTAGAGTTGTGTCCTCTTTAAGTAATGGTTCCACAGAAATGTCTAGAATTTTTTTTTTTAATCTGAGATCTGGTAATGCCTTTCTGACATCTACAAGGAGAGCTATGAGTTTGAGAGGGAAGGAAGTTGAAAATGAAAAATGCTATTTTCTCATCCTAAAACAGAATAGTTAGTTATGGGAGATCATTTCCTTGTGAAACATTTCTAAAATGGCACTAAACCAGGAGGGATGCATATAAAGTTTTAGAGCTAAAGTGGATGTCAATGACTAATCAATGGTTTTTAAATGGTAAAGGTCCCTTTGAATGAAAGGATAATCTCGTGTGTGGGAACCAGAGGTACTGAGCACCCAGTAGAATGATAGAGCTGTTCCGTACAGCGCACTCCAATATGGCGGCAGGAGCCGGGAGCCTCAAGTCAGACACACTTGATCTTGAAGCCTGGCTCTGCCTTTGGCAGCTGTAGGATCTCTGGTGAGTGACTTAACCTCTTGGGCCGCACTGTCTTCATCTGTGAAGCGAGGGTAATTACACCTATTCAGTTTGGTGTGAGGATGAGCGTGAATGTATGCAAATTCCCCAGTACCCTCTCTGACCTTTGGAGGTGGTTGATAAGTGGCCTTACATGAAGTAAACAACTCACCCCCAGCAAAATAGCCAAGAGGCTTCAAAATAAATACAGAAAATAATTTAGCATTTATATAAGAATTAACTAATAAAAGAGAACTTTCAAGAATAATTGTATCAGGAGACCTAAGCAGAAGAAAATTCACTGTAATTAGTGTTATTTTCATGGACACCAAGTAAGAGTCATGGATTTCTAACTCTTTAATAAAAAATGTAATATGACATAATCAAGAGAGTAGAAAAAAAAATACTCTCAAATTTCGAAATGAGAAACAACCTTAAATCTTTATAAAGCAATTGAAAATCCAAATTAAGGAATAAGCAGTGGAGAAGGGCCCATAAAAACAAACCAAGTACTGGATTCAAAGTGAGTTTCTACACTAGAGATTTGAATCTCAGCCTACCAGAGGGGAAAAAAACAGAAATAGAGAATAAAAGTCCTTTCCACGCATCTATTAGCTTCTGTTTGCGTTTTCTTCCAAACGCCGTGAGATCTGGAGGGCAGTGATTTTAATTAAGTCTTACCATGTGCAAGACAATTCTTCTCTTAAAGAAGGTGGACTCTGGCACAAAGCAGCTCATCCATGTAAGCTGTTTGGTTAACCCAGTATTCTAAACTTAATCCTAAATCTTCTGAAAGGACTAAGATTTTATCTAAGTGACATTCTCTGTAGTACTCCAATGAGACAGAAACTATAGTTCTAATTCAAGGGACATACTTAACAAATTGGACATTGTGAAACACCTATAAATGTAAAGTTATTCTTTAAAAACATCTGGCATCGATAATCTCATTTTATTCTCATATCCATTCTATAGATGAGAGATCTAACAAAGCAGGTGTCACAGAGGTCGGTTCTATAATTTGGATTTCTGTTTAAATTCCAGCTTGCTCCAAACCAGTGCACTTTTCTGTAATGGATCTGGTCTTAGGGTTTCTTTGACTTTCTTTTTCTCCAGACACTGCTGTCTTCCTTTTCCTTCTCCCTGTCCACCCTCTAGTGGGGGTTGGGTCCTGTATCCTATTCGTTACCTGCTTAACTAAGGCCTTAACTAAGATGTCAGCTGGAAAAGGCCACAAGTGGTTTTGATTCTAAGATACATTTACATTTTTTGTCAGAAATTCTTGAAGACAAGAATTCTTTAGTGTTTTTCATTGAGGATGGTTAGTAGATCAGAGATTTGGGGGATTTCCTGAAAGGTGGGAAGAGACTGGCAGGTGAACAGAGCAGGGGAAGCTTCAGTGTGAATGAGCCGAGGAGAAATTATAGACATGGAGGGAATCCAGGCAAGGTATAAGCATGGGATCAAAGGTGTGCACAGGTGAGTGGGAGCGGAAACAATTCACATTGAAGAGTTGACCTTCTGCCTGCAGACCAGCGTGCCACTGGCCTGCTCTGAACATGCTGGGACCCTGGGCGAGCGTTTAGACCCAGGGCAAACCAGTCACAAGTCCCTGAAGACACAGAGTGTCCTCGTGGGGTCTGGTCCTTGAGGTTCCTGGAATGGGTGTTGGTGTCTAAGCGCAAAGTCTCCTCATTTGTCATTGACAGTAACTGAGGGCTTTAGAGGGGAGGGGGGTGGGGGATTGGGATAGGCTGGTGATGGGTATTAAGGAGGGCATGTATTGCATGGTCCACTGGGTGTTATATGCAAGTAATGAATCATGGAACTTTACATCAAAAACTTGGGATGTACTGCATGGTGACTAACATAACATAATAAAAAAATATTATTAAAAAAAAAAAGAAAGAAAGTAAGGCTGTCCTGATGGCCTGGTGCCCTGCAGTGGAGCCTGCTAAGCCTGCCTTGTAACCCACCTCATGTCCAACACACAAGCTCATAGTGGCTCGCTCATTAAGGCAGGAGGCTGCAGCAGGTGGACCCCCTGCAGTTACCTGTGCTCACTAACCAAATCGTTTGTTAATGTGAGTGCATAACTAAGGGTCGCCATGCATTTGTTTGCCTTGGGTTCTTTTGGGATGTTTATTTCACTCAAAGAGAACATTTAACTGCAGAAGAAATGGAACCCTTGGAGAATACTATTGAAAAAATGTTCTTAATGTTCTCTGGTGCCAGAATCTGTTTTGAAGAAATACTGCAGTCGGTACAAAGAGCATGCAGTGAACAAGGGGAAAGTGGGTAAACGGCTGAAATAAGCAATTCGGTGCAAGGGGTGAGAGAAAATGCTATGAGAGTCTTCTGGAGCATCGAGCAGAAAGGCAACGAGCTGGAAGGTACGACAGAGAAGTGGATGGCCAGAAGGATAGATTTATGGGACCGATTATATAAGGGGAGTTCAAGAAATAGAGGGAGGAGGTAAGAAATGATAGAAGAAAATTTCCGAGTTGAAAAAGATGGACACTTCAGTTGAAAGGGTCCAGGAATACTTACCAACAGGAGTGGAGAAGAATGTAGTAGCTGGACACATCCTCATTAAAGTGTAAGAAATCAGGCATAGAGAAGTTCCTGAAAACTTCAGAGAGGATAAAACCAAGTCAAAGAGCTTTTCTACGAAGAAGGAAAAGGACGATGTTAATATGAAGCCTCTTGTGAGCGGTGTGGGGAGAAAACAAGAGACAAGTGCTGCGAAGCCTGAGGGAAATGATTTAAAACCTTTGCGTCTTTACCAGTCAAAATAGTCAGTGATAAGGTACAATGAAGTCCTTCCCCGTCATGTAAAATCTCAGAGCAATTTTTCTCATGTACTGTTTCTCAACAGTAAATGACTAAGAGCGAGCTCCAGCAACATGTGAGTGATTGAAAGGACTGTGACTCCCACAGGAGTGGGGCACAGAGCACCCCAGACTCAGGGGCACGGGGCTGGGAAGACGCAGGGCCAGACTGGGGTCGGGACGTAAGTGGCTCTGCAGGGAAGGTTTGTTTGTTTGTTTGTTTGTTTTTTATGATAATGTAGAATTGTTTATTGACATGTAAAGTTACTCATAATGTTAAATTAAAATCAAATTATAAAATAGATATAGCATGATCTCATTTTTATAAAAAGAATAGCTATGTATACAGATACCTTTTTTCCTTGTCTTTTTTTTTATTGTGTTACGTAAATCACCATACAGTACATCATTAGTTTTTGATGCAATGTTCCATGATTCATTGTTTGTGTATAACACCCAGTGCTCCATGCAATACGTGCCCTCCTTATTACCCATCACTGGGCTAGCCCATCCCCCCACCGCCCTCCCCTCTGAAACCCTCAGTTTATTTCTCTGGAGTCTGCCCAAGGAAAGTTTAAAGACAGAAGCAAGGAGCGAGGTGAAGAAATTGTGGATCTTACGGAGGAGTGATGTCAGGACTACTTCTTGTACTTAAAATCTCCGGAAAAACTGTAATAGCTTTCCCAGGAAGTTATCACCCTGGTTGAAGCAAACTTAAATGTGGCCAGAGTTTGAGCAGGTCACAAGTGTAAGAAAAGCAAATTTGTTACCCCAGATTCTTGTAATAGTTCATTTTGGGTGGCGTTGTTCTAATGGTGTAGATGGCCCCCCCCCCATTCTCTGTAGGACAGCTGACCCTTGAACAGCATGGGTGGGTTGGAAATGAGTGGGTTCACTTACACGTGGGTTTGTTCCAGTAAATACAATACAGTACTGTAAGTATATTTTCTCTTCCTTCTGATTTTCTTAATAACATTTGCTTTTCTCTAGCTTACTTTATTGTAAGAATTCAGCATGTAATACACATAACATACAAAATAGGTGTTAATTGATTATGTTATTGGTGGGACTGCTGTCAACAGTGGGCTATTAGTAGTTAAGGTTTTGGGGGTCAAGAGTTACACTTGGATTTTCGACTGTGCGTGCGGGCGTGGTTGTTCAAGGGGTGACTGCACTCGGTGCTATGGTAGTCTTTGTATGGCCAGTGTTGGAAAGAATGCTGTTTTAATTTTTAAGTTTTAAACAATTTACAGAGGCAGCATGGAAGACAACATTTACATATTGTTCCATATCCCTAGTTATTAATCTTTATAATAGTAATTATATTTCTGTGCAGCGTTGGGAAGTAAAGTGAAGGAAGGAGCTAGAAGAAACTGTAGAGGCGTCGGGTTCCTTATTTCATGTAACAGAAAAGAGATAACCAAGTTGGGGGATTCAGAAGCATGTTCTAGAGTAATCAGTAGCAGAAGGAAGCAAAGATGACATTAGAAAGGACCCGGGGAAGGAAGAGCGGGAGAGAAGACCGCGAGCTGCCATCCCAGTAGGGAGGCAGTAGGCGTTGTTTAAAATGCATGAGTCAGAAATGTAGGACAAACACACCCTCGAGAGGCTGTAGAGAGAGACTTGCAGGCGGGCTCCTTGCATTCGAATACCCCTCCAGCCGCTCATTTCGGGCCTGCCTCCCAGGGTCGCCGTCAGGATGACGAGCGACCTGTGCTGCTTGTACACAAGGTCCGTGTGACGATATATGTTTACCATTCCCACGTAGCCTTGTAAAGATGAGGTGATCTGGGGGTGATCCCTGTCATGCCGAGTGGAAACCATCGGAGCAATTAGCTTTGGAACACAGAAGCCCGACGGCGCTGAGTGAGGTGGTGGGAGCGGAGGCAGAAGACACTGGTCCTTTAACGTTTGTCTAGGGTTTGAGTTTTCATCATATATGTGTAATAGTATTATTATTGCAACATGAACTATTTCCTTGGGTCTTGAGGACATTGGCGTATAATATTGTAGGTATTGGAGAGATTCGTGTTCACTGATACTGGGCATTTAGGAGCAGAGAGAACCCACTTACTTCATCTTGCAAGAAATACCTGGCACATAAGAACTAGGAAGATCGGTAGGGGAAGAAAGGGATAAAGAAAGGGGGGGTGATCAGAAGGGGGAATGAAGCATGAGAGACTATGGACTATGAGAAACAAACTGACGGCTTCAGAGGGGAGGGGGCGGGGGAATGGGATAGACTGGTGATGGGTAGTAAGGAGGGCACGTATTGCATGGTGCACTGGGTGTTATACGCAACTAATGAATCATCAAACTTTACATCAGAAACCAGGGACTGTACTGTATGGTGACTAACATAATATAATAAAAAAACATTAAAAAAAAAAAGAAATACCTGGCACAGCAGTGAAAAAAAAGAAGTATTTTGTTCTGAGACTGGAGAAATGACAGGACAAAGACAGAGGTGAAGGTGATGTGGTACCTGGTTCCCCCCCCCCCCAACAAATCAGGACTCTGGAGTATGGCACATTTTCTCTGTCACGTACTGAACATGGATAGTGTGGCTCTGGGCAGAAGTCCAAGTAAATGGCCATTCTGGTAGCTCAGGGCAATGTGGATGAGAGGCTGAAGCGGAGTTGTATTTCACAGCGTTTCAGAAAGACTGGAGCTCTTCACTGCCACTAACTGCAGAAAATAGAGAAGAGTGGTACTTCTCGGACAGGTGTTCACAGCTCCAGGGATACAGTTGTTCCCGAGCTGCTAATGCACCTTGCCATGTCCCCTCATTCTTTCCTTCACTCTTACTGATGTTTTGTGGGTCTGGACTTATTTTTCCTCTTAGATTACAGTCAGAGAGGTCAGAGGTCATACTTACGTTTTGTTAGGCCACAAGCATTTCATAATTTCCCAGTGGGATGGTTAAAGTCATACTTTAAAACTCCTGCACAATTGGGAAATTCCTTCCAGAAGATCCTCTTCCGCAGGGAAATGTATTTCCTCCGACGTCAAATGAAGGGGTGGTGGGGCCTGCTGTTTGGGACCATGGGCCATCATCGAGGGGCAGGAAGAGTCAGTCACCAGCTGTCAGACTAGGAAAGGGGATTCCAGAGACACAGTTGTAGAACATGACCAGAGCCCTCCAGGCTAGGGGTCATTGCGCGTTAGCATCAGAACAGCCCTCGGGCATATATGCTTATGGAAGTCAAGAAGTAAAGATTCTGTGTCATCGTATTTCCAGGGTAAGCCTCTCTTGCTTCCACATGTTTGTAACCAAATCCATTTTCCTCACCGGCTCCTTTGCCAAGTAGGACAATCACCTCACCTTCCCCCTGCCTCTGTGTGTGTGTGCATGTGCGTAAATATCTCTGACGATGGATCTTCTCAGGCCAGTGGTTTGAACACCTTCTTGAGGCACGATAGAGAAAAAGAGAATGAGTAGGGAGACTTGTGAACAGAAGGGAGAGAACTGGCTCCAGAAAGAGAAGGGCATTAAAATGTGACCCAGTGATCAGAGGCTTCATGGATTTCGCAAAGGCCAGACCCTGCCAACTTTTGTCTCCTGTATTGTTAACTTGTGTCTGAGTATTCTCTTTTTCTGCTCCTTCCCCCGTCCATCCTCATCCCCTTTCTTTAGCTTTGTAGGATTCCAGAATAAATGAATAATATATATTGGGAAAATGAGTCAGGAAACAAAAAACTCATAGTAACCCCTGCTTAATGGTGTTGAGTTGTACTCAGGACCGAGACATCTCACAACGTTGCGTGTTGCTGGGCATTTTTTCAGAAACAATTGATACACTTGATGGCAAAACAGCTGATAGCAACATCTCTTTCCCCCAGCGGTGGTGGCAGCTCCAGCTTTCTGGCTGGTCAAATGAGTCCCTCCCTGCACCCAGAGAAGTCAGAAGCAGTCATCCCTGGGCCTGATGAGCAAACGCAAACAGTGTCATGGTGTGATGCTAATCCAACGAGAGTGAAGGCTGCTAGTATCATGCAGACGTATGATTTGGATATAATAAGCCATTTAGAAAACCAGTGGATATGGATTTTCTGCCTTTTGCTAGATCCATTCTCTTTTCCACACTGGAGTAGACAGCTGTGAGGAGTAGTTCCACGCACTCGCTTTATGGACGCCTGGCTTCCTGGCTGCTCCCGTTTTTTCCGCGGCGGAGAAAGTGAAGAGTCTCTGGCGTTGGATGGTCATTACTGGACTTGTTCATTCCACATGCATTTCACAGTATTCCTGCTGCTGAGAGCATGTGTAGTAATGTTCACCCACATGGCTTGGTTTCTACAAGATGAGAGCTGAGAGTCAGGTAAGGTAAACGAAGCCTTTTGTGAGACGTATCTTCATATTAAAAAGTAAAAGAGTATTACTGATTTGAAAAGCAGGAATGTGGTCAGTTGGAATCTGACCTCGAATGTAACTCAGGTGTTAGGCGGCAATACTATTTGTAAGTGAACTACTCTTTCCCCAAGGTAGTATGACCAAAGTTACAGGTTGAAATTTGAAAATGCAACAGGGCATTTTCAAAATAAGGAAACCAAATGGGGAAACCAGAAACACTGGAGGATATATTGTTACTCTGATAACTCAGAGTTCAAGAACTAAAAAGGAGCTGAAGAAGCCAGAAAGGAGGGATGCCTGGCTGCCTCAGTCGGTAGAGCCTGTAACTCTTTATCTTGGGGTCATGAGTTTGAGCTCCACGATGGGCATGGAACCTACTTAAACTAAAATAAAAATAAAATTTAACCCCCCCCAAAAGAAACATTGGAGGAAATAAAATCAGTGACAGCATTCCCTCTGATGCTTGCATTTATCCAACGAGCATTCCCGAAGCTGCGTCTAATGCCCAACCAGTTGCCATAAACGAATGGCCAAGTTAGCAAACAGTGCTTTCCATAAAAGGGGTAACGAAAAATATTGCTCCTGCTTCCACTGAGGTAGTAACTGTTAATTAAAATTTTTGTGGTAGATTGCCTTATTCTCATTCCTTTACTCCTTCCTTCTGGCTCGTGGCCTCCCCGTGTGCCAGAGTGCAGAGGGCGTATTTCTTGCCCTGTAGTACGTGGGCGTGGCCACCACCTTTGGTCAGTGGACTTGTGATGAATTTCCTGTGTTTGAGCAGTGGCCTTGGTCTCTTGCTCCCCTGGGATCCATCCAGACAAGAACATGCCCTTGAGGGCTGTGGTCCAAAGAGGACATAGACACTAATGCAACGGAACTCAACAAAAAGCCTGGAGCCAACTCCAGCTCACTCACAGCCCACAGCAGGGCTGCTTCACGCGTCCAGTAGTCTCACGAGTAAAAAAAAATACAAGTTGTAAGCAACTGAGTTTTGCAGTGGTTTGTTATACTGCTTTAGTGCAGCTAATACAACCTTTAGAATTAAATCAAAATGAATTGAACGATGGACATAATATAAAAAAGGTAAAGTGTGGGGACCAGCATATAGATGATACAATGTTGGTCTTAATGAACAACAGCAGTAATTTTAGTTTGAAAACGATTTGAAAGCCTTCCCGGGGCACCTGGCTGGTTTAGTCAGAAGAGTGTACGAGTCTTGATATCGGGGTTGTGAGTTCAAGCCCCACATTGGGTGTAGAGATTACTTAAATTTTTTTTTTTTTAAAGAAAACCTTCTCTAGCTGAAAAAAAAATCATATGGCCACAAAAAAAAAAGAAACTTCTCCAAAGAGGCACATTCCACCTAGGAAGGTGGAAGCATCTAGGAAGCATTACAGGAGTCCTTTAGCTGTCCTTGGAATTCTCATGTGTTTACAAGGTGGTTTCCCTGGCTGTCACCAAACATTACCCTCTCTCCCTTTCTGGCTCACATACGTCCCATTGCCAAATCAGCATCTCTGCCACCAGCGCTCACTGGAGCTGCTTCCAACATCAGATGTCAAAGGGCTCGTGTCTATACTGATGGCCATTGCCATTGCCAAAGCTGCTGGAGCCAATTCTGCAGCCATCCTGCCCCTTCCAGTTCTTACTCAAAAATTCATGGCGGCTGCCTAGACCTAGGATTTTTTGATGCTGGTCAAGGCTGCAGAGAGAACATTGGGGTGCATATGGCCCTTCTCTTCACTATGTCTGTATCTTTGGGGTAAATACCCAGTAGTGCAATGGCTGGATCATAGGGTAGCTCAATTTTTAACTTTTTAAGGGACCTCCATGCTGTTTTCCAGAGTGGCTGTACCAACTTGCATTCCCACCAACAATGAAGGGATCCCCTTTCTCCACATCCTCTCCAACATTTGTTGTTTCCTGCCTTGTCAATTTTTGCCATTCTGACTGGCGTAAGGTGGTATCTCAGTGTGGTTTTGATTTGAATTTCCCTGATGGCTAATGATTTTGAACATTTTTTCATGTGTCTGTTAGCCATTTGTAGGTCTTCATTGGAAAAGTGTCTGTTCATATCTCCCGCCCATTTTTTTATTTATTTGTTTATTGTGTATTGAGTTTGAGAAGTTCTTTGTAGATCTTGGATACTAGTCTTTAATCTGTAGTGTCATTTGCAAATATCTTTTCCCATAACGTGGGCTGCCTCTTAGTTTTTTTGACTGATTCTTGGCTGTGCAGGAGCTTTTTATCTTGATGAAGTCCCACAAGTCCACAATAGCTAAATCGTGGAAGGAGCCGAGATGCCCTTCAACGGATGACTGGATTAAGAAGTTGTGGTCCATATATACAATGGCATCAAAAAGAACGATTTCTCAACATTTGCTGCAACATGGACGGGACTGGAGGAGATAATGCTAAGCGAAATAAGTCAAGCAGAGAAAGACAATTATCATATGGTTTCACTCGTTTATGGAACATAAGAAGTAGGAAGATCAGTAGGAGAAGAAAGGGAAGAAGAAAGGGGGGGTAAACAGAAGGGGGAATGAACCAAGAGAGACTGTGGACTCAGGGAAACAAACTGAGGGTTTCAGAGGGGAGGGGGGTGGGGGAATGGGATAGGCTGGTGATGGGTATTAAGGAGGGCACATATTGCATGGTGCACTGGGTGTTATATGCAAACAATGAATCATGGAACTTTACATCAAAAACTAGGGATGTACTGTATGGTGACTAACATAATATAATAAAAAAATATTATTAAAAAAAAAGGCTCCAGAAAGAAACATTGCATTGCAGTTGGGTTCTTCTTTCTCAGTCTCGGGCAACGCCCGCTCTTTGGGGACCAAGCTTGAGAATTTTGACTTTCTTCCTGAGTGAGTGCTTTGCTAGGAATCTCCTTAGTACTTCTGTGAGGACACGTTCGGCAGGCTACTTCACCAGCCTCTAGTCATGCCCACCAGAGTCCCAGCTCGCACCATGCTGGGGTCCCAGCCACACTAGGACTTCACACCTCTTGTTTTTCTGTAATAAAGAATGAAATTAGGATAGGTTGATGGAAATCCAATGGTCTGGAGGAATTAATATTAAAGCAAGAGAGAGAAGGGCTAAGGGAGAAATATTGGACAGCCTAGTATACTCTCAGCTGGCTGAGGGAATCAACGACACCTCCTTGGCAGGATATCCCTGCTCCGAAGCCCACGGACGTAGGAGATCTATTAGGGGTTTGGATGGTTCTAAGAGTGAAGGTCAATACCAAGGTCCCAAGTTTTGCAAAACTCTGATAAACTGGGACCTAGAATGGAAGCAGGGCCACGGATCCTGGCAGGACTGTGACCTCAGGGCCAGTGCCAGAAGATGAGACTGTAAAATGAATGAGAGAAGAAGGACATTGGCAGGGACTTTTAATGCTTCGAATGACTCTGTTTTATGCTGCTGGTGCATAGTTTAATGAGGTGGTTTCTAAGGATCCTTGTACCTCTAACTTTCAATGATTCTATCTAGATATTTAATGGAAACTTCCAGTTGCTTTCCTAATGCATCTGCCACATGTCTGCTGTTTAATGGGCTTGCTTTATATCCTGAATATCCAGAGGAGATGGAAATAAATCAGCCCGACTTCTATCTCCTCCATCCGTTGAAGAAGAAAGAGAGCGGCATAAAATTGGGAGAGAGTGGAAAATTTTCTTGCTCTATGGGGGAAAAAATGATGACTGAGCTGAAATAATTAGCAGAAGCTGTCTTTGTGTAGCTAAGAGACTCCGCGCAGGAAGCATAAGGGGGGCTCTGAGAGCCAGCCATGGACCGGGAGGTTGTCGGGGCTGGACTCGAGTTTGGGGCATTTGGGCTATATTAGACTCACTGGTCAGTCTCCCTTAGTTTGCTGAATTCCAACTTTTATTAATTCCCAGAACTCATCCTCCTAGAATTTTTATGGAGTAAATCTGATTATAAAAACTTTATTCTTCACTGTTTGGCTTAATCGCTTGTGTTAAAGATGGTGGTAAAATCTCACCCGCTCAGACCAGCTGCTTTAAATCCCTTTTTGGAGGCAGGTTTTCTCCTTCCTTATTCAGAATCTTCTGATTTGTGATCGGTAGACTAGGGGATAGACCGAGAGTTATCTTTGTTCCTTCTGGAAAAGGGGGTATAAAAATGCTCAAGTTAATACTAAAATACCAGTTAATACTCAAATTGAGACCACAAAGGGAATGCTCCGTCTCTTTAATAAAGTAAATGAAGAAATTCATGTTAACTCTCTTAAGCACTCCCTTTGGCACAGCAAAAACTGCCCACTTGTTATTAAATGACAACAAAAGTCTTATCTCTTCCAAAAGTAGGTTAAAAAGTTGTAACTTTTGTTAATATTGGGCTACATTATTCTGTGTGATAAAAAGCAATGATAACTTCTTTAAAATAGTTTATAATTTTTTTGGTCACTTCCAATGAGACTTGTTCTTCACCCCTTAATCAGTGAGCCAGTATTTATTCAGGTGAAACCCTACTCTCGGGGCAACACAAAGAGTCTGTCCTAAAGGAGATTAAACTTGGGTTGAGGAAACCAACCTTACGCTTATTTACATGTGAAAATGTGTCTATCAATAGGAGACTGTAAAAATTAAAACGTGCCCTTAGTTACCCCCTCCTTAGAAAGACACAGGATTACAAATAACAACGAATTTCCTCTCTGTCAAACTGCTGAAATGAAGTTCACCTCACATGGTTTTGTTGGCTTCCCCCGAGCCTGTCCCTCTCACAGGCCCTGAGGGTGAACGCTGTGATCACCAGCCCTGGTCTCCTGCAAACCTCTGGGTTCTGTGAGGTTGATCTTTGATCACCCCTTAGAGGACCTTCCCAAAGAGCACCTGCAGCCCTCCCCCCTCACCTGCCCTCTCTGGCAGGGCCCAGGCACCAGGTCGTTCTCAGCCCTCAGTCTTGCATTTCTTGCTCCTTGTGGTCCCTGCTGTCTTTCTGCTGCTCAGTCTAAGAATGAAAAGCCCTTGAAAGAGATTAGAAGTGGGGAAGTGGGGGCTCAGGGTTTTTATCCCACCCTGGGAATTCTACGGTATTTATTTCTCTCTGTGGGGTCTGGTGTGTCCCTTGACCCAAAGGATCCACTCCTCTTGAGGATGGTTGCCCTACAGAATTCCTTGCCTTCCGAGCCTTGGAAACCTTTTCCTCAGCAGTTAGCCCCACAAGAAGAAACTTTCCTCAATTTCCTAAAACTCAGTGTTCTGGTTTTGATGAAGACCCAGGTTGGTACAAGGACCTCCTTGTTAAACTCTTGAGCCCAGGAGTAACACAGATGGTGGAATTTTAGGCACCATGGGGCAGCCATAGTGGACTCGTAGTTTGGTGAGAATACCTTCATTTATGTCATTCATCAGTCATCTGATTTATTTACTCCTATTGCAAACTTTGAATCATTGAAGCCCAGTGCAATTCTTAAATAAAAAATAATTTGTGTCCAGCAAATGGAACCGATTTTAAAGGAATTTCTCATGATGATTTAGTGAATTGTCAGGTTTCTGTTTCATAAATAACAAAATAGAAATTAGGAGCATGTCAGAACACATTAATACTCACACACAGATAAAAGTGATTTTATTAGAACTGGTAAATTATGCTTACTTAATTCAGCTGTCATGCCTGGCACTTTGCTGTATATCCTGTGGGTTTCTTACTCCCTAGATGTGCTACAATTCAGCAAGGCAAACATATTGGGTAAGTGATATAATAGGAATGCAATTAGGAGTCAATAAATCTTGTTTTTCTGTTTTTCCTACAGTAGACATTGGCTCTCCTTCCCCTGACATATTAGGGCAGCTTTGCGAAAATGGGAGATTAACGTGTGCGCACTCTCTGGTTCTCTCCCTCTGTCTTTATCTTTCCCTCTCTCTTTTTAAGGCCAAGTGGGAAAAGAAATGAAAAGGTAAGACATCCGTCAACTTTAGATACCAGAGTAAAGGAGACTTGCTGGTTAGCTAGATGGCATGGACCCCCTGGTTTAGTTTTTGGGGAGAGGAAGTCTGATCTGGCTGTGCGAGCTCACAGTCACGGGATATATGGTCACGTCCTACAGGCCAGGTCTCATGGCACTGGGGGAGGGGCATGGTCCAGAAAACAGACATACACCAGCTGCATTTCCAGTAGTGTACAAACCAGATGGGGCCAAGCCTGATAGATCCGTGAACTTGCAGATCACTAATGGTGGTTCAGGACCAGCGGCGTCTGGGAAGACCTGCTGGAGCCCTGGGAATGGGAATTGGACCTCGAAGAGCTCGTCCAGGTAGAGATCTTGATCTCAGTCCCTTCTGTCTGACAAGAACCATCCCTAACAAAACTCAGGCACACCCCCAGCCAACTTCTTGAGCATCTCAGACTCTGCACAAGGTTCTCCTTCCCTCCTTGGGGCTCAGTGCACTTCCCCTACCCTGGGGTCCTTCACCAGATTACCCCTCTACTGCCCTGTCTCAGAACTCCTTTTTCCAGTTCTCCCTGGAAAACACCTCCTTCTGTCCCATTTTTCCAGGGCCCCTGTCTACTAGATGATAATGGGATGAAAGTAATACTATTAAATAATAAGCTATTAATAAATTATCAATTCCTGGGAACTCCATGCCTTCTGACCATCCTCAGGGCAAGTGTGGAGATGAGTCCTTTAGGAAACCTTCGAGTCCTAATCTGTGGGGTAGCATGCAGGGAGCAACATGCTTCCACAAGGCTCAACAGAGCTCCTCCTAGAAGGCTCCCTCCCCACCTGCAGCTCTGCTGGGCCTGCCAGGACAGGGCCATTCAAGCTCTTCTGTATAATCACACTTCTGAATGCACTTTCCCATTAGAGTATTCTCCAAATGATAAGGGGAGGCATTTTCTCATTGGACAGCTTGGGGGAAGTGAGGTGACTTACTGACAAGTTAGTCTGGACAGACATACTGGGTAAGTGATATCATAGGAACGCAGTTAGGAGTAAATAAATCTCAAACCAGGACGTGAGGAGCAGTGACTTCACTCCAGATAAATGGTAACAGCGCAGAGTCAGGGTCCAGGCCTCCCAAATCAGCATGAATCTGCTACCCCTGCTGCTTTTTAGAAGACACGACCCAAGTCTAGAACTAATTTTCCTAGATTTTTCTAGACTCCAGTCATCAAGTTCTGAAAGCCGTAAAAGAGGGTGGCCAGTGATGGCGGATGGAGAAGTTATTGTGGTTACCCAGTCTTGCTCACTGAAAGAGTCGAATGTGCTTTTTTTCTTTTCTTTTCTTTCCTTTTTTTTTTTTTTTTGAGTAATAAGTGAGAGCCAGTTTTTTTTTTTTTTTTAAGATTTTATTTATTTATTTGACAGAGATAGAGACAGCCAGCGAGAGAGGGAACACAAGCAGGGGGAGCGGGAGAGGAAGAAGCAGGCTCATAGCAGAGGAGCCTGATGTGGGGCTCGATCCCATAACACCGGGATCACGCCCTGAGCCGAAGGCAGACGCTTAACCGCTGTGCCACCCAGGCGCCCCGAGAGCCAGTTTTTTGTGCTTAAAGTTCAGTGAAACTTTTCTCTATATTTGTTTCCATTTTACAAATGATGTCATTGAGGTTTAAAGATGCCAAGTGGCTTGTCCCTCTTGACTCCACTGGTCTCAGGGAGCCAGCCTTTCTCACCCAAGTTCGTGTTCCTGTCGCATGATGATGTCTCTGTTGCCTGGATGATAAAGTGAATTCAGATAACACCAAGTTCATATAATATGTAATTACTGCATCTCATAGAAATTTAAAGTCCTGTGTAGCAAAAGACTAACTACACACATTTATTGGGTGCAATAGGTGTTAGTACCACAATCTACCTCCATATTTAAATATAGTTGATTGTTTAGAAAACGTGGCAAATAAACTGAGAGTTATTTTCTGGGTTGGGGGAGCATCCCCTTTACTCTAGGAGGATCGAGGCACGCATTTATAGACAATGAATAAGAATATTTTGGCAATACACATGGAGGATCGAGGTGTAGATACTTAAAAATTTCATGAACTTTAAAATCTCCACCTTCCCCAGCCCTCACCAACTTATTCAACAAACCTGAGTGGGCGCTTTATGGGCCATCCTGGGCTGAGGGGCAGAAAGGCGAACAGCACGGCCCCCTACCAGACTGCGCGCAGGTAGGAAAATGCAGTCAAATGCCTGAGCCACTGCCACGGGGGCATGGACACGGCTCAGCGGGACCAGCCCTCGGGGGCCTTATTGAGGAGAAGAATGGACAGAATAAAAGTTCAAATACCCTAAGGCCATCTTCTCCCCACAGCCCACTCACAGAGGTCTTAGATACTCCCTTTGATTTTTTGCCTCTAAGGATTTTGTTTGTAGAGCAATGAGATAGAATTTGGTGAGAAAACGCCTGGACTCTGTGTCTGGAGGCCAGAGTTCTGACCCCCGTCATGCTGCTGACTTGGTGGGCCTTTGGTGGCGGCCACTTAAATTGAGAAGTGGGATAAATAATGGTTAGGAGCCCAGTCTTCAGAAGTAGAACACCTTCTTTAAATCCGGGCTCGGCTGCTCGTGATGGGACTTGTGTCATGTTGCTTAGTCAACCCGTGCCTCAGTCTCCCCATCTTTAAAATAGGGACACTAACAGTGCCTAGCACACAGGGTTGTTGTGAGAATGAAAGGAACTGAAAATTGAGTAGCAGGACTATGCCTTGGGCTTGAGCATGTCAGCTGCTACTCCCGCATGGAAGGTTATTACTGTTCAGTTCCAAAACTTCAGCTTCCTTAGCTAGAAGATGCATAGATAATCCCCGTCGTAGTTTCTCTTACAGGCTTATGCTGAGGGTCAAGCAAAGGAAAAAAAAAAAAAAGATAGTTGTGATTTAAAGAAGAAGAATATTCTTTAAAAATGAAAAAGGATGTTTGTTACGATCGTTATTATCAGCATCCCTGTCCTCTCTATTTCCTCTGATTTATAGAATTCTTCTGATTTAGAGAGGAATGCAGGAACTGAAACAGCTAGATGGGTCAGAGTTCACGGATGGTTCTTGTGCAGCAGTGACCCCCAGCCCAGTGCTCCCCGATGAGCCATGGCGAGCCACCATGGCTGTGCGTGCACAGCCAGACTAAAAGGCTGGGAATGATGAGTGTGTACGGAAAAGGAAAGATGAGAAGTCCCACTTCAGCCCCGGTCACGTATTGGAAATCTGTACGGCTGTTTATCCTTAAGTGCTCAGCATTACCTGCCCATTGTCCCTTTGGGAAGTGTTGACTCAGGGTCCCCGAGTGTGATGAGTACCCGTCGTCGCCTGACAGCTCCCCGCCAGTGGGCGCCGCCCGCTGCCTCCCCACAGACGGGATGAGGCAGACCAAATGAGCCTGTTAATATTCAGCCAAATACCAATAAAGTCCTTGTTCAATGTGATTTATTTATCATATTGATCTCCCCTCCAAAGCCAAGAGCAAATTAAGTGAGCATTGGCTTGTGTTACCTTGAAAATGCAATACAGATAGAAATCAAACTGTTATCTTCTGTGTACTTGGAAGAGTAATTGGAAACTATTCTTTTGGTGTTCAATTTAATGTACCGAACGGTTGTTTGGGGGACATCGTGGCTTTTGTACAGCATGGCAGCATTTATCAGAGGTATCTCTGCGATCACAAAATAGCTAATTAACCATTCTGCTGCTGTTTTTCTTCTAAAAATACTGCCAACAAATTGGTGCCATCTCCTAAATATCCGCTTCCATCCTGTTGTCGCAGCCGAGTCGTGTATTGCCAGGAGATCATGGTGCGTGGTTCTCAGAATAAAACTGCCTGTCCTGCAGGCCCAAAAGAAGTCCAGGTAGAGACGTGCTGGGCTAGAGGCTTCTACAGTGCGGAGCGTGCAGAAGTCCCACCGGAACTTGCAAACTGGCACCATGGGCTTTTCCCTTAACTCTCAAACCGCCGCATTTTCTTTTCAGCGCTTTGAGAAATTGCTGTCTTGACGTTCAGCTGTGGGTCCGTAGGAGATTTTAGCCTCAGAGCAGGTAGAGTGGGAGGCACTTGAGAGTTCATTGTCGAACGCTGTCACCTCCACAAAGAAACAAGGTGAGGAGGAGGGAGTGGCTGGCCTTCAGGGTCAGCAGGTAGCAGTGTCCTGAGTGCTGGGTGGAGGAGGGAAGGCATCCTAACAAAGGTTCTCGGAGCACCTGCTTCGTCCCAGGCGCCGTTCAGGTGCCATGGAGCTAGAGACCACCATGCTATGCTGGCTTGCCCCACGAGATCTCTGCCTCCTGGATCATGGCCATGGAGTTGAAGATGCAACCGGGACAAACTCTATTCTGTTTATTTAGGGAAATTGTGAAGCAAGGGAGGTTTGGCACCAGGCCCCTGTCTCTGCTTTTGTGTTTCTTTCCTATTTGCTGGAAACCATCTTCCCACCTGGTGCCCAGAGCCCCAGGCTGCTCTGTGATTGTGTGGGTTCCATGCTGTGTGCGAGCGTGTACACATACACACGCACACACACACACCCCTCTCTTGCTGTGTTCCAGACTCTAATCACTTCCTTCTCTTTCAAAAGCACAACTTGGGGGTGAAGAAGAAAGCGTTCAATCAAATGTCTTCACTGAAGGTTATTCCTGTCTTCTAGAAGGATATTTATTAACTTAAGTGACTGATAAGTCCAAATTTGAGGGGCAGCAGGTGGGACCCTGCTGGTCTGTAGAAGTCCCAGGCCCCCGGCAAGAACACACAGGGAGTGGGTGTGGCCATGTTCTCGTGGGCTTTTTTGGACTGATTTGGGATAACACGGCATTGACCTCACAGCAGAAAGATTGGGGGGCTCTTTAGAGACCTGGGTTTGTTCCACCCCAAGACAGGAAGAGTTATTTTCAAGTGTGCAGGACAGACGCTTTGACATGACCTGTCTGGCATCAGAAAGGTCAGTCTTGCTGGATTAGAAGGCTCCTTCTCTGCCTGCTATTCGTCCTGGATGCAGGGCAGGGCGATGTACCCCTGGATTCATATCTATGGCTCTGTACAATATTGATTCTTTGGTATTTATTAAGATTTGCTTCTTTGTGTTTTAGCACATGATCGGTTTATAACTGTTCGATGTGTGCCTGGAAAGAATTTCTAGGTGCCGCATTTTGTGTGTGTCCTTTAGAACAAGCTTGCCATTTTATTGTTCAGATTCTCTGTATCCTTAATATGTTAAATTTTCTTGCTTCATTGTATAAAATCGCTTTTAGATTTATCACATTTTCCATGTTATTCTTTCATTTTTAATTTATTCAGTTTGAAGCGAGATTTGGTTCGTTCCAGTTCCAAACTATGAGTTTCCTGGTGATCTGGCTGTTACTGCTCCATGGTTTGTGTGGACTTTGCCTGGCTCTGGTCGTGAACTGTCTACTTTCTCTTGGTTAGTATTTGTCCCATGTTTTTCTCCTTTATTATTTTCGATCTCGGATTATAGAAATGTCTCTTGGCAGTGTCATATAGCTAGTGGTTACGTGCTTCATGCCAGATGAAAATGTATCTTTTAGGTGGGAGTTTTAATCCAACTACACTTCTCATGTAGCTTTATTTATATGGGCCTGAATCTACAACCTTGTTCTGTGCCTTCTGTTTATTTGACTTTTGCTCATTTTGCTCCCCTGTGCCCCTTTCCTATCTTGAAAATGAATCAAGTTTTTATAGTTCCTATTTTCCCTTTACTGGTTTTGAAGTTATGCGTTTTATTCCTATCCTTTGTAATGGTTAAGGTTAATTTTTAATTAAAACATTTTTTTTATCTCACACTTCCTGAAAAGTTGCAATTACAGCACAGACAATGCAGCATCATTATCTAAGACTTGACATGTGTTTCCTGCAAACAAGGACATCGTCTACGTGACTGCCACACAGCCATGAACATCTCCAAAGCGGTGTCCCTGCATCACTACCACCTGAGGCAGGGACCTCATTCTGATTTCACTCATGCCCCAGTGATTTCCCTTACAGCAAAAGGATCCAATTCGGAACCTCAGATTACTTAAGGTGTCATATTTCTTTAATTTGGAAGAGTCATTCTTTCTTTCCTTGACCTTTTCTTTTTAAAGGTTACCTATTGAATGGGTTTTTTTTTTTTTTTAAGATTTTATTCATGTGAGAGAGTGAGTGAGAGAATAGAATGCAAGCAGGGTGAGGGGCAGAGGGAGAAGCAGGCTGTCCACTGAGCAGGGAGCCTGATGTGGGGCTCGATCCAATGACTCTGAGATCATGACCCGAGCCGAAGGCAGACGCTTAACGACTGAGCCATCCAGGCGCCCTCTTTCCTTGACCTTAATGTCATTGGCACTTGTGAAGATTTTAGGCCAGTTATTTCATAGACCCTTAGTTTGGGTTTGTCCAGGATTTCCTAATTCCTGTCAAAGATGCATGCCCTGATTGTGATCGTACCTCAGAAATGCCATGAGCTCTTTTCATTGTAGTCCAGCAGCTGATGCGTAATTCCACCTTGTCCCTTTATGAATTATGTCCACTTCGATCACGTAAGGTGGCACTTATATGCCAGGTTTCTCCGCCGTGAGGTTGCTCTTTTTCTCTTTATAATTAATAAGTACTCTTTGATGAGAGACTTTGAATCCATGAAAATATCTCCTTTCTCATCAGATTTTTGGTTTATTAATGATTTCAGCAGAAACTCATGGTTTCCTGTTTTATTCAAGGAGTCATAATCCCTTACTAGCATTGTTTACTTTTGTGTTCAAATCATCCCAAATGTGGTCAGTGGGAGCCTTTTTCAGCCAATTCGTGTCCTTTGATATGTCCTGCCATTTTTGCTCACTTCCTGTTTCTGGCTCAAGGAAATCATCTTGTACTTTTCTGCCCCAAACCCAGAATCTGGTGTATCTCCCAGGGGCCCTGACTTCTTTTTTTTTTTTTTTAATATTTTATTTATTTATTTGATGGAGAGAGAGGGAACACAGGCAGAGGGGGAGTGGGAGAGGAAGAAGCAGGCTCCCAGCAGAGGAGCCTGACGTGGGGCTCGATCCCATAACGCCGGGATCACGCCCTGAGCCAAAGGCAGACGCTTAACGACTGAGCCACCCAGGCGCCAGGGGCCCTGACTTCTTATGGTGCAGGATGATATTGACAGGCTGAGGCCTGGGCACCAGTAGTGCTCAGGGCTGATGGGAACCCAGATCTCGCAGGCTGCTCAGGGGACACAGCAGGGAGGTACAGGTGCATGCACGCACACGCAGTGCACACGCATGCATGCACACATGCTCGCATAGGCACACACACACTTACATCCATATTTCTATTTATACCACCGTAGATATATTAAAAAACACGATCTCTGATTCTAAGTCTACATTTCATTGGGTTTATTTTAGTATTTTCCTTTCCCAGATTTCTCCCTTCCCTATTGCTGAAAGGCTCTAATTCTTAATCTTTTTTATGTATTTGACCAGTTCTGCTGAATCTGAACAATCCCAGTGAAATGTCCTCCTCATGACTCTCATGCTCTGAGACCCTTGCCGACCCTCTTCCTGCAGGGACCCCTCTCCTTCCCACTCATCCCCTTCCTGTCCTCCTGGGGGAAGTTTTACCTCCTTTGTTTTAGAGCCAGAGCTGAGGGCCCGTCTGTCTTCCAGCTCTCTATGCTGCAGGTCCCTAGAGGTTCAGCTTTTTTTTTTTTTTAATTGTACTTTCAGCTGTACATTTGTGGCCTATTTGCTAAATGTTAGCCAGCTTTTCTAAGTGTTTATGTTATGGAAGGAGAGTTTTTCACATGTATTGTGCGTAGTAGTTTTGAAAACAAGGCTCTCCGTGGGTCATTCTAAAATTCACACATATCATAAATCTTCCCTAGAAACCTTCCTTAAGTTACCTTCCGACCCAGGGCAAGCTGGACCTGTGGCCATAGACTCTGTGAGGCCAAGTTGGTGCCCAGTGTCTCCACGCGAGTGAGTGATTTTAAAAAATGATAATAGAACTTAAACAAATTTTGAGATTAAAAAAAGACAAACATAAAACACATTTGGGAGGAAATATAATTTTTGAAAAATATTTAGAACTTTTAGGCTTGCAGAAATTTAGTGACTAAAGACCTCTGAAGTGAGTTGTGATTTATTTGCCCAAGGTCTATACAGATAACGAGCTCCTGAGCAGAGGTGAGTCCTGGGTGTCCTGACGTCACTCAGGACCTGTCACTCGAAACCAACACTGTGGTCTCCACCGTGGACTCCACTGTTGTCCTCCTGTGCCCTTCCTAGAACCCCTACATGGCCCCTCCATCAGATGCCCCCTTTCCTCACCTGGGTGCATGCCCCAGTCTCTGTGAGGACCTCTCTGCACAGCCCCCTTTCTTCCTTGTTCTGATGACGTGTGTTTTAATTCTTTATCTGCCAGTTACCCACACCACATACGAGATTCCTGCTGATGCAGGTGTTATGACACCGTGCCAAACGAAGCAGCCAGGGCCCCTCGGGGACAGGCCGCCGGCTCCCTGAGCAGGGCCGAGGCCTACACTTGGCGACTCTGTCGCCCACCTGGTATACGTCAGTCAGGCAGCGAGGCTCAGCCTGCGTTTGCCTGGACTTGGGTCACAGGTCAAGCCAGGTAGGGAACACAATGTACACTCTTCAGTCAGCAGACTGGGCAGGGCTTCAGTGAGGGGGTGGGATAGTATCCTAAAAGCAGGAAGAATAGGGTTTGGCCGTGCAATTCTAAGGTGTCTCCATTCGAGTGGCCGCTCTAACAGAGTACCACAGACACTGTAACGGATGGAGTACCACAGACAGTATAATGGACAGAGTACCACAGATGCTGTAACAGATGGAATACCACAGACGCTGTAACGGACGGAGTACCACAGACGGTGTAACGGACGGAGTACCACAGACGCTGTAATGGATGGAGTACCACAGATGCTGTAACGGACGGAGTACCACAGATGCTGTAACGGACGGAGTACCGCAGACGCTGTAACGGACGGAGTACCGCAGACGCTGTAATGGAGTACCGCAGACGCTGTAACGGACGGAGTACTGCAGACGCTGTAATGGATGGAGTACCGCAGACGCTGTAATGGAGTACCGCAGACTGTGGGCTTGAACCACAGACATTTATTGATTCCTCATGGTTCTGAGGCCGCAAGTCCGAGATCAAGGTGCCTGCGGCCTCAGTGCCTGGCGAGGACCTGCTCCCTGGTTTGCTGGCCGCTCACTGTGTCCTCACGTGGCAGACAGAGTGCTTCTCTCGTGTCCCATCCTAGAAGGAAAATTTAGTTTAGGAAGTTCCAGCTGAGCCACTCTCTGGTGGCCGTCAGAAATAGGAAAAGATCGACATCAGAACCACACATCGTGTTTCACAGGAAGGCCGGGCTTCAGGCCCAGCGACATCTCACGAGCTACTTGAAGTTTACATAGACTGGGCTGGTTTTCACTCTTATAATATCTAGAATATCTGCGCAGCCCCCCCCGCACCCATGTAGCATTTTACATCCCACAACCAGCAGTGAGGACTCTTAACCAGCAAGGCCGAAGAGGGAAGCTTTTAATTTTTCCCTTTGGATGTTGATTTGAGACCAGCAACCTCTTCACAGGATGTTGACTCTGTGCAGTGTCAAGATGGCAGCTTGGAGAGAAGCAGATGCCTGTCTGGCTGCAGAATCTTCCCGGGCATCACACGGCCAAGCAATCTTCCTAAGACCACAGTGGAATCGGGTTACTGGCGGGTGGAGGTGGAAGGAGTCTCTGGAGGTCTATCTAGGTGCTTAGAGAAACCCCACGGTAACTTGAGTAATAATAAACAGAAAGCTGTACTTGTGTTGGGGCTGTTTCTAATGAAACCCTAATTAGTCTGCTTGGGATGTGCATTATTCAGGAAAGTGGAGCAAATCACCTGGGGACGGTGATGAATGTGGAGCGTGGGCATCAGGACATCTAATGGTGGGAAATGCAGTGGTTCTGGAAGGTGGTTGGGACACGGTTGTTAGTACGCCAGGCCCAAAGGCATTTGGGGACGGGAAGAGAATAGGCCCCCAGATGTCTGGGTGAAACTCAAGGCAAGGACTTCTTCCCCAAAGGGAAATGGTGTGAGGAAGGCAGACCTCAGGGAGGTGGGGGATCTTGAGACCTTAAGAAAAGAACTTGGATTAGGGACTGGGCGTGCAGCACAGACCCAGTTACCAGAGGTGGGGTCCGCAGAGAGATGAGCTAGTAAGCAGGACACACTGAATTTAGGCTCAGGCCTTGGCTTCCTGCCCTCAAATCCTGGCTTCACTTCCGTCCAGCACTCTGACCTGGGGCAGATGGCTTAACCTCTCTGTGCCTTGATTACCTCCTCTGTAAAATGGGGTTGTTGGGAGCATTGCAGATGACATGTGTACTGAACACAGGGGTGCATTAACTGGTCTGTAGATGTTAGCTCTTTATCCTTCAGAACAAAGCCGAAACCCAGGAACTAGACTCAAGACCTAAAGTTAGGCTGATTCAGAGGCAAGTTTGACTTGCTCTTGTTACATGACTATTTAACTCGATTTCCATCACTTGTCGCTGACTTTGGATAAAATTAGCCCAAGGCTTTGGGGAGAGGCTGGCTGGCAGGAAATGCAGAATGGGGTGTAGATTCAGGGAGAAAAATCTAAGTACCGAGTGTCATTTAGAGCAAGGCTTCTCTTAGGAGCAGAGTGGCTGGTTGGTTGGGGTCTGCAGTGTGCAAGTGTGCCCGCCCTGTGTTGGTTCCTCCCTCCCTCCCTATCTGGTGTGCGGTTTGGGGCGTCAGGGCGTCTTCTGTCTGCAGAGTAGTGAAGGCAGCACAGACATGGCCACTAACAGCACTTCCTCGCCTCCCCACCTCCCTTCCCGAAGGCACTGGACTGAAGGGAGAGAGAGTAAATTGAAAAGCAAACTCATCTTTCAAGTACATAAAAAAGATCAAATGCAAGGAGAGAGGAGGAGGGCGCGGTGTGGGCCAGACATCTGTGCCTGGGAGAGATTGAGGAGGAAGAACAGGATCAAGCCATTAAATGTTTATGGCGTCCTAGGAATAATTGAATATTTCCTGGTTTGTTGTGCTGAGATTTTATGAGCCAAACAGGGGACCTTTAAAGCTTATTTCCTTTTGCTTTTCAATAGGTTTAATTAAGGTTGGACTTGGGGCTTTAAGTTGTTTGGAAACTTGAGATTTAAAAGAAAACAACCCAAGAAATCTACATAACCACTGAAGCAGCTCTGAACTGGATCCGTTACATGTGGGCATCAAAAATGGGCTAATAATTTAGCACCCTCTGAAAGCAAATTTTTAAGTGTTTTTACTTAGTGATCATTCATAGTGTTCCAAAATAAAAAAAAATTATTAATATGACTTGCAGACGTCTTTCTCTGTGTTCATAACCTAAGTTGGCTGCTCAGCCCCTCTGTTTCCTCTGAGTGGAATTTCTGAGTGACCTGATGGGTCCTTCTAACCCTCTCCATGCTGCACTAGAAGCTTCTAGCACGTTTAAATGAGCTACAGGTGTGAAATTGAGCACCCAGGATACAGGCGGACACAAGGATATTGTCATTTCCCCAAAGCAGAAGTCTGCACGAGGAGCACTCAGTCCATCAGACGCATGCGAGCCCGCCCATCTTGGATGGCAAGGACACTCGGTACTCAGGCGGCGGGCTTGCCTCTGCCACACGCTTGCTTGCTTTCTTTCTGGAATTTCTACAGGAGGCCATGGAGAATAAGCACACCAGAATTGAACGTCTTTTCTCCATATCCACTGTGCTGTATTAGTCCTCAGAGGTCGAGCCAGACTTAGCTGGTCAGAAGGCGTGCGCGTTGACTAGCCTTCCTCTAGACTCGCGCCTCTAGACAGCGATCCTCTAGACTTGCTCCTCACATGTCCTCAGGACACCATCCATGAGAGTCGTTGGGCATCACCTCTTTCAAAAAGCAATAAAAAGTCAAAGTTTTCCAGTGCAGGAGCCTCATTCTACAGATGGGAAAAGTGAGGCCCCAAAGATCCAGTGACTTACAATGAGCCACTGGGTTTCCTGGAACTGGGGATGGCCTCACGACCTCATTCCTCTCTGCTTGCATGTGCTTCTCTGTGTTTCGTTGAGCAGATACTTACAGCCCTAGGATTTGTTCCAAACTCCCTGGCAGCATTGTTAGGGCTGGTTAAGTCTGTGCTGTTGTTACCCCCGTTTCACAGAGGAAGGAACTGAGAGAGGTTAGTAAACTGCCCAAGGTCAGAGTTTGTACGCACTGGTCTGACCCCAGAGTCCGTGTTCCAGCTGCCACACCGACCCCAAGGCCAGAGCCGGTGACTGGTGTGAGCTCTGTCACAAACCCCAAAGGAGATAGAGTGTCTCCTTCTGGCAATATCCACATCAAATCAAGGTTTAAGTATGGATCAGCTTGGAAGTTACTTTTCAGGAATAATTTTCTTTCAAATTTTAAGATCCTTTGAGGATCTCAAAAAACAATAATTTCTCCATACTCATTGGTGCCTAGTGGCTTGAAGAAATGTTAATGTATTTATCGCCCTCGTCTTAATGATTCAAATGCTTTTGGGGAGGAAGAACCAGACTGCTTTCCATGCAAATCTGAGCCAGGAGAGTTCTTTTTTCCCTTCAATATAAAAAGCAAAGCAAGAAACATTACTCTTAAGGATGACTTTTATCTCATCACACCTGCCAAGATTCCTGTATTATGGGCAAGCAGTAAAGCCACCAGATGCTTTGGCTGTTTTTAGCTTTCTCGGCTATTTTATGATAGAAGGGAGGGAAATGATGTGAGGGGTCATCCTACTGAGATTGGGTTGAAGGCAAGTGTTTCTCTTAAATCAGAGAGAAAAAACCCTGTGCACACAGCCTAGATTCCAGAAAATGGGCTTGTTCTGGGTGCACATGATTATGTTGTAGGGTTGACGTTGGGTGTTCTGTGATAGCTGAGGGAGAGCAGCAGGTGTTGGGGAGAGGGTTGTAAGTGAGGAGGCTGGCTGTGGGGGGAGGCAGGCTGGGTGTAGGGGGGAGGCAGGCTGGGTGTGGGGAGAGGCAGGCTGGGTGTAGGGAGGAGGCAGGCTGGGTATGGGGAGAGGCAGGCTGGGTGTAGGGGAGAGGCAGGCTGGGTGTGGGGAGAGGCAGGCTGGGTGTAGGGGGGAGGCAGGCTGGATGTGTTGGGGGGAGTCCAGCTGGGTGGGTGTGGGGGGAGGGCTGGGTGGGAAGGGAGAGGTAGGGGGGAGGCAGACTGGGTGTAGAGGGGAGGCAGGCTGGGTGTAGCGGGGAGGCAGGCTGGGTGTAGTGGGGAGACAAGTTGGGTGTAGCGGGGAGGTGGGCTGGGTGGGAAGGGTGGGGTCGCGGGGAGATAGGCTGGCAGGGGGAGGCAGTCTGGGTAGGTGGGAGGCAGACTGGGTGGAGCACCCATGTGGCCAGCTCAGGGGGTGCAGGGTTAGCGGGCCTGAGGTTTCTGGCAGCAGCAGAGCGCACTCTTAGCTGGAGAAGAACGGGCTGTCATTTGAGTACAGCGTTGGCCTCTGGGAGTCTGGGTGAGGAGAGCGCAAGTCCTTCGTGCTTCTGAATTCCCCACGAGAATGCTAAGTGACAGAAGGGGACGAAACCAGTTAACCATGTTCAGGAGTCCATGAGAAAGGGCCCCTTATGAAAGGCTAGAGGTAACCAGTGCGTTAGAAAATCCTCAAATTATTTTAGACAAATTTGGTGAAAATTTAAAGTGTCCCTTCATAACTAAACTAAAAATTTCAGCCACAAACAGAAGTGTCACCTGAGAGGTGCAGCGGGAAGGAGACAAGGAGCCGAGAGATGGAGAGACAAGTGGGAGAGGCAGGGAAAGGAATCACACAGAGGGAAGCTAAGTAACCGGAAAGTCACGTCCTCCAGTGGGTTTCTCCTCAGGTCCATTGTGAAGGGGTCTTTGGCTCTTGGAATGGCTCCTGGAAAAGAGGCTCAGACTTGCTGGGACAATGTCAGGGTGATTTTAGTGAGCAGGTCAGCGCGGCAATCTCTGCTTCTTCTCTCTAGAGATGAAACCCCAGTGCACCAGTCACCTCTCTCCTGAGCCTGCGGACGGCCATCCCTGCGTGGGCTTCCCTCCATCATGCATCCCTGGGGTGTCTCTCTGTGGGTCCAGATCTCTTCTCTCTCAGGACACCAGTCGGATTGGATAAGGGCCCACAGGAAGGAGGATGTCATTTAACCTTGATCAGCGCCTCCAAATCCAGTTATATTCTGAGATACTGGGTTTAGGACTTCAACTTCTGAATTTTGGGGAGGAGGACACAAGTCTGCTCATAGCGCTTGGGAGTGAGGAAGAACATGACCCAGTTAGAAGACCCCGGGATGCGCAGTTCCAGTAAAGGGGGCAGGCTCGAGTCCTGTGCGGAGGGCATGCAAATACGAAGTATCTGTAAGATTCGAGACACAGAGTGCAAAAGGGACCCAGCATCCTGTTCCCAGATTGTGGCTAATGCTGCTCTTGGCTCTACCCGGTCATTGGAACCTCAGAAATGCACCAAGTACTGACTTCATGCGCCCCGCTTATTTCCTCCTTCGCTCCACCAGAGGAAGCTTCCGTACTCTCATGACAGGGAGGCGTCTCTGCCTCAGGAAGACGTGTGCTGTGCTATGAAAATGTCAGGGCTGCATTTTACTGTCAGCAGTAGCCAGGCCAGACTGATCGCTCTCGACTCTGTGCCGGGGTGCTGTGTCAGTAGGCTGAGCCGGAAGTTCAACAGCAGGTGTCCTACAGAGAAAATAGTCCCAACAGCCCCAGCTGTCCGGGTGCTTGCAGGAGGTCCTGCCCGACCGCAGCCACAGAGACCCTAGTGGACACACGATTTCTGTACGAAATGTTTGCCAACAGCCTCACATTCGGGACACTTGCTTGTTCATCCTGGGGATCGTGAACGGTGTCTGGATAGACGGGGTTGAGGCTTGTCGTGAGAAGCTTCCTCCTGGTCCTTTCCTCAGGACCGCTGTGCTGCTACAGGCAACTTGGCCGCCTTCCTTGAACCTGCCATCCAGCTCTGTGCCTTGGAGGGTCCTCAGTCGTCCCCAGTCCCCATGACGCCTGAGTGTTCATTAGAGGAGGCGCCGCGGGGAGGGGCTCCGTGGTTTCTGTGCACACGTTCCTGAGACTTTGCTAAGGTAAATGCAGGTCCCTGGTCAGAAACAGGAGTTTCTGGCAATTGGTATTTTGCAGGTAATTGGAGCGTGGCAGTTACTGTCAGGAGAGAGATTGTAGGTAGAACCAGACAGCTCAACGTATCGCTAAGAAGGGGTCCTTAATGATGAAAATCCTTCCCCGGGAACTCAAGGCTCTTTGTTCTCGTCTCGGCTGACGTGAGCCTTTGTTGCTTTCTTTCCTCTGTTTTTTATTTTTAACAATAAGGCTGCATTTTTTAGCGAGCCTCTGTGTCTTGGAACAGTTCAGGATATGCTGCGAATTGTAACAAGAAGGAGCAGAAGGCCCAAGGTGAGGTCTGGGGAAGCAAATACAACTTTTCTCAGGTTAATGCTGGTTTTATAAATTAGCGGATAAACGAGCTCCGCACCTCAATAAGGCTGTGCCTTTTTCTCTATGTGTGCATGGCACTTCAATTACACAAATTAGAAGAATTAGAATTAGCTTCAGTCTTTTCGTTTCGGCCTCTCTGAAGTGCTGGGAGCTGTCAACCATGGAATAGCTTTAAAATATAAGGCTGCTACGTCTCACAAGCTTATCTATGTCAGAGACAGAACAAACGATTACGACTTTCTAGCCAAAAGGCAGCGCGTCTCTGCTTCTTTGCTCCTACACAAATTTGTGGCGCCTTTTGCACGATCATCTGAGGAATCTGCTCTCTTATCCCCTCGGCAGCTCACATCACAATATTTAGGGTCTAATGGCTCACTAATGATTTCTTTTCTATTTATTAGTTCCCCACCCAATTGGATGAGGGATTTCTGACAGCAGGCCTGCAGTTTCTCCCGGCCAGTGCTGGCGGTACATTGATTAGATGTCTGCTGACCCCCCGTTAGTCCTGCATTTCTAATACAGGTCGTTCTCTCGGGTCTCCATTCGGCGAGGCCTGGGAGCTCATGTGCTCAGAAAAGGAAGAAGCTAGGGCCTCTCAAAAGTGCCCTTTGTTTTAGGAGACAGAAGGAAATTTATAAGCAGGATGGGCTCTTGCCACTCTTTAAAGACAGAGATTTATCGGCTAAGGGCAGCCGGAGCTCGGCGGGGGTGGATTAGGGGGATGAGCCCCAGTGACACAGGTGCAAATCCCGGGAATTGTTTCTGTAATTGGGCGCTTACTGTAGACGAGGAGGAACAGTGCAGCAGCACTTGCGTCTGTGGACAGCGCAGAACCCGGAGCGGAGCTGAAGGGTTGCCCCGTGGGGCAGAGCGTACCGCAGCCCACCATCCCACCCACGGTCAGGGAGCCCCAGAGGCTCATTTCTTCCACCTCTGGCCCCTCCTTAATCTCAACTTCCCTCTTTTCTGGGGCAACCGAGAGCTGTGCTTTGTTATTTCAGAATCTCCTAATTCTGTCTCCTCGATCTTCTGTTCTCTCCCTCCACGTCTGTCCCCACATTCCAGGGTGGGGGACTGGAGCCCACGGAGAGGGGTGAGGTAGTCCCCAGCTCAGACTCACGGTGGTGCTGGCAGATGGCTCACTTTAGAGATGTGGATTTGGCAAGTGAGCTCATGGAGGACAGGGGAGCCACATTTCCCATCATCAGAGAAGGTGGAAAGGGAGACTTCCGGAAGAAGCCTGTGGTGTCGACTGGCATTGAAGGTATTGGTGTGGACCCCTGAGAAGGCAGGAGAGCTGCAAAGCCACACAGCAGCAAGTCCCCCCGGCTCCTGCGGTGCCCCAGTCCTGGCTCCTGCACTGGAAAGAACCAGGCTCCTTGGGGCAATGGTGGAGTCTGGAGCTGGGACAGGGAAAAGCAGAAGAGGAGACCCAAGCAGGTCACTGCCAGAAAACAAGACCCAGCTCAGAGAATGGTAGGAACTTGCTGAACCACGCAGAAGCCAACCTGAAGGGGCTCCCACTGGCCAAACCTGGGACTGTATGATTAAGAAAATAAATACACACTGTAACGGACTTAACTTCACGTATAAAGTAGGAAGAAGTTCGTACAGACATACATGAATAAATGAACAAATGTAGAGAAAAGAAGGTTGTCAGAGAAAAATGCCACCTGATAAATGTAAACAGAACGGGGAGGTGGAAAATGATCAGGTGTCAAGGGGGAGACACTGGAGGGAAATCTGGGGTGGGGGGGCTCTCCAAATAAGTAGGAGGGCCGAGGAGAGAGGCTGACGTTCCAAAGGGGCAGAGAGAAGTGGATGGAGGGGGGACAGGCAGAGGGAAGCTGGTGTGGGCAGAGGGCAGAGGGCAGGCTGAGGTGGGGGGAGAGGTGGGGAGAGAGAGAGGTCTGGGGTGGGGGCCACTGAGCTGTGCCCCAGAAGCTGGGCCAGGCTGGGAGGAGCATCCTTCTTCCACGGTAGGGGTGCGGGGCAGAAGAGGCCAGCTCAGGAGGGGCATCTATGAGACACTGAAAGTTTCAGACTTTATTCAAGGGCAGCGATCAGTCATTTAAGGTTTTAAAGCTATTGTCCAAGCTTTCAAGTTTCTGCAGGTTTAGAGAGTTTCATCTTAACCTTTTGGACTCTCTGGTTTTCACCGAAGAATGACAATATATTTTGAATAATCTGATCAATTAGGCTTTAAATTTTTTCCCTTTAATTTTTATGGAAAAATTATATATGTATCTGTGTGTGCGTATGTCTGTGTACACATATCATAAATGGCCAGCTTGATGAATTTTCACAAACGGGATACAAGCCACACATGTAACCAGCATTCAGATGAAGTAGCACATGTTTCTGCCACCCTAGAAATCCCCCTTATGCGGCCTTTCAGAAACTACCTTCTCACTTTTGATAGTATAAATTATTTTCCGTCTTTGTAATTTATGTAAATGGTGCCATATTTCTGTCCTCTTTCATGTTTGGGGGTTCTGCTCAGTATTACGTTCATGGCGTCCTATCCTGTGATTACCTGTATTTGAGGATCAGCTGTTGTCTTTCCAGTGGGTGAACACCACGTAATTGATTTGTGCTTTCTATAGCTAATAGGCGTTTGGGTCGTTTCTTTGGGACTATTGTGAATAATGCTGCTGTGTACATTCTCGTATATGTTTTGGGTAACGTATGCATGTGTTCCCATTGGGTATAAACCAGGGAGTGGAACCGGGGGTCATGAAGTATGCACATGTTTGGTTTTAGTAGATAATGCCAGTTTTCCAAAGTGGCTGTAACAGTTTACACTATACCTGCAACATAGGAGATTTTGTTTGCTTTCCATTTTTAACTGTTACTTAGTATTTTCAGTATTTTACATTTTAGCTCTAGCAAGAATGTTGTATTGAATTTTGGTGACTGGTGAAGTTGAGCACCTTTCTATATTTATATTGGCTATTCAGATCTCTTCTTTTATGGAGTGTCTGCTCAAGTCATTTGCCCCTTTTAAAATTAGATTCTCTCTTTTTTTATTGATTTGTAGGGGATCTTTATTCTGGATATTAGTCCTCTGTTGAATATATTTTATTATGATTTTCTTCTACCATTCTGTGGGTTGTATTTTTCCTCTCCTGATGGTGTCTGTTAATGAATAGAAATTCTTAATTTTAACATGGCCTAATTTATGACTTTTTTCTTTTACAGTTATTTCTTCTTTTGTCCTTTTAAAGAAAGCTTGCCTACTTCAAGGTCAAGAAGATGTTCTCTATTTCCTCTGAAAAGCTTTATGTTACACCATTTACATTTAGATATGCAATCCTTCTCATATTGATTTTTTCCCCTATTGTGTGATGGGGTCAGTATATTTCTTCATATAAGTATAAGATTGTCCCAACACAGCTCATTGAAAACATCATCCTTTCCCCCCTGTGCCATGTCACCATTTTCATAAGTCAGATAAACGTGTGTGTGTGGGGGGGGGTTGATTTATTACTTTTGATTTTACTGCACAAACTTCAAAGAACACATATCTTTGACTACTGAGGATTTTGTTGCTGTTGTTGACAATGTTTATATAGAAAAATACATATTTATGGCCCCCAGAACTCAATGTGTATATTTCTGTAAAGTGTTGTCGGGCAAAGTTTCAAATCATATATCAAATGTAATTGGTAGAATGTGAGAAACACTTGTGGATGCCGTGAAAAGCATGGTGAGTGTGGACAACGGCATCAAGAGCTCTGATGTTCCTGAGCCAACAGCACCTTCATCACATCGAAAATTGCTGTTAACAATCATGTTAGTGATTACAGCATTGTAATTTATAGTATTTTACCTCCTAACTTGACAGTTTACTTATGTGTTTGTGTTTTGCTATATTTTAGTTATGTCTTAGGAAGCTGGATGGAGGTTCTCCATGGATGTGAACTGTATTTAATGGAGTAGGATGTTGCTTCTTGGTTTTCATGCAGATGTCTGGATTTCACGAAGGGATATCTGGAAGGGTCTACCACAAAGGTATGTTAAGCAGGAGATGCTAGCATTTGCTTATTCAGCTATGGGTACTGTGCACACTTAAAGAAACCAGTGCAGAATTTATCTGTGAGCACTCTGTGATTCGGAGTTTGGGATTATGCAAGTGTCCTTTTCAACCCCTTCATTTAAACAGGATGTTCTGATTTTGGAAGCGTAGTAGTTAAAGTTGTAAATTCATGAAAGCCTAAGCCGAAATTCTGGTGAGCCCATCTTGGTTCTCCTGGGCCGATCTGTACTCCACACCTTCGCCTTCAGGAGACTCTGATCTCACCGTCAAAGGTGGCATGGCTACATAAATGATTTGGAATATTCTTCTGCAAGGGAGTTGTCTCTTCTCTCCCACTATATTCATTTACTCAAATATTTAGATCAGTATGAACCTCTGGATGTTTGTTTTGTCCTTTGGGTTATAACACAATACTACTTTATTTCTCTGGTTCAGAATTTCCCATCTTGGGGGTTCTTTTAGTTGATTCTTATGTCCCTTTGACACACCTTAGCCTGGATATTAACGTGGATTTTTTTTTTTTTGAGTACTTTATTACTTTCGGGTACTCCAGGATACTCTGGGCTCGTTTTGTATATTTCCTGCCCCGATCCTAGAATTGTCCATTTCTCCATGGAGCTCTGGTTTCTTTTATTGAAGAATGGTGTCACAGTCCAAGATCTGGGTGTTAGCTATGCTCATTGCTCCTGGGGTGTCGTTTCTTTTGGCCTTTTCATCCGACAGAGCAAAAAATATGCTGTTCATGCTAACTCCTGCATGTACAGGGATCTATAAATATTTCTGCACATGACTGTTCTGCATCTAGACTACGCCAACATGAGTTCATACTGAGGTCTCCACTTCTGATCCATCATCACATGGATCGGTTTACCTTCTTCTCTAATCAGTACCTCCCACTCCAACTGTTAAGAAAGCTGATTCCCGCCATCCACCGCCCGTTTCCCTAAGTGTCCCATTCCAGTCTCCGTGTGTAGTGACTTCAGAAATGTTGACCTGTAACACCATGGGAAAGACCTTTATCAAGTCCAGCACAGTGCTGATGGCTGATTCATTTTGCCTTTAGTCATAAAGACTCTCTGCATTTCCAGTGTTACTCAAGGCTACATTTTTCCCCAGCTTCTCACTGAAGTTGATTCATGCATTTGTAATACGGGTAGATTACCTTGTCATATTCTTCACTCCATCCAGGGCCACCTCGTAAAAGATTTTCAAAAATCTGTGTACATTAAGGTTCACTCTGTTTTGCTGGGGGTTTTGACATAGCTTATTAAACACTCTTACAGCCTTCAGAGCGGTTTCACCACTGTCAGCAGCCCCTGTGGCTCCCTGTTTCACCCTCCCCCGAGTCCCAGACTATCACTAATGTACATTGTCAGTGTCTTTGTCTTTTCCAAAATGCCCTATAAACGGAGTCTCATACTATTTAGCCTTTTCAGACTGGCTGCTGTTGCAGAGCAGTGCACATTTCAGATTCATCCCCGTGTCTCACTGGTGTCTAGCTCACTTGTTTTTGTCAGCGATAATATTCCACAGTATGGAGGTGCCGGGGTTGTTTATCAGTTCGAGTATCGAAGGCTCCTTGGTTGCTTCCAGTTTGGTGATTATGAATAAACATCTACTATACACATCGCGGGCAGGTCTTCGTGTGGACCTAAGTGTCAAGTCCGCTGGGTAAACACCTTGGAACCACTGCTGCATCCTGTATCGGGACTACATTTAGCTTCATTCGAAGCTGGCACCTGCTCTTCCAAGGTGGCCGACAGCTTTGTGTGCTTGCCAGCAATGAAGAAGCTACTGTTGCTCACATCCTTGCTGGCTTTTTGTTTCTTTTATCTGCTTTATTGCTTTCCTGTTTTAAGTTGCAGTGATTTTTGCTCCTATAGTTATTATTATCCTTCCTTTGTTTGCTGTGGGTTTATTTTACTCTCCTTTTTCCAGCTTTTTGAAGTGGGAGGTTATATTACTGATTTGAGACTCTGTTTACCTCTTTTCTGTTGTAACTGTGTGGGCCATGAGTGTCCCCCTCAGCGCTGCTTCGGCCGTGTCCCACAGATTTAGATTTGTTCCATTTTCATTAAAGAATTTCCTTGAGACTTTCTTTTTATCCACGGATTGATTATTTAGAAGTGTGTTGTTTAGTTTCTAAGTATTAGGAGATTTTCCTTTTATCTATCTGTTATTTTTGTTTGTTTGATTTCATTGTGGTCAGAGAATACACTCTATTATTTCACTGCTGATTTTGCTGAGGTTTGGTTTATGGCTCAGGCTAAGGTCTGTTTTGGCATATGTTTCTCATGGACTCTTGTAAAGAATGTGTATCTTACTCTTACTGGATGGAATGTTGATTAGGTCCTGGGTGATGGTGTTATTGGGTTCTGTACCCTTTCTGACTCCGTCTCGTTATGCCAGTTGTTGAGAGATGGGTGTTGGCGTCTCCAGCTGCCATTGTGGATTTGCCTGTTTCTCCTTTGTAGTTCAGGTATTTTGCTTCAGGTATTTTGCAGCTCTGTTGTTTGTTGCATACATATGCAGAATTGCTGTCTTCCTGGTGGAGTGACCCTTTTATCATTGCATAATGTCTTTCCATGCCCCTGTGAATTCTGTTTTCTCTTAAGTCCACTTATGTCTGATACTAATGTAGCCACTCATAATTTCCTCTTTTTAAAAAAGATTTATATATTTGAGAGAGAGAGACAGAGAGAGAGCTCGGGTGGGGGAGGGCAGACAGGGGTAGGGCGGAGGAGAAGAGAGAGAATCTCAAGCAGACTCTGTGCTGAGCAGGGAGCCCGACACAGAGTTCAATCCCAGGACCCTGAGATCATGATCTGAGCCAAAATCAAGAGCTGGTTGCTTAACAGACTGAGCCACCCAGGTGCCCTACCACTTATGATTTCTTCCAATTAATGCTTGCATAGTATTTCTTTTCCCATCTTTTATTTTCAGCTTGCCTATGTATTTATATTTGAAGTGAGTTTTTTGCACACAGCGTATGGTTGGGTCATGTTTTCTTAGTCCACTCTGCCAACCACTTTTTCTCCACTGCTTCTTTAAAAAAACTATTAATTTTTCTATATTTATAGGCTGTGATCACCCCAGTAAATCTAGTTAACATCTGTGTTCATACATAGTTACAAACTTTTTTTTCTTACAATGAGGACTTTTAAGATCTACTCTCTTAGCAACTTTCATATATTCAATACAGTATTATTAAATACAGTCACCATGTTGGATATTACATCCCCAGAACTTCATTATTTCCTAAGTGGAAGTTGATAACTTTTGACCCCTTTCACATATTTGAAATGGCTGTTGCCTTCTTCATTTTAAAAATGGGAAAACTAAAGCTCAGATATTAATGTAGCTTTAATAATCAAAAAGGACCTTATCCCAGGATCTTTGATCCAACTTTGATAAGTATACAATGTGTAATATAATGTAGTTATATTATGTTTACTAAGTGCTATATGGGAAAGCTATATGAAGGGAGGGAAAAGTACTATGTGCTGAAGTAAATAATGACTAAATTTATAGAAGGTGTTTGTAGAATATATGGGACTAGGCTTCCAAAGAAGACTGGGTCTGCTTGATGGGATGGGGGAGAGAGTACTCCACGTGTTTCTAGGGAACAGAGTAAGTGAAATGAGGTGTAATGTTTGATGGGAATAAGCTGTCACAGGAAGTGAAGCTAGGGAGTAGAGTGGAGCTAAAATTCTCATTTGAAAGTAAAAAAAAATAATTCCATCTGGTGCTTTACAGTCCTAATAAGTAGATCTTGGTTTCCTGTAAGAGTGACCAGGTTGTTAATTCTTCCACGTACCCCAGCCATGGTGTTTAATATTTATGGTGTCATCCCATCCTTTCTAAGTGACTTGTCTCCCCCCACACTCTGTAGGTCCTGGGAAGTGGGGACCAAGCTTCATTCCCAGTGTTCTACATTCTGACGCCACAGATGTCACCTTTAAGAGAGAGCACAGAGGCGGGTGCCTGCAGGTGACCCAGGGTGGTGAGTCCTTGTGTCTGGTGAAGGTTTGTGCACCAATAGCCGGAAGCAGGCGAGAATGAGCTACCATTCACATGTCAGTTGAAATAACAAGTTAAAGAAGGATAATGTGAATCCAGAGAAACCTGATGCACCACACCAGTTTCAGAGATTAATGCCCCAGGGTCATGATGCTGAGAGTCTCCCAGAGATACACCTTTAGTAAAGCCACTCAGATAAATTTTGGGCTTGCATAGCCCCAGCCAGGAGAACACCCCATCCTGTGGTCAAAGCTGTGGGAGCTGGAGGGGGACTTAATTTCCTCAACTATAATCTGATGTGTAAGAGGTGTCTGACTGGAGTGGAGAGGCTGCTTGCTTGAAGCTAGACATCTAACTGGTCGGTGATGTTGCTTTGCTGAACTTCTCTGAGTTCTACGCTTGGAGATGCGGGTGGTCTGTGGGATGTGGTGGGGAGGTCATGAGTCAGCTTCTCTGAAGGGAATACCACGTGTCCCCAAACTCTTAATTCCTTTATCAGCTTAAAGAGTACTTTTTTTTTTTTGTCTCAGACCACAAAATGTTGTGGATATTATGCTTCCTAAGTGTGGTGATGAAGTAAACACAGAAATAGAATTTAAATAAAACCATGGATTCATAACAGACAATTAGGACTGTAGCATGAGAAGTAAGCCACCTCTGGAGGTGTGTACAGGAAAATATCTTCCATTCTTAGAAGCTTTCTGAGGCACCCCTGAAAGATGGCAATTTAGCCTCAACTTGAACCGTTCCTGTTACAGGGGGTTCCCGCCTCACCAGCTGCCTCAGCAACGTGGCCACACGGCCGGAGTTGTTACCAGTTCACGAGATTAAGTTTGCCTCAACAGGAGAAGGGATTTGCCAACGTTCTGTAAGGGAAGCTAGGAATGGCTGAGGCCTAGGAATGATGTTGATATTGTGGGATACTATGGAATTCAAGATTTGTCTTGTACAAATGGTGTCTTGTAGCCATGTTTAGGGATGCTGGAGAAGACAGTTGTGGGTCCATGACCAAGGCAATAAGGAATAACATTGAACTTGGAAAATAAAGGTGCAAATAGGAATGGTGGGCAGGGAAATGATAAGAAGAGGATTGTGAAAACCAGGGTGAAGGCAAAGCAGAGCGGCGAAGCTGGCTGGCATTTGGGCGACAGGACTCGGCTGATACTGCTCACCTCCCACTCTGCGGTGCCTCTGATCCACCGGGGCATTTCTCCTGGCCTCATTATGCTGCCTTGTCACTATGAGCTTACGGTAAGAGAGAAAATTTACCCTTTTAGGCGAGTATCTGGCAGATGGAGAAGAGATTCATTACTCCCAGAAATGCATAATCTTGCTTCTGTCAATGTAAAGAAAGTGAAATGTTTTCTCCTGGAAATGTAATCAGGGTGGCTGTTCCATCACACGTGTTTGCTTCCACTTTCTCCCCAAAGGAGTATTTTATCCTACTTGGAGATGTTGCAGGATCCATTAATTCAATATGATGCCGGTTGCTATAAATAATATTTCTTTCTGCAGTAACTGGATAGAAAACGTTAAATTTAATATATTGGGTTTAGGAAAACCATTTTGCATCTTCTCCAGTTAATTGGACATTATAATGTGTTAATTACAAGTGTACCTATAATGCCAAGGGGTTCAGAAAAAAATGCAGTGACTTTAAAAAGAAAATTCAAAATCTATTTGCGCCTGCCCCCCACTCCCCCCTCCCGTGGAGTTTCTGTGATAATCTCCTTTCTAAGGTGAGTAAGAACTCCAAGATGTCTATTTAGGTACATAATGGAGCCACGGATAAGGAACATAAGCGTAGATGAGGGTTTTAGTCTCATTTTCATCTCTGACATGTAACCAGCTGGAGGAAATAGCAGGGTATCTGTGTTCTTATTTTTTTCCTATACTCTGCATACGTTCTCACTATGTTTACACATTGTCAGGGAAGTACAAATTCCTTAAGCGGTTGCCAAGTGTGGGGTTCCTCATATCCTCATTTCTAAGATCACGAAGTTGCAGAGTGAGCATGGAAAGGCTCAGAGCTAGAGAAGCAGCGAGGCCAGGAGGGGAGGAGGCTCTCTCTCTTCATGGAGACTCCGTCGACCTTGACTTTATTCCTTCACCCGTGCTTAGTGGTTGGTATTTAGCCAAATCTAACAGAGATGACAGACATGTCTTACTTTTCTTAACTCATGAAGCACATGTTTACCGAGCTCCTGCTATGCAGGGCGCCATGCTCGATCTGGCTCAGAAAGAGAAACAAACAGGACCCTCAGCGATGCGGGCTGGAGCAGCAGTAGCTCACAGACAGGACTCGAGGCCCGGAGCGCTTCGCCGCGGGAGATGGGAGCCTGTGCCCGGGGTGTCCCCAGCACAGTCAGGGACAGGGCTCAGGCAGGAAGAACACGGGTCCCAGAACCCGGGCTTCTCCTGCTGTCGCTGGAGAGCAGTTTTCTCTGTTGATGGTCATAACGAACCACTGGGCAACTTTGCCTGCGGTTAGCTCTCCTTTTAAGCCTCTATATCTCCCTTTCCAGTGTTTCCTCCTTTTCCTGAACAAGGACTCAAGAAAGGAAGAAATCCACAGAGAGAAATGACACCTTTTGGTCAGCAGTTCTCTGTAAATTACGTTTGTGAAAGCCCAGCCTTTTCACAGCCTAGTTAATGAATTCCAGTGGGCTCTTGTTCGGTCCTGAAGTTCCTTCCCATTTCTTTGCTTTCAAAAAATGAGAAGTTAATTTCTTGCTTTTTAAAAATTAATAGCAACTAATTGGATCCACGATAAAGGCAACACGGAGCTAATATTATTATGAATTGTTGACATGGATCTCTTTTGGGGAAAATGTACAGAAGAACTAAGGCAATGGTGGATTTTTTTTTTAATCCCACTTTTTATAGTAGACACTCATTGCACAAAATTTACAAAAGTCCTGCAAACTGTGACCAGAGAATATATTGCCAAAACAACCAAGCAGGCTCATTTAAAATCCAGTTAATTCAGCGGTAAACACTGGGGGAGTCAGTTGTGGGGCTTTCTGATGGCAGCCGAGGCTGTTGTGGAAATAATGTTGAATTAAGTGTTAAGAGATCTGGCTTCTAATCTGGCATCTAATAAAACTGTGTGTCCCTGGAGAATTATTCCATTTCTCTGTAATATCTGCGGAAAGAGTGTCACGCCTACAGCCCTAGTTATCTATCACTGTGCAAAATATCGCCTCCCGGCTTCCATGGCATCCTCTGGTTCTAAGTGAGTTTCCTGGTTGCTGGTGAGTCACCAGCCTGCTCGGGTTCAAGGGGAGAAGAAACAGCTCCAGCTCTCCCTGTGGGAGCAGCCAGGATTTCCAGGTGCATTTAGAACGGGAGATACCCTTCTAGCCATTTAGAGAAAACACATGCTTCCCACCTAACCTACCATTTTTAATGCTAAATCATTGCCTCAGAATATGGAATATTTGTCCTTCTTGTAGTTTTTCAAAATTTGCACCTGTCAAACATCTTTTGGATTATAACTTCTTGCAAACTTCTCTTTCTCTTTCTCTATAATTAATATATGTATTTATGTATTTATATATTCAATTACTTTTTAAATTTTTATTTTTCCCCCAGCTTTATTGAGATATAATTGACTAATAACGTTGTGTGAGTTTAAGGTATACAGTGTGTGGATTTGATACATTTATAGATTGCAAAATGATTATCCCCATAGTATAGAGCTAATTCCTCCATCATGTCACATAATTACCATTTCTTTTTCATGGCGAGAACATTTAAAATCTACTCTCCTAGCAACGTAAGAGTGCATGATACAGCATTATTAGCTAGCATCACCATGCTGTACATTAGATTTCCAGAACTTATTAATCTTATAAGTGGCAGTTTGTATGTGTTTTTGATGTTCATTTAAAATCCAGCCAAGACCATATTATTAAGGATAGAGCTTTTATAGTCTTAAAAACTAGGTTTGCTAGGTAAGTTATCAGATACATATGAAATATCTTTGCTTTTAGCTGGCCTGCATGGTTCCCTAAGGACCATTGTGATTGTGTTAAATCCTAGCTAGTCTAGTATCTACTGGCCTCCAAATCATAAGACCTCCTCTCCTGGGAAATTATTGTATTTGCCTCCTTAGTGAGAGACAGACTTATTTAAAATCCCTCTGGCCTTGGAGTGAAGATATGGCAATGGCAGACAAAGGCACCTGGGTGCTTGGGTTCGCTGTGGCCTCTTGCTGGACTTCCGCAAAGCTCTTCGCAGCTGTTCTAGTCAACGGGATTTCTGTCCTCACTGTACCTCCCTTGGGCGGGGGGCTCCATTTTGTAGTGGCTGAGAGTTCAGCCTTTGGTGTCAGACAGCCCGGATTCTTCATCTCCCCTCTCCCCAGACGTGTCCTTACGTGTTGTTATCTGTAGAAAGGCACAGTGACAGAAACAACTGACAGATTTGCACGAGGATAAGTGATAGCATGGAGCGCTTAGCTCCACGCCCAGCATTAAGAACTGTTTGGTGGCTGCTAATGTTATTCGTTTTATTTCATTATCGTTATTATCCTTATGTATGTCTGCACCTGTCACTCATTCAGTAGGTTTTCCCTGCTCTCAGACTTCTTTTTTTTAAACATTAAAAAAAATTTCTTTTAAGATTTTTATTTATTTGAGAGAGAGAGAACAAGCGGTGGGGAGGAGCAAAGGGAGAGAGAGAGAAGCAGACTCCCTGCTGAGCAGGAAGCCCAACGTGGGGCTCGATCCCAGGACCCAGAGATCATGACCTGAGCCGAAGGCAGATGTTTAACCTACTGAGCCACCCAGGCGCCCCCTCAGAATTCTTGATAGCTTGGTGACCCTGTATTTCTCTTGGGTACCATCTGTAGGGAACAGCTTGTAATAGAGACATTGAGAAGATTCCTGATGCCGCTATCTGTAAACTCAGATGCCTCCTCATGGGGCTACTGTGTTACTGTGCACGCCTGTGTCTGAAAAGTTATATTGTAGAATGGAAAGTTGGTCACCACACTACTGCTCAGACTAGAGTGGGGGCACCTAGTGGCTCTCCTCCTACCCCCAAGTTCCTTTCCCTGGGGATTTCCATCTGTTGGTAATAAACTTTTGAGAAGTGGCGTTATGGAAGCACATTTCTAAAATTCTAGCCTGAAATAAGATTACAGGGCATATGATAAAGCTGAAGACTCCTACGTAACCTTTGGGGTAAGTGTGGCAAGACCGATTTAGAGCCATTCAGAGAAATATGATAGACACGGCTGCCCTGTCTCAGTGTGAAGCCAACAACCCAATTTCCAGTCACCTTCTCTTCCTGGGTTCAGAACAGAGCCAATTTCATCCACCTTTTCCCCAGTGGCAAGATTTCCAGAATTCTCCTCACTCTGGTTTTCTAATTAGTCTTTACTGCAGAATCGGTCTGAGCAGAATAGAGCGCATGACCTTTCCTCATTATTTGGGAGTGATGTTATCTATGACTGCATTCGAAGATGGCATCGGCTGTTAAGTAACATTATCACGTCCTGAGCTTACTGCCGGAAAACGTGGAGGCCTTTGTTGATGCTAACTGTCGTCAAGCCGCATAGCCTGTATTGTGGCCTGCAATTGATTTTCTGAACTTAATGCAGGCCTTCCTATTAACAAGCAAGATGCTTTTTAGACCTATGACGTTTTTACTGGTCCTGATTCTACTTACTTACAACAACTTCACCCTTCTAATCATTGACACCGCTCTGTGCTGAACTTATACCGAACCTAGATACCCAAGTAACCCCTCAAATAATTCCAGTGCCTTAGAATATTCCAGGACGATGCTTTACGCGCACACACACACACACACACACAATAAATACAAGTGTACTTCCATATAACCACCATATGAAAACTTGTGCAAAAAGTAAGGCATTGTTCATGTAAAAGAATTCACTTTAGGGGAAAAAAAACACCCTCATCGTGACGTTTTGTCAAATGCATTAATACCATTAGATGGATTTAAGAACATTACATTAGCACACGACTGTCATGACTATTTCCCTCTAACTGTGAGCCTTTCTCGCTCACATCTCAGTGAGTCACCACCTCACGTGGAGTAAATGGCCAGCCCCGCAGCAGGGCCCCTGCGGACAGCTGACTGCAGAGCGGGGTGCAGCCTCATTCCCCCACCTCCCCGGCTTCTGCCACTTTGTTTCCTTAGCTTGACAGTGGCCGCAGCGTTTCCTTCTGTTTCTTGCATACAGCACCGAGTTTCCTTCTCTGACCCTTGTACTTGGGGACTGCACCCCCCGCCCCCGACAGCATCACTCTTCTCCAGTCTTTGCAGGGACTCATTCTCAGCACTCGGATCCTGCATCAAGGGCCAGCCTTTGCTCAGGGCTTCTCCTGAACCCCTGAGTTACCTCCCCACTCACTTAAACCCTGTCCCATTTATTCGCGATTCCAAGCCAGAACCTTGACTCACTTTCTTCATAGAACTTTTCACTGAGATGACCATCCGTCTTGTTTCTTCCCAGGCAGTGCCTGATGGCACCTGCTTTCCTGGTGTAATCATCAATTACGCTCAAAAGTGTCTGGTTTAGATATTAAATTAGGCAGAGACCATGTTTATCATTTCTAGAAATGATATTTATTTATTTTTCCGTATTATTCTTAGGTGTCTCTTCACTAGAATATCTGAACAGGAGACACTGTGCTGGGCAATTATCTAAGCACTAGGAAGACAACAGTAGATAAAAAATCATAAGAACTCCATAAATATTTTTTGATAGAACCAATTAAATAAATGAATTACAAACTTTCACATGATCTGTGCACAGACACATAAATAGACTTAAGTGAAAGTTTTGGTTCAGATTTTACGTCACAGTTATTCCAACTTATACTCCAAATAATATATAAGTAGGGATAAACTCACCCTCTTTTAAAGGAATGAGATCGCAAAGTAATTGTCAGGAAGTTTATTGAAAAAGAACTTTATTTGAGAAGGTTTCTCCTACTGCACTGCCCGAAGCTTCCTGAAGAGGGGCTGGCTTGTCTATTAGTAGCTGAGGGCTTCTCTCTACCTTTGCCGGTGTTTTCTTTCCATATCTGGCCTTGGTATGTGACCAGTTACTCTAGATAACTCAGGCAACATTCTTGCAAATAGCAGTAATGCCCACTTGTCCTTTTCAGCAAATAAAGTGGATGAGATACATCACAATCAAGAATTTCTGTCTCCACGAAAAGATGAATATTAACATCGAGTAAAAAGGTGTCCAGTTTTGTTTTGTTTTGTTTTTCAAAAATGATGCCAGGATTCTTCAGGCACTTCCCACTTTGTGTTTGATTTGGGGGAACTTCAGCCACGAGTGGAAGTCTGCCTGGGAAGTCTCAGGACCTGGCACGATAAAGGAGCAGGACACTGTCGTTAATTCGTGCACGGCAGTCTGTACTCTTTCTGCTGGTCCACAGCAGGCGAGCGGAGGGTGGTGCATGGTTACTGTTTAGGAGTCGGAGTCTGTCAGCCGCAGAGGACAGTAACACAGAGACCAAGGCTAGCCTTTGTGAGTGGAGCCTTTGTGTGAGTTAAGAACAGATTCTCCTGGGCACCTGGGTGGCTCAGTCAGTTAAGCGTCTCGGGTCATGATGCCAGGGTCCTGGGATTGAGTCCCGCCTCGGGCTCCCTGCTCCACGGGGAGCCTGCTTCTCCCTCTCCGGGCTTGTCCCTTAGCTTGGGAACTTTGGGCAGCGCACCGTCTACATCTCTTCATGTAGAAGCCCTTAGAAATGGGCGCATGTTAGGTAGCAAGGAATTTTATTTTCTCTGGTGCGTAAAACTGATTGAAATTCAGATTTACCCTGGTAACGATTTAAAATCTGCATTTCGTTCTTTCCCACCGCAGGGATGATTTATTCACATTCACGTCCCCGACACTAAGCCGAGCGTCGTCAGGATGTAGGAAGCCGCAGGAGACCACAGCACTGCCCTGAGAGTGAGGCCAGTTCAGGTAAGTGACATAATCATAGGGGTTTTGGGTTTTTTTCCATAATCATGAGTATTTTTAAAAGCAATGTAGACCTGGGAACAGAGAAAACCTGAGTGAACTAGATCCCAGTAAGAACGGAACTAAGTTCCAGTGAGAGACAAGTCCTTCCTGGAAAAAAGAGAAGCGGTGGCTGCTTTAATCTTTGGCACATTTCTCTTTACCTCAGAAATGGTAGGATGTTGTACCCAAATGTCCCCCGCCTTTTTTTTTTAAGATTTTGTTTATTTATTTGAGAGAGAGAGAGCATGAGCAGGGGGAGGCGCAGAGGGAGAAGCAGATCCCCCCAGGACCTTGAGATCGTGACCTGAGCCGAAGTCAGTCGCTCCACCGACTTTCATCTGCCGTGTGGGGCTGACATGATGGTTCTGAGGAACCTGAGGATGTCTGGTCCCAGAGTGACTCCACACCCACCCCTAGATCTTTTCACGAGCCCTTCACTGAGAGCACAATAGCAGCACTGAGGGCTGAGGGGAGAACAGGAAGGTAGAGTGAGTCCCCAGGTGCGCAGAACCCTTCCTGAGCACGCGGCAGGGCCCTCGTGAAAGCTTCGGGGAGCGCAGGACTGAGAACCGCTCCCCCACGGCTCCTGGGCCTTCACAGAATGCAAGGCATCAGCGAATCAAAGCCTGTCCTAGTGGGTGGAGCGAGTCTCCTAAGGCTCAGGGACCTGCTGCTGGCTTGTAAAGCCTCGAGAGACGCTCAGAATCTTAATTCTCATATCCCAAGCCTTCTGACGGGAACGTCTTGATCCAGCCCTCAAAGTATTTGAAGCCAGTGGTGAACGGAATCCAATTAAGGCTGCAGCAAAGCTCAGACAGCCCGATTACAGATGTGTTTGGTTCAGCTTCTAACCCTTTTCAAGGAGCAAATACTGTCTGTTTACTTCTCAGTTATTCTTTCACATGGACTGTACAGAATGAGATTTTAAAAACTAAAGAGCTAAACGAAGAGGCAAGAAAATGTGATCCATTATCAGGAGAAAAAAATTGGTCATAGAATCAGGCCCAAAGACATAGATTATGGAATTAGCAGGCGTGGGCTATAAAGTAACCCCAGTAAATGTGTCAGAGGATTTAAAGGGAAAGATGAACAGTACGTAGAAGCAGATGGAGAATTTCAGCAGAGAAGTGAAACCCATCCAAAGAAATGATGGAAATCTAACAGTGAACTAGGAGCAGTTTTCATTTGTGTGCACTTAGTAACGGAGCTCTAAAGTATATGAGACAAACACTAGCAGAAGTCAGTCTTTGTTGGAGAGTGGAGAAATGTGTAAATCCATAATCAGAGTGGGAGATTCTCCACATCCCTCAGTAACTGAAAAAACAACTAGGCAAAGTCATAAAGATACAGGGGATTTGGACATAACTGTCAACCGCCTTAACCTATTACCAACACTGCACACAAAATACAAATATATTCGTAAACATTTACTGACACCAGCCATAGGCTGGGCCATCGGAGAAGTCTCAGTTAGTTTTAAGAGAGTGATGTTATAGAAAGTGTGTTCTCTTGAGACTGTTAGGGACCGGGGGAACAAGCTCCCAAAACACGGCGCATGTGGGGCGCTTCCCATTGGCTGTTCTTGCTAAACCATTTCTCTCACAGAGCAGAACCCAGATGCAGCCAGGATGTGCCCTGGTATATAAGCCCGACTTAAAACAGAGGACCCCGGCACCAAAAAGCACCTGCGAGCCGCCTGGGTCGCCTGCCAGTATCGACCATTCAGGATGAGGCCCTCCCATCAGGGGAAGACAGATCAAAACCATAGTGAGATACCACCTCACACCAGTCAGAATGGCTAAAATTAACAAGTCAGGAAACACCGCATGTTGGCGAGGATGTGGCGAAAGGGGAGCCTTCTTGCACTGTTGGTGGGAATGCAAGCTGGTGCAGCCACTCTGGAAAACAGTGTGGAGGTTCCTCAAAGAGTCAAAAATAGAGCCACCCTACGACCCAGCAATTGCACTACTGGGTATTTACCCCAAAGATACAAATGTAGTGATCTGAAGGGGCACCTGCACCCCAGTGTTTATAGCAGCAATGTCCACAATAGCCGAACTATGGAAAGAACCCAGATGTCCATCGACAGATGAATGGATAAAGAAGATGTGGTCCATATACAATGGAATATTACTCAGTCACCAAAAAGAATGAACTTTTGAATGGAACTAGAGGGTATTATGCTAAGTGAAATAAGTCAGCCAGAGAAAGACAAATACTGTATGATTTCACTCACATGTGGAACGTAAGAAAACAGAAGATCATAGGGGAAGGGAAGGAAAAATAAAATAAGATGAAATCAGAGAGGGAGACAAAGCATAAGAGACTTTCAGCTCTAGGAAACAAACCGAGGGCTGCTGGAGGGGAGGGGAGTGGGGGGATGAGGTAACCGGGTGACAGGCATTAATTGAGGAGGGCACTTGATGGAATGAGTGTTGAGTGTTGTCTGCAACTGATGAATCACTGAATTCTACCTCTGAAACTAATAATACACTATATGTTTACTAAATTGAATTTAAATAAAAAATTTTAAAATAAAAGAAGGGACGACGCCCTTCCCACCAGTCAGGATGAGGCACTCCTTTCCTCTTCCCTCATTAGCATACTGGACCAGAGTGGGAACCTGCCGGGCGCTGTCTCTATCTAAGCAGAGTCTCCCCTCTGTCTGGGGAGGCCAGGGTGACTGCTCTGCATTGGTGCTGTGTCTTCCTTCAGCTCAGCTGTAGCCTTGTCTATGCCTTTGATCTTTGGGTCCTGCAACACTCTGACCTCAAATGTTAAAAATCACCGATAATATGATATCTGGAAAAGGTCAAATGAGAAATTAGGCAGCAAAAAAAACCCCACCAAGAAACAAAAATCCTTGAGTCAAAGGGGTATTACAAAGGAGATCAGAACATTTAGAGCCTGAATGACAAAAAGAACTCAACACGTCCAAGTGCCAGTGCAACCGAAGCAGTACTAGAAAGAAATGTATAGTTCTGTGCACCCGGAGCGTCGACCTCTTCCTTCTGCCCTTTTGTACAAACCTCCGTGTCTAGAAGCTAGGAAAGGAAGAGCATCGGGAATCTGAAATATGTAGAAGAGGGAAAATAATTAAGAGCAGAAATCAATGAAGTAAAGACAGGTAATAGAATCAACGGGACCAAAAGTGGACATGCGGAAAAGATTTGCAGAATTCATGAACCCCAAGCTAAACCAATCAATAAGAAAGAAAAAAGAAAGAAGGCACAAGTAATCAGTGTGAGAAAATGTTAAAGGGCTATCAATAAATCTATTACAGACAATATCGAGATGAAACGTAGTAACACACGTGCCAACAGAGTCAACAGTAAAAGTGGAGCAGGTAAGCTTCTTTGACGAAGACGAACACCAGCAGAAAGAAAATCTGAAAACATATATATACATATATATTTAAATTTGAAAAAAAAGGCCTTTCAGCAAAGACAGTCTGAGGCTCAGCTGACTTCACTAGTGGATCCTATCAAAGACTTAAAGAGAAATATTACCCTTGTTGTGCATTTTTCTTCCAGAAAAGGCAGGAGGAGGAAGTGAGTCCCACTATTTTTATGAAGCCAGCACAGGCATGAGGCCAGAAATCTGATTGAGATGTTTCTAGAAAAGAAAATCACAGACTACAGTCCTCCACAGGCATGCTGATATAAGCAAGGGCAGTGGTGGTTTTGGTTTGTTTTTGTGTGTGTGTGTGTTCTGATGAGATTAATTTCTGAAGAGAGGATCTTTTCTGGATATGGTAAGGTTCTACGTTTTGACGTTCTTGGTAGTTAAACGGACGTATACAGTTGCCAGACTCAGTGAACGATATACTTCAAATGTGTGCATTTTATTATGTGAAAATCATACTTCGGTAAAAACAAAGTGAAGCAGTTATGGGAAGGACGCACTTTGCAACACTGAGAAATGCTTTGCGAGCACACGTCCCTTGGTGGTCATGCGCGTACGCCGCTCTGTTCACCACCTCACGTTAGTGGTCGCGATGAGTGCATCACATTCGTGATGCGATTCCCCAGCTCCGAGACGATAAGTCACTTACTCCAGGCTTGGACAGTTAGCGTGCGGCACAATCAGGACTGAAACTCGAGTTCTTTGCCACTTAGTGTCTGCTTTTCCCCAAAAGAACCCTTCGCTGGTGCACTACCCTTACCTCCGAAAACCCTGCCTGCCGTTGGGAGCTCTGGAATCCTTGTTTTTGTTCTGAACCTCCGAACGTCATTGGCTGGTAATTGGAATAACAGCCTTTAACACATGATTACAATTTTATAGCAATGCATGCATTTAGAATTCTGACTTACTTAAGATTCACCCAATTATCTGAATCAAAATATTTTCTTTGCCTTCACTGTTGGGTATTGGAGCGTGAGCATAGAGCGGGATCTGGGATAGGTGCTTCGATATGCCCCCGATGGCAACGGAAGCTTCCCACCATCGTGACGTCCGCTGCCTGGCACTGGGCTTTCTCCTTCTCCCTCTGCCTCCATCCATCATTGGTCTCAGAGCTTTCCCACTTGTGGGTAGAGGAGAAATTATTTCTTATTCATCTTGTATCCCAGGCTTATTATGTCTGGCACTCAGGACATACTTCCTGAATGACTAAGCAAGTAGGGCAGATGCCTTCGGGGAAACTGTCACCTCCTGGTCTGCCGTCTGTCACCACAACTGCACTGATACATTGATTAATAATTCGTCTGGAAGTAAAGATCCTTTAGGATGGAGTTGATGATCCTAAAAGTGGTATTTTCATTGTGCTGTTTAAGTGCAGCGTTGTTTGGCTTGCTTGCTTATGGGTCAGCACTCTCTCTGGGGCAGAGGCTGTGGGGTGTGGTTTGCGCAGCCACCTGCCGAAGCCGGAGGGTATGAACGGACGGTGGTAGTCGCTCAGGTGTTGGATGAACAAATACGTTTCTGCAGTTACATAATACACACACAGGTCCGCAGACATACCCATCTTTCTCTTAATTGGTTGTGATTTTCGTGTCTTGTTAATACCTCCTTGGTTACCCCAAGGCATGGCCTTCCATTTTGGGGTAAGATTTCAGGGTTTGCTGTTTATATATGCTGGTTAACTCATTACACAATTATTTTCACTGATGGTGCGACATAGATACTAGCCTTTTTCCATATGCATAATCAATTTTCCCAGCACTATTTATTGAATAGCTTAGTATTTCGTTGGTTTGTAATGTCATTCATCAATGTTCTGTATATTAGCAGGCAATTCTGTATACTCTTTATCCTTTCCCATTAGCTATGTTGGCACTGATACCATAGTGTTTTAATTACTACTGTTTTATAATGTCTTGGTACTTAGTAAGAAATTTTTGTTCTATTTCTTCTCTGTTCTTGATCTTTCTTCCTAAAGGTTTTTAAAAAGCAAATTTACTTCCTGGATTCTGCCCCCGGAAGGATTTCCCTTCACGGTTGCATTTTACAGCCATCCCCTTTCATACATTTGGGCGGTGCACATTTGTTGTGGTTGTCGTACATTTGGCTGGTTATGAGTATATTATACGAACCCATCTTAAACCGGTTTTACCCTTTTTGTTAGCTTTTCATAGGGAACCCCCATGAGGCCCCAGGTGTTTGTTAAGGGCAAAGCAGTACACACAGCAAGAGGCACAGGTACCAGGTGAGTGAACGACCTAGCTACCTGTGCAACTAGCTCACACTTGTTCTGATACATACCATTTCCATGGATAGCTGAATATTACCATCAATCTCCAATCTTGTGATTTGGTAGATGAGAAAAAACACAGTTATGATGGACAGTTCGGGTTACACAATTAACTGGTGCCTTATGGTTAAACATGAATTTTCTACCAGGGTCAATAGGAGGCCGGGAGCTGCTTACCAAATTGAGGATAGTTGTTGGCAGAAGATGGCATGGCTTCATTCCAAGCCCAGGGGACTGTGTGGTGATTCTTGCAGTGGGATTTGTCAGAATCTCTATAAAATGCATCACCTGTCTGTCCCACAGGAAATACCACTGCATGTGTTGACGCACAGCCCTCAGGGACAAGACGGCCAGAACCACTGCCTGGACCTGACACTGAGGTCTAGGCGGTAGACCTTCTTGCTCTTTACTCTCTGCCCTGAAACCAGCCATCTTCAAGGTTACTCAGTAATTGTATTTAGGGGCACCTGGGTGGCTCAGTCGGTCAAGTGTCTTCCTTCCACTCAAGTCAGGATCCCAGGGTTCGAGCCCCTGGATTGGGCTCCCTGGTCAGGGAGAGTGTCTGCTTCTCCCTCTGCCTCTCCCCCTGCTTGTGCTCTCTCTCTTGCTCACTCTCTCTCTCAAATAAATAAATAGAATCTTTGAAAAAAAATAATCGTATTTAGAAGTATGCCTACATATCCTATTTGCAGCCTCCAAGATGTGCAGAGCCCATGGAGAGCTGTGTCTGTGTCTTTGCAATGGGTGCTACGAAGCGTTAATGCTATCTCTCCCACTTTAGAGAGCGTTCTGACATTCTCAGCTGCTGCCTCTAGAAACACTGTCAATGTGGTGGGTCTTCAGGCTTTGGGGAGGTTTCTCTTTCACCTTCTCTCATGCTTGCTTCTTCCTCACTTCAGACCCAGTGAGTACAGTGCCATCCAGGAGCGTGATAGTGGATGACATGTTCAGACATTCCGGTTCCTTCTGGTCTGTCGTATGAGAAGGCAGGAGAGCTGGCCCAGCCACGAGGTAGGAGCGCGAGGAGGTGCTGATGCCCGATCCATGCGAGGCGCCTTGTTTCTGGTCTTTACTGGGGGAAATGGGGGAAGTTACATGCCAGGTCAGCCTCCCGGGCAGCGGGGCAATGCCGGCTTGCTTCGGTGAAGGTGACATGTTCGGAACCACAACGAGGGTGGACATTGCCACCTGATTAAGGGTGCAGTGACCACGGTCCTTCCCTCTGACTCATCTGGTGTCCTTACCATTCGGACAAGAAAGGCAGAAGGAGTTGTGGAGTTCTCTTTCCCCTGCAGGCTCTGGTAGCATTGATGCCTAAGGCATGTGCTATTGCTTTGGGTTTACAATTTTGGTAAAGGAAAGGCAGTTCCCAGAGCTTTCTGTTGGCTTTCCCTACTCCAGTATCCCTCATTCCACAGGTCAGGGAGTCAGCGTGGGGATTCTGCCAGTGATGAGGCACCCCTACTCTCAGTGGGTCCATTATTCCACTGGGTCCCCTGTGATAGAGAGTCAAGCTGAGAACGTGTGTTGCTGGACGTCCACAGACCCTCCTAAGGGCACATTCGTTAGCTTACCTGTTATTAGCATCAGCCCAGAGCCAGAAGCTAATAACCTTCAGAGGCTTTTCTGTCTTCCTTTTGGCCAGTAAGTATCCATCCTTGTGAAATGGTTTCAAGTCTCACTTGGGAGGTTTAGAGATCGTTTCCTGTATATTCTTGTGTCTACACATGTGCGGGAGGCCAGGAGAGGCACCAGCGAGAGCACACAGCACACGTGCGGGAGCGGCTTCGATGGAACCTCCCAGGTAGGAGGGCCTTCGCAGTCTTGCCTCCTGCTGGCCCATCCCACGGCCTGACATTTCAGGTGGGCTCATGCCCTTCTCCACACCGCCAAGAGTGCCTGCCAGGCTGGCAGGGGCTTCAGGCATTTGTGAGCAGGGGTAAAGGAGGAGACAGATGGATCGGACTGGAGCCGAAGGAGAAAGAAAAGACCTAGGGAACGGGGCTGTGTCCAAAATGAAAAACCGAGAGGCAGAAAGGACGAGGGGAGTAAAGACTGAGAGGGACCGGAATGAGAAGAGTGGGAGGGGGGTCATTTTGTTCATTTCAGAACATGCGTGCAGTGAAGGCACCGTATCAAGGGGAAAGGATGAAGGAGAATTTTGGAGGAGATAAAAAGGGATGTGAGAAGTGTTGTTGGGGTTCCGAAGCTAGATTACCTTTAATAACCTTTGAGAGTTACCAGGAAGGATTGAAGTTAATGTACCTCCTGTTTGTTCTAATATATGTATATATATATATATATAAATATATGATAGCGTTCTCCCAGTGTGGACTACGTGCATTATGGCTTCAATAGCAAGCCAGGAGGGGACTGATTGTAGGCCCTCCCTGAGAGAGGGTTTCTGTACTGGGGAGAGGAGACCCCAGCGGGGGGTTGGGCACCGCAGCATCAACACGTGCAGGTGAGGACCAGAGCAGGTGCCGGGCCACTCTGCAGACGTCCCAGGTGTGCTCACACTTCGTCCTTCTGCCCTCCGCCTTTATTTGCCAAAAACTGAGAGAAAGGTCTTCCTCTCCTTTCCTGGGTGGATGCAGACAGGGTCGTGCTGATGGGCCTGCCCCTCTGCAGAGCCCAGAATTGGCCACCAGGAGGCAGTGTTGCCTCTTCTCAGACTCAGGGTGAGAGGCCCCATCAGGGAAGAGCCTGAGGGAAGCCCGCTTCCAGATTATTACAGATAATAGAGGGAAGAGGAGATGAGGGGGCGGGAATACGCGGTAAGCACTTGCGTGAAGCGTGGGAAATGGGAGGACCGAGGAAATCAAGGGTTTCTTCAAGCATTCTGACGTAAGGGAACGGGCTGCTTGCAAGCTGGTGAGCTCTCCGGCCCTTGCTGGGATGCTGCCTCTGGAGGCACAGAGCCCGGGTTTTCAGACTCACCCTGCAACCTTAGCTGCGTGCCCTTGACCACGCACTGCTTCCGTCTGGGCCTCAGCTCCCTGTGCGTGAAGCATTGTTCTCAGACGTGAGCTCCAAGTCTCCTGGATGCCGGGCCCCATTTACAGATGCACATTTTTGAAAGGGAAAGATGGCCATAAATGAGAAATACAAGTTTCTTCTTTTATTTGTTTATTTAGAGACAGTGCACTTGGAGGTGGGGGGAGAGGGAGAGACAGGATCAGGCGCGGAGCCTGAAGCGGGGCTTGATCTCACCATCCTGAGATCATGACCTGAGCTGAAATCAAGAGTCGGATGCTTTAACTGACTGAGCCACCCAGGCGCCCCTCTTCGTTCATGACTTTAGACCTCACAGTGTAGAGGAAGTGTGACGTCTCACAGAGATTTGCCTGATGGACCTCCAGGCTGGATGCAAAGTGACCGGTCAGGCTGCCGCTGAATCCATGCCGCAATCCTGCCTGCACGCTCGGTCAGGAGACTTGCCTGCCAGTCCCTCTGAAGGCATGGCTGGCTGCACGTGGAGCCTCCCCAGTGCTCCCTGACAGCCCTCAAGTGACCGGAATTCTAGGTGGTAGGATTCTTACATGTTTTGTCCATCCCGGCGGAGCTGCCTTGCTTGGGTCAGCAGAGTTGTGTCCTCCAGGAACGCACACCATGATAACCTCTCCACGCTCAGTAAAATCCAGTAAGATCTTAGGTCTGTCCCTTCCACTCATCTCAGTCTGCTCCTTTCCTTACATCCCCACCACTGGCCACCATCGATGTGACTGTCCCATTCACGCCAGAAACACCGCCAAATGCCACTGGCCCTTCTCAACCACTGCGCTTTCCGTCCTTGTCCGTCCACTGCCTTCGGGGTGTCACAGCGTCTTTCTTTATTTGGTCTGAAATCTTGAAATAGCTTCTAACCTACCACTTAACCAGCTTCTCTTCTTACTTTTCTAGCTCCCACAATATTCTGTCTGTTCACCAAAAGCAGGAAATAGCTTTGTATGCCTGGTGTCCGTTACTGTGTGGGCCGCACAGAGCATTCAAAGAAATGTTTGTGAAGTCACTCACTAAGCGACTGACCCATAGGCTCTGCAGCTGGGAGTAAGACTGGAGCCCATGAAAACTATCCAGGCAGGGATGTTTTTGTATGCTCTCTGGAAGATGCATGCAAATACCTACTTTAGGGAATGCAGATATTCTCAGAGGCACATACTTCCATGGAATCTTCGCTTAAATACATGTAACATTTTCATATATGTGATCTCAGCCTTGTGAGGCAGGCAGGGCACATATTACTTTTCTAAGGCTTTAGTTGTAAGATTTGAGAAAATTGAGCCCCAGAGGGGTTAAATGATTGCCAGGGTCACGTAGCTAACACGTGGTAGTACTTGGCAAGAAATAGGATCTTTCATTTTTGACTGCGCTGCCCTTTCTTCATTGGACCTCACAGCCCATGACTTGTGGAGTGAGTGATGGATGGGTGTGTGCTCGTGGACGCTGACGATGTGTATCTCTGACCCAGCTTCAACAACTGAGGGGGCAGAATCCTTTGAATTGGGCTTGAAAAAGACAGACACTAACTGGGGTGAAATTAAGTGGTTTAAAATGCATTTCGAGATACTTCACCTGGAAACACACTACTGACAGGTAAATAAGGTGAATATGGAGACACCTCTGCCAGTGAGTAACACATTGCTTTCGGGCAAGCAGGTAAGTTCAAGGAGATTGTCTTTCCCAGCTACACTTAGGAAGTTTAGTACATGAATAATTGAGCAACTTCCTGGCACACTCAGTATTTATTGGTAAGCCTGCTCTGGGCAGGAAAAGAGAAATCATTTTGAAAACAAGTTTTGCATTACCAGGAGTTTATTTGTTTGCCAGAAGCTTTCATAATTACGTCTGTAAGGAACATGCTGGCGTGTCTCCTGATTGTCTTGCGGATCTACTGATGTGAAAGATACCAGGCAGATCAGAAGGGAGGAGGTGAGATCCTGGGTCTCCGGGCACGCCTGCGCACTGCAGGAGATTAGAAGAGAACGTCCGGAAACCTGTTTGCTCTTTGATTATGACCCTCGTTACAGTCTCACGGTTCTGTGTGTTGGAATCGTTTTCATACTTGCCTTTTCTCTCCAGCCAGGCCAGTGGCCGGTCCCTGGGGGCACAGAGCTTTACAGGAGTGGGTGCTCTGTAATTGTTGAGTGAGTGTTTCCTATTCCAAGACGTTCACAATGTCGACTTTATGAAATTTAAGTCCGGGCATGTGAGGACGTGGAGAGTTTGCATCTGGTCTCCTACCGTCCAGTGGTGGTAGGAGAGTCCATCCACACAAAGCTAGGACTGCCTGATTCTGTTCATTCTTTAGGTGCTTCTTGGGTCTGAGGAAGAGCTCAGGTTGAACTTGTGTGAGGAGGAGAGCAGCCGCTGGTCACATTAACCCAAGATGGGAGTCTAGGGAAGTCAGCGCTGGCGCTCTGGGAAATGACATAGTATCTGTTATGACACGTGTTATCAGCAGTGTCTTGTTTGGACCTGGAGGTCTCACTGGTCTTGCATTCATTTCTTCGTTCACTGAGTTAATGATTTCCAAACTCCTTCCATGTGCCGGCAGTGTTCTAGGTAAGGGAACACAACAGGGAGGGGAAGAGACAAGTGCATTTGCCTAGTGGCGCTCACGCTCTGGGGGAAGGTGGCCAATCAACCCCGCCAGGAGCGTGTGATGTGGCCTGACTGGACTGAGATTTGCTGTGAGATGCAGCCCCTTTCGCATTGGCTGGGAACACGTGTGGCCCGGGATCATGCAGTTCCTTCATGCAGGGAAGAGGGCAGGGGTTGAATTTAAGCCTTCTGGGATGACATTCCTCCCAGGGGAAACCAGCACAGTCTCTGCATTTACTTAAACATTGCTTAGAAAAAACCAAACTGCTTTATTTAATTGGCTTTAAGCAAACACAGCTTAGTTTTTGTTTTTGTTTTTATTTTTAAAGAAGGGTGTTAAAATACAGATCTGGTGCTAACTCAGGGCTTTGCCCAGCAAATTGCCACTAAGAGGGTCAGACAGGAGACTGGTGGTTATCACGCACTTTCTCTTCCTCTCTCTCTCCCGTGCATGCTGTCTCATAGCTCCTACTGAAAAAGTCAATGCTTGGCTCTATTTTCTTGGTACAGGCATTTCCTCTAATTAGGCAAACGTGGATGCATTTGGCTTTTTCCTGTAGTCTGAATTTAGGTTTCTGATAAGTGTGACAGATGAAGAGACAGAATAGAAGGCAAATTAGCAAACTTTCCTATCAATCGTACTTTGTAAAAAATAAATGTATTTGTGATTATTCTTCCTCCCTGCCACCCTCCTCCATTCTGTACCCTCTTGGTCTTCTCTGTGTGCTTGCTCGCCTTGAAGCCGCCCCAGTTGGTTCAGACAAAGGCATGGCTGGGAGAGAGAGGAGATGGGGGTGTGTTCTGCACTTCCCTAGCCTCTGGCTCCTGGTTCTGGTAGTGGCTCTTCCCTCTACAAGTTCAGCTCTGTTGGGTGGCCCCCAGCTCTCCCAGGATTCACTGTTTCTTCTTCTTGGCCCTTTGGATCTGGGAAGGGTACCTTCTCCTTTGCTACTGGTCCCCCGGGTGTGTCAGCATTCCCTGGGAGTAGGAGCGCGCGTGAAAACCTATACGCATCTTCTCCTTGTAATGACCTTCGCCCTCTGCAACTGGAGAAGAGGCATGCGTGAGCGTGGAGTATTGAGGGAGAGGTGTGTGGTGGTGACATTGGAGCAGGGGTGGGAGTGTGGGGGAGGGCAGCGCCAGGAAGGAGGAGGAGGTCACCCCTATGTCTCGTGAACTCACAGCCTGCTATTGAAGCAATTTCCCAAAGCTTCTATTTCCCTCTTGGAGAATGCCATTTACTCCCCTTTCTACTTATTGAACAGGAGCAGAGAATGTCCTCTACCTGCCTGTGCAGAAGCCTCTAATTAAGAAAAGAATAATCTGAAGGAAGTGATTTTCACTCCTCTGATTAAAAAAAGCATTGCGGTACAATTTAGGTTATCTATAATCCTTAATCTACAATTTAGAAAAGAGAGATCTAGACCTTTTCTTGTTTTAATACTTTGCCTTTTAAAATGTAAATTTTGAGTTAATCCTAAGATTTAAGTGACTGTGACCCTAGCTCCAACCAGGAAGGTGAGCTCCTGCTCGCATTCCAGAGTGAAGTTCTGATGCATCTACCACCTTTGAGACGGTGAGAATAGAGTTGGGGGAGAATATTTGAAAGCATGAGAGTGATTGCATCGCAACCTTTACTCCCCTTCTGAGTCGTCCTCTCACCTGGACTCTCCCGTCCCACACTGAGTGGGAAGGGCGGGTGGGAAGGGAGGAGTGACAGGCGGCAGGGGCCCCAGGCACCAAGTGTGTGAAGTCAGGAGCTTCAGAGGTGACTCTGAGCGGTTCAGCCTCAGGGTGGAGGTGACTTTGACAGGGAAGAGGGTAAGAAGGATGCGGGTGGGAGGCGTACAGGAGGACAAGAGGGCTGTTTGGAGGGAACATCATCACTTCAAAGTCAGACACAGTAGTTTTATCCAATCCTTGGATTCCACATTGGCCTGAAAGAGATTCGTCACATCTCTAGAAGTCTTGGATTATACTGTTGCGTTCATAGGGGATGCTCGATAGCTTTGTCATGTCAGTGTTCGTCATCCATGTGGCTCTGTGGGGTGGGAGTGGGGTTGGCCTCGAAGATCCAGCCCCTGCATGACAGAGGACAGTAGGGAGTTGGTGAGCATCTACTTGGGTCCCAGAAATTATCCTAGAAAATTGGTGTGGACTTAAACTCTTATGTGATGTGTATTATGCATCCCATTTTGCAGGGGAAAAAAATCAAGGCTCATAAGTAACTTGGCCTAAGTCTCTTGGTTGGTAGGTGTCAGAACGAGAATTTGAATTCCAGCCTGGCTGATTCGCCAGTCCCTGCTGTGTTCAGAGCCTCTGGGAGAACCCTGAGCCTTGGCCGGGGCAGGGGGCCCCTGGGCAGGGCCATGAGGGAGGCTGTCTTTTGCCCTCTGTGCCCCCACCTCCCCAGGCTCCACCAACTTTGGATTTGGAACCACCAGTGAGTGACGAGGGACAGCCTGGTGACTCACAGCAGACAAGCTGGGTGTGGCCACGAAGAGACCGAGGGACACCTTTCTTGAGTGAGATGGCTGGGACGTAGGATCAGTTAGGCATGCTCAGGCCCATTGCAGTGGAGTGCTTGTTCGTGGAAGAGGAGCCAAGGGTGAAGGGGGTAGGAGCGAGGCCCCCTCCACAAGGGCCGTTCAACAGTGGCTCCGGTCGATGGGACTCCAAGCCCCACAGCGGCTGGGGTAAAAATAGCGGTCCTCGGATACGGACACCGAGGAAACCAGAGACACCCTTGTGGCTTGGACTGCAAGTCCTCTGGACGGGAGAGGCGGCGGCGGGGGGCTGGGCGCTGCTTCCCGCGTCCCTTCCCAGAAAACGTCAGGGGCTTTGGGTTTCGAAAGGCTTTTCTGATCTATTTATCTTCATGAAATAGGTGGTATTTTTCCCCCATTGACAAATGTGGAAACAGAGGCAGAATTATTACATGATTTTTATGAGAAATAACAGAACGGAAACCAGGTCTCCGGTGTCCTCGTTCTTAGCCAGCTTCTGTGTACTGTCGTCGTCCTCACGTTGGAAAGGAGAGCTTTCGGGAAGACTGTTGGGCCTCCCTGGTGCTCAGTACATGTCAGGGTTTGAGAGTAGGAGGACTGGGGTGAGGGAAGGAGGGAGGACTAGAGGAGAACAGGCCCCAGGACAGGGCTGTTCAGCTGCTGAAATTCGCTCCCTCCGTGGGAGATACCTGGTTGGTGCCCACTGCTGCTGCATGCGGGGGAGTGGCCCTCCTGGGACTTAGGGCTCAACTAGACAGTTTAAGACACTGGTAAATGTCCCGGAGAAATTTAATTGTGGTGACAGACTATGGAGATGGGACCAGCTGGGTTTCACAGGAGAGTTCTGAAAAGGCCTTTCTGAGGATGTGACTTTGGAACCAAGACCAGCATGTAGGGGCTGGGGCTGGGCAGGTGGGTGGGCTGGGCAGGTAGGTGGGCAGGTGGGCTGGGCAGGGTTTCTTCAGCGGGGCACAGGCACCAGGCCTGGTGGGAGACGGACCTGCCTGGGCTCAGAGCTCATTGTCTTTCAGCCAGGACTCAGGAAAACATAGAAAAGTAGAGAAGGCAACCACCGTTAATTACAGTTAACTTTATATTAAAAAAAAAAAAAAGAAACCTGAAGAAATATTGGGAAGGAGATATATGAAAATATTAAAGCATGACAAAAATTTTTTTTTTAAAGATTTTTTATTTATTTATTTGACAGGATAGAGACAGCCAGCGAGAGAGAGAACACAAGCAGGGGGAGTGGGAGAGGAAGAAGCAGGCTCCCAGCGGAGGAGCCTGATGTGGGGCTCGATCCCGTAACGCCAGGATCACGCCCTGAGCCGAGGCAGACGCTTAACCGCTGTGCCCCATGACAAAAATTCTTATACCCATCATTTCATGGCTGCATAATAGTCCATAGAATTGATGAATCACAGTTTATAAAACATGCACCCTACTATTGAATTTTAAAATTATCTCCAAGGCTCCCATTATTAAAAAATATATTTAGTAATTACACAGCTCTGTGCATCTGCACCCCTGACAGTATTCTCAGACTCTCAGGAGGGTTTCTCAGAAGATGCCACTACGGAATGAAAAAGTATACATGTTTTTAAAGCTCTTGAGGGCGCCTGGGTGGCTCAGTCAGTTAAGTGTCTGCCTTTGGTTCAAGTCATGATGCTGGGGTCCTTCGATCGAGTCCCGCCTCGGGCTCCCTGCTCACTTCTCCCTCCCCCTCTGCCCCTCCCCCTGTTTGTGTTCACTCGTTCTCTCTCTCTGTCAAATAAATAAATTTTTAAAAATCTTTAAAAAAAATAAAGCTCTTGGTACTTATTGCCAAAGCACATGCTGTTTACATAAGAGCCGCTGCTGATCTGCGAGGCAGCCCTGACCCTGGCTGTGGCCAGGGTGGGAGGTCTGTGGGTGTGATGGTGGCACAACCTGGGAGATGGGAAGTGAGGGGATGGGGGTCAAGTCCTGGAGGGGGCGGCAGGAAGCCCAGCTGGACATCGAGACCCCTGGTCCTTCAGCCTGAGACTATGCCCCATGGAAGAGTCCTGACAACAGTCCCAAATGCCTCTGCCTGCAAAGCTGAGTGACGGTCACTGTGTCGTGGAAATGCTCGGCCAAATATGTGGAAGCTACCGTTGGTTGGACAGCATCTTCATGATGGGGGCACCTGCCCTCCTCTCCCTGCCCCACCCCACGTGCTGGTTCCCCATCTCCACGAAGGCTCCTCCTGCCACACCCATGAGCCTGCCTCTTGTCCTGGCCTGACTGTGTCTCCCCCACAATTCCTGTGTTCAGTTCCTCACCCCCAGCGTGATGGCACGTGGCCTCTCAGAGGCAGTTAGGGTTAGATGAGACCCCCATGATGGCATCAGTGCTTTCACGTGAAGAGCAAGGGAAGAAAATGGCTCTCTCCCTGTCTTTCCCTGTCTTTCCCCCTTTCTGTCTCTGTTCCCCCCCTCCCCCCGCAGATCTCTCTGTCTCCCCCCTCCCCCCCGCCCCCCGCTGGTTCCATGGGAGGAGACTGTTTACAAGCCAGGAAGCCAGCTCTCAGCAGACATTGAATTTGTGGGCACCTCGGTCTTGAGCTTCCAGCCCCCCCAGCTGTGAGACAATATGTCTGTGGCTTTTGTCGTAGAGCAGAGCAGAGGGAGTTGGCCTCTCTTCCTGGAGGTCTTCAAGGAGGCTGGGCCAGCCAGGCACCTAATGTTGCCCCCAACAGACTGCACTGCGCTGCTGGAAGACCCTGCAGGGTGGGTCTCTGCATCTTGCCCCTCATGTCCGTCAGCCCTGGAAGCCAGCCCAGAGTCTGGAAAATACCCGTGTGCTTGAGGGTGGAATCCGGGGTGTATATTCATTTGTGCATTTGCCGTACCTTTCACGGTGCTCCTTGAATCTTTGATTGGGTGCAGTTTGAGCTCAGGGATCAGGGATTCCCTAACTCCGCTGGAGCGCCCCCGGTGGTTGTTCGCTGATTTCACGCTCTCCATCCTGGATGCTGGATGGGGTGTGTGCATGTGTGTGTGCGTGCGTGTGCACGTCCTGTGTGTCTCCGCCTGTGTCCAGCTCCGTCACTTCCACAGTTGCATCCTTGCTTGGAGGCACGGGATCTACACCCTGTCCCTCTCTCCCTGGACTGCGTCCTTGGGGTAAGCCACACCCTCTCTGAGCTCTAGTTTTTTGTCTGAAACAGAAAACATGCCTCATTTCATGTGGTTTCACAGTAACCCTGACAGGTAAGCACGACAAGGGATCTTTTGACCTTGTTAATGCTACTGACATGCTCCTTATCTTTCCATCATGGATCGCCGTCTTCTGCCGATGCCCTGCGCCTGCGCCTCGAGGGGCTCGGTGGGCCGTCCTCGCTGTGTGTTGCTACTATGGACCCTTTTATTTGGGCAGTAAGCTGGGCATTTGGGGGGAGCATGAGGCACACAACACAATTCCTGTGCTTGAGAAAAACAACACAGACCATCTTTACTTGTGTGTTCTTGACTCATAACTCGAGGCAGGGAAATGCCGCAGGTGGGAGGAGACATGTCCTGCCTCGTCTGATGGGGAATCGTGTTAACTTGTGTAGGGCCTGCTTCCATCACCCCCTTCCGGAACAGGGGATCTCGTCTTTATAGACGCGGGGACACAATACATTGTATTCCCAAACATTTGCTGAATATAGGAGTTCCGAGGAGGGGAAGATGAGCCTGCACTCCGCTGGGTAGTTCTAGAAAATGGGGAATTTGAGCAGGATCTTGAAGCCGAGCGGGCTTTTAATGGTCACCGAGGCACCACACTGAGACCTTGGTAGGTTCGATTAAAATTAAAATCAACACTCTTGCTGATGGGAAATCTGCCCGCTGCTATCCAGAAAGAGCAGGGAGGGTTCCTGAAAACTACGAAAAGTAATCCCTACCCAGTCCCACCCACGGATGTAAGTTCACCCCGGAAGCTGTTTGCTGTGATTTGGCCTTTGAGTTGTGGGTTGTGTGCTGTGGGTTAGAAGATCACTGTGTGATTTTGGGCTTTGTGTCTCAATTGCTTTATGGGCAAAATGGGACTAATTAAAATCCCCAGCCTCCCAGGAAATCTGTGAAAATGCAAATGTGGTCATGTCACTCCTTTTCTTCAACCACCACCTGGCCGGCTTCCCACTTTCCTGTGGAGGAAAGCCACGCTCCTTAGACGATTCAGGGGTCCCCATGCCTTCCATCGCCTCTCCCGGGATGTGTCACGCTGACTTCTTCTGGTTGTTGGAGCAGATCTGGAAGCCGCTCTAATTTGCCTCCCCCCCATGATGAATACCCACCACTCGGGTCTTGGCTCACAGGGCGCCTCTCCCGGGAGCCCTGCTATGTGCTGGAGGTGGCAGGGGGGCTCGCGCTCTGCGAGTCTCAGCAGCCCCAGCGCCGTCGTGGCCATCACGACTTGTTATCGCAACATCTTCTCAGCGCCTGCGCTCCCTGTCTGCTCTGTAAGTACCACCTCCATCTCCACCGCAGTCCCGTGCCCCGAGCAGTGCCCGGCATGGGGCACCTGCTCAGTGATCATGTGCTCACTCATGTGATTTCTGGGGTGCTCCAGTTTTACGGTCCAGCGACGTTCTGAGCGCCTCTCATTCCGGTTGGAACCTCCCCGAGTTCTTTGCCTGCTCCTTACTTGCTCCCGTCCTCAATTCTCCCTTTGTCCTAATGTTTTACTTCAGGATCTCTCAGATTATTCTTTGCCACGTCACCCCCTCCTGGTTCGTTCCCACCAGGCCACATGGTGACACACCTGGACATCTGAACCACTGAATATAGGGTTGGGACCTTCAAACCACGGGGCAGGGGTGCTCAGTGCTGCTTTTCTCTGCATACCTGAGGGATAAGATTACCTCCCAGAAGTGCCAGCACTTTCTTACGGCAGCAGTTCTCAGGGAGACTGAAAATAACAAGCCCTTGAAAGGGACTTACCAGAATCAGGAAATTCTGCACAGTCCTCTTCCTCCTTTGAGAATTTCTGAGTGTTTTCTAGGAACAGCATCTGCATTCAGAGGAGATGTATGTTTGGAAGCACTGAGAAGTGGCTAAGTGCCTTCATTTGTCTCCGATACAGGACCCCATATAATGTCCTTGCAAGGGAGAAATAGTGTTAATACAATAAGATAGCGTGTGTGTGTGTGTGTGTGTGTGTGTGTGTGTGTGTAATTTTTATTTGTTGATCAGTAACCGAATTGTGTTGCCTTTTCCTAGCAGGATTTAAAATCTGATGCATCGAAGATGTTCTCCAGTCTCTCATGAAGCCTTGGCAAACTGGCGGCTTCCTCGGTCCACCCACCCAATGTCCCCTCCCCGCCCACCCAACATCCTGGACAGGGGCAGGGTCCCCTTGGGGCTGTGAGGGGACCAGCCTCACTCTGATTCACTAACTCATAATGTGCTGGGGTCACCCTGTGTCACCCCCAGGCTTCCCCCCACCTCACACTGGGATTTTCTTTTGTAAAGTCACTTTTATTATGCGTTAGAGTTCATCAACTTTCATGTATAACGTGATGAATCTTGACAAGTGTATATGCTGGGGTCACTCCCAGCACAATCATCACATGGAACGTTTTGATACTCCAGAAATGTCCTTTATTATGCAGTCCAGTCCCTCCCCTGACCACCAGGTCCCTGGCAGCCACTGCTTTTCTTTTGGTCACCTCAGTTGAAACATGATCTAGAATGTTTTAATGGTGAAATCATAGCTATCGTCAATTCCTTTTCTTTGCTGAGTGGTATCCATTTTGTGACGACATAACCTGCTGTTTGTTCACGCACCAGTTCGTGAACGCTGGACTATTTCCAGGATTCCACTCCAGTGAATGAAGCTGAGATGAGGGTTGACATGCAAGTCTTTACTTGGTGATATGTTTCCATTCCCCGGGCTAATACTCAGGAGTGTGGCTGCTGGACCAGCAGCCAGTGTTTGACGTTATTCAGAGTTCCTAGATGGCTTTCCCCCAGAAGCTGGGTGATTTTATGATCTCCCCAACAGTGAGCAAGGGTTTCAGTTACTCCGCATCGTGTCCTCTTGATTTACCTTTGGTGGTTGTGCAAGCAACAAATTTGTCTATTTTACCTAAGTTTATGAGTTTGTTTTATAAACTGTTTATAATATATTCCCTTATATCCTTTTAAAGAATGTAGGATGTAGGGGCGCCTGGGTGGTGCAGTTAAGCACCTGACTCTTGGTTGAGGCTCAAGTCATGATCTCAGGGTCCTGAGATTGAGCCCCATGTTCGGCTCTAAGCTGGGCTCTGCACTCAGCATGGAGTCTGCTTCTCCCTCTCCCTTTCTCTCTTTCTCGTAAATAAATACATAAATAAAAATAAATCATTAAGAAAAAGAATGTAGACTGTATGCTGAGAACTTCTTTATTCCTGAACAGTTTGACAGATCATTTCTACTTGATTTTCCTAAACAAAGTTTTTCCTGGACAGAGTTTTGCCAAATTTATTTCTCTGTTGTAAAACTTAGCTTTTGGTTTCATTGATTTTCTGTATTGTTTCCCTGTTCTTTTTTCTTTGATGTTCATTTTCATGGTTATTATTTCCTTTTTTTTGCTTATTTTGGATTTGTTTTGTCCTCCTTAAGGTAGAATCAGTGATTGGAGATCATTTCTACTTTTCTAATATAAGCACTTAATGCCCTAAGTTAACTCTAAGTACTGTCTTATCTGTATTCTACACATTTTTATATAGTGTTTTCATTTTCATTCAGTTTTAAATATTTTCTACTTTAATGTGTGATTTCTTTTTTGACCTATGGATTATATAGAAATGTGTTCTTTAACTTTCCAATACTTGAGAATTTTCTAGAAATCTGTTACTGATATATAGATTACTTCTGTTATCAGATGACATGATCTTTATGACTTTAATCTTCCTCAACAGGGGTCAGTAAACCTCTTCTGTAGAGGACAAGACGGGACGAGCTTAGCTTTATGGGCCCATATATATCCGCTGTTGCTGCTACGCACCTCTGTCACCATAGTGCGAAAGCCGCCATCGATAATACACGCGCAAGTGTGTCTGTGTTCCAGCAGAACTTCATCCCCAAAAAGAGGCAGTGGACTAGATTTGGCCAGTGGCTTGCATACTCCTGCCCTGAAATGTATTAATATAGTCTCTCTTCATAAAGGTTTGATTGTACTTGAAAACAAATGTTTACTCTGCTGTCACTGGGTGGGATGTTCCCTGAGTGTCCATGGGTCATCTTTGGGATGGTGTCGTTCAAGCCTTCTCTGTCCTTCCTGGTTGTTTTCTCTGGCTCCCTGTTCTAGCACTTCCTCAAGGGAGTGCTAGAACCTCCGATTGTAATTGTGGGCATATCCATTTCCGTCTTTTTGTTGTTCTACTCATATCTGTGTAATATATTTTAAATCTGTTAGTAGGGTCATATGAGATGCCTACACATTTAGGATTTTAGGAAGTGAATTAACCCCTTTATCGTGAAGTTTCCTTCTTCTTCCCAGTAAATACTCCTTGTTCTGAAATCTGTTTTGTCTGACATTATTATAGCCATTCCAGATCTCTTTTGATTAGTCTTTTTATGATATTTATTTTTAATATTTTATGATATATTTTTGATATAGCTGCATTGTAAAGTGTGTTTCTTGTAGCGAGTGTCTAGTTAGTTTTACTTTCGAAGTCCAAGCTAATGATCTTTGGCTTTATTTTGTGGGTTTAGTCGTGCACATGTAATGTAATCACTGATGTGACTGGGTTTAAATGTACCATCTTGAGATTTCTTTTCTGTATGTCCTATCTGCTCTTTTCCCCCTTTCCTCTGTTAGCTGCCTTCTGTTTGATTACTTGAGCATTTTTATTGGATCCATTTTTATCCCTGCTATTGATTTATTAGCAGTGTATTTCTTTTCTTTTCTTTTAATGTTTTTTTATTATGTTAGTCACCATACGGTACATCCCTGGTTTCTGATGTAAAGTTTGATGCTTCATTAGTTGCGTATAACACCCAGTGCACCATGCAATACGTGCCCTCCTTACTACCCATCACCAGTCTATCCCAATCCCCCACCTCCCTCCCCTCTGAGGCCCTCAGTTTGTTTCTCAGAGTCCATAGTCTCTCATGCTTCGGCCGAGTGGTTAAGGCGTTGGACTTAAGATCCAATGGATTTATATCCTCGTGGGTTCGAACCCCATTTCTGGTAAAGGTTTCCCTGCTCTGGAGTAATCAGAAGGGGGAATGAAGCATGAGAGACTATAGCAGTGTATTTCTAATTTAGTGCTTTCTCTAGGGTTTACAGCATATGGTGTTAACTTATTGCAGTCTGCCTTCACATAATATGATACCACTTCGCTCACAGTCCCAGACACTTATATTGCACACTTCCCTTTCCCACCTCTGTCCTTTGTGCCACTGTTGTTAGACATTTTCCTTTAACATACGATAGTTCTAAAACATATCCTCAAATTCTTTGAAATCCTCCCTCAGAAGGTGGAGTGTAAGCCACCTCTCTTGAGCATGGTCTGGACTATGTGTCTTTATTCTAGAGATTAGGATTTCAGACAATGTGGGGCTTCTGAGACCAGGTCATAAAAGGCATTGCAGCCTCTGCCTTAATTTCGCTCTTGGGTTACTCACTCTGAGAGAAGCCAGCTGCCATATGGGATGGACCTCCAGCTGCCCATGTGGAAAGGCACATGTGCAGAAAACCTGAGCGAGGCCTCCTGGCAATATTCATTGAGTCCCGAGGTAACTGACAGCAGCCATGGGACGGCGCCATCTTGGAATCAGATCCTTCAACCCACTGAGCCTCCAGATGATGGCACCCTCCCCGACATCTTGACCACAACCTCATGAGAGATCCTGAGCCAGAATCACTCAACTAAGCCACTCCCAAATTCCTGACCTTCCATAACTGTGAGATAACTAACATTTGTTATTTTAAGCCAAGTGTTTAGTGTAAGCATTAATGCATCAACAAATAACTAATATAAACTCACTTTTATTTTTATTATTTTTGGTTTAAGCAATCAGCCTTTAATGAGATTATAACTATTATTTCATGTTTAACCATGTATTTTCCATTTTGAATGGTCTCATTCATTTCTGTATAGGAAAATTCCCATTGGGTATCATTTTTCCTCTACCTGAAGAAGTTCCTTTGATATTTCTTATAGTAAAAGTCTGGCGGCAATGAATTCTCTTAATATTTCTTCCTCTAAAAGTCTTTAGTTTCTGTTTTTTAAAAAATTATATTTGGTAATAATTTTTCACTCACACAGAAGTTGCACATTTTATCCAGAGAGTTCGTGTGGACTCATTACCCTGCTTTCAAGGTGACAACATCTTAAAGAACCACAGCACATTTATCAAGACTGGGAAAGCAACGTTATGACAATACTGTTAACTAAAGACTTTGTGTGGATTAGCCAGTTTTTACACGCACTCATGGGGGTGCACAGTATTCTCTGAAATCTTCTCGAATTTGTAGATCACTGTTGCCTCCACCATCGGTCTCTCTCTAACTCCCCTCCCATGCTATGACCTGGAAAATGCTCTGGGCTGTCACTCAGGGTAACTGTCAGGCTCACATTTCTTCCCTTCTTTCTAGAATGCGATTCCTGCGCTGTCAATGTCTAGTATCTGGAAATTATTATTTCATATGTTTGTCCAGGTTTCTAGTGAATTTTAGTGGGGAGATAAGTTAGGTGCCTCACGCTCACCATGGCTGGAATCACACGTATACTCGCTGTAAACACTTCTTGCTCACTTCACTTTCCCAGGCTCAAGTGATAGAGTTGACCAGCTGTCGCACTGCTCTGTCTCTTCAGTGGGAAGAGCACCAGCTTGAACTTTGTGCTTCTTGTTCCTCAGAGTCCGTATTTATAGGAATACTACCTGCTTACAGTGCTTTGCTGTTATCTCTCGATTTTCTGTGTCAATACCTGTCCACAAATTAGAATCAATGATCGTCCTTCACTAGACATCTCCCATCTCATATTCCACTCCCTAATTCTGCTTTTTGATCAGTAAGCTATTTTTACGAACTCTTGCTTTCAGAACTGTCAGTTTTAACATGATCGCAGTCTTTGCTGCCTTGTTACATAAACTTTCTCTATCTAATGCCATTTGTCACCAGGCACTTACAGATATCAGATCCTTAGAGAATGTTAGAACTGATGAGACTAAACGTTATGAATGACAGTCATTTGGTTTTGTATCCAACAGAAGTAAGTGTTAAAGGTTATTCATTACACAGAAGTGTTTCCGGAAGATAGTTAATATCAAGGCAAACTACCCACTGTGGTGAGACCGTCAGGCTTGAAGAGGGTCATGAGGGAAAGAGAGTCACCGCGTTTCCCTCAAGTTTAGTTAAAGGTGCTAAGGAACAGACTAAACAGATTTTTAGGGGTGTGTTTAATTGTTTTTAAGTCTGGATCTGTATGGTTCTGACAAAGTACTTTTTTCTTCCTCTTTGCTGTCATTTGAGGATGATAACTCAGAAATTACTGAGGCTATAGGGCTATTGTCGTAGTGAGTCTTGAGGTCGCAGCTGGAAAAAAATTTTGAAAAAAGAAAAAGTTTTCTGACAGTAGAAGAAGGTTGTTCCGAATACCAGCTAAAACAGTGTGAGCAAAATACGTTCACAGGAACAGCTCGACGGACTAGCATTCTGTTGGATAACAGGACTGTAACTAAGCCAGCATCAACAGACCATCACAGTCCAGTCTACCCCCTTGGGAACTTGGCACCAAACACAACTCTTGAAGCCAGCATTAACCTCTAAAGAGAGATGACCACACACTTGTGCTTCCACCCAATAAGATACAACTATCTTGTGTACAAGCAAAGAAGCTCCCTCTTCTCCAGAAGAGGATGCAGAATCCTTGGGTGAAGTCCACTTTACTCCCTTGATATCCTGTAGGATAAATCCTGTGATATGAAGTTAACTGCTATTAATACATCTTACGTTAAATGATAAGAAAATAACATAGAGAAGAAAACAAAGAAAATATTTGGTGAAGACACATACAATGAATCATGGAGCACTACATCAAAAACTAATGATGTACTGTATGGTGACTAACATAACATAATAAAAAATTTAAAAAAGACATATACAGACATACTCCTAACAATATAAGCACTAAATTGTTGTAACTGTTACAGTCCTTGTATCCGTAACTGCTTACATGGTTGTAGCTGGTCCTTAAACTACCTCTTCCACTACCCAGTCCATATTGCCTTTACCCTCAGCAAGCACTTCAGCTGCTCATGGTTCTTTGCCTGGTGAAGTGTTCCAAACCGTCAGTGTCCAGGCTATGAGCAGCACCCCCCCCCCCAGAATTGGATGGTTGTGGTTTTCCATTGACTGTAATCATAGGGCGTGATTGTACTGACACGAGGTGGTATCTGGTATTCCAGATATCCTCTTCTTTCCTTCTGTTGTGGAGTATCTACCGCATTTCTCCTTTTTTTTTTTTTAATTTCATTTTACAGTTTTCTTTTTTTTTTAAATTTTTTTTATTGTATTATGTTAGTCACCATACAGTACATCCCTGGTTTTTGATGTAAAGTTCGATGATTCATTAGTTGCGTGTAACACCCAGTGCACCATGCAATACGTGCCCTCCTTAATACCCATCCCTGGTCTATCCCATTCCCCCACCCCCCTCCCCTCTGAAGCCCTCAGTTTGTTTCTCAGCGTACACAGTCTCTCATGCTTCATTCCCCCTTCTGATTACCCCCCCTTTCTTTATCCCTTTCTTCTCCTACCGATCTTCCTAGTAATCAGTGTCATTGACCCCAGGCAGTACAGTAAACTTCTTTGCTCGTTGATTCAGAGGGATGAGGAGCCCCAAGTGTCTGGGTGGCTATCTCAATATTTAGTTCAGTAGAATCATTGTTTCTTTTCCCCTTGATGGGAGCCATCTTTTATTTGGAACTAAGACCTCCTGATGAGCAGAACTGAAGGTCACGAAGATGGGAAGCAAAAATTTGCTGGTGGATCACTGTTGTTAACACTTGGAGCCACTCCTATTTCCAGGTCTTGATTTTGGGACACGTGAATCCTGACCGTGGGAGAAACAGCCCCAGATGTTAGACAAAGATTCAGGGCTATACAGTCTTCTGGAGAACCCTGCCCCTGCCCTATGAGGTATTGCCATCTGGCTGGTGCTCTGATTGAGTCTTCAGAAGGCCATCCCATTGTTCTATCAAGCCAGCCGCTTCAGGAGGGTGGGGAATGTGGTCAGACCGGTGGATGAGCATGGGCCCATTACCACCCTTTATTTTCCGTGCAGTGAGTTCCTTGACCAGAAGTAATGCTGTGTGGAATACCATGACAGTGGATAAGGCATCCTAGAAGTCCATACATGGTATTTTTGGCAGAAGCCTTGCATGCAGGGAAGGCAAATCTGTATCTAGAGAAAGTGTCTGTTCTAATAAGAACAAAATGCTGCCTTCTCCAGGATGGAAAGGGTCCAGGGCACTCACACCGCCACCAGGTAGCTGGCTGGTCACCTAGGGAATGGTGCCATGTCAGCGGCTCAGCGTTGGTCTCTGCTGCCGGCAGATGGGGCACGCAGTGACTGTGGTTACAGTATTTAATCACATCTACAAAATGCTTTTACAAAACACCCAGATTCATGTTTGATTGAGTATGTGAGGACTGTCATCTAACCAAAGTAATATGTTAAAAGACCATCACAGTCTAAATCCAGATTCTTGAATACCACCTCTTATCCACTAAATAAAGATTATTTTCCATGTTTGGCCTAAAACTCTAGTTTTAAAAATGCCTCCCCTCCCCCGCTAGTTTTCATGCAGCCATCCTGACAGAGGTCTGTGCAGGGGTTTGAGATCTGCAAAGACAGAATGGGGAAAGTAGGATCTTTTGGTCAAAACAAACACCGTGCTCTTGTTTTAGCTTGTAGATATGAGAGTTTAAAAATTTTTACATGTGCATATGTGTGTGTGTATTTTATTGTTGGGAACAGGACAGAGCCGACCCTGCCAACACTTGGTGGTGTTCTTTGGATCTTTTGGTCAGTGCTCAAGAACCTGAGGGTAAAAGAAATGCAGGATGATGTGTGGGTCAGGCAGGATCCATTAAGCCTTGTAGCTTCGGAGCAGTAGAGTGTGTGGTTGGCACAAGACAAGGGATGTAATACAGCAGAGACAGAATGAACGAGGGGCCCAATGCCCAGCCAACATTTCCTTCAAATTAAAATACCCAAATGCACTGGCTAGAGTGAACCAGCATGAGCTCATGATTTTTAGGGTTGTTTTTTGCTTTTTTTTTTTCTCTCCCACTTCACTGGCCTGAGGACGGTGCTACATTGAGGAAAGATTGAGGTTTTTGAAAGCTTGTTGTTGTTTTGAGGATCTATGCCCAAATGTACAACTTCTGCAAGTTCAATTCTAATCTTACTTCCTCTCTGAAACCCTCCATAATAACTCTGTGTTCTCCTCCTCCCCTCGACTGTCGGGTCAATAAGATAGGGAGGATTATTTTCTTACTGCTGGTTTTGACATCTGGTCTGAAAGCACAACATGTGGTTTTGAACATATACTGTGTTCCTGATATTTGTTGAGAGGCTAATTGTCAGAAACAGGGCACGTGGGCAGCGGCTTTTGTTCTTTAGTGATAAATGACGTCATGGAATTGATCCATTATCTAATTGCCGCCCACGTATTAATGAGGACCATTTGAGAAATCTGTTCTTAGTGATGCAGACATGGACCCAGACCGGAACCATGGAAGTGAGTTGGAGATTTGGGTGTGCAATGTGAGTGTTCATCTGTGTTCTGGGAGTACCTTAGAGTAACTTCACGTGGGAAGCCTTCGCCACCTGGTAAGACTGGTCACAAGTTACCAGACACTTTCTAAAAAACACAGGGACTGAGCCATTCACTGCATGCGTTATTGAGAACCAAGCTGGGGATGGCATGAAAGAGCAGATGCGGCTCTACACAAAGGAATACATGGAACCAATGAACACCCAAACCAGGGCGGTGGCTTCCTTTGGGGCGTTGCCATGGTGAAGTGGAGGAGGGAAGGGCAGTTTGAGAAGATAGCCGGGTGATGAGTTTGTGAGTGTTTATATATTAGTATGTTTCAGCCACTTTACGTACCATTGGACCTGCTGTCATGATGAAACGTTTGGGGTGCTGTACAGAGCCCGCGGCGAGTCCCCGGGCACACGGAGGACATCTGACATCCTCTTTGGAGGAATGGCTTTTAGCTTGCTGCCAGGCTGACCATGGACACCAGGTGACCTGACGTACTCTTCAAGAACCCAGTAACGGGGCGTGGCCTGGGCTTGTCCAACAGCTCTCAATCCCCAAATGCAGATGACATCCGTGGCACCTGTGGTGGCAGGATCTAAAGGTGGGAGCAGTTTGCAAGAATGCAAGAATGCCTCTCTCATAAACAGAGCGCCTGGTCCTGGCTACTCCCACCAGCAAACACTGGCGCCCCAGGAGAGGTTACTTGCAGACCCTGATGGGCGCCTGGCTTGGGAGGCTCCATGTGACACGGTGGCCTCATCTGGCATAGTAGCTCTCTCTGAAGATCTGAGGGGAAGGGGAATGTGGCCTCGCCCATCGTCCAGGCGTCTCACATCTTATACTTATCATCAACTCCTAAATGTTTGGTCTTTATCAAGGGATTTTTTTTTTTTTACCCAGAGACAGTGAGACAGGGAATCACATGTAGTAATGATTTTCTATCACAGCGGAATATACTGGTCTAGGAATCAAATGGTGCACATTTGGGGGGATCTTGGGTCACATCTGAAGACCCAGTGGCAGTGAGTTTTTATTTCCTGCTCCACTAACTGGGGACTTTGCTGAATTAGAGATTTTAGAAACTCAAAGAGAAAGTAATGGTTTCTTTTATTTGGAGGCTGGGACTAATACACGGCCATTTGAGAACCCTCATGTTGCTGGGCAAATGGAACGCAAAGGAGATTTAATTCCAATTATGAAGGGAAGGGGGAATGCCAGTAAGTAATGGAGGCCAGAGGAGTAGGGCTGAGACTCAAGCTTCTGGGAAATGGCCCTAAATCCTGATCAGCAATTGAATGGCAGTGAGTAGAGTTTGAAAGGAAAGCACTGGCCCTTTCTCTTGCATTTTCCCTGGAACCCAGAATTTCTGACCACTAACTGCACAGCAGAGCAGAGGCGTGCACAAGAGCCGAAGTGAAGGCCGTGCAGACGTCTTGCGTTCCTGCGTGGGTCACGGATGGACACAGGACTTCACCGTCTGTGCACCGATGCCTCCAGCACTGGTCACACTGGCTGACGATTTCTTGCACCCGTAGTATTATAACGCACTCTAAGTTTTCTGAATTTACTGGATAACCACGCCATGTAATATAGTTAGATGCCTCGTTTGTACTTCGACGGAAGGATCTCCAGACCCCACCCTCCCTCTAGCAAGTGGATTTGTCTTGACCGGAAACAACAGTGGGCAGCATGCGAGTGTCACTATGACATTTTCTAGGATCAAGGCAGACTAACAGTTTCACCCTGCAAACCCTCTGGAGGACTCGTAAGGTACTGGCGTGCGAAGAGCTGGAGCCTGGAACGTCAGCTCCCGCTCCCCACTCAGCCAGCGAGGGCGCGCGCGGGCACCGCCGCCTTCCAGACTGGATGTGCTTTCAAAGCTGCACGTGTTCCACGTGTTCTGAGATATTTTGGTGCACCATGGATACGTTTCTCTTGAGTTGCAACTTTTCTTCCATGTCTCTATGGAGAGGGGTGAGATATGCATTCGTGACCCAGGGAAATGGTGGTCACATAGAATACGGGTTTTAGAAGCAGGAAGACCCACGTTCAGAAGCAGCTCTTTGATTTCCTGGCCACGGGAGAGCTTCAGCTCCCTCATTTGTAAATGTGGCAAATGCTGGGGTGTCTGGGTGGCTCAGTTGTTAAGCATCTGCTTTCGGCTCAGGGCGTAATCCCAGGGTCCTGGGATTGAGCCCCGCATCGGGCTCCCTGCTCTGCTGGGAGCCTGCTTCTTCCTCTCCCACTCCCTCTGCTTGTGTTCCCTCTCTTGCTGGCTGTCTCTCTCTCTGTCAAATAAATAAATAAAACCTTAAAAAAAAATGGGGCAAATGCTGATTACATTGTGAGATTGCTGAAAGGATTGATGGAGACCTTGTATTCAAATACCTCGTGTAAGCACACCATCCATAATTCTTCATTTCCCATTCCAAGATTTTTATTTCTTTCACTGAACCATGATAAATTTACCTAGGCCGAAGCATTTTAAATAGGAAGTGTTTCTATAAAGGAGGTAGAAAAGAAAAGAGTCTCTGTTTAAAGGTTTAATAACTTATCTGGTTGTTCTTACCTTCTTCCCGTTTTAGAGAGGAAGGCTGGTCAGTTAACCTTCCCTTCCGATTGCCCTTCCAGCCACACCACACCCACGAGTGCGGCTTGCATAACGAACACCCCGGATCTGGGCACATTGATGCCGCAGCGTACAAGAAATCATTAGCACGTTAATAAAGCAGCGATGGGGTCTTTGTCGAGGGTGGTGCGGAATCTCAGAAATAAGAGTCAAAATGCCATTACGTCATCACATGTTCCCAGAAAAGTGACTCAGACAAATGCAAGATCATGATGTTCCAAGAAGTGGAAGGAGGTTGTCTTCCCCTAGAGAATCACGCAGTCGGGCAAGGGAGGGAAAGGGCAGTGCCCCTGCTCTCTGTTGTCAGGCGCTTGTACAAACTTGGACTCTTCCTAGTTCAAACTTGGCAGCCTGTGGCTGGCTTAGTAGATGAGTTGTGATCTGTGACCTTGGCTTCAATTCAGGGGCCGAAGAGGTGGTTGTTCCCCTTGCTTCCGTATCAGTGCCAAGCTTTGTTCTCCAAACGACTTTGCCATCGGTATAGCTACTATCATATTTCCCATTTGGCTCGGTTGTTTGTATTTCTATTTTAGCAGCCGGAGCTCTGGAGGGGAAACGGGAGGGGGCCAGTAATTGGGAGGATTCCAGGTCCAAATCCAGTGCTACCTCCAGCATCCTGGAACATTAACGCTGGAAGGAATTGAGAGGCATTACATCATATTGATTAGAAAAATTAAGATCAGCTGGATGAATGAAATTACCCAAGGTCACACAGCATGTCATGCAGGAGACGCGAGTAGAGCTCAAGATGTTCCCCAGCTTAATGGTCTTTTCCCTAGATCATGCTGCCTGCAAGTCCAGAGCGTATGCCAATGCTCTGCTCTTTACTCTGGATTAAAAATGTGCAGATTTTCCAACACTTTGTCTTCTTTGCCAGTGTTAAGCATCCTGATTACTGTCCTTTGGTCATGCTCCCATTTGCTAACGCTCCTTAATTTTGTGGCCTCAGAGAGGAGACCTGTCTCAGATGTACCTTTACCTAATGAGAGGAGCCCAGGACGATTCCTCTTCAGTCTGGATGATCTTCTTCTACTGAGACCATCTAAGACAGATTAGGTTTTGTGGTTGTTGGTGAACGTTGAGTGAAATGTCAACCAAATCCCACGTATCTTCTTTATGTCCTTATAATTCTAGAGATGCCGTGCATTTTTCAACTCAAACGTTCATTCTTAAAGTGATAACTTCTTATCTTGGTGTTAATAATAATGCAACAATAACAACAATTATTCTTGACTATGTTCCATGCACTCTAAACATCATGCTTTACATGTATTAACTCACTTAATCTTCACAATAATCTTTTGAGTTGGCAACCATTATTTTGCCTCATATACAGATGAGGACCAGGCCAGGCAAGGTGAATGTGTGTTCAAGGTCGCACAACCTGGAAGGAACAATATCAGGGTTCAGACCAAGGGGGTTTGGCTATAGAGACCACAACCTTTGGATGCTGCTTACTGAGGATTCCTGGTATGTCTTGTTTTTTGCCCTGCGGGGCTCAGAGCAATGCTGGATTTACCTACATTTTATAAATTAAGTAAGCATTGAACTACCGACCAAGGGCCTTGCAATGACCCAATGTAGGCTTATAATAATTGGTCATACAGAATCGAGGTTAGTGGATTCCAAGTCTGTTTTCTCAGTCGGCTACATGGACAAGAAGTTAGGACCCTCGAGCTCATTTGAAGACAGGTGGAAAGAGAGAAAACAGGGTGGAGGGTCGTCAAAGCAGGACATCTCCTTCCTTACCCCACAGAGGGGGTCAGGGCAGAGTACTCCTCCTCCTGGGGCTGACAGTGGGACAGAAAGGAGGAGGGGGTAAGGGAACATTCTGTGCCCAAGCTTAGAATACAATGACATCACCGATTTTAAAAGTATGGTCCAAAAAAATGCCAAGTGCTGGCCAATCACACTGGCCACTCTTTCTTCCCTGGGGAGGCAGAAGGGAGGGGATGGAGAGCAGGCAGGACGGTGGGAATGGGGTGGAGTCCTCCCTTCTCAGAAGCTCTCTCTGCAGCACGAGTAGCAAAAATACAGCCGAGCTGGGCTCCCACAGCCTCCAGCAGAAACCAGGGGTGAGACTAAGACACTGTGTTTGTCTACCCTCTTCTAACGAGCCTGGACTGTCCTCTAGACTTATGGGGTCCTCCTAGGTCCGTGGAGGGGGTCTCAGGATTAGAAGGTCCTGTCCAGAGTCTGTACATCAGGCTGGTGGAGGTCAATACCGACGCAGAGTCCAGGAGCTTGTCACCCACCCAGGGCTGAGGGAGGCCTCCAGTTTTAGCTCCCTCTCAGCATGAAGCCCCCCGAGGGGTCTGGAATCAAGGTGGCCAGTTTCCTGACTGAACATCATAAACACTTTCACTCTCTCCTTGTTCCTTGGTTATGGTCTCCATGGAGCTGTCTAGTGAGTGCCTGTTTCCCTTGTCATAAAACCATAATTTACAATCCATTTGGGATCTCCACCAAATTAGGTATTCCTGTGATTATTACTGGAATTGGTCACCCTTGAAATAATATGGAGAAAGTAGCCGGTGGTTAGAAAGCATGTTTCCTATTTATAATTTGAATAGCTTATTTGTCTTCCCCTAATTACCACTGGAACTCTCAGTTCTTGGGCTCCAGGAAATATCTGGTTCACAGGGTTAAATAGCAATTTTTTTAGGGCCTTTATTAGCTTTCCTTTTTCCTTCTTTTTTTTTTTTTTAATTTTGACAGAGCATAAAATGAACTTGCTAATTAGTTTTCTCTTCCTGACTTGCATTATCTTATTGCTTTAATTTGTCTCCAGTGAGACCAACCAGATGTGTCAGGTCCACATTACTTCTAGAGATCTAATATTAAAAAAAACCTTTAAGATGATACGCAGTCCAGGGGCGCGTGGGTCGCTCAGTCAGTTAGGTAACTGATGCTTGGTTTCAGCTCAGGTCATGATCTCGGGGTCATGAGCTCGAGCCCCAAGTCAGGCTCTGCACTGAGTAGGGAGTCTGCTTAGGATTCTCTCTCCCCCCCCTCCCTCTCCCCCTCCCCACCACCTGCCCCTTTCCCTGCCTCTCTCTCTCTCAAAACAACAACAACAACAAAAAAGACAATATGCAGTTTTGGTGGAACTTTAGCCAGCCGGCTGTGTAACCATAGCCCAGTGGGTGGCCTCTTTCACCTAGGACAAGATGGGGGTATCTTATCTCTAGACACCCTCCACTTACAGCTTCTCAGAACAGACTTTCCCAGACTTTCTTGGAACCCTTGTTTACAAAGTGACCTAGATATTCCAAAGTAGAACTAGGGAAGAGATCTGGTTTCTATGCATTGCATTTAATAAGTGCCACCAGGTGGCTCTGATCAGGGAAATTTTGGAAACCTTGGTCCGGGGAGATGATTCTAGGCTGGGTGATTCTTTTGACACTAGAGTTCAAGAACTACTGCCCTAGAAGAAAGTGGTGATAACTACAAACCTCCAGATAAATCAGTACTAGACTGAATCTGCCGTATAAGGTTTTACACCACCATACACAAACTTCTTCCAACCTAGAAGCATAAAGTGTTAGCTATTTATAGCTGGAAGACCATCTGCTAGGTCATTGGGTCCATTCTCGATAATGTAAAAACTCTTTCCAAGGAAAGAAAAAAGCCCTCACCATTTTCCTTTCCCCAAAGTAAAAGGGTCTGCCATCTCCAGTTGAGAAAATCTGAGCTAGCTTAATGGTCCCTAAACCATCAGACCATCTGAAGTAGTTTATATAAGATGTAGATGCTGGGACCTCATCAAGTACCCACTGAATCATGATGCTCATGGATGGGGCTTGGGAATCTGATTTTAACACAGAAGAATGAGAGAATCAGTCAAATTCAGGAACCACTGGTCTCTTCCACACTTGTTCAACACATGAGTGAACTCAGCAATAGAGTCAAAGTGACTCACCAAATCAAATTTTTGGGAGGCCTTCAACTTGTCAGCTGAAGTCTGTTTTGTGTCAATCAGGTATAAATTCTCTTGTCTCTCAAAAAGTCTGCTGGGGTGGTCCCATCACCCTGAGATTGAGAAGAAATTTGGAGGTTAGAGAAATTGACTTAGCAGGGACTCATCATTCATCAACACCATCCAACACTTCTCCCCACATGTCAATCAAGATCAGCTCTCAGCCAGTGGATTGTAATCTCTGACCACAAGCAAAACGGCAAGGATTGGGAGTGAGGAGGACAGAGTGTAAGACTGGCTTCGTGGGTTGATAAGGCTTCCGGACAAGTCAACATGAAAATGCAGTGTGGGCAACTCATAAACCACTAAAACCTAGCTTTGTCATGTTCTTTTTCTACAATAAGAGTACTTGCTTCCAACATGATTCCAACAATTCTCATCTCCTGGTGTCCACCCCCACCTCCCATATCGAATCTGGATGACTGTAACCAAGAGGGTATTGTGGAAGTGATGGGCTGGATTTCCAACTCTGAGTCGTAGAAGGCTTTGTGGCTTCTTTTTTGCTCTCTCTTGGATCACTGGTCTGGGAAAAACCAGCCACAGCCTTGCGAGGACACTTAAGTCATCCTGTGGAGAGGTCCACATGGTGAGGGACTGGCCTCCCACCCCCAGTCAGCACCATCTCGCCAGGGATGTGAGGGAGCCATCTCGGAAGAGCCTTCACATGATTCATCTGGCAGCAACTCTTGATGGTCCTTGTGCCACAAACCCCTGCTGAGCTGTGGGATAATGAGTGTTGATTGCTTTAAGTCTGAGTTTTGGGGTAGTCTATAGGCAGTAATAGATAATTAACACAGATCTATTGAGTGCTTATCCTGTGGATGTAAGGCGCTTGTCACATTTGCTAAGAGAGCATTGTGACTTTTCGTGTCAAAGAGCTAGGAGACACCCCATTGATGAGGGGCCCAGGCTGAAAAGTCAAGGAGAGGGAGGCACGCTACCTGCAGTGAGGAGACATTCCTTCCACGGCATTTCCTATCATCTTTGATATGATTGCAAATAGTGCACGAAATACCAAGTTAAAAGGAAGAGCGTGAGTGAGAGCAAGAGAGAGAACGTCCCTCTCCCTGGGGGGAGAAAGTTTAAATTCATTTTCTTTCCTTCTCTGCTCTAAGCCACAAAACTCTCCCTTTCATGCGTCACATGGGACCCTGCTATTGCTATAGGGTAGCGAGGGGAATACTGTGCTAGTGGAACAGAATGGAAAAGCACGTTTTTTTATCCCCGTGGCAGAGAGCCAAGACATCAGACAGGAAAACACCTTGCTGACAAGGAACAGAGCTCCGTCACTGCCCGGAGCCTGCTGCTTCCAACCAGTTACCCCAAAAAGTGACTTCCATACTATTTGCCATGTCTTGTTAATTTTTTTTTACTACGGTAATAGTAATTACTATTCTTTTTTATAATTTCTTTTTTTTTAAAGATTTTATTTATTTATTTGACAGAGATAGAGACAGCCAGTGAGAGAGGGAACACAAGCAGGGGGAGTGGGAGAGGAAGCAGGCTCATAGCGGAGGAGCCTGATGTGGGGCTCGATCCCATAACGCCGGGATCATGCCCTGAGCCGAAGGCAGACGCCTAACCGCTGTGCCATCCAGGTGCCCCTATAATTTCTATTACTATTACTGCTGTAACAAGCTATCAGAGACTTGGTGGCTTAAACCAGTACAGATTTATAACCTTACAGTCCTGCAGCCTAGAGTCCCACACGGGTGTTTGCAGCTCTAGTTCCTCCCCGGGGGCCCCAGGGTGGGGTCGCTTTCCTTACCCTTTCCAGCTTCTAGAGGCGTCCACATTCCTTGGTTCATGGCGCCTTCCTTCATCCTCACAGCTCCAGTGTTGCATCTCTTGGACCACAGCTGGGAACGAGCTTCTGCTTTTAAGGACCCCAGTGATTACACTGGGCCCACCTGGCTACTCTCCCATCTCCAGACCCTTAACTTAATCACATGTGTGACACATAAGACAACACGGCCACAGGTTCTAGAGGTTGGAACCTGGACACCTCTGGGGTAATTATTCTGTGCACCACAGGTATTTTTTCTTTTAATTGGAAACATTTTAATGATGGAGTATTAATCAAGCAATCTCCTTTTGGGATCATCTTCTTCCTCCAAAGTTAAATCCAAGGTCTTATCTCTGGTTGTTCTCCACTCCCCCACTGGGGAGGGGGGGTGAGTGTCGTGACCAGCACTCGCAAGTGGGTGGTGGTCCCCATCACCCCCATCACTGGTGTCTGCTGTTCCTGGAGACTCCGGTGCAGTTTCCCCCCAAAATCACCCTTCCACACCCCGCGAATTAGAAGAAAGGCATGCTGAGATTGAACTCCTTGTACAGACTGCTCCACGGCCCCAGTCTGTTTAGCCTGACCTCTGCCCCCCACTTCTGAGCAGCTCCAGGATTCCAGGCGGAAACTGACCTGCTTATTGTTGACGGTCCACTTAGCATTCCTCCGTGTGGACACTTGGGTTTCCTCTGCCTCCGTTCTTCTGCCCACTTTTCATTATCCACAATTTTCTTGTTTTGTTATTTATTATCTTGTACTGTTTTCTATTCTCTGTAATCTGTGGATTTATTACAGTTTTATTCCTTTACTGACATTTGGGGGGGGGGGAGTAAAACAAATCCAGGCCAATCCAACAAAACCCTTAGAGGTTTTTCCTGGAGTTTTATAGGCTCTTGAGCTCATCGGCAGGGAGGTAATTGGCCAAGAACATGGGCAGCCTGTCAGGAGACTCTGGTTCTCATCCCAGCTCCTGCCTGCCTTGTCCTGAGACCCTGTGCAGGAATGATGCGTGGGTGTTCCTCTGCATCAAGGTGCCTTCCGTAGCCCCCATGATACTTGTGCTAAAACCCCCATCTTTAATGCGGCCTTGGAGGCCCTGCACGGCTTGGCTTCTGTCATTTCTCACTTCCTGTCGTGTGACCCACCCACCTGTTTGTTCCATCCCAGCGTCAAGGGTTTTGTTTTGGCCTCTCCCAAGGCCCCCTCTTCCTTTCCCCTTCCTTCTCCATGCTGGCCAACTCCCCATCATCCTTCCCACCCCTCTACAATGCCCTTGCACCCTCTGAAATGTCTGTCCTGACCACGGAGTCCACGTCAGGTCACCTACGACCACGATTTACGAGGGGAAATGGGAGTTTGCAGAGGGGTATTGGGAAGCCATGAGGGTCTGGCTCCTCCATGGGTAATCAGTGCGGCAGAGGCCAAGGCTAGTCTCCTCACTAGTCCCTGGCACAGGGTTTAGTGCAGAGCAGACAGTAAGTCGTATGTGATGGACATGCTTGGCTGTTTCCTCACCTGGAAGGAGGTTGCTGTGAGGCTGCAATCAGAAGGCAGAAGCCTTTGAAGGATTACATATGCAATAGCATGTAAAGCAAGATTCACATTCTCAGATGCTCGGGAACTCACACAGTGGAAGCTTCCTTGCTCCTTGTCTTCTGTTTCTCACCAATGCCCCCTGTGACTCCTCGGCAGAAAACAAAGGAGCGGAGGGCGAAGAGCAGAATGTGTCCCTTCACTTGTCCATCTCTCCAGAAGGTCCTGATGAGCGGGGCTTTAGTTCTCTGAGAGTGAGAACCCAGATGCTATTGCTCAGCCCGAGCCAGACTCGGGAGGTTGGCCCGCGGCGTGGAACAGCCGTCTCCTTGCTGGCTCCCTGGTGCGAGGGAGAGCACCACCCTCCATTTTCCTCCTTGTTTCAGGATCCAGCCCAGCCCCTCACTGTCTGCCTGAGCACATGCAGCCTGAATTAGGGGTTTCTCCTCAGAAGGCTGCCTCCGCTCAGCCAGTGCTCTAGTTGGGATTCAGGGATGCCCCTCAGACCGGATCGTGTTCGGTTTCTTGCCTTTTGGGAAACAATTGAAGACTGAAGGACTTGGCCTGAGTTCTGACTCACCCTACACAGAGCCAAGGGCGTGGATGAAGGAGGGGCAAGAGCCTCTTGGAGAAGTTGAGGGCTGACCGGGGTCAGCTAAGCACAAGACGCTGTCCAGCCAGTAAAACAGGGTCTTCATCATTTTCTTTCATAAAGACATTTGTTTGGACAGGTGGTGTCTTCCAGATGGTGTGAAGAAGTCCATTCAGTACGGGCTGCCTGGTGGCATTAATTTACTGACTATCGCCATTTTTTATGATTTTTATCAGTGGGGCTTTCTTGTCTTTTAAGCTTTTTATTCTGAAATAACTGTAGACTCACAGAAGAGTTCCAAAAATAGTACAGAGCTTCTCTATACTCTTCCTCCAGTTTCCCCTTCAGTCAGCCTCTCAGATAGTCATAGAACAGTTCTCAAAACTATGAAACTAACCTTCATAGGATGCCACTGAGTGACGTACAGAACTGACTTGGATTTCACCAGGTTTTTTCACAAGTGTCCTAGGTTTGGTCTCCTTACAGTCTGTGACCGCTCCTTAGGCTTTCCTTGACTTCCATGCCCTTGGTACTTTTGAAGAATACTGGTGAGGTATTAGCATTTCCTCTTGCTTCTCATGATCAGATCAAGACTATGCCTTAGTAGGAAGGATCCCACCGAGGCGACATGTCCTTCTCAGGACACCTTATCAGATGGACAGCATGTCGATATGGGTTACTGGTGATGTCAGCCTTGGTCTCTTGGCCAGAGTGGTGTCTGCCATGATTCTCTGGTGTGAAGTTAATCTTTTATCTCAAATATTTTGGGGAGGATACTTTGGGATTCTCTAGATATCCTGTTTCTGCTTAAACTTTCACACATGAATTTTAACCTTTACCAGTGGATCTTGCCTGTACCAATATTACTCTCTTGTTCTACTGGTGACTTTTTGTTTGTTTCTTTCTTTTTCTATATTTATTAATTAGAATTCTGCTGTAAGGAAGAATTGCCCCTCCATCCGTCCCTTTGTGTATTCGGTTATTTATTTCTATCAGTGTGAACTCACAGATGTTCATTTTATTCTTTGAGTTATAATCCAATACGGTTGTTATTTATTTTATTTGTGTGTTCAAATTGTTCTGACTTTGGCCTCTGTGAGCTCTTTCAGGCTGGTTTCCATCCCCATTTAGTATGTGCGTTTTTGTTCGTTGCTTCCTCATTTTCTAGCTCTGCCAGACACTCCAGGCTCATCTTGAATTTTCTTTGTTTCAGTCCTGGAATCAACAACTTCAACTAAAGAGCCTTGGTTCCATTTTTGTTTTGGGTGGGTTTTTTTTTGTTTGTTTGTTTGTTTTAGAATAGTATTTAGAAGCCAAGTCACGGGTGGTAATTGTGCGCATTGGTACTGAGCTGTCGCTGCTCCTTCCAGCCGCCCTCAGTGGATATAGCTGAGAATAGATAGGTTCGTATAACACATGCATACACTCATCTGTATTTATGCCCCCATTTTTCAGTATATATATTAAAATGAAATCATAAGTCCACATTGATACCTTCAGCTCCAGTCCAGCACCACAGAATTTTTCTAGCCTCTCCTTTTTCCTTATTTGTAAATTCTGACAGCAAGACCCTTAGTTCTCATTATCTACAATATATTTATTTGTTCAACCTATATCACAAAGCAGTTGCGGAATTCTTAACCTATGGGACTTTCCTTTTATTTAAAAATCTACAAAGATTCTTTTTCTAACTCTATTGTTTTCATCTTTCTGTCTCTGTCAAGATTATTTTAAAATTATAATCTCTAAGCATTGATCATTTCCTTCTGCACCTCATTTTATAATATTTATTTTTGCTCCTTTGTCCTGTTTTTCTGTGAGCCTTGCTATATCTCACTCTTACCCTGTTTGAAAATGCTTCTCATAAAAGCTTTCGCTTTGTCTCTGGGGTGTGTGTGGTTGTTCTTTCTTCCTTCTCATGAATAGTGCTTCCTAGAAATTCCTTTGTTGTATTTTACTGGTCATAAGTCATTACTTTCTTTCCCCCCAAAACTAGGTTCCTCGCTTTCTTATCCAGCCTTTCCCTGCATGTCCCCTATTTCTTCTAAGAAGGAGGTGTGATGCAAACACACGACTTGTCTCAAAACCAATGATGATGTTTCTAGGGACCTTCTCCACTCCCAGACCATGTAGGATTGTGTTTTAAAGCCAGATGACCTTGGAATGTTAGCGGTGAGTTGACATGGGAAAACATGTTTATAATTTCTCCTGACTTCAGTTTGTTTTGGTTATTTATAGAGAGGGAGGGGTTTTCAATAAGCAAAAGTCATTCGTAAGGAAATGATAAGCTCTTCAAGAATATCAAAGTATGTTATGTTCCTTGTTTCACTGTAAGCTCCTGAGGGCAATGGCACGAACACGTCTGCACCCCCACCCACCGCCACACCCACATTGTATGTGCGCATTCAATAGCATGGTAGTCAAGCCAATAAAACAGGCTTGAAAGAAAGAATTATTAGGAAATATGATGAGAACGTCCAAATTAATAACTTGTTAGTATTTAGAAAATAACCAGCAGTCACTAAAAGCCAACACTGCACTCCATTTTTTAACTGAAAGTTGAAATGGAAAAAACCCAGAGGTTCTTTCCAACTATGAGAATCCGGACCTTCTCACATTGACCTCTGGGGGATCCAAGTTTAGTGAGCTCACCACTGTCTTGTTCTGTATCCCCAGTGGGCTGTGCTCTCTCTCTCTTGCCATCTGGAAGCACCCTGTTCCCAGATCTGAAAACTCAGGCATTCATCTGGGCCACAGTGTATCCTAAGGCAGAAAATTTTCACATTCAATGAATATTATCAGTTCGTCACTGATTTACCCAGTGATTCCGCTTCGTTATTTGTTGGGGGTTTTGTTTAGCCTCATTACGATCTTTGAGGGCTCATTTCCCCTCTGTATTCCCGTCGTCCTCCATCCTTACTGATGAACACCTCTGTTGGAGAATTTTAATGCAGCCCCCGGGGCTCTGTCATGCGGTTCTGGGTTAGTAATGAGAGCAGAGGCAGACAAATTAGAGAAGCTTTGGCATTTGTGAAATACAGCTCGTCTTTTCCCTCTTCTCCAGTGTGGGAATAGGATAAGCTGCTGTTGACACTTCCCTCTGCTCTCTGGGGCGGGTGGCAGCTCCTCCTTGCCTTTCCCCTGGAGAGGTGTAAAATATTTACTTTCCCTGAAAACTACGTGCCACTCAGCACCCCCTTGAGAGAGACTGTTTTCCATCAAGGATTTCTGTCAGTGAACAGAAACCTTGGGATCAGCAGGCAGGCAGGACAGTCATCGTCCAGGTCCACCTGTCCAGAACCCAGTGGAAACAAGTGACCCTGAGGAATTCCACCGACTGAGTCTGAGAGATCTCGACTAGCTGCCCCAAGGTCATAGGCTTCATCACCTCGTTTCTCAGACCTTCACTAATAAACTGCCTTATCTCGTTTCACAATCACAGTCAAGAGATTTACGGGCACTGAATACTTTTCTCAGCTTCGTCATGAGAAGCCTATGTGAACTTGAGCAAATTGTGCCAGCAGACTGGACATTGGGCTCCTCACCTGTAAGCGGAGGGCTTGGATTAGGTGACTGCTAGGATCCCTCCAGTTTAAAGGCCCAGCGTTTCTGAATTTCATAAATGCTTTCAGGGCTCAGCCCAGAGCTGGGCACAACAGGTCACATAGCGAACACTGGTGGTGGGGTAGGAGCTGTGGAGGGAAACTCAACACAGCAGCGAAACAAATCAATTCTTGTCTCCAGGACCATAGGTCATGCAGAAGTCAGGTCATCTGGGGACAAGAGATCCAACAAAATAGGGACAGAGGAAGGATTGTTGAAAGAAAGCATCACCCAAGGGGGAAGGTCCTTGCTACCCAGGGGAAGAACTCTGGGATCTGCCTGCCTTGGTGGAGACTTGTGCCCCCGAGAGCCGTCACAGACAGAGCGCAACCCTGTTTAACCTCCTTCCTCTCTTCTGGGGGGATTCTTCTTCAGTAAATGCCTGATTTGGAAGACACGCAGGCTTCCTGCGAGGTGCCTGGGCTCCTTTCTCTGGGCTGCTTACCTTGGTTGGACGGAGGCTTCGAGGCACAGGGCAAGGAAATGTCAGAAGCCCTGGGAGGTTCAGGGTGCCCAGGCTGCCACTCCCCGCTCTCCACCCTGCCCCTCCTGTCCTGTGACTGGCCCAGGGCTGTGACCTCATCCCCATCAGCCCTCAGATGCCGTGTCCAGCATTCTCCCCAGCCCTTCATCCTGCTGGGAAGGTGCATCCTTCTCTTGTCCCCACCGCTCTGACCCCGTTGCAGGTCCCTCCAGTTCTGCTCCAGTGAGCCTCTCCAAGCACTACAGGAGCTCTGAGCTCCCGGTCATTGCCACTCGAGCTTTCTGTGATCATCTCACATGTGAATTTTGCTTCCGTGTCTATATTCTAAGCTTCTTGAGAGCAGGGCTGATGTCTTATGCTGCTTTGGATTTCCCATGATACTGGGTCTGGAGCTAGAATACACTGGACATTCAGGACATAACCATCTTAGTCAGTGATGGCCACACTTGCCTTTTGTCCAGTGTACTAGAGGACAGCTTGGTCAGTGGCTGAGTCGGGTTTAGAATTCAGATGCTGCTTCCTTCTTTAAGAATATTTGGATTCTTATGGTGCACTGGGTGTTATACACAACTAATGAATCATGGAACTTTACATCACAAACCAGGGATGTACTGTATGGTGACTAACATAATATAATAAAAAATATTATTATATAAAAAAAGAATATTTGGATTCTAGACAGCAAAGACCCTCTCAAACTCCAAATTCCCCACCACTAAAGCAATGTCTTATAAACGGTGTCCTGTGGCAGAATGAAATCCTTTGGCAAGGAGCAGTGTAGCATAGAAATGTGGAGTGTGGGCATTTATAAGCAAGTGTGGGAGAAAGAGAGATGGTATGTTTCTTCATCTGTAAAATGGGAGTCATACTAACTCATAGGACGGTGGTGAGGATTCAGACTTAGTGCTCGCACAATGCCAGGTGTGTCGTAAATGGTCTGCAAATGTCATTGATAATTACGATGTATTCGGGAACCTCTAGACCCACCTCTAGCCTACATCCCCCGCCTGGTGTAAATGTTAGCTTTCCCAGAATGGTTCTGGTCCAGTTGAAAGTGTAATTGAGCTGTATCAGGCTGCCAGCCAAATGCCACAAGGGATGTTCAGTTCACCTGCACTGAACTAGTAGGTAATATTGGACATGGCCTTGACCATTTGGCTTGTTGAGAAAACTCTTAGCAAGGATGGATTCTGAAAACATTCTGGCTATGTAGTGATAGAACCCAGGTTGTGAGGCTTTGCTCAGACTCTCAGCCACTGACCAATAGATTTCTTCCTGGAGCCTCACAGGGCTCTGTGTTCCGGCACGTGAGGGAGGAACTGGCCTGGGAGTGGTAGCCAGTGGGGGCAGTCCGGCCAAGGGACCAGGTTAACGGCACCAGTGACACATGGAGTCGGCGATACCCCGGTGCCACCACCTTTGTGCAGTTCATTCCAAGAGTGTGGACCCCAGCCTCTCATGAGGGAGCACCAGGCAGCAGGCGCTGCTCTGCCTTTTGAACTGGTTTGTGAGCTCGCCCAGAGTACGTCATGGGCCACAGCAAGGTCTTTGAGAGTAGCCAGCAGGATGTGGGAAATATACATTCATTAAACATAATTTTAGACATAAACACCCCCCGGCTTTCTCTCCTGCAGCAAACTCTCTGCCAGCTGGTAGCCATACTGAGTGCCTTTGAAAAATGCCCTTGTTCTCTAATCCTGAAGTTTCAGGGTGCTCCACGGCTCCGTCTTTCCTCGTGTCAGAAGCCCAGTCCGTTGGGAATCAAAATCACTTGCATCCAAGATGGAAGCCTTCTAAGTGCCATTGCTGTGGATTTGGGGGGTCACACTGCGAATTCTTGGCTGTGTTTCTGTGTCCCTTTGCCTCTCCTCTCCCACATGCTCTGGAACTCTCCTTTAGCTCTAGAAGCCCACAAGTGCCCATTGTCTATTGTGTACAGATGACCAGAGCGCACGTTTGAAGCCTCGAGTTTTGGAGGTTCTGCGGGGAAAGCGAACAACAAAACAACGCCCGTGGAACATAAGGCGGCATCTGCCTTGTGGCAGGCGACAGGTAGGAAAGCTGGAGAGCAGAGACTGCTCCCGGCTGGAGTGGCCAGAGAAGGTCTAGCGGACAAGCCAGACGCACCTGGGCTTTGGGGGTGTCTCCGGGAAGGGGGCAGGGCCGGTTCTCTGGCCCGTCCCGTGGCATCTCCCAGAGCAGCAGGTCCGTGAGCGGCCCGGATGGAAGGCTCTTCCTGGAGGCGAGCATACAGAAGTACGTAGGGACCTCTCTTGTGGAGTGAAGAGTTCGGTTTTGTTTTATAGACTGTAGAGCCTCAATGATTATTTTTAGGAGGGCAGTGCGGTAATGAGGATGGGTACATGTTGGAGCAAGAGGGAGTAGGAGCAGTGAAGACAGTGAAAGGGAGGACCACTGTGTGCATTTAGGACCAGATTAGAAGGGAAAAAAATCAGAGCAATGTTACAGCCAAAGCTTGGGTAAGGTGGTTCTTCCCTGAATATAGAGAGAAGAGTGGCACTTCAGGAACGAGGGGAGGGAGGCGACCAGATCAGAGGGCAGAAAGAAGACTTGACCAGAGCTCGGTTTTTCTCCTGCTGCGGGCTCTGTGACGTCAGCGTCTCCGGGCCACCATGTCCTCGTAGGTGACATAAGGAACAGTAATGTCAGGGCCTGCTTCTCACATTTGCTCGAGAATGAAATAAGAACCGATAAGAAAGCATTTTAAAAAGTTAGAAATCGTTCATATCATCATCATCGTGAATATCGTTGTGCAGCTGGAATCCTGCGACTCGTTAGAGCCCGGCCTCGGGGATCTGGAGGAGGGCCGCTGCGCGAGCATATGCGTCCTTCTGGAGGAGGGTCAGGACTGCATCACTGCAGGAAGGGAATCTCCTATCCCCAGGCAAAACAATGAAAGAGAGCAATCCCTCCCCGAGAGCTGGTCTCCAGAAGATGTGGTTCTCATCAGAATCCAGTAGCCATATGTGGTGCGCGAGCGTTATGCTCAGTCGTCCTGCTGGGGGAGGAAGTTTCCACCGGCCTCAGTAAACATCAACGCCAGATAAAATCACAGCTCTGCCGCCCTACTGTGTGCTCAGGCTTGCAGCACATGCTGTCGTTTCCAAGTCCCAAACCGCAGCTGAGGGAACACTACCCTCCCCGGACCCCGTGGCCTTAAGCTAAGCAGACCTACTTGGGGCTGCGTCCCGAGACCCTCTTGCTGCCTACTCGGTACGTCCAACCCATGCCTTTCTCATTCGGGTGCCAGCAGGAAATGTGGGGCTGGGGATGGCGGGCAGGTTGGGGCCGACGTAGCTCTGGGAATCAGCCTTGAAATGACAGATGAGCTGAAAGCCCATCACATGTTCCACAGATGTCAGAGCAATCGGTATTGTCATTTTGCTAGTTCGGCATGAATTTGAGGAGGTGATACGATCTCTGTTCATCCTAGTGTTAGGCAGCTTGCTCTGTAGTGAACATTTCCTACAGATTATCTTGTGTAGCCTCTGCTGACACCTTCCATTGCAGGCCCTCCTATGATGCCCCTTTTACGGATGGGAAAACACAGGCGTGGAGAAGGTAAACCCTTCAGGGTCACACACAGCCTACACCGACCCCAGGATTTCGCTAACTTGGTCAGCTCTCTGACATCCTGGGAACAAAATCCTCTGCCCCACAGTGCCCACGGATGCTTGGCACATACTCCACCCTCAGTACTTATTTTTGGATTGATTCATCACAGGTGAAATGAGGGGGGAAGTGTGGCATCTGCAGCCCAGCGTGAGAAGGAAATTAGCTGGATCGGCTCCTCCGAGATGATCGAGGCCCCGAGTTTGACACCGTGAGAGGAGGTGGGGGAACGGAAGGATCCAGACCTGAAGAAGTGCGAGATGGGGAGAAGTGGCAAAAAAAAAAAAAAAAAAAAAAAAAGAGTCAAAAAAAGCTAGGAAAGTAGAGCAAAAAGGCAGAGGTGAACAGCAGAAGCGAGTGCTGAGCACTGGGACACGGTGTGGTGTCACCTAAACGTACATCTAAAAAAGCCAAGCTCGAAGCACCGAGAGTAAAAGGGTGGTCACGCGGGCCCCCGGGGTGGGAGCACCGCAGAGATGTTCAAAGGCACAAAGCTGCCACCAGTGGACAGTCCCAGAGATGTGAAGCCCAGTATAGTGAATCTAGATGGTACGGCACTAGAATCATCAAACCTGCTGAGAGAGGAGATCCACTTATTCCAGCACAAAAGAGAAATGATACTCGCATGACAGACTAGAGGTGCTCACTATCCCTATGATGGCAACCATGTTACTATGTGTAAATGTATCAGAGCAGCGCGTTGTAAACCGTACACTTACACACTGTTGTATGTCAAATATGTTTCAATAAGGGAAAAAAAGTTGGTTTCCTGTAATTGTCTTAAGACAGGTAAGGGCTTTCTTATATATTCATCTGGAAGGCAGAGAAAAGGGTCAGTTTAGGCAGTTCAGAACTTAACATGCATGCACTGCTATCAAAGTCCTAGCTCTCCCCCTCAACAAGCATGCCAGGCACACAGGCCGTTTGCCCACCTTGTGAACCTGTCTGGTGTGTCTTTCCTCCGACGCTCTGAGAAAGGAAGCGTTCTTTGAGCCTTCCTTCTCACTCAGGGCCACCTCAGTAGCCCTCGGGACTTTGACCCTCCTTCTGTTCTTGTACGTTTCACGCTGCCTCTCTCTCCCTATTTATATATACCTATATTAGTTTCAGGTGTACAATATGATTTGACGTTGTACATATTGCAAAATGATCACCACAATAAGCCTAGTTAAAGGAGAGGAATACTTGAAACACGACTCTTTCTTAAGTTTGGAGTTGCCCTGGAGCATTAAGAAAGTTCCTCTTGTTTTGTCCCAGAACCTAGCTGCCAGTCTCTCCTGCAGGAGGCCGTGGCCACCACAGAGTCCTAATAGATTGCAGGGGAGTGGAAGGCAGGTGCACCACCTCCACACCCTGTCTTCCGGCTCCTCCCTTTCTCTGTCCCAACGCAAACGGCGAGTCTTCCCAGCTCTGCACTCAGCATGGTCACTTCCCTGGTGGAAGGAGCTTGGGTTTTCTTCTAGAGAAGAATGCTAACATTGAGTTTTATGTGAATGAGGAGCCTGACGTGGGGCTCGATCCCAGAACGCCAGGATCACGCCCTGAGCCAAAGGCAGATGCTTAACGACTGAGCCACCCAGCTGCCCCCAAATAACAATTTATTCTTTAACAAGTATTTATTGAATAGGTGATTATTTATTTTGGGGGGTTCAAGCAAAGGAGATACCCTTCATGGGAAAATAGACATATGCCTGTTTTCATGGAGCTTATAATGTAGTGGGGAGGCAGACTAAAAATAGTTGTAATTATACAATTAGTGTGACTTTAATATATTCAAGGGCACATATTATGAGACAGTGTAACAGCATGGTCTACTCACTCTTTTGGTCTCAAAAATTACTCCTGTGACTCGACAGTTGAAGTTGTAATTTGCAGAGGCTGCTCTAACTTCATATCTGGCCAAGTAGTAGCACGTGCAAAGGCCCTGGCTTGGAAAAGATCTTTGCTGGAACTGAAAGAAGACCGGTGTCACTAGAGTATAGCGAACTGAGAGAAGGGGGAGCTTGGGGCTAGATCACACAAGGTCTCTGGCCCCTGGTAAGGATTCTGAGTGATATCCTATTTGTGCACATAAGCCCTTGTAGGTTTTGAACAGGAAGTGATATACAAGTCCTTTAAGATGAACACTTTGGCTGCTGCGGACCCACGAGGAGCCTATCTCTTCAGTGCAGGTGAAGGGCTGTGGCCACCCCAGATGGGAGCTGGTAGTGAGGATGGAGAGAAGCTGACCAGGTCCAGTTGCACCTGTGTGGATGTGGGAGCAATGAGACCTGGTGATGGTGGGTGAGACGGTGAGTGATGGTGTAAGACAAAGATGAGCCCCAGGTTTGGGCTCGATGTCTGTAGAGTTTGACGGAGCCTGGAGGAGGAACAGGTCACTCACCTGGTATGATTTCAAGCCCAAGGAATTCACTGCCTTAAATACACCCAAAGCCTGGTGACCTGCTGGCAATTGCCTTTTTAAGATAAACATGTTAGATCAAGTGATGAATATGTGGGAGCTATTGAGAATGAGAAGTTTTTTCCCCTAAGATTGATTGATTGATTGATTGATTGATTGATTGATTTTAGAGAGTGTGCAGGGGGAGGGGCAGAGAGAGGGAGAGAGAATCTCCAGCAGACTCCCTGCTGAGCGGAGCTCAATCTCATGACCCTGAGATTGTGACCTGAACTGAAACCAAGAGTCTGACGCTTCACCGACTGCACCACCCAGGGACCCCGAGAAAGAAGAACTTTAGATGATGATGTGTCCATGCCTTTATGTCCAAAAAATGTCCTAGAAAACAAAAATTCTGAGTTCTCTTTGTTTTTTCAAAGACAGTTTTGGTCTTTTGTAAAGCTCTTAGGGAATTTTCTTTGGTTGTGGTATTTTTTCAAATGAAACTCCAGCAGTTAATGATACACATTCACGGAGTAGAAGCATTCCCTTGGCTTCTCAGAATTCAGATTCTGGAAATGATAGCATTGAAAAGCCCAAAATGTAATCAGTTGTTTCTCCAACACAGTGGTTCCTGCTTCTGAACTATTTCTCAGTTAGAAAACTTCTGTCGATACCTTGTACATCTAGCAAATACAATTTACAGAAAGAGTGTGGGGTACTCTAACGTGGAAAAAAGAAATGCAAGGGAAACATAAAACAGCTCGTGAAACTCCTTGCAAGTGTTTGAACAAACGAACATTGGGTCATGCTGTCTGTTGCAAGGGACTACAATGAGAAAGAATTTAAGTCTTCAAAGAAAAATAGATTTATGAGGAAAAGCCTATTATTTGCTTTGAGACCATCTCAATGAATAAAATTTTGTACATATGTGAAGTTTCTTAAAGTGTAAAATACTGATTCTTATTTTAATATAAAAAAGCATTATTATATTCAAAAACCATAGGAGTTTAAAGTGGACTCCCCATCATTTTGCCTAAGAACAAGGGCATTTAATCTGCAATCTTAATTCCTCATTGCAGCTGAGGTCTGCTTGATGTGGACAGAGGAGACAGGGCTTTGGATATTGGTAGCGGATGCACTGGGTAGTCAGAGGTAGTCAGCAGAAGTAGGTTTGGGCAGAGGGGGGTAAAGAGAATAAGATACAAGGGTTTTTTTTTTAAACAAGTGAGAATGCCTCCCTTCTGGATCGTGAGCCCCGAGAGGGCAGGGTCACAGTCTCCATCCATGCAGCCACACAAAGATCGGCACAGCATATCGGTGTGCTTGGGAAATTATTTTAATCCTAAAATTGGTCCCAAATGACAGACATCTGGACAAGGGGACTCTTGTGCTGGCTCTTTCTGTAGCTCCTCTAAACACTCTGGAACTTCAGAATGGCCTAGAAGAAACCCCAGCCAGAGGGGTGCTGTGGTCTTCATCAACTGGTCAACCCAACAGAGGCTGTTGAAGTTGGCAGTGGGTGGAGGGAGGGAAGAAGCTTGACTTGCTCACATACCCTCTTCTGCCGGTGTAATAAATCCTATGTTGAGTCAAGTCCTTTGTTTGAACACTCTTCTCTTCCTCCTCCTCCTCCTCCCACCTCCTTCCCCCTCCCCCTCCTCCTTCTTAAGTATTGAGGTACAATTGACATGTAAACAGCTGTACATATTTAATGACTACAACTCAATGATTGGGGGATAAGTATTCACCTGTGAAACCATTACCACCATCAAGGCCATAAACATGTCCGTCACTCCTGAAGTTTCCTCTTGCCATTGTTGTTTATTATTATTATTATTATTATTATTATTATTATTACTGTAACACTTCACGTGAGATCTACCTTCTTAGTAAATTTTAAGTCTAGAACACACTATTGTTAGCTTAGGATCTGTGCTTTGTGGTGGATCTGAACACGTTCATCTTGCATAACTGAAACTTTGCACCCTTTGACCAACACCTCCCCGTCCAGCGCAGCCCCCCACCCAGCCCCTGGCAGCCACCATTCTACTCTCTGCTTCTACAAGTTTGACTGTTTTCTATTCCACATATAAGAGAAATCGTAGAGTATTTGTGTTTGTCTTTCTCTGTCTTTTAATATAATGTTCTCTAGGCCTATGTTGTCACCATTGGCAGGAATTCCTTCTTTTTAAGGCTAGATAATATTCCATTATATATATGTATATGTGTGTGTGCATATATATAGAGAGAGGGAGAGGGAGACACACACACACATTTTCTTTATCCATTCATCCATCAGTGGACATTTAGGTTGTTTTTATATCTTGGCTATTGTGAATAATGCAGTGCTCATGGGAGTACAAACACTCTTTGAGATCCTGATTTCAATTCCTTTGGAAAAATCCAGAAGGGGGATTGATGATTCAGATGGTAGCTCCAGGGCTGTTTGATGAGAGCATTTCCCCTCATCTGAGTTACAGAGACAAGTGTCTCTGTAGAAACCAGTGGGAAATTTGTGCTGAGAGAAATTACACCAAGAGCTAATTTCTGATTCATAGAGGAGTGAGTTTCAGAGATATTTGATAAGTAAAAACATAAAGAGTTTTCTACTTTCCCTGAGGAGCTTCTTAGATCTGGATAGATGATAGGTGTTAGGTAGATAGTAGATCGTAGATGATAGATACGGCATGTTGGAATTACTCGCGGGGAGAAAGAGGAATTGAGTTGTTTTGGACTGATTAAATGAGAGAATTGATTTAATCATTCATTGATTTGTAGAACACTGTGGGAGTGACAGATTTGGGAGGGAGAATCAAGAGTTATGTTCTGAGACTGTTATGTGTGAGACCCCAGTCAGATGCCAGTGAGACGCCATCTTCCCAGGAGAAGATGTTCGCGCAGAACTCAGGGAGAGAACAGATATGTTTGGCCGACTCTGCGTACGGATGGAAGTTAAAGGCAGAATGGATGGGATGACCTAGCAGGTTCTCATAAATGAAGAGTGGAGAGGTTTGAGGGCTGAGTCGTCCTGCGACGCCAGGCTACTGGTGGGGGAGTGAGTGCAGAGAGAGAGGGGAGGGGTGGCCAGTGTGATGGGAGGAGGGCTGAGGGTGTGGCTTCCCAGAGACCAGGTGAAGGCAAACGCTTCCTGGAGAAGAGGGCCTTTGGTGTCAAAGGTGAAATGACCAGTAGGTTTAATGGCACGAAATTGACCTTGCTGCCTGTGATTTTGCTGTTACTGTGGAGACAACAGTCCAACCTGAGTAGTTTCAGAAGATGACAGTGGGACAAGATGTGGATTCAGGGGTTACAGGTCCTCTTTGGCTGAGTCTTGATATACAGGGAAGTGGACAAGTGAAGAAGCGAGAATCAGGCGAGTTCAAGGGAGTTTCTTTTCTTTTATTCCTGTTTTTAAAGATGGGGGGCTCTCTGTATGATCATGGAAGCAATCCATAGAGAGGAAAAGATGCAAGAGAGGTTGGACAATTGCCACAGTGATATCTTTGAGTAACCTGGAGGGGACTGAATTCAGGGCACAGGTGGAGGGAGACACCAGCAGACAGACAGACAGACAGACAGACATGGGTCTTCAAGAAAGACGGGATTAGCTCCCTGGTCCATAGATGACGGTCACGATGACAGGTAGCTAATGGCAAGGGCTTCAAAGAATGAGCTTTATTTCACAAGGAAGGAGGTACGATGGTCTAGAAGCCACAGTGAGGAGCTGGACATACCCGCCCCACACCCCTGCCTGCCGGCTCGACGTCTGAAAGAACCAGCTGAAGAGGATGGCGCAGAGTCTTGCACAGGTAGCCCGGCTTCGGTGGGAGCAGAGCAGAGAAGAGATGTCGCGCAGGAGGCTGGGGTGCTGAAGGTTATGCAGATGACCCGAGCTCTAGAAGGCACAGTGGAAGGATCTGGGCTATGTGGGGCGTGAGGGCTCAGAGACACACAAAGCTTAACGGGGTGCATTTCTGGCTGATAAGGGACAGCTCGTGACATCAGCGGCGACCTACGTACTGTGAAGGGTGTGGGGGAGTATTTCGCAGACTCGGGGTGAGGCTCTGCCTACCGGGAGCTGGGAGGACGAGGGTTCTCCAGAACAAGAAGGCTTTGTGCGTGTCTGGTCCTGTACAGTGGCGGTGGCGTGCGGAGCCCTGCGATGTTCCCGGTCGGGCGGTTGTGCCTGTTGTACAGTCGATGTGAAGGGTGCCCCCCCCCAGCGCGAGCTCTGTCTTCACACTGGGGCACCAGGAGCAGGTGCGGTTCGTGGTGATTTCTCGTGGCTGATGAGGAAACTGAGCAACAGCTACGTCGAGTGACTTCCCAGTGTCACGCTATCATTCATCTGATTCTGGCCTCTTGGAGCTCTCTTCAGTCTTAATGTCGCCTCTTAAATGCCAAGATGCTTTTGCCCCCCCCCCCCCGAGGCTACTGTTAACAGCCACAGCCAAATGTTAAAATGTACTGGAAGAGAAAAGAGTCCATGCATAGAAGAGAAAACTTTTTAAAGCAAAAGATGCCTCTTTTTTACGGGCTTGCCTCAGTTTCCTGGTAGACTCTGACAATCCCTTCTTACTGGAGAGCGAGGGGCAGGGAAGACCAGAAGGTCCGCGTGCACGGTTGAAGGTTGAAGCTTGTTCAGTGGTGGGATTCCTTTTAGAGTTATTGGGCTGGGACCTGGTCATTTGGTTGCAGGGACCTGGAAATACCAGTGTTTGTAGGCCTTTTATCTTATGCTAGACTGTTTCTCTTGGGAAGATCCTCCTGTCTCTGGCCTGAGGGTATGAATATGGCCGCGGGCTTCCAGAGCCCCAGTCAAGGGAGGTGGGCTGGGGAAATGTCTTTTTAGTGATTGCGTTTTCAATTAAAGTTCATTTCAGCCCCTTGCTAAAACTCTCCGCTGCACCTGGAAATCCCAGGCCCAAAGCCTCCAGCGCAGTAATTGTGTTAGAGACTTTATAGAGATTTAAATCCTGCCCATTCACCTTTCTTCCAGTCCCTGCTGTGGTGACAGGTTCCATGCAGGTGTGACCAGGTGTCATGCAGGTACACTCCGACAGCAACCCCAGCAACCCGTGACTCTGACCCCAAGCTTCCCAGGTGCCTTGGAGGAGAAACTCCGCAGGCACTTGCCCACCAGCAACCCGGAGGGGCAGGTGAGCAGACCCCTCACGTTATGGGAGATGGAGATGACGCACCAGGCTCCCCCGTCCCCAGCCCTCCAGGGCAGAGGGTTCTGAGGGCCCCTTGACAAACCTTCGCAGGAAGCCCAACGGCAGGCAGCAACCAGTGACCCACAGCACTGGTCAGAATGCGCCCTGCCTGTGGCTCTCCCTCCTTCCCCCTTCCCCGTCCACTGCCGCTGCCCCTTCACCCCAGGTCCTAAGAAGCCTTGTGTTCGCTGGGCCTTTGGGGTGTGCACCTGAAGAGGTCCGTGTTTGTGAAGGGACAGAGGGACCCGGGCTTCTAAGTATTTCTCGTATGCACCCCACCTCCTCCTTGCAGCCCCCGCTGCAGGCCTGATTTCAGTGCAGCCCTGAGCGTTCAGTGCCTGAGGCTGTTTCACAGCTCAGTGGTGCCAATCGCCTCACTTCTTATTGCTTTCCTTCTCTGCAGGAGATTAGGCTTCAGCCTTTCCCACCCTGATCTATTATTTACCACCTGTGCGTCTGCTTGGCCTCTTCTAGAAGTTTGTGGACATCTCGCGTCTGGCATCATCTCCTCAATGGTTCTCTTTGTCCTTGCAGATCCCTAACGTGATGGCGTGCGTTTGCTCTCTCTGCCGGGGGGCTTCCATGGGGACCGTGGGGAGATAGGACACGTGTGCCTGTGTCGCACTCGGCGTTGTCCCTGATCGCGAAGGGCACAGACCCAAGCTCCAGTTCTGTCGCTGGGAATAAACGATGGATTTGGGGCGAGACAGCAGAACGGCTCTGAGAACCTCTCCGGCTCCCAAGTGCTCTTGATGATCTGAGCTCTGCCCCTGGCCTTCAGCGGCACTCACAGAAGTGGCTAGTGCTCTGGACCCAAAGGCAGAACTGGCTGAGCCTCCTGGCTCTGGGAGAGCACGCTCCGTACCCGCGTCCCGGGAGACTTGCATCTTCCCGGGGCCCGCAGACAGCTCATCGCGGCTCCACAGAACGTCTCATATGTGGCGTGTTTCTCTCTCCAGCATTAACTGGACATGTTCTCCTCTCTGGCGCCTTCAGGAAGCTTTGTGGAACACTGGCCTTTGGTTATATGAAAATTACTGGGCTTTGTACTCCCGTTTTCTTCCTTCTAAGATTATTTATGCTTCAGAAACGAGTTGGTTTTGGACAGAGGGCCAAAACCCCATGGCGTAGGTCTGTGCACTCACGTGTGCGGGTACCCACGCCGACACGTGAGTATCTTCGTCGTCTGAAGGTCCCGCACCGCACGTGTCAGGGAAGCACGCTTGTGTGCTGGGTGTCGCTTCCCTCTATCGCGTCTGTTAGAATCCATCCCAATTAATCTCATTGCCCCTTTCCTTTCCCTACACGTGGCCTGACAGCCACTGTGTGCAGGCTCTAGAAATCATTTTTGAATCCTTCTCGAAAACATGAGCTGTCACAGACAGGGACGTATTTGGCTGTGTCAGACCTGAAATAGCACCTTGTCTACCCCCAGAGCCTGAGTTTCTCCTCTTCGACCTTCAGACTCAGCTCCGATATCACTCCCTCTGCAAAGATTCCCTTAATTGTCCCAGACAAGGTGAGACAGTCCCTCCTATGTTTGCTCCTAGATTCCCTGATAACTCTATTGCAATAAATACATGTTTCCATTAGAATAAATATCACCTTGAATTATAATTATATATGAAAAACAAGATATTAACATGAGGTTCTTGTTAGTTTTGGCTGAGGCCCCAAAGGCTAGGAACACAAAAAGCATCCGTGCATTTTATTTTATTTTTTTAATAATAATATTTTTTATTATATTATGTTAGTCACCATACAGTACATCCCTGGTTTTTTGATGTAAAGTTCGATGATTCATTAGTTGCGTGTAACACCCAGTGCACCATGCAATACGTGCCCTCACTACGCATCACCAGTCTATCCCATTCCCGCACCCCCCTCCCCTCTGAAGCCCTCAGTTTGTGTATTTTAAAGAGCGGAGCTTGCTCACCTAGCAGTTCCTTGAGGCATGAACTTGCACTGGTTAGTCGATGTTAGCTAATGGCCGATCTCCAGCCCTAAGAGGTGGTGAAGTGGAAGGGGGTGAGGACGAAAACTCCTCGGGGAGGGTGTCAGGGTCATGGGGCATTTCCCCTCTACTCTGCCCCTGGGCCACCCTCGTGATGATGGGGATGGGTTTTTTATTCAAGAAAACTGCAAGGAGACTTCCTGACTCCATGGAAATGTGCCGACGCCCTGGATCTGCTGTCTCGCTGGGAGGCTCAAAGGCAGGATGACGTGGCCGGGACTCCATGATTGGAAGTGAAGCTTCCCATTCTCTGAACATTCCCTGTATGGGAGATGCCCGTGGTTGTCTTTAAAAGGGTCTGTTCTAAGTGGACCTCTGGGAGGGGAGCAGGACCCCCAGAGAGAGGCAGTCTGCAGGAGCTCAGGGGTGGGGGCAGATCGTAAAGACCAACCTGAGGAGAGGCATTGCTTGGTTGGAAATAGGGTGAAGTTGGAGCTCCTGATGAAGAATCTTGAGGAAGGCACACACACACACACACGGAGAGAGAGAGAGACAGAGACGGATGAATTATTTTGTTGTTTATGTAACCCAGGGGTACTAATGCCACATTCCTGTTTCTATAGCCTGCACTTAAGTGCCCTTTGCCCTCTGCTCCCCACCCCCCCGTCAACCCTAACCTTCTGAACTCAGACAAAGCACAAAAGGGTGAACGCTCTCCTGGACAGTTCCCATCGCTGAGGTTCCTCACCTGTGGTGAGCACTGTGTCTATGAATGGGACACAAGGTGCAGCATGGGGCCATGGAATGGGGGGAGGCTTGCCTGTGCTAGACTAGGACACTGAATGGTTATCAGTGGAGGCTCTGCAGGGTAGGGAGGGCACAGGGTCCAGATGGCATGACCGGCTCAATTTGATTCCAACAGTGGTTAGTAGCTGAATGCCCAAAGGACAGTTGCAGAGCTTTGGTCCACAGGGAATCTGGGAAGGGGGTCCTCAGTGAGACTGCCTGCTGCAGCCCTGCTGACCCATAGACAGTCCTCCCACCAGAACTATCCCTGCTACTTCAGAAGCAGAGGGAAAGGCCCCGTGTTGGAACGGGGAAGGAACATGACACTTTTCTTTGTACGTGCACATAGTTCTGCTTTGCGTTAGCAAAACTCAGGGTGGCGGACATGACTCTGGACCGGTCATTTTCAATTTCCCGAGCTTCCTGGGCATAGGCATCACTTGGGGAGCTCACTAAACCGTTCAGATTCTGCTACTCAGTGTAATGGGGTGAGCCCTGGAAATAGGCGGTCCCCAGACCACTAGGGACATGCGACCCAACGGACAAATTTCCATTTTACTAAAAGCTGAACGCCGGCTTCATCTGTTCTGTGTTCCTCCCTCTAAGAGTTAGATAATTAAAACTGAGTCTGTGGGTGAGCGATTCCAGAGGGGCTGAGGGACCAAGGTTGCAAGTAGATTTTTCTGCAGTGGTGTGACAATGGACTATTTTGGCTTGCACAGAGGCAAGTGGGGACTGATTCTAACGATGGGTGGAATGGCCTGTGAGTCACCCTTCCGTCTTACTAAATGTTTGCCCACACGGAAGATTCCCTCCATCCCTTGGTAATGATGCTATGAAATGGTGCTTCCTACTTGGAACTGCCTACTGGGTAATTTCTAGGACACAGAGGATCAGGAAAGTAATGAGGTTTTGGTTTCTTTTCTTGTCATTGCCCTGTGATTCAGATGCAATTGTTTACTTGTCATTCCTGATTTCTGAACAGTATCCTGCCCTGTCACATTCACATGCAGAAGCCAGAGGCTGTTTACTGCTCTGCAAAACAACTTATTTCAAAGCTTTTTCTTTGTGTACACAGCAGTGAGTAAAAATAGAAACCGCTAGCCCCAGAAGGAGCTGTGAGTAGATCCGCTGGGTGCTGAGCAGCGTAGGAAGTTTAGGAAAAAACCCATTCTCCTCTTCATTTTGGGGAGAAGAGGCAGTATTTCCGACAGGTGGAACCTGAGAAAAAAAAACCCTGTGATTATGTTTCTTAGACGCACAAATTGTCCTTAGCACACTCCTTGAAAGGATGCCCTGAATGCCGAATTTGCACGCAAAGACGCTAAGGAGGTTTGCGTTGTGTTCTTCCAGGCAGTGGATAGTTGCTAGATGACCTGTGCTGTGTGTTTTGCTTTCCCTTGTAGGTCAGTGCTCCTGTTCTCCAGCCCCGAGAACAGAAGGGAGCAGCCCAGCCTGCTGGCAAGTTGAAATGATGCATGTAGCTTCATGAGCATTGTGGCCCCATCCATCCATTCATTTATTCAGCGTAGACTTATAAGGAGCTCGATGCCAGATACTGGTCTAAGCACTGGCGATACAGCACGGAACAAAACAGCCCAAACGTTTGGGCTCCCCCAGTGGTCCTGCACATGAGAGTCACTGGGAGGGCTTGATAGACGTTAACTGCACCCATGGACACTGCGGTTCAGTATGTCTGGACCAGACTTGTCCGATAGAAGTATAATATGAGCCACACATGTAATTTCAAATTTTCTAGCAGTCACATTAAAAAAAAAGTATAAATAAGTGAAATGAACTCTAGTATCTTTTATTTAAACCTATATATTTAAAACGATATTATTTTATATCAATATATCATATAATCAATATAAAATAATAGAGACACTTCATATTCTTTCTTTGTGCTAAGTCTTAAAAATCTAGTGTGCATTCCACAACAGACAACACAACGGGGAGTAGCCACATTTCCAGTGCTTATTAGCACCTGTGGCCTGTGGCCGCCATATTGGATGGCACAGGTGCGCACAGAGCCTTGGGATCTATAATTTCACAAGTAGTCCGGGTGATGCTCATGAATGAGCACGTGTGGCAAACACCAGACCAGAGGACCTCTAAGGAAGCTCCCCATTCTCACGCTCTGTCAGAATGTCGGGGGCGGGGGCACATCAATGTGTCTACCACTCACTTGGCAATTAACACGCTCTTCATATTTCAGAACATCAATTTCACATCTCGTTGGCTGTTCCCTGTTTTGCCTCCCTCCCATCGTCTGTTTCTAAGCTGACAGGGCTTCTTAAGAAAGACATAATGGTGCTGAGGATGATCCAAAGAAGAACATTTTAAGTGATCAAGAGGATAAGGAAGCTGTCTTATGAGGATAAACTAAAAAGAACAAAACTCTTCAAGCTAGAAGAAGCAGGCTGCAACGTAAAGCCTATCAAAGTCTGTGAGGTCATGAAGTAGATGGACGTGCTGAACATGAACGTCTCAAAATCCAAAAATAGCAGAACAAGAAGGCCTACTTTATAGTTGGAAATAGTTAGCTTTAGGACAAATAATGAGAAAAAAATACTTCAGGCAGCAGATACAGAAGTTAGGGAAGTCATTCCCTGCAGTATAGCAGCAAATAAAATGCAAACAGATTCAAGCAATGTTGGTTTGAGCTATAACTTTTTTTTTTTTTTTTTTTTTTTAGGAAGGGAGAGAGAGGGTGGGGAGGAGCAGGGGGAGGGGCAGAGGGAGAGAGAGAATCTTAAGCAGGTTCCACGCCCAGCGTGGAGCCTGACGTGGGGTTCAGTCTCACAACCCTGACATCATGACCTGAGTCGTGAGTCAAATAAAGAGTCCGGGACTTAACCGACTGAGCCACCCAGGCGTCCCGATTGAGCCGTGACCTTTTATGATGTCCTGAAACATTTCATATCTCCGTAGTAAGTAGTTAGGTTCAGTTGTAGAAAGCACGCTTTCCATCTGTCCACCCACCCATACGTCTATTCATTAAACTTTGTAAGGGTCTACTCCACGAAATAGGTTTTGTTAGAGGTTTTCATACACAGACCTTCATTTAATACATACAGCCTGCATGCAGAGTAGATCCTGTTATGTCGTTTTATGGATGAAGAATAGGCTCAGAGAGGTTAAGTGACTTGCCCAAGGACCGGGTTGCGGGGCCAGATGTCTACAAGGCTGACCCAGAGCATTCTTATGAGCGAACTGAGATCCTCCTCTCTTGAAAGACCTATCACCAAGGCTGCCTTCAGCACATCTCAAGAGGCCAAAGCCAGCATTCTTAGTGCCCCACCATGATCAGGGGTGTGGAAATCTGGCAGGTTTCCAGGAGCTGCTGTTTGGCTATGACATGGCTGCAGATGTGTTCAGTCAGTTTGGTTTGTTGAGTTTTCTTGGGCGATACAGCATGACAGCCTTTAGGAGACATGACTCACACAGCATGTGAGAACCCCGGGAGTACACAGTGACCGAACGAGAGGAAACCATTACGATAATCTTTTCCGACTTCATTGTTCATAATAGGGCCCAGCCGCGATGTGGTAGTGACCTTGGCCCAGAGCTGGGATTAACGACCGCCTGGCCCCCGGTCCAAAGCTCTTTTCAGGTTGGTAGGCTTTGTGCGTGATGTCTTCTCGCTGCTTGTGCAAAGCAACTCAGAACCTGACATTTCATTTCCTGACATTTGATGTAGATGCCTGAAATATGTCACATTGGACTGAAAATCATTAGGACTAATAACATGCAAAAACAATTTATAGCTGGTAATTGAAAATTTAATGTTGGCAAAAATTATTCTGGGTGACTTCAGAGGAAAAGCGTAAATTTCCCGCATCTGCTTTGCTCTGTCCTACTAATATGCAGAGCTGGGCGCCTGCTGTTTTCTCCATCGGGCTCCCCTCCTCGCTTGTCTCTCTCCCTCGGGGCCACATGCTGAGATACCTGGTGTACATTAGAGTAGAGCAGGCTCTGTTGCCGTAGCAAAGAAGCCCTAGCTGCTCAGCCCTTTGGTGTAGAAAGACCCTATTTCTCAAGCATGGTCTGACGTGGGCTGAGTGGATCCCCTGCATGGGCTGTCCTGCAAGATTCTCCTGCATGGCTGTCCTTCCACCTCTCATGGACATGGGTTCTCTTAGTGGCAGTGACACCGGGGTCTAAGCTGTTTCCATTCCACAGCTACCCCATCTTAGAGTCCTTTCCTTTAGCTGGTCAGTGTCTTTCTTATACAATACTACTACCACATTTTCTGCATTCCTTCAACCTTTGCCTCCCCCACCTCATTTCCCCTGGTAGTGCTTTTTTCATAATAGGCCATCAATACAGGCTGGATAATTAGATGCTATGCTTAATTGAAGGCGAAGGGTTGAAGGCTACTTTGAAACACATGGACAGGAAAGAGAGGCACAGCTGACCAGGTGCATGAGTAAGAAAGACCAGGGGTTGCAGTCCACCGTAAATGTGTGTTTCTTTGGTCAACAGTGTTGTTCTCATCACATGAGCTAGTTCCGTCTCTGGCTGCGCTGTGGTTCCAGTACATAGAAGGTGACCGTTCCACCCATCTTGGAGGAGTGTGTTCATATTTGGGAATTACGAATGGAGAGATCCAGGTACATGATTAAATGAAGGAAGTGGAACCTTCACAAGAACTGTGAAAAACACGACAGCTGTTTTCAGCTATTTGTAAGTCTATATTGTAGGCTTTGGGGTTGGCAAAGTTCCCTTGCTTGACCCCAAGGAGCGAAGCATAATTCATAGAGAGGTCTACTTGGATTCCATATACAGAACACAGTTTAAGTTCGCAGGAAGATTCCAAGAGGGAACTGGAGCCATGAGATGTTGGCTAGAGTGCTTCCAGGGGAGAATGATCTCGGAGTTCAAGTAACAGCAAAGTGTTTGAGTCTCGTTGGGGCTGGAGGGACTGTAGGAACTGACGGCAGAGAGGGAGAGGTTTCCTGATTTGTCTCCCGGGCCACAGATGTAATTCTGATGGGGAGTGGGTGCACTTGTTTAAGCTGTGGAAGGACTTGGCCTGTGTGACAGGGTGTATGTGGGAAACAGGACAAAGGGGGCAGGTACGGGGCCCGTGAGAGCAGCTGGGAGGCCAGGGAGGAAAGTACGGGGCTTAGGCTGGGTGTAGCAGGGAGCAGGGCGAGAGCGGTGGGATCCAGGATGTACTTTGAAGATAAGGCCAGGAGAACTTCCCCTTGGATTGGATGTGGGTTTGAGGGGAAACAAGTTCAGAGATGATTCCCATGTTTATTTGGGGTCTGAGCGACGTGGTAAGTGATGGAGCCACCAGACCTGGTTTCTAATGATCTGTCTAGTCATAGAATCTGGCTGCTGCCCAGTCATTGAAGAGGAGTGAGTGTCAACATTACTCCCCCCCCCCCACGGTTGTAAGCAGGGCAATAAATGCTTTTAGCTCTCAATGACCTTCATAAAGTGTTCTAAGGAGATCACGCTCATTAGCTCTGGCAGGCAGTTGACTCGGGAGGAGGAGTGTGACTCTCAGGCCGGCTGGCTCAGGCTCATCAGCTGTGGCAGGCCGTCGGGACTGAGAAGGGCGAAGCTGACTGTGAACCAGGGCAGGGGTGGAAGGGAAATCATTCCGAGTGGAGGAGGCGTGCTCACTGGCCTCCTGTTCTCATCTCGGAAAAGCGTTACCCTCTATCATATCATCCACTCGCTCAGCAACGTTTCCAGAGTGGTCATGTGAGCCTGGGGGAATGTTCTAGGTGCTACCTCTGCTCCCTTAGTCTGTGCGGTGTGAGGTCTGGCCAGGGGATTCCATAATGTGAATCTCAGCAAACCACAGTGGTGAGGCAGACAGCAAGAATCTGCCTCGGTGGTAGATAAAGGAAGAAATGCCATAAACTGGTCATTGTGATCAGGAGGAGAGCATGGAGCCATGACAGAGAATGAATTTCACAAACAGCGTTAAAAAGGTGTAGAGGAAAGGAAGGCCTTGTAAGACCTCAGGCCTTAGGGGACAGTTTGCGGCCAAGTGACAAAGTCTCCATCCCTGGAAGGCGAGTCAGACACCAGGCTAGCAGAACCTGGCGCTCGTGCTGCTGGCCCTCCAGGGCAATGGCAGAAGACTACTTTCAGGGGTGTGTTCTCAGAACCGAGAACGCAGCACAGATGACTCACATCTCTGTTCTGTGGTCCAGGACTCCATGTGATTTCCCCCTCCAAGGACAGGATTAGACCCAGAGTCTCAGGCTGGTGGTTAAATGCTTTCAGCTGCAAAGATTAATCACTCGGTGTGGCGGGGAGCCAAGTCCAGCCACAGAGAAAGCTCACCGTCATGAGAGGACACCCCTGGGGATTAACGGGAACAAGGCCCTACCATAAAGAACATCGTTTATTAGGGTCGGGTTTCCCGTGCACTTAGGAATCACTGTCCTGGAAAACTCAGTCACTAGTTAGTGTTGCCTGTGCGATGGTCAGCGAGTGGTCCCGGCTGGAAGGTCCGTGGTGTGATCAGGTGGCCGAGCAGTCGTGGCAAAGCCATGGTAAGGGGGCCATGCAGGGAAACATGACAGGAGAAGGAACTGGAGAGAACAAGCGCCTGGCTTCGTTCAGGAGCCCGGGAGAGGTGGACGTGCCTTGAGTTTTCTGGAAACTCTGCGTAGAGAAACAACCGGACAGCTCCCGTTTAGTGATGACTCAGAACCACCGCCCGTTCTGTCTGTGGACATGTGTTCAGCCGTGGCGTGGTTCCCGGTGAGCGTCCCAAGGACAGACGGCCAGACAGAAGCTCTATCACGTCTAAGACCCAAGCTCGGAGGTCACGCAGGGTCTCTTCTGACCCGTCCCACTCATTAGAAGCGGGTCACTAAGATGACTTGTCTTCGCAGAGAAACGATCGAGGGCCCTCCTTTTTATGGGAGGAATGTCAAAAATCTGCAGACACAATTTAAAAGCACCATCATCCAGGCTCTCGCTCAGTTTATTTACACTCCTCCCGCCTTCTCGCCTCCTCACACAATGCCCCAAATCTCATCTGCTGTGGGATCAGACTCACAGTCTCTCCATCTGAATGGGTCCAGGTGCAGATGAACACCTGGGGTACAACTCACCAAGTCCACAACCTCGGTTCCCGCCTTCGAAATCTGAAGGAGAGAAGCAAGGTAGCCGCCCTCCCACCCTACAAAGGGTACGTGCATGGAGAACAGACGCTTATGTCTCTGTCGCCCGTGGTGCTTGGCACGATGCGTATTAAAGTCAATGGAGCCACCATCCTGCAGTTTTTCTGGTGCTTCAGAACAACAAAACCGTGCGTGCATCCCTTCTCTTCCCAGGTAATGGAATTCCTTGCTGTTATTAGCTCTCTGCCACCGAGGCTCGGGGACTGCCGCCGTGATCCGTGGCAGGACCCGAGAGAATAAGCTCACGGCCGCGCTCTGACCACATGAGAGCAACAGCTGACACCAGCTTGGGACGGGGGCTTTCGGGCATCGTGGGAGAGCACTAAACCCTCTAAAGTTCCCTAAGCGTGTAGCAACTGCACGGTGCTGCTGGGACCTGCGCAGCCAGGGCTTCCCCACCTCTGGGATTTCATGCCAACTACAGAATTAAAGAGGCGGCCTTCCCATGGCGGGTCCCCAGATACTCTGTGGGCCACTTTTACAGTCCAGTCAGTCTGCTCTGGGCCATAAATGGAGATCCAGGCAAGCACCGTGGTTTCGAGGTGCTTCCTTCCTTACTGGCCCAGGATTAAAGGGGGGGTCTCTCCCCTGCCAGCCAGGCTTCTCGCCCTGCCCCCATCCCCACCTACATCCCCACCGTTTCACGGGAAGTACTTCTCAAGAACAAAGGGTGCTCATAGTAGAAGCTCAGTTAATCTTTTCAACAAGCCGATGAGTGTCTCACCCTCAGGCCAGACACTTGAGCCGAGGGAGGTCACGGCAGGCTTAGGGTACGGCGCCAAGGAAGGGCCGAGCCAGGGTTCAGGCAGTTCGGAACGTAGGCCGTTCACCATCACCTTGCTGTGGAACTCGGTGTGTTCTGAGTATAGAAGCTAAATGATCGGCAGTACTTACGTAAAACAATTTCTTTTTTTTAAGGATTTTATTTATTAGAGACACAGCAAGAGCGGGAACACAAGCAGAGGGAGAGGGAGAAGCAGGCTTCCCGCTGAGCAGGGAGCTTGACGCGGGGCTCGATCCCAGGACCCTGGGATCATGACCTGGGCCGAAGGCAGACGCTTAACGACTGAGCCACCCAGGCGCCCCTAAACCAATTTCTAACAGAGGACTAGTGATGAACCATATTCTGCCTATAGTTCAGGAATTTTATGTAGACCAGTAAGAAAGCATTGACGATAGGTGTATCAATTCCGAGTTTACAGCGCCTGGCTACCCTGTGTTGGGTGCCTTTGGAGCCAGGCACGAAGCATTTTATATAGTTTATCAAAATTCTTGTACCTCAGCAATGTAGTCATTACAAAAATGGGAATGAAAGCATTGAGGAATCAAATTACTTGCCTAAATTTGCATAGCTGGGCTGTGACTGGACTGGGTGCATACACTTTGCAGCTTCCCATATAGACTTCCTGGCATCCACTTGCCTGGCTCCCCCTGTCACCTTTCCAACCCTCTGTGGAATATCCACCCCCCCCCCCCAAAGTCATCAATTTGCTAAAACTACTGTCTGTGGCTGATGGGTTTTCAGCGTAGTGAGCTGCCTCTGGATCCTCCCAGAAGCCTATGGCCGGGAGGCCGCGGTAGGGGGGCCTTGGGAATTCCCACAGTATTTCAGGCTCCACGACTGAGCTCTGCCCACTCTGACTTCTGCCTCGCCTTATTTTTACCAAGGTCAAGGGCACCCACGGGGAAAGGGAGGGAGCTCTCTCTCTCTGGGAAGTGTCTCGGGCACCCAGGGCTGTCTGCTAATCACCCGTTTCTTTGGCTTCTCACACACAGCCCGAGTCAGAGGCAGAGATGTCGTTCACCGAGCTAATTCCTGTAGGTCACGTCACTGAGACCTGGCTACACCCACGTGGGTGAGGGGGAGACACACGTCTGCGCTGCCCAGGGCCCTCGGCAGGCCACCAACAAACATAACTCGGGTAAGAGACGCAGGTGGCAAGAGGCATGTCCTGTGTCTCGGGCTCTGTAAGGAGCCGGCTTGAGGGACAGCTTGAGCTTGGCGCCCTCCCGACAGAGACGGTCAGCAGGGACCACTCGCACGAAGCATGGTGTGAGCTGGTGGCGCAGACGCCAGCTGGGGCGTCTGGGGAAACGAATGCTGGTTTGGTTCGGTCACAAACTCACTCTTGGGGAGTCCTTCACCTGTGAGGGTCTCCGTTTTCTCAGCTGTGCATGGGAGTAATAAGCCCCGTCTCCCCTCCTTCCTGAGTACTGTCGGCGTAAAGCCAGGGCCCGGACTTTGGCTTCTGAAATCACAGGACAGAGAGCTTTCCTCGGCCCTCCCAGACCCTGTTCCTGAGCGCTCTGTAGCCCCTTCACTTCCTTTCTTTGCTTGGTCTTCTCGGCTGTCCGTCCGTCCGTCCGTGCAGTGGCGTCTGTACCCGTCCCCATGCACCTGCCGGCCCCGGCTGGCTGCCACGCCCGGACGAGGTGGCTCTGCTCACTTTCCCCGGAGAGCTCGTACCCACGCTCGCCCCGACAGGTGGGGAGCGGGGGGAGGCGGGACTACACACTCTGTGTCTGGTACCCTTTGATTAATATTAGATGTGCAGCGGCTTTGTTGGTAGTTGTTTGTACGTTAATAATTTTTATGTATTCCTAGTGTATTGACCCTTTTTATTATGAACTGACCCCCTTTACTCTAGCAATATGTCTCATCCTTGAGTGTGTTTTCTGTGGTATTGTCACTCCAGTTCCTTCACAATTACTGTTTGCAGAGAATATCTTTTTTCATCCTTTTATGCCCAAGCTATTTGCATCCTTGAATCTAAAGTGTTTTTCTTGCTGGCAACATATAATTGGATTTTGTTTTTCATCAAGTTTGAGATTCTGTGTCTTTTGATTAAAGTGTATAGAACGTTCACATTGTCAAAAGTTCATAAATAACACAAGTAAAACCAATGAATTAGTAACTGGTAGGGGTTTATTGTGCGTGCACCAAAAAGACAGACTGCAAAGCAGGACAGTCTGTAAAGCAGCGGCCCTGAAACCCACCTCGGGCAGGTGCCCGGCGCGGTGCTGACTCGGTGAGAAGGAGTGGCTGTGTATTCTCCGCGGTGACTGGTTACAATATTAGAATTTTCTTAAATGATAGGGAATTGGTTAGTGATGACCTCATATCAACCTTGGGAACCACCGCAAGTTTGGCTTATGATTTTCGGGGGCAGAAGCAAGAAATGGCCCAGGTCAGGTTAGTCTTGCAAAATAAGCTAAGTGAAGCTTTGCTTGTATGACTAAGGCGCTTTCTGTCTGCTCAGGGAATTTTCAAGGTTGGTTTCCCGTCTGCTTTTGATTTGAACACCATCTACTGTCATTACCCACACGGTTGGTTCCGCATCTTGTCTTGCTGTTGGTCGCCTGCAGTTCTGCCCTGTGTTTGTTCCTCTGCAATTTGTATCCAGTTTTTTATGCTGTGATTTTTCTTCCTCTGTTCATGTTTAGGTATATTTTAAGCAACTTTAGTGAAGTAAAATTAACATACAATTAACTGCTAATGTTTAAAGTTTTGTAACTGGATAAATTTTGAGCTGGGTAACCGTGGGTATCATGGTACCCAGCCGGGCCCTGTCACCCCACTCACGCTACCTGTCCCCCACCTGTCCCCACGCTACCTGTCCCCCACCTGTCCCCTCCCTGTCGCCCCACCCATGCTACCTGTTCCCACTCTACCTGTCCCCCACCTGTCCCCGCCCTGTCGCCCCACCCACCCCATCTGTCCTTGCCTCGCCCAGCAGTACAAAGCCAGTGGCATTATTACTGTCAACAGGTATTCATTTGTATAACCTAGAATTCTGTATAAATGGAAACCAACAGTATGTGCTTATTTCATCTGACTTCACTCGGCATGACTGTTTTTTTAAATAATAAACAAACAAACAAACAAACATGATTATTTGCAGATTCATCCAGGATGCAGCGTATCAACAGATCATTCTTTTAGGCGGTGAGTACCACTCTGTGATGGATAGCTGATAGATTGATAATAGCGAGGTAGTTACAGAGATATTGATACAGATATAGGCCTATACTACATTTTGTCTATTCGCCTATTGATGGACATTTGGGTTGTTCCCAGACTCAGGCTGTTATAAATAACGCTACTATAAACATTTACATCCAAGGTTTTGTGTGGATACATATTTTTGTTTCTCTTGGCTATATAATTAGTAATGAAATTACTGGATATTTTACTCAGTATACTTTTATAAGACATATAATTTGAAAATATTCTGTCCCACTTTGACGCTTGCCTTTCTGCTTTCTTCAGGGTGCATTTTGAAGAGAAGTTTTTAATGTTAATGGAGTCCAGTTAACCAGATCTTTCTACTTACTCATTTTTTAATCATTTCCTGCTGTATCTTTCTATATTCTTTTATTTTAAATTCTCTTAGTTTTAATTATCTGTGTTTTGGACATTTTAATCAGTGTATAGTTGCACATTCTAGCCCACACCTGCCAGCCCACACCTGCCAGCCCACACCTGCCAGCCCACACCTGCTCTCCTGCACCTGCAGCCCACACCCGCCAGCCCGCACCTGCTCTCCTACACCTGCCAGCCCACACCCGCCCTCCTGCACCTGCAGCCCACACCCGCCAGCCCGCACCTGTGCTAGCAGGTGACTGTGCTGTCTCAGGTCTCACTTTGTCTTCTCTGTGCATCACTGTGAAGGTTGTACAAGCAGCTACGATGCATGGACGTGCCTGCCCCATGCTGGTGGTACATGGTGGGAGCTTGTTCTCTTATTCTTGGAGTGCTTGAAACAATTCATAATCTTAACAGTATAACTGGTGTACTTCCACGCACTGTGAAGGGCCAGGAAGAGGCCATCACCACGAGGGTCTGCCTGCGTCTCCAGGGTCAACATTCTGTAGGCTTCCTTCCTCACGTCTCGTTTCTGGTGCAGCTCCTCTGCGTTCTGCATTTCCACAGCGAATCCGAGCATTCCTGAATTGGAAGCAGCTTCAGCAGCAGCACGAACAGAAACACACAGAGTTGGGTCCCGCTCCTTTCAGTGCATTTTGGGATAAGATGTTGCCTAGTGCCCGCAAGTCATGCCGACATGCTGGGCAGCGGTGGACCCGAGTTCCTGGGGGGCAGCCCCGCACAGTGAGAACCACTAAGACGTTAGTGGCTTACACTTGTCCATCCTCGTCCTTGGCTAATCATGGGCTTCTACATGATTTCAGACAATTTTTGGTAATGAGTATCAAGGAGCAATAAAAATACTCATTCCTGAACATCACCATTGCCCTCACTTCCCTGGCAATCAGAGGGCTATTTACATTCCCGGGGTACTCGGACCAGCTTTCGTGGCACGTGTGCGCAGAGGACGCCCGATGGGCGTCCTCCAGGCCTCCAGAGCACTTCCGGCCACCCATGATGGGGCAAGGGCCTCATGTAGATGACATCGGCCCAAGTCCGATCATGCTAGATTTTCTTGGTCAGGATGCCGAGCCTGCTGACAATTACTTGGAGTCAGAAAGTGTTGGCTGTGGATTCTTCTGGGCTTTCAGCCTCAGATGCGGGGAAGGGTGGCCGTCTGCTGGGGTGAGCTTAGGTGGCATGTGTGACCCTGATTGGGGCCCACTGAGTCCATTGTCTGCGGACGAGCTGGTGACCCTGCAGATGGCTTAGGTGCATGGGCTCGATCGAGCAGGTGTGGGCCTGTAGAGGGGCCAAGAGGAGGAGTAACGTGTGGTGAGCTTCACAGGACCCATCCCCAGAACTAGCTCTTTCTCTGACCTGTAACAGGACCTGGAGCGAAGCATCTCACAGACCTTCGGCGGATCAGCTTCTGCATTTGTGAGGACAGAGGTGTGTCAGTGAGCTGGGCTGGGCATGGTGTGAATAGTAAGATTTCTCACCTACTACGGAGGGGCCTTAAGGGAACCAAAGGACAGCCAGGTATTTCCAAAGCAAGTGAACCTAGCTAATCGAAGTCCGTGCTCGTTGGTTCGTTTTCTTTGAAAACAGGGTTTCCCGGGAAATTGTTATACAAAGCTTCGATGTGCTCGTCTTAAGCCCTGCGAAGGGTCATCTGTGACATGAACCGCCTACGACTTTGTCCCAGTGCCGTGGAGCTGAGAAACTACCTCTAAACTAAACTCCGTTACACAGACCAGGATTTTTTCTTATTAGTTTTTCAATTGAATTATTGAGTTTATTAAAAAATAAAAGACAATTTGAATATTATCTATCCGGCATCCCTCCGAGTGCTTCAAACTGTTACCATAAAAATGCTATTTAGATGATGAGAACGTCTTTTTAAAAATCAGAAATGCATATTTACTGCATCCCATGAAAATTTAATAGTTAAATGTTGTGCTTTTCATTCAATTATTGTGCAGCTGAATTATGTATGGGAGGTACGTGGTGCTTATTTCCTTATTTACATTTATGAGAAGATCTCCATGCAGATGGTGTGCTAGGAGGGGCGGGAGGGCAGAGGCTGGCTGTGCTCCGCAGAAGGGACCGTCTGAAGCCTGAAGTGGAGAAACGGAAGAAGGGTTTGAGAAATTCGGTGGGCTCGGACAACTCTGGCTGCTGGCAAACGGTACTCGCCACTAATACCACACTTAACTCGAGAGTCATTGCTACCCAGCACTGTATCTCTTGCCGCACTTGGAGACAAGGCTTTTCAAACAGCCGTGACCTCCAGCACCGGCATTTCACGCACAAGGCCAGAGTGACGGTCACAGAGCCGCGTACAGCTCTCCTCGCCCCTCACCCCTGCACGCTCTACCTGACAGCCACATGTAATCGACTCTCCCCGGGTGGGTCCCCCTTGAAACTTGGCCTCTGAAATTCACCCCAACCACGCGTACAGCTCTCCTCGCCCCTCACCCCTGCACGCTCTACCTGACAGCCACATGTAATCGACTCTCCCCGGGTGGGTCCCCCTTGAAACTTGGCCTCTGAAATTCACCCCAACCACGGCTGGAGCAGCGCATAGCAGAGATCTTTCCACCCTGTTCTTCAGCTGAACTGTGAGTCAGAACCCCGGTCCCTCCTGGGTCTTCTGCTGGGTCTCACCCTGGGTCCCAGCTCCGACTCCAGTTCCCAGACCTGGATCTCAGGTTCTTGCTTGCTAGGTCTCTTTGGCGCCCATGGTTTGGCTTTGGTGGGGTCGTCTGCGCGCTCCTGCTGGATTCGGTGCTGCTGGGGCCTCTGTTCTTCATGCCCTGCCCGTACTCTTTATAACCTCTTTGGTTTTAGGTGCAGTTCCTGGAAACTGAACTCTACATAGTTGATCCAAAATTGATGGGCCCTGGTGTCGCCACCTATTGGCCACCACGCCCTCTCCTGAGTGGCTGTCAGGATTCCCCGTCTGAACCTCCCAGCTTTCTGCGGCTAGGCTGCTTCCCGTTGGTACAGAGGACCGTGTTTGCAGGAAAGCCACTGCTGGCTTTCATACTCTCCTAAGTCAGGCTGTTCCTGGTCCCTACATCATGTGTCCTGATCCCCCCCCAACTTCCACCCTGCAGCACTCCAGTCTACCCCCCAAATGGGGTCTGTGATCCCCTTTGCTGTTGTCCCTTAGACATCACTGTGCATTGGCGGGGACTTACCCAGCCACCCATCCTAGGAGGGGGGCTGCAGCGTTGGCTCAGGGGAAAGGAAGAGCAGCCTTTTCCCGGCCTGCTGACCCCCGCGCCATTCCCACACTAGAGACACCTAACAGAACACAGCCAGGTAGAGCCCCCTCCTTCTACCCAGCATAGCTGTTCCAGACATTTGCTTGCCCTTCATTCCCGTCTTTCCTGGCCCTTCCATTTGTGGGAGGCTGTCCTCTGACCCCAGACTCTCAGGCCCTTTTGTCACCTGGTTTCTGGCTGGATTCAGCCAACAGGAGACTGCGGGGAACGTGGCCCTTGCCTGTTTCAGGCAGTGTGTGTGGCGGTGGCTGCTGCCCCCACGAGGTTCTGGCTCCTGTCGGGACAACCTGGAAGCCTCCTGCCAAGGTCCGGGCTTCTGCGGAATGCACACTCGGGAAGGGGACTGTCATGACCACCTCCTCCCCGTGCACTGCAGCCCAGGGCCCGCAGCTCCAGAGCTGCTCGCCCAGGCTGCCTCACTGTGTCCTGTTGGGCCGACTTCACGGTCAGCTGCATCCTCAATTAACCGGCAGCCTTTGGGGATGTCACCGTCTATTATGCATCTATCAGCTTTAGTGAGACACAGCTTCAGAGATCCTAAGATGTAAACAATGGTATATTATAGAATTGGGTCTTTATCGCCATCATTATTCCCTGTTTTGAAGACTGAATATGTAACGCACACCCTTGCAGGAATTCTCAGATCATTTAACGTGTTTAGTCAGTCCTATTCCTATTTAGTGTTTTTTTTATTTCTCATTTTTTAAACTTACCTGACTACAGCTACGGTTTTATGCTGTAGCTATTAACAACCAATGGGAACATGTTTCCCAATAGCGTATACCGAGGAATATTAGGTCAATATGTGAAAAGCATGTGGTTCATAACAGACCTCGAATATCCCATCCCCTCTTTCCTTCCTGCCAGCTTTCCCCTCCTGCCAGCCTGACGCTGAGTTTTAAACCTTCCATGGAAAGTTCTTTCATCTCTGCTTTTCAATGAATGAAAATCCTATCTTTATTTTTTCCTGGGACAACAGACGTGGGCCCCTGAGGGACCATGGCAGGCAGAATCCCAAGACTGCCCCCGAAGTCCTCAGCCCCTGGTGAGCACACAGCTTCTCCCACTTACTGAAACACTAATTGAGGTGCTGCTCTGAAGGGGTTTCCAGAAGAGCCCAGATCAGTTGGCCTTAATGTTGGGAGATTATCAAGGTGACCTAATCAGGTGAGACCTTAAAAAAAAGGTAAGACCTTTCTCTTCCTGGAGACAGATTCAAAGCATGAAGGGCGTTTGATGCGTGAGAAGTTCTCCTCTATTGGCTTTGAAAATGGAAGGAGCCATGTGACAAGCAGTACAGGTGGCCTTTTGGGGCTGGAGCAGCCCCACTGACAGCTGGGGACCTCAGTCCTGCAACCACTAGGAACTGAATCCTGCCACCTCCACTTAAGCTCCAGTTGGGGACGCAGATTCTGAACAGAGAATCTGACCACGGCCTGCCTGGCCTCTGGCTTCGTTAACTGTGAGCTAATTGTTGGGCGACGTGTGTAGTCATTATGCCGCAAGAGAAGAGTAGCCGGGGGATTTTTTTTTTTTTTTTTTTTTTGCAGAGGGGAAACTAAAGCTAAGAGAAGTGGTATCTCATGCTCTGTGATGTGACTCCCACAGGTGCCATGCCGGTTCCCAGACGTGGGACTGAGGTGCCCACACAGGTATCCCTTTCAAATGACAATTTTGTTAAAGAAGAGAAAACACCTGGTTTTCCATCAGAGTAGTCCGATTAGTCATCCGGAGCGGCAGTGGTTGCTCATCAATATTGCAAGCCCCCCGAGCCATTGCGGGGGCTGCTTTGTCTTTATTCCTGGTCTAGAAACAGGTGCAGATGGTGTGACTACATTAAGGCTGTCCTTCACCTGAGCCAGGATGTGGCCGCTGTTTACCCAGAATCGTGTTGCAGGGGATCTGAACGGACACCGCTCCCAGCGGGGCGCCCCGCGGCGGTCGGGACACAGATGGCTTTGCTATGGTGACAAAGCTGCTTCTCTGTGTCCTTCCCGGCTGCTGGGCTCCATCTGCTTTTCCTTCCAAATTTGGCTTCTGATGAGAGGGAGCAGAGAGAAACTGGGCTTTGGGGATCACATGCTCCTACCATACTTCACTGTTCCCTGGTATCCCAGCACCAAAGTCGGCCTCAGTAACTGGGCACCGGAAGGAACTATTTCCATGTGCGTGTTCATACGCTCAGTCTGACTCTTCACTGCGAGGTCTGCCCACCTCCACCGGTCAACCTAGCGTCCGTCCGGAATACCACATGGTGTGATTTGGAGACTCAGGACCATTGACTCTGTCCTGGGCCCAGGCGAGCAGACAGCTCTTGACTGAAGGAGACTCCGTACCACCCCCATTCGCGCCCACCAGCAAAATTCCCGAAGCATCTATTGCTACTCTACCCAGGTCCTTGAAAAGATGCCAGAGCTGAAAAATAAGATAGAAATCACCAGGGAAATGCAAATAAACCACAATGAGCTATTATCTCACACCAGTTAGGATGCTTATTTAAAAAACAAAGATAGTAAGTATCTTATTATTAAAAAAAAGTATAACAGGATGGAATTTCCTCAAAAAAATTAAAAATAGAAATACCATACGGTCCAGCATTCCCACTTCTGGGTATTTATCCAAACGGAATCAGGATCTCAAAAGTTATCTATACTCCCATGTTCACTGCACATTATTCACTATAACCAAGCTAGGGAAACAACCTAAATGTCCTTCAATGATTGAATAAAGAAAATGTGGTATATGCGTACTGTGGAATATCACCTACCCTTGAAACAGAAGTCCTACCATTTGTGTAACATGGCTGGATCTGGAGGACAACATTCTAAGTGAAAGAAGCCAGACACATAAAGACGGATACGGAATGGTCTCGCTTACAGAATCTAATGTGGTCAGGAAGCCTAGAGGAGCGTGGTGCTTGCCAGGGGCTGGGGGAGGAAGACATGGGAGATGATGGTCCAGGGTATAGAATTTCCATTGTGCATGATGAATACTTTCCTGAGATCTAATGCGCAACACGGTGATGTAGGTACCAACACGTACTGTGTACTTGAAACTTTGTAAGACGTGGATCCCAAGTGTTCTCGCCACACATGACCACCCACGAACAGTGGCGGTGTGAGGTGGTGGGTGGGTTCATTAGCTTGATTGTGCTGGTTATTTCACGATGTCTATATGTCGAATCATCACGTGGTATGCCTTAAATATATACAATAAAAAGTAAAAATAAGGTGTAATTTCTATTCTCAAATAGCTTATGGTGAATAAAATATAGACTACAGTTAAGTGAGATGATTTGAGATACAGACAAAATCTCCTACATAACGTCCCAAGCCTGAAGAATCACTGTGGGTTGAATTTGGGCGTTTTTGTAGAGGACATAAAACTTGAACCGGATCTTGAAAAATTAATATCCAGTTCTGGAAGCCTTTCTTTATTTCAGATAGACACATCAATAAATACATCCGTTGGAGAAGACTTGGAAACAGAAAAGATTTGAGAAGGCAAAAATTTCCCCAAATCCCCTAAGACCGAGATACCAATTTGTAACAACCAGGACAAGCTTGTAAAACTTTTATTTTGCCCATTATCCTAGTTTATTTCTTGTATCCTGACTAGAATTTATACTTCCTCTGGTACCGATACAGTTCAGAGACATCTTAAAAATGAAGCACAATGTACAAAAATACAAAAACCTTCTTAAATTATAGCAGTCCTCTTATTGCCTAGCATAAAGTTTTTGACTTCTGTTAACTGATTGTGTCCTCCTTAGTTCTTCATTACCAAGGCCAAAGAGAAGGGTATCGATTTGTATTTCTACTATTTCTGAATTCAAACTCTGCTTTATTTATCCAGCTTTTTACCTTTTTATACAAACAGAAGCGAGTTAGAGAATACTGGGTAACATAAGAGATGACGCATTTAACTACAGTTTCTGACAACATGCCTTGTGTTGTTCAAACGGAAGACGGTGTAACACTGAGTTACCCGGGTGCCTGCAGAGTCACTTTTCGTACGTGACAATCCAGCCTGTGCCCACCGCCACCTAATGTTCTGGCCGCATCCAGCACAGAACATAAAAACCCCTATCAGACTGTCCGTGGGTGTGGGTGTTAGAGTGCCCCCCTCGACCATCGGCTGTCTCCAGCGCGCCCGCGGCAGGCCGGGATCACCGCGTATTCGTGTTTGAATTCTCCGGCAAGTGTCCGCGGCACAGAAGTCGCTGCGGCTCGTTAACACAAGAGAAACGTAGGTGCCGGACACCAGTCGTGCGCGGGGAAGCGCGATCGTGCCGATGCGGTGAGTCCCGTGCGCTGCAGGGTGACTGTCAGCGGGACATAAAAGTCGTGGCTGGCGGCCTTCCGGACTGCAGTGTCTCTTCTGTGGGATGGGACACAGAAGCCCGACCAGCAGCCATGCGCTCGAGGATCTCTCAGGGCAAGTGCTGGTCAGCAGCCCCTCGGTGTTTACTGACCGATTTTCCTGGCTCCGCGGGCGTACACGGGCATCTTGGGGGATCCGAAGATGAGCGAGCCACAGAATTCATCCCAGGCGTCGAATCCACTGGCGTGGGGTGCGGCTCCGGCTCACTGGGCTCTGACGGGTTATGGCGCACCCAACACTGTCAGCTTGTTTTTCACATACTTGACGCCAAGCAGCTTCATTTCACCGGCATACTCTGAAACATTAGTTACTGTTTCCCGTCGATTCCTCCGAAGAAGAGCACGAAGCTGTGGCTTGTGTAAAAGATGACTTACTCCTCCCCTCAACTCCAGACCGCAAGGACCATGGGGCGGGCGGTAGAGGTGGGGAGCAGCGGGGGTCCCCCCTCGATCACCCAGCACCAGTGCAGCCGGGGGTCCCTCCTCAGGAAAGTGAGGCACAAAGCTGTTCTGTGGGTGGGTTCCTCTAAAGGCCTTTTCCCCCCCCTCTCAGTTATTTGTAGTCCTGAGGAATGAATTCATTGCCGGAAGCCGGGGCTATAGAAGCTAGCGTCAGACCCTCCACCTGGGGAGCTGCTCCTTCTCCGTCTGTCTCCGCGCCCTCCCCGCCTGGCCCTGTGTTCTAGGGGTTGGGCCCACCTCGTCACGTGTTCCTGCAGCGAGCGAATGTTTTCTCCGCCTAGAAGCCTCACGGTTGAACTTGATCTTGAAGAAAGTAGTAAAAGCCTCTAGATCAGGTCGCCCTGGAATTTACGTCCAGTGTCTGGCAAATTGACTTTACTAGCTAGGCAGATAGAGAAATGAGCTAAATTCCTAAGCCATTTTCATGAAAAAACTGTTTGAAAATTTAAAATGACATAGCAATAGATACTAAAGGTTAGTAAAAATTCTTCACACTGTTTGAATAAATATTAAAAGTGAACATAGGCAGAATAATGATGCTTGGAATATGCCCAGTGCTTCTTCAGGTGCTGGGGCCCAGGTGACCACAGCACGAGTTTGCCACGTCGAGGACGTTCTCACTTCTGTTCCTTTTGAGAATATCAGCCCAGATATTTTTGCCTCCATTTGTACTATATTGGCTCAAAAATAATTTTAATAAGATAAACCATATCAAATTATTTGGAATGTGACCAGATTTGAATGCTAACTATCATTGGTGTTCTCCATTTTATTCCGTTCCACTATAGAAATATTCATCAATTTAAAACGTTAGAAAAAATTTAAAATAAAACATCAAGCTACACTAGTTAAGATGTTTTCATTTGATGTATCTGGCCCTTTACTTGTGAAGGGATATTTCAGGGCCTCCTTTCTGAACACTGTTTTCAACATTAACAATTCATTGAAAGCTGTGACATCTAAAGTTATTTTTGTTGTATTAGGTGTTGAAATTTTTGAATAAAAAGGTTTCTCCCAAGGGGAGCCTGGGTGGCTCAGTCATTTGAGCGTCTGACTCTTGGTTTCAGCTCAGGTCGTGATCTCAAGGTCAGGAGATGGAGACCCATGTCGGGGTCCATGCTGGGCATGGAGTCTGCTTGAGATTCTCTCTCTCCCTCTGCCCCCCCACCTCCCTCTCTCTCTAAAAAAAAAATAAAAATAAGGTTTCCCCTGACTTTGAACAACATGCAATCAAAATTTAGGGGATTCACTTACTAAACAAATGAGTTTAATGCCATTGTAGGACTTTCAGGTTGATTACAGAGAAGCACTTGAAGGCTCGTGCGTGTCTGAGGTCAGACAGGTGACAGCTTCAAAAACAGAAAGTGGGTGCCCCACACACCATGCTGAAGCATTTTTAGTTTATCCAGTATCAGGCTTCCTCCCCTAAATTTTTACTTCAGTTATTCCTTCTCTCTCCCCCTCTCCCCCCCCACACAGCGCAATATTTTAACAAAGTAGAGACTGCTCGAGTTTTCTGAATAAAATACTGCTCTACAGTGTCACTCTGCTCTACCGAAATTTGTCATATCGCCACAAAACCAAATAATCTTATGTTTAACGTTTCTCTCTGAACAGAGTTTGCGTCAGCGTTCAGAGCGGCGGCTTCAACAGGATGAACTCCCAGAAGGTTTCCTTCGCGTCTGGAATCGGAAGAGCAAAGCCGAGCCGCAATCACAGCGCGTTAGGCTGATGTCCTCTTGGAAGCATGTGATGACAGTGATGGGAAGCTCGTTGCTCAGCTGGCTGAAAATTTCTGTGGCTGCTCCCGGGGTCAGAGCACTGACACCATCATGCGCTGCGTCTCGCGCACGGGAAATCTTGGAAGAGAAAGTGAACGGGATCCACTGGGAAGAGCAGTCCTCTGGTGGAAACGAAGATACACTTTCTGCAACTGTGTCATCCCGGAGCACGGTTGTCCTCTAGTAACTCTTTCAGCGTGAGGCACTTGCTGATTTTGTTTCAGTAGATTTGCTCTGCTTCCCGTGATCAGTGAGCTCATTCTGACTTCCAAGACTGGGGTGCGGCATCACCTCTGAACCCCAGATCCGGTCCCTAAGTCCCTGATGCAGACGGCTGATTCGCCTCGTGGAATCTGCCCCATTGTTCTGCACTCCCGGCTGGGACACCTGTCTCTCACGGCATTTGCTCATGCATTTCCCTTTCCTAAACCACCACCAGCCTTTAGGGACCCTTTCTCTGTGACTTGCCTGAGACCCCATCCTGGCCAGCAGTCCTCTCCCCACCTGGGTGTGTGCACTCCCCCCACCCCCGTCTGTCTCCCTCACTTGCTCAGTGCGAAGTCTGGACCTCAATCTTGCCTTTCTCCCCTCTCAGCCTTACTCCACAGCAGTAAACCTCTGTTTCCTGCTCACCTAATACATAATGGAAAGCTGGTGTCCTTTGAGGAAATGGTCGGCAGACAAAATAGGTTGATAATTGGGCAGTTTGAGGATTGTTTGGACAATGATATAGGCCACTTTTAAAACCCACTGTTCACAGATGCTATCCCAGGGAACATGACAAGCGTCAGTTTGTGTCCTATCCAGAAAAGGGGGTCCCAACTTTTGCCAAGTAACTCTGGAGGCAGGAGATTTTTTTCTTGGGGAGTTTTCTTTCATTATTAAGTGATCGCCTAGGTAAAGTTACTTGGTGCTGTTGTGACATGGGTCTGGTGAGAGGCGGGTCACTCTTGGTCCACCGGTTGGCAGGATGTGGGTGGTGTGCTGGTTCCTGGCCTGACAACTGAGCTGTAATATGACGTCATTCCAGCGACCCTACGATGCACCACGGGAGCCCAGTGCTGGCTGTCTCAACAGAGCTGGACAGAGACCCAGCAAACAACGCTTAGATTTAAGGGTGCTTCAATGCTAAGTGAAATAAGTCAAGCAGAGAAAGACAATTATCATATGGTTTCACTCATTTATGGAACAGAAGAAGTAGGAAGATTGGTAGGAGAAGAAAGGGATAAAGAAAGGGGGGGGTAATCAGAAGGGGGAATGAACCACGAGAGACTATGGACTCTGGGAAACAAACTGAGGGCCTCAGAGGGGAGGGGGGTGGGGGAATGGGATAGGCTGGTGATGGGTGGTGGGGAGGGCACGTATTGCATGGAGCACTGGGTGTTATATGCAAGTAATGAATCATGGAACACGACATCAAAAACCAGGGATGTACTGTATAGTGACTAACATAATAAAAAAATATTATTATAAAAAAAAAGATTTAAGGGTGCTACAAAACACATTCATAAATATGTGGAAGCCCCCCCCAAAAAAGGGGAAAGTACATTTATGAAAAGCATTATGCGAAGTCAGATTGGGAAACCATGCTACCAAGACCCTGGACTCCTAGTCCAAGGCTGATTGGTGATATTCTTCCAGACTCGGGGATGGTTGCAGAATGGTTTGTTGAGGTTACCAGAAAGAAATACCCCTCCTAAAGCAATCCACATTGCCCTGAGACCCTCCTCTACCAAGGGAAGAAGCACAGAGGGCATTCTAACTGGGGTGGTTGTAAGGGACCTGCCAGTCATAGAAGGTCACAGAAGGGAGAAACTTTCCCAAAGGGGTTGGATCTTTCTTGCATCCAGACCGTGCCTCTCATCATACCTGTTATTTTCAGCAGGAAGAAACAGGACCTGAGCGTTGGGTAGATGTTTGTGCTGGAATCCAGGGGCGGAGTGAAGTGCAGTGGAAGGGAATGAGGAAGAAGGTCCTTGAAGCAGTTGTGCTGAAGGTGGGGGCTCTTTGGGTTCCGTGTGGTGTGAGGGCTGGCTTCACAAAGCAGTGTCAGCATCCTGTGTTTCTTCTGTGCAACAGAAGACGCACGTCTCTTACAGGACATGAACTCAAGGAAAAAGTGCATTCCAGACTTTAAGTAAAAATTACCCAGACTGCAAGGCTCGCAATGTGCTTGGCCTACAACGAAACTCTGGAGGAGAGAGGGCCCCACCTCAGAGGCTGCCGGCAGAGGGCCAGAGAGAGAGAGCCGTACCAGCCCCGGATTGGACGGAAAAGAGGCCCATCCCAGTCGCTGCTGCGGAAGCGGGATCTGAGGGTGGTCACTACAGACCACAGAAGGCTGACGAGCAAATTCCAGAGGAAAACCAACCTGCACAGCGATGCCTTCCAGCCCGTAGTGACATTCCTGTCTTCCTCCACGCACTGCTGTCCCCTGTCCCGTGGGCATGTGCCTAAGCCTCGACCAGTGTTAGCCATCGAAGGGAGTGAGCCCAGCAGCAGGGTCTGGGCTTTAAGGGAGACTCTGCGCCTTCCAAGACCAACTCCTCCACTGGCTGGCTGGCTGATCTTGGAATCAGGCTCCTCATCTGTAAAACGGGTATAAGACTTCTTTGGGTCGCTCGATTTAATAGATAAAAGTGTAAGATAACCTATTAAGCTACGAATCCATTTTTAGTACAGGTATGTCCCAAATATTGCATGTGGCGTAATTAATTTCAACATTGATTTGTTGTTGGCCCGGAGTTAAAGTGTAACTGGGTATCCTGTATTGAATCTGGGAACCCTACACCCTAAATAATTCTTATAGCAAAATCCTACATATTGTGTGCACATAGCAAGCATTAAAATATTAGTTACCATTATTTTTATTCTCTAAAGGTTACCTGTTACAAACCACTTATATAGTTTATCAGGAAGCTAAAGCTTGAAACGTCTATGCAACTCACCCGAGATGGTACTGAGTTTTCACGTCTCCAGAGATGGAACTCAGATCTGCCGACGCCCCACTGCGGCTCTGCAGCTTCTCACTGGTAACAGCAGCTCCAAGTAGGCTGTTCTGGGCAGTGTGAGGGTCCATCCATAGCTTCCTTTTAATTATTCCTTCTTTGAGCCTAATGCTGGTTCCTTGCTGTGTAAAGTGGCCAAAAGGTCAACAGAGTCAGCACCAGCTGGGAGCTTGTTAGAAATGCAGAACCTGAGTTCCCTCCTTCATTAGAATCAGCCTTTTACACAAGATCCCCAAGTGGTTTGTTTGCACCTTAACATTTGGGAAACTGTTTTCTAGATCAGCTTCTGTCTTTGACCTTCAGAGTAGTGGTTCTCACTCCTGGCTGTAAATTAGAATCACCGGAGAGGCTTTAGAACCTCCTGAAGTCTGAGCCATACTCCAGAGACTGAATTAATCAGCCTGGGGTAGACTCTGGGAATTGGTGTTTTCTTTACCTCCCAGGTGAGCCTCATATGCATGTTGGCTGAAAACTCCTGATTGAAGCAGCCCTTGCCCACCCAAGGCCGAAGAAGCTGGACGAAAGCAAAGTGTCCAAAGACAGAGCCTTCCTTTAACACTGAGAGATTGAATACACACGGACAGTGGCCACACCACGTGCAAAATTAGAACCCTGACCCACCATCTTCAGCGGCCAGCCAGGAAACCAGCTCTTTGGCCACCGTGGCCGGCCCAGAAAGCCAGCCCGCCTCCCGTGGGTCAGGCTCACGGGAAGTCAGAGCACAATCTCTAGCAACCCGCCCAGGATCCCAAACGGGAACCCCTGTGACAATTGGCCCCGAATGGCCAGAATTAATGACGAACTACCTGCCAGCTTCTCTAATTTTTGCCCCCACTTCCAACTTAAGACCGAAGAGACAAAACCAAATACGCAGCCCCTCGCGAATCACGGGACACCCGAGCCTTCCCTTTCCCACCGTGAGGCTGTCCCACCCCCTGCCTGCCTTCGGGTCTGCCGAGCACAGGGAGGCGGCTGACTCCGTCGCCAAGCAGCTTCTGCACGAATAGCGTTTGCTGGCGCTCGCTCGCTCGGCCTGCCTCGATTCCCACGGCTGCTGGAGGCGGGACAGGCGCAGGGGTGCGGGGGCCAGACTCCGAACCCACTAGGAGGTTGACGCTCTCTCTTCTACTCGTGCCAGGCCCGGCTCAGCAAACACTTAGATGAACTAAGTCACTTGTCCCCTCCAGCTCAGGGGTCCTGCTCCTGTTGCTCCTCTGTCCCTGGGACCTGCCCCTTCGGGTCCGTACTTCCGAGAGGCACTGCGATGCTGCGGGACGAGGGCTCTGGAAGCTGGCTGCCCGAGTCTGGGCCTCAGCCCCACTTCGGATGCACTGTACGACTTCGGGTAAACAAGCGATCCCTCTGGGCCTCGGTTCCTGATCCTGTCCCTTGCTGTTGTGACAGTCAAGCCAGCTGAATGTAAAGCACTTCGCCCAGGACCTGGGGCTTATCCAGGGCTCTGTGAGCGTACGTGGCCGGCGGCGTTACTCTGTGGGGTGCTGTTTTTCTCCTCACTTTGTCACGCAGGCAGAGACACAGAATCCCTCCCTCCCTGGATCCAAGCATTGTCTGTAAAGGAATCTCCTGAAGGTTGGAGGAAAGGGAGGCAGCATTAGTCAGCTTTGGCCGCCAGAAAATACCATAAGCTGGGCAGCTTAAGCAACAGAAATTTCTCACAGTTCTGGAGGCTAGAAATCCAACATCAAAGTTCTGGCTGATTCGATTTCTGGTGAGAGCTCTCTTTTGGCTCATATCCAGCCACATTCTTTTTATCCTCACATGGCCTTTGTGGAGTGCGTGCACACAGGAGTGGGGAGGGGGAGAGCTCACTCTTCTCAGAGACACCAATCTTTGCAGATCAGAGCCCCCACCCTCATGACCTCATTTACTCGTAATGACTTCCTTACTCCAAAAGCAGCCACACTGTATGTAGGGTTTCCACACATATGTTTGGGGGAGACATACATTCAGTCCGTAAGAGAGGCACATTCCAGATACCAGGGGAACGCTCAACATGCCTGCCACCGGGCACCCTCTCTCCCATCTTATTCTGTCCTCTGGGAGCAAGGCTCACTGTCATGCTGTTGACGAGCTCCTCTCTTCTGATCTCCAGAGTCCCAGGTCCTACAAAACTTCTGTCATCCAGGCTTTCCAGAGGCTATTATTATCCAGTTAACATGAGAACAGTCTGGCCCGGAGAGGGTTCCTTTTACTTCATTAAGGAGAGTTATTCAGGGGCACCTGAGTGGCTCAGTCAGTTAGGCATCTGCCTTCAGCTCAGGTCATGATCTCAGGGTGCTGAGATCGAGTCCCACGTCAGGCTTCCTGTTCGGCGGGGAGTCTGCTTTTCCCTCTCCCTCTGCTCCTCCCCTCACCGGTGTGCTCTCTCTTGTTCTCTCACTCTCTCTCTCTCAAATAAATAAATAAAATATTTTTTTAAAAAAAAGGAGAGTTATTCAGCTCTCCTTGTCTCAATACCTCTCTCTCCCTCATTCTGATTTGCTTAAATCTTATGAAATAATGGGTTCAAAGACCCAGTGAACTGTTGCCATATTCACATGTTCAAACCTATTTACTGAGCTTTGGCGTGCCAGGCACGGCGCTGAGGGATGGGGAATGTAATGAGTCCTCTCGCAGAGCTAACACTGTGGAAGACTAAGAAATGTGACTTAGACTGGGCGTCAGAAAAGACATATGAGGGAAATGCCCTTTGATCTGAAATCTGAATAATCAATAAAAGTTTGCTTGGCAGAGGCTGTGGGGGACCCGGGATGAGGTGGGTAGAAGGTGTGACAATTGGATAGATCATTCCTGACAGAGAAAGATATAGTATCATTAGCAAATAAAATATCAGAACTTTAAAGGCGTGTTAGAGTCCAACTAGAAAAACAGAAACCACCTGTCATTCTTTTTTAATTAATTAATTTTATTTATTTATTTAATTTATTTTTAAAGATTTTATTTATTTATTTGACAGAGAGAGCACAAGCAGGGAGAGGGACAGAAGGAGAGGGAGAAGCAGACTCCCCACTGAGCAGGGAGCCCAATGTGGGGCTCGCTCCCAGGACTCTAGGATCATGACCTGAGCCAAAGGCAGGCGCCTGACTGAGCCGCCCACGTGCCCCCACCTGTCTTAACCAAAAGGAATTTAATAGAGGAAATTATTTACTATGGTAAAGAAAAAGCTAAGGAACCAAACTTAGGAAGCAAGACAACATAGAGATTAGCAACAGTTGGCAGCTGTTCTTAAATTTAAAAAGTTATAATTTTTACAAGATTTTTGTACTTTGTACTTTAAAACACACAATTAAGAAAGTTAAAATGATTTTTGTACTTTGTACTTTAAAACACACAATTAAGAAAGTTAAAATATAAGCCACAGACTGTGAGAAAATATTTGCAAATCATTTCTCTGATAAAGGATTGGTATGCGTAATATATAAAGAACACGTACAATTCAATTATAGCAATAAACAACCCAATTTAAAAATGGTCAAAAAACTCTGGTTGTCACTTCTCCAAAGAAGACACAAAAATGACTAATAAGCATGTGGAAAGGTGCTGAACACCATTATTCATGAGGGAAATGAAATTAAAACCACACCCACTAAAATTCCCATTAGACTCCTAGCAATTGAGAGAAATGAAAATGTATGTCTTCACAAAGACTTACGTACATGAATGTTCTTAGCAGCATTATTCATGATAACCCGGATCTGGAAACATCCCAAATGTCTGTCAACTGGTGAATTCAGAATTTGGTACGCTCATACAATGGAGTGCTATTTGTTAATAAACACGAATACATTACAGATACACCACAGCATGGATGGACCTCAAAGGTGTTATGCTAATTGACGGAAGCCAAGCATGAAGGCTCCTTATTAAATGTACATGTACAGAGCCAGAGTGCAGATTGGTGGTTATGGGGATGGGAGGGCTGATTGACTGCAAATATGCACACGGAGTTCTTAGGGATGACGGAAACGTTCTCAAGGTGCACTATAGTAATAACGTCTCAACCACCAATTTAATAAAATTGTTGGATTGTACGCTTGCAGCAGTTACGGGGGAGTTAAATCACACCCCCATAAAGCTGTTAAAATTGGCACATAACACACCTCGTGGCTGCAACTCAAACTCAGTTTCTTCTGTTGACACCGTTATATTATCTTCTCCCTTCTATTTGCTGCTCTTGAAGATTTTCCACCCATTCCTGGACAGCCTTGTTGTTCAGTTTCTAGTTAAGTTCGTAGGGACCTGATACTTCATTACAACATTATGTTCCTCATTCTGAAAACTGCTTTCCTTCAAGTAATTATTAATCACTATTGTCAAAGGCCATGTCTCATGCCAACTGGCTACATGTCTGAGCGCTCGTGGGCCATTCATCACCAAGGTGACACATCTGCTGTCCTCTCCCGGCTTCACTGCCTTGTCAGAGCACGTCAGCATCCAGCGCCTGCCACCCTGTCTCTAGCCCTTTACTCAGGGCCACAGCTTTACCTCAGTGTTAATACAAACCTGACCTCATTCCTCCCTCTGAAGTTTGAAACAGCAGAGGGACAATGGCAGGGTGGCATCTTTGGTGGCTTTCAGCTCTCCAACAGGATTCTGCACAGTCTGCTAGGAACGGAATATGTGCCTCCCCCCGGGATTCGTGTGTTGAAAACCTAATACCCGGTGACGGTACTTCAAAGTGGGCCCTTGGGAAGTGATTAGGTTGCGAGGGCAGAGCCCTCATAACTGGAATCAGAGTCCTTATTATGGAGGCCCGAAAAAGCGCCCTCGCTCCTCTCTCACGTGGGGACACAGCGGGAAGGTGCCGTCTGTGAACCAGGAAGCGGGTCCTCGTCAGACACCGAGTCTGTTGATTGCGGACCTCACGGCCTCAAGGACTGTGAGAAGTCGGTGGCTGTTGTGTATACGCTGCCCAGTCTACGGTATTTTGTTGTGGAGACCCGGACGGACTAAAGTACAGGCAAATGGTCCATAGGGCATCACGAAGTAAAACCAGGGGCGAGAAAGGAGGCAAAAGGAAAAATTGGCAAATTCTGTATGTAGGCTTATGCTTCAGAGAAATGTGAATTTTCTTCTTCCTTTGTTTTCTAGGAGGAAAAAAGGAGAAGTTGTCTTCCCACCTCTGAGTCTATCAGGGTGAGATCTGCTCTCTTGACCGATCATTTATTTTCAAATATTTAATCACACCAACCAACAAACAAAAAGAGAGCCCACTGATTCCCTCTGCCTCCCACACACCCTGCAACGAAAGGAGAATTAACGCTCACTCTCCTGGAAGTGTGGAAGAGGCAAAAATTCCAGGCAGACCCTGCTACTGTGTGACCAAAGACCCCAAAGACTTTAGAAGGAACCTATGCTCTTGTTCTAGAATCTTCTTCTAGGGAAGAGGGATTTGTCTTCTCGGTCATAGAGAACTTGCATGAAACTCAGTTGCAATAACAGACCTAGTGGGATGTTGGAAAGAATAATTTCTAAATGTTGTGGTTGACGTCCCATACCACCTTCCTCGCTCGCTAAAAGGAGACTGAGTGTTGGCGTTCCGTGAATGCGCAGAGCAATGTGTTCGTTGTCATCAGTGACTTAGTAATTGGCCTTAGAAGCACCTGTAGGCAAAAGTATGTAAAATAACTCTGCCAAATAATTTATTATCCAAACCGGATGGGAGCGTGAAAGGAGACGCTGTTAGTCATCCTGCCGGGGCCATGGGAACAAGACACACCTGTCTGGGGAAAACAAGGTCACTTAGTCACCTCAGACCTAAGGAACATTCCCGAAAGGCTCCTGGCTCTGCCTGGAATCTCCCGTGTCACACTGACTGAGGGAATTTCGAGTAGAGCTTAATGAGCTTGCAAGCAAGCTGGCCTGGCTGCGACGGGGGCCGGGATAGCGGAAGCCTGTGGCAGCATGAGTGCGGGCACTGGACAGAGACGGCAGTGACCAGCGCCCATGTTGGGGTGTCCCAGCCCCAGTTGCTTACCTGGGGAGGCCGGACTTCCAGAGGCTGGGGGTCCAAGATCAAGGTGTGGATAGGGCTGGTTCCTCCTGAGGCCTCTCTCCCTGGCACGTGGACGGCCGTCTTCTGTGTCCTCACACAGCTGTCCCTCTGTGTCTGTGTCCTGACCTTCTCTTCTTATAAGGACACCTGTCAGATAGGATCAGGGCCACCCTCCTGACCTCATTTTAACTTGATCAAGTCTTTAAAGACCTGTCTCCAAATACAGTTGAATTCTGAGGTCTCGGGGTTGGGGTTCAACATATGACTTTTGGGGGACACAGGTCAGCACATAACACTACCTTTCTCACACCCACGACTGAAGACACAGTACCCCGCAGTCAGAGTCCCCTGCTCCTGTCTTTGCCCCCCCCCCCATTTTGTTCCTTCCCCATTGCGAGTCAGAGGACTCGGTGCACCTGCGGCGGTGGCCTCCATGGTCCTGGACAGTGAGGGTGGGGCAGCGAGGGAGGAGGGAGCAGGCGGCCAGCCTCCGAGTCCTGAGAAATGTCGAGAGAGGGTCTGTGCCTTCAAACCCGGCTCTGTCCCTGACCCTTTAAGTGCGCTCTACACAGGGAGACCCAGGGGCCACTGCCAGTGTGTGTGTGGGGTGTTGGGGCCAGTGCCTGGCTGTAGCAGCGACAGGAACCAACTGCTCTTAGGGGGATGCTGCTCGCACAGCCGCCAAAGGCACAGCCTCCCGTGCGCGATGCTCACCGGGAGCAAGCCGAGGGAGCCTCCCTGAGCAGCAGGTGGAGGGGAACACATTGCAGGTGGCTCTCGGTGTGTGTATGGGCACCTGCCTGGGGCACTGCCGTCGGCGCCACGGCCTGCAGCACGGGAGCAAAGCCAGGGCAGTCCTGGGTCCAGGCGCGTTCAGAGCCCGCCGGTCGCCGCGGCAAACACCGGGAGAGGTCGTGCAAGTCACGAGCAAAGTTAGGAAATAAAGGGACCTAGAGATGTAAGGTCCCCGTCGGCTTTCGGCTCCCAGACATACTAGCAGCAAGGAGCGCCAGAGACAGGTGTAGCACCCTCCCTTGGGGGCCGCGGTTTGGGGGACTCTTCAGCCCCCACTTCAGTGTTCCCGCTCCAGGGGTGTCTCCCAACCAGAGCTTCTCCAGCAAGGGATCCACGCGCTGTGCCCGCTGGCGTAGACTCTCGCTGCACATACATCTGTCTCCCCGGCTCATCGAGGCAAATCTGTGCTGAACGTGAGGCCTCGGGCCCAGTCCACGTGGCCCTGCCGGCTCAGAGGGTGTCACTGAGCATGACATCGGTCTAACAAAACGGCCTAGGACATCACTTAATGATGCATTGCTTTGAGAACGGGCTAGCTGCTATGCGGGAGAAAAAGCACAGAGTTCAGGCTCCGGTTTTCACTTTGCAGACTCACTTTTCTTTATACCAGTTGCCTCTGTCCACTGTATGCCTCCTGGGTTTGGACTCCTGGACAGGAGGACAGAACTGGACGTGGCAGGTACATGTACAAGGAACACGCTTCGAGTAATCACGGCTATTTCGCCGATGGGACACCTGCGAGAGGGACGGCTGCCCTGTGGAGGGTGCGGTCCAACCTCCAGGCTGAGCGGCAGCCCCGCCTCCAGCAAGAGCAGCCTCCAGACAGCAGCGGGGGAGGCCGGGAGTGCTGCTGTCAGCCACCTGTCGGGGCGACTCCCAGCCTTGCCACTGTTAGGTCTGCGACACCGAGCAGCTGCTCTAATTGCTCTCATCTTTGGTTTCCTTGCTTGTTAGGAAAATGTAATCATAGTGCCCGTCCTCCAGGACTGTTGTGGGGATTAAATGAGGTGATTCACGGGAAACAGTCAACACAAAGGGAGCTACTCACACCGCTGACACCCAGCTCGGGCATCCTTGAGGCAAAAAACGGGCTTTGCACCTATCTGCAGCGTCTAGCTGAGAGAGTGCTACCAGTCAATGTTCGATAAACACTTGGAGAATGGATGAATAAATGAATATGCTAATTGGAAATGAAATTGCATAGACATGTATAGATTGCCTACTTCCAAAAATGATATTAACATGGAATAAAGAAAAGTTTTAATGGGGAAAGAAAGGGAACGTTACATGGAGAGATTCTTTTTTTTATTGTTTTGTTTCGTTTTTTTTAATAATAATTTTTTATTATATTATGTTAGTCACCATACAGTATATCCCTAGTTTTTGATGTAAATTTCCATGATTCATTACTTGCATATAACACCCAGGGCACCATGCAGTACGTGCCCTCCTTAATACCCATCACCAGCCTTAAATGGCACTTAGTTCTGAAACTTGAGAGCAACCAACACCTGTCTCATGAATGTGAATTCGGGCTGCCCTTGACATGAATAATCAAGAGGGGAGGAGAACACAGGCGAAGCCTATGGGCTTCGGAGCCAGCCCGCTGGGGTTCGCACCCCAGCCCTACCACGTTCTCGGGGCATGACGTGAGCCGACTGCCTGCTTCCCTATCTGGGCACACCCCTCAGGTTGTTCCGACGATTATGTGACACACGTTCACGCTGCCTCTAGGTCGCAGTTGCTGGTCTAAGTGTGCACTGGGTCATCTCGGTTTTTCTGCTTCCCATTGAATTCAGGTATTTTTCATCATCCCAAAGACACCAACAAAATCTGCCTTTCACCGTGTGACTTAAAGCCGAAGTAACTGAGTCTCCAGGACTGTAAACGGCTCGGTACTGCAAAACAGGGAGAGGATCCCGGACTCAGAGGCACATCTCAGCTTGCATACGACTGTCGACACCGCCTGGCCTCACCAGGACGTGGGTCTGTGCACCAAGAGAGCCCCCAGCCAGGACGGTGCAGAGGGCAGTGGAGGCAGAACGCACAGGAACAGAACGGGGAGGGAGGGAACAGCCCAGGGTGAAGACAGCAGAGGCTTCATGCGGCAGGGACAGGGCAAAGGCTGGGAGGAAGCTGGTCTGCTCAGGGATGCCCCGGATGGAGGCCTGGGCTCGAGGACGCATGGACGCGGGTTCTGTGGCCTCGTGTGTAGCTGGACAGACTTCAGGATGCAGATAAACCCCAGTTTTGCATGCAGCATGACCCAGAGTGGGACGAAAGCCAGAGTCATGGCCGATCTCGTGTTCTAGAAGGCCTCGATGCCCCTTACGTGCAGTTTTGTCTGTGAGCTTGTGAGTTGTTCTTCGTATCCCCAGCATCTCACTCCATGTCCTGTGCATTGGAGGCGCTTGTCTTGGTCTGTTCAAGCTGCTGTAACAAAAACACCACGGACTGGATGGTATGAACAAGCAGTTACTTCTCCCAGTCCGGAGGTCGAGGTGCGGGCAGACTCAGCATCTGGTGAGGCCCGCCTCCTGGCTCATGGACGGCTCTCTTGTCACGTGTCCTCACATGGTAGAAGGGGAGGCAGCCCTCTGGGGTCTCCTCTGTAAGGGCACCAATCCCATGCACAAGGGCTCGTCCTCATGACCTAATCACCCCCAAAGACCCCACCATCTAATACCATCACGTTGAGGGTTGGAATTTAACACATGAATTCGGGGGCACATTTGGCCCATAACAGTGCTCACTCAGTCTGGCACATTAAGCTGGGCAGGAAGGAAAGGGGGTGCAGGTGGGGAATTGAGGCATGAATGTCCCAAAGCAGTGAAGGGGCTGCCCCTTCATGGAGAAGGGGGGGTGCACAGGAACGTTGGGGAGTCGTGCCGAACACATTCGCTTCTCTCACGATGACATTGCCCCACCTGCCCTTTCCTGCACCGATCTCTCTGGAACGGGCCTTTCCGGAGAAAAGGTGCAGTTGGAAGGAATCTGTTATTCGGCCAGGAGAAGAATTAGCCATGGCGACCTCCCCACAAAATGTGGCAACATTTCCCAAACCCTGGGGAGGGCACCTCTTGAGTCTCACTGCATTTCATGGAGCCCTTAGGCCAAAAGAAATCACCAGGAGTTCCATTTATTAATAAACAATTTATGAAGGATTTATGTCTTAATTACTTAGTATCTATTTGACAAAGTTACACACACACACACACACACACACACACACACGGAAAAATAATACCATTGTATCATTCTTTTTTTTTGTTGTTTAAAAAAAATTTTTTTTTATTATATTATGTTAGTCACCATACAGTACATCCCTGGTTTCTGACGTAAAGTTTGATGATTCATTAGTTGCGTATAACACCCAGTGCACCATGCAATACGTGCCCTCCTTACTACCCATCACCGGTCTATCCCATTCCCCCACCCCCTCCCCTCTGAGGCCCTCAGTTTGTTTCTCAGAGTCCATAGTCTCTCATGCTTCATTCCCCCTTCTGATTACCCCGCTTTCTTTATCCTTTTCTTCCCCTACCGATCTTCCTAGTTCTTATGTTCCATAGATGAGAGAAACCATATGTTAATTGTCTTTCTCTGCTTGACTTATTTCACTTAGCATTATCTCCTCCAGTGCCGTCCATGTTGCAGCAAATGTTGAGAAATCGTTCTTTCTGATTGCTGAGTAATATTCCATTGTATATATGGGCCACAACTTCTTAATCCAATCATCTGTTGAAGGGCATCTCGGTTCCTTCCACAATTTAGCTATTGTGGACAATGCTGCTATGAACATTGGGGTGCTTATGGCCCTTCTCTTCACTACGTCTGTATCTTTGGGGTAAATACCCAGTAGTGCAATGGCTGGGTCATAGGGTAGCTCAATTTTTAACTTTTTGAGGGACCTCCACACTGTTTTCCAGAGTGGCTGTACCAACTTGCATTCCCACCAACAATGTAGGAGGGATCCCCTTTCTCTACATCCTCTCCAGCAATTGTTTCTTGCCTTGTCTATTTTTGCCATTCTAACTGGCGTAAGGTGGTATGTTAGTGTGGTTTTGATTTGAATTTCCCTGATGGCTAATGATTTTGAACATATTTCACGTGTCTGTTAGCCATTTGTATGTCATCATTGGAAAAGTGTCTGTTCATATCTTCTGCCCATTTTATGATTTGTTTGTTTCTCACGTATTGAGTTTGAGAAGTTCTTTGTAGATCTTGGATACCAGTCTTTTATCTGTAGTGTCATTTGCAAATATATTCTCCCATTCCGTGGGCTGCCTCTTAGTTTTTTTTGACTGTTTCCTTGGCTGTGCAGAAGCTTTTTATCTTGATGAAGTCCCACAAGTTCATTTTATCTTTTGTTTCTCTTGCCTTTGGAGATGTGTCATGAAAAAGGTTGCTTTGGCCGATGTCGTAGAGGTTGTTGCCTATGTTGTCCTCCAGGATTTTGATGGATTCCTGTCTCACATCGAGGTCTTTCATCCATTTGGAGTTTATCTTTGTGTATGGTGTGAGACAGTGGTCACGTTTCATTCTTTTGCATGTAGCTGTCCAATTTTCCCAGCACCATTTATTGAAGAGACTGTCTTTTTTCCACCGGACGTTTTTTCCTGCTTTATCAAATATTAGTTGCCCAAAGAGCCGAGTGTCCATTTCTGGATTCTCTATTCTGTTCCATTGGTCTATGTGTCTGTTTTTGTGCCAGTACTATGCTGTCTTTGTGATCATAGCTTTGTAGTACAGCTCGAAATCCGGCATTGTGATGCCCCCAGCTTTGTTTTTTCTTTTCAACAGTTCCTTGGCGATTCGGGGCCTTTTTTGGTTCCATACAAATTTAAGGACTATTTGTTCCAGTTCTGTGAAAAATGTCCTCAGTATTTTGATTGGGATAGTATTGAAAGTGTAGATTGCTCTGGGTAGCACGGACATTTTAACTATGTTAATTCTTCCAATCCATGAGCATGGAATATTTTTCCATCTTTTTGTGTCTTCTTCAAGTCTTTCATGAGTGATTTGTAGTTTCTAGAATATAGGTCCTTTACGTCTCTGGTTAAGTTAATTCCAAGGTAACGTATGGTTTTTGGTGCTATTGTAAATGGGATGGATTCCCTAATTTCTCTTTCTTCAGTCTCATTATTCGTGTATAGAAATGCAACTGATTTTTGAGCATTGATTTTGTATCCCACCACATTACTGAATTGCTCTAGAACTTCTAATAGTTTGGGAGTGGCTTCTTTTGGGCTTTCCATATAGAGTATCATGTCATCTGCGGAGAGAGACATTTTGACTTCTTCTTTGCTGATTTGGATACCTTTGATCCCTTTTTGTTGTCTGATTGCTGTTGCAAGGACTTCTAGTACTATGTTGAATAATAATGGTGAGAGGGGGCATCCTTGTCGTGTTCCTGATCTTAAGGGAAAGGCTTCCAGCTTTTCCCCATTGAGAATGATATTTGCTATAGGCTTTTCATAGATGGTTTTTATGAAATTGAGGAATGTGCCCTCTATCCCTACACTCTGATGGGTTTTAATCAGGAAAGGATGCTGTATTTTGTCAAATGCTTTTTCTGCATCTATTGAGAGAATCATATGATTTTTGAATTTTTCCTTCTGGATAAAATCTATGACACTGATTGATTTGCGAATGTTGAACCACCCTTGCATCCCAGGGATGAATCCCACTTGGTCATGATGGATAATCCTTTTAATGTACTGTTGGATTCTATTAGCCAGTATCTTGTTGAGGATTTTGGCATCCATATTCATTAGGGAAATTGGTCTGTAATTCTCCTTTTTGATGGGGTCTTTGCCTGGTGTGGGGATCAAGGTAATATTGGCCTCATAGAATGAGTTTGGTAGCTTTCCTTCTGTTTCTATTTTTTGAAATAGCTTTAGGAGAATAGGTATTATTTCTTCTTTGAATGTTTGGTAGAATTCCCCAGGAAAACCATCCGGGCCTGGAGTTTTGTTTTTTGGAAGGTTGTTTATCACTGACTCAATCTCTTCATAATTAATTGGCCTATTTAAAAAATCAATTTCTTCCTGTTTCAGTCTTGGTAGTTTATAGGTTTCCAGGAAGTCCTCCATCTCTTCCAGATTGCTTAATTTATTGGCATATAGCTGTTGATAAAAGTTTCTAATAATCCTTCCAATTTCATTGGTGTTGAAATGTTTCTCCTTTTTCATTCATAATTTTATTAATTTGGGTCCTTTCTCTATTCTTTTGGATAAGTCTTGCCAGTGGTCTGTCAATTTTATTAATTCTCTCAAAGAACCAGCTTCTAGTTCTGTTGATCTGCTCTACTGTACTCCTGGTTTCTAATTCATTGATTTCTGCTCTAACCTTGGTCAACTGCTTCCTTGTGCATGGATTAGGCCTGTCCCTCTGTTGCTGTTCCAGCTTCTTGAGGTGAGAATATAAAAACTGCATTTTAGATTTTTCTATTCTTTTGAGCAAGGCTTGGATGGCTATGTAGTTTCCCCTTAGGACTGCCTTTGCAGTATCCCATAGGTTTTGGACCGTTGTGTTTTCATTCTCGTTTGTCTCCATAAATTGTTTAATTTGATTTTTGATTTCCTGGTTTATCAAATCATTCCTGAGCAGGATGGTTCTTAGTCTCCAAGTGTTTGAGTTTCTTCCAAATTTTTCCTTGTGGTTGAGTTCCAATTTCAAAGCATTGTGGTCTGAGAATATGCAGGGAATAATTTCAGTCTTTTGGTATCGGTTGAGACCTATTTTATGACCCAGAACATGGTCTATTCTTGAGAATGTTCCATGGGCATTAGAATAGAATGAGTATTCTTTGGTTCTGGGGTGTAGTGTTCTATATATATCTATGAGGTCCAACTCGTTGAGTATGGCATTCAAAGCCCTTGTTTCTTTGTCAATTTTCTGCATGGGTGCTCTGTCTATTTCTGATAGTGGAGTGTTGAGGTCCCTTACTATTAACGTATTTTTATCTATATGTCTCTTTATTCTGGTTAAGAGTTGGCTTGTGTATCTTGCTGCTCCCCTGTTGCGGGCATATATATTTATAATTGTCATATCCACTTGTTGGATGCATCTTTTAAGAATAATATAGTACCCTTCTGTGTCTCTAACTATAGTCTTTAATTTAAAATCCAATCTCTCTGGTATGAGAATTGCTACCCCAGCTTTCTTTTGAGGTCCAATGGCGTGAAAGATGGTACTCCATCCCTTTACTTTCAGTCTGAATGTATCTTTAGGTTCAAATGAGTCTCTTGTAGACAGCAAATGGATGGGTCATGTCTTTTTATCCAATCTGCAACCCTGTGGCTTTATGGGAGCATTTAGGCCATTTACATTGAGACTGATTATTGAGAGATATGATTTTAATGATGCCATGTTGCCAGTAAAGTCTTTGTTTCTATAGATTGTGACTTTCTGTTCTGTATCACTCTTGGGGCCTTTTTTCTTTTATAGAACCCCCCTTAATATCTCCTGTAGGGCTGGTTTCATGGTTACGAAATTGGTCAATGACTGGTGATTCTGGAAGGTCTTTATTTCTCCATCCATTCTGAATGACAGCCTTGCTGGATAAAAGATTCTTGGCTGCATGTTTTTCTCTGAAAGAGCTTTAAATATGCTCCCCCAACCCTTTCTCTCATTCCAGGTCTGTGTAGACAGGTCTGACGTAATTCTGATGCCTTTGCCTTGGTACGTGAGAAATTTCTTTGCCCTGGCCGCTTTCAATACTGTATCCTTGGATCTAATATTTGCGAAATGCACTATGACGTGATGTGGCGTAGGTTTGTCGTAGTTGAGCTTGGGAGGGGTCCTCTCTGCCTCTTGGACACGAATGTTTGTTTCCCTCACTAGATTAGGGAAGTTTTCAGCTACAATTTGTTCAAATATCTCTTCTAGACCTCTGTTTTTCTCCACCCCCTCAGGGATGCCGATGATTCTGACATTGGATCGTTTCATTGAGTCAGTAATATCCCATAACCTACATTCTTGAGCGTGGATTTTTTTTGAGTCCAGATTCTATTTTAGCTTTCTCTTCTACTAACCCATCCTCCAATTCGCTGATAACGTTCTTCTGCCTCATTCACCCTGGCCGTCAGAGCCTCTAGTTTTGACTGCATTTGGCTCATAGAATTTTTAATTTCTGCCAGATTCGCTCTCATTTCCGCCCTTAGAGATTCTATATTCTCATTAACATTTTCGTTAATACTTTTTTCAAGTCTACACATCATCTTGACCATTGTTACTCTGAATTCCATTTCTGATAATTTGGTTACATCCATATCCATTAGTTCTGTGGCAGAGGCCACAGACTCATTGTCTTTTCTTTGCTGGGGGGATTTCTCCTTCTCGTCATTCTGATGAGGAGAGGTTGCAGGGTTGTCCAGAGCCCAAATTATTGACCAGGACCCAGGCAGTGCGCACTTGTTTTATAGGGATCTTAGGGATGTGGGCTTCTTGATTTTTCAGCCTGCCTTCTGGGGGAGGGGCCTGCCGCGCCGATACTCAGGCAACCCTGTTTGGGTAGAGTCTCCGTGTCCCCCGCGAGGGGGGATGGGGATGGGCACTCTCTGAGCCGGTATTTCCAGGCTTTTATTCTCTGGCGGCTTTCCCTGGCGGTTTGCTGTGCCTCTTCTGAGAGTCAGAGCAGCAGCGGCCGAATCTCAGCCTCTGTCTCAGGACAGAGGGATTGCAGGCCGTTCTCCACTGATGTTCTGGCCACTTTAACTCTGTTTCTGTTGGTGCTGCTCAACCCTGCAGCGTCCTGGGATGTGCGCCCTACACCCGTTGTCCCAGCCCTCACTTCCAGGGCCAGCGCGTCTCTGTCCTTTGTGTTTCTAGCACCTCCAGCCGCCAGTCGCCAGCCGCCCCCACGCGCTCCCGGAGCTCCCAGTCTCAGTCTGGTTCCAGTGAGCGCACCAGAGCTCCAGCTTTCAGACTGGTCGTGCATGTTCCCCTGTTCACGGTCTCAGTCTGCTCTCTCGCAGGTGCCAGTCCGTGAGTCCGCCCGCTCCCCCGTGCAGGTGGCTCCCGCTTCCCGGCACCCGAACGCGGCGGCTCCCTCCCCCTTCCATTTATCTTCCAATATCTGTGCGCGGTTTCATGGCTCCCTGCTTGGTACCTCAATACTCAGCACTGGAGATGTTCATTTGCAGAGATCCAGATGTATCTTCCTACGTCTCAGGCTGATTCCGTGGATGTTCAGGCTGGTCTGGTACCTATCCAGTTTGACTCAGGGGACCGGCTGAAAAAGGGGTCCCCTACTCCTCCACCATCTTAACTCCAACCTGTTTCTTTTTCCTGCTCCTCCTCCCAAGATGGAAGCTCTGGATTTGGTGGGAAGCTTAGATGTCCTCCAGCAGTGTAGTGCAGGGCAAGGAATGGGCTCCAGGGGTTGCCACGTTGAAATGAGACAACCTCCAGAGTGAAATCTACAAAATGAATAGACCAAATAGCCAGATATGGCGCTGAGATCCCAAAGGATCCAGAAGTTCCTCTGTGTCCTCTCTCGGGGCTTTCACGCAGCGGCGGCGACAAGAGAGCTCCTGAGGGCATGGGTCACACCCCGCAGCTCTGCAGCCCCGCAGCCCCAGAGCCACCGCAGACCCAGAGCAGAGCCGAACCAGACCCCGTGGGCCTATCCCATCGTATCATTCTTAACCATAATTACTTAACTTGGGGGTGTTGGCACTTTGGGCAGTTCCCCGTGGGATTCGATGGGTCTCTCACTTCCACACTGATTCCCACGCGGTCTTGCTTCTGATCACAGTGACCAACACCCGCTCTGCGAAGGCAAGGCAGCATGGGGGCTGGGTGTGTGGTGAACCCTGAAAACATGCGGTGGCGCCGTGGGAGTGCACTGTGGGGCCAGGCACCTCGGCGCACAGTTCGGGACCACAGGGTTGGGAACCAGGAGCCGTCCCAGGTCGGTGTGGAGAAGTGGGGGTGCTAATCTTTGGGCTTGGCTCTGCGGTGGTCGCTTCGGGTCCTCTGGCTCCTGTGCTCCCGGCACTCGAGGTGGCAGAGGCGGGGACCTCCCGCGTCCTAGTCCCCATGTCTCCCTGCAGACCGGGGGTCCTTCCTCATCTCCCTCAGGGATCGTCTGCTCAGGTCTCCGTGAGCACCTCCCTCGAGGCTCGTCCTCTGCACGGCAGCTCCCCCCCTTATTTCCACAGAGAGATTGCCTCGAGGTTCCAAGTTTCCGTCCACAGCCCTGCTCCCGGCTCCCGACAGGATGCCGAGTGAGACTCCCTCCCCGTCCGCGCCCCCTCCCTGGGCCCCCTCTCTGTGATGTTTGTGGAGCCTCAGTCTGGCTCCCGCTTACATCCCGCCAAGCTGCCCATTTCACAGCCACTCGGACCTCCGATCTCCCTTCAGCGGCATGGTCTCCTTTCCGTGGATGCAGCTTCCTGGGACCGAGAGGCGCGGGACCCTTCCAGACCGTTGTTCACTTGTGTGGCTCATGCCTCAGGCTCAGGTGCACACTTCTCCAGGCCCGGGTGGGGTGATGGGCCGCCCCTGGGACTCACTGGCCTGGCGGCCCAGGTGGTGACATCAGTGGGGCTCCTCTGGGGGCGGACTGGCCCTACCGCTCGAGTTGCAGCTCGAGCTGCAACCTTCCTCCTGTAATTGTGGTGGTGAGACGGGCGGTCGGAGGGCAGACACCTGCTGTGCACGCAGGTATGCACGGCCCAGGGTCGGGGGAGCCAGCTAGACCGTGTGGACCTGGTGCTGCAGATCAGCTGGGAGAACGCGGGCCCAGGTGGGAGGCATCCCACGTTTCCATCTTGGGTTTGTTCTGCCTGCCCACAGCTCGGCTTGATGCCTCCCTTTAAGCTTGTTTTGCAAAGTGTTGTGCTGCTGACCACCTGTGAGTCCGTCTGTGCGTCACCGAGGCCGGCCGCCCTCTGGCACCCGCTCCCCACCACGCACAGGTGGGCAGGCCGCGGCCTGGTGCCAAGGGCTGGAGCCGGGAGAACCTCCACCTGTGAGCGGGCTGCTCGGGGCCAGATGGCGCCAGGCTCCCGTCGTCCCCTTCACTCACCCTCCGGGCCACGCGCGGTCGCACACGCTGAACACACATCCACACACCATGCACTGTACACAGCTCACGATAAACACGCAACACACACAACACACTCCACACTCTACAACATGGCACATGCTGCACATATGACACGACATGCTCCCAACACACACTATGACTCCACACACCACACGCATGCCACACACGTGAGACGGAACCCACGCACACGCATTGCCCCTCATGTGGTTTCGTGGGTGGAATTATTCTCCTCCACTTCCAGGCTTCACTAACACGTTCAGGACTTCGGCTCGTTGGTTGAAGGTAATTCAATAAAATAAGTCGCGTGAATTATTTATAGACAATAAGACTTCCATCTATTTGCGTTCCTATAGGGACTTTTGTGCTGTCCCCAGCCTTGCTCACACGACACAGAAATGGAGCTTTTGGTGGTACACGTGCGGCCTGGGATCCTCACGGTTTGCAGCCCTAGGGAAGGAAGAACGGACAGCAACCAGGCCAGTGGGACAGCATCTGGGACCACGGCCCCGCGCCTAGCATGGGTCCCTCTGCGAAAGCGGCGGTGCGGGCTGTGTTGTGCGGGCCATTTCCATCCATACTCGAGGGGAAACATTCACTCAGTGAGGCCACAGGGATGTGGGCATTTTACACCGAGAACTCGCCAGCTGCTTGAAGGAATCGGAGTCCACGCGGACATGAGTCTGTATTTTGGAGATAGTAATCATCGCTTCCCTGGGAAAAGCCACCCCGATCCTGCGCCGCAAGCCTCCCTCTTGGTGGACAGGACCGCCATCCCCTGCCGCTCAAGCCAGCGATCTGAGGTCTTGCGGCTCCTCACCTTCCCGGGCACCTACATCCCGCACAGCCGTGTGCGTTCGGCCTCGACGACTGTTCCTTTCAAGGGGCTTGAGGCCCGTCGGTGCTGTCACGGAGGGCCGTGGCTGGGAGGCAGCAGCTGGGGGCGGAAACCGGGGCCTCGGAGGCATGCGAGCTGACCTGTCCAGCAGGACAGGGACCCTGGTGTTCCTGGACTGCGGGCTCGGCACAGGAGCCTCCTTGGGACTAACAGCCTGCCGTTTTCAGAAGATCGTCCTTAAGAACGAACAGAGACGACTATTATACTAAACGACCATCATTTCCTTATTTTCCTAATGAATTTTTAAATATAAAGTTTGAGGGTTTTACCAGTTCGACACCAACCTGCGGGCACTTGCGCACGAGGCAGAGCACGTGTGGCGGGCACGCGGCACAGACGTGGACACGAGCGGCTGGCTGGCTGGCGGGTGTGAGGACCTGACATTTCCACTGCTCCCCGTTGCGCCAGCAGTCACGACGGCCAGAGACTGTCCCAGTGTTACCATTTCATTCATTTCCTCAGGGCACGTGAAGAGGTGTCACGAACGGCCTTAGATGCTTATGTACCTAAAGGCCGCCTTTGATCGTTCAGTCCAGGCACGTGTACTGAATGCTTATTCCATGTTACACCCCACAGTAAGGGCTGGGATCGAGGAGTAAAACCTCGCCGAGATATCCCTGCCTTCATTCCACCAGGAGACAGGCAATGAGCAAACAACAAAGTAAGGAACTCATATACAAAATCATAATACAGATTTTATAGTGTATGTATACCGCATTGTATATATACACACTACAGAGTATATATCCATACTACAGAGTATATCTACTACATTGTACATATCCATACTACATACTGTATACACCACATCGTATATGTACGTACTACAGAGTACATATCCATACTACATACTGTATACACCACATCGTGTATGTACGTACTACAGAGTACATATCCATACTACATACTGTACACACCACATCGTATATGTATGTACTACAGAGTACATATCCATACTACATACTGTACACACCACATCGTGTATGTACGTACTACAGAGTACATATCCATACTACATACTGTATACACCACATCGTGTATGTACGTACTACAGAGTACATATCCATACTACATACTGTATACACCACATCGTGTATGTACGTACTACAGAGTATATATCCATACTACATACTATATCTACTACAGTGTATATGTACATACGTACTATATATATGTAAGTATAGTATACATCGCATATTACATATGCAGTATACATACTGTATACCTAGCAATACAGTGTATGTACGTGGTACTTAGAGTGTATATATATAGTGTGTGTGTGTGTGTGTGTGTATGTTTATGTACGTGTACGTAGCATGTGAGGAGGATAAAGGCCATGGGAAAACTTAGGGCAGGGTGCAGGTGGTGAGGAATGCCTATATGGGACAGGCGGCCTCAGGTTCGAAGTGGGGCCCAGAGTAGATGTCTCCAGAAGCTGTCATTTTCACAGCACTTGAAGAGGTGAAAGAATTAGCCATGTGGACGTCTGGACCAGCATCTTCCCAGGCAGGGGCAGACGTGGCATGGGGGTGCCTGCCTGCTCCTTCCCCCCAGCGGGTGACCCCGCCCACAAGGCAGGCTCTGGACATGGAGTCTCCCGGAGCCGGGCAGGTGAGGAGCACTTGGCCTTTCCCTTGGGGGCTCCGTGGGACACACTCTTGTCACGTGTCCTCACATGGTAGAAGGGGAGGCAGCCCTCTGGGGTCTCCTCTGTAAGGGCACCAATCCCATGCACAAGGGCTCGTCCTCATGACCTAATCACCCCCAAAGACCCCACCATCTAATACTATCACGTTGGGGGTTGGAATTTAACACATGAATTCGGGGGCACATTTGGCCCATAACAGTGCTCACTCAGTCTGGCACATTAAGCTGGGCAGGAAGGAAAGGGGGTGCAGGTGGGGAATTGAGGCATGAATGTCCCAAAGCAGTGAAGGGGCTGCCCCTTCATGGAGAAACGCCCAGAATCATGTCCGGGCACTCCGCGGCCTGGTCAAGCTGACTCATAAAATTAACCATCATGATCCTATGTCTCTTAGCTTTTATTCACCTAGTTTAATTTAAGGATTCCGTTTGGCTCTGTCGGTTCACGTCCACCCCATGGGCCAATCGCTGTGGACAGGGGACAAGATGCCATCACTGACTCTGCCCTCAGGGAGCCGGGGGCCCTGTGACTATGTCCTAACAAAATCGTGTAGGAGCTCTGCCCTGGAGAGAGGATGTGGATGCCTGAAGCAGCAAAGGCCCCCCGCAGTTGAAGTTCCACGCGACAAATGTATATAGTCGTGTGTAGTCCCGCAGTTCGTGAGCTGATGTCCTACATACGGTCTGACTCACAGCCGCCACGGGAGCTGAGCGCTTGAGAACCCAGCACGGGAAGGCGCCGTGAGCGCACCCAGCTGCGGTCGTGGGCCTGGAATGTGCGCGTCACAGACGCCGTCCCATCGCGCTCTGCTCTGACAAGCTTTCTGGCAGAAGCCAGAGGGAGAGATGATGTGTCTGAGGTCACTGCCTTTTCTGATGCCTTCTACCCACAGGGGCCAAGCTGCGGCCTTCTCTGCCTGAGGGCAAGCGCTTTGGAGACAGCTGGGGGCCACAGTGGTGGTGGGCCTCCCCCTGCGCTCCCCCAGCTCTCACTGCTCCCTCCTTGTAATTCCTGACCCGGGCTGGCTTCTCTCCTATTAATTTTGTGCTTCCTACCTCTCTAACCACAGCACTTCCATTATTACCCACCTGCGACTTCTGAGAGCAGGTCATTTATCAGAGTCCTTTTTGAGTAAATAACTAACTGAGAAATTCATCCCTCCGAGATGGTTATGAATTCAGGAGTCATCCATCAGAGCCGAATGCGTGTGATTCAGGAGTCTCTTGGAGACAGTGCTTTAAGGCAAAAAAGATGAAAAAAAATAAAAATAAAGAAAGGGCTTCAATTAGAAGCAGTATCGTCTACGCTTGCCAGACCAGGACTAGCGCGGTGGCATGAGAGCGCAGGCCGGGGCTGGGAACCAGGGTCTGAGGGCACCCGTGGGGCTTCAGTGCCATTACCGTCGTGGGACTCAGCCCCACAGAGCGGCCTCGGCAGCCCTCAGCGCTCTGCACACCGAGGGCCTGGCTTCGGGACCGCAGATGGAGCGAGTGGGGAAGCGAGCCAGAGAGACACCAGAGAGCGCAGTCACCCTCCTGGCCGTTGGCTCATCCGTGGCGCCTTCTGGACTCTCGGCAGCCTTGGCTCCTTCCTGGCCCCAGGTGCCTGTGGTTCCGCAGGTAATTGAATTTCTTCCCTGGAGGTTTTGATGCTACAGATGCTCTTTTCTGTTGTGAATTGAGGAGGCAAAACTCATCTCCTCGCGAGGCTTTTTCATGTTTTCTGGAGGGAAATCTGGGATTCCACTCGGCACAACTTCAGGGGAATGTGGAGAGGCTCGTTTCCACCCCAGGCCTACTGCTTGAAAAGCAGACAAAAGGCAGGAATGGCTTTCAAAGGGCTCCTTCTCGAAAGGCTGCCCTGGAGCCTGCGTCTGCTGATGGAGGTCACAGCCCTGACCGGTGCGTTGGGGGAGGACAGCAGCAGGAGCCGGGGACGGGCAGGGGGTCCGGGACAGCGTCCGCATGGAAGTCTCCTTCCAAATCACAGTGTGGAGCTCAGACTCGCTCGGGCTGCGAGGGCTCAGCTCCTTGACCTGCCACCAACACCCTGAGAGCTGGGAGTACAGACGATTTAACAAAGACGTCCCTCTCTGCACGTCCAGTTCTGTCCTTTACTGTCTCCCTGCTGGCAGAGCAATCCACTAGGATGTGTTCTCAAGACTGGCTAGCACGAAGGTTTAGCATTCTAAACGTACTCTGTCTCCTAGATTTATTTATTTATTTATTTATTTATTTATTTATTTATTTAATTTTTTAAAATTTATTCGACAGAGATAGAGACAGCCAGTAAGAGAGGGAACACAAGCAGGGGGAGTGGGAGAGGAAGAAGCAGGCTCATAGCAGAGGAGCCCGATGTGGGGCTCGATCCCATAACGCCGGGATCACGCCCTGAGCCGAAGGCAGACACTTAACCGCTGTGCCACCCAGGCGCCCCTGTCTCCTAGATTTATTATCCATATTGTCCAGACCTAGGGAGCACTTGCTAATTAAATCTTAGTATGATGTCAAATTATTGAAGTTTTGTCTTCAAAGTTTATACTGTTTTAAACAAAGTAAATGATAGTCATTCATGCCTATCTCTTTCTATTGTTCTGTTTTTACTAAATTTAATTATTGAATCGGGAACCTAAAAAGCGTTCAGTCTGTGGTTTAAAAGAGAAAAGAATGTGATACCCGCTATAATGCCCGCCTTCTATTTTAAAGTCCATCTGCTATTAAACGTAATGCTTTTCTCCATCAATTTCTCTGCTTTCTCCTTAAGTAAAATGTGTGATTTTGTGCTAATTCAATCTGTGATACTCAAGTGAAAAGCAATAATGCATAATGAATTCTTCATTTCAGAAAAATGACAAGTTAACATGGAATCCTTCCTAGTTCTTGTTGTTAATTAATTAATCCATTCCCTGAGCATTTATTTATTGAGGACCTACTCTGTGCAAAGTACTAGATATCAGTGGGTGGGTAATAGATAACGATGAGTAAAACAAGACTCCATCTTCCTGGAGAAAATGTGAGTCTCTGGAAGGTGCTGAAAAGGAAGAAACATATCTAGACAAGGAGGCTCAGGAAAGGGCATGACAGCATCGGGACTTACTTGAGTCCCCAGCTGATGTCAGCCCAGCCTTGGGGGACCCATGAGGTCTGTGCTGATAGGGGCTTTCTGGCCTTCCCATTGAAAGTCTGGCTAAAACCAGTAGAGGGCAGTTAATGAAGGTCCACGTGTGAGATGTTTCTCCATATTCTCACCTCCACTTCCTGTTTCTCGCTTAGCAACATTCCTCACGAGCTCCAAATACCTTAGTTTGGACTTCTATCTGCCTCACTCTACAAAGGGAAAACACAACAAAAAACAACTAGACGTTTGAGGAATTCCTGTGGCATAAAAAAGAGAAATGGAGGTAAGTAGGACTACCAACAGAAACAGAGAGAATTAGGGAAATAAGAGAAACGTTTAACTTTTCTGTAAGAAAATGCAGGAACGACCTAATATGTTTGCAGTAAAGAAACATGGTATGAGAAAGGTTTGACCAAAAAACAAGAATTGGCTCTTGGAAGTCAATATAGAACCATGTGTGTTATGGGAGGGGTGCTAATTATTCAATATAAAGGTTCAAAGGAAAGTCTGAGGAAATCCTCCAGAATTTAGAGAACAAAAATTGAGAAATTATACGAAGAAAGATGAGGGCCAGAGTTTTAATCCAGAAGGTCTAATATTTAATTAATAGATGTTAGAGAGGGACCAAAGGAAGTCGAAAAAGCTAATAATCAGATAAATAATACCAGTGATTTTCCAGGGCCAAGTGAGATTGAGCCTTCACACTCACAGGCCATCAAGTATCAAGTGGGGTTACTGAAAAGGTGCCTGTGTCTGGATGGGCATTTAGGACCTTTTAGAACGTCAGATAAGGAGACACCATAAAAGCTTAGAGGGAACAACTTTAGCAGGTGACCGACAGAGAACAAAGGTTCCAGCTGGCCTCAGACGTCTCCTCACCAAGGGCCCATGAGCAGGAATCAGTCCTCAATCAATCCTTAGAACTTTTTAGGAATGTTACTCTGAACCTCAGTCCTGTCCGGGAAACCCCTCAATCATGTCTAAGAACAGAATGAAGTCAGTCACTTTCAACTGAAAGAGAAAAAAAATTGCCTTTCAAAGCCTTCTGGGGGAAGTTTCTTGAATTCATACACCAGCAAAACAGATCTGAAAATGAAGGAAAGGGAAGGTGTGGGTCATCAGAAACAGAAAGTACCATGTTCATTGCAAAGAAATCCTGGGATGACGGTTTGGTTATTGCTCTTGAGAGAAATGTGTCTGAATGAGAGCAGGAAGTCCAAATGAGCTTCCAAGAGTGTCTTTAAGAGAAATGGGCTCCACACCGTATGCAGAAGAGGAGGATGGAATACAGAGACAGCCTCCCCCCCAGTAAAGTCCATATGAAACTCCAGGAAAAAATGTACAAGATGATTTAGTCTAAACTAAAACACAGCACGGGGACCTTAATCTATTCCTGTGCTATGAAGAATGAAGATTTGCATCTCGATTTGATCCTACAGGTTCTGAGGTTCAGTGACAGCAGTTGTGACACTGGAATTCTAGAAAAGCAGGAAATACTACTTCCTATTTCTAATAGCATGAACACATTGCTTTTTCAAATTTTAGGATTAGGTTGTAGACAAATCCTAGAAGGCTCAATTATAGATACTAAAGAGAAAGTAGATGTGATCAATCTTGATAAAATACAAAGGTATGGTATATGGACTCGGAGGGTAGACAGGTACAAATTTACCCATATAACAAGTGGGTTCAAAAAGAGACTGATGAAAACTGACCAAAAAAAAAAAAAAAGGGAGAGAGAGAGAGAAGTAGACTGAAAACAAGAGACTTAAGTTTGAAACGAGACCAATTAGAGGAAAGAAAAATGGTGACCTAATGAGAACAACCGGAAGGACGAGAAGGTGAAAATCAGTCTGGGTGTGCTGAGCCCTTGACTCTTAACAACCAGCAGTCAATGAGGAACCAAGCAATAGTGATTCAACATACTATTTAACAAAACGGAAATAATTAAAGAAGAAGAATCAAAACTGCACGTGGCGATACATGGCCATCCCCTGGAATGGGGCAGAGGACTGCGTCCTAGGACTTTTCATACTCTTATTACGTGGCTTTGAGTATGTGTTCAAGCATCACTTTAATAAAAATCATTTATTAAAATCTGTTCCTCAGCTAAAGAACCTTGAGACATCTTGACCACATGGGCAACCTTGTTGTGTATTTCATCATGTATGAAATGAAATGTATCGTCTGCTGTATAAATAACCTCCTTGTGCACGGTCTTTTGTGGGAGGCCTGACCTTTGCCCACATAACATTCTCATTCTATCTCACAGATTATTTACTTAGATTCAATTTATTCATTTAGATTGGTTTTTTGCCTCACCAGTCTGAGAGTCGTTTTGTCTCCTGAAGTCTGTGTAGCATAGCCTACTTCGGATCGGCTATGTGTGGATTTTAAAATTCAAAGGGTTTTCCCCCTATTTCCAAGTTCCAGGGACCACTTCACTTTTTTCCCAAGGCAGTTAAGGGAAAAATAGGGTGGGGGATTGGGGATTTAGTAATCACAAATAGTATATGCATTATGCAATTAGCATATGTGTAGATGAGAGTGTCTACTATCACTAATGACTGGGGTGGGATAGGAAGCAGAGGTCATAGGGAAGTAATTCAGGGATAAACCGGCAAAATCTATTTTCCTGGACATTCTGTCTTACAGGTGCTGCTCCCTGCTATTGTGTATAGGAAATTCCACCACCAGTCCCACTTGGGCATAAAAGAAAATGGCTAGCCTTCAACAAATTACCATCCTGCCTATTAGTCTCCACTTCCTAACCTGTAAACATGCAGATCGTAATAATTATCTTGCAGGGCTATTGTGAGGATTGAATGATAAAGTCAATGTAAAGCACTCACCAATCAACTACTGAGTCCCAGATGCCAGACTTTACATAATGAGATTATGATTTCCTCAACACTGAATGTCTGAATGGGATTTATTTGTAAGCTTAAGTAGTCCACATTGCCAAGATGGCCAAAGGTTCTTTTACTCAGTGGATCCCAAAACCATCTTTGAAAAATTACCAAGCATATGTGACTTCACATTAGTTATTCCCAAAAGATACAGAGGTTAGAGCAAGATCTTGGAGATGGGGGTGAGAGTGTCACAAGAGGCCATATGTTAAAAAAAAGGTTGAAAGAGTAACTCTCTGAAGATTCTCATAAAAATAGTATTCTGGGGGTGCCTGGCGGCTCAGTCGGTTAAGTGGCTGACTCTTGATCTCAGGGTTGTGAGATCCAGTCCTGCACAGGGCTCCATGCTCAGCAGGGAGTCTGCTTAAGATTCTCTTTTCTTCTCCCTCTGCCCCTCCCCTCACTCTTTCTCTTTTAAATAAATAAATAAATAAATAAATAAATAAATCTTTACCAAAATATTATTCTGACACATAGAAGTCGCTTTGCAGGTATTTATTATCCATGATCCAGTAGATAGATGACGTGAGTTACCCATGCCACCAAAAAAATATGGGTTTTTCACAGTCTCTATCCGTAGATATTTAAATTAGCTCTTCTGATTTGACAAGTCCGCCAAACTGCAATTGTCTGCAGTTTTTAAATGCGATCTGCTTTTTAATGAGAACCTGACATTTAAAGAATTCCAAGCTCGTGTCATTGTTGTTGTAAGAATTATGAGCTACTCTTGTAGCTATTTCTGCCACATCTGGGATAATGCACGCCGTCCATCCTAGCTCCACCTGCCCATTATATTCTAATTTAGGCAAAGGAAAGGGGTGCTATGTTATTTGATTGCTCTCAACAAAGAGACCATTTCAGAACTTCAATGGCATGACAACTGGGGGGTCTTAAGTAGTAATAAATAACTAACATTGTGGATTGCACATTTTGCAATGTGGTTTAACAAAAACTAATGTTTGGATACGGAAATTCATTATACACAAAATTGGTAATAAGACTGGGAGAAGCTTATCACAGTCTATAAATACTTGTTACAGCAGGAGAGCAAGAACTCAATTCAGGAAAACTCTGGGGTCTCATCCAGCCCCAGAGATCCCTGAGGGATCGGCCATGGTCTCCATCTCTCAGTTCAGCTCCCCGGTGGTCCTGCTTCCTGCTTCCTGCTTCCTGCACAGGAGTTGCTCCTGTGGGCACCCCCCCCCCCAGTCAACTTCTGGCACACACCTCCATCTCCAAGATACGGCAACTCCAGGTGGTTCCTAAGATCTCCACAGAAGGGAAAGGAAGAGTGGAGAAGGCACTCCTGCTTTTTAACCGCACTGGTCTTGAAACAAACAAATGCTCTGCTCACATTTCATTAACCATTACGGTGACATGTGGCCAACGACCAGGGATGTGTAGCTCCTGGTGTGGCAGCTGCCTCCCACCACCACCACCACCACCACCACACAGAACACAAGTCTCTATTCCTGCACCATTGCTGTAAAGGTAGGATGGTAGCTGTTTTTATCTGCTACCTTTATTGAGTAAGCTGCTAAACTCCGTTATGAGCCCTAAAAGTCTATAGAAATTTTATTAAGCTCTACACTTAAGACATATTTACACTTTGTTGTATGTATATTATACTCCAATAAAAAGTTAAAAACAAACAAACTCAGCTGGGGTTTTGTGTGGCTAAGGAGCGAAAGACGCGTGAGCTGAACAGCAATGGGTTACTTGCTTAATCTCTGAGAACGAAGAACACAACTTGTAGGTCAGGGATGAAGGAAAGAAACCAATGTGGTTAGTTAGCAAGACGTGAACTGTCTGTACTGCTTTGAGTGATGGGCTCCCTGCACATTGGGAGGCACTTAGAGATATACTTCTCCTTCCTCGTGGAGCTCTCATAATTTACGTTTTCCTTGGGAGGTTTGAAGGCATGTGTCTGTGTGTCTGTATGAGCCACTGTGTGGCCATTTAAAATGTTATTAGCTATTGTGTAATTTAGAAAGATTCTATGTGTGCTCCCAGACCAGTGCAGGTATATATTTATGCCCTGTATCTTGGTCAATATTGCATTTTGTCACTTTTAAAAATATTTGCAAATCTGATAGGTAAAATATTATCATTGCCATTTTAAGCCTTATCAGTAATAAAAGAAACACAATATGGTTATCCACCCTTTGCAGTTCTGTGAATTGCCCATTCATGTTCTTTGCCCATTTTCCACTTTGCAACCTCATCTTTTATTTCTTAGTAGATCTGTATGAAACATATCACAACAGAAAGTGAATTAGAAACTGTAAAATATAAATTTCTTCACAGGCTGGCATTTGTGTTTAACCTTTTTATTGCAGTTTTTCTGTATAGAAGTCTAAAACTTTGTCATGCTCAAATTCATTAATCTTTCTTTTAGTGTTTTCTGACTTTTTGTTATGAGAAAATGCTGGATTATATAATTCAGATTCAGTGACATAATCAAGATTATACACATATTGATTTTGTACTCTTGGGTTGGATTATTTTACATTTTAACATTTGATCCTTTAATGCTTTGTCTCTGTGTGAGAAATAAGGTAGCGATAGAGCTTTACTCTCCTTTGACAATGGCCAGCCAGTTTTTAAGGCTATTTATTATTAATCCATATCTTCTCTGCCACATACTGAGCACCCTTATATACTGGAGACAAATACAAACATGTGTTAGTGATTTTTAAGAAATGAATTTTGACAGGAATGATTTTTAAAATAATACTCCATCTGGTTAGGCATTTGAGATACAAGTTCCAAATAACCTTAACTTCTAGCAACTCATAGAGGGAGATAAATAGTGTCGCTTCACTGGATGTGGGATCCGGCGGCTTCCGTGGTGTTCAGTTATTGAATGAGTATACTGAGTGCCTATCATGCGCCTGACACTATTTTAGGAACTTTGGACACATGGGTGTCCCAAACACACAGCATCTCTGACCTGCAGAGCTTGCCTTTTCTGCAAGTTTATCCTCTATCAAAATCCCTACGCGTCCATCATGATGGACGGATGGCCCTGAATACTGGCTCAATGGCTCCTAGTTTTTTGGGTTATATTATTGTCCGGTTGATGTGGAGATGTTCCTGGAATGTCCCATTCATCCGGGGGTTTGGGCGGGATTGGCAATACATCTTTACCACACCACTGCTTTGGGAGGAATAAGAAAGAAGGACCATCTTCTCGCAAGGAAAGATTGAGTACTTCTCTCTTTAGGACCCACTATGGACCTGGGATGGATTTCTGAGACTTGGATGCCTCAGTCACATTTTCTGAAAATTCGTTTGAGGTTTTCCGGGAAAAAAAGTCAGTGTTCTCCCTCTGGGTAGCTTCTATCCTGTTTTCACTGCATTTGTGTTTGGAGATTTTGTCAAACTGCAAATCCTATGAAGATTTTATTAGTTTTACCTGAGAGGGCATTATGCAGATGGTGAGGGATAAATAATGGATTAAAATTCCTCTACATTAATATTTATTAACCTAGGTACTTTGAGTATATCTCTTCTTGCCAGACCTAAGCAAATGACACTGGATGGATAACGCAGTCCACTGGATATCACTGAGGCAGTCATTACTAATAATGTCATTACTGGCCAAGTTTTCCCCCAAAGGAAAGCAGTTTGGCTGCTGGGATGATCCATGTTGGCAGAAACTGAATAACTTCTAGGTAAGAAAATTAGCTGATTTATTCCATTTACTTATCTCTACCTTCTGTGGGCTCCTTGTCCGTACAGATTATCATGTAATTATCTACTGTCTTGCTTGGTTCATTAGGTATTGGGAGTGTGTGTGTGTGTGTGTGTGTGTGTGTGTGTGTGTGTGTGTTTTCTCTTTAACTAGATTCTAATGCTGCTTCAGGGAAGCGCTCAATCTTGATTTTTGCTTTCTTTTACCTTAGTCCAAATATCCTGAAATGCGACACTGAGGGACAGAAGACACTCCATAGTTAGTCTGAAGTGTTTATCGGTCAGCCCTTGCTGCATAGCAAAACTCACTTCAAAACCCAGCAGTTTATTTAGTTCACGATCCAATGGGCTGGCACATGGGGCGGAGCTCAGCTGGGCAGCTCTTCTGATCTCCACCGGCCTCGTTCATGGTTTTGTGATCAGCTTTGTTCCGCTAAGCATTGGTGAAGTGCCACGCAAGGCTCCCGAGGTCTTAGCTCAGAAGGGGCACGCCGTCTCTTCTGCCACTTTCTATTAGGAAAAATAAGCCCCAGGGCCATCTCAGACTCAAAGGGAGGGACAATTAAAGCCACTTCCTAACCAGATGATCAGAAAGTCATATGGCAACGGGGGTGGCTACAGAGTAATGGCTTCCACTTTGTGGTTTACCACATGGGGCAAATATATTTTTGTTAACAAATTATGACGTATGAATTATACATAGATGCATTAATCTGCAAAAAAAAATCCCAGTGACTGTCTTTGGTATAGGAAATGTTGATATCAAAAGTAGAAACAATATAGAGATCTTAGGGATGTATCTGACAATAGCATGCTCTTCCCCTGCCTCTTTCTACATTTTCAAGTGAAGAAGTCTCGAGAACAACTCCATCTTCCTTAGGAAAATTACTTTCCAGGACTAGAAGGGCTGGGGCCTGGGCAGTTCTCCCTTCAAAGCTTGAGACGGATCTGGTAGCCGGGCCTAGCCAACGGTATAGAAAAGAAAGCGCCAATGGCTTCCCCTGGGCAGACAGAAACTTGCTCGAGCATTTCCAGGCCTGCAAACTGCATTTAATGCTTTTATTCTTAGAAGTTAGAGACACCGTTGGGGGGAAAAATCAAGGGAATTCGAACAGGCAGAATGAGATTTGAATCCTCGAATAGCCTTATGATCCTGGCCTCGCTAATGAATGTCTCCAAGCCTCAGGTTTCTTATACATGAAATGTGGAGATAACTCGGGGGTTGTTTCAAAGATTAAATATACAGCATGAATATAGCCTTCGGCGCATGGTAGACATCCAGCGAATGTTCATTCCCACTCTTCTCTTTATCTGCTTGTGCTTTCTTGTTGCTGTTGTTACCGTTAAGGTGTGAACTTCTTTCTTCGGTGTTAGGTGTAAGTACAGGCAGAGCGAAGCTTGCCCTCCTGTCATGGTTTAAACAGTGCCTGAAAACCCCACCTTGCCCCATCCTCCCCCCGCGGCCAGTCACGCGAGGCAGGAAAACAGAAGGGGGGCCGCCTTGCAGCAGAAAAGCACACCGGCCACACGGCCCCCGACCCGAGAACACACGGCCCCACTCTTGGATCTCCCTGCCCACACGCAGTGGTGAGCCCGCAGGCCCTGCAGCTTCTAGGCCCAGCCCCAAGGTCGCGGGTCAGCCTGTGCTCACCTGCGGCAGCGTCTGAGCTCTTTATCAGCCAGCCTCCCCGGTGACACGGGACGTCTCGTGAGGGCAGGCTCTGGATTTTATTTATGTTCGTACCCCTAGCCCCTGCCTGGTGCGGTTCAGTCTAGTTCACAGCAGCTGCTCCACTTACGGCCGCAGAATAAATTAATTACCTACATCTTTTAGTTCAGGGATTTTTCATTGAAGTACAAATGTGCTAATGACTGGATAGGGAGTACCTGAATCCTCCATACTAACAAATCATCCCATTCCACCCCCTTCAGGTATTTCTTATGTATGTATAGGACGAGGTGAACTGAATTGAGGTGACAGACTGAAATTCTCTCTGGCGTGTGAATAATAACCATGGCCACAAACTACCTTCGCACGGTGCTTGTATCTTAAGAGGCGTCCGCGATGTCTGCTGCGCTCTAAGTCTTTGGTGTGTCCGGAAGGCTCACCGGTTAGTGTGTGACAGCCACCTGGGCGAGACAAGCGTGCCCACTGTGGGACGGACACTGGGCTCGGGAGGCGCGTCCGCTCGGATCCTCCGGCAGAGAAAGGTGAGACACACGTCCGTTTAGCTAAATGAGGCACAGGGCATTCGAATTAAGGTTGGTGTCTTCTCAATTATTTATTCTCCTGTCGAAAGTCACTGAGAACAGACTGAGCTTTAGAGGAGTTAAGTAAACTCTTACGAACACACACACACACAGCTGTCAGACCCGTTGTCTGTTTGCTCAGCACCTGCTTATGGGAGCCCCAGGAGCACCAGAAAAGTGTAACCGTAACGAGAAGGTTCCAAACACGCAGTCGCGGGAGCTGCTCCAGCGGCCCAGGGAGTGAGCGGGGCTCGTGCGTGTGCTAGTGTCCGTCACACCCAGGCTACCGAAGAGTCAACGTGTGAGTGACAGGAAGGGGCCACGGCATGGTCCTAATGTGGCGATGGCTCCAGGACACGGCCTGGGGCTCCTGAAAATGTCACACACGGTTCTGATGACGACAAATGCACACACTCTACACACACGGGCGTAGCCTTTAGCATCAATAGCTTACAGCACTTACCTCACGACCTTTTTCATTCTTTCGTCTTTGGATCCTAGGGATGCTGAAGAACGCAGTGCTGTTCAGGTGGTACCAAGTTATCCTCTTTCAGATTATTTCCAGACAACCTTCTTCTTTGAGCGTACCTCTCCAGACACGTGCTTGGCCAGCGGAAGGTGCGGTGGTACCATTTCTTCCTCTTCTTGGTGTTAAGATCCGCCTGGAGTATATGGATACCAAACATGCCCGGAAGGATGGTCCCACTTCCGTCTGATCAGGGGGTCTGAGTGGACCTCTTAGGGCCGATGCCCACCAAAGAATGAAGAGTCTGCCAGCATCAGTTGGGAAGCCCCCAGGGAAGGATGGGGGTGGTTTGCTGCCATTCAAACTATTGTCATCACTCTGAGAACAGACGAAACGGGATTAATCCTGGCTTCTGCCTCCAGATGAAGATTTCTGCAGCACTACCTTCCCTCGGGAAGTTCCCTCCTTACAATCCTCTCCAGGGTCCTGGTTTTTATGGTTTCAAATGTGTTCTTCTTCTTGACTTCAAGGTCCTCCTCCATGGCTGCAGTTCCTTCCCTGCCCCTCCCAGCACCCTCCCTCACCCCTGCCGAGGTCTTTCACTCTCCTCCTCCCTTCCGCCTCAAGTCCGCTCCTTCTTCAGGACTCGGTTCCAGCTGCACACCCACTGGGAAGCCCTCCCTTGACCATCCCCCTCCACAACCTCCACGCCTTCTTAGACTTTGCTGCAGAACCTAACTTGTAAGTATATGGTGACGTCACTTATTTGCCACCGTGATGCGCTAATAACAGCAAACCATGCCTGCTGCCCCGGGGACCTCACGCTCCCGCCCCTCCAGTCGATGCTTTATCCACATTAGGCATTTGACTACCATGTGTTGCCAGACTGGCCAATTGATTGATGGGAGGCACTTACCAAACCTGGTCTGGTGTGTAAGCTTTGCTATCATACATTTTATTTAGACTACTGTAAATACAGTGAAGGGGGTTCTGGCTGTGCTCTCCTTCAGAAAAATGCTTTTCCTGATACTCACTACTTCCCTTTACATTTTGTAGGTGCCAGCTTCTATTCTGGAAATTTCAAAGTGATTTTTTATTATCTATTTGTGAGATTTCTCTCAATTCATGGCTTTGCACCTCAAATGCATACATTCATGAACTATCAAAGGAAGAATAATCTCAAACCACATGAGATCCTCTTACAAGTTGGGTAAATTGCATATCGTTATGGCACTTGGTATTTTAGATCATTTATTTATATTTTATATAATTTATGTTGAGTATAATTCTTTAGCATATGCTTTCATACGTTTTTGAAATATTCTTTTAACAGCCACCATTCCATTCATTTCAGGTTAAAACACATTTCTTTGGTCTCACTGGGTTCCAAGTGCTGTGCTAGGAGTTAGGAACAGAAACGCAGGTGAAGGCAGGCCGTCTGCTCTTAAGGCGTTCACGGTGCTCGGGGGAGGGAGTCACAGATGTCTCTGAGACCCCCTGACCCTCCCTGCAGCGACTCTCACAGGGCGAGAGCAGGGCGCCAGGGCAGGAGGGAAATCCACTGTGGCCGGAGACACGACCTTTACTGGTCCCATCTCTGTACAAGTCAGGCCCTGCAGCTGATAGAACTGCATCCCGCATCCACCAGATGTTTAAACATAATTTATGGAAATGCACGGTAGATATTTTGCAAGGTGCTTTTTTATAAAAGGTGAATTCCTGATTAAAGCTTGATGTTAAGGGGAAATATCTTAAGTCAAAAAAACAGGCTTGTACTGCACCAAGGCAAAATACGTAAAACCCCATAGTATCTGTCACACTGTGGGGACCACACTGCGGGGGGGGGGGCACCCACGTTGCCACGTCCGCTCAGGGAAGGAGCCCCTCGGCTCGATGTGCATCCGAGCCTGGGCAGTGGGCAGTCAGAGGCAGGCGTCCTGCCCACGAGGGGCCCAGCAACCCTCTGGTGTCACCTAAGCACTTCCCGTCATGCGTCCCTGCATTTCCAGGCCCCTTACCCCCAGACACCCCCCACTTTCTGGTTCCCTCATCTATCTAGTTAACAAGCAGTGTGTCTGCCGGAATGACTTCTGCGTGAGGCGAGCTGCGCTCTGCGTTACCTCCCCCGGGGAACATGGTTTGTTTATGAGGGGCATCTAGTATCTGTGTAGCAGTCTGACACCTTTCGTCTTGTTTGTACCTCACTGTGGTGCTGACGAGTTCAGGTGTCACCACCACTGTGACATCGACGGGAGACTGAGAATAGCGAGTCTGAATCACCGGCCACTGGCGTCCCAGTCGGAAATGTTTTTGCTGTGTCACCTGTTCCCACAACCCATGGAGACACTGAGGCTGCCATCAGCCTGTGGGAAGCGTGGAGGAAAGGGACAAGGTTGCATCAGCCCGAGATGGCCAGTTCACACCTTGGAAGCCATCACGCCAAGTCGTGGCTCCCATGGGCTCTGGTCCCTAACCACTAAGAACGACTACCGTCCAGCAAGCCTCCTGTGGTTCCTAATGTGACCATTTGCCGTGCTTCCAGATAGGTCAATAAAACAACCACCAAGGAAAAGACAAGACAAGGACCAGGCTGCTCCAAGCCCTCCAGAGCCACTGCAGAGAAGCTTCCCCACATTTCATTTCTGGGTCCACCTCTTCCCCAGGAAGTACCCTGCTGCCGCCAGGCCACCTCTACTCACAAAACCCAGCTCCAGGAAGCCCGTCGCCAGCCCCACGCCCGCACCTGTCACTGCAAGCGAGATACTTATCATGGGCTGGGATTCTCCGAGAGATCAGGTGTCATCACAGCATTCCCCAGAAGCACTTAGCTTTTGTTTCCTTGTTTCTCTTGAATTGCATTATTAATACTCATATTCCCGCAAAACTTCGCAAGTGAAATGATTTCTTTAAAAACGTGGCCCTGTTCTATTTTTAATAAACAGTATTTCTTTTGCTAATGAGTCTACTGTTGATGAGCAATAAATTTAGGCATTTCTTTCAGGGCTTATTCTTAAGAGAAAGTGTTTGAACCACGCAGAGAAGATGATCCTGGTGAAACCCCACGAACCGAGCGCCTCCTGTGTGTAGATGCCAACGGGGAACGTGGGGATGGAGTGACGTTTCTCAGAGTGAACTTTTGTGGTAAATGGGGCATGTCTGTTTATTTTGTGGCCAACAGGAGCTGTCAGCTTGTGCGGTTGGGAGCCAACCTCTCCCGTGATAGACAAGCTCCTACGAAGAGGGTGTTGCCACTGTGGTGAACATGGCTGTCTTGTTTCTGTTACAGAAATTGCACCACCCAAGCCGCTGCCCTCAATCACACATGCACGAGCACACACGCACACACTCTCACGAGGCGGATGGCGCTATGAGGTTCCGGGGATCCTCCCAGCATGCCCCTGGCTTCCTCCCAGCATGCCCCTGGCTTCCTCCACGGCCCTGGCTTCCTGACTTTGTCTAGCGCCGAGGGGTGAGGTCTACAGCTGACGTCAGCTGCGCTCCAGTGTGCAACAGGGACAAGGACCCCCTGTGGGCGGGGCCGCTGAGGGGTCAGGCGCCAGCTTCCCAAAGTAGCTCCCTCCCTTGATCCTTACGCATGGGTCAGCTCAAGGCCAGAGACAACGAACAGACATTAGCAATCTAGGAATGAAGTGGATGCGTGGCTGACCTTGTCATGTAGCTAAAGGCTTTTTCTCCCTAAAACTGAACTCTCTTTGTAATGGCAGCACTTCCAAAAGCAGCAAAGAGCAGGCACGTGCATAAAGCAAATAAACCAGCATCCTTAAATTCCAGGCCACGTGCTGGGGCTTAGGCTTCCTTTGGCATGATGTCTACCTTCCATAGCTGCCCCTGGGATTCTGGCAACGAGGGGACATGTTTAGGGCAGCGAGTCCGATGTCCCGAAGGTCACTAGATTTGGGCTCTGATATAGCAAGACAGAACAGCAGATTCAAACACTGTAGACAAAAATCTTTCTCCCAGGACTGAATCAAGCAAAATGTTCGCTCAACCAGAAGGTCCACCTACTCAAGCCCCCTGGTTTTTCTATATTGCAGATGCCTGGGGGTTTGAACAATAGGAGTATAACATCTCCAGGAAAGGCTTGCTGGTAACTGGAAATTAACATGTCTCACAGGACAGTGCAATAAGGAAAAAATGGCATTTTATGTTGACATAATTATTGTGGTTTATTTTCAGGGACATAAATTGTAACAATTCAACTGACTAAATTTAACACAACTTAAAATTATATGTAGTCACTATAGACAGTAGCATAAGCAAGAATTGTCAGCGAAAATGCAACTCTATAGCTCCTTCAAACTTTTCTCAAACTTTTTTTTTAAGTCCTAGAACTGTTATTCAAATTAAATTTTGTGTGGGGGCGCCTGAGTGGCTCAGTCAGTTGAGCGTCTGCCTTGGCTCAGGTCATGATCTTGGAGTCCTGGGATTGAGCCCCACATCGGGCTCCCTGCTCCACAGGGAGCCTGCTTCTCCCTCTCCCTCTGCCCCTCCCCCTGCTCTTTCTCTCTCTCAAATAAAGTTTTTTAAAAAATATAACTTTGTATGACACTTCATTATTAAAACAAACAAAAAATGCTGGTTTCCCCTGTGTTGCTGCTATCACGGCTGTCCGAAGCCACGACCCCGTCGCTGACCCGGGTGTTCTCCAGGGATTTGGGGCGCTCACCCTGAGGCATAATTTAGTCCACTGGTCTAGCTTGGGGAGGAAGCAAAAATCTTTGATACGAGACTGCTTAAGTTCATATCTGGCCCCACCATTGATTAGCTGTAGGACTTCATTCAAATCCTACCCCCCTCATCGTGCTCTCTTTACAAATAAAATTAATCATAAGGCTCCATGAGATGCTCGTGCAAAGGGCTAGAGTGATATCTCACACAGTGTCGATGCCCCATATATTTACCTATCACTAAACTGAGGTAAGCGTGATCGGTTTTTCAGTGATACAAAAGCTCCCCACAGCACGGGTCACTGGCTCAAAACTCTCCGTGAGATGTAGTGAAAAATACAATCTGATAGACAGTCCTCTCTGCAAACTTCTAACCTTAAAATCTATAGGTTTGATGTATTTAAAATTAGAAATTATTACACATTAGTAATACGTTACCTTTAAATTAATATTTTTTAAAAATGTCATGTATACTTTTCAGGGAACAAAGAGATTTAACTGGATGCTTTCCCGCCCCTTCTAATGGGGTCTGTCTGTGCGCTGAGACAGACGGCAACTCTGAGCTTTCTGAAGGAGCCCTTTTGAAGAGCCTGTGGTAAACTGAGGCTCAAGACCCTCCTGTTGGATGTGTGCTCTCTCTCTGAGGTGTGCACGCAAATCACAGGTTTCTTTTCCCTAAACGCTTTTGCGAGAGATTATAAGCGGAGTCACGGACTCACCTAGAGAAAGCTCAGAAATGTTTGTGCAAAACAACTGACGCTCCAAGCTTGGGATGTAAAAGTTGTTTCCATTGTTTTCTATCGTATTTCTGTCCTGCACAAACACAAACACCATGCTGTGTAATGCCACTGAGCACGTTATCACCTGTAGTTATTAACAGGTAACCACAACGTGGAGGAGTTCAGGGAAGACCGGTCAATGGACCCCAGTCCCTCTTCTGTCACGAGCCACCTCCAGGGACGTGGTCATCTTGTTGTCAGTTTGACCCCATTGATCACGTGGGTGCAGCATCTGAGATTCTCCCTGGAGGCATGTCCCTCTGAGGGAAATTTCTGAATGACCTGCACATTTGGTTTTCTCCCAACACCTCATTTGTGAGGAAACGTGGCCCCACCAGTGAAGCCTCACAGGGAGGGTCAGGTGACAGATGGGCTTGTGTTCTCGTCTCCCTTGGCCCTCCCCCCCCCCAAAACTATCTGAGAATCAGAGCTCTTCTTCAGCCCCAGGGTATTTCTACCATCGTAAACATTCTCTGCTCCGTTTTCTTAATAGCAATGTCAGTATCTGACATTGTAACTCTTTCTCTGCTCCGTTTTCTTATTAGCAATGTCAGTATCTGACATTGTAACTCTTCATTCATAGTTTCGGAGTCTTCTCAAATAGAACATAAAGCCCTGGAGATTAGGGGCTTGTGTTTGCTGAAGCCTAGACCGTCTGGTGCACGAACACACACTGTGACTTTTTCTGGCACGTTTCTCTCGTGCTTTCATTCAAAGCCCGATTGTGAGCCATTCCTACACGGAGTCAAGAGATCCTCTTCTTTGTTTGTTTTGCTGAAATCAGAGCAGGTGGCCTGGGATAAGCGGAGGACAGCTTGGGGGCTTGGGGAAGGAGAGAAGACACGCCGTGATTCGCTCTGTGGAAAGGAGCTCTTGATTCCCCAGTGGCCCAGGACGGGATGGGAAGCCTTCCTCTGTCCTGACGGCCAGTCGGACGCCCTGGGGTCAGCGCAGGGGTTGAAGCCGTTGCCAAACTCTTGCAGAACAGGAAATTAACGTCTGGATTCTTGAACCCAGTTTTTGTGAGAGCAGCAGCTGCGACACAGTTTAATTTGCATGTGAATGAACTGCTTTTAAAAACCATCACAAAATCAATTATCCTTTTTTATAGTATCTTTGTAAGTCATCATTTATCAAACCTACCATTAAAGAGAATGGAATTCAAAAGAGCAAACAAACCAGTCCTAAATCTGCTATTCAAATGGGTAAATATGCCACAATTGTCGAATTCTCGGTTTACTGCCAGTGTGAAAAGGTGTGGCATGAATGCGTGGAAATATTCCCTGGGGTCTCTCCAGGATTCCTCTGAACCCATCCCGTGCCCCTCCCACACTCCTGGTCTCCTTTCTCACTCTTCCACCCTCCTGCTATGAAATGCCATCTTGCGGAACATCTTCCGGAATGTTCTGCCAATCCTGCTGCTCCAAGGGAGGAGGTCTTGCTCTCAAGCAAGAACAAGAGTCACCCACCACCTTATGTGGGCCCACAGCCTCACACCCTTGACCCCCCCAAGGCCTGTAGTCATGCCCTAATTCCATGCCATTATTGCTGTTTCACATGTAAAACCGGGTCCTGAAGAAACAGTAAGAGAGATAAACAGAGAGGAAGGTCAAGAGCATAGGTCAGTGCTAGGTGGTCACCACGCTTGCGGAGGAGAGGTAGTAATCCTGCCCAGTTGTGAGCCAGGTGAAGGCCTGCACGAGACCAGGCAACAGAATAAATGAGCCATTGGAAAAGTGAGGGCCATCAAGAACCTAGCTTCACTAGCTATTATTAGGACGTCTACTTGGATTTGAGTGTTGGGGGCACTTCCTCCATATTTTAAGTAAAATAATGTAATTCTGCCTTCGGGCGTTGCTGCGTAAGTAGGGCCAACCGACTGCTGTCCTGCTTCCGTCCCTCGTTAGGTTGTAGCGTTGAAGAAGCCCCAGAGCTGCCTCAGTGCTTAGGTTGCTCATCTGTGATGCAATGGCCTTTACGTGGCACCCTCTCGAGAGAGTTCCATTTTCACATTTTACGGTAAAGCGGATATAACCGTGGCTTCAGGTCTTCCTCTCTGGTACGGCGCGTCTTTACAGCTCTCCCCACCGGTAAGCCGAGTCTAATGCCCCATTGCAGCTGGGCCAGCCTGGGGGCTTGCTTTGACCAACGTGACGGAGAAGGTGGTGGTGTGTTCGGTCCAGACCTAGACCCCAAGAGAATCTGCATGCTTTTGCTTTCTCCCCTTCATGTCAGAACACCAAGCTGGCCTGCTGGAGTGCGAGACACCTCGTGGGGCACAGCCCTATCAGCCCACCAGGCCATCCTAAAGCAAGCAGCTGATCCATTCAATGCCCCTGCCAATCACAGATGCACGAGAGAGCCTATGGGGCAGAACTCCCAGGTGCCTACTGACGCTCGGAGATAACAAATGAGTCACTAAGTCACTAAGTTTAGAGTTGATTGTGCCACCATACCTCGCAGATATAGATGAGGAGCATTCTGAGACTAGTTAGTGTATAGTTAGGATATATTTTCGTTCCAAAGAGGAGTGTCTTTACTCTGAAATTGACACCTATCCTTTCAGATTTGGCATATGTCTTAACTCTATTCATCAAACAGAAAGCTAGATATGTTTTTGTTCTTCTAATAAGCTACTAGGTAGTTCCCATCCTAAGTTTGAGCATTTTAAGGAACTGGAATAATGGGTATTTGACTTGTAAGTCACACATTCCGACCTTTTAGTCCAGCTGGTTGCCCAAACATCACGGAAAGTTTCTAGGCATTTGGAGAAAATTTTGGAAAATTGCTTGCAACATTGCCTATTACTGCAAGTACTAGGTGAACCTCTCCTGCTCTGAATGAATTTGGGTGAACTTCATGATTGGATAGGAATGAAGCAAATATTCACGTACCCATGCTGACATCAAAGACCATGGTGCGAACATTATTATTTGAATGATGACTTTATTGCATTTATAAAAATGATACATATTCACTATAAAACACTCAAGCAATTCAGAAAAGTATAAAGAAAGTAACAAATCACCTCGAGTCCTCAAAAACACTAGTGTTGTCATTTTTTAATATCATTTCAGATATTTCCCTATTCAGATATATAAATAGAAGGATGAGGAAGAAGTTAGAGATTTCTAAATATAGGTCCAGACCATAAGCATTATTTTTAAATTTAAAAGTGTTACATTTAATAATCTTTGATTTTATGAAGAGGAGAAAAAGTTAAGGAAGAGTTCAAATTCCGATAAATATTCATTCATTCCTTAGGAACTAGTTTCTCTGGGTTAATTCAAAGCCCAAGGAAGTTTAGGGAATCAGCTACCTCTTATGCATCACCCAGACCTTTCTGGCCTCACTCATGCCCTGTTGCAGTTTTGCATTGGCTAGGATCAGTCTTAGAAAGAAAGAACTTGATCATGTGTCACTACTTGCCATGTTGTGCATTTCCACTCCCAGTCTGAGGATGCTCTGTGGCTGTCACCATATGACCGTACTTGGCACATTTGTGACCCAGAAGTGCAGGGAAATGAACACTCTGGGGATTTCCATTTTTGACCAGTGGAAAAAGAGAGCCAATATTAGATGGTTCCTTATTTTCCCACAATCCCCAAACAGGGATGGTCTTGAGATGAAGTTTGTCTATTTCTTGGGGTCACATTCCTTGGAATTAGGCAAGAATTCACACTTAGAAATAGCCTGCTGGCTAACACATTTGTATACTGCCCCCCCACCTTGCCTGCCTGATCATATTCCTAACTCTAGAAACCCGGAAGTGTACTTCCTCAGATAATAGTGCATAAGCTCTGGCCTCAGGTGTTTTTGTTTTTTAATGTTGGATTCATTCTATGATATTGGTACCAGAACTGGCCCCGGGTCATGAGGAAAGCTGATCCTCAAAATGGTGTTTTGGTATTTTTGAGCTTATTGGTGGCAGTAAGACTCTCAGTGCTGGTGGTAAGCGGAATAGAGCTCATAATCCCAGGCTTGTGGTGGCATCACTGTAGCTGGTTGGGATAAGATAGGTGGAACATGGGGCGTTGGAATGTGTGGGGATTGTAACATATGGTATTGGGGAAATAATGTTTATAAGAATTGTGAAGTGGGTCAGCTTTATTAACAACATTAGAAACATTTCAAAAAGTAGATAATAGGCCCAGGACATCAACATGCTAACTTGAAACATGAGAGCGTCACAGAGATGAACGCTAACGCACCTCAGTGGCATTAGACTGGGAAAGCGTCACCTGCGGCGGTCTTACAACAGAATGGTTGAAATGGTTGAAAATGAGGCCCATAATCTCACTGTAAAGTGCCAGGTTACAAAAGAGACCAAATGCACAGCCTTGGCAAGTCAATGATGGGAAAATAAGGGCAATGTGAGACCCAGGATGAGGACATCTGGATGGATGAGCCTAAGGACCTTTCATCCTAAATCCTGCCTAATTTCAGGACGTTAAGAGCAGCATCTTCCATACTGTCAAAGAAGCTTCTCCTTGCCTGAAGAATAGAGCGTGACTTCACCTGAAATTTTTATTAAAACTTGCCAACACCACTCTTCCTACATTTCAGAGCAGTGTTTATGCTTCCTAGTTAGGGTTGTGCTGAGGACTAATAAGCCTGGAGGTAAATAGATTATACACTAAAAGGGACTATGGGCGCTGGCTAGTTTTCCCAGTAGAAACTGGGGCAATGTGTGTGGGAGTGGATCTTGACGATGTTGGACCACTGGGTGTGGGATAAATCTGGCTAAGGAAAAAAGTGTTGACTTGGGGACGCTTGCAACCTACAGGAGTCAATGCTCTGGCAAGGACATCTGTAGGTCATCTAGTTATCTGTTGAGATGGCTCCTTGAAGCTTGAAAATGGTAATATCCTACGTGAAGATGTTGACAAGTATCGAAGAAGAGTCGGAATATAAAAGGGAAAGGGAATAGTAGGATGGATTGATTATGTAAGATCTGGGAACCTGCCACTCAAAATGTTTCCCAACAGGACCCAGAGGATATTTTTTTTTCACTAAGGTGATAAGGAAAGCATTTACAGGAAGGCACTTGGATTTTTCAGAAGCTCTTCCGTGTGGTTGTTCTCATTAAGCAAGAGCTGAGGCTGGAAAGTGCTGTCGTGAAAGTGGGCTCCATAGAATGAATGAGGATGAGTCCAGAACTGCACAGACCTACTGGAAGCATTTATGGTCAGAGGCCAAGTGGATATAGTTACCATAATGGGTAAGAAGAGTGCCTTGACCTTCCAAGATCTCTTATGATGGTTAATAGAGTCAAATGTCAAGACAGTACATAGAAGTAAATCTTAATTGTAGGTCTTAAGCCACATCGGGGGCCTAGAAGGAACATGACTGGAAGTTAGGGAAAAGTAAGTCTGGGGTATATGCGTGGGCCCATGAAATGAACCCAAAAAGTGTGGTTCTTTGTGTCTCACATTAGTACCACCAGAGAGGGTTCACCGCAGAGAAGCTCCTAACACAACTTACTGAACATGATGGTCCGACCCATAGATGTCAGTCAGACTCGCTCTTTGCTGCAGAGTTTGCACAATGGGCCCATGAAGGTAGCAGCTATGGCGGCACTAAGGCAGGTCAAGCTACTGTCACGCCCGAATGCCCAAACTGTCAGCAGCTGAGACTGATGCTGACCCCTTGATACAGGACCTTTTTTCCATGAGCCGTTTGGTGGCAGATAAATTAAATCAGAATGCTTCCATTCTGGAGGTGGCCAGAAATATGCCTGTATGCTTACTCCAGATACGGGAGTTCCTTTCCTCCTCTGCCACCAGCACCACTATTTGGGATTTTACAGACTGCCTGATACGCCATGCAACCTTACCACAGTCCAAGGAAGGGTTTATAGCAAAAGAAGTGCAGTGACGAGCATAAGCCAATGGGATCCACTGATCTTACCACGTATTCATCATCTAGAAACATCCAAACTTACAGAATGGTCAAGTGTTAACAGCTCTGTCTACACATCTAACACCCAGATCATTGCTTTTACATACTATTTCCCATTTAAATCACCTAGGGCTTCTTGGAGAAATCACTTATTCCAGGTCTGGAGCAAAGAAAGTACAAGATAAGCCTGAAACAACTTTTTGTGCCAGAAAGTAAGGAAGGCTCTGGGGAAAATGAGGCCACGTCCTGACAACACAGGGGCCATCACTGGCCAAACCTGGGGACAACTGTTCACTGAAAGAATATTAGTGCATAATCATAACCCACTGAATGAAACAAGAATCTGTGATTCTAAGAAGGAAGGGAGGGAAGGAGGGTAAGGGAGGGAGGGAAAGCTATTCCTTATAGTGAAACGTCAACTGATTAATTAGGAGTGATGGAGTTAGGAAATAATAATTTTGTAAACATCGTAGTAAATATTAATTTAGTTAAGAATTATCAGCGGATACTAAAATTAGTTTGTGAGAATTTGATAAGCCGGAAATATCTGTATCACCTCCAAACATTTATTTAGAAATTATGTATTAATTACAAATGGAAAAATCAGTCACATTATATGGGAAAGACCTGGCAGACATCGCCCTTGCCAAGTGTACGTAGTTAAGGTCTCTAATAATGGACCAAGCCAAGACAGCACACAATGTGGTTCGTAACATGATGTAAGGGGAAGGATATACGTCTTTTATGTTGATATTTTCCCAAGAGTAGACGACTTGAATCTGTTAGTTTATTGATTAGATATGTAATGACATATTTTATGTTCTCGTTTTACTTCCTTAGTGCTACACTCTCTCTTTTCATGTTTTTATAATTTAATTTATCATCTAATTAATCTATGCATTTGATCACTTAATCTGTGATTTTTAAATTTTATTGATTTTCTAGTAAGTCAGAATTTTCTGTTTTATTAAATATTTCTGTTTTCTATTTCTACGTTTTATGCTACCCCTATAGCTATCATTATTCTTGCAACATCTGCTCTGGACTACATTTTTTTCCAGCATTAATTCCTCCCCCCCCCCCCAGGAATTTATTATTTTTATTTTATATCTTCAACTTTTTATTTACATTCCAGTTAGTTGACATACACTGTAATACTAGTTTCAAGGATAGAATTAGTGATTCATCACTTACATACAACACCCAGTGCTCATCACAAGTGCCCTCCTTAATGCCCGTCACCCATTTAGCCCATCCCTCCACCCAGCTCCCCTCCAGCAACCCACATCTTGTTCTCTATTGTTAAGTCTCTTTTACACTTTGCCCCTCTCCTTTTTTCCACCTATGATCATCTGTTTTCTTTCTTAAATTCCAAATATGAGTGAGATCATACTGGCTTTGTCTTTCTCTGACTGACTTATTGTGCTTAGCATTGTACTCTCTAGCTCCATCCACGTCCTTGCAAATGGCAAGATGATGGATAAAATGTGGTATATACATAGAATGGAGCATTAGTCATAAAAAAGAAAGAATTAATTCCTTTTCTCTTTTATAGGCCATGATCCTTTATTTGCCATGATTCCTTCCTCTTTCTCCTCCCCTTACTCCTTCTCTCAGTCTCTCTACTTTGTTTTGGCCATAGTTTGTTTGCTGAATTCAAGATGATAACATTTGTTTTCATTTTCTGCAAACTTAATACGGGTCACATTGTCCAAAACTTTCTAAGGGTCTGACATGGTGTACGTGAATACACCTTGAAAATGTTTACCTTAAATTAGACCAGATATAATCCCAACAAACAGAAGTCCAGGACCAGATGGTTTCACAGGCAAATTCTACCAAACATTTAAAGAAGAGTTAATACCTATTCTTCTCAAACTATTAAAAAAAAAAAAATAGAAAAGAAAGGAAAACTTCCAAATTCATTCTATGAGGTCCCTATTATCCTGATTCCAAAACCAGATAAAGACACCACCACCCCCAAAAAAAAATCACAGGCCAATATCCTTGATGAACATAGATGCAAAAATCCTCAACAAAATATTAACAAACCAAATCCAAAAATACATTTAAAAACTGTTCACCGCGATCAAGTGGGTTTTTTCCTGGGACACAAGGGTGGTTCTATATTTGCAAACCAATCAACATGATACATCATATTAATAACAGAAAAGATAAAAAACCATATGATCATTCAGGAGATGCAGAAAAAGCATTTGACAAAAAAAAAAAAAAAAAAAAAAAAAAAAAAAAAAATCATTGACCCGCCCTGCGGGTCTTTCTCTCTCTGTGCCTACAAGTAGCTCCTTCCGAACACATCCAGTGAATCCTTCGGAGATCGTGAGGACAGCGCGGGAGAGCGGCGCTGCTGCTCGGGCAGGGAAGCCCGCGTGCTTGGTTGTCAGTCGGCTAGAAGTGCCGCTGTGATTCCGGAAAACAACTGCACAGAACCTTACATTCGAGTGAAAATACAGTCGCGTGTTGACGCCGGAAGGCTCCTCCGGGGACGCTGTCCCCCCGGAACCATAGCGTTAGTTTATGGGAATATGTGACCGAGGATGTTCACCGAGGCCCTGCTGACGGTGGCGACCAAAGAGCTGGGACATGGGACGGTAACCCCGGTGCGACCGTCTGTGGAGCAGATGCGGCTACGAAGGCTGCACGCGGCTTAGAGTTGGTGGGAAACAAGGCAATTCGCTGAGAAACACATACGAGTCAAAAGGAAGTCTTTGTGTGTTGAGCATGTGCGTGTTCCGTGTTGTGTTCGTGGGGCTGTGTGCATTCGTGCGAGGACAGACAGCCGCACGGGAGGCGTTCACCGAAGCCCTACCGCCGATGCCCTTGGAGGCAGGTGGGGGAGGGGAGGCAGCTGGAGAAACGTTTGGCTTTGCCTTGTGACTCCCCGTGGTGAATTGCCGAGTTCAGGTGGTGCAACTAACAGCGCGTATCGCTTTTGCAGTTTGAAAGGAAAACCCAACCAAGTATTAAAAGAGAAAATAAAATCTCGATAGGCGTTGGGGACAACTATGGAAGAATCAGGGCTTCGCAGGCTCTTCACCCACGCGGGTCACTTGCGCGTCCAAGTGCAGCCGCTCCCAATGGCGGGACAGGCACGGAGCGCGCAGGGAGGAGGGTCTGCGAGCCGCGCTCCTGCACTCGCGTGCCTCCAGCGGGGGAGACCGTCGAGGTTCCCGCAGCGCACGCGCCGAGAGCCGGCGCTCCCCAGTGGGCTGCCGAAGCAGAGGACGATGCGCGCCGAGGAGGCAGGAGGCGCCCGCCTTCTTCCACCAGCTTCAGCGGAGCCCCGCACCGCGCCTCCTGAACAGCTTCCATCTCTCAAGCGTATTAACACGACTTGGGTTGATCCTGGACGCATGTGTCCAAGGAAAGGCATGGGCCCACCAAGGGAAGGCATTGCGCTAATCGGTGTGGGGCCGAGCTCAGAAACAGGGAGAAGCCCTCCTTTCCCCATTTTACAGGACTTACTGCCGGACTTGGCTGGATCTCAACTGGGGCCTCGTCTCCAACGGTTTCATGGAAAAGACGAAACATTATTCATAGCAAATCTCCTCTCTTAAAAAACAAAGACCCACACTCATGTCTAAGTAAGTGATAGGCTCTATTACACAGCCCCTTTAAAAATGCAAACAGCCTGCACACCTCGTGGCCCACCTGCCGGCTCCCAGCTAGACTGGGAATCGTCTGGGGAAAGAAACGGAACCGGTCTGGTCTGAACTCTGGCCTTCCCTGTGCACAAGCAGCAGCCTTTGAAGATACCTGAACAAAAATCCCAAGAATCTCTCCCAAACCCCCAGGCTTATGGTTTCTGTTTAGAGCAGGAAGAACTGTAGGCAAGTGAAGCATCTCCTTCAGAGATCTACTGACGTCTGTCCTGGTCTGCCCACCACGTAAAACAAAACCAATAAAAACCTTCTGCTTGCACAGAGTAGGAGCGCAGTAATAGAGGTGATGATGTGGTTGCACAAACCCTGCCTCCTACCTCCTCACGAAATACACACGTTCTAATAAAGCGGGAGTTTTCTCCTAAATCTTGATTTATAAAATAACGGCACCAAAGATGTCACCTAATTTGGACCTGAAAAAGCTAAAGCTATTTTTAAAAGATAATTTATTTGAACATCTTCAGGAAAAACCATGATGAGCTTATGAAAATAAAATGCTCAGCACCATGTAAGCCCCATGAATTCTACAGGCTCCCCTGGAGACGGAGCGAGCTGTGTCTGAGCCTCGATGGCCGTGGCCATCACAGGACCCCCAGCAGGAGGCTCGAAGAGCAGCAAAAACCATGCAGGAGACACGATCGTCCTGCTCGAGAAGCTTCTGCTCTTCTTAGCGAGATTTCGGTCTTTCAGAACGTCGTGTATTTTCCTCTTTTCTTTCAGGCACATACATAAAGACCATTCAGTGGTGTTCAGGCAGCTAGCACTTTTTCCTGGTAAAAATTAATGTTTTGTTTCAACTGGGTCAGGTCTGGCCTCACACCCCGTCTGCCTGTGGGATGATGATCGGCACCTGGGAGTTGTGGGGTCCAGGTGCCCGGGCTGCATCTCAGAATAATGAAGGAGAACAGCTGGGGATGGTACCCAGCATAGGTGGTTTTTCAAGCTTCCTTGGAGATTCCAGGGTGCCGCAAAAGGCTGAGAATCATTAGCCTCGGTCCTGGGTCAATGAGAGCGGGGTCAGATGGCCCATCTCTCGTCTATCAAGTGGGATCTGGAAACACCATTTTGCTCTATGTCCTGTAATCTTTTTGTTTGTTTAAGGATTTATTTATTTTAGAGAGAGACAGAGAGAGAGAGTGTGCGCGTGAGTGGGGGGAGGGGCAGAGGGAGAGAATCTTCAATTAGACTCGATGCTGAGCGTGGAGCCCGATGCGGGCTCAAGCCACAATCCTGAGATCATGATCTGAGCTGAAACCAAGAGTCGGACATGTCACTGATTGAGCCACTCAGGTGCCCCTGCTGTAGTTTTTTGGAGGTATAATCATGTTGTTTTTCCGTAGTTTGAGTTTAAGTTTCTAATGGAAAAGTCACATCAAAATATCTACCTGCATTTTGAGATAGTAATTAAGAGAACTCACCCATTAGACTGTACCTGGAAGGGAGCTCTTGTATCATTAACCTTCACAAAGACCCTGTAAAGGGGCTTTGGTCAGCACTCCTGTTTCACAGCTGAGGACACTGGGGCTCACAGAACTCCAACCTGTTGCCCAGATTACAGGATTAGTAAGTGAAGATTTGGGACTGAAACCAGTATCTGCTTGACTCTAAAAGTCCTGTCTCCTTCTTGTGTGTGGAAATCAGAGGAGAAATCAGGCCTGTGGTTATCTCATACAAGGGAGAAGTGGCCAGAGTCGTTGGTGAACAATTAGGTAGAGAGACGAAGTTAAGAGCAGAGCTGGGTTCAGCCCTCCTGTCAGAGGAGAGAAGAGTTTGGACCCCAGGTGTGGATTTGGCCTTGTTCACTGAGAGCCACGGGTTAGCAGACAGGTGACTGCAGGTGATCCGTGTGGTTCAGAGTCCTCTGTGACCCCTTTTCTCTGGATGGCTTTGTAACCATATCGCTCAAATGGCCACATAGAGCCCAAGTCTCAGGACAGTCCCCCGCTTTATGTTACTTGTCATTCAGGTGTCAAGGTTCTTGGACTTTTGGAGATGTAATAGTCTATTCACACATCCCTCCCCTGGCCACCAGACTGTCAGTCTGATGAGCTGGTGCACGAGGATTCAACCCTCAGGGCCTGGATTGTTGCTGTGTGATGTTGGGAAAGTCCCTTAACCTCTCTGGGCTTTAGCTTCCTCATCTTTAAGCTGAGAATTTTGGGCCAGATGATTTCTAACATTGGATGGTCTAAGCAGAGAGCTTTGGTGTTGCTGTTACACTTCCAGCCAAGTGTCCCTCTTCCCATCAGGCCAAATGATCAATGCAGTGAGAGAAGACTTACAGAGAAGTAAAACTCAGTAATAAAGCCGAGCAGCCTTCACGCGTGCTGCCTGCAGCAGGACCGGAGCCCCATGCCGAGGTGATGGAAGGTCATGCGCTGGGGTCACTTTCCAGAGTTATCTCAGAGGCCTCAGGCACAGATGTGCATGTGGCGAGGAGCCCGAGCCTGCCGCTGGGGGATTTGTGGCAGGTATGGGCAATGGGGTGGGTCTTCAAGATGGACTCTCTCATGTGCATTTCTTATTCACAAATAAGAGTGTCTTTTCTTATTTCAAATCCTCACCGGGGCACCTGGGTGGCTCAGTCGGTTTAGCGTCCGTCCGACTCTTGATTTCGGCTCAGGTCATGATCTCAGGGTCATGAGATCAAGCCCCACGTTGGGCTCTGTGGTGGGCGTGGAGTCTGTTTGAGATTCTTCCTCTCCCTCTGCCCCCTACTTACGTGCTCTCTCTCTCTCTCTCTCTCAAAACAAAAAAACCAGAAACCCCACACTGGATCATAACCTTCATGTTAGATTTTCAAATCAACAGAGCAGTTCCGCCGTCTTGATCTATTTGCTTGCCTCTATCTCCACTTCCTTATTTCTGAGATGGATTTGTAATTATCTGCCTCGTGTCATTATTGGAACAATCAAATTATCCTGTGAGGTGTCAACTGCAGCGTGCGAGAAGCAAGGTGTTTAATAAACGACAGGCGTCTCACGCTCCCTCTCCGCGGAGAGTGTGGTGTGTGCCGTGTGCCAGGCAGAGGGGGACGCGGGGCCCGCGGGCATCTTCCCCACAATCTTCCCGGAGGACCACGGCTCACTTCATCTCCTCCATTACGGACTTCCACAGGACATAATTTTTGTTCCACACAATTAAGCACTTAATTAAATTTTTTCAAATTTTACGACTGTTCCGTGTGTGTAGGTTATGGAGGGTATCGGGCCCACCCTCTTGGAATCACGGTGCTTTAAGGATATCGGGACCAGTTGCAGTGTGTATGCGGTTGCCCGATCTTTGAAAAAACACCTAAATACCAAGAGTAGGGCCTGACCCAGGGCTGCCTCCGGCTTCCCACAGTGGACATCGCTCTGGGCAGCGAGGCAGTGGGGCAAAGCCCTCCAGAGGAAGTCAGGCTTGAGCTAGTCTTCAGCGATATGGCGAAAAACAGCCACGTGTTCGCGGTGATGGGAGCAGCATGGGCTAAGGGCCAGGGGTGGGCACTCGCTCCCTGGAGGGGACGGATGCTGGCAGCTCAGGCTTGCTGGTGGCAGTTAAGAGTCTGTGGCCAGACGTGCCGTGTGGAGTCATCGGAGGTGTAGGACGAATTAGAAGTGCACAGTCTAATGACCTCTTCCGCTGTCCTGAATTTAAATCTCATCCGGTGTCAAGATTTGATTCTGATGCTGGATTTGAGAGCCAGGAGCAAATTGTGTTCCTGGCTCTAACTGGCAAGGCAAACTCACTGTTTCCTTTTTCCCAGCTGGGGATAAAGCCTGCCCTTGCCACCGCACAGAGTTGCTCTGAGGACAGAATGAGATAATAGAGACGGAAAACACTTTGAAGAAAATTACAAGTGCTCCAATGTGACGATCTTCTCTTTTCTTTGCCATGGAAACAGGCCTTTCCCCAAAGTAGGAGTTGTGGATGTTCAATCTCCTGAGGACTTCAGACTTAATTGGAAATCATACCATGACGTTGCCTTCTGGAAGTTTCCCTGGATAATCAGCAAAGGAACAGCAACTATGCCCGGAGGCCACTTGGCAAGACCTCGATCCACAGGGGATGTTGACGTTTCCCTGGGATATAATGTTACCCAAACAGGGGGTTAGGTTTTCGTTCTGCTCTTCCCACGGGGCAGATCTAATTTTCCTGTCTACCACAGTCTAAAGTCTTAAAGCAAATCAGTCGGACTCTGTAAGCCAGAAAAATTCAAGTACAATAGCAAATCATGTCCCATTAAGCCAGCCCAAGGCTTCACTTTTCTTCAGTTCAAGGTGGAGGTAAGCCAAGGGTGAGACGCAGATTTGCAGCTGGAGACAGATCCTGATGATGCGTCGACAGGCTCAGCGTCTCCACTGTCAGCCCAGAAACTTCCGACACTGAATTATGCTCCCTTTTCTGGCAGTTGCAGGCGAAAGGGAGAAGGAGAACCCCGACCTGGTTGCTAGTGAATGGATTTGTAAAACAGGTCTAATTATATTTAGTGCAAATGTTTTGCCTTTACTTGAAGAGTCACGTAAGAAGATAATCTTGTGCTTTTATGCATGTGGATTTGAGAAAAACCATGCTTGATATTCCTAGGGTTCCACAGAACCTCCCTGATCCCACATTGCTCCCCTCCTGTCTGGGGTGGGGGCAGAGTGTTTGTGCCAGACTCCGTCATTCTGTCCTTCCTCTGTGTTAAGAAAACCACTTGTCAGGTTGGGGAACTCTCTCCAAAAGTGGAAGCACTCCTGTTTAATAATTGCGTGTGTGGCCTATGTCCCCTGCCTGCCTGCAGTGAGAATAGCTGCCCTCCTTTCCAAGATGTTACAGCCCCAGGACAGCCTAATCAAGCTGGAAACTCTTTTCTCTTTAAGTCAGATGGGCCCCCTTGAGCCCCCCTTGTGTCCCTCGAGCCTCAGAAGTTAAGAGGACAGGAAGTGGCAAGGCCACAGGTGGGTAACTGCCAGAAGGATGTCTGTTGAGGAAAACCTCAGAGAACTGTTATCTCCGTCCTAATATTGTTCCTTCGCTTTCCAAAATGAATATGTACTGCAGGGATAAGGATTTAGCAGAGCGCTCAGGACAGTGGTGCATTTTTGCCTCGGATCACTTTTATAGTAATATTGAAACGCTAGCTCGATTTTAATGTTCAAAATCATTAGCCATCAGGGAAATTCAAATCAAAACCACACTGAGATACCACCTTACACCAGTTAGAATGGCAAAAATGGACAAGGCAAGAAACAACAAATGTTGGCGAGGATGTGGAGAAAGGGGATCCCTCCTACATTGTTGGTGGGAATGCAGATTGGTACAGCCACTCTGGAAAACAGTGTGGAGGTCCCTTAAAAAGTTAAAAATTGAGCTACCCTATGATCCAGCCATTGCACTACTGGGTATTTACCCCAAAGATACAGACGTAGTGAAGAGAAGGGCCACATGCACCCCAATGTTCATAGCAGCATTGTCCACAATAGCTAAATCGTGGAAGGAACCGAGATGCCCTTCAACAGATGACTGGATTAAGAAGATGTGGTTCATATATACAATGGAATATTACTCAGCCATCAGAAAGAACGATTACCCAACTTTTGCAGCAACGTGGACGGGACTGGAGGAGATTATGCTAAGTGAAATAAGTCAAGCAGAGAAAGACAATTATCATATGGTTTTACTCATTTATGGAACATAAAACGTAGGAAGATCGGTAGGAAAAGGAAGGGAAGAATGAAGGGGGGTAAACAGAAGGGCGAATGAACCATGACAGACTATGGACTCTGGGAAACAAACTGAGGGCGTCAGAGGGAAGGGGGTGGGGGAATGGGATAGGCTGGTGATGGGTAGTAAGGAGGGCACGTATTGCATGGTGCACTGGGTGTTATACGCAACTAATGAATCATGGAACTTTACATCAAAAACCAGGGATGTACTGTATGGTGACTAACATAATATAATAAAAAATATTATTAAAAAAAATAAAAGAATGAGGGAATATTGTGGAGTGCCCCTAAGGCCACTACGACCCCACGGCCTGCGAGGAGCTGAGACAGAGGACCGAGGAGCCGCAGCCCAGGCAGGTGCGCATTCTGCGCCCTGCTCTGCTGGCCCTCTGGTCCGGCGCCTCTCCCGCACCCCCCCCAACTCCGCCTCCTTTCTCCTTCCCTCTTCAGTGGTGGCACCGTGCCCTGCTGTGCCTGCGGGTGGCCAGTGTCGCGCTTCCTCCTGCGTCCCCGCAGCAGTGGCTGGCCAGGGTTCGGGGACCCCCATGCGGACCTGGTCTCGCACGGCGCAAGGCTGGGCGCACAGGCTGCTTTAAGCTGCTACCACCTGCCGATGAGCGCGGATACAGCGTGCATCGCCCTGCCATTATTTTGCTGTCAAAATGTTCCATTTCCTTTCCTCCTCCCTCGATTATAGTTCTGTGAGTGGAGGCTGCATACTTAATCACTGGCTCGTCAGGAGGCTGTCAAAAATCCCAGCCTAGGCACTTCCTCATGCATCTCACCAAGCTCCTTCAGGGCCGTCTTTGGCTTGTCAGGCTGAGCAGGTTTATTCGCATTTTCAGACTGCTGCCCGTCGGACACCCAGAGCCTCTAAGGTGGGGTAAGAAGAAGCGAAGGGAAGCCAGAAGCTGGAAGAGAGGCGGGTTTTACCCTCTGGCAAGGCCCATGGAGATGAAGGTACTTTCCCCTGGGGGCGAGGACAACCTCAGCATGGCCAGGGTTTATCCCATCTTTCCGTGGAGGGGCCAGGTGCTTGATGGACACTTGTGGAGGGAAGGCAGGCTGGCGGGCAGGCAATGAGCCATGTCCAACCAGGAAATGCTTCTCAACCCCTCCTGTGTGCCTAGCCAGGTGCCTGGATTGTGAAGACTCTAAAGCCCTTGTGGGGGTTAACATTTCTTACTAGCTTGCCCATCCTGTCCCTTCAATCCCACATAGAACACTATGGAAGCCTTGGCTACGTTGTGCCTCCGAGGAGTTCAGCAAACTGCCCAGTCTGTGTGGACAGGGATCAGGGAAACACCAGGAAAAAGGCCAGATTTCAGCAGAAACACGGAGGGACAGGAAAACAGATCGGCAGAAAGAGAAGAAATCGGCCCTGCTGGGGGCTGGAGATAGAAGCAGGCTAGGGAAGGAGAGAGGGAAATCCAGAAATAGGAACCAGCATCAGGAGGAGCGGAGGAGGGGTCCTGGTCTCTCCCTCCTGCACCCTGCTTTAACCCTGCAGATTCACCTTCACCAGGAGGCCCGAGAAGAGAGATAACTCCATCGGATTCTACTTCTTATGGCTGCCAAGGGGAAGGGAGAAGCTTTCAGAAATCAGAATTAAACCAAAACACGATTTTCCTGCTAGCCACCCCCTGCCACCAGGATTCATGAGAAAGGACAGGTAAACTGGGGGCTCAACGCTGTGCAAACATGCCCTCCCCGTCTTGCACGGCACCCCTATGTGGGAAAGGAGACTGGCTGTCATCTCTAGGACGTTCTGCTGCTTCTGAACATTCCTCAAATGTTTATCGTCCTTCACTCTGTCACTAAGAACAGTAACATACACGGGCACACTGGCTCACGGTGTTTTACACATATGTGTTGAGTAAATCGGCCCCACCACGTACTACAAAGACGAAATCACAGAAAGCTTTCACCGCAGAGCGCTTTGCTGGAAATGTACACTATTCTAGATCTTACGCCTTATGGCGTTAGGGACAGAACGTGCTTTCCCTTCCTTTGTGTCGGCAGCGATCAGAATTAAATGTCCTCTCCATCCTTCCTTTATGTCCCAAACCCTAAGTATTAAATGAGATTAATATATATTAATGTCATATAGGGTAGATACCTAATGTGTATTTAATGTGGGTCATGAATAAAAAATGTCTGGTCCACCCTGGAGAGACCTGCGATTTAATTGGATCCCTCCAGTGGGGAGCAGTCCTTTCCTCCTGCCTGGAAGGGTGCAGGGGCTTCCCGAGGCCTCTGTGGGCCACTGGGCCCAGGCCTGTTTCTGGGGCCTTGGAGGGCTGGGGAGCGCCCCCCAGCGCTGCAGGCAGGGTCTCCAGGGTCACAATTGTGAAGAGTTCCAGCCGCTGTGGACCCTCGTCCTAAGCAGGAAGAGCAAAGCCGGCCCAGCCAGATTCAGCACAGAGCTGAGGGGCTCGGAGGCCCCACGGCTGTGAGGGGTGCTGTGTCTTTAGCAAAGGGAGTGCGTTTATTTCCTCTCGTGGACAAAGACACAGAGAAGGCTGGAATTCTCACCGGTTTGCCCAAATGAGCCTTTGGGCCTAGGCAGCGCGGGCACCCTCTCTGTCGTGAGGCTCTGGCCGCAGCTGCTAACCGGCTTCGGATTTCTCTCCAGGACTCCAGCCTAACGAGGGCTGAGGCTGTCCAGCAGCTCTGCTTCCAGTTCTTAGGGCCGTGGTGCTGTGGGGGGGGGGGGGAGCTGTCAAGGAGGAAGACCCCTTCCTGGGGGCCCCCTTTTCCACCAGGCAAAGGCCAGTTTCAGGAGCTGGGCTGGAGATGCCCCGGAGCGAGGGGCGGAGCCCTCCTACTTTCCTGCCTGAGTCTCTCCTGAGGATCCTTTGTTCTCCATGTTCTCTGATCTTCCCATTGCAACCTACACACACAGACTTGGTGGGGTGAATGTGTGACCTCAGTGCCTGCACGCAAGGTTGTTACCCCCAGGGAGGGGCCCAGGCCTGGAGAGTTCCATTGTGTTGCAGATTTGTATCAGATGCGTGTTGGTGATGAACAGAGCCCCGCATCCCAGACTTCCAGGGCTCAGACCACTGCTTCCCAAGGGGCAGGGCAACCCCGCGCATTCTGGGGAGCCTCTGAAGAAGTGAATTCCAGCAAGATCCAGGTAGTGTGTGTTCCCCAACCGAACCCACCGGCGTGGGACAACTCGCGGCCGGGTTAGAGAAAAAAACAGTTCTAATGTACTTTCAAGAGTAAAACAAATGGGGCCTAAATGAATCACCCTCTTATCCATTTTACACCAGAATCTGACAACAAGGTTATTTACTCTGGATTTTTGTACCAGAATTCAAAGACGATTGAATTTTCTCTCCATTTTCTCTCTGAATTTTCAAAGACGATTTTGATTTTCTCTCCATGATCTTCTCCAGCCTATCGTGGCTGTTACTGAGAATAACCCCATTCCTGATAAGACTGACTCATTAATTATGGCGACCAGGATGGCCTTACGGGTCCCTCAGCCCGAGGAAGCATTAAACAGCTTCTTCCTGGCTCTGGCCTCTGACCTCCCTTTTCTTAGAGCATTTTCCTTAGAAGATGTAAGTGTAAATTCTTTCTCTGCCCCTTGGAGATGTAAATCCTTTTAAAAGCCTCCTGCCAGTTGCACAACCCAGAAGTGTCTTTCTCAGGATGTGGGCGCCATCCCTTTGAAATGTAACCATCTGGGGAGATGGTGCCCAGGCTCTGCCTCTGTGGGGGTGGTAGCCTGACTTTGGGGGACATCTTGCTCCCAGTCATAAAGCTACCTCCCACTGGGAATAGCCAGAAAGCTTGCTTTTCCTTTGGGGAAGGTCAGTTAGCAAATACAGGTGTTCAGTGCTCCCTTCCCCCATCCTGACCCCTAAAAACTCCCGCAGCCTTTGTCTCAGCAGAGGCGAGTTCAGACTGTTCTCTTCCCTCCCTGCTAATGCCATAGCCTGGAGTAAAGTCTTCTTTTTCGGTTTAATTTAGTTTGGGGCAATTTTTTGCTTTGACAATGGTGGGGACAAAAAAAAATCTAGAGGGCAATGAAGGTCTAAAGATAAAGGAAAGGGTGTCAGGAAGCAGAAGGGAGTCAAGGAAAAGAAGTTTGGATGACAATAACCACAGCTCTCCCTGGGGTCCCATGGATTTGAATGTCTTTACGGTTTTTTTTAGACCTTAGTACTCCATATTTTCCCAGACAACCAAGGAGGCCCTAGGATTTCATGGCTTTTGAACACAATGCCCTGTGTGGGTTTTTTTGTTTTTGTTTTTGTTTTTGTTTTTGTTTTTGTTTTTGTTTTTGTTTTTTTTTAGGGTAGCTTCTTATAAACTGCAATGTTGTGGCAGTTCCTGGGTTGTTTCAAATATTTTAACAAATGCCACATTTCCACATTCTTTTTTTTTTTTTTTAAAGATTTTATTTATTTATTTGACAGAGATAGAGACAGCCAGCGAGAGAGGGAACACAAGCAGGGGGAGTGGGAGAGGAAGAAGCAGGCTCATAGCGGAGGAGCCTGATGTGGGGCTCAATCCCAGAACGCCGGGATCACGCCCTGAGCCGAAGGCAGACGCTTGACTGCTGTGCCACCCAGGCGCCCCACATTTCCACATTCTATTGTATCTGTGCCTTGCAGCTGCCTAAGCCAAAGGTACACGTTTTCAGGCTAAGAAACTGCATCAGAAATAAAATTGTAGTTAAGAGTGAAAATAAGATAACTAAACACTGATGGAAACCCGCCAGGGCTGGAGAGAGGAGACTGGGAGACAACCATTCACCATGGCCGTGCTCATGTGCCTGAAGGCTGAATCGAATGCATGTCACTGGTGGCCCATCAGAGTGCATATACTTTCTTTGAGGCCCATCCGCCGTGGCCTGGGCCTCTCTAAGCCTCATCAGGAGTCCAGAAGGCTTCCATACGTTGAATACTGAAAGACGTACGGCCTTGACACTCCCATTCCCCTGGCTTGGCTGGGTCAAGGCTCCTAGACCATGGCTTCCAACTCAACCTGTTCTTCGGCCATTGCTTATTCCCCACATCCTAGCTCACCTTCCTAACTGATTCTTATTCACTGTTAGTTGTCTCTCATTCTGGCAACTCAACAAGCTCAAAACCTGGGAGTTCACCACCTCTGTGAGTTAGAAAGTCCTGCAGATTTCAGCTCCATAATTCTTGACTCCATCCCACTCTCTCCTCCACCACCATGTGGTACTTCAGGTCCTCACCATCTACTGCCCAGACCAGTGTAATAGCTTCCCACTAGGCCACCCATCTCTACTCCTTATCAATTCTTTCCCCACTGCCCAGCTGGAAGCACAATATTTCTCAAACACAAGAGTGACCTTGTCAATCCGCGACTAAAACCCTTCAGTGGTGCCCCAGTGAGTGGAGAGAAACATCCAAGCTCCTTAACCAGGCACATGTGACCCTGTATGACTTGGTCTCTCTCTCATCCCTCTAGCTCTTCCTCAGGCCATTTTGAACAATATTGACCTGGGTGTCACTTCCTGGAGCAGGACTTCCCGTTCACTCTCACTTTTCATCTGTCTCTGCCTCATGTATTACTAGCCCACACTCTGAATTGCTCATGTTGCCAATAATTTTATGTCCCCTGTGGGGACACTGACCCTTGGATTGGGTACGAATAAATGTTCCACGACAACTGGGTGAGTCACTTCCTCTTCCCCATCCCCAGGACAGGGCTCCTAAGGCTTAGGTATCCTTTAGCAACACTACAAAGGACGAAGATCCTGGGGGGTAGTTCTCCACCTCCCTCAGCTCCTCCCTCCATCTAGTTTCCCGTTAAGACCACATAAGCTTGCTTACTGTTTTACCCTGCCTGATCGATTGTGCTTTGCCCACTTCCCTGTTCCTGAGAGGACTCCTTCAACATCTCACATGGACAGGGGTGCCTGGGTGGCTCAGTCGGATAGGCATCTGACTCCCGGTTTTGGCTCAGGGTGTGATCTCAGGGCCATGAGACTGAGCTCCACGTCGGGCTCCACACTCAGCACAGAGTCTGCTTGAGATCCTGTCTCTCTCTCACCCTGCCCCTCCTGCTCGTGCTCTCTTTCTCTCTCAAATAAATAAATAAATCTTTAAAAAAATACATCACATGCAGAAGAACCCTCGTCTTCAGCCCTGCTTCTAGGGAAATTACAGGACAACGAAAGTTGGCCTCTACCCTAAAGAATGAATCGGTCGGTAATATATGAATACTAATGAATGGGTTACTGATGGGATAGAACGAGACGACTATGAGAGCACGCACTGTGGGACGCAGCATTTGAGGTGGGCAGGGATGGGTTCCGTAGGTGGGAATTTCAATAGAATTATTATTGGTTTCTGTCATTCCCGTCTCTTAGAAGCTCACTTGCCCTTTAAGCTTGCTTCCCTGTTAGAATCTAGGATACAAAGACTCAATACGAAAACACTTTAAAAATGTATGAACTCTCACAATTATCAAATGGTAAATCTTTGATTATTCGTAGACTAATTGGAAATAGCAGCAAAAATATTTTTATCTCATGCAGTGGCACCAGTGTATTTTCTGTGATCTGCTCTTCCTTTGAACAAGGCATTTGGCAGAAACTGATTAAAATTCAAGAGGTTGGCCAGGGAGGTCTACATTTCAAATTATAGTGATGCTTGCCTTAGACTCGTTTGCTTTTTTTCCCATTATTTCTTCAGGATGCATTAGGCATTGCCTCGGTTTAGGTTATGGTTAAATAGATTTCTATTTTCCTTCTTTAATGTAGTTAACCTAACTTGAATTTTCTGGTTCTATCAAAGTACTACCTTATCCCTGATGCTAAACCACTAATGGAATTTGAATAATGGACTGCAGTATAATCTCTGAAAACTGATTGGATCCCAAAATCATGGATGTGTATTTTTCCTTTAGTCTCGTCTGAAATGCCTGGTTATATGCCATAGGACAAATGCCATTTCTATTAAAAGAAATAGAAGAAAGAAGAAAAGTACTTCATTTTAATAGTTTTATAAGGAAATCTTCTTCAAACTACAGAATTTAAAAATTAAAACTGAAAGATCCAAGTATTAAAATAGATCTAATTTATCTGGTTTAATCCCCACTCGTTCTGAGTTAAAAAAGAAAGTAATCAACATAATACAAATAAATGAAGCAGTATACATTTGCTTATTCTAAGAGCAATACACTCTTATTATGAAGAATTCTTTAAATACACAAAATACGAAGAGAAAATGGAAAGTAAACATCACCTACAATTCTTTCTCCTAGAAATAACCATTCAACATGTGGTTTATTTTCTTATAATCTAGGCTTTCCCTATGTACCATTTCAAAGCATGATTGTAATTAAGAATACAGAGAGCTTTACATTAATTTTTCATAAAAGTTTTTTTTTAAAAGTGTTTCCTTTCATCCCATATTGTCAGCTTTAAGAATTTTTTTTCCAGCTAAAAAATCACATATTGGGTGACATCACGGAAAATGGTGAAGTAGAACACTCAAAAAATGTGCGCCTCTGGGGCGCCTGGGTGGCACAGCGGTTAAGCGCCTGCCTTCGGCTCAGGGCGTGATCCCGGCGTTCCGGGATCGAGCCCCACATCAGGCTCCTCCACTATGAGCCTGCTTCTTCCTCTCCCACTCCCCCTGCTTGTGTTCCCTCTCTCGCTGGATGTCTCTATCTCTGTCAAATAAATAAATAAAATCTTAAAAAAAAAAAAATGTGCGCCTCTGCTGAAACACCCATAAGCCGACAAACACTGCACGATCCTCCAGTTCATATGGAGTCACAAGATGCCCAGAACAGCCAAAACAGCCTGAAAAAGAACAAAGTTGCAGAACCCAAACTTCCTGATTTCAAAACTTACTATAAAACTACAGCAATTTAAACAGAGTGGCTCTGGCATAAGGATAGGCATATAGACGGATGGACTATAATAGAGATTCCAGAAATAAACCCATCCATTGATGGCCAAATGATGTGTGACAAAGGGGCCAAGATCATGAAATGGGGAAAGAACAGTCTTTTCAACAAATGCTGCTGGGATTACTGGACAACCACACAAAACTGAATAGCCCTACCCAAAGCGCAAGCAACGAAAGAAACAGATAACTTAGGCTTCATCAGAGCTGAAGACTTTTGTGCATCAAATGATATTATCAAGAAAATGAAGACAGCCTAATCACATATCTGATAGAGTTTTGTATCCAGAATATATAAAGAACTCTTACAATTCAATGACAAAGACACAATATAATTAAGGACTTCTTGAGACATTGTTCTGAAGAAGAAATACAAACGACCAGTAAACACATGAAACAATGCTCAACAGCATTAGGCATTAGGGAAATGCAAATAAAACCCCAATGAGTTACTACTTCACACCTATTTGAATTATTATAATAAAAAATACAAAATAACAAGTGTTGGCAAGAATGTGAAGAAATTGGAACCCTTGGGTGTTGATGTTGGGAATCTAACATAATTCAGCCACCACGGGTTGGCTGTTCCTTATAAAGTTCACTATAGAATTACCATATAACCCAGCAATTCCACTCTAGGTATAGACCCCAAAGAACTGAAAACAAGCTCTCAAACAAATACAGGTACAGGCATGCTCACAGCAGCAAATATCCAAAAGGTAGAAGTGGCTGAAGCGTCCATCAATGGAAAAGGGGTAAACAAATTGTGGTATATACATGCAATGGAATCTTATTAATCCATAAAAAGAAACGAGGCTCTGATACATGCTACCACGTGGATGAAGCTCAAAACTTTATTCTAAGCTAAGGAAGCCAGATACAAGAGATCACATATTGTTTGATTCCATTTATATGAAATATCTAGGATAGATAAATCCAGAGAGACATGAATCCATAGTTTACTCACTGCCAAGAGCTGGGGAGACAGGGAAGGGGGAAAGTCTTTTGGGGTTTATTGTAGAGGTGGTGGGTGCACAACATTGTGAATGCACTAAATGTCTCTTAATTGTTTGCTTTAAAATGGTTTTCTTGTTTATGTTATATGAATTTCATTTCCCAAAAAAAAGGAAAGCCATATGTTGCATGTATCAATAGTTTGTTCTTTTTTTATTACTGAGAGGTATTCCATTGTATGGATGGAATCATAGTGATAGATAACAGATCAGTGGATCATGCTGGGAGAAGGGAGTGACTATAAAGAGGTAGGACGGGGGAGTTGTTTAGATGGTTCTGGATACTTGTGGTGCTTCTACATGCCATAAAATGTCATAGCACTAAACACCAAGGAGAAAACAAATGAGAGCAGCCCAAAGCTAGTTATTTAGTTAACAGTATCATAACAGTGCAGAGATCCTGGCTTTGATAGTCCTGGCTACATGGTCAGTTGATGTCCCTTGTCCAAACACTCCATGTCCATGTCCTTTGTAAAATGCATGTCTCTCTTCTATAGGTGTCACGGTTTTGCTCCTGAGCTCTAGGAATTGAGGTCATGATTCTCCTGCTGGGGTTTGCATAAACTCTACCCAGTCTTTTCCCACCATAGGTATCTTTAACAACACAGAGTCTCCTGGGTTCTATGGCCCGAGTGTCAAGGAGGCTTCTACCATATCCTGGACCTCCTAACAGCCGAAGGATCATCTGGTGTATGGGCCTGACCAGTATTTCCAAGTGGAACATGCCGCCTTCAGGACCCACAGCATGGTGCTGCCATCTTCATGGTAAGAAGAGATGTATTAATTTATTCTTAATTGGGAGGGCAAGTCCCAGTATGTCCAAGATCCCTAAACATTTCGGTGATACAGTCAGCCCCTTAATCTTTACCTCTGAACTCTGGACTGTACATGTATTATCAAGGCCTCCAATGAACTTGCTACTTCTGTCTCAGGTGACATGACGTCCTCAATATACAGGTGCATGTGATGTTCTACAGACCATCCAGATGGCGTGGTTTTCTTTGAGTAGGAGGGTTCATGGCACTGTGAAGACAGGCCATAAACGTATACTGTTGTCTCTTCCAAGCGACTGAGAATTATTTGCGATTTTCCTTTTTCAATAGAAATGGAACAGAATGCATTTCCCATATCAGAGGTCACATGCTCTGCACCCGAGGTCATGTTAATCTGCTCTAGTAAAGATGCCACAACTGGCATAGAACCTGCAAGCAGAGCTACCACTCAGGTGAGTTGGGCATGGGGTCCAGGTTGGTAAATTAAATGGGAAGTGATGGAGAGTACCATCACTGCATTCTGTTTGTTTCTGAGGGCAGAACTAACCTCTACATTCCCTCTAAGATGCAGTATTATTTTTAATGTACTAAGATGGCAGGGAGGTGAGACACAAATTCAAAGCCTTCCACTTGGCCATCTCCACTACACTAGTTCTCATTTCACAGGCCAAGAACTAACATAGGGGTCCTGCCAGCCACAATGTGTATTTATTTCAGTTATACATTCAGCAACCAGGAAATATCCACGAGTATGTCCCTGGACCCGATGATGGCTCCATATACCATTCTGGCCTCAGAATTCCACTCATTGTCTGTCCCCTACACACACCACCAGGTATTGGTGGGCAGGGTCATGATGACATATATATCCTTGGGACCCTCTCTCCAACAAGTTCTCAAAATATGTAATATTCTCTTTCCCTCAGGGTGTGTTACCTACATAAATGACCATAATCCCCTCTGGGGAAAGCCTGGGTAAATCATGAGTGTATACAGTTGTTATGGTGTTCGAGATCCTTTTCCCTAGGCAGCAGGCTTCCCCATCAGTCAACAGGCTCTCGTCTGAAAAATGAGCAAAATGGAAACTGGGCCATGGATCATGTTTTTTATTAGGGTGGCTTCTTTCAGCTTTTTGGTCATTTATTCTTGATTTCTGGGTTGATAAACCCTTGCTGGCTGCTGCTCAATCTTGATCTGACATATACTGTGTTCCAGTAACCACATCCATAACTCTTTTGGTATCAGAAACTCTGACTGCTACTGCAATCTTGCTACTCATTAAATAATTGTCCCACTCTGCCCCTGATGGTTGTGCATTGTCACCTTGTTTCTATTATTTAGGGATCCCATCATCCCCGTGAATAATAGTGAGTCTAGTTCTGTAAGAACATCTCCTGCCATCAGCTCTATCTGACAGAGGAGGACCCCCACTGAGCTTCTCCATAGTGCTGGTGTCCTTCTCATCACTGCATAGTTCATTGCTTTGGCCTTTATGGCCACATATCCAAGTTAAAATACCATCTTCTCTGAGTCTTAGATCCCTTCTTCCACCATCTGCCATGGAAATTCTGGCATTGGTGCTTAACTCGGTGTGGGTCATTGCTTTACCAGCATGTCTGCACCCACTCTTTGAGGTATTGCCAAGATGCTAAACTCTGTGTCATGGTAGTATTTTCCCATATAAATAAACTTTCATTGTCTAGCCCTATATTCTGGGCCTTGACTCAGCATCCTCAGGGTCCTGACCTATACACACTGTGCTGGCCTGTGCCAGCACCTGCTGACTAATTCCTATCGCTTACTCAGGATATAGTCCCTTTCTCTCTTGGCAAAACTGGAACTTTTCCAGCCAGGTTATATTTTGACCTATCCCTTATTGGTCTAGTGACCAGGAGGGAAAATGTGTGTCAAACGTGGGGAAGGGAAGGAATGGAGGGGTCAGGGAGAGCATGTGTCATTTTAAAAGGCAAAATCTTCCACATCATCTTTAAGCAAATACAGAACACTAGACCTAACTGGGAGGATTTGGCTCCTTTTACAGACCCACAGGGTCTAGAATTGAAGGTTTTTTTCAGTACACACTCCCAGATTTCCCTATCCCAAGCTTCAGGGTGCCACCATTCTCAATCATGGCCTTGACCTTGGCAGAACATTCCTCCTAGAGTTGAAAATTAACCTTCTCTGGAGCTCTATTTATCTTATAAGCAGGTTCTGGACCTGATACACAGATTTGTTTTCTGCCCTTTGGCTCATCAGAAGATGAAAGCCTTTTTATATACTGCTAAAGAAGTCCTCTGGTTTTCACACTGAGCCTCTAATTGATGATTAATGACCCTCAGCCTCTTCAGTTTTTCTCCCACTCATCTGTCATCTAATCCCATGATCTTTGCAATCGCTCTTCCCACGACTTCTCTAATAACTGAGAAGTTGCATGTTGCGCCAGCCAGTACATTTCCTTCCTCTGGCGTCCCGTCCTCTTTCAGCACCGATGAAGATTCTAGCAATTGCATCACTACCATAGACCCGGGGCTCACTATGCTCTACCTATCATCAGTATAGAGCTTATTGCCAGCCCAGTGGCTGATGATCCAGATGGTCCAAAATTCCACTTTAGAGTCTGTTTCTTCAGACCACTCCCGGTATTAGATGTTATAGATTAGGTAATCCATGGAACGGACCATGAGACAGAGGTTTTTATGAAAGAAATCTATTGGGTTATGCCCTTGAGGTCAACACCCATGGGGTAGTGATGGATGACAGAGAGCTAGCAATAGAAGCTGAACTGTGTCCCACTTACAAAAAGGCCTCTGAAGGTTCTGTGGGGAGATGGGACTGCTCCTCAGCGTCACCTTAAAGGAAGGATAGCAAGTCAAGTGTCATTGGATGTGGGCTGTCTCCAGAAAGGGCCATGACCTTAGGTGAGAAGACTGTCTTCATCTGAGAACAATTTCCAGAGAGAGATTCTGTTAACAGCTGTCTATAGCCAACATTTCCCAAATCTGGATAAATTAATTATTGAGTACTAGGGGGGAGAGGTAGGCCTGAGAATTGTACCACAGAATCCAGCAGCTCAGTGGGTTCTAAAAGTGCTTTAACAAGTGGAAGAAGTAAAGGGGCAGAGATTCTAGATTCCTAGAATGATTGATACCAATAATTCCAAATCTGGGGAGCATTCTAGGCCCTAGCTTAAATATTGTAAATATGACATTGGAGCAAGTACGAGATTAGGCACTGCTTTGGCTCCCTGCAGGCTACAAAATGTTAAAGGAAATCCTTCAGATGGAAGAAAACTGATGCCAGATGAGAAGGCGAATGCACATTAAGAAATGAAGGACATCAGATATTGTAGATATAATAGTAAATATAAAAATAAAGAAACTTTTTCTTTAAAAAAAATTAACTGAGTGTTTAAAGAAAAATGATAATGTTTTGGGCAGCTTATGCAGAAATAAAATGTATAAAAATTATAACACGAAAGACAGGAAGGAGTAAATTAAAATATACTGTTATGAGGTATTTACATTAAATCTGACACAGTATATTTTATTTGAAGGTAGACTCTGAGAAGTAAAAGATGCATTTTAAATTGTAAACTGTCTCAGAAAAGAAGTACAGCTAATAAGCCTATATTGGCAAAAGATAGACTTGTAAAACATATGGAGTCCAAGATTAGATAAGAAAAAGGAAAATATGGAGAATGAACAAACAGATGGCGTGTAGCTGGTCTACACTCTCTGTGTGCAAAGTAGAAGGTGAGAGTTTAGATTTACAAAGAAGCACAGCAGTGACGTGTCCTCTACAAGCCACACTTCATGAAGATACAGATACGTTAGAAGTAAACAAAAGATGGAAACGAGACTGTGCCAACACGAATTACGAGGCAGCCAGAGCACGAATGATTGTATCACACAAAGCAGACTTCAGACGGGACACTGCGGCGGGTCAGGAAAGACACTGCATAAGGATACGTGTGTGTACATCCATTCAGAAGACTTAACACTCCTAAATGTATGTGCAAGTAACAGAGCTTCAAAATCCACAGAGCAGGGGCGCCTGGGTGGCTCAGTTGGTTAAGCATCTGCCTTCAGCTCAGGTCATGATCCCAGGGGCCTGGGATCGAGTCCCGCATCAGGCTCCCTGCTTGGTGGGGAGTCTGCTTTTCCGTCTCCAGCTCCCCCCTGCTTATGCTCTCTCTCTCTCACTGTCTCTCTCTGTCAAATAAATAAATAAATCTTTAAAAAAAATGCACAGAGCAGAAACTAAGAAAACTGAAAACAGAAATAAGTAAATCTCGCCTAGTAGCTGGAAATTATAACTTTTCTCTCAGTAACTGATAGAGTAAATATACAGAAGATCAGTGAGAATACAGAACACATGCACAGCCTTGTCAATCACCTGACCTAGTTGATATTTATGCTACCTGCCACCTACTAGTGGCAAAATACATACAATTTCAATCGTACATTAAATATGCACTAAGACAGACCGTCTCCCTGAACACCAAACATGTCTCAATACTCTTCAGATGCATTAAATTGTACAAAAATACAATCTCTGAATCACATGGAATTGAAATAGAATAACATGGATATATTTGGCAAACTCCTCCAATGTTTGGAAATTAAACAAGATACTTTTAAATAACCCATAGGATAAAAAAAAAAAAAAAGGAAACACAAGAAAATCGTTTGAATTAAGTGAAGATGAAAAACATCATAAGAAACTTCGGGAGCATGCAGGGAAGGTAGCGTTTATAAAAAATTTATAACTTGTAAACAAAAGATCTAAAAATAAATAATTGAATATTTCAACTTGAAAAGGTAAAAAGAGAGAGAGAGGAGGGAAAATCAAGCGAAAGTAAGCACAAGGAAGAACCTAATAAATGAGGCCTGGCTAGCCGGAGACAATGGCAACAGCCTTCATCCGTGTCAGCCCAGCTTCTGTCCAGAAGGGATGGGGAACAGCAAGGAAGGAAGAATAAAAGTGCACAAAAACCACACCCTCAGAATAACAGAAAACGCTTATACTGCAAAATCACTGCAGTAAAAAGAGAGATGCTAAATTCTGGGGTTTGGCCGCTCATGCTCCTTCCCCATGCACACACTGTCCCCAGGCAGACCAATCCCAAGGGCTGGGAGAGAAAAGAAGGGGGTTAGTTCCAGACCCAGGCTGACCCAAAACCATGGCCAGAAAGACTGAGTCAGCCCTCAACCTGCAGTTTTTTCTGCTAGAAAGCGTCTGGAGTGCCAGAAGGGATTTGAAAGGGTGCACACATTGAAGGATAGTAGTCAAAATGAGTGACTTTCCTGGTAGGAAAGAACAGGGGGAAGGAAGGGAGACACGACCTTGGCAGCTGGGTACTGAAGGGGAAGGAGTGAAGGGGGCATTCTAAGGTCCTGCTGCAAAAACAGAGGAAACACAGCCCCTGGCCCCCACCACACATACTCACACTAAAAACAAATCCTCTGAAGTCCCCGAACTTGGCTTCATTAAAAAAGAGGACATTGTTAAACTTGGAATTTGGTAAACAACTTTAGTCCCACAAAAATGAGCAGCAAAATTTAGCATGTCCCCACAAGTTGTTGCAAAAAACCCCACCGAAGTTCAGTTCAACACACACCCACTAAGGTAGCTTCCCCACCTGAGAAATCATCCCGGAGCAGAAGCAACTCCAAGAGGACTTGCATGGACCCAGACGAGCATTCGAGGACGTAAGAAAGAACCTGGGAAACGATGAACACAAATGAACAAATGAACAAAAACACCCGGAGAGAAATAAAACCAAAAGAGAGTCCATTAAACTCAGGAGAGAAATGAAAGGAAAGAAAAGGTTATCTCAGATTTTAGTAATGAATTACAAGAGGTAGACTCAAATGACAATTTAATGAGAACCACTGAAAAAAGGTAAGAAAATGATAAAAATAATATTTAAATGTGGTTAAAAAAATAAAAGCATCAAAAAATTTAGTAGAATGGATGACAGGGAAAGTAGGAGAACCCCTTCTATTTATGGGGTCAAGGAAGAAAATAGAACAACAGGATGAATTGTTAAAACTATAACCCAAGATAACCTTCCATAAAAAAAGAAAAGGTTACTTCAATCTGTACCTTGAAAGGACTTATCAGGCACCTGGGAGCATTAATTCAGCATCATCAACTCTGAGACACATCCCAGTAAGATGTTTAGATTTCAAAGATAAAAAAGTTTCTGAGAGTCTCAAGCAAAAAGATCAAATAATTTACAAAGATAAAAGAATTAGACTGTCATCTGATTCTTCAAAAAGGAGCATAAAGGAAGACAAAAATAAAGCAGCATTTTAAAAAAGTATCAAGACTACTGGAAAGCTGTTTTCAACGTACGAAGAGGTAAGGGAGCCCTGTGCCCGTAAGTGCTTCCTGAAGACTTTATCAGAGCACAAGCTTCATATGTCACAGCGACCGAATCCAGAACAATTTGAGGAAGAAAATAAATGGTGAGAGTCAAGAATAATAGGCTGTAGAATAAATATCTATGAGGCCACATTAATATCAATGAACAGAGGAGAAGGGGCAGCTTGTCCTTGTACTGGAATTGTAATTAATACATTTGGTGGAATAATACAAAAGAAAATCACCATTGAGCAAATACTACAGCAAAAATTGTTACAGCCAAGAGTGACGAAGATGCTACAATTAGTGGAAGAACTGGATATCTGCACGGATTTAAGGCAGCTCCCTACAAAACAGTCACCCGTTACAACAGGAAAGACAGGAACTTCACTGTGGAGAAATCCAGCAGGGACTACATCAGGCACGTGACCAAAGTTGACATCACCGGTGATAAGACACGTTGATGCCTCCTTGTGCGAGGCACTGAAATTAAGAGAAGAATCACACTGATATTAACGTCAAAAAACGAAATGCTTAGGAATACTATTAACAAAATGCATTCACTACGTATACGCAGAAAACCATGTGAGGTTTTTTTCTTTTTGAGATAAACTTAAGAATAAATAAATAAATGGAGACATAAATCATGTCTCTGGGTTGAAAGATTCAATGTTATTTACATAGAAATTGTCTCCAAAATTGATACATGGATTCAACGTCATCCTAATCAAAATTCTATTTTATAAATATGATAGGCTGATCCTAAATTTATGTGAATATGCAAAGAACCCTAAGTTGCCAAAACGATCTTGAAGGGGAAGAACAAAAGTTGGAGGAGTTAGCATAACTGATTTCCAGACTTACTGTAAAGCTGCAATAATCAAGATTGGGTACTGTTGTCATAGAAACAGATATTCGGATCAATGAACAGAACAGGGACCAGAAAAAAAGCAAACCTAAATAGTACACGAATTTTCAAAGACGCTGTCAAGGTAATGAAATGGAGGGAAAAAGGAGAGTTTCAACACGTGATGTTGAGACAAACTGGATATCCAAATAGAAAAGAATAGACCCCAAGGAGAAAGCTAAACCTATAACATCTCTAGGAGAAAATACGGAAGTTCTTGTGATGTTTGTAGCGGTAAGGATTTCTTATGTAGGACACAAAAGGACTGTCTTGAAAGCCCTGGATGCTGGCTATTCTTTCTGTAAAGCAGGTGCCTCAGTTAAGCTTCGATGGTGGGGGTCTGCTCTTGGAAGGGGGCTCTCTCCAGCAAGGCCACTGCCAGCCCTCGGCTAGATGGAGAGCAGGGCCGCCTCTGCCCCCACCCCAGGCTCCTCGTCTTAGCAATCTTGGTTGTTTTTGATAACTGACCTTTTGGGTCTCTTGTTTTGTTTTCTTCTTCCTGTGCTTTAAATTCCTGCTCTTATGTTTTAAATTCACCAAGATGGAGTAAGCCCGTGAAATCCTAGGCCCCCAGCTTCCTGGACCCCAATAAAGAGCAGAATCCTAGGCCTCTGCTCGCTCCTCTGAAACCTTGCTTGTGGTCCCAGGTGTGTTTTGTAATTTCCAGATATTGTCAGTAAGAAACCTTTTCTTCCAAAGTTTCCTGGTGGTTATTGCTGAGGGAGTCCTGCACTCATTAGAACCACAACGGCCAGTCCAGCCCTGACACTGGTTATTGATAGGCTGAGGCCGGCAGACAATAAGCCCAAAGTTTATAGAAAAGAAAAGAAAATTGATAAATTGGATTTCATCAAAATTATTGGAGTTACTATATAGAGGTATACATACATACACACATATATATTAGATATATATACACACAATATTATATATATATATAAAATACATACAAGGGCTGGTATCCATAATATATAAAGAACTCTTACAACTCAATAATAAAAAGCAAAACAACACAATTAAAAAATAGTTGGTAGAGCTCTAGGATTTATTCATCTTGCATAACTAAAACTTTGTACGCTTTGACCAACACCCGCCATTTCGTCCACCCTTCCCAACTAACATTTTACTGTTTCTATGAGTTTGACTTGCTTAGACTCTTCATATAAGTGGGATTACACAGAATTTGTTCAGTGGCTGATTTCCTTCATTTAGCATAATTGTGTTCATTTGTGTTGCAGCAAATGGCAGAATTTCCTTCCTTCTTTTTTTCCCCCAGAATTTCCTTCTAGTGGCTGAATAATATTCCATTGTATGTAAATACATATTTTCTTGATCCAGTCATCTGTCGGTGGACATACACGTTGCTTCCGTGTCTTGGTTATTGTGGGTAATGTTGGAATGAACGTGGCAGGGCAGGTATCTCTTTCAGATCTTGATTTCAATTCCTTTGGATATATATGCAGAAGTGAGAATCCTGGATCATATGCTAGTTCTATTTTTAATTTTAATTAACACCACTTATTTGCTTATGTTAATATGAATTTGCTTATGTTAAGTGTTCTTATCACAAAGAGAAAAATGTAAAGAGTGCAGGAGGAAACTTTCGGAGATGATGGATCTCTTCATGGCATTGATTGTGATGATGGCTTCACAGGTGGATGCTTATCTCCAAACTCATCAAATTGTGTGTATTAAATATGCACAGGTTTTTGTAGGTTGATCATACGTCAACGAAGTGATTTTTTAAAGTCAAAAGATTCATACAGACACTTCACAAAAGAAGTGACATGGGCTGAGAGGCCAGATTTGCCTGCAGGGAACCCGGCAGGGCTGATGGCACTGCTGTAGGATAGAGCATGCAGCGCATGATGACCTTCTCTCCTCCTCCTGACACTCTTCCCTGCCCACATCAGGATCCACGCCTCACCGCTGCTTGGGGAAGGACTGGATGCAGTGCAGCCGTGTGCCTGCCAGCTACATGCCATAGCAGAGCCACATTTGGGCCCACGCTGTCTGGTTCCAGGCCTTGAACCCTTACCCGCCTCACTGTGACGTATGGTCCCCGTGCTAGGCAATGGTCATGACATTACATGGCAGCAGTCAGAAAGTCACAGTCTTACACCAAATGCATGGAAGTTCCATGGCTACCCTCTACTTTACCAGAGGCAAAGCCCGGGAGACAAACCCGGGAGCAGGCAGTTCGCTGCAGGCAGTGAGCAGAGGGCGGGTCGGGCGGCCCACGCAGCCCACAGCGCACCTGGGACACACTGCTCTCCTGACAGCTGGTAGCCACTCAGACTTCTTACAATACAGTTTTCAATGATTTGTAGTCATCTCATTTCAGAAAGGACACTTTGTTCTACCAACTCTTTCCTGACTCTGGAATTTGTTGCAATGTGATAAACTTGGATCTCACCTAATAATGCACGTTATGTAGAGGAAGAATTCACCCGAATGGTTTACTTTTCTACTTCACTCAACTCCTGGCACGGTGACCAGTTCAATCCTGAGACTGTTGGGGGTGGGCAGAGAACAGGTGAATGTCAGTCTCATGGCCTTGGACAATACCCTCTAAACCAGGAAACGAATCGGGCATATCAAATAAATTACCAGGGAAACACTTCCACCAACCTCATCACGCATCTACTAAACTCACTGTGGCAGAATCCCACAGACAACCTTTGGGCAAACTCCATCTGTAATGCCCATGACATAACAGCTGTAGATTCCCAGATTCCGTTCTTGGGTCGTGCCTTCTGCACCATCCATAACCCAATAGCAGGTCAGTATTTATTTGAACGTCCTACAGAAAATGCAGAAGGCCCAGGGATGTTTCCAGAACGTTAGAGAATTTACATCTGTGACAATGACCAAATTTCATATACCATCTAAGGGCTTTTTAAATATGTGCTCGGTACCACAGTTAGTGTTGAGATGCATTAGCTTAGAGAGACCAAATGATATGTTCAAGGTTACCAAGCTGTTAAGTTGCACAAGTGAGTTTGGCTCCAGCCGCATCTTTAATCATGGTGGCCTGAATGAAAGGACGTTCAGTGGCATGCACTGGGAGGGAGACCACCAATGGCCTGCCTGTCGTCCCCGCACATCCATTCTGCTCACCTCATTTAGGGGCTGGATGCTTATGACCAGACCAGCAGGCAATGCTATGGATTTTCCCGGTGGATGACAAGCGGGATGATGAACTTCACCTTACACCACACCTAGCTCTGTCTCAAGATCTGCCCTGTTATCCTGTGTCCCAGGGGACTGCTCAGTTACTCTCAGAAATGTTGTCACTCAAAGAGAAAATGCTAGCATTCCAATTTCATCAGCGCTTATTGGTGAGGGCTGAGTAGGTTCGCGAGCCCTGAGTCCCTAAATCCTAGCAGAGTGCATACGTGCTCAACAAACACACGGTATAGCTCAGAGAAACGTCTCCTCCCTATCTTGGTCACACAATGGATTTTAGATTGCTCTCACAAAAATGTGCAATAAACCACTGTAATACAAATAAAAAATAATAATGCAGAACTGAAGGCCCACTGCAGGGCAGAAACAATGTTAACTGGGCCATGGATTTGGCTATAGACTTGAAAAATCCTCGAGTGCCTGTTCGTGCCTTTCTTTAAAATTTTCTCTCTTATCTCTGTTTGTATTTTATAGGTGAGCCTATGATTGCATTGATTCGAACTACGTAAGGTGCTATTCCTCAACACAGACACATCTGGGTCATTCTCTTTCTACACAGCTTGTCTGAGTGGCTGTTTTTGTGTAGAATATAGTTCCAGGCTTTCTCTAATTCCTCACCTGCCATCTGTCATTTTCATCATTATTATCATTGGCACCAACTTAACTCCCTATCGTGATCTACTAACTAACTACGTGTAGATAGCCTGAGAAAATCAGTAGTTATTCATGACACATTGGCATGGACAGACAAGTATTAACCAATCATGTTTATGCTCTGCTAGAGTCTTGGTAGATTGAAACAAAGAGTTCTTGCTGAAGAATAAATACTGTGAACGAGACTGTGTAGTTTAATAATGTAAGATCCCATGAAAGCATGAGATACGCATACATGGTTGATTAGTATTTGCAGTCGCTACTTTCAACCAGGGATCCCATTTAAACTTCAGTGAACAATAAATGATTTATTCTGGGAAACTCTCATGGAGCAGGAAATTGGTTCCATATTTTGTAGATTTTTTTCTTCTCTTAGAAGTTCTAAAGAACATTCTGTATGCTCAATATTTTAGATAGAATGTCTCTTGATTACTTTATACCCTTTATAGTTAATAGTTCAGCAGTTCTCATCCACAGCCAACATTGTTAAGATATCATTTTGCTTCCAATGGCTATAGTGTAGTGCTGATGGATTGCCTAGGCGATGTATGAGCAGACGTAAATTAACTATCAAGAGCAAAATGAAAGATTAACTTCATTGCTTCCCAGAGACAATATATTATCAGCATTTTCTTGATTTAATGTATTTGTCTGGGTCTTCTGTCTACAAAATTTAAAAAAAATGAATATACAGTAACAAATCATCTGTCTGGCATCATGAAATGAGTTATGTCATTAGCAATAGCAGATTATTTTTCCCTAATTACAAGAACAACTTATAATCATTTTTTAAAATGGAGAATGCAACAAAGAACGATATGAACATAAAAATCATCTATAGTACTATCATTCTAGCGACTAAGGCAACAGTCTTTACCCATCTTAATATAAATTGTTTCAATCTTCTTTCCCTAGGCAGGCTACGTGTATGTACACCTGTACATATGATTTACACAAAGACCTGTTTTGTATGTTCTATTTAAAACATACTTCATGATTTAATACATCGTAACTATTTTTCTATGTCATTCAAAGTTTTTTCTCTCTTGAACATTTAAAGGAATACATAGAATTCTCTCTTGGGAGCTAGTCTAACTTATTTAATTAATAACACATTGTTAAATATTCAGGTTGTTTTCAATGTCATATTCTTTGTAATTATATAATTATAAGCAACTACTCACTCAGCAGCACCCTGTATATTTCAACACAAAAACCTGTTATTTCTTTAGATGAGATTCTTATAAGCAGAATTGTTATGTTAAAGAGAAAATACATTCTAAGTCTTTTAATACATATTACAAAGTTTCTTTCCAAGAGATTGTTCTGATTTACACCCAAAATAGCAGTGCTGATTCCTCAAACCCTCTCCAAAGCCAGTCATATGATTTGCTATGCTTTTCCTAGCAAACCGTAAAATATCTTTGTATCTTAATTTTAGTTTAATTTCTATTTTTTATTACCAGTGATATTAATTTTACTTCTTATGTGTATTCCCTTTGCTTTTAGATTTTTGCTGAGGGAGCCTTCCTAAAAAGTATTATATACATGTTATTTACCTATTTCTGTGCAACAAATTACCATAAGCTTAGTGGCTTAAAACAACACACTTTCATCGTCTTGTATTTCCCCTGGGCCAGGAATCTGACATGACTGAACTGGGTCCTCTGTCAAGGTGAACCCAGGCTTAGGTCTCATTTGATGGCTCAGCTAGGAAAGGATCAGCTTCCAACTCACTTATGTGGTTTTTGACAGGCTCCAGTTCCTTTCAGGCTCTTGAACTAAGGGCCTCTCTTTCTAGCTGGCTGTTAGCCAGAGGCTTCCCTCAATGCTTCATCACATGGGCCATCTCAACATAGCAACCTGCTTCATCAAAGTCAATAAGGGAGACAGTCTACTAGCAAGATGGAAATTAGTTTTATAATCTAATCACAAAAGCGACAACCCCTCAACATTGGGGATGAGATTGCTTAAGGCCAGAAATACCAGAGGCAGAGATGATGAGCGACCATATGGAAGATACCCAGCACAATGCACTACTCTGTTTTCTTGGAGGTATATATAAAAACATAATTGGCCTTTAACTGGTACCTCATACCTCTATGTATCTTCTTCCTAATCTACAAAATTGACATAAAAATATTAATCAACCCATGGGGTTATTAAAAGATTAAATGAAATAATTTAAAAATGCTTAGAATAATCTCTGGCACTTGGCAAGTACCACATCAGTAGTTGTAATTATTTTCATCATCATCATCACCATCATTGTCACCATCATCATCATCACCATCATCATCACCACATCACATCATCACCACCATCATCACCATCATCATATCATCACCATCACCTTCATCATCATCACCATCATCATCATCATCATATCATCACCATCACCTTCATCATCATCACCATCATCATCATCATCACCATCATCATATCATCACCATCACCTTCATCATCATCACCATCACCTTCATCATCATCACCATCATCATCATCATCACATCACATCATCACCATCATCATCATCACCATCATCATATCATCACCATCACCTTCATCATCACCATCATCATCATATCATCACCATCACCTTCATCATCATCACCATCATCATCATCATCACCATCATCATCATCACCACCACATCACATCATCACCATCATCCTCATATTCATCATATCATCACCATCACTATCATCTTCATCATCACCATCATCATATCATCACCATCATTTTCATCATCACCATCACTATCATCTTCATCATCACATCCTCATCACTACCATCAGCAACATCCTCATCCTCATCATACCCTCACTGTGTTATAATGTCCTCAAGGACAAAAGGTTATTGTAAGGTTATTAACTTCTTTAGAAATACTTAAGCAAAATAAGTCAAGCAGAGAAAGACAATTATCATATGGTTTCACTCATTTATGGAACATAAGAAGTAGGAAGATCGGTAGGAGAAGACAGGGAAGAAGAAAGGGGGGGTAAACAGAAGGGGGAATGAACCATGAGAGACTATGGACTCTGGGAAACAAACTGAGGGCTTCAGAGGGGAGGGGGGTGGGGGAATGGGATAGGCTGGTGATGGGTAGTAAGGAGGGCATGTATTGCATGGTGCACTGGGTGTTATATGCAAGTAATGAATCATGGAACTTTACATCAAAAACTAGGGATGTACTGTATGGTGACTAACATAATAAAATAAAAAATATTATTATAAAAAATATTTGCTAAATGTATGAAACAATGAGTGAATAAATGGATGAAAACAAAAATCGTCATCTGGGACTTCACAGGCAAATTCTACCAAATATTTAAAGAGTTAATACCTATTCTCAAACTATTCTAAAAAATAGAAAAGGAGGGAAAACTCCCGAATTCATTCTATGAAGCCAGTATTACCCTGGTAGAAAGACCAGATAGTCTCCATTAAAAAGAAGCACTACATCATCCTGATGAATATGGATACAAAAATTCTCAATAAAATACTAGGAAACCAAATCCAACAAAACATTAAAAAAATCATTCACCACAATCAAGTGGGATTTATTCTCCGATGCGAGGGTGGTTCAATTTTCACAAAACATCAACAGGATACATCATATTAATAAAAGAAAGAACCATATAATATATAAGAACAATATAATCATTTTAATAGGTGCAGAAAAAGCATTTGACAAGATATAACATTCATTCATAACAAAAACCTGAACAAAGCAGGTTTAGAGAGAACATAACTCAACATAGTAAAGGACAAATATGAATAATCCACAGCTAATATCATCCTCAAGGGGAAAAACCTGAGAGCTTTTCTCTAATGGTCAGGAATAAAAAAGAGATGTCCACTCTTGCCACTGTTATTCAACACAGTACTGTAAGTCCTAGCCACAGCAGACAACAAAAGAAGCAAAAGCCATCCAAATTGGCAAGAATGAAGCAAAACTTTCACCAATTAGAAATGACGTGATACCATACATAGAAAACCCCAAAGACTCCACCAAAAAATGGCTAGAACTGATATACGAATTCAGAAAACTCACAGGATATGAAATCAATGTACAGAAATCTGTTGCATTTCTATACACCAGCAATAAAGCACCAGGAAAAGAAATCAAGGAATTGATCCCATTATTAATTGCACCAAAAACCATAAGATACCTAAGAATAAACTTAACCGAAGAGGTGAAAAATCTGTACTCTAAAAACTAGATGAAAACACAGATGAAAGAAATTGAAGATGACATGAAGAAATGGAAAGACATTCCATGCTCATGGATTTGAAGAAAAATATTAAGATGTCTATTCTATCCAAAGCGATCCACACATTTAATTCAATCCCTATCAAAATACCAACATTTTTTTTTCTTACAGAATAAACAATCTTAAAATTTGTATGGAGCCTCAAAAGACCCCAAACAGCCAAAGCAATCTTGGTTGGGGGGGGGGGGAAGGAAGGCTGGAGGCATCACGATTTCAGATTTCAAGTTATATTATAAAACTGTAGTGATCAAAACAGTATGGTACCAGCACTACAATAGACACATAGATCAATAGAGCTGAATAGAAAGCCCAGAAATAAACCTACAATTATATGGTCAATTAATCTTCAACAAAGCAGGAAAGAATATCCAATGGGAAAAAGACAGTCTCTTTAACAAATGGTGTTGGGAAGACTGGACAGCCACAAGCAGAAGAATGAAACTGGACCACTTTCTTATACTATGCACAAAAATAAATTCAAAATTGATAAAAGACCTTAATGTGAGACCTGAAACCATAAAAATACTAGAGAACATAGGCAGTAACTTCTTTGACATCAGCTGTAGCAAATTCTTTCTAGATAGGTCCCCTGAAGCAAGGGAAACAAAAGCAAAAATAAACTACTGGGACTTTGTCGAAATAAAAAGCTTCTGCACAGTGAAGGAAACAATCAGCAAAACTAAAAGGCAACCTACAGAATGGGGGAAGATATTTGCAAATGATGTATCTGATAAAGGGTTAGTATCCAAAATATATCAAGAACTTATAAAACTCAACACCTAAAAAATGAATAATCCAATTGAAAAATGGACAGAAGACATGAATGGACATTTTTCCAAAGAAGCCATCCAGATGGCCAACAGACACTTGAGAAGATGCCCAACATCACTGCTCATTAGGAAGTGCATTATTTGGGCTGCACATTTTCCTGCACTGGCCTTGTTGGGAAGGCTGGTGGAGAAGCTAAGGGCCCCTGAGTTCATGCCTGGGTAGCGCCATTTTGCAGGCACAAACTTTTACTGTCAGAGAGGATACACAACATGACCAAGATCACACCGCTGGGTTGTGGCCTGGGGGTTTACGATGCAGATCTGGTGTTAGACTCAGGACGCCTTCCAGGAAGTAACATCCGATGCCACTGGTAGCCACTGGGAGAGCGGAAGGAGACGATGCAGCATTGTTGAAGTCTTGCTATTTACCCTAAATATATCCAGTGAGGATTTTTACATTGAAGGATTCTCAACGTTTCTGTTCTCATAGACAGAATGGCCGTTTAAGAACACTGAGTTTTAGTTTTGACATTAAGTAGTTCTGTGGCAAAAAACAGAACAAAAACAAAATCAGAACAAAAACAAAAACAAAAACCCCTAATTATTTGCCTAACACCAATTTCCCCTCTTTCTTACTTACGAAACCCTCCTTTTCAGCTACTCGGTTTTGTCTGTCTTGCCGTGTGTGTGGGTATGGCCACGTGTATATGTGCGTGTGTGCTTAGGGCACCAAATAGGTGCAGCTGACAGATGCCATTTCTCAGACAAAACTGAACGGTCCGGTCAGGGGGCTGCTGCGACCAGCGAGACAGACGTTCGTGGCTGGGAAGTGGAGAAGGCTCCTTCAGGGAGGGACAGAACATTCGCGTGCACCCTTTCTGGTCTCTCATCTTCAGGCTTTTTGCTGCCCGGCAGGTGGATGAAATGTTGCAGCCCCTGCGCAGCGGGCACGTGGGAGACCATGAAAGTGCACACAGCCTCGATTTTTAAGAAAATGGGAACTATCACACCTGGACTGCCCACCTTGGATTTATTCTATGTCGGACAGAATATGTCCTTATGTGTTCAGGGCACCGTTCACCGGGGCTTTGTCTTCTGTACACCCAAACCCCAACTCATCAATGGTGTGATCTCGATCAAGTGAATTCCCATTCCTGTCCCTAAGTTGTCATGTCTGTAAAATGGGCTCTGTGAAGGGGGGGAAGAGGAAGCTGGCATTAGGATTAGGTGATTTCAAGAGCACTTCTAGTCTATTACTTCATGGGTCTGTTTAGGCCCAGGTACCCTATGTATTCTGAAACACCAGAATATTGACTCTGAAGCTTTTCATTAACCCCCAAAGGTCCAAGTTTTAAGATGAATCATATTATTGAAATAAACATGCGAAGAGATCTACTCCTTTAATGAATTTTTCTGCTAGGTGCTATTTTCAAGTGTGTGTGGGTCCTTTTATAAGTTATCTTCCTGAAAAAATTTAATTCTTAGCATAATAAAGCCTTATTCAATTAGATTCTACTAGTTAAACTGTGTGGTAACTTAGAGTCTGGGCCAAAGAGGACTTCGATTGCAAAATAAATTCCTTTTTTTTGGAAAAAAAAAAAAAAGATTCCCCAAGCAAATCAACACTGTAAATAAGGCAAATTTATCTCTGCTTAGAACAAACTGTTCTCAACTACTATGGAGAATCTATTTATGTAAAAATTAATTAATGTACTAATTAGAAATCATTTTCACCCAGCTCATTAAATTTTGCTCATTGGCAAAATTTTGCCAGTGGGTCTCTATTCAGTGTTGGAAGGGAGCTGGAAGAAAAAGGCTTTGTGCCTTTTGAAGTATTATGGAATTCAGACCACACTGCCCAGTTTATCTAAATCAGTGAGGCTTGCTCTCGGTTAATTTCTACCTTTCCCAGATGCAGCAGAAATATGAAATGCCATCTCTTTTTCCTTAAATTATTAATATTTCAGAGCTTTCATTTCCTACAGGTTATGACGTTCTGAGGGTTTCTTGGAAGATGGCTTGGGGGTAAAAAACCAATAGTTACACTAAAAGGATACTAGAAGCCCTGGCTTCTTAAGGTAAATGGTTTTCTTTCTCTTTTTGCATTGCAGCCAGGAGGAAGTAAAATGATGGGAGTTCTGGTGATGGGTAGTAAGGAGGGCACGTATTGCATGGTGCCCTGGGTGTTATATGCAAGTAATGAATCATGGAAATTTACATCAAAAACTAGGGATGTACTGTATGGTGACTAACATAATATAATAAAAAATTATTATAAAAAATAAAATAAATAAAATAAAACCTTCAACGAAGAAAAAAAAAAATGATGGGAGTTCTGAAATGCCAAGAGGCTCATGAGCAATGGAAGTTTCTTCTCAGACATGGAAGACCACTGGGGATAAGACAAGCACCATGATTTCTCTGACGTTCGTAAGCCAGTCCGGGCATGTCCCCCGAGACGGAGAAACAAGTTTTCAATTTACCTGAAAAAACACCAGACAAATGTGGGTTTTTAAACTCTCTAAGCTATATACCCACACCCTAACTCTTCGATTGTGTGATCTTTGTGGGTTGGGTACAATAGTAGATTGTATTCAACAGGAGCTGGTGGGGAGACGGGGGAGGGGGCAGGTGGAAATTCTGCACACTTGCGTGATCCGTCCGCACACTCGCTTTGCAGGTGCTGCTGCAGAAGTTCAGCAAGAAAAAATTCCAAGGGTAGAGTAGGAAGGAGATAGAACTGCCACTTCCCATTTAAACCTGTATTCTAGACCTTTCGAAGAGGGAAGTCTTAAAGCCAAGAACTTGCCTCCATTTCTCTTTGTTTCTATTGGCCCACCTACTGTAGCTGTCCTCTCCCACCCTTCTCAGACTTTCATGTGTCTGGTCGGTCTGTCTTTGAACGTCACACGTAAGGTTTAATCCTTATTGTCATTCCCTTCAACAGCCTTGCTTCCCTTTTGGTGATGGGTGCCTCTTCCCCACATTATAATTCCCGTTTAGGTCCATCTGTTTCTACTGTGGTCCAACATCTTCCAGCTCCTACCCAAACTTCCAGTTCCGTGTTACAGCTACCGAGGCAACATGAACGAAGTCTTGGGGAACTGACAGATGGCTTCATCTACGTTTCTCAGAAACCTTGTTTATATCTTACCAGGGCCCTCGAGCGCCACAGCGCGGTGACTGACTATGAGACGTTAAGCAGTTTGGGGAGATGTTGTTCAGCGTGAGCGTGGATGGGCTTTCTCTTTGCTTCTCAGTACTGCCCTGATCGACGACCGTGTATACTTTCTCTGCTCCCTACCGGTACTGATAGCAGAGCCAAACTGGCAACATGACTTCCCAGTCAATGTATGTTTGGGCATTCGGGGCCGCAGGGATAATTTCATCTCACCTTCCCACTCTCGAAATGGGGAGATGAGGGGTGGGGGCGAGGGCTTACTGGTATCCGTAGCGGATGCCCAGTGAGGAGACGGCTCCCTGTTCTTGCCTGTTTTGTGATATTTCTGACTCTGCAGAGAAGGTCTTAGGGCCGTCCTGTTTCACTTCCTTTTTGCCACATTGGGGAAACATCTATAAACCAAAGGTAGACCTCGGATATTCCGACACCCACTCTTTCAGGCCTGATTTCTGTCTCCCTTCCTCCCCGGCATGCTTTCTATTTACTCCAAACTTCAGGGAACCTCACCTCCCTGGAGCGTCTTTGACATGCATACGGTGACTTCCGCAGAAGACAAAACGTAAGAATTATCAAGTGTTTGACTAGCTGTTGGTCTTGTCAGTTAGACTGTAACCTTCTGAAGGGCACAGAGTGCCCTGTGTGGTCCCCACTCTTCATGGGCACTGGGACTCCGAGCTTAGCGCTGGGTCACGGGCTGGGTTCCACATGGCACCCACTGATGTGCTCCCCACCCCCATCGTCAACGCTCAGAAAGTGACTGATGAGAGATTTCATTCTCCACTGGCTATTGGGAGTTACTTAGCGGAGAAATGGGGACCCTTTAGGAAGTGCTGAAGAATGTGTAGTGGAAGGAACTGTTTTCTACAGGCGAGGCCCACGTGGCCTTTTGAGAGGGGGAAAGGGGAAGCAACAGACGTTTTTCCTCGAGCTCAATTTAGATGCCTCGGGAGCATGGAGAAGTGTTATGAGCTATTTCAATTCCAGAAAGCAGGCTTAAAAACGCAAAATAAATAATTGACCATTTTAAATCATTGAAACCACTGGTTCTTAACCTCTTTGGAATACGGAGCCCCTTGGAGAATTTGATGAAAGCTGCTCACCCCATGTGGGTGCGCACACACACGTGCACACACACACGAGCTGCAAATACATTCAGGAGACTCAATGCCTGCTGAACGACCAGCTGCGGGTCCCAGGCTCCGATGGCATCAGAACTAGGCTCACTGTCTCCCCTGACAGTGCTCCCAGCAGAATTAAGCCAGTCAAACAGAACCCAAAGCCTCCTAGGCAGTTTCTCATGGGAAAATGTCCTTCAGCAGAGCGAGGGCTGGAAGGAGAGGCCTGCATTTTTCAGGCGCTGACGTCCCATATGGTGATCTGAATAAAGCACTCACTTCTCTCAAGGGCTACAGCAAGTCAAGGAGAACAAATTTAAGCCAACCTGGGACTCGTTCCTGTGCGTTCATGCACGGACAGGACTCACTTCCCCTGGAGGATCGGACTCCATACAACTAGTGTGATTTCAACCTCAAAATCCTTTGTTACCTTCTCCTCTTGCATATTTCTGGTTTCTACTTAACAAAAGAATAAGAATCGATTTTTTCACTGTGGGGGAATGAAAAGGGCTGGGAAAACGAGGTCAAAGACATCACTGGAACGAGGCCTGAGAGAGAGAGAGACAGGGACATCTTTTGTGTCAAGTAAATGATCTTCCAGGTCAATGGAAGCCTCTGCGGGGAAATGAGGGAGGGGCCCCATCAGGAGCTGTAACATCTGATGTTACAGCAAGAGCCACCATCCCATCCTGAGCAGTAACACCCTCCCCATTTCTAGGCCTTTCCGTGAAGAGACTCAGTCGCCAGTCAGCCTCGGATGCAAGGGGTTCTTGAACAAGTGCATTGTGTAATCTCAGCAGAGCTCAAAGCCCTCCAGATGAAAATACTTCTAAAGATGTGTTGCTGAGACTCAGGAAACTCTGGGACACCACTGAGAGGGACTGACACCAGAACTCTGTCACTCGAAGTCCTAATTCCATGAAGTGCAGTTAGGGACGGCTCCGGGCTACACGCTGGCTCGGGACAGTGCGGGCTGTGGCCGGGCTGGTGGGAGGGGGTACTTATGCATCGAGGTACAATAAAGACACTAGAATGAGGATGTGAACGTTAGGGAGTGGAATGCCACCAGCAGCAGAGAAGAAGAACACGGAAAGGAAGCAGAGGACAGCAGGCAGTAAGGCGCAGAGCCGCGTTCCACAGGCTTCATCATGGAGACGCTGCCCTTCGGTTCATCCGTCTATTTATTCATAGAAAAAATGTCTCTCCATCACCCGTTTTGTCCAGGTCGCACTGATTTGCAGGGGATTGCAGTCGTCAGCAGAGAGAAGAGATTTCCCGTTTCATGGAGACTACACTCCAGCAGGGGGAGGAAGATTGGAAACGACAAATTGCATAATTAATCTTTCCCTTTAGAGGTTCTGAATTCTCTCCGCCAGAAAAGCAATGAGAAAATTGGCAGGAAGTGTCAGAATGAACTTCTCTAGGACTCTAGAAATTCATCAAAGGCTTGCAGCAATCCTGGGAGCATTTACCCAAGAAAAACAGCCGAGTCTCAGTAAAATCAGCAAGCTGCACGGCACTTTCGCTTACTCTGTTCCACTCCCCCTCCCCGCAGCTCTGCAGCGGGCTACAGCACCCTCAGCTCGCCAGCGAGCACCAGTGGCCACCAGCGTGGGCACCGTGGGGATGAACCCTGCCCCAGCTTCACTCCAGGAATCAAGCATCATTGCTGTTGGACCACAGTGTGGTTTTCTGAAAGACACCACTTGGATGGCTGCTTTTATTTTCACCTGCTTGGTGCACAAGCCATTTCCCAGGGGCATTTGTCAACAACATTTAGAGGCCATTGTTTTACCCAGCTGACACAGGCTGGGCAAACAACAGGCTAATCAGAAGTCTCAGAAGGAAAATCTGGAGAAAGAGATGTCCACAGAGGCTGCACAAAGCCCTGACAGATTCTTGGGAATCAAGACACACAGGGTCGGAGGGCACCGCCAAGGGAAGCCTGGGAAGGCCCGAGGCTCTTAGGTCTGGGCTGACCTTGAGGCTCTGCCATAAAACCTTGTTTCTTCACATAAGTCATGTTTTCTTGTGGAAAACGGAGTTTTCCAAACAACAGAACGTGGCAACTCTGCTGTCGGTAGTCAGTTTGTTCTGTGTGTGCTTAGAGACTTTCCCAGTACAGCCCCTGGGGTCCGCGTCCAGTAGCTCGCTGGTCCTCTCCAGGCTGCACAGAGATTTGGCTGAAAGGTTGGGCTCTGCTGAGTGTGTGTGTGGGCTGGGACACCCGCTCCACACCCAGCCAGCCGGCCAATAACTCTGCTTCAGTCTGCATTTCCTAGCGTGGAAGGTGCCCACCCAGAGATCACATATTGTGGGATCAGTTTGTGTGGAATGTCCATACTGGTGAATCTACAGAGACAGAAAGTGGATTAGTGGTTGCCAGGCGCTGTGGGGAGGAGGGGACGGGCGTGACTGCTGCGGGGCGTGACTTTCTCTACTTGGTGATGAAAATGTTCTGGAATCTAATAGTGATGGTAGTGAGTATACTACATATGCTTGGGCATATACCAAAAAGCATTGAGTTTTACACTCATACAGGGAGAATTTTATGGTTTGTAAATTATACCTCAATTTGAAAAAGGCTATATGGGGTAATCTGGACTTGGTCAATGAGACATCTGCTTCTGGCCAAGGTGGTTCAATAGAGACTGGATTTACCATCCAGACTGGGAAACTGAAAAAGAGAACAAAATCCCTGGGACAATGACTTTATTCCCTGGGACATTAGGCAGTGGAGGAGCACGGTCTCTGAGAGTCTCACAAGTGTGGTAGATTCTTGCCCTGAGAGCAGGAAGGGGTGTACAGGCACAGACCAGAATCTTCTGGAGTGGAGGAGATGGTGCAGGAGCTTGGGGAGAGCAAGGTGCTTACAGTTTGTTCGGCAGATTACCAGAAATGGCAGAGCTGCAGACGGAGAGCAACCCAGAGATCTACAGAAGACTCCCCTTAAATATTCACCGAAGAGCTAATCAGCACGTGAGGAAGCTCCCAAAGGAGGGGATGAAGCCCAGCCTCAGGACGGGAAGTCAGGTGCCCACGCTCACACAGGACCACCTAGCACCATGTCCACCGATCAGACTGGAAAGCTTCGTAACACGTCAGGTGCTGCGTGCACGGCTGAGAAGGGCGTTCTTCAGTGGTATGGGACCATTAACCCCACACTCACATTTTCAAACAAGACCTAAAAAGATCAAATGGCTCCAAGAAACTTAACACATTCTGGGGGGAGCTAAAAAATATTTCTAGGTAATTATAACAAATTTTTAAATTAGTTAATAAAAAATATAATAAACATAAAAAAACTCAAGTTATAAGTAAAAATAGCTTCCTACAAGCTAAAATTCACAAAGTCTGGCATCCAAAGATTATTAAGCATTAAAAGCAGAAAATCACATCATAATATGGATAATAATCAATCAACTGAAACTAACCCAGAAAAGACATGTATGTTTGAATTAACAGGAGATCTGAAAATCCCTTTTACAACTGCGTACCATGTATCCCAAAAGCTAAGTAGAGATGTGGAAAAAAAAAAACCCACTTAAATTTCTAGAGAAGAAAATTCTAATATCAAAATGAAAAATACTCAGAATGAGATTAATGGCCAATTGGGCATTGCAGAAAAGATGAGAGACACTGAAGACACAGCCGCAGAACCCACCCGAAGTGAAGCCTTAGAGAAAGACGCAAGAGAAGAGAGTCAAGAAAGCATCAGTGAGCAGCAGGACCAGCTGGTGCTGCCCAGTGTGCACGTGATAGGAGTGCCTGCAGGGGAGAAGCCATGCCGGAAAGTGCTCAGGACTAGCGGGCAACGTGGCGTCAGGCCGGGTGGGCTCCAGCTCTCCTGCAGGCCGGGAGCTCAGGCCCAGCACCTCCAGACAGAGCTTCCTTCCCTGCGGCCCTGGATCTCCTCATCTCTCAGTTGCTGATTTCAGGAGCTCCATCCAGGGAGGCCTCTGAGCTGAGAGCTGAAGGGTGAGGTGCCCGAGTCTGCTCCACAGTTGTCTCCTCTCAGGGAATACTTTCCTTTGTGCTGAGCCCTCCGGCCTGCGCTCCAGCAAGGCGGTCTGCTCCTTGGCAGACACTGCACTCCTCTTCAGCCCTGTCCTCCCTTTCTCTGTGCTTCCCCTGCAGGGTGCTCAGGGACGGCTTCCTCCGGCAGCAGCCATCTCTGCCTCTTGCAGCTGTTCAGCCTGGTGCCAGCCAGGGGGCCTGGGGACCTTGCCGTTAAGGCATTGGGGGTGGACAGACCAGGCAAGGTCCTCAGGCTGAGCGCCTTTCCACAGCTCACTCCCACCAGCCCTCACTGTCCTAGATTTGTTCCTGCAGAACCGCTCCAGAGCCTCGGTTTCCATGGGGTGACAGCCCAGCCCCCTCTAGCTGCAGCCCCTTTGCTTGGGAATGTGGCCGCTCCTCCCCTGAGTGACCGATTATTCCTAGGAATAGATTATTGATTATTGATTATTACTCAGGAGTTACTTAGAACTTGAGCATAACTATGACTTGCCAGAAACGACACAGGAGCAGAGAGATCTGCCCTCATCTAGGGGTCACAAAGTTTTCCCTGGGGGGCGATGCTGAAATGGGGCCCTTGGGACCCCTGAAGGAAGTAAACAAAAGGGAAATTAGGAAAGGAAACATTCTGGGCGAAGGAAATGGAAGAGACGGAAGCCTGGCCTTTCTGAGGAACTGGGATGGCGTGGCTGGAGGGGAAGACGAAGGGAGCCGACGGGGAGGTCACAGGAACCAGGATCCTGGTGACAGACCGGGTGCTGGGACACGCCTCTGCAAAGTTCTCGTTGGGGGAGTAAACCGATTTGGCCGGAACGGTAACAGGCTCACCAGAGACTGGATCAGGGGTGGGCAGCCCCATTCAGGACACCCGTGCAGGATCCCATGCATCTGGACCTGAACGGTGGCCATGGAGAAAAAGGAGGAGGACACGTTTTGGAGCTAATTAGGGGCCATGGCCCAGAAAGAATAGGTCCCACCCCTTCTTCCCTCCTCACAATCGGGGATTCAGTTCAACAGATGCCACGGCTCCTGCATGTGACACTGTGGGGGTACAGATGAGATACAGGACTGCCTCGGACGCCAGGAGCTGGCTTACAAAAATGAAACGATTTCCAGAACACTCCTGTCTGGGGTTACTCAAACATGAGAAAAACTGGGGACACCAAAGATCTTTACCATCGAGCGTTAAGGGAAGGGACACCAACCCCGAGTTCTAGAAACACGGGCCTTCACTGGTGGGCAGCCTGGCCTCTGATTGGAGAACGTTTTCTGGAAGAAGTTATGCCCGAGCTTGGTCTGGATGGAGAGAGGTATTTACGTAATCTCAGGAAAGCAAAGCCCACAGACTTTGGTATTTTATAGGACCACTGCCATCAGCCCGTCCCGGAAAATCAGGATAGACAGAAGAGATTCTCATTAAAATCAAATTTCTCCCCCACGAAGGGCAGTTAAACTTCTGAGGCAGGTGAGCAAGAAGTTTAATGAAGCTGTAAGTGTTTAAAAAGTCATAAAATAACCATTTCCTCTTCCCCCTTCACGGATGAGCTCTACCTGCATCACTCACTAGGGGTGCATGTGAGCTCCGGGCTGCGGCCGGGCGCCAGGGGTCCCAGCTAACTGGGTCTGCACGTGTCCTGCTCCCTGGGTTTTCATGTGGGGATTTGAAAGACGCTTCCAGAGGCCAGTAGCTCCTCTCAATTAAACATTTCCTTTTTTCCCTTGTGTAAAATCTACATATAGAGCTGGGGGAAATTAAATCAAACTCTTACTCTATGGGGTCTGCTCACCTATTTCAGAATGTATGGGCAGTACCCATGACCCAGAAACACCTGTGACGGTTCATGTGTCAAATTCACTGGGTCACAGGGTGCTCAGATATTTGGCCAAACACGATTCTGAATGTATTTGGGAGGGTGATTTTGCATGAGATTAGCATTTGAATTGGACAGAGTAAAGCAGATTGCCTTCCCTAATGTAGGTGGGCCTCATCCAATCAGTTAAAGGCCCAATAGGACAAAAAGGCTGAAACACACACACACCTAACAAAGACTTCCTCCTGCCTGACTTCCTCTGAACAGGGACATCGGCTTTCTCCTGCCCTCAGATATGAACTAAAACTTCGGAGGAGCTAATGCTAAGTGAAATACGTCAAGCAGAGAAAGACAATTATCATATGGTTTCTCTCATCTATGGAACATAAGAACTAGGAAGATCGGTAGGAGAAGAAAGGGATAAAGAAAGGGGGGGTAATCAGAAGGGGGAATGAAGCATGAGAGACTATGGACTCTGAGAAACAAACTGAGGGCTTCAGAGGGGAGGGGGTGGGGGAATGGGATAGACTGGTGATGGGTAGTAAGGAGGGCACATATTGCATGGTGCACTGGGTGTTATACGCAACTAATGAATCATCGAACTTTACATCAGAAACCAGGGATGTACTGAATGGTGACTAACATAATATAATAAAAAAATATTAAAAAAACGAAAGCTTCGGCTCCTGCTAGGTCTCCAGACTGTTTCCCTTCCTACTAGAACGACACCATCAGCTCTCATTAGTCACCAGCCTACAAACCCAGCCTGTAGATTCTGAGACTTGCCAGCCTCCACAAACCTATAAGCAAATTCCTTACAATAAATCTCCTCCTGTGTATATATAGGCTCTTGGTTCTGTTTCTCTGGAAAATCCTAACACAGCTTCCTGACCTCGCCTTCTAGGGACTCCAAAGGCCAACTTCCAAAAAGCCTGGAATAGCATCCTTCAGCCTTCTCTCCTTCTTGTTCCTCAGGGAATGTGTTACTCAGTGGTACACCCTCTCAGCAATCCCTGCACGTCTGCATTTTCCTCTTATGTCAGGATGGGGTCCCCTCCGTCTTCCATGCTCCCTGTACTGCCTCTTGGCCCCTGCAGAGCCAACAAAGGACATCCAAGCCAGCTCTGTCTTGTCTCAGCTGATGTTCCCCAGTAACAGTTCTGGAATATCGAAGGATGTGTTTTCCTCTCCATCCCTCTGCATTGCATGTTTGTATTTAAAAAATACTTTTAGTTCATCCCCAAGTATAAACCTGGGGCAGCTTCCTGCTGGCCCCAGAGTGAGACCAACTTGGCTTTAAAGGAGCAGCCTGATAGCGGGCATAGCTAAGACCCCTTCGCATCTATGGCTCAGAAACAAGAAGACGAAACCAAGGATGGGGTTTCTCTATTTTAACTGCTCTCTTGCTTCTTTCCTTTTTAAATTATTCCCCTGTAGAGACCAGTTGGAGCTGGTGTAGCCTGTGGCCTTGAAGAAGGAGGGGTTTTATTAGGGGCCTTGTATATAAGAGAAAATGGGGGGACTCATGCTCACGGCTGCCACAGAGCTGTTGCGAGATCACATTTATGAGGGATGTTGGTATTGAGCGTGTGCTGTGCTGGGATGCAGAGCGCCCAGAGAAATTTAGCCTGTCTGTTGAGCGTGTCACTCTTCAAACCCAACTTGGGATTCAATTATGCTTGGAGTCACGCTCATCCTTCTTTGAAGGTCCATGTTCTTCGTGACCATGACTTCTCTTGTGCGGAAGGTTCCAACTGCAATTAGCTCCCTTCTTTCTCTATCTTTCTCACGTTGATGACTTTGGCATCTTGAAAATCAGTGGAGAGTCAGGTGTCTCTGCTCACTTTCATTGATCTATAGGTTTGTCCTTAACACCAATTCCATGCAGTCCTGATAGTACAGCTTCAAAGTAAGCTTACAAGTCAGATGGCATTCCCCAACTTTCTTTATATTCTTCAAAATAAGTCTGGCTTTTCTAGGTTCTTTGAGTCCCAATATTTTATAAATACCTGAGTATTTTTATTTTGTGTGATATTTTACTATTTGGCCTGTATGACCTCTATTTCTTTAACTGCCTAACAAAAACCTCAGTGAAACTTTTCAAAGCTTACCCTTAAAAATATTAGGTGAATTGCTCCACGTTACGCTACTAGTTGACCATGTCCCTGGCCAGGCCTTATCTGTCACATTTATCTTGGGTACTGCAAGTACCAGCAACAGAGAGTAGCAGTACAACTGCGTTATGACCTCACTGCAGACATTATCAGGGCGCCGAGATACTATTAGGGTTGCATTGTACCCTTTCCCCCACTTCTACCAATATCCACCAGGAAAATAGAGCTGAATGACGGGCATAAAAAAACCCAACCTTATTCATAAATCAGTTTCCATTTTTGCGCCAGTGAGGGTATTATTAACTTTTATAAAATGGGTAGGAGTAGCAGGACCATTTGATTGGTCAATAATAGCACTCCGCCTGGTGCATGAATCTTTACGAGCATGCAGGTAGAAATTCATTAGTCACATTACCCTCCTTCATACTGTTTCCCATAAAAAAGACAGAAAAGGTACTTGGGGAAAAGCTCGAACACTATTCCTATAAGCTTTTTTTCTCTCCTTTAACTCAATGTAAATATACTACAGGCTGTCAGCTCCTTATTGGAAAAAAGAGGCTTGATGGCAGTTGCAACTTCAGGAAAAATAAAGCACTGAATTTCAGACTTGAATGTCACCATATCTTTGGAGGCAAGAGCAGGGAAAGAGTTGGTGTTTGGCCAAACTGAAACCATTCAGCTTCAAGTATACACCAGAAATGAAACAAGGGTTTATTAAGGAGTTGACTTCCCTGAGCAAAAATGTCTTTTATTTTACTTAAGAAAAATGATGTGGTGTCAGTTGCTGGGGGTGGGGGTTGGGAGGGGGCCATTGCTAAGGAAGCAGAAGGCACAGTCCTCCAAACACGCTCATCCTCTCGAGAGGGCTACTTCTGTCATGGAAACCCCCCAGGGACAACACAAGAGAACGCACAGTGGACGGTCGGCTGGTGGGGCATATACAACACATTAAATAAAACTCAGAGAACTGCGAGATGAGTGAAAATCCATTTGAACAAAACTGACTTACTGGGTTGAGTGTTAGACTTAACCTTACTTCTAAGACAGGAGCATCTGGGTAGACAGGTGGAAGGGGGACCTGAGGTGTCATAGGTAGGTGGCGAGAAAAGATGGAAAGTGAATCCTACCACTTTGTAAAATTAGTGGAACTAAAGCTACAAGGCAGGGAGGCAGCGGAGCAGGCGGGAGCGACTGAGGATGCTGCAGCTGAGGAACTGTCCTCGGTCTCATGGGCTAAAATGTAGCTGTAGCCTTCATTCATCCTACACGCCGCTGTGGGTCAGGAGGGGAGAGTCCTCTGCACAGTCACCCGGGACCCATGCTGATGGGGCAGCCGCCATCTTGAACACCTCCATCTTTGGGCCACACAGACAAGAGAGTCTTGGAGGAGAATTTCTTATGGGTGATTCGGTGTTTCAGCCTGTCCTCACAGTGCTGGGCTCGTAACCCACAGAGCAGGACTCATCCCTCGCCACAGTGGGGCTGGGAATAGAATACTCTACTTCTGGAATGTGGGAAAGTAAAAAATATTTCAACATTAGTGTTTGCCACAAATAGGTTCTGTGAGGACTAAGATAACATATGTCAAGGGCTTAGCACAATGCCTGAACCATACTGAGTCCTCAGCAAATATCAGCTTTAATAGTTACTAATAAGTGAGTCTGTGAAGTTTATGGCAAATACTAAGTCAGGTGCTCTTTTGTTTTGTTTGTTTTTTTAGAAAAAATTTTTAAAAAAAGATCAAATTCAATTAGCCAACATATAGTAAGTACATCATTAGTTTCAGATGTTGAGTTCAGTAATCCATCAGTTGCATAAAACAGCCAGTGCTCATCACATCTCATGCTCTCCTTAATGCCCATCACCCAGTTAATCCATCCCCCCACTTACCTCCCTCCATCAACCCTCAGTTTGTTCCCTAGAATTAAGAGTTTCTCATGGTTCATCTCCCTCTCTGATTTCTTCCCATTCGGCTTTCCCTCCCTTCCCATATGATCCTCTGTGCTGTTTCTTACATTCCACATAGAGTGAAACCGTATGACAATTGTCTTTTTCTGACTGACTTTTTTCACTCAGGTGAAGTTTAATAACTATTTTACCATATTACTTTTTAATCTGTACAACTCTGATGTATTATTATGACTCTATCACAAATGAGGACACAGATATGAGCCTTAAGGACTATCCCTCATATTCCATAGCTTTTAGAGTGAAGTATGGACCAGTGTCCAGGTGAGTTTGGACTCCAAATGCTATTTTTTTAAATAATAATTTTTTATTATATTATGTTAGTCACCATACAGTACATCCCAAGTTTTTGATGTAAAGTTCCATGATTCCTTACTTGTGTATAACACCCAGTGCACCACGCAATACGTGCCCTCCTTAATACCCATCACCGGTCTATCCCATTCCCCCACCCCCTCCCCACTAAAGCCCTCAGTTCGTTTCCCAGAGTCCATAGTCTCTCATGGTTCATTCCCCCTTCTGTTTACCCCCCCTTTCTTTATCCCTTTCTTCTCCTACCGATCTTCCTACTTCTTATGTTCCATAAATGAGTGAAACCATATGATAATTGTCTTTCTCTGCTTGACTTATTTCGCTTAGCATAATCTCCTCCAGTCCTGTCCATGTTGCTGCAAATGTTGGGTAATCGTTCTTTCTGATGGCTGAGTAATATTCCATTGTATATATGGACCACATCTTCTTAATCCAGTCATCTGTTGAAGGGCATCTCGGCTCCTTCCACGATTTAGCTATTGTGGGCAATGCTGCTATGAACATTGGAGTGCATATGGCCCTTCTCTTCACTATGTCTGTCTCTTTGGGGTAAATACCCAGTAGTGCAATGGCTGGGTCATAGGGTAGCTCACTTTTTAACTTTTTAAGGGACATCCACACTGTTTTCCAGAGTGGCTGTACCAACTTGCATTCCCACCAACAGTGTAAGAGGGATCCCCTTTCTTCACATCCTCTCCAATATTGTTGTTTCCTGCCTTGTCCATTTTTGCCATTCTAACTGGCATAAGGTGGTATCTCAATGTGGTTTTGATTTGAATTTCCCTGATGGCTAATGATTTTGAACATTTTTCTTGTGTCTGTTAGCCATTTGTATGTCTTCATTGGAAACATGTCTGTTCATATCTTTTGCCCATTTTTTGATTTTATTATTTGTTCCACGTGTATTGAGTTTGAGAAGTTCTTTGTAGATCTTGGATGCTAATCTTTTATCTGTAGTGTCAATTGCAAATATCTTCTCCCATTCCGTGGGCTGCCTCTTAGTTTTTTTAACTGTTTCCTTGGCTGTGCAGAAGCTTTTTATCTTGATGAAGTCCCACAAGTTCATTTTTTCGTTTGTTTCTCTTGCCTTTGGAGATGTGTCATGAAACAAGTTGCTGTGGCCGATGTCAAAGAGGTTACAGCCTATGTTCTCCTCTAGAATTTTGTCGGATTCCTGTCTCACATAGAGGTCTTTCATCCATTTGGAGTTTATCTTTGCGTATGGTGTGAGAGAGTGGTCAAGTTTCATTCTTTTGCATGTAGCTGTCCAATTTTCCCAGCACCATTTATTGAAGAGACTGTCTTTTTTCCACTGGATGTTTTTTCCTGCTTTGTCAAAGATTAGTTGCCCAAAGAGCCGAGGGTCCATTTCTGGGTTCTCTATTCTGTTCCATTGGTCTATGGGTCTGTTTTTGTGCCCGTACCATGCTGTCTTTGTGATCACAGCTTTGTAGTAAAGCTTGAAATCTGACAACGTGACGCCTCCAGCTTTGTTTTTCCTTTTCAACAATTCCTTGGCGATTCGGGGCCTTTTCTGGTTCCACACAAATTTAAGGGCTGTTTGTTCCAATTCTTTGAAAAATGTCATTGGTATTTTGGTCAGGATAGCACTGAAAGTGTAGATTGCTCTGGGTAGCATGGACATTTTAACTATGTTTATTCTTCGGATCCATGGGCATGGGATATTTTTCCATCTTTTTGTGTCTTCTTCAACGTCTTTCAAGAGTGATTTGTAGTTTCTAGAATATAGATCCTTTACGTCTCTGGTTAAGTGAATTCTGAGATAGCGTATTTTCACTATGCGACATAGTCTTTATAAAAGACCCCTCAGTACTATGATTTGTAGGGAACGGAAGTGTTCTGAGTTCTGTAAGTGCATTCACTTTGTGTAAAAATAAAACTTCAACATATACGTACTAAATATATTTTCTATGTTGCTAGATATTCTGATAGGTTCCAAGGATTAAGACATGAGAGATCTCTGCCTGCACGTTATCCACATGTCAAGGGGTAAGATAAACAAGTAAACAGACACTTGCAATATTATGTGGTAAGTAGCCTATCAGAGATGGTATTGATAACATCAATAAAGCACAGAGGAGGGACAATTAGCCCAGAATGGAGACAGGACAGGGCAAGCTTCTTAGCCAGGTGACGTACAGGCAGAGTCTGTGACGTCTAGTAAGAGATAGCTGGGTAAAAGGGGGATGGGTTGGAAGCACACATTCCAGGCTGAGGAAGCCATGTGTGCAAAAGCATGAGACAGAAAGCATGGCACAACCAGGACATTACGTGGGTTGTTCACAGCTGTGGGATAGGGAGGGAGATAGACATAGACCAGATCCTGAAGGGCTTTCAGTGCTGCACCGAGAGACTTGGATTCAATACTGAGGGCAGTGAGGATCCTTTCCATGATTTTAAGCAGGAAGGTGACATGAAGAGACTGGCATTGTAGAAAGAGCATTCTAAAAGAGATGACTTTGGATTACAGGGGGCTGGATGCAGGCAGCTGGGGCTCAGTTGGTGAAGCCTCTGCCTTCGGCTCAGGTCATGATCCTGGGGTCCTGGGATCGAGCCCCACATCAGGCTCCCTGCTCAGCATGGAGACTGCTTCTCCCTCTCCCTCTGCCGCCCCACCCTGCTTATGCTCTCTCGCTCTATCTCAAATAAATAAAAAAATAAACTAAAAAAAGGGTTCTCCCTCTCCCATTCCCCCTTCTTGTGTTCTCTCTCTCGCTGTCTCTCTGTCAAATAAGTAAATAACATCTTAAGAAAATAAACAAAACAAATAAAATTTAAAAAGAGGGGGCTGGACCCAGATACAGTGAAATGAGTGAGGAGGCTTTGCAAATTAGTCTTGGCGAGAGCTGATTAAGGTCTGAACTACCAGCAAAGATAGAATAAATGGAACATGTATGAAAGTGTAGCTCTGTAGCTGGATGGCTGTTAGGAGATGTCCCCAAGCAAGGCCAGCAGGTCATGCCTTTGCACACCTGCATGGGCCAGTCACTGCATGTGGGCAGAGTCACCGGACAAGGCAGCTGCCCTTGAGCAAGGACCGTCAAGGAGCGGGTTAGCCACAGCGCTTCTGCACACATCCTCCTGGCAGCTGAGGGGACCAGGACATGTGGAGCACACCACGGCATCACCGCAGCCACGGGATAGTCTCCGTCTTGTCCACAAGCACTTCTATGATGCAATTCATTTAATCCTCACAACAAACAACGAGATAGGTGCTGTTAGTCCTCTCAGTTGCAGATGAAGTAGCTGAAGCAGGGGCAGGCTGAACTACTCGCTCACGGGGGTAGAAAGCCAGTACTCACAACCGGCATCAAGGCTTTCACTCCTCCCGTGCTCTGCTGAGCCAGCGGATGCAGTTCCCTTGTCTGTCGTCCACACGAACAGCTGTGCAGTGCGGTCCCGGCCGCGTGGCAATTTTGCACCCCTCCCCCACATCTTACTAAGAAGTCGGCTCCTCTTGGACCACACGCACCATTTCCAGGTTTTGCACTTGATGTTTCACAGATAATCTTATGCCATCTTCGAAATACCTAGTTAATTATGCATTTGTCACGATACAGCGTTTCTTCTGAAGAAAATGACTGAGTAATCAAGTAACACGTGACAGTAAAAATTTGAAATCACAGGAACACGTGAAAATGTGGACTTTCTACACATTGTAGTAGGCTGGAAATAGATTCCAGGCATTTTAAAAGGTGGAGGACAAGCCACCGGATGGCTAAAGTCGAGTTTGCTGGCACTCGTCCCAGGGCTGGTGAGCCCGTGAAGCGGAATTCCCCACGTCTGCGTTGGTGGGAGCAGAGAGGGGCACCATCGCTCTGAGACAGTCTGGTTGTAACTCAGTGGGTGAATCCCAGAAACACTGCCCCGAGGGAAAAAGCCTCGCACGGAGGAGGACTCTGTCATGTCATTTATGTGAAGTTCCTGAACAGATCAACCTAATCCATGGTGAAAACCCAGTCCGAACAGTAGTGGCCTCACCTAGAGTGAGTTAGCGACAGGGAGGGAGGGACGTGGGAACTCTGCAGGTGGCAATTCTGTTCTCCTCCGGATAGCAGTGTTCTATATCACAAGTGTATGCATTTTTGAGAATGGAGAATACACTATTCATATTTATACGCGTTTTTAATATGTACACTTTGCCTCCATGGGAGAAATGTTGAATTCTAGTTAGTGATGAGGGGGTCTGTGGGCTATTATAAACACATTCATAAAAGAAGATGATGATGGATAGAGAAATGGTCGGATAAAATGTGTGGTAAGATGAGTATAATAATACGCAGAATTGGTACAATGGTGGATGGATATTCAATGTGGAATTCCTTCAATTTTATTGTGTTTGATATTTTTATAGTAAAATATCGGAGGAAAGGATGGAGGACGCCAATGGCTTAGGTGCCCTGATGCACAGTTTTGTGAGGCTCTTTCTGGGTAAAATGCCCCAGTGCCACCCTTTAATAATCCGGTGGGATAGCGATACCCAGCATCCACTGGGGGCCCTCAAGGTGCTGGGCTTCTGTTAGGGGCATGGTGCGTACAATTACAGGAGGGAGTGGTTACAGGCTAGCTTGTCCGTCAGGACCATTCAGTGCTATAGCTTCTCTGACAGAGGGGTGGACCGGCTACTATGGTAACAGAACATGGTACTGCAGCCAAACTAATGAGTTTTACTTTTGGACTGAGGTGCAAAGAAGAAAAAAAGAATTAAACTGGATAGGGAAGCAGACAGGAGATGATTAGAAAAGAAGACATCATTCCAGAGGAATAGCGTGTGAGGAAGCACGTATCATGTAAACGTGAAACAATGGAATGTGCTGGAACTTAAGACGATTTGGGAGGAGTGCTGAGAATGGGATCTGAAGGGTAGAGAACGGCCATATGGTTAAGGACTCACAGAAAGACAATGACGTTTGCGTTTCAGGAAGACATTGTTTGATAAACGTTGGGAAAGATCGCGTGTGATCCACCTGTAGCTGGAAGCTTGCCAACATTCAGCATGGTAAGATAGCTGACCTCTTTCCTTGGTCCGCAGGTAAGGAAAAGCCTTCTCAATGGGGAGAGAAAAGGTTTAAAAGGCATGTGAATCCTTCCCACACGTGAACTTTATTTTCATGAATTTCAAAGAAGTGGGTGTTTGGTGTACCACAGGCGTAAGCTATCATTTTGGTGTATGAATCCTTGCTTCAAAGAAAAGAAACACCAGCCTGCAAAATATGAGCGGAGTGAAGTTGTACGTGGGAAGTCTCACAGATCCAGACCTCCCGTCAGAAGAGATACGCGCATTCCTCTCTACCAAGATTTGCTGAGTCGAGCAAACCAATGTTTTATTTGAATAAACATTCTGGTAATGCAGAGATGATCAATTTTAGATGAATTAGAGATGAAGAGAAAACATTTAATACGAAGGCTAAAGGGAAACTTTTTTCCTCCAGACATTCTAGTTACGAACATCAAATTTCATAACGAGACAAGCTGTGAAATCATGTTTTATTTTTGTTTTGTTTTTGTTTTTGCTACCCCAGAAGCACTAAACCACCAGTAAATCGGCTTCCATTTGATAGATCACCACATAAACTAGAGTCTATTATATTTGGAAAACATGCGTAAAATCACCACAAGTAAGTTTTATGTCGTAGAATTTAAATATCTTTTTAATGCTTCTGAGAAAGAATGAAGTAATTTTAGAAGCATCCCGCCCCTCCCTGCCATAGTGCTTTCACTTCCTTAATGCAAGAACAGAAAACATTTCTGAAAAATATATGAGCAGTTATGGGTTTCTGCATATTTAAAAGGAAACTGCTCAATCCATCAAGGTATTCTCCCCAGGAGAATTGCCTGGAAGGGACAGCCCATGTCCTTTGCTTTTGAGAGAAGCCAGCCTGGTCACATCAACTGGGTGTTTGTCATGTGAAGAAGGCTCCTGATTCATATTTGTCCACTGATTTTTTTGAAATTAAGTGCAAAAGCTTTAATCAATCCTTATTTTTAAAATCACTAATTGGTTTAGTCCGCTATTTTAACCAAAGCATCTCTTTTTTTTAAAAAAAGATTTTATTTATTTATTTGACAGAGAGAGACAGCCAGCGAAAGAGGGAACACAAGCAGGGGGAGTGGGAGAGGAAGAAGCAGGCTCCCAGCAGAGCAGGGAGACCGATGTGGGGCTCGATCCAGGACCCTGGGATCACGCCCTGAGCCGAAGGCAGATGCTTAACGACTGAGCCACCCAGGTGCCCCCAAAACACCTCTTTTTAAGTTCTGAGTTTCTCATCCACTATATTATTACTTCTAACACATAAAATTTATGGAAATTTCAAATTACACCACTGGACTTTTATCTTATTAATATTACAGATAAATGTATATTATTAACCATAATATAGTATTTTATATTATAATATTATACACATATTAGATTATAAACATCACATCCAGATTTTAAAACTTGGTACTTTGAGGTGGTTGGTTGGAGAAGGCAAGGCGAGCGCTTCCCTCGTCAGCCGCTGTGTTTATGAAGCATGTTGTGACTTACACTGTTTTCACACACACTGTATCATCTGACACAGATCGATGCTATTGTGAGAGAAGCATGATAGGATGGTCTACCAGCTGTGCTGGTCTGATACCGTGATGGGTCGCCTAGGCACGCCCCTGGATAAGCCCCTAGGTTTGTGTCCAGGAGAGCCCTAAGAAGCAACATTGCCATGGAAGGATTCCCACTTCCGGTTGCGTAAGAAAGAGTAAGCCCCCTAATTATGAAAACTTGATACTACAGATCAGAGATCTGGAAGGGACCTTAATGTGGGATCCAATTTCTCACTGAGGAAAGAGAAGAAGATAAAAGCATAGGATTGCTAACGAGCAGTGACTTCTGTCAGCATTTCCCCTCACGGGCAGCTCTCTGCACCAAAGGGAGTCCAGGTCATTTTTGACATGTCTAGCCACCGACCCAAAAGGTGACTTCCTATCAGTATCACCCACTGGTTTTCATTTTTCTTTCTGGAGCTCTACTGTGTGTTTAATTCCCATTCCATGTTCAACCTTTAAAGAGATGAAAACAGCTAATATTTCTTCCTTTATCTCCATATATTTCTTTTCTAGAGGGAGTATCTCTGGATTCTTCAACCATACCCTATCTGCTATGGTTTGTAGGCTTTCAAACTACACTACTTCACCTCTCAAAAACCCCCCAAACATACGCAAAATGTCTTTCCAAATGTGGCAGCTGGAAACAAATCTCAAAATTCTATTTGTGTTCTTATGGGTGATGTGGTTTCCCAAGACTGAAATATATTTATATTTCCAGTAATCATGTCCTACTATTGGGTCAGGTCGAGCTGGCAATCAACTTTAGCTCCATAATCTTTTCAAGTCTTCCTCCTCCCCTCTACACTCATTCACTTGAACCCATGAGTTAAAATCGATCACTACGAACTGGATTCAGTTGGATCAGTTCTCTATTGTTGTATAACAAATTGTCCCCAAACCTGGTGGCTTAAAACAATAATAAACACTCATTATTATAGTTTCTGTGGCACAGAAATTTGGAAGTGACTCAGCTAGTTAGTTACGGCTTAGCATCTTTCATGAATTTGTAGTTTAAGATCTTGCCAGGGGCTGAGTGATCTGAAGTGTGGCTGGGACTAGAGGGTCCACTTCCAAGATGGTACCCTCACCTGTCTGGCAAGCTGGTGCAGTCCACTGGTAGGACTGTCACCTCATCTCCCCTATGATGCTTGAATGTCTTCATGACACGGAAACTAGATAGCCCCAGAGAAAATGTTCTGAGAGAATGAAAGAAAAGCTGTCTAGCCTTGGGAGTCCCACACTGTCATCTTCGCCACACTCCATTTGTCCCACAGATCAGCCCCGTGAAAGAAGTCTGCACAACAGTGTGACTCAAAGGAAGCAAGCGCCGTGGGGGCCGTTTTGGAGGATGGCTACTACAGTAATCAACTGAGTTCTTTTTGAATCTATATACGTCATGAAACACACTCGGTCACCTTTCTTAGAAGACTGTTCATCAGTTTGCAAGTAACACAACATTATATATAACCTAAACCAGTGCTTTTAAAATTGTGTCCAATGGGTGTCAAGGGCTATCTATAGGTATCTCCAGGGGTACTTCATGTCCACCACCGGGAAAGGAGCAGTCAGCATACAAGCTCCAGACACCAGTGTCCAGCTGACCTTAAGCTATAGGACTTCTATTTCTTTCATAGCTGAGAGTGTTATATAAAAACATGTCACCTGCAAACAGAGACAATTCGACTTCTTTCTCTCTGATTTGGCTGCCTTTTATTTCTTTTCTTGCTTAATTGCTCTGGCTGGGACTCTCAGTGTTATGTTGAATGGAAGTGGCAGGAGTGAGCGTCCTTGTCTTGTTCCTGATCTTACAGGAAAAGCTTTCAGTTTTTCACCATTGAGTATGATGTTACCTTTGGGCTTCTCCGTATGTTATGTTGAGGTATATTCCTTCTATACGTATGTTGTTGAGTGTTCTATCACGAAAGGTGCTGAATTTTGTTAAATATTTTTTCTGCATCTACTGAGTTGATCTTGTTCTTCATTAGGTTCATGTCATGCATCATATGTACTGATACGCAGATGTTGAAACATCCTTGCACCCAGGGATAATTCCGCTTGATCATGATGCATGATTCTTTTGGTGTGTTGTTAAGTTTGGCTTGCTACTATTTATTTGAAGATTTTTGCATCTATGTTCATCAGGGTGACTGGCCTGTCGTTTTCTTTTCTTGTCTGGCTTTGGTATCAGGGCAATGTTGGCTCTATAAAATAAGCTTGGAAGTCTTCCCTGTTCTTAAGTTATTTGGAAGTGTTTGAGAAGGATTGGTGTTAATTCTTCTTTAAATGTTTGGTGGAATTCACTTGTGAAGCCCTCTGGTCTGGGCTTTTCTTTGTTGGAATTTCTGATTACTGATTGAGTCACTCAATACATTATCAATCTACATACATTATCAATCTGTTCATATTTTCTATTTCTTCAAGATTCAGTCTTGGTATGTTGTATATTTCTAAGAATTTATCCATTTCTTTTGAGTTATTCAATCTCTTGGTGTATAAGTGGTCGTAGTATTCTCTTATGATCCTTCTTACTTCTGTGGCATTGGTTGTAATGTCTCCTCTTTCATTTCTAATTTTATTTGAGTCTTCTTTTTTTCTTAGTCTAACTAAATTTTGTCAACTTTGTTTATCTTAAAAGGCCAACTTGAGTTTTGTTGATCTTTTCTACTGTTTCTCTAGTTTCTATTTCATTTATTTCTACTCTAATCTTTATTATTTCCTTCCTTATGCTAACTTTGGGCTTAGTCTGTTCTTTTTCTAGTTTCTTGAGGTATAAATTCAGGTTGTTTATTTGAGTTCCTTCTTTCTTATTATAGTACTTTATTGCCATAAATGTTCCTCTTAGAACTGCTTTTACTGCATCCCAAAAGTTTTAGTACATTGTGTTCATTTTCATTCTTCTCAGGGTATTTAAAAAAATTTTTTTTATTATGTTATGTTAGTCACCATACAGTACATCATTAGTTTTTGATGTAGTGTTCCATGATTCATTGTTTGCATATAACACCCAGTGCTCCATGCAATACGTGCCCTCCTTAATACCCATCGCCGGCCTATTTTGGCTCAGAAGAAAACTTTTTGATATTGGTCTTGGCAATGATTTCTTGGATTTGATAGTAATAGCACAGGCAACAAAACCCAAAATAGACAAATGGGATTATATAAAACTAAAAAGCTGCACAGCAAAGGAAGCAACCTACAGAGTGAAAAGACATTCTGTATATTGGGAGAAAATATTTGCAAACCATCTCCTGATGAGGGATTAAAACTCACAGTATTTAACAATCTCCTACAATCCAATAGCAAAAAACCCCGGATAATATGATTAATGACCAGGCAAAGGACTTGAATAGATATTTCTCCAAAGAAGATATGCAAGTGTCTACAAGGCATATGAAAAGGTGCTCAGCATCACTAATCATCAGGGAGACACAAATCAAAAGCACAGTGAGATAGCACCTCCCATCTGTTAGGATGGCTATTAGCAAAAACAAATAAGGAAACAAAAATGGGTATCGGTGAGGATGTGGAGAAATTGGAATCCTTATACACTGTTGGTGGGAATGTAGAATGGTGCAGCCACTATGGAAAACCGTATGGGCTTTCCTCAAAAAAATTAAAAATAGAACTACCATATTATTCATCAATCTCCCTCCCAGGCATATATCCAAACTAACTGAAATCAGGATATCAAAGAGATATTTGTACTTCCATGTTCATTGCGGCACTGTTCACAATAACCAAGATATGGAAACAACTCAAATTTCCATCAGTAGAAGAATGAATAAAGAAAATGCGATGTAATGTATGTGTGTGCGTGTGTGTGTGTGTGTGTGTAGTGGGACATTATTCAGCTTTAAAAAAAAGAAGAAAACTCTTCCATTACAACAACATGGATGAATCTAGAGGACATTGAATTAGGTGAAATAAGCCAGTCACAGAAGAACAAATATTACATGACTCCACTTATATGAGGAATTTAAAACAGTCAAACAGAGAAGCAGAAAATAGAATGGTGATTTCCAGAGGAGATGAGGAAATGGAGAATTGTTTTTCCATGGGTGTAAAGATTCTGTTGTGTGAGATAAATAATTTTTAAAGATATGTTGTACATCATAGTACCTTAGTTAACAAGATAGTTTTGTGCACTTTAAAATAGGTTAAGAGGATAGATCTCATGTTAAATGTTCTTATTTTCCTCAAAAATGCAAAAACAGGGATGTGTGGGTGGCTCAGTCGGTTAGTGTCCAACTCTTGATCTCAGCTCAGGTCTTGATCTCGGGTCCTGATTCAAGACCTGTGCTTGGAGTGGACTTTACTTAAAAAAATACAAAAACAATATACAAAAGAATGCAAGGAAATGTCTGGACGTGATGGATATGTTTGGTACCTTGCCTGTGGTGACGGTATCAAAGGTATATGCATGTGTCCAGGGGCGCCTGGGTGGCACAGCGGTTAATCGTCTGCCTTCGGCTCAGGGCGTGATCCCGGCATTACGGGATCGAGTCCCACATCAGGCTCTTCCGCTATGAGCCTGCTTCTTCCTCTCCCACTCCCCCTGCTTGTGTTCCCTCTCTCGCTGGCTGTCTCTCTCTGTCGAATAAATAAATAAAATCTTCAAAGGTATATGCATGTGTCCAAACTCATCGGTATCAATATGTATACACTAAATGTGAACAATTTTCTTGTGTATCAGTTATACCTCAATAAAGCTCACAAATCACCAGGAACCCACCTTTGATTTAAGTGCTATTATGTGAAAAATTCGCTTGAAAACCACTTTTGCAAAATTATAAAAAGACTGCCGCAGAATCTGACCAAGTACAAAGGGTGGAAACATGTCAGAGTTTCATTCAAATTGAAATTGATTTATTGAATCAAGAGTCTCCATTTTTCTAGTCATAGTACTAGATTAAATCCACTTGTCTGCATATTATTCGCATTTACATTGGCAGGAACTTTTTCTGATAGCTATAATGTATTTGAATTTTCACAGTAGTTTGAGACTAGTTGGGCTTAACTAAAAGTCCCAGGTGTGCTGTTTACCCGGAAGTGCCCTCTTCAGCAGATGACCCCACCTCCTCTTCACTTTGTCTCTCTATGTGATAGAGGTGATAATGATTCTATCTAAATACTCACATACATGGTCCCAAACTGCTTCATAAACTCCATGAAGCAGCAACTTGTGCGGGAACTGGTGTGTAGGACACAAACATACTCTTCCACCCCCATTCCTTTATGGCTTTTCTGGCTTGGATTGCTTTCAGAACTTTACTGAAGGTCATGACGGACTTTGCACATATGCACATGCAGGTGTGTACCTTATTTTAGAGAGTTCATGGGCCAACACAAATCTCTGTGCTGGGAAGCCCTACTGTGTGTCTGTGTGTGTGAGAGAGAAAGTGTGCGTGCTATAGCGTCTTGTTTGCCATGATTTGTCGTTAGTGAATCCACTCTGCTCTTCCATCATCACAGTCTCTCGAAGTGCTCGTAATTTCTTAAGTAACCTCTTCCCAAACAGTATGGATTTTAGGATCTACCCTTCCCTTTTAAAAATAATCAGAACACCATCTTATCCTACACCTCAGCACCTCTCCTGCCTCAGCTACCAGCTTATCCGAGGAAGCTCTACCTGTCCTGCCTCAATTCCTCTTAGCGATATGGCTGGTCCTGTACCTGGCTGTGATGATTCCAACTCATTTGAGGCAACCAGGTGCTTTCCTGCCGGTGCCTCATTCATGTTTGATCGCTAATTGTTTATTCTACCTTTCACCTTGAAATCTTTCTCCTACACAGATGGAAAAGCAATGCAAGATTTGAGAAAGTCTGTTTGGATGCCATTTTTTTTTTAAAGATTTTATTTATTTATTTGACAGAGAGAGAGAGACAGCCAGTGAGAGAGGGAACATAAGCAAGGGGAGTGGGAGAGGAAGAAGCAGGCTCCCAGCAGATCAGGGAGCCCGATGCGGGGCTCGATCCCAGGACCCTGGGATCATGCCCTGAGCTGAAGGCAGACGCTTAACGACTGAGCCACCCAGGTGCCCCTGGATGCCATTTGTTAACATTACAATATAAACATTAAATATGTTTTCTTTCTCCCTCTCTCTCTCCCTTCTTTCCTCTCTCTCTCCCTCCCTCTCTCCCTCTTCCCCTCCCTCCCTCTTCCACCCTCCTTCTCTCTTTCTCTCCTTTCCTCTCTCTCCCGCCCTGTCTCCATCTCTCCCTCCTTCTCCCTTCCTCTCCCTCCCTTCCAATCTCTTTCCCTCCTTCTCTCACTTCCTCCCTCACACTTTCCTTCCCTCCCTCTCTCTCCTGCCCTCTCTGTCTCCCTCTCTCTCTCCCTTTCTCCCTCTCTCACCCTCTCTCCCTCCATCTCCCTCCCCCTCCCTCCCTCCCACTCTTTCTCTCCTTCTCTCCTCCAAGCATTGCTAAATTTCCAACTCTGTTGCCTTTCCTTTCTTCACAAATTTAACTCAATGTAGGTTGAGGGTTGGAATGAGGTGGGTGAGGGCAGAGGGTTCAGGGCTGGGGGTGGCTGCCTTCTCTTATTACAGACTCTTGCGGCCCTTTACTAGTTCACAGGGTTCCATCTTGCAGCTTTGTGATTTCATTGGCAAAAAAACTTGAGAAAAAGAGACTGCCAGTGCAACCCCCCCAAACCTTCATATTTTGCTTCACACATACAAAGTCCAAATCCCCCAGAGCCAGCCCCCACAGTTACACACAATGTCAAGTAAACTGTGAAACTTCCCTTTCCCTAGCTTTAAGGTCCCCCTGAGCCCCAACCTTCTGAAAATCTCCCTTGAGATATTTCTTGGCATCCCAAAGAGCACCTCCCACATGTTTATTTGGCCGGTGGGGCTCCTGATTCCCCACAGTACACTCTTACTGCACGTTCACTTCCCAGCATTTCTATCACCAATGCCCTGACTGAGCTGGTCCTGGCCCAACCAGGCAGCTGGAGGTTTCTGTGCCTGAAAGCCACCTCAGGAAACCCCAGAGTCCCTGCATCTGAGCAGGCAGAGATCAGCCTGCTTCCTGGCCAAACTAGAAGAGTCCTCCTTCCCAACCTGGTCCACAGCTTTCCTGAGCAATGCTCCCTGGGGACCTGGGTTGCTGAATCTGCTCCATCAGTTGTTGATTCTGCTCCTTTCTCCCTCGGAAGGTTGGGAAGTTGGAAGGCCCCTGTTGTCCATTTCCCTTTGATACACTGTTTCCTGGCCTGTCAGCTCTGCCCTGTCCTCCCTCTTTATCTTCGAGGAGCGTCTCCCAAAGACTCTTCCTTCACCCAAACTGCACAAACAAGCAAACACAGAGCAAAGCCACATGCATACCATTTCATGCAGATGAGTATCTAGAAGGTTCATCTGCTCACAACAAACAAGTAACCTACTTCTGGACCCCAACACAGCCTAAGAAGACATGGGCTTTCCGGGATGTCCCAGCAAGATCTCTGGCTCTGTCCTCCATACGCAAAGCCCTGCCTTTTCCCAGCCTAGCTGAAATAAGATACTTGAAATGGAATTGTTTGAAGGTCCAGCTCAGCCCGAATTTTAGGATAGCCCCAATGACCAAGAAAAGCAGGGAGGACTTTAGGAAGTGCAGTCCCGCCAGAAAATGAGATACCAAGTTAGCATTGTTGCTTTTGAAGGCTTCTGATTCACACGGGCGTGCCTACCCATGCTCATCTCCCTTAATCCACATGACTGGACGTCTGCTTTGCTTTCCTGAGCTTACGACTCTTGATTTCAGCTCAGGTCATGATCTCAGGGTTGTGAGATCAAGCCCTGAGTCTGCTTGAGATTCTCTCCCCCTCTGCCCCTCCCCCTGCTCCCATGCACGCAGACTCACTTTCTTTCTCTAAAATAAATAATCTTTAAAAAATCTCCTAGTACTCTCAGAAATCAAAGGGAATTGAGGGAGAAAGGGTGAGAAGGTGTGAATAGTCACCACTCGCTGTTTTCCCTCTTGTATTCTCATGGTCAGCCAGAGTTTCAAGCCTGTTCTTTACCCTCCCTTCTCCCTGCTTCCTCCCACAGCTGGTTTCCTAGGCTGGTGTTAACTGGTAACTAAATGTAATTCGTTCAAACTAAGGTGTTAATGGCCGGTTAATTGATGCATTACCCTTTCTGGAATACTGCTGCCTTCACCTGTGACTTTCATGTCTTACATCCAAAAAGGGACTGACGTCCATTTTAGTGGCTGACACTCAGCCTGACCTTTACTTTTCCACTCCCAAGGCATTTGAGAAAGGAATTCTTGGTGTCAAGAGATCTTAAAGACAGCTACCGGTCCAAGCCAGGGGGAGTGAGGATTTCCAGTTGGGCTTCGTTAAATTAAACCTCATCAATTATTTGTAAGGTGGACTGCGCTTTACGCGGTGGTGACATTTCTGTACTTGTGATAGCTTCTCGACAAGCCATGCATTTAAAATGCAATTGGTCAGTGTAGGAAATACTTGTAGGAATTGCCTCAGAACACTGTTGAGATCAAGTCTGGAATTTTGACAGATGAACAGAAAAATGAAACAGAAAGGATTCGGTTCCACATCACTCGGACTCTTGGAACACAGGGACCCCTCCCTGCCTGCTGGCCATCACTGCCCCCACCCCTGATGCCCCCACTATAGCTCCTTGAGGGCGTGGACACAGGTTTCCAGGCACTGGCTGGGAGGCATTTTAATGACCCTCAAACCATGATATGTCCCCACTTGAGCCCAGGGCTGGAGGCTGATGGAAAGCAAGCAGAGAGAACAAGAGAGACATAAATGTCTGAAATGTTGGCAACGTTTAAAGAAAGAGAAGGGCAACCTGAACTCTGTGGACAAGATCTACCTCTAGGCCCCAATCCAAACCTGGGGAATGAGGAAATCGATCAGTCCTACCCAGAAACATCCTTCCAATATGCCCCACCCCATCAGAACTCAGGGACCCATCTTCCATCAGGAATCTGCTGTGTTCCAGACCTAATATAGTAAATTAACCATGTCCCTGAAACGTTCGAGTGATCACGGCTTGATGTGTTTATCTTTCCTGATACCACTGTTGTTGTTTTTTTTTAAATGTTTTATTTATTTGTGTTTTAATCCAGTGGTTTCAGTGATTTAGGCCAGTGGCTGTATAACATCAGCTTGCTCCAAGATTGCCTGCAAGGCTGGCTCAACACAGATTTCTCAATGCCACTCCCAGAGTTTCTGATTCTGGGATGAGGTCCAAAAATTTACATTCCAGCACGTTTTCAGGTGATGCTATGCTGCCTGGCAGGTGCCACATTTTTTAAAGAAGCACTTCTTTAAGTCGTATGAGGTCTATAGGTCGTGGAAAACATAGCGCATGATTATTTTAAGGGGAAATTAGCAAATGTGAGAACTGGATATGATCCATTAATAAAACAACACAATACTAATTACTGGGCATTTACTGTCAATTTTCATGCTAAGTGCTGGGCAGCTGACCAAAACCAACATATGGTTCTCCCATAAAAAACATCCAAACAGAAAGTGAGGGACCCCAGCTCCAGCACCATTTCTCCGGCTGAATACACTTCACACTGGAGGCCAAGCCCTCCAGCGCTCCAGCTCCTTCCCTCCACCAGCTGACCCCACATCTGCACCCACACCCAGGAAGGGCCCCACAGCAGCAACCTACGCTTACTCCTCCCCTTTATTTTAATTTTTTAAAAGTTTTTATATGCATTCCAGTTAGTTAACATGTTAGCTAACTGATGTGAGTTTCAGGTGTACAATGTAGCGATTCAACACTTCCATACACCACCCTGTGCTCATCACAAGTGCCTCCTTAACCCCCATCCCCCATCTTCCCCAACCCCCACCCTCCCCCTCTGGTAAGTGTCCTTTGTCCTCTAGAGTGAAGAGTCTCTTTCTTGGTTTGTCTCTCTCTTTTTTCCTTTATTTGTTCTGTTTCTTAAATTCTGCATGTGAGTGAAATAGCATTTATCTTTCTCCGACTTATTTCATTCAGCGTTACACTGTCTTGCTCCTAACTCCTCCCCTTTAGACGGCAGGAAACAAACTGAGGGCTTCAGAGGGGAGGGGGTGGGGGAATGGGATAGGCTGGTGATGGGTAGTAAGGAGGGCACGTATTGCATGGTGCACTGGGTGTTATACGCAAATAATGAATCATCGAACTTTACATCAAAAACCAGGGATGTACTGTATGGTGAATAACATAATATAATAAAAAAACATTAAAATAAAAAAAAAAGAGAGAGACAGAAAAAAAAAAAAAGACGGCAGGAAGGAAGGCTCGAAGCCAGCCAGGAGCCTGGTGGGCCAGCGCTCTCCTGCGGGCCCTGTCCCCGCAGAGCAACCCCGATGACAACGCCATAGTCTCACCTACACATTAAAGATCTAAGATAAAGACTGGAGCAGTGTAGACTGAGAAGGTCTTCCTCTTCGGGGGAGGAGGGCCTGGAGTGTGCACATCGTGTGAGTGCGCATGCGTGCGGGTGTGCGAGCATGTGTTTGCACGCGGGCGCCCACATGCACGGGCGTGTGCGCTGGTAGAGTACTCGGGTACTTGTGAGGCGTGACCTGGGAGGTCAGAACAGCCCGCCAAAGACCCTGTGCTGAGGGGCTCTGGGCTGAGGACGGCAGGGAGGCGGTGTGGACAGTGCGGAGAACCCACAGGCATGTGCAGCAGAACACGAACCTGATTTTATTTCCCGGGTTCTTAGTTTATACATTTGTTAAAGGAGAGGCATTGTCCTTCTGCCCACTCTTCATCTTCTCAGTTTTTAAAAGCCGTCTTTACTTATCTTGGCACGGGGCCGCGGTTCTCCGAGCGGTGGAGGGCCCTGGGTTCCTCGGGAGGTCTGCGGGGTCGACAAGATTTTCATGAAAATACTAGGAGGCCGTGAGTCTTGTTTGCACTCACCTCGTGAGTGCTCCGGTGAAAGTCTGCTAAGAGGATCTCCAGCTGCACGTTGCAACTAACCTTTAAGGAGTTAACACTTGTCCCTTTTGGGGAAAGATACTCACAATTTTCTTAGAGGCTCCGTCGCCTCCTTTGCTAATTTCCCATCTGTATGTGGCCCGGCTTTCTTCAGTTTCCTCAACCCAAACAACACAGTGCAAGAGACTGAACGCAGAAGCGGATACGGGAATCTGGCTGTCGCAGTGAGGCCAGCTATTTAAAAATATTGACGAAAATATAATAAAACAATACCACTCCTCTCACTATTTTGTTTTGGGAAAAATTATTTTTCATAAAATAATCTGTTTATATTGACATGGAATGGCTTTATCTTTATCATTGTTATTTTATTTTCACTTTAGTTTAGTTTAGTTTTTGTTCTTTCTTTCAGAGAGGTGGGGGCTGGGGGCAGAGGGAGAGAATCCTCCTGCTAAGTACGGACCCGAACACAAAGCTCAATCCCATGACCGTGGGATCAGGACCTGAGATGAAATCAAGAGCTGGACGCTCAGCTGACTGAGCCACCCAGGCGGCCCTCTCATTTAAATTCTAATATATTAAATAGCAGTGGATGCAACCTACAGGAGCAAAAGCCGTTTGCTGCTGTGAACCCACATCCCCTGCTCATCGACGTCCTCACTGAGGGTAGAACGACTTCTCTTGTTGAAACTCACAATCACAAGGTCAGTGGGGTACCTTCATCCGTCAGCTTTTTGCTTTTGCCTCACCTCAGGAGATATAAATGTAAGAAACCCATCCTAAAATGAATATTACCCGTGAGTTCCTCTTTCTGGCCAGATGAAGAGATATTGCAGGGGTGTCTCCACATGGCAGCTGGGGAGACGGAGGGCAGGGAGGGGTGTCCCCGGAGCCCTCCTGTCTCACGGCGGCACTGCCCAGTTAGAGCTGAATTTCAACAAACAACAAATACTGTATTTGTTGTATGTTTAACTATTGCGTGGGCCATACGTACACTAAAGCACGATTTGTTTTACTGAAACTCAGTTTTAGCTGGATGTCCTGTATTTTTATTTGCTAAATCTGAAATCCTAGCTGCTTGACTATAGACATTTTATGACTCAACAAGCAATTTTTGCTCCATTCATTGTTTTTCAAAGTATCACTTCCATTTAGAGCTTCACGCCTCGTAAGAAAACAGAGAAACCAGCTTAATTTTAAGAGACTGTGCGAAAGGATGCTTTGATAAGCATGTCACGGATGAAAACTTTCTGGAATCTTTTCTATTTATCCTAGTAGAATTTGCTGTCAGGTGACATGGCCCATATATTTAGTTGCTCTGCCCTTAAATATATGGTTCATATTCTTGCTCATCCATCTGTCTCTAGCTTTTATTTTTTGCAGTTTCCACATCCCTTTGGCTTAAATTATGTAAATAGAGAGCATGTATTTTGTAACTCATGCTTTCATTCAATTCGATTCAACAGGCATGGAACAGCACCAAGTCTGCGCCCGGCGCTCGGCTCGGGGCTGGAAATGTCAGCGTCAAGCTAGAGTATAAAACTCTCTGAGTGGACGTAACTTCCTGGTGCGGGGAGACAGACTGCAGAAATATCACAGATCAGGTGGCATGAATGCTGCCGAGAAACGTAAAGTTGGCTTCAGTCCTTGGCAATGGCAAGGGCACGAGCGGAGTCTGCACTTCAGATAGGCCATTGAGGAACAGCCCTGTAGGGAGAGGGAACAGTCGGTGCGAGGGCCCTCAGGAAAATGGTCTGTGGGTTTGAGAAAGGGCCAGGAGGCCAGGGAGGCTGGGGCGCAGTGAGGGAGGAGGTGGAGGGTAGGAAATGCAATGAGTTGACAGAGAAGGAAGAATGCAGTGTAGACAGAATTTGTGGTGTCTCTTAGACCAGAATAAGGACTTGGGCCTTTGCTGTGGGCCAGACAGGAAACCGTGAGTGGTTCTGACTTACATCGCTGAGAGACCTCCCTTGAGGCCACAGGAATCCCACCCAGCAGCTGACCCAACTCTTCTGCAGGTCGCTAGAATAATAACTAAGTTAAATCTCAGGGTAACCCAGCTGGGAACATTCTGTGCCTGATAGGAGAAAAAGACTACATACTTAGGACATCGCAAAATGTAGTAGGTACAGTTGACCCTTGAGCAACACGGGTTTGAACAGCATGGGTCCACTTACCTAGAACTGTAAATATTCTCTCCTTATGATTTTCTTAATAACATTTGCTTTCCTCTAGCTTACTTTATTCTGAGTACAGTATTTACTACATATCACATAAAAAAATATGTGTTAATTGTTTATGTTATCGGTAAGGCTTTGGGGGAGCCAAAACTTAGACTGGGAATTAGGGTCAGTGTCCCTAACTCTGTGTTGTTCAAGGTTCAGCCGTATATCCTGGCTGATTGGTTCCTTCTGAGACCTCTTTCTTTGGTGTGTAGCTGTCTATGTTCTCCCTGTGTCCTCGCATGGTCAACCCTCTGTGTGTGTCTGAGTTCTACTGTTCTCTTCTTATGGACACCAGTCATATTGGATTAGGACTCACCCTAATGGTCTCATGTAACGTCAATCACCTTTTAAAAGGCCCTGTCTCCAAATATAGTCACATTCTGAGGTACCGAGGGTTAAGACTTTAGCATATGAATTTGGGGAGAACACAATACAGCCCATAACATAATTAGAACTTGTCTGTCATTGGGTTTTAGAAGAAACTAGTGAAATTTGTTTGATTTCATGTTTAAATATATATCAAAATTTTAATTTTTAAAAACTTTACGATATATGTTTTTATGTCAAGACAGAATACACTCCATATTTCACACATTGATGCCTTGCAAGGGTTTGTAATTCATCTGAGCCTAGAAAAAGATTAGAGTAGTGCACTGAAGGTCAGATTTTGTGAGTAGCAGAGAAATGAGTGCAGAACGTGCTTAGAGTGGAGAGTACTGTCCTAGATCTCGAATGAAGGAGCAGCTCCTTGAGAAAAGGCCACTTACAGAGAGGACAGGTGACAGGACAGACCCCTTCCATCACATTCCCTAAAGGTGCCAGACTCTTCCTCCATACACTCCTCTGTTCCTGGGCCATAGTCTTCAATGTCATAAATGATGGAACCCTTGTTCCCACCCTCGTGCCTACAAAAACTTTGAAGGCGTTAGTTGAGCTATTAAATCACAAAAACAAACCAAACAATTACGTGTTTTGAACAACATGAGCCAGTTTTTCAAGAAGGCAGGCACACATCTAAACATCGCATCCATTTTTTCCTGCTGTTTGGCTACATTCTCCAGAGAATTCGTCCACCCTTGCACCCTAAGTAGCAGATCATATAACCAAGGCAGGGAAACCAGGCTGCGGGGTCGTCAAAGCAGACTTTCCAAGGACAGCTAGGAAACTGGCTCAGGTCTCTGAGAGTACGCGGCGTCTGCTGACCTGGGCTCTTCCTCATCACAAGGGCAGGCGATCAGGAAGAGTTAAAAGATGCCCAGGAGGGTTCCAAAGGCAAACAGGTCATAAGTCCTTCCAGCCTCCAATGACTACAATTAAAGCTTGAAATTGTAGCCATTTTTTTCTCAATGGCAAATCCAATTTTAAAAAACAGCACTCTGGGGCTATTTTAAAGGATTTCCACAAAATGCTTGCTCCGCACAGGTTCCAATGTCATTAGATATTAGCTGAGTTCCTGACGAGGTATAAGCCTAGGGACTCTGCAAAATGCAAGTAATTCTGAGTCTGACAGAATAAACGACATTAAAATGTTGAGCTTCTATAGATCACGAACTGATGTTATCTGATGTAAGATGTAAATTCAGTCCCGAGGGAGTTAATTTTTTCCCATATATTTTCTAGCAATTAAGAGTGGGTTTCAGGCATGTGCTAATATTTGTTACACGTATATTTAAACGGAGAGATCCGCATGTTTAAGGAACGTCAGCTATAGGGAGGTGTGAGGCCCTTGACTATCAACATCTGTGCATTTGGTTAGGTCCTGTCTGTTAGGCGCTTTCCACAAAGCCACTGCACATGCCATACGCAGGTATAAAATTCCTGTCGTTACGAACATTTGAATCTAATTCGGGAAGACACACACACTAAAACAAAAATACACACAGACACACATACAGAGACACATACACATACAAACACGGACACACAGAAACACACCCAGACACCCAGACACAGAGACATACATACATCATATTTTGTATAATAATCTATTTCTAACACTCCAGCTAATAAATCAATAATGTAAATGCTTTAGGAGTTCCCGAGGATCTAGGCTGTGGCGAGGTGATCCTAAAAGGATACTGCTCTCTCTGGATGATGAGATGAGACTCCCTGGAATGCAATTTCGGCCAGAATGCTTTTCTGTAGGAAGGGTTTTACCGGGCAGCATGGAGGCATGGAATTTCCCAGTGAGAAACTGGCTCCCAGCTCTGGACTTACTGGCTGGTCTGGACCACTTGTTTAACCTCCGTCAGAAAACAGTTAACTTGACAGCCCATAGAAGCCAAGAGAAGTTAACATACACTGAGGTTTTCAGGTGAGAGTCTTCTGGAAAGAAAACCAGAACCATTTTCATTACCCCTTGGCCAAAGCCCGAATGCAGTGGTTTGGATTCTGTGGTCTAAGAAAAGTGGGGAGAAGGTTAGACTGCAGAAGGGGAGGAAGAAGGCAGGAGAAGCAGAAAACAGAACAATGAGGACCCTCCTTTACAAGCTGCTCCATGGTCCGCGTCGCCTAAACTGTAATGACAGCCTTGGACGACTTCCAAAACTAGACCCCAGTGACCGCCTGTGGTTGGACCACTTACTTTCCAGTCCGCACAGGTCACAAAGGGTCAAGAAGGTTTCCATAAATTAATGAATATCACAGAAGACGATAAAGCCAGCCCCATGAAACCAGACCCCTAGTACTCACTTTGACAGGATTACAGAGAACAATAGGAAGACAGGTGATCATCTTGCTTGTGTCTAGAAGCATTAGGTATTTTTTAAAAAATATTTTATTTATTTACTTGAGAGAGACAGCAAGCTAGAGAAAGAGCCTGAACAGGGGGGAGGGGCAGAGGGAGAGGGAGAAGCGGAGCCTAATGAGGGACTCGATTCCAGGACCCTGGGATCATGACCTGAGCCAAAGGCAGATGCTTAACCAACTGAGCCACCCAGGTGCCCCATAGCAACTTAAGTATTAACTTTCCTCTCATTTATGAAGACAACTGTTAATGACATTGGCCTTGGACTTTGGGAGATGCTTGACTTCATCGCTCTATTGCTGTGTTTCTTAGGCTCCTGGAGCTCCTGCGTTCTCACCTACATGTCCAGGAGCCTCAATATGACCCAAAGCGGTCTTCTGTTTGGCAGAACTCGGTTTCTCTTGCCCCTACCCCCCTGCCACATTAAATCTCTGCGAAGCCCTAAGAACACCCTTGTCGAGATGCAAATTTAAGGCAGTGGGCAGCAGAAAGTAGAGTTGCTCTAGTCACCGGTCATTAACACATGAAAGTACAGTAGTAACGGATTGTGACAACAGTAACTGGATTGCTATCAAGTCCTTCTCCAAGCCGGCACGGCGCCACTTTCATATTTCCTATCATGTAGCACTCGCGAAAGCCTGCTGGATGTAGGTACCGTTTTCCTCTGTTTCACACACGGAGGCGCCCGAGACATAACTCAACAGTGAAGTGCCTATTCTCAATCACGCACTTCAAACATACTTCACCAGGGTAGTATCTCCTCATTAGAGAGCCTTGAAGTCAAGAGCTAAATGAATAAATTAATGCAACTTCCTTGTCCCAATCAGGAGCTCCCTGCTAGAAAACTGACTACTGGAGCACTTCACACAAAGATTCAACAGTTCAAAATTCACGTGCAACTATTAACTGGGAAGAATGTAAATAGAGACAACAAATTAGTAGTTCGGTATTTAACTCTCGGGTGTGAATTTTAGACCTTGACAGACTTTGTTTTTCATATACGTTTGGATCCCAGCCCGAACCTCTGCCCACACAGCAACAGCTCTGACAAGGAGAGAACTCAGCAGGAGGAAAAGGCACAAAGGAGTTTTCCCACAAAACCTGAAACACGGTCCCGCTCCGCTGCTCACCCACCCACTCAGCAAACTGAAGGGAGCTTTTCCGAAACCTCTGCTGGAATCATATTTCTCTCCCCTTTCATTAGAATTGAAAAAGTGAAAGCCAAATTGCAAAGGGATGCCAGCCTGTCTGATGCAGGGACATAATGCAGGCTTCAGAATAACACGATGACTTTAAGAAGGTCGCAGGAGAGCCTGGCCCCGGACGAGGGTGGTCTGAGAAGTAGGAAGCGTCCATAAATAACATGAATCACATAATTTGCCTACCTCAAGTTTGATTAAATTAAATGACAAATAACAAACGTCACTGGGGTTCTGCAATTGCCAGGAGAGGTATGTTAGAGTTACTAGCAATTTAATAACTACCTGCAAATCTCCATCAGGGACAAGAAAGAACAACTTTGCTTTCCCTCTAGAACAACAGTCTATAGACATCATCGATAGCACAGCCCCTCAGTTAGAAATGTTTGAGTCTGCGATCCCCATTCATGTGCGTGCACTTGTGGAAACAAATATGCCCCATTTTTTTTAAAGATTTTATTTATTTATTTGACACAGAGAGAGAGACAGCCAGCGAGAGGGGGAACACAAACAGGGGGAGTGGGAGAGGAAGAAGCAGGCTCATAGCGGAGGAGCCTGATGCAGGGCTCGATCCCAGAACCCCGGGATCACACCCTGAGCTGAAGGCAGACGCTTAATGACTGAGCCACCCAGGCGCCCCAGAAATATGCCCCATTGATGAGAGTTTATAACATAGATTCTGGAAGAACAATCCATGTCTGGGTTTGGGTCTCAGTTCTGCCACCAATTTGCTGTCGACCACGGTAGTTCATTAATCCAGTCATTGCCTATCTTGTGGCATCTATAAAATGAAAATGCCAGTAATAATAATGGCACTAATATTTGATGTGAGATTTAAATTAGTGGATACATAGAAATCTCCTTGAGCAGTGCCTAGCACAAAATGAATGGCATAGGATTTTAGCAATTATTGAACTGCATTGGGTAGCTATATAATTATAATTATATATTAATAATACAGGTATGTTCCAGTAAAACTGTACCAAAACAGGCATCAAGCCAGGTTTGGCCCAAGGGCCATAGTTTTCCCGTCCCTATTCGAGAGGACAGAATTAGGACAAGTATATGGAGATCACAGGGAGTCAGGGTTCAACTCGTCATGAGCAAGAGTAATGCAGCAATGTCAGCTCTCTTCTTAAGGGACTCCCAATACTGAAATTATTTAAGTAGAAGATGGAGGAGTCTCTCCCATGGGTCATTTTGTAGGGATTCTGAGTTATATGGGTGAAGCTAGACACAAAGACTTTTGCAGACCCTTCTAAACCTAAGAGTAATTATTTTTACTCTAAGTAATGGTTGCCTTTTCATATATTCCCAGCATTTAGAGTCAATGATTTTTGACAAGGGCCCCAAGAATACACAATGGGTAAAAAGATATTTTCTTCAATCAATGTTGCTGGGAAAACTGGATATCCACACACAAAAGAATAAAATTGGACCCTTATCTTGTACCACACACAAAAATCAAAGATTAAAGGCTTAAATGTAAGGCCTGAAATTGTAAGACTCCTAGGGAAAAAACCAAAACAAAACATAGGGAAAAAGCTTCTTGACATTGGCTGTGGCAATGATATTTTTGATAAGACCCCAAAAGCTCGGGCAGCAAAAGCAGAAATAAATGAGTGGGACAAATGAAAATGCTTTTTAAAAAAAATTTATTTATTTGACAGAGAGAGACAGGGAGAGAGGGAACATAAGAAAGGGGAGTGTGAGAGAGAGAAGTGGGCTTCCTGCCGAGCAGGGAGCCCAATGCAGGGCTTGATCCCAGGACCCTGGGATCATGACCTGAGCTGAAGGCAGACAATTAACAGCCGAGCCACCCAGCGCCCCGAAATGAAAATGCTTCTGCACAGTAAAGGAAGTCATCAACCACAACTCTTCAGTTTGCACTGGCTTCTCTGTCTTCCTCTCAATGGATACCTGAGAGGAGCAGATGTTCTAGGGAAGCCTCAGAGTTTCACTTTTCTTATTAGGAAAAAAACCAAACAAACATTGTGTTTCGTGAGGCCTTCAGAAGCTAGCTCTCCCTCTTTCTGTGTCCCCAAAACAGGCCTGAAGACTCTGTCCGCTGCGTTAACTTTTGTTCTCTTGCTTTTACCCTTTCCCTCACTACTCCACGCTTGGGGCAGGAAGCAGTGTTTATCTGCAAAGGTGTAACCGTGCTGACAGGACTGTGGGATTCATGCTCCATAGCCTCACAGAGAGGTCTCTCTCATTTCTCCGTGTCTGGCTGTCTAGGAGTCATTCCGACTGGTCTGAAGACATTTGAAGCTGTCTCAATGCTCTTTGTGACAGCGTTTTCTGAACCCTTGGTGCTGTGTCGCTTTCAGACTCCATAGGTCTCCTCTACCTCAACTTCCACCTCAAATACAACTATTGAGAAATGCCATGTTTAATTACCTCGTAGTTTCTAGGTGATGCCTGGGCTATGAACGTTAAGTAGGTAAATGTTTCCCTTCTGATGATAAACTTTGTATTATTGAGGCAAAGTAAAAAGAAAACATGATATCCTTTGATAAATATTAACCACCGAAATTCCCTTTCGCCTCCCATGGAAAACATTATTTGCAACTGATCAATTGCCAAGTGTCTGCCAGATATTATTTTTTGTCTGGCCCATAATATTTCAAAAAAAGTATGTTTCAATCCCTGATTTACTGATGAGGAAATTGAGGTTTAGGAGATAAAGTGATTTCTCCTAGGTGACATGGCCGATAAAGGGCAGAGCTGCAATTTTTACTATTATGCCTAAAAGCTGTCTTATAAAATCTTCAATCCAGAAAGAAGGAAGAAGAGAAAGTAGGCAGTCAGAGGAAAGTCATCATCTGTGATGTAGGAGGAAAGGCCTTGTGTTGGGGTGTGAGAAATTCTCTTTCCTCCTTTCTTCACCTAATCCTTTACGTCAAGTGCCGAGCGTAATGCCTTACCGTGGCAAGAAAAAGATGACATACAGGATTCACTATGTGATGTAAGTCTGACAATTACAGTCTCAATTTTACCATTAAGGAAATGGGTTTCTAAAGAGATTAGCTAATTGTTTCAAACTCACAATCCTTATAAATTACAGAGCCAGGATTAGAAACAGCAGCTATAATCCAGACAGTGGGTTTCAACTTGACTCATTTGTAATGATTCTTTAAAGGACTTTATCTGAGTTTACAGACCCTAAGTCCTAAGAAGATTATGATATGCCATCCTCCATCCATGTTAACTCAAATTCAAACACTGCTAAAATACAGACAGACTGATCAAGTTCTGATTTCACATTCATTTTCTTGAAACATCAAATATTGAGTTATTTTAAATACCTTTTTCTCCCTTTTTCTGTTTTGCCAATTCCTTCCATTTCTATGCAGTCAGCCTCTGCAGACATCCAGGTCTGCCCTACAGCCCCCAACCTCAATTCCTCATTGCCCTGTTGGAAGATTTGCATATCCTGGGTCCAGGAGAGCGAAACCCACTGAAGGTGAACTGGAGTCGCGGTGACATCTGTTGGTACCCCCTATGAGTGGCTTCTTGTTCACACCTGTCAGCCAGTGTATGGTGCTACGTGAGACGTGTTGGGTATGTAGTGGCTCTGCTGGCGTTTCTTTGAGGTCTCTGCTCCCCTGCCTTTGACCTTTGTCTTCTTCTGACTTGTTTGCCCATTTCTTCTGCCATACCACTATGGGAGCATACATTTGGGAGGCTGACCCCCCTCCCCAGTTTACTTAAGTAGCGTCTCACCATTTACCATCAGCATACATGGTCCTTCGTTGGCCCTCCAGTCTCTTCTGTCACCTCTCCCATTTCCAGAGTGGCTTTGTTCCAGGTCTGTAGTCCCAGGGCAGCCTCATGGGGCATCCCAGGAAGTTACTGACCTACCAGCTGTGCACTTCTGCTCCCTCAGGGGCTGAGCCAAATGGGCTTCGACAACCTTTTCCAACACTGGAATTCATGATCCTCGATCAAACACATTTACATCTTGTAGGTTTATCTTGCTCCATTGCTTAGAGATCACTCATTATTGACTCTGTTTTGGTGGTGGTTGTGCCCATTGCGTCTACTTGCTGCCATCGGCTGCCCAGCCAGGGAAGCGAGGGAGAACAAAGAGCAGGTAGTTAAGGATTGTCAGAGCCAGGAGAAAGTTTAGATGGTTTTATCAAGTTCCCTGCTTTTAGCTGAGAAAAATGGGGATGACTTATCCGGATCGATACAACTAAATTTTAGGAAGCTCAACTCCAACACGGACATCCCGAATTTCAGTCTAGCAGAGTTTATACTACGTAACAGACTACATTTCCTTCGGCAAGACGGTGACATGGGTGTGTTTCGTACTTGTGTCTGTCCTTCTTTCTACTTTTGGAAACCTGAACATATTTTTAGTTTCTCACAGACCCCACTTCTGCCTCTGCAAACAAATATGTCGCCTTTCGCACCCCTTTTTCCAACCCTCTCTCTCTGCTAAGACAGAATTAAAATATAGTAATACTGCAACTTCGATTTGGTTTCCAGAAAAACCTTTGGCCAGCTCCTTTGTTCTCCATTCCAAGAAATTAGCACTTAATCCCTTCCATGGTAGAAATATCAGACAGTGTGGCCAATCTGTGAAGATGAACTCTTGGTCAGAGAAGCCTTCCAATCACAATTTATAACTGACCATGCCATTAGCATATCCTTATTAACAGAGTTACCAACCCGTGTGCGCTGAGCACCCCATCAGCATCTGGTAATAGCAAATATGCCACACGGGCAGATTTAGGAACAACTAGATGAAAACATTCCCCAAACTTCAGTTGTGCCATATGGGCACGGTCTCACTCTAACTGGAAAAGGAAGGGAAATGTCATACCTGTAATAAAACATTTAAGTCCTGTCTTCCCTCTTGTTCCCTCCATAATGACACCAACATGTGACTAAAGCTCAGTCTGTAAATATATCTTCCAAGTGACATCAGGGCAATTAGCAGGAAGCCCTTGAGAGAAGGCTAATTTGTTCTTTATTCAGTTTTTTTTTTTTTTTTTTTTGAAAACCCTTTCTTTGACTTGGACATGATAAGGACATGAGGGTGGAGGTGTCAGGCTCTATATTTTCTCAGCCTTTACATTAAAACAGAGGTATCTGGGGACCAGTTATTAAATCAGTCTTTGGAGAAAAGACAATGAATTCTAGAAGCCTCATTTCAGCAACCAGTGTGATTTCACGAAGAAAGGGTTATGCTTCACCAGCTTGTTAAGAATTCTTTGAATTTCACTGTCACTTAATCAAAGCAACTGTAATGAAATTGCATACAATACAGCAGCAGGGCAATCATGCTGCTTTCTAACAAGTTTCTCTGTGTCAAATTAAACTTCATTCAAAGGACAGAAGCATGCAATATTAGCCAAGCGCAAGAAATGTGAAGAATGCTGCAAACAGCATGGAGTTACAGGACCTAGAAGCTAAACTTCCCAAATCTGGAAAAGATCTTTAAATATGTCTCTGGGCTCCATAGTTTATAGTCAAACATTCCAGAAAGTTTGATTCACATCCTTAGGACACACAGCCAGGACTAGAAATGAGCCACTAACTCCAAGGACTTTTCCTACTGCCCACGGATGTGTCTTCTCCTTTCTAAATACGAGCACATTTCCCCCAGCTTCTGTACGAGTCTTGGTACAAGGATGGCACGCTGTTGTTGTTTATATTCATGAGGTGAATAAGGATACCGAAAACATTATTTCTCAGGTTGGTCAATTATACTAAATAGTGTAACCTCAGCAAAGAACGGTAGCAAGAATGGAAGGGACCCAGAAGGAATAACTTCAGAGTAGTAGATGTGATTCCACAAAATTATGTACGGAACTATTTGCTACTGAACGAAGAACAAAAATAGAATGCAAAAATAGGAAACTAAGTTGCAGCCTACCCAGAAAAAATACTTGCATTGAGAGCTATCACCCACCTAATTTGTTCTCACTGCAGCATGCAGCAGTTCTGAGAATTGATAATTCTGGGTGTTAATTTTACATATATATATATATATATTCCCCCCGCCGCCAGCAAAGCAGTAATTGTTTTCTTCACTGAGAGTTCTCTTTCTGTTAGCAACACCACCACTGAGAGGTCATTTTCAAAACTTCTCTGCCTCAAATTTTCAATCATATTATCTTAGTAAAGATTCTTTGATCAAAATCCTTATTTTATGGAAGACAGCAGAGGCCTCACCTGGCTGTGACTCACCCAAGGTCTCATGGCTGTTACAAGGTGTGGCTGGGCAGGTGACACATTTAGATGCGACAGTGACATGGACACAGGGATAGACTTTTCTGCGAATCACGTGCTTCTCAAGGGCTGGGCTTCTACAACCAGATAAAATAAATCCCAGGCTGGCATCTCGCGGAGAATCACTGTTATACCATCAACTGAGCCTTCTATCTGGCCTTCGGTCCCCTCACAACCAACCCTGGCTATTTAAACGCCCAGTGCTAACAGTTACGATGCCAAGCCAGACCCTCCAGAAGGAGGGGCAGGATATTTCTTCTGAGACCCAGCACAGTGCCCTTCCTACCGTGGGGAGCTCTCTTGTACCCGATACCCCCCATTAATTTCCCAGGGCTGCCTCAGCCAGCTCCCACAAACTGGGTGGCTTAGAAAACAGGACCTTATGGCCTCACAGTTCTACAGGACAGAAGTTAGAAATAAAGGTGTCGCCAGGATCGTGCTCCCCTGAAGCCTGGAGGGGAGGGTCCGACCTCGCCTCTTCTCAGGTCTGGCCTTTGCCAGCAGGCCCTGGCCCCCCCGCTGGCAGAGGCACCTTGCCGGCCTCTGCTGTCTGAGCTCGCTGTCTCTCTCCCCTCCTGAGCACCCTGGTCACCCTGGGTTAAGGACCCACCCCACTCCCACATGCTCCCTCCTTAATGTCACAGACTGCATCTGCAACGACCCAATTTCCAAAGAAGGCCCATTCTGGGGTTCCGGAGGTGAGGACTTCACGCACCTGTTTGAGGGGTATGGCGGGGTGTGGCTATGCTGAAAGGCTCCACCTGCAAGCACCCCGCCTTCAAGACACCCTGTTTATTTACTAGCAGGCCGACGCTTGCTCTCACTCTTCAGCAGCCCTTCACTTTGGGAAACCCGCACATGCGCAGAGTATCGCCTCAGGAGGGCAGAGCAGAGAAGGACCGGACAGTTCTGAAATCCAACCGTGTGCAAATACGCCACTCATCCAGCAGCTGCTCTTCCAAGAAATGTGTTTCCGGTCTGCGGCAGTCACGTGACAGAGGCCAGGGCGCAGAAGTTTCTCTGGAGCCACACTGTCCCTGCCGATTGGCTTTGCCCTCTGCGCAGGGCATCTGCCCCGAGCTCTGCTCACGCCGGCTGCGTGCAACAGCTCACGCCGCAGGCCAAGTGTGCAGGGCCGCGCTGGGGTGGGAACTGGACAGTCTGAGTCTGCCGCTGCCCCCAGGGCGACCCCAGTCTGGAAGAGAACGCGCATAAGGATCTGCGAGGGGATACATTTGCACTTGCATGCCGATAGCTTTCAGAGATAAAGTATGGTGGGGCCCGGAACACTGAAGGATTCATTCTGCCTCCAGAATAAGAAAGAAAACTAGAGAGATGCATTGTATCTGGGTCTCGGAGGCAGGGGGAGGTAGCAGAGGAAATCCATTTTGGCCACGATGGGCAAGCCATCGTCTGACTGGACAAAGTAGGTAAGACAGCTCTTTCAGGAGGTGGGCACCCCCAATACGGGCACCAATCCTGGTGAGAAAGGAAGAACAGGAAGGGAGCCCCACATTCACTCCAGCTTCCTGGTTGGAGGAAGAGGGCCTGGGAAGGAAACTGCAGTGTAACTGGGTAGAGGGAACTCCGTGTCAAGGCTGCTAAGGTGGCCGGCTGTGGTGGCAGGGCACTGGTGAGGGAGAAGCAGAGAGGGAATGCTTGATGTCTGCAGACATAGCCCCCGGGATCCTTGGTGAGCCCCAAGCTATGCACAGGTCTACAGGAAGACTAGCAAGGACAGTTATGTGGAACCTAAGTGCTGGACAGAAATTAAAGGTCAGACGATGTGAGGAGAAGTTGGGATTGTTGCCTCACACAAGACTAGACACCTTGGTGAGCTATCAGTTGTGACCCTGAAAAAGCCACTCTATAGTAAAAAGAGAAAAAATAGAGCTAAACACTCCTTCACTAAGCCTAAAACCAAGACTTCACAAGAGAAAAGTGATCCACTTTGAAGGACTTAAACTGCCTGCCAACATGAAACTCAACACTCTTCAGAGGAAGATAACATCATACAGACGCGCTACGATATATAACCCACAATCTCCAGCTCACAGCAAATAAAACCCCTCACTGGATATTATGATAGCCGGACAAGGTGACTTACAGTAAAGATATGAGTCACTACAACTAGATCAAGATCGGATAGCTTGTATAGTTTTTATTGATTTGCTAATCTTTTCTTCACTATTAAGCCCATCCGTCTTCATTTTCCAGTATTTTGAAATTTGATTCTAGGTTTTTAAATGTGATAGAGTTTCCTTTTTCTTTTCTTTTCTTCCTCCCTTTTCTCCTTCCTTCTCTCCTTTCCTTTCTTCTTTTTTTCCATACTGAAATGTTCCATCTTTTTGCCTAATTTAACCATTCTTCCATTAAATTCTTCAACATATTTTAAATAGCTATTACTAGTCTTTGTCTGCTAATTCCAAATTCTGGGTCATTTCTGACTCTGCTTCTATTGTCAAATTTTTCTTTTGATTATGGGTCACATTTTTCTCCTTCTTCATGTCACATAATTATTTTTTCTCTTGTGTGCTGGGTATTGTGCAAAAAAGAGCAGTAGAAACCAAGGTAGAGAATATTCTCCCCTAGTAAAGGCTCACTGTTTGCTCTGTCAAACAACGGAGGTAAAGCTCTCCTTCTTCAAGCCAACAAAGAGATGATCTGGGTTAGAGCTGGGCAGTCTCCAATGATTTTTGCTCATCTCCGATGTCTTGAGAGTGGGGTAAGATATCATACTCCCTCCATAAGCACTTCTGTATCTCTACATCACAAGGCCATGAGCTCTTTCTCTATGTTCCAATCTAGCTTCCTGCTTCCTGCATCACATTTCATTCAGGAAAAATCCCGAGGTGCAGAATTTTCGGGTCATCATGCTTACTCTGTGTTGTGGATCCTTCTCCTGCAGGGTCATTAAGAATTCAGCTATTTTCTCCTGAGCCTGCACCATCCCACTGCGTACTTAGTGCTCCTCCTTGGCTGTGTTTCCAGACTTGGCGAATAGCCCGCAGGGATAAAGGGACTGCTCACCTGGGCAGGCTTTGTTCCCATCTGGAAGATAGTTTATTCTGTCTCTTTGTATCCAATGCTCCTTGATCTGAAATTTGAAAATTTAACCTGTTTCTTCAATGCTACAGCAAGACCTGTGACCTTTTATGAGTTTCTATATGCCTGCTGGATGCAGTCCTTACCTGGTAGTGTCTTAACTCAGGAATACACAAGGTCCCCAAATTTGTCTTCAACTGTCCCCCCAGTAGATACAATGACCCTATATGGAAGATGAACTAAAATTGTATTTTCAGAAATTTTATCCCTCTGTCCTCATACATAGGATTAGCAGATTTTGGGTTGAAAACAAGACTGGAAGATACCAGATTTTCTCAGTTTTGTCCACCTCTGGGTCCTCTGCTGCTTGCTTTACCAGTTAACTGTGAGCCATCACTGCGTCGCAGGGCACGACACATCAAAATCCTTCAGCACCTGCCTGTCTTCTCATGACTGCTCCTAGGGCAGGTTAGTGACCAGCAAGACTGCTTTCTCCCAACACCTCCGGCCAGCTCCCTATGGGCCAGACCATTCTGCCACATGAGGCCGGTCACAGCACGTCCCAAGATGCAGGGCGTGGGTATGGACTTCCTCAGCAGTGCTCAAGGGGAGAGTTATGCAATCTGTAAGTACTTTGGGCAGTGGCAGGGAATAAGTAGATACACACCCTCTTGCTCCTTCTGATGGACTTTTCCAAAGCAAGTTTTCCATAAAACCTTTGACAGACATGCTGGACTGTGGTGCAAGTGCCCCTGTGAAGTCCCCAGCAGCGACTCTGCGTGCACCTGTGGGGGAGCGGAGGTGAGTGTGTCCCTGCCTCACCTACACCTCTCCACCCTTCCTTCCTCACATTCCTTTTCTCTCTCTGGGATTGCTGCTCCAAAACAAAACTTTTCCAGCTAATTGCTTCCTTAGCTCCGGACTTTGGAGAAGCTAGCTTAAGACAACCTGAATCATGCATCTTCAAGTCACAGTGGGGAGGGAAAGGAGTAAAAACAAATTGCGCCAGTCCTGATGTTGCGGCAAACATCTTCTCGCACAAGTGAGATACAGGCACCTGCCAAGAGTTGTTTCAACCCATTCACGTGGCAAGAGCTCCTCCTGTCTCTAGGGGAGTAAGAAAAACATTCCATTTCTAGACATCTATACTTTTATTTTTTTAATAATAATATTTTTTATTATATTATGTTAGTCACCATACAGTACATCCCTAGTTTTTGATGCAAAGTTCTATGATTCATTACTTGCGTATAACACCCAGTGCACCATGCAGTACGCAGACATCTATACTTTTAACGTTTAGAATGATAACATACACGAAAATCCTAACCTGGTATTCATCAGGGAGCAGAATTTGTTTCTCTTACTTATTTTTTCTGATCCACTAACTTTCTGGATTTCTACCTCCATTCATTGAAAAGTTAGCAAAAAAGTGAGAGGACGAAACCTGAATGACTAATTCCAGAAGAAAGGCTTTTCAGTCATGAAACCACCACGGAGAGCCTGGATTACTGTGCAGCATGCATGAGCTTTCTGAGCCTTGAATTCCTCATCAGGTTAAATAAGGATCGAATGAAATGAGTGTGTGAAAACACCTGTCAGCACATAGTAGGCACTTAGCAATGTTAACCTAATCTGAATTCCCATGTTTATTTCAAACAAATTGCTTTGTTTTATGTAGCTTTCAGAAGGACGTCCTCTTCCACCTCTGGGTACTAATTGCCTTTTCAGATTACGTATCTCATTAAGCTTTGTATATCTTCATTTCTAGTGCCGGTAGTAATGGAGCTCTCAGTCATTGTTACATTCACTATCCTGACAACATTTATTAAAATGAAGCAATTAAGTATTGTCTTAAATGGAGTTTAGAGGTAGGGCTCATTAGACTCCGGCTCATTACAATTAACTTAAATGATAAATGCAAAATAATTTCATCCCAGCTCAGCCCTGAAAATTGGTTCAACTGTATTTCTCTAGAGCTGGCTTTCCTTCCTCACTTAAGAGCAAAACTAGTTTGAAACATTTCAGTGAAACACGGTATTCATTAAAAGGATATTATTAAAAATGTAAAGCCCCAAATTGGCTCACAGGGGTTCCTGCACTGTTAACATCTGAACCCTGGCATACCTTACTTCGCAGGCTGCCACATAATTGGGTTCGGGGGCTCCCTTAAGTGGAAGTAAAGAAGGAAACAGGCCCAGCTTTAAGTGGCCCGAGCATTCATTTGCATTTGGCTGCATAGGCGATGAGTCCCCTTTGCACAGGGTGGTAAGAATGACGGGGCAGAAAGACGTCCCTCCTCCTGCCGATCTGCTTTGGGGAAGTCAGGGCTCTCCACCTTAATTGGTCATTGTGGAGAATTGCTCCCTTGTCAGACTGGAGACATCAGGCTGAGTAGTTAGATGGTTTTATTCTGTTCAGTTTATTCTGAACAGTCCTTGTGAAAGGAGATAGAAGTAGATAGGGATCCCATCCAAATTCTGTTCCCCATCCCAAGTCAGCACATAGGAAACTTCTGGAAAGACATCATTCCAGAGTGACAGAGTGTGGACTTTAGGGTCAGAGAGAACTGTGTGTTATTCCTGGAGGTGCCAGTGGTTTCCTATGTGATCTTCCAGACATTCACAGCTTCACAAAGCCTCACTTTTGTGGTCTGAAAACAGAAATAATGTGTAATCTTTCCAACTGCGGGAATAGATGAGATAATGAATGAAAACCCTCAGCACACTTTGTAGCACATATTACATGGTGGATGAATGTTTCTTCAGCCCTTGACTTCTATGGGTTATACCAACCATTCATTATGGTTTGGAAGATATAATATGAATGTTGTATGCGCTGGATGCCGTATGCACGCGATGCTGTATTTACTGGATGCTTGCTGTATTACTGCATATTGTATGCACTGGATGCCGCATGTGCTGGATGCCGTACGCACTGGATGCCGTATTGTATGCACTGGATGCTGTATTATATGCACTGGATGCTGTATGTCCTGGATGCCGTATTGTGTGTACTGGATGCTGTATTGTATGCACTGGATGCTGTACGCACTGGATGCTGTATGTGACTGGATGCTGCATGCACTGGATGCTGTATTGTATGCACTGGATGCTGTATGCACTGGATGCTGTATTGTATGCACTGGATGCTGTATTATATGCACAGGATGCCGTATTGTATGTCCTGGACGTGTATTGTGTGTACTGGATGCTGTATGTACTGTATGTCCTGGATGCCGTATTGTGTGTACTGGATGCCGTATTGTGTGTACTGGATGCTGTATTATATGCACAGGATGCTGTACGCACTGGATGCTGTATTGTGTGTACTGGATGCTGTACGCACTGGATGCTGTATTGTGTGTACTGGATGCTGTATTGTGTGTACTGGATGCTGTATTGTGTGTACTGGATGCTGTACGCACTGGATGCTGTATTGTGTGTACTGGATGCTGTACGCACTGGATGCTGTATTGTGTGTACTGGATGCTGTACGCACTGGATGCTGTATTGTGTGTACTGGATGCTGTATTGTGTGTACTGGATGCTGTATTGTGTGTACTGGATGCTGTATTATATGCACTGGATGCTGCATGCACTGGATGCTATATTGTGTGCACTGGATGCTGTACTGTATGTCCTGGACGTGTATTGTGTGTACCGGATGCCGCATGCACTGGGTGCTGTATGCACATACTGGATGTACTAGAGTGCCTGGCACATGAGTCTTGTATATAATATTCTATCTATGCCTCTCTCATCTGGACAACTATGTGCTTTGGTTTTTGATTCAGATGATAAAGCCTCCCCCGTATGGTCCCTGAATCTCTCTAATAATCAGATGGCAAATTAAAATATTTTTGCCCATCAGGGACCATGACTTGATTGTGACCTAAGAAAAAAGAAAAAAAACATTAAAGAAAATCTTGCTTTCTGACAACAAAGCTGAATATGAAACAGGCTGAGTGGCATTTGGGCACTGGGATGAGAGACAAATGTATCAACTAACAGAAAACCAGCTCTACCACAGTTAAAAATAATCAGGTTTAGTATTTTCTTTCACATTTAAACCATCTACTATTCAATAGTGTAGGGTTTTGAATGAAGTGGTTCAATAATGCTATTAGGGTCTCAGGGTCTTTGTACCTTTCTTCTCTACTGTTATTAACTGGTTGTCTTTTATCCTGATGTTTGCTGCCTCATTGTTACAATGATTGGTGGAGGCCAGGGAATAAGCCTGTGAGTTAGCGCCAAGACAGGGTGGGAAGGCAAGAATAAAACATCTCTACCTCCCAAAAAAGAGGCAGTCTTTTTCCTCCACCAAGATTTGTGAAATGGATAATCCCTAAACATCAAAGAGGGAGTGCTATTTGGCCACACGTAAGAGACAAATGCCCACACTGTAGGAATATGTGGATCTGAGGAGTGGTTGGCTCTCTGTGGCCGTGGCAGTGGCACGTGGCAGGGCCACACCAGCCCCGTGCCTTACAATGTACATTTCAGGTCCTTTGCATTTTGCAGTGTGGAGGATCTAGCTGAGGAGAGGAGATGGAGGGAGCACTCAGGGAAAGGCCGTGTGCAAAGCCGGGGTTAGGTGTCTGTGAGCGTGTTGTGATTCAGTGGAGAAACAGAGATTAAACAGCTTCTGCAAGGACTTTGGACACTGGACCTGAATCCTTCATCAACACCCAACTGAGGGCGCCAGGAAAGAAAGCTGGTACCATAAAGAGAAGGAACAACGTCCTCAAAACTTAGGCCCTGGAAGAGGGAGCACATCCGGAACACTGGAGTCAGGATCTCTAAGAACGCATGGCCCCCACAGAAGAAACAAGAACACTGGCAAAAATTGTCAAAAGAAACATTTTTAAAGCTCTAGACAATCCAAGGCGTGCTCATCCAAGAACAATGGTGGGCTGTCACTCAGGAAGCACCGTGAGCCTGTGGTGTTTAACGTGCTCTGCTCCATCCCTGCAACCAGCAGCCCGAAATAGTGCTGAGTGTGGAAACCAGGAGCTCGGCAAGAAGCCCTTCTCAGAGAAGTGCTGTCCCTTGACCTGGCTGGCAGTGCCTCCCAGAAGGACTGGTCTTCTCTGGCCTGATTCAGGGCTCACTCACTGCACACCGTGGAGACCTCTGCTGAAGACATTCCAGCGATGTTTGACGTTGTAGCTGCTTGAGGCAGTGATAATAGAACAAACACGCGGCTGGCTGAAAAACTAAAGGGAAAGCTGGAGAGAGGGATGGGCAGGCTTTGAAAAGGTCCAGTGCACCCCTGGGGATAGGGAAGTCCACACGCATGCCCGAGAAAGGTCTGAGAGACTGACTTCCAGGGTCTGAGCCAGCAGGAGGCGAAGGCTAAGGCAGGGCTGTAGGTGCCTGAGTGCGGAAGGTGTTAAAGGCAAAGGTGGAGAGACATGTTGGTTCAGGGTGTTCAAGGACATACTGGCATCTAAGGAAATCTCTGTCCAGTCGTTAGCTGACCACCGAGTCAGCAGCGGAGACTTTCAAGCCCACACCTGACAAAGAATGCTGACATCACTGAATTAGTTCAAAAAGTTCCCAAACAATGATGACAAACCCTAGGATGAGGGACATATGATTTCCAGAGCTAGCACATTGTATTTAAATTGGTCAGCATTGAATAAGAAGGTAGAAGAAAGGTGGTGGGGGAGGCACGAGAAGGTATGGTGCACGCACAGGACAAGAAGCAGTCATGCAGCCTGTCCGCAAGGAAGCCCAGAAGTTGGACTTCTCGGACAAAAACTTACATCACTTCTTTGAAATGTGTTCCAAGAACTAAAAGAAGCCATATCTAAAGAACTAAAGAAAAGTATGAGAATAGCTCCTCAAGTAATTACAGATACATAGAGGTGTACCTGTAAATAGGAATTCTAGAGTAAACAAGCACGATGCTTACAAAGGAGTCACCGCAGGGGCTCAACAGTTTGCACTGTTGGTGGTCATGCAGCTGCTTTAGAAAACCATCTGGCAGCTCCTAGAAACGTCAAACACAATCACCACACGACCCCCAGTTCCACTACCAGGAACGCACCTGCTTTGGCTGCTGTAATAAACTGGGGCGCACTGAGTCGCATAAACAAATACAGACCTGTCATCCATCGGGACTGTAGGCTGGAAGCCCAACACAGGTCTCAGTGGGCTCCCATCGAGTCGAGCTGTCATCAGAGCTGTGCCCCTTCCGGGGGCTCCAGGGGACAGCCCGTGTCCTTGCCTCTTCCCCACACGTTCCCTGACTCTGGGAGCCTTTCCTTCACCTTCAGAGCCAGACGCAGCGGGTGGGGTCTTTCTCACTTCATCTCACTCTGACCTCCTGTTCTCCCTCCCTCTTCCACGGTTAAGGACCTTTGTGATTACACTGCACCTGTGTGGATAATCCAGAGCAATTGTACCATTTTATAATCAGCTGATTGGCAACTTTTGTTCCTTTTTGCCATGTATCAAAACATAATCATGGGTACCAGGGATTAGAACATGCGTGGTTTTGGTGGGGGCATTATTCTGCCTTCCACAACCCTCAAGATAATTGCAAGTATATATTCATACAAAAATCTGTACAAGAATGTTCATAGAGGGGCGCCTGGGTGGCACAGCGGTTAAGTGTCTGCCTTCGGCTCAGGGTGTGATCCCGGCGTTATGGGATCGAGCCCCACATCAGGCTCTTCTGCTATGAGCCTGCTTCTTCCTCTCCCACTCCCCCTGCTTGTGTTCCCTCTCTCACTGGCTGTCTCTATCTCTGTCGAATAAATAAATAAAATCTTTATAAAAAAAGAATGTTCATAGAATTATTCATTATAGCCGAAAACTTGGAAACAACCCAAATGTCCACCAATAAATGGATCAACAAAATGTGAACTTTTATTCACAGAAAGGAATGAAGTACTTACAGGTGCTACAGCACGGACATGACCTAATTAAAGGAGCGAGTCACAAAAGGCCACATACTGTATAATTCACTTACACGAATTGTTCAGAATAGACAAGTCCTCTGGAGGAGAAAGTCTAGCAGTAATTGCCAGGTATTGGGGGACAGGCAGCACTGGGGAGTGATAGCCAAAGACCACGGGGTTTCTTTTTGGGCTGATGAAAATGTTCTGAGATTGGGCAGTGGTGATGTTTGCATAACTCAGCAAATGCACTAAACGACACTGAATTGTACCCATCCGAAGAGTGAGATTGATGGTATGTCAGCTGTGTCTCAATAAAGCTGTTCTTAAAACATATGAAATCTTTGTGAGAACTTGTGGACCAGATTAAACTCTGAGTCCCCCAGATTCTCGTGGAATAACTGGACACACTCACTAAGCATATGCTCTGCTTACGTCCACTGGGACTTGTCAGCTGTGACTTGCTTCTCATGTCCAAGGGGAGGCCACACTGCGTAGAGTTCAAGAGCATATGTCTTGCTGATGCTGTTGTTGTTTCGTATTTTGTTCGAGGTCAGACAGGCTAAACTTCAGATCCCAGCTCAGCTGTTACTAACTGAGGAACTCTGGCAAGTTATTTTACTTTTTGTCTTTCTCTCATCATGAGATTTAAATCACTGTAAGACCTCCTTCACGAAGCTGCTATGTGCATTGAGTGAAAGTTTGTATTTATGGCGTATGTCCCCAAAGGAGGTGCTATGTCCACCAGGGAGTGAAAGTAGTTCTTGGAAGGACAGAAAATCTCAGATGTTACGATGGTGTGTGTCCCTCTGAAACTTAGCCCCACCTGACGAAATCTTATTCCTTAGCGATGTCATAAAGCTGGAAAGGGCAATCAGGGAAATAAATGTCTAAAAAGGTCTCTTTGGGAGGAGATTTTATTGGCTCAGTGGAAGCCCTCAAAAGTCATGCTTATTTTCCATCCTAGTCGAGTCTCCTTCTCCATTCTTAGGCTGAGATAAACTGATGTGTCCACGTCACAGGCTGCTGGGCCAAAGGGAGAATGGAGAGGCTTCTGCCCACAGCCCAAATCCTGTATTTCCAGGAACACGCCATTTGACTTGCAATATAGAAAAAGAAACTAAGAAAGCAAATCTGTCCAGTGAGTATGCTGCTCCTTCCATCACATCAATGAGCCTGTGGTGTCTTCTACTAAAGGGGACTGTGTGTGTTCATCGCCCCTAAACCACTGTGCCCTGACTTCAGTGAGATGGGACGGGTGATGGATGATGGAGTCCTGCTCCACTTTATCGACCACATAGGCTGGGCCACGGTACAGGTGAGCCTCTGGAACACCCCTTCCCCCCGATGTCCTCAGAGGACCCTCTGCTACCTTCAATGTCTTCTCTCCATTCAGGGTCCCCAGGCTGCCTCTCTCTCTCTCTCTCCACTCCCCTTTCAGCCAAGTTGATCCTGGAGGTTGTAAACTCTTAAGATGGAACATATGCATCAACCATAAAGAAAGTTAAATATCTTAATAGGAATTGGATTGCCATACCTAGTAGGCATTCCCATGTGTAAACCTGAATCTTCATGGAGATCTTTAGAGTCAAAATCTTCAGTATCCATTGATTAATTCACTTCTTTATCAACTTACCTCCAAGAATACTAGAGATTTGTGCAAAAAAATTGAATGCAGTGGAAGAAGATGGCATCCTTTGATGATGTCATGTTTCCTTTAACAAATATTTATTGAGTCTTCGCTGTGTGCGGGCATTGTCCTAGGTACTAGGGTTACAGAGATGAGCAGGATAAATACGTCCTTGACTTTATGGCACTTACATTCTTGTGTGTGGGGGGGTGTCACAAATGGGTGAATAAATAAATATCACTAATCGTGAGGTACTGATAAATACTGTGAAGAAAATGAAAGCTGGTTAAGGAGACAGAGAATGACACTGGGCTCTATTTAAAATGTTCGTAGATGGCATCTCCAAAAAGGCAAAATTTGAGCGGAGATCTGAAAGCACCAAGGAGAATATTTAAGGAAATGGTGCTCCAAGAAGAGGGAAGTAGGTTGAAAGCCCTGAGATGGGGTGTATGTCTGGGGGGTCAAGCGCCTCCTGGAGGACATCGTGGGCTGCAGCTCAATGTGTCTACAGAAACTGACACCCCCGCCGCCATGCACACACATCCCAAAGCGCACATCATTTCAGCTAATGCGAAATTATAGTTGATGGCGTTTTGTTTCTATGGAGTCTTTTATTTGGTTTCTTTTCAACTCTCCAACTCCCTTTTTATTTTTTTTAAGGAAGAGGGAGGGCAGGGGCAGAGGGAGAGGGAGAACCTTAAGCAGGATCCACACCCATCACAGAGCCTGATGTGAGGCTCGATCTAATGATCTTGAGATCGTGACCTGAGCTGAGATCAGTAGTCGGCCCTCTCTCCAATTCTTTTTTAATGTCCCAGAATAGGGGTTCTCCAGCCACCGTAAGAACTCTGTATTCACATGTTAGAGACGATGTAAAAATTCAGTGTACGTGACCTTTTCAGCTACCCACTTACAACACACACATTCACCTGCTTTTGTAAATCCTGAGTTTGTTTTGGGAAGTCTCTTTCTCCTCGTTCAATTAGTTAGCCATGCTACTTCTGGTTTCTCCATTAGCCCCCGCTTTCCCCATCTCATAAACAATAATCTGATGTGTAATTTGTACTCTCAGCTACGCTTTAGTGATTCTTGTCCTTTCAGTCAAAGGATAAATGTTTTCTGGGACAGTAACAACAAGATGAGTCATTTTTAGTGTATGTCAAGTGCACACCCCATACGAGTTGCTTTAAATCTGTTATTTTAGTAGTTATCCTGACATTTCAAATCCTAGGTGTATTGTTAAATTATTATTTACACGTTACAGTGCCACAATGTTAACTAACTCACCAAGGTCAAGGACCAAGTGGGTGGCAGAACTGCCCTGAGCATTTGGGCGTCTCAGTCTTGTGCCCTGTCCGGACGTTGGCACGAAGGCTCTATGGGGTGGCAGGGAAGGAAATGAGTGGGGAGAAGCACCACCACCATCACGATGCCCCGCGCCTCCCCCCGGCCATGGACAACCAGAGCCGGCAGGTCTTGTCCTGGGCATGTTCTCAACAGCTGAGCAGGACCTGGATACTTCCAGAGACATGGGAGCAGGGGCTGTGCGTGCTGTAGCGACAGAGCCTGGGAGGGCCAGATGGTCCTCACTGCACACTCTGCTCGGGCAGCGACACAAATAAATTTTCTTCGACTTTAATTGTACCTGACAGACAGGGACAAATACATTTGCTTTTGCTTTTAACAATACTTCAGTGGTATCTGGAGCACATTTGAACACGGCAGATAAAGGATTCTCCAGCCAGCTGCTAAGAGAGGGAAGTCGGCTTCCTCCCCTTCTCAGTTTCTCTCTGTCTCTCAGTTTCTCTCTGTCCCTCTTTCTATGTGTGTGTGTGTATAACGTGTGTGTGTATATATATATATATATATACATATATATATATATATGTATATATATATCTCCTTCATCATCTCTGAGATTAGTCATCTTTTATTATTTTTCTTGCAGCGTAATTAAAATACAACTGGTACTAATTAAATTCAAGAGTTCCATGTACTTTGAATCTAGCTTTATAATCTTCATCAAAACTGCACGTAAAACATTTTCATCACCCCAGGGACTTTCTTCATCACCGTTGCTGATGAATCTCCCTCAGCTCCTAGAAACGACCCCTTTCTGATTGCCATCATCATAAATAGTTCAGCTGGTTCTCAGGATTCCATATAAATAGAACCACGCGATTTTGCGTCTGGCTTCTTCGGCGCCATAGAATGTTTCTGAGATTCACCCCAGGGTTGCCTATGTCAACAGTTTGTTCCTTTTATTTGCCATTATATATTTTATTACATAACGATTCAACGTTAAAAAAATTCTATTTTCCTGTTAATGGACAATTGAGTTGTTTCCTATTTGGTGCTCTTTTGACTAAAACTACTCTGGGCATTTTTATACAAGTGGTATTTGAGGACATATGTTTTTAACAGCTTTATCTAGAAATAATTGGTACAATAAAACGCATTATTTAAGGTGTATAATTAGACCATTTTGGCAAAGAAAACCACTACCACCACAATCAAAACAATGAACGCATCCATCCCCTCGAAATTCCCTATGGTCCCGTGTCATCCCAGCTCCCTGCTGCCCCTTGCCATCCACATTCAATCACTGAATGGCTTTCTGCCATTCTAGATTAATTTGAACTTCCTAGATTATAGAAAGGGAATCACAGATTATCATTTCATAACTTTCAATAAAGGCATTTTTATAAACATCCTAAATAATTACCCATAAGGGTCAAGGCTCTATGGCTTAACTCCACATCTGATCATTCTAGGGTGTTAAAATTCTAAAGTTCCCTCAGAGAGTGGACTTCCTGCCATCACCACATGGGGTTCATTGGGTGTAGACATTGAGATGTTCGATCTCCTGTTACAGACTTGCCTCGTGGAGAAAACAAGAAAAGAACACAAATGTTTGCTCTTGCTCTCTTGATACTTCCTGGCCAAACATTAAAAATGCAAAATGAAATTGCTATCGTCACATTATTCCCTGGCACGTTACTTACTAAATGGATTGTAGAAGGAAACAACATTAAGCATTTATCTCCTGGCAACTGTTTGGAAATGCTTCCTCTGTCCCTGCTCCTTCCCCTTTCTATCATGTGGCATTTGTAGCTTGAAGGGCCTTTGTGTTTCCGCACCACAGAGGCCCGGGATCATTCCGCAGTTACTTCCCCGGGAACAACACAGCTCTTGGCATTGCAGACAGTGGCCAGAGCGTGAAGAAGGGGACACGGTGCAGAAAGAGGCCACCTCTGAGAACACCCCTAGTTGCCATGCGCTGTGAAGGGGCCCGTCTGTCCTCCAGTCCCCCTGTCAACTAGCCCGTGGTCACCGACGGATTGTTCAGTTCCCACAAGTTTGTGCACATTAGAGAGACACAGCCAGAGAACGAAAACAAGACATAATCGTTCTCCAGTGACTCACTGTCAGGCTTCATGACGAGGGGCAGACACACACAGTCCAGCAGCAGACAGCAACATGTCCCATGGCGGGGGGGGCGGGGGTAGAGGGGTAAAGGGGACACAGTGATGAGATCGTCGTCCTTAGGACTATATGACCCCACACTAAATTTGATGAAATACCAAGAGATCATAGAATTGCAGGTGACTGACCAACATTAAACTCAAAAAAGAAGGATGGAGAAAAGTCAGAATAACAACTTAGAAGGTTACAGTGTGTCAAGCAGATTTCCACCTGCACAGACCAGGCTTTGGGCTTGGTCGGCAAGTCCACGTGCAGGACCAACAGGTACCACATTCTGGGTGAGACGAGAGGGATGTCACTGGCTGACGTCATCCTCTGAAGGTTATAGAGGAGGATAAAGTTGCCGCTCTGACCTTCGTGTGTGCACTGGGCCCCCTCTCAACCCCTGAGTGGCTGCCTTGGGACACGACGTTTTCAGATTTGCATGAATGGTTCCCACATGAAACCAGTTACTAACTTAAGAAAAATGGGTCAGTTAAAACATAACTGTGACAAATGAGAGACTGTATTTATTGAACATTTATCACAAAAAATACTGTTCTAAGTGTTTTACATACGTTAACTTGTAATTCTCCTAACAGTATAATTCTCCTAACAACCTTGTGGGGATGGGGCGCCTGGGTGGCACAGTCGTTAAGTGTCTGCCTTCGGCTCAGGGCATGATCCCAGCATTCCGGGATCAAGTCCCACATCGCACTTCTCCGCTGGGAGCCTGCTTCTTCCTCTCCCACTCCCCTGCTGTGTTCCCTCTCTCGCTGGCTGAATCTCTGTCACATAAATAAATAAAATCTTTAAAAAAACAAAAACAAAACAAAAAAACCACAACCTTGTGGGGAGACTGAGGCATAGAGAAACAGAGTTTCCCCAGTCTGCACAGGAGCTGGGACTGACACCCACACGGTGCGTGTCCCGAGCCCAAGCCCACACTCACCATGTTATCGAGCAGACTCCAGTTCAGATCTCGGTCTGGAAGCCTCTTAAGGTTACACTGCATTTTCATAATTGATTGTAAATTGATTTTCTAGATTCGTTCCCAGGAGTGGCTCCCAGCTGCACAGAAGGTATTTACAGTTGCCACCATATATTCCCAGACCCTGCATGCGGTTTCCATATTAAAAGGGATTAATCTTAAATTGCCTCTGATGTTATCATATAGCAGACTGCAGCTTTCGGTCCTTCCCGCTTTTCCAGTTCGCTTCCAGTCTTCTTCTCCTTAACAACCGAGGATTTCATCACTCCTGGATTTTCTCTGCCTAGCACAAGATCCCAGGAACGTTTCACGAAGGGTCTGAGGCATGGATGGACTAAGAAAGCTGGCCTCCCACAGGACCCAGAAGCGAGGCTCAAGTCCACAAGAATGCCTAGCAGAAGGATGACCAATCTTCAGGGAAATGAAAGTTTGTGCTTCTTTGAGGATGATTTTGTAAGACCCCGTACCACTGCCTTGAGAAGTCTGGGAGCGTCCCTGGCAGAAAATTGTGCAAGTGGTAATGCTTATTTTTGCAGGCTGAAAAGTAACTGGAAAGAGATCTTCTTTAGGCCTAACTTCTTTCCAGGGCAGCTCCACTATTCACAGGTTAGGATTGGTATACAATCGACAACTGGGGACAATGTCTGTCCCTTATAAAAGTACCACCCACATTGGTCCTGCTACATCATCCACAACGTTCTCATTTAGACTAAGTTTTAAACTTTTTAGGATGAAGGATCCTCTTGGGAATCTGGTGAAAGTTACGCACTGCCTCCCGCTACAATTCTTGTGTGGTGTGCCTAAGCACGCACACGCTCAGGGTTCTGTATTCAAATCCAGGGCTTTAGCCCCAAGATGAGAATCCTGTGATGGAGAGATCTTTCCTGGGATTCAAATTTTACTGTGTCAAGAAACAGTCTTCTGAAATGTAACCCTGCAAAATGCAAATCAAAACCTCACACTGCCGGAATGGCTAAAATAAAAACCACAAGAAATAACAGGTGTTGGCAAGGATGCGGAGAAAGGGGATCCCTCATGCACTGCTGGTGGGAACGCAGACTGGGGCAGCCACTGTGGAAGAGTGTGGAGGGTCCTCAAAAAATGTAAAATTGAACTACCGTATGATCCAGCAGTCGCACAACTGGGTATTTACCCAAAGAATTCAAGAACACGAATTCAAGGGATACACGCACCCTATGTTTATTGCAGCATTGTTTACAAAAGTCAGGATATGGAAGTAGCCCAGGTGAAGGGATAAAGAAGGGATAAAGAAGACACAGTATCTATCTACAATGGACTATTACCCAGCCATCAGAAAGATTGAGATCTTGCCATTTGCAATGCCGTGGATGGAGCTAGAGAGTATTAGGCTAAGAGAAATAAGTCAGAGAAAGACAGATGATTTCACTCATGTGGTATTTGAGTTTAAGAAACAAAACAAATGAGCAAAGCAAAAAAATAAAAAATAAAAAAGAGAGAGAGAGCGAGAGACAAACCAAGAAACAGACTCTTAACCACAGAGAACACACTGACGGTGACCAGAGGGGAGGTGGGTGGGGGCTGGGGGAAACCGGTACACTTCCCATGATGAGCGCTGAGTCACGTGCAGAATTGCTGAATCGCTATGCTGTACACCTGAAACTAATATAACACTGTATATTAACTATACTGGAATTAAAAAAAAACTTAATAAAGAAATAAAATAGTTAAAACCAACCAAACAATGAACAAATAAAACAACCCCTGCAATGAGTAATACTCCAGGGCCTTTCTTTTTTTTTTTTTTTTTTTTTTTTTAAAGATTTTATTTATTTAACACAGATAGAGACAGCCAGTGAGAGAGGGAACACAAGCAGGGGGAGTGGGAGAGGAAGAAGCAGGCTCATAGCAGAGGAGCCTGATGTGGGGCTCGATCCCACAACGCTGGGATCACGCCCTGAGCCGAAGGCAGACGCTTAACCGCTGTGCCACCCAGGCGCCCCAGTCCAGGGCCTTTCTATGCACAAGTTTGTCAGACCGTGGCCAACCGGGCACCGCTGGATGCTGGCGCATGAAGACTTGCTTTGGGGGCAGGAAAATACCTTCAAGAAAGAATAGATCGTGAGAAAGGAGATGTCGCCCAGAGTCGGAGCCAAGTCAGCTTTTTGTGGTGGGGTTGGAGCAGAGGGAAGGGCATCTAGGCCAGATCGCCTCACTTCACTTCCTGTTGTCTTTCTTACTAATCTTCAAGTTCACTGAGGTCAGAAGCTCTGTTTCCATAGTTCTTAAAACCAGAGCCTGATTCTATGTCCTGCGTGTTGATAACTCTTACAACAGTTCCGTGAGATACCGTTCTACTTTCATATGTCGGTAAACTGAGTCCCAAAAAGATTAAGTGGCTTGTCCAAGGTCACCGAACTCATAAATTAGGACCAATCCAGCCCTGGTCCTTCTGATAGTCCAACCCAGGTGTGCTCTGAGGAGTCAGAGACTCAAGAACTGGTAACAGAACAAAACTGACGTCACGTGAGCAGGCGTGACCTACGGATGATATAATACACAGAGTCAGAGCAGTGATTTTCAGACTGATGTGTGGCTGCTATCATGGGCCTAGACATTTTTCAAAACTATGTAAATACTATCTAGAATTATCAGTTAAACATACGCAATTCTAGACACTTTTATTTTTACATATGACTAAAAGCTTTTAGGGGCGCCTGGGTGGCACAGCGGTTAAGCATCTGCCTTTGGCTCAGGGCATGATCCTGGCGTTCTGGGATCGAGCCCCACATCGGGCTCCTCCGCTATGAGCCTGCTTCTTCCTCTCCCACTCCCCCTGCTTGTGTTCCCTCTCTTGCTGGCTGTCTCTATCTCTGTCGAATAAATAAAATCTTAAAAAAAAAAAGAAATATTAAAAGCTTTTACACATGACCTAAAAAGTGAATTATTAAGGGTTAAAATTAACATTCACAAATGAAATAAGCCCAGTGGCAGAGTCCCCTGATACCCAGTGGCAGAGTCCCCTGATACCCTTACTCAGTATTCTAGAAGTTGCCATGAAATGTCTAGCACTGTGTGTAAAGCTTCTAGAAAGCAATTACACCTACGGATAATTATGTTTCTCTACTTTCAGGAAGGACTCTAATCATTGCAACATCGGCGTTGAGTTAATTCAGTGTTCAACTGCTGTTATTTTTGCTTTGGGGTTACAAATTCCTATTAGTTTACATTTTTATCAGTTCCATTTTAAAAATAGTGTTTGATTCACATAAAATGAGTAGAGATGAGTATCTGCATCCGCAATATTTGTGCCTGGATTTTACAATAAATAGACCTTAAAGCATCCATATTGTAACTCAGATATTAATCGCCATCCCCATACTGTCAACGATGAATAATCCATGGAAATATTCAGGGATGGTGGCTTATCATTACCTTTATGTTTTCTTTCCCACACAAATTTGGATCTGGACTAGCTGGTCAACTGTCCCCACTTAACGGATGTTGGACCGTGAGTAATAGGTATTTGGTCACTGTTGCATTAGAATATATGACAATGCATATGCACATATTAAATGTCAGACTGAACGTGCATCTGGTGCTGAGATCAATGCAGATGAGATTGATCTGGGTTTCACTGAGGCAGTAAATCATGGCTGCTCTGCATTTACAAACAGGCTGCTTGATTGCTGACTGACTGAGTGAGTGACTGGCTGGGAGGGGACGCTGGCAGAGGGTTAGACGTGGCCCGGGGCCAGAGGGGCGAGGAGACTTTCGGCCAGGGCAGTGGGTTGAGCAAAGGCTTTGGCTGGAAGGGGAGGGGTCTGCAGAATGGTGAGAGCAGGGACCCAGGGGAAAAGATGTGGGTGACGGAGGGCCGTGGAGATAAGATCACACTGGGAGGGCTGTGCTGTAAAGTTCTAAGAGCTGGAAGGAACAGTCTAGAAGAGCGGGGCTGGCAGTCAAGGCTCCTCCCTCAAGTACCACTCTGGACCATTCGTGCTTCCTGCCTGGACGTATCATAGCTCTTGGCCAGGGGGACACTCAGCATCTTCATGAACCACTGGCTCATTCAGGAAGAAAGTGACTCCCTGCACATCGCAGCTTATCTGTAAACTCAGCAGAAATTCAGCAGTGCTCCTGGGGAGGGGTTTGGGCACGGGGAGTCAGTCCTCTGATGGACCCCATCAGAAAAGAGCACTCTCCCGAGGAAACCGCTGGATTTTCCACTTTTCACTGGAATCAGGTTCTGGAGATTACTTTTCCCTGTGGACTCCAAATTCCATGTGGATTTGGTTGCAGCATGTTTAATTAATTGGAATGAACAAACTGTTAATAAGGCTTAGAGCCATACGGTTTTGAATTGAATTAGTTTTGAAAGTTTATAAAATATAAAGGAATACGAGATATGAAAGATAAAGAGCCCATGCATAAGCCGCTGAACCCAAGAAAAATAATTTGATTAACAAAACTCATGAACTACTGTTTGAGTCTTTCCCCTGTTGCCTCTCTTTCTCCTTCAAAATTAAGCATTACTGTAAATTTTGTGTTGATTATTTCCTTGCTTTTCTTTGCAATTTTACTAAATATGTGTGTTCCCAAAACACATCTACCATGTTTGCTTTGGAGCTTCTAAAATAACTTCATGCTCTATGATGAAATCATATCACTTGCTTTTTAAAAATATCTCTTATTTTTATATTTTTAAGTAGGCTTCACATCCAATGTGAGGCTTGAACCCTCGACCCTGAGATCAAAGGTAGCATGCATGCTCTACCAACTGAGCCAGCCAGGTGCCCCACTTACTTTCTTTTAAAATTTTTTTTAATTTAAATTCAATTTAGTTAACATATAGTGTATTCTTAGTTTCAGGGGTAGAATTTAGAGATTCATTAGTTGCATATAACACCCAGTGCTCATTACATCAAATGTCCTCCTTAATGCCCATCACCCAGTTACCCCATCCCCCCACCACCTCCCTGCATTATTCACCACGACCAAGTGGGATTTATTCCTGGGCTGCAGGGGTCAACATCCACAAATCAATCGCCGTGATACACCACATTAATAAAAGAAAGGATAAGAACCATATGATCCTCTCCACAGATGCAGAAAAAGCATTTGACAAAATACAATATCCCTTCTTGATAAAAACTTTCCACCGTGTATGGATAGAGGGGCTATACCTCAACATCGTAAAAGCCACATACCAAAGACCCACAGCGAATATCATCCTCAATGGGGGAAAAACTGAGAGCTTTCCCCAAAGGTCAGGAACACGAGAGGGATGCCCACTCTCACCATTGTTGTTCAACACAGTACAGGAAGTCCTGGCCTCAGCAATCAGACAACAGAAAGAAATAAAAGGCATCCACATTGGCAAAGAAGAAGTCAAACTGTTACTCTTTGCAGGTGACAAGACACTCTACGTAGAAAACCAAAAGATTCCACCAAAAAACTGCTGGAACTGATACAGGGATGTATAAAACCAACACCCCGAAGTCAGCTGCATTTCTATACACTAACGATGAAGCAGCAGAAAGAGAAAGCAAGGAATCGATCCCAATTATTATTGCACCAACAACCATACGATACGTGGGAATAAACCTAACCAGAGAGAGAACAGATCTGTGCTTTTCTTCCAGAAAAGAATTTCTATGTCAAGGAATCCCTCATGTGGCTACATAGGGCTCAAATTAATTAATTTTTACTGTTTCATATTATCCTTCTATATGGCTATTAATACACCATAGTGTATTTCATTTTATGACTGATGGACACCTAGATTTTCCCAGTTATGGGGTTTTCCTGTTGTGCTGATTTTGCCGTTACGACCCGTGCTGCTTGTCTCCTGGGCAATGGGACAGTGTTTCTAGGGACCATAACTAAGAACCTCACTGCTCAGGAGAGAACTTGTCGATTGTGTCTTCTCCTCCCAAGAACAGTCTCTTGGGTCTCAATACTCCTGGGGAAACCACGTGAGAAACCACTGAAAATATCCAGCACAGACGACTGAAGACAAATCACAAAGGACCTGTCCTGCAGATGACATGCCTCTTCTCAGAGGCGCTAAAGTAGGAGACTACTGAGACGACGTCATTTGGGAGGCAGCACGCTGGGGGCCGGCCCTGTCTCACTGGAATTTTGCTCTTATAGATTCATTCCTTTGTATCAAACAGCTCCTTCACCATTCTTTTCCTTAAGCCTCTCTGAACGGGGCGAGGGCTGCAGGAGAGATGCCAGGGCAGTGGGGAGGGCAGGGAGGAGTGAGGAAGAGAAGCACAGGGGAAACATGCTTCAGCTGGACTTCAATCAGGAGAAGTTTGTCACCAAGAGATTTATCACAGACAGAAGCTCGCCAGCAAACATAGAGACGTGAGCATATCTGAGGCCAGAGAACACGGAGTAAGGACAGAATCAGTCCTTCTGCAGCCGGGATGTGGAGAAGTGTGGAGCACATGGCCCCCAGCGCTAAGTGGTACAGGGCCAGGAGCACACACGGCAGAAAGCACGGGTTGGGAACCCTGGCAGGCTGGGGACCTGGGAGGAGGGGCGGGAAAGACTGTGGTCTGGGTCACCATTCACTCGGCATTTCCGATTCTGCAAACCGAAGCCATGCCAGATGATCATGCGTTATGTGTTAAGGCTTCCTTTTTTTTGAGCAAGAATTACGTGCTGTAAATTTCCTGGTCACTCCATGTTCCGAGGAACGTGTTTACATTGAGGGAAAGTCACTCGAGTCTCTTCCTCTCCAGGTTTGCCTGCGTGTCTCCTTCTCAGCCTCATGTCCAGCTTGAGTCTCACCTCTTCCTGGGGGCGTGTCCTCTGATAGCCTGCCATTCTGCCCCCTGCCCTGCCCACCTCACCCCCAGCTCACCACCTTCATGGACTGTACTGGGTCTGGAATCCCCTTGTTCCATCGCTCCGACTTTGCCGCTTGTCTCTCCCCCATGCGCTCGGTGTCTGTGCCGTCTGTTCTACTTTCAGCCCTTCCATGTGTTAGGTATTCGAGAAAGATGTGTTGAATAAATAAATGTTAGAATTCTTGCTCTTGGGAGACCCACAGATAAGAGACCTCAGTTTTTGGATGATTGTTGTACTGTGTCCTGGGGCAGCAGGCCCTATCTACCGAATCCAAATCGAACCCTGTGGTTTTGCACAAACGTGGAAGTTGGATTGCTGAAAAGTGGTCGTAAGCAGGTGGCTCCTGTCTTCTGGAAAACTTGGGTAATGATACAACATGCTACTCTTGTGCTGCACTTTGCATTATTTTTAGCCAAACCCTTACAACATGCAGATAAAGTTGGCCTTGTATCAAAAAAAGAGAACACTGTTCTCCTGCAATTACTTGGAAAGGATTTAGACACTAACGGGGACAACATTGCTAGCAGGTACACCGAGCATACTGCCAAGAGAAGTCCATGCCTCAGAACATCAGCAGCGTCATTAAGAAACCTGCTTAAATATTTATGCACGTTCTTATTTTTAACAGAGGCAAAAGAATTCACAATAACCCAGACTACTCTCCTCTCTCGACGTGGCTAAATTTGTGGGCTTGTATATTAGAATAACATGAAAAAGCTTTGATATTTATTTTTTTCATGCAACTCCTATGTTCATCCATACTTGTCCAGCTTCTAAAAATCATTCTATTGTGTGTGTGCTCGGAATAGTTGGTGTGGAGAATAACGCTAGCTCTGATTTGGCCCCAATTTATGCACAGGGATGTATTTTTCCTAGGGCCAGTCTGACAAGCGCACCAAGTCGGTGACTGCCTGTGTGGTCCTCAACAGTTGATGAGCCCAGATACCATTGCCCTAGGACAGCATCTTCCCGTAGATCTTTGAGTCTCTGGCCTGTGACATACAACAGGAAACGTCCTGATAAAATACTTCGTGGAAGTATTGCAGGGACATGAAAGGGAGGAGGGTTGGGGCAACATCTGATGAATTTTACAAGGTATGCTGCATTGTGCAGACATGTCTGAGCCACACTTTTATGGACGCAGAAATGGTTCCCACACACCAGATGAGAGCCCTAAGTCTGACCCATCTGTGGGCTGCACCCACATCGTGCTACTGCGAAAAGAATGAAAACATAGCCCCTTTAAGCACGATTTTCCTTCCAGAAAGCACAGCTGGAGTTCAGAAACAGTGGAAGTTTCTGAACTTGGCTCTGAGAATAAACTTGGAGAAATGATTTGTCTTTTAGTGTCTTCTGTCTGTAATTTCCTTTGAAGAGTTCGATGTGTGGGTATGTGTTGTATTTTTGTTTTTTATATGCCAAAGCCGAATAAGTTTCCTTTCATCTGATTTGCTTGTCATTAGTGCAGAGTCAGGCTAATTCAAGGTAGAAAGAAATATTGAAATGCAGAGAGATCTCATTGCATCTAGATGAGACATTGTGTTACTCTTTCCCAACACCCCCCCTCCCCGCACCTCCCCCCGGGGCTATGTAAGGGAATCTGTTTGGTATCAAAAATCTCAAGCAGCTGAAAAAGTTTCTTTTTGTAACTTTCTTCAAGTTACCCTGTTTTTCTGAGATAGTGAAGTTTTGTGGGTAAAATATGAAACAATTAGTAAATTCATTATGACGATGTAGTTTCCTGAAAGTGTGAGATCAAGTAGCTACCTTGGAAGGAGGCGGCTTTATTTAAACGTTAATACGCGAGAAACAAATAAACAAATCATAAAATGGGCAGAAGATATGAACAGACACTTTTCCAATGAAGACATACAAATGGCTAACAGACACGTGAAATATGTTCAAAATCATTAGCCATCAGGGAAATTCAAATCAAAACCACACTAACATACCACCTTACGCCAGTTAGAATGGCAAAAATGGACAAGGCAGGAAACAACAAATGTTGGAGAGGATGTGGAGAAAGGGGATCCCTCTTACACTGTTGGTGGGAATGCAAGTTGGTACAGCCACTCTGGAAAACAGTGTGGAGGTCCCTTAAAAAGTTAAAAATTGAGCTACCCTATGACCCAGCCATTGCACTACTGGGTATTTACCCCAAAGATACAGACATAGTGAAGAGAAGGGCCATATGCACCCCAATGTTCATAGCAGCATTGTCCATAATAGCTAAACTGTGGAAGGAGCCGAGATGCCCTTCAACAGATGACTGGATTAAGAAGATGTGGTCCATATATACAATGGAATATTACTCAGCCATCAGAAAGAACGATTTCTCAACATTTGGTGCAACATGGACGGAACTGGAGGAGATTATGCTAAGTGAAATAAGTCAAGCAGAGAAAGACAACTATCATATGATTTCTCTCATCTATGGAACATAAGAACTAGGAAGATCGGTAGGGGAAGAAAGGGATAAAGAAAGGGGGGGTAATCAGAAGGGGGAATGAAGCATGAGAGACTATGGACTATGAGAAACAAACTGAGGGCCTCAGAGGGGAGGGGGTGGGGGAATGGGATAGACCGGTGATGGGTAGTAAGGAGGGCACGTGTTGCATGGTGCACTGGGTGTTATACACAACTAATGAATCATCGAGCCTTACATCGGAAACCGGGGATGTACTGTATGGTGACTAACATAATAAAAAAAATTTAAAGAAAAAGAGAAAAAAAAAAACGTTAATGAAAGGAAGGACCTGGGGCAAAAACTCACATCATACCATCTGCCCACGGTTCAGCTGGCCCGCCGTTCAGAGTGCAGAGCAACCTTTCGGGGAGCTGTGTCAGGCAAGGCCCCTTTCCGCCATGAAGAGGAGGGAGGTCATGTTGGATTGTATTAGGCATTCTGGGAATACCGTGATGTCCAAACAAACATCAGAACGTTGTGTTTAATACACAGACAGACCCAACCTCAGACACGTGACCAAACGACTACCAAATACTCCACAACTTGTGAGCAAAAGAAAGAAGAAGAAAAAGAGAAAGAAATAAAGAACTTAAATAATGCTTTCAAACTTCAGAATATATTAAAATTTCCTGGAGGGCTTGTTAAAATAAAGACTGCTGGATTCTATCCCCAGAGTTTCCGATTCAGTCTAAAATGGCTTCAAGAATTGGGATTTATAACAAGTTTCGAGGTGCTGCTAATACTGCTGGTCCAAGGCCCACTCTGAAAAACTCCGCTGTGATGTTTATGAGAGTAAGGATCTTTTCCCACAAAAAGATAGAGCTAGCATCATTCCTAATGTGCAAGACTGAATGCTTTCCAAGATTGGAAACAGACAAGGATGTCCACCCTCCCTACGTGGGGGAGAGAGAGAGAGAGAAAGAGAAAGAGAGACAATCTACTCAGAAAGGCCCAAGGAATCCACAAATTATCAACTATCGATACACGTGAGTTCAACAAAGCTGTAGGACACAAGGCACTTCGGTGAATTACCAACAAGCAATTGGAAACTGAAATTAAAAAATAATACCACTCAAAAATTATTTTGATAAAATTACAAACATGTGCATTTCCTGTACACTAAAAATTACAAAATGCTTCTGAAATCATAGACAACCTAAATAAATTAGATTTACCACATTCACGAAATGAAAAACTCAATATTGTTTAAGACATTATTTCTCCCCAAGTTGATATATAAATAATCCTAATCAAAACCTCCTAGGCCTTTGTTGAAAAACAGAAATAGTCAAACTAATTACAGAGTGGAAATTAACATGCAGAGCAACCAGAATGGTCTAAACAATTTTGAAAAAGAGGAAGAGAGTTGGAGGACCTTTATTTGTTGATTTTAAGACTTACCGTGTATCCGCAGTAAACAAGACGAGGTGATATTTCCATAAAGACAGCCATATATGTCACGGAACAGAATAAACAGTCCGAAAATGGCTCATACCCATATAACCAATGGATTTTTTGGCAGAAATCCCCAAAGTAATTCAAAGGGGAAAGGTTGTCTTTTCAATAGATTCTGCCACAAAAAAACAGATATGCATATGAATGAAAATGACCCTCAATATTTACTTGACACCATTCACAAGAATTACTTTGAAATGGATCACAGTTCTCAATATAGGAAGTAAAACACGAAACTTCAAAGAGAAACCATAAGAGATGTCTTATTGAACTTGGATTAGGCAGCGACTTTTCAAATAGGGTCGAAAAAATCATAGCCGTGCAACAACAACCAGGAAAGAGAAATTATGTCTTACCTGAAGCACGATGCTGGCCCGTCCGGCCACAGAGCCCACTGTGAGCCCAGCGCCCATCTCAGCAGCAAGGGTCGGGCTTCCTGAAGCCGGGGAGCCCTTCTGAAGCTTCCTGACCCCTTCTTTAGTGGCCTCCGGAGAGGACAAGGCAGCATGCGGAGCAGGGTATGGGCAAAGCGGGGCCAGGCAGGCGGGTCTGTGAAGTCCCACAACTTAGTTCTCAGTGCTGGACTTTCTGTGGCCCTTGAATCATTGCAAATCTTTGCTGCTGTTTAATCAGCAGGAAGATGTCTCACAGTCCCAACACGAAGGACACCCTGTGGAATGTCCTCTTTGCACGGAGCCTGGGGACAGGTGGTACCAAGACCTTCTTGTGCACCTGTGGCTATCAGGTTTACGGACTTTGGTCATCCACTTCACATTGACGAAAATGGGCTTTGTCCTGCGTGTGGAATATCCGGGAGACCCAGCTGTTTATAAACCACTGTCCCAGGAAGAGCTGCAAAGGATAAAAGGTAAGAATTGAGAGTCTATAAATAAAAACACATCAACTGACACTCAACAAGGGTGCAAAGATAATTCAATGGGGGAAAGAAGAGTCTCTAAAAAATGGTGCAGAGACAACTGGGTAAGATGATGGGTATTAAGGAGGGCACATATTGCATGGTGCACTGGGTGTTATGCGCAAATAATGAATCATGGAACATTGCATCAAAAACTGGGGATGTACTGTATGGTGACTAACATAACATAATGAAAAATTATTATTAAAAAAAAAGAAACAAAACAGATGAACAAGGGGAAGAAAAGAGAGAGAGAGGCAAACCAGGAAACAGACTCTTTTTTTTTTATTTTAATGTTTTTTTATTATGTTATGTTAGTCACCATACAGTACATCCCTGGTTTCTGATGTAAAGTTCGATGATTCATTAGTTGCGGAAACAGACTCTTAACTATAGAGAACAATCTGATGGTTACCAGAGGGGAAAAGCCTGGGGAGGATGGGTGAAATAGGTGACGGGCATTAAGGAGGGCACTTGGGATGAGCACTGGGTGTTGTATGTAAGTGATGAACCATTAAATCCTACACCTAATTAGAATTTAAATAAAAACTTGGAGAAAAAAAAAAGCAAGAGAAACACAATGAGAGAAAACAGAAAACACCAGAAAACTGCAAACATTTGGCTATCATACATGCTGTACAAGAAACCCCCCATCTTTGTTGTAGGTCTGTCTCAGCACCTGGCAGCCTCAGAGGTTTTAAAATGACCAGAGTATTTTGGGAAGTTTGGTAAAATACGTGAAGTCGTCATCAGTCACAGCCCCTCAGGGGCAGGCCCGCGAGGTCCAAGCTCAGGCACCCGCGTCAGGTCAGAGGGCACTTGCAGAGCCACACAGCGTGTCCACGAGGCGGCCGTGGCTGGCAGGACCCCGACAGCGTGTCAGGTCCCACTAAATGCTGCAGTTACTCTGGAGAGAATTCGCAGCCTCCAAAGTGGGCTCCCTCCCTTCCCCAGCTCCCCACCGCCCTGCTGACCGCCCACAGAAGCCAGCCCAGTGCTGACCTTGACGCCAGCCAGCAGCGTGTGGCTTTGGTTCTTCTAAACACCCGAGTTGGGTTCTGATCCCTTTGGTGTCACTGAAGAGCCATCACAGACCTGGCTGACCAGCGTTCCCTTTGGCCCTGACTCTTCACACGCTGACCACCACGGTCGGGCTCTGGGTCCTGCGTCCCATGTCCCGCGGCACCGACAAGCCCTGCTCTCAAGAGTATCCCGTCACTCTTGCCACAGAGGTTCCCACAATGTCAGCAGCGGTGAGTTATGTCTACACCCCAAAGAGCCCCTATGAATGTTCCTCCTGCCTCCAGCTAGCGTGTTAGCTCATGGTTGGTAGAGTATTTCTGCATTAGGCCTGCAACTCACTGCATCGGCATAATTCTGGCATTGTTTCTCAGGAGTGGTGTCATTTTTAACTCACAAAATTAAACTTGTAGTGCTGATTAAGATCCCACATGAGATTAGCCAGGATTGTTCCTATTTTGGCTTTCTTACAGAAAATGTGCAAGGATCATGAATGGTAGCCCCTTGTTTTCTGGTTTGTGGGGAAAAAAAGAGGTAATATCCCAATATAGTCATGAAAAATTTGAAAATTAAGGAGATAATGTCTATTTCATTCTTTGAATACTTGGGAAGAAGGACTACACATAAAGCAAAATTGGTGGTGTCGCTTAATGTCCAGAAGGGTGTGGTCAGCAGTATTTTTAGTTGTATGGATTTATATCCTATATTAGGCATCACACATTTAGAAACTGCTTTTGTCTCTCGTTTGCACTTTCTTTTTGAATGGTTGTTAATTATATAGAAAAGGTTCGAAGATAATTATTATCGACTAAATGCAGTATCTCTTTTCTAATGTACTCCCAGCATACTGGGAGATGTCTTAAAAACAGAATTTCAACTTACAGTTGACTTATGAGAAAGTTGAATGGCGTGTAACATTTCTATTGAATAAACTGTTGTTCTGTGGGTACCTGTTTGGAAACTTCATTGTTTAGTAATTGAAACGTGATAATAAAACGATATTATATGAACCCAGCCAGGTGGAGACTAAGGTGGAGAAGAGATTGGGGATCCTGTAAAATTAGACCATGTAAGTTGTCATACATAATTTTAGTTAATCACCAAGGAGAGTATATTACTTTATTAGGACATAATGTGGAGTGATGCTTTTGAATAACACGCAATTTCTTGAAACAGTTTTAAAACTGATCATGAAATAAAATAAACCGGAATCAATTCTGAGCAGTGCACAGGGCTAATTCAGAGCACATGATGGTGTTCTGCTAAATTAAGCATCTGGGGAGAAAGGGGCAAGTCAGAGCTCCTCTAGAGACTTTCAAAAAAAACGATTATGATAAAAGATATGGCTTTTTGTTAAAAATACGAAAATAACTTGAATACCGAAAAAGGAAGCCCAGAGATTTAAAATAAGAACAATAATTTAAAACGCCTTATTAGGAGAGGATACATAATATCGTGTTTGAGTTTTCAAGGTTCCCTCACCATCTGAAGTCTGGTGCCTTCCTATTAGATGCAATATACAAATTAAAAGGCTTCGACCTGAGGCATAGTGCATAAAGCTAAAATCTAGATATCTTTCGATTTGGTTAACTGAGGGTGTAGAAAGTTACCTAGTCATTTCTACTACTTTTGTAAAATCCTGCATATATGACAATCCCTGATTTCTATTTTGAAGTGCTTTTAGGACAGCATCGTAAGAAATTTAGAAAACGCTAACAGGGGCGCCTGGGTGGCTCAGTCGTTAAGCATCTGCCTTCGGCTCAGGGCGTGATCCCAGAGTCCTGGATCGAGCCCCACATCAGGCTCCTCCGCTGGGAGCCTGCTTCTTCCTCTCCCACTCCCCCTGCCTGTGTTCCCTCTCTCGCTGGCTGTCTCTCTCTCTGTCAAATAAATAAATAAAAATCTTAAAAAAAAAGAAAAGAAAAAGAAAATGCTAACAAAAGATGCTAGACTTAATGAAGAAGACAACCCAGATTTCCGCAAAATTTCCTGCTTTTGTTTTTCAAGAGACGATGTAACGAAGATGAAGTGGCGAGCCGCACACTTGGAAAATATTTGCAAAATGTGTAACCGATAGAGGACTCGTGTCCACAATACATACACACCCTTGCAACTCAGTAAAAAGAAAATAAACAATTTGGTTTTTTAAATAGGCAAAAAAAACTTGGAATAGACACTTTATCAAAAAGGATATGATTGCCAAAAAACACAAGGTGCTCGGTATCTTTAGTTGTGAAGGAAATTTTTTTAAACTGCAATGACATACTATCATATAATTACGAGAAAGGCTCAAGTTTAGAAAAATAATAAGTTTTGGTGAAGATGTGGAGTAATGAGAGCTCTCAGGAACACAGCTGTTTCTGTTTCTGAGAAACACGGGTGGGAATATAAAATGGTACAAACTGTTTGATAGTTTCTCACTAAGTTAAACATATTCTTATCCTACAATTCAGCAATCCCAATCTTAGGCACTTTCTCCAACGAAATGAAAATATGTCCACACAAATGCTCATACTCAAATGTTCATAACACTTTTATTCATCTTAGCCCCAGATTGAAAGCAACCCCAAAGCCATTAACCAGTAAGTAGATAAACTGGTATAATCCGAAGGTAGAATGCTCCTTGTCGATAAAATTAAGACAACTATTGATACATGCAAAACACGAATGAATACCTAAAGCATTATATGAAGAAGCCAGAAACATACGTGTGTGTACACATACTGCACGAGTCCATTTATTTGAAGTAACAGAAAAGGCAAAACTCTAGGAAAATGGCTGATCACCGATTATCAAGCATTAAGGGAAGACTTTCCGGGTGATGGAAATGCTCTTTATCAGGATTGTGGTGATGGTTACATGACTCCACACATTTATCAAAACTCATCAAACTATACCCTTAAAATTGCTGATTTGTATTTTTTGTCTATTTTAACTCAGTAAGTCTGATTCTAAAAAGTAACGACACTGGCTTGGTTATGCAGTTAATTAAATAAAACTAATTGCTTATTAGTTTAGCTCGTACGTTCATAAGGCACTTCGCACATCTCTACAAGGGAAGAAAGGAGGAAACGTGCCCTCAACATGCATCATAACCCAACCCCGTGAATCTAGTCAAGCTACAAATTCTAAGCTCCCCAGTCTTTGCCGCCGTCTAGCACGAGTCGTAGCCTGTGTGGTAGCGTGCGGGTGAGGAAGGGGGTGCACGGATCAGACCTCCTCCCAGGAGAACCTGCCTTTTGGCCGCCAGGATGTGGGCAGGGCCCAGTGGCAACACCCGCCCACAGCAGGTAATCCAGCCGCACACTCCCCGGGCCGGGCAAGGGTCGCAGGGCTGGGCTGTCCTGCCCTCTCCTTGATGCACAGTCTATGCTCCAAGTGTCTCCATCTGGGTTGTCTGAGGCTTTTCAGACCTTTATTATGGTCCGAGTGCCCCGTCGTCCAGGGCTGCTTCATCATTTTCGGTTTTCACAGCATCACTCCCCGGGCACCCTCTGGTATGCCACACCCCACCACCTGTCGGCTTCGGAGCACCCGACCTGACGCACTTACAGAATAACGCAGCTGTTTTTATCAGGAGGCATTTGGCCTTGTAAGAGCCGTGTTTGTTCAGCAGCCATGCTTGGATATCCGATGTGCTTATGCTGTCATGTTACTCTGTGTGCATGCGTGCATGTGTGCACGTGTGTGCTCACACCTGTTCACAGGCAGGCACATATGCTGTTGGCCATGTGCGCAACTGGGTAAAAGGAGTAGCCCTCCTCCCCTCATAGGTACTCATGATACTGTATGTCTGGAGTTAAAATGCCATTCCGGTGAAAGAGGTTTATTTTGAGCTATGGCCAGGTAGACACAGAAAACTCACCCGAAGAGAGCAAGAACGATGAATGGGATTTCAGGCAAAGAGAAATCAAGGATTCCGCCCAAAGGACCTGTTCCCCAAATCAGCTGCCTGGGAACTAAAAGAAAACTTCCCCTCTACCATCCTGCAGCGAGGGTTACTGTCTTGTTTTGCTCCCCTCCAGCCATCATCCTTACTGGCAATTAGGTACTTATGCCGTGGGATGAACCGAGATACGCTCTCTCCATCCCAACCGCTTCCTCATCTCTGTCTGGAGAGAAATGGGGATGAGAATGAATCCCCACATGGCTTCCGGAGATCCAGCACCAGCTTGTGTGGGGGCGCGCGTCCATGCAGAAAGAGACACACACAAATGTCAAACACTTCCTCACCACCATATTGCAAGACTAACCGCTCCTGAGATTTGCTGAAATTCTGATTCTTCATTGTGTGAGACAGGACGGGATTTCTTTGGAAAGAAACTCACACTTGATATAAAATGTATGCTTCCGGCAAACTAATGAGAGGATCCTAACAGTTTTCTTCAAATGTGAGGACCAAGATGGAGCCCACAGCCATTCCTGGAAGATAGAACGAACCAGAAGCAGAAACCAGAATCATGGGACGCGCCTTCCTTCTCTGCTTGGGAGGCAGCAGGAGACTGACGGAATGGAGGAGAAAGAACGCAGGGCTTCCCTTGGAAACCCTGTCGTGTGCAGACCTGTCCCACACCCCCCTTTGCTCTCTAGGAATGCAGGGGAGGCTGATGAGAGTCCAAGCGCTCAGTCCTCCTCTCCGCATGGCTCTTGGATCCACACCAGTCATGACAGAGGAATTTCAATGAAATGTGATATAATGCCCAACCCAAGCCAGTTTCCAAAACTAAGTTTTTTTCCTTCTACAAACGGCCATGACAATTTCTGAAACCTTGAAAGCAAGTGGCATTTACCGACATTGGCAAGGATTCCTCATTGTCATTTCAGAAAGAGGCAACTTCATCCAAACCTCATGTGTGTTCCAGCCAAAACCCAGTCCCATGATCATCTGCCTCATGATTCCTTCCCTAAGCTTTTTCCTCGTGGGTCTAAGAACGACAAGCACTGGTGCGTACGTAAAGGGTATTTTGCGCCCAACGTGCTTATCACACATGTAGGTCTAATGTTAATTGCAAACCTGCCAGATCTGTATTTTTTAAAAAATATTTTACTTATTTATTTGACAGAGAGAGAGACAGCCAGCGAGAGAGGGAACACAAGCAGGGGGAGTGGGAGAGGAAGAAGCAGGCTTCCAGCAGAGGAGCCTGATGTGGGGCTCGATCCCAGGACTCCGGGATCACGCCCTTAGCCGAAGGCAGACGCTTAGCGACTGAGCCACCCAGGCACCCCCAGATCTGTATTTTAAATGGTTTATAATGTTTGTCATCCAATTCATGGTGCCACTGATTTTTAAGTCCTATTGGAAACTTCTGGATAGTATTTTATCAGACAAAAGTTGCATGGTTGATGTTGTGACAGGAACAACTCTCTAGAATATTCCACTGGTCTTTCAATAAAAGAAGAGCAAAAACCAAGCTCAGAGTTCCTAATGTGATGGGGCGGGAAAGACAGAGGCTGGTGAGCAGGGGAGGGAGAGCTGGGCTCTGCACAAGGTGGGGCTCAGGCGGGACTCCCCAGGTGTGGAGCCAGGCCTGGCTCTCGTTCTCTGCTGAGCAGTGGGGAACGCACAGCCCCCCACACGGGCAAGAAGCTGTGGTCTATCTGGACTCCAGAGCCATCACTAACACCGACATCGATCACGATTATTAGCTGAAAATGGGAATCACCACCCTCCCCACACACTAGACAACTTGTGGTTTCCCTATGACAAAGCCATTAGGAATTAATTACTAAATCTCTGACCCTAGAGAACAAAAAACCGATTTCTGTGGGGAGGATGGTTTTCAGGAGTTAGCACCTGCCTGGCATTTCTGGCTTTTCCCTGAGGGTCCATGTTAGCATCTTCCTTTCACCAGCCTTTGTCTGTCTGTCTCTCTCTCTGTTGTGTGCACACAACATAAAGAGATTCCTTCTAACCTCTCCAGGGACACCACTTACCCCGCCCCACCACACATATACACTGTGTCTACACCACGTGTGTGTACACAGACACAGCATAGATTCAGCACATGTACACACCCCACACACCGTACATACACCACACGCATACACACACACCGTACATACACCACACACACACACACACTGTACATACACCACACACATACACACACACACCGCACATACACCACACACGTATACACACAGACACACACCGTACATACACCACACGCATACACACACACGCATACAAACAGACACACACTGTACATACACCACGCACATACACACACACACCGCACATACACCACACACACATACACACAGACACACACCGTACATACACCACACGCATACACACACACACATACACACAGACACACACTGTACATACACCACACACATACACACACACAGCACATACACCACACACGTATACACACAGACACACACTGTACATATACTGCACACATACACATAGACACACACTGTACATACACCACATGCACATATACACATACACACCATACATACACACGTATACACACAGACACACACTGTACATACACCACACGCATACACACACACCGCACATACACCACACACGTATACACATAGACACACACTGTACATACACTACATGCACATATACACATACACACCATACATACACCACACACATACACACAGACACACACTGTACATACACCACACACATACACACAGACACACACTGTACATACACCACACACATACACACAGACACACCGTACATACACCACACACATACACACATACACACAGACATCCCACCCACCGCTGCCTTTCTGGACACAGCGCCTAAGGCCTGCTGTCCCTAGGGCATTCGCGTGCGGCTGTGACCCCCAGTTGGGCCTGTGGCCAAGCCTGAGAGGTTCCTCGCGAGCACCCAGCTCTCCCGAGACGCGGCCCCCTCTGGTGTGATCTCAGGGACCGCTGGTCCGAGGTGTCCCTGTTCTCTCACTGACGTGGCGGCTCAGTTAAAGAGAAGCCAGCGGTCTGGGGACACGTCAGAGGAGAAGGCTGTTTCACAGCAGCACCGGGCACCGTAGACACGGCACCATTCACCGCGGGGAGGGCATGATGGCTCAACAGGGGCTTCTGGCTGGTTGTCTCACAAGATTGACAGGAGCGACAGTCACGCCTCACTCGGACCTGCGTGTGAACGCATGGGGAGTACTGCCCACTGCCAGGGACTGACACGGAGCCACAGAGGAAGTTGTGACGTCAGGTGGGAAGAGAGCCCTGCCATGGAAGGAAAGGAAGTGAGAGAGGACGGTCATCGACAGGACGCCAGAGCGTGAGGTCTGCTCAGCCGGGGGGGCGGGTGACAGGTGGGGGGGGGACGCGGCCGCAGCCTGGCTCCCGTGAAGGGGGCAGAGCGTGCGTCCCAGGCCTTCACGTGGGGCCTCCTCTGCACCGGGCTGGAAGGCGCCGCTGCAAACTGCCAGGGTTTCAGCTCCTAGCGTTGAGCCGGGAATTCCCACCTTGCACAGATGAATCAGAAAATGGGGCTAAGAGCAAATGGAAAGCGTGGGAGGCCTGGGAGCTATGGGAACCTGGGATCCTGCAAGGAGATCACAGACTCTCCACTATCTTTGGTAAAGTTTATTTTCCGTTGTAAAATCAATATATGCTCAGTGTAGACAAGCTAGGAAGTACAGAAAGACAGAATGAAGAATAAAAGCAAATACTGATTCCATCAGTGACAGGCAATTATTATTAATAATATATTAAAAACCGATTATGATTAATAATACATTTATTTCCTTTTGGTTCTTATCCTATGCAAAGGTGAGATCGCATCACCCAAAAAAGCAGGGTATGAAATTGTACATTTAATATATCACAAGTGTTATGATTTGTTCAGAGAAAAAAGGTAGGTTTCCTTAATTCTGAAGTTGGAGGCCTTTCCAGCTCAGTAATGTCATGACTTCTTACACAGAAACACAATATCAGACACTTACTGAGTTTCTAGAAGAGCTGTGCTCTCAATGTATTACTGCCTAAATAAGCAAAAATGTGCACACATGTACTAAACAACTGCTTCTTTTAAATACGACATAGCCCAGGATAATGACAAATGAAGTGATTCATTTTGAATTTGCCAAAACTGGGGACAAAAGGAAAAATTAAACACGAGCTTCTACTGCTCTATTTACACCGTGGGGAGTTCCTAAAGAATCCAGAGAACTTACTCCTGCGAGGATTTCGGTGACAATCCTTTAAAAAATGGGACTCTCCCACCACTCCTCAATCCATGCCTTACCATCTTCCTCAGAGCACTGCCCACCCCTTGCTTCCACAGCCCCCCATCTCCGAGTATCAAGTGTTTAATTGCTGGCTCTCCGGCTCCTCTGCTAGAAAGAGCAGCCAGATCCTTTGTTTGCTAATCCCTACCTGTAATCCCAGCACCTGGAAAGGCTCTGGCTCCCCCCAAAAAATCCTCAATATATATTTTTTTGCGTGTTGATTTTTAAAATGATCTAACGTCCTTCAAGTCCATTTCAGGGGGAACAGGGAAAAAGACCCAAGATTTTAGTCTAATCTAGTACTCAGTTGGACGCACTACTTTAAGCAATTTCTCATGGAAGATTCTCTCTCTCTAGATAAGTCAGTCTTTTAGACTTCTGCCCTCACCGCCCCCATTCTTCCTTGAAATGGCATTTAGGTGGATGGCGGGTGTGGGTTATTCTGTTGAGTTCCCCAGCCAGATCCAGTCTCCATCCTCTCCCTCAGGTCTGTGCTCCAGGGAGGAAGTCTCTACAAACCACATACTTGGGCCCCCTTGTGCTCTGGCTTCTGGTTGGGTTTGGCCGATAGGTAGGAGATAAGAAACAGGAGGATGTTGTGTCCAATATTTCCCTCCCAACTCTTCCTTGCTTGGCCAACATGGTTCTTTTGACAGTAGCTGTGTAGCCCCACCTCTTCTCTTCTGGGGCAGCCCCTCTTCCACGGCTCCAACCCCACTGGGTTCCAACAGCAGTTTCCTCCCCTCCTCCCTTCTGGTCTAGGCTTGGTAACAATTTCCTGCTCTTGCTGCCTGGAGAGTGATTCAACAGCTTTTGTTGGATCCCTTAAACATGCCACACCTTTAAGTTCTCGTCAAATCCCGAGCTTCCTGCAGCTTCTGTTTCCCCCTGGACCCCTCCTGGACACACAAGGACCCTGTACGTACTCATGGCACAAAGCGGAAGGTTTGTCCCCAGCCTCATGTGGTCCTGGACTGTAAGCACTGTCTGGGGAGCCCCGGGACAGACTTACTGCTGTGCTGATACCTCGATTAAGGCTGGGGTTCCTGTAACTCACGGTCCCTCGCTGTCTTAACAAGCCCAGCGTGAGGTGGTCTTTCCCGAGGCTCACACAGCCTGGCCCTTCCTCCAAGTAAGGCTGTTTTCTGTTCAACCCCAAGAGGAGTCACAGCCATCAACCCAGCCCCTCCTGAAGGTCAACAGAAACCTTGAGGTCTCCCCTACAGCATGCAGAGTCATATTTTGTTTTGCTTTGTCACCGCCCTACACCCAAATCCCACAAGTCTGTCTTCTCTCAGGTTCTCAAATGGAGAACGGAGCAAAGGCTCTTGTGCTTTCAAGTATCTTTCAACCACTTGAGCACTGCATAAACTTCCAAGTTTTTGGCCCAGTCAGTGAAATCTTGCTTACTTTCAGACCTTGCCTTCCTTTTCCTCTTGGGGGTGAAGAGACAGGGTTGATCCTTCCCACTCCCGTCTTCTCAGGATGGCTCAGTTTTCTATGCTCCACTGTTTATTCTCCTAGAGGTCCAACCAATCTCACCCTCTTTGCTTCTAGGAATTTTCTCACAGAATTATGGGAGCTGGCACCTTCCAAATCTGAGGGTCAGGCTGGAGATTCAGGCAAGAGTTGATATTGCACTCTTGAGTCTGAATTCCCCAGAGCAGCAGGCTGGGAACTCAGGCAGAGCTTCTCTGATGAAGTCCTGAAGAGAATTGCTTCTTCAGGAAACCTCCATCCTTGCTCTTAAAGTCATCTACTGATTGGAAGTGGGCCAGCTCCCATATGGAGATAATTACCTTTACTCAAAGTCTGCTGATTTAAATGTTAATCTTTACTCAAAGTTTACTTATAAAATGTTACTCACATCTAAAAAAATGCCTTCAAAGCAACATCTAGACCAACGTTTGACCAGACAACGGGGCACCACAGTCCAGCCACGTTGACATATAATGTTAGTTAGCACACTGGTATGTTTATTTAATGGCTTTAAAAGAAGGCTGTCACCTCTCGCATTAGTTCGAGGCAGCTGAGGAGCAGATGTGAAGATGATGTTCGACATGCAAGAGGCTTATGGGGGAAGGGTGCAGGAGGAGGCGAGGGCAGGTCTGATGCCTGGGAAAGGGGACAGGGAGGGAGGGCATTTGAGCTATGGGTCTCCAATGCAGTGTGGCTCTTACGAAAGCCTGTCTAGGCTGAGAAGGCCTCCTCAAGCCAGTCACCTGGTGGAAGAATCCCATCTTTTGTCAAAATGGGCCTGTCTTTTTACCCTTTTCACCTATGCTGCCCAGTAATTATCTGGGAGTGGCCTGTGGGAAGCATGGCGTCAGAGTTCGGGGGGCACTGGGAGGGGCAACAATTTGTGCCCGTACAGCAGGAAATGATGTATTTTCAGGACTGTCTCACCTCCCAGTAATATAGTTAACTCCACGAGGATACAGTTATATCCACACACCTCCTAAATACACACACCTTCCTAATACAGGTATTCATTTATTTATTTCACAAAGATCCCAATGCCATCTGTCATCATTGGGCTTCTTTTATTCTTATTTTATTTTTTTTAAGATTTTACTTTTTATTTTTTTAAGATTTATTTATTTATTTTAGAGAAGGGGGAGGGGCAGAGAGAGAGGGAAAGAGAGAATCTCAAGCAGACTCCCAGCTGAGTGTGGAGTCAGACACAGCGCTCAATCCCACGACCCTGAGATCATGACCTGAGCTAAAACCAAGAGCCAGATGCTTAACCAACTGAGCCACCCAGGTGCCCCTAGATTTTACTTTTTGAAAGTAATCTGTACACCCAACATGGGGTTTGAACTCACAATCTCGAGACCAAGAGTCACACGCTCTACCAACTGAGCCAGCCAGGTGCCCTCAAGATATATGCATTTGGCGGAATTCCCTACATAGAAATAGAGGAAGCTTCCGTAGGACTAGAAAAGAGTGACCATGATGGGGCTCCACAAAGACTGTGTTAGTTGGGGGGGGGGTATTTTTTTAAATGTTAGAAGAAGAAGAAAAAGTAACTTTCAAATTGATGTTTGTAGCTATATATATACGTTTTTTGAGGAATTCCTAGGTGTGAAAGGAGATCAAAGGGCAAACCAAAAAAGAGATTTTGTACTGTTGGATTTTATTCTGCATTTCTTGCTGGTTAGATTTACGTTCCCGAGATATGAAAAGGAGATGAACATGTTCTTATTTGTATATGGGCGTGGGTGTTGTCTAAAGGTACACATGAAATGAGATGCAGCTTATTACCACTGAAGGGGTGGAAGGATGTGTTTTGATATAACTCTTGGCTGTGATTTTTCCTTGTAATTATCAGATCAATATAAAGAAATTGTGCAGCTAGAGTAATGAAAAGAAATGAATTTGTCAGAAAGTATATTGCGTTTATGTAAGAAATAAGTAAATATTCACTTAGAACATAGGAGACTTCAGTTTGGTAAGCAATTATACAATGGATTCTTTGCTGCATTAATTTATTTGTTTATACTTTCTGGAACATTTATAAAGGCTGTAAAATGATCTAAAATGTTATTTTGGTAAAACTTCTAATGAATATTGGAAACTAAAACATAAAACCTGGAGAAAACATTCAAATACTCATTTCCTGCCAATCCTACTGGCAGGGAAGGAGTCAATTCCACTTTTATTTCATGACCACTCTGAGAAATACACATCCTCACAGGGACTACTGACAGCCAAGCTGCTATATGTTGTCGCGTATCAACACTGTGAATGTGTGTGTGTGTGCGTGTGTCATGGCAGGGACGAGAGACAAATGGAGGAGGGCTGTAAGGGTAGGCAAGACATAGGGCTGGGTATTAGTTCCAAAGTGGTCTTCATCACTACTTCCCTCATTCTTTGGGGGAGACAGTGCATACACTCTCAATTTAAGTAAAGTCTCAATTATATTGATAATCTAAACCTGGGACATTCTAGGGTGACTTTGAAGCCAATTCTTTAGAAGAGATCCATCAACCAGCTAGATCTTTGAGATGTGCCCTTGAGATCATGTCACGTCTGAGAGAAGTAGGATCGCTGAGCTCAACTTTCCAAACTTCAGGCACTTGAACCCAATAAAGCATCAGTGCGCTATACGTGCCAGACAATACCGATGTGAGCCCTTCACAACTGCACGGTCACTGCGAAGTGTGAACCACACTCGAGTTGTAAAACAACATCAGCAAAAAAGAGGGGAAATGTTCTCGCTACATCGTGCAAGAAATGGATGACCTCAAGGAGTGAACCCCACTTCTCACCTACTTAGTCTTGCTATTTCCATTGGGAACATTTTCCAAGCAGCTAATTATGAGCCTACAGCCAAGGGAGCCTCAGATCTCCTCATTTAGATGCACTTCTCCCTCATCTAGGTGAGAATGTGATTTTCACATAAAATAGAAAAATAGGGAGGATATTAAATTGTATGCACTCTGTAATTACAACCAGTATCACTGGGAAAGGCTTATGGTGCAGTTTGCATGACCATTATTGCAATGACAGCACAGTGTTTTATTGAATAGATGTACTATTCTCAGTTTAGTTATTGGAGAAAATCTAAACTGATTTTTAATGAGTTCAGCTGACATTGTAAATTTCCTATATTAAATATATAGTTATCATATTCATTTATGCCGCATATCATGCATGTCTGTATTTACGCTGCATCTCCATACATGCACCTATAATTTTTCATTAATACTAAAGTTAGCAGCAATTTAATGCTAACAGTGAATTCTCAAAGAATTTGTTTTTCCGGTACTGTTCATGTCAACTCCTTTCCGTATTTCTTCATACTTCCACAGTCATTACTGCTCTGCCAAAAAAATTGAAACGGGTCACATTTGTCTTGACTTCAAAGTCCATTCTTTTTTTTGAACCACTTAAATTCTTTTTCCTCCTCCCCAACACCCTCCCAAGGCTCTCAGCATCCCTTGGCCCCATCTTTCCCCTCAATGATTAAAAATGCTAGTTAACTTACCGGCTAACTAGTTGACTTATAGGCTACCTCTCCCAGTAACCACCTGCATTCCAAAAGAATATCAATCAACAAAGACTGAGCTGACTCTTATTTTATTAGAAAACACTTACTATTGAAAGATACTAAACTCATCTGGGAGACATAGAGGAAGAAATACACGGGACCCGTGCAGCCTTCTCTCTTTCTGTATTGGACAGTTGACTGCACGTGACCCAACACAAAGAGCTCCTTCTGCAACTTTGCAGGGAAAGGAGAAGAAAGAACTCTCCAGATGCTGGAGAGAAAGCAGGACCAGCGCATCATCCAAGGAGACCCCACCCTCAGGACGGTGGCCCTCATGGTGCTGCCCCAGCACTCCTGCACTGCCCGGGCCAGTGGCTGCTGTGAAACCCCCTCCACGCAAGCCCACTCCAGAACCATGGAGAATGCCTGGAGAGGGCAAAATGTGATTTGAAATAAAGAATCCAAACATTTCAGACCCTCTGTGACAGGTGCAGAGAGCATTACGCTCTATAACCTCATGACCAGACACGTCATGCGAGGCTGGTCTGCACGGCAGCAATATTGCACACTCTTCTCCAAACGAGAGCAGTGGATTTGGAAACTGTCCACATCAGAGTCCCAGAAGGACACAGCTGGGTCAAGATCCTCGATGAGTAAAGCACACGTTGTTTGAACAACTAAGGACAGTCAACATAAGGGATGCCAGACAGAAGGGGAGAAGACACAGGGATTGAGCACTGGCCTTGGACTACTGCCCTTCTCTGGCTGCACCCCTCCTCCCAGGAGAGGAAGCCGTCTCTGACCCAGCGCCCTTTTCCCCTGCATGGTAGTGTATGACTGTGTGTGTGATACTATCCCAGGAAAATGACGTGAGGTTTAACATTTCTGGGTTGTACCTTGTTTTAAGAACCTTCCATAGAAGTGTGAATATGCACGGATACAAGTTAGCTCTAATCTACACCCAGAAGATGCCACTGGGTACCTGAAATCTGTTTATTAGGAATCACCTGTCTGGGACTGTGTTCTTCCGAGTGGCTGAGACTGGCTTTGGTTTATAGTGAGCTCTGTGGTTAGGTTGTCAGGCTGAGGCCCCTGACGTGAAGACATGGAGCTTTGTGACAGCGAATTATTTTCTTTTTCCACAAAATCTGGCTTTCAAAACAATTTTCTCGCTATGGACAAAACAAGTCAGCTTTGAGACTCTGAAGTCCCATCCTGGATGTCAAAAGCCGAACACGAATTTTTCTTTCTCTTTGCATTTTGGCTGTAACAATCCTAAATCTCCATGAGGCAAATGGGTTCCTCTGGCCCAGCAGAGGAGGTCACAAATAAGGAAACACCAAAGAGAAAGCATGCGAAATATTTCAAGAAATATTATTCCCGCCACACAGCTGGGGTGTGATCCTTCCTTCCCTCCACAGTTGAGCTTCCTGAGTTAGGTTTTCTGATTTATTGGCACCCAGTTATGTCCTCACCATTACTCTGAAATTGCTACCGCCACATGTCACCAGCAGATTGCTTGTTGCTAACACCCGCGAACACTGCAGGAGTCGGAACGTGTCCACTTCCGTACAGAAAACCTTCACCCTTCCGTGGCTTCAGGCAGCTGAAGGGCTTCTGTCAGACCAATGCAGGGTGGGGGCTCTGCTGCAGAGAGTCAGGGACCAGGCAACTTCCATCTTGTGAAGCCACCATGCTCACCCTCCAAGGTCACTGCCGATTGGGGCACAAAGAATAGGGGTGACACCTGGGACAACGGTATGGGGTCAGGTGTCGAAGTGGAAAGCATTGCCCCCATGCACGGGACATTAGCCAGATGGTCACACGGCTCCCGTCTACATGTAATGAGCTGGGAAATGCAGTTTGGCAAGCCCGGAAGGAAGAGCAGATGTGCATGTGTCTGTGACGAGCCACCGTCATGGCCAGCATCATCTCGGGTCCTCACATTCCTGGACTTCTTGGCAGTTTTCTGATTCTGCTGACCTTCTGTTTCTCTTGAAATGTTCTCTTCTCTTTGAAAAGATTAGAAGGCTCCATCTACTCTTGGCCTCTCTGCCTCCTCTCTGGCCACTTTCTGTGGGGGTCTGCCTCGTGGTCCATTACGTAGGTGATGCATGGCTCCTTTGCTCTCACTGTCTCCCTTGGCAACCAGACCCACTCCCACAGCAGCTGCTACAGGAAGAGTCCTGAGCGTGCACCCCCCCCCCCCGCCCCGCTCTGACCTTTCTCAAGCCCCAGCCCCACACTTTCCATCACCTGGTGGACACTTTCCCTCGCCACATACATACTCCTTGCCCTCCTTGCTCAGTGACTGGCTCCACGTCCGTGCAAGACCCCCAGGCACCTTTAATTTCCTTTCCTTCTTCGCCTTCTGCTTTCAATCACAAAGTCCTGACAATTCTGCCATCTTAATATTTCTCTTAGTGATATCTCTACATCCTGCCTTCTCAGAATCCTGGTTCTGGAGCCATGGCCATTTGCTGTGTTTATTTCATCTTCCTTCTTGGGGACTCCTGGCTCGTGGTCTTCTTTCCCCGGTTGTTTCTCACCATGCAGACAGTCCCATCAACCCCAGTCCTTCATCCTGAGGATAAAATCCCACCCTGATCCGGGCTCTCTGATGGCTCTGATTCCATCCATCTGCAGAGGTCTTGTAGTCTCCAAGTACACGTGGGCCACAAGATTCTCTTCCCCTGGCCAGACCTTGGCTGTTCCTGAGGCTGCTGTGCTCAGGGACCATCTTCCTTCTGCTTTCGTCTTCTCAGATTGATTCCTACTCATACGTGGGGAGACTGTGCCCGATCTTCCAGGGCTGGTCATGTGCCTCCTCTCCCATCCCCCAGTCCTCACAGAACTTTCTAATCCTTGTGACATCTCTAAGACCACCATCCTACGTGCCCACAGATGATGGCAAGTGTCCAATAGTACTCGATAACATTTAACTGAATAAATGAACAAATCACAGCAAGAAAAGAAGGCAGGAAGGGGAGAAGGCAGGAAAAAAAAGTTAGGTGTTTAATAATCTGGGGCACATACTGGTGTAGTAAATCCTCATTATACTAAAAACCAACACAATACTGAACTACAAATCCTCCAGTAAGTAAACTTACAAATAAATTACGTGTAATTAGCATTAAAGAGCTTTGTAGAGTGGTCCTGGGAAAGTTCTTAAAGTGTATCTAAGCTCTAAATTCATTATTTCTGGATTATCTGTAAATGAAGAGACCCTCAAAAATCTAGGAATAAAGCCCTCTAATAATAGCTGCACCGAATTGGTATTTAACTCTTCCTTTGAAAGCTGTTTTCCTAACACACGATTATCTATGTCATTAGTATTTGAACAGTATCCCTTTTTTTTTATTACAAGGGTGGCTACAGTAAGCAAATGTTATTCTTTTTAAACCTAAAACATGATCTAGGACAAAAACAAATTAAAAAACTCAATTTTCTTTTTTTTTTTTTTCCATCAAAAGAGTTCAGTGGGGACAGTCTTTCTGTTTGGTATGCTGGCATTACTAAAGAAACACAACAACATAGACTGCATTTTAATCACCAGATAACAACACAATGGGCAGCAAACAGCTTTGAGAATGCTACATTTTCCCTTCATGCATGGCCAGTAGGCAGCTAGGACTCTTACTGGTGAGCGAACTGAACACTATCGCCGTAATGATGGGGAGTGATCTTCATCCACAGGAGAGGCAATGCTGAAACTCGCCAGAGGCGTAGCTAGTGTTCAGTGTGCAAAGAGCAGGGATCATAGAGCAAACCACCTGGGTTGTGAGGGGGCCCCTAGGGAAGGCTGAGGGCAAATACCTGGGGTCGGGAGAGGTAAACACTACAAGACAAGTGAGGGGAATACGGAGTCTGGTGTCACAGTGTTGGGTAACAGGATACAGGAGTGTGAGTGAGTCTGAGTGTGAGTGTGTGTGTGTGTGTGTGTGTGTGTGTGTTGAAGACAGAGAGAGAGAGAGAGGGGAGGATCGGCTCCAGGAAGTGTGTTCTCCTGTCCTATAACCCACGCTGTCTGGCTCCGTGGTATTCCCTCTGAAGGCTTTCCCCCGGTGTGCGTGTGTCCCATACTCTGCAGGTGCAAGGCCTTGTCTCGTGGAAAATTTAATTCGACAAGATAGTCCTGTCAGTTAAAGATGGTACTGATTGTTAACCCATTTTATCAATGAGAAAATTTAGAACTGGGAAGATAAAAGTGACTTAGTTGCTTGATGAAGTTCATAGTGAAGACTAGAGCCCAGAGATTTGAACTTCTTGCCTGGGGCTTTTTCCAGCTTCCCCTACAGCACTCTCTTTCATACACATGCATGAGGCTTAAGCACAGAGAGACCCAATGGTCATATATATGGTATAATTCGACGGAGATATAAGAAAGACTCCATCACCCACCCAGTAACACCTCCATCAATTAAGAAAGATCATCATCTCAAGAGAAGACTACTGGGTAGAGCGGTCAAGCCCATCCTCTTGTGTCTCATTAGCCCATTGTCCCTTTCCAGATTTGAGAATGGAGAAGACAGAACCCATACAATGCTCTTTCATCTTTATACTTTCCCCAAACAAGTGGCATAATAACAGGGTAGCCCACGTACATAAGTATACATGCCAGGATGCTATCAACAGATAGATGATTAGGTTGCTAGCTAGCTAGCCAGATAGACAGACAGACAGATGTTGATGAAGATTTAGCTGGTTCTGTGGTGGGCTGGGTCCCGGACCAGCTGTGTGTGGCTAACCCAGAGGTCACGGGTAGAGGTATGGATAATTGACTAACAAGTGATCAGGTATCCGGGAGGACAAGGGCTACATCAGCCAGGAGCATCCAGGAGCCCCTAAGAGAAGGTAAGTGGGTATTGAAATGATTTTATCATATTTATATAGCGTTCCTTCTGTGTTGTTAAAGAGGCTGAATTATCCCTAGATTCTTTTCCTCCAGAAGGCTTCATTTTTAAAAAAAGATTGCTTATTTATTGAGAGAACATGAGTGGAGGGGGGGCAAAGGGAGAGGGAGAAGCAGATTCCCTTCTGAGCAAGGAGCCTGATGTGGGGCTTGATACCAGGACCCTGAGACTATGACCTGAGCTGAAGGCAGATGCTTCCCTGACTGAGCCACCCACTTGCCCCCAGAAGCCTTCATTTTAAACAAGATTTCAAGATAGCTGGATGTTATTGGTGTCCCATTAGTGGACAACTCCCGATGAGTTCATTTACATTTCTCGATGGTGATAACTCTCAGGCTGCAGCTCGAAGACATTTTTCTTACTGTTTGTTCCTTCCGTTCATCTAATTGACACATTGACTTATTCTGTATGTGTTTCGGTGTAAAATGTCTGCATTTCCCATCCAGTTACCCCATGGTGTTTCTTGTGAGCAAAGGCAAAGATAATGACCCTTCTTTTGAGAGGAGGAGCAGTTTCCCAAGTCTTTCCATATCTGTGCTCGTGTCAGCATGCCTGGATCACTGGACAGAAGGGACCTCAAACTTGATTGTGACGATGATCTAGAAAACGAAATAAGAAGCTTGGAGAATTGGGAACAAATCTATTCTCATGAAGTTAGTAGTGGATCTTACCTGGTGAAAGTGAATAAATAGACTATTTTCACAGAGACTGAAACACTGCATAACTCAGACGTTTAAGATTTAGCTGGAGTTTAAGAAATAGATATAGAATTAAATTGCTTCAAAATAAATTTCAAACTTCACCTTTTTGAAATTCCGATCTTTCATCATAAAATAATTGAATTTCCAAGCTGTAAGAATCCAAGAGATATGCTCTATCTCATTTTGGTGTCTCTATCAATCCAACAGTGAATCAATCAATGAGCACTTTCCCCTGTGGATGCCATGATGAAAGTATTAAACACGAATCCTACCCTGAAACATGGCCCCAGGACTAAAGATCAGGAAGCCAGGAGAGAAGACATAACACAGCATGTGCACATGTTGAGGACCATGAATGGTATGTAGATTCAGTGAAGGGAGAACTGTTGGACCTGGAGGCTGCATGAAGAGGTGGAACTTGACATGGGCTTTGGAAATTGCACAACATCTGGAAAGGCAGAAAGAAATCGGTGAGGATTCGAGGCATTGGGCCCTGCCAGAGTGAGTCACCAAAGCAGGAGGAAGCATAGTCAATGGCCAGGGGGCATATACGGTGGCCCCATATGGGATGGAGCACACTCTTCAGCCATCTGGCACATGATCATAATAAACTTTAATCTAAATAGTCAAGTATTGGCAAAAGTATTGATCACTTTAAGACAGAATCTAAGGGAAGAAAAAAAACCCTGTATAAAAAAATTACTAATGAAATTTGAGGGACGCCCCTGTGGCCATGGATGGCTCCCTGACTTCAAGGAGCTGCACGTGCTTGAGTTTTGTCCTGCTCTTTCCTTTTACCCTACCCTGTGTGTGCCCCCCTCACTGATTTTACTCACCCATGCCAATGTGTTGGGATCTGATAATTTCCTGATCCTCAACCATTCCCAGTAGAAGCTGAAATTAAAAATGGATTGGCATCCTAGAAATTCAGATATGATCACAGTGGTTCAGGTCAGGAAACTGGGAGGCATGGAAGCTACTTCCCCAGCACCCACTGTGCATACGTATGTGATGAGCATTCTCAGAGATGACACCAGAGGAAGACAGAAGGAGGCTGCTGTTTCCACACCTCAAATTCTGCATCCTTTTTCTGAACAGGGAAGAGCAGCTGCTCCCGTTTTCTTCATGGTGGCTGTCCCCTTCCCTGTGCTCCTTTCCCCATGAAGACCTTGTATACATTTGGTGCACAAGCAGACTTAACCTATAAGCACGGAGGCTGGCATCCTTGGTCTATCCATCACCGGCTGCTAGGGGAGCTTGGTCTAACGGCGGACTATCTCATTGTGCTGAAATTTTGTATCTGTATATAGTTACATTTTCTGTATTTTGAAGTTATAGAATTAGGTGGGTACACAAATTAAATTGCTGTATCTTCTTAGTGAAGAGGTTCATTAACATGTAATTAATATATTTACTTTTAAAATGCCCTTTCCCCTTTAGAGTATGTATTTTTCTGATGTTAGTAGTGTTCCCAATTGTATGTATTATTATTGTATTAGCTTTTCCTAAATAAAAGTAAATTAGTGTTTGTCTGACATCTCTCTTCCTATCCTTTGGTTTCAGGTTTTGAGTTCTTACGTTTTGTCTTTTTAACTAGAGAGTGGGGGGTCAATACTGTGATCACCCATATGTGTGAATTCATTTCTTCCACGTTGTGTTTTCTTTTTACTTGTGCTACTTTTTCTGCATCTTTCCTTTTCTCTCGTGTTTTTCCTCCTGAGAATGATTGAAGTCTGTTTTTGTTGTTTGTATTTCTTCATTCAATTTCTTCTCTACCAGTTTGGATGTTACTCTTTCTAGCCCAAAGAATTTTAACATGCATATTTACCTTGAGAAAGTTTAAAGGGCAACCAATGTATTTGCAAATGAATCCAATTATAATGTTTTAACTCTGATTGCCTACTCCTGACCCAGTTTCTAACTTCAATGATTAGTTTCAAAATCTACTTATTGCTCTTTTTAGATTGATGTGTTTGCCTGCCATTTTCTTTCCTCAGTTAGTTTTACTTGCCAAACCTTTCCTGAAGTACATCCTTTTGAACACTGCCATTCGACGTGTGGTCTGCACGTTAGCACTGGTCTGTGACCGTCAGCTACTGGCCACAGCCTGAGAAGAAGCTTGATGCAGGACGCAAATCGACCGTGTCATTAAGAACTCTGGTTACTGCAGCCAACACATTTTGTTCCTGGCAAGGCTCTCGATGAAAGATGCAGGCTGCTGATTGACACCCCGAAGCCGGCTCCTTAACCTGGTCCTGGACCCACCTGCACTCTGGGTAGCACTGCTCTGGGAGTTCCGTCAGGAAGTGTCTGTCAAGTGTTAAATTCCTTCCGTTTTTTGTTTGTTTGTGGTCTCTTTTTTTTTTAATTTTTTTTTAAATTTTATTTTTAAATTTATTTATTTATTTTTTTAAAGTTCCATGATTCATTACTTGCGTAGAACACCCAGTGCACCATGCAACACGTGCCCTCCTTACTACCCATCACCAGCCCATCCCATTTGTGGTCTCTTGCTAAGAGTTTTTATTTTGTCCTCATTCTGGAAAAATCGTTTTGTTTAGAAATAGAATAGAAAGTTGTCAACTGGGAGATTTTCTCTATTGCTGTTGAGAGACCTGCTCTCAGCCTAGAATCATCCTCTGTGGACCATTTGCCTTTTGTCTCTGAGAGGCACACCTGCAGCCTTCCCAGCTCTGCATGTCACGTGGACATATCTCAGCGTAGATTCCTTCTAACTTGTCCTGCTCAGAGTTTACTGGGCCTCCTGCATCTGAAGAGTGGCCTTCAACAATGATAGGGAGTTCCCTTCCATTGTCTCTTCAAATACTATCTATTTTCCGTGTTCTTTGTTGTCTCTGATCCTTTGATGGCATGAATGTCCGACTTGCTTAGCCAACCTGCGCCACGTTTTGATACAGCCTTCTGTGTAGCAACAGGGCCCTTTCCGCAGAGCCAGCTTCTGGGTCAATAATTCTCCATCAGCATCGCTCAGCATAACGCTTGTTAAGTTCGTAGATAGACAGATGGGGGAGGGATTGATTCTGAGAGGAAATATGAGGTCTCTGGTCAGAGAACAGAGTGTTTATCACTCACGGAGCATCTCGGCCCCAGCTCCCCAGAGCCCGATAGGATGAGACAGATGTTCACCAGCATATTGGCCATATTGAACGACACTATGCTTCTTTAATGTTCCCCACCTCACTCCTCTCGCTGCTGTTTCTCAGTAGAAAACCCGTCTGCCTCTCCTCATTTGGGTGGCGTCTTCTAGTTCATTTGAACTCCTGTCAGGTACCACCTGCTCCAGAAAGCCTGGTGCAGACTTCTCTGCAGCTTTCGCACCTGTGCTTAGGACTCCCAAGGCACTCATCACACAGTTTTCCAATAAACGGACTGCTGTCTGCCTGCCACACTACAGTGTAGACTCGCCGAGGGCTGCAGGTAGCTTCTCCATCTTGGTGCTCCTCCTGCCCGTCCCAGAGCCTGGCCCGTGGTGACTCCAAGTGTCTCCACCACCCTCTTCCAATGGTCATGGCTCTCCCAGTGTCTGTTCTTTATTATTACTATTTTGTAAGACTGTGGAGGGGCCATGAAATGTTAGATGTAGAAGAGTATCTATTTTGCATTGTATCAATTTGTTGTATGTAGAGTTCATTTTGTTTTGGCTTTAAGGACCATCTAGAATACTCTAGCCCCATGTCCCCTTCATATCAGGGACCAGGACATGGTTAAGTGACTAAAATCTCATTTCTTGGGAGGAAAGAAAGAAAGGTATCTGCCAGCAAGAAAGAAAGTGGAGGAAATTAGCAAATGAGTAAGTGAAACACTGGCTTGTTATTCTGCTCTCTCAGAAATGGCTCAGTGAGGAGAAGGAAAATTGGACAGACATTTCTTTCTCTCTGTGTATTTTCCATAGCCTCCGTTATTGAGTTCCGTGAATTCTAAGTTGACAGAGCAGCCACTTTAGCTCATTTACTCAAGTGCATGTGATTTACATAGTTTCATAACCTGTTGGTGCCTGCTCATTGATGATTCTAAGCCTGTCTGTTCCTGCCGGTTTCTACTGCAGAGGTGGAAAAGCCCTAAATGGCAATTTGTTCCTTTAATTTTCCTGGGCAAACAAAGTCAGGGAACAAAGAAAGATGCGCAGTGACTGCAAAATATCATTATTATTTTATCAACAATAGTAATACAGGACTCCATTAGAACAACCTCTTAGTAATAAATGCACCTAAAAGCAAGAGAGTGAAGCAATGCAAAAGACAAATTTCTATAATGCTACATGAATTATTTTGCACACGGCCAACTGCAGCTTCCCGCTGCTTAACAGATTCGTCAAATCTTGCAATTCTACATCTATCTCACCGGCTTTCAGAATGTGCGCCAGCTATGACCAAACCGAGTAATGGAAACGCAGGCTAATTACAGGCATAAGTACAATTCCTAGTACAATGGTACTAAGACGACAGGGGCCATCGCTGGAAATCTCTTGAAAAGGAAGACAAGATCTCTCTTGTGATTGAGCGGTACAGTTGAAAGGGTACCTCTCTTTCTTTGATAAAATGCACGGACTTAAATTCATCTAAGGTTATGGTGACAAAAGGTGAGGTCTACTTTCAGAAAGAGGGAATGGACTGGAGGGTGCAAAAGGAAACTTTGCGCTTGAAGTTTAAAAAGGGGGGAGGAGTCCACGAAAGAATAGGGACGAAAAATTACATCTTTATTGCCTATAAGCACTAACTGAAATTTCGCTGCTCCTTCTATTGTGAATATAGGCAACAGTCAACGTCCCATTAGCAACACTTCTGGCTTCTTTACCTCTTGCTAATTTTTCATATCACATTGCAGTTGCAAATATCTTCAGATGTTGTTCACTCTCAGCGTGACTTTCAAATTATTACCCACAACATTTTAATTAAAAAATCACATATGGTACTACATGAAATGTATTTTTTCAAGTTTTGATGACAGAAATTTGTAACCCTATGGTTTTTGTCTTTGTAACCTTGTCTTTGTAACCCTATGGTTTTCTTTCTTCTTCATCTTTTTGCACTTAAAAACTGCATTCTTAGGAGGGTCTACAGACTTCACCAGAAGGGCAGCAGGTCCATATCTCAAAAAACAGGAAGAACCCTGCCTTTAAGGTCAAAGAAGAAAGAAAAAGGCAGAGATTCTTTTGATAAAGTTTCCCAACTTCACAATTTTGCTCTTGGCAAAAAAGCAGCTGCTCCCTTATGAATACACTAATGCACAATTTAAAAATCAATTTCAGGGTAATGACAGTGAGCACAACCTCCAAACAGAACCCTTCCTGTGTGGCCAGCCAATGGTCAGCCAGACCCTACACCTTTGGGGTGCCAGAGGCCTGAACCCTGGTGCCGGGAAAATCACTTTTCAAAAAGCACTAGAAAAACCCCATTTCCTAAGTAAGGATGATTATTTTGATTGATATTGAGGATGAGAAACAAGCACAAAATTTAAGTGGGCAACAGAAGAACACAATGACACCTTCCCTCACAATCCTTTCTCTTTCCTCCACAAGAAACCTGTGAAGGTAAAGAAACCACCCCCTCTTCCCTTCCTGCAATCTTAGCGAATCACACTTAGCGAATCACACTTAGCACTTGGATGAATATTTCACATTGTAAGTTTCTAGGGGTTTCTTTCCCATTTGGCCAAATTCATGCCTAATCGAACCCAATATAACATTGATCATTTTTGAGTGCTAGTTTTGTGGCGGACACACTGTTGAATAAGTGAATGACTATTTATTGGGTATATATACTCTGTGCCAGGAACGTTTCTATACTGAAGGTCTGCAAACTTTTTCTCTGAAGGGCGAGACACAATGTATGCTAGATTTTGAGGTCGTCCTAGTCTCTGTCACAGCTGAGTATAGTGAACAAGCAGCCATAGACAATACGTAAACAGGGGACTATGTTCCGATAAAACCTTGCTTACAAACATAGGTGTTGGGCTCTGTTTGGTCCATGGGCTGTAGTTTGCTGAATTCTGTTCTCCGTATTACAGCAGTGAGCAAACGATACAAAGTCTCTCTTTCATGGGCTCCTATTCTGGCAGAGGGAGACGCACAACAGGCAAGTGAGGGAGGTAATATACACACACACTTCACGCTGATGGGTGCCATCTGGGGGTCCGGCAGGGACAGGGCATGGGTGTCACGGGGGAGACTGCAACGTTCCCCAGGGGTCAGAGAAGGCCTCTTGGAGAAGGGAATATCGGCAAGATGACTCCGCCTTCTTGGATCATTACAGCAACCACGCGGCAGGAACAACAGTGTCCCTCTGAGACTCCCTGGGAGAAGGGAATTTACCTGCCAAATTCAGAGGCCCAGGCCCATCCAGACCTAGACGTCAGGATTCCTGGGAGCCCTCAGAGGCCTTACTACTTGTTTACAGCTCTCCAGCTGGTTGCAACATCCAGTCACGACTGACCATCTGCAGGAGGCCAGACGGACCTCAAAGTTACCTGACTTCTTTTACAGAAACAAACTAACAAAAACTACTAGTTTTACGTGCAAAACAGTAAGAAGTGTCAGACATTCCATATCTTCTGAAACACTCGTTATTTCGGTCCAGATAGTCTGAAAAGCAGGTGACCAGGCGCAATCAAACATCCGAGAAGCTTATCAGGGGAACTCCCACGGTAGGCAATGGGGCGGGATCTGGAGAAGGTTGGGAGGAACCGCCAGGCCACAGAGCCAGAGTGGGGGAACGGACAGCCCTGAGACAAAATAGAAATGCATGTTTCTGTCCATCCCAAGTGACCCCGAGCTGTTTCTGATGCCTTTGCCTACTGGAATGAAGAACACATGTGCCGGGCCCACGGTTGCAGACAACGTCCGCAAGGCCACACTTAGCTGCTTCCACAATTACACCACATCGGGCTGCAAAGGTAGCTTACTTACCAGTGTGCGTAAGCCAACAGTCCTTTTCCAGGACCCGCCTGGATTTTGCAGGGCGCGAACTGCTGAGTGGAGAAGATACAAGGTAGGGATCTCTTTCCTTGTCCTCTTTGTGTCTTTAGTGGCACAAATCCTCGCCTCTGTTAAACACGCACTCTATCTACAGGGAGTTAGGGCATGTTTTTGGGCTACGACTTTTGTCGCATTCCCATTTCTTTTTTCTAGTTATTCAAAATTTTCCTGAAAAATGATGAGGTGAAACTTAGGAACTTAGGCACATATTCTCTAATGATGCAATTTTTCTTCAGAGAATCCTGTGGGCAATGTGGCTCACACATGTATTTAAATGTCATATAAGCCAGCTCATTAGGGTTGTGGGGCCACTTCCCAGCTCGATGCCCCGTTACAAAGAGGCAGGAAAGGTAATGCGGTAACCCTATGTCCTCTGGCAGATAGTTTTATCTCAAAGGACTACAAACATTGCATTAAACACTTAAAAATTGATTTTGGACTTATTGTCATGTGTTTCTCTTTCTAATTATACCACTGGATCATGGTTTCAATGAGTAACTAGAGATGTCACTGCCAACACCCACTGGTCACCAAAGCCATTCCTGAGGATGTCACTCTAGTCATGATGGGGTGTCCCCGGGGAGGGGAGACTCCTTCTGCTCTCCAACACCTGACATTCAACACGTGTTCTGGAGTCCAGGGAAAGAGACAGCTAGCAGTTCACCATGAATTGTTGCTTCTCTGTAGCTTAGCTGTGACATTTCTGGTGTAAAGGGTACAGTGGGGACATGAAGGGGGGATATTCAAAGGAGCATGAGATTAATTCTCAAGTGTTCAAGCTAGAGTTCGATGGACCCTACTGACTCTGAATCCATAGCCATAAATACCCATGAAAATGCCAAGAAAGAAGTAGCCAGCTACCCTGCAATGGCAAGGGAAGGTACATTGTAGCTTCCCTTCCAGCTGGCAGGTGTATGCTTCATTACACCCGGAGAGTTTGTGATAATTGCATGGCATATTGTCTGAATTATTAGTAGCAGCCAATACTACTTGGTGGCTTGTCTCTAAAAAGTATCAACATGTAATTTAGAAAAATAGCATAAACTAGATGTAAAACTTTATCCTGTGAATTACTGCCCTGAATTACTGATTTCTAATTTGAATATTATTGTTAATATTTGGTACCTTCAAGTTACTTGGTGCCATGGACTGAATTGTGTCCCCCTCCTCCCCCTGCTTCCTATGTTGGAGCCCTAACCCCTGTTGCCACGCACTTGTAGATACGGCCTTTGGGAGGTAATTTGGGTTAGAAGAGTTTTGATGGGATTCGTGCCCTCATAAGAAGAGACACCAGAGAGTCTGCTTCTTCTCCCTCTCTCCACCATATGAGGAGACAGCGAGAAGGCGCTGTGTGAAAGCCTGGAAGAGGGTCATCATCACGGAACTGAGGCAGTCGGCCCCTTGACTTTCGACCTCCCAGCCTCCGGAACCATGAGAAGTGAACTCTCAATGTTTGTGCCCCCTGGTCTCTCGTATTTCGTTGCAGCAGCCCTAGCTAGCTTCACCCTTGGAATAAATAATATCATCTGAGAATTAGACTATAAAATCCATCTAGAAAGGACCAAAAATACATGAGGCAAAGTCACTGAGGAGAGAAGAGAGATCTCAGGTTAGAGCAAGACTCGGGGACCATCGGATGAAAGGTGTCAGTGCAGTGATGGAAGGTTCAAGCCCGGGGCTGTGTCCGGACCACAGAAAATAATTATGGGACAGGGAACACGAAATGCCTTGTGGGCAGCAGGAGCCTGGGAGGCCAGCCTCGCCCTTGCGTGTACCACACTGGGCACACTTAGGAAGGTAACCTGAAAGTTGACTGTAGAGCTCAGAGAGGTGTGGCACCGTTTGCTTCATCCCTGCCAAAGGGCAGTGTTTCCTGGCTGCGGGAGTCAGAGAACAATCGCAGGCACCCCCTGACCTTCGTGTGCAGAGCTCGGGGCCCTGTGCTGGCTCTGCCACCACCTCTGTGCCATGGGGCCGATTCACTCGCTCGCCTGCCCCTGCGTCCCGGGAGCACACTCCACCCGGCTGTGTCACAGCCCAGCAGAGGCTCCCGCGTCGTGAAGCTGCCCTGCCCGCCACGGGCACTTCCACCCACGACAGGCAGAGCATCGTAGGGGGGCGCCCTGCTCCCCAGGATCCCCAGAACTGTCTTAAGTTTTCCTTTCTATGAATATCACTCACAACTGAGACAGCTGCTAGCCCCGGGATCACACGATATGGCATATTAGTAAATACACAGGCATTATTTTACCAAAACACAATTTAAAACCAATTTAAGTCTAGGGCGCATCTTGCTCCCACATTTGATTTCTTAAGATACTATTGCATATCCATAGAAGTTTTTTTTTAAAGGTTTTATTTATTTATTTGAGAGAGAGAAAGACAGAGGGAGTGAGAATGCAAGAGCAGGGAGAGGAAGAAGCAGAGGGAGAGGGAGAAGCAAACTCCCCACTGAGCAGGGAGTTCAACATGGGACTTGATCCCAGAACCCCAACATCACGACCTGAGCCAAAGGCAGACGCTTAACTGACTGAGCCATTCAGACCCCCCAACAGTAGTTTTAATATAAAGGTATTTCAACTTAACTATTAGCTCTGAAGATACCAGATACTGTTTTATGCAAAGCCTTTCAATCCCAATGAAACCGTTAAGAACGGCAATAACATAGCAGTCTTTCCTGCACCCCATCAATTGAAAATATTCTATATAGTATCAGTCCACGTTCTCCATACTTCCTTCTCTGGGTGTTTACGGTCCATCTATCGCCACGGTTCCTCCTGAGATAATCTGCCCTCCTCAGCACCCGTGCAGACCCCGGCCATCGCCAGCTCCTACATCCTGCAGGCAGCCCCTTTGGCCCCACTGGTGTGCCAGGCAGGGGTTGGCCAACCACCTGCTGGGGGCGTTCATAGCTCTGGCACCGTATTATATCCCTGAGATGTCTGTGTGTTATGTATGCTGTGTTAGAATGCACTTTGTGGAATGAATCCTTGATGTATCCAGGTTCTCCAAGAGCTTAAGAAAGTGCCGGCACAGAGCGAGAGCTTTAGAACCATGGCTTGATTAAATAATGCACAGCGATTTGGACGAATGAGCAGGTTTTTTTAATTGCACAGACACACACCTACCCCCCCCCCCCAGGGAACGATATATTTAAGCCGAACCCCAAACGCACACTTTGATGCACTCGAAGAGAGGCACAGTCGGTTCTTCTCATTCCATAGAGCCTCCACAAACACTGGATTAGCGACACTGGACCGTTTTTCCTGCGGAAAATCAGGCTTAGATTCCTTGAGCCTCTGGTCACAACATTCTTCACCGATAAATCAATATATAACCTTGTGTTATGTGTGTTCTGTTTAAAGAAACCTTAGTTAATATCTATCATTGCTTCATTAACATCGAACTCACGGCCAGCAACACTGTAACTCAGCCTGAACAAAGCCCATCTAACACACGTATTTTCCCCATAAGACACATTACATCCTGTTCGCATTTAGGAACACAAGAAAGCACTTCAGCACAACAATTAGAGGCCATTTTAAATGACAAAATCAGCAACAAAAAGCTCAAAAAATGCAGAAAACATGTCACTAAACAGACCGTGGAAAAAAAAAAAACACTTGTTTGCAGCCTGAGAGCTGAAGTTGCCCTCGGTGGGGAATCACACCGCCGGCCTCTCAATGTTTGTGGCTCTGTCTGTGCATGTGTGCAAATGTCCACAAAGGCACAGCGCACACTGGGGGTTACAGATCCATTTTAGCGAGTAGGTGATTCTGCAGATAGGGAATCCGCAAAGGACGAAGGTCAGCTCTGTATGTATCTCCCGGTTGGAGATGGCATGCAGGGGCCTGAGGGTCTTTTCCTTCTGCAGTATTTCCCTAAAAACCCATCCACACCTGTTAAAGGGCATCCCAGGGAAAGGCAGGGGACCCCGCATCATGAGGCTTCAGTTCCAGCCCAAGCTCAACCAATAATAAAACTGTTTATTGTGAATCTCAGTGTCTTCACTTATAAAATACACTTGGACAGGGTGAAAAGAACTTTTTTCATTTTTGTTTGTGTTAAATGAGGCACGCGCTTGTGATGCCCATGAATTTGGGCTTCAGAGTGAGGTTCCTCCGTAAAACCAGTTTGTTGAATCATGTGATCCTTCACACGGTGTGAATTTCCTACACACACGGAGCCCCTGGGGGGACCCAGATCTCCACAATGTGGAGACCTGCAGGAAGAGTAGAATGTCTCCCGTCCACCCCACCAGGAGTTGCTCCATCACAACCAGGAATTCAACCTTGAAGGGATGGTGGCTCTGAAAGGGGCAACTCCAGAAAAACAAGACAAAAATGGTTTTGATGAGGGCAATGATAAACATGAGCAGAGATTGTTGTTTTGAAAAATAAAAACAGAAAACAAAGGAAGGGAAAGTCAGAGGACTGAGTGAGTGAGTCAATAATGCAGAGTGGTGCTTCCAGGACATCATATAATCTGCTGGAAACCGGCAGTGAGCAGCTGGGCAGTGAGAGCCAAGCAAAGAAATGGAAATCAAATCTTTGTACGTAGATTTTTTTTTTCCTTTTATTTTTTATTTTCCTCGTCGTGGTTTAGATGATCCTTGCCTACTAATAAGTTACCTATTTTTATTTCTGTATGTATGTATGTACATATTTATTTATTTTCAAGATTTTATTTATTTGAGAGAGAGAGAGAGAGCACACAAACAGGGGGAGCAGCAGAGGGAGAAGCAGGACCCCAGGATCATGACCTGAGCCGAAGGCAGACCCTTAACCGACTGAGCCACACAGGTGCCCCTAATTACCTTTTTTTTTTTTTTTTCTAATGAAAAGCTATTTGCCCCGCCATTGCAAACTTCAGGCTTCCAGCCTGCTTCTTTCCACTTTCAAACAAGTTATACTCAAATGGTTGCCTATTTTGTGGCCTAGAAAAAGCATCACTAATCATTCGATGCTAGGTAAGACCAGCAATGTATAACCATGAGGAGGAAACCAGCAACTTGCAGACATTCCTTGGCCTTTCCAGTCATGATGGGAACATCACGTGCTCAGAAGACCCAAGTACTGGGTTGTGAAAATCAAACAGAGCCACACTTTGACAAAGTTTTGTGCGGCAGACTTGGAAGATGCCCACAGTGCTGATGAGAGCAAACAGCAGCGGGTGTTTTGCACCCTTGTAGATTCCCTGACTCCCGGACAGGTGGCTTTGGTCCAGGCAGTCAGGCTCTGTGTGGTCAGAAACGTGGGGTTCTCGAGGTTGCGGCCGGATGGTCTCTCCACATGTCCTTTGCTGGACTAAGGACGTCCCTCAGTCCTACCCAGTTCATTCCGAGGCAGGTAATGAATTGCGCAAACAATTATTCGCTGAATGTGATGGGTGTGCCAGACATCCTGCCAGGTGCTCCCACTTAGGCTGTCATGTGAATACATGACACGTGTGCTTTTCAATTTGGGGAGCTGGCCTGAAATACCCGAACCATCATCTCTCATAAAAATCGTGTGATTGATGAAGTCTCTAGCACTCATTTCTTTTCCTGTAAGCACCTTCATGTCTCCTTGTGAGCCCCCTTTTCTGCCCACTGTCAGGAAAGTGGGTGCCACCATTTTTTTCCTGTTAATTTGTTTATATATTTTCTATTTGAGAACAGAAATCTGTGAAGTCACAGGGTGTGCACACACCATTATAATGTGATATCCTTCCTGGAAAAATGGAAAAATGTGGCTTTAGATTTTGTCATCTTTCAGATTGCAAAGGAAAACATCTCTAATGGGGAAATAGCAGGCAGAGAGAGAGAGAGGCTCACAGGCAGAGCCCCACCCCTCACATCTTCCCTTCTTGGAAGTTTCCAGCACTGTCTACTCAGAGGTCTGTTTTCTGCTTCACTTAGGCCACGGGGCACTTCCTTCTCCCCAGTGATGCCCAGTTCTGGTGCTCACTGGACCCATGGCAGCAAAACTCACCGCGCTGGCATCTTAGGTCAGACAGGAAGCAGATGTATGCACCTGCAGTGCTCAGCGTGTGTCCACATTCACAAGGCAAGTGCTGGTAGGACAGCCCGGTTGTTTTGTGGAGGAAGCTCCCATCTCCATGGGCTATCCCCCCCTCAGAAAAGGGAGAAAGTAGTGGCAATTCCAGGATCATGGGGAGAAGGATGAGGGATAGGGAGGTGAGGCAGTCAGTTCTCACTTCCCTGGAGGAAAGCCAGAGTGAGGACAATAAGTCAAAACTTAGGGTTTTTATGTATTGATATATAGTCACTCACCTGAAAGGGAGAAAAGTATTCCTCTAAGTTAGAATTAGAATGAATCTAATCCTAAATTTAATTTAACCTATATTTAGGAGAACACATATTATCAATGCATTCCCTATACCTATTATTCCTTTTCATTATAAAATTTATCTGACACAAATCATGACGGATTTTTATGTTTTCTAGGTTTTTAAACATCTAATATAGCATGTAATCTCTTGTAATGTAGAGAGAATCAATAATAACCAGATTAAAAAGGGTTGACTATCGTTATAATTCAATGAATTAGGTAAAAAGCATTTTTATTAAATTAAAAAAATTTAGTCTCGCTTTTTAAATCTGATTCACCAAGAAAATTATCTTCATTTTCTCTTAACATGGAAAAAAATACAAGTAATTTTAGTTTCAAAGGCAATGTAAATTTCAGAAAAAAAATATGAAAACTAACTTGGTCAAACTGCTGTTTAATAAAGGAATTAGTGTCAAGGGCATTAGTGTTTATTGTGAGAAAAATAATGAGAATTGAATTTGGTGTTCCAATTCTTGCCCTTGATTTAGCATTGACCAGATCATGGTGGAAAGTCCTACAGACCACTGCTCACTCAGTAAATACTTCTGAGTACTGCTATAGGCTGGGAAATGTCTGTAGAGTTAGGGTACATCCATGAGAAGCAGTGCCGGAACCCCACAACTTTGTATGCCTGCATTGGAAACCCTTGTCCCAGATTCCCATCTCTCTGGTTGTAGAATACCGCCCACTTGCACTCCCTTGGTAATGTCCAATCTCACACTTCAAAGCACTATCCACACAAACTCATCCCATTTCTTATCTCTGGGTGTGTTGCCCTCCCCTGAAATCTGGATTTATATATCCCACTGCTTGGATGGTTAATAGGCATCTCAAACCTAAGCAGATCCCTGATCTTTTATCCCCAACCTGTTCCTCCCACAAACACCTGGAAGCCTGGCTCCAGGGTTTCAGACAGAACATCCTTCCGCTCTGTGTTAAAAATACTGTGCCCTTGGCGTGCCCGGGTGGCTCAGTCGGTTAAGCCTCTGACTCCTGATTCTGGCTCAGGTCCTGATCTCAGGGCTGTGAGATCGAGCACTGTGTGGGGCTCCATGCTCTGCGGGGAGTCTGCTTGAGATTCTTGCTCTCCCTCTGCCCCTCCCTCCACATGTGTGCACGCTTTCTCACTAAAAGAGATGAGTAAATAAAATCTCAAAAAAATACTATGCTCTCAGAATTCACTGATTCCTCCGCATCCCCAGCACTGTGATCCCAAGGCTTTGCCTGGATTCTTGCAACAGCCCCCTGAAAGGTTATAAAGCAATTGCTCTTAAACCTCTACACCTAAATCTTAACATGGCAGCCAAAGTGACTTTTTAAAAATACCAGATCTTGCCATTCACTGCTCAGTAAGTCCAATAACTTAGCATCACACCCAAACAAAACCCAGTAATCTTTCCTTAATGGCCCTACATACCCCAGCCCATCACCTCTCTACCTGATCACTCTCTCCACTCACTCCATGCCAGCTCCATGGGCCCCCCCACCCCTCTTGGAGAGGCCATGTGGTGCTGCCTCAGGGCCTTTGCACCTGCTGCCTCTGCCATGGGCTCACTTCCTCTTGCCTTTTGGGCCTATGCTCAACTAGCATTTTCTCAGTGGGGTGTCCTACCCAACTCCCTTCACGTCCCGTGCCCTTTCCTTGCGCTGTTTGCTTCATAGCATTTACCATGATCTGACATACGTAACACTACACATGGTGATATGCTCTGTCTCTCCCTACTAACACGTGAACCATATGACGACAGAGATTTTGGTCTGTTTTTTTCACTGCTGCATCTCCAATGACTGGCACATCATAAACTCGTGATAATTATTTATTGAATTAGGGGACAATAAATGTATTGAAAAAATAATTGGTATACTTATATATTATCTTCACATAATGTATGTGTGTGTACGTGTGTTTGTGTGTGTGACAGAGAGACAGAAATAGAAAAAGACACAGGAAGGCTTAGACTTGCACATGATTCCACCCTACTGTGCACTGTAAGAATGAACTGTAGAAGACTGTTTCACTGTATATACACGAGGAAAGTAGTATGAGTAGCAGGTGGTGAGGAACAAAGCCAGGGTGGCAGGAAAGGGCACACATTTAAGTGCATTGATGTTTACATTTCTGTGCCATTTTTCTCTATTTTCCTCATTTGAAATAACCCTAGATGTGTAGATAAGGCAACGTTAGAGTCAATTCTTTCCAGTGAGTTGACGCACAATCACAGTTCTCTGTACATGTGCCCTAACCTGCTACAGCTGAAGCTGGGATACGATTGTGTGCGGCAGCCGAGCTCACTGAAGAACAGAAAGTGGAATGTGAGCTGCCCCTAGGCTTAGGGACAACTGACTCTCCATGGGACTGATGTGAAGCGTTTGAGAAATACCGCTTTGAATATAATGTTCCTTAAGCTTGAGTTTTCTGTGCAGTTGCTTAAACATATAATTTCTTAGTTAAGACTAGGACCTACTATATACCTGAAGCCATATTATTATTACCTTGCCCATTCAACTATATTTACATAAATCAAAACTCTGAAGAATGGTCTATAAGACCTGTGATTTAATCACTGCTTTACAATTCTTTACTTAACCATAAATTATTTTAAACAAATTAAAGAGTTCAGATGATAACAGGCATCCTACCAGATATTGATCCAATGTTAATCACATTTTGTCATACTTGCTTCAGATTCTTCTAAGGAGATAGTAGCATACAGTTAAGCCTGAGCGCATTCTCTCCACTTGCCCTGCTCCCCCATCCCAGATGCACGAGGCTCACGTGGGCGTGCATCCCCCTACCTGATTTGATGCCTTTACTACTTCTAGACAAGATCATGAAGAACCTGTAGCATGGTTTCGGCACCGAAGTCCTTACATACATGGTACCGTTCTCTACATTTCTTTCTGTACATTTTTCTAAATAAGCAATGTTTTTAATCCACTCTGCTAATCTCTGCCTTTTAATTAGCATATAGAGACCATTTACATTTAAGGTAATTATTGATATGTTAGCAATGGATTTGCCATTTTGTTTGTTTCCCCTATTTCTCAATTTTCTATTTCTCTTGTCATACCTTCCTGTGAGTTAGATGACACTTTTTAAGATTTCTTCTCAATTATCCACAGTATGGTTGAGTATATTACTTCCCATAGTTTCCATGGAGGTGGTTCTGAGTATTATGACGTACGCACAAAACTTGTTACAGTCAGAGTGCCCACATCTTCCCACTGGAAGTGGAGTGTAGGGGGTCTCACTGCCCTTCAAGCCCCTCACTCTCCCCATCTTTTAAATTGACCTGTTGTATTTCTTCTATGTGCACTGAGCTCCACATCACATGCTACTATAGTTTTTGCTTTCACCAACAAATAGGATTTTTAAAAACTGCTGAGGAGTGAGCTGGTCCATTCTGCGCCCCTGTGTCTGCCCACACCTATGTACTTTGTCCCTTTTTGGAATTACAAGCCCATCTTCTGTTACCAATCCCTTTCTGCTTAGAAACCTTCCTCCAGCCATTCTTTAAGGATGGATTTGGCTTTCCTTTGTCTGTCTGTCTCTTTACTTCCCCTTCTTTCTTAGAGTAAGTTTTCTGTGGGCAGAGAATTTGCAGTGGGTGGCTGTCTTTCAGCACTTGGAAATTTGCCCATTCCTTCTGGCTTCCGTGGCTTGAGAGGAGAGATCTGCTCGCATGGCAAGTGGTGTCCACCTCTGAGTAATGTGTCATTTCTCTCTGCTCACTTCCAAGGTGTTCTTTTGTCTTGGGCTCCAAGGATGTAAATGTTAGCTCTTCTACTGTCTTCCCATGGGGCCTCAGCTCTGTTCCTTGTTTCTATTTCTGTCTCTTGTCTGGATGGGTTAAATTCTATTGATGTGTCTTCGAGTTCTCTGATTCTATCCTCTGTCATCTCTGCTCTGTTACTGAGCCCATCCAGGGAGGGTGCTGTTCTTTTTGGGGGGGGCTTGGTAATTACATTTTTCAGTTATATATGTTCCTTTTTTTTTTCATTCTAATATCTGTCTCTTTGCTGAGACTTTGGATCAGCATTTTGGATATTATATTAAGAGACTGAATCCTATTTCATGTTTTGTTTTGTGAGCAAGCAGTTCCCCTGTTGAGGTGCTTGCGGCATAAGGGCTGAGTGTGTGGGTATGTTCACCTTCCCACTGGACCCCTGACCCGAGCAGGGGTGATGGGAGAATGCAGAGTGTGGAAGTCCCTGCCCCCACCACTTCCTTCCTCTCACTGCAGCAGGTGCATGCTCAGGGTCAAGCTGATGTAGCGGGCCAACAGGGACTTGGAGTCTGATGCCCACTTTCCTGGCTGGGGCATTGGTTGGCATAGCAGCTTCCCGCCTGGCCCTGCTGAAACCATGGCAGGGGCTGGCTCTGTTCTTCCTTTGACTGGAGCAGCCCAGGCATTGCTAAACAAGCTTTATTGTTAGGCCACCCCCTTCCAGTGCACTTGGCTGGGTGACCAGGCTTTCCTTGGTGCTGTATTAGTCTGTGCATTTTGGCGATTCCAGGCCAGACGACCCGCAGTGCCCTGTGTGTGGCCTAAGGGTAGGGGGAAGAGAACCCAGGGATCTCACAGCCCTTTCCTTCATTCCTTGGGTCTGGAGGTCCCAGGACAGTGCACTTATTTGTCTTGCTTTTCAGTCCCTGTGCTTGTTTGCTGTGTGTTAGCTGTAAGGGGGGAGCCTGGGGGCTGCACCATCCGGATGGAACTGTCAACAACGTTTCCCGAGATTGGTGTGCACTCTCATACATGCAGGCTTGGTTCCTTCAGTTTAATAATTAGTGGCAGTCTGTTCTATAGACACAGGGTTTGCTTGTTTGTTTTTTGGTCTTTTTCCTATTCATAGATGTTTGCTTCCCTTCCCCCCAAGTATTTCCTTTCATGAACAAGGATAGATGCACATGCTAGTAACAGGTGTCCTAAATGCACACCAAGACCTTCTTGGGAGTGAGCCTGAGAGTAAAATTATTGATGTGTAATTTCCCCTTTATCTTTGTCCATCTCTTTACTTGGTGGTTTTATGACTGCCTCTCTCAGGCCCTGCGGCCCCGAATCAGAGGAAGGTTTATAGCGATGCCCTAATTCCTGTTCTGGGGGGTATCAGGGATCATATGTATCCAGCCACTGAGCCAGGGGGAAGCTTAGCCCCGATTCTGACTCACAGGCAATGCCAAATCCCTCTGGCTCCCTGCACACATAAGGAAGCCATGACAACTTTTCAAAACTCACTCAGTCACCAGAAGGGACCATCACCACCCAAGTCCTTGGTGTAAAGCACTGAGCCTGCGAAGCCCCCACGTGTGACCACACTTTACACAAACTGAGCTCCCAGCTGCTTTTGCTTAGAGACCAGCAAGATGGTGCTTCGTACCTTAATTAAAGTTTGTATCTCTCTTGCTTGCTTATGGTCCACAGACATGTGTACTTTGCCTAAAACTAGCTATGTCTTTTATATTTTCTCCATTTATGTTTTATCTATTGTTGCTGGGTTAGAAGCACAGGATGGGTTTGGGAGAGGAGACTCAAAGCTTGGAGTTACAGAGCTCTCCTTCCCCATAATATCTTCCCTATCCCTCTTGTGCGTGATTCTCCCCTTTGCTCATGGCGTGTTCACAATTGTGCCTACTGGTCAGTTCCTGACTGTGCAAACTTGCATACCCTGTGGTCCTCACACATATGGTCCCCTCAGTCTCCATCTAAAACTTCAGTCAAAGCTCTTCTTTGAACACCGGTCTGAATTAGGGACCTACCTATTACATTCAATGTAAGGTCCTTGTTTCTTTCACATCCCCTGTGAGGACTTGCGTTATTTGATCTTTACTCGTTGCTGTTTAAGTGTCTCACCCACAATGACAGAAACTACGTGATGGCAAGGACATGCCTCTCTAGAGTCTTGTGTGGGCCTGACATATAATATGCACACAATAGATATTTGCTGCACAAATGCTGAGTGGGCTACAATGGGCCATCACAAATCCATCACAATAATTTGTCTTGAATCATCATTACTAGTAATTCTGATTGAAATGTGCTCCACATACAATGTTATTTTTAAATTTGTTCATGTGCAAAGTAAAGGCAGAAACACTAAGAATTAATGCCCCAAACCTGAATACCTGAGATTGTGAAGACAAGAAACTTTATATAAACTGTTCCTATTACTTTCCTGTTTTATGTCAATGCCATCAATATTCTCTTTCTCTCCCTTTTCCTTCTACTAAAAAAAAAAAATCCATTCTAAAGCTCTTTCAGTTGTTCGTACTCGATTGTGACAAAGACATAAAAGAACTTCTCCCTGGCGAGCAGGGGCCAGTGCTGCATCTCAGACCACGTGGGGGACAGGATGCACAGGCGGGAATACGCATGTTCCTAGAAGGGGTGACTCTGGTTCATGCACCTGGTGAACACGTTTGCCACATCTCAGGGCTCCCACCTGTGCAACCTCACTGCAGACAGGGAAAAGGGGTGGGACAAAGGGACACGGAGGTCACCAAAATGATTACTGCACTGTTTTCTTTAGGACTAGCCAGGGTGGCAATAAAAAAAAAAAAAAAAAAAAGGCTTGCTCTTTTAAGACTTAATGATGACCCAATTAGGTTATTACCAACGCCACCATAGAACAGCAAAAATTGTATGATGTCATCATCCAACTAGAGTGCTCTCCTCTAACCCCTTATAATTTCTAGGAGCTTTATTTCCATCCAAAGCAAGCACAGGATAATTTAACAATGATTACTGACATCCTGTTCATTTACTTGCCTTCAAAATACACGCGTATCATCTTGGAAGATGAAGTTCCCTTGAATACACCGTATTTGGTGAAGTTGCAACTTCAGTTTGTGTATTGTCAGGGACAGTGCTGCTGGACACAATGGCCCACCAGTGCCCCTCAAAGTGACGGCTCCGAGCCCGGGGAGCTCAGAGGACAGGCACCACCCAGCCCTACTCCATCCATAAAGCTTCCTCTCCCGACCAGGCTCCGCAGCCCTGACATCACTCACAGAGACAGCCACGGTGCCGCTGGCTTTCCCGTGGGCTCCACGGTGAGGAGCACCATTACACAGGGTGTTACGGAATTCACCGGGTGGTTAGCTCAGAAAACCCAAGGCACAAATGCACAGCCAACTGTCTCCTGAGTGCTTGCCTTTGAACTTTAAGAACATGAGAAATGGTATTGAAGCTGAATCTGCAAATACAAATGGAGAGTGAAATTGGTTCTCCAGAATCCAAATAGCACGCTCTTCTTGCCTGCGAAGAACTAGTGGCAACGGAACCATTCCTGCCTAGTAACCATGAGATAAAGTCCCAGCTCTGTAGCCAAGCATTCGACGATCCGACCTGCCTTTTCTCCATGTAATCATTTCTGTAGACTACGACTGACCTGCCTGGTTTAGCGAGGCAGGCTGAGAGAAGTCTCCACCCGCCCCACCTTTACTAAGCGATGCCCATGGCCGGTAATAACCAGAGCCACTCTCCTGACTGTCAAAATCCCCCTCAATGCTCAAGGTAGAGCCCAAGTGCTCCTCTCCAAGTGGCCTTCCGTGACTCCCACAGCACGTGCTCATCTCCCGGTCCCCGCGTGGACGGCTCCGCAGGTCTGCACCACAAGGTGACCGCAAACACGCGTGCTGACGTGTACCAACGTTTCAGCAGGAAGAGCCCCAGTCTAATATCGGAGATTCCTGTTCTGGGACCTCTCGCTTATTATCACCAATATGTGGTTGTTTCCCTCCTGGGCACACGGACCCAACCCTGTACGATCGGCTAGAGCCACAGGACTAACTCGCAGAGGTGAAAATGCCCCACTCTCAGCTCCGTGCACATGTAGCCCTATGGCTTCCTGTCCCCCAGCAGTGGCGGCCTGGAAGCCACACACTGAGAGGACAGAGCAGCAAGGTGAAACTGGCAGTCTCTGAGTCATCGTGTGGCCCACAGACCACTCTGAAGGGGCTAAAAACCTCCGTCAGGCTAAACTACTCTTGTAGCACTAATTCGCCACTGGGGTAACGCCTCAGGCTCTGGTCCTGCATCAGCCCCTGACTAGACCCCTGGACCAGCCTCTGGTGGAGAAGTCCCAAACCCCGTGGGAGGGAAGCACGTTTCCCTCCTGCACAGCACTTCCTGTGCACCCACAGACTTTCCGTCCCCCCTCTCCCAGGAAAGAGCACACAGATCGCTCTCAGCCCCAGCATTACAATCACGGGCACCCTGTGGACTTGGAAATACGGGTCTTCACCATGAGAAGGACAGGATTTCGACTGGCGTCATCACTTCTGGAATGTTTGCTCCATGTCGTGAACGCGCTTCGTGTCACCGCATGGTACGCTTTCAGATTTTGAAATGGCAAGTTGTGTTCTACGTGAGGTGACTGATACGCTACGTTGCTTGACAACGATCTTTTCTCTGAAGGAGTTCAGTTCTATTGGTGCTTTTGATTTGCTTAGTCAGCCCCTTCCTTGCAAAGAACCCAAAAACAAACCAGCCCGGGTTTCGCCAGATTAGTGAGATTCCATCTAATGAAGCTTTAGAATGTAATTCGAAAATCATTAACTGGACTAGGCATCCAGCCAGATTCCACCAATATCGAAAGAAAGGACCTCACGGACTTGTTAAAAATGAAATAATTCATTTGTTTTCCTGAAAAGTATTCAGGATGTATAGAAGCTCTATGACTCCACACAGAACTATTTCATTTCTTCCACTGAGTATAGCGGCAATTACTTTAAGATAAGCAGATTCTTTAAGTCTGAAGTCATATTTGACCATCAATGTCATACCTTGATATAAATTTCTGGGGAATTACCATATTGGAGTCAATAGAACCATTGTCCTGAGCACGCGGGTCATGCTGAGGAACTGGGTATGTACCTGGGTTTTCAGAAAGAGGGGGCACGGGGAGATTTCCAGAATGGATGCTCCCCATGGGAGGAACAGCATGATGCCTGAAGCACACGGCCAGGGAAAGGGAAGGTGTGAGGGGCCGTCGGGAAGACTATCTGGGTTGGCATACTTAAGGGGCACAGAAAGATGGCAGATGAAGAAAAATCAGCACAAAAAAAATCAGCACTGCCCGATGTCACTTTGCTGAATTCCCCCGGCCTGGTTTCAACATCTCATTAAAACTGTAAAACCTAAGAGAATGGACTTTGTCGTATGAATATTTTACAGAATTTTACAAATTATAATTTGGTGCACTGAATTAACTCTACGCAATTAAAAAGGCACCCACAGATTTTCAGGAGCCACATAATCAGACCGTTACAACTGACTTACGACTGGGGTTTTATTCGTCAAGGAAAAAGGCAGTAAGGAGGTATTCACTTAATCACAGCTGCATGGTTTCTTTAAGGCGGGGAAATGGAACAGGTCATCATCTTCCAAAATTTCCCATCACAGCCCCTGTAAAATTGTCAAGGCAATTCCACAGCCTCACTGTAGAGTAGGGGAAGTAGGGCCATCCCCTTGCTGGAGCCAACACAGACCGATTCCTTTTACGGAGCGTTCACAGCAGCTTCTAAACACATTCTGAACACGGCCGTGCATAGGTGAGCACACTCCTCCCCACGCAGACCCCGGACCCTAGCACACGCACGGCGGGGACCTTACTCCGCAGCCCTGTGTGCCTGGGATCGGCTGCTGGCTTTGCCAGGATTTGTCAATGCTGATGCAAGACAGCTGCCAATTCAAATTGTTTTTTGTTTTTAATCAGTTGTTTAGAATGATTTGGAATGATCCCTTTCACACACAGAGCATGAGTCCACCTATCTTAAGCGACCAATAGCTGTCTGAAACCCTCTCCTCCTCCTGGCTGCCCATCGACTGACAGCTGAACTGCTTGCTCTCGTGCCTCGTGGTCAACATGAGTGCGTTGGGCGGCACTCCGTTGGAGGCCTCGTCTACACGTAACTGTCGTGACTTTGTAGTACGGCGAAGCTGAACTGAGGCCGTGGTTGTTAGGTCGTACCTCTTGATGAGACTTGGCTCGAGGTTCGCCATAGAAAAAGACCCTAAATCCAGGCTTATTGTACACAACTAGTCATGCTGGAAGATGGGATGCTGGGAACACCACGAGGACGTGACAGCCCCATTCCTCAAGAAACAGACACCATGTTGGTGATACACGTGAGAGGAAAATGCTCGTGGGAGGGAAAAGGGCAGAAGATGCTCCGGCAGCTATGAGACCACCATGAAAGTCTGAGCCCAGTGAAGGAGTGAAGGAGAGAAGCTTGGGGGTCTTTGGGGTCTAAGGCATCCTTTAGGGAGTCTTTGACTGAAGGCTGGCTGTCAGTGAGGCCCTGCGTCTCCAAGAGCAGGCCTTGGTCACCATCCCTGGGGCAGTCCTTACTGGCCTGGGGGGGGCGGCGTGCGTGAATGGCCACACAAGTGCCTGGTTGGGTTCCAAAGCCTGGCTCAGGGACCTGTCAGTGTTGCTCCCTGCAGCTGGAGGTCGGCCAGGGCTTTCTCATGGCTATGGCATGAGATATGGAAGAGAAGGATGCACTCAGTCTGGTTGCCAGCATGGGCATGGGGAACTCAGGGCAGAACATGAACCTTGAAGTTCTCTTACCCTAGGCTGAAGGTTGGGATACTTACCTGCAAGTCCCATTGGTCAGCTATTTAGCATTGGCAGCAGGAGCATGAGTTCCAAGGCACATCCAGACTGCCACACACCCAGAGTGCAGCCCACACAGGTGCTTGCTTGCAGGTGGAAGTTAGGGCCAGAAATGGCCAACAAGATATGAGCGGGGCACCAACAGAGCCTGCTGCCATTGCTACATAGACGTGGCAATGGGGATCTACCTGGCCTCACTCTGGATCCCTCCCTGCAGCATCGAGGCCACTTAGAAAGACCTTCTAAACACAGAGCATAGTCAGGATTTGCTCTGCATGGCAGTTTTGACAAAGTGAAAATACTGTGCCCTTCACATACCCCGAGCTGCTGACTTTTTCAACAAGATACGGACCCCTTGGGATAACCCCTGTCTTTGCAGCCGAGGAGTTGCATTTATTCTGATCAGTGCCTGCCCCAGGGTTTTAATAGCCCCGTTTCCCCTTTCTTTATGACGTGCATTGAGAAGACTATTTACAAGGCCATCAGTGGGAAGACCCCATACAGTTGGAGGGAGAAAACAAAGTACAGGACAGGTAAGGCTCAGATAGGAGCGGAGCCAGCATCACAGGAAGCCTAGGGAGCCGGGAGGGCCAGTGTGGGACACACTCTGGGCACGGGTCACGGGTACGATGGCAGAAGTCTCCCACCGAAGAACAGATTCTGGACAGGAGGGTGTTTACAACAGCTTCTAATTGGTAGGCATTATTTGCCAAAAGCAATCTTGGACGGCTTCACAGTTACCTAGGGTTATGTAATCAACCGGTTTTTAATAGATGGCTTACGGCGCCAAAGCAATCACAGGACGAGTTTGGCGGGATGGACCTACAAGGAATACACGGTGTACCTGTAAATGTACGAATATCAGACATGGTTCCTAGGAGCACGGAACTTCCAAACTATGTGCCTAGAGTGCCTGGAAATTTTCTCACGACATTATTGAATTTAGGAGTATTCCAGAACTGCCGTAGACGCCAGAGTGACAAATACGTTCTTAGTGTGAGTGTCCTGTAGAAACAGCAGCTCCACAGAATGCCCACGGATAGTTCAGTAGGTGTCAACAAATACTAATGATGTTAAACTCAATTAATCATGGAAACAGTGGCTGTTCACCATAGGCAAAGCTTATTACCCTGAATGCGTTTCTCTCAGTCCTGCTTCCAGACAGATGAGAAAGAATGATCTACAGTAAGTTCACTTCACTCTTGCCTCAGATCCAGTGCAGAAGGTGAGACGGCCAGCGTGTCAGTCACACGTTAAAAATGTCCCTGGCTTTTGCTCCTGCCTCCCTCTGCTATAAAGTCTGGATTTGCATCCCACATGGTTAAACTAAAACTACCTCACTTTTCTGAAAGAGATTATTATAGATATGGATTTTAGTCAATAGAAATACAAGACATAAGATATGACTTTTTTGTTGTCATTCCGTAGCCTTCTTAGTAGGGTGGGAAGCGCAGACAGCTGAAAGACCGTGCGCCGTCAGTAAACTTTCAATCTTACTATCAGAAATGAGGAATCACCATTGTAATCTGAGGGACCAATTCACAGCATCGGTGGTCCAGCAGTGACATTCCAGCTTATTCTTTGGAGCAAGTTAGCAGAAACCCGAGTGTTATTCCCAGATGTTCCTTCCTCCCTCAGCTATCGAGTATCAGCCCTGGTGTGTTTTTACATTCCTAATTAAAGTTACAGAAAGGGCAAAATATACAACTGTTAAGCAACGAAACAGCAGCTGAATGAAGCCCATAATGGGCCCCCGAGTTTAGCTTTGCAAAACCTACATCGTATTCGATTTGCTGATTTCCTCATTCCTCGCAGGAAGGAAGTTGGGCATTATGGCCGAATTGTTCAGCTTTTTACTTTTGAGAACTCCCCTATCACACTACTCTGGGCAGTCGGTGTTTGCTCTGACTTGAGGGCCATTAGAAGAAGGGAAGATGCTGGGGGGACCAGGAAGGCAGCAATGACTCGCTGAATAGCAAGTACACAGCCTGCTGGTGTCCAGAGAGAAGGGAGCTGGCGGGAGGTGGGGGGAAGGAAGAATCAGGAAGCTTCTGCTCATCTCCCTCTTACTTGCTTCTTGGAGCCTGACAGAGTGAGAGCTATTGCACAGTATCGCTCGTCCAGGACTGAAAGATGGAGCGCTAATAAACACTGCCAGGTCTGTAAGCTCCAAATTCTGGTATCATAAAAGTACGACATATTGGTAAAGCTGGCCACATCACATTGCATTACCTACCCCGATCTTAATCCTTAAAAAATAGTGATATAGGTGATAGCAGACTGCTTCTGGAATGGCTCCCAATGATCCCATTGGAAGTGCAATGTTTATTACAAAATGGCAGGAGGCTTTGCGATAGTGCAGGCTGCAGTTATGCCCAAACAGAAGAGCTTTCCTAATGTTACCTAATAAGCTCGGTTATTTAGCTAAAGGGATTTCTGAGCCATGTGGAAGGTACCACCAGGGTTTTCTCGCTACTCACAGTATAATATGAGAGAAGAGAGATAAATTGAGGGAATAATTATTAAAAAGAAGGAAACCGGAAAACCAGGATGAAAAAGAAACAGACTTCTGGTTTGAACTGCAACACGTAGAAGCCATCATTCCCAGCCTCACGGCAAGAAACACCTGAACACTCTGAAGATCAGTGACGTTTCCTGGAACCAGAAGAGAGCTGAGGTCCCAGCACACAGCTCCCCAGGAATCTGCAGAGAAGGGTGGATCTGCTTACCCTGAGCAGAAGCCCTGGAGACACAAACAGGGAGGGACACATCAGTGGTAATGCTGATGAACAGCTAGAGGCTGAGAGTGGAGTGGCACTAGGACAAGAAGCTCCTTGGGCCATACTCTCAGGACGCCCACACTTGTGGATTCTACTTCCAGAGAAGATGGAGTTGACGACAGTGTCTGAGTTAATAAGACCTGTTCCCGATGTTCCAGGCTGTCGATGACACCTGTCATCTGGTGAATGCCCGCTCCCATGCTAAGCGCCTTCTACACATCAGTGCTTTGGGGTCTCAGGGTCTTTACCTGGAGTTTGGCACTGTAATGCCTACCTCAGAGCTTTCAAATAAATACAGAATCTTCCTACAGAAGTATGCTAGGGAGTGCAAAGCCAAGATTTAGGCAACATCTGCCTTCACTGCCAGGCTATGTTCACGGCCGCACACATGGACCCCCAAAATGTGCCTTCACATTCTGAGAACAGAAATGTCCTGAGTTGCTCTTGAACTTCTTCTGGAGGCAAAAATCATGAAAGAGGATAATGCACTTTACAAAATGGACATTATTCCTATTTGATTTTGGGGTACTGAAAAAACAGGCAACAGCAGCAAATGCCTGAGAGGGAAACATTTTTTTCTTCTGAAAGGGGGGACCCACATGGGAGGGTCTTCTGTTATGAACCCAACATGACCGGGGGAGTAAGGCTCTCGCAGGGGACCCCCAACTCATACCCTCACTTAGTTAATGATGAAACTGAGGTTGTGGGGCAGACAAACAAACTGAATTATGCGACTTAATTTTCCATCCAGAATATTCAAACTGAAATAGGTCTCTGGATAAATCCAGGAAAAAACAACAACAACAACAACAAGATTTGGCTAAATAATACAGTTGTGTTCTAACGTGCTCCCGGTTCACTCTTCAGACTTGAGATTCTAAAATGTTGCAATGCGGTCTTCATGGAGCAGTTGCTCTTTCTCGATTTGTTTTTCTTAGTTCCCAAGGGTCAGTTTTCCACCTCTATCCCAATTCTGCCTAATTAGATCATGACTTCACAGGCGCCAAAGGAAAAGAGGGAGAGACAGAAGGAGACAGAGACAGAGAGAGGACCAAGCAGCAGCCCTGGCGCTCTGCAAAGACTTCGGTCGCAGGAAGGCGTGAACGCCCAGTGACGCCCTCCCCCGACCCGGCCCAAGTCCAGCGGACCCGGCGGCGCACGCAGCGCCGGCCCAGGGAGCCGCCGGAGCCCGTGGGGACCGAGCCAGGCAGCCTGGTGCCGCCGCTCCGCTCTCAGCCTCTGCCTGAGCGGTGGCGCCTGGCAGAGTCTCGCGTGCCACCTCCCGACCATCCCGGGAAGACTTGGCGACGGGAGCGGGCGCAGGAGCGCGAGCGGGAGCAGGCGCCGGCCCTCCGAGGTGCCGGCTGCGCTCTGAGGCCGGCTGCAGCCGGAGCGAGCCGGCGGGCGCGCAGACGGCGTGCGGGCCGCGCGGGCGCCAACCCGAGTTGCCCGCCGCCGACGCTCCGCCAGGGGGGCGTCAGGGCGCGCAGCGGCCACGCTTCCGCGGTCCCACCCGCCGGACACGTACTTCCACGTACCTCCGCACCCCTCCTCGGAGCGCCTGTGGGTCTGCTCGGCCTCCTCGTCCTGAGTCCTGGACCGGGGCCCCGGGAAAGCTGCGCCCGGCAGAGCGCCCCGCAGCCGCTGACGCCGGCCCCGGCTCCCTCCGGGGTCCCAGCAGCTGCTTCTCCTGTGCGGCTTGGGGCCGAGGGTGTCGGCGTCCCGCGCGCGCAGCTCCCCGGACACCTGCGGCCGGAGGACTCGCCGCCAGCGCCCGACGCGGCTGGAGGGCAGGACCCCCTCGCCTCCCAAAGACGCGCTCCGTGCCGCCCTCCGCGCCAAGGAAGTTTTGAAGGTAGAGCTGCGGGCCCCCAACTTCCTCCGGACATGAATCAAACAGCGGGAGCCTCCAATAACGTCAGGTGTCCCCCGGGGAAAGGCCACAAGGTAAGGGACCGCGACGGAGGCGCTCGGGCGGGACGTGGAGCGCGGGTTGAGGCCGCGCGGGCGAGCTGACCCTCTCCGGTTTGCGGATTCTGGGCCTGGGGTCCCTCCGCACCCCCGCCAGTGGGGGAACGGGGGGGGGTGGTCCTTGAGTCAAGGCGGCCTACGGGCTCAGGGGCTGTGAGAACAGGTGGTGCGTCCTAGAGCGGAGCCCACAGTCCGGCGGGCCCATGCACCCGCCTGTGCTTCTCGGGGCCCGGAGAGCCTTGGGCGCTGGCCCGGGGCTCCGTGGGGTCGCTGGCACATGCAAGATTCCCCCCAGGTTGCCAAGTTTTCCGGGGGCAGGAAAGGTCAGCGGTGGGAGGCAGGGCCGCGGGAATCCGGGTGTGACCCTTGGGCTAGAGCTTGCCAAAGAGTGCTTCCCGGGCAGCGCTTTGGGCTCTGCGGGGGCGGGCGCGCGCTCTCCTAGGTGTCAGGGGCACGTGCTTAATTAACTTTAATGGGCCACACGTGCCTGGAATGGTTTCCAGCAAATGACTGACAGTCGGAGGAAGGAGAACCGGCAGCAGTGAGGGATTGCTGCAGAACGTCCATGGTAGCCCAGAGTGTGCAGGGACAAGACGTGGGAAACGTGGGCTCGCCCGCGCAGAGAAGCAGACGGCCCTGAGGAGTATGCGTGCGGCACAGCCTGGTCGGCCATTGCCGAGATGCCTCCTCTTTTTCTCGCCTGAGGCTCACCTCAGGTTGCAGTTAGTTTGCAAGGGAATTCCTTACCTGGGTTCCACAGGGAAGCCGTGCAGCAGCAGTCTATGTATCAATGTACAGACCTTTTACGTATTTTAGAGTATTTCTAATTTAAAAAAACAGCCACCAAGAGAAGGCAAGCCCTTTGGGTCTTAGATGTGATATAGAGCCTGAATCCGAGCTCCGGTCGTCTGCAGACAGGCGTGTTTATCAGCACGTAGTGGAATATAGTTGTATTGGTGGAAAGTTGCACGTATGTGGAGTTGGATTTAGGGAGAGTACTGGATTCATTTGGTGGATACAGGAACAACTGGTCTGTTGAGTTATGTAAGATGAGGATTTAGACTGAATGCCTTTATATCAATTGAGTGATATTCAGCATTTAACACTCCAGTCGGATCTGGGTGAAATATTTCAATCAGCAGGCCGTATCTCTGATCTCCATGCTCATTACCTATGATTCCGGCACTTACACTTTTCACATTTACTTTATTTAATATCCATAGGAAATGTCTTTTTAATATGTAGTAGCTGATATTATAAGATTTTAAATTAAAAATAATAAAGTTTCACGCATCAGGGAGCATGTGGTAGGGACATCTGTGGACTTCAGAAGATCATTCAATAATTTCTTTTAGAAAGTGCCTTTGGTTCCAGCGTTAAAGTGGCTTCTTGGCAGAATTGGCCTGCAGGGTATTGACACCAATAAAACTTTCTGGGAAGTGTTCGACCCTGGGACGTGGTCGACAATTCAGAAGGTACTGGGGAACCTGTTAGTCATAAGGATGCACCTGGCAGGTACACAACAAATGCTTAGTCCACTAAATTATATCGATTAAGTGAATGATCATTGTGGGTCATTCATCTAACAATATACACTCTGATCAGGTTCCAAGAACTGAGAACGCGAGTAGAAACTTAAGAGATCGCCTTCATTCTCCACAACGGAGCTCTGGTCATACCCGCCCCTCATGCTCTAACGTTTTTGATGGTCCCCGCTGCCTCCAGTGAGATAATTACTGTCCATCTGCTGGAAGGAAAGCATTCCAACCCCTTCCTCAAAGAAGAGTCCAGAGACGTGGAGTGCCCTGGGAGTTTGCAGATTTGCGGGGCCTAGTGTATAGAAGTTGGTGTGGTGAGGTGGCGGTGCTGGAGAGGGAATCCCGGGAGGTGAGTGAGCGGGTGAGGGTGCAGGAGACAAGGTACACGCACACAGCAGGGGTTGGCAGTCAACACCAGAAAGTAGGACACACCATGGAAGGCTTAGCTTACAATGGTTTCTAATGGAATATAGAACTCAATAATTTCAGTTTATTTTATCAGAAGTTTGAAATAAGCCTGTTTCCTTTTTCCATGAGGGTTCTCTGTGGGAGACTTTCTGGGAAGAAGGGCGTCGCCCTCTCAGGAGAAGGGTCACCGGACCCAGCTGTGTGTTGTCTCGTTCACGTGGCTGGTATTTGGCACATTATGATGATTCGTTCTTGGGAAGCATTTACTCTCTTCGTGGTTTAGGGGGGCTACTCGGAGGTTGGGTTTAGCCATCACTGCTGTTTCCTGCCAGGTGCACTGCAGCTTCCCTGCTCCTGACGGTGGAGGGGTGGTGATGGGCCTGCTGCTCTCGGCTGCTGAGGGCCACAGCGCTAAGCACCCCGCCGTGTGCCCCGGTGCGGGCAAGAGCTGGTGCTCCCGAGGGGGTGGTTCCGGGAGTCATGGTCGCCTGGGGCTGGGAAACGGAAACGTCCCTGTGGGGCGATGCAGTCGTATCGGCCATGTGGGTCTGCGGTTGGGCACGGGGACTGGTGTCACCAAGCACTAGTGCAGCACTGGTCAGCAACTTGGGCTGTTCTGCAGATACTTGAGGCCCGGCTCACAGCTGGAATTTGCCCGTAGACCAGTCAAGCAGCCCACACGGAGTAGTTCCACGGTGGCCGGCTCTGTGTCCAGAGGGGCTTGCTGGCTTTGGCCAGCACACTGGAGTATGATACTTTCTAGAATTTATAAAGTGTCTCCCTCCCTCCCTTCCTTCCTTCTTGATAAAAACTGGTATACATTTTATGATACTAATTATATAGAAATACATGTCTAAAGAGAAAAGATAGTAAGGAAATATACCAAACTATTAACTGTGATTTACTTGGAATTAGGAGAAAGAATGACTCTTATCTTTACTATATTTTCCACTTAAGTTTTCTGTAGTCATGATGTATTGTGGGTTTTTTTTTTTTTTGAGCACTTAATGGATATATTTTATAAAGTTTTGGTTTTTGTAAAGTTTGGTTTTGAAAGTTATGTACCATTGTACAAGGATTTATCAAAATCCAATATAACCTTTATAAAAAGAAGAGCTGCAGTTTTATTATTTACACAAAATGTTTGCATTTCTTTTTTCATATTCTAAAAGATACTAGAGTCTTCCATGGTAAAAGGTGTTGGTTACTCAGTATTGCAGAATAGACCGTTTAAACTTCAATATGCAGTAATTCACGTATTCCAGAATAATTCTCGAATCTGTTGTTTTAGAAAAATGTTTTCATTAAATCTCTTCCCGAGTTAACTTATTACTTCAAGCACTGTACTTTTCTTCATTGCTTTTTGAAATGTAAAAATAAGGGTACATAAAAGCCGTTGGTACTGATACAGGGTAAATTACAGTTTTAAGGTCATGCAGATTTCAAGGAAAATAAACTTTCATATTTAAAACATTTTTTACTGATAAACTGAAACTGTTGCGTTTCAAGCTCTCATTATGATTGTTTCATGCCAGGCATGTGTGTAATTGTGGGAGGTCAGGGAGAGGACAAGACCTTGGGTTCGCCCTGAAGTTGGACCCCCTCCCCTGTGCTTGGAATGTGCGCTCTGGTTCCTAGGTCTCAGCCTTGAGAGAAGGAGGTGTCCTTGAGACTCCCAGGATGTTGTAGGTGACTCTGCCTCGTTAAGGCGTCTGTAAACCTGTAGGATTCTGGCGGGAGGTCTGGCGGCCCCACGCAAGCCTGGTCTGTCAGCTCCCTCGCTCACCTCACCGGCCACCACCATCTGGACTGGCACGCCTGTCTTCCGTCTGTTCCCTGCCCTCCAAGTGTGCAGTGAGGGGGCGGTTTCAGATTACACCCAGGAAGCTCCTGCGGTTTCCAGCCAGCAATGATCCAAGTATTTTAAGTTCTTTTTGATGAATTTAATTTTCTACCTCCTACTTACTTCTCCTCCCTATTTCTAGTACTTCATTCACCACAGGGATGGAGGTAGCAAACATTTGGCCTGTGGGCTCAATTTGGCTTAGGTTTCTCTCATTTTTCCTTTAAGATGTTAAAAAAAAAAAAAAAAGACTATTAGCTGAACCATTTTAGTTCAGTAGGAATGCATTTTTGTGAAGTAATTCTGGCTAGACCCTCCTGCATTTTTACTTTGCCTTCATTCTTTAAGTATTTTTTTCTGGTTGTAGAATCCCGAGTTGGTAAGATTTTGGTTTCTCTCTCAGTACTTTCAAGATGGGTGTCTCACTGAATTCTGGGCTTGATTTTTTCTCCTGAGAAGTGAACCGTCATTTGAGTCATCATTTCTTGAATGAAATGGGCCACTTTCTCTGTCTACTTTCAAGATTTTCTCTTTATATTTGGTTTTCAGTGTCTGAGGGTTAGGAGCCTGGACGTGGTGTTTTTCATATTTATCTTGTTAGGCCTTCATAGACCATCTTGAATCTTTAGATTCACCGCGTTGGGTGAAATCAGGTGTCTCTTCTGTCCTGTTGGTAAGCTGTTGGGATGACAGTTATTCACACATCAGACACTTTGTCTGGTCCTGTGGGTCTTGGAGACGCTCCTGCTTTCAGACTTGTTTTCCTCTGTCTTCTTTGCATGTGCTCATGTCTTTTGCTATCTTCTCACATTCAGCAACCCTTCCCGTGGCTTCTCCATCCTACTTTTGGCACATCCGGTGGTTTATTTCCAATGTTGTGTTTTTAATTCCAGAAATTTTATTATGTCCTTTCTTCATAGTTTCTGTTCTTCCTGCTTGGCTTGTGGTCTTTTCATTCATCAAAAGTACCTTTTCCCTGTAAGTAACGGGTCTCACAGTAATAGCCACTTTATTTATTTTAAGATTTTATATATTTGAGAGAGAGCGAAAGTGATCACAGAGGCAGAGGAAGAAGCAGGCTCCCCACTGAGCAGGGAGCCTGATACGGGGCTCAATCCCACGACCCGGGATCATAACCTGAGCCAAAGGCAGACACTTCACCAACTCAGCCACCCAGGCATCCTGACAATAGCCACTTTAAAATCTGTGTCTTCTTATTCTGGCATGTGGGTCATCTTGGGACTGGTCTGGGTTGATTGTGACTCTTTCTTGAGAATAGGTCACATTTTCAAATTTCTTTGTATGTTGACTGATCTTGAATTTCATTGTTGGCCTTGTGCATGTTGAATGGAGGGATTCTGTTATGTTCCTCTGAAGATTGTTTGTTTATTAATTTTTAGTGAGCCACTAAGTGAAGTGGCAATTTACATGTACGTTTTGTTCTTTTATCCTCATTAGGCCACCTGGAATCTCCCTGGTACCTTGCTTAGCTCGGGGGGCCCCCAGAGATGTGGGCACCATTTGTACACAGAATGTCAGGCTCTCTTACTTCTTCGTTCTTCATTCTAGAGTTCCCCTCTCACGTTCCAGCTGTGGTGGTTGCCTCAGACTCTGTCCTCTGCAGAATCTGCTGATGTGGGTTGCTTTACAGTTGTCATATTGTTTTGTATTTTGCACATAGATCTATGTGCATTAGCTGTTTTGACGTGACTTTGACCCAGCCATTAATGGGAGTGGGACTCCACCCAGATTTTTCTTTAGTTCGGTGTGCAGGCTTTAGAATCCGTAGTTGGGGATTTTACTTCCTGTGGCCCTAGAACTAGTGACATCAAGTTTCTAGGATAACACAGCAGTCACTAGACTTACTTTTCACTTTATTTTCCTAAATCTTTAGTTCAAAATATAACATCTCTCTGCGCTCTGAGACTACATCCAGGAAGGAATGGTCAGCCCGGGTGGGACCTCCCCAGATGCCGCTTCGACCTCTGACCTTCTTCTCACCAGGACTTTGTTGACATCTGTGCGCGTCTCTTTCCCACGATTCCCAGTCTCTTCCCTTTTCCTCCCAGTGAGCTGCTTTCTCCTCCTGGGTGTCACATTCTCCAAACTTCACATTCTGTTAAAGCATACCCTGTGAAATCTGAAGGTTCTTTCTTCCTCTGCCTTTCTGTCTCTGCTCCAAGCTACCTCCTGTGCCTTCCCCACGCTCCCCTGTCCTTATTTGGACAGCAGAGCTTTACCTGCCGAGGCAGTTCTTCCCTTCCCACACTTTTCCTTGGTCTGCACACCCCCGGAATTAGGCAGCCTCTTCCTTGTTTTCAAGGATTAAGGGATTTTCCCCCCAGATTTCGGGACACAGCTTAGTCACCACCTCCCCTTCTATGGGAAGCCGTCCCTAAATGATTAATACAGCCATGGACCCACAAGATGCTGCAGACGTAAGGAGCTCATGCAAGGTGTGTCCTGCCATTTCTCCTTCCTCGTCCATCAGCACAGACCCACCAGCCCTGTGCCGCCAGTGAGGACATCACAACACGGGATTCAGCTTTCCATCCTGATTCACAGTTGCCGGTCTCACTCTCCAGTTTGCTTTTTTGGCTTAAACATCAGACCTTTCCACCTGCTCTCATCCCCAGCTCTGACTCAGTCCCCAGCTTCCCTAATCCTGACCATGGATACCTGTCCTCTCCTGCCGCAGCACCTGGGTCCTGTGACACACAGTCCTCCGGTCCTCATGTGTAGTATTTTAAAACAGGATTAAGCTTCAGAGGTAGTTTTGTTTTATCCTTTCATTTCATGAAAATGGAGCTCCAACAAAATGCAGCTAGTTAATGAGCCTGCGGAGACGCTGACTCTCGTTCCCTGGCTGCCCATCCTTGGTGCGTCCCGTCACACTGGGCTCTTTCGTGCTCTGCCTCTGTTGGAGCACAGATTCGGGGCCACATCTGCTAACTGCTGGTACGTCGTGCAGGTTAGTGACTTGGCCTGGAGGGCACTTCACTAATACTTAATGTCAGTAAGAGCATGTCCAGGTCATGCTTTGTCTCGCTCACCTTAGCTCTTCATACTAATTGGGGGGCTTACTTGTTTAGTGGGTCATTTCTGAAAGAAATAGGAAAGGGAACCCATATGAATAAAATATGTAAATTCTTTTTACTACCCAGAACCTAAATCATTCCAAAGAATTTGAGAATGTTTCATGTAATCCGTAAAACATAAATTGCTTTAATGACTTCCAGGATATTAGTGAAAAACTGTTTATGTTATTTTGGTTTTACATTCTATTGATTTAAAAAAAATTTAATTGTCCTCGTTTTCTTAGTAAAATGCATAAAATGAATGTAAGCTCATGCATAAGTTAAATTTCCAGGAATAGAGGGCAGTAAATGAGTAGTAATTGCTTTTCTGGTTAAACTTGCTGGATTACTTCTTTTTAAGTCAAAAACTGTTCCTCACATGCTGTATTTTAATTATTTCTCCTCTTGTACCTTGTGAAGGAAATAGATTGATTGGAATTTCATAGACCCCCCCCATCTTATATTTAAGTGCCCAGAAATATGTGTAGTTAGCAGAGATGGTTGAAAGCTCCCTGGTTCCTTGCCGGTCCTGTCCCCATGTCTGCAGGGCCTGCGAGTCTGCACTGGTTTGATTCCACATCTAACGTGCATGTTCTTTCAGTGTCTCTGTCTTTCAGATGCAGTGTTAAGAGATCATAGGGCATTTAGACATTGCTATGTAATTAAAAATTGTATCTGGCATACTGTGGACACAACGGAACAAGTTCACATTGTTCGTAAAGTGAAAGAGATGAAGATGTGATGGGCCTTTGTTAAAATAGCTTTAAATGTATGAGTTAAAATGTGGAAATGCCCATCCAGTGGAGGAATATTTACTGAGGTAGCAGGAGTATAGGATGGAAGGATTCAGTAGACTGGACCTGAGGATTAGTTGAGCTGTGCCTCCTATTTGGATTGAGTCTCAGGTAAGCAGTTACCACACTCTGGGCCTTTCACCGCCACTGCCCCCCTGACACCCTCCATCACGCTCTGAAAACTAAGGTTTCAGGGCCCTGTCAAGCTCTTCCTTGCTGGTGTTCCAACCTGAGAAAGAGCCATAGGCAGAGCGATTGCCATTATGAAGGCATTCCAGGGCATAGATATCACAATCAATTCTATAATAAAATGTGCTTAATGTAAACCCTAAGTCAGGGGAGTCCTTCACACTTTAGTATGAAAGAGACCCATACTGTGCTTATCTGATATGAACTTGGAGCCTGAAGATGGAGGTACTGTTTGAGATGAGATGATCAACAATTTGTATGCCATTCTCCATCCCCCACTTGTAACTTTTTCATGGATGCTATCTTATCACATCTTCTGACAGCTGCTAAAGTAGATGGGTATGTTTTTAATCCTCCTTTTATTTTTTAACTGAGGAAACTGAGCTACATGATTATATGCAAGTCACTTCCAGTCACAGGGCTAGTAAAACTGAGGAAATGTTTTCAAACTGAAAATGTGTAAGTAATGAATAGTATTGAATCTTTTATTCAGTGAGCTTCAACCCATGCTTCTTTCAACCTATTAATTTCCTCAATGCTAAGTATTATTTATTTATTTTATAAGCATTTGACGTCTTGCTTACTATTAAAAAAAAAAGAAAAGGAACTGCCACTTTGATAGGCAGGGTCATGAGAGATGAGACGGGAAACAACAGAATAAAATACCCAGGGTGTTAAAACATGAATAAAGCCAAATTTGGGATTGTGGTCAGAGAAAAGAGTGGTCAGTTCAGGTTTGTTGGGGAAGGCTTCCCATGGACTCATTGCTTCCTGTTCTCACTATGTCCCTACGGTCTAGAAATAGCATGCAAACTAAAGGCTTCGTGCAACAAACTTTTTCTGCTTCCCCAAATGATCACCATGATCCTTGCTAACCAAGGGACCCGCAGACCTACCATGTAGCATTTGCTATATTTGTTTCTGGTGATTTTTATTTGTGTCCACTGAGAGTAGATTCTAGCGTCTTCCAGTATGTGGCCTCTGCAGCTTAGCTTCGTCTGTGTAATAGCAGTCTGAGAAGTCATAAAGAGGGACATGATCTGAAAACAACAAAAATAAAGCAATGCTTATCATCTTCTTCCACACCATATTGGCTTTTGTAGTGTGCAGCGTTTCTTTCTTAATTCATTCATCAGCTGCCAGTTGGACATCTGTGTGATGGAGATGCTACTCATTGCCTCATGGGCCATTTATCTTCTAAAAGAAAGTCCCTGCCCACAGCCTTGCCTCTCCTGCTTGAACGCGGGACTCTGCCTTCTAGATCCAGCTGATCAGACCAGGGCTAGGACACGTGCTCTGGGGAAAGAAATCCACAGGCTGAGCCGAGCCAATCAAACAATGTCTTTGGAAATTTGAACTGAGAGACCCAGAGATAGTCGTCAGAGGACAGAGGGCACGATATGAAAGATCAGGTAGACTCTGACAGCCTGGGATGGTCATGGGGAGCTAAGGATGACCATTGAGAGAAAGGGAGGGCGGGGAGCGAGCGAGGGGTCGGAAATGATGGGTACTTGAAGCGTGCACATGGCCTCCCTTCCAGACTCTTCGGTTACACTCCCCTCGAAGCCTGTCTCTACTTCGTTTTACTTCCCTTCAGCTCCTTCTGTGTTCTGAGATGCACCATTACGTAAAATTGACAGAAAATAAAGAAACCTCTTTCATGACTAACAAGATTTCCTATGTTTGTTTTCATTGCCCAGTACCAGCATATAAAACTTTTTTTTTCTTTTTTTCTTTCTTTTCTGGTTGAACAAACTTTTTGGTAAGCTTCTTTGCATTTGAACTTTGTATCCCAAGAGGAGTAAGTGAGAATAAAAAATAACAATAATAATAATAATAAAAGGTCACTGAATTGCTTTCTAAGCAGGAGTGGGAGTGATGGCTCCTTTCCAGGTTATTATTGGACAGAGCTCGCCAGAGCTGAATTTATCAGAAAAATAGAGGGTATCTGTGAGGCTTTGTGGTGAGAGATAAAAGGGAGCAAGACAAAAAAGATGATGTTGCTGGTGGCCAGGAGATGCACTTTGGGAACAGAATAGAAATGTAGCTTTGTTGTATCTGGCTTTTCAGAGAAGTGTCAATTAAACCCTTTTGGGTTCACTACTGTGTTATCTAGCTAGACCTGGGGTTTTGTGGCAATTGGAATTGGGTAGCTCAATGGAACACTGACTATAGGTTCAGGAGAGGGGTGGGACAAAAGTCACCTGCCCAAGGGGACCTCTGAAAGTGTCCATTACATCCATGATGCATTTGTTTGTGGTTGCTTTGTTTTGTTAATTTCAGCTACTTCTTCTGGGTTTCCACTTTTTTTCCTGCAACCGCATGACCTCTAACAAAAATGCTGTATAATGTGTGAAGCACCTGGAGGCTTTGTTAAGCATCAGACGCGCCCCCCCTCCCCTGGACGAGTTTCTCAGTGTAGATGGAATGTGGTAGACTCACGAGATCATTGTGAAGCACCCTCGTGTTTTCCCTCCAGCTGCGCCTTGGAAACAAATCTTCAGCTTGTTCGGTTTGTACCCAGATCGGGAGGATATTATAGCCTATTCTAGTTCTTTGCATTACAGATAGTATGATTTCAGAAGTTAACATGCCCCGTGCAGCCTAATATATTATCGACACCCAAACCGACTCTAAGACAGGCTTCCCTTCTCTGCTGGCGTGAGCCTGTTTCAGGTCCGGCCCCTGCCTTGGGGAGGCGGGGGTCTTCCTGTCTGTTTCCTAGGGTCCCCTTCAGTCCTCCTCTGCACCCAGTTCCCCGTTTCTCTCTGCTCCAAGGTAGGGTTCAGGAGGAGGAGAAATGAGGGTAAAGGCAGAGTCTACCATGGTGGGCGCCCTTGGGACCTGGTCATAAGAGGTCTCTCTGGAGGCGACACGTGCACAAGGCTGACTCTGCTCATGGGGAGCTTGGAGGGCATTTCTTTGCGTACCAGCATCCAGGATATTGAAAGATGACCGTGTTTTTTTCTCCAGCTGTGATACTGTCCCTCGTCCTCAGGCTTCCAGTGTCACCTTCTACTCTTAGCTCTGTGAGATGGGTTCCTTTCTAATTGGCTCTTGGCTTTTTCATTCTTGCGGTCTGTTTCTGTCACAAGAGACCCACACGTTTTCCACCCACACCACCACAGACGCAGCGTGCTCCTAGTGCCACACCACTCTTCACAGTTGGCCGCTCAAGGAAAGCTCTGGTTTCAGCGTCTCTGTGGAAAACTTTTACAGGTGGGGTCTAGGTAGATACTGCTTATGCTTCCAAGGCACCTACTTTGAGCCCCCGACGAGTTCTGTGAACCCCTCTCACTTGGCATGTGCTGAGAGGCAACCTGCATCCTCTCGTACTTTCCTTCCTCTCCCACCCAAAAGATGAGATGCCGGAGAATCCCGGAGGCTTCCTCTCCAGTGGGTCACGGCCGCTGTGTGTGAGCGATTGCACACCATTGCGTCACTTTCCTTACTCATAGTCTAAAGACCACACTTGGCAAGCATTTCTGTACATCTGAGTTTGGTACCTGGGTTGGAACTGGTAGAAGGAAGAGACTGTTAAACTTGGTTCTGCCTACTTGTAGTTCTCTGTATCTTCGAGAACACTGGGCAGGTGGGGAGGTGTGTAAAGAGTAAGGTCAGTGCACCTACTGGAAGAATGTATTTTGGCTTATGTGATTTGTTTTCAGTTAAATTCAGTTACCCAACATATGGTACATCATTAGTTTCAGATGTAGAATTCAGTCATTCATCAGTCGCATATAACACCCAGTGCTCATCACATCACATGCCCTCCTTAATGCCCATCACCCAGTTACCCCATCCCTCCACCCACCTCCCTCCATCAACCCTTAGTTTGTTTCCTTGAGTTAGGAGTCTCTCATGGTTTTTCTCTGTTTCTGATGACTTCCCGTTCAGTTTTCCCCACCTTCCCTTGTGGTCCTCTGGGCTGTTTCTTATATTCCACATAGAGTGAAACCATATGATAATTGTCTTTCTCTGATTGACTTATTTCGGTCAGCATAATACCCTCCAGTTCCACCCACGTCGATGTGAATGGTAAGTATTCATCCTTTCTGATGGCTGAGTAACATTCCATTGGCTTATGCAATTTGAAAAGGATTCATGGAAGAGTTGGGGTTTCAGCGAGGCCGTGGGGGGCACAGCATTTTACATCAGACCATGTTTATCTGAAGGACATGTGCAGTCTCACCGGAGTGGAACGTTTTCATTTTCTTTACACATTAAATACTGTGATTGCTTTTGTGTTCTGGTGCAGCCAAAGAAAGAGGGGTCTCCCGGACGACGCGACCCCTCCTCACTAAGATTCCCCTGTCGGGGTGCTTCTCTGATGTTCCCGGGCACACAGGTCACCTGGGAGTTCTTGTGAACATGCAGGTTGTGGTTGAATAGTTGTGGCGCGGGGCTCAGCTTTCGGCACACCTTGAAAAGCTCCCAACGCTGCGAATGCTGCCGCCCTCAGACCACACTGCGTGTCACAGGGCTCTGTTGCTTTTACTGAGTAACACATACCTTGCGACATAATCCATTGTGTTATGTAGTTGTGACAGATCATTACAAGTCTTTCATTTTGGGAAAATGGTCTTAGTTGTAGTTTGCACATAAGGGTTTCACATGTCTTTGAATTGTGATTAGAAATTTCAGTGCCATTTACTTGAGAAGGAGGACTGAAACAGGAAAAAAGGGAACAGGGCTCCCATTGCCAGCTACGCCATCTGCTAGCTTTGGGGCATTCCCAAGCAATCCACGTCTCCAGAGTTAGGCATTCCTCCTAAACTTGGTTGTGTTAGGAGATCTCCAGGCGTCCAGCAAATACTATTATTGTATTTCTAAACATGTTTTATGCTTAGCTTATCCTCTTAGATATATTATTAAAAAAAACCTGAGACCTAAGTCTCTATTTTTACATATATTTTTATTCATGGAACAGAAGACAGAGCCTTGCCTATTGCTTGCTCATGCTCAGCTAAGTATGAGTGCTGACGGTACAGAATGCTAACGGTGGGGATATGAGAGTAGCTCCACAGAGTGAGGAACCCATGAGATTTTTAAGTCTTTTCAGCAAATCTTTGGTGCTGGATGGTGTTGACTTCCTAAAGTGGAAATAAGCAATTCCATGGTAGTCGTGCGTGTTGAGTGTCTCAACCCTGACTTTGGCTGGGGCTCGTAGAGACAACCATTGCAAGGTCCAACAGGATCAGTAGAGGAAAAGCGTGTAAAACTTTCTTGTTATAAATACAAGAATGGTTTTTGAAGAAACGGGCAGAGAAAACCTCTGTTTCTTTTTGCTCATATGCTTCAGTGATTGCATATCAGTAAAACGTCCTGTTCTCTTGAAGTTACAGTTCACTAAGATAGTATCCCACCACTTAATCTTTTTAAATAGGTGCTGTATTCTCACTTCAGGAAGTATCTATTCGGATTCTGCCCACAGCAGAATCCACTTAATAATTTGAAAAATCATTGCTCAAACAATGAGTTCTCACGTTATAGACTCCTCTGGGTTGTGGAGCCGTCGTTGAGATTGACGGAAAAGGCAAAATGACCCAGTCCTAGTCTTCAAATGATGTGTTATTACAAACAAGGAAATGTCACTGTGACATTTACTAGCTAGAAAGAAGACAGGGGAAGGCTGGGGGGCTTTAGATACCTTCTGAAGTCCAGAAACTCCTACTTGGTATATCAGAATGGTGCAGTCAGCCAAGTGTTCCCATTTGTCAAGGAGGGCAGATAGGTAATCATTTTCCTCTACCTGGGAAATTATAGCTCTTATTTTAAGGGATAGATTGAGTAAATTGCTGCACTAAATGTATCTTTGCAGCCAGAACTTTCAAGTATAAAGCTTACATCTTACCCAACTTTGAAAACAGCGTGAACACTCTCCATCTACATATTAGATATTATGGGAAACTTTGAAGGTTTATTCTGGACAGATCTGTGAGCTACTCCACAACTTTGGGTTTCTATCACTCCATGCGGATGTTCCCTTTGCAGCTCTGTTGCCTCGATGGCTCCCCAGGCACCCACTTCTGTTGTGTTTCTTGTAAAATAGACCCCTGGAACAGATACGTCACTGAGGTTTGTGAAGGCAGCACCCGATGCCAAAAAAAAAAACGTGGGGATAAGTCCAAGTCGAGGCCAACATGTGAGCTCCTTCATCATCACCTAAATATATTTCAGCATCTGAAGCAGAAGACCTAGGAGACTTGGTCAGGGGATTAGGGCTGCAGGAGGAAAGAAATGATGTGGGTCTGGGTGTGGTGTTATGGGGAATAAACTGGAAAGTGAATACAGGCTGGATAAAGCAATATCTAGACAACAGTGGCAAGGGAGATAGAAATAAATCATGCACATTCATTGTGGAACGGGAATTCTGAACTTCCCTGGGGAAAGTGCTGTGACCTCAAATGGAAAATGTATCCTCGGGAGGAATTGGGGAAGAAAATGATGAGGGCAGAAGGTTTATCTGTGGATTAAGGGGTAGAGTGCTGTGTCTTCCAGGAAAGTATTTCACTTTACTTAACCCTTGCTGTCGTCCTAGGGGGTGCTTTCGTAGAGAGGACCCAGAGATTAAGTAATTTGCCTGACGTCAAATGTCCTTTGAGAGGCAGATCTGGGCTTCAGACTTAGACTCGGAGCTCACTGCTTCATTCCAACACCGTAAGGGATAGTAAATGGTGGAAGAGAAGTAAATTAATCAAAATGGTCATTTGGCAGTTAGGTCATTAGTTGAATTGGCCTTTGAGTAACTAAATTTCTTCTACATCACAGGAAGAGTATCTACCATGCAGTAGCAGTAACCTTCTAGAAATTGTGGCTCTGGTTTATTTGCTGAAAGATCATTTATTTTCAGAAATTGACCTCGTGTCCATTGATCTTACAACTCTCATTAGTTCTAATAATTGGTTTTGCTGACTCTGTGTATTTGATCATACCGTGCACGAAGAATGACAGCTGGTGTATCTCTTACTTTCCATACCTGGTAATTCCTGTATATTTATCTACTCCTGTGCTCTTGGTCAGCCCCCCTATACTGTTAAGAGTAGGGTTCCCACTGAGAACTGCTCAGTATTGAGGTATGATTGGGGTGCGTAATGGTGTCACTACCGAGGTAGAGAAGCATGAGGGAGGAGCAGTTTGGGGGCACACATAGTCTTCCCTGTGACATGCCCATGTCTGCATAAACGCCTCGTGGTCTGGGAGGAGGTAATTTGGAGATTTGGATGTGGGAATCATCAGCTTATGGGTGTTAATTAGAATTCTGAGATAACCCTCCAGTTTGTGCTCAGGGATGTTAAGGGAAGCGTGTCACACCAGCCCTTACAAGAAAAGTCAGTCAACATGCCAGTTCATGACTCTTTGCTCCCTGAGAGAGGTGAGGTTTCAGGACCACCAACTTGACCCAACTCTAGGGAGAGGTAGGGTGCCACAGGCAAGATAGAGTGTGAATGCTTGCTTGCTTGAGTCAGGATTGCCAGACAGCAGTAGGGAGAATTCAGCTGGAATAGTTGGTGAATTGGTGGAGGTCTAGTACGGACTGGTAGGAGCGCATGAAGCCCCTGGGGGCTGCTTGTATGGGGGAGAGGAAAGGTTCCCATTCTGATGAGTGAGACTAATTGTATCATGAATAACCCAACGCAGTATGGGATTCGAGCTTGGATCCTGGAATATCCAAAGAAATTGAAAACACTAATTCAGAAGGATATATGTACCCCTATGTTCATCACAGCATTATTTACAATAGCCAAGGTATGGAAACAACCTAAATGTGACGGACGAATGGGTAAGGAAGATGTGGCATACATATAAACAATGAAATACTACTCAGCCATTCAAAAAAAGAATGGAATCTTCCCATCTGCAGCAACATGGATGGACCTTGAGGGTATTATGCTGAGTTAAATAATCAGACCGAAAGACAAATACTGTATGATTTCATTTATATTGAAGTCTAAAAAACAAAGCAAAACAAAATTCAAAGATACAGAGAAAAGATTAGCAGTCGCCAGAGGGGAAGAAGGTTGAAGCGTAGGTGATGTGGACAAAGGGGGTCAAGAGGTATAAACCTCTAGCTATAAAATAAATAAGTCATGGGAATGTAATTACAGCATGGTGGCCTTAGTCAATACTATCGTATTGTATATTCGAAAGTTGCTAAGAAAGTAAACCTTGGAAATTTTTATCACAAGAAGAAGAAATTGTAACTTCGTATGGAAACAGATGGTAACTAGACTTCTTGTGGGGATCATTTCACAGTGTCTACACATATTGAATCATTATGTTGTGCACCCAAAACTAATATAAAGGTATATGTCAATCACATATTAATAAAACAAACTATAAGTGGGAAAAAAAAAGAAAAAGGACAGTAGTGAAAAGCTAGGGAAAACCAAACACATTCTTTAGTTTCGTTGAGAGTGCTGGAGCAACATTAACTTCCTCACTCTGCTACTTGTACTATCCTTGTACAAGATGTTAACATGAGGGAAGATGCATGGAGGGTATGCAGGAATACTCTCCTGTGTTTGCAGCTATTTTGTAAGTCTGAAACTATTTCAGAATAAAGCCTTTTCAAAACAGGAGCTTGGGCGCCTGGGTGGCTCAGTCGGTGAAGCGTCTGCCTTCGGCTCAGGTCGTGATCTCGGGGTCCTGGGATCCAGCCTGAATCGTGCTCCCTGCTCAGTGGGAAGAGTGTACAAAGGAAAGGGTGATACTGGTTATCATTTCAAAAAAGTGGAAGCAGGAAGGAACGTTCCTGGAAAGTGGGAATGAGTGCCTAGAGAAGTAAAGCAGTGAACCCGAAGAAAATCATGTCTTGCAAAACAAAAAAACAGCATTCTCAAAATGCATTCCTGCTGAGTACTCCCATGACATCACTTCATAAAATCAGGAGTGAGGTCTACTTGGTGCCAGTTATACAAATTCACATGATGTAATACCATGTACTCATAAGTCCTTATTACACACCTGTTACCACCCCTTAGATCTTGGGTTCTGAGGACTACACTTGGGTAAATCTTGAATGGACACAATAGTGACAAGAGGGTAGTGAGTTTGGGGCCAGTAAGAGTGAATAATCCTGAGAGTATGGGGGTAGAGAAATAAGGAGCAGTTCTTCCTCCAGGCTGCTAATAGAATGGATGATGAGAGAATCTAAAATGGGAGTGGGTCTGGAAATGTCTATGGTGGTGTCCAGAATATGATTTTTTAGGTTGATTAATTCTACCTACTGGTTCTCCGGGTTTCCATTTGGATTTTGATGGAAAGTTGTAGACTTTCCAAAAAGATTTTTCCCCATGGGACGGATCATAACCTGATGTCTCCTCATAACCTTGGATTTGGAGGAAAAGAAATAAATATGATTTCTAACTGCTACAGTAGGAATAAAAAAGAAAAAAATGAAAAGTGATTGCCGTGATAAATTTCCGTGACATATTTATTACAATTCTTTCTTGAAACATTTGTGAGGGAGACATTGATGAAGCCTGGACCATTTTATATACTTAGACATATTCTCTGAATTGTTTTAGAAGAGAGAGTTTTTAGTGCAGATTAATGAATTATCTGTGCAAGTCAGGATAATGAAGCATTATGATTACTTCTGGGTCCATTTCTCATCCTGCCTGTGCAGATTGAAGTCTTCCACAGGCTCTCGATTGGCTACCCATTGCATTAGATTCCTGAAGTTTCCGTCTAAGATAAGAAATAGCCCAATGACTTACCTGGATCCTTCATTATCCCTGGATCGAAATTCCGGGGCCTCAGGGCATGTAAGTCCGGCCTCACAGAGGCAGGTGTGGGCAGTAAGCAGCTGGCCAGGGAAGGTGTTCTTGTGAGGGCGAGGCTCACTTGCTGTTTGGCTGGGCTGGCAGGGTGAGGAAGGACACACAGTCCAGCTGCCCTAGGACTGGGTGTAGGTCACGTGCACTGCTCACAAACACTCCGTCCCCTTTAATTAAGTCAGTCCATTTGAGAAAAACCAGACATTGGAGGCTTCTTTGCCTCCATGAAGACTTTTCTGCTCTTCCCAGAGTGTCTCTTAGGGGACAAGAGACAGTAAATTTCTCCCCACTTACTGGTCCTCATGGAAAAGTCACCCTGGGTCAGTGAGATATGTGGAGGCGGGATGTGACTGGAGGGGACGGGAAAGGGTCATGGGAGGATTAAGGTAACGTTCCCTGTGATCTGCCTCGGGGTCACACCGCATCGTTCCTCTGCAAAGAAATGGATGACACTTGTTGAAAATAAGTTAAATTTGGCCATCTTGAGGATATTTGAATTTTAGCCTAATTTATCAGATGTTAATGTTCTTTTTCAAATGTCGAGATACCTCATCAGATGATAAAGCAGTAATTATTAACTGTTTGGAAGTCAGAAGCTACCTAAAATAATCTGAGGAAGGACATGGGCCGCCCTCTTCCCGGAGAAGTATAACCATTTTCTGAATCACACACATTTTACATCTGATATTGACTCTTCAATCTAGAAGAAACAATCAGGATTATTTGGGACACTAGTTTTCTCCCTAAAATCTGTACCGCCTTCTCTCCTTCATGGGCACTGTGATGTTTGGGAGAATTTAGTCCCAACCTCCATTTGGGGGTGTTCCACGATTCATCTAACCCAGTTAGAATAATATTACCCCTTAATTGCCCCAAAGTGACCAGTTCATGTCCAACCATTAGTCTGTGACATGGTGGGCATGGCCCAAGAATCTTGAATGGCAGGAATCTAAGGCACCGCTGCTCCCTCGTTTTGTTCCCTGTGGAGGGTGGGTGGGACACTGAGAATAACCTGGAGGAAGGGGTTCACTTTGTGACCACAAGGAAGCTAGCTGCGGCCTCGTGATAATAAAGTTGTCCACCGGAAGTAGAGGCAGGCAGATCTAAGGGCACCGCACGGGAATGACACTACGGCCTTGAACAAAACAGGAAGAAATTCGCCGGTAGGCTGGGGTATAAGTGAGTCCTTGTGTGAGCTCAAACTACCTTTAGCGCTGAGGCCCTTGTAAGTAGTGTTTACTTTTATCGGCTACAGAATGAGTTCCAAACGGGACCGTCATCCAGTGCTGCCTCCCGGACACGAGTGCTAGCGAGGGTGGTCCCCAGAGGGCGGGTGGGCAGGGAAGGAAGGGTGGCTGCAGAAACTAAAGGGCTGGTAGGCCTTTCTAGCACACTGTCCTCCTGTCAGGGTGGCGCTGTGGCAGGTGCCACGAGTGGTGGCGTGGGGTCATCTCTGGCCGTTCATGTTTCTCCACCCACTCTTGTGACAGACCTCCGTGTCTATGGGCCCTGGTGATCGGGTCGAGGTCCTGAGACATCAGAGAGCAAAAACGACAGGACGAGAGACGTGAGCCTGACCGTAGCTGGCTTCCTGCACACCACATAGATACCCGTGTAGACAGCACCCGCCCCACCCCGTTGCCCTGCTCTGCAGAAGTCCCTGCAGCGTGGGGTGTGCCCCACATGGGACATGCTGGCACTTTCAGGAAGCGTTTGCCTATCTTTACCTTACTGAACTAAACGTCACTGGAGAAGAAGCTGGGAAACCAACCAAACCTTTTATGCAGGACGTGTGAAGTGTGGCACGCAGAACGTCACAGACTCACGCAGCACCAACCAAGGCACATTCGGCTGTTTCTGACCGATACACTTATGTTTTTACACCACATCCAGTCTATACTGGATGTAAAGCTGTGCAAGTTGACGATGTATGTTTATCTCCTTTGACTCCTCAAAGCCTATCAAAGAGTTAAAATGGCAATAGAATTACACACTCTGATGATAGGAGTGTGAACTACAACAGCTGTTGTGGGAAACGATCATATTCGAAGGCTGAGCACGACCATACCCTCCCACCCCATAATTTCACACATATGCACTGAAAGACAAGTACAAGAATATTCTTGACAACGTTGTTAAAAGAGCACCGCATTGGAAACCATTTTTATGCTCATCAGAATAGACCGGATAACTACACTGTGGGTTTTTAAAAATAAGAGTTTATTTATTTATTTATTTATTTATTTTTATTTATTTGAGAGAGAAAGTGAAAGAGCGGGAGTGCGCACGCGCATGAGTTGGGGGAGGGGCAGAGGGAGAAGCAGTCTTCCTGCTGAGTCTGATGTGGGGCCTGATCCCAGGACCCTGAGATCATGACCTGAGCTGAAGGCAGACGCTTAACTGACTGAGCCCCCCAGTTGGCCCTACATTGTGCTTTTTGTCATGCAATAGAATAGTATAAAACAATGCAGAAGAATGAGTCACGGCTACATACAGCAACATACATGCATCTCACCAATCATACGATCATATGTTTCTAAGGACAAGAATCCATAACGTATGTGTGCACAGGTAGTACAGGGCCTGGAAGAAGACAGGAGTTGTTCTGTAAATGTTGTTTTGTCATTTCTTTTGAAATTTTAAAGAGTATGAGAAGATGGAATTAATGCTCGGTAAGTAAATTAAACAGGTTGTCCGAATTTTGTCTGTATATCCAGCGTGGCATATATAATTAAAACGCACCAACAAACTTAACAAACGTATAATCAGCATTTTGCAAAGAAAATTGCCATCATGTAAACCAGCCTGTTTTGCAAATCCTAATTCATCAATCTCAATCTGGAAACAAAAGTATGCATTCCCTATATTTAGCATAAATTTAATTGTAGAAGATGGGGATTCTGAACGTAGAATTACATGACAGTAAAAATGACAAAGGATATTATTTTTTAATTCCCAAGGTTGATTCTACCTTGTTCATTAATATTTAGCTAGCATTCAGCCTCTAATCTTTTATATCATTGAGAAGAATCAAATTGTTTGAAAGGTAGATATTTGATAATCCTGAATGTTTTAGTTCTTCTTGTTTTTGAGGAGAATTAGTTTTGGATGATATATTGTGATGAAAATGACTTGAGTTCAGGTGAATATATGCCTTATGACTTCCCTTGTAAATCTTAAACACCCGCAGAGTTAAATTGCAGTGAAGCTCGTAAAAACCACTGTCTAGAATTGATGGGGCACTGGGGTTCTAATGATGTGCTTCAGGAGTCTGAAAAGAGCTAGTGGTCCATTATGAATAGGCCACCCAAAAAAGGTCTGTGGGTTTTTTTTTTTTCCTGAAATGCTGAATTTCATAGGGAACAGGCAAGTGGAAAATTGTGGGAAGTAGAAATAAATTTTATTTGTATTTTTTAGATTTTAATAAAATAATTTTAAGTCGACCCTTGAAATATCAGATGAAAATGGAAGACTGAATAAGCATCTTTAATTATTGGAAGATAAAATGCTTTGTATGTGTAACTAATTCTCAGTTACTGGGGTGCTGGGATGAGAGTGAACTTATAGCTCCCTCTAGTTCACAGGGGATCTAGAGCTCCACATGACAAATACAGCATCAGAAACAGACCTCTCACCGTGGATGCTCTTGTTTTTTGCTCTTTAATCTGTGGAAAATGCACAGCTGGGAACTGGACTGAGTTTAGATCCTCAGCAGGATAGAAGGGCATCTTGGTGACGAGGAAAGAGCTGGTTATCCTGGAGCATCACACACCCAAATCCCTCTGCACTTGGGTCTGTAGCCTCTCCCTCCGTGAGCCCGTTCTGATGTAATTAGCATAATTAGCATTCTGTCCTTCGTTCCTGTACTCTGAGACCCGTGAGACCAGGACCTTTGCTCCTGGATCCATCCTCTTTGCTTAGAACAGGTTCCGGGGTCAGTATGTATCTGCTGATTGAATTATTCATACACAGTTTTCGTACTTTTCCCACTCCTTAATCTCTTTTAAGCATTTAGCAGGTGTCTTCTCAGTTTTTTTGATTTTTTAAGAAAATTACCGTGCATTATATTTTTTAATTTTGGAGAATTTAGTGTCATAGTGGTAGTGTCCAGCAAGCCAGTCTATAACTCTAATGCAGTTCTGATTTTGAGTTCTCTCACTGGGAAGTGGAGCTGTATGTCTTCATTTTTAAAAGTGATGCTTCTATCTTTGGTGGAACTTGATCATTTTCTTCCTATAGGAGTAAACAGCCAATATGTAGGATTGGTCTTTAAGTCTTTGTTACGATTTCTAATGCAAACACAGGTCTGTGTCATATTCTAACTGAATATATTTGCTAAGACAACACTGACTTTTTACATTTATTTTGTAAATGGCCACATACTGAACTGACTTAGACCATGACTAATTGGTTTTCAGTTGCTTCGCTTTAGTGTTCTTGCTAGATATTTATCATTTTTACTTCTCTTTTGCAAAATTTATACTTCAGTCTTTTTACATTAACCCTTTCTTTAGCAGTATTAGTGGTATATGGCTAGAAATACTAGTTAAAAGTATGAATCTATGTAAATGAGCAATTATATATCTGTACAAATATGAACGGTGGAAGGATGTAAATAGTGTGAAATAATTCACAAAATAACATTTCCAATGACTAAAACACTATAAAAATGTTCACATCAGTAGTACTTAAAATATATATGAATTAAAATGAGACTACTATTTTGTCCTGTCACCTGGGCCGATCATTCTTTCCATCCACACCAAAGCTCTTCTCAGCAAAGGAAACAAGTGTCACTACCGCTTAGAGAAGTAAGATGTGCAGAAACATTCTAGCAATGAGTTTGGTACTATATGTAAAAAAAAAAAACCTCTGGGAGGAACATTTTTCCTTTTACAATGTGTCTTGATAAAACATTTGGATCAATATAAAAAAATGTTTATGAAAGGATGTTCATTATAATAGGAAAAACAGCAAACAATATCTAAGCAGCCATATTCCAGAGAGAGTGTTCTTTATACATTCAACATAGTCGATTGAGAAAAACCTTCATTTTCGTTAAAAAATTATATATTAATATGTAAACATTTCATCAGAAAAAGTTGGTTTACCATGGTAGTATTTACCCATTGAGTTTATGAATAATTTATATTTTTGTTTTCCTATGTGTTTATTTTTTCTAATTTTCTTTTTTTTTTTTTAAAGATTTTATTTATTTGACAGAGAGAGACAGCCAGCAAGAGAGGAAACACAAGCAGGGGGAGTGGGAGAGGAAGAAGCAGGCTCCCAGCAGAGGAGCCTGATGTGGGGCTCGATCCCAAAACGCCGGGATCACGCCCTGAGCTGAAGGCAGACGCTTAATGACTGACCAACCCAGGCACCCCTATTTTTTTCTAATTTTGTATGTATAATGATAATCTGAATTGAAAACGTATTCTTATGGGAACCCCTCACGTACCCTGGGAGTTAGAGCAGGGCAGGAAAAAAATAACTATTGACACATTAGTGGCTCAACACTAGTCTTCCTCAGGCTGGCGAGATTCAAGGGGCCAACTCTTCTCTACCTTCATGAGATTTTCTCCTATGGCACAGAAAAGAAATTCTAAGTGCTTTAAGACTTGGAGAATAATTTCATAGTATCTATTTTCTAGACATTGAATCTGAAACCTCCAAAGCTATATTATTGCGTTACAGTTTATGAGTGAGGTTTAGGGGATTTTTTCCCATTCTTTCTTATACTTTGGAACACCTGGCCACTTTTCAGGAAAGCTCTTAAGAGAATTCTTTGGAATCCCCTTTAGAATTCTTCTTAACTCTTTTGAAGCATGGATCCACTGGCCTTTTTCCAGCGTATAGTGAACTATAATCTATAGCTGCCAGTTGAGTGACCTGTTAAAATAGGACGTACAGACTTTTCACCCATTGTGGTGGTCTGTAGACTTCCTGGATCAAATTATTTTAAGTGCAAAAGTTTCACTAGAAAAAGAGATGAAAAGAATTCCATTAGCTTAGTGGTTTTGCAACTTAGCAGCTCCAGTGCTCCCTTTATGTGATAACCCATTTCATTGTTTTACACGTTAACATGTCTGAAAGCACATGCAGTTTACAAGGCCGGCCTCTCATGATCAGCGCTGGCCCAGCCCCGGTGCCACGGCCTGTACCTGGGTGCAGCTCATCAGGGACTCATGCTGTCATAACTCTGAGTGCTATGGGTTACTGTAGCTATTTGTGTTGGATTCAATTCACATGGAAAATGTCTGCATGTTTGTTAAATGAAAATCTTCAAAGGACACCTTGGGTGAGACCAAGAAAGTGCCCATATTGTTCCTGGTGCTTGGAATAAAATCTGGTTGTAAGGGAGCAACCTTTTAAGAAATACTGCATCACCAATGCTCTGATGGTGCAGAAGATGAAGCTTTGTCAAAAATCACAAGTGCTAGTAAGGCCTCGTGTCATAGCTTAGTTGCCATGGTTTTGTGGTTTAGTGTTTTTGTAAATGTCGACACAAAATGACGTGTCTTACAGTCAGTGCTGTCTTAGATTCAGTCTATTAAGGAACATACTTTGTAACAACCTTTTTACTATCCTGAAATAAAATTCATAGATAATAAAGCTACCTACATACATAATTTTTAAAAATCAGTATAAGGACACCTGGGTGGCTCAGTTGGTTAAGTGTCTGCCTTCAGCTCAGGTCATGATCTCAGGGTCCTGGGATCGAGCCCTGTGTCAGGCTCCCTGCTTGGCAGAGAGCCTGCTTCTCCCTTTCCTCCCTGCTTATGCTTTCTTTCACTCTCTCTGTTCCTCTCAAATAAATAAGATCTTTAAAAAAATCAATGTAATCACCTATCTCCAATATGACAGACAAATAAAAGGATATTAATATGTATTTTCAGTGGAAATGATTTGGTCCAACCTTACCTGAATACATAATGAAGTAGTCAGATGTTTGTATCTACCTGTGGTGAATAACACTGGATTTAGGAGAAACGAGATAATCAGAAACTATTCTTCACAAGAAACACGTGAAAATAAAAGGCCCAGGTACAGGTGGATGCTAGAGTAAACAGTGGTGCGATGATAAATAATAACAAGTGGGGATTCTTTGTATCGGTAAGACAAAGGAGAAAATTACCTTAATGGAGGTGGAGATAGTGCACTTTGGAAAATTATAAACTGTCGAAATGGGAATAATGAGGAAGTGTTTTCACAGAGGAGCTGGGAATTATTTATGATTGTAATGTCAACATAATTGCCTTTGTTATGACATGGGGTTGGCTAGTGACAATTATCATTGAAAACATATTTACTGTTAGGAAATTCTAAAAGTACAGGTGTGCATTGAGTTCTCTAGAATTTAAAAAGGTCTTGGAGACTGTATACAATAGTCCTCAAAGAATAACTAGGAAAAAAGTATAGGAGCCTAGAGAGAATTTGTGTGTAGACCCCCAGAGGCTCTTCTGTGAGTGGGATGGGAAAAATAACAGCTAACCACAAAACAAATAATTTCAGCATCTAATTTCCAGAAAATAAATTTCTATTGTGCGGTATCATTTTTAAGGTGGCTAAAGCTGGCAATAATATGAAATATTTAAAAAAACACATTATTCATGAAATTTAATGAGATCTCTGCCTTTCATGTGACTTCATCAACATAATCCTATTTGGTTCTAAGCCCCCAAAGGGAGTCTCATATCTTGATTACATCATTGCAGTTGGGTCTGTAAGCTTTTGTCCAGGATTTCCTATTGCACCTTCCTACTAATTATGGCACTGAAAATTTTGCAATATGCTAAGTTTGATGTATGGAGTGAATAAATCATTCCACGGCTCAAGACAGTATCTTTAATCTGTTTGATCAGTGCTGTCCACAGTAATATTCTCTCAAATATTTCTACGTCGATGCAACTTCTTGTAAAACATTTCCAAGATAATTATGTAGTCGTCTCAGTCTATTCGGGCTGCTATGACAAAAAGTACCATAGACTGGGTGATTTGTAAACAACAGAAATTTATTTCTCATAATTCTGGAAGTTGGGAAGTTGAAGGTCAAAGTACCAGTGGATTTGGTGTCTGGTGCTTCGTTGTTCACAGAAGGTTGTTGCTGTGTCCTCACATGGCAGGAAGGGAGAGGGAACCCTGTAGGGTCCCTTTTCTAGTGACTGATCCCATCCATGGGGGCTCTACCCTCATGACCTCATTGCCTCCCAAAGCCTCCACCTCCCAACACCATCACCTTGGGGATTAGGTTTCAGTATGTGAATTTGGAGAGACATGAGCAATTCAGTACTGAAGTATTGACAATACATTATCCATAGTAGATCTGATCTTCTGAGGCATTTGAAATTCACGGGGGATGTGGGACAATTTCATTTTGTAGGATTAGCCCATCAATTGCAGAATAGCTAGCATAATTCTCACCAATGTATTGAAAGCTAGAGCATCCCTAATCAGAAGTGCTCTCACAGGTTTTCAGAACACTCATCAGGGAGCCACTGTGGTTACCAACCCTGGGGAGAACAGAGTAGAAGGTGAGTAGGAAGCAGACTACCTGAGACCCCACTCCCCATCCACACAGAGCACTGGCTGGAGTAGTGTGGTTTTCCTGGTGGTGACCTCAGCGTATTTCAGTGGGTGAGGGGATTGTGACCCAGGTTGTACCTTTCAATTAAATAAGTAATGAAGCTTAGTAGTTTGGAAAACAAAACAAAACTTTAACCTAGGACATCCCTCACTAAAAATTAGGACCTGCAGCTTAGAGTCTCAGGTCAATCCAAAGTGGCAAGCTGCTGTTCTTGAAAACTCTGGACAGAAATGTTAAGGGACCCATCCCACAACCTTCTCCCTATACCCTGAGGAATGTCCGTTGGGATCAGCAGGTGACAGGGACATTTCATTATTCTCATTATTTACTTTAACCTTGTAATCTGACCTGGACTGACTAGGAAAATTTTTATTACTTGTTTTGGATGGCAACACAGCCAAGTATCTGCTAATTCTAGTGGAAAATCATTAGGAGAATGATTCCAGGGATAGCCAGTGTCTCTAGATAGTGTAACAGGAAAGAATTGTAGAAACACACACACACACCATGGTGCCGGAAGATTTACTTTAATCTGCCCAGAAAGAATATAAGTCAAATTAGAAATATGTGGTAGACAGACATATGTAGGAAAGATTCTAGAAGCCTTTTAAATCAGTTTTTATTGGTCTTATCAGGTCCAACACAAAAAATGATTTATTACTAAAGTCAAGCCAAAAGCACTATGTTAAAACTCCTTTTTTAAAAACAGAGATAAATTTGAAAAACTAGAATTATTAGGACAAAAAATTATAAAACAATGTACACGTTTAAATTATCTAATTTAGCTTTGTTATATTTAGGAATGCTTCATTTGCTTTAAGCAGAGAAAGCAAGCATTATTCAGCAAGTGAGGCTGGAACAATTAGCTCTCTGGAAGAAAATCAATTTAAAAGCTGTATAACATGTACACATAATACTAAGTTCCAGATACATTAGGAAAAAAGTCCTACAGAATTATAACAAAAATGGTGAATGAAGAATATATCCTAGGCCTGAAAGTAAGGAAAAAGGTCTCAAAAAGCATGGAGACCTTTCGATTCATTATTTTTTTTAAATCCATGACAACAGAACAGAAAACAAAGCATGAAAAATATTTAGAGCAAATACAGCAGAAATTTCATCAAAGCAATGACTAAAGAAGTGAAGTTTTAATTGATGCCCGTTTAACAAAAATCATTGAAATGAGAACAATCAATGCTGGTGGCAATGAGTGTGTGTGCAGATATGTGTGTGTGTGTGTGTGTGTGTGTGTGTGTGTGTGTATAATGTTTACTATACACAGCATTTTATATATATATATATATATATATAATATGACAAAATTTATAATTTTGTAAATGAATGTGTATTCAGTGAACAAAAAAAGATTGAAATATTTTTTATTGTGAGATATATATAATACACATGTATCATTTACATATATGACAAAATTTGTAAATAGCTTTTTCTCCAGCTCTCTTTTCATTCTTCTTGCGGGATCAAAGACACATAGTAACATCAACACTCAGCCTGTGGGGGACTGTGTCCTTCTGAGAATGCTGGAACAGAATTAGCAAGATACATGGAAGACCTTTTGCAAAGACACTGGGAATTGCTGCATTCCTGAGGATATCATAAAGACATTTTTCTGTGTGTGTGTGTGTATACAGATATCGATACATAGAGATACAGACATAGACACAAATATAGATCTATCTTCCTAGTGAGTAGAACGTAATAAAAGCTCAGAAACATTTGTCATTATTTATGTATTTCTGAACTTTATTTGATGGACTTTGCAATATTTGTGTCTAGAGCTGATTTTATTTGAGATTTTTTATTAGCTTAATGTTTTGAAATTGGTTTTTGTGTTTTTTGTCATTGTAACTCTCCTCAAAGTGAAGAGTCACGATGACCATCAAATTATGATGTATTCATTCATCAAAACTTTTGGGAGAAAACCTTCGTCATCGTGACGTTGGGAGATACTCTATTACCTTTGGACTGTGTGGGATTCTGTCACACTGTATCTAATAGAGTCTTCCAGATTTGAGGTCTGTAATCTAAACCCGTAGTCTCACGGTAACAAGAAAGTGAAGAGTGAATGATGTTAGGTGGGTGTTTCTTCGTAAACACTCTTGAGAACCTCAGTAAACCTTAGGCCAACAAGGGGCTCCTGGGTGGCTCAGTCGGTTAAGTGTCCAACTCTTGGTTTTGGCTTAGGTCATGATCTTAGGGTTGTGGGATCGAGCTCTGCGTTGGGCTCCCCACTCAGCGGGGAGTCTGCTTGAGATTCTCTCTACCTCTCCCACTCTGCCCCTCCTCTGACTCATGTGTGCTCTCTCTCTCTCTCTCAAATACATAAATAAATCTTTAAAAAAGAAACCACGTTAGGCCAACAAATGCTTAATGCCTGCTCTTTGTTGAATCTGTGCTGATGTGTGCTGGCAGAATACACTCACGAGGCCTTCCTGGAGCTCTGCAGTCTTGGGGAGATGGGATGTAGGTGCAACAATGAGGGGTGCCCTAGAAGAATGTAGACTAAGTGAATGAAAGAAGATTGGAAGTGTTACCTGTTATATAAATTTTTATGAAAGGCACAAAAAAGTGTGCATTGAAATTCAGAGAACCCTTGAGTCAGCTTCTGGCCTCAGGCTGCCAATGGTTTATTGAAGGTTCTCCTGACTCCTTTTCTCCAATACTTTTTTCTTGCTTTCTGAAGCGCTCACACATCTAGCATGTCACTTTCTTTTAAAAAAAAATTCTGTTAGGGAGGAGGGGCAGGTATTGATCTCCTCATCTCTAAACCAGAGGGGAAATGCATGGAAAATTCAAGCCACCGGCCTGAGGTCACATAGTTCCGTGGCGGCAATGAGATGCCGGCTTGCATCGAGCTGGGGTGCAGAAAGCTTTGATCTGTCACAGGCAGCTTGGTGGGGCCACCGGAGGCCAGGTTTTGGAGTAGGGCACACCAAATCCAAATGCCACCTCTGCACTTCAGGTCACCCACCAGCACCTCTCCTTCCTCGTCTGCGACGAGGGGTAGGAACCCCCCACACAGAGGTCACAGTGATGGGTTAGTGAGGCGGAAAGCAACAATGGGAAACCCAGGTCCAAGGTCAGGGCTCCCTGGTGCCTCCTGGCAGGGAATTCTTCGTGTAATGAGTCATCTTGGGCTTTATTTAATGGATTTCATTGTTGAAATATCAAAATGGTATTGAGGCTCTGATACAGGTAATGTTTCCAAGTAAGAATTCTGTCTGTATTCCAGAAATTTGACAGAAAAGAAGAAAGAAAAGCAAACACAAACATTGGCTTCTGGCTGATCTCTGAAATCAGCTCATGTCCTGGCCTAGAGCATGACATCTGATTATCCCTCTTCCAGCTCAAGTTATTACATCCCTTTGCTCAATTATTGATGCTAGAAAATGCATTCAAGTATTCTGTGTTGGTGCTGCCTGCAGTCCCCTGGCCTGTTCAGAAAATGCACAGCGAAAGGAAATTTTAACTCCGATTTCTAAAGATGAAACCAGGTTTCGAAGTTTAAAAATTGTGCTAATCATTGAATAACAAGCTTCCCTCCCCGCTTTATTCTAAGTAATCTGGAAAGAAGTATTTCTACGTGGCAGGAAATCCCACTGGCCCTGCGTTCAAGATGCCTGCAGAATCTGACCTCTCTCATCACGATCATTGCTGTTGTCCAGTTCAGAGCCCCCAACACCTGTCACCGGGATCACTGTGATGGCCCCATGACGGGTCATCTGTTTCTCTCCCTGTCCCTCTGTCATGCTCAGCATGGCAGGCAGGGTGGTCCTGGCAGAACAGAGGTTGGGTCCTATCCCTTGTCTGCTCCAAATCCTGGGAGGACAGAGGACCGGGCCTCTCACTCCGAGCAAGCCAATCCCAGCAGCAGCTCAGGAGGCCTCCTGTCCCTTGGCCTTCACATCTCCCCTCGTCCCACTGGCTTGTTCATTCCAGATGCATTGGCTCCGTGACGTTCCCTCTACGAAGCCCCGGCCTAGGATATTTGTCTGCTCGTTCCCAGCAGAAGCAGACTCTTGCTCCACATGTCCGTGTGTCTCACTCCCTGGCAATTTCCCATCTTCGCTCAGATGTTAACTCCTCAAGGAGGCCTTCTCTGTCCTCTTGATTGGGAACCGCGCTCTGTTCTGTGGCATTCTTGCCCCCTCCTGTCTAGCTGCACTTGTATTATTTTTCATAATACCATATCTGTTTTCAATTCTAATGCGGAGATTATGTTCCAAATTTAGTATCTCTGAAACTGGAGTGCATCCGAACCATCTCTGCTGTCAGGGAAAGCTGGCGATGTTGTTCTCATTGCTTATCCATTGACAGCTAAATTCACAGCGAGGCGGGGAATGGGAGATGGGAGCATGGGCAAATGGGTGAGGGGAGTGGGGGTACAGGTTTCCAGTTAGGGGATGAGTGGGTCACAGGGGTGAAAGGCACAGCACAGGGAATGTAGTCAGTGGTATTACAATAGCACTGTATGGTGACGGATGGTAGTTACGTGTGTGGTGAACATCGTGGGAGGTATGGGCTTGTCTGAACACTGTGTTGTACGCTTGAAACTAATGTCAACGTTGTGAGCCACCTATACCTCAACTAAAAATAAAATTTCCAGCAAGGATGTCAGAGGCTTTTGGGAAAATCCCATGCACAATAATGAAACATTCCTAATGGCACAGAGGATGGGGACTATGTAGCGATTAGGATGATACCGATGTGGTCTGCATTGGAAGGTGATATAGAAGCATCAGTCTCGAATGTGAAGACGTTTCAGGAACGCCTTAACCAATTCATTTCATTGGTATTTTCCTTTTTAATGACTGACCAGAAGGATAGATGATAATAATGTATAAATAAATCTAAAGTATTCTTTTAATAAAAAAGACATAGGTGGAAATCAGTGTTTCAGATTTCACATGCCACGGTGTTCCTTTCCCAGGGGTGTATAAGTCATGGTCCACCTCAGTGATGTCTTAGACGTCATCCAATCTATACTTTACCCACCTGATCACCCTCAGCCACGGGCCTAGCATGTTAGTAAGCCTCGGAAAGAAGAGCGGCGACTGCTGCTGGAAAACGGAGGGTGTACGTCCACATCGGACTTCCAGAGGAAGGGGATCCCTGCGTGGGGTTTTGTGAGAGTTGTGGGGTTTGTTTGGGATGTTGTTTTCCCCTTTCATCTGGCTGAGGCCAGAGTACGTGTTGGTTGTGTGGGAAGAATGAAGTGTTTGGTTCCTTGCACACGGTTTTTACGAGGGGAACAATAAAGTTCCTGGATGGGGGAGGTGGCCCCTCCTTGCCTTTCCTGATTCCAGTCCATCCCGCCAGAATCCTGCCCTGGCTCGTTTGCCCTTTGAATGCCTGTGGCTTTTGTGCTCCCCATCTCCAGTGCTGCCTCCACCATCAGACTCTCCTGGAAGTGCCCGAGGGAGACATACCTTCTTCTGTCCTCTGAATTCCAAGCACTTTACCCCCTGTAACAAAATGCAAATCATGCATTCATTCATTGGTGGTTTACTTCTTTGACAAGTATTTGTCAGGTGCCCTGTTTGGGTCAGGCACTGTTCCAGGCACTGGGAGGGCAGGGCGAACGAGGCACAGCGTTTGTGTGACTCACATTCCAGCTGGCTTCTGAGTTTCTCCAAGTTAGGGATGCAGCCTTACAGATGCTTTTTTAATTCCTGCATTAATGTCTTCCATACAAGTGATGGTTTATGAAGGGTGATGGCGTAACTCTCTTTATTCATTACCTCAGTCATCATTTCTGCACAACTGTAGTGAACATAAAAATCAGAGTGCCTCTAAATTCTTTTTTTTTTAGGTGTTTGTTTTACTTATTATTTTTAGAATCCCTTGTAATATTACACATTGTTTTTTATTATTGAGATATAATTGACACATAACATTGTATTAGTTTCAGGTGTACAACATAATTCAGTATTTGTACATATTACAAAATGATAACCCCAATAAATCTAGTTAACTCGCATAACTACACCTAGATACGAGTTTTTGTTCTTGTGATGAGGAATTTTAAGATCTACTCTCTTAGCAACTTGCAAATACAGACCACAGCATTGTTTACTACAGCCCCTGTGCTTCACGTGACATCCCCAGGACTCATTTATCTTATAAGTGGGAGCTGTACCTTAGATGCCCCACAGCCCGCCTCTGGCAACCACCAGCCTAGTCTGTTGCCTGCATTTATGAGCTTTTTTCTTTTTTCCCTTTAAATCCTCTTTTCCTCATAAAATCTGCTTTCTACTTCTGGTCTCTTTTGAACTGCCATGAGTTTTGCTCTCATGGCCCTTTAGGAATGAAATTGGTTATTTTTTTTAACATGGTAGTGTAATGTGGGCGGCGCGCACCCTAATTTTGGTGGCGGAGATGGGGGAGGCAGGACTAAAAGATGGAAACACACAGATAGAGATGGAAGCACGTTTCCTTTGACTATGAATAAATACCACCATGGAAATGCGATTTACCCCAGTGTGCTGGGAATTAGACTTGTCCTGATTCAATGCGATTTAGCTGAGAATTCCTATGGGCTTTTCATTTCCATCTTTTTTTTTTTTAACCAGAAATTTTTGTCCAATTGCAGAATCCTCTTGCTCCTTTCTCAGTAAGAATTGAGGTCCCATGTAATGTTCAGGAAATTGAAAGTTCTGTTAGAAATTGGAATGTACCGGTATTTGTTACCGTCACAGACAACGGAAGTACAGTTTCAAGGTCTAGACGGGTTGGCCGGATATGCACTGATGCAAGTCGTCGCATAAAAAATAAAGCGGCCAACTTAAGTCCTAAATCATCTTGCTTTCTGGAGACTTGCCATGCTTTCCTGAAAGTGTAAACGAGAGGGAACGTTCCTTATTTGAGGTTTTAGCTGTTTCGGGGGACTGTGTGCGCTCCAGGCTGAAGCTTGCATCCTCATCGGGGTGCGCCCAGTTCCGCGGCAGGAGAGGGCGTTCAGACCGACTGCTGCTTGCCCGAGCTAACCACCTTCAGCTCCCGGCCACTTTTCATTTCCAAATACCCTTATTGATTCCTTCCCTGACTCAGATCGATCGATCATGTGGCTTGAAAGAAGCCTCTGCCTGGAAGCTGTGGGGGAGGGGAGGGAAGCATCAGTTAACCCGGACAGCAGTGCGGTGCCCTGAAGCAGGGGGAAGGCCAGCCGCCACCTTAGGAAGAGCAAACATCTTTCTGAACACCCGTCCACCTTCTCCTCCCTTCTGAATATCAATTCTCTGCTTTCCAGGGGCGCACAGTCTCCCTAGCCTACCCCACCCACACCCACCATATTTTGGCCTTTACGTAGCTCTCCATGATGTCTGGATACCCTCCAGCCTAGCAAATGCCTAGCGTGGGGCAGAGGTGTGCAGACTGAGGACGCGCGACCGGTGCCAGCCCTTGAGCAGTCTGTAACCTTGTGAACGCTCAATGTGCTGCTCTTCTGCTCCATCACTTTTTGCTCAAATGCCGTGGACTCCTGCTGAGGACGTGCGGATGGTGGTTAGCTTTCCTCCTCAGGGAGTCGTGGCTCCTGAACACAGTATGATAAACCTACGTGCAGTTGATGAGGTTGTGGGTTTATCGGTGAGGTTTGGTGGGGTGGAGTCCGGAGCCGACAACCAAGAAAGAGTTCTTGAGATGTCTTTGGTGCAAAATGGTGGTTTATTAAGGCATGGGCACAGGACCGGTGGACAGAAGGAGCTGCACCAGGGTCATGAGGAGTGGCCCATTATATACCTTCAAGTTGGGACGGGGTTAGGGATAGCATGAGTCTCTAAGGAGTTTTGGAAGCAAGGTTTCCAGGATCTTAAGGGGGCTAGCTATTGTTGGGAAAAGGTCATTTATTACCGTCTAATAAAACCGTAGTCATGACACCCTTCAGATGTATATCGGTGGGCCATATGCTTGGGGGATGATGGCCAACACGTATCTTGCGGGGGGGTGTTAAAGATAATGGAAGTTTCCAAAGGAACTTTTCTATGTTAAAGTAGACTTACAGGATCCTGGGGGGTGGGGGGTACTCGGGCTTGGATTGCCTTTTGCCCTCAGCAAAGTATTAACATAGAGGCAGTTGAGTCCCTAGAGGAAGGTCACTTTGCCTGTTTCAAGGACTCGTCAGTGGGCTGTAGAGCATAAGGAAATTACATTGTGTCTACATACATTTGCTTCTGGAAGCTAGGTTACTGATAGCTTGGTTCTTGTAAACTGCTAAGACATTTGTAAACTGAGGGAGACTCAAGTCTTGCAGGATTGTGGTCTCTATAGGTTAACTGTTTCTTTTTCCTGTAGGGCAGTCAGGAGTGCCTGAGGAAGGTCACATACATCCCATGGGGGGGGGTGTCAGTTTCTACTTTGTCCTCAGTTTGCCTTTTGTTCCCTCATCACAGTGAAGTGTTGTGAGGCAGTGACGGGGGGCGGGGGGCGTGGGACAGCTCCCCGGACCTGCGTTCCAACTGGGATCCGTCTCCTCCGGAGGCCAGGAGCTTTGCCGAGCAGGGTCACCTCTCGGAGCCACACTTTCTCGTCTCCTGCAGATGTGTGCTTGCTCTCTCCGCCTTCTTCTCAGGGCTCTTGTATGGACCACATGAGTTCAGTGATGCGAGAGATTTCAAATAAAGCCTTTCAAATACAGGCGTTCTTCCCGGGCTGGGGATTATCACTGTGCGGACCCCTGTCTCCCAGGGAACATGTTTGCATCTCAGTGGAAATCTCCAGTGCCTAAGAAGGACTCCCAGGCAGAGTACAGGGAGAGGGACCGGTGTCCTCATGGGGCCCTGGGTCACCTGTTCAGCCACCTCGTGGCTGACAAGTGTCACGCTTGTCCTCCCCAGGCCGCGAGGCCCGGTCTGCGGGCTAGGCTTACTTCAGCGAACGGCTGAAATGCCGTCATCGCGCACGTCATTGGTGCCGTCAGCGGCTCACGGCGGATGACTCCTAGGGTTCTAGTGTTGCAGGACACCTCAGAGATGGCAAGACCGCAGGGATTTACCAACCCCTCCTCCATGAGCCACGCAAGTTTTAGAGAATCACATAAAATTCTAGATATGGATAAGTCCGTTTTCGTACTTTACGTCAGCCCCTAATAGTGATGCTGCATATAGCAGAGCAAGAGGTGCCCGCCGGCCAAGAGGGGTATGAAGCTGTCGGCGTGAGGGCGGGCGGGCGGGGGGAGAGTAGAGGGCGTATGTAGTTACCGTGTGATGTAGTTACCGTGTGGGCTCCGGGAGGAGGGAGCGCCCAGCAGCAGCTGAAATGTACGCGGGACAGCCTGACTTTTCCTCACTCAGTAGCCTTTGCTCCTGTCTTCACTCCAGAATCATCCCTATGTCTGCCTCTCTCTGTGAAGCAGTAGGACATCGATCCTGGGCACGTTCTTGCTCTGACTAGGACATAGAAGTACTAAGTCCTAATCAACCTTGTTTTTATTCTGTTGAGAGTTTAAGATTTAATTTGCAGTATCATTAATGATAATAATAGAATGGTGGGAAGGTGGGCTGGTAGTCTGGGAAGAGATCACATAGCAGAAACGTGCCTGTCATATCCAAGATGCTCTTCTTTGGGTCAGCTGCTCCCCGAGAACATGGTGGGAACAGGTCAGCCTGAGCCTTCACCAGTACTGGCCCTCTGCACGCAGCTCCAGGCGGGAGGCTCGGTTAGCTTGCTCTTAGCTGTGACTCAGGGCCGCTCTCTGTCCTCTGGGGAGGATAAGTGGCCTGAATAAAAAGGCACCCAGGGCAAATGGCTCCTCCTGGGGAGTGGGGATGCCGGGCAGTGACTTCTCCAGAATGGTAAGCAGTTACCCCAAGAACGAGGCAGACTGCTGGTACCCCAGCTGACCCAGGGACCACAGGCAAGGCTGAGGGCGAGCAGACTCCACGGTTTTCCTCTCAACATGTGAGATTTCCTCGTGAACTAGGACGTTCTGCCCTCTCTGACACCCTGATTAAAATAGAAACAGAGTTGCGGTGGGGCACCCAGGGTGGATGCCTGGGCGGAGCAGTTCTTCCCCACCTGAGGAAGCCCAGCCCCGGGGAGGGAGGGGGGGGCCCAGGAGGCCCAAGCAGGGAGGCGGGGCGGAGAGGCGGCAGAGTCTCTTCCAGCCCCTCGGCTGGCTGGTGCGAGGCTGCATGTTTGTCCTCGGAAGTGGGACCACAGAGGCTGGGATGTTTGAAGGGAGCACAGACAGAGACATCGGGATGATTCCTTCCAGTCCCTCGTTTCCCAGACGTAGAGACTAGAGGTCCCCAAATGGTGTGACTTCCAAGCTTTCTGCTGAGATGTGTGGTGGTCACGGCGGTGCTTGTGCCAGTGCCCTGTTCGCTGGCTCACCCTCCAGCCCCTCTGTGCTCCTGCCCCGGTCCCCAGGTCCACGTGGCCGGGCACTTTGCAGTGTACGTGGGGCCTGCGCCTCTTGCGGGTGGTGGTCTGGGGTGCGCGCTGGCCATGCACGTAGCTGGCTGTAGGAGCTGCGGGGGCGCACAGACATCCGCCGGCGCCTGGGGCGCAGGGGTGCTGCTCCCCTGACTCTTCCCTGCCCTGAAGGCGCAGCCCCATCCCGAGGCCTGGACTCCCTTCCTCTCTCATCTTCCCCTGAACTCTCGGCGGACACTGTTTTCTCTTCTCTCTGCCCATCTTTTCTCGCACTCAGCAAAATGCTCATAAAAGAGCAACAATGGTATTGATTCTATTTGTCTTCCAGAAGGAAACTGTTTGGTTTCTGCCATCTCCTCTCCTAATTCGATTTGGCTTTCCAGCCAGGTCGATTCTTCCTCGGGCTGTGTTCACCTTTTAAAAATTGGGCCGGGGCGGGGAGAGGATCTTTAAAATACTCAACCTGTTTCCATGTGTGAAGATCACAGACAGGGCTTTTTGTAGATTTGGTTAGTATGATTTCTGTCCTAGTCCCTTGCCCAGCCAACTCACCTTAACTGACATTCAGCAAGGTCGTGGGTCTGTGTGGGATCAGAAGAGGATCCTGAGCTGACGCTAGGTGGGGCTATGTGACTCACAGAACAGGTCCCCACGGGAGAGCCTTCCCAGTGGGGATTTGGGAAACCAAGGTTTCTAGTACTAAGCTCTGGAAAGAACCAGAAGAGCTCCTTGAAAACTAGTTTTTTGGAACAACTGGATTGTGGCTCTGTTGTTCTTTGCTGGACGCCAAGCCCAGAAGCCTGACTCCACGGAGAAAGTGGCTGGTATGGGATTGGGGTTCTTGGCATCAGCTGGGCCTTGCTCAAAGAGGGGTTGCGGACTGTGTCACCTCCTTCTAGACCAGTCATTCACCCCGTATTATCAGCCTGCAGTACATTTCAAGAAAGCCTCATATATGCGGGAATACATAGGATATTGCAAATAAAACAAAGATTTTGTAAAAATAGGGGAAAAAATCCTCGTGTGAATCACTAATGGTAATGAAGATGAATCATTGGAGGTTATTAAATGCTGGGATCCTGGACCAGAGCCTAAACGAAGATCTATTTTAAGTCAAAATCGTCATTGCTCCTGCTACCAAAGTTAGCCTTTCTGACATAAAAATCCCCACACACCCCAGTGACACTGCAGCAGAGGCTACGTAAGAAGAGACTCTCTAGTCAGAACAAGGTAAACATGAGGTTATTTGAGGAGCTCCTGCAAGGCAGAGCAGGTCAGAGGTCAGCCACAGCTTCCGTTTCCACGTGCGGATGGATCATCTGTCTATCGTCCATGCTCTCTGTCTGCTTGTCCTGGAGCTTGTCAACACTACTGGGCATTCCAAATTAATGCTTGTTATTGTACGTATTTTATTAAAAGATATTTATGGAAGGAAATTCATGTAGATACTAAGAGAACATCAAATTCTTGGACTAAGGAATGGCCCATTTTTTTCACAGACCTAGCTAATTTCTTCAGTGTTCCTTATTATATAAATTAATTCTCATCACATATCCTACCCCAAACTTAATTCTAGATAGATTCAGTAACTAAATATAAAAATGGAAAATTATATTACACCATAAAATTAAGAAAAATGGGGATAAGTAATGATCTGTTATTTCAATAAAGAACAACATTCTCAGAATAAAAACAATAAAATGCTCGCAAGAAAAAATATTCTTAGATCTTTATCAAATAAACATACACTTAAAATACTTAGCAGAAATAAAAGGAAAACAAAAATCTGGTAAAATATAGCAAATTCTATATGCTGATATACTTAATATACAAACAGATCGGATACATTCATTAGTAAAATAGTCAGGATGTTCAAACAATAGAAACAAGTTTGAAATCATTATTACACTTCTGTTATTTGTAATACTGAAAAATTGGAAATAACTCTTTCTCCTAGGAGTTAATATTGGCAACAGTATGGAAATTATAGTGCTTTCACCTAATATTTATGGTTCTGCTTCAAGATGGTGGACAAAGCTTACATAATGAAATCCCGTCTCTTCCCCCAAAGCTTGAAACACAGTGAAGTACAAAAGGGATTAAGTTTATAAGACACTGGGAAGCCAAGAGGGGACCAGCAGACACAGATCTTGGCAAAGTTCTGTGAGACGGAAGACAGTGGGATCATATTAGCAAATGGACTCTGGTGAAGAAAGTCATGGCCAGAGCAGGTGCAAGAGAGGCTTTCAGCAGGAGAGACCCACTCGTGGGGGATGTGCTCTCTTCCCCAACACCCCGATGGTGCCGTGCTGCAGAGAGAAACAGCGTGTGCAAAGTGACTGACTTGTGCAGGGGACGCAAGGCAGTGCTCAGCAAGCCCCTCCCCGTCTCCCACCTGCAGAGCTGAGGACCTGGCCCCTCTGTGAAGGAAGGGGCAGGGAGGGAGGGAGCCACTCAACAAGCCATCCTAAGTGACGTGGAGCAGTGGCTTCCTCGTGGGGCAGGGTGGAGCCTGCAGCTTCCCTCCATGTTCCTGCATCACTGGAGTCCAGGCGAATTAAAGGTACAAACATGCAAGACAAAACTAAAATGTTTTGAAAATACATAGTGTGTTTATGACCCCACTGGGGAGGAGGGGGCTTCACAAACAAGACACAGCATTACCAACCGCGCACATCACAGAAGGTAGACGTCACTGCGTTGCATTTAAAAACATTGGTGTGTCATAAAAAATCATTTTTTTTTAAAACTGTGAGTGGAGGAAGCTGCACACTGGAGAAGGTATTCATAACCCCTTTGACCAGTGTTGGCCCATCCAGGATATCCAAAATACTTCTACAAATCAAAAAGTAAAAGATAAACAGCTGAATATAAAAATGGACAGATGGTGTAATGCAGCAATTCAAAGAGAGAAAAGCTAAATGGCCAATAAATATCTCTGGATGACCTCAAATTTCATTCATCGTCAGGAAAATAAAAGTTAAATGGCCGAGGTGGTAGCTTCTGCTCTGGTACGTGATGTGCTGGAGAGAGCAGGAGTGGCAGCTGTGACAGGCGACAGGTGGAGAGGCTGACTCCTGGCCAAGCCAGTGACCAGCGGCTGCAGAGCCAGGGTCATCCGGAAAGAGCCAGTACCAGGACCTGGGGATGTGAAAATGGAGATCTGGGGAAGAATGTCTGTGGCAGCATTGTTTTGTAAAAGCAAAAATTTGGGAACAATTTCTAAACACATCAGTAGGAGAATGGATACCTGAACTGTGGTGGAATTTAGGGGAATACTCGAGTGAGAGGGAAAGCTTCGTAAATCAATACAGGGGAGCTCGCAAGCACAATATTGAGTGAAAGCCACGTTGCAAGGCCCACACTGCATGGGGCCATTCACTGAGTGTAAAACGTGAAACAGTGGTAAGCACTGACCCAGCCAGATAGAGAGGAAGGCAGCTAAATCATTTTTTTCCCCAGTGTGCGGGTGAAATAAGCAGTGAGTTTACAATTGTGCTGGGCTCTGCTTGGAGGGCGGGCAGGATACTCCGCTGCCTTGCAATGCCTTATCTTTTACTGTGGTGATGGGCTCCAGGTCCTGTGATCTTTTCTGCTTCTCTGCAATAGTTCATACTTCAAAAAGCAAACTAGAGCAGAGGATTAAAAAAAAATCAAAGAAATTAGAGCATTTCCCAGAGCTGGAAATGACACCTGTTTTCAAATTGGAATGGTCAACAAAATACAACAAATTAAATAAGATTCATACTGCCCATAATGTTCATTTTTAATGTGAAACTATGGAAAAATATGAGGACATGGTCTTAAAAGCCTAAGGAGGAAGGGAGGAGAGAGAGACAGAGAAATGTTCCATGACAAAGCGTACAGAAATTAAAATTTGGGGTTTTGCTTATTAAAAGACTTCAACCGGAAGATAGTGGATAAATGTCTTCAAGGCTGTGAGGGAAAATCCAGAATTCATGAGTTCAGAGTTTAAAACCTAACCCAACGTCCCATTCGTGTGAAGGTGAAATGCATACATTTTCAGCCTTGAGACCCGGGAAGCGCTGGTCTCACGTGAACCAGTTCAAGAAAAGATGACTGCTCTCCCGCTCCAGCAAAACCGCACAGGATCCGGAGAAGAGAGAGCGGGATACTTGGAAAGAGAGTAAGCCAGGGATACAGTAAAATAATCACCCAGGATGATAGCCCAGAGTGACAGGTGGGCAGCCTAGAAAGGAAATCACAGCTCTTAACAATCTTAACATTAAGTAGTCACGTGTGTGATCTCGGGGATTGATGCAAAGACCTTTCCTTCTGGTTAAAAAGATGAGAAGATGAGTTAACTTCATCAGTGATTCAATGTTCTGCTGTATTTTACTGCTTCACGGACCCCGATGCACGTTCGTTGTAAGGCAGACCTTACGTTCTGTGTCTGTAGAAAAAAAAAAAGTGCTGCCAATTATATATACAATTAAATTAATTGTAATTTTATATTTACTGAACAGGTTGATTTAGAATTATTAGCATTTAAAAAAATCCTAGCTCAAGAGAAGAAGCATCATTAACAAGGAAAATGCAGTGCGCTGGTGAAGTGTCACTAGGCTGGTCACATTCAGGTACCTTGTCCACGCAGGGGCGTCCGTGTTGATACTGTCTGCACATCACCCTTTCTGCTGTGAGTAGCAGAGGCCACGGCGTTAGGGAAAAATGCTACCTGACTGCGTGTTGGAGTACTTTCCACATTCTCTCTCTATCATCCGAAGGTGTCCGTGGAAAAATTCCCGATAACAACTGGTAGCCTGTTCCCTCCTAAGCCAGCCGTCTTAGGACATGGCTGAACTGCGGGGAGCTGGGGTTGCAGGGCTGATCCCCCCAGTGGCCTGGGGTGTGGCTGCTGCCCGGCTGACACCGATTGAGCTGCACTGCCTTGTATCAGGGATGTCAAAATGTAAAAAAAAAAAGAGAAAATGTATCTTAATAATCGCCAAAATGAATGTACTTTGATTCCTGTTGGCTTCAGGAATAGTCATTCAGCTTTTCGTTTGCTTTTGCTAATTCTTTTTGGTACTTTTGTTTCACCAAAAGAGAATCCATTTGGTCTCAAGGCTGGGAACGTTGTCCTTCCAGTGATGCAAGTTTGATGATTTAAAATTCCATATTCTCTGTGGTTTTAATCGTACTGCTTGCTACCAGGGAGTAATTCCCATAATCCTAATATCTTAAATGTTTCTAATTGATTTTGAAATTCCCAAGTATACCAGAAAAGGTCTATTTGTAATTTCGGAGCAGGGTGTCATTAGGGCGAGCAGATGCTGAGTGGGGCTCAGGTTTCATTCGGAAGATACGAGAGGTAAACGGAGGAGATCCGTGCGCCTCATCCCACAGGAGGGTAGTCAGGAGATGCTGTCTGAAGCTGACAGGCACTCAGCAGAAGGTGATTCCAGCTGCTATAGCAAATAAACCCTGAAATCCCGATCTTTTAACGAAGCTTGGTTTCTTTTTCCAGCCACTAAAAGTTGAATTATTTATTTAGCACGAGACCTTCGAGACGGCAAGTCAAGGACCCAGGTCCTCCCACCTTGTGGATTTGCCATCTCCTAATATATGAGAATATTTTAATTCTTACCTTAGAATGGGAAAGGACCAGAGAGTTCTGAGAATGTGTCCCAGGCTGCTCTCCTGGGCCAGGCCTGAGAATGGCTTAGACTTCTGCCCTATACCAGCTCGAACCGAGCCCCGCAGAAAAGGAGGCAGAGACAGGCCATGTGGCTGCGTGACCAGCAGGAAGAGGAAAGTCCGTTTGGTGAATCATACGCAAGTTTCCTCCAAATTGGATAAAGAAACCATGATTTAAATTTATTATTAAAATGATAATGGTGATAAAAGTAAATCAGAAAATATGAGAAAAGTTGGTAAGAAGAGGGGAAGAGAACCACTGAAGAGAAGTAAATGGAATTCTCCACCGTCTGCAGCTGGTGGTTGAGAGATTCTGTGTGAAGTGGGTAAATCTAGAAATGGACGCACACGCTTGTTCCCAGGCTCAGGGAGGGGATGCCGGGCACCATCAGGGATGCCATCAGCAGCGACTCTCTTTGAGAGCTTGGACTAACCCCCAAGGTGACATTGATGCTGGCTTTGGGGGTGATTCTGGTCGTGAGAGATAACTTGCCCTTTATTGTTAATTTCCAGTACTACTTTGAATTTTATTTGCATGTACACAGGTCACTTTTGTAATTATATGCTTAATCATAGCAACAGTGGTAAAAAATATAATCTAAAAAGTGAAAGCCAAGGGCAGAGATCCACTTGAATTATAAGCAACTCTAGACAAGGATTAAGAAAGAATTTTTTTCATAACTTTTATTACTACCTTAAGAAATCTCCAGCATATTAAGGCTCGGACATACAGCCTACAAAATTATGGATAGATATAATCTCTTTTACATAAATAATATGCATAGGAAAAACTAGAAGGAAACTGCTGTTTTTGTATTTTTATTTATGATGAATTAGAGTAATTTCATCTGTATTTTGTCTGTATATCGCATATACTTTTATGTTTAGAAAATTAAAAGTGAGTATATTTTATTCTCAAAAAATAGATGAGCCTTGAAAGAAAACACACTTACCTTAAAAGTGGAGCTGCCTGCAGGGTGCTTGGAACTCTAGCTGGCTTTGTCTAAGGACGGAATAATCATTAGACCGAGGAACCCCCGATGCATTGCTAACTAAGTGCGTGATCCCACGTGAGCCGCACGGGACCTCAGCTCCTCATTTGGCAAATGATGTTTATATTCACAGTGCCTGCACCCCGAGCATTTCCGTGTAACATCGTAATGCCGGTGCTGCCGGTTGATGTCAAGTAGCCTGAAGACCAGGAAGCCCTAGGGTGGGAAGATGCAGGTTTTCCACCTGCAGTGACAAGGTGTCTGCAGGAGGAGAAAAGTCTTGCTCTAATGCAGCGACAGTGGGCTTCCTGTGACTTTGATCCCTCGGCCGCATGTCTGTAGCTGGAGGTCCCCGTGAAAGTCACTTCTGTAGGCGGGTGCTTTGCTGTCCTTGTAGTCTCCAGCTGAAGACCCCAACTCATTGTCAGATGCCTCCCGCTTTCTCACCACTTCCCCATCAGGTTGGTCTCGGGCCCCGTGAACGTACACTGTAGTCTGTATCATTTGTCCCCAGACCCCATTCTTCTACTCAGTGATTTGTGATTGAGCTGTTCGCAGGGGAGAGTGAAGGGAAAGATCATTGTTGTGAAGAAATCTCAGCTATAATATAGTACCCTCTGATGACTGAATGTGTCTCCCCAGAGTTCATATGTTGAAATCCTAACCCCAAGGTGGGATTTTTCCCCGTATAAAAGGGGCCCCAGAGACCTCTCTCAGCCTTTCTTCACCATGTCAGGAAATAGTGAAAAGTCTGAGGACTCACCGGGACCCACCTGAGCTGGGACCTGATCTCGGACTCCCAGTCTCCAGAGCTGGGAAATAAACCTGTGTTGTTTTTTTGTTTTTGTTTTTAAACATTTTATTTACTTGTGAGAGAGAGAGAGAGAGAGCACAAGCAGGGGGAGCAGCAGGCAGAGGGAGAGGCAGGCTCCCCGCTGAACAGGGAGCCCCATGTGGGACTCGATCCCAGAACCCTGGGATCATGACCTGAGCCGAGGGCAGAAGTTTAACCAACTGAGCCACCTGGACGTCCCTAAACCTGTGTTGTTTACAAACCACTCGGCCTCCAGTGTCCTGTCCTTGCAGCCTGAACGGACTGCCCAGGTCCTTCCCCCAACTGTAGAGCTCCAGTTCTCTCCAGCGTTGCCGAAAAGCGGGTGGCACATCGCCTGTCCGCCGTGGAGCTGCATGATTATTAAACAGCTAACATTCAGAACACATTCCAGAAATAACACCGGTATGTAAAGACCCACAGTGTGATGGGGGTGATTCAACCATCTCCCGTGGTAGACAGGAAGTGGTAGTACTTACTTGTTTGTATCTATTTAGCCAGCGGAACAAAAATAGGTTTGTAAGATCCGTCAGAAATATGGCCTAGTAATAGCATATAAATTATAGCGCTCTTTTATGGATTACATACTTTTTGCCCTCTTAAAATTCAGAAAAATTATCTTTTATGTGTATCTTTAGTATCAGGCTTTCTGAGGAGCTTACCGCAACCTTAGCAGGATTGAGTTAAAATATATGGACAACACGGCATTTTTTCCAGTCTTTAGGAAAGCTTCATTCAAGTGCTTTTCCAAAGGCTTTTGAAAATGAAATCTTCTGAGAGGGCCTCCTGCACTGCCGTTGAATCATTCCCAGCAACAGCACGGACACCCGTCCGCTCTGCCGCCAGACGCCTGTCCCGCGTCTGTCCTCGAGCTGCCCTCTCCCTCAAAGCCTACTTAGCGCCTTTGCAGACATGCAGCTCAGATTTCAGCGAACATGGACAGATTTAATTTGGAGACTGTGGTCTTTGCTTTGCCCTGTGGAATTCTTGATGAAGGTAAGAAGACAGACTAGCGGCCTTAACAAGTCTTGTCCGAAGACCGATTTAATTTATTTCTCTTCCTGCAACTTTCTGAGATTCCACCTCTCCTAATGCTCCACGGGGGCTTTCGTGCCAGGTTCCTGGTTGAGTGCAGCCAGTGGGAGGTGGGGAGATGGGTGGGGTCCCACAAGGTGAGGAGTGGCTGCTTCCCTCTGCTCCCCGACAGGCGGGCCTGTGCCGTAGCTGCTGGAGGATATGCACACGACAGAACTCCCCCGTCCCTGGCAACCGCTGATTTACTCTCTCTTACTACAGCTTGTCTTCCCTAGAATGTCACAGAAATGGGATCTGGAGAATAGACTCATGGAGGGCTGGGGCAGAGGGTTGGCTGCCAAGGCGGGAAACTTTGCGAGTGGTGTCCTGATGGGAGTAGCTGTCAGGTGGTCACGCACAACTGTTACCACTCCTTAAACTTCCCCGTGTCAGGGCGGATCTTACTGGACGTAAGTGATACCCCAATAAAGCCAACTTTGGAAAGTGGGAAATGACTTAAGTAATAATTAAGTGTGTTGCCACCGCAGTAAGTTCCCTACGACAAATAGAATGACTTTCAGGAGATGCTTCGGTCCCTGCTCCGTGGTGCGTTGTGCCGTTTTGTGGCACTCATTCATATTTATAGGCCGATAACTTAATCCCTCTTTATTTTGATATGCAAGGAGATATTGAACGGAATGTGTTCAAGGAGAGACTCACACGCCCGTGTTTTCCACGACATTGTCCAGTCTCCGCGTAGTTTTTCCCTCCTGAGTGTCCTCCTCGCTCACGTCTGTAGCAGGTGTTGGGATGTGTGCCATCTGTAGAGCTTCGGTGATCAAATTCCTACTCATGACGTCTTCGTCTTAAGGCCCAACTAGCCAAAGGCTTGTGATTTCTTTGGCCGTGCAATTCCGCACGAATTTAACAGAAGCTTGATGTATGTGTTGCCCATCAAGCCTGTACACTTGTCTCCATACCCAAGGTTCTGTCTTCATCTTCTGCAGCCCGCCTCATTTCCTTACTCTACCCCCGCCCCGGCTTCCCCCCAGCCTGCGGCATTTGGCTGGAGACACTGAAGAACAGTAGGAGGGCAATACCTTGCATCAGGCCTTTGGCCTAAGTCACGTTTTTCAGCTGACTAGCTTTATCAGGCCCTTGCCGTGTGATGCCTCTTAGAACCTCATCTCTCCCTGTTGGCTGCCAGACACAGGTGGCTTTTCCAAGCCTCAAGGTCCCAGATTTCTCGACACTCTTCTCTTCTCTTAATTTTGTTCACAAACTCTTTTCTCCACTCACCTACATCTTGTATTAATTTACACTGTTTTGTGGTAGAAAAAAGATGCTGCTCTCTTGTATCAGAAGGACCCCTTTCAAGGGTCCCGCTCGTGAGTGATGTCTGAAGGCTCTTCCCTTGATTAAGGACTCCTTCCCCCTCCATTCTGACTCCTCAGCCTCTGGGGTGTCCTCTGACTTCTCCGGAGACGCTCAGCAAGTGCAGCTGATAAAATAATTAGTATAGACTCTGTACACAGATCCTCGGCATTTGATTATGATCATTATGCTCCCACGATTCTGCCAGACAATGCCCTTAAGAACCCACACATTATCCTGCTCATTTTTTTTTTTTTTATCCCCCGTGACTCATTTGCTGCCAGGACTGTAGCTCGTGCATAGTCAATGTTTGTTGAATGAAATTGTCTTCATTTTTTTTTTTTAAAGCAACTTTGCCAATATGTGTAAATTGTTAAGCATGCATGCTTGGTACTGCAGAGAAATACAAAATAGCCTTCCAGAGTCTTCCCAGGAAGATGTGCGCATTGCAAGGCAGCAAACAGAAGACAGTTGTACCTCAAGTGCCCTGGTGTGTACATCAGACTACTCAGCTGACAATGGTAATATCACTGGGAAATTGAGCTGCAGGGGCACGTTCAGTGAAGAACAAAGCCTCAGAATGTGTATGGGATTGGAGTGCATGGGGAATTGGATATAGAACATTTCAAGCTAAGGAAAAAAAAAACAGAAAAATCATATTTGCAAATGAGCCCAGCAGTTTGTGGGATAGTAAAGCAGACTACCCACCCAAAATGGACATGTATTAGGGGACGGAATTTAGCTTGCCTGCAAGGCTCTACATTTTTCTGGGTATGGAACATGAGGCTATCCTTTCTATGATTTCACATGACCCCCTAACTCCAGTTGAAACTATGTCTATTGAAACATGGTCTCCCTATGACCTTGGGCTTCTTTTACTTACTCAGTTTGGTCTCAGATTTTTTTTTTAAAGATTTTATTTATTTGAGAGAGAGAGCATGAGGGGGGCAGGGGCAGAGGGAGAAGAAGACTCCCTGCTGAGCAGGGAGCCCGATGGGGGACTCGATCCTGGGACTCCAGGATCATGACCTGAGCTGAAGGCAGTTGCTTAACCAACTGAGCCACCCAAGTGCCCCTTGGTCTCAGACTTTTTGAAAATATTGCAATTTCTCGTTGCTTGTGTACAGATTCTGAAAAGCTGCATTGCCGTTAAAGATGAGCTATGAAAGGTTTCTGCTAATATACTTCACCTGCTATGGAATTAATTTTTTTTTGCATTTGTCTAGAAAGGGTCTAAGTATTATCACCTTCATTTAAAATTCATCTAAAAGCTCCTGTGTATCTGTTCTGCATATAAAAACAATTTCCATATGCCATGCAAAATAGGAAAGAAAAATAGATTAAGAAACCCAGTATGTTAACTATAGACATATAATTCATGGTTTCTGGTGATCTTTGTTTAAAGAATTATATTCAGCACATGTAAGCACATGCCTATAATATATGTACACTTATACTAACACAAAATATGAATTTTTACATAAATCTGTATGTTAAAAAGAAGACTGCTCATCATTTGTTCAAGTGCATAAATTAGAGGCATTTGGAAAAATAGAATACTAAAAAAGAATTAAAGTGAATGACTTTTATGATGTTTACTGGGCAATATGTGACCAGCTAGTACTGAAGGCCACGTGCTGAGCAGAAAGGATCAGGAGACACAGATGAAAACATTGTCAAATGAGACAACACCATGAAGAAGTCTGCAAGGCGAGGGACAGAACCGAAGTGTGGCAACTTTCCCATCTGACAGAAAAAAACATGGGCGTGTAGAGCATGTGGATTTATAACTGTAACAGTTCAGAAGAACACGTAACAGTATAAAAATATCCGAAGTGCCAGAAAGAAACACACACACACCTGAAAAGAATCTAAAATTGCAGGTCCCCTTCTGACTTCTGCTTCTGGAAAGGAGTGGGCGTACTTTTCTGGATTCTGCCACAAGGTACAGCTAGAAATCCTGGACATTTAGGTAAACGAAACATGGAGAAATGAAAGGAGCAGAGAGGAAGGTGACCAGCCAAGGACCTGGAGACGAGAGGAAGGACTAGCATGAGTTCCTCAGGTGTTCACTTCGCCCACATCTCCCTGACCAGGTCCTGGAGAGGCCGGCAACCTGGAAACAGCAGTGGTTCAACCCAAAAGCCCCCAGCAAAGCCTGCTGTCTCTAGTGGGACCAAGGGGAAAGGGGCAGCCTAGCCGGCCAGAATATGCTTGGCGTGTCAGGGCTGCTCTGCTCCAGCAAACACCGCATAGGCCTGCATCCCACTCCCAACTGCACGAGTAAAGGCCAGGTGGAGTGCTTGGCCACACTGTGCTGAGGCACCCCAAAACCCAGTGCAGGGGTGTCAGAGAAGGCCTGCCGTGGAGCTGGGACCTTCACCTCTACCATGGAGACCACTGTCACCTGCACCTGGTGAGGCGAGGTGCCCCTCGTGCTCCCCACTGGGTGGGAGGAGGCCTCGCGGGGAGTCAGGACTCTTGTCAATGCAGGGACAGGAGGACCCGACACAAAGTGCTGGCACGACCCCATGAGGAGCAGCAGAGAGGTGCCCCTGCCCTGGCCGGGTGTTTCAGTGCAGGCATGGTGGACAGCCTGATTCCCACTTCGTCCAGCAGTAGTAACAGGGTGCCATGGAGGCCACGCACACAACTTGCACTCTCCCTGCAGCCACAGTGACAGGGGAGCCCCATGTCCTCTGTGTCCTGAAGCACAACATCAAATAAGATCCGGAGTCTTGGAACATAACACCCAAGGGTTAGGGATGGGGGAGGAGGGTATGACTCTTTAGGTACAGTGAGATGGAGTCGTCCACATCTTGACCCCGGTGGTGGTTACAGGGATCTGCACGTGGGATGAAGTGGCATAGAGCCATCAACACACGTTGTACCAATGTCCAATTCCTGCTTTTAATCTTGTGCTGTAGTTATTTAAGAGGTCGTTTTGGGAGAAAGTGCGCGAAGGTTGCATAGGACCGCTCTGGATGACCATTGCAATGTCCTGTGAATCTACAGTTATTTTAAAACAAAAGCTTTTAAAAAGTACATGCTACATATACATAAATAGAAAATTAAAAAACGGGATGGCATATTATTATTATATCACTAAATGTGATTAAGATGAAAGTTTCCAATTAGGAAAAGAATTATATCCAATTTGAGAATATATTCATGTACAGAAATGGGAATATATATGAACATATGTGCATGCATCAGAAATTTCTGGAAGGATACATAGAAACTCTGGGTATTGGGGCAGATAAGTGGGGAGAAGCTGGAATCTGCTCTTTATTTCTGCCTTTCTGTACGATTTGCAAATTTTCCCATGTGAATTGATTACTTTCATAATTGAAATGTATTACCTAAAGGCTATAAAAGAAGAAATGATCTCGAAAACGTATAATATTTAAAAGACCTGGTTGGAAATAATACTAAAACTAAATTGAATTCGAACCATAGAAATCTGCATTTGGGGATAATTCTAACACCAGGTGTATGGAACACTTAAATATATTTATTCCAAAATTTACGGTTCCTTGGATGATTTTCCCCCAATCATCCCCAGTGTGTGGTACGCTTAAACAGCCGCCTTATGATTGTGCATTTACCTTCATCTCTGTTATTTCCATGACTGAGTGATTAGTTCGACAAAAACGTGGGACTGTGAGCATTACTACAAACAATATTTTACACTTGGAGAGGCAGGAGAACCTTAAGCAAAGTGTTGTAAGAACCCGAGCCTTTCCCGGGGCTGTATTCTGTTGTTTCCTTCTAGCAGTTGCTTCTCCTCCTGTTTCGCGCGCTCTCCCGCATTTCCCCCTTCCTTCCTTTGATAGCTGCAGTCTCCAGGTTTCTGGCCCCGTTCATGCTATGGCACATTCATTCCACAAAGCATGTACTGAACATCTCCTGTGGGACAATGTATTCTAGGCATCAGGAGCATAGCCGTGGGAAAAGAAGGTCTCTGTTGGAAAGGGGCGTACCTGCCAGCCTCTGAACTGGGCTCTGAGGGCCACCACTCCCATGTCACTGTGCCTCCTTCCCACCCACTGCAGCCCGGGGTGGAGGGGGAGCAGGAATTGGGTGGATCAAACGTGCTGACCGTTTGCTTGGGCCATTCCTTTCAGGCAGCACTAAATATCGAGGGGAACCACTTCCTACAGCTTCCAGGAGCACATCGTTGGGATTCCAAGAGCATAAGCGAATGCTGTCCCGTAGTCCCGCATGCTGTCCATGGGGCAGTCCCCAGGAAGGGAGGCAGCGGTGTCATCCAAGAGGGTAATTTCAGCACAACGTATTTTGGAACCTGTGCTCCATTTCATTATGTGTTTACGGGGAGCTGAAATAGAACAAGGGAAACAGGTTTGGGCTCAACGAGAGCATGCTTGTCTCCTGGTTACAACTTCAATCATCTATTAAATTGCATGAATCCTTTTCAGTTGCATTAATTTAACTTAACATCCATGGCGATAGATTGATGTCAGGAACTTTTTCAGTTTTAGCTGTTAGCCAAGAGCCCTCAGTGAAGTAAACAACTTAGAAAGAAATATCAGACTCTTCTCTGAGGCGAGCTTGGAAGGATTTCAAAGCTTTATCATTGGATTTTTGTTTTTTACTACAGCAAAACCCGCTACAAGAGTATCTCATGCTGCATCGTTCTTCCCTCTTAGGAAACTAATGTGTGTGCACAACATTTTGTTTGTGACAAAACAGTGAGTGGCATGAGCTAATCCTGGACTTTGATTAATGTTCCTGAGAATTTTACAAGTTTTCTTGAATTTCCAAGAGCTGTTTGACTCATCAGAGTCAACCTTTGGTAGACTATCTGCCCTGCACATCTTCCACCGAATTCAGCGAGAAGGCAGCTAGGGTGCAGAATAAGGACGGAAGTGCGGGGCGGAGGGTTGGCAAGAGCACCTGCTGTCCTTGTGTTGATTTCCAGGGTGGGCGCTGTTCAGGTGTTCTTGTGTGCTCACCCGGGCACGTGATTCGGGAGATCTGGAATGCATTGTGTTAACTGTGCCCGTCACAGGTAACATTTTATCTCATTCAAAGTTAACATCCTTATGACTTAAGAAACAGGTTTACATGAGGATAGAACAATAGCTTCGGATACATTTCACACGTTTTGGACAAAGAGCTTTAGGCAAAAGAGAAAATATAAGTCATTTCATTAAATACTGACTGTTTTACTTCTATGAAATGAGAATTGATAGGCATATTTCAGTAAGCTGTTCTGTGTTCATTTGATTCACTTATTGCCCATAAATATAACTGATTTAGATTTAACATTCTTTCTGCATTTTAGCAAAGCACATTCAAGTAAAGGAAAATTTTTATGGAATGAATTAACTTCACCTAGAAATGATCTGAACACAGAAACATTAACATTGAGGAGGGGCCAGGGGTACAGAAATAAGTTGTGAATGAATGACCCAGAGCGAAGGGTTAAATTTGCCCAATAGGATGCTATAGAAACATGGGGTATGTGGGACAGACGGAGTATCCTGTGTTTGGCAATGATTGTTTGTTTTTTTCCCAGTAAGTGCATCACTGTTATTCCAAAAATAATACACACTTAAAAGCATAAATGACTCTATTTCATTACACGGTCTTTTTGAATAATTTTTATTCTTCTGTTTCCAGGAGACACATATATTGGGGCAAAGGAGGAAGTTCACCATAGAACTGTCATAATTCCAAAGCCCTTCTCCGTGTGCCCTGCAGGCTCATGGCAGATGCGGAATGGCGTTAGAGGGATGTGTTTGCTTAATTATCCACGTGGCACAGCTAAGGAGCATTTAATTTCCCTTTGCCTTGTATGGAAAGCTTAGCACTCCTCTTCCACACTTGGCTAGAGATTTGAGTTACATGATTTTTCTGGTTGAGGCTTGGCATCTCTCAAGGCAATATTAAAAAATTGATTTAATGATCTCCCACAGTATTCCTCTTTCTCAAATGCTTTAGTGGAAGTTCATCCATATTGCAGAATGGGGGTCACCAGAGTTCACCAGAGTTGGTTGATAGAAACGATCTCCTGATCGGATCCCTGTCTCCAGCCCTCCAGCCCCGACCCCACGCATGTCCTACACTACCTAAAAATTAACATTCCTTTTGTAGAGGCGTGAGCACAATATTTATGTATGCTTAAGATTTAACCTGGATTACATCCAAGAGGAAGAGAGGACTCACACTCTCCCGTCTGGTACGTGCGACGCACTTGGGGGTTTGTCTGTGTTATACATCTGTCGTATAAGTAAGCCTGCTGTAAGACCGAAATAGTCGCTGACATTCCCACTCAGCAGAGGATGCCTGCAGCATTCCCTCTCACGTCCGGACTCATGTGTCTCCCGCCAGCTGGACCGTGTCCTTCCAGGCCCATTGGACCTCCTCAGACCACAGAGATTTCCAAGCCACACGTTGTCTTAAGATATCTGTTGTACTTTCACCTTGTATCTTAAACTGTCAGTTTATTGGTCAATAATGTGTTTCCCATCTCAGCAACATGAAGTGGATATCGAAGAAAGTCATGTTGGTTGATTTCTTTCTGTGATTATAACGGCAGCAGTGCTGCAGAAATTGGGCAACATACGTAGCCAGCCCGCCTGAGGTCTACATTCCTGAGTCCACATTTCCTGAGTCACTGTCTCTTGGTGCATTAAATGGCAGTGAGAACATCCTCTACTCAGTTACTCGAAAGATTAAATGACAGGCAGGATGTCTCTCATAAGGAGTTACTGGGGTTGCTCATCACCTTTTGGTTCACATAGCGTTTCGCAAATACTATCAGGTGGGGTTCTGGAGACAGTATTATGAAGTGGCCGGAACAGGTATATTTTGCCTGCCTTCGTCAGTTAGTTGAGTAAACTGAAGTTCGACACTATTAAATGAAGGGCTAGCTTGAGAGTGACCTGCGAGCTACTGGTATTTACAGAACTTCGGAATTTTAACCACACCTCGGCCCCTTTGTCTTGAATAATTGTTGAATAAATAACTCAGAGCAAGAAAAAAAAAAGTGTGTCTTTTCATACAGAGAGACGATGGCAAATAACCAAATCCAGTAAATGAAGTTGCTACATTTTAGGGCTAAATTTCAGTTTTTGATTATTCAGATAGTAAAGGTGGAACATTTGTGTGCTCATCCTACAAAAACAATTGGGAAGCACCCTACGGAATTCCCTGGCAGCTCAGCACAGTGCGGTGTCCCCGCTGGGTGACGACTTTGGGATCAAGAGAACTTGGTAAGGGCGGGAACTTCCTTCCCTTGGCGAAAGTGAGGTGACGGTGCCCCTCGTTCTTGTTACGTCTGCAGAAAACAGACTGTAAATAGTTACGATGTTAATGAATCCAGAGGTGAAGTAATGGAAGGAAACTGAATTTATTTCTGTCTAACATATTGTTCCTTGTCAATTTCCTTCCTTTGTAATATAATTTTTAACAAAATGCCTGACAAGTAATTTAGTGACAAGTATGATTAATGCTGAGGTCGCTTTTAAGGAGTGGCGGACAATATAGGGAACATTGTTTTAAACATAACAGCTGTCTTCCTGGTGTAATGCAAATACCTAGAAAACTTAAAGACTAAGCTTGCCCTCTACTGGAATTCAGAATTACACCACTGGCAGTTTTTTGAGTGTAGGGGAAAAAGATCTATATATTTTTGCTTCGCACATTTTAAATTCAAGCCTCCTTTTACCAAATAGGTTAATTCACTTTAATATATATTCGATGCACAGATCCAACTATGTGAGCCAAATGCTTTCAAGGTAGAATTTCAGTTCCCACAGAAGCAGCTCTGGAGCACATAATCAGGTGGTCTGCAAAGTCATCTCAGCAGCAACTTCTGCTCCCTTACTCATTTTGCAAAATAGGCGTAATCAGCAAACACATAATTAGGAGTCCTAGTGGTTTTGGACTGGTGTGAGGTGCTTAATATAACCCCGGGAGTGAAATCATGCCAGAAAACCCAAACAGCAGCAAACAGCTACTGTGAGGGTAGCGCTGACAGTCGAAAGGGTGAGGAGTAGGTAGGGGGCAAGGTGGCGGTCACTTGCCTTTGGGAGAAGCTGCTCTCCCAGTACACTGGCTCTGAGTATCACTGTTACAGCCATTGAGGAGGTGGGGTTACCCTGGCACCTGCTGCTGGGTCACGGCCAGTGAGGGCTGCGGGCTGGGAGACCCCAGGGGAGGTAGAGGTCGGAAATGTGGATGGGCTCAAGGCAAGGTGCTGGCAGTTGACTTTGGGCGCAGGCAAGCGTGCCTCTCATTTGTCCTCTCCTTCCAGCTCAGCACCGTCCTATCCTCCTCTTCCTCTACAGTCTCCGGCGGCCACCAGCTGACGCCTGCATTCTGTTGCCATTTGAACATTTATGTCTGCACCCTCAATAGTGCACAGACTTTGGAAACTAGGAAATAGAAGTTTGCCATGCTGGAGGCTAGTACAAGTCAACACATCAAATATTTGCACGTATGCTCCTGGCTCGGGGTATTTCCTATTTATTGCATATGGCCAAAGGTTTAGAGAGAAAATACGTGCAAGGTTATCTATCAAGGCTAGAGGGAGCTTTTTTTTGGGGGGGGGGGAGGAATAGCATATCCCAGACCTGTACCTCACTGTTTAGACTTCAGTATCTAAAATAGCAGTTTGCTCTTTTAAAGCAACCAGAGCAAAGTGGGTTGAGAAGTTAAGTGTGCTTCCATAAAGGACATTATATAACTTAACCTTTTCTGGTTTTCTTTAATAGTAGAAACTGACTCCTATTCTTTACATCAAGGTGTTTTATTGCAAAAATAGAATAATGGCATCTTTCCCAGTTTCTAGCAAAACAGTGAATTAAATTCAATAAATTTTTTAGTTTTTCCTAATACTCTTCATAAAACTTTGGTGCTTCCCACTACTTTGGTGCGTGCCAGGACTCATCCCTACCAGAATGTAGCGTGTCACAGTCTCAGTCAGGCAGAGTGCAGGTGTAGACGTAGATGTTTTAAGTTTATCGGTGTTCTTTACTCAGGTCATGAATTCCAGAGCTCTGCCAGGTGAGCACATCTTAGAGTCATTTTGAGTTCTAGTTTAGGTTGTTCTCAAGGTTCAAATAGGATGTGAAAAGAAACAGGGTTTGGCTCGCCCTCTGTCTTGGCGCTGCTGGGTAGCCCCTGATCCAGCTAGAGGTCCAGCACTGCCTGCCTCGGTCATGGCGATGGGCACGCCACTCAGCCAGCCAGAGAGACAGAGTATGGCCATCATAGTTATTATTCCGGACCACCAAGAAAGAATCTGCTGATAAACAGTGAGGTCAGGAGACAGGAGTGGGTAGGGTTTCTTTTTAGAGCGTAATCACTTCTAAACATTGGGAGATTAAACAGGATTCTACCTCAAGGAAAATGAGAATGGTTGAGGTGTTTTCTTTCCCCAAATATGGAAGCTGTCAGTTATAAATAGATGGTACATAATTTTACATCTACAAAAGAGGACCTTAAAAAAATCCAGGTATTCACAGTAGCTGTCAATTGTTGACTGTTAGCTATGGGCCCTGTGTGTTACAAAGATTAATTTAGTATTGCTACAAACCTGCAAAGTAGATTATTACCTCAAGGCTTATTTTTGAAAAAGGAGGCTCGGACTGTTTAAACAGCTTGGCCACATTTACTTGGCCAAAAAAATAGAAAACATAGGATTTGGACTCAGGTTTTTCTTCTTTTTTTTTTTTTTTTAAGATTTTATTTATTTCTTTGACAGAGAGAGAGCCAGGGAGAGAGGGAACACAGGAAGGGGGAGTGGGAGAGGAAGAAGCAGGCTCCCAGCAGAGGAGCCTGATGTGGGGCTCCATCCCAGAACGCCGGGATCACGCCCTGAGCCGAAGGCAGATGCTTAATGACTGAGCCACCAGGCGCCCCTGGACTCAGGTTTTTCTAATACGCAAGCTCACACTTGTGCCCTGCTACCCTTCCAGGAAATATATTAATTTAAAAGGCCTTTTCTACCAGAATAAATAAATATCAGCACCAATACAGAACCAGTTTTCTGCTGTCTTATTCAATGTATAGAAAGCCAATGATACTCTTTCCAAATAACATGGACTTCGATAGCTCTTTGTAATTCTCATCAGATTTCACTAGCTGTATTCCAGGTGGGTATTAACGAAGCTAGCTTTGGAAGGGAGCTACGTGGGAGAAGAAAGGCAAGGGTAATCCTGGATGGTGAGATAAATAGGGCCAGTGCGTGGTGGACCCACAAAAGACCCAAAATAGCCAAAGCAATCTTGGAAAAGAAGAACAAAACTGGAGGTATCACAATCTCATATTTCAAGATCTACAAAGTTGTAGTAAAAAAAGAGGGGGGTCAGTATGAAATTTCCCAAGTGTGGAAGGGAAAACCACTCTATACTTCAAGTTGCAATCCTCATACAGGGGTCACCTGAGAAGTGAACAAGGGTGCTTGGGAAGAAGGAGCACCAGGCATCTCCCTGGGGTTCTTCCTGGCACCACAGCCCAAGAGACAGACTGACTGCTGAGTCGAGTGTCCAAGATCAGAGACTGCAATCACAGCAGCCAGACACGGGAACCAGGCGTTTGAGAGAGCTTTTCTCCTTTGAGCCCAGCCTGTGAAACCAGAGGCCAAGGCGTGCCTGAGGGGCAGCTCATTTGCGGTGCCCTGATCCATTAGGGGAATGATGCCCGGTGAGGCTAAAAACTCTCTTCCTGTAGGACAAACGAGCAAGGGCCAGAAGGAGCAGGACCCCCAACCCCAGCACCTCCTCGGGGGGCTGCGGTTTGAGCCACAGAGAAGGCAGAAGACCCCTGCAGTATCATGAAATAAAACACCAGCTACACCAGCCATCGGGTCACTGATAAAACCCAACTTTGTTGTAATAAATATGGCTTAGTGATGGAGATGACTGAAGCAAGGTGAAGATATTTTAGAGAGATGAATTCCCAGCCTTGAAACACTTTTTATTATACGGTGTATGCACGCAGATGCATTATTATTTTGAAAGTCAGAATATCACTTAATTTGTCACTTAATTACACGAGTAACCTCCAGAAAGTTTCACAGTGAAAAGCCTCAATTCGCACATGACAAAGGATCTGGATACTTGAGATGTTCTTCTTCCAGCTCTCATGCTTCTTGTCTTGTGGACTGCCCACTCTGCTTTCCCATCCCCCTTCAAATGCTAAGTTCACGCTGCTCAAACTCATTTTTCTTGTGCTGAATGAGGCATTGAATTAAGTTTTCTAAATACAAATTAAAGAGTATCTCTATTACCAGGAAGATTTGTGTCTTGTTAAACAATATAATGTTTTGAGTCCAATGAGTTCGCAAGAGCTACTCAGACCAAATTGGTTTTGCCCATATTTTAAAAATCTTTTCACATTTCGCTTATATATTCCACACAAATGCATAAATCTTAAAGCAACTAGAGTCAGCTGAAAAAAGAAATGTTCTAAGCATTTCCTGTGAATAAAAGATATTCAAGAAAGTAGGTTGAGGAAGATCAGGAAGAAACTGAAATGAGTCGTAGTAACTGATGAGCTGATTTAACACCCTTGAAGAAAGGAGTGGACTAGAAGTCGCTTGGCATATGTTTTTTCCTTTCTACGGAAAATACTCACCTTGCTAAAGAAACTTCTAAATACAAAGTAGCTGTCACTGTGAGTTTTTAACTGTATCTTCTCCTGTATGATTCACTGATTTCCTATGTGTCCATGTTCTTCTCGGCTTCCCATTGATGGCCCATTGGAGAAGTACAGCAAAGGCTTATGGGTGGAGGGAATTAACCATGAGATGCAGACAGGTGAAAACAAGAGCTTAGTGCATACGCAGGGGTGCCTGCCAGTGAACGTCATACACTCATCTAAGTCTTTTGGTCACTGCTGCAAACTTGCCCTCCAGAAAGGTTAGTCCCAGAGGTGGTATACAATAATGCTACTAAACTTGACCTATATCAAAACAAGTTAGAATGGCTTCAAGGAATATTTCATTAGTGGGTTAAGTTTCATTATTTTCATTGTGTGGTATCTGGTTGTGTTTCTTTTTTCTAGTTTGTCATTCTTTGCCAATCATGTTGACTGAGATATTTGGTCAATAATTAATATAAGAGCTCTTATAATTTGGTATTCTTGTGGCTAATCTTACTGTTTGCTTCTAGGTTTTTTTTTAAATTGAAATACAAAGGTATTTTGAAAAAAATTTTGTATTTTCCATTCAATCTTTTCCTTTGTGGCTTATATCTGTTTATTCGTGTTTAGAACTGCCTCCCTATTCTAAAATCGTATACATTTTTTATCTTCATTTTCTTGTAGTCCTTTTATGACTTCATATTTCACATTTAAATCTTTAAGCCATCTGGATTTTACCTGTCGGTACAGAGTGAGGGCACCAAATGATTACCAGTTGTCACAAAAGCTTTTGAAGTAATGGTTTCTTCTTTGATTGGAAATCCACTTTAATCATATATTAAATTATTATTTATGTTTATAGGGCTATGATTCAGAGACAAATTTTAGTTCATAAATAGAAATTTAGTTTCAAATATTGGAAGAAATTTTAGGACACATAAGATATTCTTGTCTTATTCCAACCTCCCCTAAAAATTCTTCACAGATACCATTAGCTCAACTATTTCCAAGATTTTGATAGAGAGAGCCTTTTATTGAATCAAAATTGATGCCCCAAACCCCACAGTTCTTACTTCTCTAAATCAGGGGTCAACAAACTTCTTTTGTGAGTATTTTAGGCTTTGTGGCCACATGGTCTCGGTGGCAAGTGCTTATTAACCGCCATTGCACCACAGCTGTGGGCACCGCCTGAATGAAGGGACACGGTTCTCTCCAACAACCTTTATTTATGGACACTACAATTTGAATTGTGAATAATTTTCGCAAAGAAGAACATATTCTTCTGATTTTTTTTCAACAACTTAAAAATGTAAAATAAATTCTTAGCTTATGAGTCCTACAAAAACAAGGGATGGGCCAGTTTGAGTCTGTGGGACATCGTCTTCCAACCTTTGTTCTATATGATAGCCCTTCACGTGTTTGGAAACAGTCGTAATAGACTTTCTACACTTTCTAGTTGGCAATCAATATTCTTTTTAAATATAATAATTTGAATTGGCATGGGTATCAGTTGAGGTGACTTACTACACAGTTATATAAGCCACTAAACTATAAATAAAAATAAAATTCCATGGGTATGACAGAACTCAGCAAAAATGTTGAAGTATTTATGTGTAGCATAATTCCATTGTGGCCTGAAGTTTTCTGCAGTCAAGGTATAAAAAGCAATGGGCTGAGGTGTTTAACTCTTATTTTTTTTTATTAAGGTAGGCAGTTCATCAAAAGAAAGTTTATACCACGAAAATTTTAAGAATTTAGTTTTGACGCATGGCGTCTTCTAGGGGAGGATGTTTATCATTGTAATAGTGTATTAGGAATTTGTTTATTGTACAACTTGTTTTTTTCCTTAAAATACGCTGTATTGGAGATCTTATATTAGGAGATCTTTTAGATCAGTCTTTTTTTTTTTTAGCTGAAATGCATACTTTAATAAATACAGTATTTCCTCCATTCTTTTGATGAACACATTTTAAGTTATGTTATTGAATTCCTTTTACCGTGTGTAACTCTTTGTATTGTTAATCAAGCTTATTGCCTTAATACCTGTTTTCTCAAAAGCTACATATGGCTACGGATTTCTTTTGACCAATGTGTTATATAATTTTTATTCTGTACCTTTAATCTTTCCATGTGGTTATATTTTAAATATGCCTCTTCTAAACAGAATAAATCAAGATTTTAGTTTTGTGTTTACTCTAACTACCGTTATCTTTTAATTTTGGATTCAATCATGGCTATAATTACTAGTACATTGGAATTCTACTCTGTGTTTTTCTGCTTTCCATCTATTTGTCATACTCGACTAAGCTTTCCTTCTTTTGTCTTGCTTTCTTTTGAATTAGATAAACCAGTTTATTTTATTTCCTCTACTGGTTTGAAAGTAAAATACTCTATTTCTGTTTGTTGGTGGTTATCACATTGTAACAAGTACATTTAGCATAATAAGTAAAAATTTGATCCATTTCTTATTTCTTATTCCAGACAAACAAGGACTTCAGATTATTTTAGTGCTAATCACCAGCATCCTGCCTTTGCTGACTGTGCTGTTGTTACTTCCCAGGCTTTAATTATACCTTGGTCGTTTTAATCTTTAATTGTTTCAATTGTTTAAATTATCATTATCGAATTACTTACTCTTTTCTTTCTCTTGGATAAATAAGAGTAGAATCCTTGCTCACAGGACAGATGCATGTTTAACTTTTAACACTCTACTTAAAAGCTTCCCAAATGACCTGTCCTTAGGTCTCACCTGGTCCAGCTCAGCCCTGTAGGAGAGTTTCAGATGCTTCACATCTTTGTCAGTGTTTGGTATTGTCAGTTTTGACTTTTAAGACTCTGATGGGTCTTAATTTTTTTCCCTGATAACTTATGATGTGAGGCACCTTCTTTTTGTCCTGTGCTTATTGATGTCTCAAAGTAGTTCTTCTCTGAAGTGTTTGTTCAAGTCTTTTTACCATTTTACTTGGGTGGTTTATTTTTTTGCTGTTGATTTATAGGGATTCTTTATATATTCTGGATACTAGTCCTTTGCCAGATATATGCAAATGTATTCTCCCAGTCTGCCTTTCATTCTCTTTATGGTATATTTTGATGAGCTGAATTTGTTAGCATTAATGAATTTCAATATCTTCATATTTTTGTGCTTGCTTCTTTATGGATCATTTCTGAGAAGTGTATTTAGATCTGTTTTATGGTGCAGCATATACTCTATTTCAACAGAATTTCATGTGCCTCATTTATCTCTTCTGTCCTTCTGGAACTCCAGTTATGTATGCCTTTTACCGTTTGATGTTATCCCAGAGTTCAACAAGGCTTTGGTCTCCTTTGTAAATATTTTTCCCTCTCTGTTCTTCAGATTGGACAATCACTATTGATCTGTCTTCAAATCCATAGACTGTTCCTCCAGCCACCTCTCCTCTGGTGTTAAGAACATCCAGCGATTTTTTTAAAATTTCAGATATTTTTCATTTTAGAATTTCCATTTGTTTTATTTTTTATACTGTATATTTCTCCCCTGAGATTACTCATCTCTTCACTCCTTAGAGCTATTTTTCCCTTGAAGCCCTTGACTGTGTCTACGACAGCTGTGTTTGATTCATTGTCTGCTAATTCTAAGATGTCAGTGATTTTAAGGTGTGTTTCTGTTGACTCCTATTCTGTTGAATATGCAAGATATTTTACTATTTTGTCGCATGTCTAGTAATTCTGTATTGCGTGCTGGACATTGGGATTGATGCATTCTGATACTGTGGTTGATTCTGATGCTTACTGAATTATGATGTAGCAGGCGGTTGCACTCAGGGCCGATTACCTTGAACTTATAGAAGTTTGGTTTTGCACTTTATTAGGGCAGGCCTCTAGATGTGGACCTTTGGGGATTGCAGTAGACACCCTGAAGTGTTTACCAAGCCTCTAATTGGGTAGGAATATAAATCTGAATTCTGTTTTCCTTCTGGTGGGCAATAATGGGAATCTAAATTCAGTTTTTTCAGCCTTCCTAGTGCTGCTATCTACAGGGCTATGTGGTGTCTTTTGCAGACATCTGTAATTCACAATTCAGTTAATATTTGTGGGGATTTATATGTAGACTCTGGCCTTTCCCACTGTGGCTCTTTCATTTCTGAAATTTTCTACCTCAGTTTTCAGCTGCCCTAGCAGCCTCAAGCTCTCCACTCTGGCACCTAAAGCCAGTGAGCCTGTGTTTTGTTGGTTGGTTGGTTGTTTTCCTGACCTTGCTTCCTCCTGTGTGCTAGGGAGCATCAGTATCCGTATGAACCTTGATCTAACTTCGTGCAGTTCTTTCCTTCAAGGGTTATTACCTATCCCTACTTTTAAGGAATCTTGAGAACCATGAAATTGTGTTTCTTTTAAATTTTTCCCAGAGTTAACCAGGTTAGTCTGATATGTTACCTTACCATTATTAACATCAGAATTACCCAATTCAGTATTTTAGTTCATGAACTCTCTCTTGAGCTGTGTTTCATAGTGTTGTTATTTCTATCCTTTAAAATTCTATTTTGCTCCCTATATTTTTATTTCTATACCTTCTCTTTGGATATTTTTCTAATTTGGCTTTTCAGTTTTGACAGTCCTCTTATTCTCTTGTCATGCTTTCAATTATCTTTTAAAACACATTAAGCCTCGTCATTTCATTTGATAATTCCATTCTCTTCCATATCTTGGGATCTGATATATAAGGGGAGGGTTGCTTCTTTTGATTTTAATTTATGGTGGCTTATTTCTTTATGTTTATTTGAGTTTTTTATTGTAAGTTTTTCCTCCCTGTGGAACTTTCATCTATAGGAATGTCTTGAGCATGGACATTAAGGTGCATTCCTGAAGTGACAAATTTGTTGTATTCTATCAAAATATGGGGAGGGGGGACATATCCAGAATTGGATTGCTTTAAGTTTATGTCTGGCTTGATGTTTATGGGACCCACAGTTAATGTGAATGGAAACTCTAAACCCAGAGGTGTTTAGGAGTAATTAGTAGAGATACACTTTTTTCTTTTTTGAAATGCCATGAGAGTGAAGTTTCTTCCAGAGGTCTGTTTACCAATTTTGCTGTCCATGGAAGCTTTCCTATCTGCTTTTACTTGAGGCATTTCAGACTGTGGTTTTGGGTACGTAAAGGCTCTGACTTCTTTTTTCTATGTGCTTGGAGAATGTTCTCATCACCAGTGTGAAACATCCTTCCTTGTGCATGGCCCTGCTGCTCACCTTGTCTTCCAGTTCGTTTCAAGGCAGCATGCCTCGCCCCTCTTCTCCTTGTTTGCATCTGCTGGGGTCTTCTTTACAGACCTTTATTATCATCTCTCCTATACCACTTAATTTTCTATTATCTTGAGTGAAAAATCAAAGTTAATTTGTTTTCCATTTACAGCGACTCCTCTGTTACTTGGTGGATAAATTTGGACCCATTAGTAATGACTGGGAGTATTAATATTTTGGACACATGCCTCCTCTGTTATTTTGTGCTTCCTCCTTTTAATACTTCCCAGTTGCTTATTTTTTCCCTTCTTGTATTATTATCTATTGCTGTATAACAATACCACCGTATTTGGTGGCTTAAACAACACATGTTTATTTTCCCAGTTTCCGTGGGTCATGGGTCCTCACAGCTTATGCGCTCCTGTCCTCAGGCTCTCACAAGCCTGCAATCCAGATGTCTGCTATGGCCGGGGGTCTCATCTGAGGCTTCATGGGAGAAGGATCCACCCCCAAGCTCACATGGTCACTGGCAACACTCAATTCCTGGTGGGGTGTTGGACCGATGGGTTTTTCTTTTTAACACTTTGGATTATTTATATTTTGCATTCCTGCTGGTCACCCATCCTTCCCCAACAGTGTCTACAGTTGATCAGATTATATATGCTTTTTCCAAAGAAGTCAAGGTTATTTAGTTCATAATATTACATATGAAAAAAAAGTATTAGTGCAGATCTGGGATATGGATGTCATCAAGAGATGCACTAGCCAGGAATCGTTCACTGTGGAATCATATCTGATCCTACCCTAGGAGCAGCACACTGTACGTTTTATCACTTACTTCTGAGTCCATATATAAACACACTGGCCCTGTGTCCCATTCTCAAAGGACTTCTGTTTGCTAACTACTGGAATAATTAATTTAAGTTCAAGTATTAATGACTACTGATGGCATTCTATGTAATCATCCAAACCACATTTTCAAAACTGAGGCCTCTGTGCCTTAAGCCAAGGGAACAAGCAATGTGAGGCTTATTGACTCCTTAAGAGGATCAATCTGCCACACATAGAATGTCTTCTAAGCAGGGTCATTGGCCCCAGACAAGTCATGATATATAGAGTTGGAACTTCTTTAACTGAAAATGCCAAAACACAATTGTCTTCAAAATATCTAACCTATTTTGGACTTTCTATCACCTAATTTGTTGCCTCTCTCCATTTACTTTGCGAGCGTAGAAAATAGTGATGAAAATTATAACAAATGCTCCAAATCAATTCCTTTTCTGTTGCAAGATTTTAAAAATGGAAATGATTTGTCTCCTTACAAGACCACATTTTTAGGTTACAAACTAGACTAAAGCTTTCATTAAAAATTTTAATTGTTTCTCCTTTCAAACAGGTTAAGCCAAATACTTAGTGTGTAGTTTTTGGAAAACATTGTACATAATTCCAATTTATGCTTATTAGTATGTGTGTCCTTACAACTCAGGAATTCCCTCTCTATCTCTTTGCTTGTGTGTGTGTGTGTGTGTGTGTGTGCGTGTGTGTATGTGTGTGTAAAATTGCTGGCACCAATTGCTATAGTCAATATTTAAAGTGCTAAGCTCAACACAAAATCTAAAATTCTATCGGAAAGGAGCTATTTCTACCACTTGAAAAATGTCCTATCTGCCCAGCCCCTGCGCACAGCTTTCTAGCTGTGACTTTGGAACAAAGCCATGATTCTTCTACCGGAAAATGTTTGGGGATAGACTTTGAATGTTAAGTCATTTGGGATGATGTTTTTTTCACTTCGTGCTAGCATCAACTGTTTGTGCAGTATTAAGACATCAGTTAAACTAAAGCAAATGCAAAATAGATATTATAGCTAGACTTAATGCTGATGCTTAGCATACAAGCACATCTCTAGAATACTTCCTTACAGAGATGTGGCTGTGGAGATTTTAGCAGTGTTGGGTTTGCCTGGTCTAATGCAGATCAATCCACATGGTACTAAAACCTCACTGAGGACACTGCCACATATTTGAAATCTGTGATCATTTGGACGTGGTCAAAGTAGATTGTCCTTTGTATAAAAGATGAACTGGTTCATGAAGTAAATTAATTGTATGAAAATATTCCAGATTGGTTCCCAGTTGACTGCAGGGTTCTCTCTTGCTCTAAAATTGTGATGTGATTTTTTTTCAAGCACCATTTACATACTGATGTGTGTACTCCATCTCATTCTAATTAGTCATTTACATACGCCTACTAAGGACAGCGTAGGAGACGCTCCTCCAGCCTCGATGGAGCTGTGGGTTTTTCTCTTTTCGTTGCTTCTTCCTCTTCCCCTCCCCCTTCTTGCTTGAAAATAACAAGATCATTTTCTATGTGATCAGCTGAGAGACAGATGCATTTGAATCGAAGTGAACCGATTAACGGCGATGTATGGTCACGGTGTTTAGAAGAAGACGGCACAGATGAACCTCCAGGGACGTCACGCCAGGGCGTGGTCCTGCGCAGCCAGGTGTGGGGGAGCACAGGGATGCTGGTGGCAGCACAGATTTCTGCAGGGCGGGTCTGGAGGGGGCCCAAGACTGGACGCGTGTTCTCAACCTCCTCCTTCCCGCCTGTCTTCTATGATTGTACCTCCCACCCCTGCCTCCCCCGGCTTGCACAAAAGGCTCCAAATGACTGTGTGAGTCATGTGTGGGTATTTCCAAGAACCGCTGGCGTCCTCTGAAAGCCCTGTCCGTGAGGACATTTCCAGCTTGCTGTGTGAGGATGCCAGTCCTCTGCTCCCATTCACAATAATTCTCCACATGCTGCTTTGGAGACCTTGGCTTTTTTTTTTTTTCCTTCAGCTTTAAGCAGAAATGTTTAATGCAGATGAGATTTTTATTTCCTTTTCCGTATACAGGAGTCACTGAACGCGAGTGCGAAAGAACTGGCTTGATATGGTGGAGTTAACAGAGACAGTACATAATTATCATTATCCGCGACAATTAAGGCAGCGTCAGGCTGTGTTGTGACAGTTTATTGTGGTGTGTGGTGATGCCGTAAAGTGATATTTATACCCCCGTGACTGCTCTGCCATTCAGAATTTCATAACTATATAAATGCATTCTGTGGATAGAGCATATGTCTTCAGCATTTCCCTAGTAGGCTGCATCTTTAAACTGGGAATGCGGCCCACAAAATGAGAATAAATCCATAGCATAGATCAGAGGATAAAAAGCTGCACGATGATGAATGAAATCTCCCAGTGCCGTCGGGGTGTTAGAACCTGTAGGTACAGGACCTGTGGTCAGCGTGGCTGAGGGACCAGACGCACAGAGGCCAGGCTGGGAAGAGAAGGGGGAGCAGGCACATTAGGGAAGGGGCTCTGTGATGGGCTGAATGTGTCTCCTTAAAATTTGTATGTGGAAACCTACCCCAAGGATACAGCCTTTGGGAGGTCAGATGAGGTCCCCAAGGTGGAGCCCGTGTGAGTGCTTTGATGTCCTTCTAATAGGAGTCCCAGAGAGCTTGCTCCCTGCCAGGGGGAGGACACAACACAGGGGAGAAATCCCAAGTCTGCAGCTCAGAAGTGGCCCTCCCCAGACGCTGAATCCACTGGCTCCTTGTTCTTGGACTTCCAGCCTCCAGAACGATGAGAAATAAATGTCTGTTGTTTCTAAGCCGCCCGGCCTGAGGCATTTTGTTAAGGCAGCCCAAACAGACGAAGACTTGGCCTGACTGTTCATGCAGTTCAGACTGGGGAAACGTATTCCAGCCTTGACTCAAAGCTGGAATCAGACAAGTCCGGGCGGCTAGCATCCAAGGGAACCCAGTGAGGCCGATGATTGGATGTCAGTGACGGGGTAAAGAACCAGGGTTTCCACGACAGATGGCCTTCTAGACCACAGCATGCAGGAGAGCGTGAGATGTGAGAGCTGAAATCAGCATTCTGAGCGCACGGGATAGAAATTCCAGGACACACATACACTGTGGGAATTCTGGCTCCGCCACTGACAAGTGGTATCATCCTGTTTCCCATCCCCCCCCCCCCCGGGGAGACACGCCGCCAGCACCTGCTGATAGGGCGGGCTGTTGCTAGGGTTAAGCTGGCTAGGTATGAGAGCACTCAGGGGGCATGTCTGTTATGTTGTTACCACTACATGGGGTTGCTGTTGAGAGTTAAGCTAGCTAGGTATGAAAGCACGCAGGGGGCGTGTCTGTTACATCGTTACCACTGCATGGGGTTGCTGTTGTTACTGTCATTTTATTGTACAAATCAGTGTTGTTATTCTCAGACAATGGAAGATGGAACCATCTGTTTCAGTGTATTTAGATTTTTAGAAGAAGACCACTATCTCAGTCTAAAGGAATGACTTACCAGAAATTAAATCTCAAGTACTTTGGCATTTTGGGGAATCTTCACCACACTGGGGGATGTGGGGCTGTCCAAGGACCCCCTCGCCCCCTCCTGGTGCCTCTTCACTCTCCTCCAGCATCTCAGCATGCCGGGAGGCTGACTTGCATAGATGGCATCCTTGCCCTGTGGCTTCTCCCGGGGTTGGGCTGAAGGGAGGCACTGGCAGGAGGGGGAGGGCATGGGAGCAAGGGCAGAGGTTTTTCCCCATACCCTTCCCCCCAGTTCCCTGAAGACCATGGCTTCTGTCGGGCAGCCTTGGCACCCAGCCGCCCTTCCTGGGATCCGGCCTCTGCTCCCCAGTTACGAGCCCCTGGTACAGCACAGTGCTTGGGTGGTTTTCCCAATCTTGCCTGCACCTTTAAAAACTCTCTTCATTAGCCTTTCCTCCATTTCCCAGTGTGAGTGTGCCTTCTACTTCCTGCCCTGGCTGCTTCTGTGGTCCTTTAAACCACATCCTGTGGTTTCTTTTTGTTTTGTTTTGTTTAGATTTTATTTATTTATTCGACAGAGATAGAGACAGCCAGCGAGAGAGGGAACACAAGCAGGGGGAGTGGGAGAGGAAGAAGCAGGCTCATAGCGGAGGAGCCTGATGTGGGGCTTGATCCCTTAACGCTGGGACCACGCCCTGAGCTGAAGGCAGACGCTTAAGGACTGCGCCACCCAGGCGCCCCCATCCTGTGGTTTCTAAGCTACTGGGGGAATATTCTACTTCCTTCTCTTCTTTCCTTGCCACCTGAGACAGCTGACAGTTTAACCTTTGGCATTTGGATACTCAGACACGCCCCTAATAGACAAAGCAGGGGGAGGGAAATTAATGCTCTGTGCCTACGTATCCCTGTTTAATTATGGAGAATATGTTAATTTTTAAAAGCATTACCGAGATGCTTAGTAAAGTAGCAGGTGTTACAAAATTGCATTTTTATTATCCTTCCCTGTATCAGACATGGAAATTATGGTCTCTACCACAATTTCACTACTTACTAAATGTTCCTCGTCAGTTATCACAGATAAATGCTTCTTTTAAAATCATATGTAGACAATTAGAAACTTTTAGGTTAATTAATTTTCTCTATTAGGAGAAAAGACTTACATAAAGGGAGTGGGACTAAGGTGATGCTGTGATAAGACTACTTTTTTTTTATTATTGAATTCTTCAATGTAGACAGATGGCATAACCCAAAGGACAATTTGGTGGTAGCAACTCTTTAGAGAAGAGGTCCTAAAAGGAAACTTTTTTTTTTTTTTTCCTCACACACAAAACAGTTCTAACACCAAATATTGGGGAGGGGGTACTTTCCACAGCAACCAGTTCTTCGGATGTCTGGATACCAGCAAGGCGTCCTACACCTCAGCTCAGTCTTGCTACTAAGTAGCTGGAGCTAGCACAGACCCCACAAATGCAGGGCTCGGTCCCGTAAGACCTTGCCCCCCTGCAGGCACCAGTTGCAAATCCCCAGGTTAGCGGTATTTCTCTCCAAGTTGACTACCAACTGAGAGCCCGTGACGCCCTTCTCAGGTTCAGCGATGTAATATAATGCCTCAAAGAACTCTGTGCAATGCTGTACTTACATTTACTCATTTCTTATAAAGGATGTAATAGAGGATATGCGTGGGTAGCCAGATGAAGACGTACGTAGGGCAGGGTGTGGGGAAAGGACACCCAGTTTCCCTGCCCCTCAGGCACGTCCCTCTCCCTGGACCTCCATGTGTTCATCAGCCTGGAGGCTCTCCAGACCCCTTTGGTTAGAGTTTTTTATGGAGTCTAATAATAATGATGATTATTTTTAATCGCGGTATGATGGACATACAGCATTATGTTTCGGGTATATAACATAATGACAAATATTTGTAGATGTTGCAAAATGATCACCACAGTAAGTTCAGTTAACATTTGTCACCGTACACAGTTACAGAATATTTTTCTTATGTTGAGAACTTTCAATATTTATTCTCTTAGCAACTCTCAAATATATAGTTCAGTATTATTAATTATAGCTGCCATGCTTCACATTACAACCCCATGACTTGTTTATCTTGTACCTGGAAGTGTGTACCTTTTGACTCCCTGCACCCACTTTGCCCATCTCTGACCCCCTGCCTTTGGCAGCTCTCCAGTCTGTTCTCTGTATGGTTGAGCTTTTTTTAAAAAAAATTTCTATTTTTTTAAGATTTCACATATAAGATTATACAGTATTTATCTTTCTCTGTCTGATTTATTTCCTTTAGCATGGTCCACCCAAAATTTCATTCTTTATCCATTCGGCCATCTGTAGACATTTAGGTTGTTTCCCTGTCTTGTGAATAATGCTGCAGTGAACATTGGGGTGCAGATACCTTTTCAAGTTAGTGTTTCTGTTTTCTTCGAGTAAGTGCCCAGAAGTGGAATTCCTGGATCATATGGTAGTTCTGTCTTTAATTTTTTGAGGAACCTTCATACTGTTCTCCATAGCAGTTGCACCAACTTACGTTCCCACTGACAGCCTTACCACACTTGTTATTTCTTGTATTTTCCACAATGCCTTTGAAGCAGGTATAAGGTCCTATCTCATTGCGGTTTTGATTTGCATTTCCCTGATGATTAGGGATGTCGAACGTCTTTTCACGTAGCTGTAGGCCATCTATATGTCTTGTTGAGAAAATGTCTATTCAGATCCTGTACCCATTTTTAAAATCAAATTGTTTATTTTTGCTGTTGAGTTGTAGGAGTTCTTTATATATTTGGGATATTTCCCCTTATTAGATATGATTCACAAATATTTTCTCACATTTAGTCAGTTGCCTTTTCATTTTGTTGCTGGTTCCCTTTGCTCTGCAAGACCTGTTTAATTTGATGTACTCCCACCTGGTTGGGTTGGGTTGGGTTTGGTTTTGCTTTTCTTACCATTTCTTTTGGTGTCAAATCCAAAAACAATAATCACCAAGGCTGATGTTAAGGAATTTATCACCTATGTTTTCTTCTAGAAGCTTTATGGCTTCAGGTCTTACATCAAGTCTTTAATCCATTTTGACTTACAGTGTTTTGTACGGTGTAAGAACGTGGTCCAGTTTCATTTTTTGCATGTTGCTGTCCAGTTTTCCCAGCACTATTCATTGAACAGACCGCCTTTTCTCTATTGTATATTCTTGGTTCCTTGGCCATAATTAATTGACTATATAATTGTGGGTTTACTTCTGGGTTTTCTATTCTTTTCCATTGGTCTGTGTGTCTGTTTTTTGCCAGTACCAACTGTTTAATTACTATAGTTTTGTAGTATAGGTTGAAATCGGGGTGCGTGGTACCTCCACCTTTGTTCTTTCTCAAGATTGTTTTGGCTAGGGGCTCCTCGGTGGCTCAGTCAGTTAAGCATCTGCCTTCATCTCAGGTCATGCTCCTGGAGTCCTGGGATGGAGCCCTGCCTAGGGCTCCCTGCTCAGTGGGGAGCCTGCTTCTCCCTCTGCCCCTACCCCTGCTCATGCTCTCTTTCTCTCTCAAATAAATACATAAAATCTTTTTTAAAAAAAAGATTGTTTTGGTTATTTGGGTCATTTGTGCTTCCACAAAAATTTAAAAATTGTTCTGTGGAAAAATGCCATTGGGATTTTGATAGGGATTGCATTGAATCTGCTGTTGTTTTGGGGAGTGTGGACATTTTAACAATATTAATTCTTCCAGTGGAATCCATGGGTGTTGAATATTTTTCCATTTCTTTGTGTCTTCTTCAGTTTCTTTTATCATTGTCAAGTTTTCAGTGTATAACTCTTTTACCTCCTTGGTTAAATTTATTCCTATTTTATTCTTTTTGATGTGATTATAAATGGGATTATATTTTTAATTTCTCTTTATGCTAGTTCATTATTGGTGTATAGAAATGCAAAAGATTTCTGTATATTGATTTTGCATTTTGCAAATTTACCGATTTAATTTTTTCTAATAGTTTTTTGGTGGAATCTTCAGGGTTTTCTATATATAGTATGATGTCATCTGCAAATAGTGACAGTTTTACTTCTTCCTTTTCAATTTGGATGCTTTTTATTTTTTTCTTCTTGCCCAATTGCCGTGGCTAGGACTTCCCATACTATGTTGAGTAAAAGTGGCCAGAGTGGACATCTTTGTCTCATTTCTGATCTCATAGGAAAAGCTTTCAGCTTTTCACCATTGAGTTTGATGTTAGCTATGTGTTGTCCTATGTGGCCTTCATTACGTTGAGGCACATTATCTCCATTCCTACTTTATTGAGAAGTCATTTTGGACTTGAGAAATAAAGGGAAAGAGAGGGATAAAAAGAACAGGCAGAAAAATTATTTAAAAATAGGATGGAGTTATAATAGATGAAGTTGGAAAAGATGAAATAAAAATTTAAAATACAAAAGAAAGAAGGGAGGGAGGGAGGGAGAGTAGGAAGGAAGGGAGGAAGGGAGGTAGGTTGGTAGGAAGAGCCTATATCTTTCATAACTCTTGCCGACCTACCAAAGCTGGGAGAATATAAAAGGGCTGTGATCATTTGCCCACAGCCATTAGCCCGCCAACATCAAAGTCAGATCTGATACAGGTTCTCCAGCATCTCAACTCTACATTTCTGATCGTGTGTCTGTCATCTTTAACAACAGCTAATGCCATTTTAGTTGTCACCTTCACTTCACTCAGAGTGGACTGACCTCACAAAATAGACCCAGCTAATTCTCAACTTAAAGTCTGGGGTTTGTCTTTTGCTTTGTTTTTAGAAGTTACACCTAAATAATGCCTACAATGTTAACTCCTAGACTTTTTGTTTTCCTAAGTGAAATTACAGATACAAACCCAGGGAGTTCTTATATTTGCAAAGGAAAACAAGCTAGCTTTGGTGACCTCAACATTGTTTTTTTATATTTTAGGTTTCTCCAAATATCTTAGCAAGTCAAAAGTCAATCTTAATGCACTAAAACTATTTGAAATGTATTCATAAAATTTATACAATTAAAGAAGTTTAAAACTAAACAACAAATGAATAACATGCTACTTAAAATACTTAACCTCAAGAGTCAATTTTCTTAGTGCTAAAAAATAAAAATCAATATGAGAAAAAAACAGACCAATGGGGGAAAAACGAGCAAATATTATGAGTAAACAATTTATAGAGAAATACATGTATAAGAAGATGGGTTTATCTTAAATAACGATAGCTAAGTAAGATATTTACCTTAAATGTGTTATTTCTACTTAAATAAGGTTTTGTTAGTCAATCTTTTGACACAATTAGCATTTCACATTTTATTATATAGCCGTTCCTATATGCAATTGCCTTTTATTTCCAATTTTAGTCTCTAAGTTAAAATTTAAAAACCTTCTAAGCGCAGAATCCTCCTAGGCTGTTCCTTTTCTTCACTCTTTTTAAAAACAGTTTTAATGAGATTATTTTTGTACAAGGAGGTCTACCCTTTTAAAATGTACAACTCAGTAATTTTTAGCATGTTTACAGAATTGTGCAACCATCAACTTAATCTTAGAGTATTTCATCACTCCAGAAAGAGTGTCTTTGTATCTATTTGCAATCACTTTGGATCCATGATCACCACAACCCTCCCCCCCTTCATAAATAGTCCAGTAACTACCTCTCTCTGTTTATAGATTTTCCTATTCTGTACATTTCATGTGAATGGAATCATACAATATGTAGTCTTTTGTGACTGTCTTCTTTCACTTAGCATAAAATGTTTATAAGATTCCTCTGTGCTGTAACGTGAATCAGTACTCAATTCCCTTTATGTCTGAGTAATATTACACTGTATAGAGACTTGCCATTTCATTTATCCATTCGTTGGTTGATGGACTTTTGGGTTTCTCCCCTTTGGCCTATTGTAAATACTGCTGCTCTGAACATTCATATTTTGCTCCATACAAGTTTTGGTGGGCATATGTTTTCACTTCTCTTGAGTATATACCCAGGTTGGAACTGCTGGGTCAAATGGTAACTCTATGTCTGACATTTTGAGGAACTGCCAGATTGTTTTCCATAGCAGTGGTACCATTTTATATTTCCACCGGTAACATAGTTTCCAATTTCTCCACATCCTTACCAACACTTATTATCTGACATTTTTATTATAGCAGTTTTAGTGGTTATGAAATGGCAGTTCATTGTGGCTTTGAGTTAATATTATTTTTGTTGAAAAACGAAACAGTCAAACTTATTTTTTAAATATATATGCCTGTGGCAGTTTTAGCAGGGAAGAAATAATGTGTGTTGTGTATATGCTTCAGCCATAGATCTGCAAGGGGGCTTGAAACTCCAAAACACAGGGGCGCCTGGGTGGCACAGCGGTTAAGCGTCTGCCTTCAGCTCAGGGCGTGATCCTGGCATTATGGGACCGAGCCCCACATCAGGCTCCTCTGCTATGAGCCTACTTCTTCCTCTCCCACTCACCCCTGCTTGTGTTCCCTCTCTCGCTGGCTGTCTCTATCTCTGTCGAATAAATAAATAAAATCTTTAAAAAAAAAAAAAAGAAACTCCAAAACATGTAGGATTGACTTTTTTTGATTACTGAGACAGGATGTTAGTTTACTAACAATGATTCAGGTTTTCATTTCTTTTTGGGCATGTATAATCTCAGGCTCAGTGACAAAAATTCTGGCAGAAGTCAAGATATCTATGTGTTTCCAGCTCTGTAACTGGCTGCAAAATCTTCTAAGTAAATTAAAATCCCTCTCTGCCTAAATACACTTTCTGTGTCCATTACTTTTAGTTCATAAGTGTTGGGCCATTTCTCTTCTATAAGAGATTCCACAGGAATTCTAAAATATATATTCTCCTCTGCTGGTCCCATAAAATAGATGTTATATAAGGGAATTTCACATTGCCTAAGGGTAACAGGAGTCTCATACATTTAACTTCTTTTATTTTCCAATAATTTGCTCATCTTCAAAGCTTCTTTATACAGACACTCTTAATGTATAAAAGAGCTATCAATAGTTTAAACCTTCTTACCCTTCCCCCATAGGGTATTTAATACCAACAAAATACTGCATGAGTCAAGAGGTCTTAACTGTAATTGAGTAAGAAGTCAGTATTAGCTGAGTGGTTGAAATGGGAGGGGTAGCCTAGAATGTGGAGAAGTGTAGCATGACCATGAGTATTAAATGCAGGTTCTCCATCCTCTGTTCCTCCAGTTGTCAGTGGGGGGGGGGGTATGCAGTACAACACAAGCATTATTGTTCAGAGACCAGGGTGAGGAGAAAAAAAGAGACTCCGAGCTCTGTATTTTGCTCCATGGAAGTCTGTGACCTGACGTAGAAGACCACGGCCTGTCTCATATAAAGGATTGGGTCAGAATTATTGTTTTCCTGAGAAGTTTGTGATTTCAGTGGATCCAGTAAATAACCCTGTTGAATTAAGCAAGGCCAGAGATAGAGATTAACTTAAATAATTTTCTTGACTCTTGGTCTGTCTTGGCAAACTGAAACATCGCCTGAGATAAAGGACTTCTAGTTAGATTTAGAGGATTGTTTATGTATTACACTTGGGATTTCTTGGATATATTTTCCATCAATAGAGCATGTAGAACTGGGTTTAAAAAAATATTTATTTAAAAATTGTGTGATGTCAGTTCTTCGTTGAGAGTGCAGTGGAAGAGAGACAGCAGGACAGATGCCTCTCATTCCTTGTCCATTTGTTCCAGAAACATGTGTTGAACACCTACTCTTTTTTTTTTCTTATAAGATTTACTTATCTATTTTAGAGAGAGGGAGAGCATGCACAAGTGGCAGGGAGGGCCAGAGGGAGAGGAGAGGGGAAGCAGACTCCCCTCTGAGCTCAGAGCCATCCACACACAGGGCTCAATGCGGGGCTCCATCTCACGGCCCTGAGATCATGACCTGAGCTGAGACCAAGAACCAGACGCTCAACCGACTGAGCCATCCAGATGCCCCTTGAACACCTGCTCTTTATCAGGCACAGTTTGAGAGCATGAGGGGGCAAAGAAAGCATGACATAAGATACCCTGAATGTGGGACAGGGAGGCGGACGTATAAGTGAATGTGTGAGAAGTTATAGGGGCTATTCTAGCTGCAAGCAAGCTAAGTGTTTAAGGGGCCAAGATAGCAGTTTTCACGTTTGTTAATCACTGAATTGATACTAAATGTAGTTTCCATGTCTTAGTAATGTGCCCATGCACGGTTGTGAAGGAACAGGTGGGAAATGTGTCAGGTGCGAGATGAGGTGACGTTGGACTTGCCGGTTTTATATGGATGACCCACAAACGACACTTCCCCCATCCAAACTACTTGCCACGATGTCCACATCCTTACTGTTCCTTCTCACACCGTGTGCGGGATTTCTGCACCGCCTCGCCACTTTGCCTTTGTAGGGCACATTAGAGGGGTTCATCCTGGACCCTCTGGCAGTGTTACTCTCCCCTTGAGCACCTGGACCTCGGTCCTGCCTTTCCTATAAGCCGTGGCTCACATGGCTTTCACTGCTAGTCTCAAGGTGTCTTTGCACCGCCAGCCCCGCATCCACCCCCCGCTTCCATGCGTTAGCCTTCTCAACTACTCATGCGGTTCTTCTGCCGCCTCCCCTTCCCTTGGCGCCGGGTCCCTGATGTCTACCTTTATATGCTCTGTCGAGGTATTGCAGCCATCCCCTCTTGTTTGATTTTCTCTGATATTCGCCCAAACATCCCACAGCCCTGTATGTTATATTTTTGTATCATATTTGCGTTCTCACTATTGTTGTTGTCGGTATTGTTAATTTTGTTACCTCCCACCAGATAATGTGAAGATTTTGAGGACAAGGACTGTTTCCTGTAATAAAATCACTGGGCTTGGTGTATCATTAGTGTTGCTACATATCTTCAGTTAATTTGTTTACTTCCTAAATGCTTTCTTGAATCCACTGTTACACCTGTGTATTTTGTAAAGTTAATATTGACAGCTCTCATTTTTTTCCCCAGAATATACCTTTTTGAAAATTTAAGGGTAAATCAAATTATATAGAATGAATGATATTTTTAATGCAGTAAGAAAGCTCATATTTAAACGAACGTCGTCAATGACTTAATCTGTGAGTAAAAGAATAGCTTGTGATAACAGTAATCACTGTCTTTTCCCATGCACTGTGCTGGTTAATTTTATAAGTCAACTTGACAGGGCCACGGGGTGCCCAGTCCTCGGTCAAACATGATGCTGGGTGTTTCTGCATAAGATTACCTTTGGAGGGGTGCCTGGGTGGCTCAGTTGCTAAGCGTCTGCCTTCAGCTGAGGTCATGATCCCAGGGCCCCGCGTCAGGCTCCCTGCTCAGCAGGAAGCCTGCTTCGCCCTCTTCCCCTCCCCCTATTTGTGTTCCTTCTCTCGCTGTGTCTGTCTCTGTCAAATAAGTAAATAAAATCTTCAAAAAAAAAAAAAAGATTACCACTGGAATCAGTAGACTGAGTAAAGCAGATTGCTTTCCTTGATGTGGGTGGGCCTCACCCAATCAGCTGAAGACCTGAATAGAACAAAAAAGCTTATTAAGTGGGCAGTCCTTTTTCCTGACTGCTTTGAGCTGGGACATCAGTTTTTTCCTCTCTTTGGACTCAGATGGAAACATCAGCTCTTCTTGAGTCTTGACTCTGTTGACTTGTGGACAGGAACTTAAACCATTCTCCTGGGCCTCCAGCTTGCTGACTGCAGATCTTGGGATGGGTCAGTTCATGTGAGCCAGTTCCTTAATAGAAATTTGCATATATACGTGTACACACCCTATTGGTTCCGTTTCTCTGGAGTGCCCAGACTAATAAAGCCACAGCTTTCAGACACTGGGGATTTCACACGTTGGGTTTCCTGACAGTAGAATTCACCTGGGTAAAGTCAAACCTCTTGTAAGAAGTAACGGGAAAAGAACACTAATCAAATGACATGGCAAAACTATTCTTCTGTTGTAAATCTTACCCGATGTCAATTGTGAAACTGAGTATTTTGCCAAAGTCTCAACTTAAAGCTACTTTAATCAAAGCAGTCGCTAATGCAAAGAATACATAAATTAAGGGCGAAGCAGAAAGATGGACAAACCCAGTGGCTGCACTTTGCAGGTTTGGCGAGAGACTGCCAGAGTTAAATAGACGTCCATGAATCAACAGTAAGCAAAGGTGAACAGGATGTGGGCGCTACGGAACACGACAGTCTTTGTGCTGTAACCTAACAGAAATATGATGACGAAAATGGGATAAACATGCTTTTCTTGTAGACTGGAAAGGAAACAGGAAACAAACTAAAGCCACGAGCCAATGTTGGGAGAGAGGTTCTGACGGCCAGGCCATCTTCAAATATTCCTTCACCAAATTTTCTTATAAAATTATTATCTGCAACTCATATGACAATGGAGAATCTTCCTATTTTAAGCATTTTTCCTCTTACACTCTTGGCTTCTTTCCTTCTTTGGGATCCTTTATCTGTCCAGCTTCCCACAAGTTAACGGCTAAAGGCAGATGAGTTGCAGAGTGAACAGTCACTGCTGGTTACTCAGAGTTGCTTTGCTCTGTTATTCCGGACAGCGTTCCCCCTTTATGCCTGCTTTTAGCTCCGTCATTTCTGTGGACCTTTCTGCTGAGGCCCTGCACGGATAGGACACAGGTGCCCCACACAAGGGGTTTTGTCTCACAGTTTGGTGAGTTCGGGGAAGACATTCAGTCTGCTAACAAATTTATTATTGACTTAAAGTTTAATCTATGTTATTCCACTTCCCATTGCCAGAGATAATATAAAGGAAGTTATAACAATGGCAGGTTAAAAATATTTTTGTCCCGTTCTCTTGATTTTCCCTCCCTACTCCATCATGTGGTGAGGGGATGGGGAAAGGCAAGTTGCATGGGGACAGTTCCTACTGGCCTGTTCTTGTTGGGAAAGAGGGAGGAAGGTTCCAAATGAATGAACGCAGCCTCATGTGAAGAGAAAGAACCAACTTAATGTTGCTTCAAACCAGTTTGGGTTGGTGGCATTTTTTGTCCGCAGTGGGCTGGGTTTAGTGTAAAGTTCAGTAGTACAAAGAAGATCTGCGTGGGCATTCATTTCTGGAGAAAAGTTGTCATTAAGAATCCTAACATAGAAAGTGAGCGCTTCTTTGGAAAGGGGGGGGGGTAATCAGAAGGGAGAATGAAGCATGAGAGACTATGGACTCTGGGAAACAAACTGAGGGCTTCAGAGGGGAGGGGGGTGGGGGAATGGGATAGGCTGGTGATGGGTATTAAGGAGGGCACATATTGCATGGTGCACTGGGTGTTATACGCAAGTAATGAATCATCAAACTTTACATCAAAAACCAGGGATGTACTGTATGGTGACTAACATAATATAATAAAACAATATTATTATAATAATTAAAAAAAAAGTGAGTGCTTCTTACACCTAAAGGCAGGAATGTTCTTCTGCCTTCCACTTTCCTGGCAAACAGAAATCCACGTTTTTTAAAAGCTACCTTTCAAGCATTCGGCTTTGGTTCAGCTGTTTCTTTCATCTAATCCTTAAGCCAAATCATTAGTAACAGGTAGTTTTCATGTGTAAACCAACGCTTGTGTGTGCTTATTTATACATTATGTATAATGTCCAATAGGTACATGCTTGAAAGCATTGTGGGTAATTTACATAAATTACTGTTGGAACTGCTCAGAATTTTCTGCTTCACTGTGGGTTCAAAACTGGCATCTTACTCATTCTTACACGCGATTTTTTTGTGAATGCCAAAAAAAAAAAAAATGGAAAAGCTTCTCAGACCCCTCCCAGCCTCTCACTGTTGCTGCGGCCCCCCAGACGAGGGCGCGCGCACGCGCGGACACACACACACACACACACACACACACACAAAAAACACACGTGAGTTCAAGCCTGATGCTCCCATGCCCCTTGAGGCAGCTCCAAATCCGGTTTTTGGAGCGCCCTGGTTCCTCGTGGAGGAATGCCGCGTTGTGGGGAGACATCCTCCGTCTGCTCTGGGCAGGGGCCTGGCTTGGTCAGCACTTGAATTTGACCACCCTCTGCGTGCGCGCTCTCGGGAGCGCGCGTCCTTGTGTGGTCCAGGGGGCGAACCCTAGGCGGCGATTGATAAATCCGAGAAGCGCCCAGGGGTGGGGATCGCGGAACCCAGGGCGCGGTCCCTGGGCAACCTGCCGCTTGGGGTGGAGGAATGGGAGCTGGGTTTGGGCCCGGGCGAACGCCCCAGTGGCTCCCGGGCCAGGCAGACCCATAGGCGCCGCGCTGGGCTGTAGGAGGCCGATGGGATCAGACGCGAAGACACAAAGACGCCCGAGGGGCCGCGGCTGGGCGGAGGCTCGCAGGGAAGCGGAGCCTGGGAGGCCAGGTGTGCAAGCCGGAGGGCGTCCGTGCCAGCCGGCGCAGGGAGCTGCCTCTGCCTAGCAAGGCGTCCGGTGCCAGGGAGCTGCCGTGGCGGCAGATTCGGATGCAGACCCGGGGCGCAACCATGGCGACGCAACCTGTGTCCCCTAGTAACTCGCAACAACATTATTTATAAGCTGCCGTCCCTGGCCTGCCCTCCACTTCCCCCTCTGCTTCGCCACACTGGCGGCCAACGGGCACGGCGCTCCTGGCTCTGCGCTGCCGCTGCCTCTCTCCCGCGGGCGCAGCTGGAGGTAGTCGCAGCCGGTCGCCGCTCACGCCGGGCGGGAGGTGGCAGCTGCACCCGCGGAAATCACCTTAGTGCATGTTTGTAGAACCGAGCGTGCGGGCGACGCGCGCACACACATGGCCCCGCGGGGAGGGGGCGTCTCCCCAGGAGGAGTGTTGGTGGAGGGGCTCCCAGCTCTACCCAAACAGTGTGGGTTCGCGTCACCTTGCTGCCGCCCCAGGCTTCCGGGTCCAGCCCAGTCCTGGCAGAGCACCGGGTAGGAACGCGCGCGCGCGCGCGCACACACACGCGCGCACACACACGCACACACACACACACACACACACATACACAAACGCACACGCGCGCCCGCCCGCCCCTGGTGTTGCCGCCGCCCCGCCGGGCCCCCCGCCCTTAGGGACAAGTGCGGCCACAGGCGCCCCCCGCGCTGCCTGCCGGAGGAGACCCGGGTCGGCCGCGCCGCCGGTGTCCCCGCGTGCGCCCCTCGGGTCCGCGCCGCTGTGGCTGGCGGAGCGCTGACGGCGAGCGCCGGACACGCACGCTGTCGGAGCCGGCCCTCCCGACCGCTCCCCCGACCGCTTCCGCTCCGCTCGCAGCCCGCCCTCCTCCCGGGCCCTGTCCCCGGCCCGCGGCCCCGGGCTTTTGTTGAAAGCGCGGCAACCCTCACTCCCTCCCCTCCGGCTTTTTCTGCCTTTCTCACGGTGGCCAAAAAGAGTTGATCGCTATTGTGATCCGCCTGGGAGAAGCGAGGGGCGGGCAGAGGTGGGGGAACCGAAGACCTGGAAGAATTGGGGTTCTTCCAAGCCAACTCCACCCAGCGACCGCCAGCGCATCTCTCATCACCGCCGGGACAATGGATTAAGTTACTCTTCCCGAGGCCAGAAGTCGCTGCAGACTTAGGGAGAGATGAAGGAAAAGGCGATGATTAAGACAGCTAAAATGCAGGGCAACGTGATGGTGAGTCTGGCGGGCGAGGCGCGGGGTCGCGAGCGCCCGCGGTGAGGAGCGGTGGTGGGGGAGTCCTGTCCCCGTGAGTCCCCAGCCTCCGGGCTGACCGCGACCCGCGGCTGCGCGCCGTGGCGCCTCCCCCACTTCCCCCCGAGCCCACCCGCGGCCGCCAGGGTGCCGAGGGTCAGGCGCCTGCTTGCATATCGCAACTTCGCGCTGTCGCCGTCCCTCTCCTTCGGGCGTGGGGCTTGGGGCCAGGGGTGGGTGTGTGAGGCGAGGAAGGGGCGGCGGCCGCGCGGCGATCCGAGTTCCAAGCCGACCCCCGGGGCTGTCCTGGGGGCAAGGTGGGGAGAGGAGGTCGCCGCGGCCAGGGGAGGGCCCAGGGCCCTGATGCCCGCGTGGCCTCTGGGCTCCTAGTCCCCGGAGCCCGAGACCTGTTGGGGCTGGCGAGCGTTTTGGCACACTCGGGGCGGCGCCGCTCGCTCTGCTCAGGCTGCTGCCTCCGCGGCTGCCCATCTAACGGGGCCCTGCTCCCCCAAAAGGCTGCCTGTGCCAGCGAGCCAGCGAGAGTGATAACGGCCAGGCGTCCCCAAGAATTTCCGTGCGGCGGGAGACCCTCTGGGCGGCGGGAGGCTCAGGGATGCAGGGCCAGGGGCTGTCGTAGCATGCACAACTTTGCTAACTCGGGGACCCCGGCGTTCCGCCTCCCAGCGAGCCACCCGCCCTGGCCTGCGCCCTGCGACTCGCCTGCGGCAATCCGGCCACCGGGTCCCCCGTGCCCTGGGCGTGGGGCCGAGGGGGTCAGGGTGCTGGAACCTCCTGGAGAGGACGAGGAGGTTGCCATCTTGTTCTGTGGAAATTGTGTGTGTGCCTGTGCGTTTTTATTTGGGTGATGTTTTAACCCTTTCGGTGTTGGTGTAGGATGATTAGGAAGAGGGTCTCTATTTTTATATTGCTTGCGGGTAGTTTTTTTATGAGATAGGGACAACAAGATGGGGATTGGCATGTTACTTTTGAGGATACAGCTGGAAATGCAGGAATTCTTTCAGGCGCTGGGTCTAGAGTTGTTTGTGAGGTGGGTTGGGTCTAGGTCATGGGAGGAGAGATGGGGTGGCTGGAGGTGTGTTTGGGATAACCCAGTCGGTGACCCATTTTGAGGTCTTGCTTTAAACAAAAAGAGACAAGAAATGAAAAAATTTATTCGAATTGAGCAAATATCCAGCTGACTTAACCACACCCACAGCAGGACACCTGTTGCCTGCCTGAGGAAGGAGCTCCCTCTGCTCCGAACTTGAACTTGACTTCTGGCCTGAGGTGTGTACCACTCCATTCAGAATAGCTCTGGGAGCACAATACCTACATGGAGGGGATTATTTTGCAGGACCCCTTCTCCCCCATGCCCCAAAGATAAGCCCCTCATTCAAGGAACTTCATCCACTTGTGGGTTCTGTGGCTGACTGACCTAATTGCTTGTTTGTGAAAATACATCTGTTCCCCTAATTTTCCCACTCTCTTTTTAGTCATTCTGCTGTTCAGCATATTTTTTTTTTTTGTATAAACAGGGCAGAAACGTGTATGGAGTAATGTTTTCCAATTAAATTCCCACCTGCATCCATAATTCCCCTTTTATATTATGCCATAACGTGCTAGTAAAACCTCCACATTTAGGACTGAGACAGAAGAAAGAATTTGAATTAATTTTATTGGTAATATAACGACACATTATTGATTCATTACCTAAATCTGTTGTCAAACAGGTGTTTCTTCTCATGACTTAGTTGGTATGTTGGGACATAGCAACATCTTTATATGACATCTAAAAATCTTGTGAAGTCCTCCCTCCCGCTATGCCCTCTCTGGGTTTACTTCAGAAAATGAAAGATGGAAGGACTTTTTCCCTCATAGTCTGAATAAAGATGTTCCGCGTGCTCACTCTGTAGCCTCCTCGGTGTCTACTGTTCGTAAGTAGAGTTAGAACAAGTTGCGCTGAGCGTAGTGAATTCTGCAGGAACCATAGTTTCAGGCTCATCACTGGCCTCAGAGAAAATGAGGTCCAGACTTGTCAGCGTTTCAATGTTCTGTCAATTCTTGCATTGGTAATTCTTACTCTGCCGTCTGGTTTGAACCTTGTTTGAAATTTTACGCTCCAGCTACATCCACACAGCTTTAATCGAGTGATCATTTCTCCCTTAAATTGCTCTTTGGGGGTTTCTTGATCTTAGTTCCCCATCAGTCGTCTTGGAAGACTCTCTCAGCACAGCCTGTCTTGGACTGGATGACTGGCAAACTCTTTTCACTGGCAACTTGATTGGAATTCAGGTGCTATTTTACGTCCCGGATGAGGACAGGGTGATTCACTCTCCGCTCTGGCAGCGGATTGCCGCACATCTGACTGTGATGGAGAGAACGTTCTCCAGCCTGCAGAGTCCACGCATGGACGTGCACATGGACACCCGGACACAAACTGCAGCTCTGTTCCCAGCTCCCCGGGCTCTCTGGATGCACACGTGAGGTCCCATGTTTGAAAGGGAGACACTTGGTAACGCCAGTGTGGTCAGAGACGCGCCACCTCCGGCCACAGCTGGGCAAGTCAACGGGGTGTTGGCTCCAGCCTCTTGTCACTTACGTTCCCGTCCGTGGCCAGCGGGGACCTGGGACTTGTCTGAAATCTTCCTGAAGGCTCCGTTCCTCACACATGGCTTTAGAAGTTTATTCCTGCTGACAGATGATTGAGAGAAGGCACACTTATCGGCATACTACCTAATCCCATTTGGGGTTAATACATGAGTAAAAGGAATAACAAAGCTGGAAACAGTTCATAACTTCTGTTTTGATTTTTGAGAAGAGTCTGTTTCATAAACTTTATTTCTAACGTTGTAAAAAAAATCCCAGACTAAGCATGGCACTTTCCATCTGTGATTTAATACTCTGAGAGAGAGATCGAGATTTTCCCATTCTCCCAGAACAAAACTTAGGTTTAAAAATAACTGTATTTTCACAAAATCTTCATCTGAAAATCCATGGGGAGAGGGGACTTGCGTGTTTTTTCTGCCCAACCGCCCCTGTTATTAATATGTTGATACAGTACTAACTTAACCACTGTTTAAATTAAACTGGTCCTTTTGGAGAAGCATATCCTCTTATGATAGGTTCTAAGATCAATAGAAAATCTTTTTATTGGAAGGATATTACTACGCTAAATTCCTCTACTTCATCCAGGTGAGCTCTTTCTACACACCGCGTTGCTCAGCAGGGACTGAGTAAAGGTTGGTTAAAAATAAAAGCCTTGGGGACTGCCCTGTGCCCTGTGGGAACGTCTCCCCCTACCTTGGTATGTTAGTGGCTCTGCAATTAGTTGGTGGGTTAGGCGGGTCCTTGGTGACCACACTTGTGTCAGAGGAGGATCAGAAACTGGACACAGAGGATCAGGGGTCCGCAAGCCACAGGGACACTTGAGAATCTCATGGTTGGTTGGTTTTGGCTTTAAATGCAAGTTGCAGCCTAGGAATTAGCTCCCTGTAGAGGGAAAGCAGATGTTTCTCCTGTGGTCACTGGAACTGAGTTTTGGGCTTTGGTCACTGATGGGAGATACCTGTGATCTTATGAGCCGAGTATCTGTTCCGATCTTGCCTTCCCCTTCCTATGTTAAATAAAAACCCTGGAGCAGAACGACCTAAAGTAAGAGCATTCTCTCAGGCCATTTGAGTAGTTCATGGATTGATAAACAGAATGACTTTCCAGCATTGGTACCCTATGTGTGATAAGCCCAGGTGAGCAGAGGAAACTTTGAGGTTTTCAGATAAATTATAGGGATCTGTGTGGGACACACCCCCCATTGCTGAGTGCTTCTTGGGAACAGCAGTGCACGTTTGTGGGTGATTTTCTGGGGATACACCTTCAGTGACGCCAGCGTTTCCCTGTGTCTGAGGGCGATCGGGAACACCACTCCTGCTTCCTTCTACGGATTGGCACCTGACATAAGGCTGTGGTGTTGGTTCGAAATGTGAGCATTGTAGTGTGTGTTTTGGGGGGGAATTTGCCCTCCTGAAATGGGTTCCGAAAATTCCTTCTAAGGTGACATGTTTTTGAGAATTCTCACCGGGTATCCCAGGGCGGTGGTGCTTCTGCTGACATTTCTCTGCTTCCTGGTTCTTCGGCATCACTTCATGAAGTTGTCATCCCTACAGCTGGACTCCTCGAAATCTCGATGGATCCCCTGTGCAGGTAGAAAGAGCAGAGCAAGAGTCCATTTCATGCACCGCTTGTAGAGGATTTGCAGGATTGGGAAGACTTTACACATGTTAGCTGCCCATCAAAGATACCGAGAGTTCATGAAGTTTCCAGGAAGAAGTCTCCAGACCCAGGGAGGGGTGGTCAGCTGACGGTGTCTTAGGAAATACCTTGAGGAAAACTTGGGTGCAGAGGACTGGCCTCCTCTCCCCCTGCAGGTCCTTGCCTTCATGGCACCCTGGGACTTGGCATTGGGATGTGCAGATATGCTAAGCAGGTCTTTCCTCTACCTCCGTAATTTCTCCTTCCTGTGCCCTGTCCTCATGCTAATGACATGACTCAAAACTTGTTCGTCTTTTGCACTTTGAGCTCCCTGTGTTATTATTGCTAAGAGGTGGTGCATTTCCAGGTGTCAGCGCCCCTCGTTCATCCTGGTCAGTTGTTGTGCACCGTGAGACTCAAGGGGATGCTTGAATTAAATGCACAGACAGGTGCTCATTTCCACGCCTGCACAGACTGCTTTTGTGAGAAAGGTCCCTGATTTTAGTCGTACTTTTTTTTTTTCTTTTAAGAACTCCTTCAAGTTCTAGTTCATCGGATAACACAAGAGAGAATTCCATGTGTGCAGTATTTTCCACTTATAGCTACAATAAAATGGAAGCTTATGCTCACTTTAGGGGTTACCATATGTGGTTTTCACAGCACCACCAAGCAATTCTCTCACACCCGCTGGATGTCCGTAATCCAGTTCAGTTCCAACGTTGCTAGCTGGAGGTAGGGTCACCTCCCACAGGTTGAGGACTCTGTCCCAGAAGACTGCCCCCATTTCAGACACCAATCTTAATTAGTTAAGGTACTTCTGTGTTTCTGACAAATGGGGTAGAAATCAGAGGTTCCCATGACCCCGTCCTTGGGTTCCAATAATCTGGTAGTGTGGTTCATGGAACTCAGGACACCAGCTTATTTCCTAGATCTCTGGTTTATTACAAATGGTGTGAAAGGCAATGAATGAAGAGCCAGGTGAAGAGATACCGAAGCTGAGGCTTGGAAGGGTCTCAAACACAGGAGCTTCTGTCCCTGCGGAGTATGGGGTGCCACCACCTTGACTGTGTCCTGGTTCCCCATCCTGGAAGTTCTCCAAACCCTGGCCTTTGGGACTTTAGGAAGGCCCCATTACATAGGCAGGACTCATTAAGTCATTGGTCATTGGCGATGGATTCCATCTCTAGCTTCTCTCCCTTGCCCAGACGTTTGGGTAGGACTGAAAGTTCCAACCCTCTTACCACATGGTTGGCTTCCCTGGCACGCAGCCCCCATCCTCAAGGGACTACCTAAAGACCAAAGCTCCTGTGTGGGACCCTGCCAGACCTTGCCCTCTGTATCTCTTCACCTGGCTGGACATTGTTATCCTTTAGCGTCCTTTGTGGTAAACCAGGAACAGAAGCTCAGTTGTAGTTGAAAGGGGCTGGTTATGAAAAACAAGACACCTGTTTCCCCTTGATGGCTCCAAAGAGATTTCAGGAACTAAGGACAAAAGATAAAATATTATGACAAAAGGTACTCCTCATCACTCTTCTTACTCAGGAAATTCCAAGGGTTTGGGGAACTGTGAACCCTGGATGCAGACAAAACTCCAGTTGACCCTTGAACAACTTGGGTTTGAGCTGCACAGGTCTACTTGTATGTGGGTTTTTTCCAATAAATACAGCAGAATGCTGTAAATGTATTTTCTCTTCCTTACGAATTTCTTAATAACACATTCTTTAGCTTACTTCATTGTAAGCATACAGTGAATAATACATAGAACGTGCAAAATATATGTTAATCAACCATGTTATCGGTAAGGCTCCTGGTCAAAAGTAGGCTTTTAGTAGTTAAGTTTTTGGGGAGTCAAAGGTCATATGTAGATTGTTGACAGTGCGGGGGGGCCAGAGCCCCTAACCCCTATGTTCAAGGGTTAACTGTGTATATTTGTTATAAATCCCAACATCCTGTTTAAATAACTACTCAGTACTCTTTTTGTGGGGAGGGAAATAAATTTACTCCAGACCTGTTTTTTCTTTTCCTTTCATTACTTTAAATTCAGCGATGAGGGAAATTTTGTGACCTCTTTTGGTTATAGAAGCCAATTTTCTTTGATTAATAGGACTGCATTTTAGAACTCAAGAAAGAGCATGTCCCAGACTTTGTAGGACACGTACATCCTGAGCCGAGAGAACAGAGGTGGACGAAACCGGTCAGAATTCCCTTTACTCTGTGGCATGGGAAAGGGCGTCCATTCAAGAGGTGGGAGGTCTGGAGGTCCATCTGGGTTCATAGGTCTTAGCGTTGGCTGGATGGTTAAAATCCTTGGGGAGGCTTTGACAAATCCAAAGGCATCAGGTGTGCCCTTGGGCAGGCGGAGTTGAGGACGGTTGTTTCAAGACAGGGGTCCTCAAGCTTGCTGCACTTTTATAACACCAGAGGAACTCTCGTCACTACTGAAAGGTAGCTTTGGGCTTTCCACACCTCCACGCACACGTACACCCATGCTCACGGGATCGTCTGATGTAGTTGCTGTGCGTTGCACCTTGAGCATTGATACGTTTAATAGTTTGGTGTGGCCAAGAGGGAGAGTCACTGGACTAGACATGAAGTTTTAAAATAAGCAATATCATCAATGTCTAAGGAATTAATGCTACCATTATAAGAAGCCAATTTTGGTTTGTGGAAAGGCACAATCACGTCTGGTTTCTTGGGTCGTGGAGGAAGCAAAATGAATGGGAAGATAGGTGGAGACCATAGAATAAGGAGAAGATGGGGAGGGACAAGAAAAGAGTAGTCACCAGGGGAAAAGCTGAGGGAACGCACTGTGTCTTTTTTGCATCTCTCACCTGGGGATGGGGAAAAACAAGAACACTGGAAGAAACTCCCCTTTTTTTTTTTCACACACAGAGATAACAGTCCTTTTCACTGCAAGATACTCGATGATTTGTCTGTGATCCACTTGGAAATACATTTCAAACTAAATAGAGCAAGTAGAACAAGAAGGTAAAAGAGAGAACATAGCTCTTGGACCAGCAGGTGGAATTCTAGAATTTTCTATGAGCTCTCTAAGCGGCGTCTGCAGTCAGCTCCTAGGACCAGAGAGGTCCTCCTGTGTAAGATCAGGGAATTTGAAGAGATTGATTATTCCTCAAGTCCCTTTCTCCTCCCTCTTCCCAGCCAGGGCAGCCTTGTCTCCTCAACACTGACTTGAGGACGTGCTTGAGAAGTAACCATCCACACCAGAGCAAATATTCTGTTGGCATTGTAATTTCTTCGGCACCGACTTCTCTGGTGTCTTCCAGCTCAGAGCCCCGTCACTCTTGCAGTGTGTCACTGTTTATAAACAAAGAAAGTAGATGGCATAGATTTATACCAGTAAGTCATAAAATCTAGAGCGGTAACCCGCAAGCCTTGATCACTCAGGCAGAACTTCATGTGTGCCTGTGCGTGCCTATCTGTGCACACGCGCGTGCCGCGCACACTTCTGAGATGTAAAGTGCTCGGCGCACTCTGAGGCAGAGCTGCGGATGGGTGGGGTGACATCCGCTGTGGGCACAGTCACTGTGATTGCTTGACTTGCTCAGCTATTAGGAGAACATAACCACCCCGTAACAGAACAGCGGTGCCAAGGGTGTTCTGGTTTCCAGTTTGGTGTTATGCATCTGTGAAAATAGAAAGGGAATTGCTGACGAGCCAGGCTGGCCACCAGACCTGGTTGGCAGGGCACCAGCTGTGGGTGTGGTGGGATTGGGTCTTGCTGTGGGAGAAAACTAGGGCTGTTCACATTTTCTTCATGAGCGTGGTATTTGAAAAGTAAGATTTTCACAGAGAGGGAGGCAAACCAGAATAGACTCTTAACTGTAGGGAACAAACTGAGGGTTGCTGGAGGGGAGGGGTTGAGGGGATGGGGTAACTGGGGGACGGGCATTAAGGAGGGCGTGTGATGTGATGAGCACTGGGTGTTATATGCAACTGATGAATCACTAAATTCTACCCCTGAAACTAAGATCACACTATATATATGTTAGCAAAATTGAATTTAAATAAAAAATTAAAAAAAAAAAAAGGAAAAGTGAGATTTTCTTTTCTCTCCCTTTTTGCCCAGACTACTAGACTGATGCCCTTCATTTCATGATTTTGGTTATATAGCAACACATACTAAACCTCTACTGATGGGCACCCAACGATAAACTTGGATAAACGAGACCAACAATTGCTTATGATTATAGCACTTGAAGCTAATGTGGATTTTTAGGGTACATCTTTGACTCCATGCACATTCCATTCAATTCTCTATACCTTCTTATTCAGTATTTTTGGGAAATGAGAAGTAATGAACTTCAAGCCAAAAACCTCTCATTTTGGGGCGCCTGGGTGGCACAGCGGTTAAGCGTCTACCTTCGGCTCAGGGCGTGATCCCGGCATTCTGGGATTGAGCCCCGCATCAGGCTCCTCTGCTATGAGCCTGCTTCTTCCTCTCCCACTCCCCCTGCTTGTGTTCCCTCTCTCGCTGGCTATCTCTATCTCTGTCAAATAAATAAATAAAATCTTAAAAAAAAAGAAAAAAAAAACAAAAAAAACCCCTCTCATTTTTACAAAAAGGATTCAGTTATAGACTAGATTCTCCATGCTCAGGCATGCACACACATAAAGAACACATTTTATAAAAACTATAATTATATATAACAGAAAACCAAAGATTTTTCTGGTTAAATACTAGTTTCCCAGAAATTTCTGTTTATTAGACCAACTCACATCCTGAGCAAACTTTTTGTAAGGGGATTTTTTTTTTTTTTTTTTTTGTGCTATTCTTCCTTCTAGGACTCTAAATTGTGCATGTGTTTTTAAAATCCCACCCTTTGATGTCGAAACTGACGACGGTTTGCATAGCGCCATTACAGATTATAAAGTAATTTCACGTACTCTATTTTATTATGTTAGAACAACCCATTGTGCTAGCAGGACAAATACTTCTGTTTTGTGTTGAAAGACCCAAGATGTGGCAAGATCGTTCAGCAGCAGAGAGCAGAGGCTCAGCTGCTGACCGCTCCAGGCCAAGTTTGTCAGTTCTTCGCTACATTTTCCTTCAGAAACCTTCTTCCCCACCACAAATGGATAGAAACACAGAGCCCGAAAGATGGAAGAGGGTCTGGAGATCATTGAGAACACCATCTCCTCTCATGCTCTGCTTTGTAGGATTTCCAGCCCTTCCTGGAACACATCCAGGGACTGGAAACTTCTGCTTTTGTTGACAGGCTGTATTTGTTCAAATGGTGTTTCTTATGGTCCAATGAAACCTGCCTTCATGTGACTTTCCGTCGTCCTGGAACTAAGCCTTCGAACTAAGTAAAGTTAAGCCCTTCCTCACGTGACAGCCCAAGGTTTCTGAGAAATTCACTGCTGTCATGTGGTCCCTCATGGTGTCTTTTCCAGGAAAAATATCTCTATTTCCTTCAGCTCACTTAAAAGCTTGATTGAAATAACCGTGCATTTAACAGTTAGAGACACCTTCTTTTATCCAACCATTTTTTTTTTCAATTTCTCAGCTTCTACATGTTTCTTCCTGTTTTATTGTTAAATGTCTTCTCCTGTGTAAGGACGCCACAGACAAAGGTTAGAGATTAACTTGCAGAGCTATGAGTAAATCTGGGGTTTATTCAACACACGCAGACTTTTCAGAGTGAAGCATGATCTTTTATGAAAATCTCCAGAGAGGGAAGTCTCGAGGCTTGCTGATGGAAAGCCAGGACGCTCATGACCGGCCCGGCTCAGATTTGCTGAGAGAAAAGATGGGAGCGTTCCCTGCAAAACTTTATGACAACAGTGAGCCTTTTGTAAAGCAAGTATTACGTCTGTCTAGCTGCTAGAAGATGTCATCTTCTAAAGTCTCTCTGTTTGATGTGATGGAGTAGTTCAACCTCATCTTGAAGCAAGAAACTGCCACTACTTACAATTAACCTTCTTGTTCCCGTGCGAAAAACAGGATACCCTGACAAAAGGTGATGTGTCCTAGGACCTTCTTGTGTGGGAGGGAAACGGAACCTGCCCGTTCACAGCAACATCAGGAAATGAAAGCCACCTACACTTCTGATCGCCACCCAAGCCACAGGGCAGCCCCGATCCAGCCACCTGCAGAAACACTGGCTTTCCTAAGAGCTGGAGAGGAGAGCGGCCCAGTCCTCGCTGCAGCTTCAGCCCGATTGGAGTCTACCTGTGGGGCAGCTCTTCTCGGGGCTGGGGAATTTTATAAAAATCCACCGAGCTCCTCAACTGTATTAGCATAACCAGGGCAAAGCAAATTCAGATCACAATGAGAAAACACTCCCTGAAAAGTCTAATATTTTTGAGAGATTTGTAACACTAAGTTTTGGCAAAGATGTGAAATAGTGAGAACCCTATGCACAGGTTGGTGGGCGGGGGGCAGATAAAACTTGTAGCTGCTGACATTGGTGGTGTACCTGCCCTGTGACCCTGCGATGGCACTGCTGGGGATATGCCCGCAAGAAACCTTGCAGATGTGCACCGAGAGACATGTACGAGACTGTTTAGGGCTCCCGACTGAAGGCTGGTCAAGTCCCTGTCAACTGTAGGACGCATGACCATGTCAGTGTGTTTATACAGTGAGGTACAGGGCAGTGGCAGAGAGGGGGGACACCATGCTCAGAAACACAGGGCCTTTCTCAAACATACTACTGAAGTGAGTACAAGAAACCAGGCCTGTAGGAATTACCTGTGGTTTACACCAGGCCCCGCACAGGTAAAGCTAAGATGTCATGTTGAGGGAAACTGATGCAGGGTCCCTGCTGGATGTGTTTAGAAAAATTAAGGGAACTCTGACCATACAGATTGTGGTACCATCACTATAGTGTGGGGTGGGGATGCTGTGACTCCTCTGAAATCCTTTCTGGAGACTGGTTCTCAAAGTGTGGCTCCTGGGCCGGCGGTGTCAGCAACAGCAGCATCGCCTGGCGACTGTGCACGCTCCTGGCTCCGTGGGACCTGCCAAACTGGAAACTTGTGGGCTGGGGTCCTGCATCCGGGTGTAGCCAGGGATTCTGGCGCGTGCTTACCTGTAATTCTGAACTTGCCAGTTCTCGGGCTGTCTGGGGAAGGGACGGGTGTTTTGTTTTTGTTTTTAAATTTCCATTCCATCATGGATCAGCACCTTTATAAAACGCAATAAGAATAATAATAAAAAAAAAGACCACATGCAAACCCAAATCTTGTATTACTGAATCCAAACATGTAAAATTACTGCGTTAAAATTGCTATAAACCTTTCTACATGGCGTCCTCTCGATTTCTGTACTTCTCTCTGAGAGAACCGGGGGCCAGCAGTTTGCCCCCGGGCTCTGGCCTGCCCGCCGCTCCCGGGGCAGCCGCGCTAAGCAGGCCTCGGAAGACCTTCCCCACGGACTGCGAGCGCGGCCTGTTGTCTGTCAAAGCCCCTGGTGGAGAAATACAAGTAAAAACAAACTCCTCCCCACCCAGAAAGGCTCACCACAGAGTGAGAAAAGAAAGAAATTAGTTTTATTATTGAATAAACATTCGACTGTACCGCGAAGACAGAAGTCTCGCCTCTGTCGGGTCAGGTTTGCAGCGCGGAGTCTGGGGACAAGTCAGGCCCATCTCTCCTCAGGAAACGGGGCGGTGGGGCTTCTCTTTCTCCAGGATTACTTTTCAGAGATGCGGCTCCTGGGTCCTTGAGGAAGCGTTTCTGAGTTGAGAGACTGGTCAGAGGCTTATTTAGCCATTAGAGAGATTTACATGCAAACAAGATTTGAAAAGGACAGAAAGAGATTCTGCAGGAAGAGGAGAAGAGTGTCTCTTCCCTTGTGTCCCATGGGGAGACTTAATTTGTATCTGTCTCACACCACTGATCCCGTCTTATCTTTTCTTCTGGGCCTCATCTATGGCTTCCCTTTTGGGAGCAAACAGGTCTGTGAGTTATGACCACAGATAATTTTCCTTCCTAGTTTCATTCTAAATTTTGGCTCATGACTAAGTGCCCACATGGGTGAAATCAGGGTTAAAGAGATGGCTTTCATTTCTTACTTTTGTTATTAAAGAAAAATTGGGTATTTTCCCACTTTGTTCTAAAATTTATTTTTAGCTATGATTACTTAAAATGATTCATTTTTTTAGACATCTAGGAAATGTTAATTACTGCAGATAAGACTATTCTAAAGCCTACTACAAAGGCTTTTTCCCCCTCTTCTTCTTTAGTACATATAAAGGAGATGATGTTAAAATGCTCTTATGCAAATTTAAAAATTTTCCTGTTACATTAACAATGCTAATGACAGTTAATGCATTCCCAAAGCTTCTGTGTGATCCAAAATATTAAAGTGCTTAGAAATGTTTCAGGACCACCCTGTAAATATATGAGATGTGGAATTTTTCATGGAGATTGGTTCCTTGACAATGGATTCACTTCAAATTTAAGGGAAGAAGAGGATCTGCAAAGCCAGTGTAGTGTATTATAGAGGTCTCTGTGGACAGGGGCTGAAAGCCCTCTTTCCCCAGATCACAGTCATGGGGGAGCTACAGGGTCAGAGACTAATGGTCACTGCGGTAGAGTTAGGAGGGGAAATTGTCCCTCATAAAGGAAAGTCAAGGAAAGGGCTATCACAGGATGTGAGGAAAGGGCTATCACAGGGTATGAGGAAAGAGCCATCATGGTATATGAAGAAAGGCTATCACAGGGTATGAAGAAAGGGTTATCATGGAGTGTGAAGAAAAGGCTATCACAGGGTGTGAGGAAAGGGTTATCATGGAGTGTGAAGAAAAGGCTATCACAGGGTGTGAGGAAAGGGCTATCCCAGGAAGGTTAGGAAAGGGCTATCAGAGGAAGGTAAGGAATGGCTATCATGGGGTGTGAGGAAAAGGCTACCACGGGAAGGTGAGGAAAGGGCCATCAAGGGGTGTGAGGAAAGGGCTATCACAGGAAGGTGAGGAAAGGGCCATCATGGGGTGTGAGGAAAGGGCTGTCACAGGAAGGTGAGGAAAGGGCCATCATGGGGTGTGAGGAAAGGGCTATCACAGGAAGGTGAGGAAAGGGCCATCATGGGGTGTGAGGAAAGGGCTGTAACAGGAAGGTGAGGAAAGGGCCATCATGGGGTGTGAGGAAAGGGCTGTCACGGGAAGGTGAGGAAAGGGCTATCACAAAGATAGGTCAGGGGATGATAATGAAGAACCATCTTCTTGATGAGATCATGGCACACTTGTGCCAGGACCAGCTGGAATGGGCCCAGGAATGGCATTTTTCTGCTAGGTTATGCTCTTAGGCCAATCAACGGAAGATACACCCCTGTGTTTCGGTCCTGACCTAAGGACTTTCCTGCAATGCTTTGAAGAGCAAAGATTTCGACTGTTTGCAGATAGCTTTGCTGAGGTTAGTCCGGGTCGCCACAGGGTCTTGGCACAGTGCATCTTATTGTAGAAGCTTTCCTGACTACTTCAGCCTATAGGTTATTCCGCTTTTCTGCCTTGAGCTCTTCGGCAATAAACAGAAACAAGGAGAGGCGTGTGGAACTTCCACTGCAGTGTAGTCCCGGCAAGAATGCCGTTCAGGAGCCTTCTGCAAGTTCCCGTGTGGGATGTGTTGGGGAAGTATAATTAAAAACAGATTCTCCCAACCCAGAAATCTTATCCACGAAAGTAGTAGAGTAAGAAACCACTTTTATTACTTGAATAAAGCATCAGACCAGAGTGTGTTGCATATCACAGGCCATCTAAGAAATCGCAAAGGAGAAATCTCGTGGCCCTCACAGCCCAGCAGATACTGCCTGCGTCACACGTGTTTCCTGCCTTCACAGCACCGTGTGTCACACGCGGTTCATGCTGACCTCACCTGGTCACTGGGGTGACCGTTTGTGTCAGCTTGGTGGCTGTATCTAAAGGAAAAGTGGTCTCCTGTCTGTGCAGGAGGTAGCCTGCATAACGGAGGGAGCCTTCCAGCAATTAATGTTAGGCGCCTGCCCTCCCACAGGAACTGGGAGGAGGGGAGCCCTCTCCCTTGATGTTTGCATTTCAAAAATCTGGCTCCCAGGTTCCTTGGGAAGAGGGTCCCGGGTCATTACGCAACAAAAGGCCTATCTAGTCCTCAAAAGGATACATTTCAGAGAGATGAAAAGTGCTTCCAAGGACACATTTTTCGAAGGTGAATCCTGAAAGTGAAAGGAGAGGAGGCAAGGCTTTCCCTTAGAGTTGACCCCAACAACACAGGTTTGGGCTGCACGGGCCGCCTGTGGGCAGATTTTTGTCTATAAATATAGTGCGGTTACTGTAGCTGGATTTTCTCTTCCTTATGATTTTCTTTATAACTTTTCTCTAGCTTTCTTTATTGTAAGAACACAATACACAATACACGTAACATGCAGAGTACGTGTTAACTGTTGGTGTCATCCGTAAGGCCCTGGTCAACAGTAAGCTGGGAGCAGTTAGGTCTTTGGAGAGTCAAAGGTTACACACGGAGTTTCGACTGCACGGGGCATCAGGCCAGGGCCCCTCACCCCTGTTGTTCAAGGGTCAACTGTCTTTTCAACTGGGAGAAATAAGCCTCTTGTATTTCATTTGTATTCATCCTTAAAGCCAGAACATTGCGATGAGTGGCCTGTAGGGCAGCCAGCAAAGCCAGGGACGCTCACCGAGAGGGACTGGAACCTGTCCCAGGCTCGCGGAGGCTGAGTGCTTGAGACGTCAACACGATTTAGGCTAAATTGAGGATCAGAAGACTGCCAAGGACACCAGTGCTTGATGGAACTGTTCCTTCTTCCAAGAATTTAAGAGCAAGAGGCGCACTCGGTGGAATAACCCGCCTGTGGTCTGGAGGCACTGGGGTCCCGCGCTGAGTGGGAGGGAGAGGCCGAGGCCGTCTGGGGCAGGGGGCAAGGAAGCCATTGGGCCCAGCACCCTGTCATTCCGCCAGCATCACTTCCAAGAGCTTAGCACGGGGCGAGCAATAAGGTAGGCCCTTTCCAAGCTGCGTCTCACTGAATTCCCATCAGAGCCCGGGATGGAGGCGATATTACCTCCATTGATCAAATGAGGCTCAAAGAAGTTCAGCGGGAAAGCTGCCCCGGTCACGGGGTAGGAGGGAGAAAGCCAGTGACATCCAGCTCAGATGCGTGCAGCTAGCTCTGTCATCTGAAGAGGAGGGTCAAGCTTTGCGCTTCCTGGGTAAAGGGGCACTTCTCAATATATATAAAAAAGGAATCATTCAGTAAAATATTAATGCTGGGCCCACTGAGGCCACACGAAAGACATTTGGAAGCTTATCTACTAATTTACCTCTGTTGTTCGTAATCCGACCTTTACTTTGCACTTATCGCCTCAGCCTCTCACCACATGCTCGTTTGGTTATCTGTTCGTTCGGGTAAGTTCCATGATTCAGGGTTTGTGTTACTGTTGTGGCGTCCAGTATTTTAAAATCTTTTTGTATCACAGGACTTGCCCTACTGTGCCCCGGCTACTTCCGTGGGAGAGAGCTTTGGTTAGCGGGGCTTTCTGCCGTTTTCAGCACTTGTCCACGGCTGTATGTGGGACGAGCAGAGGCTCTCCTGTGTTCTGTGCTGCCTGTGTGACGCCGAGGAGCAACTGTTTCGCTTAGCAGAGAACCGAATCGAGGTTACTCTTGGACCCTGGTTCTTCGGTTCCTTACTCTAGGGGTAGCGTGTGTGTTCCTGGCATTCTCATCAGTGGAGACCCGGGCCAGGGGAGGGGATGGAACCCAACTCCACGGCTAGTGATTTCAGTAAAAGGCTTGGTGAGTGTAGCAGTGGGACGGGGGTGGTGGTGGTGATAGTGACAGTGAGGTTTTAATCATTGCTTGAACCACCAAGGGAGGGAGGGGCATATGCGCAGTATCTGTCTGGTGTCTCCTATGCAGGCATTGTGGCCAACACGGGGATCCCTCGGTGAGCAAAATACAATCCTGCCTTTCCCTCTTGGGGTTTCCGTTCCAGCAGCAAAAAGGGTGTACGACTGATTACGTAATGAATTATTTAATTACGAGTCTGATGCATTCTTCAAAAAAAAGTAGATTGAGATTGTCAGTGTTTCAGCATAGACGTCACAGTCCAACATTGGATGATTGCACAAATAAGAGGTTTTTGAAGTTAATATCTATGATATTAGTTATGATAAATGAGAAAGATGATTCTTCTAAATTGTTGATCCGAGGCAAAATGAAAATGTCACAATTAAGAATACTTCTTAAAGGGGATTAAATCACTCTGTATTGGCAATTTGCTTTGACAGGAAGGAGTTTACAGAGTGAGACATTTAAATGAGATTTAAGTGGAGCTTGGGTATGTGTTGGCTGTGAGTCTTGGGAGAGCAGGGTAAGACCCTTCCCTGGGGAGGGGCACCAGGACTCACTGGACTCCCCGTACAGATGTGCCCATGAGGGCTCAGGAATCAAGGAGCCCAGGGGCAGCCGGGAGGGGCAACAGGGTAGCAGGTAGCAGGATCAGCTCTGGAAAGTGGGGACTTGAATCATGATTTGGCCCTGGGACCAGATACTGAAGAGCTTAGAAAAGCTAATAATAGTGAAAGAATAGAAAGAAAAGCAATAGTGTAGCTTGGGTGGCAGAACTTAATTCATAAAACTGATGTCAAACTAAGAAGATGACAAGAAGGGTAATACATGCATTTTTAGGAGCACTAAAGGGCACTCCAACCCAACTTGTATGAAGAAATCTGTATCAAGGTAGGCTTTTCTTAAATTAGTGTCAAATTTCGTTAGCTGCTACAAAAGCTAATATTTAAGAGCCCAGCATTCTGATGCCTTCGTGGTGATCAGATCACAGCTGGAACTTTAGTTCTGGGCTCTCACACAGAGAGGAACAGACAAACTGGCACACGTCCAGAAGAGAGACATCCCAATCATGAAACATGAGCAGTTGTGTTGGCGAAGAAAATGTGAAGTAAATGATTCTGTGTGTCTACTTGACTGGGCTACAACACCCAGATATTTGGTCAAACATTATTCTGGTGGTTTTTGTGAGGGTTGTTTTGGATGGCATTAAGATTTAAAGTAGTAGGCTTTGAGTAAAGCAGATTACTCTTCATAATGTGGGTGGGCCCTGTCTAATCAGTTGAAGGCCTGGCTAGAACACAAGACTCAACACCCCTGAGCAAGAGGAATTTTGCTGCAGATGACTTTCAGGCTAGAATGGCAACACTGGCTCCTTCCTGGGTCTTTATGTATACATCTATATCTATACATATCTATCTATCTATATCTATATCTATATATATATATGGGGAAAGATATTTATAGACAGAAAGATATAGATCTGTATATACAGATATATATATCCTATTGGTTCTGTTTTTCTGGAAACCCCTGACTGATGCACTAGGGAAATAGATATGGAGTGGAGGGCAAGGCAGGTGTTCATAAATATCTGGAAGGCTTTCATGGAAATAGGTTCAGATTTATTTTTGTGTGATTTTTAATAGATTCAGATCCCTAGATTGGAATTATAGGCTGGTAGCATTTAGTCTAATAGAACGAAGACAACAAATGCAGAGACGTCAATATAAATTTTTTTTAAAAGCGCGAATGGACATATGAGACAGCAAGATTTAGCACATTTTGCTGTTTATAGGGCTAGTGCATGATCTGTTGCACAAGCTGCTGTGGAATGAGCTCAGTGTGTCCGTTGGGAGTTAGAATGATCAGCAATCGTGGGAGTTTCTAGTCTAGTAGTCTGTATTTCCTGTAGCACACATTGTGAATGGCACAGAAACATCTGTTTATTTCATAGAGGGTGAAACAGCAGGCTTACTAAAGAGCTGAAGGTATAGTTATGGGTTTTAAATGGAAAAATTCAGACCACCTATATTGTGTGAAATCATTAGGCACAGCTAGCGAAGAGCCAGACTCTGGGAATAGTGACGGATTCAGCGTCTGATTGCCTTAATCCTACTTCTGTGTGGACATGGATAGAAAAATGCAGGGAGCAGAGCATCACTAAAGATCTGCTTGAAGCACAAAGGAGGTGGTAACAGACACAGTTTTTGTGTGACTACAGTTGCACAGTGAAGGGACAGACCTTCTTACAGACAAATCATTTTATGCAGCTCTTTTTCTAAGAACATTGTATTTTTTAAATAAATTCAACATATTTCAGATGAACTCAAAATCTGCCCTTCCTCAAGGATTTCAGTACAGGACTCCTTACAAATACAGTTGGGAAACAAATGGTTAAGTTGCTCATTTCTATGTGTGAACGAAAATGTGGATGGATGAATGTACTTGAAAAAGATTGTGTGTGTGTTGGTAGAAAGCATGAAGAAACACATTATATGTTGTTGTTGTTTTAATTTATTTGGGACTGGTATTTGGTATGTATAGCGCTTTTATTTTTTTCCCAAATGGTCTCCCTAGAGATCTGAGATGATCGTGGATCTCAAATGCACATGGGGAGTCCTGTCTCTGGGTGAGAGCTTACATGCTCAGTAACCTCTCGTGGCTCCTGCAAAACTCAGGCCAGAGGGGCGCCTGGGTGGCTCAGTTGGTGAAGCATCTGCCTTCAGCTCAGGTCATGATCTCAGGGTCCTGGGATCGAGCCCCATGTCGAGCTCCATGCTCAGCGGGGAGTCTGCTTCTCCCTCTCCCTCTGCACCCCCCACTCGTGCTCGTGCACACACGCTGTCTCTCTCTCTCAAATAAATGAATAAAATCTTAAAAAAATCAGGCCCGGATTGGTGCTAGCACCCCCCTCCATCACCAGCAGAGGCTCAGTGCTGTCGTGGGCAGAGGGCCACCATACATCCCTTCAGGGACACCCGCGTTCTCTCTGCTGGATTGTTCTCATCGGAGGGACAGATGTGCTCGTTGGTATCTTACAAAACAAAACAAACCTAAAGTCTCATAACAACCTGATGCTGTGGGCCCCTCCAGCCACCAGCCCCTCTCCTGTACAACTTAATAGCAAAATGTAGCTATTTCCACTCTCATTCCCTCTTCACATCTTCTCAGGTCAGGCTGTTCTCCTGGTCCCTCCAGGGAGGTCTCACCAGTCGACGTCACAGCCAGGTCCAAAGGGCAGGTCTCACCTAACACAGGCGATGGCATCTCCTTTTTTGTTCACTTTCCTTCCTTGGCTCCTGGGCTGTGGATCTCTGCATCTGAGGCTGCTCATTTTCTTTTCTTTTGTTTTTTTTTAAATTTTTTATTATGTTATGTTAGTCACCATACAGTACATCCTTAGTTTTTGATGTAGTGTTCCATGATTCATTACTTGCATATAACACCCAGTGCACCATGCAATACGTGCCCTCCTTAATACCCATCACCAGCCTATCCCATCCCCTCCCCCCCGAAGCCCTCAATTTGTTTCTCAGAGTCCACAGTCTCTCATGGTTCATTCCCCCTTCTGTTTACCCCACCTTCATTCTTCCCTTCCTTCTCCTACCGATCTCCCTGCTATTTGTTATGTTCCATAAATGAGTGAAACCATATGATAATTGTCTTTCTCTGCTTGACTTATTTCACTTAGCATGATCTCCTCCAGTCCCGTCCATGTTGCTGCAAATGTTGGGTAATCATCCTTTCTGATAGCTGAGTAATATTCCATTGTATATATGAACCATATCTTCTTTATCCATTCGTCTGTTGAAGGGCATCTCTGCTCCTTCCACGATTTAGCTATTGTGGACAATGCTGCTATGAACATTGGGGTGCATATGGCCCTTCTCTTTATTAGGGCTGTATCTTTGGGGTAAACACCCAGTAGTGCAATGGCTGGATCATAGGGTAGCTCAATTTTTAACTTTTTGAGGGACCTCCACACTGTTTTCCAGAGTGGCTGTACCAACCTGCATTCCCACCAACAGTGTAAGAGGGATCCCCTTTCTCCACATCCTCTCCAACAATTGTTGTTTTCTGCCTTGTCCATTTTTGCCATTCTAACTGCGTAATGTGGTATCTCAATGTAGTTTTGATTTGAATTTCCCTCATGGTTAATGATTTTGAACATTTTCTCATGTGTCTGTTAGCCATTTGTATGTCTTCATTGGAAAAGTGTCTTCATATCTTCTGCCCATTTTTTAAATTTGATTATTTGTTTCTCATGTATTGAGTTTGAGAAGTTCTTTGTAGATCTTGGATACCAGTCTTTTATCTGTAGTGTCATTTGCAAATATCTTCTCCCATTCCGTGGGCTGCCCCTTAGTTTTTTTGACTGTTTCCTTGGCTGTGCAGAAGCTTTTTTTTTTTTTTTTTTTAAAGATTTTATTTATTTATGTGACAGAGAGACAGCCAGCAAGAGAGGGAACACAGCAGGGGGAGTGGGAGAGGAAGAAGCAGGCTCCCAGCGGAGGAGCCTGATGTGGGACTTGACCCCGGAACGCCGAGGGCAGACGCTTAACGACTGCACCAACCAGGTGCCCCCGTGCAGAAGCTTTTTATCTTGATGAAGTCCCACAAGTTCATTTTTTCATTTGTTTCTCTTGCCTTTGGAGATGTGTCATGAAAAAAGTTGCCGTGGCCGATGTCGTAGAGGTTGCTGCCTATGTTCTCCTCTGTGATTTTGATGGATTCCTGTCTCACATAGAGGTCTTTCATCCATTTGGAGTTTATCTTTGTGTATGGTGTGAGACAGTGGTCAAGTTTCATTCTTTTGCATGTAGCTGTCCAATTTTCCCAGCACCATTTATTGAAGAGACTGTCTTTTTTCCACTGGATGTTTTTTTCCTGCTTTGTCAAAGATTAGTTGCCCAAAGAGCCGAGGGTCCATTTCTGGGCTCTCTATTCTGTTCCATTGGTCTATGTGTCTGTTTTTGTGCCAGTACCATGCTGTCTTTGTGATCACAGCTTTGTAATATAGCTTGAAATCAGGCAACGTGATGCCCCCAGCTTTGTTTTTCCTTTTCATCATTTCCTTGGCGATTGGGGCCTTTTCTGGTTCCACACAAATTTAAGGAACTAAATTTAAAATTAAGTTCCAGCTCTTTGAAAAAATGTCATTGGTATTTTGATCGGGATGGCATTGAAATGTAGATCGCTGTGGGTAGCAAAGGCATTTTAACTATGTTTATTCTTTCGATCCAGGAGCATGGAATGTTTTTCCATCTTTTTGTATCTTCTTCAATGTCTTTCATGAGTGATCTGTAGTTTCTAGAATATAGATCCTTTACCTCTCTGGTTAAGTTAATTCTGAGATTTTTGGTGCTGTTGTAAATGGGATGGATTCCCTAATTTCTTTTTCTTCACTCTGATTGTTCGTGTATAGAAATGCAACTGATTTCTGAGCATTGATTTTGTATCCTGCCACGTTACTGAATTGCTCTATAAGTTCTAGTAGTTTGGGGGTGGAGTCTTTTGGGTTTTCCATATAGAGTATCATGTCATCTGGGAAGAGAGACAGTTTGACTTCTTTGCCGATTTGGATACCTTTTATCCCTTTTTGTTGTCTGATTGCTGTTGCAAGGACTTCTAGTACTATGTTGAATAATAATGGTGAGAGTGGGCATCCTTGTCGTGTTCCTGATCTTAAGGGAAAGGCTTCCCAGCTTTTCCCCATTGAGAATGATATTTGCTGTAGGCTTTTCATAGATGGTTTTTATGAAATTGAGGAATGTGCCCTCTATCCCTACACTCTGAAGGGTTTTAATCAGGAAAGGATGCTGTATTTTGTCAAATGCTTTTTCTGCATCAGTTGAGATGATCATATGGTTCTTGACTCTTTTTCGTTCATGTAATCTATCACACTGATCAATATGCGAATGTTGAACCACCCTTGCATCCCAGAGGCTGCTCATTTTCTTATCCTGCTTGGCTTTTCCTCTTGCCCAGGACTCAGGAACCCTGCTTCTGCCTTTTCCTAGGTGGTCTCACACAGTCCACATGGCTTTAAGCAGAATTTGTGCTGAAGGCTCTCAAGTTTCTACCCCAGCTTCTGAGCTCCAGACTCTTCTACCACACTCCCTCTTGCATGCCTACTGGGCTTATCAAAGGTGCCACAGCCGAAACAGAACTCCTGATTCACCAACTTCAAACCTTTTTTCTTAGGCTTCCTGATCTCAGTGTAATGATGGAACCATCATATAATCTGATATTCCAGGTTGAAAAGTTGAAGTGATCCTTTGTTCCTTACTGCCCTTCACACCTCACAGCCAGGCACCCACCAAGCCAAGCACCCCCCATCCAGACATTCCCCCACCCAGGCACCCCCCCATCAAGGCACTCCCCCAGCCAAGTACCCCTCCATCCAGACCCTCCCCCATCCAGGCACCCCCCCATCAAGGCACTCCCCCAGCCAAGTACCCCCCCATCCAGGCCCTCCCCCATCCAGGCACCCCCCTCATCTAGGCACTCCCCCAGCCAAGCACCTCCCCCAGCCAGGCAGCCAGGCTTTAGGCGCATCCTGCATCTGTCCACGCCTCTCCTCCTTTGGGACTTCTGCCTCAGGCAACACCACCGTCCTCTCACCTGGGCCCAACCATCTCCTCCTTGGTCTCCCTGCCTCCACTTGAGTCAGACACAGATTACTGTTTTATAGCCTCCACAGTGATCTTTTTAGATGTAGGTCAGACGACTTCACTTAGTAGGCTCTCGCCATCCTAGGGTACAGTCTGTATTCTTAGGCGGAGACACTTGTTGGCTGCAAATCCCTGTGACCTCACTTGCTCCCCCAGCCCTCCCCGATTCTGCTCTAACCCTGGCCTCGCTGGGGTCCCTGGAACAGTCAGCCTAATTCGGCCTCGCTTCCGTTCACCTGCTTTTCCACCCGCTTGGAGTTCTCTCCCCCTACATGTTGGCTCCTTTTTTCTGGAATGCTCTTCCTCTAGACCTCCACACTAAAATCATTCTCCACCCTTCTCCCTGGGTCCCATATCATGACTCTTCCCTCAACACTTGCTAACCAGGACCTGGTACTTCTCTTGAAATCCTATTAGTCATTTATTGGTTGGTTTTACATTCCAAAGCTAGAGTATAACTCCCATGATGGGATCCAGTCCTGTTTGCCTTCCATATCCCCAGTGCTGGCACACAGTAGGTGCTCCACTGAATCTAGATGGTGCCAGTAAATGTGGGCTGGGGGTTGTTCAGAATATGACATTTTAAAAAATGCATTTGGGTATCTTTACTTTTCTTAAGTTTGTAATTCCAGGTCAAAGAAAGTAAACATTGGTAATGGACTTGAACTGAGGTAGGGGAGAGCAGCACAGGGGTATTATTGAACAAGTCCCGTGCTGCTTGTCAGGGCATACACAAGAGGCGGTCTGGGTCAGTCCCCATTTGCAGTGGCAACATTTAATGTGCAGATTCGTAAGCTGAGGTCAGAGGAAGTTCTCTCTGCATGCACAGGTTACAGAAAGAGAAATACCGTCCTGCTAGGTGACTGTCACCAGTGCACTCTCAGTGGTGGTGTGTTTTGACACCTATTTTTAAGTAATTTTGCTGTCATGTCTCCTGTTTGGATCAGGCACCACCGAGCGTACCGGGTGCAGTCATATCCATTAAACCCTTATTAAGGCGATAACGCCAAGCTGAGTGCTCTGCGGCCTGACCTGGGGCAGGTCCAGAACCACTTATCCGAGAACCATGGGTTCATTTAGGAGCTCAGAGCTTTTTGGGGTTTAAGAAACTAACTTAGTGCTTTAATTTTATGTGAGCTAACGCCCTCAGTGGTGTCTGTGGTATCAGCCTGTAAACAGACCATTATAATTCCCGACGCCCCCAAAATCTACGCTAAATAGAATAAATACAAGTGTTAATTGTTTCACGTCAGTTCCCGTAAGTTTTATCCCCAAATGAGTTGAAGTCACATAACATTTTGTTCTCAAATGAGTTTCAAAGAACTTTATGGATTTTGAAATTGTGGCCTATATATCCTGCAATCATTGCAAAGTCAAGACTCATGCACACTCGACCGAAATGAATAGATCCCCACATGTGGGAAGCAGGGGGGAGATGGTGTGGCCTCAGCCAGGAGGGGTCTGTAGGAACCCATGGAGCTGGCCCTTCCGGAAAGAGATGCACTTGGGGTTGCTCCTCGCCGGAGGACCCCTCTGCAAAAAGCCGAAGCCTCCTCAGCCTGGATCCAAATTCTCTTTCCCATTGCGTTTCGGCTGCCAAAATAGCTCTTTGAGTTCGGTGCTTAGAAGGATTTAGAGATACTAAAAATTGCAGCATTTCCCACAGAGCTATTTGTAAGAGGAGAGCGGTGGGGGTAGAGAAGTGGGTTGTTGAAAATAATAGGGTGAACTTGAAAAGGGAAAAAAACGAGGATAAAAATCAGGGCAGTCTTTCTCGTATCGAGATTCCTCAAACTCTCAATTCTCCAAGGGGTTCAACTCTCATTTTTCTTAAGGGGTAGAAATGACATTGTACCAGTTAAATGTGTGTACGTGTGTGTGCCTGTGTGTGTCTATGTGTACACGTGTATGTGTGTCTTTCATTTTTCAGGGAGGAGTAGCTGCCCTGGGGGGGCTCTCTGTGGCCTCCCCCTTGAGGCTGTAAGCAGCCCCTTGCTCCCGTCCTAACTGAAGGAAAAATAGCCAACCTGTGGAATACCTTGAGAACCGATGAGGGTAGGCGTCTGTGGTCCAGCGTCTGAGCACCGCGGTGTCTATCGGAACTGCTGTTGGGTTAGCCGGTTGGTACTGAGGCCTCTGTTCCGGCGGGTGGCTGTTTACGAAGGATTTTGTGTACAGCTGTGTGGGAGTCATGCGCCTGTTCTTAATCTTCAGATAGTGGGTTCCAGGTAAACCCCATGGTTCTTTCTAGTTTGTTCTTTGATGTGATCCGGAGTATATCAAAATAACTTATAGCAGAGATCCATTGTTTTCTCGTGTTTTTATAAGCTACGTGACAGAGCCACGGCCGCTCAGAGTTGGGACGCGTGTTGGTTATAGGTTATTTGAGATGCTTCCCCTCGGTTGTGAAAATGCTTTCGTTGATCTTAACTTCCACGTCCCTGTATCTCTACTCATTGGCCGTAGAGCTCTGGTTGGGACGAGCACAAAGCCCGTCTTGCCTTCCATCTCTGCATATCTGTACTCAGTATCCGGGAAAATTCATCCCATCTCCCTTGAGCATGCTTTCCCCAGGGAAAAGACCAGAAATCCAGTCTTGGGGACCACTGTTACATTTTATTTTTTTAGACCTTAGAAACGTTGTGCAGCTTCTCAGGGGAGTCCTTTATTACTGCATGATTCACAGTGCTCAGTGACTGTTCCGTGGAGGTCTCTGAGTCATGGTGGCAAAGGGCTCAGCTCCTCCTGTGTATTCTTAGTTGCAGGGCATTACCTGCATTTTCCCATGTGAGCGTTAGGTCCCCAGAATATGGAGCTGCTTATGAATGCATGAACTATGTGTGTCTCTTACTGTCTGAGTAGCCAGAGAGAAGGCCTGGATCTGCTCTTCACTGAACACTGACTTCTTTGGCTGGGCCGGTTCCTGAGCCCGGGACTCCCCAGAGGCCCTCACCTCACCAGCTGGCTGCAGGTGCATTACGAAGTCTCCATCAGGAGGGGGCCCTTTCAAATGGCAGAAGGGTCTTCTCCCCACCACAAGGCTTTTTCTAACAGCTCTGTGGAGTCATAACTTGCTGAGTGTACTTACGCGCACGGCCCCGTAAATTTTGCGTAGGTACAGAGCTATGCTTCCATGTTTTCTATGCTGCGGTTTACCAGCAGCTGGGTCTGGACTCTTGCTTTTGTTCAAGAGTTAAAGTGTTGAATCGTGTTTGATATCGTCTAGCTAAAATGGCTAACGCCATTTAGTTTTAGTTTAGGGAGACACTAAACTCCCTTTTAGTTTAGTTTTCATTAATAAATAGAATTATTTTAATTTAGTCAATTCATTTTTAGATTAATTACATTATCGAACTGCTAAAGTGATTCAACTGTCCACAGTGGAGCCTTCTCTGCTTTACCTATGTATTGTCTTGGAGGAGCTGCAGTGGCGGTTATAAAGCTAGCCAGTGACGGTGTCGAGAGGAAAGCACAAAAAATCAGGCTCAAAGCTCAAGTTGGGGCCCCAGAATTTCAGTTCCATGTTGTGCAGGACTCCCCCCCCCCACCTGTAATAAGAACCTTCAGTGCATACTAGAAGTGTGTCCAAAGTGACTCCCTTATAAAAAGGTTGGAGGAGATCGAGTTTTTGACCCATTTTCTGGCATCCTTAGTGGGGGGTGTCTTGTGCTCAGGAATGCCCCCCAGCCCCCATGCCTGACGTTGAACGCGCCTCTCACCTGTCTTACCTGTGAGAGGTCAGGGCGGCTCGCCTGTCTGGGAGCTGTTTGACTGTGGGGAGTCCTCGTCTTGGAGTGACCAGTTGTTTTCACCAGATTTCTTGTCAGAACAGTTTACCTCTTCGTAGCACCGAGGTTAGACTGGCGGAAACGGAGGGAGGAGCGTGGCGAGCGAAGCCCGGGATGAGGTCATGCGGGACGCTGTCTGGAGGCTCACTCCCCGGGATGAGACTCAGGTGTGGGGTGACGGCACGCAGAAGGGGGCCCGGTACCGGCCTTGTTCTCCCCGGCCCCCGACCTGCAGGTTCCGCGCTGTGCGAAGGCGGCGTTCTCGTGCTGCTGCAGGTGTTTGTGGTAAGGACGCTGTGAGTGATGGTATTTGAGACTCCTGGGCAAGAGTATAGCAGGATGAATCCTTTAAAATCTGGGAAAGCAAAATTAACGAACACGAGTAAGTCCCTTACCTAGGCCAGCAGCTGGAACTCTCAGATAAATGCCATCTCTACGGGTGGTTCCAAAAACCATGTTCTTGGATCAGGAGGGGCCTGGACAGTCTTACGTGTCTTCTCCTGTAGTTCTTGAATATCATCAGGGTTAGGAGGCAGCCTTTGGCCCACACTGGCCCTTACTTTCAAAGCTATAAAACGTCGTGAACAAATTTGCCTTTTGTTTTATAAATTTTATTACTGTGTGAGTTAAAGAAGAGATTTCCAGTGAAATTTCTCTTCTTCTTGAGACATCTTTTGCTGACTGCAGCGACCTGTTTTGACATGACTCTTGTCCCTTAAGTAACCTGTGGCGGGACATCCCTGAGCGTCGTGGTCACCACTGACGTATAGCTACTATAACGTGGCTTTTCACCCTGGAACGTGCATATGGATCAGCTGGAATTCTCGTGGAAATGTAGGCTCTGTTTAGTCAGGCTGCGTGCAGCCTGAAATTCTGCAAAAACTCAGGGTGATGGGGAGGCTGCGTCTTCGTGCCATACTTGAAGGAGCAAGGTCTCATGGTGCCTGGGGGAAGGCGGATGGTGAGCCAAAGTTGAGACAGGACTGATTATTGCAAGTTTCCCCAAGACTGGTTTCCTTCCCCCTGTTCCTGGGGATTAGGGCACTTGGCCATCAGCGTGGGATGGGGGGATGTATTCTGGGAGGAAAGGCCTGGTTGGAAAAAGCATGTTGACTTTCCTGTATTTAACCGATTGTTACATTGAACACGTGAGTGTAGGTGTAGTGAGAGATGTATGTGACCTTCAGGAAATGTTAAGCCCCTGGATGTTTCACTAACAGAAGACTGAGCCAAGCCATGTTGATGGCCATACAGTACCTCCCACACCGGCCCTGGTGCCACGGAGCACGTGGATTCCAGCAGGTGTAGACGCCATCTCCCTCCTGGACATGTGGCTCCCCTTCCATTATTTAAATGTTCCAGGAAGACAGAAATAAAGTACTTCCATTCAAAAAAAAAAAAAACTTATGAAACCTAGTGCAGATTGAAATTCCTTCCATGGATTACGTGGGACTGCTGTGGCCCCATGGGCTGGGCCTCCTGTTCAAAGGCAGTACTTTTGTTTCGACCTTGAACGTTGCCGTCATCTTAGATTGCATCAGGCTTCCGTCCCAGCAAAAGTCTGACTTAACTTTTATCATTCCATTGATGGGAAAATAAAAGAAAAATCTCAAAGATCTTTCCAAAATGATTTGATCACCTCAATTCTAATACCGTTTGTCACACGATTCAGAAAATTGCAGATTTCTTAACAAACAGCTCATTTGATCATTTATGATGTTTTCCGGCATCCTGGAAGAGCTGTTTAAGACCAGGATGTGGGTTTGACCTGTTGGTTGCTAGTTTTATACACACGAGAATAAACCACACCCTGTGCACTTGGCCCTCAGGAACAGAGCTGCTCTGTGTGCGGCTGCGTTGTGCCTTATTCCGAAGCTTTGTGCCAGACACTGTTGTCTGGAAATAACAGGATCCTAAACCGTTCTGCCTTATCAGTCTCTACAGCATGATCCTAGCTGCTTCGATTGCAGTGCAGACTGACAGGTAAAATAGAGGGAAATATCATTTCTAATTGCCTGTTTGAAGATTTCTTCATTATTCCCTGTTATAAGCTGTGGAAATAATGTATCGGTAAAGACTGCTTTCAGCTGAGTACCTTTTGCTGTCTTAGAATGATTGATCGTTATCGCTTTGGCCATTTCTACTAAGGCAACAAGAGGAGGTAATTTAAGAAAAAGTGTTAGTAAGTGACGTCTCTGTGTAGCCAAGCAGACCAGTACAGATCATTGTCTTCTCCACCGAGGTTTGAGTGGTTGAAATCAGAACTCGTGTGTGTCACGGGGAAGGTCTCATGCTGGTCCTCAAGTGGGACAGCTGTCGAATTCATGGATTAAAAATAACATCTAAACCACGGATGGGTTTCCTTTGTCTTATCCACGGACTGCCTGGGATCGGCGAGGAGGCCAGAGGCCTGGCCAGGGAGAAGGTGCTGTTATGACACCGTCGTCCAGTCACCAGGTGATCTGCTCTTACGTGGCTTCCCCCTCAGCGGAGAGCTGGGGGATGTTTCTCCTTCATGCAGTCTCCTGGGGGGGCCCTGACTTCATTTGCAGGATGCCTGGCTGGGGTGAAAAGACCAAAGAGCATTCGCACCAGCTGGCTCTTGGGAGAACGCCAGCCCCCTTCTTGGCCTCGTTCGCAAGACTTCTTACCCACCACACCCTACACATTTAGTTCCAGGGTGAACTCTTACCTCTGCCTGAGTTGTAGAATTGTCTACTTTGATCAAAAAAATGTGTATAATACAAGGTTTCCTGATAGCAAATTGTAAATGACAATTTTCAGAGGATTAGAACAACGAAATGCACGTCAGTCAAAGAAATATACTCTCAGGTGATGGTTGGTAGAGGCCATCAGTCCAAACCCTTTTATTTACAAAGGGACTTGCATTCCCAGTGTATCAGTCAGGGTTCTCCAGAGAAACAGAACCAGTAGGACGTATAAACATATATAACTGCATGTGTGAGATTCAGGAGCTGTTGGTTCATATGGGTGAGGTGAGAGAAAGCAGACGGAGCTCTTGAGGTTGTACGTGCCTTTATGTGTGGGTTGCTTGTTTGCACACGTCACTCTAAAGCTGGCCACAGAGCGGATCGGCTTTTTAAGCTGTAGATATATGTGTGTAGGAAGTAACCCCTCTGGCTGGCAGAAGACACTGTTCTTAATAATACCAGTATCTGGAAGTAACACGATCTTATTAACACGTCTTTACCTCCTGCCTGAGGCCAAAATTCCCATAAAATAGCCTCCAGTGACAATGACTCCCATCTCACTGAAGGCCAGTGGGGTCACACTTTGCTGCTGTTGGTGGAGTCCTGCTGACCACCAGGCGTAGCCAGCAGGCCGTCCTGCCATCACTGGTCATTAGCTTCTCTGAAAGAGGTTTAGCAGGGTGAGGAACTGTGGACATGTCAGTGGGTTCATGGTGTTTGTGTTTTGTGTGGGTTTTTTTTTTAAGTTTCCTTTGAAGCAAATTTCTTTCATATGTGGGGTCTTCACACAATCGGCCGAGAGAACCGGGAGGCAGCAAGCTTGCTCTTCTGAGCGCCCACGAATGTCCCAGTGCCATTTGGGAATAATCCTGTCGTATTTCAGTTGCTGGTAGAACTGATTGAAAAGGAAGAATCAAGGAAGGAAGGAAGGAGAGGGAGAAGAAAGGAAGGGAGAGGAAGGGGAGTGAGGATCTGTGTTCTCCGAGGTGGCGTGAGCTTCCAGAATGGGCGGGGGCTGGTGGTCCTTTCCTCTGTCTGTATCTAGAGCCCGTCTTTCTGAGTCATTGTGGACATTCTTACAGGTGTTATCACCCGTGTCGCTGACTAGCCGTGTGTACTTAAGGAGTCCCTTCAGAGATGAAGAGCCCACGGCGTAGGAGGCCGCGGTAGTGATGTTCACCCCCAGGGCCTCGGGGGGCCTGCGGCAGGTTGTGTTTGTCTTTCACAGTGACTCGGTCCCTTGCTCTGGAGATGGTAGGTTTGGCCACTATGTCTTGTACTGACCAAGGAAAGGTAGGAGAAAGTGATGTGCTTCCTGTGCAAATGCTCGTGTTAAGAGCCTGCTTGTGCTTCTCTGTGTCCGTTTTTCCTCTGCCAGGAGCTCTGCGTAAGCTCTAGACAGAGGCTGTGCTATCAGCCGGGGCCCCAGGGTTGCAGCCAGAGCGGCTGCTGATCTGTGGGGGACGTTCAGCGTGAGCAAGACGCCAACCTTTGTCCTTGCCAGCCTGTGGGATTCTGGAGTTGATTGTTACCACAGCATAACTCGGCCGATCCTGACTGATAACAGACATCTCGAGTACCTCAAGTAGGTTCTGGTTTATTTAAAAATTTATATTGTCACGTTGTTCTAAACAATCATTAAGTGCAACTTACAAAACAATGCAACTCAATGGAATTAAAATGTATAAATTTTATCTCACACACACACACACACACACACACACACACTTGAGTAAAAGAAACGAGGGCAGAAAAAAATAAATCGAGGGCAAGCCCAGTATCATTTCATCGAGTGCGTGCTGTGAGGTGTCTCCCAAGCTGCCGCGTGCGGGCTCGTCTTTCTGGAAGCCATGGCACAGAGGGAACACATTGTTCAGGCTTATTAAACTAACTGTTCTCGGCTCCAGTGAGCGCCTCACGCAATGAACAAAAGCAGGAGGAAGTCAAGTATTCCATGTTCTTCATTGGTAGCTGAGCGGCTCACGACAGCCCCCGGAATCAAGGACTGGATTTGGGCACATCACTTGGGTCTGCGGGCTCAGGAGAGCCTCCTCCCTCCCCCTGTTGCTTCTGAACCCCCACATCTCAATCTTGGCTCCAGCAGGCTCTGACATGCCTGCAAGGGGAGCAGGAGAGCTGGGCGTGAGGAGCGGGCTCTGGCCAGGCTTACACACCCAGCTGTGTCCTTGGAGAGTCACCGTGAAAAAGCAAAGTCACGATAGGACCTCCCATCCTCTCTGCCTATGTACGGCAGGAAGCAGGAAGCCTAGAAGGAGAGGTGGTGCTGACAGCTTTGCCTTGAAGGCACTGCAACCCCATGCACCGTTAATCTGGTTCAATTAGTATCTTGGTCTCCAGGGGGATTCTGGATTCACGGATGATGGCGATGAGGGGAGCACCCCCACCGCCACGCAAACTGCAGACCCGTCATTATTGACGATAAAAGCAACAGTCCCAGCTACCTGCCGCTGATTTAACACGACTTCAGGTCTCAGATGCAAATATTTACAGGTGTTTATATCTTTCATATCATGGTGTATCTTGTAAATAATGGCATCTCATATTTTAATTGGAAGTAATTTTTCTTTGTAAGGGGCCCATGCCATAATGTTGCATATTACACTCGATCCCTTAGATTTGATGAAAGGTGATAAAAGGACATTTGTCATAGCAGAAATATCACCTTGTGTCAGAGAAGAAAGGATTCCACCGGGGTTTGCGGGGCCTTCAGCAAGACCCCAGCATGCCCCGGTATGCCTGGCATCCAGCCTTGGGGGTACAGCTAGCAATGGAAAGTCCACAGCTGGTACACTGGGAGGGAGGCGAGCCAGAAATCTCCAGTCCCTGACATCAGTGATTCTAAATGGTTTGGGACTCTTTCATCATTTTGACTAAACTGGAAGGCTGCCACTACTCAGAACGGCCCAAGCCGCTTAATTATAGAAGCAGGTGCTGCCGATGGTCTTTGAATCCTCAGCAAGCCAGGACAGAACGACCAAGCCAGATGCTGCCAGCCAGCCAGGGAAGTCAGGGCATCCCACGTGGCAAAGAGACATACAGGGATTGAAGATTACCAGGCACAGAGTACTTAGGGGGCCAGTACTTGGAATCTAGAGTCTGTGTGGAAAAACATGGCCTTTTAGAAGGACCAGCTTCCTGAGACAAAGAGCAAGATGAGCATAGCTTCCGTATATTTCTCTCCTATGTGTGTGTACGTGTGCGTGTCTCCCATACGTACACATGCACACACACACTTTTACTCCTCCTTGGAGATCTTACTCAAATGCTCAGCTCTCTGGGCTTTTGCTGGGTTCTCCTTCCTCTTTATAGATCACCACATTGGGGGTGTGGCTCTGATTTTGAATCCATGCTTTGAGAAGGAGAATGGCTGGTTGGGTTGGTCTCTGATGCTGCTGAATAATGGACCATCTGGCTGGTGGTTGGTCTGAGTTACCAAGGGCCAGAGCCAAGAGCAGAGGGGCTGCTGGGGCCAGGCGTCCCAAGTGTGCAGGTCCCCCCAGGCTGGTTGCACGGCGAAGGCGGAGCAGCAGAGAGGGCGCTCCGTGGGCCAAGGGAACACCCAGGAGATCTGTTGAGAAGTTGGCATCCTGGCCGTCAGGGTTTGGTGGGGTGGTTGCCACAAGCTTGTGGTGTGGCAGTCAAGGAGATGTCTGGGCTGGAGGACAGTTCCATCGTTTCCGCCTGCTGAGCTACACTTGGTTGGTCATCGACAGTGTGTTTCCAGGGCTCGGATGAAACCCGCTGACGGGCCGAGGCTGGCAGTGGAGGCTGTGAGCCATGTGGGGGTGGGAGAGAAGGGAGCCCACCCACTGGAACTCCAAGAGAGCTCAGGGGCCCTGAGAAGACCGGTCCGAGACCCTGCTGACAAGTCCTGTCTGGTTTAGGGTGGCAGTCGGCATGCAGAAGATCTCCCCTGGCAGGTGTCTGAATCCTCCTGGGTCTCTGTCCCTCAGACCCCACAATGCATCGTCATCAGGGTTAGCGGAATATTTACTGAATATTTACATTTGCTACATCGTGTAAGTGCCTGCTGTCTGTCCACCTACATCACAGTCATTCCTCGTGGGATGTGCTGGTGAGGGTGGTGGCCGTGGCGTCCTTGTCCACCGCTGACCACAGCAGGTGCGGTTGCTACTTTCCCAGCGCTAAACCCCCGACACCCATCGGGCAGCCATTCACTATGCATGTGCCTGCTCGCAGCCTCTCCGGGGGGGCTTGGGCCTCGGTTCATTCAACAAAAAGGTTACAAGCCCCTGTGGAGCAGCGGCCACTCTTCTGGGTTTTGATATTCACAGCCTGCATTCAGTGCTACTTGATCCCCACCTAATCTGTTACTTGTCACTGATCACGTCCACGTTTCTATCTGCGAGCCTCTGTGCTCATTCGTACGAGTAAATCACATCACAACAGAAACTGCTTAATTAATTTGTGAGCTTCTATTGCAAATTGCTTGCAATCACATTTATATCCTAATAGGAGACTAAAAGAGAATAAAACCATCTGAAGTCCAATTTCTGTGTAGGCCATTGGGTGCATAAGAGAGGCGTCTTCAGCAGGGGAGGGCGGTGTCAGCCCCACATCACCCAGTGGGCTGGGATTTTCTCTGCCCTGTTCAGGCTGAGTGTGTTTGGATGATGGTGTGTTTTACTTAGGAAGCTCAGATGTCTGGAGTGGGGAGTTGATAGAAGTCGGTAGGGAATTGTTACTTTATCAAGGGACAAATGAAGTGTAAAACAGTTAGCTACACATATTTTCTCCTGTATCTTATCCTTACCTCCGATGCAAAAAACCAAAACCAAAACAAACAAAAAATCCCAACCACCCTGACAATATGTCTTTATTACAGAAATTGGTTGTTATACGGACAGGGATTGGAGAAATAATTTGCTGTTTAGAATTTCTCCTTATATAGCATTCAACTCAGTCAACGCATAGCTGTTCCCAGGTCCACTGGAAAAATGCAGATTTCAAAAAATAGTATCTGTTGCAAAAATGTTTCCAAAACATTTGGAAACAAAAATGTTTCCAAATATGTTTTTATAGGGAAAAAAATCATGTATTTTACTTAAAGCTCTTCCTGCAAAATATGAATGCGTACATGTGTTCTTTGTAAGAAATTCCAAAGTGAACGTGTGAACGTCTGCCCTGCGTTACGTGTTACTTTCAGTATCTCAGTGGGCACCTTCTGGTTCATCTCCGGTGCAATATTCTTAGATAGCATAGACTTTTGCATCTCATGAATGAGATCATAAATTCCACTTCAGTTTTATTCATTATGACATCTACTGGGAACGATGGGTGCCCCCGAGATTGGCAACTAGGTTACTGAGTATGTGAGCAAGAAGTACATGATGTTAACTTAAAAGTGATTATGTTCTTACACATTTGTATTGTGGATGGAAAGTATGGAGAAATGGAGAGTGCAGAGAGAAAAAGTCACAACACTGCAATCCTACCACCCAGGGAAGACTTACGTTAATACCATATTATGCTTTTTCATGGGCTTTTTCTTATATATAAAAACTCTACTTAGAAGGTCATGGTGGAGAGACAGGCCAGCCTGGTGGGTGAGTCCGCACAGATGCGGCAGACAGAGGAGCTGCGGGGAAGAACAGAGGGCCCATCGGGAGGGCCCCATTGTCTTGTAAAGACTGGCCTTTCCTCTGGCGTGGTGGGTGACAGGAAGGTTTGAGCAGGGACTGTGGTGACCTGACCTAGTTCACGCTGTGTGTTGTGTTGGGAAGAGACTGTAGGTGGGCAAGGGTGAGAGCTGGGAGACCTTTCAGGAGACTCTTTCTGTAATTTGGCCAAGACATGATTGATGGGGGCTCAGAGCAGGGAGGTGACGCTCAGCTGTGGAAGCAGGATCTCTGGTCAGCGTAGATATGGGGCTGAGATTCGGAGAGGGCCAGGATCCCATGGAGGTTGGCCTGGAGCCTGGGAGGAGTAAAGTGCATTCGGCTGGCGTTGGGAAAGCTGTGGGTGAGGCGAGTGTAGGGTTGCCATGTTCTGCATGGTGTAGGCTAAGTTGGAGTGGCTGCCAGCCTTCGGGGAGGAGATGTTGCAAGCAGGTGGGGGCCGGGGGGCCTCCTCTCGGGCCGTCGGCACGTACAGGAGGTGCACGGCCTTGCGATAGATGAGCCATGAAGGGAGTGGATATGGATGGAGAACAGCGGGGAGAAGAGGACAATAGGAAGGCTACTGTGACATTTGCAAAGGGCTGTGGGGAAAGGAGCCACGGTGCTTTTCTGTGGCAACAAGGGGGAGTGGTGATGGCCACACTGCACCCTCGTCTGGTCTCCTGATTACTAATTTTTTTTTTAAATCAGGGCCAACTTGAAATTTTTTTTTTCTGAATTACTGTTTGAAGTCTAATTAACTTGATGGTCAGACAATCCATTATTAGGGTGAATTTTACTAAATGTACTAGTCATTGGCATTACTTACACTAAAGTGAATTATCTCTTCATTTTCTATAGTTCTACGTCAAGGAGATGGCGTTTTATTCTGCCATGGTGGAAACTGTGGGACGTTTGTAAAGAGCACAGCATGATGGGGGCGGCCATTTGGGAATATTGATAGAGTTCCTATCCTTGCATCATCTCTTGTAACTCCTCAATGAGTGATTCAGACTCCAGAGCTTTAGTTTCTGAAAAGTTTGGGGAAATTGGCTTTGATAACTGTTGGTCAGCTGTGAGTGAGCAAGTGTTAGGGAAGGGAAGCAACACAGCTCTTGTTGGCCCCAGCGTGGAGCAACGAGTTGGGGTCATCGGCCAGCCTTGCAGTCAGGACCGAGTGTCAGAGACAGAGTTCCATTTCCTTGTTGGTGTTTTTCCCTAGAGCCAACCACCCTCTCCATCCCCTACCCCACCCCTCTGTCAGTCACAACAAAGGGTTAACACCCTTCATATCCAGCTTGTGCAGTACGTCCTGACAGTAGTCACCTGTGGGTCATCGTCTTCAGGGAGGATGACATGGCTTCTGTGCTTAGCAACCACTGCCCCTCCCCACGAGGGCCTCAGTAGGATGTGGTCCCCAAAGACTTCTTAAAGCATGAAGCATTATGATTCACCTGCTGGCTCTCACTAAATCCTCTAACACAATCCACTCGACACCCATTGCGTAGAAGACCTAGGGAGGCACACCTCAGCTCTTGGAGTTGCCTTGAGAGCCTGGGCTGTATTCTCGGCATATATTCTCTTGACTGTCTTAAATCTGCAAATAAAAAAACTCTGAAAGTTACTCACTGCCGGCAGTTGGGGTGAGCTTGACTTGGGCACCTATTTACTGAAGTTGTCTTCAGAGAAGCCAGCGATGGCCGCCATGTTCTGCACATAAAGCTTGTTCTAACAGAACAATGTGACGAATTTTCCTGTATGGTTCAGAATGCAGTTTTCAAAATGGAATTCCAAAGATATTTTGAACAGTGGCGGCATTACGAAGATTAGCTGTGTTCCATCCCAAGGTGACTCTTAACGCAGGAAGGGACACTCACTTGGTTGTGTGCCTTGGTGGCCTAAAAACGCAGCAAGACCCAAGTCACAATTGTGTACTTTGGGCTACCCCTCCTGAATTAAAAACACTGACTACTTACCAGACACACTGTTTAAAATCACCACTGGTAAGAGTCACACTGAAAGACAAGATCATACTACCCACTTTCTAAAAGAAAGTTGAATTCATCACTTCAATCAGAATGGGGGTGCTTAGAAGATTTGCCAGTTCGAGGAGGAAAAAAGTCTTCCATTCACCAAAGCAGACACCCAGCGCCTCCCAGGCTCTGTGACCGTCTCCAGCACCGTGGCTGACACGGTGTTGGGGGCATTTCGGGCTCATGGCTGGAGATGTAACTTTCCTTTCTCCGGGCCAATGCCCTGGGAGTGAAAATATTGTTCTTTGCCGAACAAACTAGTTCAAGTACTTCACAGGGGAAAACAAACAAACCCCGGTTCAGTTCCCGGCGCCGTCAGCTGTGGCCAGGCCCTCTGAGCCTGTCATTTCTCCCGCACCTGAGTATACAAATTCCTTTTGCAAATGATTTTGCGTCGGACGAGAATTGAATTTTAATAGTGTCCCTTGAACTTGCGCTGTATTTCCACAGCAGTAGTCGTAGTAGGTGTGTGCGGTGAGAGTGCCCCGTGTCCTGTGGGCCCTGCAGCCCCCTGCGCCTTGCTCTGCGGTGCCCGGCCAGGGCCGTCGGTCGCCGAGTCTTCCCGGGCCGCTGGCCGTGGTACCGCGGGTGGTCCATCTCACACCGGCTCACAAGACACCCTACGTCCTCGTGCGGCTTCTGACCAGAACCTCACAAGGAACTCAGTAGATCACTTACAGGGACACAAAGGGGAGCTGGAGAGATCAGAGGCAATCTCTTCTCTTTTTTGCTACTTGCCTTGGATTGATCATTTCATTTACATGAAGTGTAGGCCACCAACACCTACAAAAGGGAAATGTCTCCTGATGGATGCAGATTTCTTTTCTTTTTCACGAGAACACGGAGAGTGGCAGTAGCCGAAGGACCACGGGCTGCTTTGTCTTCTCTCTTCTGGACTGAGAAGAGCCCGGATTGAGGCTCGGGTGTCTGTAACAAAGCATTGTTCGTTAGACGTGCCCCAGAGCTGGGGGCCAGATGCTGCTTCCCTAAATACACAGCTAGCAGGAGACTGTCATGGTGTAAGGAACGCTGGAATGGGATCCCAGAAGCCTGGTTTCCAATCCAAGGTTTGCCCCCACTGTCTTTGTCCTCAGGATGGCTACCTACCCGTGTAAGCACTCAGCTTCCTCAACTCTGAGCGAGATTTTTTTTTTGTTTTTTTTGGACCTGGTGATCTGCAAAATCCCATTTAGCATTAACGTTCTCTGATTCCGTGAGAATTGCTACTAGTTTGCTCTGTGGGGCATTCAGCGCCTCGCTGTCTTTCTGCCTGGAACAGAGGAGCACCGTGTGGGAACTCCCAAAAACGTGAGTATGTTCCCTTCTTGCCCTGGCCAATTCAAATACACTTTTGTCCCTGTTGAAAATCTAATAAGTTTCTGACAACTGGAAGGAAAAGCAATACAGGATACCGTCCGTGTCTTTATCCACACCAGGAACACGTCCACCATCGTCAGTGAGCTTGTTTCTTCAGATGCGTCTGAGTATCTGGCACGGAATCAGCCTCTCTGAGGCACATTGGTCAGCAGAGCGCAAATGAGAATGCGAGCCTTTCGGATAACTCGGGGAGCCTTTCTCTCCACCACCCCGTGCTACCTTTGCTGAAAATATTTTTAACGTCCCACATTCCCATTGTGTGTCTAGAACACACACACACATGTCCTTGCACGCACGTGCACACTCACAGTGGGGGTCTTGAAGGAGAGACTTTCTGGGCCCACACAGATGGCGGTACAGACCCTACATGTTCATGAGGAGGCAAGCACATCCCAGCTGGCTTTCCGGAGCCGGGTGGCAGGAGCCCTCCGATGGATGCTGGTCAGCAATCCGCTGAGCCAAACCCCAGCAGCGCTGGGGACGGGACGCGTGGTGGCAGGGCCACGGTTTATCTGGATGGAAATGAAAGGTTTGCCATCCTGGCAAAGACGCAGGAGGCTGAGAGGAAGCACCCTGGGCCGTCAGCGGAGCGCCAGAGACGGCGGATTGACATTTGACCAATGGCCAAGCCCGTCGTGGTGGGAGGTGTGGAAACTCTAAGCAGGGGCTGACTCTGGGGACAGTGACAGCTGAATAAACTCATCACTTGCTGGGCTCAGTGGATAAGTGACAGGGCAGGTGATGGAGAGAAGCTGACATTCAGGAGGGGAGAGCCGGCGGGAGACAACACGGCAGGAATCCTCTGCCTGGAAATGGTCCCACGGGGAAGACTGGGTTTGCTTGGTAGCAGGAGGAGTGAATCCAGCAAGGGGGCAGCCCTGTTGCCCGGCCAGGCATCATGGCTGTAGTCATGTGATTCATCAGCCTAGAATAGACCACTGCCTCTGAAGTCAGGTGTTGAACATCCTGGCATCACGGCCCTTCCCACACCGGCCTGACTCCCCCAGCATGCTCTCCTGACTCACAAAGACCCTGTTCGTTCCCCAGGCACATACAGCAAGGGTCAGGCGTCACATCGGCTGTGGAGTCTCCATGGCAACCCTAGGAGATATGTGATAGTAGCCCCACTGTGCACATGAGGAAACACGGAGGCCCACATGGCAAGGCCCAGACCGGCCCGGGCCTGCACCCTGGCTCTGCTCTGTTCCGTGGTCCCAGAACCCGCTGCACTGCTGTCCGGCTCCCCTGACCTCTGGCTTCTGCTCCCAGGCAGACCCTGCAAAGCGTGTGGCGGACCCAGGCCCCCAGCCCCTCCTGCACTGTGCTGGGGCTGGCCATCTGGAGTCAGTCTGGTGCGCGGTCACACTACAGCCTCTGCCGGGAAAGTCTGCTCGCTGCGTTGTCCCGTGCTGTCCCCCGAGGACCTGGCGCTAAGCTATGTCCAGTCACCAACCCGCATGTGACTCATTAGTGGGCTGAAGTGTTACTCTGCTTTTATTTCCAAGGACTCCGGTGCCACAGGGAGAGTTGAGGGGAAGGTGAAGCTGGTGGGTCCGTAGTGGCTTCCAGGTTTTCCCAGAAGATGTGTAGGCATCACAACTAAGTGCAAAGGATGCCGGTTTCCTTCAGAGGCTTGTAAACGACGGACTGAACCCTCAGTTTTGGCGTCAGTAGGATTGATTCAAGCTACATGAGCAGTAACTCCCGTGTCCAGGCCAAGTAGACCCTTGCTCTGCCGTGATGGCCTCAGCAAGAGACTAAGAACGCGTGGCGTGTGGCCGGGCCCTGAAATACCCTCTGTGCGATTGCATTAGATGACGCAGGAGACGTGAAGGGCTCTACTCTGTATTAGATTACCTGTCAATCAAAAGAGGAACGGGACCATGGTCCACCCCCCCCAGCTGTATCCATTTGCTCTTACACACCACAGAACGCCTCCGAGCACTAGCGTGGAGACAGGCCGTGGGCGATCCCCAGCACTCGGCCGCTAGAGGAGAGAGCCACCCCAGCTGCCACTGGAAGCAAGCAACTGCTTCTCTGCACCCCCAGCGCGGGTCAGATCTAAATAAAAGCCATGTATTTGTTAAGTGTATGTTGCTTCAAGACCAGTTACCTGGTGTCTTCTTTCAACCAGTCGCTACTCCTAATGTCCCCCAGAGAGAAGTTCTAGAACGTCCACAGTCGTTGTGGGTCAGGATTTCTGCGTGGGGGGGAGAGCTGGGGGTGCTGAGGACAGGTATGGTTTCTCCTCCATGAGTGGCCACATTGCCTCAAGAACCTTCCTATCGCAGACCAGGAAATTAGCCACGGGCGAAATAACCATTTTACACAGATTTCACGCAGTGAGTTGTCGTGCGCACTTCGAAGTGTGCCCGTGGAATAGCTTTCTTAGGGGCAGGACGGGAGCTAGTATGCATTAGGCGTGTCGCGCACAGCGGCGGTGAGCCCGGCAGCGACTCCTTGAAGTGTTAGAGCAGGCTGTTCTCATGCACCAGCTGCCGTTGGGACCAGGTCTGGTCCGTTTGCTGAGATACCTGTGGTCCGCGGGTACCAGGCCAACACAGCTAGACAGAGTGGTGTTTTCTCTAAAGCGAGCACGTAAGCCCCTCAGCTCCCTGACTTTCCCTGCCAAGGGCGGTCGCGAGGAGTGGTGGGTTCTGCAGCGAAGCCGAGATTGGAGGTTGGGTGGTTGAGTTTCTCTTCGTCACCCAGGCCAGAGCGAATCCCAGGCTGACACTGCTGGACAGAGACAGTCCCAGGAGCTCCATCACTTGTGGGCTAAAAGAAAGAGGGAAGGAGGGGATATGAGCTTACCGCCTTCCTCGGCAGCCACCCGAGCACGTCTTCTAGACTCTGCTGCCCATGCACGCGGCTCTGGGTCTTTGCTGGAAACGTGCCTTCCAAGGATAAGGTTCGCACACTGTTGACTGTACACATGAGGACATATGAGGCGCACTGAACAAGATAGGAAATAAAACCCTACTCGAAAAAGAAACATTTTTGCCACTGAAGCTTCTGAATGAATAATCAGAGCAGTTTCCAGAATATTGTAAGAATCAGTCTCTTCCTCTCTGTCTCTCTCTCTTTCCTATTTTTCCCTAACCCTCCCTCGCATTCTGAGGAGAGTTCAGTTTCCAGGGGCCTTGACACCTAGTATCTCTTATGTGGCAGCAGAAGAAGGGGAGTGTGGCAAGGCTGAGAACCTCTAAAGAATATTTCACTGGGAACTTAAATCCTCTGGTGGGAAGGCATTGATGCCCCCACAGTGCATGTTTCCATAACAGGAAAGGAAAGAGTGGAGAAGACCCATTCCTTCTGTCCTCCAGCCCCCCTTTATTAAATATCTTCGTGCCAGGCACTGCCCCGTGTCCTGGCCTCCCCAAACTTCCATCCTTCCCGGGTTGGCCTCTGCGTCTGCTCTCTCTGCGACTTATAGGGACCCTCCCTTCAACCGCACACCTCACCTGTTGGGTGATGCTGAAACCCTGAGAGGTCATAAGCTTTTTCATGATGCTGTGTGATGAGACAGAAAATGCCAGCTCCTCAGAGAGCCAGTGAGCGTGGCCCCTGGCCCCCAGAGCTCGTGTCCTCATGGATTCTTTGCTGGGAGCTGCACCTGAGCAGTGGGCAGGAGAGTGAGCGTAGGGGCACAGCTGCCCGGCACCGGGTGGGGGGGGAGATGGCAGGGCTCAGGGTGAGGTGCAGGATGGGAGCGCGGCCTCCAGAGTCAAGATGTGTGTCAGGGACGGCCCTGTCCTCACATGCACCTCCTGGCTTGTGTCTGTGACTCTCCTGAGGTGGGCTCCTCGGGCTCCCCGGGTATCTGCCCCCAGCCTGGCTCAGGGGCACCGGCTCCGGTTGCCTGTGAATCGGCCTCTTCCCTCCCACCCCTGCGGACGTCATTGTTTGCCTGCCCCCCTGTCCAGTAATCACAGAGACTGTGACGGACGAGCCCTGTGCGGGCTGCTGAGCGGCCCCTGGACTTCCTCAGAGCTGACCTTTATAAACTGCTGGCAGGACCTCATTCAGAGGCAGGGCTGGCCTCATGCTGAATTGTGAGCTAACCCAGGTGAGACCTTGGCATGATTTCACAGCCCCTTCCCTCCTTCCTCATATTGGCCTCTGGTTCCCTTTGAGACTTTGTAAGAGCCTGGTTCTTCACTCAACATCAACATATCCCTGATAAAACTGTACTTAAAGAGGCCCAAAGCTAATTATTTTATTAGTTGTGGAACTAGGTACAAAAACCTAACACTCCAAAGAAATGAATCTCTAATGGCTTATTTGCGGCACTCTACCTGGCAGTGAGGGAGATGTTTTGAGGCAAAGAGACCTTCCTTTGTCTCTCAAATTCTATAAAAGGATGTCTGATGATACAGAAGGATGAGTGATCATGGAAAGTTCAGACATTAGGTTGGTTCAGTATTGTGGACCCGTGTCAGGGAGCCGTCAGGAGCTGTGAGCCCAGATCGCAGCACCTGAAGCTGATGCCCCGTGCGGGGAGCGCCAGGCTGCCGAGCCTCGCGAGGATGGCCTCCTGCGCCTCCAGTTTCAGATATTCATTTACTTTCTAATGACTTGCCTGTGTTTTCATTCCTTTCTGGTGTCGATCTCAATTGCAGACACCCCTGGGAAGCCGCGCACTCGGCTCCATTCAGCTCCTGCCGCGGCGTGAATGAGCAAGGAACCCAGAAGTGTTTTCCGCAGATTATTGCCAGAAAAATGTGTCTGCCGGCCCCAGTGTGTATAAAAAACAATTTTGCTTCCCCGTAAGCCAGCAGTGTTTATTAAACATGTAATAGAGAGTTTATATTTGATATCTGAACACCACTACGCCCCGCGTCTGAGTGATGCTGGGCTGTATGTTTTTAAGAAAGAGAATTTTAAAGAATGATGAGCTCCGGCGCGGGGCCCGAGACCAAGGCAGTTGCCGTTGAGACTGCAGCATCTCGCCCCTGCCTCTCTCCTCCTCCTCCTCTCCGCAGACGCCGGCCTGTGGTTCCCCATTTAGGCAAATGAGCATCTGCTGTGTACATGGAACACGGGCCAAGTGAAGTAATAGAGGACGCTGCTCCTGGCATGTGGAATCGTCCCCCAAATTATCAATTGAAATAAGATTGCATAATAGAGCCCTGCTATAATGAGCCTTGTTACTGCATTGATTCCAGGACACCTCAGGCTCAGATGTCTGGCCATTCACTTGGCAGCCAGCATGTGCCCCTGCCCCCGGCCGGCCAGTGTGCATGCATGTGCGTGTGTGTGTGTGCATGTGCACACGTGTGCATGTGTGTGTGTGCATGGGCCCGTCGGTAGAACGATGACAAAGGGGACTTGGCCCCTGCCCAGTCCATGTGATGTGGAGGTGGAGTCCTGGGGGACAAGCAGTTGTGTGAAGGGAGGCAGAGGGGACATTCCAGGCAGGGAGAGGAGAGCACATGGGGAGAAGGTCTGTGGGCATCTCGGAGGAGCAGACCGAAGGCCGGTCTGGCTAGGCAAGGCGGGTCAGCAGTAGACATAAGATGAGGCAGAGGACAGGGAGGCTTCAAACGGCAGGGGGTCTTGAGGTCCCTAACGGCATGGGAATGACTATCTGTTTCTTGTTTTGAGAGATCACACACTGTGAGGCTGCAGACACAGGAACCTCCTTTGTGTCCTGAAGGAAACCAGGTGTGTGCTGCCTCAGGCCCTTTGCACTTGCTGAGCCTGCTGCCTGGGCCACAGCCTGGGCCTGCTCTGCCCACGACGGGTTTTTTTTGTAGGGCTGGAGATTCTGCCCTGATCACGGGCTCTGAAGGAGCATCACAACCTCTGTCACACTGCAGGTCTGTCCTGTGCCAGTGACCACGAGGTCACCGTGTGCTCCCTTCAGAAGAGCTCAGTTGCTGTTGCCTCCTTTGTGTGCTTGTGTGTCGTGGGTCCATTTCTTTCCTTCCCTTTTTGCAGTTTCTGTGAGAGGACAGACATCTCCCACAGTTTCCCTCTCCCCCCGAAACTAGTCAAGCCTTACCGACTGTGCCATCGATAGACGTGAGCGCACGAGATGGCGGGAGACAGCATCCGCGCCCCAGCTCTGAGCCTTCGCGGGGACCGCCCTCGCCACTGCCTCCACCTTGGCTGCCTCCAGGACCGTGAGAATAAGAGTCCATTGTTCATAAGCTGCTGTCTGTGGTGCGCTGTGCCGGCGGCCTGCACTAGGAGGATGGCTTGGGAAATCTGGGACTTCGGGAGACACAGTGATGGACAGAAGGGTCTGGAGGTCTCGTGTGAGAGCGGGAGGTGCTGGGCGGGGGCGGAAGCCCTTGGAGGCACCACATGGGAGCCTTCCTAAGTTTTCCTGACTTGGGGTAACTGTCCTGTGGAGGGGTTTGAGCAGCTCATTGCTGCCGGTAGAATTTCCAGAGCAAAGCTGGCTCCTGAGGGTGGTTTTACCAGCGGGTGTGGGTAAAGGTCACAGCCCACGTTGTTGAGGGGGCAGCTGGTGCCACGGGGGCAGGAAGTTCAAACGACATGTGACCTTGTGTTGTCCGGCGCTCCCCAACCTGCATGTCCCGTTGACCAAGCATTGAATTTTTCTCCAGTCCTTGTTTTTATCGACATATGAAAGTATTGATTTTCTGTAAGTTCAGCACCTTCTTAAATGGGGTACATTTGGATTTTGTGGTCTGTCTCCTTCCCAGGGCCCCTGAGGAAGATGTCAGAGTCCAAGGCCAGATTTCCATGTCCAGTGAGCCTGGGTCCTCACGTGAGAGCTTCCAGACAGGGGTGAGATCGCTCAGGGCTGTTTCTAGAACATTCCGAGGCTGCAGTTCAGAGTTAAGCATCAGAGGCATTTTCACAGGCGGGGAGCAGTCCATAAGGCTGTGTCAGCTGGCAGACTTTCTAGAAGGGGTAGGAAGTCAAGGCTGGTAGGATTGGGCAATGCCAAGGAGACGTGGAGCATTTGGGGCAGAGAAGGGGAGTATTTTGGGCAAGCGTGGAGGCTGGATCGCAGAGGAGTTGAATTTTTCCTGAGGAAAATACGCATTTCCAGACAGATGAGCAGAGCGCGAGGCTGGCAGATCCCAGCCCCGTCCAGGCGGCGCCCTGTCTCTGCTGAAGGTGTGAGCCTCTGTACGCGGTCGGGACACTGCACACGCGTGTGCGGGGAATCTCTTCTGCAGAAGCAGCTTTACAAACCCAACCTCTCTCCACTTCCTGTCAGCTAGAGGGATCCGTAAAAAACATCCGCGCAGTCCGCTAGACGTGTGCCCTGTGGTAGGTGATGCCCTTCAGAGCGAGATGGCCTGGCGTGTCCGTGCGCTCCCGTCACGGCTGCCGTAGAGAATGCCGCACACTGGGCATCTTCAGTGACAAAAGCGCCGTGTCTCGCAGTTTCAGAGGCCGGAAGTGGGGAGTGAAGGTCTTGGCAGGGTTGCTGCTGGGCCCGACAGGGAGGATCTGTGCTGGCCGCCTCCGTGGCTTGTGGACAGTGGCTGTCTCCCCGTTCCCACGACACCCTCCCTCCATGCCTGGCTGTGTCTGGTTTCCCTGCTGTCTGAGGACCCTGTCACATTGGTAACTTGGTCACCCTGTGAAGACTATCTCCACATCAGGCCACCTTGTGACGTCCCAGGAGCTAAGGCTGCAGCCTGTGAACGGTTAGGGACACAATTTAACCCTTAACACTCACCATGGTGTTTCTCAAATAAGCCGCTCTTTACTGAAACAACAGCCTAGTTCCAATACCGTGGCCATACTGTTTTCTGTCACCATAAAGTAGCACTTCTGTGGTCCAGGGATGACCAAGGGAGAGAACTGAGGGCAGCCTTATGCTTTCCTCTTGTTTTATTTGGAACCTGAAGCATCACTATGTCGATGCGTGGATGCGTGTGTGTGTGCACACGCGCGTGTGTACACGTGACTGGGTTGATGATGCACAAAGACTGTTGCATGAATTTTGGACACGTGACAAGACCAGCAAGCCTAGAGCCGTGGTTCTGGGTAAGTCAGGAATCTCCGTAGGGGCCGGGCTGGGCCCTGTCAACAACTACCTTCATGACTTTAAGAAAAACCACTTTGAAATATGAAGGTTGATGTTGGGGTGGATAAACGTGGCCTAGAGAGACGTTCTACTCCGTCTTCCTCACTGGGTTTCTTAAGGGTAAAATACACACAGTTACTGAAGAATACGGAAAATGTAATGCAAGGTACAGGAAGCCTCCCCTGGACAGTCCTCTGTAATGCGGACCCTCCCCCCCGCTAAGCCCTCCCTGAGAATGGGAACTGGTGTCACCTAGAGAGAGCAGGGGCTTCATTGTACTCAAGCAGGACTCAAGACTGTCCAGTAGGACACGAATGGGGCTTAAAGAAGTCGGTGCCATTAAAGACAACGGAAGGAGGTGTTTCGATTCATATTGAGGGCACGTCATTCCATTAAGCAAACTTGGGAGAGGATTCGAAAGAGAAAGCATGTGGTCTCTCCTCTTAAACAGCTCTCAGCTAAATTGCCGTGTTTTCTAAAGATAAACTCAAAGTGTGCAACATGTAAAAGAGAATAATAGATGAACGAACGAGTTCTAGAAACATTAGCCAAAGCTCATTTATGACCTGGTGCTGTTCTGATACTTGGAGATGAGATGCCCTCTGACGCTTGCTCCCCGGGCCCCTGGAGGGACCTGTGCCCCACACACCGGCACCAGGAGTGGGAAGTGCTCGGGCTTCTCGCCTTTCTCGCACACACTGGTGGATTTTTGGAAACGCAGCCGTTAAGCACAGCGGCTGAGGTTCAATATAACAGCACGGGATCTTTTACTCCGAGGAAGGGGAGGCGGTGATAATGACACCACAAGGCGTAGGCTCTGCGGTCCATTTTCCCCAATGCTTTTGCTGTCACTGACCTAAGCAGCCTGCCCTCTTTTCCTTGCAGCTCAGTCCCTCATTGTCGAGGCTCAGGGGAGAAGCTGTTCTCACATGCAGGGAAGGGCTGGGTCAGCCCGTGGTCTCTGCCCTGCTTTGAGAGCCGGCTTGAGAAAGATGTTTCCTGGTTTTTCATCCCTCGTGTCTAGACGGCATCCTCACGTAGATGTCTGCAGACGCGGAGCGGGGAGGAGGGTGGAATCCGTCAAAGGGAAACCAGGAGATTGGCTCGGTGTTTCTTCCAAAAGGAGTAAGCTGATTCTTCACGCAGTGAAACGTTAGAGACACTCTTGTCGTTACTCTGGACTTTAACTCCCTGAACTATGTTCCTGATAAGCCTTAACTTTCCTCTAATCATTTGGAAGAATTCAGTTTCATCTTGCGGACTGGGGGAGAGGGGTACAAATAAACACCTGTGCGTAGAAGGGGGACAGTTCCTCTTGAGCTGAGCTGAAACTGTCTCACAGCCGGGGCAGCAGGTGAGAGGAAACCGAGCACCATTTGAAGGCCTCCCCAGGCTCTGGGGGCTGCGTAACCAGTGTGATGGGGGGGATTCGGTGCCACTTTGATGCTAAACTGGATTATCCAGTTGGCCATCCAGAACAGTCCTTCGCCTTCTGCTCCCTTGGGCCAGTACCGAGGGACTGCTGGTTGCTGAGCACGGAAGCAGGCTGGAGGTGGGAGAGGCGCTGGAAAGTACACCCAAGCCAGGCGGTTAAGCTCTCATGGGTGTGGGAGAATTTAAGAAATTAAAAAGAAAAGCCGAGGCTTATACGTGGCTGGGAGTTTGTCGGTGGCCATGGGATGGCAGGGGCTTCCGGCAGGGGTGGCAGTGGGCTCAAAGGCAGAAGGCCCGAGAGAGCCACTGGCGGGACCGGCTGCAGGGAAGCGTGTGGGACGAGTGGCAAGTCAGAGTTGGACCAGAAGCCAGAGCCTGGTTGTGCAGACCGCCCTACGTCATGCGAAGGGAGCCATGGAGTTCCTCCGAGGGAGGCAGTACCAGGATGTCGTCTGGCTGTCAAGATGTTATTGTGGGTGCAGGACAGACCCATGGGACGTAGGGCCAGTGAGGTGGGGGGGGGGATGGTGTGAGATCAAGGTTTGGGAGCCTGCGCTGCCCTCAGGAAGGTGGGGGGGGCGGGTGCACAGGAGGGGCAGAGGCTCTCTTTAGTGACAGACTGAAGACTGTAATTGCTTGCAGGCCGGGGAACCTCTTATTTCCTACTTTGACAGTTGGCTGGGTGCCGGCCTCATTCCCTGGGAATAGTGAATGGAGACGGGGCAGGGGACCCAGGCACGGGAAATTCAGACCTGTGCACGTGAGGCTGAGAAGGAATGCATCAGTTTTGGGACAGGAGGCAGCTGGTGGGATGGAGGGGAGTGGAACCTGGAGAGAGATTACCCCTGAAGACGCAGTTGGGGCCCCAGTGTGGGCATGCTTGTGATTTCGTGGAGAGCATGGGGAAGCAAGCCAGGGGACCAAGGACACATCCAGCATCTGGCAGGTGAAACAGCAGGGAGAGAGGGGGCAACGGGACCTGATCTCAGTGAATGTGGTCAAGGGGAAAATTCAGAAGGAAGGAAAGATCCAAAATACCAGAAGGCAGGGAAGGCTGGCGAAGATGCCCGTCGTGGTGAAAGCGTCTGAGGACACTGGAGGGCTGAGTTGGCGGGTGTGGACACTCCACCAACAAACACCGTGACCGGGTCAGCAGGAGCGCGGCTGGCCACAGAAGCACGGGAGGAACCATGGGGAAGGGTCTGCACACATTCGTGTTTGAAGGCGAGATGCTGTTGAACAGAAAGAGCTTATCGAGCGGTCGGGCAGGGGTAGGACACGGAGGACACGGAAGGAGGAAGTGCCCTGATCTCAGGAGAGGGGCTTTCTCCTTTGCAGGATTTGCTCTCCTAGGTGTACCGAGAGGGCCACCGCTCTTAATCCAGACTGGCCCAGGCTGCAGGGGACTGCCACGCTCTGCCCACGTCCCTTCCCTTGGTGCCTATCACCTGAGGACACGCTCTTGTTACTGAATGTGCCTGTCACCCGGCAGGTGCACGTCCCCCAGCAGCCTTGCCATGGAGGAGCTCGCGGTCGGGGTGGTGAGAGACTGGAGTTGGCTGACATCCTCCCACCTCTTCAGGCACCAAGCCTGGGAAGTGTCCACTTGTAGGTTCCCCCTCGGAGCAACGTAACGGAGGAGACCTTACCAAATTTATCCTGTGACCCCGTTGAACAGCTCTGCATTTGAGGGATGTCTGTCTTTGGGATTGTGGTGGCATCTTTTTCTCCAAAATGCAAGACCTGTTGACTGTCGTTCTTTGTATGGGGAGTAATGTTTGAACACATAGCGAGTGCTCCAGTAATGCCAAATTAAATTCAATTTTCTGCCCCTTGCGTTACTTCTATGGAGCTACGTTCATGAGTAACTGGCGTTCAGAGTGTGAAATGGATACGATCGTCCCCGCTTTACAGAGGATTAAAGTAAGGCCCAGAAAGACTGAGCAACTGATTCAAAGTCGTACGGGCAGTTGCTGTATCATTGGGTGAATCTTCCTGGGATTCTAATCCAGATTTTAATTCTCCATGGTATATGGAAATCAAATTGAATGTTTAATTTTTTTTTTTTTTTTCCTTGAGAGGACTCCATCAGGAAGGGCAGTTCATTTTTGCCAAATCCTGGCTGGAATGTGCTTGGAATTTATGACAGGTGCCTGCCCCTAAAAGGGCTGGAATGTGGAGAACTGAGAGTCTGTGTACCTCTCATGGGCATATCGACTCCTCTAGTGAAGAAAGGACATCTTGAAAGGCATATTTATTCCCTTACTACACTCCATACTTATTTTATTAATAGTTTATAAGTCTCAGCTATATCTGTAGGGCATGATAAATCACATCCTTCACCATGAGAACTGGAAATGAAAATAAGCATTCGGTTCTAACAATTTATGGCGTATGCTTAAAATTTGTATACCCACAATCTTTCAAGGTCTTGTCAAGTGCAGAAGTCAGTCAGATACAATTTTAAAAGGCTCACCGTAGAAAGCTCTAAATCTTTGCATAGTCAAGTATATCTTAATACAGAAGAAAATTATTTTTGTAAATCTTTCCCTAGAAGAATGTTCATGTTCTCTTTTACAATCTTATAATGCGGTGAGGTGGGGGAGAGATAAAAGCCCATGTTTATCTGCAGCCTGCAGCCCTGAAATGTGGTCGTTCAGGAGCCGTTCTTTGAAAAAAAAAAAAAACCACTTACAATAAATATGAATATTGCTGTCATCTTTTTTTATTTGGTGGTCTCACCTGCTTCTCAAAGCATTTGTTCATCTTCCTTTAAATTTCCACAGTGCCCTCCAATCTATATTTCATTTTATCCTCGAAACCACAAAAATTAAATAAGGGTTTGTGTTATCACTGCCACTTTGCAGATAAGGAGACTGAAGACAAGAAATTTGGGGTAATTTGTCTAAGGTCACACAGCTGCTTAGAAATAGAACCAGGGCAGTGACACAGATCTCCCTGCAGTTTTTCCCCTAAATAAAAGATGTCTACTCTCTCTCCTATTTATCCTCAAAATACCGTGTGTTTTCACTGAAGCTAGTTCAGGAATTGTGATAGATGGTGTTTGAGGGGTGGGTGGTGAGGAGGGTCCTCGCCTGCCTCCTCTGCTAACTTACTGCACCATCCGGGCAAGTCCTGGGTTTTTCACAGTCCCAGGTACATCCTGTATAAGACGGCACACCTGGGACGGGAATGGTCACCTGATCACCTGGACTAAACTCGGGATTTGAGATTTGTTGTTGTTGCTCTGTTATCAGTCATGGTTCTCCAGACACACAGAGCCAACAGGGTGTGTGTGTGTGTGCGTGTGTGCATGTGTGTACATACACAGATTAGAAATTTAAATTGTGTTAGCTTTGCAATTTGATTTTCAAGGAAGTTAATTCTTGAAAAGGAAGATGTCATCTAAGGAGCTGGCTCACACAGTGGTGGGTCTGGCCGGTCTGCGGTCTACAGGGCAAGCCAGCAGGCTGGGAACTCAACCCTGACGTCTGTGTTAGGGACTTGAGGCAGAATTCCTTCTTTGGAAACATGAGGATTTGCTGATGAGGCCCTCAGTTCATCGGATGAGGCCCACCCACACCATTGAAGGTAATCTCCTTTACTGAAAAGTTAATCACATCTGCAAACTCCCTTCACTAAACATCTAGACTAGTGCTGGAAACACCAACCAGCTACCTACTGTGCCCGGGTAGGCGGGCATATCCCATTAACCAGCTCAGCTGAGGTGTGTCTGTAACATTTAACCATCACAACTACGGTGTGTGTCTCTTTGGACAAAAGGTACATAACTTGCATAGCAAACTGTCACCAAAGATATTCAATCCCGAAGAATTGCCTTTCTTGACAATCAAATTGCAAAACTAACAAAATTCAAATTTCTGACAAGTCTAGTGTGCGTCTTCCTATGTCTGTCTGTTATCATGTTCTGATCTTGAGGGGGTCTAAGCCCCAGCTTATAGCACAGATATTCCTGAGTTTTCAAGAAGGCTGAGCAGGTGGATATGTGATAGAAACGATATCGATCAAAGGCCGAAAACTCACCACCTACCAGGGTCAGGCAGGTAAGAAGCACGGGAACAGGGAGTGGAGAGTGACAGGCGCAGGGGCGTAGCCTGGGGCCCAGGCGACCTGGACATCACCAGCCTTCAGAGAAAATCCTAACCAAATGTCGCAGAGTGGGGGGTGGGGGCCCCCAAGTGACCGGAGCTCCTAGTATTTTAAGATAAGCTGTTATATGGATTATTATGTGAGATTTAAAATTTGTAGGTGTTGGCTGTTGTTTTTTTAAAAATTCAGCTTTATTTGACCCGTGTGCCTTCTCTAGCCTGCACGACCCTAGAGGTGACATCTTTGGGGTTCAGCAGGGCATGATCACGTTGGTCCTGGTGTCATTGTGGATGAGGTGGGGAACAGTGCGCCGGGAAGTAAGGCAGTGGGGTGTGGAGGAACGTCAGAAACCCATCACAGACCTCTCTTCTCCATCCTGCTCTAGTGAACAATGCTATAAATGGCTTTGGTGGGCAAATAAAATCGTGCAAGAAACAGTCATTGCCACGGCCATCCTTACTGATGCGCACTGCCGGCACGTGTCATCTTATTTAATGTCACGACAGTCATTAGGGAGGTGCCATTACTGTTGTTATCTTAGAGCAGAGAAAATGAGGCACAGAGGATATGAAGTGACTTGGCAAAGCCCCACAAACAGTAACTGGGGGAGCAGGGATGTGCACCCAGGAAGTGTGATTTCAGAGCCTACGCCCTTACCCAGTGTTCACTCTTGGATATGGTTATTCAGTCTGAACATGACAGGGAATGTCGCAGTGGCGTGGAATGACAGGTTCAGCCCTTCATTCTGTCCTGTCGGGATCCCTTTGGATCGTGATCCTACGAGGTGGCAGGGGAAGGGACAGATCCACAGTCCTGTCTTTGGGCCCCACATCACAAGTGCAGAAGTACAACATGGTGCACGGTGACTGGGAGTAGATTGGGTGTAACGTGGTGTAGGAGCTGGGGCCCCCCGGAGGCCGGGGCTGCGTCACCGGGGAGCAGGACCGGCCCTGGGCAGGGTGCCCTGATGTCCAACACTGCTCAGCCCCAGCTGTGTGCTGCTGGTGCGGAACCACCGCTCGGGGAGCCTGGGCTGCTGGAGCGATGCCCGAGGAGGCGTCACGGGGGGATGGGAGGACAGACGGCAGCCTGCTCTTGGAGGAAGGCCTGAGCACCTGGAGCTGCTTGTCCCAGACGAGAGAGAACAATCCTCTGGGTCAGGTGAGCATGAAGATGGCTCTCTCAGCTGCTGGGGCACAGACAGCCCAGGCTATGGCCGTCTTCCTCTGCCTGCAGCCCGCATCCCAGATGGCTCTCCCACGTGGACCGGCTGGGCCCAGCCTGGCACGTTCGTCAGCAGGACAGCAGGATGGCATGACTTAGCCGCTGGGAAGAGTTCTGCACTTCAGCCTGTGGGGAACCCCTCTCACAAGCACCTCGGTTCCAGCCCCAGCCTCAGCACTGAGGCTTGTCGGTTCCCTCGGTTTCTAGAAGCATCTGTGTCCTGCAGCAACACGGCTGTCCGCTGTGCCCATTACCTGCGTCAGGCCCCACCAGTGCCTTAAAGCTGCCGTCAGCGTGAGAGCTCGTTGGGTTTTTGTTGTGTTAAAAAATAAATGTAAAATAGATGTGATCTTAGTTCTACATTCTGACTAATCAAGAAGTTACAAGAGAGCAGACTTTGGATAATCTACTCATAAGCTTTTGTTCACACCCTTCCTGAATGGAACAGAGTAACAGAGGAGGGAATGAGCTCCCAAAGCTAGGACATTCAGTCAGAGAGACAATTGAACTGAACTAGTCCAAGGGTAAGAGGAGGAACACAGTAAATGGCACCGTGGTCACGGTTCTGAGAGGTCAGAGGATGAGGATCGGATTTGAGGGCTTGCATGCTCCTTGTATCTGTGAATCCTCCCAGGTCACTACAGAAGCAACAGACCGGCCAGTGGGAAGAGCCAACACCATGGGCCCTTGTGTAGATGAGCAAGCTTGGGCCTGGGGAGGGCAGGACGGCCTCTGCAGCTATTCCCAGGGCCCCTCAGAGCTGGTGAAAAATCCAGGTTCGCCCAATTCCCAGTTGACCACATGGAAGGTGGAGAGGTGGAACATGAGACTTCCCCATTCCCACCGTCAGAGCCCTCAGTTTATAGGGGAGAGAATGGTGCTGAGTAAGAGAAGAGACGTGGTTTATCACATGTTGCTCGTTCAGGGAACCATTAGCGGGCTCCGGAAATCCCCGGCTCTAACCCAGTTAGGGTTCATCTTTCTACTCTCCACTCTTTATGTTCGGTGTTTGGAAATAAAAATTCAAACCGCCTAATTTTATTTCCCGTTCCTCTTTCACAGGGAGCAGTGTGTTAATTTACTTCGTTGTCAAGTTCACACAGTCTTTGGTTAGTACTTGAGGACGGGCTCTATGCGTCGCTGAAGTCAGGGCAGGGAACGGCCCCAGCACAGAGGCCCCCGAATAAATACTGGTTCAAACACAGTAAGCGTCTCCTCCATGCTGTGTGACGGGCCGGTGGGGCGGTGGGCTGCCGCGTCTGCATTGCCTCTGCCTGGCTCGTCGCGTTCCTTCTGATGTTGTCCTGAAGGGTCGCCTCATCCCAGCCGCTGGAGGCCACGTGCTCAGGCGACTCCCTGGGGGAAGGTGTGATGGTCCAGGCACGCATCCCCTTCCGTTGGGCAGCATCAGTCCTGCGACCGTGCCTCACTGCAGAGCCGGCTGGGAACTGTCATGCGGTGGGGAGCCCAGGAAGGAGGGAGAGTTCACCTGTGTCCAGCTGCACTTCAGGGCCAACCGCAGGCCGAGGGCTTTGCATAACACTGGGTACATCTGTTTCCTTTGAACGTAATTCCTGGCTTCTTTGTAAACCCTAGGATCATTGGCTGAGGCTTGACACGATCCCCTGTCTCCTTCCCATGCACACACAGCTCTTCTCCGTGCCCGCAGCCCAGCCCCCACCTCTGGGAGGTGGAGGGAGGTCAGCAGGAGCAGATGCAATGACCAAAGTCAGCTCCTTGGCCCTGTTCCCAGAAAGCCGGTTGCCAGCTCTCCCCGCACATCTGGGTTCTTTCCTGGGGTGTGTAGAGAGAGGCTCTCTGCCCCTTCAGGACCTCAGCTCAGCACTGTGAACATGGGCAAATAAAAAATAAAAAGGCAGAACTGCTTCCCAAATACTTGCAACACAGTCTGCTCTGTATGCACACTCCTGCTCCCTCTGCTTGTAATGATAATATTTACCTGCTTGGCGGAGAGCGCCGTGGAGGAAATCCATGTGCTCACCCGCCGCAGTGAGTTCAGAGATTCTCTAGTGAAAGGCATTTGGTGGCAGAAATTAATTATGGCATATTTCAAAGGCAAGCCAAGAACTTGGCCTCCTTTCTGTTCTGCTTGGGGGCTACTCTGCAGCTGGTGGTCACGAAGGGTAAGAGAGTGACAAGAACGATGAATTATGGCTTTTTTTTTTTTTTTTTTTTTTTTTGCTGTAGTATAAGTAGCAGGCCCCTGACCTCGGCTCTACAGCATTTTATCGCCATGTCTTTGTTCGCCTGGCACACAGCATGCTTGTCGTTATGGGTCGTAACTGAGTCCACGCGTCCCAGCGCTCACTGGCGGCTGGAACCGCAAACGCTCCGCTAGCGTGGGACCGCCCGTGCTGGGGTCAGAGTTTTGGGGGGGACGAAAACTGCCTTTCTTACAGCAGCATCCTGAGAGACATCGTGATTTGTCAAGACAGTAGAAGAAACACATTACCTCGGACACTTCAGGTGGAAAGCCAAATTGTTCACTTTTTCTCCTAATTAATTCCCACGATGCAAGCGTTTATATAGAGTTATTTTCAACTCTGTTTCTGTGTCAGAGGAGCTGATTGCAATGAGATTTATGCCAATGTCCATGACAAAGCATACTTCTGGGAATAATTACTATGCAACATGGTATTTATTCCTTCACTTTCTTTTTTGTTATTTTTTACAATACCCTGTTCTACTTGTGTGTGTTGACAGGTCCATATGGACAGTGGGCAGATATAAGATATGTGGACAATGTAAGTTACATGTACTTTAATTTGAAAATGACAAATCACGTCCCCAGATTTAAAAATTATAATTATTCTTTTGTCTTTTGACCCTATTTATTCTGCTTCGGTTTCTCTGAATACCTTTTCCTAAGAGTAGACATTAAGTGGGTGAAACATGGCAATTATTTGTGTCATGTGTTATTCCAAGCTCCTCATGGGTACCTATAATTTCACTTTAAGTATATAAGAAATATACTAATGCATCATCCTAATAATATATTGACAAATAAAACATAAGGTGTGAAGTGAATTTCATCATCCCCACAGCGTTTGTCTCAGGAATTGCTAGAAGAAATTGCAGCCATTACTTTGGTATGTAAATTTCTAGCCTTTGTATGTATATATATATAGAATGAATATTAATATGTGAATATAATATAATATATTAATTATAATATATAATATAATTAATATAAATTAAGGGATATTAATGATCATGTATTTATAGAATAAAAATAAAATTTGTATGCATATATGTGCACATACACTCGGATGTATACGGGTATATGCACATTTGGATACATAGATATATAGGTGTAACTTTATATGTATGATATTTTTACGTAAATAGTGGTATACTGAAGTATTTTTTTCTCAACAATATATTGACTTAGAGAGGACTCCCACACACACCTCCCCCGTTCTTGCACACTGCCGTGCAGAGTTCTGTAATGTGGGGACACCAGAGCCAGTAAAAGCGTTCCCTTAGTGATGGGCGTGCAGCTGGTTCCTGGGTTTCTGCTTGGATCAACCACGCCACACTGATCGTCTCTGTATGTCCTTCCCGTAGATGTGTGTCGGTGTTCCCCCCGCGGAGACACTGAGAAATGACATGTAAATGGAAAATGACATCCTTTCCCAAAGTGGGGCACTGGGTGGGAGTCCCACCAGCAGAGTATGAATTCAGGGGCACAGGTTCCCTCGCCTTGTCGGTAGGAGATATTTTGTGACGTACCTGTTCTGTTAAGGTAGAATCTGGGAACACAGGTCAGCATTTGTGATCTCTCTCAGCATTTTGTGGGGCCCATGTGCACCTCTGTCTCAAGTGCACAGAAGCGAGAGGGTATCGTAATGAAGCCGGCTTTCTTCCTGTCGCATTTGCTGTACAGAGGGATTCTCATGACAGCTGCTGTCCTTGGCGTATGGCAGTCGTTGTGTGAACAATATTGTTCATCTTTGGAATTCTATGACTGATTGTTCCGAATCTCTTCAGAAATCGGGGGCAGCGGTTGCTTCCTGGAAGACAGGTGTTGGGTTTATGGAAACCATCAAAGCCATTGGGAGCCGAATCTGTCGAATGAGTTGTGTGACGGATGTCTGACCACTGAGGATCTGGTGTCCTGCAGCGACGAGGCCGGCCTCGGGGCGCGTGAAGGCAAGGTTTTAGTTTGTCGAGTCAAGTGGGCCATATTCTTTACAGCCGCACGCCGTCTGAGTCAGGCAAAATCCTGTGGGAAAAAGCTGTAGGCGTTTGCTCTTCACGTCACTGTACAAGATCAGTGATGGCTGCTGTGTGAGGGAAAGCGGAAATTGGAACGTGTGAGCCATACCGAACTTTATTTTGCCATAGCGATAAAAAGTGCAGTATCTTTTTCATTGAGGTGAATAATGGGTTGTTGGTGCTTGAAGCAGAATAGCCCAGCCCAGCTCACCCCAGCAGCCCGTTTCCATCTCTAGGGAACGGCGTGCATCCGCTGTCCGGGTGCGTCGTTGCCAGGTAGGGGTCACTGGGTTTATGCCCTACTTCCGCGAGTCACGGGGTGATCTGAGAGCACGTGGTCGCCTGAGGACATACGTACTTTTCCCTTTGGTATGCCTTCAGCAAAAAGACCCGTGTTCCCCTGAATGCTTTCCAAGGGGTCATCACTAACGCCTCCTTGTTGGGCATGGCGGCATATTAATGAGGTAGCTGGGAAATTGTGCTGCGCTTTGAATTTCCATAGATGAGATGATCCCTAGCACCCCTTTTATGACAATGAGTCTTTGAACATTGCTCAGAGCTATTTTTAAAAAGTCTCAGACTAAAAAGAGATTCTCCAGGAAGGAGAGGAGCAGATGCCCTAGGGCTGCTGAGAACAGGGCTGTTTGGCACTTAGGCAGGGCCTTTGTCCGCACGGTTCAGGTACAAACCCAATTAGTGCGGCTGCATCGGCGTCAGGAATCCCAGGGCTGAGTGGAGACCTTGTCGCAGCTGCTTATCCCCGAGAAGAGCTGGAGGAGCCAGCCTTTTCATTTTTCCTCGCCATTTGCCTGCCGGTTGGTGCTGGTTTTGTGTGTGGGCAGAGAGCACGGTGGCATACAGAACAAGATCGAGCATCTCGGAGAATGCTCCCTTTTGGGGACGTCCCCTGTCTATCATCTGCGTGTATCCGTACCTGCCCAGAGCCTGTGGACAGCCACGCGCATCTGATCTTGTGGCTGACTTGCTGTCTGTACTGGCGCAAACCGGACAGAGGAGAGGCGTGTAGCTGGGGAGAAGGAAACAGGAGCGAGAGCTGTGTCTCTGCGGGGGCTGCGTCCTGGCCTCCTGGAGGCAGTTTCAAGGCAGCTCAGATGGGTCTTCATAAAACTGTATTTAAAAGAGCCCGAGTGGACGACTCTAGGTGTCGGAAAGGAAAGAGCCACAAGGGGCAGCGGGCACGCCGAGGGCGAACGTCTTCCATGTGATGATAGCCTTGAAGACTAGCCCCGTGCAGTGGCAAAGGTGTATTTTAAATCCTTGCTCTGTTTGTTCTTTGCTGCAGAATTTGATGCTAATGGCCACTTGCTCCTCTTCGGAGGCTGGCTCTCCCTCTCCTGCTCTCTGGCCTTTCCTGCAGACTGTCGGAGTCTCTCGTGCGTTCTCTTCCTCTGCCTGAACAGCAAACACTGGTGCTGCTCCCTGCCTGTGCGCCGTCCCGCTCACTGTCTAACCTCCCCGTCGGCTCCCTGCTTTTGCCCCTCCGCTGGTCTCATGTACTACGCCCAGCACACTGCACGTTCGGTGCGACCCCTGACGTGAGCTTGGTTTTTGTGCTGGAACTCCCTACCAAACATTTCTAAGCGGGAGCCCCAGGCAGAGACCTCACCCTCAGCCTGTTAGAAAGGAAGCCCGTCATCTGCCCCTCCAGACTTTCTCATTTTTCCTATGTTTTCTGTCTCAGTTAATGGTACTCCCGTACCCCTACAAAGAACCATCTGGAAGGATTACCTTCTTTCATACTGAGCTGGCACTAATTTAATTTTCTGGTGATACGTGCTTGGTGAGGGCTCACTTCCCCATGGAGGGAAAATCATACCAGAAGGATTTATAAGCTTGCAGCCCCTCGGGTTCAAAAGGCCTTACAAGAAGGGGTAGATGTGAGAGAAGCCCCCCAACTCAGTGACAGATCAAATGGGGAAGATGCATGAGAGAGAGAGGAACCGAAGAAGGGTCACAAAAGCATCCCCTTTGGTGGTGGCAAAAAGCCTCTCAGTTATGGGAGAAATCTCTGTGTTGTGAGGAGATTAGGTTGAGAAATAAGTAGACTCAGCTGTGTTAGTGATCCATTCTTACGTGTGCGTGTGTGTGTGTGTGTGTGTGTGTGACTGTGCGTGGGAGACGGGGGTCTGGTGTTTAGACACAACACACTGTCCTACAGTATTTTTTAGCGGGAACCTCCATCACCCCTGCACAGGACAGGAGAGGGGACACAGCTTTGTTGGTTCCTCGGCTGCCTCTCCTGTTCCCTCCCTGTCTCCGTCAGCCCTGCATGTCCCCACACGGCCACACTGGCCCTGACATCTCACTGCCCTCCTGTCCCCACGCAGGAAAGGGATTAAACAGAATATTCCCTCATTGACTTTTAGGGATTTGGGACTTTTGTAAAGTACAACTGCTCTTTGAAGAGGCACCATACAAAGTGACGAGGGTCTCCTTTGTCCCAACGTAAGACTGTAGACCCCAAGGGGATCTAGCCCTCAAAGGTGAGCACGAAGAGAACGTGCTCGGGGTTCCTTCTACCTGCAGAACCCTGTTCACCCTGTGCTCACTGGGGATGCTGGTGGTTTGTAGAGTTTGTCCCAGACCCGAGACAGTTTTCCATCCCCGGGAAGCATGACGTGTTGTGTCAGTTAGCACTCAGTTTCCCTTAAGGAGGTAGGTGTCTGGCATTTGGAACCCCAGTGGTTGTAGGAGCCATTGAGGATGCTGGGCAGGGGCTCTGACAAGCAAGTGACCTCAGCTGGACAGGCTGGCAGCCCACAGGGCACGCCCCGAAATTACCCAGAGCTCCTCGCAGTGATGGGTTGAGGATTGATGCCCCATCTTTCCTGTGGCGAGGCCATGAGCTGTGCCCTGTAGTGATTCCCCGGCTCGCTGAATGCGGCGCTGTCCGTCAGCTCTGGCCGTGCTACTGGGCAGACCCTTGCTGGGTGCCTCAGTTTCCCACTGCGGGCCGTGAGCGCCGTGATGGGCTATTGTTGGAGCTCTGTGGAGCCATCCGTGTGGACGTGTGGGAGAGTTGTAATTCTGTCCTTAACGAACCGTCAGTGGACACGAGTCAGGATTGTTAAAGCTTAGGAATGGGGATCAGAGAAGGAATAATTTTTTTAAAGATTTTATTTATTTATTTGAGAGGAGAGAAAGAGAGAGAGCACTAGAGGGGGGAGAGGCAGAGGGAGAAGCAGACTCCCCGCTGAGCAGGGAGCCCGATGCGGGGCTTGATCCTGGGGCTCCGGGATCATGACCTGAGCCGAAGGCAGACGCTTCACCAACTGAGCCACCCAGACACCCACAGAGAAGGAATAATTAATTCAGTGTCAGAAACAGAGGATGCGGTGAGAACAGCAGAATTCAGGTGTTTATGGTCAGGGCTCTCTGCTGAGTGAGCGTGCATCGGCACCTTGAAACCAAACCCCGAGCCTCAGGCAGCAGAATGGTGGTGAGTTTTGTTGGTGTTCCTCGATTTATCAAGGATCTGCAGGAGTCTCGTAAGACGCCAGCAGGTGGAATGAGCCTGCCGGTACCATCCGGCCCGCAGTTCCACTCACCGACAGAACTGCCATGGCACGACTGACAGACTAGCCACGCATCCTCCGCTTGGGGCTGCAGAAGCGTGGACAGAGGGCAGCTGCCTTCCAGGGGCCTCACTTGGGAGCGAGTCTTCTTTCCTGTTTGATTTTTAAACACCACATGCAGAGTTCTGACTTATCTCTGATTGATGTGGGGCAAGGCTCCCTTTGTCTCACGTCACACATCTCCTCTCCCCTTCCCCAAAGCAATCATTCTCATGTTTTTGATGTATGTCCTTTTATTTTACGTTGGTTGTTAGAAAATGTAGAACATTGCGGTGTACATTTTTTACTGACATTTAATTCACAAACCATAAATTGTTATTTTTAAAGTGTTCAATTTCATGGGGTTTTAGTGTATTCAGTTAAACAACCTGCAGCATGATCTAAGTTTAGAATATTGTCTCGGGGAAGAAACCTTGTCCCCATTAGTGGCCATTTACCAATTCCCTGCACCTGGCCCCTGGCAACCATTAGTTTTATTTTCATTTCTTTCGATTTTCATATTCCAGGCATTTCATATAAATGGAATCATAAATGGGTGGTCTTCTCTGCCTGATGTCTTCTCGGGGTTCATCTATGTTGTGGTAGGAGTCAGAGCGTCATTCTTTCGTATTGACCGAGAACGTCCCAGTGTGTAGAAAATATGTTTTGTTTATCCATTCCTCCGTCGCGGATGTTGGAGTTCTCTCCACTTCATGGCTGTTATGAAAAATGCTTCTGTGGACATCGTGTACCAGTCTCTGTGTGGACATATGCTCTCGTGTCTCTTCGATGTGCACCCCGCAGTGGATGTGCTGGGACCTGTGGTCGGCCTGCAGAGCCGCAAGGGGAGGTGTGATAACAGGGCGAGTTCCAATGACCCCAAACTCTGCCCTTGCCAACATCCAGCCATTTGTCTTGAATAAATGCTGCGAGGATTGTTGCAAGCCTTTGGTTAATTTCCAGAGTTCTGAAAGAGTAGATGTGGACAATTTCTGCTGGTGCTCTCCTGGCATCCGTGGAGTCTCCTTCCCCACCTCCGCCGGCTCCGTTCCATCAGGATGCTTGTATATGGGGCGCGGTGACAGCTTCCGTGCTGTTCCTTATATTGTGTTCATTTCTTTGCTTTTAAGCCCAATTAATGTTACTTCCAGAACTTTGCTTCTAACTGGTGCCTACTATTCCAGAGACCAACTTGTTCAATTATATCATACTCCCCAACTTGACAGAAAGACACCCTAACTGAGGCACTTGTCGTGATGAGGGAGTTTCCACTGAAATATTTCTCCTTCCCCGATAAGCTCACACCCAACTTTCCTTCATTTCCTTTATTCATTTGTTGGGAGCTGTCTTTATTAAGGTAAAATTCGCACTCATTAAAATTTCCCGATTTAAGAAGATTATTTGATGAGTTTTGAATAATGTAGAATACAGTCCTATAAGCCCCATCACAGTCATAATATAAAATATTTTATCACCAAAATCAGTTTCCTTCTGCCGCTTTACAATCAATTCCCTCCCTCACAGCCCAGCCCCAGGGAGTCACTGTTCTACTTTCTATCACAGTCATTCATTTGGTCTTAAACAGAATTTCATAGAAATGGAATCATGAAGTCTGTATCCTTTTGTAGATAGCCCCTTTGTTTTAGTAAAATGCCCTTGAGTTCCATCAGTATTGTTGTGTGTATCAGTAATTTATTCCCTTGTATTATTATGTGGAATTCCATTGTGGCTCATAGAACGGTCTGTTTATCCCCTCCACATTTGGGTTGTTTCCCATTTTGGACTATTTTTAAATACTGCTGTGAACATTCATGTAAAGGTTGTTTTGTGGACATGACTTTCATTTCTTTTGGGACGATAATTAGAAGAATGGATGGTCATATGGTCCGAGCACGTTTGGCTTTACAAGAAGCTGGCACACTGCGGCCATGATGTTGTGTAGGTTTCGTGAATTTACTTGCATCTGTGACTTCTCCGGCAGAGAGACTTTGCAGATCCTGTGCCGTGTATTATTAGGCTGCTTGCCTTCCTGTTATGGAATTACAAGATTTCTAAATACGTATTGTTAAATACTTTTTGCAAATAGTTTTTTCCAGCACGTGTCTGGTTTAATTTTCTTAATGGCCTTAGTAGTGTCTTTTGAAGACCAAAGTCTTCTAATTTTGATGAAGCTACTTAATCCATTTTTGCCATTTATGATTTTGCTTTTCATGCCCCGTTGAAGACATTTTGTCTCACTCAAGATCACCAAGTGTTTTCCCTGTGCTTGTCTCTAGAAATCTGATAGTTTTCCTACATTTAGTTCTGTACTACATTTCATGTTAAAATTTATGCATCATGTGAAGTTCTGGAATCACTTTCTTAAAAATATGGTTATCTAGTTATATCTGCACAATATATTGAGATGACGATCATTTCTCCATTGAGTTGTCTTTAGCTGTGTCTTTGTTGAAAACCAGTTGTGTGACTCTGCTTTGTATTCTGTTCTGCTCTGTTGATCCGTTGATCTGTTTGACTACCTTACACCATTATTGTGCTGTCTTTATTACTGTAGCTTTATAAAAGGTCTTGAAATCAGGTTCAGATTTCTTCTTTAAAATTGTCTTGGCTAGTTTGGGTTCTTTGTATTTCGATATAAATTTTAGAATGAGTTTGTCAGGTTGTACAGAAAATCTGTCTGGGATATTGATTGGGGTTGCACTGACTCCATAGATAATTTTGGGGAGAATTGACATGTTACTAATGTCAAGTCATTAATATATTTGCATGTATAGATTTCCATTTATTTAGGTCTTTGAAACTCTTCATACAGTGTTTTATGGTTTTCATTTAGAAGTGTTACACATTTTACACACTTATTCTTTTATTCATGTTTTTAATAATATTGTAAATGTTTTTTGAATTTTAAAATTCATTTTTTAAAATGTATTTTATTATATTATGTTAGTCACCATACAGTACATCCCTGGTTTCCGATGTAAAGCTCGATGCTTCATTAGTTGCGTATAACACCCAGTGCACCATGCAATATGTGTCCTCCTTACTACCCATCACCGGTCTATCCCATTCCCCCACCCCCCTCCCCTCTGAGGCCCTCAGTTTGTTTCTCAGAGTCCATAGTCTCTCATGTTTCATTCCCCCTTCTGATTACCCCCCCTTTCTTTATCCCTTTCTTCCCCTACTGATCTTCCTAGTTCTTATGTTCCATAGATGAGAGAAATCATATGATAATTGTCTTTCTCTGCTTGACTTATTTCACTTAGCATTATCTCCTCCAGTGCCGTCCATGTTGCAGCAAATGTTGAGAACTCGTTCTTTCTGATAGCTGAGTAATATTCCATTGTATATATGGACCACAGCTTCTTAATCCATTCATCTGTTGAAGGGCATCTCGGTTCTTTCCACAATTTGTCTATTGTGGACAATGCTGCTATGAACATTGGGGTGCCTATGGCCCTTCTCTTCACTACGTCTGTATCTTTGGGGTAAATACCCAGTAGTGCAATGGCTGGGTCATAGGGTAGCTCAATTTTTAACTTCTCAAGGGACCTCCACATTGTTTTCCAGAGTGGCTGTACCAACTTGCATTCCCACCAACAAGGTAGGAGGGTTCCCCTTTCTCCACATCCTCTCCAGCAATTGTTGTTTCTTGCCTTGTCAATTTTTGCCATTCTAACTGGCGTAAGGTGGTATCTCAGTGTGGTTTTGATTTGAATTTCCCTGATGGCTAATGATTTTGAACATTTTTTCATATGTCTGTTAGCCATTTGTATGTCATCATTGGAAAAGTATCTGTTCATATCTTCTGCCCATTTTATGATTTGTTTATTTGTTTCTCGTGTATTGAGTTTGAGAAGTTCTTTGTAGATCTTGGATACCAGTCTTTTATCTGTAGCATCATTTGCAAATATATTCTCCCATTCCGTGGGCTGCCTCTTAGTTTTTTTTTTTTGACTATTTCCTTGGCTGTGCAGAAGCTTTTTATCTTGATGAAGTCCCACAAGTTCATTTTATCTAAAATTCAATTCCAATTCCAGTTGCTTGCTGTTAGTCTATAGAAATATGATTTATTTTTATACATTGACCTTTTATCATACTACCTTGCTAAACTGACTCATTAATTTTAGTAGCTTTTCCATAGATTTCTTGGGATTTTTGTGTATAGATGATCACATCATCTGCAAATAAAACCAGTTGATTGAGTCTGTAAATTCAAGTAGGAAGTATGAATGAGACAGAAACTTTCAGAAATAGGCTTTCTCTAAAAGAAGTAAGTGTGAGAAATGGCAAGTCAAGTGTAGAACATGAGGACAGAGACAACTACTCTGCTGTCCATGGTTCTCAATAATGTATTAGATTGACTGAGGAAGGATCTAGAAAAATATAGATGGTCTGTCCCACCTCAGACAAACTAAACCAGGATGCTTGGGTGTGGGGCCCAGGCATCAGTTCATTATAAAGGCGATTGCAGTGAATATCGTGTGCAACTTGCACGAGTGCCGCTGTGCTAGCCCTGTTGTGATGGTCCTGGCTTCTCCCACGAGAATTAGGCCACATGGTAGTGTGTAGACTATCCACATGGAAGTGTATGCAAACAGGCAGCATGATGTAGGACTGCGTGATTCTTAAAACCTTCAGATTGTTGGAATTAATCTGAGGAGCTGGGCGTGGTTGGGATTGACCTCAATCCGTAACATAGTTGGGAAGCGTCCATGAATGTGTGCTGAGTGTGTTCAGGACTGTGGATCGGTGCCCTGGGGTCTTACGCTGGAAGATGAAGGAACGTGGTTGCTACTCTGTAAACTGGATCCTTGTATGAATTTTATTGGGACATGTGACCTCTTTGATCAGCAGTATGGTTGTAGTAGTCCTAGTCCCATGTGGAAAATGATCTACTTCTGTTCTCTTCCAAGGTTTAGTGAAGCTCAAATAAAATAAACCATGTAAAAGCATTTATGACCTCATGAAAAGGAGGGAAACTACAAATCTGTTGAGTATATTGTATGTTTTTATTTTTATTTATTTATTTATTTATTTATTTTTTTTTAAAGATTTTATTTATTTATTCAACAGAGATAGAGACAGCCAGCGAGAGAGGGAACACAAGCAGGGGGAGTGGGAGAGGAAGAAACAGGCTCATAGCAGAAGAGCCTGATGTGGGGCTCGATCCCAGATCGCCGGGATCACGCCCTGAGCCGAAGGCAGACGCTTAACCGCTGTGCCACCCAGGCGCCCCTTTGTTTTTAAATAAAATAATGTACAGTTGATCCTTGAACAGCACAGGTTTGAGCTGCGTGGGTGCACTTGTATGTGGATTTTTTCCGATAAATACATTGTGGTACTGCAAATATATATCTCTTCTTCCTTAGGAGTTTCTTTCTTTCCTCTTTTTTTTTTTTTTTTTTAAGTAGGCTTCACGCATAGTGTGGAGCCCAACGTGGGGCTTGAACTCACTACCCTGAGATCAAGATCTGAGCTGAGATCAAGAGTCAGATGCCCAACCTACTGAGCCATTCAGGCGTCCCTTCCCTAGGATTTTCTTAATACCATTTTCTTTTCTCTATCTTGCTTTCTCGTAAGAATACAGAAAGTGATCCATGTAAAATACGTGTTAATCGGGCTCTTTGTGTTATTGGTATGGCGTCCATAGTTGGCTCTTCGCAGTTACATTTTTTGGGAATCAAAAGTTATACATGTGTTTTCAGTTGTGGGGGGGGGGGAGGTGGTGCCCTAAGCCCCATGTTCTTCAAGGGTTCAACTGTAGTTTATTCCCAAATTGGGATAGATGTGATGGTGTCTTCAGAAATGAGGGTGTGCACAGGTTTCAATTTTTTTAATGAAAAACTGTAGAGAAAAAAAAATTGAAAGTGAAGTGGATATATGTTTTCTCCTTTACAGTTAACTGCATTTTATTAATGTAATCTTTCTATAGGGTTGAATATCCTTGGCTTTCTGCCCTCACTCCAATCAACGGCAGCATTAGTCACGTGCAAAATCAAGCTGTGCCGTGGGATTTTGTGGTATGGCATGAGATATTTATAGCTCATTGAGATCTTAGAAAGATTAAGCCATTGCTCTGACCTGCAATCCTTTTTAAGGGTTCGATAAAATTTAGCCAAGTAGGCATATCTATGGTGAACTGTGTGGGAGTCCCATGGGCATGACTGGGAAGAAATCCCGTGCAGCCTTGATGCATTTTCTGCTTCTCATTCTATTACAGAGAACTGAAGTCAACCGAGAGGTTAAGTCAATCCTGTGACTCCATCCCTAGTCACAGGCTGGGCAGTAAGGATGGAGGTCTGGTGGGCCATCCGGCACTTGCCCCAATGTAATTATGGTAGCTCCAGGTTCAGGTACCAGATGAGCCTTGGCAAGTGACAAGGGTCACCCGGGTAGGTCTCAGGGATGGTGGATACGCTGTGGTGCACGTGTGCCTGTGTGTTCGTGTGTGCTTGCATGAATGTGTGTGTGTGTGCGTGTGCACATGCGTGTGCATAGCAGTAGGTGGTCTGGTCTCCTGTGTCTTTGGGCAGAGGGAGTGGTTGTTCGTGTGCTCTGAGGATTCTTCCTGGTGGCCCATTGACCCAGTGGGGCTCCAGAGCATTGATTATCTCCATGAAGAGTAGCTTTAGTTTTGGGCAGCGTTCATTTCTCACTTAAGAGCTTTAATGCTGGTCATGGTCTGCATTCGGTTCTAGAGGACAGGACGTCGGAGGCAAAGACTGGTGTGTCTTCATTTCGGGAGCTTTGACTGTTTTACCCGGTTAGGGCTTGTCTAGCCCAGGTAGGCCTGCTACGGCCATCAGGTGAGTGTGCCTCTGACCAAGCGTTGGAAGGTGGATTACCTTGGCTGGTCCAGTGAGCTGGAAAGGATTGGCTCATTGGAGCCTGAGCGGTTTGGGAAAGCTTCAGACCACCCAGTGACAAGTCAGCTCCCGTCAAGCAGTGCTGTGCAGGGCCAGGCAGGAGCCCTCGGTGGACCAGGGTGAAAGGCCACAGCTTGGATTGGGTGTGTCCAGGAAGCCACTCGTACCTGTCACAGGAGGGTTCGTCCTGACAGTGGGTTGATTCAAGGGTGTAGCTGACGCTGGGCCGGTGTCTGCACACCGCACCCCAGTATTGGCTCATGCGTTCGCTCGCATGGAAGCATGACCTCAGGGCGGAGTATTTTCAAACATTTAGTTGCTAGAGGAGGAAGTCATTTGATTTGCTGGCTTCCTCCTTGGTGATCCCTCCCAAACCCAAAATGAAGGAGAGGGATTTGGTTGGATGCTTCTAAGATCCCCATCAGCTTTCAGACCCATTTGCTGGTTCAGAATCATGAGTGTGTGGGAATGTTTGCATGTGTAAGAGGAAGAGGGGCCCAGAACACAAACACACGTGTGCACACGCATGCATGCACTCATGTACACAGAGTATTCAAACGCACGGAAGCAAGAGAATGGTCCTCTATTCCTCCTTTCTCTTAACTGCCCTGTTGGTCCCCAGGGCTCCCTTTCTCCAGCTCTCTGCCTGAGGGTCATTGCAAAAAGCCTGAACATTATGTCCTTTGTCTTGCATCCCGTCTCACTCTGGGGGCAGTGTTGTGGCCCTGAGATCCAGGACCCCGTGATCGGAGACTCTGGTGTGAAGCTGCCAGCTGTTCACTTGGCGCTCGCTCTGCTCGCAGTTCGGCAAGAGACAGGAGCGCTTAGTGCAGCAGACCAGAACTGAGCCCTCGTGGGGCTCGCTAACTTGTCACTCTGGAGGATTTTTACTGCTGGAGATGAAGTTAATCCTTCCTAATGCACTGACCCTTCGACCATGTCGCATGAGGGGTCTCATTTGGATTAATACTTTTGAATCGTCTTTTAGGGAATTCAATTCAATTAATTCAACGTTCCTCTTTACTTAGCAAACACTTACTACCTACTGTGTGTCAGACACAGAGGAGGCTCGGGGGTGACTGCAGGGCTCAAGATCCCTCTACAGTGAGAGGAGAAAGCTTGCAGGACTGGGACAATTCAGGTGCATATCCAAGTAAAGAGAATGGAGTAGAAGAAATGCCAGGTGTAAAAAAGCAAGGATTCTTAGCTTTACAGAAGAATTGTTTCATGTATGAGAGGAGCCATCTAGGAGACCACCCTTAGGCACAGATGTAGAGAACAGATCATTGAAAATAGGACCAAAAAAAGCCCCACAAATGTCTGCGAACTTTAACCTAGGAAAGAGAGACTTTTCAGACTCTCTCTTAGAGAAATTTTACCAAAAGATTATCTTTCAGGGAAATGGGGATCATTTTACCAGAAGCCTTGAAAGTTTCAGAGCAAAATCTCATTGTTGTGGGTCTGCAGGGAATTCAGGCAGCTTGAATTAAAAGAGAAAATATGGTACACTTTCCAAAAAATACTGCAACGACAGTTCTATTTCTTTCCTTGGCAAAGTAAGCCATACCCAACATTTTCCTCTAAGGCCTTGGTCAAATAGGAGTTTTCTTATACCTTTGGCTCAACATCAAGATCATAAAAGTATAAATAGAAGTCAAGATAATAATTTTAAGTCTTCATTGAATATCCTTTAAAAACAGGTAAAAGCAATAAAAATGTGGAGGCTTTGGAGTCAGAATGCCTGAAATCAAATAATGGGTCTCACACTCACCAGATATGCGAGCTGGGGGAATTTACACAGCTTCCCACTCTCAGGTCCCTCATCTATAAGATGGAAACGGTAATAGAATCTACTTCGCAGAGATAGTATGAGGATTAGCAAGTCAATGCCTGGAAAGCTCTTGAACAAGTTCTAAGCATATAGAGGATTTTCAGTAAATTTCAGTTACTATTCTTCTTGTTTATTTTTAAATTTTTGTTATGGTTATGACCTACAGCGTGCAAGGTGTTGGTGGGTGCTTGGACATGGGAGTGGGCACCCTGCAGGTAGGGTTGCCGCAAACACGCATAAGCCATGACCGGAAGTCAGTGTTTCTGGAAGAAAGCCAAGTCGAGGCCCCTGTGGGAGGGAGGACAGGGTAGAATATGAAGAATATGTCCCGAGCCTGCATGGTCTCGGGTCCGAACTGTGGGGACATATTCTGAAAGACAACAATGAGGAAACCTGAGCTGACCGACAGCGTTGAAGACCGGTGCATTGCACTTTTGTCAGCAGCCCACCACGGCCTCAGGCGAGCGCTGCCTCCTGGGATGCCAAGGTCGTCACGCGGGTGCCTTGGTAAGAGTGCGTTTAACACTCATCGTAACAACTGACAGAAACAGCAAGAGCTTCAGTGTCAATGGAAAAATACCTTAGGACTAATTTGATGGTAAAAGTGAAATATCTGGATGTTTCTCCAGGTCAGAAGCACGAGAAACAATTTTCATGGCAAATGAAGAAAAATTGTTAGTGTTTTCAAAAGCCGAGCTGCTTGGAAGTCATGATGGAGTCTTCAGGACCACCGTCCGAAGGGGAGGCTGGTGTCAGGCAGGGGATGTCCGTGGGAACCCGCAGCTGTCCAGTAGGTGTGCTGTAAGCGGAAGGGAGGGACGTCAGGGCTGCAGGCTGGGCTGCCCCAGGCAGACCCTTCTTCACCCCTGCCTCCCAAGCCTCTTACTTCCCTGCACAACTGTGTGGCTTCTAGTTCTTTCTCATGTCACCAATGTGCTTTAAATAGAGAAATCTTTGAGTTTCCTCCCCTTCTTCCTTTCTGTCCCCTGTTCTCCTTACCGTCCAAACCCTCGTGTGGCAGTGTGGGCTCAGGCAGCTCCATCATGCTGTCTCCCAGAGCTGGACCTCGGCCACATCTTCGTGGGAGGGGACCGGGAGATGTAGTGATGGGCTGGGAAGTGAGTGGGTCATGCTAGGGAAGAGGAGGCGTTCACCTGCGGGTGACAGCCAGCCGTCTGTGCCGCTGTCAGACGGCCCTGCTCTGAGATCACATGTGTGGTACCGGCTCCCAGGAACATCTGCCCCTCGGTTATCGGCTCCTCGAGATAAGAGCTGTGACTTGTTTATCTTTGCTTCCCCAGAGCCAGTGTCGTTTCTTACGCGTGTCATTTTACACACACACACACACGCACACACACACGCACACATTTACAGATGAAATTTTGGGCAAGGCTTTAGATCTCTGAGTAGTATTCACACAGCAAGTTTGTGGCTGGACCAGGATGGGAAACTGGGTCTCTTATGGGTCAGAGCCTTTTCTCCGTGTGTCTGTGGTTACAATCTCGTCTGTACAGTAACTTAGGAATTCAAGAAGTCTTTATCGTAAAGCACTAAGGAAAACTCTCCCCAGGACCACGTATCCAGGTAACACCAGCAGAAATCAAAGCAAACGTCGGGACAGGTGGGAGCCCAGGAAGGAGAGCGCGCCTGAGCTCTCTTGTCATTGCCCTTCCAACCCTGAGATCCCGAGAAGCATCAGACCCGTGAGCATCATCTGCCTCTGAGCAGGTGCCCCTGTTGGCGGTTATTCTCATTGTTCTGTTGCAGCAAAACGAACATTATGGAAATACAGGCTCCCCGTTCCACTGATTTTCACATTTGCATCCCTGGATTAGGAGAGGGACGGAGAGGCAGAATGCCACAGACTGATGCCCTTTGCTGGATCCGTTTTGTTCTTTCTCCATGAATTCTCCCATGAGGGCTTTATTGTTTGAAAACTCAACCTCTCTTAATATAAACTTTTTAGATGTAGCTGTGAGTTCTGATCTCATTTTTGGCTTCTGGAACACCCTACCCTTGAGAGCAAAGCTGTGACCCTTGGTGAGAAAGTTTGAGTGGTTAGCCCTGGGGTTTTGGGAGGGGTGAACACTGGCCTTGTGCACACATAGTGTCCTCACCTCTTCTGATGAGAGTGGAAATCCATGTTCAAAGTGCACTGAGCCTTCCCTTGGCCACGCGGATCTCATGACAGGGCGGGGTGCTTGCAAGGGAACAGAGTGACCCCGACGAGGTGGGGACTGTGAAGCCCTGCCAGGTTGTCTTGTCTGCTGGAAGGTGGCTCCCTTCCTGCTCCGCCTCCCTTCCCTGACTTGCGAGCCGCCTTATGGGGAACGTGGTAGCCGACGGTGTTGGCACATCACCCTCTCCGTCTCCAGGTCTACACACGGAGGGCTGCTTCTGTTCCACGGAGACCAAACCAACCTCCCCGGGGGGCCCAGAGCCAGTGGCCAGCAGCTGTGGGGACATTGGTGTCCTCATTCCCAGCTTTGCAGCCTTCCGCCCACACTCCAGGCCAGAGGCTGTGATCTTGCCTTTTAGTGACAGGAGGGGCTTTGGTTTTATCATATCATTTCTTTAGTTTACATTTGCACAAAAGAGATGGTTTTGACAGGTACCCGGTACATCCAGTGGGAAACCGAATGTTCCCTCTTCTAGTAGAGATTTGAGCGGATTAGCAGGGAAAGAAGAAAAGAGACGACATAACATTCTGGAGAATAAACTAAATGCCTTAGACGTGGCATTTCACAATTAT